>NC_142440.1:28055000-30555000 GCF_059453495.1 Arachis ipaensis
TATTACGAAAAAAATCATTTTTTTTTAAACTTCTCTATAAATACTAAAATAATATTTTAAAAAAGTACAATTTAATCTTAAAAATTGTACCAACATTAAGTTAAAAAAAAATCACTTATGAACTTGTTCAAACAAACCCATATTATAGCTCCTTCTTGGTAACACCAAATAGGCAAACTTGTGATTGTGAGTTTGTGACCCATATTAACGTAGAACCAAAGGAGTTCTCGCTGGTTCTGTAAACATCACTCGCGGAGGTACAAGATCGTTTTGCTTTCCTTTTACCCGTGTAAAAAACTAAAAATAATAGTTTAATTTATTTTTGGGCTTTTTTTATTCGGTCAAATAGATTAGATAATTCTTAATTTTTTTTTTTGGGTCAAGTACCCCTTAAACACACATCCCTTTCTTTTTCTAATGGGTTCTATATATCAATTTTCTAGACATAGCTAGGATTTGAATCCAGTGTACCTCCTACCAAAGCAATATAGTTGCCACTAAACCAAACCTTGCGGTGCGATAACCCTCAATTTTAAACACTACAAACTTACCCATACCTCACTCGTACACACAATATTTAAGGGTTCCATCGCTCAGACACATAATACTTAAAGACTGTTTGGCCTAGCCATGTTTCAAACTTAGATGCACTTGTTGGGTTGTCGTGATATGATGACCACTAGGTTTGTAAAAAAAAAAAACTTGTTTGTTATTTTTGGGCTCTTTATTTTGTTTTGCTCGCCCTTGAGAAATGGTTTGGTCAGTTATTAAACTTGTAAGGAAAACTAGCCCAAAATAATGGGCCTGAGAAAAGAAGAAAACATGACCCGAGGCCCAAACTAAGGTTAAGGTTTATTCTTCTGGGTCGCACGCAGTGGCAGAGGAAGAAGGAGGAATACAAAGAGAAACAAGAGCGCCATTCAGTCGAAGAAGAGCAATCCTAAGAATGGGATCGAGAACACAGAGATGGAGCGAGCTGGAGGAGGACGACGAGAACCTCGACTTCCTTCTGCCGCCAAAGCAGGTCATAGGCCCCGACCAGAACGGTATCAAGAAGGTCATCGAATACAAGTTCTCCGACGACGGCAGCAAGGTTAAGATCACCACCACAACACGCACCCGTAAGCTCGCCAACGCTCGCCTCAGCAAGCGCGCCATCGAGCGCCGCTCATGGCCTAAGTTCGGCGACGCCATCCACGAGGACGTCGGTAGCAGGCTCACCATGGTCTCCACCGAAGAGATCCTCCTCGAGCGCCCTAAGCCCCTCGGTCAGTATTTTCTCACTCTATTTTCCGTCGTGGAATCTCACCCTAAAATACTGCGATTTCATTAATGGGCGGTTTTAGATTAGTCTGAATAATGTCAGACATAAATATTGTTTTGAGATGTGTTAATTGATGATTTTACGATGAATAAGGACTGTGACCTTGTGAGTATAGCGTAATTTGGTGGATAATGGAAAACAAAGTTATTAGGTGTTTTACTCTAAGAAAGCACAGTGACCAACTTTTAGTTGGCCAATACTAACCAATTTTAGGGTTTAGAATTTATAATTTAGGTTACAGGTACGGGGTTTATGATTTAGGGTATAGAATTTATGATATAAAATAATTTGAAAAAAGTTGGTTCCCCAGCATTACTCGAATTCCATGTGTGGTGCCATGGCTTTTTTGTATTTCTAATTTTCTACCATCTAGCATATCCCACTGAACAAAACATAGTTATTTTTGTTGTTGATTGTGATGTAGGGTGCAATCCAAATTGTTTGTGCTTGCAGTCAAATTGAAATTTGGATCCCTCTTTAATTTATTTTTTTCTCTTCTGGTATTGGCATTTGAATGAATGTGCTCTACTCTAGAGGATAATTGTTAATAGTTAATACTTTAATAGTTTACATTCATCTTGTACCTGTATCTATCTATTAGACTCTTGTCAAAGCTACGTTTATGTGCATCATCCTGTAGGTGTATGTGTTATCATATTAGAGTTTTGTACTTTGGTTTCGAATTAATATTGACTTTTGCAACTTGTTAACAGGTGCCAAAACTGAGGAACCAAAGGCTACTGGTGATTCATTAGGTCAGAAAGGTGCTGTTCTTATGGTCTGTAGGACTTGTGGGAAGAAGGGTGACCACTGGACTTCAAGGTGCCCCTACAAGGATCTTGCTCCACCGTCAGAGGGATTTGTCGACAAGCCTCCAACATCTGATGCTGCAGCTGCTGTTCCTGGTTCAACAAAGGGAGCATATGTGCCTCCTGGAATGAGAGCCGGTGCGGAGAGAACTGGATCGGACATGCGGCGCAGGAATGATGAGAACTCTGTGAGGGTCACTAACTTATCGGAGGACACAAGAGAGCCTGATTTGCTCGAACTGTTCCGCCCATTTGGTGCAGTGAGCAGAGTCTATGTTGCTATTGATCAAAAGACGGGCATGAGCAGAGGATTTGGATTTGTTAACTTTGTAAACAGGGAAGATGCACAGAGAGCAATTAACAAGCTCAATGGATATGGATATGACAATCTCATCCTCAGAGTTGAATGGGCCACCCCCAGGACAAACTAGATTCTTGTTTGTTTTCTGCCTCTTCCTTTGAAGGGTCTCTTGAAATTTTCCCCAAATTTTTGCAAGAGAATTGTATTGTCTTCATCCTTTGAGATTTTTAAATTAAAGTGAACTCCAATTCAAAATCAGTTGCGCTGATGAGAGAAGAGTTGTTTGCTTGGTTGCCTGATGAAAATCATATAACTAAAGTTTGATGGCCATGTTTCACTTCCGATTTATACGACCACCATTTTTTGAGTTAAATATGAAAATAATAATTGGACAATCCATATTTGTATTGTCAAATAATGATTTGATATATCTTGCCATTTCTAACTGGACCACTTATCAGTTTCTCAAGCTATATTTTTGCGGAATTACAGTTTCTATTTTTTATTCAACGATGCATATGCAAGCAAAATTTTATTCTTGGTTGATAAAATTCAGATGGAATTATAAAAAATTTACATTTGAAAGCCAAAATTGTTGATAAGGCTAAAATCCAAGATCGAACATGAGTGCAACTTAGTGCATAAGCTTCATTCATTCATTCTCCTTAGCTCATTAGTATTAACAATTTAACATAGTATAACAGGGTGCATTAGTAAAATGTGGGTTTTTATTAATGTGAGGTTGATCAAGTTAGTGAGTATCTTAATTTCTTAATCTACATATCTCAAATTCAAGGATCTCTTTTTATGATGGACCACGTTTTAAATCATAAGTGATAAGTCCGGTTCAGAAAAGGAAGAAAAAAAAAAAAAAGAGAGCGAGAGAATTTATCGGAACACGAGCATGCTTTGGATCCACTGATCCACATGAAAATATTCATATACTACATGGAATGGTTAATTTTGTGTTAAAAGAAAAAAAGAAAAAAAAAAGAAATAATAATGAGGCCGAGATGGTGATATGGCCTTCTCTAGTAAGGACTTATCAATGACTAGTGCTAACAATTTTTGTGTAAAAAATAAAAAAAGAACATTTTTTTTTTCTAATACAGAAAGTGTGCATGTGTGTGAAGGAGAAGGACCCTCCCCAAGAAGAGTACAAACCTTGGTATGTGCACTCTCTCTCTCTCTCTTCGCAAATTCTCTTTCTGGGTTGTACCATCCATGGCTTCCTTCGTTGAATCCGGTTGGCAGGTTCTGTCTTTTTCCTACATTTCACTTCATTCATTCGTTCGTTAATAAAGATCTTAACTTTGAACGCACCTTATAATTTTTACAATGTGCCCATTTAGAATTGGTGTTTGTTTCTTTTTCAATGTTTGACTCTTTTTTACATTTTTGAACTTTGTTTTTCCTTCTTTCTTTTTTGATTTTTTCCCTGTGTGATTGCAGTTTTTGATCACGCATTTCAGTGACTTTCAATTGGCATGTTTTGGGAGTTTCTTTCTGCATGAGAGCGTTTTCTTCTTATCTGGACTTCCTTTTGTTTGGTTCGAAAGAGCTGGATGGCTCAGCAACTATAAGATTCAGGTTTATTTATATACTTCATATATTTAACTTTTATGATTTATCTATATATGCTTGTTTTCTCTCCTAAGTTGTTAATTGCTTTGTGGATGTTTTCTCAAAGTTCCAAGGATCAATGTAATTTGCAATGATTGATATATTCCCTATGATAGAGTCATTGTTATTCAGCTATAAAATCAATTTTATGTATTAATTGTGTGATTTATCTATGTCATGCAAGGAATACAAATGGTTCTAATTGATGATGATTTCAACCTTTTTGGTTGGTCATTCCTTAGAAAGTTTGTTCTTCCTCATCTGTATCTCCTACATAAGCAAAATTTCAATGCCAAATAGATATATCATTCTGCATGTTCTATGTGTTTAAAACAGTGAACATATTATATTAATCCTCCCGAAAGTGTTCATGTTTTGTACAGAAGAAATAATTTTTTCACTCTTTCATGAATAGTAAGAGATGAATTTGTCAATTTAAGGCCAGTGTTTTTGTTCTTCATATGTTTCAATTTCGTTAGGAATGAGATTGGGAGTTTACTTTAAAATGATCATTTTTCTTGTTGATTTGAATATGGAGAAACTTAAATATGCAGCTTCTAAGATCTCTTTCTCTTTGCCCATTTTTGTCTTGGGAAGCTTGGGCTGTTAGATTTGAAAACTTCATTATTGCTTGCTTTCATACAGGGGAAAAATAATAGCCCTGCAGCTCAGGAGAAATGTATCGTTCGCTTAATACTGTACCATTTTGGTGTCAATCTACCAGTCGTGATTTTTTCATATCCTGTGTTCAAATATATGGGCATGCGAAGTAGTCTTCCATTGCCATCCTGGTACTTTTTTTTTCTTCAGAGCACTTTCAATACTAATGACATTGGAGCTCCATGATAGGAGCAATATATGTAGAAATTTCTAATATATATCTTCGCTAAGCTTACAAAGAAAATATTCATTTGATTTTGCAGGAATGTAATTCTAACACAAATAATTTTTTACTTCATTTTGGAGGATTTTGTATTTTACTGGGGTCACAGAGTATTGCACACAAAATGGCTGTACAAGCATGTGCACAGTGTTCATCATGAGTGAGTACTATCTGTGTTCTGCAGTTGGTTTGTTCAATCTACTCCCTCCATTGGTTTTTATTTATCACGAATTCATCGTTACTGTTTTAGTAAATCCTTGAATCAACATATATGGATACAACTTATTCACAGACATTAATCCAATTCCAAAAACAGCAGTGATAGATAAAAAAAACAGATCACATAGAGTATTTCTTGTAAGGTTTTCTGTGATGTTCAAATATATCTTCCCATATTCTAAAGGTATGCTACACCATTTGGACTTACTTCGGAATATGCTCATCCTGCCGAAATACTTTTCCTTGGATTTGCTACAATTATTGGCCCTGCTGTCACGGGGCCACACTTGGTAACTCTGTGGTTATGGATGGTTCTGAGAGTGCTGGAGACAGTTGAAGCTCATTGCGGTTACCATTTTCCTTGGAGTCCTTCAAATTTCTTTCCATTATATGGGGGGTGAGCATCAAGTTCTTTCTCCTTCACTATATAACAATGGTTTAGTTTAGTTTCGGTATCATGCTTGCCATTGCTAAAATTTGCATGATCTCTTTTAGATCTGATTTCCATGACTATCATCACCGATTGCTTTACACCAAGTCCGGAAACTACTCGTCAACTTTTACTTACATGGACTGGTATGATATTTTGCTAAATGTATTATTAAATTTCCTTAAAGGATGAACAAGCTTTTCCTTTTAGGTATATAGTTCCACTAATAATACTGTGAGATCTATTCTTTATATCAGGATATTCGGAACAGATATAGGGTATAGAAAGTTGAAAGCATTGAAGAGAGCCACAGTTGAAAACAATCAATGTAACAAAATTTATGAATGAACATCGAACGAGATCAGAATGTGCATATCCATTTTCCACGGCATACGTCTTGCCGCCCATGTCTGGTACCTGTTCTGTTGTTTATATGGAACATTTTCTTTAAAGACACTTTACACTTGTGCCTATTTTTCAGATGATTATAATGATTTTGTTTTCAATGTTCCAAGTTGTTTTGCTTTCAACTTTGGCTTGTCTGGTAGCCACTTTTAGAACGTCCTTGTCAGCATTAACAACAAAATATGTATTTGTGAAGTATATTGGTGTATTTACTATTTAGCATAAATGTTAGGGTTGGACAATTGAAGGTTGAATTCAATGAAATCTTCAGCATGTGTGCAAGATAATAGCTGTGATTTTTATACACGAGTGATAAGTAATGTAAGTGAAGTAAATATGTATTGGAAGCATTCAATTCGGTCTAATTTCTAGTTTGTTCAAATATAAAACTAGAGTATAGGTAAATTTCGTTGCTAATTTTCATTTTATCTGCTTTTTTATGTGATCCGAGGCTGAATGGTGAAATTCATAACATCTTCTACACACATCTCATAAAATTATCTAATATTATGCCCAATATTTCTTGATTTATCATATTTACACTAATCTTCATTAGTAGTGTTATGGAAATTAGTTGCCAAAATCTCTTCTTTCTTACACCTTCATCTCATAAAATTATCTAATATTATGCCCAATATTTCTTGATTTATCATATTTACACTAATCCTCATTAGTAGTGTTATGGAAATTAGTTGCCAAAATCTCTTCTTTCTTACACCTTCATCTCATAAAATTATCTAATATTATGCCCAATATTTCTTGATTTATCATATTTACACTAATCTTCATTAGTAGTGTTATGGAAATTAGTTGCCAAAATCTCTTCTTTCTTACACCTTGAGAATCTCTTAGGTGAATTATATAATAAAGATGTAAGTTTACAGATTTTTCTTTTAATAGAATGAAAGAGAGATTAATAAAGGTAGGATTCATATTTTGAATAATAATAAAATAATAAAAAATAACTATAAAAGGAATTATATTCTCTCTCTATATCACTCCAATCTGTACAGTAGAGTACCCCAATCTCTTAACAGAAGATAATATGAAAAACCAAGGCAAGAAATGGAGAAAATTCTTCTTTAATTCATGAACTCTAAAATGCAACAGAGAATATCTCTTCCTAACTTACTCTATAAAATCCTAATAAGGAGAGTTATATTATTTTATTTTATTTATCTTAAAATCTGTATCTCCTATTTATAGGTTACACAGAGTATAATGGTAATTTTGCTACATTTACAACAAAAAATGGAAAGAATACAATCCTAAAATGGTTTCCAAATTTTTTTTGAGTGGTCGTTATACTCTCAAATTGTTATTTAATATCCGGTAGTTCAACTTCAAATTGTGACACATATCAAATCTTTTTTTTAGTTAGTTTAGAATGGGACTAAAATGTTTCTTTTTGTAAGTTTAAGGACTAATTTGTTTTACAATTTGAAAATTTAATGACTAAAAATTTAATGACTAACATCTAATAAACAAAAACTAGTGTACGTACTCGTACTAAAAACAGAAAATGTTTATTTTCTTATATTTATGTCTTGAATATGTTTTTAAAGAAAATTTATCATGAATGTATTTAATTTATATAAAATAATTATATATTTTTTTGTCATTTATACAAATATCAAATGATGGTATAAAAAAATCATAATAATAATAATAGTAATATATTAATTATACCTTCAATATCTTGTATATGTTATAGAACTTTATCCAGAGTATAATAATTTAACTAATATATATTTTGTTTAATGATTATTCTATTTTATTTCTTTCATTACTTGTAGTTATAATAAAAAGTTATTCTATTTATAATTTTGTATAAAATAAATTTTGAAAATACTTAATATTGTTAAAAACATTTTTTTTTAGTAGTTGTATGCTCTGAGAATATCCATACATAGATAGAGAGAAAATAAAGAGCATCAAAATAAAATTACACCTAATACATTAGGAAACAAAATCTCAAAATAACTATCTAAAATAAACTAATCATGAGATTAACGTATTTATTCCTTAAAGTGAGTCTATGTATTTAATTATAATACTGTTAAGATTAGAAAAATATTAATTAATGATATAATAATTTAATTTTCTAATTTAATAACAAATAATTATGTATGACTGTAATATAATTTATATTTAGTATAACTAGTAATAAATTAGAATATTATGTTTCTCCTAATAATATAATCAAATACATTTCTACCATTAATTGATTTAAAGCATTATTACATGCATTTTAAATGTTCATATGCTGACCCACAAATATAAAATCAAGTCCAAAAGAGTCGAAGTCCACCCGAAAAGGTGGCCTCATCCACTCTTACCCGACCTCATAGAGGTTGGGCACAACGAAGGTAGGCCATCCCTACTTATTTAAACAATTAACTAACCTCTAAGATATTTTCCACTTTTCTAGAAGGGAGATATCACCAACTTTCTTAGAAAAAGGGAACAGTTATCCACCAATAAAGGTGGAACTACTTTATAAGGTGGTTATCCATCCTTCTATAAATACACTGACACTCTTAGGTATATTTCAGACCCAATCTACTAAAAATCTGTCTATAGCCTTTGCTAACTTAAGCATCGGAGTCTCTTGCAGATACCATCCCCACCTCCTCATAAAAAACTCGGATGGTGACGCCTCGGCACCAGCACAAGTCGGACGCTGTCTCAGAAGAAATCTGGACCTCACATTCAGGCCCAAATCACCATTTCAGGTAACTCCAAGAACATTGGTACCGTTGTTGGGGACCTGGAAGTCTACACCTACATATGGCGGACAATAAATTTGAAGACGGTCATACGACATCCAAATCGAAACCAAAGCCCTACAACGATGATCGATACTTACATTACCCCCACCACGGGAAATAACAAGTGCCCCATGGGGAAGGAACGTTAGGAAACCCCATCCACGACGAATTCACTCAGAAGTCCACTCGCCTGAGGCAGAGAAACCTCCTCATCCGACAGAGATATTAGGACTAGTACATGGACATCGTGGTCGATTGGAACAGCTCGAGCAGGAAGCTAAACGACACCGAGAAGAAGAAAGAGAATTACAAAAAGAAGTACGCCGACGTAGAAAGCTAGAGGAAAAGCTCATGAAGTTAGAGGCTGACCTTCAAAATCGTAGCCATCGGACGGATCGGGAGAAAGGTCCTCTTGGAGGAGAGGATCTGTTCGTTGAAGAAATCATGCGAACTAGGGTTCCCAGAAACTTTAAAACCCCTTACATGGATCTCTATGATGGGACGACCGACCCAAGACATCATCTTAGCAACTTCAAAAGTCAGATGTACCTAGCTGATGCGTCCGATGCAACTCGTTGCAAGGCCTTTGCACAATACTAACCAAAGTTGCAATGAAATGGTTTGACAACTTACCACCCAGGTTAGTAACTTGCTTTGATGACCTGGTAAGGAAGTTCCTTACCCGATTTTCAATACAGAAAGATAAAGTCAAGCATGCTCTAAGCCTGTTGGGGTCAAACAAGAGGTCGAACAGATCTTCCGAGATTATATGGAGAGATTCAACAAAGCTTGTTTGGGAATACAAAATTTACCTCCTGATGTAAAATTCGGTCAAACCGTAATTAATTAAATAATAAATTAAATAGGAGCGAATATGGTTAAAAAATTTAGCAATCGAAATTCGATAATTTAAATATGATATTTAGACTCAGTGAATTTTTCTGAGTTGGAAAACATAGTTTTCTACGTAAAAATGCGCACTAGAAATTTGACCGACAATACCGGCTGAGATTTATCCGGTATTGCAGCTGAATAAATTAATTATAAGTGAATAAGGTTAGGAAATGAGAAATTATAATTTGGGAAGTTAGAAATATTTAAAATATGATTTAAAACTCTAACCTTAAAGGTTTTGGCCCAAAGTTGGGCCAACGGATTAAACCAAGTGAACCGGGTCCAAGTGGGCCCAAGACCCAACATATATATGGCCTAATTAAGCCCATTCAGCAGCCACAACTCTCCCATTTTGTGTGTTTCACGTTGAAGAGAATAGAGGGAAAAAGAGAGAAAAACCTAACCCTCCTTGAAACTTCAAACCACCATAACTTGACCTACGGTGCTCCGATTGACAAGCCGTTTGCGGCCACGCATCACTCTCGATGAGCTCTTCAAGTTTATCTAGGTATTGTATGGTGCTCTAGTATGAGCCATTGGTGATATTCATCATAAGATACAGTGAGTTAAGAGTATTGGTTGATTTTGGTGCACAATTGGGAGATTGGTTTTTCTTGTGGAGCTTTGGTGAGGCTTGGAGCTAAGGTTGGTGGAGACTTCCAAAGGAAAGGCTCAATTAGTTTGACTCCAAGATTTACGGTTTAAGTTTCATTTAAGTACCGTGTGGTGTGATGAGAATTCCTAGGCTATATGCTCCTAGGATTAAGTTTGGATTGTGTAAATGGTTGGTACTAATATGTATAGTTGATATGTAATGTAAATTAATGATTGGATTGAGAATTGTGTGAATTTGTATGTTTGGTGTGTTGAGAATTTGATGAATTGGATAATGAATATTTGTTTGTGGAATATGCATTTAAATTGTGAATTTGGGCCGGAGGCCGTGAATCTTGGGCTAGAGGCCGGAAAGAGGTAAGGAAGGTAAGTGATGTGTGTATTGTGTGACGTCATATGAGATTGAATGGATATTGAATATTGAGTGTGTGAAAAAATGAGAGGAATGGGGAATAATAAGAAATTAGGAATTTAGGAGTGGAAGGTGACGAAATTGAATTGAATTATGCAGATGAGGTAGGTTTGGTTTTGGTTGAGTGTAATTATGTGAATGTGGTTGGGTTGTCGTCATTTGGAGGAGTGGAAATGAATTTGGCTTGTGAACATTGGAATAATTGGTGATTTCTGTTTTGGGTAAAAACTGATTTTTAACCGAAACTTCGCCGGTCTGTAACTCGGTCCTCGGAGTTAGGAATTCTTCAAAACCAGATTTTTATGAAATTTTATTCAACGATCTTTCCAACGGCTCAGAAATGGTTGAAAAATGAATTTTGTAGAAGAAGTTATGTGTGCCGGAAGTTTGAGGTTTGAAAATGAAATTCTGCAACTTTTTCAGACTTAGTAAAATTTTTAAGAAAATGTACGTCCACGCGAACGCATGGCCGACGCGCATGCGTAACCCATATAATCCCCCCCCACGTGTGTGCGTGGCCGACGCATACACGTTGCTGTGCTGATGCTGCTGCGTGGTAGAAAAACCAGAGAGTTGTGATGGTATTGTGCCGGATTTGTGCGCAGAGCACAAAACGCCTCCACGAGTACGCGTGACTGACGCGCACGCGTCACTTCCCCTCTCTGATTTCCACGCGTACGCATGGGCGATGCTCACGCGTCACTCCCTTATTCCGCTTTCCACGCGTGTGCATGGGCGACGCGCACGCGTGACCCTGTTTTCAGCAAATATGATTTTTGTATTTTTAAACTGAATTTCAAACCTCTAAGCTTCCATTTTCATCGTTTTAGCCTTAAATCTTTATAGTATGCCTAGTAATGAAAGGAAGCTAGGACATGTGGTAACTTGTGGATGAAGTAAAGTGAGAATTAATGATGAATGATGAGTAATGATGATTGTATGAGTTGCTGAGGATGATGGTGAAAGTGCTGTGTATGTTATGAGCAGGATGGATGTGATAAGCATTGAATTATGGCTGAGTATGTATATGTATATAATTAATGATTAAATGATTAAATGATTATGATTGATTGAGGAAGCTTGAACATGTGGCGAGTATGCCAGAGATGCATATATGATTAATGAATGAATGTGGTAAATGAATAATGATGAAAAATGTTGAATGTGAGTATGCTTATATTTTCTCTCTGGTTGTAAGGGTGGCAGGGCACCGATACCCTCTAATGGTGACAGGGCACAGATACCCTCTAATGGTGACAGGACACAGATACCCTCTAATGGTGATAGGGCACGGATTCCCTCTAATGGTGATAAGGCGCAACAGAGAGACTGTGCCTGGGTTAGCTACCGGACACGTCGGGTTGGCTTGATAAGTGATAACCGACAGATGATATCATCAGCTATAGGGCAGGCATACATCATTTGCATATGCTTGAATTGTTTGGGTTTGCCTATTTGTTTTGGATTGCTATATCATATATGATATGTTACCTTATTATGTGCTATTTGTTCTACTTGCCTTATTGTGTATTACTTGCCTGTATTGCTTGTGTTTGTACAACTGAGAGGTCCCTCATGCTGGTGTCGATTGACGCTAAAGACTGTTCTTGTTGAAATGGAATGATGATACGATTAATTTAAAATGATGATTATTGAATGAGGTAATTTGAGTTCCCTAGGTAGACACAGTGAAGTGATTTCACTACTCTAGGTAGAAAATGAGATAATTTGAACTCCCTGGGTAGACGCAGTGAAGTGATTTCACTTGCTCCAGGTGAGGATATGAGGTATCGATATAGAATTGCTGAGACAAAATAGCTGGTGATGGTTTTGTTTATGATTCTGATTCTGATTTGTTGGAGAGTTAGAAAGTTGGGAAGCATGAGGAAGATGAATTAGATTTAGCATTCCCTTATGATAGTTGCCTATTTATGGATTAGCGAGAACATAGGATGAATATTTGGTGAAAGGAAGTTTAGGATGTTTAGTGAGTTTTTATTACAATGCATTGTATTTATTTAGCACTTTTACCGTACTGGGAACCCATGGGTCGGGGGTTCTCATTTCGTATATATCTCTTGTTTTTCAGATGCAGGTCCAGGTGCTCGGCAGTGAGCTGTGGTTTGTCTGAAAGACGGCGAAGACCTCTAAGATCTCTTATTTACTTTTGCTTAGATTCTCTCCGCTTTTGTTTTTAAAGAACTCATGCTATGTATTTAATCCTTTTGAAAACTTGCCTATAGAGGCCCTTGTGTATCATTTGGGAGAGATTAGGAGATATGGTTGTCAAACTGCTTTTATACTATACCCTAGCCGGCCTAAACTTTGCGGGTCGCGACTAGTAGCTATTTACTTATGTTATATATCTATATATTGTCCTTCTCTTATTCTCCTTAATGTCTTTTTCTGTATATCGCTTTCGACTTCACGCTTTATCTTTTAGTTGTCGATACGTGAGTGATACGACTTCGCGATTTTATTTTTACCCTTTTCAGGCTTCTCAATTAATACTCCTTTCAATTTTACTTATATTTATGTATTAAAAATCCCCCTTAAGAGTCGTACCACCTTATTATCATTGACTTATGACTCGAGCATAGCAGTAATAATGGGTTTGGTTAATGGCCTTAGAGAATGGTCGTTCTCCCAATCAATATCCAAGCGACACCCGACTTCCTTGTACGAAGTACAAGAGCGGGCAGAAAAGTACATCAACATAAAGGAGAATTTCTGACTTAGAGAACCCGTCCCAAGGTCAAATCCTTCTTACCAAGCTCGGGACAAGGAGAAGGAGACTAAGAAAAATGAGGAGTATAACTCGGAGAAACCACGAAGATATCATAATTACACCCCACTCTGAGTATCTCTTGTTGATGTTTACAGAGGGATATGTCACACTGAAAAGCTTCCACCTCCTCGCCCCATCAAGCACAAAAAGGTTGGAAGTCGGATAAAATATTGTGAGTACCACAAGCTATATGGGCATTCTACTAATAATTGTTATGACTTAAAGAATGTCAGCTAGAGAGGTAATTGGTTGAAAGGTCGGACAACCAAAAGAAAAGGAAAAGAGATGACGATGACAACGAGATCGACCCCACAAACTCCTAAGAGGCACATACATATGATAAATAGAGGATTTTTAGGAGGGGGAATCACTAAATCCTCAGTAAAAGGCATCTTAAAGAAGTATATCAAGTTGGGGACGATAGTTGAGCTCCTGACTTACCAACCATCTCATTCACCAAAGAAGATGTGCAAGGGGTAACATCGGGCCACGACGACCCTGTGGTAATTACAATGATCATTGCTAATGCCAATCTCCATAGAATTTTGGTGGATCAAGGAAGTTCGTCTGACATACTATTTTAGCCCACTTTTGACAAACTCGGGATATAAAAAAAGGATTTGAAGGCATATCCAGAAACCTTTTTGGGTTAGAGGACACACCAATCCGACCTCTTGGTTTCATCTCGTTATACACCACCTTTGGTAAAGGCACAAGATCAAGAACTTTAAGCATTGACTACACTGCGGTCGACATCATATCCACTTACAATGGCTTAATAGGCCGAACCACTTTAAACCGACTAGCTGCAGTTGTCTCTACACCCCACCTGTGTATGAAGTTCCTAACTGCAGAAGGAATCGCTATTGTAAAGGGAGACCAGAATTTGGCAAGATAGTGTTACAATGAAAGTTTCAACTTAAAAGATAGTACAAGAGGTAAAGAAGTCAATACTATTGAGTTCGGCAGTGTCTGAGTTCGGGAAGAGCTACGTCCCCAACTTAAAGGAAAGATAAAAAAGGTACAAATTGGAGATCAGGCAGAAAAGACTACGAGTATAGGGGCCAACTTGGAGGAAGGTCTAAAGGCACAACTCGTTGTTCTCTTACAAAGGAATTCCGATCTCTTTGCCTGAAAAGCCTCCGATATGCCTGGTATAAACCCCGACCTCATGTCACACAAGCTCGCCGTTTATCCAGGTTTTCGACCTGTTCAGCAAAAGCGACGGAAGCTCGGTCTTGAAAGAACACAAGTTGTGGAAGAACAGGTGCAAGCCTTATTAGAAACTGGGTTTATAAGGGAAGTAAAGTATCCCTTGTGGCTGGCTAATGTGGTCCTTGTAAAAAAGCAGAATAGAAAATGGAAGATGTATGTTGATTACACCGACCTCAACAAAGCTTGTCCCAAGGATCCATACACTCTCTCTAGTATTGATGCCCTGGTTGAGCTTAAGATATAGATATTTGACCTTCATGGATGCGTACTTGGGATACAATCAAATCCCGATGTACAAACTAGACTAAGAAATGACTTTTTTTTCATTACTCCAAAGGTTAACTATTGTTATGTAGTAATGTATTTCAGACTGAAAAATGCTGGAGCTACATATCAACGACTAATGAATAAGGTATTTTCATCTCACATTGGAAAACTAATGGAGGTATATGTGGAAAATATGCTCGTCAAGACCCGAGATGACTTTTCTCTTTTGACTAATTTATCCAAGGTATTTTCCACAATAAGGAAGCATGGGATGAAGTTAAATCCTTCAAATGCACTTTTGTAGTAGAAGCCGGGAAGTTCTTGGACTTCGTGTTCACTCAAAGAGGCATTGAGGCCAACCTGGACAAATGTATAATAATATTGGAAATGAAAAGTCCGACTTACCTCAAGGAAGTACAACAACTAAATGGGAGGTTGGCAGCATTGTCTAGGTTTCTAGCAAGATCAACTCTGAAGTGTCTACCCTTGTTCTCAATACTTAAAAAAGGGAACCAATTTGAATGGAGTCAGAAATGTGAACAAACCTTCTAGAACTTTAAACATTCTTAAGCCAACCCCCAATACTTACCTGACCTGTCCCAAGGGAGGAGCTCATTCTCTACCTAGCAGTAGCAAGTCGTGTTATAGCCTCAGCTTTGGTCCAAGAAGGTGAACACGGACAACAACCCATCTACTTTGTGAGCAAAGCACTACAGAGGGCAGAACTAAACTATCAAAAGATAGAAAAGTTTGCATACACCCTTATCATCACTTCTAGAAGGCTCTGACCTTACTTTCAAGCTCACACTATAAAGGTCCGAACTAATCAACCCACGAAGTATATTCTACAGAAGACGTACATTGCAGGAAGGATGCTACAATAGGCTATAGAACTATTCGAGTTTGACCTAAGATATGAAACTCAGACAGCCATCAAATCACAGTATTTAGCCGACTTTGTGGCAGAATACACTAAAGTATGGGAAAATTCGTCAACTTGGAATTTGTACGTAAATGGATCATCCAACAAAGCTAGAAGTCAAGTAGGAGTTATCATGGAGAATGAAGAAGGAACTCGGATTGAACTATCACTAAAGTTCGAGTTTCCTGCTTCTAACAATCAAGCAGAATATAAAGCTTTGCTTTCTGGCTTGAAGCTCGCTAAAGAGGTAAGGGCAAAAAGATTGATAGTGTTTAGTGACTCTCAAGTGATAACTTTCCAAGTTAACGGTACTTATCAAGCTAAAGACCCCAACATTAGGAAGTACCTGGAAGAAGCACATGAACAATTAGCACAGTTCTCAAAAAGAGAAGTTCGACATATAGCTCAGGAATCCAATGCCTGAGCAGATGCCCTCTCTAAATTAGCCAGCATTAAGTCAGGGGGCAACAATAGAAGGCTGATCCAGGAACTCTCCACGCATCATCAGTATTGAAGGAAGAAGACAAGTCGGATACAATGACGATATCCAACCAAAGCCTAGGATGGATAACTCCCATAATCAAATATCTTAAATTTGATATCACCCCAAAAGATAAAAAGGAGTAAGGAGGCTCATAAGGGAAGCACAAAACTATACATTGGTCCACAACATTCTCTATAAAACAGGAGTATCCACACTTCTACTAAAGTGTGTCCCGACCTCTAAGACTAAAGAGGTCCTGGAAGAAGTTCATAATGGCATATGTGGAAATCACTTAGGAGCATGATCACTAGACAAGAAAGTGATCTGAGCCGGCTCCTTTTGGCCGACTTTGCAAAGGGATGTGGCCGACTTCATGAAAAAGTGTCCACCTTGTCAAAAATATGGCAACTTCCATGTAGCACCTTCGGAGGAACTTATCAGTGTCACCTCACCTTGGCCATTTACAAAATGGGACCTTGACCTTCTTGGTCCATTTTCACAAGCTCCCGGACAAGTAAAGTACCTCATACTAGGTATTGATTATTTTACTAAGTGGATCGAGACAGAACCTTTGGCAACCATCACAGCTCAAAGAAGTCAGAAATTTCTCTATAAAAATATTGTCACCCGGTTTGGAGTTCCATACTCCATCACCACGGACAACGGAACCCAATTCATCGACTCAACCTTTAGGAACTTAGTGGCTAGCCTCAAGATTAAGCACCAATTCACATCGGTAGAACACCCTCAGGCCAACGGACAAGCAGGAGCTACAAATAAAGCGTTATTGGCCGGGTTGAAACGCCAACTACAAGATGCAAAGGGAGCATGGGCGAAAGATTTTTATCAAGTCTTGTGTGCATATCTGATAACTCCCCACTCAACAACTGGGGAGTCACCCTTCTGACTTACTTATGACATAGAGGCCATGATTCCTGTAGAAATCGCTGAAGAATCTCCAAGGGTTAGATTCTATGATGAAGTGGTTAATATCCGAGCATAAAAAGAAGGACTTAACCTCCTTCCAGAAGTCCGAGAACAAGCTCAGATAAAGGAGGAAGCGTTGAAACAAAGGATGACCCTAAGGTACAATCAGAAAGTCATTAGAAGAAGCTTTACCATGAATGACCTCATACTGATCCAAAATGACACCAGAGTTTAGAAGTCGGGTGAGAAAAAGCTGGCTGCAAATTGGAAGGGACCTTACAAAGTTACCGAGGTCTTAGGGAAGGGCTACTATAAAGTGTTCGACTTAAGAAGAAATGAGCTCCCTAGGTCGTGGCATGCATGTAACTTCAAAAGGTATTACAGCTAAAGATGTAAGAACCGAAGTTTTTCTCGTAAAACTGTTTTAATAAAAATAATAATTTTTAAGTGCCCGAAATAGATTCAAAATTTAGAAGTTTTAATTCGAGTATATAAAGGTGAAATTTGATTTTAATGAATTTTTCTAAGTTGGAAAATGTATCTTTTGCGAAAGATTTTTGTAAAAATGTGTACCGGTGCTTAAGTCGGCAGTACTGGCTCTAGTATGTCCAGTACCGTATTTTAATAAATATAAGATTTTGAAAATTTGATTTATTATTTTGAAAGGACAATAATAATTTAAAGTTGAAAATCGGGCACTAATTTTAAAGGTTTAGCCCAAAGTTAGGCCAAATGGGTTAAAACGCTAACGGGTTGGACCGGGTCTAAGTTGGGCCCAAGCCCAACATATATAAGTGTGTAAATGAACCCAAAGGAGCTCATAACACACTTGAAACCGAACCCTAGCAGCTGAAAAAGAAGAGTGAAGAAAAGAGAGAAAGCATTATTCATCCTCCACTTTCGGTGGCCATAACTTTAGCTATAGTACTCCGATTCGCGTGCCGTCAGTGGCTAAGCGAAGCTCTTATTGAGCCCGTTAGTTCCATCTATCTTGTCTAGGTAAGAACTCGAAATTTCCTCTCCTTTACTCTATCCCAAGAAATTCGAAATTCAAGGCTTGAATTTTGAGTGGATTTTTGTGTTTTGGTTGTTTAGGTACTAACCTTTAGTGAGGAATTGTTGGGTCTCATCCTCAATTTCGTGGATAAGGTGAGGTTTCTTATAAACCCTTGTAGTTGGTTATATTGTGAATGTTAGGTTTTGATTTTTGATATGTTTATGATGTATAGCTTGTTTGTGGAGTTGATTGTGGCCTTTAGGAAGTGTTGTTGGTAATTGAAAGCTTGTTGGATTTCAATCTTGGTACAGTGTGCATTTTAGGAATCGGCCAAAGTATGGTTTCAGTTTCCTCTATGTAATATATAATATTTCTAGACACTTAGGCTAGTTGACCTTAAGATAGGATTGAATTGAATGTATATGTTAATTGAATGTGAATTGTGATTTAGTGATAGATATAATAGTGTATGGAGTGGATATGGTTGCGGAGTGATATTATATGTTGATGGTTGTTGATGTTGAGAAATTTGATGATGAATGTTAAGATTCATTATGGTTGTTGAGAGTTCTTGATGATTGATGATGATTAATGAAAATGTCATTATTGAATGAGGAGAATTATGATTGTTTATGATATTTTTAGATGTTGATGAATAAGGACTCTGATGGTTCAGAATGATGTTGATGAGTTATGATGTTAATTGTGTGGGAGTTGTGAAGTTGAGGTTTGGATTTGTGAATTATGGATTATTGTTGAGTTATGGTGGGAAAGATTGAGTGAAAGAGGTTTGGGGTTGATTAAATTTGCAATAGGAAGGAGAAGTATAGTATGTGATAGTGTTTTATAGTGTAATTGAGTAGGTTTTGGTTTAATTGGATTTTGGTTGTGAATTTTGGAAAAGTTAAGGACCTTGTTGTTTTTGATAAAAATAGATTTTTGGTGAACTTTGAAAAATTATATCTTGAGCTACGGTTTTTGAAATTGAATGATTTTTGTATCAAATTAAAGATATTTTAAAGAGCTTTAAAACTATATCAATTTTGTAGAAATCCAAATTTTGTATAAAAAGATATGATCCTTGCAAGTTGGTGTCTAAAATCTGAATTCTATGAATGTTGCAGAATTTGTGATTTCTGGTTTGTGTGCGTACGCACAGCTGATGAGCGGATAATTTATACGTTTTTTGGCATTGTTTTTACATAGTTTTCAGTATGATTTAGTTAGTCTTTAGTATATTTTTATTAGTTTTTAAATAAAAATCAAAATTCTGGACTTTACTATGAGTTTGTGTGTTTTTCTGTGATTTCAGGTAATTTCTGGCTGAAATTGAAGGACTTGAGCAAAAATCAGATTCAGAGGTTGAAGAAGGACTGCAGATGCTATTGGATTCTGACCTCCCTGTACTCAAAGTGAATTTTCTGGAGCTACAAAACTTCAAATGGCGCGCTCTTAATTGCGTTGGAAAGTAGACATCCAGGGCTTTCCAGAAATATATAATAGTCCATACTTTGCTCGAGTTTAGATGACACAAACTGGCGTTCAACGCCAGTTCCATGCTGCATTCTGGAGTTAAACGCCAGAAACAGGTTGCAGAGTGGAGTTAAACGCCACAAACAGGTTACAAACTGGCGTTCAACTCCAAGAGAAGCCTCTACACGTGTAAAGCTCAATGCTCAGCTCAAGCACACACCAAGTGGGCCCCAGAAGTGGATTTCTGCATCATTTACTCATTTCTGTAAACCCTAGTAACTAGTTTAGTATAAATAGGACTTTTTACTATTGTATTTACATCTTTTAATCATGTTTTGATGATTGAACCCTCCTTGGGAGGCTGGCCATTCGGTCATGCCTGGACCTTGTTCTTATGTATTTTCAACGGTAGAGTTTCTACACACCATAGATTAAGGTGTGGAGCTCTGCTGTTCCTCATGAATTAATACAAAGTACTATTATTTTTCTATTTAATTCAAGCTTATTCCGATTCTAAGATATTCATTCGCACCTCAATATGAATGTGATGATCGTGACAGTCATCATCATTCCCAACCTATGAATGCGTGCCTGACAACCACTTTCGTTCTACCTTAGATTGAATGAGTATCTCTGGGATTCCTTAATCAGAGTCTTCGTGGTATAAGTTAGAATCCATGGAAGGCCATTCTTGAGATCCGGAAAGTCTAAACCTTGTCTGTGGTATTCCGAGTAGGATCTGGAAAGGGATGGTTGCGACGAGCTTCAAACTCGCGAGTGCTGGGCGTAGTGACAGACGCAAAAGGATCAATGGATCTTATTCCAGTATGATCGAGAACTGACAGATGATTAGCCATGCAGTGACAGTGCATTGGACCATTTTCACTGAGAGGACAGGATGTAGCCATTGACAACGGTGATGCCTAACATACAGCTTGCCATAGAAAGGAGTATGAATGATTGGATGAAGACAATAGGAAAGCAGAGGTTCAGGAGGAATGAACGCATCTCTATACGCTTATCTGAAATTCTCACCAATGAATTACATAAGTATCATTATCTTTAATTTACGTTTTATTTATCTTTTAATTATTAAATCCCCATAACCAATTGAATCCGCCTGACTGAGATTTACAAGGTGACCATAGCTTGCTTTAAGCCGACAATCTCCGTGGGATCGACCCTTACTCACGTAAGGTTTATTACTTGGACGACCCAGTGCACTTGCTGGTTAGTTGTGCGAAGTTGTGACAAAGAACTAAGATTATGAACGTGCGTATTAAGTTTTCAGCGCCGTTACCAAGGAATGAACTGTCACGATTTCCGCGCACCAAGTTTTTGACGCCGTTGCCGGGGATTGTTCGAGTTTGGACAACTGACGGTTCATCTTGTTGCTCAGATTAGGTAATTTTCTTCTTGTTTCAACTTTTATTTTGTTTTCAAAAAAAGTTTTCAAAAATTTTTCAAAATCTTTTTTCTTTGTTTTTGTTTTTCTAAAAATAAATTTTCGAAAATAAAAAAAATTATAAAATCATAAAATCAAAAATATTTTGTGTTTCTTGTTTGAGTCTAGAGTCAAGTTTTAAGTTTGGTGTCAATTGCATCTTTTTAATTTTCTAAAAATTATTTTCGAAAATTTCATGCATTGCATTCTTCATGATCTTCAAGTTGTTCTTATCCAATCTTCTTGTTTGATCTTCATATTTTCTTGTTTCGTGTCTTTTCTAATTTTTCATATGCATTTTCAATTTGTTAGTGTCTAAAGTTTAAAAATTTCTAAGTTTGGTGTCTTGCATGTGTTTCTTTTCTTGAAAATTTTCAAAAATAAGTCTTGATGTTCATCTTGATCTTCAAAGTATTCTTGGTGTTCATCTTGACATTCAAAGTGTTCTTGCATGCATCATGTGTTTTGATCTAAAATTTCCATGCATTGTGTCTTTTTTGTGTTTTTCTCTCTCATCATTAAGAATTCAAAAATCAAAAAAATATCTTTCCCTCTCTCTCTCATAAATTTTTAAAAATTTGAGTTGACTTTTTCAAAATTTTTTAAAATCTAGTTGTTTCTTATGAGTCAAATCAAATTTTCAATTTAAAAATTCTATCTTTTTCAAATCTTTTTCAAAAAAAAAATCAAATCTTTTTCATTTTTCTTAATATTTTTGAAATTTTTAAATTGATTTTCAAAATCTTTTTCTTATTTTTATTTCATATTTTTTAAATTAATGCTAACAATTAATGTGATTGATTCAAAATTTTTAAGTTTGTTACTTGCCTAATAAGAAAGGTTCAATCTTTAAACTCTAGAATCATATCTTTTTAGTTTCTTGTTAGTCAAGTAATCAACTTTGATTTCAAAAATCAAATCTTTTCAAAATTCTTTTTCAAATCTTTTTCAAATTAAGTTTCAATCATATCTTTTTCAAAATCTTTTCTAACTTCTTATCTTTTCAAACTTAATTTTCAAATCTTTTTCAATTAATCCTATCCTTTTGTTTCAATCATATCTTTTTCAAAACTACCTAACTAATTCTCTCTCTCTAATTTTCGAAAATCACCTTTCCCTTTTTCTAAAATTTCCTTTTTCATTAACTATTTGTTTTAAATTTAATTTAATTTGATTTAATTTTCCTTGCTTAATTTTCAAAATTTTAATTTTAATTTTAAATTAAAAACAAAAGTATTTTTATTTTAATTTATTTAATTTTCGAAAATTCTTTTCTCTCATCTCCTTATAATTATTTTATTTATCTACTAACACTCCTCTTTTTCTTAAAAATTCGAAACCTCTCCATCTTTCTGTGTTCGAATTTCTTTTCTTCTTCTACTCACATAAAGGAATCTCTATACTGTGACATAGAGGATTCCAAATTTTCTTTTCTGTTCTCTTCTTTTTCATATGAGCAGGAACAAGGATAAGAACATTCTTGTTGAAGCTGATCCTGAACCTGAAAGAACTCTGAAGAGGAAGCTAAGGGAAGCTAAAGCACAACTCTCTGGAGAAAATCTGACAGAAATTTTTGAAAAAGAAGGAGACATGGCCGAAAATAATAACAATGTAAGGAAGATGCTTGGTGACTTTACTGCACTTAATTCGAATTTACATGGAAGAAGTATCTCAATCCCTGCCATTGGAGCAAACAATTTTGAGCTGAAACCTCAATTAGTTTATCTGATGCAACAGAATTGCAAGTTTTATGGACTTCCATCCGAAGATCCCTTTCAGTTCTTAACTGAATTCTTGCAGATCTGTGATACTGTTAAGACCAATGGGGTTGACCCTGAGGTCTACAGGCTTATGCTTTTCCCATTTGCTGTAAGAGACAGAGCTAGAATATGGTTGGACTCTCAACCTAAAGACAGCCTGAACTCTTGGGATAAGCTGGTCACGACTTTCTTAGCCAAGTTCTTTCCTCCTCAAAAGCTTAGTAAGCTTAGAGTGGATGTTCAAACCTTCAGACAAAAAGAAGGTGAATCCTTCTATGAAGCTTGGGAAAGATACAAGGAACTGACCAAAAAGTGTCCTTCTGACATGCTTTCAGAATGGACCATCCTGGATATATTCTATGATGGTCTGTCTGAATTATCTAAAATAACCAGTTCATGTATACTTCTGAAAGGAATCCTATGAGTAATGGGACGCCTCAGCGGAAGGGAGTTCTTGAAATTGATACTCTGAATGCCATATTGGCTCAGAATAAAATATTGACTCAGCAAGTCAATATGATCTCTCAGAGTCTGAATGGATTGAAGGAATCATCCAACAGTACTAAAGAGACCTCTTCTGAAGAAGAAGCTTATGATCCTGAGAACCCGGCAATAGCAGAGGTGAATTACATGGGTGAACCCTATGGAAACACCTATAATCCATCATGGAGAAATCATCCAAATTTCTCATGGAAGGATCAACAAAAGCCTCAACAAGGCTTTAATAATGGTGGAAGAAACAGGTTTAGCAATAGCAAGCCTTTTCCATCATCCACTCAGCAACAGACAGAGAATTCTGAGCAGAATCCATCTAGCTTAGCAAATATAGTCTCTAATCTATCTAAGGCCACTGTGAGTTTCATGAATGAAATAAGGTCCTCCATTAGAAATTTGGAGGCACAAGTGGGCCAGCTGAGTAAAAGAGTCACTGAAGCTCCTCCTAGTACTCTCCCAAGAAATACAGAAGAGAATCCAAAGAGAGAGTGCAAGGCCATTGATTTGACCATCATGGCCGAACCTACAAGGGAAGAGGAGGACGTGAATCCTAGTGAGAAAGACCTCCTGGGACGTCTAGTGACCAATATGGAGTTCCCCTTTGAGGAACCAAAGGAATCTGAGGCTCATCTAGAGACCATAGAGATTCCATTAAACCTCCTTCTGCCCTTCATGAGCTCTGATGAGTATTCTTCCTCTGAAGAGGATGAAGAAATTACTGAAGAGCACGTTGCTAAGTACCTTGGTGCAATCATAAAGCTGAATGCCAAATTATTTGATAATGAGACTTGGGAAGATGAATCTTCCTTGCTCACCAATGAACTGAATGCATTGGACAGGCAGAAATTACCTCAAAAGAAACAGGATCCTGGCAAATTCTTAATACCCTGTACCATAGGCACTATGACCTTTGAGAAGGCTCTGTGTGACCTGGGGTCAGGAATAAACTTAATGCCACTCTCTATAATGGAAAAACGTGGGATCTTTGAGGTGCAAGCTGCTAGAATCTCATTAGAGATGGCAGACAACTCAAGAAAACAGGCTTTTGGACAAGTAGAGGACGTGTTAGTAAAGGTTGGAGGTCTTTACATCCCTGCTGATTTCATAATCCTAGACACTGGGAAGGATGAGGATGAATCCATCATCCTTGGAAGACCCTTCCTAGCCACAACGAGAGCTGTGATTGATGTGGACAGAGGAGAGTTGGCCCTTCAACTGAATGAGGACAACCTTGTGTTTAAAACTCAAGGATCTCCTTCTGTAACCATGGAGAGGAAGCATAAAAAGCTTCTCTCACAGCAGAGTCAACCAAAGCCCCCACAGTCAAACTTTAAGTTTGGTGTTGGGAGGCCACAACCAAACTCTAAGTTTGGTGTTGAACCCCCACATTCAAACTCTAAGTTTGGTGTTGGGAGGTTTCAACAATGCTCTGAACATCTGTGAGGCTCCATGAGAGCTCACTGTCAAGCTATTGACATTAAAGAAGCGCTTGTTGGGAGGCAACCCAATGTTATCTAATTATATTTATTTATGTTCCATTGTTATTTTATGTTTTCTTTAGGTTGATGATCATGTGGAGTCACAAAAACTATTGAAAAATCAAAAAACAGAATGAAAAATAGCATTAAAAACAGCACACCCTGGAGGAGAGCAGTCTGGCATTTAAACGCCAGAAACAAGCGCCAGAAACAGGCACCAACCTGGCATTTAACGCCAGAAACAAGCATCTGCCTGGCATTAAACGCCAGAAACAGGCTACATTTGGGTGTTTAACGCCAGAAACAAGCAGCAGTCTGGCGTTAAACGCCAGGATTGCACAGTAAGGGCGTTTTACACGCCTAATTGGAGCAGGGATGTTAAGTCCTTGACCCCACTTGATCTGTGGACCCACAGGATCCCCACCACTTCTTCTCTCCTCTTCACTCCTTTTCATAATTCTCTTCCCTAAATACCCTTCACCAATCACCTCAATCACTCTTTCCCATCACCTCTTCACCACTCACATCCATCCTCTCTTCCTCATAAACCCCACCTACCTTCAAAATTCAAACTATTTTCCCTCCCAAACCCAACCCTAATGGCCGAACCCTAACTCCCATCCCACCCCTATATAAACCCCTCTTTCCTTCTTCATTTTCACACAACACAACCCTTTCTTCTTCCCTTGGCCGAATACACACCCCTCTCCCTCTCCTCCATTCTTCTTCTTCTTCTACTACTTTCTTTCTTCTTTTACTCGGGACGAGCAAACATTTTAAGTTTGGTGTGGTAAAATCATAGCTTTTTGTTTTTCCATAACCATATATGGCACCTAAGGCCAGAGAAACCTCTAGAAAGAGGAAAGGAAAGGTAATTGCTTCCACCTCTGAGTCATGGGAGATGGAGAGATTCATCTCAAAGGTCCATCAAGACCACTTCTATGAAGTTATGGCTAAGAAGAAAGTGATCCCTGAGGTTCCTTTCAAGCTAAAAAAGAATGAGTATCCGGAGATCCAACATGAGATTCGAAGAAAAGGTTGGGAAGTTCTCACCAACCCCATTCAACAAGTCGGCATCTTAATGGTTCAAGAGTTCTATGCAAACACATGGATCACTAGGAACCATGATCAAAGTGTGAACCCGAATCCGAAGCATTGGCTTACCATGTTTCGGGGGAAATACTTAGATTTCAGTCCGGAAAATGTAAGGCTGGCGTTCAACTTGCCAATGATGGAAGAGAACGCACGCCCCTACACAAGAAGGGTCAACTTTAATCAAAGGTTGGACCAAGTCCTCATAGACATATGTGAGGAAGGAGCTCAATGGAAAATTGACTCAAGAGGCAAGCCGGTTCAACTAAGAAGGCATGACCTCAAACCAGTGGCTAGGGGATGGCTAGAGTTCATTCAATGCTCAATCATTCCTACTAGTAACCGGTCTGAAGTTACTATAGACCGGGCCATCATGATCCATAGTATCATGATTGGAGAGAAGGTGGAAGTTCATGAGATTATACCTCAAGAACTTTACAAGGTGGCTGACAAGTCCTCCACTTGGGCAAGGTTAGCCTTTCCTCACCTTATTTGCCACCTCTGCAATTCGGCTGGAATTGACATAGAGGGAGACATCCTTATTGAAGAGGACAAGCCCATCACTAAGAAAATGATGGAACAAATAAGAGATCATGGACCTCAACAAGAGCATGAGGAAATTCCCCACCATGAAATCCCTGAGATGCCTCAAGGGATGCACTTTCCTCCACAAAACTATTGGGAGCAAATCAACACCTCCCTAGGAGAATTAAGTTCCAACATTGGACAACTAAGGGTGGAACACCAAGAGCACTCCATTATTCTCCATGAGATTAGAGAAGATCAAAGAGCTATGAGGGAGGAGCAACAAAGACAAAGAAAAAACATAGAGGAGCTCAAAAGCACCATTGGTTCTTCAAGAAGAGGAAGACGCCACCCTCACTAAGGTGGACTCATTCCTTAATCTCCTTGTCTATTTATTTTACCGTTTTTTGATTTTTGAGCTTTATGTTTTATTTATGTTTGTGTCTTTACTATATGATCACTAGTGTCTAAGTGTCTATGCCTTAAAGTTATGAATGTCCTATGAATCCATCGCCTTTCTTAAATGAAAAATGTTCTAAAAACAAAAGAATAAGAAGTACATGATTTCAAATTCATCCTTGAAATTAGTTTAATTATTTTGATGTGGTGACAATACATTTTGTTTTCTGAATGAATGCTTGAACAGTGCATATATCTTTTGATATTGTTGTTCATGAATGTTAAATATGTTGGCTCTTGAAAGAATGATGAAAAGGAGAAATGTTATTTGATAATCTGAAAAATCATAAAAATGATTCTTGAAGCAAGAAAAAGCAGTGAATACAAAAGCTTGTAGAAAAAAAAGAGAAAAAAATAGCGAAAAAAAGAAAGAAAAAGAAAAAAGCAAGCAGAAAAAGCCAAAAGCTCTTTAAACCAAAAGGCAAGAGCAAAAAGCCGATAGCCCTTAAAACCAAAAGGCAAGGGTAATAAAAAGGATCCAAGGCTTTGAGCATCAGTGGATAGGAGGGCCTAAAGGAATAAAATCCTGGCCTAAGCGGCTAAACCAAGCTGTCCCTAACCATGTGCTTGTGGCGTGAAGGTGTCAAGTGAAAACTTGAGACTGAGCGGTTAAAGTCGAGGTCCAAAGCAAAAAAAAAGAGTGTGCTTAAGAACCCTGGACACCTCTAATTGGGGACTCTAGCAAAGCTGAGTCATAATCTAAAAAGGTTCACCCAATTATGTGTCTGTGGCATTTATGTATCCGGTGGTAATACTAGAAAACAAAGTGCTTAGGGCCACGGCCAAGACTCATAAAGTAGCTATGTTCAAGAATCAACATACTGTACTAGGAGAATCAATAACACTATCTGAATTCTGAGTTCCTATAGATGCCAATCATTCTGAACTTCAATGGATAAAGTGAGATGCTAAAACTATTCAAGAGGTAAAAAGCTACTAGTCCCGCTCATCTGATTGGAGCTAAGTTTCATTGATATTTTGGAGTTTATAGTATATTCTCTTCTTTTTATCCTATTTGATTTTCAGTTGCTTGGGGACAAGCAAAAATTTAAGTTTGGTGTTGTGATGAGCGGATAATTTATACGCTTTTTGGCATTATTTTTACATAGTTTTCAGTATGATTTAGTTAGTTTTTAGTATATTTTTATTAGTTTTTAAATAAAAATCACATTTCTGGACTTTACTATAAGTTTGTGTGTTTTTCTGTGATTTCAGTTAATTTCTGGCTGAAATTGAGGGACTTGAGCAAAAATCAGATTCAGAGGTTGAAGAAGGACTGCAGATATTGTTGGATTCTGACCTCCCTGCACTCAAAGTGGATTTTCTGGAGCTATAGACTTCAAATGGTACTCTCTCAATTGCGTTGGAAAGTAGACATCCAGAGCTTTCCAGAAATATATAATAGTCTAACCTTTTCCCGAGTTTAGATGACGCAAACTGGCATTCAACGCCAGTTCCATGCTGCATTCTGGAGTTAAACGCCAGAAACAGGTTGCAAAGTTGAGTTAAACGCCAAAAACAGGTTACAAACTGGCGTTCAACTCCAAGAGAAGCCTCTACACTTGTAAAGCTCAATGCTCAGCCCAAGCACACACCAAGTGGGCCCCAGAAGTGGATTTCTGCATCATTTACTCATTTCTGTAAACCCCAGTAACTAGTTTAGTATAAATAGAACTTTTTATTATTGTATTTACATATTTTGATCATGTTTTGATGATTGAACCCTCCCTGGGAGGCTGGCCATTCGGTCATGCCTGGACCTTGTTCTTATGTATTTTCAACGGTAGAGTTTCTACACACCATAGATTAAGGTGTGGAGCTCTGCTGTTCCTCATGAATTAATACAAAGTACTATTGTTTTTCTATTCAATTCAAGCTTATTCCGATTTAAGATATTCATTCGTACCTCAATATGAATGTGATGATCGTGACAGTCATCATCATTCCCAACCTATGAACGCGTGCCTGACAACCACTTCCGTTCTACCTTAGATTGAATGAGTATCTCTGGGATTCCTTTATCAGAATTTTCGTGGTATAAGTTAGAATCCATGGACGGCCATTCTTGAGATCCAAAAAGTCTAAACCTTGTCTGTAGTATTTCGAGTAGGATCTGGGAAGGGATGGCTGCGACGAACTTCAAACTCGCGAGTGCTGGGCGTAGTGACAGACGCAAAAGGATCAATGGATCCTATTCCAGTATGATCGAGAACCGACAGATGATTAGCCATGCAGTGACAGCGCATTGGACTATTTTCACTGAGAGGACAGGATGTAGCCATTGACAACGGTGATGCCTAACATACAGCTTGCCATAGAAAGGAGTATGAATGATTGGATGAAGACAATAGGAAAGCAGAGGTTCAAGAGGAATGAACGCATCTCTATACGCTTATCTGAAATTCTCACCAATGAATTACATAAGTATCACTATCTTTAATTTACGTTTTATTTATCTTTTAATTATTAAATCCCCATAACCAATTGAATCCGCCTGAATGAGATTTACAAGGTGACCATAGCTTGCTTCAAGCCGACAATCTCCGTGGGATCGACCCTTACTCGCGTAAGGTTTATTACTTGGACGACCCAGTGTACTTGCTGGTTAGTTGTGCGAAGTTATGACAAAGAACTAAGATTATGAACGTGCGTATTAAGTTTTCAGCGCCGTTACCAAGGAATGAACCGTCACGATTTCCGCGCACCAACAGCCTTGTGCGCACGTACACCCTGTGTATTTTTGAAAGTGTGCACATGCACGCACGGGGATATGGCTACTGTTGGGAGCGCTAGCACGCTTTATGCGCAGACACAACCAACGACGTTTTTCAAGCTGTGCGCACGCACAGCCTTGTACGTACGCACATGCTGGAAGGTGCATTGTGTTGAGGGTGTTCGCACGCATCGTGCGTATGAGAAGAATAAAAATTTTTACCTACTGTGCATACACACACCTCTATGCATACGCACACTTCTTGAAAATTCCTATGGGCATGCGTACACACAACCTTATGCGTATGCACACTCCCCTATTTTTTAACGAAAACCTTGTTTTTAACTGTTTTACCTTCCCAGCAAGCTTGTAAACTTCCGTAACACTTACTTAAAACCTTTTTACCAGTTTTAGGCTTTGAATCAAGGGAGAAAACAATAAGTCAATAAACAGGGGCATTTTGGTTTTGAGTTTGGAAGACGGAGACTTAGGTTTCTGAAGTTGTGAGTGAACTAGCGAAGTTTTTTATTGGCAATGGCTTGAGAACTTATGAATGGATGGTAACTTGTGGAATTAAGAACTGATGATGGTTATTATGAGCTTGATGGATATTGAAGGAGAGTGTGTCAGGCACTATATCCTTGGAATGTTGAGAATTGATAATTGAAAGTGGATTGAGATGAGAAATGGTGATGACTGGTGATGATTTGAGGTGGATGGACTTGTTGGATGCAGAAAGTGTGACAGGCACTATATCCTTGGAATGATTTATGATGAAATAGATGTTGTTGTTGCTTTCCTTATCTGCCGCAAGAGTGTGCCAGGAACTATATCCTCGGAATGAGCATGAAAGTGTGACAAGCACTATATCCTCGGAACAAAAGCGTGCCAGGCGCTATATCCTCGGACATGGCAGAAAGGCGACATCCGAAAGGATGTGTCGGGTTGGTATTTATAGACCGACAACTGATATCACAGCCAATAGGACAGGCATTCATCATGTGTATCTTTTATCTGTTTGCTTGCTTTGCCGACTTGTATTTCTTGCCTAATTGTATAACATGCCTAATTGCCTATTTGAATTACTTGACATATATACTTATACTTGTGCTTTACTTGCATTGTATTAATTGTGTATTCTACTGGGATTGAGGAGGTTCGGAAGGCGATGGTGATAGGATCACATGGAGGATAGGTTGGTGAAGGTTGTGGGACAGCGGAGAGTTGTTAGTTTAGAAATTCACTAAGTTAGATTACCCCTTTATCATTATGGTTTTAAGTGATGTTTTAATTTTTTAGTTATGCTTTAAGTTGAATCTTGTGATGGATATGAAGTTCTAGGATTGCCTCTGGTATCCTGGAGTCTTATATCTTACATCACTGGGCATTGTTACCATACTGAGAACCTCCGGTTCTCATACCATATTCTGTTATTATTTTTCAGATGTAGGTCACAACCCACCTCGGTGAGTTGCTTTGGTGGTGACAGAGCAGAGGACCTTTATCCTGTTTTGAAGTCCTTTTGATTATTTTTGTATAGATCTCTCACTTTTGTATTTATTTTGCCTAGAGGCTTACATTGAGAGGAAGTTGTATAAGCTGTTTTAACTATCTAAACTCTGTATGTCTGTATATAACTAGCCGGCTTAAACTCCGCGAGCGGTGGCTAGATCTCTATATTATTATCTTTTGATATATCTATTTACATATACCTTGATATCTGTACATATATCTTGTGCTTCGTTTAGTGTAGTTTCGTGAGTACGTTTTGCACTTTTCAAACTCTGTTTTTGAGCTTAATTCTTCATCGGGCTTCTAGAATATATTAATTCTTTCTATATTATATGTATGAGCTTAGAACTGCCGTAACCTCTGATTAACCTTTGCTTCTAGAAAAGACCGATCTACTTCGCCGGCATCTTTTCTAACTTAGCAAAGCAGCATTGAAAGTTGTCAAAACAATGAAAATTTGTATTCAACTAAATAGTTGTACCGACTAAAGAAAGATATGCAAACAACATAGTCATTCATGCCAAAGAATTGCCATTTTGCCTAATAAAAACAGAAATTCTGACTACCATTTTAAACCTCAAAAAATGCTATTTTAACTTGATAAAAATGACGATTTTAACTATCATTTTAAATTATTAAAAAACTGCCATTATATCTGGTTAAAATGGCAATTTAACATGGAGAAAATCGCCATTTTAATCATAAAAATTGTGATGATTTTTTAAAAACCATCGTAATATCTAAAATGATGCCCAGAATTATGGCGTCTCTTGAAAATCCATTTTTGAAAATAATGACTGTTCTTATAAATAATGAACAAGGACATGAAGAGCATGAATCCTACATCTAATTGTATTTGAGATCTCTCTTTGCACAGAAGTTCTTATAATTAAGTCTCCCTAGGGTATTTAAAAAAAAAAAAACTCCCCATGTTATCTTTGAATGTCTCTCTTTATGTTGTTTTCAATCTGTTTATGTTGGGTTTGCAGGAGCCATAAGTCTATAATGGTTATAAGGTAGAATCATGTTGTTGGAGGCATTACATATCAGCCATATGTAAGGTAATCATTTTCTCCGTATCTTTTATTCATTATTTATTATTTTTCCCTATTTCATATTCTAAGACTGGTGTTTGAATTTCATGTTATCAGTGAATTGTGTAGCTATTTGAATTTTTGAATCCCTCTTGCTGTAGGAAAGTATTGCATAAAGTGTGTAATTCTAAGAGTCATAATTTGTTCCTGCACAGTTACTGGCATTACACTTAAAAATTATTTAGGGAATAAGTAGAGAGAGGGGCAGAAGCGTTTTCTCTTTCTTTATTTCCTTGCTCTACACTTTTTGTTTTGTTTGTTTATATGAGGCTGAAATTGATTGATTTACATACATTTTAGTTAGTATTTATTAGAATTTGATTTGCAAGCATCACATAATAGATATGGTTTTCCATTAGTTGTAATTATTGGTTTCAATAAGTTGCAATGCAGTACAAACTTAATAGATGCATGGCTCTCTATTAACCCTACTAGTACAGCAGAAGCTTTTTTTTTCCTTATATTGATTGATGATTGAAAGGAAGAAGCATTAAATAAAAGAAGGATGCACAGTCTGATTTCTTACAAACTTTTTTTGGATTTCTTTTCATTCTGTGTGTTCTCTTCAACTGATTAAGCTGGTGGCAGTGGTGAAACCTTTATTGTTTCGAGCTTCAGCTACCCTCTGACTAGGCTTAGACCGTTTGATTTGCATTATATCAGAGGTGAGTGAGTCAATTAGCATTTACCATTTTGTTTATATGATCATAATTTTGATTTTTTTCTTTTTCTTGTTCGTTTTGCAATTTGAATTTTAGTGGATCGAAATTGAAATGTAATATAAAGTTGAAAGGTAACCTATATTTACAGGTTTAAATACTTTGAAATAACTTTTGCAGGAGCTGTCATCAGATTCTTCACAGCATGTATGTTCTGCTTTGGCTTCAGTAATAATGGAAATGGCTCTAGTATTAGAAAAGGTAACTTTCTAGATTGGGAAGTTCATAAACTATGTGAATTTCATCACTCCTCACCATTATGTACTTGGTTCTCATATATTGAAATAATATAAATTTATTTTTTTATTATTTTTATTGTAATAGAAGAATGCAATCATAGCTGAAGCAATACCTACAAATCTCCATATCTTTGACTGATTCAGCCACTGCTGAATCTTAAAGACTAAGAATGCCATCTTGAGTTGTGATCAGTGTCTAAGAATTACTAGTTTCACATACTATTTAGTATGGTTGAATAATACATTAAGGAATATAGTTGATGTATCAATACATTTTGTTTATGTTTTGAATTATATTGACTTGCTTATTTATTATAGTACTTTTCTTTTAATTTGATAATACGATGAACTTGTTTATTTTTTGAAATATTATAAATTTTCGAATATAAGTTAGATGAAAATTTGTATTCATTAAATTTATATTTATTTTATAGGAAAAAAGATTTATTTTGCAATGAAAAAATCTAAAAAAAATATGTTTTATCTTACAGACGGATTTATAGACGAATTTTTCATCTATATGCAGAGTTTGGAAATGGTTTCCCAAGGCTCCAATTACTGACCGAAAATCTGTCAAAAAATCTTATGCTAGTTACCGACAGAAAATCTGTCAGAAAATCGGACGATTTAAGTGAAATAGAAGTGACGATTACCGAGAAAAAATTTGTTGGTAATAAGAAAAAATCTATCAGTAAATTACCAATTGAAAATCTGTCGAAAAATCTGATGATTTTTTAGCGAAAGGGGGACCATTACCGATGAAAATTCTGTCGGTAACGGGAAAAATCTGTTGATAAATTACCGACGAAAAAAATATGTCGGTAAATAATTTCTAACGAGATTTTTACAGAGGGAAAAAATTCGTCGGTAACCAAAAATCGTCTGTAATAAAGACCAAATCTTTCTATAAATCCATCTGTAATAAGCAATTTTCTAGTTGTGGATTGAAAATAATTAATTGTGGTCCGGTATCTCAAATTGGGCCTTTTTGTTTGTGTAATGATGTTTTTTGTTTTTTCTATAGTTTTGGTACCTTTTTTTTTGTTATATTATACTTATTTATTAATTGCTGTTGGGTCCATGGTTATTTATTTTTTATTCATGTTTTATGATTTTCATTTGGTTGCCTAATTTTTAGTTTGTTTAATTTATTGTTTATATTATCTAAGTATTTATAATATATATATATATATATATATATATATATATATACCCTTAGCTATTGTTCTTGAGAAATGACCGGGTTTTGTCCATTCCTCGAAAGAAGTTTTTATGGGATCTCTATCTACCAAAATCTTTACTTCTGGTTCCGGCGAACGAATAATCATTGAGTCCTCCTTCTTCCGGACAACACATACAAAGAGACCTGCCAATATAAAAAAAAAGATTAGTGAACTTTTGAGAGATTTTTATATTGAGTTTCTTTCTATTCTATCTCCTATCTATCTATCTATTCCAATTTTTTTCTTTAGTTATTCACTAGAACAATTATGATCCGAAAGTTAATCCGGGGCAAGTGTTCGAATCTATTATGACATAACATATAGGCGCTCAACGGACCTTTTTGAATCCTCTAAAACTCCTCCTGGACTTTGAATTTCAATTCAATAATTTTTATATAACAGTTTTTTTAATTTATTTTTAATAATATGTTTAATTTTATGGTAGGTTATTTATATTAATATCAAACTTAATTTATCTCTCTTTAATCAACAAATATATAATTAATATTATATGTGTAAACTTTGAATAATTAATAAATAATTACTGAATAAATTAATTATTATTTAAAGAAATTAAAAAGTTAAATTTTATAGTTTAATGAGGTAGAAATAATTAAAATATGAATTTTAACACTAATTTTAAAGATTTTCGCCTAAAACCGGGCCAACGAACCAAACCGATTAGATTGGACCCAAATCGGACCCATGACCTAACATATAAAACCACCATTTTAGCTTTTCCTTCCTCATAATCATATGAAACATGCTAGTGAAGGGGGCTAAGGGAAGAAAAGAAACCCCAAACCCTAGCTTCAATTTCATTCCACCATATCTTCCAATCTGAAGCTCCAATCGCCACATCGTTTGCGGCCACGCGACCACCGCGTCGAGCTCTACAAAGTCGACTAAACAATTTGGTAAGAATCTTGCAATTTTTCACTCAGCCAATCTCTCCCTAATTTCGAATTTGAGATTTTGATTTTGAGAGATTATGTTATTTTGGTGTTTAGGATTAAATTAGCCTTGTAGACTTACTGGGTCTTGTCCCAAATTTCCGTTGGTAAGATGAGGAACCTCTAACTCTTGTGAATCATTAATAACTATGAACTCTAAGTTGATTTTGAGTAACATTGTTTGGTATTAGATTGTATATATGTGATTTGGAACAAAATTGGTGGTGTTGAAAGCTTGACGTTGGACCTTGGAGGCTGTGTTTTCTATTTGGTGTATGTTTGAAGCCTTGGACGATTGTGGAGCGGTGATATTTGAGGTGCTCTGGCATTAGGGAGGAATCGACCAAGGTATAATTTTGGTTTCTCGTAGATAATATATAATGTTGCATGAAAACTTAAGCTAGGTGACCGTAGGTTAAGTTGAATTAGATGGAATTGTTAAGGTTTAGTACTATTTGTGAAATTGTTGAGTTTGTTATGAAAATGTGGTAATTAATGTTGTTGACGAGGGTTGGTGAATGATTATTGATGATGGTGGAGATTGATGATGATAATAAGTGATGATGATGACATTGGTTAAATAATGATTGTATTTGATTAAAAATTGTTGAATGAATTAGTTGATTTGGTAGAGTATATGTGGTGTATGTATATAATGTGAAAGTGTTGGGTTTATGAGTATTAATAATGATTATTGATGCGTGAAAATTTGCACAACACAAATTCCTTCGTTAAGTGTACCGAATCATCAAGTAATAACTCACTTTTGAGTGAGGTCGATCCCACATGGATTGATGGATTAAGCAACTTTAGTTAGGGGATTTATCTAGTCAAGCTAATAATTGATGATTTTTGGTGAAATTGGATTGACAGAAAGTAAATTGCTAGAAATTAAAGTGCTGAAAGTAAATTGTGAAATGTAAATTGCAGAAATTTAAATGGCAAGAAACTAAAGAACTGAAACTTAAATGGCAAGAAATTAAAAGAGCTGAAACTTAAATGACAAGAAAGTAAAAGTAGAAACGTAAATGACAATGAAAGGTAAATTGCATGAAATATAAATGGGCTTTGGCCTTGGTTGAAGCAATTAGCAAACTCTTTGGGCTTTTCTAAGCTTTTGGAAGGGATTAGTTGCAGCAGCACTGACGTTAGTGAGGCCGTTAGTGTGGATAACACTCTGTACATTGCATGGCTCACTGACGTTAGTACTGGCGTTAGTGGCGTTAATGCAGGTCTTCTTTGCTCTGCCCACGTTAGTGCTGGCGTTAGTGGCACTAACTTAGCCACTAACGCAGCCCTTCCTTGGTGTCTTGGAGGTGGTGTCGCTCATGTTAGTGCCTAAGTTAGTGACACTAAATTGGCCACTAACGTAGCTCTTCCTTGGTCCCTTGGTGTCGCTCACGTTAGTGCCTATGTTAGTGGCACTAACTTGGCCACTAACGTAACTCTTCTTGGTCCCTTGGAGGTGTCGCTCACGTTAGTGGCACTAACTTGGCCACTAATGTAGCTCTTCTTGGTCCCTTGGAGGTGTCGCTCACGTTAGTGCCTACGTTAATGGTACTAACTTGGCCACTAACGTAGCTCTTCTTTGTTCCCTCCATGTTAACACAGGCGTTAGTGGCACTAACTTGGCCACTGACGCCACTCCTCCTTGGTGTCTTCCACGTTAACATTGGCATTAGTGGCACTAACTTGGCCACTAACGCCACTCCTCCTTGAATGCTGGCGTTGACACTAGCATTAGTGGCACTAACTTGGCCACTAACGCCACTCCTCTCCTGCTTTCCTCTACTTCTTTTTGCCTGTCATCAATCAAAAATTGTATCAAAGTTTTGCTATAATCACAAGATAATGCATCATTCATTGCATCAAGTAGTTATTTGCATTAATCTCATGAAAATCTGTATAATTCACAATGTTGATTGAATCAAAACATGCATGCATAACTCATCCAAATGCTTGCTTGTTAACTAAGAAAATGCATGAAACTAACCTAAAACATACTAAAAATGACTTGTAAAGCCAGCCAAGATGCCATGGCATCAATTATGAATGATAATAATTATATATTGATGAGTTTGTGTTGTTGTTGAATATTGACTGTTGGGTTGGAAGTGAGAAACTTTGAATATAGGGATGTTAAGGAAGAGATGAGATGGATATGGGATTGCTTTGAGGGTATTTGGTGTTGTTTTGAGGAGTAAAACAACGATTGAAATTAAGATTTTGGAAACAATGGAATTTTGGTGTTTTGTTAAAAAAGTGATTTTTAACCAACTTCGGCGGATCATAACTTGAGCCTCGGATTTTGATTTTGAATGAAGTTTGTTTCAAATTAAATATAATTTCACGAGCTTTAAAATGGTTTAAATTTTGTGAAAAATCAGAATTTTATAGAGAAAGTTAAGAACGTTGGAAGTTAGGTGTAGAAAATTGGTTTTTATGACTTTGCAACTTTTTGAGAAAAAGGAGGAGTCGCATACGCGAGCATGCACACGCGACGCAAGATTCATTCACTCCTTGATATCTCGCGTACACGGACATGGTCTCATGTACGCAGACCTGAAAATTTGGATGCTCGCATACGCAAGCAGTACACACGACGCGACCACTCCCCACTGTTTTGCAACCTTGCGTACGCGAACATAGTCCCACGTATGCGAGCCCCCTTGTTTTTGCAATTTCACGTACACAGACACAGTCTCGCAAACGTGAGCCCCCTATTTTAGCCAAAAATGATATTTTTGAGTGTTAAGTCGATCCTCTTTATATATTTCCAAACCTTTTTAACCCCTGTCTAAAACCTGTTAACGAGTCTTCAAGCTTTAGAAAAAGGGTGGGCGTGTTGAAGAAGTTAAATGGAAAGTTGAGAGGAGATTGAGAAGTGAATGATTGAGTTAATGTGTATTGTTTGGAGAAGTGCAAAAATGTTACGAATGTATGAATGATGAACTGAAATGATGTTGAGAATGGATCAATGATTGAGATACCTGGACAGTATCAAGGATTATGGTTTATCCTGTTTACTCCATGTTAGTGATTGTGACGCTTGGGTAGTAACAACAGTAGTGGATTATTCCACTTGCTCTGGGTTAAGTCGTAAACACCTACCTAGGTAGTAGCAACAGTAGTGGTTACTCCACTTGCTCTAGGTTGAGTGGGTAGTAGCAAGGAAGTTGTGGCTCAGACCAACTTGCTCCGCGATGGGGTGTGATTTTCTCAGTAGTTGTTTGTTTTGTTTGGTTTGTGTGATTTTCTCTTATCGTAGTGATATAGTCTTTAGGGTGTTATCAGTTTTTTAGTTAATTGGAGTTGGTTCAATATCTAAATTTTGGGACTCAAACTTACTCCTCTTTAAGAGCATCAATTTTTCAAACTGCGCACAAAGATCCTATTTTGAACAAACAAAAAAGATAAAAACTTGAAATGTAAAGCAAAATTAAATGACTTTTAAGTTAAATAAATTACAGAAAACAAAGTAAATGGCACGTCTATTAAGCTCAGTCTAAGAATAAACGCTTATTCTAAATGAATGAAACTTTTGAAATACTATTATTAATTTAAGAGTTAAATTGACTCATATGTCTCTTAATTGTCTACGTCTCTATGACGCTTTTTATTTTTGATATTGGGGTGAGGTAGGTGTGTTGCTTCGTTATGGAGTAAGCAGGTGCTTTACTTCATTGTGGTGTCAGGGGTAGAAGAACTCGGTCCCAGGGAGTTGTGGTTGAAGAACTCGGACAGTCCGATTAGAGGGAACAACACGGACCGTTCGATTTGTGATCTAGAGGCCACGTGGCGCGCTGTCGTTGCTCCCATGGACAGTGCCTCTTATACCAGCATGTTGGACCATATTCACTCCCTCCGAGTCTCTTTCAAGCACCCCACCAGCGAAAACTTTCCTCTCTTCTTCTTCTCCTTCAGTCCCACAAAACTCCATTAGCGTTCATGCATGTTGGAAGGAAACATTCATAATGCCAAAGAAACAAAAATATAAAGATGTTGATCGTCCTGAACTTCATATTATACATTATCTCAGTCACCTTGATTATGTAAGTTTAATTTTTAATTTTTTTTTATATTTCAGATTTATTATTATTATTATTATTATTATTATTATTATTAGAAAATATATTTAAATGAAGTAAATATTATATGTTATAGAGTTAATGTTGTTATTGTTAGAAAGTAGATTTAGGAATATATATATATATATATATAGGTTAAGATTGTGATTAGTAAAAATAATAATATATGGGTTAGAATTTTTTTGTAATAATTTTAGAAATTATAATTATTTATTACGTATAAGTTGATTATTTTTTGGAAATGGTTTGTGGAATTTTGAGTAAATTTGGCAGAATCTGTTGTAATATATTTTTTGTTGTTGTTTGATTTTTAACTGAGATAGAGACGTTGGTGTAGGAGCTGAGTGCATTGTTATGAAAATCGGACCGAACCGATCGGTTCAATAGAGAAACAGTTGAACCGAACCCAAAATCGATCCAGTTCAATAAACTGACTGAGTCAACGAACCGATCAAATCCGGTAACACCGGTTCGACCGAACTGCCTGAGTGTCAAAATTTTCTAAAACGTGGAAGTTGGGGTTCGAACCTCCCTCTTGAAGGAGAAAAATGATACTCACAACCACCAGACTACTAAACTTACTATTGATATATGCACAGATTAATATACATGTAAATATCTTTTAGCAAATAACTTACTTCAATTAAATTTAGTTTAATTTTGGTTATGAACTCATTTATTCTTAAATTAACTATAATTTTAGTTAACAATAATTATAGACTCCGTTATTTTTTTATAATTATATAGTATTTCTTAATATTATTTTTCAGTGATTATTTTTTTGTTTTACTGGGATTTAGTAAAATTATATACCATAGCTTTGCAATTTGAATTATTATGTCTCGGTTAGTTAATTGTGAAAATTATGTAAAGTATATATCATAGATAGTTATTATCTTTTAGTGGTAAATTAGTTATTGTTAATGATTTGACTAATAAGCTTATATATTTTTGTAGAGTTTACGGTATCTGACATGTGATCACCCACTCCCTCCGGATCGGTACAATGATAGGGTTGAGGAGCATTTACGGTTTACCGATTTCTTGCATGTTTCCCAAATTGGAGTAGTTCAATGTCAAAGTGCACTGGTAAATGCACTAGTCGAAAGGTGGCACCCAGACACACATACGTTTCACCTTCCTGTTGGTGAATGTGCAGTGACACTGGAAGATGTTGCTCTTATTCTTGGTCTTCCAACAGACGATCTTCCAATCACAGGGATGACTATAAGTGGTTTTGAAGCCTTAGAGGCGGAGTGTTTGCAGCAATTTGGGGTTGCACCGAGGAAGTCGGACTGTAGAGCAAGCTGCATAAAACTGACCTGGCTTTGAGATCTTAAAGAAAGAATACAGTTGGTTGACGAAACCAGCATGCAGAGGTACGTGAAGTGCCATATTATGCTATTATTTGGTATAGTGTTGTTTGGTGATAAGTCTGGGGAATTTGTGCACTGGAAGTTCTTGCCTTTGCTTCGTGATTTTGGTAGTATCGAACAGTACAGCTGGGGATCTGCATGCCTGGCACACCTGTATAGGTCATTATGCAGGGCATCTCGTTTTGACTGCAAGGAAATCGATGGTCCGCTAACGCTTTTGCTAACTTGGGCTTGGATGTGTCTCCCATATCTAGTGCCGGTTCCTCGGGAACCCCGCAGTTTTCCGCTTGCAAACAGGTAACATTATCTTACAGTTACATCCTATATTCATGTGTATAAAGGAATTGTCTTAATGAATTAAGTCATATTAGGTGGCGTAACTGGGAGCGTGGAGACTGACGCTTTAGGTACCTTACACTAGAGCATTTTAGAAAAAACTTGGATAATCTCCAAGAAGGCCAGGTATGTGGTTATTAAAGAAGTATTTGATTCGGGTTTAGTGTTAATGTTATCTGGGTTGTAATAATATGTTTCCCTTATTTATCGCAGTTTGTGTGGCTTGTTTATGCTGTGGAGTGCATTGATCCGGATATAATTCCTGTAGATATCTACATGCACTCGGTTGTGTGGAGCGCTACGGTGCCTCTAGTGTCTTTTAAAATCATTGAATGGCATGCAACCGATATATTTAGGAGACAGTTTGGTTTCGTTCAGGGAGTTCCTCATCAGGAACGGAATATTGACAAGGCACACGGAATGGTCTTAACTGGTCCTAAGAATCTTGACTGGGCAATGGCCATGACTCATTCGTTTTGGGTGATGCAGTGGACAAACAGGTATAACCATATTCTTACTGAGCTTCCCATGACTCCACAGCATCTGTTGGATATTTACATGTACTGGTACCGTGCAAGATATGGCAACCACTTGAATCTGTCAGATCGTGTGGGTCAAGAGAATGAGGAGGGTAATCAAGTCATGGATGATGAGAATGGAGAACAGGAGCCACAGTCACCGCCACCTCCACCACCACCTCCACCTCCACCTACACAAGAACAACCGCAATGCTCAAACCCATATGTACCGCAAACACAGTTTACCACATCATATCCGATACGTCAGTAGTATTGGGGGGTACTGATGGGAAGCAGAAGCTGGTGAATTAAAAAATTATTAAAATGGTTACGTTGCGAGTATAGTTCTTAACTCACCGAAAATCTGCCTATCAATTTAGAAATATGTCACAGAGAGTTTAAATTAAAATTACTGGGAGTTTTAAGTCCCAGGTCGTCTCCCAACGAGTTGCAGAAAAGTGTGCTGTTTTATTAATCAGATGTTCCAAGAAGTTGAGCTAAGTAAATTGGAATTTAAATTGAGGAATTTTAAATAATATAAATAAAAGCCTTGACTGGGAATTGATCAGTTAGAATTTCTATCATTGATGGAGTGATTTTTAAGATTGATTTATAATTAATGGTTACTTTGTTTGGTTATCCTTTACTAGGTAAGGGAAAGTCAAACAAGTTGGACTGCCAGATCTATTCACGAGTCACAACCCACTTAGTTCAAAGGGATTGGCGTTGGTGACAGGATAGCAATCTAACATTTAACCCAACTATAAATTTCTCCTTCAATCCTTCCAACTCAAGAGTTCCTTTTAATCAACTCCCCATCAAGTGAGGAAACTACTCACACATTGTAAATAAAGAAACCATGGCACATAAAAGGGAATTAAAAGAAGACGTGATTATTGGAATTGAAATTGAATTAAAGAGAAATAATTCTTGCATTAATTAATCATAAAAGTATCTGAATGACAAAATTGAACATAACAAAGAACATGGAAGAATAAAACCAAGTTAAGAGAACAAACTAGAGTGATGAAGTCTTGATGAGGAAATAACTCTTCTCAATGTTCCAATGCTAAGATCAATTGAAAATTAAAATCCTAAAAACTAGAGAGAAAAACCTAAGAGAGTGAAAAAACTAGATCTAAAACTACTGAATGAATGTGTGTGTTATTTCTGCATATTCTCTGACTCTAGTCTGCTGTTCCGGGCCAAAAACTGGGCCGAAATAAGGTCCAAAATCGCCCCCATCGAATTCTGCAGATTATGCAGATCGCACATGTCACGCGATCGCGTCATCCATGCGGACGCGTCACTTGCGCTTTTCCTCTCCGCGCGTTCGCGTCGTCCACGCTATCGCGTCGCTGCGATTTGCGCTCCTTCGCGCGGTCGCGTGAGCCATGCGACCGCGTCACTTCTCACTGGTTATCTCCTCAAATTCTTGTGTTCCTTCCATTTTTGCTAGCTTCCTCTCCAATCTCCATCTCATTCATGCCCTATAAGGCCTGAAACACTTGACACACAGATCACGGCATCGAATGGAATAAAGGAGAATTAAAAGTAAATAATTAAAGTCTCTAGGAAGCAATTTTCAAACATGTACTGAATTTAGGAAGGAAATCTAAATGCATGCTAAATTGATGAATAGGTGGGCAAGGATCATGACAAAATCACACAATTAAACACAATATAAACCATAAAATAGTGGTTTATCAACCTCCCCACACTTAAACATTAGCATGTCCTCATGCTAAATTAAAGGAGACAAGGAAATAAGTATGAACATGCAGAAACTCATGAAATGCAATGCAATCCTACGTATATAAATAAATGCAACTATATGATTATTGTCCACTTGATCAAAAGTAAATAAGCCTTTCAAAACAGTTACAAATCAAATTCCACTAATTCTATCATTATACAATAAAACCGATAAAAGTGCAAGAAGATAGCTTATGAAAGCAGGAAACATGAAAATTCAAGCATTGAACCCTCACTGATAATGTATGTACGCTCTAATCTCTAGTGTATAGGGTAATCACTCAATTCTTTTCTAGTCATGTTTTCTAACTTTTGTTTTTCTCTTAACCAATCAACAACAGTTAATATACCAATGCAAACATCATGAGGTCTTTTCAGGGTTATAATGGGACCAAGGTGCAGGTAAGGATATACATATGGCTAAGTGAGCTTTATAAATTGAATCTTTAATTAACCTAAGCTCTCACCTAATATACATATATTCTATATACTTTTAAATTCATGCTTAGCTACCCATAATTCCCTTTTTCAACCCATACTCATGTTTCAACTTTGTATTTTAATTCTATCATATGTGTATTGATCTTTGAATTCTGAATTTAACATTGGGGTAATTTTGTCCCCTTATTTATTGATATATATATATATATATATATATATATATATATATATATATATATATATATATATATATATATATATAAATAAAGCTTATCAATGCACACAGATTTTTCATTCTTATATCTTCACATGAGTAGGTATCCAAATTCCCTTTAAATTTTCATGACACATTCCCTCAACAACTTTTGTTCCCACAATTTCCCATACTTAACTAGCACACATAATTCTATCTTAAGCTAACCAAAGATTCAATTTGGGATATATAATTGTTTTTCAGCTTAAGGTTAGTAATGTGGTAAAATATAGAACAAATAGGGTTTCAAAGGCTCAAAGTGGTTAACAAGGGTAATTGAAAAGGGTAGGCTTGATTTGGATAAGTGAGTTTAAACAAATAATGGCCTCAATCATGTGCAAGCGTGTAAATATAATAAATATTGGACATATAAGATAAAACAAAATATAGATTACAATCATAGAGAAGTAAACACACAAGAATAAAATGATTATGGTTAAATAATGTAACCATACATAAAGGTTCAAATCTTTCACAGGTTGTGTGTTCTTTAGCTCAAACATCATGTTCCAAATACAACTCAAGCAGATTTATCATAAAAATTTTGAAAAATTAGTGAAATTTTGTTCCAAAGATAGATTTTTAAAAGAAACTTATTGTCTTTTCAATCAAGTAGAACATGCATGCAACTATTCTAACCTATGCAGTTTATTCTATTCTATAAAAGAAAGAAAATCTAACTAAAATATCCTAATTATTGGTGCCAGAGAAGAGAATTTACCTCCGGAAGTCAGGTACTGACCGACCTCCCCACACTTAAGGCTTTGCACCGTCCTCGGTGCCATCTGTCAGGAACAGGGGTGGGCTGGTGGCAGTATCTCCACAGTCAGGATCATCATGGCTCCTGGTGCTGGTAAAAGAAGTGGAGTCCGGGGTGTCTGAGTCTCTGAAGCGTCCCTTGAGTAGCTCCTTGAGGTGTTTGAATCGGCGCTCGTTACGGCGCTCTCTCATCTTAGCTTTCAGTTCATGCCGATCCAATTTTTCAAGTATCTGCTGGAGCAATTTCTCGGTTGTAGATGCTTGTGGTGTTGAAGAAGGAATATCTTCAACTGGCTCAGTAGGCTGGCTTGTAGTGGCTGCTGAAAGTCTGAGGTATTTCCCGTGAGGGACATATTGATCATCCCGTGGAACCATGGCTTTGGTGTCCCCAGCTCTGTGGGAGACTCCGGCTGCTGAGACAAGATCTGAGACCAAGGCAGGAAAAGGTAGGTTGCCCGCGATTTGCACATGCTCCATAGCATTCCGGATGTGTCTTGAAAGATTCAGAGGTTGGTCTGTAAGGATGCACCATAGTAGAACAGCCATGTCTGCAGTGAAGGAGGACTCATGAGTGCTCAGAAAGACGTAATGGGACAAGATCTGTGCCCATATGCGAGCCTCCAAGGTAAGTGCGGAAGCCAAGATTCCCTTAGGGCGGGAACGGTGGTATCCGTAGATCCAACGGCTGCCAGGTAAAGCGATGACTCCGAGAATGGAGTCCCAGTCAAATTGGTATCTCTGGCGCTGAAGGGTGGCTTCTTGAAAAGCGTCCATTCCTGCAGGAATAGGGGGAAGACTCAGAACTTGCTGAATGGCTTCTTTTGTGATGGGGACTTGCTTCTGCCGGACATAAACAGACTGCAGGGTCGGCATGTAGAAGTTGGAGTAGAACTCAACTACCCAAGAGAGATTGACCTGCCTTGGCTGTTTCCGTAGGAAACCCCAATGTCTTCGCTCAATTTGCGGCTCAACAAAGGTGGCAATATTGGACGGGAGGATAAGAAGGTATTCATTGTTATAGTTCCTTTCTGCCAGGATGGGGAACATCTGCTCACAGTAGCGATTGGAAAATCGCGCAGCGTCCTTTGCTGGAAAGGCTTTCTCCTTTTCGTCAACCTTTATTATCCTCTTGACTCGTTTTGTTGAGGGCTTGACTGCGGTTGAAGAAGGCTCTGCCACTAATACTCTTTTAGTTTCCCTTCTTGCTGGTGGTCTGGAAGTTGCTTTCTCCTTTCCTTTCTTGGTGGCCATCCTGAAAGAAGGGAAGAGAAAGAAAATTAAATGCAAAGAGAGATACAACAAGGAAGGAAACGGAAAAGAGGGTGAATGATTCACAGTAAAATGTAGATGACATTAACACATGTTCTCGAGTACATATGAAAAGCCATCAATGGGAAATAGCTAGTGCATAAAAAGACAAGTGAATGCAAGGTGTTTATTGGCATGCTGGCAAAGGGCATGAGTAGCATAGACCAAGCATTACTTTGTAACAAACCATCACGTTTGTATTGACAATTGAATTCAATTAATAAAATAATAGGGAAAAGTTGTGAAAAGCAAGCATTGAATAGTATAGGAACATAGAGAAGTGCATAATGCCACATGGGCTTTTTCACAAACACATAGCATGCATGTTAAACAAGATGTAAAAAGTATGAAATTGAACATGCAAGCAATCCCCTAAAAATAATAATAATAATAATTGTCAAATAAATTGTAACAAGGCACAAGCATATGGTGAGGGATAATGACTCAAAAAATTTCTGACACCATGTAAAAAGGGAAAAGAAGAATAAAGAAAATAAAATTTTGAAAAGAAAAAGAAAAGAAAAAGAAAATAATAATATATACATAATATAATAAGAATGTTAGAAAAGAGAAGAAGGAAGAAGAAGGTAAAACCTTGTTAATGGAGGAGAGAGAGAGAGAGTGAGATAGAAAGGAGAGGGGGGAAAGAAGAAAGAAGGAGGAAAAAGAAAAATTAGGATTTGGAGGAAAGAAAGATAAGATAATTTGGCAATTGGGGTTTAGCTGTGCGGCGCATGCGACGCGGCCGCCTGGGGCACGCGTTCGCATGGGGACGCGTCAGGGAAGGGGATGCGATCGCGTCTGTCCCGCGGTCGCGTGACCTATGTTGCGCTGCTGGCGCGAGGCACAACTCTCTGTTTGATTCATTTTAATTGCCAAAATTGGATGACGCGATCGCGTGGGTCATGCGATCGCGTGAGTGTGCGTTATAAAATGGGGGACGCGGCCGCGTCAGCGATGCGGTCGCGTGACAAGGATTGTGCTTCTAGCACCAATCCAGCACCATTCTCGCACAATATAGCACTGTGCACCCCTTTACGTCGAAAATGCAGGGTACGCGGCCGCGTGAGGCACGCGATCGCGTGGGAGGCCATGATGTCCAAGCGACGCGGTCGCGTCCGCGACGCAGTCACGTGGAGTAATTTGTGCCATTGGCACGACTCCAGCGCTCCTCCTGCGTAACTTTCTGTTCATTTTTATTTTTCTTCACTCCTCCTGCCACGCGGACGCGTCGCTGGTGCGATCGCGTCGCGCGGTGAAAATTTTTTTTTTTAAGAGAAATATAAAGACATGTAATTGAAAGAGCACGGAAGCACTAATAAAGAGAAGAGTTATTAAAGAAAAAAAAACTAAAAGTGAGGAAAAGAACGATCATACCGCGGTGGGTTGTCTCCCACCAAGCACTTTGCTTTTACGTCCGTAAGTTGGACGCTCTACTAGCTCAATCTGCTGCTATGTGGGGATCTTCCAAGTGGAAGATCTCAAGCTCCTTATTTTTCTGCACCTTCTCACCATGGTACAGCTTTAGGCGGTGTCCATTAACCTTAATAAGTTCAGAACTTGAAGGATGGCTTAAGTGATAAACTTCGTACGGTTCAGCCTTCTCTATTCTGTATGGACTTTCCCATTTTGATCTCAACTTACCGGGCATGAGCCTCAGTCGAGATTTGTAAAGGAGAACAAAATCTCCAGGTTGGAACTCTCTCTCTTCTTGATGTTTTGATCATGCACAGCTTTCATCTTTTCCTTGTATATTCTGGAGTTCTCATAAGCTTCTAGGCGAAGGTTCTCCAGTTCCTGTAGTTGCAACTTTCTTTCAGTTCCGGCTTTCTCAATTTCCATGTTGCACTCCTTAACTGCCCAGAAGGCTCTGTGTTCGATTTCAACTGGAAGATGGCAAGCTTTTCCATAAACTAGGCAAAAGGGGCTCATCCCAATGGGTGTCTTGTATGCTGTTCTGTATGCCCATAGTGCATCTTGTAGTCTGGTGCTCCAGTCTTTTCTATGAGGCTTCACTATCTTCTGCAAGATACGCTTAATTTCTCTGTTTGACACCTCGGCTTGCCCATTAGTTTGGGGGTGGTAAGCTGTTGCAACTTTATGGATTATCCCATGCTTCTTCATCAATTCTGTTAGTCTCCTGTTACAAAAATGGGTGCCTTGATCGCTCACGATCGCTCGTGGTGATCCAAAGCGGCATATAATATGGTTTCTCACAAAGAAAACAACAGTGTTAGCATCATCAGTGCGGGTAGGAATTGCTTCCACCCATTTGGAAACATAATCCACAGCTAACAATATATAAAAATATCCACTAAAATTTGGAAATGGACTCATGAAGTCAATGCCCCAAACATAAAAAATTTCACAGAAAAGCATATATTGTTGAGGCATCTCATCCCTCTTGGATATGTTACCAAATTTCTGGCATGGGTGACAAGATTTACAAAACTCAGCAGCATCTCTAAAAAGAGTAGGCCACCAGAATCCGCAGTCCAAGATCTTTCTAGCTGTTCTTTGAGGGCCAAAGTGTCCTCCACTCTCAGATGAGTGACATGCCTCTAAAATGGACCGGAATTCTGATTGGGGTACACATCGTCTAATTATCTGGTCAGCGCCACATCTCCATAAATATGGGTCATCCCATATATAATATTTAGACTCGCTTTTCAGATTGTCTCTTTGATGTTTAGAGAAATGTGGAGGAAATGTGCGGCTAACTAAATAATTAGCAACAGGTGCGTACCAAGGGACTACCTCAGATGCTGCTTGCAGGTTGTCAAAAGGAAAATTATCATCTATAGGAGTAGAATCATCCTTAATATGTTCAAGGCGACTCAAGTGGTCCGCTACTAAATTTTGATTACCACTCCTATCCTTTATTTCTAAATCAAATTCTTGTAACAGCAGTATCCAACGTATAAGTCTTGGTTTGGATTCCTTTTTAGCTAATAAATACTTTAGAGCTGCATGGTCCGAATACACTACTACTCTAGTACCAAGTAAATAAGCTCGGAATTTATCCAGAGCGAAAACAATAGCAAGTAGCTCTTTCTCAGTAGTAGTATAATTGGACTGGGCAGTGTTTAAAGTCTTAGACGCATAGGCAATAACAAAAGGATCCTTACCTTCACGCTGAGCCAGCGCTGCTCCTACTGCATGGTTGGAAGCATCGCACATGATTTCAAATGGCTGGCTCCAGTCGGGTCCTCTCACAATTGGGGCTTGAGTTAGAGCAGTCTTCAGCTTATCAAATGCTTGTTTGCAATCTTCACTGAACTCGAACTCAATGTCCTTCTGCAGTAATCTGGATAAGGGAAGTGCCACCTTACTAAAGTCCTTAATAAATCTCCTGTAGAAACCTGCATGGCCAAGGAACGAACGGACTTCCCTCACAGAAGAGGGGTAAGGTAAACTAGAAATAACATTCACCTTTGCTGGGTCTACAGAAAGTGGCATTTTTTGAAATTCAATACAAGGTTTGTATCAACACATCTATCTAATACTCTAGATAATCCATCTAAGCAAAGGTTAAAAGAATCACCATAAACGCTAAAATCGTCCATAAAAACTTTCATACAGTCCTCAATAAGATCAGAGTAAAGGCTCATCATGCACCTTTGGAAAGTAGCTGGTGCATTGCACAAGCCAAAGGGCATTCTCTTATAAGCATAAGTCCCAAAAGGACATGTAAAAGTAGTCTTTTCCTGATCCTCAGGAGCTATATGAATCTGGAAATAACCTGTGTAACCATCTAGAAAGCAATAATGTGATTTACCTGACAGACGATCCAGCATTTGATCAATGAATGGAAGTGGGTAGTGATCCTTACGGGTAGCTTGGTTGAGACGCCTGTAATCAATGCAGACTCTCCAAGCATTCTGAACTCTAGTTGCTATGAGCTCTCCATGCTCTTTCTTCACAGTAGTAACTCCGGACTTCTTGGGCACCACTTGTACTGGGCTTACCCATTTACTGTCTGAAATGTGATATATGATACCGGCTTCCAATAATCTGGTCACTTCCTTTTTGACAACTTCCAAGATGGTGGGATTCAATCTTCTCTGGGGTTGACGGACAGGTCTTGATCCCTCTTCTAAAAATATTCTGTGCTCGCATACTTGAGGGTCGATTCCCACTATGTCTGCCAAACTCCACCCAATTGCTTTCTTATGTTTCCTCAGTACATCAAGTAACTGCTCTTCTTGTTGAGAAGTCAATTCTCTTGCAATAATAACCGGAAGCTTCTGCTCATCCTCAAGGTAAGCATATTTGAGATGTGGAGGGAGAGGTTTCAATTCTAACTTTTGATCATGGGTAAGCTCTGGATTATCTGGGGCTTGCGAAAATGGTGAAGTGTCCTCATTGTCAGTTAAGAGGGTCCCCACACTTGGATCTTGTCCAGTGTGCCTCTCTTCAAACTCTTCTTTTTGAAATTCAGCCACACTCTCGTCTATGACATCACACTGGAAGATAGAACGATCTTCTGGGGGGTTGTCAATGACTCCATTCAGATTGAAGATCACTATGCGGCCATCTATTTCAAAGGAGTATGTTCCTGAAAAAGCATCCAATTTGAATTTTGATGTCTTTAAGAATGGTCTTCCAAGTAAGATTGATGATGGCTTATCTGAATCATTATGGGGCATCTCCAAGATATAAAAATCAGTGGGAAATGTGAGCCCTTTAATGTTCACCAAAACATCTTCAGCAACTCCAGCCACTGTAATAATGCTTTTATCTGCTAACACAAAACGAGCTGCCGACCTTTTTAAGGGAGGGAGCCTTAAAACATCATATATAGACAAAGGCATTATACTGACACATGCTCCTAAATCACACATGCAATCATAAATTACTACACCACTAATAGTACAACTAACTATGCAAGGACCTGGATCACTACATTTTTCAGGTAATCCTCCCATTAAAGCAGATATAGAACTACCTAAAGGAATAGTTTCTAATTCATTAATTTTGTCTTTGTGGATACATAAGTCTTTTAGGAACTTTGCATATTTAGGTACCTGCTGAATAACATCAAAAAGGGGAACAGTTACCTCAACCTTTTTGAATATTTCTACCATTTTAGGATCAGGTTCCAGCTGCTTCCTGGGCTTCCTTGCAAGTTGTAGAAATGGAATGGGAGTAGTGTTTTCTGTGGTGCCTGTGCCTTTTGGTGCTTCTTCCTGTGGTTGAGCTATCTCTTCTTTAGCTATGTCCTGTATATCCTCTTCCTCTTCAACATTTTCGATTTCCACCACCTCTTCAGCTGAGGCGTATTCTGGTGAGCTTGGTTCCTCCTGATTCCTCTCCTGCAGTGTGGTTCCGGACCTCAGGGTGATGGCATTAATGCCTCCCTTCGGATTGGATAATGGTTGAGAGGGAATTCCAGTGGTGCTTGAAGGTTGGTTACTGGAATTTTGTGCTGAACCAAGTTGTGTCAATAAAGCTTGTAGAGTAGAGGTGAAACCATTCAGACTGGCGTTAATATTGTTCACGATGGTATTTTCCATGGCCAGTTGTCTTTTCTCAAAAGCTTGTAATAAATCTTCATTAGAAGATACAGAAAAATGAGTAAACTGAGAGGTTTGCTGCTGATTGTTCGGTGGTCCTTGGTTTTGCCTCAGGTGAGGTGCTCGGTAAGGTTGATTTTGCTGCCTGTTATTGTTATTATTCCACCTCTGATTTCCCTGATTATCTCTGCCTCCCCTATTATTGTTGTCCCTCCAATTCTGGTTTGAATTGTCCTGCCATCCATGGTTATTATTTCTACTTTGATTGTACCCTTGGTTGGGGCGGTCATAGAAGTTGTGAGTGGATGCCACCATATTGTCTTCTTGTTGGAGCTGCGGGCATTCATCAGTGTAGTGGCTGTAATCAGCACAAATTCCGCAAATTCTTTGTGGAACTAGTTGTTGGTTTTGCTGCGGTTGAGTTTGCTGAGCTTGTTGATTCAACTGCATTTGCTTCAGCAGGTTGGTCATCTCACAGATGCTTCGATTTAGAGCAGCAGTCTCTATGCCAGAAGATACTTCTGCAACGGCTTTTGAACGACCTTGCTTCTATCTGTGGTTCCGAGTAGATTCAGCTAAATTACTGATCAATTGCCAAGCTTCATCAGTGGTCTTGTACTTCTTCATAGACCCATTGCAGGCACTTTCCAATGTGGTCTTATCTTGGGGCCTTGATGACAAGTCATCTTAGCCTAGTTTCACTAGCCTTTTTCTTTTGTTTTCAATTGAATTATGCACTTTCTTGAGCCATAAGCAAGCCAATTGGGTAGATTTTCATGCTTCCTTTGATTTAATCAACCATAGATGAATTAATACAATTTCATGAGGTTTTATGCTATAATTGTCACATATTATGAAAGAATGAATATCTCATGATTTTGAGTATAGCTTTGATGTGTTTGGTTGATTAATGATAGGTGAAGAAAGCTTGGAGAAAGGTTGAAGCAAGAAGGAATGGCTAGGAGGAAGAGAGGACAAAAAGTTTGAGCAAAAGTTTGCCTCAAACTTTAGCTCAAACTTTTGGATTAATTGAAAACGAACCAGGGAGCAAAAAGCTTGACCAAAAGTTTGCCTCAAACTTTTGGGCAAACTTTTGGGCAAAAAGCTGGAGCAAAAGTTTGCCTCAAACTTTTGGGCAAACTTTTGGGCAAAAAGCTGGAGCAAAAGTATGCCTCAAACTTTTGTACAAACTTTTGGGCAAAAAGCTGGAGCAAAAGTTTGCCTCAAACTTTTTGGCAAACTTTTGGCATCACAAATCAACACCCTGGAGAGCAAAAGTTTGCGCCAACGTTTGCCTCAAACTTTTTGGCAAACGTTGGCGCATGAACAACACACCCTGGAGAGCAAAAGTTTGCGCCAACATTTGCCTCTAACTTTTTGGCAAACGTTGGCGCCATGAGTGTGCAAGGGGAGGCCAACGTTTGAGCAAAAGTTTGACCCCAAACTTTTGCCCAAACGTTGGTATAAGCAAAATGGGGTGGCTGATGTGAAAAGTTTGAGTAAAAGTTTGCCTCAAACTTTTACTCAAACTTTTACTCAAGCTTTCATGATTCCAAACCCGGTTCAATTCGGTTCTTCTCCAAACTCCAAGAGCAATCAACCAAGGCCTCTATCAACCCAATTCCATCAAGAGCAAAGGCCCAATTGAAGGCTTGAAGACCATTTGAAGAAAGTGTATAAATAGCATAGGATTTAAGTTTTTAGGAGAGCTTTCCCTTTTAGTTTTCATAGAGAGTTTTCAGAGAGCTTTTGGTGTTGAGTGAATTTTAATTTCTAAGTCTCGGGGAAGGAGAATTGAATTCCCTTCCTCTTAGTTTTCTTGCTTTCAATTTCAATTACAATTGTCTTGGATCTTGGGTTGGAGAATTGAAGGAAATCTGTTTCAATCTCATCCTGAGACCTCTCTCTCTGTTTCATTTTACTGCATAATTGAATTTCCATTTTGGTTAATTGCTTCTGTCTTCTACTTTCTCTGCAATTTACAATTTACAATTCCTTTGCAATTGTTTTTGTTGGATCTAGGAAGGCATTGAGATCTAGACTTGGTTATCTAGTCTCTTGGGTCCTGAGATCCGGATTTTCCATTTTCAATTCTCTGTTTACTGCTTTCAAGCTCATTTACATTTTTGTTTTAAGATCCGGTTCAATTCAAGTCATCCTTTATTTCCTCTGCTTGTTGCAATTTTACTTTCTCGTGTTTAATTTCTGCAAATCCAATTCCCAATTCCCTTTACAATTCAAGCCATTTACATTTCTTGCACTTTAAGATTCTGCAATTTACATTTCTTGCGTTCTAAGTTTCTGCCATTTAATTTCTTGTTCTTTAAGATTCAGCACTTTAAATTTCAGTTCTCTTTAAATTCAATGCAATTTACCCATTCCCTTTACTTTCCATGCAATCTAAATTCTGCAAATCACAAATCACTCAACCAAATCTTGATTCGCTTGACTAAATCAACCACTAAACTAAAATTGCTCAATCCTTCAATCCCTGTGGGATCGACCTCACTCCCGTGAGTTATTATTACTTGATGCGACCCGGTGCACTTGCCGGTTAGTTTTGGGTGTTTTGGAGAAATTCATTTTTCCACAAAAATATCCATCAAGTTTTTGGAGCCGTTGCCGGGGATTGATTAGATTGACAATGATTAAGTGAAGTGGAGATCTAGATCAAGCACTTTTTCTTTTCTGTTTCTTTAATTTTCAATTAACCCGCTAACTGTTTAAATTTTTGCTTAAGCTAACTAAAACTTCATTCTAGCAGTAGATTGAAGTGTCACTGGTTTGTGTGTTTCTTATGTTCTGCTTGTATGTCAGGTACAAGAAGAACCACACCCACCTTTCATGAACAAGACGAAAGAACTCTCAGGAGGTTAAGAAGAGCTGAAAGAGGGAAAAATATTGTTGGAGAAGAGGAATCAGAAGAAGAATTCCAAGATATGGAGGAACATTCAACCAATCCACCTGGTGGAGCAGACAACAACAATAACAACCCACCCCAGAGGAGAGTTTTGGCCTCCTATACCTTTGCAAATGCTAGACATTATGGAAGCAGCATTCTCACCCCTAATGTCAATGCAAATAACTTTGAATTGAAGCCACAACTCATTACATTGGTCCAAAACAACTGCTCGTTTGGGGGAGGACCATTGGAGGATCCAAATCAACATCTATCTACCTTCTTAAGGATCTGTGACACTGTCAAGTCCAATGGCGTGAATCCTGAGACCTACAAGCTTCTGCTGTTCCCGTTCTCATTAAGGGACAAGGCCGCACAATGGCTTGAAACTTTTCCTCAAGGAAGCATCACTAGCTGGGATGATTTGGTGACTAAATTTTTAGCCAAATTCTATCCACCTCAAAGAGTCATCAGGCTGAAAACTGAGGTGCAAACATTCACACAATTGGATGCTGAAAATATGTATGAAGCATGGGAGAGATACAAGGCTCTGCTGAGGAAATGTCCACCAGAAATGTTCACTGAGTGGGACAAGCTACAGAACTTCTATGAAGGACTCACTCTAAAGGCTCAAGAATCACTTGACCACTCAGCTGGAGGATCATTACAACTGATGAAAATAGCAGAAGAAGCTCAAAATCTTATTGACATGGTGGCCAACAATCAATATTTCTTTGCTCACCAAAGAAATCGCCAACCATCACAAAGGAGAGGAGTAATGGAGCTAGAAGGAGTGGACTCAATCTTGGCTCAAAACAAGATGATGCAGCAGCAGATTCAACAACAATTTGAGCAAATGGCCAAGAGGATTGATAGCCTCCAAGTTGCAGCAGTTAACACAAGCCAACCATCATCCACATGGGGGCAAAATGAAGAAACTCAAGAAGAACAACAACAAGAGCAAGTACAGTATATGCACAACCAAGGACCAAATGAAGTGTATGGTGATACATACAATCCATCCTGGAAGAACCACCCAAACCTCAGATGGGGAGATAATCACACCCAAAACCAACAACCATGGCAGAGGAACTCAAACCAAAACAACCCAAGAAGCAACCAAAACCACAACCAGCAGCAAACTAACCAGAATCCCCATAGAAAACCCCAAAACAACTACCCCAACCCCAACCAGTACCAATCCAATAACCAATCCACCAACCAAAATGCCTACCATCCACCACCCACATCTCACAACCCACCACAAGCATCACCTGAATTTCAAAGACTCACTAACTTGGAGACCCTGATAGACAAAATGTTGAAACACCAAGAAATGACAACCAAGAACCATGAAGCCTCCATAAAGAGCCTAGAGAGGCAAATTGGGCAAATCTCCAAACAGATTTCTGTTGAGAGACCTTCAAGCTCACTACCGAGTGACACAATCCCAAATCCTAAGGAAGAATGCAAGGAAATACAATTAAGGAGTGGGAGAACATTGGAGAGCAGCAAAAGACCACTAGAAGAGGAAGCCAATGATAATGATGCAATGGCAAGCAAGCAAGCTTCAAAGCAAACTCCAGAAGAGGAGGAACAATCAAAAATTCCAAAAAAGGGGAATGAAGCAATTGAAGAGCCAACAAAGAATCAAAAGCAACAAGCAGAGAAGACCTTTGTACCTCCACTGTCATATCCCCAGAGATTCAACAAGGAGGCAAAGGACCAACAATTTCACAAGTTCCTTGAGACTTTCAAGAAGTTGGAGATAAATATTCCCTTGGCTGAGGCACTGGAGCAGATGCCCCTATATGCCAAGTTCATGAAGGAGCTAATTAACAAGAAGAGAAGTTGGCAAGAAAAGGAAACTATCATGCTTACTGAGGAATGCAGGGCTTTGATTCAAAAAGGGCTTCCCCCTAAGCTTGAGGATCCAGGGAGCTTCTTACTGCCTTGCACCATTGGGGAATTAACCATCACTAAAGCAATGTGCGATCTAGGAGCAAGTATTAACTTAATACCATCCTTCTTGGTGAAAAAACTGCGTATAGAGGAAGTTAAACCGGTACAGATGTCTCTAGAGCTGGTAGATAAGTCAACAGTATACCCCAGGGGTGTGATTGAAAACCTTCTGGTCAAGGTGGACAATTTCATATACCCTGCAGATTTTGTGGTTCTAGATTCAGATGAGGATGATAGTGACTCTATTATACTGGGAAGGCCATTCTTGGCCACTGCTAGAGCGATCATAGACATAGAGCAAGGAGAACTAACTCTCAGAATGCATGATAAGAGTGTCACTCTGAAGGTATTACCAGAAGCCCAGTTTAGTAATGAGAGGATGGACTATATGGAAATTGACAAGGTGATTCACAACAACATCCCAAGGCAGAAGATTGTGCAGAATGATGAAAAAGACCAAGAGGATATTGGAGTATTAGCCACTCAAGAGAGAGATCCCCAAGGTAAGCCTACAGCCAGAAAAGAAAGATCAACAAAAAAGGGGATGAAACGCAGAAACAAAACAAAAAGGGGTTGGAAGAACAGGAAGATTCCAACAGAGGGGTTTTCCAAAGGTGACAAAGTGCAATTAATATATCAACAGCTGGGAGCAGACCAACATACTGATGACTATTACACTGTCTGCAACATACTCTCATTAGAGTACGCTGAAATTGAACACCATAGAACAAAGAGGAGGATCACAGTCAAGGGAGACAAGTTGAGGCACTACAAGCATCAACCACCATAAAAGAATTGAAGAATGTCAAGCTAATGACAATAAAGAAGCGCTTGTTGGGAGGCAACCCAACCTGAGGTAGCTTTCTTTTCATAGCTTTTTCAATAAAAATGTTGAATAATTGATATGTATTGCAAGGAGCTAAGTTTGGTGTTGCACACCAAAAACAACTTAAGGGAGAATGGAGGATTCTAAGTTTGGTGTTCCACCAAAACCTCATTTAAAAGCACATTCTAACTTCCTGCACATTGCTAGCTCCAAGCAATCAAACAGATTATTCAACCACTTAACTGCTTTTTTTTTAGTCTTAAACTTCATAACCTTTAGCAAGGACACAAAATTTTGCCTAGAGTTAACCTGCTGTATCCAGAAAAGTGGCAAGAAATTAAGTTTGGTGTTCCCACACCAAATTGAATCCACAAGCCACAATCAATTCATGCATACTAACTGGTCATCGAAGGGCTTGAGAAGCAAGCAACTTTTGAGAATTATGCAGGGAATTCACCACCATTTGAAGACACTATGCATCATAACTCAAAAGGGCACAACAGAAGGAAGGACAAAGGAACTGCAAACCAATAGGTTGTATTTACACTTAACTCTTACTGTTGAAAAATGTTTTGACTTGTGTTTTGTTAAAGTGTTCATCTAATACAAGTAGAATCACTCTTAGAATAAGTAAGCTAGTCTATGTGTGTGCTTGTGTGTTTACTTTTACTGAACAAAAAGCATGCTTTATCCCCTGCATTTTCAATTCAATAAAAGAAATGTTTGAATGTGAAGTGAGATAGTTCTCTGTTAGATAGAAGTACAATAAAAGTAAGTGGTGATGTGTGTGTGATTGTATAATAGCTCACTTTAGTGAATAAAAGAACTAGGATGTCTCCTTCTAAGTATAAAGTGGCCTACTGTCTATGAATCTCAATCAAATAAAAGTCCTTGGTTAGACATAAAAACAAAAAGAAAGAAAGAAAAAAGGGAGAAAAAGAAATAGCCAAAGAGTGGCAGAACAAAAGAAAAACAAAAAGAAACAAAGCTGGACACCAATAGCTTGAACCTTAGAATATATGCCTGTGGTGTCTTTGTATTAGGATCTGCTTGGATTATTAAGCTCTTTGGAGTGCATCAACACTTGATGACTTGGGTTAACTAACCCGGGATCATCAGCTGAAAGTCCACTATCAAGAGCAACCTAACTACAAGGCATTTAGTAGCCCAAAGAGGTGCTGGGCATCAATGTTCTAAGAAGGAATGTGAGCCAAGTGTCTATAGTGAATAATGTGTCAAGTATAAAGAAAAGGAAATGAACTTGCTACACATGACACTCAAATAAAACTTATGAACAAAATAATAGCCAAGGATAAAGAAATAATGAGAGGTCATAGCAGTATGTTACTTGAAGCTTGAAGGAGACTTTCTAGGCTTAAGAGTCAATAAGAGGTGAGTGTTTACATATCCACATAAAACCCCATGAACTACCAATAACACTCTACTAGCATGAACATCCTCTTCCATTTCATTCTTTCTTTTCAATAAATCATTTCTTGCTTGGGGACAAGCAAGCTTTAAGTTTGGTGTTGTGATGACAAGTCATCTTAGCCTAGTTTCACTAGCCTTTTTCTTTTGTTTTCAATTGAATTATGCACTTTCTTGAGTCATAAGCAAGCCAATTGGGTAGATTTTCATGCTTCCTTTGATTTAATCAACCATAGATGAATTAATGCAATTTCATGAGGTTTTATGCTATAATTGTCACATATTATGAAAGAATGAATATCTCATGATTTTGAGCATAGCTTTGATGTGTTTGGTTGATTAATGATAGGTGAAGAAAGCTTGGAGAAAGGTTGAAGCAAGAAGGAATGGCTAGGAGGAAGAGAGGACAAAAAGTTTGAGCAAAAGTTTGCCTCAAACTTTAGCTCAAACTTTTGGATTAATTGAAAACGAACCAGGGAGCAAAAAGCTTGACCAAAAGTTTGCCTCAAACTTTTGGGCAAAAAGCTGGAGCAAAAGTTTGCCTCAAACTTTTGGGCAAACTTTTGGGCAAAAAGCTGGAGCAAAAGTTTGCCTCAAACTTTTTGGCAAACTTTTGGCATCACAAATCAACACCCTGGAGAGCAAAAGTTTGCGCCAACGTTTGCCTCAAACTTTTTGGCAAACGTTGGCGCATGAACAACACACCCTGAAGAGCAAAAGTTTGCGCCAACGTTTGCCTCTAACTTTTTGGCAAATGTTGGCGCCATGAGTGTGCAAGGGGAGGCCAACGTTTGAGCAAAAGTTTGACCCCAAACTTTTGCCCAAACGTTGGTATCAGCAAAATGGGGTGGCTGATGTGAAAAGTTTGAGTAAAAGTTTGCCTCAAACTTTTACTCAAACTTTTACTCAAGCTTTCATGATTCCAAACCCGGTTCAATTCGGTTCTTCTCCAAACTCCAAGAGCAATCAACCAAGGCCTCTATCAACCCAATTCCATCAAGAGCAAAGGCTCAATTGAAGGCTTGAAGACCATTTGAAGAAAGTGTATAAATAGCATAGGATTTAAGTTTTTAGGAGAGCTTTCCCTTTTAGTTTTCATAGAGAGTTTTCAGAGAGCTTTTGGTGTTGAGTGAATTTTAATTTCTAAGTCTCGGGGAAGGAGAATTGAATTTCCTTCCTCTTAGTTTTCTTGCTTTCAATTTTAATTACAATTGTCTTGGATCTTGGGTTGGAGAATTGAAGGAAATCTGTTTCAATCTCATCCTGAGACCTCTCTCTCTCTGTTTCATTTTACTGCATAATTGAATTTCCATTTTGGTTAATTGCTTCTGTCTTCTACTTTCTCTGCAATTTACAATTTACAATTCCTTTGCAATTGTTTTTGTTGGATCTAGGAAGGCATTGAGATCTAGACTTGGTTATCTAGTCTCTTGGGTCCTGAGATCCGGATTTCCCATTTTCAATTCTCTGTTTACTGCTTTCAAGCTCATTTACATTTCTATTTTAAGATCCGGTTCAATTCAAGTCATCCTTTATTTCCTCTGCTTGTTGCAATTTTACTTTCCCGTGTTTAATTTCTGCAAATCCAATTCCCAATTCCCTTTACAATTCAAGCCATTTACATTTCTTGCACTTTAAGATTCTGCAATTTACATTTCTTGCGTTCTAAGTTTCTGCCATTTAATTTCTTGTTCTTTAAGATTCAGCACTTTAAATTTCAGTTCTCTTTAAATTCAATGCAATTTACCCATTCCCTTTACTTTCCATGCAATCTAAATTCTGCAAATCACAAATCACTCAACCAAATCTTGATTCGCTTGACTAAATCAACCACTAAACTAAAATTGCTCAATCTTTCAATCCCTGTGGGATCGACCTCACTCCCCTGAGTTATTATTACTTGATGCGACCCGGTGCACTTGCCGGTTAGTTTTGGGTGTTTTGGAGAAATTCGTTTTTCCACAAAAATATCCATCAGGCCTCATACCTTGTGTGATATAGCTGAGTAGCACGATCTTGTCAATCATGTGGTGGGGGCATGCTTCCAGAAGATTATTGAAGCGCTCCCAGTATTCAAAGAGAGTCTCATTGTCATCCTGAACAATTGTAGAGATATCCTTCCTCAGTTTATTAGTAACTTCAGATGGAAAGAATTTCTCCAGAAACTTCTTTCTGAGTGTATCCCAGTTGGATACATTTGCTAGAGGTTGAGTGTAGTACCACTCTCTTGCTTTTCCCTCAAAAGAGAACGGAAAAGCTTTCAGCAGAATTGAAGTTTCATCAGTGCCATCACGCCTGACAGTAGAACAGGCTGCCTGGAAATCTCTCAAGTGCTTGATAGGCTCTTGAGCAGGTAGGCCATGAAACTTGGGCATCAAATTCAGCAGTGCGGTCTTTATTTCAAAATCGGTAGCTACCGCTGGATGATGCGCTTGAAACGGTTGCATTGTAAAATCAGGAGCTCCTTCCTCCTGAATGGTAACTCTTCTAGCTGCCATGTTTTCTGCGCGTAAAACAACCGAATCAGTAGAACGGGGGCTGGTTTCTTCCTCAAATTCACTTTCAGATCCGCCTTCAGAGCGGGCTAACCTACGCTGTTCTCGCCTTATTCGTGAAATTGTTCTTTCAATTTCAGGATCGAATATTAGCAAGCGCGGATCAGGAAGTGAATGTGTCATTTGACGGAAGAAACATGCAGCTCATAGTAGCAAAATTAAATAAAATGCAAATAAATAAATTCTAATTAATAAAATTAGCACTCTATTGCAACTCCCCGGCAACGGCGCCAAAAATTGATGGGAAGCAGAAGCTGGTCAATTAAAAAATTATTAAAATGGTTACGTTGCGAGTATAGTTCTTAACTCACCGAAAATCTGCCGATCAATTTAGAAATATGTCACAGAGAGTTTAAATTAAAATTACTGGGAGTTTTAAGTCCCAGGTCGTCTCCCAACGAGTTGCAGAAAAGTGTGATGTTTTATTAATCAGATGTTCCAAGAAGTTGAGCAAAGTAAATTGGAATTTAAATTGAGGAATTTTAAATAATATAAATAAAAGCCTTGACTGGGAGTTGATCAGTTAGAATTTCTATCATTGATGGAGTGATTTTTAAGATTGATTTATAATTAACGGTTACTCTGTTTGGTTATCCTTTACTAGATAAGGGAAAGTCAAACAAGTTGGACTGCCAGATCTATTCACGAGTCACAACCCACTTAGTTCAAAGGGATTAGCGTTGGTGACAGGATAGCAATCCAACATTTAACCCAACTATAAATTTCTCCTTCAATCCTTCCAACTCAAGAGTTCCTTTTAATCAACTCCCCATCAAGTGAGGAAACTACTCACGCATTGTAAATAAAGAAACCATGGCACATAAAAGGGAATTAAAAGAAGACGTGATTATTGGAATTGAAATTGAATTAAAGAGAAATAATTCTTGCATTAATTAATCATAAAAGTATCTGAATGACAAAATTGAACATAACAAAGAACATAGAAGAATAAAACCAAGTTAAGAGAACAAACTAGAGTGATGAAGTCTTGATGAGGAAATAACTCTTCTCAATGTTCCAATGCTAAGATCAATTGAAAATTAAAATCCTAAAAACTAGAGAGAAAAACCTAAGAGAGTGAAAAAACTAGATCTAAAACTACTGAATGAATGTGTGTATTGTTTCTGCATATTCTCTGACTCTAGTCTGCTGTTCCGGGCCAAAAACTGGGCCGAAATAAGGTCCAAAATCGCCCCCATCGAATTTTGCAGATTATGCAGATCGCACATGTCACGCGATCGCGTCATCCATGCGGACGCGTCACTTGCGCTTTTCCTCTCCGCGCGTTCGCGTCGTCCACGCTATCGCGTCGCTGCGATTTGCGCTCCTTCGCGCGGTCGCGTGAGCCATGCGACCGCGTCACTTCTCACTGGTTATCTCCTCAAATTCTTGTGTTCCTTCCATTTTTGCTAGCTTCCTCTCCAATCTCCATCTCATTCATGCCCTATAAGGCCTGAAACACTTGACACACAGATCACGGCATCGAATGGAATAAAGGAGAATTAAAAGTAAATAATTAAAGTCTCTAGGAAGCAATTTTCAAACATGTACTAAATTTAGGAAGGAAATCTAAATGCATGCTAAATTGATGAATAGGTGGGCAAGGATCATGACAAAATCACACAATTAAACACAATATAAACCATAAAATAGTGGTTTATCAGGTACTCCACAGCTTGACTCAGGAGATAGAGCATCTTTTAGCCAGTTACTTGGATTCATGGCTGCAGAAGTAGGCCAATCACAGTACGGCCATCAGCCTGATTTCGTGCCTGGTAGGTATTCCTTGGACGCAATGCATCCCTACCGCACTTCCTCGGTTAGTACCGGAGGGTTGGTATCTGGTGACTCAAGTAGGAGTGATGGTGGTAGAGGAATTCTTAATAGTCAAAACCCTCATCGTGTTTCAATGGGTCTAATTGAAGAAAATGCTAATACAGCTGATCTAGAGACGGATGAGTATCTAGTTGATACCCCGGATGACGAGGATGACGATGCGGAGGAAGATGAAGAATCAAATAATGATGCTTCCGGTGATGGTGAGGGTTTAGGTCTTATTATTGCTTTAATCTTTAGCCAATTCATTATATTATATTCATTTACGGTTGATTTGCTTATATTATATACATGCTGGGTCATATGATTATATTAAATTCATGTGTGGTTGATTTGCTTTTTTTATACACTTGCTGCTTTGTTTGATTATGTTGTATTCATATATGGTTGAATTGCTTATACTTTGGACTTGCTGGGACAATTGATTATATTATATGCATTTATGGTGATTTGCTTATATTGTATACATGCTGAGTCATTTGTGTTGGTTTGATTATATTAGAAACTTGTTCACTCAACTAATTAAGTTGTACACAGGTGAGGTATGTACTCCAGCTGGAGCAGGGAAATGCTACAATCTTAGGGTTGATCCGCTACGTCGTAGCGCTAATCGATACACTCCATCCATATTCAAAAGGATCTCCAAGAAATGCAAGGATCTTATGGACGACATAAAGTGGGCAAGGAGAAAGTAGATTTCGTGTATTTAGTATTATTACAGTGTACTTCATCGAACACTTTTCCATATATTGTTTAAATGTTCTATGGATTGTTACAATGCAAATTACCGAACATGGCATACAGTAGTTTGATATCAGTTACAATGTTTCAAGTAACATACTTTGTGACAAAGATAAGTTATACAGGGTAGAAAATATCATAGCATACTTGGATTTAACATGAAATAGATAAATCCACTGAGCATCATTGCCGGCATTTGCACCACTTGCCTGACGACATCTACTACGGCTGTGTCCCTCAGTCCCACATTGCCTACATATCCTAGGACGACGTAACATTTGCGTGTCCATCTCGTTCAAGAAGCTGTCATTCTTGGACGACCTTTGGTAACTCGTCTTAGGTACGGATTTTGTACAAACCGAGGCCCGTTGTAAGCAGGCCATGTAGTAGGATTCCCCAGTGGCCTAAACCTGGCTTGTAAACCCGTCGGACTTGGTCCATCTTATACACCTCATGAACATAAACCTGTCAATCTAATCGTTGATTTGCACAACATGCAAACACATGCCTACAAGGAATTCGGTCTACCTGAAACTCACCGCAGTCACATCGTTGTCGACGGAGGTCGACGGCATACTCCAGTCCACTTGGCATCTCACGCACTTCAAAGACCTCATTCTGCCTGTCGAAGCAATTCACCTAGATGTTTCCTGATGCAAGTTGATTTGCATGCAACTTGGAGGTCACAATCTCAGAAAAAATATGGCCGGCAGTAATTCGAGCCTCCGCCTCAACTCTTTTTCGAGTGAACAACTCGTTGAGTCTGTAGAAAGTTGCTTTCACAAGTGCAGTGATAGGAAAATTGCGCGCACCCTTCAATACTGAGTTGATGCATTCCACGAGGTTCGTAGTCATATGACCCCATCGGTAACCACCGTCAAATGCCAATGCATACTGTTCTCGGAGTATTCGGTTTAGCCAGGCTGTGTAAGCCTCGCCACGCTCTCGTAAATGTTGGTAACGCAACTGGTACTCGCGGACCGTCCTTGAATATCCTATGCAACAAGAAAGCACAAATTAAAAAAAATAATTAACAGTACCTATTTATTAATAATGACCCTCAAATTACAACAAGGTTACCTATATTGACGACAAGTTTTTGTAGGTACGGTGCCTTGAACTTCCTCAAAAAATTCAACTCTATATGCCTGATGCAAAATATGTGAAAAGTTTTAGGAGGCGACCAAGCTCCGTTACTGCGGGCCACAGCTGCATTGATGGATTCGTATCGGTCAGAGATCAGTCCCACGCCATCCTGAGTCACTACATGCTGTCGCAGGTTACTCAGAAAAAAGTGCACGCATCAGAAGTCTCTCCCTCTACAATAGCAAATGCAATTGGGACGATATTGTTGTTTCCATCTTGTGAAACTGTAACCAACAGACAACCCTTGTACTTTTCATACAAGTGAGTCCCATCTACTTGGACAACCGGTTTACAATGTCTAAATGCTCTAATACAGGGGTAATAACTCCAAAAGACTCGATGTAACACCCAGATATCCGTAACCAACTCATTGCCTTGATAGGCAGGCATAGTCTCAAAATGGACAACTGCTGATGGCTCCTTATGACACGTGGCATCAAACTATATAGGCAAAGCTTCGTATGATGCTTTCCAACCTCCAAATATTTTTTCCACTAACTTTTGCTTAGCCAACCATGCTTTTCGATAGCTGACGGTGTAATTGAACTTGGACTGCACTTCCGCAATAACTGATTTCACCTTTATCGAGGGATCAGCCTCAACCAACGGCTTTATTGCTTCTGCAATTGTGTTCGAATCAAGCTTCGAATGATCCTGAGAAATGGTTGCTCTGGTGCAAGTGTGACTACCATTATACCTCTTTATAACCCAACAGTACATCCTACTCATCAAGCTAACCCTAATAAGCTAATCACAACCTGACCCATACTGCGTACACTTGGCATAAAATGTCAGCGGCTCCGACTCATACACCCGGTAGTCTACACCTCTTCGGATAGTATAATCTTTCATCGCCCTAATAACAGCTTTTCTAGAACTGAATTCCATACCCACGGCAAATTCACCATCTGCGACAAAAGGAATTTCTGCCACGACGACAACCATAGCATAAATAGTTAATACACAAATATTTAATAAGTCCAATTAAAAGTAAATCAATCTCTACCTACATCAATCTTAAAATAATTAATAAACATTAATTAAAATTATGAGCACATAAATAATTACTGATGAATAAACACTAATTATCATTTAACTTCATTAATAACTAATTACAAATAATATTATTAACTAAGCAAACACACCAACAAATGCCAATTACGTATATTATCACATATCACATATCTATTTGTTCACATTGATCAATATAAATTATTATAAAATTCTAATCCTTCGTGTATACCTATAGGCAACTACGTACCTGCATTCATATACTCCGGAAACTCCGGAGCATGCATGACTTCCAAGTCCAAAGCTCGCATGAAAGACGGCTCCTCAAACGGATGTTCGTTTGCGAGTGCATTTGCCACATTAGCTACATTTGGTGCCACATTGCCGTCACCTTCGTCTTCGTCTCCATCAGGACCAACAACTTCGTGATTGCTTTCAAACTCTTTCTCACTGTCGCTGTTGTAATCTTCCCGTTCAATATTTCGATCGGCTTTAGACGGTTCGAATTCGACATACACCTCAATGAACGATATCTGACCACGACTTTCAATGTACATTGAAAACATCTCTTGCATGCTCGCTTCATCTGTTACATATTTCGTCTGAAATTGCACGAATCCACCAAATAAAGGTATGGGATACCTGTATAAAATACATGATATTCTTCTAGACAACCCAGATTCTATCTTCTCACAAATCACACCTTTTAGTTCCTCGAATGAGATTGTGAATGGAATAACAATATCTAATGGATTTTCACAAACAAATCTCACTCCTTCAACTGTTTCTAACAAAATCTGCCCGAAATAATATACTTTCAGTAAGACTCTATCATCCATTTTTCTCACTCATATGAATAAACTTCACACTTTTAATATTTTTCTAAGTTTGAAAGAAGAAAGAAATGTAGATGAAGGTGCTTCGGGAAGAAGAAGATGAACTGATGAAATACTCGTATCATTACAATACAAGCTACCAACGCTTATATAACGGAAAAAACTTATTATACTCAACTCGGACCCATCGATTAGCGTTACTATATTCAAAAAAATAATTTTTTATGCAAAACTCAGACGGTCCGTTTTCTAATTAGAAAAAAAAAAGAACTAATCGGAGGGTCCGATTAGTTCACCGTGAAATTCAAAATTTTCCCTCCCTCTCATTTCGGACCCTCCGATTTGGTGCCTCAATTTTTTTTGCACACAACTTCCTCCCTCCGATTTCTTCCTCCATGGTACATCCAAAAGCTGCCCCACACCCCTGTAAAGCACCTTAATCCATATCCATGTGTTACACACATAGATGAAGCATATCTAAATTAATGAGCCGTCTCTATGACTCCGATAATTACGTCATTGTTACACTTTCTCCATTAATTGCCGTTTTCTCTCTCTTCTAACTTTATATTTCTAAAAGAGTTTTCAAATTTTTATCATTGTGCTTCCTTGTCAAAAGAAATCTTCATACAACTTTACCGATCCACTTCACCTCTTCTTTAAACATAATCGCTATAATCATCTCCAATGTTTCAACATCCGTATTCCTTCACTCACTTTGGCAATTGATTACTTTATTTATACATTTAGCCTCAAATTTATTATTATTTTTATTATTTGTTACACAAGTTTTTCTTAGTCATTTTGGTACTATTTTCCTGATTTCAATTGAATGAATCAATTTCACATCGTTTAGTTCATTTCCAAAAACTATAAATGAGATTGACAATTCTCTCTTCATTTTTTATGCTTGCAATCTTCTTCTACTATAAAATGCAAGATTGGACCAAGTATCTCCATTGCAGCAAGAGTAGTGGCTAATAACACCACCAATTTGAGAAGTGATCAGAGCTGAGTCTTTCGAGTCTAAATGCTTGTCCTACTATCGAATACGTTTTAATTCTTAGTTATTTCTGAATTTTTTGTTAGTGTTTATGGTAGTTACTTTAGCTATAGAAACTAAAGGATTCACCATTTGAAAACAAGGGTTTGTATCTTTTTTATTACTATGTATATAATTTAGGATATTACTAAAAAGAGTAAAGTATCATTTTTGTCCCCAACGTTTGGGGTAAGTTCCAAAGTTGTCCCTAACGTTTAAATCATCCTATTTAAGTCCCTAATGTTTCAAAATTGACTCAATGTTGTCCTACCGTAAGGGATCTGTTAACAGAGTTGATGGCAGGACAAAATTGAGATGATTTTAAAACGTTAGGAACTTAAATAGGACGAAAACGTTCGGGAAAAGAACGATACATAGAATTAAATTTTAATTTTATCCTTCAATAATAACAATTTTTTACGGTGCATAGTTATTCAATTATTTTTTAATCACATCTAAGTAAATTATACTTAATCACATTAATTTAGTAATTCATAGTAATTAATCATTGTCATCATAATAAGCAGTAGTGGCAGTAACTGTTGTAATATACCACACTTCAAGACTAGAGTATCATCAAATACACACATATTTAAGTTTATCCTAGACAAAACACAATACTCTACATAACAGAGACTCAAAATAGCATAGTTTGAAAAAGCTTTCCACAAAATATGTCCTACACAACTTGATCCAGTCAACATTTTAAACCATAATCTACTTTGTTGCCCAACACTTGTAGCCAGTCTACTTCTTCATCCGAATTCTCTACTATAAGACTATCATCTTCCTCCACTATTTTCTCCTTTCCCTTCTTCCAAGTAGCACTTGGAGCATGCTTAAACTTCATTTTCCTCAACCTTGCACCAGATAGGCCACTTTCGATATATGATTTAGTAGAGCTGTCTTGTGGTCTAAGCTTATATAAATTGTCTTCTGCAGATTCATAGGAATCATGGGAGTCATTGCCACTACTGCCATCCAGTCAGGTGCCTCATTTATCGTAGGTTGGAAAACTCCATGTTCAAAGTATATGTGCACTCTTTTCTGATTATTCTTTACAATGAAGCACATCTCTAGCAACTCCTTGTCATTGTTTACTGCTCTCAATCCACTCTTCTTAGATCTATTAGGAACAAGCCACAACACTCCACCATGTTATCATAGTCTAGCACCTTATAATAATCCCTCAGTGAAAATACATTCAATACATCTTCATCTAGCCCAATCAATTTATCAGTGTGATTAGTCTCATAAACCACACTGTCATTTGGCTTGGTCACAAAACTACCTTCATAATGATACACAATTGTTATACCATCATCTATTTGCAAATAAGATTGAAAAATATAGAATGGTTAACAACTACACTAAGTTCAATCCATTTTGAAATCGTGCATCATCAAACTCTATTTAAAAATAGGAAATATTAAGTTAAATCCTCTATGTATTTCAACTTCTAATAAACTACTTCAGAAAAAATATATTAACCAATAATCAACTAAAAAATAAAAAAAAATATCATCATTAATAACATTTTTGTACCAGACGCATCAGTAACACTTGATCATAGTGAAAATTCATTTAAAAAATTTAAACCCTACTAGGAGAACCTTAACACTATCAACTATTGTAAATAACCCATTTATCTGAACAATTTACTGATCAAATAGAACACAAAATAATGAACAACAATCCTCACCCAACAACAATTATGAAATCAGAACATTGAAGGTTGAGAATAACGATTTTATTACTAACCTGTTCTTGAACAACGGTAAGTTAGTAGGATTTTCTTCTTCATTATAGACAAACGAGACAAGTGTAGAAAACTTTTAAATTGGCCTACTGAGACACCATTAGTTCTTCTCAAGTCCAACGTCGACGAGAGAAGGAAGAAGAAGAAGCGTCAATTGAGGCTGTAACAAGGGAATAGTGAGTTGGGGTTTACTTTAACCCTTTTAGTATCATACAAGATGTTTTGGTTTAATTTTGGCGCGAATCTAAAAGCGACATCGTTTCATTTTTGTCAGGTGTTAACGAAATGTGTCAAATCAGCTTTTTTGATAATGGAAATGGATAGAAAGGCTAATTTAAGACACGCATTAAAATTTTATGATATATTTTGAGTCAATTAAAAGTTTAAGGACTAAATTGAATTGGAAGTCAAATTTTATAGGTCTTTTGAGTATTAATTCAACCAAAAAAAAATTAAATATACAAAAAAAAAATGCACTCTTTTGCGATCCAACGCTAATCCAAGCGCAGCCGAAGTAGTGTTGTTCTAGTGCAAGATTGACTTACGGCATCTCAATGTAACTAACTGTTAGAAGCACGCGGTGTTACGGCAATCTCTCGCCAACTTTCCTTCTCTCATTTGTTGGGGTGAAGCGGACTCTCGGCGGAACTGCGCAACGTGACGCAGAACAAGTGTCCAATATAAACTGAGAATTGAGAATTCCTCCTAACCAAAATTAGAATGCGGGATTGTCTATTCCTCAAGTCATTCACCAATTCATCCTCAGGACCTGCTTCAGTTCCAAGTCTTCCACCGTCTTCCCATGGTAAGAATAAAAAAAGAAGTTACAAAATGAAATGCCTCAAGCTTAATGCTTAGTGCTTCCATCCTTATAACCTACCTGTTTGTATAAATGACAGGTGACAACACACCCAGCACATCCAGTTCCACAGCGAGCGTCTCTCGCGAATACAACCTTACAGTGCAGGCCAAATCCTATGCGGAGATTAGGTCCATGATGCAGGGTGCTCCAGCGGAGGGCGAAGTGCACCTTCTTAACCCTGACGGAGATTGTGTAAATGAAGCACTCAACAACAACACAATAATCAGAAACAGAAACGGCAGCCTCACCAGCCTCATTAGCACTTACTTCAACCATACCGAAACCGCCTCGCAGCACTGCCTCCGCCTTCATCGATGCGTCGATCGCGCACGAGCCATGTACGCACCCCTCTTCGACCTCCGCGACTCCCATGATTGTGACCGCACCTTCGATCTCTTCGTTCAGTTCGATGGCAACGAAAACCCTTTCCCTGATTCAAATGTCTCCAGTAAAGACATCCGTAACTGCCTCACAGACCTTAGAAACCAGCTTGATTTTGGCCTCGGCAAGTCTCGCTCTCGGATTCGCCTCTTCCGGCGCGCTACTGCCGGTTCTGCTCTCTGTTTCGTCGCCACTGCGGTTGGAGTGGCAGCTGCGGCGGTTGCACTCACAATTCATGCCGTTTTTGCCCTTGCCGCCGCTGCTGGTCCCTTTTGCAGTGCTTACATCCCCAATCCGAGTTGTGCGGCTGAAAAGAGGGAAGTTGCCAGGCTGGCACAGCTAGATGCCGCTGCCAAAGGTGCTTACGTGCTGAGCTATGACCTCGACACCATTGATCGACTCGTGGCTCGACTCCACACTACAATTGAGGGAGACAAGCTTCTTGTTAGGATGGGGTTGGAGAGGGGAAGGGCGAGTTATCCTATCCAGGAGGTTTTCAAGCTCCTATGCAAGAACAATGAAAGTTTTCTCCGCCAGCTTGATGATCTTGCGGAGCACATATGCCTCTGCATTTACACTGTCAACAAGGCGAGAGTTTTGCTCCTTAAAGAGATATGTGGTCATCAAACTCCCTAGTTCCTGTTTTTAACCAATTGATCCTTTTTTTGTTTGTTGTATGTGTGATCATTGCTGGTCCAGGTCTTCAACGTAATCTGCTATTTCAGGAAAGGGTTTAAACTAATGTTTGTGCTAGATTTCAGTTCATACTTCATACTGCTATGGCCTATTGAAGAAACACCCTTATTGTATTCACCATAACCATCCATTCATTCATATCAGAGACAGAGAGTAGCTTGCCACCTAATAGCCATTGCCACCCTAGTTCATATTTCATTGTTGTGGAATGTTGATGTACTTCCTAAACTTTTTAACAATTCTGCCTTCTTGTTGGTTTCTTTTAAGTTCAAAATTGCAATATTTTTCTTAAGCATTTTTCTGTTGCCTACTATCTTAGTGATTGCAGTAATCAGATACAGATTCAGTTTTGTTTATGAAAGGATGCTTTTGTTTGTTTGTACATATGCTTGCTTTTTATGTTGAAGAATGGTGTGGCTTCGGCATTTCCATCTACTTTTTTCAAAGAGAAACCCAGCTTCATAATTTGTCTGAAAGAGGTTTGGTCTTTGGTTGGTTGGTCCTTCAATTTTCTTAGAAAATTTTCACTTAGAAGTTTTCATTAATGGTTTTCATTGTATGGCCAGAGCGTTAGGAGGAGGCGAATTGATGAGAAGATGAAGGCCATGGAAAAATTAATTCCGATTCGAATAAGGTATACTAATATGTATCATTCATTATCTTTTCACTCTTAGCTTCATCTGAGAAAAGATTCGTTTTTCTTAACTTCATTTTTTCCTTTCACCAAATTTTGTCTATGGATGGGGACATTTTGACATGTTTGGTTTCAATAGAGAGACAAAGCTTCAATGCTAGATGATGCCATAAAATATATGTAGTGTCTTGCAATGCCATGCAAAATATAAAGTATACATTTTGTGTTAAGTTTTTGAAAAGTTTCAAAAATACTCGTAATGTTTAATTTGTTCAATTTTGTCTCACGTTTTAAATAAGTTGCAATTCTACCATTGGGGTTACTTTTTTGACAATAAACATTTGATAAAATTCTTGTTTTGCCAAATTTTCCCTTAACCACAACACTCTACTCCCAACCTCTTATCCTAACCCTAAAACTCTAACCTTAACCCCTCATTTCAATCCCCCAAAGGCCCAAACCCGCGTCAAACCTACATTCCCAAACTCATCACCCCTGAACCCTTACCATCCTGTCCACGCCAACTTCAACCCTGCCAATGTACCTCATTATCGACTAATCCCACTGCACCACCCTATCATCATAACAACCACCACCCCAACCCCTCACTCCCATCATCACCCGCAACCCCATCATGTGATTGATGATTTCTCTTAGTTTTGCCACCACGTCATATTGAAGGAGATAGAGGGAGTTATTGTTGCTGAGGATGGTGCAACTCTCATGGAACCACTGGGAGTTTTTTCCCCCTTGGTCATTGACCTTGCGAAAGCTCTCTAGATGTCGAAAATGTCGTTGTCGGAAAAGCAAAGGAACACAAAGAGGGACGGTGCTCTAGACACGAAGGTGGCTGAGCTTGTCCTTGAGGCAAGGACCATCAAAGTTTGTCCTTTTTAATTATATGAAGTATTTCAAAGTTGGGCTAAGTGTGTTTGATTGGCGTTCAGAGTGAGGGATTTTGGATTAGGGTTAAAAGGCTTAGAGTGAGTGATGTGGTTAAGAATAAAATTGGTAAAGAGAAAAAATGACCAAACCTTGACCATAAAAAAATTAAATCCAATGTAGAATTGAAACTTATTTAAAATATTAGAAATAAAATTAAAACAAATCGAATGCTAGAGATATTTTTAAAATTTTTCGAAAATATCAGGTATAGAAAATATATATAGTAGCATCAGTTTCAAGTGTACTTACTATAAAAGATTCTAGCTGCTGGTGTTGACTTTTGATTTAAGATATAATGACTTTCCTTATTTGGTGTTAAATCTTTGTTTAGTGGTATATTCAGTTTATAGTACTTTTCTCGGTCCCATTTTGAAGCAAGTCAATCCTTTTTTAGTGGGAAAATATTCATGGGCATTTCATCAGTTTATGTCACTATTCTTTAATACATTTGCTATGATCCGGTTGCAGAACATTTTTATTATCCATTATCCTTTCCCCCTTAGCTTCCTTATGAGAGGTGAAATGAAAAGTTGGGGGTAGCAAGTATTTTGGTGTTGGAAACCTACATGATATTCTGGGGTGAGTGCTTTTGCTTAGTGAATTTGGTTTGCTTACAGGTCTAAGTACTACTAGTTCTGATGCTCAGGGGTTTAAAATGGAGGCGTCTAAGTACTACTAATTTGGATGTCGCTTCATTTTCCAGCACTAACAAGTTTGGATTTTCTGGTTTCTTTTTGTGTGTGTTTTTTTCTTTTTCAAATTTCATTAATCTGGATGTTTTGAATTTGTATGGGTTCTCAAATTTCATTGTCCTCTTGTTTCTTCAAAAGGTTTGCATGATACTTGCACAATAATTGTAAAAAGCATTGCAAGCTGATTTTGGCATTACCTAATTATCAAACTTGATTTAAATAAAATATTTAAATTAAATCTTGCTTCTTTTTTCCTTGATACAAAAATTTATAGTCCCCATCTACAGTTTTAGTTATAGATGTATATTAAAAATAATATGATGATATCAAATAGGTTTCTTTTATAATTTGATTCTGATTTAGTAACTTCATGTTTTATTCATGACTAATCCTGTAACACAATTGTGACAATTTTTCTTGGCTTTTGTATTGCAGACAAATTTTGAAGTGGACGAAACACCATCGTATGAGTCTTAGAATTAAGGAGTTTCGGACGCTGAAAATAATGAATTTTGGGTGTTATGATTATGTTTTTTGATGTTGGAATTGAAGAGTTTTAGATGTAGAGATAATAAATTTTGGATATTATGGAGTATTATGTTTTCCGGGTTGGAAATGAAGAACACTGAATGTTAGAAATAATGAAATTCGGATGTTAAGGGTGCAAAAATATAATGAAATTTGTAAATAATTGAGTCATTTCAGATGTTACTATGTTACTATCGATGTCTTTCAAATGCGACCATTATTGAATTTTAGATTTGTTTGGATGCAGCTGAGGAAATTTTTATTAGAAATATTAAAAGAATATGGGCTTCGTCAAAATCTCCCGGCTGCTTTGGGTAGGAAAGAGTGCCTAAGAAAGTTAGAATAGTCTAAAATGAGAAAAATTATCACTAAAAGAAAAGCTAAATTTTAACAAATTTTACTAAAGTTACCAACTCAGGTACTCGTTCATGAGTAGTAGTATCGCAAGTTTGTGGTGTTTCATGATCTTGGTGGTTCTTTGCCGTTGAGTCATTCTAGCTTGCAAGCGCCTTTCCCAGTCATGGATTTAACTGGGTAAGGTCCCTCCAAGTTGAGAGTTAACTTCTCTTCTTCTGGGGTGGGGGGAGGAGAGGATGTCATTGCATCGTAGGACCAGGTCTCCTTGTTTGAATTTGCGTCTTGCTATGTGCTAATTGTACTTTAGGCTTACTCTTTGTTTTAGGGCAAGTTCTCATAAGTGGGCTATGCTTCGAACTTCGTCGACTAGGTCCCTTTCAGCTTCCTTGTCGGGTCTTCCAATGGTCCTGGGACTTGGCTCTCTGATCTCGACAAGGATCACAGCTTCTATTTCTCTGGCGGGCTGGTCCGTCCCGTCCCGCTAACAGCGGGCTGACGTGACTAAAACCCCAAAGTGGTCCTCAAGATTGGGCGAGTTACCCATAATCGTCCTTAACTTTTAAAATTCCTTAACAGTATCCCTCACATTCAGCTCCGGGACCCATAGTTGCCCTGTGACCCTTTCCGGCGCACAGTCAGCAAACGGAGTAATGATCTAGCACCTCCCATGCCATGCTGGAGCCAAGTGAAACGACGCAGTATCAATTTGGCGCCCAATGAAAAAGTAAACGACGTCGTTCATGCATTGGAGCCCTTGAAAACGGTTTGCCTTCACCATATTTGTTTGAACATTCTCACACTTCGTCTCCTCTCCTCCACGCTCAGTCTTCGTCTTCGCATTCTCTCATCAATGGCACCGAGTTAGCTTCATCTTCCCCGTCTCCTCCACTGTCACACTTCGTTTGAAGAGTTTGGTGTTTCTTTGGAGGCAAGTGGTTTCTCTGTCTTCTGCGTCGTTGAAGGTATGTGTTGGTTGAAATAATTTTCGAATTTATTTCCTGAATCAATATATAATGAAGGTGTATCATTGCGTTGTTAGTGTGTTGGGTTGTCCTAGAGTTTTATGGCTGCATTACCCTAAAGGATTGTATTTAAGGATTTTTGTTAGGGCAAAGGGTTTGGTGTGTATATCCTCTGTTTTCAAGCAATGAAACAGAGATTTTTTCAACATTGGGTTAATGCATGGTGGTGATTGTGATATTAATTTATAGGTTTTTAATATCATGTTGAAGTTCTCTGTTACGATTGGTGTGATTTAATGGTTTTGAGTTGTTGGTGCAGATGGATGTGTTATTGGATATAATGTTTCATCATGGAGGAAACTTTGAGAAAGGTGATGAAGGAAAATTGAGGTATATCCCTGATAACTTAACTTGCCTAGGTGATCTGGATGAGGATACCTTGGACGTTTTCTTCATAAGAAATTATTACAAGGAGTTAGGCTATGACAAGATCCTTCATTGTTGGTGGCTAGTCCCCGGGAGGACGTTAGAAACTGGATTAAGGAATCTAAACAGTGCAACGAGCTTAGGGAGATGTGTTTCCTTGCTCACAAGAATAATGGATTGGTGGATGTGTATTTTGAGCATAAGGTGTCATCTCCAGATTATTTACAAGATCAGGAAGAAAAGGTAGGCATGGACAATACAGGAGTGGATGTTGCAGAAGAAGAAGGTGCTACGGTCACTCCTAATGACAAAACGAGAAACCCCAGCAATCAATCCCCCCAAAACAAGCCAACGCCTGTCAAAACCATTGACATTCCGAACCCTCCTATAATCCAATACCTCCTACTAATCTAACACCTCCAACTAAGTCAGAATCTCTCACGAATCCAAAACCTCCAAGTCAAGAGAAGCCTCTTGCCAATCCAAATGATCAATCTCAGGCAAAGCCTCCTAATAATCAAAAGCCAAAACCTCCCACTAATCCAAAGCCAAAGCCTCCTACTAATCAAAAGCCAAAACCTCCTACTAAGCCTATTCTCCCTAAAAGTGTGTCAACAGCAACACCCAACTCCACACCCAAATCCACCCTCAAGAAGAAAACAACAACAACCACCCATAAATTTAGGCCTTGTACGAGGAGTGTTGCTAAGGGAAAGGCAGTGATGCAAGAACGACAGGAGGGAGGTGATGCACTATCCTCTGATTCATATGATAGTGACAAAGATAGTTTGTATAAGTCAAGGATCGAAGATAGTTCTTCTGATGATGATGATTATGATAATGATGTTTGTAAGGCTAAGACTGTTAAAAAAGACATCAGATTTAAACATGCTCCTGCTACTGCATTTGCTAAGGATAAAGACCAAGTTACTATTGAGGATATGATGCATTTGTTGAGGAGGTCTCAGATGGGGATGTGGACCTGTGCTTTGTGGGAGGAACAGAGGATGATGCATATAATGCATACGATCCAGGGGCTGACTCAGACGGGGTAAATTTGTGGCATTCTGAAGAAATGAAGACTCCCCCAAATTCAGAGGATGAGGGGACAGATGAGGAGTCCAAAGATTTTTGTCCTGTGTTTAGAGAAGGTATAAGGTTTGGAGAACTGCAATTGGAAGTTGGCATGAAATTCAACACAAAATGGGACTTTAAGGAGGCTGTTAGGGAGTTCACAATCCAAGAGGGCAGACGGATTAGGTTCAGGAAGAATGACAATGTGAGGATGAGGGCTACTTGTAAAGTGAAAGGATGTCCATGGGTGGTGTATGCATCAAGGGATCATGAAGATACTTGTTGGCAAATAAAGACCTTCGTTAATGATCATACATGCCCAAGGGAGGATAAGAACAGGGCAGCTAACAGAAATTGGGTGGCGAGAAAACTAGTCAAGAAGGTTAGGAAGTACCCAAATTTCAAATATTGTGATGCTGCCACTTACTTCAAGTCAAGGTTTGACTTGTTCTTGAACAAGAACTCAATATCAAGGGCCCTCTTTGATGCAAAAAATGTGGTGTTCGGGGATGAAAAGGAACAATACAAAATCCTGAGGGATTATGGTCTTACACTTCTTAAGACTAATCCTGGATCAACAGTTGAAATTTGTTGCACTCCCCAACCAGAATCTGATCCAGTGTTTGAGAAAATGTATGTGTGCTTGAATGGATGCAAGAATGGTTTCAAAGCCGGATGCTGACCGTTGATTGGACTGGACGGTGCTTTCCTGAAAACTCAATTTGGTGGGCAAATTCTGTCTGCAGTGGGGCAGGATGCTAATCACCATATCTACATCATAGCGTGGGCAATTGTTGGCGTAGAAAACAAGGAGAATTAGAAGTGGTTTCTTGAGTTGCTACACCAAGACCTTGGAGACTATAGGCAACATGGGTGGTGCTTTATATCTGACATGCAGAAGGTATTTTTTTATTTATGAGTATGTAAGAAAAAGGTGCATTGTTATCCATAAGTAGAGCTGAAAATTGTATGTATTGTTATCTCTTCCATGTGTTGAACATCTATGTTGTTTATTCATCAGGGAATTGTATGCATTGTTATTCATGTCTATGCTGAATTTTAATACTTAGGATAAGGAACGATAGATATAATGGACCTATATGAGTATCGTTTATCAAAATCAAGGACTATTATGTGTAAATTATCAAAAGTCAGGGACTATTATGGTGAGCGTGAATGAGAGTTAGGGACTATTATGCTGATATGGTATATGGTTTTGTACCAAGGGTTTATTGCCGGCAATGGAAGAGGTGATGCCACGGGTTCATCACCGCTTTTGTGTTTGGCACTTGTGGAGAAATTTTAACAAATAATAGAAGGATTTACAACTATGATCCTTGCTGTGGGAGTGTGCACGAGCCACCACGTATCAAGAGTTCAGAGACAATATGGACAAGATCAAGCACATCAACGAGGATGCATGGGCATATCTATCACAGTGGGGAGGAGAACATTGGACCAGGAGTCAATTCAGTCACAGGCCTAAATTGGATAGTATATGTAATAATACGTGTGAGGTATTCAACTCAAAAATTAAAGAGGCCAGGGCCAAGCCAATCATTACTTTACTTGACGGTGTGAGAATGTTTGTCATGAGAACAATAGTAAAGAACAAGGTTAAATTAGCTAATCATGTGGGTAAGTTACCGCCGGTAATTCACAATCGTTTGGAGAAAGTGAGAAAAGAGTCAAAAATATTGGCACCCAATATGGACAGGTGATACTGGTTATGAGAAATTTGAGGTACATGCTTACCCAGTCAATCATGTTGTTGATCTAGGAAAGCACCTTTGCACATGTCAATTTTGGATGCTGATAGGTTGATTTTATTATGTAGAAAGTAACATTTATTCATACATTATTACCATACACTAAGTACTAACTTGATTCATTGCTATTTCAGATGTAGGAATACCCTGTGTGCATGCCTGTGCTGCACTAACTAGGGTGAACAAAAATCTAGAGGATTTTTGCCACAAACTAGTTACTATGGAATCCTATAGGGAGACATATCAGCATCATTTCAATCCCATTCCTGGGCAGACCTTCTGGGAGATTTCAAAATCTCTTAAGCACCAACCTCCAAAGATTAAAAGGGGGCCAGGTAAGTTACAACAAAAAAGGCGGATGGACACAGATGAAGCTAAATGTGGCTACAAAAAATCCAAACCCACTTCCACCAAGGACAACACAAACCTAAAGAGGCAGCTTGCACCATTCACATGCAGCTACTGTGGGGAGAAGGGCCACACAAAGAGGGATTGTAAAGAGAAGAAATTAGCAGATACTGCTGCTGCAAAAGTAGAAGCTGCTACTAAGAATATAGGTGGAGCTGAAGCTAATGTTGTTGAACATGGTCCAAATGCTGCTGAACCTAACCCCAATGCTGAACCTGATCCGAATGCTGCTGATGACACCAATGTTGGTACGAATGCTCCAGCTGACTCTACAAACACTAATGTCCAACCAGTTGAAGTTGAGCTTTCTCGACCAATTTACTTTGAACCAGAGGAGTCGCAGCAGGTAATCAGTTTATTTTTCATCTAATGACAACTTGTAAACTGTTTAGTGTTATGTAATTATAAGCACATCCTCTGATATACTACAATTCTTGTAGGCTGCTGAAGTATGTACCATCACTAAGTCAAGACCGGATAAGCTGCCACCAAAGAGAAAATCATCTAACTCGCCAACTTCTGCCCATGCGCCAGTTAATCCCATGCAAGGTGCTAGTTCTGGAACAGCTGCAAGGCTTGGCAGTATCCTCAAGTTCATTCCCACTATGGGATTCAAGGCACCTAGGAAGAAAAGTTGAAGACTTTTGTATAACATGCTTGTTGTGTTGGGAGTTATTTTGTATAAGACAATTTGCAAGTAATTTTGTATAACATGCTTGTTCGGTTAGGTTCACTTTGTGTTTATGACTACTTTGTTACCAGACATATGGTTATGTTTATTTTGTTAGCAACACCTTGCTTATGGCTTTGTAAGACAGTCAAAACTTATGACTCATGACTTTGTTGGTTTAAAATAATTAATATATTTTACTATTGCTATATATCCAGATTACCTTTAGTGATACAAGTACAGTTAATATCTCCAAAAGGTTGGCTAACACAGTTAGATGTTGAGCAACTTTTTTCCATTCATGCAAATATTACACATATGATCTCAATCGCATCATTACTCAACATTGAGTTCAAAGTTTGCAAAATACCACTAGTAAGAATAACAGCATTACAGAAACAGCCAGAAACAATAATTTGATCATAAACTTTTGACTCATAACATCATATTCTAATTTTTTCAGCCTCTAACCTTCTGTCATCTTCTGGTCATCATTGTAGTTAACACTTTCTGATTTTGCAGGCACAGCCTCTTGCCCAACATCTGCCCAAACAAACAAACCACACCATCTTTTACCAATTGTCTGCAATCAACGAATGTTTCAATAACCAAATTAGAAGTTGGGGAACGAATGAAAAATCAGGAAAACCCAACAATTACCGCTAACATTATAATTTGGGCACCCAAAAAAGAGCTTATTTGGGTTGGAATTTGTCCTAGACCACCGGAGCACAGGTCGGCAGCCGCAACCACACCATTCTGGTACACGCGTAGCCCTGCTACGCTTTTGGGTCTTCACCCTGTATCCATTGCTTGTTGACCGTATCGAGCTCCCACTGACTTGCCCTTCACCTCCAAACATTGCTTCAGAGCATCAATGTAATCTCTGTTAAATCACAATGGTAGACCACAATTATAGGACGAAGGAGAAAGGAAGAAGAGATACTACATATAATAATCATTCTTAGCTTTTAGGGTTTTAATGGGACCAGGATCACATTGGGTAGAAAATTAAGATTTGCCACGTCAGCTAGCCGTTGCTGGCTCCAGCATGGCATGGGAGGTGCCAGATCATTACTCTATTTGCTGACTGTGCGCCAGAAAGGGTCACAGGGCAACTATGGGTCCCAGAGCTGAATGTGAGGGATACTGTTAGGGAATTTAAAAGTCAAGGACGATTATGGGTAACTCGCCCAATTTCAGGGACCACTATGGGGTTTTAGTCAGTCAAGCCCACCAAATCTCCTTTTTTATTATTAAATATTAAATAATATATATAATTCACAACTATTGTGATAAATTTATAATTTCTAAAAACATAAAAATATTATAATTTCTAAATTTACAAATATTGAGATTTTTACAATTATAAATATATAATAAGCATAATCATAAACCAAGGTTTTTAAAACAAAATAATAAAATCAACATGGGCAAAAAAATGATGGGCCTGTCGGGGAGGCCCGCCCCGCCCCGCTAAAGCCCACGATTTAAGCAGTGCGGGTTAGGCAGAATTTTAAAGTGTAGCGGTTTCAATTTTCTTTTTTGGTGAATTACGCGGACCGGCCTAACGGGTTTAGGTCCATTTTCCACCCTTACTCGTCCTCCTATTCCAATCACTATTTTTGGTTTAGGAAATAAAAAAAAATCACGTGAAGCGGACTCGGCCTAGAAAGAGACCAAGAAATATGTTCACCTTTCACAAATTCCGTTGTCACTTTAAACGCAAGGGAAACAAGAAATATGTCCACCTTTCGTAGATTCAGTTAACATTTTAAATGCAAGGAAACCAGTATTGTATCAAATAAAACTTATTTAACCATCTAAGCGCTGAAATACATTGAGGGCAACATCATTGTTAATAAGCATGCTTAATCAATCCATTACAACCCATACCCATATTTGTCCAATTTTCACACTATCAAATTCAACACTTTTATAGTTTTACCATATTGTCGCTGAATGAATTTGTTCAACATATGAATCACATTTAACTATTTATGCGCGTGCATTCTATGCGTCTTAGTTTAGACTAATCCTTTGTTGGATTTTCATTTAAATATTAATAAATGGTCCATATAATTTAGACACCAAAAGAAATGGCCCATATAATTTAAAATGTGTTGTGAAATAAATGAACAAGGAAGATATAATATAAAATAAAAAAGTATAAATAGAAGAATGGAGTATTGATATTTAATATAATTATCTCATTATAATATAAGTAATTTATATATTTACTAGTATATTGCAATTTAAAAATTCACGGAGAGAAATAGAGAAAAAGAGAATTTTATATGTTATTGTAGTGTATAAAGAGAGAGAGGAGAAAGTATTTGTTATTTTGTGTAACCCTTTTGCCTCAGTACATGTTTTTATAGGTGTACAAAATTTACGTTTCAAACTTCATTAAATTTGCTTCATCCTAAGAATTTGTTTCTTTCAACATAAGAAAAATGAGCTACCCATAAATGGACATCCATCATCCTTATCCATTCTCGTCACAACACTCTCCTTTGGATAACCATTTAGGATTATGCCTCGTTAAAACCTTACTAAAAAAAATCCAATGGAAAAAACTTTAGTAAAGGAAAAAGAGTACACTATCCTTTGTAATGGGGATTGCCTCATTAAAAACCTTGTCAAGAAAAACCCAATGAAAAAAAAACTTGATCAAGGAAAAAAGAGTACAGTCTCCCCTTCTTATCATCATTATTTAATATCTCGAAATTGGCGCATCTCAATCGGATGTATTAATCTTTCAAAGGAGGATTTTGGAAGTGACTTTATGAATAAATCTGCCAGATTGTCATTTGAGTGGATTTGTTGGATATCAATTGTTCCTTGATTTTAAAGGTCATTAGTGAAGAAAAATTTGGGAGAAATATGATTTGTTTTATCACTTTTGATGTATCCACCCTTAAGTTGAGCAATGCATGTTGTATTATCTTCGAACAGAATAGTTTGAGCTATTTTATGATCAATCAATCCACATGATGATAGAATACATTGGAAGTAAAAAATACTCTTGACTTACTTCATGTATCGTTAGTACTTTAGCTTGATTAGAGGAGATTGCTGCTATTGTCTATTTCGTGGACTTACATAATATAGCTGTACCACCATATGTGAACAGGTATCCTGTTTGAGATCTCTCTTTGTGTGGATCAGACAAGTATCCTGTATCTGCATAATCAACTAGTTGTGACTTGGATCCATAGGGATAAAACAATCCTATATCAACCGTTCTATGAAGATATCGAAAGATTTGTTTGATTCCATTCCGATGTCTTTTAGTTGGAGAGGAACTATAGCTTGCTAGTAAATTCACAGCAAATGATATATCGTGTCGTGTATTATTAGCAAGATACATTAGCGCTCCAATGGCACTAAGATATAGTACTTCAAGACCAAGGATATCTTCATTTTCTTCCTTAGGACATAATTGATCATTTTCACATCCAAAGATTTTAAAATCATTGGGGTACTTAATGGATGTGACTTATCTATATAAAATCTCTTCAAGATCTTTTTTGTGTATGTTGTTTGATGAATAAAGATCCCGTTTTTTGTATGTTCGATCTGCAAGTCGAGACGAAATTTAGTCTTTCCAAGATCTTTCATCTCAAACTCTTCTTTTAGAGTTTTTATAATTGTTGGAATCTCTTTAGAAGTTCTAATGATATTTTAAATCATCAACGTACACAGTAATTATAATGAACCCAGATGAAAATTTCTTTATGAAAACACATGGGCAGATATCATCATTCTTGAATCCGTTTTTGGCTATATACTCAGTAAGACGATTATACCACATTTGTCCAGATTGCTTTAAATTTGACTGAGTATAACCCCTGCGAATATTCATTTGGTGGTTTAGATATCTTTAGTCCTTCAGGGACTTTCATATAGATAGCACGATCTAATGATCCGTATAAATAGGTTGTTACCATATCCACTAGGTGCATATGTCGTTTATGGTATGCGGATAAACTGACCAAATAATGTAATGTTATTGCATCCACTACAGGGGAATATATTTCTTCATAATCTATACCGGGCCTTTGTAGCGTACAACTTCATTTTTCTCATTTCGTTTTCTCATAAATACCCATCTGTATCCAACAGGTTTTACATCTTCTGGTGTACGGACTACAGGTCCAAAGACTTTACGTTTTGCAAGAACCTTCATAGCTTCTTCCCATTTTGGCCAATCATTTCTTTGTCGACATTCTTCGACTGATCTTGGCTCAAGATCCTTACTTTTATGCATGATATTTAATGCCACATTATCTGCAAATATTTCATTGACAATTGTCTTATTTCGGTCCCATTTTTCTCCTGTAAAGACATAATTTATTGAGATCTCATCATTTTCACAATTTTTAGGTACCTGAACGTCTTCTGGCATCAAAATTATATCAGAATTTTGGACAACTACAGATGTCTTTACTATGTCTTTTTCAACAGGAATAGTATTTACCTCTTTTCTTTTTTGAAAATTTTTGTCTTTGAAACCGATAGGTATATCATGCTTTTGGCGTGAATTTGTTTCAATGGCCACTTGTTCAACTGGGACATCAATTCGAATTGGGATATTTTTTGCTGGTATATAAGATTTTGTTATCCTCTTTGTATCAGAAAATGCATCAGGTAGTTCATTTACTATTCTTTGCAAATGTATAATCTTTTAAACTTCTAGTTCATATTGTCCTAATCGAGGATTTAAATGCATCAAGGATGATGCATTCCAATTAAGTTCCTTTTTAGGAAGTTTATTCTCTCCCCCTAATGTTAGAAATTTTGATTCATCAAAATGACAATTTGCAAATCGGGCTTTAAATACATTTCGAGTTTGTATCTCAAGATACCTTACTATAGAAGGAGAATCATATCCAACATATATCCCCAATTTTCTTTGGAGTCCTATTTTGGTGCGAGAAGGTGGTGCAATGAAAACATATATTGCACACCCGAATATTCTTAAATAGAAAATATTTGGCTGATAGCCAAATTCTAATTGCATAGGAGAGAACTGATGGTAACTTGTTGGCCTCAAACAGATAAGTGTTGTGGCATGTAAAATAGCATGCCTCCAAACCGAGGTTGGGAGATTTGTTCTCACAACTAAGGGTCTAGCAATTAATTGGAGGCATTTAATAAGTGATTCTGCTAACCCATTTTGTGTGTGAACATGAGCTACTAGATGTTCAATGCTTATTCCATTAGCCATACAATAAGCATCAAAGGCTTGGAAAGTAAATTCACCAGCATTATCAAGACAAATTTCTTTGATTGAATTTTCTGAAAACTGTGCTTTTAATTGAATAATTTGAGCAAGTAATCTTGCAAACGCTAGGTTGCGAGAAGACAATAAACACACATGTGACCATCTTAAATATGCGTCTATTAGAACCAAAAAATATCTAAAAGATCCACATGGTGGATGAATCGGTCCACATATATCATCTTGAGTCCTTTCTAGAAATTCAAGGGATTCAAATATAATCTTTACTGGTGATTGCCTTAAAATTAGCTTTTCTTGAGAACATGCAGCACAACAAAATTCACTAGATTTAAGAATCTTCTGGTTCTTTAGTGAATGTCCATGAGAGTTTTCAATAATTATCCGCATCATGGTTATTCCCGAATGACCCAATCGATCATGCCAAGTTATGAATTCATTTGGGTTAGTAAAGTTCTGGTTTACAATGGCATGTGATTCAATTGCACTAATTTTAGTATAATATAACCCAGATGAAAGTGAGTGTAACTTTTCTAATATAACATTTTTATTTAGATCATGAGTTGTGATACATAAGTACTCATGATTTTCCTCATTCATTATTTCAATATGATATCCATTTTGGTGAATATCTTTGAAACTCAACAAGTTTCTTAGAGATTTGATAGACAGTAGTACATTATTTATTATGAATTTTGTTCCTCTGGAAAATAAAATTATAGCTCTTCTAGAACCTGCTATCACATTGTCTGAGCCAATAATAGTATAAACATATTCTTCTTTTGGCACAAGATGAGTAAAATATATATTACTTTTGAGAATAGTATGCGAACTTGCAATATCCACAAGGCAAACATCTTCACTATATGTTCTTGCCATTTTCTTCAAATACAAATAATAAAATGAGTAGAAATATATGCGCATAAAATTATTTTTTTTGATTATTTTTCTAAGAAATACTGTACATAGTATCTGATGGTAATCAGTGGCTAAGAGAAGGGGGTTGAATCTTAGCCCCTTTTTGTTGAATAATAATTTCTGCCTTTTTAAAGAAACTTCAGAAGATTTTTCTGCTTTTGTCTCCTGTCGAGTTGAGAGACACTTTTGTTTTGTCTCGTGCCGAGTTGAGAGACACTTTTTGTTTTTCGTCTCCTGATTAACAGAAACAGATAAAGGAGTAGGGATGAAGAATTAACACTAGATATATCCTGGTTTAGCCACTAGGTGCAATGTGGCCTACATCCAGTCTCTATCACAACAATGATGGAATTTCACTATGTTTTCACAATATTACAAACACCAATTTCTCTCTAAGAACTACCCATTCCTATCTGGGGCAAATCTAGATTCTACACCCAATCTGAATTTGACTAGGACTCAAAACCTAGCTTTCAACCACAAAGTGCTAACCCAACTTGCAAGGGAATCCCCACAGGATCATGAAACACAACATACAGATGTACAAAGAAACTTTGAGACATCTATGGCTTTTTCTCTAATATTGCTCACTGCCTTTTACCTATCACTGGCTTTTTCCTACAAATCTCACCATGTTTGCCTTTTACCATGAGACTCAGGCAGACAATACTAAGAAAAAGAAAACAAAATGAACAACATTGAAGGAGAAGAACTCAGGAAGCTCGGGTAGCTATGAGAACTTCGTGCTTTTACTTTCTCTCCTTGATCTCAACCCTTAGCCATTCACCCTTAATATAGAAGGGGAAGCTTCCAAGATTGAAACCAGTTCAACCAACCCAACAACATCTTCTCCAATAAATAGCCGCGGTTCAGACAAAGAGAAGAGAGAGGGAAAACCAAAAACCAACATGCATGTACCTCTCTCAACCCTTTTCATCAAGCTCCTTTAATCTGAACCCTTGATCTTATCTTTGGCTCCAAGAAAAGATTCGGACTCTTGATGATCTTCTGACCCGGAGTCGCTTCTTTCCTTCCATTTATGCTTCTTCCTATGTGTAGCTCCAGAGGCTATCTTCTTTCTTTGATGAACAAAAATGGAAATGAGCTTTTGTAACTGAGATCTTCTTCTCTGATAGAGGCAGATCCTTTCTTTTCTTGGTATGGAGGATCTTGAAGCTCTTCTTCAAAATCTCGCTTTTAATTGCAAAAATCTTGCCATGCCTTTCTTCAGATCTTCTTTCCTCATAGCCTTTCTTCCATAGGCTTTTCTTGTAACTTCTTTTTCTTCTGATGACTTCTATCTTCTTCTCTGACAAATGATATGACTGAAAACAAAGAGAGAGAAGAGACAAAGCTTTCAATGCTCAATTAAACTCAATTTAATTTTGAGTTTTGGTTACCAAAAAAAGTATTCAACCAAAATGAATTTTATCTTTTTAGTTACCAATGCATGAACTTAATTGAGTTAAAATTTGAAATTCATTAGTCTATGGGAGTAGGTAACCAAACCAAGCAATGAGATCTTTGGACCATTACTTTCTTTCTTCTCTCAATTCGGATCAAGGCCTTGTTAGATCAAGATAAGAGTTTACTTGGGCTTGTGATTTGGGCAATTTGGTTTTCTTTTATTTCAGCATTCAATCACTTATATTAAAATTAATTTTTGCACAAGGCTTAATTAATTTTAAATAAGAAGTTAGGCTTATATTGCCTTTTGACCCAATATAAAACTTGCACACTAACAAACACATTAAACAACCTATTGAAAACAAATAACAATTTAATAATTTAATAATGTTTGATCATCAAATTAGATATTAGTTTTCCAAACTCAACAGTATCATATACTAAAAATTTTATTATTATTATTATTTTAGAACTTGGCACATTTAGTAATTTTGAAATTCATAAATATTTTATTATACATCATACTTAAAATTCAGATGCATAGAAAATAAAAATTAACAATAAGTTTCTTACATTATTTATTTACATAAATACTTAACAATCTCACATATTAAACTATTTCATCATTGATCAAATGACCAATATTTCCTTCAGGATCTTCAAAAAAATCAGATACATGATAATGAGTGGTGGAATTTTCAGCATCATTTGAAACGAATAGGTGTCTTGGGGTACAACAGGTACGCGACCAATGGCCCTTTCTATCACAACAAAAACATTTATCCTATGTTGATTTATTTTGCCTAGTGTTTCTTTCTTTCTCCTACTTCTGGTGAGATCCTTTCTTGTGAACATAATTCTTCTTCCTTCCATAATTTTTCTTGTTACTAAAACCTTACCATTTACCTCTTCTGGGGTAATGATTTGCCGCATTTACTTTAGAAAATGGGGCGGCGCCAGTTGGGCACGCTTCATGATTTTTTAAAAGCAACTCATTGTTGCATTCAGCAATAAGAATGTAAGAAATTAACTCAGAATATTTTTTAAATCTCTTTTCTCGATACTGCTGCTGTAGGAGCACATTCGAGACATAGAAGGTCGAGAAAGTTTTCTCTAACATATTATTATCAGTTATTTTTTTTCCACAAAATTTCATTCGTGAGGTGATTCCAAACATTGTTGAATTATATTCATTTATGAATTTAAAATCCTCTAAACACAAGTGCGTCCATTCATATCGGGTTTGAGGAAGTATCACCGTCTTTTGATGATTGTACCTTTCTTCAAGGTCTTTCCACAGATCTTCAGGATTTTTTAATGTGAGATATTCATTTTTCAATCCTTCGTCAAGATGACGACGAAAAGGCACGGACCTATGCTTGATAATGGGGGGCACTTGCCCCCAGTCTCATTTTATTTTTTAAACAAAAAAAATATACATATATAATATGCCCCCATTTTAAATTTTAAATGATCCCACTATAAATAAATTAAGCCCAAATTATTAAAGCCCTAAACCCATTTTATCTTTCTATTATTTTGACTATTAGCTAATCTAATCAAATTTAGTCTTCTTCAGTTCTCAAATCCCAGCCGTCACTCATTTATTCTCTTAAACCCTCTTCTTAGTTTCATGTTTTCAACATTCTTTTTCTATTCCTTATCTAGTGGTCATATTCTCTTCATCAAAAGGTAAATTTTAAATTCTCTATTTTGTTTTATATAGCTCTCTATGACTCTATGTATCTTTTAATTTCATTGTTTCTCTTTTTGATATTTTTAATTACAAATTTTAATTCAAACAATTATAGTTAAGGTATTAATCTATTTTTTTATTCTCTTCATGAATTTATATATTTTATTTTATTCTCAATTTAGTGATCCTTATTATTTATTTGTTTATCTTTCGTTCTATTCTATTATATGTAATTATGTTGCATATAAATTTTTAAAGTGAATTGATCAATTTACTAATTTAGAATATATCTTTTTTATTTTTAGAAATAGTAATAGAAAAATATTTAAAAAAAAATCTACCACTAGAATCTGAAGTCACTCCATTAGTCTCTTCTAATAAAAAGAAGTTCTTAGAATTCAATGTGAAAAGTCTGGTAGCTGATCCTGGACAGCGATTCAAAATTTCAAATTATGATCCAAATGACAGAGATGAAGTTAGACGAGCTTATTTGCAAAAAGGTCCTTGTCAATCAAGAGAACATGATTTTTCACAAACAAATTTTGGGATTTCTCTCGTAGATTTAATGCTGATTGGTTTGATGAATTTGGCAATTAGTTGGAATATAGTATTTCAAAAGATGCTATCTTTTGTCTCTGTTGCTATCTTATGAAACCTGATGGTGCGAGTGGTGATGCTTTTGTAAAAGAGGGCTTTTCAAATTGGAAGAAGAAGAAGCGATTACAAATACATGTTGGAAATCATGATAGTGCTCATAATCAAGCTTGAAGAAAATGCGAAGCACTCATGAAGCAAAAGCAACATATTGAAGTTATTTTTCAAAAGCATTCAGACCAAGCTAAAAGAGATTACCGAACTCACTTAACAACAACAATTGAGTGCATTAGGTTATTATTGCGGCAAGGATTGGCTTTTTATGGTGATGATGAATCGCACAATTCAAACAATTAAGGTAATTTTTTGGAGCTTCTTGACTTTCTTGCTCAACATAATACAAAGATTGATTGTGTTTTTAAAAATGCTCATGAAAACCTTAAATTAGTAGCACCTAAAATTTAAAAAGATATTGTTAGAGCTGCTGCAAATGAAACTACTAAAGTTATTATTGATGATCTTGGAGATGATTTATTTGCTGTTTTAGTTGATGAAACTCGAGACATTTCTGTTAAAGAGCAAATGGCTGTTTGTTTGCAGTATGTGAACAAAGAAGGAATTGTAATGGAGCGATTTCTTGGCCTTGTCCATGTTTCTAGCACAAATGCGTTATCGTTAAAAGTAGCTTTGGAATCTTTATTAGCAAAGCATAATTTAAACTTAGCAAGAATACGTGGACAAGGTTAAAATGGAGCTAGTAATATGCAGGGAGAATTTAATAGCTTAAAAAGTTTGATGTTGAAAGAAAATGTTTGTGCTTTTTATGGTCATTGTTTTGTTCACCAACTTTAATTAGCACTTGTGGTTGTTACAAAGAAACATGTCGAAATTGTACTATTTTTTTAATTTACTTGCTAGTTTGTGCAATATTGTTGGAGCTTTTTGTAAACGTAAAGACATGCTTCGTGAAAGTCAAATGCAAAAAACAATTGTTGCATTATCAAATGGAGATGTTTCTAGTGGGCATGGTTTAAATCAAGAAACAACATTGAAAAGGATAGGTGATACTCGATAGGGCTCACATTATGGTACAATACTTAGCTTGATTTCTATTTTTTCTTTCACGGTAGAAGTTCTTGAAGTCATTGAGGAAGATGAAAATAATCCTGAATAAAGAGCTGATGCATGTCAATTATTGAATCATATTCAATCTTTTGAATTTGTATTCAATTACATTTGATGAAAAGTATATTAGGAGTTACTAATGAGTTGTCTTAAACTCTACAAAGAAGTGATCAAGATATTTAAATGCTATGACATTAGTTAAAGTGCCCAAGCAACAATTGCAAAGTATAAGAGACGATGGTTAGTCCTCTTTGCTCAATGAAGTTTCACTGTTTTGTGATAGTCACAATATTCTTGTTCCAAATATGAATGACATATTTGTAACACAAGGAAGATCAAGGCACAAAATCCAAAAAGTCTCAAACTTGCATCATTTTCAAGTTGAATTATTTTGTCAAGTAGTTGATATACAACTTCAAGAGCTTAACAATAGTTTTACAGAGGTAAATACCGAGCTACTTCTTTGTATAGTTTGTTTGAATCCAAGTGACTCGTTTTTTGTATTTGATAAGAAGAAGTTACTTCATTTAGCTGAATTTTATCCACATGAATTCTCTTCTACTCAACTTTTGGCACTTGATAGTCAACTTGAGAATTTTATATTAGATATGTGTCTTGATGATCAATTCTCAAATATAAATGAAATCTGCGGACTATCTCAAAAGTTAGTTGAGACAAAAAAGCATATTATTTATCTATTGGCGTTTCTTCTGTTGAAATTAGTTTTGATTCTACCTGTGGCAACGACATCAATTGAGAGAACATTTTTTGCTATGAATATCATAAAGAGTCGACTTCGTAATCGAATGTGAGATGAGTGGTTGAATGATTGTTTAGTTACATATATAGAAAGAAAGACATTCAATCAAGTTGATAATGAAACAATTATTCAACATTTTCAAAATATGAAAACAAGAAGAGAAGTACCTTCAAGATTTGAAGCAAAGAAAGCTAGCGGCTAATGTAATTTTTATTTTTTTTTTGTATTCGAATAATTAATGTGTACTTTTATATTTTTAAATTTAAATTAATATATCTTTTGATAGTAATGTGTATTATTTTTGCCCCCCAACATAAATTTTTTGGGTCCGTCACTGACGACGAAGGAAGATCATGGCTTTGGTTTTATCCTTTTGTGATGCATTATTTTCAGCTTTAATAATATCTCCAAGATCTATTGAATCAAGATGGATTTCAGTATCTAATATCCATGATAAATAGTTGTTTTCATATATATCACAACCATTAAATTCAAGATGAGAGAGTTTCGACATAATAAAAATTTGTTACTTGAGTATTTCTAAAATTTGACTAGAGTCTCATGCTGATAACGTGTTGTGAAATAAATAAACAAGGAAGATATAATATAAAATAAAGAAGTATAAATAGAAAAGTGGAGTATTGATATTCAATATAATTATCTCACTATAATATAAGTAATTTATATATTTACTAGTATATTGCAATTTAAAAATCCACGGAGAGAAATAGAGAAAAAGAGAATTTTATGTTATTGCAGTGTGTAAAGAGAGAGAGAGAGAGGAAAAAGTATTTATTATTATGTGTAACCCTTTTGTCTCAGTACATATTTTTATAGACGTACAAAGTTTATGTTTTAAACTTCATTAAATTTGCTTCATCCTAAGAATTTGTTTCTTTCAACATAAAAAAAATGAACTACCCATAAATGAACATCCATCATTTTTATCCATCCTCATCACAACAAAATCAATCTAATACTATTGGTTAATTAATCCATCATTACATTTATGTTGATATGCTGCAAATATTTTCACCAGGAACAGTGGAACACCATCTTTATGACATAATGAGTTTTGTATTTTGACTCAGTCTTTACTTTTTGAAAAAACTTTTTGCATTTTGACTACGAGTGTTTTTGAAAATGTTAAAAAAATTAAATTTTTTTAATAATTATTTATTAGTATATTCATTTTTTAGTATAATTGATTATGTAACCATTAATTTTTATTTAAATATTTTAGTTGAAAAATGGTTATATAATATTTTTTTATATCTGGAATGTGTAAAAAAATTGTTTCAAAATGATATAATTATAGAAAAGGAATAAAATCATCATTTTATATTATTTAATATTATTATTTAATAAATACATAGATAATATTATATAATATTTAGTTTAATAAATCAATCAAATAGCTGAGTGGTCTAACCTAACTGAATATGTTTTTTTAGAATTTAGATCTTCAAAATTTTGAATTTTTATTTTAAAGAGTAAAGATCTCTCACCTTTAAATAGTTTCTTTCTCATATTTTCTCTTGATCCTATTTATAAAATAAATAATAAGACATCACATTTTATTCTTTAAAATAAAATTCAAAATTTAAAGAATCTAAATCCATTCTTTTGATATGTGTTTTTAATTTTTTATGCTTAAGATACAATGTTTAAGGTACAATGTTTAATATTACATGATAATTGCCCTATATTTGAATTCTTTATAATTTGTTAAAGATCATTGTGTCCTTTAATTGCTAAAATGATACAGAATTAGTCAACAACAACCATAATCTTAGTTGATTACGTAATAGGTCATTTCAGCTGCTTACAGTACTATCATACAATAAGTATAAAATACTATATAAACAATTATATGGCTACACATAAGTTTTTATAGTTATTTATATTACTTTTAGTGTAAAATAGTTGTCATGTATAGTTAAAATTCATTATTTCTTGAATTTTTTATTTAAATTAAAAATATATAATATTTATCGATTTAAATAAACGTGTAAGTATTTACTAAATTATATTTTGAGTCACATATTGGATGCAGTGAAAAAAATCACAATATAAACGTATCTTGGATGCACTTCCCCCGTGCTGTAATACGACACGTGTCAGTCATATCTCGGATGCACCCGAGATATGAACAAGACAATATCTCGGATACAGTGCATCCGAGATATGGCTTTAATTAGCCTTAATCCACTGCATCCGAGATACGGTCTAGTGTGCATGACAATTTTTATTTATAAATGTTACAATATTTTCTATAAAAAAAACATATATTCACATGGATAAACAAGTCAAGTTATACATTTGGATGCACTAAAAAAGAGTCATACATGTGATGGAGGTCTATAAACATAAGTAATAAGCAAAATACATATAGTAATAATGGTAACTAACGCCATCCAGCGGCAGGATCCAAGTGGTGTCCAGTCCCACATCCACGAGGACGGGACACCCTAGATGCAACTTTCGTATACTTGGAAGCAAGTGGGAACTTGACGACGTCGTAACCTGCTGGACTGAAGCACGGAAACCTATGGTATATCCACGATACAAGAAGCGGCATGCAACCCGCAATGCACGTCACGTCATGGGATGCCGCTGTGCACAACGAGTGGTAGGTATAGCAGAGAAGTGCAGACTCCATGATAACTGGCTGCATCGATCGAAATCCTCTAACAGTGGCAGCCATCTCAACGGCACAAGTGTAGCCGACTTGTCCGTGAACAGAAACCCCCAATAAGCATCATCGGGTAGCATCGGACATACTGCCGAAGAGTCTCTGGGGCTGCCCCATCAGGGATATATGCCACTCGGTCCCTGAGCCATGTCATCCTGATCCCAAACACTTACTTCCCTTCCTCCTGCGGTGGTGGCAGCCTGGCGCCCAATAAATCCTCAGCCCGCTCCCATGTTGGGTGCCCATGCCACCGCTGAAAGTCTCTGGTACAACTCCAACAGGCTCTCCAGTAGTGCGTAGTCCAGTGTGGTAGGCAACATCCTCGAGCGTAATGCTGGCCTCACCCCACGGAAGGTGGAACGTATGGGTCTCCGGCCTCCACCGCTCGATAAATGCAGAGATCAAGCACTTATCAAACATAAAATCCCTCAACTCAACTGCATGCCTGATGCACCACTATTTCGTGGTACATTTTAGGCTGAATTGAGTGGATTTTATCCATTATTCTCACACTTATTCATAGAATTCGCATGTTTTACATTTTTCTTCCCAATTCTGTATTATGATTGAAAACATGCTTCTTTGGCCTTAAAATTGCTAATTTTAATTCTCTCTTATTACCATTCGATGCCGTAATATGTTTGTTAAGTATTTTTAGGGTTTATAGGGCGGGAATGGCTTAGAGGATGGAAAGGAAGCATGCAAAAGTGGAAGGAACACAAGAAGTTGAAGTTTTGAGAAGCTGACAGCAACGCGCACGCGTACGCGTGACTGGTGAAGCAGACAAGCGACGCATACACGTGGATGACGCGTACGCGTGACCAGGGATTTGTTTAGCGATGCGTACGCGTGGCTGACGCGTACGCGTGACGAGCGTCACGTGCTATAGATATCAGAATTCGCTGGGGCGATTTCTGGGCTGCTTTGGACCCAGTTTCAGGCCCGAAAATACTGATTAGAGGCTGCATAGTGGAGCTGGATGGGGGAATCAATCATTCACACATTCATTTATACAATTTTAGGTTTAGATGTAGTTTTCTAGAGAGAGAGGCTCTCTCCTCTCTCTAGGTTTTTGGGTTTCTACTCCAATTTCTTATTATATTTAGATTCAATTTCTGTTTTCATTTACAATTCCTTACAATTTATTGTTCTAGCACCTTTGTTCTTCAATTCTACTTGTTATTTTCTTCACTTTGGTATCCTTATGTTTATGCACTCTTGCTACTCTTAATCTTCGTAATGCAATTCATATTTTTATGTTATTAATGCTTTCTTTAATTTGTGTTATTGATCTCTTGCAATTGTTAGTCTTAGATTTTACATTCTCTTATTACTTTTCTCTGCTTTTATTTTGTGCCTACCAAGTGTTTGATAAAATGTTTGGTTGGATTTTAAATTAACTTTTTGTATTCTTAGCTTAGATTTTGTAAATTGGAGACTCTTGAATGGTCAAAGTCTCTTATTGGTTGGTGATTGAAAATTGCTAGTTGGTTTGAGCTTCACTAACTTCTAGTCTTTGATTAGGACTTGTGAACTCAAGTTGAATTACTCACTTGACTTACCTTCAATTGTTAGAGGTTAACTATGTGAGAGCAAAAGGCAATTACCATCACAAAGTGACTATGATAATGGAAAAGGAATTCCAATTATCAATCCTTGCTAGGACTTTTCTTAATTGTTAGTTTAATTCCTTGTTGTTTACATTTCTTGTCTCTTATTTCAATACCCCAAAAATACTTTTCTATAACCAATAATAAACTATACTTCCCTGCAATTTCTTGAGAGACGACCCGAGATTTGAATACTTCGGTAATTTTATTGGATTTGTATTTGTGACAAACAATTTAAACATTGATAGAGGAAAATTTGTTGGTTTAGAACTATACTTGCAACGCGATAATTTTTGTAAAAATCTTTACCGACATTTTTCCTCCGTCAATGCCCAAATCCAGCCTCCCTTATATAGGGAAGCAGGATGGGTGACGGCGAGAGACTTAGTGTCACACGGCGTGGCAAAAGTAACCGTGGTTGCTGCAATTTCCAAAATAGATAACTAACGCATATTGGTTACATCTAAACCATTAATTGTCCCTAAACAGTACTACAACTTATAATGCACCTACCTATGCGTTTACATTAAATGTAACATATATATATAAATTTTTAAGTCACTAAAGACTAACACCCTAAACGCATTACAAGATAATTATATAAATCTACTAATCTTAAACCTATTAAACACGGATTTTTTTTATTTAAATAAAAAATATAACATTTACCGATTTAAATTTACGTTTAAATATTTAAATAAAAAAGAAATTCATTAAATACTAACCTCAAAGTCCAACGCTCCAGCTACGTGTCAAGTATCATTCAGTCTATTAATGTCTCCCACGCGGACATATGCTCGGGGGCCATAGCTCGTGAAGAAATTCGCTTTCACACGTACGGAATATCAAAAGTTTGAAAAATTTCACTCTAATCCACGCATTTCTCGGATGCTATAGGTTTATATACGTTCCAGACCTTGTCTTGAATGCAGTACCCCAAATCACTAAAAATGTGCATATCTCGGGTGCAGTGGGTTAAGGCTAATTAAAGCCATATCTCGGATACACTGTATCCGAGATCTCGTCTTGTTCATATCTCGGGTGTATCCGAGATATGACTTGCACGTGCCGTATCACAGCACGGGAGCAGTGCATTCGAGATACGTTTGTATTGTGGTTTTTCTTACTGCATTCGAGATATGACTCAAAATGTATTTTAGTAAATACTTACACGTTTATTTAAATCGGTAAATATTATATATTTTTAATTTAAATAAAAAAATCCTTATTTCTTATTTATATAACATTTTTCTAACGCATTTTGAATTGTTATTCTCACGCAAATAATGAAATGCCTTTAAAAACCACAATGGCAATATCTTCAATTTCACCAAGTAATAATTTCGTTTGCTTCCCATAATACACATCTTTCATTTGATGGAATTTATCCTCTTCGAAAAGGAAGAATTTTCTGTCTCTTCTATATATCACCTTTCATTTGAAAATTGAGAGACAATATCAAAGAATTGTCAAAGGGCAAATTTGCTTGTGTTTGTGGCAAAGATGCAATTTTGGTTAGAAATTAAGAGAGGGACAAAACAACAGTGGTGAACACTTTTTTCTGGGACTGTAATTATATAAGAAGGTACACAACACATTACACAACAAAAGTGGAGTTAATGGGAGAAGAAAAGAACTAGGAAGAAGAAGAAGAATAACAAGAAACATTTAAAGCTTAGCCGTTGTTTCTAGTCTATCTGTGAACATTGGGATTCTGAGTCCCAATTTCACATTCATATAAACCATTCTGTTCAAAAGGTTCAATGGTTTTTGCTTTGCCTTTTGAGATAGCTTCAGTGCTACATAAAGTTCAGATCTTTCACCGTACTTTGCCTTCTTTACAGGTTAGTTTCCTTAATTGGCCTTAAACTCGAGTGGGTTTCTCGTTGTTTTTGGGTTTGAGCTTGCGGGGTATTATAAAAAATTGAGCTTGCATCTTGTGGTGTCTTAACAAAAATTAAGGTCTTGTGGCTTTCTTTTCTTTTTCTTTCTTTGTTTGGACCAAAAATTTGGCTGTGGCTAAATTGCCTTGTGGCTGGAAGTGTTTGTTAGCTTAGTTGAGTCATGGTTCTTAAAAGGACTAATTGAATTTGTTTAGTGATCATGGTCTAGAACATCATAAGAGTTTTCTTCTTCCACTGAATTTGTTTAGTGATATTCTCAGCTGAACTTGTGGGTTATACATGATCAATTAATATGCGAGATACTGAGAAAAAGTTAAATAAGAGAGGATTTAGAAAATCTAGTCACTCAAGGAAACATACTGATTCAAAGCTTGATTTATCACCGAGATTCGAAACAAGTAGTACAAAAGGCCAAGGGAAGAAGCAGAAATTGAAATCGAAACCTCACAAACTCGTTGTTTGCACAGCCACATCAAGGGGCACAGCTACTGATTCTTCTTCCATCAAGGGGTCAATCAAAGATGCTTCAAGTGAAAAATTGATTGTTGGACAAAATATGCATTACAATGATGGGAAATCTTTGCAGATGCTCTCTTCGACAAAGCAACCGGGGGAGAAAATTTCTTTTGGTCCTATTGTCGACGGGAACGATGCTGATGGGGAAGTGAATATTCAAAAAGTTAAGAGAAGGAGAAGGAGGAAAAGGCGAAGGGATAATGTGGATCTTGATGATGCTTTGCGCCTGCAGAGGAGAACAAGGTATCTGTTAATCAAAATGAAGGTAGAGCAGAACCTTATAGATGCATACTCTGGAGAAGGCTGGAAAGGTCAAAGGTACTAATTTTTTATTTTCTTTAAGCTGTCTATTTTTCTTATTGTCATTGTAGAGAATCTGTGAAGGCATTGTTAATCTGTTATTACTATAAGTTATGTATCATTTCTTGACTAGGATATTTTAAGATGGCTTTTAGATTATTGGACTTTCGCTCTTGTTCTTAGTCTCCAGGGTGTGTTAATTAAGCTTGATAGTAAAAGGCACAAATATGAAGCAAGGATAAACATCTACATTCATAGATTTTGTAGGGAACTTAGAAAATAAGGTGTAATCCATATACGACGACAGCAAAAACCAAGTCTTGTTCCACTTGGTGGAGTTGACTTCGCAGAGCAAACAACTTCATGGTGGTCTATCATGAAATGTAACAAAATGATTTGAAATTGATTTTCTTTTAAAAACTTGTGTTTAAAGATTCAGTTTCCTTGTCTTTAAGGAATGCATTCTCTGCTGAATAATTATCTTGCAGAATTCTATGTATGCTGTTTAAACTTTTGAAGTTACAATTCAATATGGTCATATAAGAATAATGAGGCGCCCCTTGTTTCAAAGAGGGGGGGGGCGGGTTATTCACATTTCATTTGATGGTCAAAGGCGAATTGAAAGCTAAGCAGTGGTAATAAATCACTTAATGAAAGTAGATTCTCTTTCCATTCATTTGAAAACGTCTATGATCTCTTCCCAAACCAAACATGAATCTTTCAATTCATTTGGCTCTCACACTCAATTACTTATAGGACAATTCTTCCTATCTTTTTTAATGAGCCTATCCTCTCCTCTAAAATTCATTAATCCCTTTAGATGAATACTAGTTCCATACTTCCATGGATAAATAACATATAGTTTTGAACATTGCATTGATAAATTACTTTGTGGCTGATCTTGTTCTTTTTTTTTTTTTTTGTGGAAATTCTTTTCACAGTCGAGAAAAGATTAGACCGGAGAAGGAACTACAAAGAGCAAAGAAGCAGATTTTAAAATGTAAACTTGGCATTCGCGATGTCATTTGCCAGTTGGATGCTCTTAGTTCTGTGGGCAGGATTGAAGATTCCGTCATTGCTCCAGATGGATCTGTATATCATGAACATGTGAGCAAGTTGATTAAAGCTTCTCTTGATAGTGATCTTTATACTCTGATGGCTCATTCAATCATGCTTTGGACCAAACATGTTCTGTATGTTCATTTTTCTCTTTTCCCTTCACGTAGATATTCTGTGCAAAATGCAAGTTGCCTGAAGCATTCCCCGATAATGACATTATACTCTGCGACGGCACATGCAATCGTGCTTTTCACCAAAGATGTCTTGACCCACCGTTGGACACTGAAAATAGTGAGTTCCCTTCCATGCATGTCAACTTGTTCTATAGCCTTTTCAGGTGCCGATGACTGTTCATTACCAAATTGCTTATTTACACTGCACAGTTCCTCCTGGAGACCAATGCTGGTTTTGCAAGTTTTGTGAATGTAAGATGGAAATACTCGAGGCAACGAATGCTCATCTTGGGACCGACTTCTCCTTGGACAGTACATGGCAGGTATTTTACACTAATAATTTCTTGCACCATTTTTTCAGATTTTCAATTGTCTCTAGATAATTGATACATTATCACTACTGACAGATGTAACATTCTTTCTTGAATTAAGGATGTATTCAAGGAAGAAGCTACTGTACCAGATGATTGTGCCGCTTTATTAAATCCGGAAGAAGAATGGCCGTCAGATGATCCAGAAGATGATGATTATAACCCGGACAGGAGAGAAAACACTCACAACATCAATGCAGAAGGCACTGATGAAAGTCCATCTGATTCAAGCAGCTCTATCAGTCTTTCGTCCTTAAACGATGAATATTCTCCTGTAGACAAAGCCATGAGCCTTGAATATCTTTCTGTTAATAGTTGCGTTGATTCTGATGGATACGGGGAAATAGTATGCAGCCGCAGGCAGCGTAAAGCAGTTGACTACAGGAAACTTTATGATGTGAGTATATATAAGTTCTTATCCAGCATAAGAATATACTAATGTTTTCGGAGCAAAGTTGACAACTTAGCTTCGGTCGATTGCTCAAAGCATCAAGGCTTTTTGTTAACTTATTGGATTTCTGTTTATGAATTGGAATATTGATTGTATTAGATTGTCATCATGTCATGTAGATGATGTATTTGATTATGTTTTGTGTGTGGAATCGCATCCAAAGAGTTGAGTTAGTTATTTCCTTCTCTGGCTATATTTCAATGATGATTAAGATCATGCAAAATGAAAATCATTTGAGTTCATATATCTATGTAGGAAATGTTTAAGGATGCTCCTCCATGTGAACAAATGAGTGAAGATGAAGACTGGGGTCCTGGCAAAAGGAAGCGGAGAGAAAAGGAATCTGATGCTGCTAATACACTTATGACGCTGCACGAAAGCGATAATAAATTTCCGAATAATGAGAACAACGATACAGTGAGAGAGGGCGCGCACACACATGTAAAAAGATCTTGCTTCAGAATTCCACATCATGCAGTTGAGGTATTACTTAACACACAACAATTCCAGCTTAGTTCAAGTATAGAGTTATATAGTCACTAATCTGTGCCTAGTTTTTAATGAAATGTGCCAGAAGCTTCGCCAAGTTTTCGCAGACAATGAACTTCCTCCGAGATCCGTGAAGGAACACATTTCAAAAGAGTTGGGAATTGATGCTGCAAAGGTTGTTCCTTACAGGCTCTTGCTGTATCTTCACTATCTTGTTTCTATTTTATTCTGAATTTTATATGCAAACTGCATTAGCTTCACACACTTATTGCATTGTTTTTCTTTACTAACGCATTATAAAATGCAGGTTAGCAAGTGGTTTAAAAATGCTCGTTATTTAGCTCTTAAAACCAGGAAGGTTAGTGATAGTGTTTGGATTTTCACTTTCGCTGCATGTATGTATATATATGGAAGGATGCAACAATGACACTTTGGTTTGAATAGTTGTCTGAGAGTAAGAAGTAGGACAAATTGTGATTGATGAATTTTTCTAGAGGCACTGATAAATTTGCAGCGAAGTGTAAACTAGGATGTTGTCAAACCTTGAATTGTTCTTGGAACATCAAGCTTGTGAAGACTTAAGGATTTAGTATCATGTTATGCTATTGGATACTAGTTTGAATTTGTAATAACTCTAACATGAGTGAGTTTTGTTCAGCATCAAGTCGAAGGAGGAGAGCTGCCTTTGAGTTTGTTGTGCAAGACCTCGAAGGGTTCCAGTTTACAAATTGTGGACAAAGATGAGATTTTGCAGAAATCAAAGGCCTCTAAAATTGCGATGGTTCATTCACCGAATAATGGTAACGGTATTACCGATAGACAGAAAGTGAAGTCATCTTCTGGCAGTATTTGGAAAAAAAGGCAACCGGAAATATCTCCTGCTAAGACAGCAGAAAATGGCAACAAGGTACTTACCTATTATCACAAATCTCACATTCTGTATGCATTTTGGTGCTTTGGAAGTAACTTTCTGCACAAACAAGCTCTGGCAAAGCAAAAAACTGAGTGTATAATGAGATGAAAGTAAAGATTTCGTTGAAAATCAAATCCGAAATTCTATCTAATCCATGTAGTATGTTAAAAGTAAGATCAAATTCAATCCAAATTTTTGCAGTTCTAATCGTTTTAATGGTTTTAATTGAATTGGATTGGATTGGATTACCCCTTACAAGCATAGATGCCTTGATGATGTTGGCTTGAAGAAGGACCATAATTCGCAAGTTTTCACATTATCTTTTCAGGACTTGGAAGAAGGGAGTGATGATGTTGGCTTGAAGAAGCTGTTACAAGAAAAGAAAAGAAAGATGGAATTTGTGTTTGGAGGAGACTCTAAGGCAGCAGAGTTGGAATTTGAAAGACTTAGCAAATTGAAGGCTAAACTAGATAGCATGAAGGTTAAATTAATTGAAGTTCAAAACCATAGAGCAAAGGGTGCAAAGGAACCATGTGTTATATATGTGCCCACAGCTCAGCTAAGGGAAAAAGGTTGAATAATTAGTAGATTTTTTAGTACCATTTTATTTTATTTTATTTTTTTAACAGAAGGTTATATAATATATACAATGTTTTTTGTTGTATAATGAAAGTGAAGCAAACCTAAAAGGTGAGCCACTAGGAGTAGTTTAGATTCAAGCTTCATTGTCATAATGTACCCCAAAGAAAATGAAAGAAGTGAGGCAAACCTGTTGAAGTTGGATTTGCTTATACATATTGATAATTAACATTAGCAATTGCTCATTGTAAGAACCCTCTCTCTCTGGTATTTGGAGACTCTTTATTTTCCTGTATCTCAGAATCTAAAAGATAACATTCTTTTTAACAATCTAGATCTGCAAACAGATCCGGAAGCGGGTTAGCATTGGTTTGAGAGGCTGCATCCAAAGTTTATGACTCACGCAATAATTACTTATAGTTGTGTAAGCAGCTTTTTAGTTGGGAGGAAAACTCAGCTTGTATCACAGGTTGGATAATTCTTGTTATCTTTTGGATTTGAAGAACTAGTTCTTGTATCATAGCAAAGAAAATCCGTTTAGGTTTTTTTCAGGACTTTAGTGGATATGGCGAGTAAGGAATAATAACATCTTTAATTCTCATGAGACTTAGCCTTCGAAAAAAGTGATTTGTCTGGCTTTAGCTTCAGAAAAGGAGCTTAGGAGTGTTTATGAATTACCACGTATGTCCCTCCCTTCTATTCTAAGTGGTTTTTGGAATCCTCCATCTGTAGGTACTTTTAAGATTAATTGTGATACTAGTTTTCCTAGATCTGGTGATAGTATTGGTTTTGCTTGCATTATCAAAGATTGTAATGAGAGTTAGCAAAGAGGGTATTTGAGAATGATTGAGAGTAATAATATTCTTCAAGGGGAATTGTTTGCTATTTGGAGAGGTAATCTCTTAGTTTGGGATGTGGGTCAACGAGATGTTATTTGTAAGATGTCGTTTAATCTTGTTACTAATTATCAATATAGTTTTAGGTTTATTGATCCATTGGTGCTCAAAATAAGGGATATCATGCATTAAAATTGGCGTGTTGACTTTCATTTGATTATGAGATATGCAAATACGGTGGCAAAGATAGCAATGAGATTACAACTGTATCAAGTGCAACTTTCCTTGTTTAAGTAGTTTCTGAATTTTGAATTTTAAGGTCAAATTATATATAATTCTTTCTTTTTTTTTTTTTTTTGATCTAACACTATCGGAACCTGCAAAATGAATCCACAAGCACACACTTCACATTTTTGGAAATAGATCCTCAATTTTTTTAACACTTAAGGAAATAAAGTGTGATTTCTCACCATTAATTTTATAAGTAGGACAAAAAATAAAGATGAAAGAGAGAGCAATGAAGGGTTAGATTAAATAATTGAGACCATCCAGTTTTTTCTGCACTGGAGAGGATTAACTCCCCACATTTTTCATCATTAAAAATATGAAATAGAATAAACCAAGAAAAAACAAAATATAAATTTCCTTAATTTTTTAATTTTACAAAAATGAGAAAAAAAATAACCAGATATTAAAAGACAAACTCTTGAACTCTTTTCGCGGATAAAATTCGTGCAACTGAGTTTTTTTAAGGCAAAATTCGAATCCCTAACACTTGTTTAAACGGACCACGTGATCACTCGATTAATTCAAGTTGATTTCATTACAAGAATTTAATTAAAAATTTTAAATTTCAAACCATAATTTTAAAAATCGAACCAAATCGAACCAGTTGGTTCCACTGAGTTAATTAAAAACCAATTCTCCAGTTGATTTGGTTGACATAAGAAACCATCTAAGATCTAACAAAAAATCAATGAAAAAACCGTTGAATCAGCAGTTAACTGCTAAATCATGTGAGCCGGACCGATTTTTTTAAGATTTCTGGTTCAGAATAAAAGCGATGTCGTTTGAAGTTTTTTTTTTTTTTTTTTAAAAAAAAGAAGAAACAGTTTCTCTCAAAACAATCTCACCCTAAACGCACTCACCTCACTCTCTGAAACCATTTTCTTCCTCTCCCAGCTGTCTGCCAGCTGTGCTCTCCACCTACCCAGCTGCCGCATTCCCCTTCTCCGCCGTCGTCTCTTCACTTCGCCGGCACAAGCTCGTCCGTTTTCGCTTTCCTCGCTCTCGCCTTCGTTGCCGTCGCAATCGTCGCCTTCCAGCCACTTTGTAGACGTTGTCGTCGCTGTCTCCCTCCCGTCGACTCCTGCCTCTCAGAAGCCTTGCAATCGCCGACGTCGCCTCTCAGACTGCAATTCGAAAGGTTCAAATTGAGTATCAATTGAATTCAGCATAATTGGCAAAATCATGTTTGGTTTTTAATTGCAAAGCACATTTTGTACAAAAGGGTGCTACTTAAGTTTTAATACGATTCATTTAGAGTATGGTTTGTTTCTCTGTAGCAACTAGTGTTACAGAGATTTGATTATTGTTCAAGCACAAAGGGGAAGATAAAAGAGTGAACCTTGGTTCTAGTTCTATTTTGTTCCTTTGTGATGCATTGAGAATTGAGTTATTTAGGGGTTTGAATTGGTTTTGTTGTCATAGGTTATTATTCTCTTTTGGGCAAGTTTTGTGGATTGGTGATTCCTAGTTCGCTGACTTCCATTGATCATTGGTCGCCGGAGGTTAAGGTATGCTATTGTTGTAACTGCAACTGAAACATGAAGTTGGGTTTTAGACTTGTAGTTTCTTCTTTGAGGTTGTACTAATTTTTTAGGAGAACTGTTTAGAAGGTTTGAATGTTAAAATAGAAGTTGGTCAATCATTGGTAAATCTCTTTCCCTTGTACGATTTTCAGGGGCAGGGGATGGTTTGTTTTGCACATCTTGAAAAAAATGTTGTTTCTGAGATTGGTTCATATGCGGATGTGATTCTTGATGCTTGTTGCCAGAATATTGGAGAAGCTAATTATAATTTTTTTGTGTGTAAGTTTGTGTTTTCAATTGTTTGCTGATTACTTTAATTAGATCTTTTTTTATTCTGAATTTTTGTTGCTTATGTGATGAGTTTCTGGGTAAGTTTGTGTTTGTCATTTCTATGCGTTTTGATTTTTTTTTTTAATTATAAACTTTGATATTTGAATTTGGAGTAAATAGCTATTTCTAATCATCAAAGATTTGAATGCTAACAAAACTAATTATAAAAAAATTTAAATTGACATTGTACCCATGAAAAATATATATTGTTTGACAAAAATATCCAATCGTTAAATTTAGTGTTGACTCTTTTGACCAATTCCCAAGTGGCCAAATTGCCCCTTTTTATTATTATCTTCTCCGTCTCAACTCTTCAACTACTTTCCAGAATCAAATTCAAAACCAAAATAAAAAAATCCAGGATAAACAGCAGAGCAGGGTTGAGACTTCTCCCTTTTCACCCCTTCCCAGACCAAAATCTGTTCCAGAGAGCCAGCTCCCCCTTTTCTCTTCTCTCTCTATTACCTGCTATTGTTCTCTTTGGTGGCGTCATCGTTATTCGTGGCCGCGCGTCTCATCTTTCCGGTCCCAAGGTAAGACCGCCGTTGAGTGGTGGTGGCATAGCCACGATCAGAAGTTCGCGACGGAACCCACAAGATCCAAGATCTTCGCCCTTCCCCATTGCTGCTCCATCAAGGTAAATAGAACTTGTTTTTGTCTTCTTTGCTCCGCTTCTCCTTCACGATGGCGCTGTTGCTGGCCGTTCGTCGCGCGACAATGGTGTTCAAAGGGGTTCCATCGTTGGCTTCTTCAGCCGAGTCTATTTCGCGCCGCCCACAACCGCCTTTGTCCAGAGAGCTTGATTCTGCATCCAGGGAGGTTGGTACCAGATCCAGAAGCTTCGATCGTAAATCTGGAGTTTTTGTTTCTGAATGTTTTGAATGGATGTTGAGCAGTAGAAATTCTGAATTAGAAAATGTCTTGAGTTTATGGCGAGAAGGAGTAGATCTGGCAGGGACTAAGCTGGCGGCGACGATCTAGGGGAGTTGGAGATCACTGGAGGTGGTTGAGCCAGCTGAGGGTGGCGTGCGAGGGAGGATGAGGGAGGTGATTATGGTGAGTGAGGCCGCCTCTGTGACTGAGAGAATGAGGTTGAGCCAGCGAGAGTGGAGATTAAGAAGTTAAGCGGCTGAGAACGGTGAGTGAGGGAGGTGAAGGGGTTAAGACTATTATTAGGATTGTATGTTTGATTCAGTTATGTTAAAGAGAACTGTGATAGATATGTTTAAGAGGACTGTGATAGAGAAGATAATAAAAAAGGCAATTTGGGAATTGTACAAAAGAGTCAACACTAAATTTAACGATTGTGTTTCTCATTTGAATTTGAATCATGCGTTTGTATACTTTTAAGTTACTCTGTGATTAGACTTCTATTTCTTATCTTCTTTAAAGTTAATGGTTCTAGTTCCTATACTAATTGTTCTGATTTCATGTTACTTCCTCTTATGATTTTCTTCTTTTCTGTTATATCAGTTATTGTTTATGGAGCCAAAAAATGAGCAGCCAAATTCTTCAAAGAAAGCAAAGGATCTGAATATTGAGGGATACCCAGTTGGGGGTCTGTCCATTGGAGGCCATGAAACTTGCATCATGTTTCCCACTCTTAAAGTAGCTTTCGACATTGGTCGCTGCCCACCTCGCGCCGTTTCCCAAGACTTTCTGTTGATCTCCCATGCGCACATGGATCACATAGTTAGTCTTCTTTGTGCATAATGCATGCATGAGATCCTGTTTGGAATTTTGTTGCACATGTATCACATTGTAATAATATTATCAAACCAGTATATGAATAATTTTTTGTTTATTGTTTAACCTAATACTTTGAAGGGGAGCCAATGATGTAATTATCAGGTTAGGCTGCGTACATTACACGGTGCAACCCTTCCCCAAATCCTGCATTAATGGGGATGCTTGTGCAGCGAGCTGCCCTTTATGCTAATATTTTGCATTGGGGTTTTATCTAGCGAATGTATGGCTGAATTAATTTGTTGTTGAAATTCTGTCTTGTGACATACAAATGTTTAATCAGGGAGGACTACCGATGTATGTTGCCACACGTGGCCTGTACCGTATGAAGCCACCAACAATTATTGTACCAATTTCAGTAAAAGAGGACGTAGAGAAACTCTTTAAAGTCCATAGGAAAATGGACCATTCAGAGCTCAAGCACAACTTGATTGGGTTAGATGTAGGTAATGGTTAATTTCAATCAAACTTATGCAACTAAGATCCAAGGTTTTGAGTTATTCCAATCATGCGCGGTAGTTGCTAATACATGGCTTACATTTGCAGGAGAGGAGTTTTATTTGAGAAAAGATCTCAAAGTAAAAGCATTTCGGACTTACCATGTTATACCCAGCCAGGTACCCAACCAGCAATTGCTGCTCGAGTCATAAGCTATATATTCCTTGGTGCTATGGACTAGGGCATTGTTTGAAAAATGTAGCTTTAGGTTTTGGTGCTCTCTGAGAGTAGCTGTTTTGATAATGCTTTCTCATTGCAGTTTTATGTGCCATTGGCGATTCCGAGAGGCACTATAGCAGATGACTTTTGAAAGGCTTTATTATTTTGTAATCTCTTACTTGATCCTTTCGATATTTGAAGTCTTAAACCTGTTTATTTTTAAGTTAAAATCATCTATTTTGTAATTTAAGTCTTGAAAATAGCTTTAAAAATTATGTTTATCAAACTTCCATTTGTCACCATATTCACCAGATAAATTTTGAATGACCTTTAGCAACACCCTTTCTATGAAACCAAAAGCATTTTGATTGATGTAAGACAGATACTTAATATGCATTTAATCTAACTAATATGCACTCTTTTGGGGTAGGGTTATATACTGTACTATGTAAGGCAGAAACTTAAACCAGAATACATCGGTCTTTCCGGAAATGAAATCAAGAATTTGAAGTCTTCTGGTGTGGAGGTCAGTATTCATTATTCTACTGTCAACAATTTGAAACATGTACATTGTTGCAGTTTTAATGGTGCTCTATCTGTCCCAATTGTTTGGTATTTTTCCCGTATCTTTTGTTAATCTGTATTTGATAAGAAGAATGAAATGCACACAAAATGGAATGGTGATTGGTGGCCATGGCCACGGAGGAGGTTATAACTTGTAGCTGACTATTAACATAATGTTTGTATGGTTTATATTTGGTCGTAAACTTCAAAATGGTGAGCTACATATTACTTAGTGTTTATTCTTGCAGTACATTGGCAAATGAGTCGTTATTTGTTGTTCAGTATTTTTTATTCTCATAAGCACTGAACTTTCTGTAGCTTGTGTGGGCCATTGTGCGAGGAAGAAGAAGTGTTATGCAATGGGTGGGCTCAAATTTTAACAACCTACCAACTCATGGGTAGATTGGGTTGATGGCAAGTTTAATTGTTTAGGAGCAGTATAAAAGAAAATGAACTTGTGGGGAGAAACCAGATCCCCTTGAATACCAGTAACTATCTGTATTTGTTTTCCTAAGATTTTTCTACATTTCCTCAGTAAATCCATGTTATTGTTACTGAGATACACTGATACCAACAGTTTGCGATATGGTATAAATCATAGATACCATTTTCCATTCTTTGTTTGAGCCAGATTCTCTGAATTAATTTTTGTGCTTAAGAATATTGTTTATAATCCATGCATCATTTACATGGAAGTTTGGTGAAAAGTTCAAATGCACTCTATTTGTGGTAGAAGTTGTGGTGGATCATCTGTTATATCTTTTGGTTCACTTTGCATGCTAATCAAGCTTGGTACTTGGCAGATAACATACACTTTGACAGAACCTGAGATCGCATTCACGGGAGACACCATGTCAGATTTCATAGTTGATGAAGATAACACTGATGTTTTGCGGGCTAGAATTCTTGTCATAGAGGTGAATGGTATCTGTCCAACATGTTTAAACTTATAAATCATTGAATATGTTGTGTGCTAGGTTTCGTAATTCTTTATGGATTGGACTTAGACCCATGTAATGTGTGAGATTAAGATGGATATATATTTTTTTGAAAAATAGTATATAATACTTTTTTCTATTTGAAACAAAGAAAGTATGTGTTAGGTTAATGATAAATTTAGTAATCTTGCATAGAATGAAAGAAAAATAATATTTATTTAGAATGAATAAAAATAAATACAAGTATATGTTATTTGGAAAGAGTTTGTAAACTAGTTTTTCTATTCAACTAACGTTCTCTTTTTCTCTCTTTCTCTTTCTCTTTTTCTTTCTCTCTGGATGAAAAGGACTATGTTTGGATTCTTTTTGTTTGTCAGTTATTAACCGAAAAATCTGCTTTCCTAGTTGGAATGATGTTTTGTAAACTCATCTGTTGTTTGGAAAAAGTTTGAGAATTCGCTTCTCTCAAAAGTTAATAACAATGAACTGAAATTTTTATAAATGTGTAATATGAACTTTATATTTTTACAGTAATACCAATAGGAATCTTCGAATGTATCATCGGATGAAACAACTCGAGTGTAGTAAGTGTTACTTATAGAAGTTTAATGTTGAAACATTGTGGCCATGATTTAAGAGTGATGATGAGTGAGCAAATAAAAAATAATATATGATGTGTAGTTAGTGATGATAATTAGTGAGAGTTGGTGATTGTAATTAGTGAGGAAAATAAATATAAACGGAACCGTTTCTAAAAGCAGAAAATAGACACCTACAAAAAACCATGCTTATGTGACGAAGTTATAGAATAGCAATTGTGCGACAACATTAGTATTAGATTGTAGTTTTGCAACCTCAATGAACTAATTTTGGCTTTTCTCCTTTTCTCTTTTAGTGTACCTTCGTGAACAATTCAATCACTGTGGAGCATGCCAAAGATTATGGACACACGCATCTGTCCGAGGTATGCTATATACTGCAACAAAAAGCAGTCAATGCATCATGTAAATTTCAGTGGCAATTTATTTATTATAACTGTTGTTTTCCAGATAATTGGTTATGCAGAACGGTTTAAGAACAGAGCAATCCTCTTGATTCACTTTTCAGCACGTTACACCGTGGAGGTAAGATGCTCCCTTTAATCTTGAAAATAATATATTCAACCTCTCAAAGCCCTGATCTTTGTGATTGGGATCCTGGGAGAATGTTAGCTATATCTTTGTGATGCATATGCTATGCAGGAAATTGAAGAAGCTATAACTGGTTTGCCACCCCCTCTAGCTGGTCGAACTTTTGCACTTACCGAAGGTTTCTGACAAGTTGGGAGTTTGGTTCAATACACGAGTGACCAATGCGGCCACAAGATTGTTGTTTAGGCGTTAACTGCATTGGAATCTTAGCGGAAATTGCAACCTTTACTATGTATACCATTTTAACCCCAATTTCCGCATCACGCCACATCCACAACCACCATTGTAGGTGCAATTTAAAACCATCCAGCCGCTTTTTTAGCAAGTGGTCATAGGCAAACTGCACATTGTCATTGATGGAACATGTCGAGCAGTGAGCAAATTAGGCTGTGCAGGGAGCACAAATTTTTTAAAGGTACCCTCACACTACGACACAATATATGTATTTAGCATTTTGTTATAGATATTAAACCTAAAACACTGATTTTTATTGCAATTTTATCCTTTAAAAATTTTATTTTTTAATCTTATTAATTTTATCGCTAATGTTATAAAGGTTGGGTAATGGTGGTAGCAAAGACTAAAGGCTTGAGATGGGTTAAGAAGTTAAAAAGTTGAAGACGATAAAAAAAAAATAATTTGAAAAATATTTAATGAAGTCAATTCTAAAATTAACCATTCAGTACTTCGGTCAAATGAAGTTTATTTTTTATAGATACGGTTTATACCATGATCCAAAAATCATGGTCCAAATAAATATTCACCTCAACAAGAAATCCTGAAAAGGTATAATAGATACACGCAAATTGTGCTAGTTAACCACATGGGCTGATCTACCCGACTTATTTGAGGCATGGGTTTCATGAACCATACTCGACATGACTTGCATGGCAAATAAGATTTTGTTAACCCACTACCCCATATATTTGTCCTTAATTCATTTATTATTCTAATGTGGGATAACTCACTAGTTATTGGAGGAGAAGTTGCCCTCTAATGTAAATGATGAGAATTGAGAGTGGTGGCCAAGTAATCACCTACTATTAAATTCAAGTATTTCTTAATTACAATTCATTTAAATTTGTCTAAAGTTCTTGTTAATTTAAGTATCAAAGTCCTTTACAAGTATCCCCCAACAGTATTTAAGACAAGGATGTCAGACAGATTCATTATCTCGGCGAACAAGTCGAAACCTTCACCCAAAAGAGTCTGAACCTCATGTCTAGGCCCATATCACCTTGGTTTCATGTATTACTTCGAAATATTGGTGCCGTTGTCAGGTACTTGGAGTCTAATCTTTAACAAATGGCAGATGATCAGCAACAAGATAGACACACAACATTTGATTCAAGATCTAGAAGTGGAGATCATTACAATAATGACAGAATCCTCTCATTTCATCGAGATTCTAAGAGAAAAGAAAGATGACAACAGCATCCCTTAGGGGCAAGGTAAGCCCCAAAAAATCATGCACAATAACAAAGATTAACCACTCACAGCAACAAATATCATCTTGCCAGAAACAACAATTTACAATTACCAAGTACCTTTAAACCAACAATCTTTATGGAGACATTTTCAGAAATTTAGAAACATTCTTTATAAATAAAAGATCAACAATAAAGGAATCACTAGCATGCAACAAAGCCACGAAGAACAAAGCAGGAAAAAAATAATACTACAAGAAAAACGCCGGTTATCGTAAGACTAATCAAATAAATCTGCCGCTAAGTACCTTACTGTCGAATTTACGGTCGTCCTGTAGGTGACGGTATAAACGTCGCCAGAACCTCTTACCGGCAGATTTTTTCGTTCGACGCTAATTACTGACGGATTTTCCGTCCGTGTTTACAATGGATTGTCGAGCCTGGGTTGATGATTACCGTCAGATTAATCCGACAGTAAATCCATCGGCAGGATCTTTATTATTTATTCTTTTGGCACAGTTTAGCAATAACTAACCGTCAAAATGAAATTAAAACTCTTCTTAATGAAATCGTTATTAGAAATCTAAAATTAGCCGAAATCAACAAATTATTTTATTAAAAATAAATGGTATGAATACAATAAAATGTCACCGAAGTAGAATAATGTACCATAAACAAACAAAAATGCATATAACCCTAAGCAATTTCATAAATCCTATTAATTGTCGTTGTCGTTGGTGGCAGCGGCAGTGTCGTGGTCCCCCTGCTGAGGCGGCGGAGTAGGTGCTGCCGTCGGTGCCCTTCCAGCAGCATTGCTGGGTAACCAGTAGCGCCGCAGCCTCCATCTGTTGTCGCAGCCACTCGAGCTGCTCCAGCTTCTCCGTCAGGTCCGAGCTAGCGGCAACGCATACAAGAATCTCTTGATACCTCTCCTTAGACTGCTCCTGCTGCTGGTGAAGCTCCTGTGTTAGCTTATGCACCTCCTCCCTCGGGTCGATAACCTCCTGGGGATCAGCAAGGCTGGTGGTAGAGGAAGCCACCAACGTGAAGGAGTGGAGGCCAATGCCGAAGAACGAGCCCAACCCGAAGCGGCGATTCTTGTGGGGTTCAGAGGCGGTCTCGCACCAAATCCTATCAGGATCCACGACTGAAGTCTCGGAGCTGGCTTTGTCGGCTCCACCAGGTGGCTGAGATTGTTGGGTCGCGGCCTCCAACCTCTGCTGATACTACTCCTGCATCACACACGATAGTTATTATTAGGATAATAGTTAAATAATTGACTTTAAACTAAATGAAGCTGAAATTTAGGATTAATTTAAAATCACATAATAGGTTATCGACCGCTCGTCAGCAAATCTCTCCTTATTTGCTGTCAAAGTATGTGTATACTTGAAGGTCTCTGACAGTGTCGCCTCACGATCCAACGACTTAGACTATAAATTAATAGATCAACCAAACAATAAAATAAACGAACAAATTAAACAATGACAGACAAATATATATGAAGCAGAAAATCTTTATTCTACAGTCAAAAACATAATTTGAAATTTTTCGATTTAAATGAAAATCTTATAAAAATTTCACAGTCAAGCATTTTCCAAAAAAATTGTAGCAGCAGGAATCGGCAAACAGTTAAATAATCCAACATTTTTCAGCAATCTCAAAGCCGAATCTAACATATCCTAACCACTTAAATCCGCTAAAATTGCAAATTAAACACCCTAAACTCTACTAACTACTTAAGTAACTTGATAATAAAAAAGGAAATTAAACACCATAAACCCTAGTAACTAATTCAAGTAACTAATATAACATAAAACAATGCCAAAATTCTTACCAGTCTCATCTTCATGAAGGTCGCCGACCCACCCGTATACCTCGACGACCTTAGCAAAGCCCTGTTGGCGATGTTCGTCAGACGTCGACGCTTGAAGGCCTCGTTATCTCTAAAGTGAGCCTCCAGGTCATGCTTGATGTTTGGACGAATCCACTTCGTCAGGTGATTTTTCTCTGACGAACATCGCTCATCATCTGCTGAAAATATTTGGCTTCCCGGTGGTCGTAGATCTTTCGGATCATGAGGTTATGCTCCACATCCCATATGAATTTCAACTGCAAAACGTGATTCACCAACATTAGTTAGTTAGAATAAAATACAGTAAATCAATTCTAACCAAATTGGGTTCTTACCCACCACTGCTGAAACTAGAGCTCTCTAGTCTCAGCCGGGATCTGTGTGTAGGTCGGCTGGGTGATCGTACATGGACTTAATAACATCCGATATCTCCTGTATGCAAGCATTAGGGTTCAGTGTAAACCTATTAGAGGAAGGGCATAAGATAAACAAACTTAACATAAACAATGCCAAAATTCTTAATATTAAAACAAACTTAACATAAACAAACTGAAGATAAAAAAAAACATAAGATAAACAAAGTTAATATTAAAAAATTGAACTCACGACTGCATGTCATCGGGCCAAATCCTCAACCGGATGACGGCCGATAGTGGAAGGGCATCCTGCTTGGAAATATTGGAGGAATCACCCACCGCAGGCTCTGTCGACAAGGTCGTTGCATCTGCAGAGGGCATAGCAGTAGGAGGCACTGATAATCCCTATTTTACGATTCATTTTGTGCTCAATTTGAGTGTTTTTATCAATTCTTCACCCACTTATTCATATGAATTGTATGGTTTTACTTTTCCTTCCTTATTATTTGATAAGTATGAAAACATGTTTCCTATACTTTAAAAATATTAATTTTAATTATCCTTTATTACCATTCGATGCCTTGATTTATGTGTTAAGTATTTTCAGGTCTCATAGGGCAGGAATGGCCTAAAGGATAGAAAGAAAACATACAAAAATGGAAGAAAAGCACAAAAATGGAGTTTTAAAGAAAAGGCAGCGACGCGAACGCATGGACGACGCGAACGCGTGCCTAGCGCGAAATGGCATCGACGCAAACGTGTGGACAATGCGGACGCATGCCTTGAGCAGAACGCAAATGACACGTACGCACAACCGACGCGTACGTGTGACAAGAAAAACTCCCATATGACGCGAACGCGTGACAGACGCCACGTACAAGAATCTGCAGAAAACGCCCCAGCGATTTCTGGACCCTTTTTCGGCCCAATTCCAAATCCAGAAACATAGAATATAAGCCAGAGAATGGGGGAATCAAACAACAACTTAGGAACATTCAATATACATAATTTTAGGATTAGACATAGTTTTTAGAGAGAGAGGTTCTCTCCTCTCTCTTAGGTTTTAGGATTATGATTCCTTTTATTTTATGATCACTACTTCAATCCCAGGTTCAAATATTTCCTTTAATTAATGTTTCTCTTCTATTTTTGTTTATTCCAATGCTTTTACTTGTTAATGTTCCAATTTAGCTTATGAACCTTTTCATGTCAAGATTTGAATATTCTATTTAATATTATTTGAGGTATTTCAGATTAATGATTATTTTATTCTATTTATGATGCTTTCAATTTAATTTAGATTTATTTTTCCTTTTGGTTTTGGTTAAGTGATTGGTAACACTTGAGTTATCAAACTCAGCTGTTGATTGAAATTGGAATCGCTGATTGATTTGGATCGCTCTAAAAGCTAGTCTTCCCATAGGAGTTGACTAGGACTTGAAGATTAAATTAATCAGTCCACTTGACTTTCCTTTGCTTTAGTAAGGGTTGACTAAGTAGGATTGAAAACCCAATTCTCATACCTTGCCAAGAGATTTTCTAATTATTAATTTATTTTCCTTGTCAATTAAATTACTTGCTCCTTATTTCAAAAACCCAAAAATTCTACCTTTTCCATAACCAATAACAAATCACACTGCCCTGCAATTCCTTGAGAGACGACCCGAGGTTTAAATACTTCGGTTATAAATTTTATTGGGTTTGCTTAAGTGACAAACACGTTTTTGTACGAAAGGAATTCTTGTCGGTCTAGAAGCTATACTTACAATGGAAATTTATTTGTGAAAATTCTAGATCGCGCGAGAGTTTCGCTCGTCAAAATGGCGCCGTTGCCGGGGAGTTGCAACTGTGTGCCTTATTATTGGTTATTGTAAATATTTTATTTTACATGTTTATTTGCTTTTACTTTTGTTTTTAATTTTTAATTATTACTATGAGCTCTCACCCCCGTCGCTTTGAGTTTAGTTCGAATATTGTTGAAAGGAATGAAAGCTATAACAGGAACATGCATCAAGGTCAAAACAATCAGAGATGGACGGAGCCACGAGGATCTGATCAAACCTTTAGGCAACAACACCTTCCAAACTACCATGGACGACGACCATTTAATAATGCATGTCAAGACAATAGTTATGGTGGACCCCTTCGTGACAACCATCACCCACCAAATTACTATAGTCAAAAACCATTCCGAGGTACATACCAAGATGATAGATATGGTGGACCCCCTTGTAATTACCGACAAGTCCCATCATATGCCTATGAACCACCTCCTCAATACAGCTTTGAACCACCACACTCACAAGCCAACTACCACCATTCACCTCCATATGACCCTAACCCTTATCCACCCCAATTCCAACCCAATTACTCCCAAGAACCACCACTTTCCTATGCACCATGTCCATATCCATCACCCCAAGAATCAAGGGAACAACTCAAGGAAACATTAGAAAAATTTCATGCCACGCTTCACCAATTGAATCAAGCGATAAATCGACTACCTTCCCGACGTTCAGACACTCAAGGAACCCCCATGGATTCATGTGAGCAATCTAATGAAGAACGCAGCATGAATGAGATACTAGAAACTCCAATGGACAGTAAGGAGCATAATTTTGTACTGGAACAAGTAGAGGAAGCTAAAACTATCGAAGAAGAAGAATTGGTTGAAGATTTAAGAGACGCTAAACCTCCCTGGGAATCCAAGATTGTGGAGAATTCTGTCAGGAAGAGTGCAGTTGATGCTAAGGAGGATAGTGCACAACCCCCGAAGCAGGTATCTTATGAAGAACTGGACGGAACAACTCAACAAGCAAGTTTCCTTGATAATGATAATCCCGAACCAAGTTCTCCTAGTAATAAACTTGCATCTACAAGTGAACTCTTTGAGATGAAAGAATCTTTACCAAGTGAATACGAAGATGATGCGGAGGTAGATTTTTCGCAACCTCCAACTTATGACTTGAGTGATGAGGAAGATATCGAAGACTTAGATAAAGGGCGATGATTGGGCAGCTCTGGGAGATTCGGCGGAAGCCCTCCCTCTACCACGACCACGTGATGACCCACTCGACCTACTTCTACTATCTGTCGTCATGTCTGTACAGCGAACATATTAGTAACAAATTGCAATTCCCAGTTAAACAAATTAAGCAAATAGCAATAACATAGTAAATCACCACACAATCAAACAATTAACAACATGAACATCAGCAACAATTCACATCAAATTAGCAGCAATTAATCCATCACACATCAAGTCAATCCAAATACTTTTAACAGCAACAATCAGAACCTAATAATCTAAACCAAATTATCCTACCTAACCACCAATAATCAACTAACAACACAAAACCAACATCATTTCTTAGAAATTCAGCATGAGCAAGGCAACAAATTGTAATTCTCAGTTAAACAAATTCAACAAACAGCAGTAACACAGTGAATCACCACACAATCAAATAATTAACAACATGAACATCAACAGCAATTCACATCAAATCAACAGCAATTAATCCATCACACATAAAGTCAATCCAAATACTTTTAATAGCAACAATCAGAACCTAATAATATAAACCAAATTATCCTAACCTAACCACCTATAATCAACTAACAGCATAAAACCAACATCATTTCTTAGAAATTCAGCATGAGCAAGGCAACAAATTGCAATTCCCACTTAAACAAATTCAACAAACAGCAATAACACAGTGTATCGCCACACAATCAAATAATTAACAACATGAACATCAGTAGCAACTCACATCAAATTAGTAGCAACTAATCCATCACATATAAAGTCAATCCAAATACTTTTAATAGCAACAATCAGAACCTAATAATCTAAACCAAATTATCCTAACCTAACCACCTATAATCAACTAACAGCATAAAACCAACGTCATTTCTTAGAAATTCAGCATGAGCAAGGCAACAAATTGCAATTCCCACTTAAACAAATTCAGCAAATAGCAATAACACAGTGAATCGCCACACAATCAAATAATTAACAACATGAACATCAGTAGCAACTCACATCAAATTAGTAGCAACTAATACATCATACATCAAGTCAATCCAAACACTTTTAACAACAACAATCATAACCTAATAATCTAAACCAAATTATCCTAACCTAACCACCTATAATCAATTAACAGCACAAAACCAACAACATTTCTTAGAAATTTAGCATGAGCAAGGCAACAAATTGCAATTCCCAGTTAAACAAATTCAGTAAACAACAGTAACACAGTAAATCACCACACAATCAGACAATTAACAATATGAACATCAGCAGCAGTTCACATGCATCAAATCAGCAGCAATTAATCCATCATACATCAAGTCAATCCAAACACTTTTAACAACAACAATCAGAACCTAATAATCTAAACCAAATTATCCTAACCTAACCACCTATAATTAATTAATAGTAACTAATCTAACTAAGCTAATTAACAAAATCAAACTAACTAAATCTCAAAGTAGTCCCTGAATTTGCACTCGAGCTTTAAAGTGATCCTTGTAGTTAATAATTACTCAAATTCGTCCCTGAAATCGCCCTCTGGGACTCATAGTAATCCCTAAAATAATTTCTGTCCATCCTTGCCATTGGAGAGGACTGAAACGACGTCGTTTTGTATTTATTAAAAAAAAAAGAAAACCCGAGCCTCCCTTTCCTTAACCCAAGCCCTTTTCCCTTTCTTTCTGTTGCCACTTCTTGCCGGCCTCCGTCACGGTGTCGCGCCGCGCCGCACGCTCCCCCTTCCCCAACCTAGTCTCTAACACTCTTGTCTCATCTCTATCTCTCTCTATGCATCTCCCTCTTCTCTTGTCTTCTCTCAGTCTCTCTCTGCCTCCCTTATCCCAAAATTAATTCCTCCATTACCTCATTTTGTTTTTCTTTATACACAACCAACCATCAATTTCTATAGATAAATTAACTAAACATTCTCATTACTCATCAGTTTCTAGTCAATAAAAGCTAAAAATAAAAAAAGAAAGAAAAATTGATGTGCTTCTGAAGAAGTGATCATTAAAATCGTACCTGTGGTTTGACAATGGCGAACTCCGCTGCTACTCTTGTCACTGCTGTATCAGTTTAGTTTGAGAACAGCTCTGACAACAGAATGACAACATAGCAGCGCAGCTAGTGTAAAAGGAAAAGCAGAGAGGCGTCAGCGGCGACGCGCTGACTTGTTGGAACCAAGAGTCGCAAACTGGAGTAGAAGACGCGAGTCGGTTCCGACAGCTAAGATCAACGACGGTAACAGCTCTCAGTGCAGCTGAGAAACAAAAGGCACCGAGTGCAGTGCCATAATAATAATAATAACGAAAAACTAACATAGCAGTAGAGGTTGGAGAATGGGGAGGAGAAGGGGAAGGAAAATGGCCTCAGGTTGGGGAAGGAGGAGGAGAAGGGGAAGGGGAAGGGGAAGGGAAAGGGGAATGGCCTCAGACTGGGGAAGGAGAAGGGGAAGGGAAAGGGAAAGGGGAACTAAGGATGGGTTGGGGAAGGGGAAGGGGAGCGTGGAAGGGAAAGGGAAACGGGGAACTGAGGAAGGGTTGGGGAAGGGGAGCGTGTTTTTCTTGTATTTTTTAATAAATACAAAATGACGTCATTGCAGTCATCTCCAATAGCAAGGATGGACGAAAATTATTTTAGGTACTACTATGAGTCTCAGAGAGAAATTTTGGGGACGAATTTAAGTAATTATTAATTTCAGGGATCACTTTGAAGTTCGAGTGCAAGTTTAGGGACTACTTTGAGATTTAACTCTAAAACTAATCTAACTTAATAGAAATTAAAAGAAAAAAAGGGCAAAAACCTGTAAGCAAAGAACTACACCAGGGCAAAAGGGAAGGAGGGATGGGTTGGACCAGCAGTGGAGGCCAACCATTGAAGCAGGTGGCGCCGACGGCAGTGACTCGTTGGAAATGATGGGGAAATAGGGGCTAGAGTAGCTCAAACAGGGGTGCCCTGTTTTGGTTCAATCGCAGAGGAAATGAAGAGAGAAGGGATGCAAATAGAGGGAAGAGATGACAAAGAAGCAGCGGCAGCGGAGGTGGCAGTGGCTAGAGAGAGATTGAGAGGTGAGACTGTGAGAGGGTAGAGAGAGAGAGAGAGAGGAAGGTGAGAGAGAGAAAAGGAATTCGAAATGAAGGGGGAGGGGTTCACAGTTTCAATTTAGGACATGATTGATTTACTGATGGATATTTCCAACGGTAACACGGTTCGGATCACGAAAACACAGCATTTCCATTTAACGTGTCTATTTTTGGATTCTTCCGACAGTAAATCCGACACTAAAATTGGCGCCCATTTGTTGACTTGAAGAATTTCTCATCAAATCCGTTGCTAAATCCACAGTTTCGCCAGATCGCTTAGCCTCGTTGATCGAGTGCTCTTGCCACTAAATTCGATAGTAAATCCGATGATTTTCAGCGCTTTTCTTGTAGTGCAACAATGCATACAGAGAGAAGGAAGAAGAAAAAACACCCACCTTAAAATTGAAGTGGCAAGAAATGCAACAAAGAACTCCTGAAAACCTTGGAAGCACCGTTGGAAACAAAGAAAAATGGGAACTTGGAAGAACAAGAGTGACAGTTATGAAAAGACGAAGAGACAGTCCCATCAAATCATGTCGAGTTGTCTAGCTACATTGCTCCAATCACGTCGAGCATATTGACCTATCAAAGTAAGAAGTTTTGCATTTTTATGACTTTTTAACAAATAAGCAAAATGACAACAACACGACAACCTTCTTTGCTCAGATCCCGATTTTCGTAAGCTCGATCATGAGTAGGGGCACTATTTATACATGGCCAAAACCATGGTCCAAATAAACATTCACTTCAACAATGAATCCAAAAAAGCCCAACAGATTCACGCAAATTGTGCTACTTAACCACACGGATCGACCCACCCGACCTACTCGGGGGTACGAGATCTATGAACCGTACCCACCCTATTTGAGTGACAAGTAAGACCTTGTCAACCCACTACTCCAAATATTCACCATCAACTCATCCATTACTCTAACGCTGGATAACTCCCCATATATTGGAGAAGAAGCTGTCCACTGCTGTAAATGAGGAGAATCGAGAGTGGTGGCTAAGTAATCACCTGCCTCTATAAATACCCCACCAAATTCAGATATTTCTCAATCCCAATTTACTTAGACCTGACTAAAGCTCTTGATAATTTAAGCATTGGAATTCCTTGCAGGTACCCCCACCGTTCAGACGAGGACATCAGATAGATCCACTATCCTAGCAAACAAGTCAAAACATTTATCCAAAGGAATCTAGACCTCGTGTCTAGACCTATATCACCTTGATTTTAGGTATTATTTCAGAATAGATACAATGTTAGTTTTATTTTTTTTTTATGAATTAGTTTTTTCAATATTCAAATATTTGATCATAAAAAATGATAATTTATTCTTATTTTTTAATTAATTATTAATGAATAATGACTAATATAAAAAAGTTCAAAGCATGAATTTACACATTTTGAGACATTATACAAGAGAGGTTTACATATTTTTAGACACTACATATACGAGAACTAATTGGCTGGTCGAATATAAAAACACCAACTAAAGATCAGCTTTTAGAATCAATATTGGATCAGAAAAATCGATTTAAAACAAAATAGTTATAAATGAAACATCAAATAAATCCTTAAAAAATTATGATGAATTTGTTGAATAAAAAAATACCAATAAATCTTAAATAATTGTAATTTTAAATTTATAAAATTTTCAAATTATAATATTAAGCACAATTGCTTTTTTTTAATAAGGAATTTGTTATAATTTTAAATTTTTGATGGAATTTATTTTTTTTTGGCTCAAGAATTAAAACAACGTTGTTTTGGGTATAGTATCAGACCTGTTCGATCGAAAACTCAATGGGCAATGGCCATGGTTTTGAAAATCAGATCGGATCGGATGGTTAGACCATTTCGATTGGGAACCAAACACATATGCGGTTCGGTCCTAAAGAGAAAACTGCAATTTTAAAAACCGTTTATGGATCACTAAAAAGGTCGGGAACTGGCCGGTTAGACCAAACCAAGACCCGATTGGTTTACAATAAACGACCACGTTTTGAACTTAAAAGAAAGAAAGGGCGTTAGAATCCCTTCCTTCCTCTTCTCTGCAGTTCAAAATTAACAAAGCTCAAAGTTAAAACCCTGAAACCTAGCTTCGCCACCACCGCAAGGACTGCCGCAGTCCGTCGCACTCAGGCATCGCCTTGTTGTCCGCTCTTCTTCCTCATTCAAGAGTCGCAACTTCTTCCTCGAGCTCGGCGTCAGTCCCTGGTCTTTGTCTGCTCTGTCGCGCTCAGGCACCACCGTCTTTGTCTGGTCGTGGTGCTCGAAGTTTCCAACCCACCAATCGCAGCTTCTTCCTCGAACTCGGCATCTTGGAGTCTGCCCTTCGTTTGCTCACCTGCAGCTCTTCCAATCTACCACCGTCTTCGAGTCGTGTTTGTCGCCTGACCTTTGTCTCCGTCGCGCTTCTGCTCCTCTGCTTAGAGTGCTCAGAAGTCAGAACGAAGGATTAGGATTTAGGTAGTGCTACTTAGATTTGTTTCTTCATTTTTTTTTTCTTGGTTCTTTGTTCTTTGGTTTAGGATTCTGCTGCTGCTAGTGCTATTCAGATTGAATTGTTGAATGATTAGCTCTGATCACTGCTGTTGTGCTGTGTTATACTCTGTTTTGTTGCTTCTTTTTTATTTGTAATGTACCGAAAATAATTGTGCTGAAAACATGAAATCTTGATAATCCTAGTTAATCTATGACAAAGTTTATTGTTGCTGTCATGCTGTGTAGCTTTTATTGTGTTATTGTGATTTAATTGTTGGTGTTGCTGTGTAACTTTCAATTGTTCCTGTTGCTGTTGTTGCTTTCTTTTAAATTTTAATGGTGGTGTTATTGTCTTGTTATAATTTGTTAATTTGGTGTAATTTTTCTACCGTCTTAATCTTTGTTTTAGTTGTTAAGTTATTCTCTGTTTATCGTTTTAACTGTTATTGTGAACTTATTAGTTTGTTAAATGTTTTTGTGTTGTTCTGTGGTCTTTAATTTTTTTTGTTTTTGTTGTGATTTTCTATTCTTGAATTTGTTAAGTTGATAATTTGCTAATTTATTGGACTGTTGTTATTTTAATTTACTAAATTATTAGATTACTGCAATTTAATTTGTTGGATTTTTTATTTAGGTCTTGTTTTTGCTTATTTGTTAAATTGTTATTATTGTGTATCTATTGTTATTTTTGAGATTATTGGGTTGGTGTGTTCTTCTCAAATTATTAATTTACTAAATTTTCTATTCTTTAATTTAGATATTTTAAATTTTATATTAGGTCATAACTATGTTTTGGTATATTTATTTATATTTTATTATAAAAAGAATACGATTTGATCATTAGTTCGATTTTTAGAACATTGGTAATTTGACTGGGTTTGAGCCACCCAGGCCGAACTGACATGCCCGATTTTGATGAAAATCGATGACTCGGCCGGTTTATAAAACCAGGACCGGCCATGATAATTTTTCAAATTCGGACGACGTCGTTTTTCTAAGGGTTGCAAATACTAACGATCTCATCCCTCTCTACTCTCATCAGCGGATCAGCCTCCCTCACTGTCTCACAACTCACAAGCTCTGGTGTCTGGTCAGACTCTTCTCTAAAGCTCAACTCTCAAGCTCTCTCTCTCGTCTCTCCACTCAGCGTCTCTCTCTTCTCATTCACCCACTCACTCACTCACTGTTCCTCCGTGGCCTCCGTTCCTTCCGCCGCCACCAGTGTACCACCTGACAACTTAGCTTCTTCTCTCTTTCTCTTCTCTGCGAGTCAGTTTGGTTCTGTGTGGTTGCCGCCAAAATGTTGCGTAGAAATATTCGCATGAGGAGGGAGTATTTATACAGGAAGAGCTTAGAAGGCAAAGAACGCTTGCTCTACGAAAAGAAGCGCAAGATCAGAGAAGCACTTCAAGGTTCTTCCTTCCTTCCATATGAATTTTTCATTACCGTTTTTAATTTTAGTTCACTTGTTTTCGTGAAAATTTTTATCATTATTTATTATTATTGTTAGTTCATGTGTTTAGTTTTAATTTTATGTAGAAGGGAAGCCAATACCTACTGAGCTTAGGAATGAGGAGGCTGCACTTCGTCGAGAAATCGATCTCGAAGATGAAAACACAGCTGGTGTTATATTCTTACTTTGTCTTCACCTTTTTTTTTCTATTTTTTTAATTTAGTTAGTAAATTTTTTTATGAATTTGATTATGTTGTGTTATAATTTAATTTTATTCATTGTTTTATCCAATGAGTTCTGTAATGTTCTTAGTAAGAAGCTATTAAAGACAAACATAATAATCCATTAGTACACAACTCAATATGTAGTTATCTATAACCATTGCTAGTTTTTTATATGCTTTCTACTTAACTCCTTTGTACCAAAACAGACAACACTGAATAGACATATAATTGATGGTTAACTAACTTGACTCATGCCACGTAAAAGGTTAATTCTTTAATAGACAAAATTTGTCTGGTTTAGGAGTTTAACTCTAAGTGGAAACTCTGCATATGATAGGGGAAAACATTGTATCTTTTCTAATTATTCAAGTGTTGCCAACAATAACCCATATCATAGTGAGTTCTGGTGATTTTTATAAGTATAAGAGAAAGTCTAGGGGGCCAGCAACTTTTGTGTTTTGTGGCCAGCACTTAACCATCAAAAGAAAAGTGAGTGATCTCTCACCATTGGATGTAATCTCACACCATTAAAATTTAAAAACATTATTGATGGCCAATTGATGGTTACAAAACACAAAAGTTGCTGGCCCCCTAGCACTCCTCTATTTATAATTGTTGATGGCATTCTTGGTTTTTGGTTTGTTTTGATTTACTTTTTTCTTCCCCTGTTCAGTGATTGAGTAGTTTTATAGGTCTTAGAGGTCATGTTTTATTGAGAAAGGCACTATATTCATACTGAAAGCATCGAGTTGTTCCGAGTCCTTACTCCTAATACATGTGACACTGACCTGATAAATCGAAGCGTCATACATGAGAACATGTATACAGAAGAATATTTTGGCATTGAGCAAAATAAGCTTTATTTGTATCATTCCTTGGGGTGTGTTTATGAGTTTGGGCTCTTGGAGGGAAAGAGATGGATGGGAAGGGATTGAAAAGTAAAATGAACTCTACTCTATCCATTAAGGGATTAACTTCCTTCCCTTCCCCTCTGAAAACCAATATCACAAATCCACCCTTTGTCTCCTGGTACCCAAGCTTTTAGGCTATTTTGCCTTTCCCTCATAAACTTTTTTGATGTTTTATTCTCTCTTGCATTGATTTATTTCAAAAGAGACATTGATGTGATTGCTGAAATTTTGTCTCCACTTTTTGTTGCGTCTAATTCAGTCCCGAGAACGCACATTGATGATGAGTATGCACATGCTGCGGAAAAAGATCCTAAAATTTTGCTAACCACTTCCAGGGATCCAAGTGCTCCTCTTCAACAGTTTGTAAAGGTTTTCTCACTTCAATTGTTTTCTTGATTTTTTTTTTCATAATGTTCTATTTTATTTATTCCTTTTTTTCTGTCCTAGTAAATTCCGGATAATGTTTTGACTATTGTGACACTCAATTTTCTATGTTCAGGAGCTGAGTTATGTCTTTCCGAATGCACAAAGAATGAATCGTGGTGGCCAGGTTGTAACCGTTACTGTTTCTTTCCATTTATTATCTCTTGTATACGTTCAAAATCTGAATAATTGACTATTTGGTTGATTTTCCATTTATTGTTTTCTTGCTAATGAGTAATGATAATAAATACAGCTAAAATATAATCGTTATTATATAGCTAAAATATAAACTGAATAATTGATTGTCTTTTCTGTTGTGTGTTTGTATTTGGATGGTTGTCACTATCATTTTAGGTTATTTCTGAAATTATAGAGTCTTGCCGTGCACATGATTATACAGATGTTGTGTTGGTTCATGAACATCGTGGTGTGCCGGATGGCTTAATTGTCTGCCATCTGCCATATGGTCCAACTGCATATTTTGGATTGCTCAATGTGGTAAGTGTTGGTCTTAAAAAGTATTACTTTTTCTAATATATATTTGTATGGACAAAATGCTGAGTTGTTTCTTTTCCATATAGGTTACAAGGCATGAAATTAAAGACAAGAAAGCCATTGGTACAATGCCCGAGGCTTATCCACATCTGATTTTTGATAATTTCTCAACTAAGGTTTTCATAAGTCAACATGATCTCTATTTTTTTTACTTGCTCGAATGTCATTGGGAAACTGCCCATGGTTTTGATCTTTGGTCTGTTGCATTTGCCACTGGTCTTTCAGATATCTATTGGTCATGCCAATGCTATCTTGTCTGGTCTTGAAACCATAATGTTCTGTATTGGACTAGAAGCAGTTGCAGCTTGACTGTTTAAACTTTAAAGTGATTTAAATGATTTTCCTCTGATGCTTAAACTGTTAAGAGTAAGATTTGAGCACAGGTTAGGACTAGGAGAAGGCACATTGTCAACTTTTTAAGCATTGGTCTATTAAAATAGTTGGGTTTCTAATGGTGCTTTTACTAATTAGTCTTAGAGACGACAAATGATTTAACCAAGATTCAAACTTAGGTTAATTTGGAATGAAAAAGATGATGTATCAGTAGGCTACTGGTCAGAGCAAATATATGTATTGATCTTGTAAGAATAAAAGTGCAAGGTTGGTTCTGTTTGCATTGTGATTCGGGATTAGAATTTTGTTTATGTTGGCCAGTTTTTCTATTCGTTAATTTCCCAACTATATATGTATGGAATATATACTTCTGCAAATTCAATATTATCGAAAGTAATTACTATCTATAGCAATAATTATGCTGGTTTTGTTCTGACTACTCATCTTATTTGGAATTCATTTTGGACTTTAAACAGTTGGGTGAAAGGACTGCCAACATTCTAAAGTATCTTTTCCCAGTTCCAAAACCAGACACAAAACGTATTGTGACTTTTTCCAACCAGTCTGACTATGTATCGTTTAGGTTGGTTTTGCATTTACAATCTTATGCATTTGACCTTTCATTATAATTTATAAATATCCGTTATTCATTCATGTTCCAGTGAACTTGTGCTGGTTAGTGTTTTTTTTCCTTCTCATTTGAAATCTAGTGTTTATTCTATACAGGCATCACATATATGAAAAGCATGGAGGTCCGAAGTCTATTGAACTAAAGGAAATTGGTCCGCGGTTTGAGTTGCGACTTTATCAGGTTTGCATTACTATTAACCTCACCGTTGATTGCTTCTTTGTCTGTTGTTATGTTATGAGGAAAGATGATCTTCCACTCAAAACAAAGTAACTACATCTGTCTACATGCTACTAAATTTAAGAAAACTGTAGTTCAGTGATTGCCTTTTGCATGTGTGTACATGTTTCTTTGTTTTGGTTGATGTAATGTTGCACAAAAGTTAAAATTTTCTGTTGATTACATATTTTACTTTTACGTTTAAAAATATCCTTTTTGTTACCCCAGCCATTTGTAAAATTGCTTACACGGATATATATATTTTTTTGGATATGTTTCTGAGCACAGCTGTTTGACAAAATGTAAACTAATTTAATAATACCATCATTGTAAATTTTGATCTATTAGTGTTAGCAGCAGTGCGGGCCACCTTTTTTATTTTTGGGGTTTAATTTATTAGATTCAAATATTAAAATCGTAAATTATCTACGTACTAGTTACTACTATGGTTCTACTTTCTACTATCTACTACTATTTTAAATGAGTTGAGGCAGTTTTACCACCTTTAGGTCACATTTCTATAATTCTTTTTTCTATTTTACCCCTAGCATGTCTTTGTCTCTTTTTCTACCACACACTTGCTTAACTTACGCTAAGAACTACATAAAACTATCCATATTGCCATGTATTACAAAATTAGCAGCCATCATTATTCTATAATCTCAAGATGCTAGTGCTTGTTAATGTTTATTTCATATTTACTAAATAAAATAATGTATTGTTCCGATTGTTATTGAATACCGAACCGGTTCCTAATACCATGGTTATTAAAATCAGACTGATAATAAACTCTATTGAAGCAACGGGACGGCAGTCCAGTTCTTTTTTTATTTGGTGTCTCAGTTCAGTTTTAATTGCTATGCTTGTTGCTATTTTCACTGTTAACCAATTAACCCAATGTCCCTATTTTTCTCAAACACGTTGCAGATAAAGCTGGGAACTGTAGATCAAGCTGAAGCTCAAATAGAATGGGTTATTAGACCTTACATGAACACGAGTAAAAAACGCAAGTTTCTCAGTGATTGATGTTGCCATAACAAAAAGCCGCAATGTTAAAGTAGTATTTACGCAGCTTAACCTGATACACGTTGAGTGCATTTTTCATCGTGACGGAACATCGAGGATGTCCTTAGTTCCTTAGTTTGAAAGAGAATATAAAATTTTTGGAATGAGCATCATTGTAAACTGCTAAAGCTATGAAAAAGTGAGAATGGAGTGTACTTTATGATTATTTCTGGAAGAAAATTGTTATTTGCTTTTTCTTGGGAATATGAACAGTTCGTTTGATATTATTATTATTATGAAAAATTTTCGATGAACAAGTTTCTTTAATATTACATTTTTTAATAATGATTTTAAAAAAATTAACACAAATTTTTGAAAAAATAAAAAAATTTTGTAATAAATAACAGTAGAAAAAGAAGAAACCCGTGAAGGGAAAAAATACGAGAAAAAAAAAAAGAACAAGAAAGTAAGTGGTCTGTGAGTAGGGGTGTGAGTAGGGGTGTGCATGGGTCGGATGAAACCGGATTTGATGTGATTCAGATCCGGTCTGAAATATATACTGAGTCTATTTATTAGACCTGAATTTGGCCTTAGACCCGATGAAACTTATACACTTTTGGGTCACGATTATATCAGGTAAAAATCGGGTGAAAATCGGGCTGTTAACATTACATTACCTTGATACCTTCCTATACCTTCCTATAAGTTAGCATGTGAAAATATTCAAATTTTCAAGATTCCAACAATTATTTGACATGGTAAAATTCACTTAAAAAAATATAACAAGAACTAACTCTTTTCTGAAATTAAAGCATAACCATAATTAATACTAATATTGTCTAATGACACCAAATATTTAAATCAATACAAATAACACAATATTATGCATTAGTCTAAAATCATATGCATTTTAAACATAAAACATTAACTTATAGTTTTATAATAACTAATAACACAAAATATTAAGGTTTACAATACTTAAATTCCACATAAGAATAGACATCTTCCATCACTAATAACACAAAATATTAATTGTGTATGATGACCGAGTCATCGGCCGAGTTCGAATGACCCGAGCTATGGCCCATATCCAACCCGAAATAATGACCGTGGTCTATTTTTAAGACCCTTACCTAACCCTAGACCTGATGAAATCACACCAAATTAATCTCGAAAATGTTCAGAACCGACCGGGTCTTCGGACTGAATTGGACCATGCACACCCCTATCTGTGAGTAGCTCTGAAAATCAATTGGATATGACATCGTTTAGTCTGTTTAGTTAAATAGTTTAAAAATTTAATTAATTTAATGGAGTTTAAGTGAGATAATTGAATTATAATAAAATAATATATAAAATTAAAAATTTAATATCATCAATTTTGTTCAATTTTATTTTTAATTTATATTTTATTATAAATTTAAAAATAATATATATTCTCATTTATTAATGCATAAAAATATCTTAAATATTTTATATAATTAAAAAATATTAAAAATAGTTAAAATATATAATTTATATTTTAATATAAATAAAATATTAAAATATTATAATTATAAAAAAATATTTTATATTTTATAAATTTATTGTGCTATCGTATTTTATAAAAAATTAAAATTTGTGTGTTTCTTATCGTATTGTATCATATTCGGGTCTTTGTCCCTGCTTTATAAATTATATCATAATATAATCAACGAAAAGAAAAGCATGATTTTTATGCCATTTGAAATGCTAAGACTAATTAATAAATGATAAATTTTAGCAAATAATAAGTTTTAAGACACAGTTTAAAATTACGATCCCAGAAAAAAAAAATAATATTCTAGAAAAAAAATTCACAAAAACAATAAAAACATCACCATGGTCAGGTATATTATGCTTAAAAGTTAAAACTTAAAAATCATCATCACCAAATGTCTTACAAAGGAGCTAATGAGTAATAGCTCAAATGGCATAGTCTTTCTATACTTAATTAAGAGGTTGCGGGTTCGAGTCTCATATCTTTATTAAAAAAAAAAATGTCTTACAAAGGACATAAAAGTCTTGAAAAATAATAAATATCAAACATAGAAGTAATAATAAATTAATAATATTATTTGTCATATTAAAATCACATAATTCACCAAAAATATTTTTACCTATATTTTATCAATAAAAAAGTAAAAACTTATTTTAAAAAAAATATAAATTAATAATTAATAAAATTTAAACAGACACATATTTTGTCATTTACATGAAAAAAAAGCGTCATACAGCTACAGCCATACCATCACAGTAGTAGATTTTTTTTATTTATTTTTATTTTTTTTATATCTAGCCACTAGGGATGAATTCCCTAAAAATAATCCAGATTTTGTGTTATACGTTTTTATGGATTTTATAATTCAATAGTAACGTTTTATCCATCTTAAAATTTTAAATTCCTAAAAACAACGTTTAGTATTTTATAATTAAAAAATATTTTATTTTTATATATTGTTAATTTTTTTTTTACTATATGTCAGTGGCAAATTGTGCTGCTATTATAGTATTATAAAATATTAAAATATCAAATATTCTGATATTTTACACAAAATTATCAATATATAAAAAATTTAGTCCAATATTATTATTTTTAAATTTAAAAATTAAAAATTAAAAATTTATATATAATTATTTACACATAAATAATAATTTAATCAAATAAATTAAATAATCTAATAATTTTTAATTATTAATTTTACAGTAAATAAAAAAATTACTCAGATGGTCATGAAAATTATTAATTTTGTGCAATATAGTTTGGTCAAACGAGTCAAACAACCTTTAAAATCACTAAAATGAAATTTCAAATTTAATTATGTGATCTGCGAAGATACTCCAACCAAGACGAGAAAGAGACTCCATTCTTTCGTGGTTCAGTTCAACACTTAAACCAGAGGCTCTGTTGCTTGCTCATAAATTTTTATTAAATCATATTCTAACTCTAATATCTCCCTTTTATCCTCCTCCTCCTTCTTCTTCTTCTTCTTCTTCTTCTTCTTCTTCTTCAATTTATTTCTTGGAAAATTGAGAAATGTCAATGGGGAACGAGTCAAGTTGGGTTGGGAAGAAGCCTATCAGGCGCATTGGTGGCATGTCCGACGCACTCTCCATCGCCGCCGATCTTGGTTTCTCCGTCTCCGCTTCCCAACCACCGCCTCAGGTACGCATAATTCATTCATTCAGATTCCGCATTCATCTTGTTTCACTGAAATTACGGTTTTGCCACCAACTCTCTCTGTTTCTAGGAACCTTCTCTTCCGAGTAGCGGCGAAAAGGGCGAGGACTTGGTCAGGGTTTTGAGGGAACTAACCACTGTTCAACGCAAGATCGCGGATTTGCAAGTGGAACTTCAAGGACGCAAGGTTTCTTCTTCTTCTATTCTGTACCTTCGATTTTATTTTATTATTATACTTTAAAGTTTAAACAAGTTTGTGGGTAAAATGGTAAATTATGGTGATCTTCCCAGCATCGCTATACTGAAATCCATTGTAGTGTTTTCGCATTCTGCAAATTAGATTCATGTTAGGTATAATTTTTTTGTGAATTATGTGAAAATATTGCCTAATTTTTAGGGGAGATTTATTAGTTTCTCTTTATGATTGATGTAAGAGTTCATAAGATTTGTGAAATTGTGTAGGATGATAAGAATGTTGCGCATTTGACGCATGTGAGTGAAATGGAAAAGAAAATTGAGACTTTGGGGAGGATTACCGCTATACTGAAAGATGTTATCCAGAATAAGGTAATGTGGCTGTGCCCTCCATTATACCTGCTTTCAGTATTTTTTCCTTTTTCGGTAGTTTCCCTGGATTAGTTCATTAGGGATAAGTTGATTTACCGAATTTAATGTTGCAGGATCGCATCATAGCTCGCCTGCAGCAGCCTTATTCTCTTGATTGCATTCCTGTAGAAGCAGAATTTCAGGTTGGTGAAATCATAATTGTTATTTATTACTGATTTATAGCAAAAATTACTCCATGCAAAATTGTTAATTTAGGGGGGCGGGTGAATGGTTTTTGATTGTGTTAGTAGCATTACTCATTGGCAGGGAGACACACTTCATTATCTTGTGTTGTAGTTGGTGATGTAGCAAGATTTAGTCCATAGCATGACAAAGATATTTGTTGGCTTGAATTCACTTGCTAACTGGAAGTTTCAGCTCCATGGGGTAAAATAATTGGAATTAGTTGGCTTCTCCACTGCTGCTGTAGACGCTAGATAGTTTTCAGGCTTATGTTTATGCACTGTGTCGTGTTAGCTTCTTGAGTTCATTCAATTATTCTCAGTGCCCGAGTTGTTGAGCTGAAGTTTTTTGGAGCAAAATGTGTGTATACTTGTAATGTAAAGATTAAATTTGTATCTGAAGACTAAAATCTGATATTTTGGAATCATAACAATTCCTATGATACTACCTTTAACTTCACATGTATAATTAGTCTGTTTTCCCTTTAATTTTACATATTTATAGAATTGTCTAGATTATTAATCTTGGGGGAAAGAATGAATTAATCCAAATTTTACCTTATATCCACACCATCCACTTTTAGTTGAAAATTGATGTAATGCTGTATTGATTCATGAGAGTAGACTTCCATTTAAGAAAGTTTAACGCTTCTGTCATATATATTTCTTCAACTCTTGCAGAAACAATTCTCTGAACTACTGATGAAGGCAGCTAGTGATTACGGTGCCTTGACAGCATCAGTGGCAGATTTTCAGTGGAGTCAGAATTTCAAGGAACCTCCTTCAGTTTGGGGGGTATGTTTCTACAGTATATTTATTGTGGCAACATCTTGTCATAAATCATTAGTTAATTTATATTTGCATCCATGAACCCTTATTTGATATGATAAGTATACCAGTAGATAGTAAATACTACAGAATGGAGGTTCTCCTTAGAGGCTTTGTGACTGTTGCATATTCTGAAGGTTTTTATCAATTGTTTTCAAAGGCAACTGGTGCAAAACTGGAATTGATTTTAGGCCATCCCAGATCGAATAATGACATAAGGAAAATGCTAATTTGACAACTAGAAAAGAGCCAACAACCAAGAACTGCAAAATATAGTTTTTTTTCCTTGTAGTTATTGGTTGTTAGCTTTTTGTTTCTAATCAAATTAGCATTTCCTAATGACACAAATGACACAAATAAATTTATATACTTGCAGTTTTTTACCTTTTCTTTTATCCTTATAGGAAATGCTTCGACCCATTCCAGTAGCTTTGGCATCTTGCACTCGCTTCTTTGAAGCAATGTCTGCCACAAGAGAGTCATTTGCAGCCCTACAGAAATTGAGAGTGGGTCAATTTGATTCCCCTATACCAAGTACTCCGGCGAGAGATCCTTCCCAAAGACTGCCCGGAGTTTCTAATTGTCTGACTCCACCTCCAATGGAAAACTGAAGCAAACCTCGCTGAGATAGTTGTCAGAAATTGAAGGAAGTAAGAATTAATTCAACAAGCACCACGATTCAAACAACTAGGTGAGTGTTATAGGATCTTCTTGTGCCCTTTCTCAGTTGAAGAAGAGTTTACTTCATCCAACTGTTTGTGCAGATCAATTGTTTTAACTTGATTTACCAAAAATCTTTCATGATTACTATGTGAAAAACTCCAATAATTTTGTAGTGCTGCAAGGCTTGTGACCAAAACGCATTGTACACTTGTACATCTAAAACCCAGCCTGAATCAGCTTTTAGTCTTATACACTGTGAATGTACAAAGTAGAGACTTATTTTCTTTCTCCTAACTTTATTCTGTCTTGGTAACCTTTTAGCTTGAAAGGTGAGCTGTTAAATTATCAATATGGAGTGTTTATAATAAAAAAGATTACCAATATGTTGCAAGTTTGCAACTCTTATGGTCGTAGCCAAGAAATTGAAAGATGAAATATATAGTAGAGGAGAAAAAGACGTCTTAGATACAAGTGAATGAAAAACGGTAATTACATTCAGTTACAATAGAATCTATATTTATATTTTAATTATTTAATCATTTATATATGATTAAAAAAATGTAGTCAGACCTAAAGAATCACAATAAGCCATTCTTATTTTTGATAGTGTCAGTTTACACAATTTTTTTTTATATTGTATGTTTGTATAGATTTGTAAAAAAATAATATTATTAAAATAAGAATGACAACATCCATTCTTTGTAATAATTTATTATGATTATAAAAGATACTTGGAAAAGCTTGTTAGGAGAACGGAATGTACTTGAAAAGAGGATGATATAAAATAGGTAATGACAGAAGCATTTGCGTCTATGACAACCCATGACTACAAGGTAATGTATTTCAACACCGACTCAAACTATTCCAGGTCCACAATGGGTTTATCAGCTAATGTATAGAGACCTAGGGTGAAATGAAGAGATGATACGCAACACTTTCCCTCAACAAATAGTTGCCTCTATTCTACAAACTTCTACTTGCAATCATGATGATGAATTAATTTGGTCATTTCAGATGAAAGAAACATATTTAGTTGTTTTTGAATAGAAAGTTGCATTTCAGTTGCTCCATGAACAAACAAATATGCTTCCAGATTACATGCAGAACAAGAAGAACTAGGATGCATTACGCGACATGCGTATGTCTCAAAGTGTGTGTTCATATAGAAGTTGGTGGACGAAGTTTTCTTGTGAAAACAAAGCTCAACCAGTGAATACCCTCAATTTCATCTATCTAACTAGTTTATGATCTAGAATTAAAATCTGTACACTTTTGGTTTGCTGGTTGTTATGCATCTCAGCCATTTTAGGACCTACTAGGATTAGGCAGAACTATACCTCATGATCCCTTTCTTCACACTAATTAAGAGAGAAAATTAATTGATAATTTCTATAACTAAGTTGATGTAAAGAGAAAGCTACATTTTGTGGCGGTTAGCTGCCGTCACATGTTGATAACTCCAATGCTGTGTCAATAATTTATTTTTATAACTAAGGTTAACTAAGTCTTTTTCCTTCTTCTTATGCGTCTTTTTTTTCTTCTTCAGTTGACTTTTATTGTAGAAATAAGCTGTTAGATTAATTTAATTAAATTTAGTTCCTAAAATAATTTGGTCATGTAGCATTATGACTCACATCACTATGACACACATATTTATCAGAATCGAACTGATAATTGATTCGGTCATACGATAGAAGTTATTGGGTCATTAGTTTAACCAGTGAATCATTGATTCATCCAGTTAACTCAGTCATATTAAATATAAATTATAAAAATAAAATTAAAATTAAAATTTAAAATATATATTTTTAAAAATATATTAATAATAATTAAATATCAACTTTAGATATAATTTATGATGTAAAAAGAGATAAAAACTTAGTCATTAGTATAAAATATTTTTTTAATTTAAATAAATAAAAAAATAAAAAATAACACAATTAATATTAATATATCAATTTATTTATATTCATACTTAAAAGGAATACAAAAAAAAAAAAAATCCGTTCATAGTTTATTATATATTTATTTTTTGTCACATGTAATGTTAAAAAGATAAATTGGCAAGGGAAGCCGTTGCATGTGCACTGTTCTATGTTTGAACCTCGCTATCAGCAATTTCGTAGTATTGGACTTATTTATAATTTTATGTCACTCACCAATTAAATTAGATCTATCTTTTGCAAAAAAAAAAAATATTAAGAATAAAAGATAATTTAAATTTCATAAAATTCTCAGGGAAGAATTTGAAAAATTTTAGACAGTGAACAAAATCTTCTAAATATTTTACTTTAAAAAATTTTTAATTAAAACTAGAGAGCAGTCCACGCATATTTATAGACAATACACACTATTTTTTATAAATTTGACCGTTTTATATTTAAAATTTTGTTTCAAGAACAATTAATGTTGTTTATCTATGCTATATTATATAATTAAAAATTAATAAAATTTTAGATTTTATTGACTGAAATATATAATACTAAATAATTCAAATTCAAAATTTTTTATTCATGTACTAAATTTAACAAAATATTTGTAATTAATATAACTAACGGTCTTACAGAGCATAAACAATTAAAGATAACATGTAAAATGCTAAACATAAATAGAAGTATGAAGCATATTACAATGCCCTCAATTTTCTTTTATAATCTGCACGATTTAAAATAAAAGGAAATTATGTTAATTGCATATAATATTGGAGTTTGCGGTTATAATAGATCAAGAAATGGTGATCACTAAACAACTTGATTTTTCTTGTCTTTTTTCACCTTTGTTACATTGAATATACTATTAGTTCAAAGCAAGCCACAAATTTGTTCTCAAATTCAAACAAATACATGAGTTTAAAAATATATTCCCTCTTCATTAAATAAGCTTGTAACTTTTATTATTGTATGTCTCCTATCTCAAAAATATAAATAAAAGTTGAACACAATTGATGATGTAACAAAATTCTTATTTTGAGAAATTAATTCTTAAACTAAGTCACAATAATTTCTTTTTCAATTGAAGTATGTTTTAATTGAATTTTATAATGATTAATTAAAATATTTTTTTATATAAATCATAGAATAAAGGTGGGTTTTCTAACTTTTTGTTACTTTTACTTTTGTTGTGAGTGTCATATACTCGCATATATAACATGTTTTATCTGGTTCATATATTTCATAGAAGTAATTAGAAAATAAATTTTCATTAAATTGATTCTTTTCTTGAATATTTTCACGAAACACTTTCTATATGCAATATATTCTTATGAGCCGTGTTATTTCACCAACGGAATACGTAGTTGATTGTGATTGTAGTTTTATCAAGTTATCTTTTCCATGTTTTTTTTATTTTCACGCGCGTCTCACATCTGATTTCTCTAATCTCTCTCTCTCCACTCGTTTTTTTCAAAACTCGTTTTTTCCCAAAACTTAAATTCCGTTCGTTTGATTTGTCCCCAAAGAATATATCCTCTTTTTTTTTTTCTCTACGAAAATCCAAGCTATGTGCACTGTTTATCCTCCTCAACGCCACAACGAAATCGCAGCGCCACAACAAAATTGCGGCGCCACAACGAAATCGGGGTGTGATAGTTGACTCTCCTAGCGATTACGTTACTGCATTTGAGGTATGTAGTCTTCAATCCTCTGCTATTTTATGCTACTTGATGTTTTACCTGGCTGAACTCAATTTTGAGATTTGAGATTTGATTGGATGATTATATCAATACTTGTGATTTTGACGATTTCGGAGTTTTAGTTCGATTGTTAACGGAGTTTGGTGGGGGTAACACAGGGTAGTTTTACCCAGCCAATTTTTGGCTTTCTATTTAATTCGTATTTGATTTAGGGCTTCATCAATTTAATTTGTAATTCATGTTTGATGTTAATTCCGTTAGACTGGACACCCACAAGGCTATGTGAGAAAGCGATTCTCTTTGACACGACCTATACGAGAGGTCAGATGGTTGTAACAGAATCCGTATGATAAAGTGGCTCGCTTTGACATGTCCCGTGCGAAAGTTCAGATGGCTGTCACACGGCCCATGTGATAGGTTAGAGTGCTGTTACACGCCCCATGTGAGAGATCAGACGGGAGAGGACTGTGACATGGCCCGTGTCAGAGATCAGATTGATGTCACACGCCCGTGTTGAGAGATTAGACTTATTTTTTTAGTTTCAGTATTAAATTAAACCAATTAAGAAGTGGCCTGTGGAAATTGCTTAGGGTAGTTGCAACATGTAACACCCTAACTACCAAAAATCACGCTTCCGGCTGCGCAACTCTGATAGATCGGATATTGCGACGACACTTATACTATTTAATACTAAAATATGAGCCTGTTTGAAACTTTAAAAACCGCAATACCGCTCCCAAATATACTTTCATCCGATAACGTACATCCATAAATACCATACAACTTACAAAACTCAAAAAGAGTACATCCATATATATATATACAAATATATATATAATTAATGTTACAAACATAATCCAATACAATTCCTATCCCTCTTACAGATTATATCAAGATAAAGGTGAGGGTGCAGTAAACCATAACTAAAACAATACAGAGCATCACAACAACTATTAAATAAGCTCTTCGTAACTTCTGCGCCCATATCCTGAAAGGGGAAAAATGTAGGGGGTGAGAACATCATCCTCGAAAGGGTTCTCAGTAGAGAGTTTTTGGGAATTACTGTAATAGGATACGTGAAGATAAACCGTACCAATGATTAATAACCGTCTTATACCTCTTTTCAAAAACAACGGTTTACAATAAATAGAAGTCTGAAATCTTTTCTGAAAGAAGAACAATTAAATTCTCAAAAACTCAAAAGCCTTTCAAAACGGTTTATCTATGCTGAACCAAAGCAGCCTTTCATATTTTATTCCAAACCAGAAACACAAAACCGAAATCAACCATCGGTTCATCTCATTTCAACCACGGCCCTAGGCCCCAAACAGTCCTACCATCAACCAATCACCACAATCCAACAGAGTCCCAGATGCAAACACAGATAGGAAGTTCAAGCACAAACAAACAGTTATTACAAGTAGAACAGTTAGCAATTAATCACATAGGCAAACCAAGTATAATATGCACACCAAACCAATGTCACACAAATGCATATGATGCATGCCTGTCCCTAGTGGCTGATGATATCATCTGTCGGTTACCAAGCCAACCCGACGTGTCCGGTAGCTAACCCGGACACAGTCTCTCTGTTGCGCTTTATTATCATTAGAGGGTATCTGCGCCCTGTCGCCATTAGAGGGCATCGGTGCCCTGTCACCCTTACGACTAGAGAGAAAACACAAGCATACTCGCATACAACATTCATCTTCACCATCCGGCTTAAATTCACAATTCATTCGATTGCATACATGCATTTATACTCAACCATGGATCACCATCCATCTCAGCCATCCGGCTCATGGTTCAATCCAGAACCAGCCAATTTATCAATAAATACAGCCCTTCGGCTTAAGTTCATAATTCATAATCAGCCATACGGCTCACAACTCATTCGGCAATCAGCCATAGTTTAATAGCATACACGGCCATTCTGGCTCACAACAAAACAACACTTCCACCATTCAACATCATCAAATTCATAAAACCGGCATTTAAGCCATAAATCACTTTTCTCAAGCCATTTCACTTTGAAATCAAATTTCAACTCTTTTTAGCCTTGGCTTTAAAGATCTCATTCCTCAAATCATCTCAGGCTCATAAGCCAAATTTACTCAAAGTGAATTCCCTTTTTAAAACAAAGCCACTCTCGGCATTCTCTTTCCAAAACTTCCAAAACCATGGAAAGTTAAAGATTCATTTTGGGAACATTCAAAATCACCCATCCCACAATGGGATTTTATAACAAAGTTTCTCGACAGAGTCTCAAGTCTCTAGGGGAGAATAGCATAACTCATTTCGCCGAATTCATTTAAAATCATTAAAACCTTGGCTTTCCGATTTGAGTAATAAAATAGGATCTAAGCCAAACCGAGTCACGTAATCATTTACTTCTTTCAAAGCCGTTTCCTTTACTTAGGCAAAACCAGCTTCAACCCCCATGATAAATTCTAAAGCGTTTCAACTGTTCAAAATTGTTTTAGTCTTGCAAAAGTTCAGAGTTCAAAGAGTACTTAAAACCTTTCTCAAAACATTTCAAAATAAAACTTGTCAATAGACATTCAGGTTCTTTCAAAGTCATTGAAACTTCTTTAATTGAAACCCCCAAGTCAAATTCAAAGGCATAAACCCTTTTCGCATTCAAACAGGTTTAAAACACAAGTTTCATCTAAATAACTTTCTCTTGAAAGAGATACAATGCCTTTCTTAAGAAGCAAGACTAAATCACAATTTCCTCTTTACTAACTCATTTCGAAAGCATGAATCATCCTTTTCTTGATAATTCAAATAAAATAGCAGAAGTCTTTAACTCATCATTTTCCAGACAACATTTCAATAAAGACTCGGATTTTATAGAAATTTCGGCAGCACCTCCCCTAAAACTTGGACTTTTGCCACCCGGTTCGGGTCCCAACTAAACCGTTTCTCATTCCTTTTCAACAGCTCAAAACCAGAAATCGATTCAAAAGCAAGCTAAATCCAACAGTCGCCTCAATGGCATACCTCAAGGAAACCATTTCAAAAATTAACTCAATATCAACCGATTTAACTCATTTATAAAGCTTTAAAGAATCGGTTCCGCAATAAATCATTTATCAAAACCAGAGCAATTAAAGCAACCCGGGCTGGATTTCAAGAGCATTCTATCTTTCACATCATCAAATAATTGACTCAATTCAAACCAATCCTCAACGGATTAAACTCATTTCAAATATTTATAGAATCAACTTCAAACATTACATTTCACAAGCCACACAACAATTCAACCAAGCCAACATCCATAATCGTTCGAGTCAATCAAATAATACATAAGGCAGATACAATCACTAATTACACCATATCTCACATCAGTATCCATATGTAATAATTCCAATAATAAACTGTAGTTTTCGGAAAGCGCCCCTACCTCAAAACGAAAATCCATAACCCATATGCCTCATCAAGTCCTTTCTGTCTCAAACCGAACTGGCGGCAACCAAAACCTCAGCTCCAAGCCACTTTCGCAACAGTCTCAACAACTCTAATCACAACATACAACAACCGAAACTCAATCTTATAGCAATTAACGCCACAAACCTCAGCGTATGATAACAGAACGGTAACTAAAGGGCTTTCAAATCGAAACGCTTACCGAACTAAAGAAAGAGCGGCTGAACCGAAACAGCAGTGGTCTCTGAACCGGTTTGGCGGTGGCCCCGGCAGCCACCTCCAGCGCCTGCGGCGACCCGATTCCGGCAACGGTGACTGAAACCAACATGCCGCAACAATAAAACTCCAGAATCTCATAAGAAACGAAAATCAAATTCGAAACCCTTACCGGCATACTTTTTCCGGCGACGGCAGCAGGGTCTCAAGCGACAGAAATGGCCAGAAGCTCCGGCGGCGGTCTCAGAAGTCATAGAACCATCCCCGGTGGTCAGAATCACAGAGATGCAGCTCCCTTCTCCAGCAGCGACACTGGCGGCGGCCTGAACCCCTTGACATCATCAGAACAGCCGGCGATGACCAGGGACGCGATGAACACCGCGACAGCCACAGTAGCAGCGGCGTCGCAGCAGCGGTCCCCTCTTCACAGCGACCCAGCGGTGGCGGTTCTGGGGGAACGGCGACGGCAGCTCAGCAACGGCGATGACAGCAGCGTCGCCTTCCCCTCGCGCGAGCACGTGCGCTCCCTCTTTCTCGTGTCGGGCTCCTGCATCGCATCCCTCACGCCCGCAGTCCTGGGTTCGGCGCGGTTCAAAGGCGATCGACGGCGAGGTGCGGCAGTCAAACAGCGCCTCCTTCCTCTCCTGTTCTCGATCCGAACGGCGGTGACAAGGAGGATTCGATGGTGGTAGCCTCCAGACACGGCGCCTTCCTCTCTTCGCACGTCCCCCTCTCTTGGTTCTCCATCATCGGCGACAAGGAAAACTGACGGCGACGTCGGCACAGTCACGCGGAACGGCAGGGTGTGGGTCAACGGCGGACGCGATTCCATCTCTCTCTATCCGCGAGTCCCCTCTCTGTTTCCCCTCTTCTCTTCTTTGAACCCCTCCTTTTGCTTCGTTTGTTTCTTCCTTTCTTTTCCTTTTTGCCTCTGCGTGTGGGTGTCTAGGGTAGAGGGGCAGCAGCTACTGCTGCTTAGTGTGAGTGAAGAAAACCGGGTCGGTTAGCGGGTCACTGGGTTAGGGTTTCATTTTCAAAAATTAGAGTTAGGGGCATTTTAGTAATTTCACTTAAAAATAGGGATAATATAGTAATTAGAAATAAATTCTAATCCAATAATAATAATATATAAAATACTATTTGTTCATCAACTCTACAATTATTTTCAATAAAATGCCCAAATCAAATAATAAGAAATAATATACTTAATTTTTTCATTTTCCAAAATAGCAGTATTAATATTTAAAATATTACTTATCCAATCCAAATCATATAAAATACTTATTATTTTATAACTATCAACTTTATAATTCAAATATAGAAAATAATCCAATAATTATAAAATTGGATAATAATCATAGCTTATCTCAAATCCAATAAATCAAAACTTGCCTTAATTATCTTTAATAAAATAATTTCTGAAATTAAGGCTATAAATAACAATATGGTTTGAGATTTGATCATAATAATACTTTTCAAAGGTTCTGGGTCTTACATTCTACCCACCTTATAAAAATTTTCGCCCTCGAAAATTGATACAAAATGAAAGAAATTCCATAACGGTTCACCCTTGAACACATTTAAGGAAGAAGCAAAAATATTTCAATATAATCATATATACGATTTTCAAATACTTTGATTGTCATAAGCATAAGGATGTAAAGGTAGGAGTGTGATTGCAAAGCAAACGCTACAAGGCAGGCTCAATTGCAAAAGGTGACATGGGTCAAACATGTTATAGTAAGGTAAGGCATTGAAGGTTATAAAACAGGATGAGGTTACAACGACGTGCTCAGCATCTGTACACTAATCTCATCTCAACCTCAAAGCTTCAACCTTCCAACTCCATCGAGCACTTTACAAACCCCATATCCGATCATAAGCCTAACAATCGCAAACCCGTTCGCAAGGAACAAAACACCCACAACTCATACGTTGCACACCTGCCGCTTCAACTTCCGTATACACATATCACGTCTTAAAGACTAACACATCGCGTTACTACGTCTACAAGTCGCACGTGATATCAAAACAATTCTCGAGTCTACTCAGAAGGATACAAGATTTAGAAATGAGAGATAAATGTCAACAATAATACTCATAGATTTGAGAGAGTGTATCCAATTCCAGATAAACAAGGATGCTCAAGCAGTGAAGTTTGCGAGCAATGAACCAATTGACAACTTCAAAGATAACCCTTGGATCAAAGAAGTTCAATAGGATCAATAAGAAGAAAACCAGTGCATCAGTTTGAAACAAACTCAAGCTGAGTCAAAGAAGTATAAGGTTTACAGAAGAGAATATTTCAAACCCAAGTCAAACTCAAAACTCAAGAGCATACTAAAATACTTTCGAATACATTGTTCTTAAAAGAAACGAAAACTTGCAGAAAAATCACTTCGCAGTTTAAAAGAAAAGTTAAGCAACAAGCCTCCTTCAAGAGAAAAATAAAAGCATAAACGTGGTTTTGCTTTTAATACGTTTTCATGTTGAAGTAGATCATGTAGAGTTTTAAGAACAAAATGCACACAACTTTGGCTAAGAGCTAAAATATTTTCATCAAATATTTTAGAAAGATAATTAGATGCACAACTTAACCAAAAGCAGTTCATAAAAACTTGGAAGTAATCAAATGCTTGTTCAAAAATTCTAAAAATTCATATTCAAACAAGCGTGTATAACATTTATAGCATGGACGCAAGAATAAGTTAAACTCTCTTTAGAAAAGAAATTCCGAGGTAGAAATTTGCTTACAATTTAGTAAAGGAAATAAGTGGTGCGTTACAAGCAAACCGGTTTCCACTAAACAAGGAAACTTTCCAAAAACTTCATTTAAAATAGTGCATGCCAACTTTAAATTAACTTCGTCAAAATTGAACAATGGTTTCAAATCTCAATCAAGCAACAGAAAATAAATTCTGTTTAAAACTTCCTACAAGAGAATTCAAAACTTCTTTAAAAAGTTCAAAACAAGACTCCAAAAGTGTTCTTGAAATCACCATCTCAGAAGAACATTCAAGAAGTTTAAGATGTACTAAATAGGAGTCAAGCCATACTAGAAAGGATCTTAAATCAAAGTAGTTCAAACAAGATTCACTAGGCATGAGTCATCAAACAAGCTTTCAATTGATCCAAAAGAATACAAAAGTCATAGAAAAAGATAAATCAATCATTAGTAATTTCTCAAGGATAATCCTTTGACTAAAAACTCTTGTAAAGATAATGAGTGAATAAGCGATGCACTAATTTTGAAATGAATCAAACTGACTCACATAAGGATGGGATTCACAAGAGGGGGCGAACCAAGATCAGTGGTAATGTTCACAAGACGTAAAAGATTAGTTAAAAATAGAATCACGTATGACATTCATAGAGGTGAAAAGCTTAAAAAGAGACTTTAGTCCGCTCATAAGAAGAAAGCCATGAGTCCAACATTTTTAAAAGAATCACAATAGCACCAACAATGTAGTATGCTAAACCGAATTCAAGTAAAAAATAATTTAGGTAAAGTTTATCAACAAAAATCAACCGGAATAAAAGCGAAGAATCCCCTTTCTTTCCAGAATTTTGAAAAATACCTCAAATACATAATCAATTGAAGATGTGCATTGAAACTATAGTAAAATTACTAGAAAGTCAAATTGTAATTTAAAGTAAATGCAGTTCCATAAACCAGAAAAGTACAGGTGAGGCATTAGAAATAAATAGTTGTTAAACTGTATAAGAAATCTTCAAAGTTCCACATATAGATAAGTGTATATCTAGTCAACAGCAATTTTTATAAAAATCTCGAAATTGGCTGTGATCACTGTCAAATAAGAGAAAAACTGAATCAACAATTTCTCAAAGAATAGACTCGGAATCCGGAGTTAAAAGCACAGCGCATTAAGACAAGTTCAAAGCTATATCAAAGAATACCTGAATCAAGAAGAACTCAAACAGAGGAAAATAGACGCAACAAGGATTCCAAACAAGCATATGCAATTAAGATCAAACAAGAATGCATATGAATGGAGGAATAGAGTTGAAAAATCAAACTACTTTTCAAAAGGATTGGCAAACAAGAACTTCAAATTAGGACATGAAGGAACAGGTCGACTCGAACAGAATTCAAGACACACAACTGAATAGCCTCGAGAAATAGTTTCTAACGTTCCCAAAACCCGCGATTCGCTTTACTCAAAACTCGTATTTCATCTATGATAACCCATCAGTGCTTTCATATACATAATTCACTAGTATTAAGCCGGCCAAACTTAATATTAGGAATTATGCAACGCAAGACTAACAACGTTAATCGATAGACCGTCATGTGCATAAAGCTCTAATTCTCGTCATTCGACAAGACCTAATACATGACAAACACTCAGAGTATGCAATTGAAGCATAGTCAGTCCATTCCTCAGGCTCTACAGGAAGAACTGCTCTGATACCATAATGTAACACCCTAACTACCAAAGCTCACGCTTCCGGCTGCGCAACTCTGATAGATCGGATATTACGACGACACTTATACTATTTAATACTAAAATATGAGCCTGTTTAAAACTTTAAACCACAATACCGCTCCCAAAAATACTTTCATCCGATAACGTACATCCATAAATACCATACAACTTACAAAACTCAAAAAGAGTACATCCATATATATATACAAATATATATATAATTAATGTTACAAACATAATCCAATACAATTCCTATCCCTCTTACAGATTATATCAAGATAAAGGCGAGGGTGCAGTAAACCATAACTAAAACAATACAGAGCATCACAACAACTATTAAATAAGCTCTTCGTAACTTCTGCGCCCATATCCTGAAAGGAGAAAAATGTAGGGGAGTGAGAACATCATCCTCGAAAGGGTTCTCAGTAGAGGGTTTTTGGGAATTACTGTAATAGGATACGTGAAGATAAACCGTACCAGTGATTAATAACCGTCTTATACCTCTTTTCAAAAACAACGGTTTACAATAAATATAAGTCTGAAATCTTTTCTGAAAGAGGAACAATTAATTCTCAAAAACTCAAAAGCCTTTCAAAATGGTTTATCTATGCTGAACCAAAACAGCCTTTCATATTTTATTCCAAACCAGAAACACAAAACCGAAATTAACCATCGGTTCATCTCATTTCAACCACGGCCCTAGGCCCCAAACAGTCCTACCATCAACCAATCACCACAATCCAACAGAGTCCCAGATGCAAACACAGATAGGAAGTTCAAGCACAAACAAACAGTTATTACAAGTAGAACAGTTAGCAATTAATCACATAGGCAAACCAAGTATAATATGCACACCAAACCAATGTCACACAAATGCATATGATGCATGCCTGTCCCTAGTGGCTGATGATATCATCTGTCGGTTACCAAGCCAACCCGACGTGTCCGGTAGCTAACCCGGATACAGTCTCTCTGTTGCGCTTTATTATCATTAGAGGGTATCTGCGCCCTGTTGCCATTAGAGGGTATCTGCGCCCTGTCGCCATTAGAGGGCATCGGTGCCCTGTCACCCTTACGACCAGAGAGAAAACACAAGCATACTCGCATACAACATTCATCTCAACCATCCGGCTTAAATTCACAATTCATTCGATTGCATACATGCATTTATACTCAACCATGGATCGCCATCCATCTCAGCCATCCGGCTCACGGTTCAATCCAGAACCAGCCAATTTATCAATAAATACAGCCCTTCGGCTTAAGTTCATAATTCATAATCAGCCATACGGCTCACAACTCATTCAGCAATCAGCCATAGTTCAATAGCATACACGGCCATTCCGGCTCACAACAAAACAACACTTCCACCATTCAACATCATCAAATTCATAAAACCGGCATTTAAGCCATAAATCACTTTTCTCAAGCCATTTCACTTTGAAATCAAATTTCAACTCTTTTTAGCCTTGGATTTAAAGATCTCATTCCTCAAATCATCTCAGGCTCATAAGCCAAATTTACTCAAAGTGAGTTCCCTTTTTAAAACAAAGCCACTCTCGGCATTCTCTTTCCAAAACTTCCAAAACCATGGAAAGTTAAAGATTCATTTTGGGAACATTCAAAATCACCCATCCCACAATGGGATTTTATAACAAAGTTTCTCGACAGAGTCTCAAGTCTTTAGGGGAGAATAGCATAACTCATTTTGCCGAATTCATTTAGAATCATTAAAACCTTGGCTTTCCGATTTGAGTAATAAAATAGGATCTAAGCCAAACCGAGTCACGTAATCATTTACTTCTTTCAAAGCCGTTTCCTTTACTTAGGCAAAACCAGCTTCAACCCCCATGATAAATTCTAAAGCGTTTCAACTGTTCAAAATTGTTTTAGTCTTGCAAAAGTTCAGAGTTCAAAGAGTACTTAAAACCTTTCTCAAAACATTTCAAAATAAAACTTGTCAATAGACATTCAGGTTCTTTCAAAGTCATTGAAACTTCTTTAATTGAAACCCTGACAAACCCATTTGTAGGGTTTATCTTGTATTGATTTTTGGGGATTTTATTAACTTTTACCCATATTTATTCAATGAAATAGCATGGTTTTATAACTTCTCCCTTAATTGTGCTTAAGAGTGAAAACATGCTTTTTAGGACTTAAAATAGCTAAATTTAATTCACCTTGATTCTATTAGATGCCTCGATATGTTTGTTAAGTGATTTCAGATTTAGGAGGCAAAGATTGGATTAAGGGAATGAAGAAAAAGCATGTAAAGTTTGAGAACTCATGAAGAAATGATGGAACCAAAAAGCTGTCAAGCCTGACCTCTTCGCACTTAATTGACCATAACTTGAGCTACAGAGGTCCAAATGATGCGGTTCTAGTTGGGTTGGAAAGCTAACATCCGGGGCTTCGAAACGATATAAGATTTTCCATAGTTGCATCGCGCATAGGGGCGCGCACGCGCACGGTACGCGGACGCGCCGATGGTGGCACATGACCCACTTAATGCAAACGTGGCCAGCGATTTTAGAAGCCTTGTGGGCCCAATCCAACTCATTTCTGATGTTATTTAAGCCAAGGATTGAAGGGGAATCAACATACTTTTACATACTTTAGATACTTTAATCATTAGTCATAGTTTAGTTTTAGAAATAGTTAGAGTTAGAGAGAGAAGCTCTCCCTTCTCTCTAGAATTAGGATTAGGAATTAGGGTTAGATTAGGATCTCATAGTTCTAGGTTTAATTCAAGTCTCCTTCTACTTCTACCTTCAATTGATGATTGCCACACTTTGGTTCTTCTCTCTATCCCTATTCTCTTGTTGTAATTTCTCTTATTTTGTTTCTAGGTTTTGTAATTGAGATACTCTTATTCTCTCTATTTTCTTTCAATAATGCAATTTGAGGTAATTCATGATAATTGTGATTTCCTTGATTGTTGTTGTTAATTCTTTACATTCAATTGTAGTTAGAATTCATTCTTGTTGTGATTGACTATACTTTTCTTTTGTGCCTTCCAAGTGTTTGATTAAATGCTTGGAAGAATGTTAGACTAGAATTTTATGTTCTTGGCTTGAGAAGGTAACTTAGGATTTCTTGAGTCACTAGTGTCCAATTGATTGATAGTTGATAGCCATTAACTCTAGCCTTCATTAATCCAATTAGTGGAAAGCTAGGACTTATGGACTAGGATTGATATAACTCACTTGACTTTCCTTTGTTAATCGATTTAAGGATGACTAAGTGGGATTAATCCTTGCAACTACCATACTTGTGGCTAGTGATAATGATGAAGACCCTTGACAACCAAACCTTGCCAAGACCATTTTGTGAATAAAGTTTTCCTACCATTTACTATTCACATTCCTCATCCAAAACCCCAAAATAAACAAGTCCATAACCAATAACAAGAACACTACCCTGCAAGTCCTTTGAGAGACGACCCGAGGTTTAAATACTTCGGTTTATAGATTTTAGGGGTTTGTACCTGTGACAAACAAATTTTTGCATGAAAGGATTATTGTTGGTTTAGAGACTATACTTCAACGAGATTTCATTTGTGAAATTCTATACTATCAAAAATCCATTCGTCAAACCCCCAAGTCAAATTCAAAGGCATAAACCCTTTTCACATTCAAACAGCTTTAAAACACAAGTTTCATCTAAATAACTTTCTCTTGAAAGAGATACAATGCCTTTCTTAAGAAGCAAGACTAAATCACAATTTCCTCTTTACTAACTCATTTCGAAAGCACGAATCATCCTTTTCTTGATAATTCAAATAAAATAGCAGAAGTCTTTAACTCATCATTTTCCAGACAACATTTCAATAAAGACTCGGATTTTATAGAAATTTCGGCAGCACCACCCCTAAAACTTGGACTTTTGCCACCCGGTTCGGGTCCCAACTAAACAGTTTCTCATTCCTTTTCAACAGCTCAAAACCAGAAATCGATTCAAAAGCAAGCTAAATCCAACAGTCGCCTCAATGGCATACCTCAAGGAAACCATTTCAAAAATCAACTCAATATCAACCGATTTAACTCATTTATAAAGCTTTAAAGAATCGGTTCGGCAATAAATCATTTATCAAAACCAGAGCAATTAAAGCAACCCAGGCTGGATTTCAAGAGCATTCTATCTTTCACATCATCAAATAATTGAATCAATTCAAACCAATCCTCAACGGATTAAACTCATTTCAAATATTTAAAGAATCAACTTCAAACATTACATTTCACAAGCCACACAACAATTCATCCAAGCCAACATCCATAATCGTTCGAGTCAATCAAATAATACATAAGGCAGATACAATCACTAATTACACCATATCTCACATCAGTATCCATATGTAATAATTCCAATAATAAACTGTAGTTTTCGGAAAGCGCCCCTACCTCAAAACGCAAATCCATAACCCATATGCCTCATCAAGTCCTTTCTGTCTCAAACCGAACTGGCGGCAACCAAAACCTCAGCTCCAAGCCACTTTTGCAACAGTCTTAACAACTCTAATCGCAACATACAACAACCGAAACTCAATCTTATAGCAATTAACGCCACAAACCTCAGCGTATGATAACAGAACGGTAACTAAAGGGCTTTCAAATCGAAACGCTTACCGAACTAAAGAAAGAGCGGCTGAACCGAAACAGCAGTGGTCTCTGAACCGGTTCGGCGGTGGCCCCGGCAGCCACCTCCAGCGGCTGCGGCGACCCGACTCCGGCAACGGTGACTGAAACCAACATGCCGCAACAATAAAACTCCAGAATCTCATAAGAAACGAAAATCAAATTCGAAACCCTTCCCGGCATACTTTTTCCGGCGACGGCAGCGGGGTCTCAAGCGACAGAAATGGCCAGAAGCTCCGACGGCGGTCCCGGAAGTCACAGAACCATCCCCGGCGGTCAGAATCATAGAGATGCAGCTCCCTTCTCCGGCAGCGACACCGGTGGCGGCCTAAACCCCTTGACATCATCAGAACAGCCGGCGATGACCAGGGACGCGATGAACACCGCGACAGCCACAGTAGCAACGGCGTCGCAGCAGCGGACCCCTCTTCACAGCGACCCAGCGGTGGCGGTTCTGGAGGAACGGCGACGGCAGCTCAGCAACGGCGATGACAGCAGCGTCGCCTTCCCCTCGCGCGAGCACGCGCGCTCCCTCTTTCTCGTGTCGGGCTCCTGCATCGCATCCCGCACGCCCGCAGTCCTGGGTTCGGCGCGGTTCAAAGGCGATCGACGGCGAGGTGCGGCGGTCAAACAGCGCCTCCTTCCTCTCATGTTCTCGATCCGAACGGCGGTGACAAGGAGGATTCGACGGTGGCAGCCTCCAGACACGGCGCCTTCCTCTCTTCGCACGTCCCCCTCTCTTGGTTCTCCATTATCGGCGACAAGGAAAACTGACGGCGACGTCGGCACAGTCACGTGGAATGGCAGGGTGTGGGTCAACGGCGGACGCGATTCCATCTCTCTCTATCCGCGAGTCCCCTCTCTGTTTCCCCTCTTCTCTTCTTTGAACCCCTCCTTTTGCTTCGTTTGTTTCTTCCTTTCTTTTCCTTTTTGCCTCTGCGTGTGGGTGTCTAGGGTAAAGGGGCAGCAGCTGCTGCTGCTGAGTGTGAGTGAAGGAAACCGGGTCGGTTAGCGGGTCACTGGGTTAGGGTTTCATTTTCAAAAATTAGGGTTATGGGCATTTTAGTAATTTCACTTAAAAATAGGGATAATATAGTAATTAGAAATAAATTCTAATCCAATAATAATATATAAAATACTATTTGTTCATCAACCCTACAATAATTTTCAATAAAATGCCCAAATCAAATAATAAGAAATAATATACTTAATTTTTTCATTTTCCAAAATAGTAGTATTAATATTTAAAATATTACTTATCCAATCCAAATCATATAAAATACTTATTATTTTATAACTATCAACTTTATAATTCAAATATAGAAAATAATCCAATAATTATAAAATTGGATAATAATCATAGCTTATCTCAAATCCAATAAATCAAAACTTGCCTTAATTATCTTTAATAAAATAATTTCTGAAATTAAGGCTATAAATAACAATATGATTTGAGACTTGATCATAATAATACTTTTCAAAGGTTCTGGGTCTTACACAACAAATATAGTGGCTTTGAAATATTTTTGTCAATTATTAATCATTGGTTAGTTTGGGGGCAGAGTTTTTCGATTATTACCTAGACCAGAACATGGTTGTTTTTCAAAGTAGTCATTTGGTTTTTGACTTAAATTCTTTTGCTTGCATTTAAGTGTATTTATATGATTCCATGCATTTCGTTTGATTCTGTTTGTGTTGTTGGTTTAGGCATTTGTTGTTAGATGTTAACTTTGTCCACTCCTTTATGATTTTTTTTCTACGGAACTTTTGGAAGTGTGTTATCAATTGAGGTGGTGCTGTCATGGAATCAAAGATTAGTGATGATGTTCCCATTATTGGCATGGAATTCGAGTCTTTGGATGCAGTAATCGAATTCTACAATACCTACACTAGAAGAGTTGGCTTTGACTGGAGGAATAGGAGTTCGAAAAAGAATGCCGATGGGGTTGTATGCTATGTTATGCTTGTCTGCAACCAGGAGGACAGAGCCGAATCAAAAGTTGATGAAACAAGGAAGACCTATCCAAAAGGACCTACATGGTGTAAAGCCAGGATGATTGCCTTTTCTGATGTCGGCAGTAGTTGGATTGTTAGGGTAGTTAAACTGAAACACTGTCATGATCTGGACTGCACTAATATGAGGTTATTGAGGAGAAATAAGGTTATTTCTATGCAGGTTAAAATTACTTGCGAAATTGATTCTCAAGCCAGCATTTGAGTATGTAAAACATTTCAGAAGCTACTTAACCATGCCAGAGGGCCTGATAGCCTTAGTTTTCAGGAAAAAAATGTGAGAAATTTCATTGATTTGGATAGGAGGTCAATTGAGAAAGGAGGCGATGGTAAAGCAATGATGGACTATTTTAGACCGATGAAGGAGCGAGACATTCGTTTTTACTATGATATTGATTACAATGAAGAATGTCAAATTATTCGGATATTTTTTCCTAATCCTCGGAGTATTGCCTCGTACCAGTACTTTGGAGATGTTGTCAGCTTTGATACGATATACATAACAAATAAGTACGACATGTCGTTTGCTACCTTTGTCGGAGTTAACCATCGCGAGCAATCTGTACTTCTTGGATGTGGGTTACTTAACTTCGAAGAGAAGGCTTCATTTGTGTGGTTATTTAATTTCTAGGTGAACTGTATGTCCAAAAGGCTGCCAACAACTATTGTTACTGACAATTGTCCCTCTATGAGAGCTGCTATGAGGAAGTCCCTACCACATACTAGGCATAGGTGGTACTTGTTGTAACACCCTATTACCCTAAGCCTTACCTCATGCCATAAGGCAAAGGATAACAAAACGCCACGATAGTTCTAAAACTCATACAATAATATACATTGAAGGAAATAATAATACTAAAAGTTCGAGGAAGAAATAAAGCTCAAAATAGAGATACAAAAGCGTGAAACGTTCACACACAATAACCAAACGCAATGGATAAGATACACAAGAAAAAGATACAAGATTACAAGGTATATATATATATATATATAGTTTAGGCCGACTAGTTAATATAGACATAACAGAGTTTTTGAAATAAAACAGTAATATCCTAACTCTCTAAGTAAGCCTCTAAGGCAACAAAGTATAATAACAAAAGTGAGAGAATATGCATAAAAATAATCCAAAAGACAAGGATAAAAGCGAATCTTTCGTTCTGTCACCATCCCGCAAACTCACCGAGGTGGGTTGCGACCTGCATCTGAAAAATAACAACACATATGGTATGAGAACCAGAGGTTCTCAGTATGGTAACAGTGCCCAATATATAAGATATAAGGTTTTGGGACACGAAAGGCATTCCTAGAACTTCACATCGAGCATAAGATTCAAACTTAAAAACATTTAAGTAAAAACTATAAAGGGTTATCTAAATCCTAAGGGTTTTCTAATTAATTGTAAACACCGTTGTCCCACAGCCTTCACCAGCCTATCCTCCATGCGATCCTATCGCCACCGTCTACCGAGTCTCCTCAGACCTCAATCCCAGTAGAAAACACAAATAATTACAAACAAGTAAAACACAGGTAATATGCATACATAGCAAGTAATTCAGGAAGCAAATAAACATGTTATACACTTAGGAAAAATATACAAATAGGCAAAGCAAGCAAACACATAGAAGATGCACATGATGAATGCATGTCCTATTGGTCGTGATATCACTTGTCGGCTCAATTGCCAATCCGACACATCCCCATGGGATGTCGCCTTTCGGTCACGAAAAATTGGTACCCCAGGGATATAGTGCACGGCCCACTATCCAGGAATATAGTCTCCGGCTCACTCTTGCGACTCGAAAGGATACGAGTGGGATATTCAATCTCAGACCTCACATCTCAACGTAAGCAGGATTAACTACCGTCCTTACGCCGGCGCCACGACCTCAACAAGCGGGATTAACCACCGTCCTTGTCAGGTGCATAATGACTCATCAATCTCAATACATAACAATATATAATAGAAATGCTCAGTGATAACTGCTCATAGCATAAGTTCATTAATCTTTTCCAAGTTCCAAGTTCACTTTAACCATCCTTAATTCACAAGTTCTCAAATTCAGCATCAATATAGTACTCTTCCAAATTCATTCAACAATTTCATCCACAGTACTTTCTAAACCTAAGTCTCCATCTTCTAAACTCACTAACAAAATACCAATTTTAAATCACCCAATTAATTCTCACTAATCTTAGAGTCTAATTACTAATTAGGAGTCTTAAATGACAATTAAAGAAGTTTAGAAAACTAGAGAACTAGTTAAAATTGCAAGAAAATAAGTTTTCAGTAAAACAGGAGTCATGCGTACGCATGCCCATGTCCTGCATACGCTCAACGGAAAAAATGGGTGGCCGCGTATGCAGCACCTCATCCGCGTACGGGAGAGTTCCAAACCGAGGTGAATCACGGCGTCGCGTGTTACAAGTCGCGTATGCATGCCTCGAAATCAACGTTTCCGCGTACACATACCAGTGCCCGTGTACGCAAGATCACTTGGCAATGGGCAGCATCCGCCTCACTTGCACTGTTCCGCGTACGCATGCCCTGACAGGCTTAGAAAATAGCTACAGAATTCAGATTTTCATACCAAACCTCAAACGCGCATAACTTTTTCTTTTTTAAAACATTTTCCATCTATGTTTCGAACGTCTTAAAGCTCTCGAACCCAACTTTCATTTAAATTAAATTTCATCCAAAATAAAGGTCCAGAGGCCAAGTTATGCCTCTTCAAAGTTCGTCAAAAACAAAGTTTTCCAAAATTTGACATAATTCTCTAGTTTTCCAAAACTTCAAACCAAACCAAACTTAAACCTACTCAAAATCATCACCAAGCACTACCACACACTACAATTTACTATTCCATTGCACTTCAATATTTTCCACACCTATTTCGCTCAATTTTCCATCACTTTCCTCCATATTTCAACAAAATCAACAATTTCTAAATCAAGATTTTAATATTAACAATTTTGTACAATTCAACTGTTCATAAACATCATTCATCATATATCATCTCCCATCCTCATTAACATCAATATTCATCCAATCTCATCTTCAACATTAATGATCAACAACATACATCATCAATTTAATAATTATCAACAACTAATTCAATCCTATCTTAAAGTCCACTAGCCTAAGTTTCACAAAATATTACATATTACATAAAGAAAACCGAAACCATACCTTGACCGATTTCCAATACAAACAAAACACCAAAATTTGATTCCAAACAAGCTTCCAAGTACAATCAAACTGCCAAACTAAATTCCAATGCTCCAATTCCACCAAGTCAAGTCCAAATCAACTCCAATAGTTACAAATTTCAAGCTATACACATGCAATACACCAAAATAAATCCTAGGGTTCACCAAAATATTAATTCACAAGGACAAAGAGTTTGCTTACCTTACCCAACGGTGTTTGGAGTACAAACCAACAATAACCCACTATTGGATGGCACCTAAACAATTAAAATCAGAAAAACCTATTCAATACCCAAACCTAAATTTTTGAAATTCGTTAGGGCTGAGAAAGGAGTGTGAGTTTCAAATTCTTAGCAGCAATGCCTAGCTAGAAATGATGGGCTCGGCAAGAGCTTGGCGTAGCTGTAAACGAAACGCGAATCGGAGCACCAGCTCAAGTTATGAGTAAAAGAAGAAGAAGATAAATAGTGTTTTCTATTTTCTCTTCTCCCTTCAACTCGACTGCCCTCTTGTGTTTGAGTGTGTGTTATGCGCTGAATGCTCATTAGGTTATGTTTTTATGTTGAGCTTGGGCCCAACTTGGGTCCGGTCAAACCGCGTATTATTTTTGATTCGTTTGGCCCAACTTTGGGCCAAAACCTTTAGAATTAGCACCTGGTTTTTAACTTTAATTATTTTCCTAAGTTTTTCTACAATTTTTATTTTTACTCTGGCACAGTACCAGACAGACTTAAGTCGATACTGCCGACTAATTTACCGGTACGTATTTTTACGCAATTTTCTGAAGAAAATTATATTTTCCCACTTGGAAAAAATCCACTAAATTCAAATCTTACCTCCATATTTCAAAATTAAGACTTCTAAGTTTCTATCTTATTTCGGGCAATTAATTTATTATTTTATTTTAATTTAGCAGTTATTAATCTTCCGGTTCTTACATTCTCTCCACCAAATTAAAAATTTTGTCCCCAAAATTTAGGAATTACCTGAGAATAACTTAGGATAATCTTTTCGTATCTCTGACTCCAATTTCCAAGTGTGCTCTTCAATTCCTGCTCTCTCCCAAGCTACTTTCACCAACATGACTTCCTTTCTGTGCCACTTCTTCACACTAATGTTATCAATGCGCACTGGTATGACTTGAAAAGTCAGGTTCTCCTTCAGCTCAACCAATTCAAACTCTAACACATGAGTCGCATCCGGTGTATACTTACAGAGTTGTGACACATGAAATACGTCATGCATGTTAGATAAGTGTGGCAGTAAAGCTACTTAATACGCCATTGGCCCGAGTCGCCTCAATACCTCAAATGGTCCGATATATCTCGGGTTTAACTTCTTCGCCTTGATTGCTCTTCTGATCCCAGTTTTCGGAGTAACATTCAGAAATACGCGTTTGCCTTCTTCAAATTCCAACGGTTTTTTCCTCTAATACACATAACTCTTCTGTCGGCTTTGTGCAGTTAGGATTCGAGTTTGAATTTTTTTTATCTTCTCAGTGGTTCCTATCACCAAATCTGCTCCCAACATACTTGTTTCGCCGGCTTCATACCAACACAATGGAGACTGAAACATCTGTCCATACAAAGCCTCATACGGAGCTATACTAATGCTTGCATGAAAGTTGTTGTTGTACGCAAATTCCACCAGTGGCATGTAATAGTCCCAACTTCCTAGTTGATCCAAAACACATGCCCTTAGCATATCTTCTAATGTTTGAATAGTCCTTTTTGACTGTCCGTCAGTTTGTGGATGATATGTCATGCTGAGACATAGTCTCGTACTGAAAGCTCTTTGAAAATCTCCTCAAAATCCTTGATGTGAATCAGGGGTCTCGATTTGATACTATCATCTTTAGCACACCGTGCAACCTTACAATCTCCTTGATGTACAATCTCGCCAATTCCTCCAGTGAATAGTTCACTCGGATAGGCAGAAAGTGAGCAGACTTGTTTAAGCGATCCACGATCACCCAAACCGCATCAAATCCTGACCTAGTCCTTGGCAAACCCGTTACAAAATTCATTGCAATTCCTTCCCACTTCCATTGAGGAATCTCAAGAGGCTATAGCATTTCCGATAGTCTCTGGTGCTCGATCTTTACCATCTGACACGTCAGGCACTTAGACATAAGTACAGCTACATCACCCTTTATCCCAGGCCACCAAAACATTCTCTTCAAATCGTGGTACATCTTCGTACTTCTTGGGTGAATAGAAAATCCACTGTTATGAGCTTCCGACAATAACTCTTGCCTCAAACTCCCAACGTTTGAAGACAGATCCTCCCCTTGTACCTCCATAACCCTTCACCATCCTTAGTAAATTCTCCTTATCTTTCCTTATCGATCGGTTGAAACATCTTCTTAAGCTCTTGCTCGTCTTATTGGGCGCTCTAAATTTCTGTCTTGAAGGTACTTGAAATTTGTAATTGGTTCAAACAAGCTTTTTTATCAGATTCACCAATGTCCAACTTAAGCTCCACAAACTTATTCACCAACTTCTCCTCTTTGATCCGCATCCAATGAATCTATCAATGACTTCCTGCTCAAGGCATCCACTACAACATTAGCCTTCCCGAGGTGATAACTTAAATCAAAGTTGTAATCCTTTAGTAGCTTCATCCACCTTTGTCGGCGCATGTTGAGATCTTTTTTATCAAAAATATACTTGAGACTCTTGTGATCAGAAAAGACTCTAAAGCTCACTTCGTACAAGTAGTGCCTCCAAATTTTCAAAGCAAACAAAACAGCTGCCAATTTCAAATCATGAGTTGGGTAATTCATCTCATGTGGTCTTAGCTGACGTGAAGCATAAGCTGCCACATTCCGGTGTTACATTAACACACAACCCAAGCTCTTCAACGAGGCATCTCAGTAAACCTCAAACGGTTTGTGTGGTTCAGGTAGAATGAAAATTGGCACTGAAGACAACTTCTCTTTCAAAGTTTGGAAACTTTCCTCACACTCAAATGTCCATACAAAAGGTGCATCCTTCCTAGTTAACTTAGTCATCGGCAAAGCAATTTGTGAAAATCCATGGATGAATCTTCGGTAATACCCGGCTAATCCTAAGAAGCTCCTAACCTCAATCACTGACATCGGTCTTCCCCATTCGATTACCGCCTTAACCTTTGAAGGACACACTGATATTCCTCATCTACTCACCACATGACCCAAAAACTTTACTTCTTCCTTCCAGAATTTGCACTTCGAAAACTTCGCATACAATTTTCGCTTCTTCAAAATCTGCAATACAATCCTCAGATGCTCCTCAAGCTCTTTTGCCATCTTTAAATAAACCAAGATGTCATCTATGAACACTACCACAAACTTATCCAAAAAAGGACGAAATACCCTGTTCATGTAATCCATGAATACCACAGGTGCATTCGTTAACCCAAAGGATATCACCGTGTATTCATATTGACCATAGCATGTTCTAAATACAATTTTCGGAATATCATCCTCCTTCACCCTAATCTGATGGTAACCGGATCTCAAATCAATATTTGAAAACACCCCAGCTCCTTGTAATTGATCCATTAAGTCATCGATCCTCGATAGCGAGTACTAATTCTTCACTGTCACTTTGTTTAACTATCGGTAGTCCATGCAGAGTCACATTCCTCTATCTTTCTTTTTCATCAATAAAACTGGCGCCCTATGGAGATACACTCGGTCGAATGAACCTCTTGTTCAGAAGCTCTTCCAACTGCGTCTTAAGTTCAGCCAGCTCTATCGGAGCCATCCTATACGAGGCAATTGAAACTGGTCCAGCTTCTGGCACAATCTATCACGAATTTAATTTCCCTTTGAGGTGAGAATTTGGGAATATCTTCAGGAAATACTTTGAGAAACTCCCAAACTACCGGAATTCGGTCTAACCTCTACTCATCACATGAAGCATTCGCAGCTAAAAGTATATAACCTTGACACTCTTCTCCACTACAGTTCACCACTACAGAGTTCAGGTAATAACCCTCAGCTACCACTGCTCCTCCTTCTCCTTCTGACATAAATCGAATCAATCACTCAAAGCAATCCAACAGCACTCGGTTCTTTGACAACTAATCAAACTCCAAAATTGTTTCCAGCCCCACCATCGGCAAACAAATTAAGTCATGCACAAAAGATCTATCTTCTATCTTGAAGGATATTTATCTACAACCTAATCCTCATATCGGTTTGAGATGGGGTATGCACATGTAAATAAAAAGCTAAGTCTGAAATTCTAAACCCTATCTCAGCAGCCTTATCAAATGCAATGAATGAATGCGAAGCTCCAATGTCATACAATGCAATCAACGCTTTGTCACCAATTAAACATTTACCTCTCATCAGAGGATCCGACTTAGCAGCATCATTGGCATTCACGGAAAACACTCAGCCTTGCTGTTGGTTACGGCCCGCATTTGGATTCCTCCCACGAGTACAATCCCTCGCCAAGTGCCCAGGTAATCCAAAAATGAAGCATCCACCTATACCCAGCTTGCACGAATCATAAGGATAAAAATGGCCGCAATGATCACAAGTTAAATCTGGAGAAGTTTTACTTTGTTTACCTCTTCCTTTCGCCTGATGAAATTGATCATAGTTGGTCCTCCTAAGGTTGTCCTGACCTTGAGGGTGTTGAGGTGCGTGTCCACCCCTCTTGAAGTTTTGACCCCTAGGCTGAAAGTACTTCCCACGGCCTTTGTTGTTATTGCCTCCACGGGTGTCCCTCGCCAACGCCACCTTCTTAGCGCAATCTTCCACAACTCTAGCCTTGTTTACTAACTTAGAGTCTGTCCAAATCTCTAACGGAGCCACAACAGTCATAATATTCTCCCAGAGACCTCCCTGGTACTTTATGCATTTCCAACTCTCATAGGACTTAGGGGCACCTTGACACACCCTTGAGAACCTACAAAGTTCCTCAAATCTACTCGTATACTTATCTACAGATAATGAGCCTTGCTTCAGTTGCATAAGCTCCAACTCTCTAGCCTCCCTCACGGACTCCAAAAATACTTCTTATAAAAGACCATCTGAAATACATCCCATGGAATATCTGCATTCTGCAATCGCAGCAGTTGGCACTCTCCCTCATTAGTCGATAAGCTGCAAACTCCACAAATTGGTTATCCAGGACATGTTGAGTCTGTAGTGCACGCTCTATTGCTTGGAACCAGTTGTCTACTTTAGTAGGGTTTGTTGTTCCTCTGAAAGTTGGTGGGTTAACTTTGAGAAAAGCAGCAACTCTCATCGAAGCACCTCCTAAGTTGTTTTCGGCCCCTTCCTCCCCGAATTTTAAAAAACTAAATGTTGTTACTTAATGATTTATTTTATTTATTCGAGAATATATTTTCAGAAATTTTTATATTAATTGAGTACTTTCTTATTATTGATTTTGAAAGCTTTAATAATCGAAAAAATAAAGACGATTCATATAATTTAATTTAAATAATTAAAGTTTTAACTTTATTTTATAATTTTAAAGGAAATTGATTTGATTATCTCTAATTATTGAATTAGAGTATTTATTTGAAAATAAACTTGTAAGTTGATAATTAAATAGTATTTTTATAAATATTAGTGTTGGATTAAAATTAGTTTTCAATTACTTTATTATCCTAATTTTATTAAAATTACCTAAACTATACAAAAATCTCCAAATTGAACCTACTAACCCTAACCTAGCCACCGCCCCACCCACCGCCACACCCCTTTCTTGCACACACACAGCACAAGCAAACACACACAGTGCATAACAAGGAAGGAAAAAAAAGGGGAAAAAGAAATAGGGGAAGAGGGAGAGGGAGATTCGAGAGAGCAGAGAACGGGAGGAGAGGGGAAGAGAAGAGGGAGACCGCGCTAGCCACCGGACCATGTCGCCGCGCCCAGCTTGCCGTCAGTCATCGAAGGGAGGAGCGCGACTACCATAAGGAATCGTCATCATCGTTGCCGAGCTGGGAGAGAGAAAGCGTCGCCGTTCTGCCTTACATCAAGCCCGTTCCGCCAATGTCGTTACACCGTGCCGCCACTCCACGCCGTTGCCGTCGCTGTTTCGACGCCGTGGAGCTGCTGCATTGCTGTCTGTGGGTGAAAGCCAAGCTTCGAAGAGAGAAAAAGTGGCGAAGATGAGAGAGAGATGGGTTCGAGGATGAGCAGATTCCATCACCGCCTCCTTCTGCCGTCGTTGCCATTCTAGCTGATAGAAACTGCCGCTGGGGTCTCTATCATTTTGGTAAGCATTTTTGTTTGAAACCTCTTGAAATCAGTATTCTGGTTTGAGTTGTTAAAGGTTCTAAGATTTTGGTAACATATGGTCGCATTTTGGTCAGTGCATGTTTTGATCAAAGCCGTTGTTGTTGCTGTGGAAGTAGGACAGAGCTGTGGTTGCAGCTATCGCTGCTGTGTGCCGGGAGAAGAAGAGGTTTTGACGCGTTTGGTTTTGTGATTTTTGATGAGTTGAGGTAGGGGAATTTTCTTAAATTTATTTTACTTTCAAGAGTTGTTATAAGTCGATAAAAGTATAAAAAATATATTTTTATAATTACGTGGGTCATATGATTTCAATTGAACTATTTGAATGGCTGTGATTATTTACTTGATTCATTTGTTGAATTATTGAGGAAGCTGGTTATTCTAATTTGATGTTTTGGTTTGTTAAGTTGGTCATTGTTGAATTGATTTTCCTTGGATTACTGAAAGAGGTTTAATGTTGGAATTTAGTTTAATTTTGGAAATGTTTGATTTTAGAAAAGATTCAAAAATGGAATTTGGTTTGATTTTGGAAAGGATTTTATATTTGAAGCTAGTTGGGAACGGGTTGGAAAATGTGGTTTTGATGGGACCCGTAAGGGTGGCATAGTCCAAATTTTAGAGGAGATGCTACCCAAATTTTTATAAAAATTGGAGTTATTAAGAAAAAGATTACGTTTGGAGTTTGAATTATTTAGAAAAGAATGAATTTTGTTTTGAAAATGAATATTGAAAGAATTAATAAGAGGTATGATGAGAATGAGTGTGAGAATGAATATTGATTTTTGAGTATGATTTTGAATAATTGAATGATAAAGAGAATGAATGTGAAAGTAAAATTGAATTTGATTGAGATACCTGGGTAGTAGCAAGGATTGCGGTCCGTCCTACTTGCTCTGGCTCAGTGATTGAGATACCTGGGCAGTAGCAAGGATTGTGGTTCATCCCACTTGCTCCAGGTTAGTGACTGTGATGCCTAGGTAGTAGCAGCAGTAGTCGATTATTCCACTTACTCCAGGTTGAGCTTTTAAACACCTGCCTGGGTAGTAGCTAAAACTCACTGGCTCCGCAATGGGTGTTTCTGTCCATGGTTAGCAGGACGTGTCATGTTGGCTATATAACCGACAGATGATATCATCAACCGTAGGACAGGCATGCATAATACTTCATTTGTTTGCCATTATTTAGATGTGCTTAAATTGTTTTGGTTTGCCTAATTGCTTATCTGTTATTAACTGGTAATTGTAATACTTGCTGTAACTTCTTCTTAAACATTTTTGTCTTGTATTGTTTTGTGTCTGTGTTTGGTTCTGTTTTGAGACTGAGTATTGGTAAATGAATTGTGGCCTTTGATGATAGTGTGGTTGATTATGTTTGGGCCAGGGGCCGGTATTTGATTATATTATGTTGGGCAGGAGGCTGTGACTAGATTCTGTTCTGGGTCGAGGGGCTGTATTTGATTATATTATGGCGTATTATTGAATTTTGGAATTTTTTTATATTTTAAAGAAAAGAACTTTGAATTGGGATAAGTAAATGTCGGGTTTTTTTTTTAAATATTCATAAGATAACGATAATCACTGAGTTTGAAAATAGTTTTCTTTTTAAATATCTTCTTATAACAAATTCTGAAAATTCGTGGTGAGACCGTGTGGTTAGGTTCTCACCCCCTATAGTTTTATCTTTTTAGGATGGACGAAGAAGCTTGTGGAGTTTTAGTTAGGTACTCAGATGTGTTGTTTCTGTTTGTTTACACATGTTATAGATTTATCCCTCACCCTTATTATTAAAATGTTGTAAGAGGGATAGGAGTTGTATGTTTTATATGTATATTATATTTATTAGCTACTTATGTAAGAAGTCTTGTATATAAATATATGTTTGTTTGTTTTCAAGATAAAGTAGTTTTTCCGGTTTTCAAAGAAATTAGTGATATAGTTTCGAGTCAAAGGCTCCTATTTTATTATTAAGTATAGGAAGTTGTCATAATACTTCTTACTATCAGAGTGGCGCAGTCGGAAGCGTGACATTCTGATAGTGATGGTGTTACATTATGGTATTAGAGCAGTCTTTTTTGTAGAGCCTGAGGAAATGGACTGACTATGCTTCGGTTGCATACTCTGAGTGTCTGTCATGTTGTAAGTCTTGTCCAGATGACAAGAGTTAGAGTTTTATGCACATGACTGTCTACTGATTAATGCCGTTGGTCTATCATTGCACATCACGGTGTTAAGTTTGGTCGACTTAACACTGATGGTTTATGTATACGAGAGCACTAACAGGTTATCGTAGGCGAAATAGAGTTAATAAGTAACGTATAACGTGGGGTTTGGGAAACGTTAGTTGTTGAAGTTTAGAAAGTTGAAACTTTGAAATTGGTATGAGATCAATTTGCGGATGTTAAGCATGTCGTTTTAATCCTAGCCTGTCTTATAACTTTCGCCGCCTTGCTTTACCATAACATGATTGAACCATGTAATCCTTTGCATCAAGCATGCTTTGCACCTTTTGCCTTGCAATCACACTCCTACCCTTATATCTTTATACTATATGATAATCAAAGTATTTGAAGATATATATATATATGCGTGCTAAAGTTCTTTGCTTTCTCCAACAGTATTAAAAACTATGTGATTTTCTCTGTAATATGCTAATTTTCGAGGACAAAATTTTTTACAAGTGGGGTAGGATGTAAGACCCTGAATTTTCAGAAACTAAATATTGTTACTTAATAATTTATTTTATTTATTCGAGAATATATTTTTAGAAATTTTTATATTAATTGAGTACTTTCTTATTATTGATTTTGAAAGCTTTAATAATAAAAAAAATAAAGACGATTTATGTGCTTTAATTTAAATAATTAAAGTTTTAAATTTATTTTATAATTTTAAAGGAAATTAATTTGATTATCTCTAATTATTGAATTAGAGTATTTATTTAAAAATAAACTTGTAAGTTGATAATTAAATAGGATTTTTATAAATATTAGTGTTGGATTAAAATTAGATTTCAATTACTCTATTACCTTAATTTTATCAAAATTACCTAAGCTACCAAAAAAAACCCCAAGTTGAACCCACTAACCCTAACCTATCCTAGCCACCGCCCCACCCACCACCGCCACACCCCTTTCTTGCACACACACAGCACAAGAAAACACACACAGCGCATAACAGGGAGGAAAAAAAAGGGAAAATGAAATAGGGGAAAAGGGAGAAGGAGCTTCGAGAGACCAAGAACGGGAGGAGAGGGGAAGAGAAGAGGGAGACCGCGCCAGCCGCTGCACCACGTCGCCACACCCAGCTTGCCGTCATTCGCCGAAGGGAGGAGCGCGACCACCACAAGGAATCGTCATCATCGTTGCCGAGCTGGGAGAGAGAAAGCGTCGCCGTTCTGCCTTCCATCAAGCCCGTTTCGCCACTACCGTTGCGCCGTGCTGCCACTCCATGTCGTTGCCATCACTGTTCCGACGCCGTGGAGCTGCTGCATTGCTGTCTGTGGGTGAAGGCCAAGCTTCGAAGAGAGAGAAAGTGGCGAAGATGAGAGAAAGAGGGGTTCGAGGCTGAGCAGATTTTGTCACCGCCTCCTTCTTCCATCGTCGCCGTTCTAGCTGCCGAAAACCGCTGCTAGGGTCCCTATAATTTTGGTAGCATTTTTGTTTACGAAACCTCTTGAAATTGGTATTCTATTCTGAGTTGTTAAAGGTTTTGAGAGTTTGGTAACATAGGACCGCGTTTCGGTCAGTGCATCTTTTGATCAAAGCCGCTGTTGTTGCTGCGGAAGTAGGACAGAGCTGTGGTTGCGGCTATTGCTGTTGTGGGCCGGGAGAAGAAGAGGTTTTGACGCGTTTGGTTTTGCGATTTTCGATGAGTTGAGGTAGGGATGTTTTCTTAAATTCATTTTACTTTCAAGAGTTGTTATAAGTCAGTAAAAGTATGAAAAATATATTTTTATAATTACGTGAGTCATATGAATTGAATTGAAATGTTTGGATGGCTTTGATTATTTACTTGATTGATTTATTGAATTATCGAGGAAGCTGGTTATTCTGATTTGATGTTTTGGTTTGTTAAGTTGGTCATTGTTGAATTGATTTTCCTTAGATTACTGGAAGAGGTTTAATGTTGGAATTTAGTTTAATTTTGAAAATGGTTGATTTTAGAAAAGATTCAAAACTGAAATTTGGTTTGATTTTGGAAAGGATTTGATATTTGAAGCTAGTTGGAAACGGGTTGGAAAATGTGGTTTTGATGGGACCCGTAAGGGTGGCATAGTCCGAATTTTAGACGAAATGTTACCCAAATTTTTATAAAAATTGGAGTTATTAAAAAAAGGGTTACGTTTGGAGTTTGAATTAGTTAGAAAAGAATGAATTATGTTTTGAATCTGAATTATTGATGGAATTAATAAGAGGTATGATAAGAATGAGTGTGAGAAGAAGATTGATTTTTTAGTTTGATTTTGAATAATTGAATGATAATGAGAATGAATGTGAAAGTGAAATTGAATTTAATTGAGATTCCTGGGCAGTAGCAAAGATTGTGGTCCGTCCCGCTTGCTCCGGGTCAGTGATTGAGATACCTAGGCAATAGCAAGGATTGTGGTTCATCCTGCTTGCTCCAGGTAAGTGATTGTGATGCCTGAGTAGTAGAGCAGTAGTGGATTATTCCACTTGCTCGAGGTTGAGCTTTTAAACACCCGCCTGGGTAGTAGCGGTAGTAGTGGTTCTTCCACTCACTCAGGGTTAAGCGGGTAGTAGTAAGAGGGTTTTAGCTCAAACTCACTTGCTCCACAATGAGTTTCTGTCCATGGTTTGCTACCAGGACGGGTTGGATTGGATATATAACCGACAGATGATATCATCAGCCATAGGACAGGCATGCATCATACTTCATTTGTTTGCCATTGTTTGGATGTGCTTAAATTGTTTTGGTTTACCAAATTGCTTATCTGTTATTATCTTGTAATTGTAATACTTACTGTAACTGCTTCTTAAACATGTTTGTCTTGTATTGTTTGTGTTTGTGTTTGGTTCTATTTTGAGACTGCGTATTGGTAAATGAATTGAGGCCTTTGATGATAGTGTGGTTGATTATGTTTGGGCCGGGGGCCGGTATTTGATTATATTATATTGGGCAGGAGGCTGTGACTAGATTTTGTTCTGGGTCGAAGGGCTGTATTTGATTATATTATGGTATATTATTGAATTATTGAATTTTTTTATATTTTAAATAAAAGAACTTTGAATTTGGATAAGTAAACGTCGGGTTTTTTTAAAAAATATTCATAAGATAACGATAATCACTGAAGATTTATCCCTCACCCTTATTATTAAAATGTTGTAAGAGGGATAGGAGTTGTATGTTTTATACGTATATTATATTTATTAGCTACTTATGTAAGATGTCGTGTATATAAATATATGTTTTTTTTGAAGATAAAGTAGTTTTTCTGGTTTTCAAAGAAATCAGCGATACAGTTTCGAGTCAAAGGCTCCTATTTTATTATTAAGTATAGGAAGTAGTCATAATACTTCTTACTATAAGAGTGCCGCAGCTGGAGGCGTGATATTTTGATAGTGAGGGTGTTACACTTTCCTGTTTCCATTTCCATTTCCAGTTGGTTGACCCAACCTCTCCATACTTGAGCCCAAGGTTCGAAAAATCGGACCGGTCATCAAACCGCTCTAGCTACTGGTTCACTGATTCATTGGTCCAATCGGTCTAACCAATGGTTCAACCGAAAAAACTGTTTTAAAATAAAATAATAAATAAATTATAAATAAACATCCTAAAATATAATTATAGTATAATATAAATATTAAAATAGTTTTCAAATTTAAAAAACTATATTAAATGTCATCAATCAAATTCATATAATCTTGTTAATATACAAACTCAAGTTAAATAGTATAAAGAAATTTCAAATATTAAATGTCAACATAAAGATTTATCAATCATCAAAACCTCAAGATGTTCTTGTGAGTTTCTATTTTTTTGGGATAATTATTTAAACATATTATGTAATTATCATTGTGATTTCAACTATTGTGCTAAAGAAACCTTCAAGTAACAAGGATATGTTGATGGTGGTGGTGTCTTCTAAGGCATCAATGTCTCATCATCCATCCCCTCCAATTTCTTCAGCTAAAGCCATAACAAAAGAAATGGTACCAGAAAATGAGGTAGTTAATGGATAATCAAATGAGAAAACAAAGCCAGCAATTACAAAACAATAAACAAAGCCAGCAATTACAAAACACAATGAAAAACAGATATAAAATTTAAAACAGCCCACAACACAATGAAAAATAACAAGTTAGGAGCCATCAGCAATTAAAAACAGGAGCCACAACACAATGATTAACCATGTTCTTAACCTAAAGCAGGAGCCATCAGCAATTAAAAACAGGAGCCAAGACCCAAGAAGAGTAAGTTTTCACCATTAACAAAACAGCAAAACAGAATAAGTTTTCAGCATTAACAAAACAGCAACACAGAGTAAGTTTTCTTAACCTAAATTCTACCTACAGCATTCAACAATATTGCAAAATAGAGTAAGTTTTCAGCAAAACAGAGTAGCATTCAGCAACAACCATTACAAAACAGCAACATAACAACAACAGTGCCATAACAAAGCAGCATAACAACAACAACACCTTAACAAGTCACTAATCAGAAATTCCAAATTTAATTAACAATCCTATTCTTGTTTCGTGCATTTAATTACTCATAAACAAAACTCAACTCCACCTGAATTGTTAATTTAACCTTGGTCTTATGGAATCATAAATAGGAATACATTACATGCTCTTTCTTCTCAAATTCAAGCAACAACACATGATTTCACATTTTAAAACCTTATTTACCAGCTTCTCTTCTAATTCATCTGGAATATGCACAAATGCACTTTACAGTATCCAAATATCCAAATACAACAACTCAATAATCTCATGTTCTCAACTCTCAGGACAGCAACAGGTATACAACCAAAAAAAATTAACAACGAAAGACAAAAGCATAACCATAACAGAATCAAACAAAATCAGTCAATCACTGTAAAAACTAAAATTCAAAATAGAAATTAAAGATAATAGAACTATAAATTATCAATAGTAAACCACAGACAACAATAATTGAAGAAGAAAAATGAAAAATCAGTAAATCACAAATTCAAAATTATTAATTAACAATATTCAACCATTATTCAACCTATTATTCAACCTAGGAATTCATAGATTAATTAAAAATTATTCAACCAATAAGGCCATAACAAGTTCAGAGATTATTCAACAATTATTGTTAAAAAAATAGTAAAATGCCTAGAAGAACAGAGCTGGCGACGGAGGCATGAACAGAACTGGCGACAGAGGTAGGAACAGAGCTTGTGACGGAGGAACAGAGCTGCGCGACGGAGGAAGGAGGCGAGCCCCGACGACTGTGCTTCCACTACTGAGAGTCTGATACGTTAGCTAAGTGAAAGACCGACTGAGCTTCGAAGCTCCAACCGGCGATGGCGTCAGGAGCAGTCTGGCGGCTGAACGAAAGGGAGGGATTGAGCTCGCCAGTGTTGAGAGGAATGGCCAGTTCGAGGGTGATCGGAGGGACGAGAGAGGGAGTGTGTGCTGCGCTGTTAAAGAGTTGGAGGGAGTTAGGGTTGGTAGGTTGGGGGTGTTTCACTGAATGCTAAACGGCTGCGTTTTGGCGTTTTTGGGCAAAATAAGAAAACCGGCTGGGTCCTGGTTCGGTCCAACCGACCGGTTCTCAGCTGGTTTAGTGGTTTAAAAACGGTTTTGATTCTGGCGGTTTTTTATGTTGAACCAAACCGTTAAAGTCACCGGTTCGCAGTTAAACCGGTCAGACCGACCGATCCGGTCCGGTTTTCAAAACCTTTCTTGAGCCATCACAGCCGCACTCGCTTGCATCGAGTTAGCTAAATTTCTCATCGCCTCCATGAACTCGACATGGTTATCGGCCGGTTGGTCATCCTCATTATCTCTCCATACACGCGGTTGACCTCGTCCGCGAGTTGCCGTTCAAGGTCCTGTCTACACCAAATGATTGATATCAAGGTGATTAGCCTCAATATCTCAAGCTTAGTGCTTCAATTATCTCAAAAAGGCACTCACAAACAAGCATGCTATACATATCAAGCAGATTACTTAAATAGCACGAAAGAAAAACGACCCAGAGTATGCAATGAAGAACAATCGGTCCATCCTTCAGGCTTACGAGGATGAACCGCTCTGATACCACTAAATGTAACACCCTATTACACTAAGCCTTAACTCATGCTGTAAAGCAAAGGATAACAAAGGGCCACGATAGTTTTAAAGCTCGTACAATAATATACATAGAAGGAAATAATAATACTAGAAGCCCGATAAAGAAATAAAGCTCAAACAGAGATACAAAAGCGTGAAACATTGACACACGATAACCAAACGCAACGGATAGGATATACAAGATAAAGATATAGGTATAATATCCAAAAGAATACTAGCCGCAGCCCGTAGAGTTTAGACCGACTAGTTAATACAGACAAAACAGAGTTTTTAAAATAAAATAGCAACATCCTAACTCTCAAAGTAAGCCTCTAAGGCAACAAAGTATAATAACAAAAGTGAGAGAATCTACATCAAAATAATCCAAAATTCAAGGATAAAAGCGAATCCTCCGCTCTGTCACCATCCCGCAAACTCACCGAGGTGGGTTGCGACTTGCATCTGAAAAATAACAACACATATGGTATGAGAACCGGAGGTTCTCAGTATGGTAACAGTGAGCAATATATAAGATATAAGGTTTTAGGACGCCAAAGGCAATTCTAGAACTTGACATCGAGCATTAGATTCAAACTTAGAAACATTTAAGTAAAAACCATAAAGGGTTATCTAAATCCTAAGGGTTTTCTAACTAACTGTAAACACCGCTGTCCCACAGTCTTCACTAGCCTATCCTCCATACGATCCCAGTGCCACTGCCTACCGAGCCTCCCCAATCGCAGTAGAAAACACAAATAACTGCAAACAAGTAAACCACAGGTAATATGCATATATAGCAAGTAATTCAGGAAGCAAGTAAACATGTTATACACTTAGGCAAAATATGCAGATAGGCAAAGCAAGCAAATACACAGAAGATGCACATGATGAATGCCTATCCTATTGGTCGTGATATCACTTGTTGGTTCAACTGTCAATCTGACACATCCCCATGGGATGTTGCTATTCTGTCACGAATAATTGGTACCCCAGGGATATAGTGCTCGGCCCATTATCCAGGAATATAGTGCTCGGCCCACTCTTGCAACTTGAAAGGATGCGAGCAGGATACTCTGCCTCAAACCTCACATCTCAACGTAAGCGGGACTAACCAACGTTCTTACGCTGGCGCTGCGATCTCGACAAGCGGGATTAACCACCGTCTTTGTCAGGCGCATAGCGACTCATCAATCTCAATACATAACAGTATATAATAGAAATTCTCATTGATCACTGCTCATAGCATAAGTTCATTAATCTTTTCCAAGTTCCAAGTTCACTTTAACCATCCTTAATTCACAAGTTCTCAAATTCAGCATCAATATAGTACTCCTCCAAATTCATTCAACAATTCCATCCATAGTACTTCCCAAACTAAGTCTCCGTCTTCTAAACTCACTAACAAAATACTAATTTTGAATCAACCCAATTCATTCTCACTAATCTAGGAGATGTTACCGAAGCATGATATCGAGTCGCTCAGGAGCGTGTTGAACCACTTGATAGCCGAGCTGGCTAGGGTTACCGGAAAGGCTCGGTGTTGGACAACATCGACCGCTCCTTCCAGGTTCATCATGGCCTCAAAGGCCATTGTACTTGATGTCGATTGGCTTGTCAAACCCTTTTGGTAACCTTACTCTCAAGACTTTCTCGGTGAATGGGGTTGCTCCCATTACCACGCATTCATGTTGCATTTGCTCGGAATCTCTCTGGTGTCTTTCTCCATGGCCCTCCTATCAGAATCTCGGGATCGACTACAATTTCTACACCTCTCGTGATGTCAATCTGGGGTTCTCGTTTTGTGCTCCCTTCTGGAGCCGGTTTGAGAGATCGGTTTTTCCTTGTACTCTGTAACGACCCAACTTCTAGCATCTCATGAGCGTACTAAAAGCAAGGTGTTACTACATATGTCCTTACAACTCTAACCCTTTATTAAATAATATATGAGCTTGACTCGTCGTTAAAGAACATGAGCATAATTTTGGAGAAATTTTTTTTAAAACATTTATTGAATAGCAAGCCAGACAGGAATTAATCAACAACAAAAATATAAATAAGACTAATAGAATATCCACAACATATATCACACATCAGTTTTTCCGAGAAACTATCATCGTCACTAAGAGAAAACAAAGAGAGGGATTCCTACTCTAGGGGATGCTAATCTCAGCATAAGAGAGAAATCAAAGAATGAAGCCAAGGGTTCCCTCAAAAGAGGGCGCCCATGTTCTAGAATATTCTTAAGACAATCTTTCACCGAATGAGAACCACCTGCATCCTCATCAGCATTAAGACAAACCTCAATAAAGTCCCAGAAAAGTCGTTGGTCTTCTTTCTATAACAATTCACTATTCACAAGGCACACGCAAAATGAGAAAAGGAGCAATGAAAGCATTTATTTCTGCAATAAAAGGAGAACGTACCCAGCTTCTAGAAGCAAAGGAGTGCCGGTTCACTTAGCGCGAAGTGAAGTTTAAGCAAGAGCAAGATCAAGAATCGAGCGAGATCCAGATCGAGTAAAAGCGAGATCCAGATCGAGTAAAAGCGAGATCTAGAATCGAGCAAGATCAAGATCGAGATCGAGATCGAGAATCAAGCAAAATCGAGATCGATCAAGAGCGAGATTGATATTGAAATTGAGAGAGATTGAGATCAAAGCAAAAGCGCGAAGTGTGATTCAATCTTTTGTTGCACCACAACCAAGAAATCAAAATCATCATAACTGTAGTAATAACAACGAACCTGCTTCCTACAAAAATGTGAAGCACCATAACGCAGAATCCAGCGAAGGCTCCAGAAGCGCCGAGGGATTCTTCCTATGAACTCTGAAGGTGATAAAGAACGTGATCGAGATAGCCAGCAAAGATTCCGTTATTGGTAAAACGATGAAAGAGAATAAGAAGATGATGATGCAAATATAAAGAGACCTAAATTGACAAAGAAGAACCACAAACAAATATAAAGGAAACTAAATAATCAGATACAAATAGAACCCAACAACATAAAAAGAAAACAAAGTTTAATAGTAAACCATAACGAACAACAAAGAGAAATAAAAAAAAATTTAACAAAAACTAAGTAATCAAACCAAAATAATAAAATCCAACAAAATTAGGAGAGCACAATTGTACTTTTGGATAATACAACCTCAAATTCAAAGGATTTATAATAATATTAAGTGTAAAACACCAAAAGAAAAAAGCAAAAAAAGATAAATAGAAAAAATACCATAGTTATCAAATCCGGAACGAACCGACTGATTCGACAAAAAATTTAGTGAACCGGACCATTAACCAGTCTAGGCTAACCTTTAAACCATACAAACAAATGAACCGGTCAAATTCGGTATAAATTGCGGACCAAACTGGATCGGTCAACTCGCAAAATGACGTCATCACGTACCGATTACAAAAAATTGGGGGATTCAAACCTGGGACTGCTGAAACACAAAAGACCTTTCCAACCACCAGGGTAAAATGCTCTTTTACATTATGGAGGCCTTTTTATAAATATATTATAACTTATTAGACATATCTTAATTAATAACTTCATCTTATTATGCAGAATTTAAAATTTTCATATCCTTTTATCTTTTTATTCTAATGAGTAATTTTTATACTTAATTTAATTGATTTTTTTATTTTATATTTACTCACTTAAATTAATTATTTTATAATTTTACATCATTATTAAAAAACATTAAACGTTGTTAAATATCTCTAAATTAAAAAAGATAAACAAAAATATTTTTATTAATCATACCATTTTTTTATTAATAATTATATAATATTTATTAATATTAACTCTTTTTCAACATATATTTAATTAATATAATTAACTAATAAATTATTAAAATATTAAAATAAGTTAATTTAGTACAAAAAATTTATTATAAAAGAAATTAAATTTTATATAATTATTTAATTATAACCGAATTAACCGGTTCAATCTGTGATCCACTGTGACCCAATGATCCAGTAGTCTGATCGAGTTGATTGTCGGTTCGGTTATGATAACTATAAAAAATACAATACACAAACTTACATATCAAGTTAAAGGAAAAAAAACAATAAAACCATGACACTACTAAATAAAACAAAAAATGAATAAAAGGAAAAAAATACAAAAAAAATAAATTTTGTATTTATTTTTCAGTGTAACGAAAACTAAGTAATCAAATCAGAATAATAAGACCCAACAAAATTAGGAGAACACAATTGCACTTTTGGATAATACAACCTCAAATTCAATGAATCAATTCATTGGGCTCAGAAAAAAATAGTCAAAAACACATGCATTGACAATACACTAAAGTGTTATTCAACATGTCATTCAATATGTTAAAGAAAAGAAAAAATAGGAATCAAAATGACAAAGAAAGTTGAATGGAAATTATTCAAGTCAAGGAAACATAGTCAAAACCATGTATCGAAAAAATGAATAGAATGGGAAGAAATTGTATCAACGGAATGAAAGGAAAAACTCAATAATACTAATTCAATAGATAATCACCATCATCAAAGAGACACAAACAGAGCTTCATCAAAAGCCATACTATCACTATATGCTACACAGGAAAATAGAGAGCAACAAACTTAGAGCATAATAATAACGAAAACCCCATAAAGAAAAAAAAAGCAAGAAATATTATATTTTTTTTTTATGCATTTATTTATAATATTGGACCTTCTCCAAATACACGAGTTTCTTTTTGAATAATAAATGGCATGCCATACAAAACAAATTAAGTGTTTTATTTTGTTTAGAGACATATATAATTCAAGATTTATGCACAACTACTGTACAACTATCCGAAAATGAATCTAGTCAACACATGTAAATAAAAAATTAACTACTTATAAGTTATAAAGCCATGTGTGAAGTCCCCCAAAATATGGGTACTTTTGACATACACGAAGCAGTGAACCACAAGTGCATAACACCATAATTTTCACTTTAAGACTACACAGTTTACACAGCCTCCATTTCTAATTTTTTGATTCTCTGTCACCCTCTGATCCCTCCTTAGCGATACCTTGCTTGATAAACCACTATTTTATGATTTATCTTGGGTTTAATTGAGTGTTTTTATCAATTTTTCATCCACTTATTCATATAAATTGTATGGTTTTACAATTCCTTCCTTATTCTGTGATATATGTGAAAACATGTTTCCTAGACCTTAAAACTGTTAATTTTAATTATCCTTTATTACCATTTGATGTCGTGATCTGTGTGTTGAGTATTTTCAGGCTTTATAGGGCAGGAATGGCTTAGAGGACAGAAAGGAAACATGCAAAAGTAGAAGGAACGCGCAAAATGAAGTTTTGAAGGAAATGGCAACGACGCGCGCGCATGGACGACGCGGACGCGTGCCTAGCGCAAAGCACGAGCGACGCGTACGCGTGACTGACGCGTACGCGTGACAAGAAAAACTTCCAAATGACGCGCACGCGTAACCTACGCGTACGCGTGACAGATGCCACGTGCAGAAAGTTGCAGAATTCGCCCCTAGCGATTTCTGGGCCCTTTTTCGGCCCAAATCCAAGCCCAGAAACACAGAATAGAGGCTGGAGAATGAGGAAATCAATTCATTGATTGGATCAATCATTCATTCACATTGACAATTTTAGGTTTTATATGTAGTTTTCTAGAGAGAGAGACTCTCTCCTCTCTCTTAGGTTTTAGGATTTAGGATTTCTCTTAGTTTATGGTTCATTCATTTTCAATTCCAGGTTCAATATTTCTTAATTTAGTTTCTTTTCTATTTTTAATTGTCTTAGTATTCTACTTTATCTATTTTTTCTTATTGATTACTTATGTTGCCAAATTGGTTTATGGATTCCTATGTTTAATTTGATTTTCTATTTAATACAATTCGAGGTATTTCAGATTTATGATTGCTTTCTTCTATTTATGATATAAATAATTTAGATTTTTTCCCTTTGCTTTGGTTGAGTAATTGGTGACACTTGAGTTATCAAACTCAGCTGTTGATTGAAAATTAGAATTTGCTGATTGATTTGGATCCCTCTAAAGCTAGTCTTTCCATAGGAGTTGACTAGGACTTGAGGAATCAAATTGATTAGTCCACTTGACTTTTCTTTATTTAGTAAGGGTTAACTAAGTGGGAGCAATAAACAATTCTCATCACACCTGATAAGGATAACTAGGATGGGATTTCCAGTTCTTATACCTTGCAATAGTTTTCATGATAATTAATTTACTTTCTTGCCAGATTATTTTTCCTGTTCGCTATTTAAAAACCCCAAAAAAAGATAATCTTCCATAACCAGTAATAAATCACACCTCCCTGCAATTCCTTGAGAGACGACCCGAGGTTTAAATACTTCGGTTATAAATTTTATTGGATTTGCTTAAGTGACAACTAAAACTTTTGTACGAAAGGATTCTCTGTTGGTTTAGAAACTATACCTACAACGGGAATTTATTGTGAAAATTCTTTACTGACATTAAATCCGATCATCAAAATGGCGCCGTTGCCGGGGAATTACAATTGTGTGCCTTATTATTGGTTATTGTAAATATTTTCTGTTGCTTGTTATTTTATTTTTGTTTTTGTTTTTAATTTATACTTTTATTAGCTACTATGAGTTCTCACCCCTCTGGCTTTAAGTTTGGTTCCAACGTTGTTGTAAGGAATGGAAGCTATAATAGAAACATGCATCAAGGTCAAAACAATCAAAGATGGAAGGAGCCCCGAGGATCTGATCAACCCTTTCGACAACAACACCTTCCAAGATACCATGGACAACGACCATTCTACAATGCATGCCAAGACAATAGTTATGGTGGACCCCTTCATGACAAACTACCTCCACCAAATTACTATGGTCAAGAGCCATTCCGAGGTGCGTACCAAGATGATAGATATGGTGGACCTCCTTGTAGTTACCAACAAGCCCCATCATATGCCAATGAACCACCTCCTCAACATAGCTTCGAACCACCATATTCACAAGCCACCTACAACCATTCGCCTCCATATGACCCTAACCCTTATCCACCCCAATTCCAATTCAATTACTCCCAAGAACCACCACTTCCATATGCACCATGTCCATATCCATCGACCCAAGAATCACAGGCTCGCCTCAAGGAAACAGTAGATCAATTTCATGCAACCCTTCATCAACTAGAGCAAGCGATAAATCAATTAGCTTTCCGACGTTTGGGCACTCAAGGGACTCCCATGGCTTCATGTAGAGAATCTAATAAAGAACGTAGCATGAAGGAGACACTAGAAGCTCCGGTTGACAGTACGGAGCATGACTTTGTACTGGAACAAGTAGAGGAAGCTGAAATTATCAAGGAAGAAGAATTGGTTGAAGACTTAGGAGACGCTGAACCTCCATGGGAATCAAGAGTTGTGGAGAATTCTGCCCAGAAATTTGCAATTGATGCTAAGGAAGATAGTGCACAACCCCCAAGGTGTGTATCTTATGAAGAACTGGACGGAACAGATCAGGAAGCAAGTTTCCTTGGTAATGATCATCATGAAGCAAGCTCTCCTAGTGATGAACTTGCATCCGCAATTGAATTTTTTGAGATTGAAGAATCTTCCTCAAGTGAATATGAAGATGATGTAGAGGTAGATTTTTCTCAACCTCCAACTTATGACTTGAGTGATGAGGAAGAAATCAAAGACTTTGATCAAGACGTGGTTGCAGTTGAAGAGGTTTGTAAGGAAGTGGAATTATTCACAGAAGAGTACAAGGGAGTGGAGCTTGAAAGACCACTGGAAATACCTCTCCCAAGGCCATTACCACCCAATACAAACTTCAAGTGGGTAAAATCATTAGCCTTTATCTTTACCTTTCCACTTGAATATGGTTTGCTTGAAACCGATGGCCAGCTTAGAGATCTTTGTGGCTTTAAGAGTAAGAGGGAGATGGTTAGTAATAGGAGTTGGCACCCAAAGTTCAATACGGTTCCACACTCCAAGTGGAAGTGCAGGGATTGGTATAGAGCTCGATTGGATGGGTTTCGGAAGAAGTTTGGGTATCTCAGTGGAGATTCAGATTGTGTACCGCCCGGTTGGAATAATGTAGATAAAAGTGAAGATGGGTACAAAAGTAAAGTTTGGGATCCTGGAATTCATTCTGATAATCAACACCCATGGAGCCTGAAAACCTGCTATAACTTGCTCGAAGGCTTTACGTGCCTAGTTTGGGACCCCGGAGGCTATTGGAATTGCAAACGTTGGTGGAGATTTCTGGATGAGTTCAAGCACAAGCTACCATAACAAGAAGCTCATCAAATGTCCAACTTAAGGACTTTAACTAAAAGTGCTAGGTGAGAGACAACCCACCGTGGTATGATCATTCCTTTTCAATCTTAATTTTATTTTGTTCTATTTGTTTTTAGTTTATTTTTTTATTATTTTATTTTCCCTAGAATCATTCAAAACATCCGCATCAGCATCTGCATCTTGCATTCTGCATATTCGATAAAAAAAAAGCAGCTCACACCACGCGTGCGCATAGGCCACGCGTGGGCGTCGTATCCCAATCAGCGTCAATATCCAACGCCCATAAAGTTGGGCTGGAATCGTGCGGCTGGTGTGCGTTAGGCACAAATTGGCCCACGTGTGCGCGTCAATGACGCGTACGCGTCATTTTCATTTACTCACACCACGCGTAAGCGTGGGCGACGCGCACGCGTCGCCTGAAAAATTTTTGCCCCCCCCCCAAATTGAAACAGAGAGTTGCGCCAAAACGACGCTGGAATCGTGCGTTTAGCACGATTCTGGTCGACGCATACGCGTGCTTCACGCGTACGCGTCATCTTCACCTACCCCTCTTCACGCGTTCGCGTCAATGACGCTTTCGCGTCGTTTCAATTTTACCTCATCCACGCGCACGCATGATCCACGCGTACGCGTGGATTTGAATTCACTAACCCCCCACTGATGCGGAAACCCTAGCCCCAACGTCACTTTTTTCCCCCTCCTTCCCCAACGTTCCCTCTCCACTCTCCCTTCCCCCTTCCTCCATAACAGCCGAGCTCACCACCACCGCCGCACCCAGAGCGCCGCCCACCACCACTGCCACCGCTCTCCACCCTCACCCCTCCCTCTTCTCTTCTTCTCCTACTTCTTCCTCCCTCATCCCTCCCCTGCCTCCGCCGCGACCGAACCAGCCCCCGCCGCCACCGTCGACGACCACGCCACCACCATCACCCCCTCCCCCTACTTCCTTTTCTTCTCTCCCTTCTCTTCCTCTTCTCACCCCTGCCCCATTGCCAACCCCAAGTCCGCCACCACCGCACCTCCTTGCGCCGCCGTAGAGCCGCCGCGCCGTTACCACTTCCGACGATACCAACCCTCTTTCTTCTTTTCCCAATTCTAGAGTCACAACACCTCCCAGGTTTCACTGCCTCTATCTCTGCAAACTCAAATTCTACTTCTGTTAAGTTAGATTAATTAGCTTAGTTACATTTTGTTAGAATTAGGATAGTTAGAGATGCCTGTTCGTAGTGGATTTTAGGTGGTTAGGTAGTTAGGATATGGTTAGTGGATTTAGGTCTGATAATTGCGCCGTTCTTGCTGCTTGCTTTATCTGTTTTGCAATTTTGAAATTGCTGTGCTGTTGATGCTGCTAATATGCTGTTCATTACTGTTTAAATGCTGTTTTGACATTATTCCACCTAAATGGCATTTCTTGCTACAAATTGAATTTGTTTCTTTTCTGAACTCATATGACTTGCTATTTGCTACTCTTTTATGTACTACTTTAATGTCATATGAACTGAATTTCTGTTGCTGGGGAACGTCCAATTTATAGCCGGCATGCTGCCAAAATTTTTGAAAAATTTAGTTTTATTGAACTTGACACTTTTGAACTTGAGACTTCTCCTACTCATACCAAGGAATTGGTTGCGTTTAGGGATTAACCAGCTACTTTGTTCTGCTTAATGTTACCTGCATCATGTGAATCACCTTGTTCTTCATGATAATTGACAAATGTTGCGGTTTATATGAGCCTGACTTGATTTGTTGATGCTGTTGTGATCTTACCTGCGCTAACTTGGTTCCTTAATTTTAGATTCTTAATATATGATTTTAATGAAATTCAAATATGAATTACAATTGACCTTTCATTGCTATTTTATCAGTGACCATTAATTCTTTGAATGCATATTCTTTGCTCATTATCAATTGCTGGATTTACCATAAGAGAAAGCTGGCTACATTTAAGAATCATTGCTTCTTGCTATATGCTTTATGCTATATGCTTTATGCGCCAACTGCTTCGCCTTGCTTTATGCTTCTTGATTCATTGATTTCTTGTTCTTCATGCTATCTGCCACTCACAACATTCATCTGGCTGTTGATTCCACTATTTGTTTTTTCAGGAACGTTCCTTTAACTGCCGGAATGCTGCCCGATTTTTTTGCAAATTGTTTCACTCAAATCCCATTCATGAATTGGCTTTGGTACTTTTGAATTCTGCACTAATGGGTTTCAACCAAGCCAATTTATGGACGAATGGGCTAGCATTCCTATTCTTTCTGGTTCCCTTCTTAGTTAAATCGCATTATTGATGATTTTATTCATTTTTGTGCTTCTTTTATCACACGATTTATCATTAATAATCTGCATTGTATGCTTGAATGTGATCATGCTTGTTTCTAAACCTTTTGCACTTCTAGGAACTACATTACCATGCCACTAATTCTAACCTACTTCTTTGGCTTATAACTTAACTGACTATTAACCACTTTCATGGCATGTTTATTATTATTTCTTGACAAACAAGCATTCTGCATCTCATAGTTTTTGGTTGTGAATTAATTTCTTTGAACTGTACCTTGCATTCAGTCCAACATCCTATATAATTCTGACTCACTTCATGCATTGGCTTTCATTCCTCTTTTAATCATCTATGCTTATATTACTTGAATACTATTTGCCTTCCTGTTTTCCTACTTTAGTTTAATAAATTGTATCCTGGAACCTCTACTTTTCAGGATGTCAGATCCAAAAGGAAAAGAAAAAGCTAAAGCAGGCACATGCAAAAGAAAAAGAGGAGAATCATCTACCACTATTTTAGATATACTACATGATGATTCCGGGCGTGAGAAGAACTTTACTCCGCAGGAAAAAGCTGATCAGTTAGTGCCTGCAACTGATCCAGTCAAGTTTGCAAATTAATATTGTGAACTGAAGTATCCGATCTTTGCAACTGCAAGGAACCTATATCTAGAAAAGACCCTCAGAATTCCAGCTGAATTACAACAGTACACTACAGAACAGATAAAATAGAGAGGCTGTTCTTTCTGGAGAGGAATTTGACTGAGGTTAATGCATCTTGGGTCAGGAAATTTTACTGCAACTATTTTAAAACGACCCTGGATGCAGTCCAGCTCAGAGGAAAACAAGTTTTAGTTACTGAGGAGGTAATTGAAGATATCCTCCATTTTCAGCCTAAGTCAAATGAACCAGATGGTTACCAGAAGGCTGAGAAAGATATGAGGTTTATGCGTTTTGATTGGGAAGCAATGAAGCGCACCATAGCTATTGACCCTACTATCCCATGGGTTATGGGTAAGTCAACAGTGCACCCAAAAGACATAAAAATTATTTATCTTAATGATGAGGCTCGGCTATGGCAACAAATTCTGAGCAACTATGTGATGCCGAGCACTCGCGAGACTGAGGTGCCAGCTGCCATGATTACTCTTATCTGGTGCGTGATAGAAGGCAAGGACCTGTACCTTCCTCGATTCATCCGTCACTCCATGGCTAAAGTCCATGTTCGAGGCACTCTACCTTTCCCATATTTGATTACCCAGTTGGGCCGCCGAGCTGAGGTACCCTAGGAGCCTAAGGATGAGAAGCCACCAGCCGCAGACTACAGGAAGATCATCCCATATGGCAGGAAGTTCGTGGCTCTGGGCTACAGACCGCCCTCTCTCACTACCTCCACTGATGCAGCCACATCCTCTGATGCCCCTTTAGCACCTGCCGCACCACCCACACCCACAGCACCCTCACCTGCCTCCCAGCCCATTTACCACCTTGTGCACTGCCTATTTGAGCGCCTAGATCAGATGGAGCATCACAACCAGCAGCGATATGAGCGGACTGAGCGTCGCAGTAAGCGATGCTATGAGCATTTAAAGCTGATGATCAGATCGGGACACCCTGACATCCCCTCCGAGCCTGACACACCATCAGAGCCATCTGAGGAGGAGGCGGATGAGCATGAGGAGGATGCACGAGCAAAGGCTGAGCAGGCAGAACCCGAGCAGGCAGCGCCCCAGCATGAGGAGCCCCAGCAGATCCACAGGTCCCTAATAAAATTAAATAGCAAGAAAGTAAGTGACAATTAACTAATAAAATAAAGAAAAATCAAATACTATAAAGGGTCTTGGCAAGGGTTGAGAGTCAAGGTTTCCTATCCTAGTCATTGACCACAAACATGAAAATTATGAAGAGTAAATCCTATTTAGTCAACCCTAACATCAAGGGTAAGTCAAATAGATATAATTAATCTTAATCTACAAATCCTAGTCAACTCACTAATTAGCTTAATAAAAGACTAGTGTTAGTGGAAACAAAATCAACCAACAACCCTAAATAACCAATCAATATTGGACATCAATGACTCAAGGTCACCTAAGTCCTCAATCTCAAGACAAGAGTGTGAAAAACTACTCAATAACTAAAAAGGATATTTTATCAAACACTTTGAGGGCATATAAACAAAACATCTTAAATTGCATAAATTATAAAAGTTATAACTATCAAACTCAGAAAAACAATAAAGATAACTCAAATAAGCATCAATAACATGAAAAACATCAAAATTATATTAATAGAAAACCAAAATTCTCAAGAGTTCATGAAACTAAAGAGTAGCAAAATAGAAAAATTAACAAGAAAAGCTAAGTGAATTAAGAGGATAGAATAAGGAAATATAAAAAAAAAAGTAAAGGTTTAATTACTCTGTTGATCCCTATAGTTTTACAAAATTTTTAATTAGGTCACTATACTTTTTTTCCTTTTAATTGAGTTCTTGCACTAATTTTTTTTAATTGGGTCCCTACACTTTTTTTTTCTTTTATTTGGATCCCTCCACCAATTTTTTTTTCAGTTGGGTCCCTATAAAATTAAGCCAATTACTGCTAAGAGGGACCTAATTAAAAAAAATTGGTACAGTAAATCAATTAAAAGAAAAAAAAGTATAGGGACCTAATTGAAAATTTGTGAAACTATAGGGACGAACAGAGTAATTAAACCAAAAATAAACTAAAACAAGATTAAAGCCTAAATCTAAGGAGGAATGAAACTAAGAAATCTCTCTCTAGAATTGTCCTAAAACATAATAAAAACCTAAACTATCACTACTTGATTCATCCCTCTTCAATCCTTGGTTCAATATCATCAGAAATGAGTTGGATTTGGTCCAAAATGGGCTAGAAATTGTAGATCATGTGCTGCATTAAATGAGACACGTGCTCAGACGCGTGTGTGCGTATGCACACTCAACTTAATGTCCACTATAGACATATGGATATCATTTTGAAGCCCTAGATGTTATCTTTCTAGTGCCACTGGAATCGTTTTATTTGGACCTCTATATCAAGTTGTGATCAATTTAGTACGAAAATGTCAGGATTGACAACTTTGCAAATCCTTCATTTCTTGAATTCTTCCACTTTGCATATTTTTTTTTTCACTTCTTCAAGCCATCGTTGCCTTCAAAATCTTAAATCACTCAAACAAACATATCAAGGCATCAAATGGAAGAAAAGTGAATTAAAATTGGCAATTCTAAGCATAAAAAACATGTTTTTTACAATTAAACACAATTGGGAAGAGATTCACAAAAACATATAATTTCAAAGAATAAATGCAAAGTAAGTTAATAAAATCCACTATTTTCAAGCCAAAAATAATTATAAAATGTGAATTTATCACTTTTGTAGTTGCTCTTCCTTCTTCTATGGTGCCAAATGCCTTTTCGACTGCAGGAATTAGATGTAAGACCCCTGATTTTTAGAAATTAAATTATGAGAATTTTATATGTTTTATTTGAATATTTAGACTTTTAACTTTATTTTATGAATAAAAAAAATTAATTTAATTATCTCCAATTTTTATTGAATTAATATTTATTTAAAAATAATTTACAAGTTGATAATTAAATAGCATTTCAAAGATAATTAGTTTGTATTTAATTTGGTTTTAAATTATTACTCTACCCCTTAATTTTTATTGAAATACTTACTTTACCAAAGTTACCAAAACAAACTCTAATTTACACTACCCTAAAATCTAACACAACACACCCTCACCTCACCAAACTCTAGCTGTCAACCCCCTGCGTCAGAAAAGAAAAAGAAAAAGAAAAAGAAAAAAAGAAAAAAAGAAAGAAAAGGAAAGAGATAAGGGGGGAACCGAGGAAGAAAGGGGAAAGAGGAAGACGACGCCGGTGGGCATCGCCACCACCGTCACTGCCGTTCGTGCCTCCCGTCACTGCCAGCTTCGTCGCCGAGCTTCCATGGCTGCCATCGCCGTTCCATCAACACCACCAATGGAGGTTCGCCAGGAGAGAGAAGACGTGCAAGGAGAGAGAAGACGCGCGAGGAGAGAGGGAGAACCATGGCCAGCCACATTGCCGTCACTGCCGGAGCTTCCTTCGCCGCTGCCATTCGGTCTGCCATGGAGGAGAACACAGTGGGAAAGAAATCGTTCCTCTGTCACTGCCACTGGCAAAGTTTCTGGGTATCGAGTATGGCTCTGTTGTCGCTGGAACCTCCCCAAAGCTACTACTGTTCGGTTCAGCTATTCCTCTTCAGTTACAGTAAGCGTTTTCGTTTCGGAACCCTTAAAATAAGTATTCTGTTATAATCTGTTAGAAATTCTGAGGTGTTGGTAATGTAGGGTCGAGTTTTAGTTCTTGCATGCTGATTTTAATGGTTGTTGCATGCAACACCAAGCTGCTGCGTTGTCGCTGGAGCTACCGCTACTCCATTCTTTCACTTATTCGTAATTACAGTAAGTTGTTCCTTATTCTGAACCTCTATAGTCGTTGTTTCATTATATATTATTGAGTTTTACACGATGTTAATATCTCAGAATTGAGTTACTGTTGTTGTATGGTGTGTTTGTGGCTGTTGCTGTTGCAGAAAATAGTCAGATTTGATGCCGCTGATTTCAGGCCAAGAGAAAAGAAGTTCTTAGATGTGTTTGGTTTTATGGGTTTCGACTATTTAAGGTAGGGACTTTTTTTTTTAAAATATATTTTATATTATGGAATTGTTGTAGATTGATATTGATGTGTGTAATACATTTTTGGTGATTATGTGAGTATTATGGATTGACCGAGTTATTTTGGATGAATATGATTGTTTACTTGATTGAATTCTTGATTAATTGAGTTGGCGTTGTGATAGTTAACGAAAGTTTGATAATCTGATTTATATATTTATATTGAGAAATGGTTTTGTGATGGAAATTTGATTTATATATTTATATTGAGAAATGGTTTTATGATGGAAATTTAATTTATATATTATATTGAGAAATGGTTTTCTGTTGGAAATCTGATATATATATATATATATATGGAGAAATGATTTTGTATTAGAAATCTGATCTATACGTTTATATTGAGAAATTGTTTGGTTTTGAAACTGTTCAAAAGGATTGAGAAAAGTGGTTTGGATGGAACCCTTGAAGGGTAATAAAGTCCGAGTTTTAGGGGAAGTGCTGATGAAATTTTTATTAGTTTGGACTTAATTAAGTGATTGATTTAAGAATAAATTATTTTTGAGTCTTTTGAAAGAGGCTTAAATTTAAAATGGTTTTGAAGTTAGTTTGATGATTTTGGTTGAATGAAAAGGAGTTTTATAAAAAAGAAAATGGTTTTAAGTGAAGTTGCTTTAGAGGTTTCGGAAGATGTTATGGAAGGTGGCATTGGTTTTGAAGAAAAATGTTCTTTTTAGAAAAAAAGTGTTTTGAATGGTATGATGTATGAAAAATGGGATTTTGGAAAGGATGAAATGAATATTTAACTTGTTTTTAAAAGAATGAATTTGGAAAAAGGTTCATTTTGAATATGCTGAGCTTTTGGGTAAAAAGTGATTTTTGACTAAATTTGATAGATCATAACTTGGTCCTCAAATCTCAAAAATTTGTGAAACTTGATTTAAATTAAAACTGAGTATAACGAGTTTATGATGTTCGAAGAATGGACGAAAAATGAATTTTTGAAACAAAGTTATGAAGGTTTGAAAACTGGGCTTTAAAACTGAAACCTAGAAATTTTGTAGCAGACATCCTATTTTCTTGAAAAAACTCTGTTTTTAACCGTTTAGCTTTCTCGACAAGCTTGTGATCCCTGTAAAACCATATGATGTTTGATAATTGATTTTTAAACTCTGAAATGAGTGTAGAAAAATTCGATGAATTGAGTTTCTAAATGGTTTGCAAACCGGACCGTGAATTTTAGATTAAATGAGATATGGAAGTGATTCTTGGCGAGATGTGAACTGAATACGTTTTATTTTTGAAAGTGAATGGGCCAAGTATGATTTTGAATCGTGATGAATATGAGTTTAAAGACTTATGGTTCGATTTTGATTGTGAATTTAAGTTTGATTGATTGTGGCCTAAATGTCTGGATTGGTAAGGTCTGGGTATTATCCCATTTGTGTGTTGAATTGATAATCATTTTAACGCACTCTGTGGATGCGGTGTGATGTGATCCACTCCGTGGATGCGATGTGATGTGATCCACTCCATGGATGTAGTGTGGTACGAGGACGTCGATGCATATCACCCACATTCTCTCGGATGAAAGGTGAGATGGCACTCTTTATTGAAATGAGACGGTATTCTCTGTTTTCTTGGCATGATTTGTACCTCCAGAAGAAGTTGAGATGACACTCTCTGTTGAGATACTGGTATCATGACTTATTGATTTTTCCTCCTGGGGATGTGCATCGAGAGACTGATCCATGAGACGCCAAGTAGATTTTGTGTCGGGTTTGGCATAATAACCGACATGTGAGCTCATGGTCAATAGGACAAGCATGCATAATATGTATCTATGTGACATTGTTTGGGTGTGCATATTGTATTTGGTTTGCCTATATGAATACTTCTGTTTATCTGCTAATTGCCAAACTTGGCGTAATTGCTCTTAGTTGTGTTTGAACTTAGAATTACGGTGGTTTGAGTGTTAATTGATTATATGTTGAGGCGAAGGCTATTATCTAATTATATTTTGAGTCATAGGCCGTGATTTGATTATATGTTGGGTCAGAGGCCGTGATTTGGTTATGTTTTGGGTCAGAGGCCGTGAATTGGTAAGTCGGTGGAAACTGATATAAATATTGACTTGTGGTGACGTGATCGATGATTTTGGTTTTAAAAGAATATTCGTATGATTTTGAAATAGAGATTGAGATTTGGTAAATTAATGAATAAGAATTGAACGGGATTGAGAATAAAATAATTTGAATAAGAGAAAAGGATTCATAAGGCAAACATAAATCACTGCTGTGAACAAACTTTGATTTTATATATATATATATCTCCTTTTATGACAATTTTGCAACTCCTCTCATGAAATCATGTGGTTAGGTTCTCACCCCCTACAACTTTATCTTTTCAGAAAACGAACGAAGAGGCTTATAAAGAGCTTATTGTACTTTTAGTTATGCAATATGGTTGTATTAGTTTAGCTATTAGTTTTCCTTCTCCATTATTATTATATTTTTATAAAGAGGGATAGGAGCCGAGATTTATAATGATATGCACTGTTTGCAAATTACTTGTATAAAGACTCTTATTATTAGGTGTGCGTGTATATATGTATGTATGTATGTATGTATATATGCAGTGTTGTGATTGGTTTGTAAGTATGTTTGTTGGTGAAAAGAAATAAAAAGAATTTCTGATTTTTCAAAGAAAAGTCTGTTCGGTTTCGAATTAAAGGCTCCTATTATATTATCAAATATATGGATGTTGTTATAGTTTTCTCGCTACTAAAGTGACGCAATCAGAAGCATAACATTCTGGTAGTAAGGGTGTTACACTAGAGCCTCCTTCTCAATAGCCAACTCTAGCTTCTCCAATTCGTCTTGGATATCTTCATCTTCGATATTCGTGTAAGATGGAGTTTGTTCTGCAGTTGGCACAAAGTAACAACCAATAAAAACACGAATGTTAAAAAATAGACATTGGACTTAACATTACAAAAATCTTGAAAATCCTTGGGTTCTATATCTATTACAAAACTCATCATTAAAGAAAATTGAAAGGCACAATTTAAATGATTGCTACAGAAGATATGAAAAATATACCTAGCATATTTTTCACTTTCTTTTGTGAATCAATGCTCTCTTGGAGATCTCGTAAAACAGAGATCAACCTCTTCCACACTAATCTTATTTTCTTTAATTACATTGGCCCCAATATGCATAGCTTCAAATATCTGGTAGCAAATGATGCATCAACAGCTGAATACAATCTTTAGAATCTAGTATAAACTGATTACTCCAAAAGAATATTTGAAGTTGTACCTTTTTGGTAGACTCGGCATCTGCAATAACACGAAGTACTTTCTCTATTTTGCTCAAAAGTGATGAACACTTATCTCCCCTCTGAGTGGCCAGCTTAAGCTCTCTTGTATATCTAAGGGACAAGTTTTTTGTTCCCCGAATGTAAAGAAGCCAATGCTGACTTTCTTGGCCTAAAAGAATCAATCTGTAACGACTCAACTTTCAATACGTCATGATCGTACCAAAAGTAAGGCGTTACTAATCTAATTCTTTTATTATCTATTTTATATTGAGTCTTTATGCATTAATCTATCGATTGTTTTACTAAAAAGTTAAAACTTTTCCGTCAAGAACAAATAACACATATTCACATACTTAATATTAATAATTCATTATAATAATATATACAAAATCAATTACTAAGACCAACCCTCTGAATAAAACTCCAACTAACAAGGCGAGGGAAAAATAAATCCTAACAACAACTCGACTCTTGAACAAACTCTTTCTATGTTTCCACAGCTTCACAATAAGCCTTCACACCTGTAGCTGAAAGAGTTGAAAAGAGGAGTAAGAATTGGGGAGTTCTTAGTAGGGTCGGGGTAGTAAGTTAAATTCATTTTATTATATACTCAGCTAGCAACAACAATCAATATAATACATTCAACTTAACAAATAAAGAATACAGAAGTCAAATAATCATAAAGTATATACAAAGCACCTACACATATACCAAAAAACAAATCACAGAAAAATATGCGCAAACAAGTATGATATATGTCTAGCCCTACGCAAGCCATGAGCTCACGTGTCGGTTGTCTACTCGCTCCCGACATTACCCGAGTACAAGTCCTAGATACAATTTTCTAGATGCATACAGTGTGCATATAAGTCTTACAGCCAAGCTTCAAACAATGTGACTTTTAAATGTATTATAATATGCTTACATCTGAAAAATAGTTCACAATGTGTGGGTGTCTCCACTATAAATTTTGTACTAAGACCCAAACAACAATCACATTTTATCTGCTCTCATGTGGTAGACAGTCTTTTAGAGTCTTTTTATCTTTGGCCTCTGCTCTCTTGTGGCAGAGATCAGCTCTCATGTGGCAGATATTTCTTTAGTTAATATATTCTTTTTTTCTGTGCTCTGCTCTCTTTTAGTCTTTACTCTCTCCTCTCCTGTGGCAGATATCCCTTTAAATCATTTGCTTTTCTTTCTTCATTCTTTTACTTTTTTGCTTTTAATATCTCAAATTATTTTCACATTCTTCTCTTGCCTTTCTCTAAATATCTTATGAAAGGAGAATTATAAGATTCTTAATTTAACTTTGTCTTTCTAAAATTTTTGGAAATTATAACTGATTTACCTTTTTTTTCTTATAAAATAATATCTTTAATAAAACGAATAATAATAATAATAATAATAATAATAATAATAATAATAATAATAATAATAATAATAATAATAAAAAGAGTATTAATATTAATGTTTTTATTTTGATATAAAAAAACTAGTTTGTATGGCTTTATTCTTAATTTTTAGAAAATTTCGTTTTAAATATTAAGCTTTTTAAATATTTTACTTTTTAACACCATATTTTATAAATTACTAATTTAACTTCAAATTTTTAGAAATAACCCTGAACTCTTATAAAATATCTTGTTTATCCGAAATTTTTACTTTTTACTCAAAATATCCACAAAACATATATAATTACTATTTATATTAGTGACAAATGATGATTTTGAATGGTTTGTTGACACGTAGGTGATTAGGGGTCAAGTATATAAGCTGCTGAGTTAGCGATTCAAGTTATAAATATCTTAAACAGATAACTATAAAAGTTGGATATATTAAAAAACAAGTAATAATATATATAGGGATAAATATATATGAGTTACTAATATAAATGACATTAGTAACATAATGATAAAAGATATACGATAAAGCATTAATTAGTAAAGCTAAGTTTATCGATAAATATCGATATTTATTCATACCAGCAGATTTTGAACTCAATAATGATATTATTAAACAAATTCTTATTTTAATTAAAGCAGGTAAAAATAAAATATCAATATAATAATAATAATAATAATAATAATAATAATAATAATAATAATAATTTTATCTTTTATCAAAATATCTCATTATAATAAAAAATTATATAAAAATTCTAATTAATTTAATCTCTAATTATCATAAAATTAACTATGTAAGATATCTTATTGTAATAAAATTATATAATAATCTTTATTAATATAAACTCAAAGTATCATAAAAATTAATTTAAATACCTTTAACAAAATAATTTCTAAAAATGAAAGCTCCAATAAAATAAGCCATAAATTATTCATAATTAACAATTCAAAATATGATGTTTAGCAAAATATTGATCACTTAATTTAAATCATATAATTTTTACCTTTTAAAAATTATCGAAATTCTTGTTTTAATTATGCAAAATATCACATTTAATAAAACTATATATAATAATCCTAGTCAATTTAAACTTCAATAATCATAAAATCAATTTGATTATATCTAATAAAATAGTTTCCAAATAAATAGTACAATTTAATAAAATATGTCATAACTAATTTATAAGTGAAGTTTTAAAAATATGGGTTGTTATAATCTACCTACCTTACAAAAATTTTCGTCTTCAAAAATTGATATTTTTAAACAAGTCAAAGAAAAACATAAAGATTTGACTGTTCAGTTTTCAAACATGAGAAAAATCATATCGTGTGAAAATGAATGAAAAAGTGTAGTGTGGTGGAGAAGTTGTATGATAGATTTAATGTAAATTAAAACTTAGAATCCGAGAACTTAGAATTTTAACAAATAAAATCAAATTTGAACAAAGGAATTCAAAATTTAGAAAGAAAAGGTCAAACATCACAGATAATAGTTACAAGAATTCGAAAGGATGAGTAGAATCAAAATCAAACAAGAGTGCACAAAATACGAAATCCATCAGAAAAAGAGTTAAATCGTACCTTAAGAAAGAAATATGAGGCAAGAAACTTGGATAGGAGCAATAAAAAAAGGTAGCATAATAAGTCGAAACAAATTTATGTTGAATCAAAGGGACAAAAGGTTCACAATTATAGACAACCAAAATCAACGGCAATGTTTCCAAAGATTCAAGAATCGCTTGTTGCGTCAGAACAAATCCCAAGATCAAATCAAGGAGTAGAAAATTTATAAACAATGACAAAACTAAATGTTCCAAAGGATTCAAGAAACAACTAAGAACATAACCAAGCAAGAATATGCATGAACGATAAGTATGGTTGGAAAATTTTTGAAATATATTCCAACAAAAAATTTTGAAACAAAGAATTCCACTGCAAGTAATCAAGGAAGAGATGACACCAAGTCATATTGGCACGAATAAAGATTATACGTCAAAACGGAACTAATTTCTAAAACTTAATTTCTAATTTTCCAAATCAGTGATTTACATTACCTATTACTTCTATTTCATCTATGATAACCTATTAGTGTTTCCGTGTATACAAATCATCAGTATCAAGTTGGCCAGATCTAATACCATGAGAGATGCAATAATCGACAAACAATATTAATTAATAGACAATCATACATTTGAAACTCAAACTCTTGTCATTAGCACAAGTCCTACTACATGACAGACACTCAGAGTATGCAGTGAAGCATAGTCAATCAATTCCGAAGGCTCTATCAGGAACGAACAGCTCTGATACCATCTTGTAACGACCCAACTTTCAGTATGCTATGATCGTACTAAAAGTAAGATATTACTAACCTAATTTCTTTATTATCTATTTAATATTAAGCCTTTACGTGTTAATCCATCGACAATTTTACTAAAAGTTTAAAACTTTTCCATCAAGAACAAATAATACAAATTCACATACTTAATATTAATAATACATTATAATAATACATACAAAAATAATTATCAAAACCTACCGTCTTAATAAAACTCCAACTAACAAGGCGAGGGAAAAATAAATCCTAACAATAACTTGACTCTTGAACAAACTCTTCTATGCTTCCACAGCTCCACAATAAGCTTTCACACATGTAGTTGAAAGGGTCGGAAAGAGGGGGTAAGAACTGGAAAGTCCTTAGTAGGTCGGGGTAGTTAGTTAAATTTATTTTAATATACTACTCAGCCAGCAACAACAATCAACAGAATACATTCAACTTAAAAAATAAAGAACACATAAGTCAAACAATCATAAAGTACATACAAAGCACCTACACATATACACAAAAAACACATCATAGAGAAATATGCACAAACAAGTATGATGCATTTCTAGCCCTACACAAGCCATAAGCTCGTGTGTCGGTTGCCTACCCGCTCCCGACATTATCCAGGTACAAGTCCCAGATATGACTTTCTAGATGCATACAGTGTGCATATAAGTCTTACGGCCAGGCCGCACACAATGTGACTTTTAAATCTGTCGCAATATGCTTATATCTGGAAAACAGTTCATAATGTGTGGTACGTCTCCACTATACATTTGGCACTAAGGTCCAAACAACAATCATATTTCATCTGCTCTCATGTGGCAGACAGTCTTTAGAATCTTTTTATCTTTATTGTCTGCTCTCCTATGGCAGAAATCTACTCTCATGTGGCAGATATCCCTTTAATTAATACATTTTTTGTGCTCTACTCTTCTGTGGCAAAGATTCGTTAGATTTTTTTAGTCTTTACTCTCTGCTCTCCTGTGGCAAAGATCCCTTTTAATCATTTACTTTTCTTTCTTCTATTCTTTTACTTTCTTGCTTTCAATATCTCAAATTATTTTCATACTCTTTTCTCGCCTTTTCCTAAATGTCTTATGAAAGAAGAATCATAAGATTCTTAACTTAACTTTGTCTTTCTAAAATTTTTAGGAATTATAACTGTTTTAGCTCTCTTTTCTTATAAAATAATATCTTCAAAAAAATAAATAAATAAATAAATAATAATAATAATAATAATAATAATAATAATAATAATAAAAGAGTATTAATATTAATATTTTTATTTTGATATCAAAATCTAGTTCTTAGGACTTTATTCTTAATTTTTAGAAAATTCCGTTTTAAATCTAAAACTTTTTAAATATTTTAATTTTTAACCCAATATTTTATAAAATTTATAATTTAACTTCATATTTATAAAATTACTAATTTAACTTTATATTTCTAGAAATAACCCTGAATTCTTATTAAATATTCGATTTATCTGGAACTTTTACTTTTTACTCAAAATACCCCTAAAACTTATATAATTACTATTTTTAATTACTGACGGAGGTAAAATATCGGTAAAAATTTTCACAAAAATTTTCGGGTTGCAAGTATAGTTCTAAATCGACAATTAAACCTCAATCAATATTTAAATTGTTTGTCACTTAAGCAAACCCAATAAAATTAACTAAAGTATTAAACATCGGGTCATCTCTCAAGGAATTACAGAGAAGTGTACTTATAATTGGTTATGGAAAAGTATTTTTGGGGTTTTTGTGATAAGAGACAAGTAACGTAAATAACAAGGAAATAAAATAACAACTAAGAAAAGTCCTAGTAAGGATTGAGAATTGGAATTCCTATCCTCATCATCAATTGTAATAGTAATTACCTTTTGCTTTCACTTAGTTAATCTCTAACAATGAAGGAAAGTCAAGTGAGCAAAATCAACTTAAGTTCACAAGTCCTAATCAAAGACTAGATTTAGTGAAGCCTAAGCCAACCAGCAAGTCTCAATCATCAATCGACAAAAGAATTTTGATAACTCAAGAGTCTCTAATTGATCAATCCAAGTTAAGAACATAAAAATCTAATTTAAAATCCAACCAAACATTTTATCAAATATTTGGAAGGCATAAAATAAAACAGAGAAAGCTAACAAGACATAGCAAAATCTAAAACTAACCAAAGCAAGAAAACAACAATAACAAGGCAATTGAACAATAAGGAACGTGAAACATAAATTGCATTAATTAAAATTGAGAGTAACACATGAACTCATAAAATAAATTGGCAACATAAAGTAATCAACAAGAGAAATAGATAACTAAGGTGCTAGAACAAATAAAAGTAGAAGAGAAACTAAATTAAAGTAAAGTAGAAATCTGAATTTGAGAAGAGCTAAACCTAAGAACCCTAAACCTAGAGAAAGGAGAGAGCCTCTCTCTCTAGAATTCTACATCTAAACCTAAAATTGTGTATGAATGTATGAATGATTGATTTCCCCTTTCTAGCTCCACTCTGCGGCCTCTAATTAGTATTTTCGAGCCTGAAACTGGGTCCAAAGCAGCCCAGAAATCGCCCCCAGCGAATTCTGATATCTGCAGCACGTGACGCTTTGTCACGCGTACACGTCGGCTATGCGTACACCTCGCTGAAAGAATTCCTAGTTATGCGTACGCGTCATCCATGCGTGCGCGTCATTTGGCTGCTGCACCAGTCACACGTACGCATGCGTCGTCTATGCATACGCGTCGCTGTCAGCTTCTCAAAACAACAATTTCTTGTGTTCCTTCCATTTTTGCATGCTTCCTTTCCATCCTCTAAGCCATTCCTGCCCTATAAACCCTGAAAACACTTAACATACATATCACGGCATCAAATGGTAATAAGAGAGGATTAAAATTAGCAAATTTAAGGCCAAAGAAGTATGTTTTCAATCATAGCACAAAATCAGGAAGGAAAATGTAAAACATGCGATTTATATGTATAAGTGTGAGAATAATGGATAAAATCCACTCAATTCAATACAAAATCAACCGTAAAATAACGGTTTATCAATTACTATATAATTACTATTTTTAATTACTATATAAATACCCTCAAAACTTATATAATTACTATTTTTTATCAAAAATAATATTTGTGTTGGTGACAAACACTCTTTCAAAACCGAAATCTTTTTTTGTGATCTTTCAAAATATATACTTGATTTTAAATCTGTTTTTGAGCTTTTCGGTTACCAAATTTTTTGCAGCTCTTAATTTAATCTTACAACAACCAAACCACATAAAATTTATCAATGTTCCAAACTTAAAAAATAGCCCAAAAATATCCACAATAGATCCATTTTGGCAACTTCATCAAAACCGAACATAAAACACTAAATCAACAATATTTCATCGAATTCAAACACAAAATCATTTAATTTCAAGCCACAATCACAACTAGAAAATTGCTATATACAGACAGATTTACAAACAGATTTGATCTTTATTACAGACAAATTTTTGGTTACCGACAGATTTTGCCCTTCTGTAAAAGCCTCGTCGAAAATTATTTACCAACAGATTTTTTTCCATCGATAATTTACCGACAGATTTAATAATTAATCATCCAATCAACAATCACACATCAAAAACACATTTAATTATCACAAAATTACCAAACCTTACCTTTGTATGGCAGCCACCAAACCAAATACCAAGAAAGATTTATGAATGAGAAATCGAAGAAAAAAAACGTAAAAATCAGTTACTCCATCTCCAAGGTTCTCACTTGGCCGAACCATGCATGAAAGATCAGCAATGCCACTGTTGATTTCTTCCGAACAATAGTGACGTCAACGTGAAGAGGAGAAAGATACGAACACTTTAATCAGATTAAATATTTTTATCGGAGTTACAGAACTAAAAAAATTGAACTCAAAAGGAGGTTGGCCATGGTTTCACGTTCTCTTTCTCTCTTTGGTTCTTTCTTTTCTTTTTCTCTTCGGTGATGAAGAGAGAATGATGAGATTAACTGATGATTAAGTGACAAATGATGATTTTGAATAGTTTTGTGACACGTAAGGAGTTGGGTGTTGTAACAGCCTAGACCACCCGTTAGCATGATATTGTCCGCTTTGGCACACAAGGCCTCACGGTTTTGTCTTTGACGATAGGGATGATAGCCGAAGCCCCCCCACACTCACTCGTCAAAACGCGTTATGCTAGGGAGAGGTATCCACACCCTTATAAAGCATGCTTCGTTTCCCTCCCCAACCGATATGGGACCTTACAATCCACTCCCCTAAGGGAGCCCAGCGCCCTTGCTGGCACATCGATCCGGACTCCGGCTCTGATACCAACTGTAATAGCACAGACCACCCGCTAGCACGATATTGTTTGCTTTGGCACACAAGGCCTCACGGTTTTGCCTTTGACGATAGGGATGATAGCCGAAACCCCCTCCCCCACACTCACTCGTCAAAACGCGTCATGCTAGGGAGAGGTATCCACACCCTTATAAGGCATGCGTTGTTCCCCTCCCCAACCGATATGGAACCTTACAGGTGTCAATGCAAGCATATAAGCTATTGAGTTAAATATTCAAGTTATAAATATTTTAAACGGATAACTATAAAAGCCGGATATATTAAAACACAAGTAATAATAAATATATATATATATATATATATATATATATATAGGATAAATATATATAAATTACTAATATAAATGACATTAGTAACATAATGATAAAAGATATATGATAAAACATTAGCAAAACTAAGTTCACCGAAAAGTATCGATATTTACTCATATCGATCGGCAGATTTTGAACTCAATAATAATATTATTAAACAAATCCTTATTTTAATTAAAGCGGATAAAAATAGAATATAATAATAATAATAATAATAATAATAATAATAATAATAATAATAATAATAATAATAATAATAATAATAATTTTATCTTTTCTCAAAATAGTTCGTTATAATAAAAAAATAATATAAAAATTCTAATTAATTTAATTAACCTCTAGTTATCATAAAATTAATTATGTAAAATATCTTATTATAACAAAATTATATAATAATCTTAATTAATATAAACTCAAGGTATAAAAAAATTAATTTAAATACCTTTAACAAAATAAATTTTAAAAATGAAAGCTCCAATAGAATAAGTCATAAATTATTCATAATCAACAATTTAAAATATGATGTTTAACAAAATATCAATCACTTAATTTAAATTATGTAATATTTACCATTCATAAATTACTGAAATTCTAGTTTTAATTATGTAAAATATCACATAAAATTATATATAATAATCCTAGTCAATTTAAGCTTCAATAATTATAAAATTGATTTAATTATATCTAATAAAATAATTTTTAAATAAATAGTTCAATTTAATAAAATAAATCATAAATAATTTATAAGAGAAGTTTTAAAAATTCGGATTGTTGCACATTATGTGAGATAACTAATTAATCTTGAGCAAATATTCATGCACAACATCTATAAACTGAAAAGACAATGTGTATTATGAAAACCAAGAGTGTTGTTGAATTTTTATTGTAATTTTGTAAACACCTTTTGTCTTGTGCATAAATATTTTTAAATTATTTTTTAGTAAATCAATTTGAGTTGATTGAAACTTTATATGTGATTTGGTTATCAGGTCAAGTGAAAGTACCACAAAAGTATAACCTGATAATCATATGAAGATAATTTATCATATCCTTTACAGCGAGAATGTTACTTTGTATATCCACTAAGATAACATAGCAATAATTGACTTTGGAATAAGAAAGGCAAAAATATATGAAGATTTTCTTTTATTTACTCCAATTTTGATTGGTATACTTAGAAGCATCTTAGGGTGTGTGTGGTTCAAGTATTACTTTGTTACAAAGATTCTATTTCCATGGGAATTAAAGATACCCAAAGGAAAGATGGAAATTGAAATGATGGTATTCTGATTCCCTGGAATCAAACTTGCTTAGAAATAGCTTTTCAAACTTTGAACCAAACATGGGAATATGATATTTCCATCTTAAAATTCCTAAAAATTATTTATAATTTCTCCAACCACACACACCCCTAAGGTTACATACAAGTATAATAAAGACTTGTAAACAAAAACTTACGACTCATAACGTCCGTCAATCACGTCTAGTTGCTGCTGAAGCTTCTCAGTTGTCCAGATCAAGTACAATATATCATAGTCTAAATTAGATATGCTAGATAATGTGAAAGTCGAAGAAGAAATTTTTACACCTTGTTAAATACAAACTTGAAATAAAACAAGAGTTTCAACCATAAAAAGTAAATCGGTATTAATAATACCCAGGAAAACAAGCCAAAACTTAGAATAGCTTCCATTAGCTTATCAAAAATGTCAATAACTTAGTTAAAGAAAAACATGTCTAAGATAGAATAATAAGATATCCAAGTTTTCGTACCTCTACAAATTCTTTCTTATGGACTTTAAGATACTTTGTTGTTCCACATCCTGACAAATACCTCAAGATTGCAGATGCTAGCTTCATCAGGCCCTCCACATATGTCCTGGAATTTCTTCATTGTTGTGATGATACATGATGAATTTCAGTAACTTTCAGATAGATGTTTGACAATAACTTCAACAGCCTTACTATACGCATAAAAGGATTAATACTAATTATTAAGTGTAAAACACAAAAAAAAAAAGATAAACAGAGAAAGAACGTGCAACTCACCAAACTCCAAGTAGAATTTCAAGTTTCGAATTCTCCTTTGCAAAAATTAAATTGAAGGTGGCATCTTATCTTTGTTGTTCATTCTGTCCGTAGTCATAGCTCAACCCTGCAATATCATAAACATCCTTTCTTAGACTACCTCTCTTTTCTTTTATCTTGTTACCATATATTCATATACTCATAAACATCTGTGAATTTCCGTTCAACATTATTTTCACTAAATCAAACTCATTAAAACTTCTTAAATGTGATTCTTTAATCAAAATCAAAACAAAATAAGTTAAATTCTTATTATTCAAAATTCTGCTTAAACTACCTTAAATCAAGATTTACTAAATTAAATTTCACGGCAAGGTGCCAAGGTCTTCTAAACTTTAGGAGGCAACCACCAATCTCATTTTTTCTTATAATTTAATTCATTTCAAACTTATAAAAATTTTGGCAGCACCTCCCGTAAAACTCGGACTTTACCACCTTTCAAGAGTTCTATCCAAACCACAATTCCCAACCCTTCTCAACAATTTCAAAACCAAACCATTCCTCGATATAAACATATTAATGAGATTTCCAATATAAAACCATTTCTTGATACAATCATATAAATTAGATTTTTCCATCATAAAACTGTTTCTTGATATGAACATATAAATTAGATTTTCCAACATAAAACCGTTTTTCGATATAAACATATAAATCAGATTTCAAATTCAGCTTTCATTAACTGCCACAACGCCAACTCAATCAATCAAGTAAATCCGAAATTCTCAGTGACTCCAACACAATCAAGACACCAATACAACCATCAAACGACCACTTCAACAACAACCAACAAACCAGAATACTCAGCCTTCTCAAACAGTTAATAAATCAATCAGGCAAACAATTATGTTCATCCAAAGCAATCCAGTTCAATCCATTCAATCCATAAGGCTCACATAATCATAAAAATATATTTTTCATATCCATATCGACTTGTAACAATATCCTTGATAATAAAAACGATTTTAAGAACAAACCCTACGTCAAATAGTCGAAATCCAAAAGCTATAAAATGCATCAGAACCCTTCTTTCTTTCTCCTGGCCTGCAATAGTGGCAGCCACAACTACAATTCCATTTTACTTCTGCAGCAACAGGAGTTCCATTGCTACTGCTGCCGTGCTTGTTGCCGCCATGCATGGTTGCTAGGAGCAGTGTTGATGCCGCCGGAGTTCGTCGTTGGAACTGCGACTGCTCTGTTCATGGTTCCTTCTTGGTACAGTAAGTGTCTCTACTCCAAAAACTCTTTTAGTCGCTGTTCTATTATATGTTTCTAAGGTCTTTACGGTGTTATTACTATAAGGTTGAAAAAAGATAAATAGTATATATAATTATTGCGAAGAAATGTATACCGGCGTTAGGATTAGTGGTGCCAACTTAAATCTATCCGGTACTGCGTGTGAGGAACTTAAAACTGTTGATATGACAAGAAAAAGATTTAGAATAAAAATCCGAACGCTTATCTTAAAGATTTTGACCCTAGGTTAGACCAACGGATAAAAATCACGAAACGGATCCATGTTAGGCCCAAGCTCACACATATATAAGCTCATAACTTAGTGAATTCAGCACTTATATATTCTCCCCCTTCTTTGAGGAAGCACGTTGAGAGAGAAGAGAGAAAAGGGAGAAGAAACTCTAGCTCCATACACCTTCAATCCACGATAACTTTTTCTATGGAACTCCGATCGCCGCACCGTTTGCGGCCACACGAAACTTATCTCCTCTTCTTCAATTCTATCCGATTAATTTGGTAAGCAAATTGAAATTTCAGCTCTATTTTCTCATTCAAAGCTAATTTTACGTTTTGATCTTGGTTATTGAGGATTTTTAGTGATTTTAATGTTATCGGAGTTCTCTAACTTGTGTTCTTGGTGATTTTCGTCACTAAATTTAGTAGGTTAAGGTAGGAAAGCCTAATCAATTTATTTTTCCTAATTATGTATAAAACCCTAGCTTGAAAAGTATGTAATGTTGGTTTAATTAATTTTGGGTAGAGTTGCTCGGTGATTTTGGTGCAAGTTGGATTGCTTGATTTGAGTTGTTGTGGAATTGGAGTTGGACTTGCTTTTGGAGCACTCAATGGAGGCTTGGTGGTGTCGATGGAGGCTTGGGTCTATCCAGAGCGAAAATCCAAGTGTTGGAGAAAAGCACCGTCAATAAGATACGAGTTTTGGTTTTGAGTTGGCATTATGTAAGATTATGTGAATGCCTAGGTTAACTGTCTCTAGCATAAGATTGAATAAAATTTGGTTATTGTTGTAATTATTTAAATGGATATATGTATGTGTATGCATGATCAAATGTTGATGTGGTTGAATTGTGATTGTTTAGTTAAATTTATGAAGATATGATGAGTATATTGTATGTTGCTTGAAATTGTGATGCATAATGATACCGTTGATGTTATTAGATCAGAATTAATTGTGGGAATGGATGAGGGATTTATATTAGTGAAAATTTGGGACGGAGGCTGTGATCGGGTAAGTTCAGGTAAAGGTGATGGAGTGGAATAAGTGAATTTGGTGCGATTTGTGGTTGTCATGGTAATATTGAATTTGGTATTTAATATGTGAAAGGTGTTTGATTTGGATAATTGTTGAGATTGATGAGTAATGAATGAAAGGGTGTTGAATAGATTGAATATGATTGAGTGTTGGCACTGAAATAGAGAAAAAGGATTTTTGGTTTCAAAAGGAAAGATTTGAAGAAATGGTTAATTATGAATATGCAGAATTTTGTGTAAAAATAGATTTTTAACCAACTTTGACGGGTCATAACTTGGTTGTTGGATCTTTAAATTTTGTGAAACTTATCTTAAATAAAAATTGGGTCTGTTTAGTTTATGACATTTGAAGAACGGATGAAAAATAATTTTTAACGAAAAAGATATGCACGTTTGAAGTTTATGATTAAAAATTGAATTCTGCAAAAATTGCAGAAAATGAGGTCATGCGTCCGCGCAGCCTATGCGTACGCATGAGAGGTGTTACAGAACTGAAAGAGTTCCGTGCGCATACCGTGCACATGCACAAAATTCAAGTCATGCGTACACAAAACCTAAGTTACAAAATTGAATGTTTTTGTGCGTGTTCCGCGCGTACGAGCTAAAAGGGGACTACACACGAGGCATGCATATCCACGACTGTCCTATTTTTTAGAAAATGTCAATTTTAACTATTTTTGTCTATTCACTATGATTTTTCACCTCTGTAACTCCTATTTAAAATTTGCTAACCAGTTTTAGGCTCTAGAATAAGTGAGAGCATATTGAAGGCATTGATTTAAGATATTCCCAAATAAATGCTTGTTAAATTGGATGACTTGGTTGCGGGGATGGTAGTTTGTGTAATATCCTATCACTCTAAACCTTACCTCTAGCCATAAAGCAAAGGATAACAGAGCACCACGACAGTTCTAAAGCTCATACAATAATATATATGGAAGGAAGTAATAATACCATAATGCCGATGAAGGAATAAAGCTCAAGGACTTAGAAAACAGAGATACAAAAGCGTGAAACGTTCACACGAGAAAACTAAATGCGTAAAGGTAAGAAAAGGATCATAGATACAAGATAAACAAGAGTAGACATATATATATATATATATATATATATATATATATATATATATATATATATATATATATATATATATAAAAGAGAACTAGACACAGCCTGCGGAGTTTAGACCGGCTAGCTAGCTCAAACAGAATACAACAGAGTTTTTGAAATAAAACAGCAATATTCTGTCTCTCAAAGTAAGCCTCTAAGGCAACAAGTATACTATACAAAAGTAAGAGAGATACTACATCAAAATAACCAAAATACAAAGATAAAAGAGATCCTCCGCTCTGTCACTATCCCGCAAACTCACCGAGATGGGTTGCAACCTACATCTGAAAAACAAAAACTACATATGGTATGAGAACCGGAGGTTCTTAGTATGGTAACAGTGCCCAATAGATAAGATATAAGATTTCGGGGTGCCAAAGGCAATCCTAAAATTTCATACCGATATAAAGATATTCAACTTATAATAAAAACTTAAACCATAAAAGGGTTATCTATCTTAAAGGATTTCTAAGTCTAATAAAAATACCGCTGTTCCACAGCCTTTACCAACCTATCATCCATGCGATCCCATCGTCACTGCCTACCGAGCCTCCTCAATCCCAGCAGAAAACACAAGTAATGCAAGTAAGTAAAACACAGGTAATATACATATACAGTAGCTAATTCAAGAAGTAAGTAAGCATGTTATACATTTAGGCACTAAATGCAAGTACGCAAAGCAAACAAACACATAGAAGATGCATATGATGAATGCCTATCCTATTGGCCGTAATATCACTTGTCGGTTCAATTGTCAACCCAACACATCCCTTTAGGATGTCGCCTTTCGGTCACGAATAATTGTTACCCCAGGGATATAGTGTCCAGTCCACTCTTGCAACTCGAAAGGATGCGAGCGGGATATTCTGCCTCAGACCTCACATCTCAACGTAAGCAGGATTAACCACCGTCCTTACGCTAGCGCCGCAACCTCGACAAATGAGATTAACTACCGTCCTTGCTAGGCGCATAGCGACTCATTAATCTCAGTATATAAATAGTATATAATAAATCTTAGTGATCAGTGCTCATATAGCACAAGTCCATTAATACTTAACTCATTAATCTCATCAACCAAAGTCATTCATTTCCAAGTTCCAAAATCATCATCAGTTCTTAATATATTATCATTTCAACTCTCTGCCAATTCACTCAAGTCATTCCATCCAGAGAACTTTCCAAGCCTAAATCTTCGTCTTCTAAAATCATTAACAAAAAATATCTAAATTAAGTTACCTAACCCATCCTCACTAGTCTTAAAGCCTAATCACAAGTTAAGAGTCTTAAATAGAGATTAGAGAAGTTTAGAAAGCTAGAAGAACCCTTAAAATGTCAAAAAAAAAGTTTTTAGCAAAAGGGGGTCATGCGTATGCATCCTCCCTCTCGCTTACACATGGGTGTCAAATTGCCCAAGTCGCGTACACAAGCTATGTCCGCGTACGTGAACACTTAGAAACAGCAAGGGGTTTCCGCGTCGCATGTTACAAGTCGCGTACGCATGCTTGTAAAAATGACATTATCACGTACGCATGCCAGTGTCGTGTATGCGAGAGTGCTTGGCAGCAGCCAATTCCCGTGTCGCATGCACTGTCCGCGTACGCATGCCTTGAAAATCTTAGAAAATTTTTAAAACTTGCAGATTTCATATTTTTGTATCAAATTTCAAACGCGCATAACTTTTTATTTTAAAATATTTTCCATCCATTTTTCAAACGTCTTAAAGTTCTTGGACCCAAATTTCATTTAATATAAGTTTCATCAAAATTGAGGGTCCGAAGCACAAGTTATGTCTTGTCAAAGTTCATTAAAAATAAGGTTTTATCAAAACTTGCAAAGTTCTCTAGCTAACCAAACCAAATCCATACATAATAAATTCCAATCCTACACTTTCTTACACATTACCAATTACAATGATATCACTGTTCAACCCTACAACCCTTAACCATTTAGTTCCAAAATCAACAACTACCTCTACAATTTCCACTCGTACACCATCACTCTCAACAATTACCAATCCAAACTATCACAAGTCATTATTCATCAATTTTATCATTGTCAAAACCCTTAATCCGTATCATTTATCAACAAAAATTAATTTTTATTATTAATTATCAATAACATCATTTTTTATCATCAATCATCAACAACCAATATCAATTCAATCCTATCCTAAGGTCTACTAGCCTAAATTTTACAAAACATTACATATTAACTAAACAAATCGAAATTATACCTTGGCCAATTCGCACCAAATACCAAAATTGACTTTTAAACAAGTTTCCAAGTCCAAACAAGTCTCCAAACTTAATTCCAATGCTCCAAGCAGCCAAATCAACTCCAAAAATCATCAAATTCAAGCTATACATATTCAATTTGCCATAATTAATATCTAGGACTCACAAATATACCAAACCACAAGGATTTTGAAGTAATTTACCTTATCTGATGGTATTCGAGGCAAAATTCAACAATAATCCAATGCTAGATCACCCCTAAATAACCAAAATCACAAAATCTATTCAATAACTATACCCAAAATTTTGAAACTGTTAGGGATGAGAACTAGGCAAGCAAGTGTGAGTTCATTACCACTTTGTTTTAGTAGAAATGACAGACTCGGCGAGAGCTACGCGTGGCCACAAATGGCACGTAAATCGGAGCACTGTAGCTCAAGTTACAAGTAAATGAAGAAGGAAATAAATATTGTAATCCCTCTTCTCTTCTCCCTTTACTCCCAATTCCCAGCTGCTATGTTTGGTTTGTTACGAGGCTGAATGACCTTCATTTACACTCTTATATATGTTGGGCTTGGGTCCAACTTGAATCCGGTCCAACCGTTTAGTATTTTTGGTTCTTTCGGCCCAACTTTGGGCCAAAATCTTTAGAATTAGCACCCGATTTTTAACTTTAAATATTTTTTTTTAAGTTTTTCTAAGGTTTTATTTTCTCTCTCGCAGTATCAGACAGAATTAAGCCAGTACTGCTGGCTAATTTACCGGTACGCATTTTACGTAATTTTTCATAGAAAATTACATTTTTCCACTCGAAAAAATATACTGAATTCAAATCTCACCTTTAAATTTTCTAATTAGTATTTCTAAATTTTCGAACCTATTTCAGACAATTAAATTATTATTTTATTTTAATTAAACGGTTAATAACTTTTGGTTCTTATAGTTCGTCCCGCTCCCTGTGAAGACGGTGGTGTTATCTCGCTCACAAGATGGAAGAATTGGTAAAATGAATGAGAATGTGGTTAGTGAACCTAATGATTTCAAAAACTGATTAAAAGACATTGATAATACATATTGCGATCTGATTCATTGTACTGGCAAGGACGGTGGTGAATCCCGCTTGCACACTGAACTAAGTCAGGTCAGGACAAGGACGGTGGTTATTCCTGCTTGTTCGTGGTTCTCTCTGGTTGCATGGTGACAGGGCACATAGTCTCTCTAATGGTGACAGGGCACATATTCCCTCTAATGGTGACATGGCACATATTCCCTCTAATAACTAGCCAGTGTGCTGAGATATTAGTGCGCAACAGAGAGAAAATGTCCGGATTAGCTATCGAATGTGTCAGGTTTTGGCATTATAACTGACACATGAGCTCATGGCCAGTAGGATAAGCATGCATCATATGCATTTGTGTGTATTGATTGGGTGTGCATCTTGTTTTTGGCTTGCTTTGTTGAATAATTGTATCTATATGCTATTTGAACTAATTACTTTATCTACTCTCTCTTTTTGTGTATTCTTTTTATTGTTTTGTATGTGTTTAAACAACTGAGAGATCTTTTATGTTGGCGATGGTGATGTTGAGAGTTGTTCTTGATGTGAATGTGCTGATTGAAAGTTTGTGAAAAACTGAGAATAAATAGATAGCACCCTATTACTTGTGTTTGTTCCTACTGAATATTTACTAAACTCAATACCAAAATTCTGTGGTATTAAATTTAAAAAGAAAAGGGCTGAGGGGAGCATAGGAGAGAATTTGAGATCATGGATCATTGACATAGAAAAGTATGTAGTATGTTTACCCATTTTGGATTAGTATAACTCTAGGTTTGGATCTTGTTTGTCGGAGTTTAGGATTGCCTAGTGCGTTCGTATGATTTTACATCATCTCTATTTGAAATTATTATCCTACGAAAAATCTTTGGATTCTCATCTATTGTCGAATTTTATTATATTTTAGAATCAACTAGAAACTTGCATGAAGAAACACCCACCAAAACAATTCTCAAAAAATTAATTTGATTTGATTTAATTAACAAATATAAACTATAGCATAAACAGTGAATTTAAACACAAATTTTCTCTAATTTCTTAGTCCTTTAGATATCAGCAACTGTTGAGCCAATCTTTAAAATTGACTTTGTCACACCATATTGCTTCGATCATGCTCCTATTTTATTCCAACTTTCCATGATTTTAATACTAAACCAAAAGGAAAAAGAAGAAAAATTCTTTTTTTTTCTAAAACAAAAATGTCTAAAACAATCAAACATAATAAACGACTAAAAAAACGATTAAAAATCGAAATTTAAAAAGTGAGTTTAAAAAAGTAATAAGGAAAGAAAAAAAAAGAAAGAAAAAGAAAGAGGAAATTAGAAGCAGTGAGAAGGGGATGTAATGAAAGGTTAAGGAAGAAGAAATTGTAAGGAGATTAATAAAAGAGTTCAGTGCACCCAGAAAGACCTGAAAGAAAAAGATAAAGTGGAAGACCGTGGAATAATAGCACAAATTCACAACCGATGAAAAAAGGCATGCAGAAGTCAGCAAGGAGAGTGCTTTTGATGGTGGAAGAAGATTTTGAGGAGAACTCGGCCTAATTCAATCAGGAGCAACAAGCCTTTCACAAAATTGGGGATGATAGTGTTAAACTTAAATGAATGCTATGGATAATGAGTAAAATCAATCAAAAACAATAATGATCAATAGCATATGTATTGACAAACTGAATATACTTAGATATATTAAATAAAAGTAAAAAGATTAAAAATATCAATTTTCAGCAAAATATGCATTGAAAACATGGGCTGATGGGCAGAATGAAATAAAAAAAATTGAAAATATCAGTAAAAAAAAAAGAGCATAAAAAACTCAAAAAAAAATGAAGAGGTTGTCAAATCAGTTGTTAAAGACTAAATTTTAAGATATAACTATAAATAAACTTATTTAGTATTTAGTCATTTTTATTCAAAACAAGTTGTAATTTTTTTGAAAGAAAATTATATTTATCGCGTAGCCAAAATACAACTACGTCTACATCTAATCATCTATCTATTTCTTTCGCTCATTAATTAACCTCGTTGATATATATTTCATTTACTGTACATATTTTATTGTATATTTTTAAAAAACTGGATTTCTAATATATATATATATATATATGAATCTATCTATGTCACAAAAAATATGTATATATATTTGTGTGGGTCGATTATATCATGGCCTGGGTGTTTGATCTGGATGTCACTACTTGATATGTCTGCATATATGATATAATGTATTTCAATGGAAAACCTTTTTGTCTCTAACACCGTACCAAAGACATCATATGAGATATATTTGTGCCTGCTAATAAGATTCTATATCAATGAGATCACATTGCCATATTAATAAAAAAGTTAAGTAATTTTTTCGTTTTTAAAGTCTGAGACCGAAATTAAAATCGTCTCCGATTTTTTTTTATTATTAAAATTATCTTTAACATTACAAAATGTTATAACATCGTTCTTTTGTTCATAAACAATATTTTTTTGACAATTTTATTTTTAAAAAAATAGAAAAATCCTCCCTACTCTCACCACTAACCTCTATCATCATCATCATTGCTGTACATCTTTTTCTTTCTTTCTTTATCCTCATCACTACAATCACCATAATCATCACCACTTCCACTATAACCAGCACATCTTCTTTCTCTTTATTTTCAATTTATCATTCTAAATCACTACCGTCCACCTACTACTCCCGACCATTTTTTTCACCTGAACTGTTTTTTTTTGTGCAACAATTTAACAACAACAATCACAATAAATTCATAAAAATTTTAAATTAAGGTGATTTTTCAACAGTCACCCTCAAGCCCTACACATCACATAAAACTTTACTTTACCATTCTAAAATAATCAAACTTCAATAGAGTGAATTGAAGAAATCCAAGTTCAGAAACAAAAAATACCATACCTCAACCGTCGAGAACAAAATTGAAAGGCATCAAACATCAGAGAGGAAATTGATTATCAAGAACATGAACTTAGTGTAGGTCTTGTACCAAGAGAACCCAATCCTAGCCTTCACCAAATGATTCAAATTCAAATCGAACTTCCCTGGACACAAACGGATCCTCCACATGCGTCGCTGTAGGTTGATTCCAACACCAATTTCTCAAGAACAAGACAGCGAAAAGCATCACTATATACTCATGGCACCCAAACAGAACCCTATTCACAACGTGCAGCACCTTCAGCGAAGGGAGGAACACAGAGAAAGGAGCCCCGTGCAATCCAAGCGTCTGACTCCGACTTGTTGCCATCCTCTTGACGAAGCAACTGCTGACGTCTCCCCGCCGTAGAAGGCCGCTCTCTTCTCCGCCGTCGTCTCCCTCTTCTTCTTTTCCTTTTCTTTTTTCTTCTTCTTTTGTTCTTTTTGTTCGTTTCAGTTTGTCTGTTTTAGGTGCAGTGAAAAGGGGTGGGGGTAATGGATGGGTGAGACTGGGGTAATTAGTAATAATAGGAAAGTGATATTTGTGTCATTTCAAAAATTATTATGTTCAAAAGAACGATTTTATAATATTTTGTAACATTGAGGATAATTTTAATAACAAAAAAAATCGAGGACGATTTTGAGTTTGGCCTCAAATTTTAAAGACAAAAATAATACTTAACGCTAATAAAAATAAGGGGAGTGCTAGGAGAACAATAAAAATTTTTAAGAGAAAGTTTAGGAGGCAACACTTTTATTGAAATTTGGCCAACACTTAACCATCAAAGAAAAAATGATTAATCTTATACCATTAGATTTCATCTTATACCATTAAAAATATTAATGATAACTAATTGATGGTTAAATATTACAAATTCTGCTGTCCCCTATTACTCCTCTTCACATTTATTATTTAAACAACCATTTAAAGCATAAATTTAATCAACCGACGATGTAAATTCTTTTTATGTTATATATCATAGACATGCACAGAATATCTCGATGTTACTGTGTAGTAGGCATGTAGCTATCAATTTTTAATTAATTTCCTTAACAAAGGACTAATTCAATTGTCATGGTTACTAGAACCTGCAGGCTCTGCCGTATATATATATATATATATATATATATATATATATATATGGGATGTATTTTGTAAGAATGAAATTTTTATATAAAAATGTAAAATTATATTTATAGTTATTGAATTAATTCAAATAATTAAGATTAAATTTAATAAATAGTATATAAATAATGTATTTATTATAGTTATAAAATTTATATATGAATGTATTTATAATCATTATATTTATAATTATTATTTTTAATTTTATTAAAATATAACTAATAAATAAATTAAAATAATTATAATTTTTAACTAAACAAAAGCCATATTTTTATCTTTTGTTCTAGAAAATCTTCACGTGACTTTTATCTCCATGGTGGGAAAAAATAATTCAGCAGGAATAATCTAATACTTTGTTGGTAGCATTATTTAATTAATTTTACTATGGTTGATAAATTAGGCCGTCGGAAATTTAATTAATTTTAACTTCTTTTATTAATAAAAATAAATTATTTTATTTATGCACCAAAATATTTTATTTTTTTAATATTATATTTAAAAACTAACTTTCATATAGTACTGTAACTTCTTCATATATTAAAAAAATTCTTAAAATAATAATTAAAAAAATTATTTCTCCCAATAAATCATAGATTACTAAATTATTTTTTAAAAATTATCAACAATATAATATAGGATTACTTTCGCTTAGTTTTAAAAAATATTTATTTTTTATTTTTTAAGAAAATGTTTTTTAAGAAGTTCTATTTCGTATTTGTATAAATTTTTAAAAAAATACATTCTATTTTCAAAAATACTTTTAATTTTATTTGGATAAAAAATATGATTATTTAAATTTATTTATTAGTTATATTTTAATAGAAATTAAAAACCATAGCTATAAATATAAGGCTATAAATACATTCATACATGAATTTAATGACTATAATAAATACATTATTTATATACTATATATGAGTAGGTTTAATTTTAATCATTTAAATTAATCTAATAACTATAATAAATACATTTTCACATTCTCATATAAAAATTTTATTTTCTCACACACACACACACACACATATATATATATATATATATACACGTCTCATTCTTATTTTATTTTTACGATGATATTATTATTCAAGTGGTAATTAGGCCTCGCATCACTTGATATTTATGATGTACTTTATTTTGTTTTAGTAAATAATTTTGATCATGCATGTGCATTATTATTATATTAGTACAATGCTATTTATTTTGCATATTATTCCTCAAGTCAAATCCCATAGAAAAGTGAGAATAAAGAAAAGACAAAAGTTGTCACCCCCGTTTGACAAAAAATTGACACCCAAACAAGAAATGTTCTTCTTAATGCATATAATTATCCCATTATGATCTTATAAATGTCCCCAAAATCTAAGGCACTCCTATTTTCTGATTTGATTAAACCAAAATTATGTGGGAGACAAGGTGACCACCACAACAATGTAGTGTCAATTTTCTCATCCTCTCTACAAATTGTTGCTAGCACAACGTAACCTTTTATAATTTTATTTTATTTTTATTTTTATTTTTGTTCATAACCAATAATTCTGTGTTCCAATAATCAAAGTTTACTACTACTATTCCTCCGTCTTGTGCCCATCTCTTTCCATGTGAGGCCAACGTGCGAGGAAGCAAACAGACATTAGTTAAATTAAAAATCATCATCATCTGGATGGGAAAAGTGAATGAAAAAGGAAAAAGGAAATTGATGAATCTTTTTCCATTCGTGCATGCATGAATTTGTCGAATACACATCAAAGGGGGAACACCACTTTATACTAAAGTGCTTAGGTTTTTGTCTTGTTGATGACTAGAAATTAAAAAATAGCAATGTTTTCTCTCATCAATTATGATTATTATTATTTATAAAACTCTCTCATCCATTATTAACATGGTTCTGAGAATCATATTAAACCGATCAATTCGATTAGATTAATCGAAATCAACTATCAAATCGGTCAAAAATTAGTTGTCAATAAATCGATAAAAAAAAATGGATAAGTTTAGAGCTTAAGAATTTATAAAAATTGAACTTTTAAATAAATTATGAGAGTAATAGTATGATTATTCGAACATGCGACCTCAATAAATATGAAAAGACTATACTATTTGAACTATAGTTCGTTGGCCAGTTTTTTCTTGTTCACTATTTAAATAACCATTTGATAGATTAATTCCTAAATTATTTTTTTATGTAACAAGAAATCCTTAAATTTAAGTTAATTAGTTAAAAGTGAAAAATTATTTTTCATTATCATCCACAGATACTAACCCTGAACTTTTAAAATTATCTTACCTCAATAAATATATTCGATTTTCTATACTCATTACTTCTTTTTTTAGTCGTTAATTTAATTTGTATAAATCTCGTGCAAAAAATATTGTAGACATTCAAATATGTAATCCATTGTAAAATTTGATTTAATATTTACTATTCAAAAAGTCATGGAAACATAAATATCTACTAAATATCAGCATAACTGTGAGCGCATCTAACAATAAAACTCAAATTATGTATATGTGACAGAATTTATTTAATATTACCATAAAAATGTTTAATAAATCAAGTATATATCAAAAGTTGGGAAACCGCTATATATTAACAACTTTAATAATCAGCATCTATAAAACGAAAAGAGGGAAAATATACATATTTTGATATACATCATTTCTAGTATATCCTTTACATACATTTTTTGTTGTCGTTTTATCTTTTAAGTTATGTATATGTTTTAGGGTAATTTACTTAAATAAATTAAATAAATAAAAAATTATTAGATTATTTTAATTGTAAAAAGATAATATTTTTGTCCTTAAACATTTTATATAAATCATTGTTATTCTAGAAGTTTCAATAAAAATATATAAAATTCGAAAATAAAAAGTTCCTTGATAGCAAATAGCATTTCCTTGATTTTGTTTAATGAAAAAGAAAAAACAAGTTCATTAATTAAGTCCACGGAATCATTTATACCATTAAAAAAATAAATCAGATTTTGATGCTATTTTTTATAAGCATTATTAAAAAATAAAATCTTTTTAATTTTAAAATTTGGTAATTTTATATTAAGTAAATTTTAAAAAAATTATTGTAAATGATCAATTTTTTAAAAAAATAAAAAATCTAAAACTTAAATTTTATTCCAAATTTTTTATGTACTTTTTTAATATTTATTCAAATATTGTCATAATAAATAAGTCTTTTATAAAAAAAAATTTGTTATTTATATAAAATATAATATTTATTAATAATAAAAAAAGTCAATAATACAATTACTTGACATAAATATGAAGCAATAATTAGATTATTAGTAAGTATACGTATTATTTTGGTAATTATATTTATGAGATAACTATTCATTTGATATCTAAAAGATTTAGCAACAAAAAAGTCTTTAAAAAATATTATTGACAAACAGTTCTTGAATAATTTAAACATACATAAAAAATAACTAATAAATATTTAAAAGGTATAAAAAAAATTAGAATAAAATTTGATTTTTAGATTTTTTTTTTTAAATTTGATCATTCACATTAAATTAAAAAGATTTTTTTTAATAATACTTACAAAAAATTGCATCAAAGTCTGATTTTTTTTTTCATATAGTATAAATATTTATATGAGGTTAACTAATCAACTTATTATTTTTTTTTCATGAAACAAAATCAAGGAAATGCTATTTTGCGATTAAGTCCACGTGGTTTTATTCCATTAATGATTAAATCGTTGTATGTATATATATAAGAGTTTCATGTCCTTACAACATAAATCTTGGCATGGGATATAATTTTATTAATGCTTCAATGATTAATTATAAATCGTGGTTTGTGACTTTGTTTTATGCGTAAAAAGCGAACCTGTAATTCAACAACGATTTACTCTTTTATTTAAGCATAAATTGTTGTTTTTCTTCGAGTTTTATATATTTTTATTGAAACCTCTAGATGACAACGAGTAATATAAAATATTTGAGGATAAAAATGTTGTCCTTTTATAGAATAATCTAGTACGTAGTTTCTTATTTCAGTTAGTTTATGTTTAAGTAAATTACCCATATGTTAATGTAGTTGTTAATCAAGTTGTTGATCGATCAAGAAAACATGGATATATTATTTAATTAGGAAAATACTATTCGTACAATATTAATCAGCCTTTAATCAGATTTAAATAATATTTAATTATTTTTTTAGTGTAACATATTCCTATTTTATAGATACATATCTATAATTAGATTTTAATTTAAATTTAAATTTTAAAATCCACCCACTTCATTGATAGTTACTATGACTTTGCTTTACTTTCGTAACTTCACGTAACAGATACAGTTTTTTAAATTCCTTATTCTACGGGACATTCACACGCATTAGTAAATCCCAAACCAAAAAGGATGCTGCCAGCTGAATTCTCCATCTTGTCTTTATTCGTGAAGACTATTACCACCTTCCAGCTGAAGTACTCTCTTATTTTGCAGTGGTGAAAGGTATCATTATTTTTCACACATGTATTTATGTAATTTGTTGAGAAATATCATATTCAATATTTTTAATTATATTTTAATTTAAACATAAAAACACTCTGCTAATTTAATTGGAACAAAGTTGATCTTATTTAATTTTATTAATAAAGTTGTTACAAATAAAGTACTTTTCACGTAAGTAATTTGAACAAAGAAGCAAAAAAAAAATCTGGAGTTTAAGAGAGAAGATGTAGTTGATATGGTCATAAAAATTTTGTTGTTATTTATCAATTATAATACATATGATAGTATGATATTTTATTCAAAATATTTTTAAAACACATCCAAAATCAGGCTAACTTTAAATATTTAAATTTAAACGTTAATAATACAATTAATCTTTTAATTTTTTATTCGATCAAATGAATATAATATTTATTATTTAAATTATTAGTTGAATTTTTTTCGATACTTATTAGTTTTCAAAATTATTATAATCAACAATTAATTTAAAATTGTGTTGTTATTTTTCGATTATAACACATCTGATAGATTTTTACGATTTTAGATGTGTTTTAAAATATTTTGTATATAATATCATACTATTAGATGTGTTATCATTGAAAAGTAACGAAAAAATCCAACCAATAATTTAAATAATAAATATTAGATGCATTTTATCGAATCAAAAATCAAAAGATTAATTGTATTATGTACATTTTTATTTAAAAACTAGAATTTAACGATTTTGAAAACGTTTATATCTAAAAACTAGATTTTTATCATTTTAGATGTGTTTTAAGAATATTTTGTATATAATATCATACTATTAGATGTGTTATAATTGAAAAATAAAAACACAATTTTTTATGACTATATCAGCTACATCTTCTCTTGTAAACTCTAGATTACTTTTTACTTTTTACTTTTTTACTCAAACTAATTAAGTACACGTCCTGAATCGTAATAATCCACGCTAATTACTTGTACAAGTTTTTATCTTTATTCTCATCTCAACAAATAGATGTATTTCTTTTAATTTCAGTGTAACCAGCCCATGCAACCAACCCAGCAAGCTAATTGACTATGAAAGCTATGCAACAAAAATAACATCTTTCGATCATTAACATACTACTAAATAGAACTTAATCATAATTTCCTTGCACCCGTCAGAGTTAATCCATTCTAAAAAATAAAAAACCTTTAGAATTTTAAAAGTTAAATTTTAAATTTTGAGTAATTTAAATTTTAGATGTGTATTTAAATTATAAAATATTATTATATTAAATATATTAAATTTAAAACAGAAATTTAAGATTTAAATTTTAAATGTTAGTTTGATTTAATTTGAATTTTAAATATAAATTTAATTCTTAAAGACACTAAATCTATTTACAATTTTTAGATGTGTTAGTTTTATTTATTTTTTTTTTTGAATCACTGTAAGAAAAGGCTGAAAATTGTACCATATTTAAAGGATACCTAGTTGAACCAATTTAATTAATATAGAATAAAGATTTAAATTAGTTCTCAAAAAATTTTAGTTCTCAAAAGACTTAAAATTAAAAGAGTATGGTTATATATACAAGTCTTTTTGGTATATAAGTCATACAAGTTAACTCTAACTCAACAAAATTTACTTACATAAAGCGCGCGTGAAAATTACTTTGTTCCTCTTTATATCTCGTGTTCCTCCTCCTCCTCCTCCTCCTCCTCCTCCTCCTCCTCCTCCTCCTCCTCCTCCTCCTCTTTTTTCTTCTTCTCCTTTTTCTTTACATTTTTTCTTTTTTTTTTCGCGTGTTTCATCATCATCGTCGTTTTTTCATTACTGTTGTTATTGTTGCATTTTTTCCCTCCTCTTCTTTCTATTGAATTTGCAATATTATGTATTTTTTTTTCTTTGTTTGATTTTTTCCTCCTAAGAAAAATTACGAGAAATAAAAAGATGAAGACAATACAAGAAAAACACCCATTTAAGTACACTTGAAAAGTGTGGCCAAAATTGAAAAAAAAAATTGGACTATGGAGACGCTTTAGTGGGGGATACTTATTTGGCCGTTGCGTATTTTCAAAGGCTACGCTTTTTTGTACCTAAGGCTATACTTTTGGCATTTGGGAATAGGGTGCGTTTTTCAAGTGATCCTGTTCAAGAACAAAGGCTACGCTTTTCAGCTTCCATATTTAGCAGAATAGGCTACACTTATCTTTACTACTGCATCACCGTTAAAACGTAGCCACATTGTACACCATAGCTACTCTATATAAGTGTAGCCTTAAGTCCCTCATCGTTTTATATATATATTAATAATTTTTTGTACAACATAATATTTAGTAATATAATTACATATATAATTCTGTATTTTTAATTAAATGAGTTAAATATTATAAAATAAAAATAAATACATAATAATAATAAATAATTTTTTAAAATAATAAAAATGATCTTTCAACAAAATATATTTCATAAAATTCATTAAAATATATTATCACTAAAATTAATTACTACAACATGAAATATTTTATTAAATTCACAAATTCATAAAAAGAAATCTTCATGGCCTCTTTCATTAATCAATAATCATTGTACAAGTTTGCTTTGTGATGCAAATAAAATGAGATCATACTATGAGAAAAGAAAAAAATAATACTTATAACACTTAAACTATAACAGCCCAGACCACTCGCTAGCATGATATTGTCCGCTTTGGCACATAAGGCCTCACGGTTTTGCCTTTGACAATAGGGATGATAGCCGAAACCCCCTACACCCACTCGTCAAAACGCGTCATGCTAGGGAGAGGTATCCACACCCTTATAAGGCATGCATCGTTCCCCTCCCCAACCGATGTGGGACCTTATAATCCACCCCCTAAGGGAGCCCAACGCCCTCGCTATCACATCGATCCGAGCTCCGGCTCTGATACTATCTGTAACAGCCCAGACCACCCGCTAGCACGATATTGTCCGCTTTGGCACACAAGGCCTCACGGTTTTGTCTTTGACGATAGGGATGATAACCGAAACCCTCCCTCCCACACTCACTCGTCAAAACGCGTCATGCTAGGGAGAGGTATCCACACCCTTATAAGGCATGTTTCATTCCCCTCCACAATCGATGTGGGACCTTACAATCCACCCCCTAAGGGAGCTCAGCGCCCTCGCTGTCACATCGATCCGAGCTCCGGCTCTGATACCATCTATAACAGCCCAGACCACCCGCTAGTATGATATTGTCCGCTTTGCCACACAAGGCCTCACAGTTTTGCCTTTGACGATAGGGATGATAGCCGAAACCCCGCACACTCACTCGTCAAAACGCGTCATGTTAGGGAGAGGTATCCACATCCTTATAAGGCATGCTTTATTCCCCTCCCCAATCGATGTGGGACCTTATATAAACTCTATGGACATTTCATATAAAAAAAGAAAAGAAAAAGTGATACACATTACATAAGAAACTTGGTCCTTACACTAATCCTTGAAAGATGTATTTATCAACATGTCTTGATTCACTTCTCATTCAATATCAACATACAAATCTATTCTTCTTGTTGCATCACTTCTTCTCCTTTCTCTCTAGTCTCCATATCTAATTTAACACAACAAAAGATATTTATTACTCTACCTTTCTGCTTTGTACACTTTTAACTAATTATAAATGGAATAATTTTTTCAAACTGAAACTAACCTGTTTAAAAGGCACTTGTGACAAAATTTGATGGCACAAGATTTTTCATTTTTTACATTCTTACATATAGTAGAAAAGTGTCTCATCTTTTTTTAGCACTATAAACATTGCAAAATTAAGATTAGAAACCAAAAACAAAGTCAACACACAACTCTTTTTCTTACCATAGTAAACATGCAGAAATTTTTCGAAATCATTACCACTCAAGTTAGGGTGGCAAGCTTTCATGCAATACCTTGACAATGAAGATAATAATTAAAATTGTCAGGCCATATGAATGCCTAATAACCTACCTTGACAATGAAGATACTCCAATGCAACCACGACCTCAGTAGCATAAAATCTATGAATATTGAGAACTTAATGTCAGTTAGAGGAAAGTAGGAGCCATGTGCATGTAGGAGCCATGAACAAGTTCTAAAACTTTTTACCTGATAAGTTGAGCAGAAAAATCTTCAACAGGAATAATAACTGCAACACTACCTGATGAGTTGAGCCAGCAACAAATGCTTTCCAGCCATATGCAAACCAAAATCCGTAGAAGTTACTATTCAAAAAACTAATCCAGGTTCAGAAAGACGATACAATTGACAAAACTATTTGTACAGAATTAAGCTATCCAATTCAGTAGCCAATATTATAACTATAGGAACAGAGATCATTAACCTGATCAGTACTTTCTTTTACTCAGTTTCAGTTACAATCTCTCTAGTGCTTAGCAATACAAGGAGTAAGGAAAAGATGGTCATACCGTCATACCATATTTTGTAATATCTACTCATGCATCCATTCCCAAAAGCTACTAAATAAAAAGACAGTAAAACTATATATATAATGGTAAGTTCTGGTAAAAGTATAAAATCTTTCTTCATACATAGTTCTTGAATCTTGACTCTCATTTTTATAGTTCAAGCTACAAGGGCTAACTTCAATATATAGTTTTTCTAGAATGACAAGGGCATTTTGATGACAGGTTCTTTCAGCATCAACCTATCAAATGGGAGAACAAATGAGAAAGAAAACACAAGGCTTTGGATAAAAAAATACATGAAAATAATTTTTTTCAACTGTAAAATAGTGCAAACCAATCTATAAATGACAGCTAACATCATATAAGAAGAACTAATTATATGATGAGAAATTTTACCATTATGAATTTAGATTTTCATAAAGATAAATGAATTAAAACTTGTGAATGCAATCCAAAAAGCAGGAATATCATGTCGATTCTATTAGCATACAGAACTATGAGAATATTCATAGTTTTGTGATAGGTCTTCCATTCATTTTTTGATCCAATCCAATCCAATCAAAAGGCCTTTCTATTTAAAACTAATACATAAGAGGGTTCCAAATGAATGCAAAATTTTTTAAATTGTGTACCTTGTAAGAAGAAACCATGACTCTTTCTTTTTCTTTTTCTCCATTGCTTTATCTTGCTGGAGAACCTAGTACACAAGAAAAATCAACGAGAATATTCTGTAAGTATTCTTATTTAACACGTCAAACTAATATTTAAATTCTTCATTTGGCATACTTGTAGTTATATAATCCTCTTTACAATCAGCAGCGGATTATCACAACCATAACAATCTTACCTCTCATTTCATCTATTATATTATATTACAAATTAGAAAATAATTTATAAAAAAGATACCCAATGTTCGCTATCCATATAAAACACTCAAAGCAAAGAAAACATAACCAAAAAAAGCATCAAAGAGGAATATAGCTTGAAGCTAGAAATTGAAAGCAACCACTATGTTCAAGGAATGCGTATGAACCAAGGCATAAATCAGAATATTTCAGTGTGAAACCTGTTCTTTTCACTAATTTTTCCTTAAGATACTAAACTAATTGAAAACCTAAAATTAGAACCCAAACCCCCCCCCCAAAAATTCACAGAACCAATTGAAAATTGATACATACCTTCTCTATCTCAATTAACTACTATCAAAACTATACACACCTTCGAACGAAAAAGTGAGAGTGAGTTAGAGAATAAGCGAGAAAGGGAGGATATAGAACAGAGAATGCTTACCTGGTGACAGAGGATACGACGATGGTGATGAGCAGCGACAGCAAAGAAGAGATGAGCGGTGACACAATGGCTGGGAGACGGTGCAGCAGCTCAACGGCGAGTTCTAGTCGATGGCAGCGCGGCGACAGAGCACGATGGCAGCGAGACATCCCTTTGAACTCCTCGGTGGCGGTACAGTAGCCCGACGATGGCAGAACGACGATGGCAGAACGACGATGGCAATAAGCCCTAGTGGTGCACGAATCCCACACTTTCGTACAGCTGTATCAGCAAGTGCACTGGGTCGTCCAAGTAATACCTGAGCGAGTCAGGGTCGATTCCACGAGGATTGTTGGTCTGAAGCAACCAATGGTTATCTTACAGGTCTTAGTCAGGCAAAATCAGAAGATTGTTGGATACGGAATTGTGTTAGAATTATTGGAAGCAGTAATAGGAATATAGTTGAGGATTGGAGTTGCTTTGTCTTTTTGAATTAACTCTGGTAGTACTGTCTTCTTTGCTTGTGAGTGATCTCTTCAATGGCAGGCTGTATGTGATTGACGCTAGTTTGAGCAGCCGCCAATACTCCTCCGGATCTGAACCCCAGGGTTAGTGCGGATCCATCTCTGCTTGAGGGTGAAGCTCGTACAGTCCATTCTCCTTAATGATCCTGCTCAAAGCGCCATAGACAAGGTTGAATATTCTGGATCAGAGGAATGCTGCACCTTTGGTTCTAGCCTCTACCACAGAGACCCTAATCTTCCCGTAAATCGGCTGAATGGATGTCTCAAGAAGTCCCCAACGAAGTCGTGGATTAGCCGTCTGAGAGATATATAATCAAGCTGGTGGTTCATCATTGTCCAATGAAAGACGCACTCTGAACCCATGTAGAATGTGATAACCTTATGCCAGTTCAACACATTCCTATTGATGAAGAACGAATATACATCTTAGAATTAATCAAACACCGATCAAAGAAAAAACAGTAATACTTTTATTAATTCATAGGACTCAGCAAGGCTCCTCCTCTCAACCTTGGAGGTTTAGAAACTCATACTGAAAGAAAAATACAATGTAAAACTCCAAATAATGGTAAATGATAGGCATCTCCCCTACGAGAGATGTAAAATAAGTCTTAAATACTAAACAGATGACTAGTAAGTGTAAAACAGTCTATCTAGTGTTAAAATTCACTTCTGGGACCTACTTGGTGAGTGTTTGGGCTGAGATTTGGTGAGATCCATGTACTATGAGGCTCCTAGGGCGTTGAACGCTAGCTAGGGGGTCCTCTATGGGCGTTTGGACACTGGGCTCTACTCTTTGGGCACTGGACGCCTGGAAGGGGGCAAGAAGCTCGTTAGACGCCAGTTTTGGGTCTTCTAATCCGAAGTAAAGTGTAGACTATTATCCATTGCTGAAAAGATATAGAAGTAGGCTTTCCATAGCTATTAAGAATGCTCCATTTAGACTTCTATAGCTCTAGAAAAGCTCTTCCGAGTGCAAGGAGGTCAGATCTGGACAGCATCTATAGTGCTTTCTCTGTCTCTGAATCAGACTTCTGCTCCAGCTCCTCAATTTCAGCCAGAAATTATCTGAAATTGCACAAAAACACAAAAACTCATAGTAGAATCCAAAAATGTGAATTTAACACTAAAACCTAAAAAAATTAATAAAAACTAAACAAAACATACTAAAAACTATATGAAAATGATGCCAAAAAGCGTATAAAATAGCTGCTCATCACAACACCAAACTTAAACTGTTGCTTGTCCCCAAGCAACTAAAAACACAGTAGGATAAAAAAAGAAAATTAAGATACAAATAAATTTCATAGTTTTCAATGAAGCTCAGTTACAATCAAATGAGCGGGACTTAGTAGCTTTTTGCTTCTGAATAGTTTTGGCTTCTCACTATCCATTGAAACTTAGAATGGTTGGCATCTTTAGAAACTTAGAATCCAGATGATATTATTGACTCTCCTAGTTCAGTTCTTTTTTATTCTTGAACACAGCTTTCAGAGTCTTGGCCATGACCCTAAGCACTTTGTTTTCCAGTATTACCACCAGATAAATTCATGCCACAGACACTTTAACTGGGTGAACCTTTTCAGATTGTGATTCAGCTTTGCTAGAATCCCTAGATAGAGGTGTCCAGAGTTCTTAAGCACACTCTTTTTGCTATGGACCACGACTTTAACCGCTCAGTCTCAAACTTTTCACTTGACACCTTCACGCCACAAGCACATGGTTAGGGACAACTTGATTGAGTCACTTAGGCCAGGATTTTATTCCTTTAGGCCCTCCTATCCACTGATGCTCAAAGCATTGGATCCTTTTACCTTTGCCTTTTGGTTTAAAGGGTTATTGGCTTTCTGCTCTTACCTTTTGCTTTAAAGAGCTTTTGACTTTTTCTGCTTGCTTTTTATTTTTCCCCCTTTTTTTTGCCACTTTTTTTTTAATGCAAGCTTTTTCTTTTTCTTTTTGCTGCTTTTTCTTGCTTCAAGAATCAGATTTTTCAGATTACCAATAATACTTTTCCTTTTTTATCATTCTTTCAAGAGCCAACATTCTAAAATTTCAACTTCAAATATGCATTGTTTATTTCATACATTCAGAAAACAAAAGCAATGCCACCATATCAACATAATTAAACTATTCTTATTTTAAATTTGAAATTCATGTTCTCTCAATTCTTTTCAAATAAAATTTTCTTTTAAGCAAGGTGAGAGATATATGGAATATTTTACAACTTTAAAACATCAATGCAAATGATCATGCAACTAGAACAAGAGAACAGACAAAACATAACAGAAAACAGAAAAATAAAATAGGAAAGGAAGTAAAAGAGAACGAATCCACCTTTAATGGTGGCGAATAGTACTCCTCCTTGAGGATCCAATGTGATGCTTGATCTTTTCAATGTCATTCCTTTGCCTTTGTTGTTCTTCCCTCATAGCCTTTTGTTCTTCCCTTATGGCTCTTTGATCTTCTCTTATTTCATTGAGGGTGGTAGAATGCTCTTGATGCTCAACCCTCAATTGCTCTATGTTAGTGTTCAATTCTCCAAGAGAAGTCTGCCATTGATCCCAATAGCTTTGAGAAGGAAAATACATCCCTTGAGACATCTCAAGAATCTCATACTGAGGTGGCTGCATGGGCTCTGGTGCATGCTCTCTAGTTTGCTCCATCATCTTCTTAGTGATGTGCTTATCCTCCCCAACGGAGATATCTTCTTCTATGACAATTCCATTTGAATTACATAGATGACAGATGAGGTGTGGGAATGCCAACCTTGCATTGGTTGAAGGCTTCTCAGATATCTTGTACAGTTCTTGAGGAGCCACCTCATGTACTTGCACCTCACTTCCAATCATGATGCAGTGGATCATGATGGCTCTGTCAACAGTTACTTCTGACCGGTTACTAGTAGGAATAATGGAATGTTGGATGAATTCCAACCATTCTCTAGCTATAGGCTTTAGGTCAACCCTTCTTAGTTGAATGGGCTTGCCTTGGGAATCCCCTTTTCACTGTGATCCTTCGACACAGATGTCTGAGAGCACTTCATCTAATCTCTGATCAAAGTTGACTCTCCTAGTGTAAGGATGAGGATCTCCTTGCATTAGAGGCAAGTAGAACGCTAACCTCACACTTTCTGGGCTGAAATCTAAGATTTTTCCTCGGACCATAGTGATCCAATTCCTTGGATTTGGGTTCACACTAGTGTCATGGTTTTCAGTAACCCATGCATTAGCATAGAATTCTTGCACCATAAGAATCCCAACATCCTGAATGGGATTGGTTAGGACTTCCCAACCTCTTCTCAGGACCTCTCTTCGGATTTCCGGATACTCATCCTTCTTGAGCATGAAATGGACCTCAGGGATCACTTTCTTCTCTGCCACTACTTCATATACGTGATTTTGGTGGGCTATGGTGATGAATCTCTCTATCTTCCAAGATTAAGAGGAGGTGGCTACTGCCTTTTCTTTTCTCTTTCTAGAGGATTCTCCAACCTTGGGTGTCATGAATGGTAATAGAAAGAAAAAAAGCTATGCTTTTCCCATACCAAACTTAAAACTTTGCTCGTCCTCGAGCAAAAATAAAGAGAAGATAAGAATGGAGTAGAAAAAGGATAAAATAGAAGGAGATGGAGGGAGAGAGAGGGCTCGACCTTGTGGTGTTTTGTGGTGTATGAAAGGTGTGTGTATGAAGGGTTATGAAGGAGGGTATTTATAGGAGTGGGGTAAGTGAAAGATGTTGTGGGACCCACGGATCCTGAGAGGCTAGGGAATCCAGATTCCCTGCTTCTCTGCACTGGCGTTTGAACGCCCAGGGGCTACTCCCTGCAGGCTGGCGTTTAACGCCAGCAATGCTGCCCATTTGGGGCGTTGAACGCCCAGGGTATGCTCCCTGGCTGGTGTTCAACTTTTAATAACACTCCATCCAGGGTGTTCTTTTTTCACTACTGTGAAATTCTGTCCTTGTTCTGATTGCTGCATATGATCATGACCCTAAAAAAAAACAAAACAAAATAACATGAAATAAATAATTAATTAAAGTTGGGTTGCCTCCCAACAAGCGCTTCTTTAACGTCATTAGCTTGACGGTTAGCTCCTTACGGAGGTGAGTATGGGCTCAGATTTTCACCCCTTACAGTGAACTTTCTTCATGTCCTCTCATGAATGAGCTCCACATGCTCTAGAGACAGGATACGACTCACTGTATGTGGTAAGGCTGACTTCTTAGTGAAGACAACTCTCATGCCAGGTGAGAGGTCTTCAGTTAGAACTTTCTTGTCCCTCCAGCCTTTAGGTACTTTCTTCTTAGTACCTTTGTGCTTAGAGCTTATTGGTGGCTGGCCAACACCAAACTTAGAATTGGTGTCTGGGGGCTTTGTAAAGCTCTACACAGAAAGAGAGGGTTGGAACATTAGGTGTTCCACAATTATCTCTCCTTTATTTGAGGGAGAATTGGGATGAGGCATCTTGAACAAGATGTGGTCCTCCCCTAGTTGTAGAGTTAATTCTCCCTTGGCCACATCAATGATAGCATTGGCAGTGGCTAGGAAAGGTCTTACAAGGATGACAGAGTCGTCCTCATCCTCTCCAATATCCAAGACTATGAAGTTTGCAAGGATGTAGTGGTTTTCAACTTTTACCAAGATATCCTCTACTAAGCCATATATGGCTTTTTCATTGTCTTGTCTGCCATCTCTAATGAGATATTTGCAGCTTGCACCTCAAGGATTCCTAGCTTCTCCATTACATAGAGTGGCATGAGGATTATGCTTGACCCTAGGTCACACAGAGCCTTCTCCAAGGTCATGGTGCCTATGGTGCAAGGAATCAGAAAGTGTCCAGGATCTGGAAGCTTCTGAGGTAGCCTCTACTGAACCAAAGCATGGAGTTCTTTGGTAAGCAGTGGAGGTTCTTCCTCCAAAGGCTTTGTACCAAATAACTTGGCATTCAGCTTTATGAGAGCTCCTAGATACCGAACAACTTGCTCTTCCCTAGTGTCTTCATCCTCATCTGAGGATGAGTCATCATCAGAACTCATACATTGCAGAAGTGCAAGTAAAGTAACCTCAATGGTTTTTATGGTTTCCTTTGGTTCTGAGATAGAGGGTTTTTGAGTGGGATTTAAGCACTCAAAGGGTGTGCTTTGACTGGAGTTCAACGCCAGCTCTGATAGCTCTTTAGGCGTTGAACGCCTTTGCTGTCCACCCTTACTGGCGTTAAATGCCAGTCCCTCTATGCTTTTGGATGTTGAACGCCCAGCAGGGATGTCCTTGCTGGCATTCAACGCCAGCTTCCCTGGGTGTACGGGCGTTGAACACCCAGTGAGGGGTTCCTCACTGGCGTTCAGCGCCAGAATGGCTGCATGTTTGGGTGTTGAACGCCCAGTAAGGGGTTCCTTACTAGCGTTCAGCGCCAGAATGCCTGCCAGGTTGGGCATTGAATGCCCAGTGAGGGGTTCCTCACTGGCTGGCGTTCAACGCCAGCTCTGCTGCCAGGATGGGAGTTGAACGCCCAGTGAAACCTTCTTCACTAGCGTTCAATGCCTTCCCATTCTCCTCAGATTCAGCCTCTACCTCAATGATTATGGCCTTGAACTCTTCTCTTGGATTCACCTCAGTGTTACTTGGAAGAGTGTCAGGAGGAGTCTCAGGGATCCTCTTACTCAGTTGACCAACTTGCACCTCCAAATTTCTAATACAGGACCTTGTTTCATTCATGAAACTATGAGTGGTCTTAGAGAGGTTGGAAACCAGAGTAACTAAGTCAGAAAGGCTCTGCTTAGAGGTTTCCATGTTCCCTTGAGAAGATGAAAATGGTGGTCTGTTATTGAACCTATTCTGGTTCCTACCACCTTGATTGTTGTTGAAACCTTGCTGAGGTTTCTGCTGATCCTTCCATGAGAGGTTAGGATGGTTCCTCCATGAAGGATTGTAGGTGTTTCCATAGGGTTCTTCCATGTAATTCACCTCCTCCATGGTGGGTTGATCAGGATCATAAGCTTCTATTTCAGAAGAAGCTTCCTGAGTACTGCCAATTGCAGTTTGCATTCCAATTAGATGCTGTGAGATCATATTGACCTGTTGGGTCAAGATCCTCTTCTGAGGCATTCAGAGTATCAACTTCATGAACTCCTTTCTTCTGAAGGATTCCATGGTTTACAAGATTCCTTTTAGAAGTATACATGAATTGGTTGTTTGCAACCATCTCAATGAGTTCTCTTGCTTCTGCAGGTGTTTTCTTCAAGTGGAGTGATCCACTTGCAGAGCTGTCCAATGAAATTTTAGACATCTCAGATAGACCATCACAGAACACGCCTATGATGGACCATTCTGAGAGCATGTCAGGAGGACATCTCTTGATCAATTGCTTGTATCTTTCCCAAGCTTCATAGAGGGATTCACCTTCTCTTCGTCTGAAAGTTTGAATTTCCACTCTAATTTTGCTCATCCTTTGAGGGGAAAAGAATTTAGCTAGAAAAGTATTAACCAGCTTTTCCCAAGAGTCTAGGATCTCTATTGGTTGGGAATCCAACCATATCTTAGATCTGTCTCTTGCAGCAAAGAAAAAGAGTATAAGCTTGTAGACTTCTGGATTAACTCTATTAGTCTTTACAGTATCACAGATCTGTAAGAACTCAGCTAAGAACTGATGTGGATCTTCCATTGAAAGTCCATGGAATTTGCAGTTCTGCTGCAGGAGAGAGACTAACTGAGGTTTAAATTTTAAATTTTGAAATAAAATAAAATAAAATAGAATAGATTAAAATAAATAAAAAATTCGAATACTAAAATGGCTAATTAATTAAAAAGATTTGAAAAAATTTTGAATATGATTTTAAAACTTGAAGATTGAAACTTTCTCAACAAGGAAACACTAAACTTAAAATTTTTCAATCAAAATAATAAAGTAGTACAAGTAATTCAAAAATTGTGAAAAAGAACAAGATTTTGAAAAATTTTATAAAGGATTTTCGAAAAAATAATAAAGGAAATTTGAAAGAGAATTTGTTTTGAAAAAGATTTAAGAAGATAAATTTTTAAAATTGAAATTTTAACTTGCCTAACAAGAAACTACCAAATTTTAAAAATTTTGACTAAGTCAACCTAAGGAATTCGAAAATAATGAGCAAATAAAGGAAGAGATATTTTTTTGAATTTTTGAATTTAATGAGAAAAGAAAAAAACAATAAAATGACACCAAACTTAGAATTTTTAGATCAAAACTAAGAAAGCAAACAGGAAGACTTTGAATGTCAAGATGAACGCCAAGAATAAATTTTAAAATTTTTTAAGAAAATAGAAATACAAAGGACACCAAACTTAAAAATTTTTATATTTTGGACACTAATAATTCGAAAATGCACAAGAAAAACAAGAAAAGACACAAAATAAGAAAAACTAAAGATCAAACAAGGAAAATAAACAAGAACAACTTGAAGATTAAGAAAGAACTAAGAACATATAATTCGAAAAATTGAAAGAAAAATAAAATCATGCAATTGACACCAAACTTAAAACATAAAACTAAACTCAAATAGAAGACTAAATTATGAAGTTATTAGTTTTTTTTTTAATTTTCGAAAATAATTTAGAAAAAGAAAATAAGGATTTTAAAATTTTGACCAAAAACATTAATAGAAAACTCAATTTTAGTGACTCTGAACCAAAAAAAGATAAATTTTTCCTAATCTAAGTAACAAAATAAACCGTCAGTTGTCCAAACTCGAACAATCCCCGGCAACGACGCCAAAAACTTGGTGCACAAAATTGTGATTACACTTTTCATAATTCCGCACAACTAACCAGCAAGTGCACTGGGTCGTCCAAGTAATACCTTACGTGAGTAGGGGTCGATCCCACGGAGATTGTTGGCTTGAAGCAAGCTATGGTTATTTTGCAAATCTTAGTCAGGAGATTAATGATAAGAGTGATTATATTTACGAAAAATAAATAACATAAAATAAATAGTACTTGTGATTCAGTAATGAGAAACAGGCTAAGGTTCTGGAGATGCTTTGTCATCTGAATCTCTGCTTTCCTACTGTCTTCTTCTCCAAACACGCATGGCTTCCTTCAACGGCAAGCTGTATGATCCTCTCGGATGAAAAATATCAGGTATGATCTCTGCACGGCTAATCAACTGTCGGATTGCTCGTCTCGGATGAAAAATACCATGTACAGCTACCGCACGGCTAATCATCTGACGGTTCCCGCTAGCGTCGGAATAGGACCCTTGTCCTTTTGCACACTGTCACTGCGCCCAACATTCGCAGGTTTGAAGCTCGTCACAGTCATCCCTTTCCAGATCCTACTCGGAATACCACAGACAAGGTTTAGACTTTCCGGATCCCAGGAATGCTGCCCATTTGGTTTTAGCCTATACCACGAAGGTTCTAACCTCCGGACTCGGTCCGTGGATCAGAAACCCAAGAGATATGCACTCAAGCTGTCGTCCAATGACTACATTGAGCTCAGATTAGAACGGGAGTGGTTGTTAGGCACGCGTTCATGGGTTGAGGATAATGATAAGTGTCACAGATCATCATATTCTCTATATTGAAGTACGAGTGAGTATCTTAGAACAGAATCAAGCGTGATTGAATAGAAAACAGTAGTAATTGCATTAATCCATTGAAACACAGCAGAGCTCCTCACCCCCACCTATGGGGTTTAGAGACTCATGCCGTCAAAGTTACAATATGAAGTGTAAAAATATCAAAAGGTCCAAAATGAATCTCTAAAAGTAGTTTTTATACTTGACTAGTAACTTAGATTTATAGAAAATGAGTAACTAAGTGCAGATAGTACAGAAATTCACTTCTGGGACCCACTTGGTGTGTGCCTGGGCTGAGCTTTCAAGCCTTCACGTTCATATGCCCAAAGCTAGCGTTAAACGCCACCCTAGGTGCTAGAATGGGCGTTTAACGCCGAAAAATGTACCAGTTCTGGCATTTTACGCCAGAAAGTTTTAGGCTAACTTTAAATGCCAGTTTGGGCCATCAAATCTTGGATAAAGTATAGACTATTATATATTTCTGGAAAGTCCAGGATGTCTACTTTCCAACACAATTGAGAGCACGCCAATTGGGCTTCTGTAGCTCTAGAAAATCAATTTCGAATGCAGCAGGGTCAGAATCCAACAGCATCTGCAGTCCTTTTTCAGCCTCTGAATCAGATTTTTGCTCAGGTCCCTCAATTTCAGTCAGAAAATACCTGAAATTACAGAAAAACACACAAACTCATAGTAAAGTCCAGAAAAGTGATTTTTGAATAAAAACTAATAAAAATATAATAAAAAGTAATTAAAACATACTAAAAACTATGTAAAAACAATGCCAAAAAGGGTATAAATTATCCGCTCATCAAGCACATGGTGGCTAGCCACTGCTTTCTCCCAGAAAAACTCGTATCTCAGATAGTGAAAGTGCAACATTCACATTTCATTCAATACGCATTTATGCAATCATACTCAACCATAATTCAATAATAGCTCAGCCGTAACTCGGCAATATCTCAGCCATTCGGCTCATAATACAATCCATAACCAGCCAATTCATTAACAATCATAGCCCTTCGACTCATGGAATATCAAGCACTTCCACATTCATCCCCCATATCTCATACAATGATCCTTGATCATTATTCATCATTAATTATCCCCTTTCTTCATCCACAAGTTACCACATTTGCTAGCCCTTCTCATTGCTAGGCATATCATCAAGTTTTAAGACATAAAGGGTGAGATCGAAGGCTTAGAAGTCTTAAATTTGGCTTTAAAAACTCAAAAAATCAACTTCGGGGTAAAAACAGGGTCACGTGTGCGCGATGCTTATGCGCACGCGCGGAATGCATCAAGATACAGCGACGCATACGCGTTTCCCCATGCACACACGTGGATGGGAAAGAAACCAAGTGACGCCGACGCATCAGCCACGCATACGCGTGGGTGCGTTTTGTGCCTAGGCACAAAACCAGCACAACTCAAGCACACCTCTCTGGAATTTGGCTGCGCCAATTGAATTCACTCATCGATGCGTACGCGTGGGTAGTGAATGTTTGAAAACGACGCGTGCGCATCGGCCACGCCTACGCATGGGAGTGCGTTCTGCCAAAAATTTTACTAAGTTAAAAAGCTACAGAATTCACAGTTTCAAACCCCAATCTTCCGATGGGCATAACTTCTCCGTTTCAAATCATTTTTCACCCGCTCTTTGAATGGCATAAACATCCCGGATCTAATTTTATTTCTAAAAAATTTTGCACAAATTGGGGATCGGGAGTCTAAGTTATGCTCCGTCAAAGTATGCCCAAAAACCATATTTCATACAAAACTACAAAGTGCCATTTTCAAAACAAACCAATTCCAACCCTTTTTGAAATCAACCAAAACATACCAAAAACTAACCTCAAGCCTCCTCAACTCATACAATAACATTTTCATCAAAAATCACAAACCAACATCCCACCATTTTAACCCATATCAATCAAATAGTCCAATTTCAACACAATATCATGCCATATATATTTTTCTCATTCCAATTTCCAACAATACCATTTCAAATCAACCATCAATACATACAATCATCACCATCCTCACTCTCAACATGGTCTCACCCACATTTCAACCTCAACCAATTATTAATCATATGTCAAAACATGCATACCTCTCATGCATCATATCATCAAAACACCAATATTCATAATCATATATATGACCACACAATAGATCTCAACTATTCAACAACATCAACCATTCAATTCCTATCTTAGAGCCTCTAGCCTAGGTTTTCATACCACATTACATTTTAGATAAGGAAACCAAGACCAGACCTTAGCCGCTTTTTCGCTTAACCCGGAACACCTCCAAATCACTCTTTCACAAGCTCACCAAGCTTCAACAACTCCAAGAACTGATTTTTATCACACCAAAGCCCTCTTCCAAGCTTTTCAAAATCTCAATCAAGCTTCAATATTCACATACACACTACCTAAGCCACAATTATCACATTCAAACATAACAACTCAATACCCAATATCATAAACCAACAAATTCCACTAGGGTTGAGAATCTTACCACACCTAAGAATCAAGGAGACAATATTTCTCTTCTCCTTCAAGCTAGTTGGGTCCTATAACAGCAAAGAGCCCAAAATCTCAACACTTTTCCCCTAATATAACCTCCCCTAAAAATTCGAATTTTAGATACTGGCTCCCATGGGACCACTCGATCCTCGCCTTCTACCTCGGCTGCCCCTGGGTCGTCACAGGATCATCCATTTATCATGGTCCCAAACCCTAACTACGTGAGTCCTACTGTTCTACTCCACTAGGTAGTCATCCTGCTGCTTTACCAAAGTGGACTCCTCCACCTCCTCCACCCACTTAGCAGCCCACTACTTCGACAACACCACCACCGGTGATGGACACAGCAGTGCCAGAATTCTCCCATTGATTACAAAATTTTGACGTTAAATAGTTATCAGCAAGGATATTACCATCAACTTATTTTTTATGGTAAATTTATCGGTAATAAGTTTGCCAACGAATTATTTTCATAATTTTACCAATAAATCTGATGGTATTCGATGATTTTCTTGTAATGTCAACCTAGGATAAAATACTAAACTCTACCTACATGCTAAAAGGTGGAATGGTACCCCTACTGCACTGCTATCCTATGGTCAATCAAGTATATTATGCTCTTAAGGTGAACATACTAGTGAAAGAATGCAGCGATTGCACGGTGCGACAAGAAGTAACAGCAGAAACCATCACCAAAGGATGACGATGGGCAAGGGATCACTGTGGCGAACGAAGAACAAAAAGGTGGTAGAAGTGTAGTAGAGAATAAGGATGTCAGAGAGAAGAAATAACAGAGATAACAGTTAGAATTTTCAAATGCCTTATAAAGGGTGACAAAAAGGTGGGGAAAATGGACTTTTTTCACCTTCATTTAAAACCCACTACACTTGTAGCAGTTACAACACCTCGAACAGTGCAATCATTGTGTCAATTTAGAAGGCCAGAAAGTTCGAGAACCCAAACACCAGCGATGGTACAAATTCAAAAGTAATAACGGTCGATACAAAACACGAGACGTCGCAAGTTAGCGACCCCATGTTTGGGGTCACTGTTCCAGACCATGAGTCTCGATATTTTTCCACGGCCCACCAAATCGGCCCATCACTAATGGCCTGGAGATGGAAGGCCCTCTGAACCCGAGAAAGGCAAGATTCAGTCTGATATTTTCCCTGATCCTACATTTAATCTCCTTTAAATTATGAGAGGAAGAAAATGACGAGAACCCCGTAAATCAAGGGATCCTCAGCAAACTCTCATAACTATTACAAATAGGGAGCATGAGGCTCCCCCAAAGGTATGAACACAATCCTAATTTTACCTCATTTCTCTGAATACTCTCTGACTTAAGCGTTGGAGGAAATGGATCCTCTTAATTTTTTTTTAAATGAGGAAGTAAAGTGTGATCTCTAACTCTTCAATACTTTATCTCTCATATTTTCCCTTGATTCCACTTATAAAATTAATGATGAAAGATCACACTTTACCCTCTCAAGTGAAAAAATAAAATTGAAAGAATCTATTTCCGGCATCGGAGTATCATTGCAAGTGTCACCCCCATCTTCAATTTTGCATTCGATGTTGGAGTATTTAGTCTCATTCTCTCAGTTACCTCATTCAGGTCAGCTGACGAACAATATATTTGTGTGTGTCTATATAAGCTTATTTTTCGTATATATTTTGTAGTTTTTTTATATATTTTATACTAATAGCTTATTTTGATATACATTTATCATGATTGTTGTTAAAATATAAAATTGTTGTAAAATAAATAAATAAATAAGAAAGAGGTAATAAATATAAAATAAAGAAGTATAATTAGATAACTCTAGTAGTAATACTCACCACAATTACTATATCAATATAATAGAGATGATTAATATATTTACTAATATATAAAAAGTGAGAGAAGAGTATTTAGAATAGTGCAACATAAAGAAAGAGAGAGAATTATTTTTGCTGTGTGTATTATTCTTCATATCAGACTCTCTATTTATAGGCGTACAAAAGTCAAAGTTTCAAATATAATTAACTTCAGTCTTCCTTTGATAATTTGAACTTTTTCACTTGAAAAAGTTATCCGCCCAAACATTAATGGGCATCCGCCTCATACATCCTTTTCACAATACTCTCCCTTGGATGACCATTTAAGATTATGCCTCGTTAAAATCTTACTAAAGAAAAATCCAATGGAAAAAATAACTTTTGCGAAGAAAAAAGAGTACAATATCCTTTGATGGGGACTACCTCATTAAAAACCTTGTCAAGAAAAATCCAATGGGAAAAAACCTGACCAAAAAAAAAGAGTACAGCCTCCCCTCTTGTCGACATTATTTAATGTCTCGAAATCGGCGCATCCCAGTCTGATGTACCAATTTTTCAAAGGAGGATTTTGGAAATGACTTTGTAAATAAATCTGTCAGATTGTCACTTGAGCGGATCTGTTGGACATCAACTGTTCCTTGATTTTGAAGATCATGAGTGAAGAAGAATTTGAGAGAAATATGCTTTGTTCTGTCACCTTTGATGTAGCCACCCTTAAGTTGAGCAATGCATGCTGTGTTATCTTCAAATAGGACAATTGGAACTATCTTATGATCAATCAGTCCACATGATGATAGAATAAATTGGATCAAATTCCTGAGCCAAAAATACTCGTAACTTGCTTCATGTATCGCTAGTATTTCAGCATGATTAGAGAAGGTTGCTGCAATCGTCTGTTTTGTGGACCTCCATGATATAGCTATACCACCATATGTGAACAGGTATCCTGTTTAAGATCTCTCTTTATATGGATCAGACAAGTATCCTACATCTGCATACCCAACTAGTTGTGACTTGGAGCCATAGAGATAAAGCAATCCCATATCAACCATTCCATGAAGATATCGAAAGATTTGTTTAATTTCATTCCAATGTCTTCTAGTTGGAGAGGAACTATACCTTGCTAGTAAATTCACAGCAAATGATATATCGGGTCGTGTATTATTAGCAAGATACATTAGCACTCCAATGGCACTAAGATATGGTACTTCAGGATCAAGGATATCTTCATTTTCTTCTTTAGGACGAAATTGATCCTTTTCCACATTCAAAGACCTTACGATCATTGGGCCACTTAATGGATGTGACTTATCCTTATAAAATCTCTTCAAAATATTTTCTATGTATGTTGTTTGATGAATAAAGATCCCATTTTTTGTATGCTCGATCTGCAGGCTGAGACAAAATGTAGTCTTTCTAAGATCTTTCATCTCAAACTCTTCTTTTAGAGCTTTTATAGTTGTTGGAATCTCTTCAGGAGTTCCAATGATATTTAAATCATCAACGTACACAGCAATTATAATGAATTCAGATGCAGATTTCTTTATGAAAACACATGGGCAGATATCATCATTCTTAAATCCGTTTTTGACCAGATACTTAGTAAGACGATTATACCACATTCGTCCAGATTACTTTACACCATATAAATATCTTTGCAATTTGACTGAGTATAACCCTTGTGAATATTCATTGGATGGTTTAGATATCTTTAATCCTCCAGGGACTTTTATATAGATATCACGATCTAATGAGTCGTATAAGTAGGATGTTACCACATCCATTAAATGCATATGTAGTTTATGATATGCGGATAAACTGACCAAATAACGCAATGTTATTGCATCCACTACAGGGGAATATGTTTCTTCATAATCTATACCGGGCCTTTGTGAAAAACCTTGTGCCACAAGTCGAGCTTTGTAGTGTATAACTTTATTTTTCTCATTTCGTTTTCTCACAAATACGCATCTGTATCCAATAGGTTTTATATCTTCTGGTGTACGGACTACAGGTCCAAAACCTTCACGTTTTGCAAGTGAGTCTAACTTAACCTTCATGACTTCTTTCCATTTTAGCCAACCATTCCTTTATTGACATTCTTCGACTGTTCTTGGCTCAAGATTCTGACTTTCATGCATGATATTTAATGTCACATTATATGTAAATATTTCATTGATAATTGTCTTATTTCGGTCTCATTTCTCTCCTGTAAAGACATAATTTATCGAGATCTCGTCATTTTTACAATTTTCAGGTACCTGAACATCTTCTGGCATCAAAACTATATCAAAATTTTGGACAACTACAGGTATCTTTGTTATGTCTTTTTCAACAGTAATAGTATTTACCTCTTTTCTTTTTCGAGGATTTTTGTCTTTGGAACCAACCTATTTACCATGCTTCTGGCGTGAATTTGTTTCAGTAGCCACTTGTCCAACTGGAACATCAATTCGAATTGGGGTATTTTCCGCTGGTATATAAGATTTGGTAAACCATTGAATCAAGATGGATTTCAACATCTAGTATTCATGAGAAATAGTTATTTTCAAATATATTAAGAGCACTAAATTTAAGATGAGAGAGCTTCGACGTAATGAAAACTTGTTACTTGAGTCTTCCTAAAATTTGATCAGAATCTCGTGCTGATAACGTGTTGTAAAATAAATAAATAAATAAATAAGAAAGAGGTAATAAATATAAAATAAAGAAATATAATTAGATAACTCTAGTAGTAATATCCACCACAATTACTATCTCAATATAATAGAGATAATTAATATATTTACTAATATATGAAGAGTGAGAGAAGAATATTTAAAATAGTTGAAACATAAAGAAAGAAAGAAAATTGTTTTTGCTGTGTATATTATTCTTCATATTAGATTCTCTATTTATAGACGTATGATAAACCCCATTTTTAGGGTTTATCTTGTATTGAATTTAAAGTATTTTGATGACCTTTTTTCGCATTTAGCCTATGAATTAGCATAGTTTTGTAATCTCTCCCGTATTTGTGCTTAAGTGTAAAAACATGCTTTTTAAACCTTTAATTTGATAATTTTAATTCATCCTTGATTCCATAAGATGCCTTGATGTGTTTGCTAGTAATCTCAGGTTGAAATAGGCTAGGCATGGATCAAAGGAGCAAGGAAGGAAGCATGCAAGTGGAGAGAAGCACAAAAGCCAAAGAATTGATCTCGGCCAAGCACGCGCACGCACACAAGGCGCTCGCGCGCACATTGCGGAATCAGCCAGGGGCGCGCACGCGTACCGTGCGCGCACGCGTCGTAGTCTGAACGTGATTCTGTTATTGCAACACGTGCCTGGCGATTTTGGAGGGTTTCAGCAACCAACTTTGACGCCAAACTGCATATAAGAACCAAGGATTGAAGAAGATTAACACACATTCACATCCATAGTCTCATTTTACACTTTTTAGATTTTTTTAGTTAGTTACATTGTTAGAGAGAGAGACTCTAACCTCTCTCTAGGGTTCATCTTCATTTCTTCTCCATTTTCAACCATTCTTTGGTGAGATCCATTGCAACTCTCAATTTACTTTGTTCATGTTATAGATCCTCTTCTCTAATCTCAACTAGTGTTTGTAATTGTTCAACTCCCATAGATCTTAGATTTGATTTTGTTGTTTTGGATTCTATTAATGCATTGGAGATCTCATTTTCATTGTTGTTCATTGTTCTTATTGTTGTTAATTTCTTGTATTGAAATACTTTGATTCTAAGTCTCTTCTCCATTCTACTATGTCTTTCATTCTTGCCTTCCAAATATTTGAGAAAATACCAACTTTAGATATGGAGTAGCATTCTCTCACTTGGCCTAGTGGTTGATTCATTGGAGACACTTGAATAATGGATGTCAATTGTTGATTGAGGATTAAGAATTGCCATTGGTTTGGAGTGCACTAAAGCTAGAATCCCTTAGGGTGAAGCTAGGACTTGTGACTCAAGCTAGTCATTCTCACTTGAATTTCCTCTATAATTAGAGGTTGACTAAGTGGAGCAAGACTTAATTGTTATCATCATTGAAGGAAACTATAGTGATAGAACTTCCAATGTCCAACCTTGGCCAAGGCCTTCAAGATTAATTGATTGTTGTTCACCTTTGTTAGCACTTTTATGCCACATTCTTGAAACCATAAAAAAAACCATTTAACCAATAACCTGCATCCTTGTAGCATTCCTAGGGAAGAACGACTCGGGAGATTAATACTCTCAGTTATTGATTTGATTTGTTTGGTGATAGATTTTGAGTCGGTTTAGACTATGCTACGATTGATTACTTAATAATTTCTATACCGGCAAAAATTCAATCATCAACGTACAAAAGTTGAAGTTTCAAATATAAATAATTAGCCACCCAAATATTAATGGACATTCACTTCATACATCCTTATCACAACAAAAATTATAGTTATATAGAAGACCGAAACTCATTGTTTGAGCTGATGTGAGAGACATAAAAATTACTAAAATACACATCTTTAATTAAATACACTTTTATGTTAATTTTTTTTAATTTAATCAATGCAATGAAGGAAACATAATACATATATATTAAACAGTTATATAATAAAAATGAATTAATTTTAACATAATAATGTATACACTATGAATTTTAATTTAATGACTATATACACAACTAGAAAATTGATTAATACAGACAGATTTACAGACGGATTTAGTCTTTATTACAGACGGATTTTTGGTTACCGACGAAATTACCGATGGATTTTGTCCCTCTGTAAAAATCCCATCGGAAATTATTTACCGATGGATTTTTTTTCCGTCGAAAAATTACAGACGGATTTTTACTAATTACCGACGGATTTTTCTTCTGTAAATTCTGCATCCATTTTTTCGAAGGCGACGAACATTCCGACGGATTTTTCGTCTGTAATTACAGACGAATTTTCAGATGGATTTTTCGTCTGTAATTACAGACGGATTTTCAGACGGATTTTCCGTCTGTAATTTGAACTTTAGAAAATCATCTGCACTCTGATTAAAGACAGAAAATCCGTCTGTAAATCCGTCGGTAAGGTAAAATATATATTTTTTAATTTTTCTATTACAAAAATAAACCTATTTTCATACAAAATAAATATAAATTTAATAAATACAATTTTTTATCTATTTTGTATTCGAATATTTATAATATTTCAAAAAATAAACAAATTCATCGTATTATCAAACTAAAAGAATAGTACTATAAACAAGCAAATTAATATAATTTAAAACATAAACAAAGTGTATTAATACATTAACTATAATATTAAGTAACAACTATACATCAAAGTGTGTTGATACATCAACTATAATTCATAACAAACAAATATTTAATTAAAAGAGTATGTAGTCAAATCTTATGGAATAAAAAATCTCTTGGCGTGTATATTTGCCATGCCAAGCCAAGCCAAGCTAAACAGATCATGCTGGAACTGCATAGGTTCTTCCTCTAAATGAGACAGTTGCATCGGTGGTAGTGTTGGCATTGGTCAAGAAGCAACTTGATGATTTGTTTGAGGCATACACAGTGGCCTGAAATAATTATTTTTGAAAAGTAATTATTCATTATTGCTCTAATTCAATTAGAGGAAAAAATACTGCAGTGTTGTAATTTTGTTTTCATGTATTTTGGTACCGTGATAGAGTTGTAGAATTTCTCCTCTAAAAGATTTCCGGAAAAACAAGAACTCGCGCTCGCCATCGACTAAGCGTGACAAAAGCTAATGCAGTTCTAGCTTCAGAGTCAAACCCGCACGCTAGATGTATCAACAAAGTTCTGCTTTAAAATATCACATAACATATACCCGAATTCATCCTTTCCTACCTGAAACACACAGATGGCAAGGAATTAAGCTCTGATTATCTATTCAAGAAAATCAAGGCAGCGTTTTCCTACATGAGACATTCCTAACAGAATAAGCACTTGCTCTTGCAACCTCAGATGCTTCCTGCAGTCACTTCAACGGTTACTAAAAGTTGTTGAAATTGAAGATTTTATTTGAACTTAAAAACGAATGCCACAGCATCCAAACAATTTCTATAAAACAAACCTCTAATAAAGAAGCGCCCCACTTAAATGCTCCCAGGTTCATGCAATCTTTTGCTAAACAAAGAAGCCCCAAAGCAAGCCCATATTGTGCTGGCACACATTGTGATGAAATCTCCAAAGCTTGTCAAAATTGTTCAACTCCCTTTCATGTAGAAAAACCCGAAGACAATTTCACAGATAGTTATAGAATATAAACCATTGGATGTGGTTGAACAGCTTCCAGAAATTCATGAAAGGATTTGCAAAAAAATAGAATTCATTATTATCGAAGAGTACCTTCCTAAATGAACCAAGTGTCAACGAGATATTTTCGCTTTCAACCAAAGCAAAGACCATCTTATCATCCAACTCGATGGCACGGCCATAAGACTGATGGAGAATTCAAAAGTAAGTTGGTGGTTGAGGAATTAATCATCCAGAAGATTTAAGAGGAACCCAAACAGAAGGTACCTTTATGGCTGCAGTATACCTTCCCAATTGCTGATAAGCAAGGCCCAAAGCCTGAAAAAGTTTTAGATACTAAAAAAATCTTGTATTTTGCAGCCAAAATATTTTTCACAATGACAAAGTTCAAATCCAGTGATGCTTTAGCATGTAGAAGACCACCCATTTCAGTCACAATCTCTTCTATCTTAAGCTAAGAAAATGGAACACACAAAAGCACCAGGGATGTAATGTCTGACAAAGAAAGCACATTAATACCAAAAGCAAGTTGAATTTTTTTAAAAAAATGTTACCTGATCTTCATCTGAATGAATGGAATCTACTGCAGCAGAAGAAAACTCTACAACAAGCAACATAAAAAAAAAAGAGTTAATTTATATATCTCAATCCATAAAGCAAGTAGATTCAAACAGCGAAAAATGAAAAGCTGAATAAACAGAGTTAAATAAGGAAAAGAAATTATCTGAATAATGAATGAAGGAGCAAATAAAACTAAAAAAAAAACAAATTGCAAGGATGATGAACACGCTACAGCACAACAGATCCACAGTTAACCATACCAACCATTTTTTTACTGTGTAATAAAAAAGAAAATCAAAAGGTAAATATGTATTCCCAAACAGATATAATTGTTCCCCGGAAATAAGAGAAATGAATAAAATGCATACTACAACAACCACCAAATAGCAAGTGAAAAGGATGATGTCCAGAATCATAACTACCTGTGAATGCCCAACTATGAATAGCTTTGAATTTGTTACTGAATATATGTAATTGATCATTTCTGCCATATCATACAGGGCTAATTCCTGCCAGTTCCAATCCCAGAATTTCTATCAAGGGACCAAAGTTGAATCAATCACATGATGCACTGTACAAACTCTGGCTCTAACAATTCCAATAAAAAGTGGATTCTGCGTATTTAGAAAGTATTTAGAACATAACCATTCATCAGAAAGCTGTCCCTAAAAAGTGAATTCTGCGTAGTTATCACTGTATGTATAATCAAATCATTTGTTTATTCATTGATCATATAGCACTATTAGTTTGCAACCAAGGAAACAATTGCAATAAACACCTTTTTTGTATATATAAAAAGGATTTTGGAAAGCCTTTCAACTTCCCTGAAATTGGTATAAGCTGATAAACAAGGGCATTATATATGCCAATGTATAAGCTGATAAGGGAGGCAGAGAAACACAAATTAACACTTAAATAAAGCAAATTATAGAATAACAAATTATATTAGCATCTAGAAGTTCTCTAACAGCATCATCAACATTTTTAGCAGTTTGTTTTACCTGATTAACACAGATACATACCAACAATTATCCAATGTAAAATAAAGAGAATTGCAAGAATTAGTTAATGATTAGAAATTAAACAAACCAATAATTGTCCCTCTTTGGCAGTATCATCTGCAATGCAGTTGTGAAGAGGCTCCAATTGTTGGCTACCATCAAGTTGAACACCAATAAAATACTGTACTTCTCCCTGTTAATAAAAACACAATCTTAAAACTGGTTAATTAAATTTAGTATGATTATTTATATGTGTGTGTGCGCGCGCGTGCGTGTTGTACCTTACCTTCTGATCTCGCATAGGTTGCAAATGAAACAAATTCCAAAACTTCTTACCTGAATTATTGAGTAGAAGATAAGAATCTTCAGTAGCAAGTAGAATAATAAGATTTAAATTGTTAAATTTGTTATTTTTCTCTGTAGAGTGCAGACTGCAGAGTAATCAAAGGATATAGAAAGAATAAATGTTAATTAAAGAAGCTTATATTAATTGTTACCACTCTTTGATAATTAATGAGTTGCACAGTAATTTCTATTTGGTTGTCAATGGCCTCTCTAATTTTTTTTCATTGTAGCTCGATCAGTTTCAGGTCCTTGCAGAAATCTAAAATCAACCAAATAGAATCAAGATTAAAATAAGCATCATTATGATCATAGAAACATTTATACATATAATAATTGAAGCCTGTGGAAAAGTTAGAAACAATTGCAATAAAAGTTAGAAGCCATCTTGTGGGTCGTGGCTGATCACTTCTTGTGGCTCGTCACAGCCAATGCAACTATGTTATTCGTGGCAGTGATATGCTACCATAAGGGCATTCACAGCCAAGGGACTCGCCATAGTTGATGCTGCGGGTCACAAGGTTGGTTGGTTCAGAAGACATAAAACTATGGGATATCACACATCATGCAATGCTAGTCTATTCAGAAGACACAAAATACATACAAAGATGGTGTTAAGTGGAAAAATAACTGGTTAAACTTGATGCTTAAATATGTTTGATGCTAGTGGATTAGATGTCAATGATCTGCTTTTTGGTGCATTCTTCAGCCGTCATTCTAACAAGCTAAATCTATTTCTGAAAATTTAGTACTTTATGTTTCAGACTCAGAGAATTAGAAACTATCAAGTAAAGAAATATTAACATGAGTATTTTGACCCCACCAACTTGATCTCGTCTAACAGATCCATCGCCAGTTCTAGCAGATCCTGAGTATTCCTTCTGTATCAATCGAATTGAATCAATGTAACAGACGTAGTCAAGTCACCAAGAGAACCCCACTGCTCAGCCACCCTTTTATATATTATATTTGAAGTCTGAACCCTCTCCAACATACATATTATGCACTGTCATGCTCTGCAACATTCACAATCTCAATTACTATCAACATAATCTCATAATTAGCATATAATTAGAGACATGAAACCCTAACCTTGAGTAGAGGCGTTACAGATCCATCGTTAAGAGTGAAGATATCAAAAATTTAGAAGCAAATTTAGAAGCATAGTGTCAACAAGATCTTGAGCTGTAACACTGAATAACAAGTAAATGATTATCAAACAATGAAAGTTGTAAATAATTATCAAACAAATAGCTCAAATTGAATTACAAATTACTTGAACAAAGCAGAACAGAACAGATTCAACATTCGTCCAAGCAAATGATTCAAACGAAAGCTTCGATTGCAGAAAAAATTCATCAAAATCAGAGTAAATCCGCAGATTCAAACGAAGCACAAAAGTAGAGTATGATAAACCTAAAACTGGCACAGAAAAATTGAGCCCTAAGGTTTATCACAAAGAACAGAATCACAAAATCAGGATTTATATACCTGAAATTTGAGATGGTTACAAGAAGAACTGAGAGAGCGAGTTGAGATTAGATGGAAGAGGTGCCAGAGGGAGCAGATGCGATGAGAGCGTCGGCAGAGAGAGCTCTGCGACGAGAGCGGCGGCGGGGAGATCTCGTAGGACGCAAGGGATGACAGAGAGATTGTGCGATGCAAGCAGCGGCGGCAGCGGCAACGGCCACGGCGGAAGAGAGAAGAGGGTATAGGTTAGGTCTAAATTAAAATTTTCAGACAGAAAATTTTAAATTACAGACGGATTTTCCGTCTGTAATAATTTAATAAAACGCGTATTTTATCTACCTAATTACAGACGAAAAATCCGTCTGTAACCATTCCACGGAAAAAAAATTAATTTTTTCGACGGAATTATAGACGGATTTTCTTTTCCGTCTGTAATTTATGCTAATCTATTTTGTTTGTTTTCCGACAAAAAAATCCCTCTCAAATTCCGTCTGTATTTCAGTGGGATAAAATCCGTTGGAAATATCCGTCTGTAATAACTAATTTTCTAGTAGTGATATATATATTATGAACTAATTTTAAAGTTATATGAACTTAGTGAATTTCTCCTGTTTAATTTTAAAATAATGTCACTTGATATATACATATATAATTGAGGAATAAAAAATATATAATATAAATAAAAGTTATTGAAAACTTAAAATATTTTTATTAATTGGTATATTGATGTAAATTTAATTTAATTATTAATTATTATTTTTTTAACATTTAAAATAATTTATTTGTTATTTATTAAATATTTAAACTAATAATAACCAAGAACAGTGAAGGTAGGTTACCCACTGGAATTCAGTAGATGTGTCCGTTCTTTGCACATGGACACAGAATGTGTGCAGATTCCTAATATCATGCATTCAAATTGCAAACCCATTAGCAATGCTTTCTTCAAAAAAAAAATAAAAATAAATTCAGAATTGGATAATTATTTTCAAATAATTAGAGTAGTGGACATGACATGAACATATATATATATATATATATATATATATATATATATAGTACTATACTACTATAGTAGTGACAGTTTATTTGTCTAGAGTTACTGATATCCGCTTACTTAATCTTCGTCACGAGAATTTTGACGGACACTATTATTGCACGTAATAGTGTATAATTAACACCCACTCTTAGATTGGACCACAACCACTCTCACTATTAATAATGTACGGAAACTTCATACCAAAACAAAAGAAATTATTTAGGTGTCAATAATGTGTCCTCCATCTTCCAATAGTATCAATGACCACCCAAAATTTTATGTGTCTTCTCCTTTTTTAATTTTATTGTTTCTTTATAATATATATAAAAGAATATTTTGTACATGGACTGATACACATGCATGCATGTTTTTAGATGCAAGTTCAAACAAAGTTTATTAGAAGACTAATAAAGTTTAGGCTTAAATAAATTTTTGGTGTTTATTAAGTATATGTTTTTTGGTTTTGCTTTCATAATTTGTTTTTGTTTTGGTCTATTAAATTTAAAAACTATTTAACTTGTTTCGCACATTAATACTTAATGAAACAAAAACTACCGGTTGGGATTAAAATCAAAATGTTTTAGATTTTACGATACCAAAATTTAAAAAATTTACAGGAACAAAACCAAAAAAATAATATTTTATATTGATAAAAAATTAACAACAGAAATTTAAAACTAAAACTTTTTAAATTTTATTGGACCAAGACCAAAAGAAAAATTTACAAAATCAAAATCCAAATCATGTGTTTTATAAAGGGAAAAAAAACTTATTTGGTTTGAACATCCATCAGCAAATATTCAAAACTTTAAACTATATAATAAAGACATTTTGAATAAAATATGAGTTATTACCTGACAATATTTATTCTCTCTATGTATAATTTTACACTTTAAAATTCTCCATAAAATATTAATATGAAATTTTATTCTCCAGAAAAAATATGCTCATTAATTAACAAAGCCATATTTGACAAAAACGTTCTGATTGGTTAATCATGGTGAACAATAATGGATGTAAATTATAGGCAGAAAGAGTTAGTGTGAATCGACAAAGCACACGTAGCTTGAGGAAGTATGTCATGTGATTATGTGAGGCACCAGAATAATTAGGCGACAAAATTGACGATTTATTCCTGTAATTAGCATTTAGCAATATGCTACGGAGCTTAGGGCAGTAGGTAGTTACCTAAAGATAGATATATAATAGGGCCTAGCTGTTCTCTACCAGCAAGATTCCTGGCAAGAGGTCTTTTCCCTATGCATGCAAATATTGCATGGTTAACTCAACCGTCCCATCCACTTCATGCATCTCGATTATATTTTCATATCATATTATCACTACATGGAGTAAAAACCAAGGTTTTGAAAATCAGACTACGGTCATTAATCTGTTTTAGTTACTAGTATACTATTTAACTAGGTGTGTATTTGGATTGTGGTTTGTCAAACTGGAGTTTGAATAAAAGTGATTTTATAGAATTGATTTTGGGTAGAAGTAAGTTTGTGTTAACATAATTTATATTTGACAACTCTTTACCAAAATTGATTTTGATAAAATAAATATTGTTTAGATAATATTAGTTAAAATCACTTTTAGATAGATAATTACTTAAAAGGACATGACATTAAATTATAATATTATTTTTTATGCATGTTTAATTTTTTTATATATTTTTTATATAGTATATTTTTAATACTCTTAGTACTCTTTTTTAGTACGTTATAATTTTTAACTATTATTATTATTTATGGTTAATTTTTTTGTTTAATTTATTTTACCTAATGGAATCAATAAATTCTATTATAAAAAGATAATAATAAATATAATACACAAAAATTATAACTATAAAAATATATAATGTCAAATAAAAATATTAATAAAAAATATAAATAATAAATAATAAAAAAATAATTCATATAAAGAGAAATAATAAGAATTTTATAAATAATGTAATAACATGTATAAAGGATAAAGTTAGTAAAAGAAAAATAAATATTAAGGATAGTGGCTAAAGCACGTTAGTGCAATGAAAAATTAAAAATTATTGTTTTTTATAAATATGATTTTATGAACAAAATCAAAATAGATAATTATACGAATTTCAAATATTAAAATAGAAATTTAGGTGATCAAATTTACTGTTGATACATGATCGGCCAGCACCCCCACTCCTCCTCTAACCAAAACAGCAACATCGTCAACAACAATAACTATACTATCAACCGCCACACCCCTCTGCTGTATCTGTCACGGCAACCGCTCTCCTTTCAACCCCATCATTGTCCTCCGTAGTGGCACCAGATTTTCTGAGTCTCACAAAAATGGCAATGACGGTGGAACCGTAGAGGAGATGAGAGATGTGATCGATCAGAGAGAAACAATGATGACCTAGTTTTTTTATTAGTTCTGGAACGATTTTATGCAGATGATAGAATTGTGTTGTTTTATTTTGGCGCGTGAAAGATAAGTTGGGTAGCTAATCCATAAAGAGGAGTGTTAGGAGCTAGTAAATTTTGTTATTTGTAGTTATTAGTTAGTCATTATTAATGTTTTTAATGGTGTGAGATTATATTTAGATTACTCACTTTTCTTTTGATGATTAAGTGCTGGCTAAATTTTAATAAAAGTGTTTACCTCCTAAATTTTCTTATATTGTATTTAATTATATCGCTGTTTTTTTTTATTATGGAAAGTGTTAACGTGTAACACCATAAAATGGAGGGAATAAAAAAAATTGCACTGCTATGGGTCAGATATAAAACGCAAGATGGGTTTTGTACTTTTTATATTTTTTTTTAAATTTTGAAACACACTAAACGTAGGTTACTTTTTGGTATTTCCATTTTTTTTATTTTTTTTTAGGCTAAATGCAGATTGTGTTTTTTTAAGTCAAAAAATTCAACTTTTTTTGAAGCCCACAAAATGCAGGTTGCGTTTTGTTAGTGTCAAAAACTTTTTCTTGGAAGCCCCAAAACGCAGGTTGCATTTTGTACACAGAATAATATTTAAATCCACAGGTTTGCCTATAAATACGAAGTCCAGTTTCATTCATCTTCATCTTCACTTCTCCTCTTACTATTTCTTGCATAAAGTCCTTAGTGGTGTACTTTTTGACAGATAACTATGTCAAAAAAATAGAGTTAATTGAGGCTGAAGTTATGGAAGGTGTTGCAAATTTGCGAGTATATTATAACGGTGAGGTTATACCAAATACACATGAAGGAGTGACTTTTGTTTGTGAATGTCCGTTGTCATTTACTATTCCATGTACCATGAGTTTTGTTGAGTTGCAAAATGGTCTTTGTAATAACATTCAAAGCAACATTTTGAAAAGGGTGAACAATCTTTTATACAGAAGTCCTATGCAAGTATTTGGTGGGCTAATACAGTTTCAAATAATGCCCATCACTGACGATGCCAATATGCAGCAAATGTTGTATATTTATCAACAAATCCGATCTCATGTGCCGATGATAGAGCTGTACGTTGAGTTTGAACAGCAGTCGGGGATGGGTACAGTTGGCGACAAGGTCAATGTTGATGAGCTCGGGGATATAGATTGGGAAGAAGATAATAATGACAGCGAAGAGGAATTCGAAGCTAACTATGAAGTCGATGACGAAAACGATGACGGAGACTTGGCAGGCAATCCGGCGGTGCAAAATGAAGCAAATGCGATTGTAAGCCAACACCCGTTTGGTGTTCCGTCTTTTATGCAGACTCTAGATCTTGAAGCTAGGGGTGTGCATGGGCCGGGTGAAACCGGGTTTGGTGTGACCCAGACCCGACCCGAAATATATACCGGGCCTATTTTTAAGACCCGAACCCGACCCTAGACCCGATGAAACCTATACACTTTCGGGCCACGATTATACCGGGTAAAAACCGGGTGAAAATCGGGCCGTTAACATTATATTACCTTGATACCTTCTTGTAAGTTAGCATGTAAAAATATCCAAATTTCCAAGACTCCAATCATTATTTGACATGGTAAAATTCACTTAGAAATATATACTAAGAACCAACTCTTCTCTAAAATTAAAGCATAACCATAATCAATACTAATATTGTCTAATAACACCAAATATTTAAATCAATACAAATAACACAAGATTATGCATTAGTCTAAAGTCTTATGCATTTTAAACATAAAATATTAACTTATAGTCTTATATATAATGACTAATAACACAAAATATTAAGGTTTACAACACTTAAATTTCACATAATAATAGTCATCATCCATCACTAATAACACAAAATATTAATTATATATGATGACCGGGCCATCGGGCCGATTTCGGGTGACCCGAGCTATGGCCCGGACCCGACCCGAAATTATGACCGGCTCTATTTTTGAGACCCATACCCGGCCCTAGACCCGATGAAATCACACTAAATTAGCCCCTAAAGTGTTTGGGACCAGGCCGGGTCTTCGGGCCGGGCCGGGCCATGCACACCCCTACTTGAAGCCATGCATGCCCCGAAATTCTCTGAGTATGTGAATACGGGTATGTTATGATTATTAACTCAAGTTTCCTATAGTGCTTATTTTATTTGCCTTGTCTGACTGATGGTGGTGCGCATGTCGTAGGTGAAGGCAACGTTGTGGCGGAAGATGGCGAGTTTAGTGTCGGAATGGAATTTGGTTCGAGAGAGTCGGTGATATCTGCAATCAAAAGCTACACCATCTCTAGAGGAGTTGATTACACTGTGTATGAGTCTGAGCCGTAGACATTCTATGCGAATGCAAGGGGTATGGTGGAGGGTGCGACTGGCTTATCCGACACAATTGCATATGCCATTAGGCCGTTGGTCGAAGCAGACCCCTCAAAAAAGGTGAAGTTTGTTATTGCAGAAGTTCAAGACAAGTTCAACTACACTGTGAGTTACCGCAAGGCTTGGTTGGCAAAGCAGAAAGCTGTCGCAAAAGTTTTCGGTGATTGGAAAGTTTCTTACCAGACTCTGCCAGTATGGTTGAAAGCAATGACATTGAATATGCCAAGGTCTCGTGTTCAAATTAAAACACTCTCCGTTTACTGTGAGAGTGAGGAGGTTCAAGGTGTAAAAGTTCTGCACCGTGTTTTTTGGAGCTTCTATCCATGTATTGTAGCATTCAGACACTGCAAGCCACTTGTGTAGGTTGATGGCACGCACCTGTACGAAAAATATAAAGGTGCACTTCTGGTAGCGGTTGCATAAGATGAGAATAAAAACATTGTACCTATTGCATTTGCGATTGTCGAGGGTGAGACAGTAGACGCATGGGAGTTTTTCCTAACCAATTTGCGAAGATATGTGGTTACCATTGATGGTGTGGGTATTATTTCTGACCGCCATACCTCCATCGACGTTGCAATAGCTCGCAGTAACGGTGCATGGTCACCACCAAGGGCGTGGCACATGTACTGCATCAGGCACATCGGGTCCAACTTCTTAAGGAGGTTTAAGGCTACATATTTGCATAAACTCGTGGTGAACACAGGTATTTCAACTCGCTGTTATGGTTCTATTCATAGTAAACTTGTGGCATCTGCTTATGATTAAATGGTTTGTTCAACAGGCTATTCTAGGATGGAGCAAGAGTACAACAAAAACTACCAAAGGCTTAAAGAGCGGGGTGAGGCATATACTCAATGGTGCGATGAGATCGGTGTTGAGAGATGGGTGTTGGCATTCGATGGTGGTCATCGTTGGGGACATATGACGACAAACTTGGTAGAGTGCATAAATTCTGTCCTGAAGGGTGCACGCAACCTTCATGTGACTGCCCTTGTCTGGTCAACTTTCTACCGGCTGAATGAGTTGTTCACTCGGAAGAGTACCAAGGCTCATGAGCGTCTCCGCAACGGATTCACGTATTCAGAATTTGCAACGAAGAGAGTTGAAGAAAGCTTCTGACGTGCAGGAAACATTGTGGTCAATCGGTTTGACAGGCACAATGAGATGTTTGAGGTTCGCAAAATGCAAGATGCTACCATTTACACTGTTAACCTTGCGCAATGACACTGCAACTGCGGCCATTTCCAGGTCGAGCGACTTCCATGTTGCCACGTGCTTGCATGTTGCACCAACCAGCGCCTTGATTGGCAAGTGTACGTGCACGATGTGTACAATATGTCTAAAATTTGCAAGATGTATAGAGGCGAGTTTGTTCCAATGGGTGACCCATCTACCTGGGATAGATATGAAGGAGAGAAGGTGATCGCCAACTGGACATTGAGGTGCACGACAAAAGGAAGACCGAAGTCAACCCGCTACGTGAATGAGATGGATTCGCGGGATATGCGTGGTCCTCGCCGGTGCACTATATGTGGACGCGAGGGATATAGCCGCAGCCGATATCCTCAGCACGCAGGTCCAAGCTCCACTGGAGGTGATTAGTGGTTAAGGTTTTCAATGTAACTTTGTTATGACCTACTTCACAATTATATGTTACTTTTTCTTGTAACCTCGTTATTTAATTTTTTAGAGAACAAACATTTCGATCCAAACAGAGTTACACGAGAACAAAGCTAAATATGTCATAATGATAATATTGAACAGAATCATCTAAATATAAGATACGACACTGAATACAAATCTGAATACAACACTGAATACAAGATCAAATGCAACAGACTACTTCCTCGGCGCCTTCTTTGAATACAAGGATGGGGTGTATTTGTTCGGAGGCGCAGTCTGTGTCCGTAAGTTATACGGATGACCCTGCGATACACCGGCATCCAGCCCACTGCCAACGTCAGGACCACCGAAATCTATCATGCTCGCACCACCAGCGTCATACAAACTTGAACCACTCATCACAGGAGCACTCACTCCACCAAGATCATACCAGTGCTGCAAGTGCATCCCAAATCTCCCTCTTCCTGTTGTGGGTACTCATTCAAATCAAACAACTGGGAGTGTGGTGGTGCAGAAGGACCGGGCGGATCTACATGACCCGTCGACTGATCAAAGTCGAAGTCACTAGCATGACCTGAAGTGGCGCGACGACCACCAGACTGCTGAGATGTAGCAGGCCCTTCCGTGGCGTCAAAAATAAATAATTTGTATCTCTCGGGACCTCAGAGAAGCTGATGGTGTCAGATCCACCCAACGGACTAAATTGACCCTCGACTGGAATTACCAGCTGTGGTATGTAGGGCAAAGGTGCCTGAGGTGGCTGTGGTTCCGGTATATATGGTGCCTGCTGCTGATATGCCAGCCACTGCTAGGCCAGATCCTGAAACTGCTAGGCATATGCCGACATTTGGTACTAGGGGTCATATGCCAGGACCTGATAATGGTGCTCATATGCCGGTACCTAATTAACAATTAATTACAATTACTAGTAATTAATGATAATAGATAAACCTAAACAATAATAATTAATTATCGTTTAAAACGGTAAACATTAATAATAAAAACACTAGTAATTAATAATAATACCTGAAACTGCTGCTCATGAGGCGGGACTTGCTGCTGTGGGCCAGCTGGTTCTTCCTGTTGCTACTGTGGTTCATCGACGCCACCCTCTTCACCTGCAACTCTATCTGACAGTCGCATGTGAATCACATACTGCTGTGTGTACCACTCGTAGTACACTGGGAGAGGATGAAAGTCAATAATCTTCTCGCCTAACTGCAATGTGTTATAGCGGTCAAATCTCCACATGTTAACCCATTGACTGTAAATCTGTCCCCAGTCATGGTTCTGTGCTCCTGTCAACCGCTTGTAATGATCACGACCAATGTCGAAAGCTGGGCCTGGTGGAAGCTGTTGCATCCCGAACTGTCGTCGCACTCGGTCTGTTGGGTGCCATTCTATGCACTCGAATGATACTAGCAGTGACTGGGTGGAGCATATACCCATATGGACATCGAGGACATCCGGAACCCCCACTCCCATATATGGCCGCCATATAAACTGCACATTAGTTACCAAGAGGCCGATTAGAAAAATTATTCTTCTGAATAAAAATATTGGACATTAATGGTTACAACTTACATCGTCAATTTCCATGTCGTCGAGTCCTCGCCTAAAATACGCAATAGGCCTCCGTATATATTTTGTATGTCGGCGCCAATGACTTCACCTAACAACAAACATAATAATAATATTAATAAAAATAACAAATTAATAATAATAATAATAATAACCATAATAGTAATAATAATAATAATAACAACAACAATAACAATAAAAAATAATACCGTCGCGCAAGTGGAACACCAAGATCGCCGAGCTGATCGCGGGGTATAGGTGCCAAGAACGGCATATGCTCTCACGCCCAAACAAAAAGCAGTATCAGTGGGCCATCCATCTCTTTACAGTTGTGTCGTGAAGCACGACACAACGATTTGTATAGGTGTGCCAGACTGGCTGCCCCCCAACTGTATGATGAAATCCGGTGAAAATTCCGAAGTAGCGGTAGAAACTTCGAGTTCAATGAAGTGGTCGACTTATCTGGAAACACAACTGTTCCGAGCACGCAGAAAATGTGCGCCCTGACGTACCGCTCAACAGACTCCTGAGTGTCACACGGCTCGGTGTCTCTGCACCGCCAGACCCATTGAATATTAACTTTTCCCAACACGTGATCTTGCGGACCAGGCTCTCAACCAAAACACGCAATGCAGTTCTCCACCAAAAACTGGTGACTGCTGTCTGATCTACCCATAACGGCCTCCCCATTAATCGGGAGACCAAGAATATAGCTCACATCTTCCAGCGTCACCGTCACTTCACCAACCGAAAGATGAAATGTGTGAGTCTCCGGCCTCCAGTGTTCCACCAAGGCACTCATCAGCAGTGCAGAATGACCTCTCATTTCGCCTACTAGCGAAACATGTTGAAACCCAGTTAATGCCAGTGCCACTGCAACTATCTCGTTAAAAGTATGCTTCTTCTTCTCCCACACTTTTTTTTTTCACTCTTAACCCTCTTCACTCTATCTTCCTCACTCAAGTTCAACTCTTCCTCACCGTAACTTACTTTATTTTTTTACTTTGCTCCCCTAGCCATCTGTGTTTTGATTTTTAAAGACGTTTGTGAACACCCTCCATGACACGTGGCGCGCATGCAGCTAGGAACGCTACAAAACACAACTTCCGTTTGGTTGTGCAGGGCTGACAAACGCAACCTGCGTTTTGCTTAGTCCTATGTTGGTCAACACTGCTCAGCATACATGCCACGTTTTGCAACTTGGTTTCGTTCCCCAGTCCAATCGCAGCCTGCATTTTGCAGGAGTTGCAGATTTTTGTTTTCATGGCCTACAAAATATTACCTGCGTTTTGCAGGTCTTTGAGCAACGCAGGTCCACATTGGTGGATAACTCACCATGCATCCATATTCAAGATTATTGCCATTATTCTCTCCATAACCAAATTAATTTCCATAATTATATACCTATAAAATACATAAATATATATAGTGGCTAATTTTAATATATAAATAATATTTTTAAATATATAAATACATAATAATTGATTTTAATGATTGATTTTGGTGTATAAATATTTTTTTCATATCATGACTCATATCCGAAATCACTTTAATGAACGAAAAGCAATATATCTAGCACTCCAACAAACTATATATATATTTTAGACTTGTTCGTTCTATATCTATTTTTCTCTTTTCTTTCATTTTTACTTTTTCCTTTTTTTTTCTCCTATTCATCAATAAAATCACTCGCGTCTAGAATTTTTACCAAAATCAGTTCATCCATCCCAATCTAACAAAATCTAATAAATAAACGTTTGGAATCCCCCATCCATTGGTACTTTTAAGATTAATTGTGATGCTAGTTATTTTGGTTCGGGTGATAGTATTGGTTTTGCTTGTGTTATTAGAGATTGTAATGGGAGCTGGCAAATGGGGTGTTTGGGAATGATTGAGAGTAATAGTATTCTTCAAGGAGAATTGTTTGCTATTTGGAGAGGATATCTCTTAGCTTGGGATGTGGGTCAACGAGATGTTATTTGTGAGACGGATTGTGTGGAAGCATTTAATCTTGTTACTCAAGATGGTTTTGGGTTTATTGATCCACTGGTGCTCAAAATAAGAGATATCATGCATTGGAATTGGCGTGTTGACTTTCGTTTGATTATGAGAGATGCAAACACGGTGGCAGATACTATGATAAAGATGGCGATGAAGTTACAACTTTCGCATGTGGAGCTTCTTTCACCTTGGAAGGAGTTTAAGAGTAGTCTTAAACGGGACTGTCCCTCTATTTAAGCAGTTCCTTGTTTTGTTTCTTTTGTTTTTCTTTGTTTAATTTATTTCAGTTACCAAAAAAAACGTTTACCCCTTCTTCCTTTGTATATGTGCAATGATTCTAGGCAGCTCACCAAAATAATGATGGTGACTATGCCTAATAACATGTCTCATATCTGAATTTTCAGGGATACCAACAAAAAATCTTCATTTATTCATGCTATTGAATTCCAAACTAAATTTTACTTTAAATAATATTAGATAATTGAATAATTTTACTATTTTATTTTTTGAATTTTAAAAAGTTAATGTATCTAATTACCTAAAACATAAAAGAAACATGTATCTTGAGAAGGAGATGGAGTATTGCCATTTATGAGTTTAGGTGCACCATGAATTTGTGTTTGGTATTGGTGCCTTTCAATGTTAATTCAAATTCAATAATAGTATTTAGAAGGATTTTCAGAGTTTAATTGATACAATAGTCAATTCATAATGAAGAGAAGCAATTCAAAGGTTGTTGCAAAAGTGGGTACGTTGTCGTCCAAAATTTAATAATTTCAGATCTTCCTCTTTTTCTTTCCGACGAAGATCATGATAGTAATATAGTGCTAATAGTAGTATTCATATACTATATGTTAATGACTATAAATTAAAGCAATGAGGAGAGTCAGGCAAAAATATTTAAAACGTCGTTAAATAAGGGTATTTGATATTGTTCGTTAAATAAATTGTCATGTATTAGATTTTTGATACGCGACATAAATTAAAAATATTTTTTATTAAAAAATATCACTATATTTTTAAAATTATTATTTTAGGTTTGATACTAATTTTTTAACTTGTTTAAAATTTAAATTTTTAATAAAAATTTTATTGGAAAACTATTTTATCTTTTTATTATTTTTTATAAATTTATTAATAATATTATATTTTTACTTCTATTTTATTATTATTTTGATATTTTTTATTTTACAAATTTAATAATTTTTTATATATTAAATTTTTATTTATAATTTATATAATTTTTTAATATTTTTTTAATTTTTGAAGATCTATATTTTAATCTATCGATTCTTATTGTTAGTTGTTTTACTTTTAGTCTAACAGTTTTTATTTATTTTTGAATTTTTTAAATAAAACTTATTATAAAATTGAATTTTAAAAAAAAATATTTTATATAAATTTAAAAAATTAAGTAGCATTTAATATTAATTAAAATTATTAATTTTTGATCTATTAGTTATTTAAATAATTTAATTATTCTTTTAAATTTTTAATATAATTTACTTGTTTTCAATTTTATTCATAATATACGCTTTTATTATTAACTCACATGTTTTAGAACATATTTTTTAACTGTAACTAAATAAACAACTAAAAAAAAAAAATTGTTTTTGTCGTCTTTATATACTCGAGTGGTGGTTTAAACTTTAAAGTAAATAAACATCATTACAAGTCTTGTTTGAAAGTTTTTCTCGAGCTGATAACCTTTAGGTTTGACCCCTTTATCATAAAAATGATGGTATACGAATCATTGGTATTATTATTAAACTAACAATGATTAACCTGACATGACAAATTAGATTATCTTTGTTAGAATAATACTACACAATCAAATTTTTTTATGAATTAAATTCAAGTAAATTAAATAATAAAATTTAAAATAATATTATTTATAATTAATTTTTATTAATATTAGTTCAATTTATTTAGATTTAATTAATAAAAAAATTTAAATGTATAATATTATTGTTTTATTAATATAAAATATTTAATTTTTTTATTAGCTAATAATTTTATTAAAAAAATATTAAAAATATGTGTAAAATAACATAGAAAAATATCAGACCATCATTTTTAATAAAAAGTAGTGATTAATAAGTATTGATTTAAATATGAGACAAATATAAAGAAAAATGTTAATTTTCTCATATATATATATATGATTGATTTTATTAAGAGTTGTTTTTATAGAAACAAATCTAGCTAATATTTAAATATTTAAATAGTTGTAAAGTCTATCTGAAAAGAATAAATAAGAGATTATTTTGTAGATTATTTTGTTTTGTCTTCTAACATGAAAAACTAAAAGCAGAAAAGAGAAAGAAAAATAACACAACTATATATTTTAGTTTAGCTACTCAGTGTAATATAGTTTACATTTAGTCTCCATCATAACCATGAGAAAATTTCACTATCTTTGAACAAGATTATATTTATCAATTTTCTTAGAATTCTATCCAATTCTATCTAGGACAAACACAACTTTTACCCAAACCAAATTTGACTAAGAACTCACCCTAACTTTCAACAGTAAAGTACTCACCCAATTTGTAAAGAAATTTCTTCAGTAGCATGACAACAAAACAAAAATTTATACAAAAAATTTTTGAGATAAACATATAATTTTTTCTTCGAAGTCTAACTCTTTTTGCCTTTTTTCATCACTTAATGACTTTTTCATATATTTCTCACTGTATTGTCTTTTACCATTGAAACAAAAACAAAAAAAATTAAACTGAGAAAATAGAATATTCAATAAGAACTATGAAGGAGAAGAATGGTAATAGCTCTATAAGTTATGGAAACCCAAATGTTATACTCTCACTCCTTACTTTAATCCTTGGCCATTCACTCCTTTGATAGAAGAATGAAGCTTCCAAAGCTTAAAACTTTGCTTTAGCACATTGAACTTATTCTCCTAAAAAAAGCAGTAATAGTAGCAGCGTCACACAGGAGAGATAGAGTAGAGATTGTGGCTGAATCATACATGTATTCATATCTTCTATCTTCTCTTTCATCTCTTTTCAAATTACTTCTTGAAACTGAATCCTTCATTCTTGTTTTGGCTCCAAATTCGATTCTTGAACGTTCAGTTCCATCATCTTTAACTTCTTCAACTTTCTACTTCTGTGTATGCAAGGAGGAGATTTTTTTTACCTAATTTCAATGAAGCATAAATGTGAAAATACTTTTCGTGATTTTTTCTTCGAATATGATATTTTTATTTAACCCTAACTTCTTTTGACTTCTTTCTTCCTTGATTGAAATATGTAATCCACTTTTTGTACTTTGATTTTGTCCTAATCAAAATTTCTCCCTTTTATTTTGCTTTGCTTCTGAAAAATCACGTGGATGATAAAAAAGAGAAAAGAGATAGAAGAGAGAATTTGGTTTTGGTGGTGTAATGTTTATTTTAAATGGGAGTGAATTTCAATTTTTTAGTTAGTCATTAAGTTAGAGAAGGAATGGACTTGGATCACTTAGTTGAATTTGTGATTGTTGTTAGAACAAATTCTTTCTTTTCTTTTTTCTTAGAGATTATCCATTCTTTCTTTGAATTAAATATATGATGATATAAATGCTTTGTTTAAACTGAATCAATGTTGAGCTTCATTAATTTGTTGGGTCGATTTTTTTGCTCTTTGAATCAGTGTGATTAAATTAATTTTCTGCACATTAAACAAACTAATCATACATTTAATTGAATTTTTTATCCCAACAATAATATTTAGTCATCATTTATAAAATATTGTTAATTTTTTAAATTCAACAATGAATATATAATTTTAAATATTATATATACAAAATTATAAAAATTAAATTAAATAAAATAATTTTAAATTATTTTCTCTTTAACATTATTACCCTTAAGTGTTATTATTGTACTACATATATCAACAAATTAAAGGCTAGTAAGGTTATGAGAAAAATGCAGTTGAATCTGAAATCTAATGTCTATGGTTTTTACGCATGATATTTTAAATTTAATTTCGATTTTCACCCTTTCTATCTTTTAAACACTTTTTAGTACTTTTAAATTGGATACACTCAGTCACTAAAAAAAAAAAAATTGGATACACTCTCTTAAAAAAAGATTAATACGTAACTGAGAATTACAATTTAATTAAACTTTGAGAAAGATAATTGTTAGGCAGCTTTTCTCTTAAACACTAGTCCAAGGATAGCGATTAGGATTGGAAATAGCACATAACCGACCAGATTTTATTTTAACAGGTTAAACCTACAATAAAGTTTATTGGTTTAGAATTCGCTATAAATTATTTATTAAATAATAAATCTAACCTGTTGTGTAGTTTGATTTAAAATTTGTTAAAAAATCTAATAATTTTGAAAAGCAAACAATATATAAAATAATTAAATAAAATAAAAGATATTATATACCAACAGCATAAGTAACCTAGTTGATAAAAATGTCATTAAATATTATAAATACAATCTCAAAATTTCACTATTCCATTTTTATTATGTGTAATCAAGTTTATTTGATTTACCACTAAATATATACTGTATTAATAATAAATCAAATTAACTTAAATTGATTTATTATTTGTATAGAATACACATAATAAATCGAATTAAGTTGATTCAATTTACTATTAGAACAGTATATACATATATAGTAAATTGAATAAACTTAATTCAATTTATATAAAAATATTTAGGGCATAGCATATAACTAACCAATTTTTATTTAAGATATCTACGTAATTTTATTTTTTATTCATTTTATTAGCATAAATTATTCATATTTTTAAGGGTTTATTTTTTTTATATTATAAATAATTTGGTGATATGCATTGATATTTTAGAGTTATTATGTTTTACCCTGCTATAATTTTGAGTCAATTTTTTTGAAAGGCACCACGTTTTTTGGGTGAACAATAATTTTTATGTAAATAAAAATAAAACCACGTCGACATTTTGTATTAAAAGAATTTTTTTAATTTGTTTATATATAAATCGGCAGTGATGTTTTGCATAATTATTATTTTTTTAATTGACAAAAAAAAATGACTGTTTGTGGCGCTGTCAGAAATTTTCCCAACGACGTTAAACACGAGTTTTTGGCCATTTTTGTGGGTTATACCAATTAAGCTCCAATATTTAAAAAAAAAGTTCTCGTTTTTAAGACTCCATCCACAGTAAATAATGTATCTCACATATTTGAAACTTTATTGTAAATAAACGGGAAATTTTTTTCATTCTTTTTTCCTGTAAAAGAAGAATGTACTGAACTGAAATCATCAGACACAGGACATAAAAAAAATAAAAAATAAAATAAAAAATCCTGCACATTCATTGGAACCTGATTCTTTTTCCATAAAAGACAATAGCTTCTGCTTTTTTTCCCCTACCTTCCTTACCATGTTTCATCAGAATTTCAGGTATTCAGAGATTCACATTACTGTTCATGATGATAAATAAATTAATTTTGGAAGCACTTTTTCTTGGATGGTTTATTTTGTTTTGTGTGATTGGGGGAAAGAATGTGGAGAAAGCAACTCTTGGCTTCATGTCCTTCATAACAACAAAAGAATTATAATAGTCCCTACCACCACCACCAAGAGCCTTTGAGAGTCCAATGTTTGGTTTGGTAGGAAGATTTTAAATTAAAAAGGGGAGAATGTTTACAAGCCAAGGTACAATACAAAACCAGTTTTTCTTTCTTTTATTTTTTTATGTTGACAAAGTAAAAACACCATTTATCATTTAGATTTTATTAGAAAAAAAATTTACCATCAAAAGTAATTACCTTGACTGATATTTCATGAGATGAATATCAATTTCTCAACCATTTTTTTAATTTAATTCTGATGCATTGATAACGTAAAATATTTTATATAGTCGTCTAATCGTATCCATTCTTTTGGATAATTATTTACGTAGTTAATGTAAAAAAAAATTATTTTTATTGATGTAACAATGCGTAATTAGATGTACGTGTAAAATTATTTTACACTGATAATGCATCAAAATATTTTTTTTCATAATTCAATTTATAATTCCTAATTAAGAGATTAAGATATTCCATTTGTTGATAGTAGATTGATTTACAAAACCATATATTACAAAGAGCTTAATTTGGCACCCCATACAAGTTGCATATATATATATATATATGAATGAGTATAATTGAGGTAGATTTCCATCAACTACAATATTTAAAACATGTCTTTTTCATTAGAATATTTTTTTCATACCCCAATTAAATAAGAAACGGGTAGATGCCATATTGATTTTCACATAGGACTAAGACTACTATATATAAAATAATAAGACTCTTAAGAACCTATATAATAAGAAATAACATGAAGAGTGTAGTCCCCTACAGGGGTCATGTTTGAACAAGAAATAGTCCTTTCAATATTTAATATTTGAGGCAAAGTCACACCAACAGCTCACATGGCTTGTATAGACTGACATTTAAGGCAGAGATGTTTATACATGTGAATATCAAAGGAGAAATTTCAAACCTTCTTGGGGCAACCGTAGTTAGTTTAAGCAAAATATACTATATATCAGATTTCTTTACAAGAATCAAGATCTTTCTTCAGAGAGATTTAACTCTCTTGTCCTGGCTTCAATGAGCATTGTTCATCCCAAGATATCTATTTATATAGACAAGTTATTGAGCCAAAACATATAGAAAATGGTTATGCTCTATGCCAACAATTTTTCGGCTACATCATATATATGGGGATTACATGTTGACAAAATGATGACCCTTCTAAATTAAGGATATAACCCCATAAAAGAAGCATAAGTAGCAAGTTCTGTGTTATGACAGTACCAGAATAAATATAATTAAATGCAATATAAAACTAAAGCATATGCTTTCTTCCTAATGAACCATAGTGTTATGACAAAATGTTGGAGGTTTTTTTCCCCTCCTTGGTGAATAAATGCTTAGGTGCGATGGTTATCTTTTGACTTTGTAAAATTAGGACATATTTTAAATTTAATGAATACTTATATAAATATTTAAAATTTTTTATTATAATAAGAAGAGAAAGACTATTGTCAGAGACGGTTCTAAATATATTGTTATGGAGGTAAGTATCTCTATTATAATTTAAAATTTTTTTAAATAATAAATGACAGTAATATTTATTTATTCTTATTAAATTATTAAATTTGATTCCACAATAATTTTTATTCAATTTTTTGTACTTAACCATCAATTTTTTTATATACACATAATATTTTTATTAAATTAATTATTGTCATGTTATACATACTTTGTCTTTGTCAAAATTTTTTGGATTCACTTGCTATTGCTACATTCCTTTTATTAAATCTTTTATATACTTTTCCTAATCTATCCTTTTTTTATATAACTAAATCATTCAAATTAATAAAGAAGCAATAATTTAATATCTTTTTCGCTTTTATAGATTTGGATTGTAATGTTTTTGTTGCTCTAAACTTAATATATTAATTAAATTCATATTTAATCTAATTAATATAAAATTTATTATTATTTAATTTTTAAAAAATATTTAATGCCTTCACAACAATATAAACAAAAATGACAAATAAAAAATAAAAAAAATGCTTTTATAGAGTTGTGCAATTAAAAGAAAAAGGTTAAATTAAATGAAATAACTATATATGGTGTGACAGTAGTCTCTATCTCAAAATAATAACTCATCATGTTTTTATGAGACATGTTCTTGCTTTGGTGCTTTCATGACCAATGAGTACTTAAGATTGTGGAGAAATAATGATACAGTATTATATTGTAAAAAAAAAAAAAGGGGGGGGGGGGGGGGATAATTTCTAGTCAAAGTATACAAGATAGGCTCAAAAAACTTTGCTACATAAATCAATGAGGATTCTCAAAACCATAATTTGTTAGTCATAAAGGTAAAGGAGTTTGTGAGTGAGTGATGCATCAGCTTGTCATCAGCTCCAAACTACTAAATTAATAGTAGATAATCTTTTTCTCCAAAATGCAGACTATGATTAATGATGAACACTCTTTAATAAGCCGTCTAAAAACATTTGTTTATATCAATGATAATACAATTAATTAATTGTCAATGGTTTGTAGTGATTTGGTCTAACCCGCTTTCAACAACACTATTAAGGATAAAGCCTAATTAAAGCGCATTTATTCAAACAAAGTAAAGTTTGCTAACGGTATTAAGTATATGTTAAAATTAGTTATTAAAATTAATTATTAGTATAAAATATATATTAAAAATAAATTAAATAATATATATTTATACCTAATAAATATATAGTGATTAATTTTAGTGATTGATTTTAATGTATAAATAATATTTTTAAAAATTTGCAATGGTTGCACACACATATACACTCTCACTCACACACATAGTATATTTTATGCAATAATCATATATGATAATATGAATAACTAACAACAACATCATCAATTACTTGCCACGGCATAGGTCACTATGAAGCTACTTAAAATTGCATTGAACTTTGAAGCGCTCAAGAAAAGTTGTGCAATTTAAAATAGCTTTCTTAATATTATTCCCACAAAGATAATGGTGCCTTTAATTTTATTACTCTGTCACTATAGTAGTAAAACTGAGCACTAATCTTCCATGTACCAGACTACCGGGGAATAGTTGCATACATAAAGTTAGAAAATTTGGCAACATTCAATTTTCTAAAGTAATCTTACTTTCCCATTTTCTCTATTTTTATTTCTCTTATATTTTCTAGGCAACCAAAACACTAAACAGGGCATGCAAGTTTTTGTAAGGCGGATAAGATGGTGCTGTGTCCTTGTCTATCGCGTCCACTCAAAAGAATCTCTTTTTTTTTTTTTTTCTAATTTTTTTAAAGCAAAAGTTAAAGTCAATATCTATTAACATTATAATATAATTATACTTTATTTTAGTTTTAGAAATTGTATAAAAAAGATAAAAAATAAAATTTTATTATTTTTACCTTTTAAAAAAAATTAAGAACAAAAATATTAGAAATAAAAAACATTTTGACAAACTAAAATGTTACCAATTATGGTAACCATGCTAACTCCTTGATAAAGGAAGCAAAAGCTTGTTGAAACGCACGCTTTGATAACCCAATACTTTTTTCCATTATGAAAATTATTTTATTTTTAGTAGGAAGTAGCAATGATAATATGTAAGTCCCATTTGTCTTACCTTAAATCTAATGCTTGACCCGGTCGACATCGCCGAACACATCCGTCCAATTTCCCTCTCCTTCTCGTCTCTCCACGTGGCATTTCCACCATTCCTTACAGGCCGGTGCCGGTGCCAATCACTCCTTCCTCAATATTAAATTACATTAAATTAAATAATAAAAAAATTGATCTTGCAAAATTGCAAACATTATCTCTAACTAGATTGAACAATTATTAACAACAACAACAACGTACACACACTCTCACAACACACACAATATTTTTTTTATCATGCCCCTCTCTACCCTCCTCCTATGCAATTTAAGGTCAATCCGTTAGCTTAAATTGACTTGCCTAGCATAAGATGAGTTAGTTGAGAGAAGAAAACAAGGTTATAAACATAGTGAGTTTTTATTTTCATTGTGGGGTGCTACTAGGAGCTGTATAGATAGAGACCTTTGCTTACTACTACCTCATTCCTTCTTCCTTCCTTCCTTCCTTCCCTTCATTCATTCATTCATTCTCCCTTATCTCTTCAGCCATATTTTCCCTTCATCTTTGTGAACCTTAGAGAACAGAAACAATTAAAAAGGATTATTGGATGGGGAATTGCCAAGCTGTGGATGCTGCAGTTCTTGTGATCCAACACCCTTGTGGGAAGATTGATAGGTTATATTGGCCAGTAACTGCAAGTGAGATTATGAGGAGTAACCCAGGTCACTATGTTTCTTTGATAATACCATTGCCTGTTCCTCCACCACCACACAGACAAGAACAGAATAATAGTGATAATAATAATAATCATAATAGTAATAATCAGGAGCAGCAGCACCACCACAAGACTGTGAGGTTTACACGTGTTAAGCTTCTAAGGCCTAATGAGACTCTCAATCTTGGCCATGCCTACAGGCTCATCACTACTCAAGGTACATACATATATATATATATATATATATATATATATATATATATATATATATATATATATATGTGATGTGTATGCATATGTGTGATGATAGTACCATCAAATCTTTCTTATGAATCAAAGAAGGGTGACTTCAGTGTTTTAGTTTGTTGTTCTGGAAGAGTGATGAAATCTTGTTCTTGTTGTTCTGGTTTCAGAGGTTATGAAGGTCTTGAAAGCAAAGAAGAATCCAAAGAGCAGAAAGCAACAGGTTGAGGCAGTTGAGAAGACGCTGGAAGAAAAGAAGATTTCAGCTACTGAAACAGGAGGGGAGTCTGAGACAGGAAATACATATCAGGTATATATGAGTGTATTTTATTGTCAATATTACTTTTCTTTCCTCTTTCTTTTTTTTCCCTTTTGGTTTTAGTACTACTATTCCATGAAAAATATTCTGGTAGCAAGTTTTAATTAATCCTTTCCAAAAGATGAATCCATTGAAGAATTTGATCTACAACTTCACATGGTCTTATGACCATAAGTGCAGATTCTCTCTCGGGTGGATTCATCTTTTTGAAAAGAAATAGGTACTCATAGAATCATGGCATTAGAAACAAAGATTACTCAGCAAAGAAAATAAGTCATCATAACCAAATCAAATATAATCCACAGTAGTCTTTGAACAATAGTTTACTGGGAATTGAATTTAAACTTTGATCTTCTTTTCATAAGTTTGGATAGTCATGAGTAATCATCAATTAGTATTGATGTGTTATTGCATAATGAAATCCAGGCAATGAGAGCAGAGAGACATAGGCCTCGGACGGCGGCATCGGTAAATCCAGCAGCACTAAGGTCAAAATCATGGCGCCCCTCTTTACAAAGCATCTCAGAATCCGCAAGTTGATTGGGGCTATGTTGTGACATGCATAATGTTTCACAGAATAGAACATAATTCAACTGCCTCTTTGATCTTGCAAGTTTTCCATTTGGATGATTGATAGTAAATGAGCATGGAATTTCAACCAAAACTTGAAGCAGGATTTCTATTGCATCACCAATCACACCCTAAGGCCTCAACGGCAAAGGCATGTTTCAGTGATAGCGTATTTGTATAGCACTGAGAAGAGAAGCAAGGGAAAAGGGAAAAAAAAATTGAAAAAGTAAAGAAAAGAAAAAGGAGCAATGATGTATAAATCTATTAGAAGTGAGTAAAAGAAAAGAAAAAGGAGCAATGATGTATAAATCTATTAGAAGTGAGTTTTGTTATTGATATAGTTACAGCATCCAGTCATCCACATCTTCCTTTTTGTTATGATTTAATAAGCAAGTTATACCTATAACTTGAATCAACCTTGTAAAAAGGAAAAATTAGAAGACTATAAGTGTAAATCCCTGTAGTTTTGAGTTCCAAACTTCCCAGCTAATCAACATAAATTTATGATCAAAATACTCACACCCTTGAAGACAGGTATTCTTGGTAATTACCTCTTCCTCAGAGGAACCAACATAACTATGAATAGCTTATCACAATGTCCCAGGACCTTCACACTCCTTGTGCAATAATTCACTAAATTCCTGTTTTTTTAACCAAGACTGGTTAAAAGTTAAAATATAATAACTCTATGCTGAAGATCAAATTTAAATATTCCATTCTTGGCTTCATTGCAGAAGAAGAATCAAACAACAGTTGCATGTCAAAACACTGTTAGCTTTGAGCCAAACATGTCAGAAAATTTAAAATAGTTTTATAAGTTGTCTAAAAAAATGTGCTTACTTTGTAGTACAATTTTTATATTTTATACATGTTGGGATCAGTTATTGTACCAGCTGATATGAGGTCTGCCATCCGATTGAAAAGAAAGTAAAATAAGTTCCTTATTTCAGAAGCAAACATTTATCTGATTATGGAAAGCTTAAATTAGGAAAAGGTTTCTATAATTTAAGGGGTTTCGTGCACAAGCTTAGATTCTCCAGTTGGTATTCGATATTAGATATATATCATCAGAATACTTCTTAATTCTTTCTCTGTCCCTGCATGACAAGAACATGATGACACATAAAACTGACTGTTAATCAATTATGCAGTGGGGAACTAATACAAATAAGTGTCTATTGTTACCTAATTGAATCTCTAATATGTAGAATCTCAATTTGGCCCTGAAATTTGAAGCCGAACTCAAATTAATCTCTAAAATTTCAATTGACCCAAATTGAATCCCCAAATTTACAATGGTAACTTGCATGAGCTCCTAAACTCATTCTCGTTAACGTGTACTAATTTGACATATTAACTTGTCACACTGAATAACACAAAACATCTTTTCATATTGGCGCCTACTCTTCAATGAAATGACATCGTTTTACACGAAACACATCTCTTTCCCACTAGTGATGATTATAAAATGAGATGTTTTTTAAACCCATTTGTGTGAAATGACGTCATTTCGTTGAAGATTAAGTGCCAATATAAAACGATGTCATTTTGTTTTATCCAGCATGGTAAGTTAATGTGTCAAATCAACACGCCATTAATAGAGATGAGTTCAACGTGAGTTATGATTGTAAATTTAGGAGTTCAATTTGAATCAATTGAAATTTTATAGGTCAATTTGAATCCAACCTTAAATTTCAAGGGCCAAATTGAATATTAACTCCTAATATGTATGTCCTAGCAAAATTCTAACCATGATTATATTAAAAAAAGCTGATGTCCATTCAATTTTAGTTGATATTCTGAGGGAATGAGAATGACTTAATGCACCAAGTTGTGCATGATAAACCAAGATAATCCAATGGTATAAAATGGTATAGATCTATTATCTATACCGTTGGATGATCTTAAATCTTAATGCTTAACTTGGTGTATGTATCATAGCATTTTAGGTTGTCCTCTAACTAAATTGTATTATCATAGCATTTTAGGTTGTCCTCTAACTAAATTGTAATTATCCTCAACCACGATTTACTTGCAAAAAATAGGAATATGACAGAAATTCCAGCCAGATCCATCAAGATCTGCAGGGACCTGACTTCATAGCTATTGAGAACTAGCATGGGCCTACTCCATCAATAACCAACTAGGAAGAACATGCTAATGTGAAACAACATGCAAAATGAACTCTAAATCATCTTTTTAATACCATTAATAGATGTCACCATTAATTTTCTTAGATGGACTTACTATTTTCTGATCCTCTTGCCAGTTGCCAACTGTATTTTAAAAAAAAGAAAAGAAAAAAAGAAAAGAAATAAGTCCATGTAACTTAATTCACAATTTTCCAAATTCGAATTTTGAATTATCAACATAACTAGCACTTTCATCCTCCCCATCATCCAAAGAAACTGTATAGACACATGAATAGTTCCAGATCAGACTGCCTTAACAGATTGAGGTCCACAATAATCAAACAGGCAAACCTAACTAGGATTTTTTTTTTCTTGCAATCATTGACCGGAAATCCAGTAATAATAACATTCTGCCAACTTAGGACCACAGATCAAATCTACAATAAATTCTCAATGACTCCGAAAGGGATAAGAAAAGGTACACATAACATAAAGGCACGTGCAATTGGGGCCATGTTGTGACATATCATATCAGTAAACATTTGTGATATCCTTATTAAATATTACAAGATTTCCTCAAGGAAAAGAATGTTGGCCACAAACATTAATGAACAAACTCCTTTATATGTACGAATTCTGGCCACAAAAATTATGATATGGGAATGTTCTTAGTGAAGGTGTGGAAATCAAACAATGGTATTAAATGCAGTACCTTCGACTTGGTTTTAAAATTATTTGTGATGACCGATAAGTGATTAAATTCCCATTTCCCAAGCCCCTGTGCCCCCAGTCCCTCTCCTCCTATAAACATCTCTCCATACTGAAAGTTGAAGTAATCTAATGTGTGTTTGATATGAAACAATATTAGGCCAAGTTTAACAGGTCAACAATCAAATTCACAAGAAAGAAAGACATATCTTCGTTCAAGCATTTTCACAAGCACGTGGCGCCAATGGGACACCCACATTGACCACCTTCACAACAAACGTATGAACTAAGTGAACCAAAGGAAACCATGACATCGAAAAGCATCTTTTAACCGAACTCTGAACCATATAACCATGGAACATTGTCATGCGTAACTAACATATGAAATTTCAGATAGAATAATGAAAAGGGAAAGAAATCCTTAAAAGCCTTGGCTTTCTAATAAAGTTTGGTTGTTTAGTGGGGAGAACGCATTCACCTGAGAGCACTAAGGTCTACGACGACTGGTTCTGATGGGGCATTGAAGGTGTTTGTAGAAATGTGTCTGACGCGAAGAAAGGGACAGTGGCAACATAGGCGCAGGATAAGAGTGTCCGAGGTAGGTGTGTTGGTAATAAGAAAAAAACGGTTAGGTAGTTTGGCGGGAAATACCGGTACGAGGAAGATTAAAGGATAATCTAATGCTTTATATTTTAGGCACATTCTCAAGTCTCATCAAAGTTAGTGGGAGCTATAAACAAGGTTAACAAGCAAGTATTTAAAGTATAGCTTAAACAAAGTCAATGAATTTACTACTCTTATATTTATCTATCAAGTTTAAATTTGAGACCCTAGATTTGTGTTCATACAAGAATATATAAAGTCACTACAAATACAAGAATATATATTTTTTATATTTCTATCCAATTTAACAATATTCTAAAACACTATTTATTAAGCTTGAGACAAGTTAATTCGAAGACAATCATGATTAAATTAAGTACAGCAATTAAAGTAACTAGTACAAATTAAATTGGTTTTCTAAAAGAGGAATATTAGAGAGCCATCAAAATTTATTATATTTTTAGTTATCAATTAGTTATCAGTATTTAAAAATATGAAATAAAGTATGTTGTTAAATTTTTAAACTAAAAGAACTAGACTAAAAAAATTGAATTAATGATTACATAATAACTAAAACAAATACATTCTAATGGTTTTTTAATATTTCTCTTCCTAAGATGTGATTTTGGTGACAACTTTAAAAACTTAAGACTCTTGTAACACAAACTTAGAAAAAACTAAAAAAAAAAAAAATTAAGATACTATGATGAGAATATCTTGACAGTGTTATAAAATAGTTATTATTATGGATATTTTATCATAGAGTATTATCATACATAATAGAGAGTATGAGATATTATCAATTATAAATGTTCCATGTATCGAACATTATCAATTAAAGGGATATTAGTTTTCATGTGTTTCCACTAATTAGTGAGTTACATAAATAACACTCTACTATTATTTAATTCAAAATCTACTTATCTACTTATTTATTTATCTATTTAATATACTAAAATTGAATTTTCTCCTAATTAATAAAAGTGAAGTATCAATTTTTCATGAATCTATTTTTCCTCTAAAATGAATGTATTTAATGATAATGCATAATTATATTAATTTAAAAAAATATCATTATTATAATTATATAAAATCAATAGTTAATACATTATTAAACTACTTATCAATTATTAATAAGAAATATTTTTAATTATTTTAATAATAATAATAATCTACTTCTACTTAATATACCAAAATAGAAAGCACTATTCTCTCATCTAAATTTATTTTAGAAAAATATCTTTATTATAATTATATTACAATTAGCATTTAATGAATATTGCATGAGTATACTAAGGTTTAATTACTCTGCTGGTCTTTATAGTTTTACAAAATTTTCAATTAGGTCCCTATACTTTTTTTCTTTTAATTGAGTTCTTGCACCAAATTTTTTTTTAATTGCGTCCCTACACTTTTTTTTCTTTTATTTGGATCCTGTACCAATTTTTTTTAGTTGGGTCCCTATAAAATTAAGTCAATTACTACTAAGAGGGACTTAATTGAAAAAAAATTGGTGCAGGGACCAACTAAAAAGAAAAAAATATAGGGATTTAATTGAAAATTTCACGAAACTATAGGACCAACAGAATAATTAAACCTTATACTAATTTAGGAAAATATCTTTATTATAATTATATAAAATTAATAGAAGTAATGACCAAATCAGTACCCGAAAGATTCAAACGTTGATATTTTGATACCTCACTATTGTAATTGACAAAATGGTACCTGAATAAATTTAAAAATTGACAAGCGTATCCATGTTCTTGCCAGACCAAAGTTCCGGTGAGGACAATGCTGACCTGGACACCGGATTTTGCTGACAAAACAGGTTTTATTTGAGTTGTAATTTTTAATTAAGAAATTTGTTAGCCTAGGTGGAAATAAAATTAATTGAATTTGATTTTGCCCCAAATCAGAGGTCTTTGCCCTAATCCCAATACTGCTCTCTTCGTTCACTCGCAGGAGGGGATCCAAAATTGGAAGATGCATACAGCAAGGGCTTGTGGAAAAGCTGCAACGGTGAGAAGGCAGTCATCGATGCAAGCCTTCGACGTGGATGGTGCTTCCGGTATTGTGAGCAAAACTTATGATGGATGTTGCTTTTGTCCCCTTCCAGTGGTTTCGTTGAAGTCGAAGACAAGTAGCAACCCTGATAGATGGTTTCTACGCTGCCTATGTGGAAGGTAAGTTTGGAATTTTGATGAATATGTGAGGAAGTAATGCAATATCCCTTCTTGGTTTGTCGTCTGTGCTTATTCAATTTTAGTTTTCGAATATTCTCTGATCTTTGAAATTTTCGTGTTGTGCTAGAACACACAAAATCGTTGCGGGTATTTTCAATGGTTGGATGAAATACAAGAAGAATGTGTGGAAGGAGAAGTTTCTTCAGAGAATAGTAATATGCTGGGCAAATCAGAACCAAAAAAGAAAAGTAGAATCAATGTCGAGTGTGGGGATGGCCAAAAAATTGATAGGATGATGGTACTATCTGTGGTGAATGACATGAAGGATACTCTGAAGAGGGTTGAGTTGTGCCTAATTTTTATGTGTATATTGATTGGGTTAAATGTAGCTTCTTTGATTATATTTAGTTTGGCTAAGTAGATAGACAGTGCACAGTATAATAGTATAACAATGACACTTTGGAATTTTGTAATCTTCTCCTCATTGTAATTGAGATGATTTAATGTATGTTGTGTTATTCATGTGCTGTGACTGAGTTATTGTTGTTGTGATGTGAGCAAGCTATATAGAGTATATGTAAGACATTTAAAATAGATTTGTCAACAGAAGCTCAATAAAACACCAGGAGCATAACGTGAAGTTATAACCATTAACTATTCAGAGTAACAAAGTTCAGGCCCCAAATAAGACTAGCAAAATGACACTTATGTTCATAGTAACTGCTACAGACCCAAAATGACACTTACAAAATATAAAAAGACTTGGTTAGCACTTACATGCCATAATGGCACTTGGGTGCATATTAACTAAATCATGTCCAAAATGGAGCTAACAACAAACTAAAAAACCCAAGATTCTTAGCTCAGTTCTTGTCATTTGTTGATGGCTTTGATGGTGGTGGTCCGGATGGCTTTTTCTTCTTCAAAGATGGGGTGGGATGAAGCATGTGAACATGCTCTGTGTAGTTGGGCTTGCTGCTGCCATGGTATCCCTAGTCACAGTTGGTGGCCTAAATGGAGCTGTAGGTTGGGCCTGAAGAGTGGGCCTAACTAATGGACCTTGTGGCATTGATCCAGTCCCACTACATGGGACTGCAGCATTGGATGGAGATGCAGGAATTTGGGATCTAGACCCAACATCAGGCCTGACAACCCTAGGTTGAGCAGGGGGTGGTGGTGCAGCTGCTGCATTTTGTGTTGGAGTTAGAGGTATTGTAGTGGCTGCCAGTCCTCTTCGAGTGGTGCTGCCTCTTCTTCTTGGTGGAACTAGGTTGTCCCTTACAAAAGATGGTCTGCCTCTCCTCTTTGGTGTTGGTGCTGGTGGTCTTGTGACAACCGAAGGTGCTGGTTCTGAACTAGCTGTTGGAGTAACCAAGTTGGTTGCTGCTGGTACAGTGGCTACATTAAGGGTGCAGCATTCGTTGTAGTGTTCCCATCATTGATGTTATTCTGCATCAATTTGTCCATTCATGAAAACAAACATTTTATAGAAACAGATCCAACAGTTTGAAACAACAAGGTAAGCTAAATCACATTGTTTACCTGATTAGGCTGACTTTGTGGATGATTTTGAGTGAGATCTTCCTCATTTGCAACATGTGCAGCCTCCATGGTCTCCTCCTAGTTAGCTTCTTGCTCCCTAGCTTCTTCCTCATCAAGATCTGGTTCTTCAGTAGCTGTTCCAGCTTCTTTCTCAGGACAAGTTCTGCTATTATGTCCAGCCTTACAAAGAGCACATGAGTAAAGTAAATCAACATTCATCAAATTTACAAATAGAAAATAAAATGTAAAGTAAATAGATATTAATATTGGTTTTTGTTTTACTGACCCTCTTATAGATTTGGCATGTTATCTGTCCGTATCTTCTCTTGGCCTTGTATTGGCTCCCAAAGCTTTGCTCAGTGCTATCCTTTCTCCTCTTCTTTGTAGGTCTGCCAATAGGCCTCTTGTATGAAGGAGGCAGACATGGCAGCCCTTCGTGATGCTCTCAGTACTCTTGACTCGGTATGCTTCTAATGTGAAACTGGTAAGTCCTATTATATGCCTCAATGGTGAAATTGTGATGGACATAGTCTTCAGGCTTCTCATTCTTTCTCTGGATTGCTGCAATCCCATGACAGCATGGTAGTCCAGTCAGCTGCCATTTTCTGCATGAGAATATCCTCTCTCGTGTATTGACTCTCACTCTATGTTGCCACTTTGTTACTTCAAACTGGTTGTGCTCATCATCACCACACCATTGTGCTTCCCAGTAGTTAGCTTGTCTTTTTTCTTTCTCTAGCCTACTGACTTGTACAGGGGCTATCTGTCCAGTGTAAGCCCCTCAGTGAGTCCTTGTGAGTGGCCATTGTTTTCATGATATAGAACCTAAGCTCCTCAAGAATTGTCAAAATGCTCTTCCCCCGCAGACCCACAATTGTTGAATTAAATGACTCACAGTTATTGCTTGTCAAATTATCTACCTTCGGCCATTCTGAAAACCCTGATCTCTCGACCACTGTTCTTGTTCAAATTCTGACAAATACTCCCATGCTTGTTTGTTGATCCGTTTTACAGTTGCTATTGCATCATTGAACTCTTGATCAGTAGTTGCTTTTACACATTGCCAAAATACTGCTTTAAGTTCCTTATCTTTCCATCTCTTGTTCAGATTTCTCCACATATGCATACAACAAAATCTGTGCTTGACCCCCGGCATCACGTCCTGTAATGTTGGTATCAATCCCTGCATTGAATGGTAACCACAAATAATTAGGAGACATTCGAAAAGTAACTTCAAGAAACATACAAAAATTCAAAAACAGGGTCATAGTGCACATCACCTTTTGCTGGTCCGACATAAAAACCCAGCCATTCTCATTGTAGTCCCCTATGTCAGTGTGCAACTCCTCCAGAAAGAATCTCCAATTTTTCCTAGTTTCTGCATCAACAACCCCATACGCTATTGGAAACAGTTGATTGTTCGCGTCTTGACCAACGGCTGTTAGTAATTGCCCTCCAAAGTAACCTTTCAAAAACATCCCATCCAAAACTATAAAGGGTCTACACCCTGCTTTGAATCCATTCTTGCAAGTAGCCAAACAGATGTACAAGTTCCTAAACCTAGGCAACCCCTCTGGCTGTGGAGTAGTCCCCATGTTGGCTCTTGAACCAGGATTAGCCTTCATGATTTCGTTCAGATAGTCTCTAAGCCTTAGGTATTGATCTTTCTCTGTTCCCTCAATAACTTCTTTGGCCTTGTCCATAGCCCTATACATCATCCTCTCATTAACTGAAATGTCATACTCCACTTTAAACCACTCCTGTACCTCCCTCTGCAGCATGTTGGGATGGATTCTGAGCTTTGGCACCAGTTCCTCAGCAACCCAAGCACATGTGACTGACTTACTCTTGTTGCTTCTGGGACACGTATGTTCGTCCACAAATGTCTTTATCTGAAAGGATGCTGGGTAGTTGGTCCTGGCACAGTAACACAACCAAGGGCAGTCGGGGTCATAGCAAATCACCCTACACCTATTCTTCTCATTCCTAAGATAGAATACCTGTCTCCCAATTTGTATATTGTACTTCTGTACTGCTGCTTTGAAGTGGTCCATGGTCTCGAACTCCATATTCAACTCCAGAGTTATTTTCCTATATGGCGTGTTGGGGTTATGTTGAGGAAATACAGGTTCATCTTCATCGTCAGATACAGGAGGGCTACAGAGTTCTTCAGACTCATATTGGTACATCTCAGGTTCACTTTCGCCATCTTCTCTATTCGGGTTAGGCACCTCTACCCTTAATGCTTCATCCTCCTTTCCAGGTATAATTCTTTGCCCAGATGGTTGAGGCCGTGGATGATTTCTCCTTGTATTGGTCCTTCCAGTTGTTTGTGTTACATTATCTGTTGCAGAATCATTTGAGATACATGAGAATTGATGCAATGCTTATTCACATAACCTCTAACAAAAAAAAAAAAACAACGAATTTACCTGTCGCATTTTCACTCTCAGGTTCCTCTGGCCTCAACTCATTCGCAACTGGTTCTCCAAAATCAGAACCTTCATTCGGATCATTAACATCATCAGCATTGGTCTCGTATGTGGATTCATTTACCGCTTTAGCTTCTCCAAGATCACTCTCAGGTTGTTCATTTTGGGCAGCTCTTCTCTCTCGGGATAAACCACTAGGTGGTGGTCTTGGATGCCTCTTTCTAACTTTCTTAACACCCTTCTCTGGAGCTGATGCTCCTTTAGTGTCTTTGTCCTCATTCTCGTCATTCACAGCTTCGTTCATAGCACCACTCTCACCTTTGTTCGACTCGTTAACATCAACAGTGGCCTCATTTACAACCTCATTCACAGTCTCCTTCACAACAACACTCAAAGCCATATTCAATTCATTAACCTCACCACTGGTCTCATTCACACCTTTATTCTCCTTCTCATTAGCCTGACCGACTACCTTATTAGTAACTTCAACCTCGTTCACATTATCACTAGCTGGATTGACTTCAACCACACTATCACTGCTACCATCAGACACGACTTCTTCATCAATGATCTCAGGGTTGATATCAATGGGGTGATCAAAATATAGGTGGACAGTGTTGTCATTCTTCATCGCACTCTCACACATCCTCATCACTTCAGCATCCGTCATAAGCACTCTAAGACCCTTACCTAAGTCTAAATCAGGTTCTAGCCAGTACACCTCATTGTATCCAGGGTAACCCAAGTATAGAAATAAGCCCTCAACAAAAAATAAATTGCATGTCTCCACATTCACCCTGTGTATCTCAGTTACTAAACCCTCATCGTATATCACATTACCGTCCCCACCCCTTTTCAAGGCGCCCATGTGATGATAAACAAACGTAACTAGACGATCCATCTAAAAAATCGTAGAGGGAAGATACAATAAATAAACAAGTAGTTACAAGCACATAAAACAAACAACAAAAATGGCTCACTACTAAAACAATCAAAATGATCATAATGCTGTCCACAAAAGCCACGTAAATGAGACGATGGAATGAACGCGAACTTACCTCTTCGTAGATTTGTTCCTAGCGAAGAATGGAGATGCGATGATGCCACTAGCAATCCCTCACACTTGACGCTCCGACTTCGACAATGTCTCTCACCTCGTTTTCGTTCTTCTTCGCGCCAAGCTTCCAGAGCAACGTCTCTCCCTCTTTACGTGACCTTTCAGTTTTACTCCTAGTGAAACACTAAGTCACAATAAGTAAGCAACTAGTAACAGCACTTGTTAATTGGGGATTAGGGCAAAGACCTCTGATTTGGGACAAAATCAAATTCAATTAATTTTATTTCCGCCTAGGCGTTAAATTACTTAATTAAAAATTACAACTCAAATAAAACCTGTTTTGTCAAGAAAATCCGGTGTCCAGGTCAGCATTGTCCTCACCGGAGCTTTGGTCTGGCAAGCATATGGACACATTTGTCAATTTTTAAATTTATTCAGGTACCATTTTGTCAATTACAATAGTAAGGTACTAAAATGTCAGCGTTTGAATCTTTCGGGTACTGATTTGGTCATTACCTCAAATTAATATTTAATACATTATCAACTAATGAAAGTGAGGTGTCAATTCTTTATGAATTCATTTTCTCTCCAAAATGAAAGCACTATTCTCTCATCTAAATTTATTTTAGAAAAATTATAATTTCACACTGAATATACGTGACAAATTAAAAAAATTTGGCAAGTTAATAGAATCAAATCATATTTCTATAACATATATAAGAATGTATATTTCTATTATATAATAATTGAATTTCTACACTTAATGATAGAGCTGACGTGGCATACTTCTGAGCGTGTTCCTTAATTTATTTTTTATAACTCATTGAATATAATTTATTACAATAAAATAATTATATCAACTAATTAATTTGATTAGATATTTAAATATCACACAATTTATTATAATTTATATCAATCAATTAATTGTAATTTATTATATCAATTATTTTAATTTATTAATGTATAAAGTACATAATAACATAGATGATTTGTTACTTACACTGATTAAATACAATAAATATAGATTAATTTAGTTAAAAAATTTATTGTTTCCTATGTTTTCCTATTTATTTTTTAATTTATTAAATCCAATCAATTATAATAAATTAATTATATCAACTAATTAATTAATCAATTCTTTCTTAATTTATTTTTTTGAATTCAATAAATCAAATAAAATCAATTATACTAATTATTTGTATCAACTAATTGATTTGATTAATTCTTAAAAATATTTTTATTTAATTTATTTTATTTATTTAAACACATGAATTATAACTAATTAATTATTTAATTTTATTAGGATAAATATCAAATTCTATTCCTGATATAAAAATATAAAATTTTATTCTTTTCATTTTTATTTTACCATTATAAAAGACCATATATGCTAGAAGAAAATATCATTTGTTTACCAATTACTCTTTCATTGGGTAGCTTTTACAACAATTCTTTTTTTCCCTACGAGGCGTCATCGCAAGAAGGCAACTATCGTGGACACAAATCACCACACACTCTCCAACTTCCATGCTCATCATTCGGAGCAATATATGATATGTTATCCATGAAGCATTTATAAATCATGGTGTTATCATGTATGCATAAATAAAAAAAAAATTTCGTATTTAAACTTAAGTCATTTACCTGCTTGTGTGGTATATTGTAGTGTGAAATTACTTTCAATTTGTGTTGTGCAATGATATTATGGTCTAATTTAAGTTTTTACTTTAGAACTGTGTTTTGATTTTATTTCAACATTTTCTCTTAGATACCAAGTTGACGTATTTTTATTTATTATTATTGAAACGGATGTGATATGAAATTTACGAAAAAAAAAACTCACACTCAATTTATTTTATTGTAGTTCTCTTCTATTTCATTTTATTTTCTTCTTATTCATTTTATTTTCTTTTTAAATATCATATGATTTAATATAATTTATATAATTCATTATATCAGTTAATTTAATTCATTAATTTATAATATACATGATAAAATATATCATTTGTTACTTATAACGTTAATTCTTCTAAAATCTAAATTTGAATAATTATATTTTTACTTTTTGTTATGAACAAATATTATTAATAATGAATAATAATTAACCACTCATACTTTTAATCAAAATGTTTGGATGATTTTTATATTTATTAATGTTAATTATTGATTATTTTTTCGTAAATAAATTATATTATAATTTTATGTTAGTTCATAATTGATTAACGATTGATGCTCATGAAGCTATGTTACTCTAAATTTTATATTTTACAAATATTTTATTTAAATGTAATTTTTTAAACATAAAAATGTATTATTTTTAATAATATCATACTTTTACTTTTTTAATTATTCTAAATAAATATTTTATCAAATACTAATTAAAGTCATCCTTCCATTTGCTTTTACTAATCTATTATCTAACTATTATATAAAATTAAAATTATATTAATGAATTTAATATTAAAGTTAATTTGGCTTTTTATTTAGAGTATTTTTTTATTTTTTTAGTATAATTAACTAAAACTATTCAATTATGAATAGTCACTTTTATCTTATTTTAAATTATTAACTAATTAAAATTGCTAAAATTTAATAATACAATTCTGTTTTATATTTTTATATTTAGTCCAATCCATCTAAGCTATATAATAATCACTTCAATTTTTATATTTTATAATGTAATACTACATACATTAATAGTAAAATAACATAGTAAATTGTCATATTTTTAATATTAAATATAAAATTAATATGTACAAAAATCTACTTAATATACTAAAACTGAATTTTCTTTCAACTAACGAAAGTGAGGTGTCAATTCCTCATGAATTTATTTTTTCTCCAAAATGAATGTATTATTCTCTCTTCTAAATTTATTTTAAAAATATCTTTATTATAATTATATTACAATTATATTACAATTAATATTTAATGAATAATGTATGATTATACTAATTTAGAAAAATATCTTTATTATAATTATATAAAATCAATATTTAATACATTATCAACTAATGAAAGTGAGGTGTCAATGCATTATTAAACTAATTATCAATCATCAATATTTTTAATCATTCTAATTATATTAATTGATATAGTTCTAATTCTCATTCATGTGCAATAATTTTATTAGTAGATAGTTGGTGCACACATTGATGATGACTCATTTAATTTGATAATAATAATAATAATAATAATAATAATAATAATAATAATAATAATAATAATAATAATAATAATAATAATAGAAAAGGTCTAGACAGTACATGCATTGTATTTTAAAATAGTAAAACATATTTTAAAAAGGATTAGGGTATCAATAATAAATTGTGATTGATATCAATATCAATAAAGGTTGTAATTTATAACATTTTTGTGAAATTATATTGTATGGACACAAGATTAATTATTTAACAAATTGAATTTTAATTAATATGTTTTATTTTCTACTCCTATTTTTATTCATTAATTATTTTACTTTTTATATTTACAGTAAATATTGAATGTAAAAAAAAATAATATTGCTGATTGTTATATATTTTATTTATTTAGAGTCATAATTAAATTTGATATAATTATAGCAAGTATCTATAATTAATAGTAATATGATACTATATTTTTAAGTTGTATAATATAATAAAAAAGAACGTAGCAATTTATATCTAATTCCTATATAACAATAATATTATATATATTTATATATCTCCTCTTTTAGCTTTTTTCTAAAAATATTGGCATATAATTAATATAGATAACATATACGCTGAGCAAGTATCTCCATTGAATTAATCATAAAGGTTAATAAAACATAATGGCATAATTTTTACCTAATTGTAGCAAGTATCTCCATTAAAAATATTAGCTAATTATTACCGTATATAATTAATGTGTGTGTATATAATGAGTAATAGTAAATTTTTATAATTATTTATCATATAGAGAATTCATAATTTAGACATTGTTCTTCTTCTATTTTTTATTTTTCATACCTAATGGCTACTAGCTACGATTTTATCAATAGTATTATCTATAGTAGATTATGTGATGAAAAAGTTTGGAAAATAAAGGCAAAAATTATAAGATTATGAAAAGTCCCATCCAAATTTGACAAGAGCAAGATGACTTACATAGAAATGATTCTAATGGATGTTAAAGTTAGTTGATTATTTTTTATGATTCTTTCAAGTGATGCTAGGTCCAATTTATAAATATTTTTTGTTCGTATTTTAAATTTATTTGATAAGTAAACCCTTGCAATCAAAGACAGTGCCATTTAATAGCTTTATAAGTGCTAATAGCTTTTATATTTAATTTGTTTTACAGTGTGATAAAATTCATTGTTCAATCAAAAATTATTTAGCAAAGATGTTTGAGAATGAACTAATTGAGGGGAAGGTCTACGTCTTCTCAAATTTTGTGATTAAGGAATCAAGCGAAATTTATATTCCGACTTTACACGTGCGTAGAATAACTTTTAAGAATGAGTCACATATAATAAATACGGTCAATGATCGTAAAATTCTTATCAATCATTTCAATTTTCTTGCTTATGCTGATATATATTGAAACAAACAAGTGAACAATCCAACTTATTTGGTACGTATTGTATTAATCTACACAAAATTATTTTTTTTATTTTAATTTTTGCCAAAAAATTATATAATAGCATCATTTTATCGATAATATATATAAATTTTAATAGTTTATTTATGCAAATGTTTAAAATTGTATTGCGATTTTTTATAGGTATATCATTTTATTAATATATTGTTAGTTTTATCATTTAATATAAAATAAATTGGTAAAATTTCTTTAATTTATAAGTAATTTTTTATGTTATTCATTTATTTGTCCTTAATTTGATACTTTTATTTTTTTCAATTAGATATTATTGGAATCTTGAGTGGAAAAGAAGAGTTTATATCATGATCAAAAATAGGAAGAAGTGAGCATTACATTGTGGTTATTCTTCATGATTTAGAGTATGTGAAATTTTAATATTTCACAATGAGATTTTGTTTTTTAACAATTATCTATACATATGCAAAATATTTTATCTTTTTCATTATATATTACTACTTATTTCTCTTAATTCTTGCTTTTATTTAGAAATAAGAAAAAATAAAGTGCATACTGTGAGATCAATTTACAACCCAATTATTTAATTATATCTACATGACAACCGAATACATACTTATTCTCCAATTTGTAAAATTTAACAAAGACATTGGTAAGCATATTGGTTTACCTTTTATTTAACATATTTGTTTATGTTATATTTGTAATAATATTATATCTATTTTTACGAATATATCTTTTTAAAAAATACTCTTAGTATTAGCATATGGTGTATTAAATAAATATTAGTGGTTTTGAATTATGCAAATGTTTAAAATTGTATTGCGACTTTTTTAAAGGTATATCATTTTATTAATATATTGTTAGTTTTATCGTTTAATATAAAATAAATTGGTAAACTTTTTTTACTTTATAAGTAATTTATTATGTTATTCATTTATTTGTCCTTAATTTGATACTTTTAATTCAATTTTTTTCAATTAGATGTTATTGGACTCTTGACCGGAAAAAAAAAAAACTTATATCATGATCAAGAAATAGGAAAAAATGACCATTACATTGTGGTTGATCTTCATGATTTGGAGTATGTGAAATTTTAATATTTCACAACAAGATTTTGTTTTGCAACATATGCAAAATATTTTATCATTTTCATTATATATTACTACTTATTTTACTTAATTCTTGCTTTTATTTAAAAATGAGAAAAAATAAGGTGCACACTGTGAAATCAATTTACAACTCAATTATTTAATTATCTATGTGATCACCAAACAACTGAATACATACTTATTCTCTAATTTGTAAAATTTAATAAAGGCATTGATAAGTATATTGGTTTAATTTTTTATTTAACATATTTGTTTATGTTATATTTGTAATCATATTATATTTATTTTTATGAATATATCTTTTTAAAAAATACTTTTAGTATTAGCATATGGTATATTAAATAAATATTAGTGGTTTTAAATTATTTATTAGAGAACTTTGTGCATTAGAATTCTCTAATAATTTGTTGTTCGTTTTAAACTGATTTTGATATGTTCTTACTTCACGGTAAAACAACATATAAAAATTTGTTGGTGGAAAGTATTACTAGGTTATTTATGGTCACATTAAGTATATATGTCTGATTTATTGAAAAAATATAAATGACTAAAACTGGTTAATAACTACTTTAGAGTTGATACACTTAACACTAGATTAAGAAAAAACGAACAATGCATAACATGTTACTTTTTTATTAATCAAATTATTATAATTCAAATTAATTTTAATAAAACAACTTAAAATTATAATTTCAATCTTATCACATGTATGATACGGGTTATTACACTTGTCTTCAACTATAAATAGTTTCTAAAAAAGAGGTTTCAACACACACTGAAAATAACACATAATAGAGAACACACATAGCTACTTATCTCAACTAGTCTTTTGGCTCCTTTGAGAAGAATATTGTGTATACAATATTAGTGTGGATGTGTTATGTTATATTGAGTGATATATATTGAGAATTAATAATAAAGTTCTCTTACTCTCATAATTTTCTAATTCTATTTCTATCTATCCATCTTAATTTCACATCACGTTATCAGTATGAAAACTCTTAAGATAATAAATTTTAATTATGTCAAATCTTTTTTCATTTGAAATTTGTACTACTTCATATTTTTTAAAAATATTTCTAAAATTCATTGTAATTTAATGGGTATCGTTAGTGCCATTAAGACAAATAATAATATAATGCTAAAGAATTGTGTTATGGCAAAGATTTTTCTTCGTCATCATTTTGATGAATGATTGAAAAATGAATATCTTACTATAAAAAATTCAACAGAACTACGAAAGAGTCTATGCCCAATATGAATGGTTACATTTGCAGTTATAGGATTTTAAATCCATCGCTAAATATATTTCCACAATGTTTGAAATAACCTCAATTAAAATTAGATAAAAAAAAATGTTACTGATAAAGATATATTGAAAAAAATATTTTCGACTTTTTATATCTCAAATCTGCTCCTGCAACAGCAATATCGAGAACAGGAATTTACAAATATTTTAAATTAATTGTATACCTTATTATGGCAGAACAGAAGAATGAATTGCTCATGAAAAATATGACACTCTCCCTTCTGGTTCTATTTTATTTTCTGAAATAAATGTGGCACATTGTAATCCCAAGAATGATAAAGATCACTATTTTGATAACAAATATAAAAAAAAAAGACAAGATTCTTCAATAATAGAAGATCCTACAAAAATGAGAAATAAAGAAAAGAAAAATGGGCACAATAAGAATATAGAAAGCAGATATCATCGTTGTGGTGGTAACGCTTATTGGTTATGTACTTGTTGTACATCAAAATACTTAGTTGAACTTTATCAAACATCTTTAAAAGGGAATAAAAAAAGATAGAAATTAATTTTATTTTAAAAGATGCTTCTACCATAACTCATTATGATGTGTTTGATTTCTTTAAAGATGTTTAGGAAAATATTAGTTATCTAACCAATAATAAAAATGTTGAATAATTTCTTTCTGTTGTATGTTTGATTTTTGATATATTAATATATGTTTTTATTTATTTTTGAATCTATTTATTTTTAAATTTTTCCTTTTAGATAAGTTTCAAAGAATCAATAAAATAAATTTGTGCTATTATAACATGTATACAATAAATAAAATAGCTATGCAAGTAAAAATATGATTAAGTTATGAATTTCAAAAGAAAATTAATTTTAAAGATAAATCATACGTTGAATTGCACTTTCATATGTTATTTATTTTTTTTGTGAAGAACATGATAAAAGTACAAGGAGAAAAAATTTGTCTTTGCCAAGAGTACAAGCACATATTCTCTAAAATAAAATTTATTTTGCCAACCTTATACCTAAAGAGGCAAATGTTTCTACCATCATTGGTATAAATAAAATGATTGATGGCGTTGTTATTTTGTTTCCCAGAGAAACAAAACTCATTATAGATAATGCGTTATTATCTACAAAATTTCAAAAAAACTTATTGATTTTTAAAGATATCCATAGGAATGGATATCATATATCATATTGAGACAGTAAATGAGAATAACAATGAGTTCTTCTTTATTACAAGCTGTGATTCAAATAAAAAAAAGTCATAATGAAAAAAAATTGCATATACTTTCTTTGGGTATATATTATACTCATATTAGTGCAATTAAATAATATGTTAAAGTAAACCAGAAGCTTACTAAACTAAATGAATTCACCATTTGACATGATTGATTAGGTCACCCTTGAACAACACTGATGTGAAGTATTATTGAAAATTTACAAAAACATTCATTAAAAAATCATAAGATTCTTCAATCCAATGAGTATTGTTGTGCTGTATGTTCTTAAGGAAAACTGATTATAAGATCATGATCAACAAAGATTGAATTTGAATCTCCTAAATTCTTTAAGCAAATTCAAGGTGATATATGTGAATTAATTCATCCATTATATGGATCTTTTAGATTCCTTATGGTCCTAATAGATGCATCTTCAAGAGATCTCATGTGTACTTATTATCATCTTGCAACTTGGCATTTGCGAAACTACTTGCGCAAATTATAAAATTAAGAGCACAATTTTTTGAAAATTCAATCAAAATAATTCTTATTGATAATGTTGGTGAATTTACTTCTCAAATCTTTGATGCTTATTGTATGACCACTAATATAAGTGTTAAACATCAAGTAGTCTATGTTTATATCCAAAATAGACTAGCAAAATTACTTATTAAACGCCTCCAGTTGATTGCTAGATCTTTACTTATAAGAACAAATATCCCAATTTCTACTTAAAGGCATGCTATTTTACATATTACAATATTTATTCGTTTAAGGCCAACAAGTTATCACAAATTCTCTTAATTACAATCGGATTTTAGCCAACAACCAAATATATCCCATTTGATAACATTTGAATGTGTGATATATGTTCCAATTGTTCCATCTAACCACACTAGAATGAGACTCCAAAGAAAATTAAAAATATATGTTGGATATGATTATCCTTCTATTATGAGATATCTAAAAATACAAACGAAATTTGTATTTAAAGTTCAATTTGCAGATTGTCACTTTAATGAGACAATGTTTCCAACATTAGGAGGAGAGAATAAAAAGTTAGAAAAAGAGTTAAATTGGATTGCATCATCATTAATATATTTGGATCCTAGATTAGGACAATGTAAATTAGAAATTCAAAAGATTATACATTTGTAAAAAATTGTAAATAAATTGTCTAATATATTTTCCGATACAAACTCCTATATACCAACTGAAAATGATCCAATTCAAATTGATATCCTTGTTGGATAAATGGTCTTCCTCTTCATAAAGGTGGCCGCCGACCACCCGTATACCTCGATGACCTGGGCGAAGCCCTGTTAGTGACATTCGTCAGACGACAATACTTGAACCCCTTGTTATCTCTAAAATAGGCCTCTAATGCACATTTGATTTTTGGACGGATTCATAATGTTAGGTGGTCTTTCCCCTGACGAACGTTGCTCATCATCTGCTGAAAACGTTTGGCTGTCTGGTGGTCATAGATCTTCCTGAGCATGACATTGTGTTCTGCATCCCATATGAATTTCAACTGCACAAAGTGATTCACTAAAATTGGGTTCTTACCGCGTACCTCTGAAACCAATGCTCACTCACATCAGCCGGGATCTGTGTATAGGTTGGCCACGGGTGGTCATACATAGACTTAATGACCTCGGATATCTCCTGTGTGCAAGCATTGGAATTTGGTGCAAACCTATCAGAGAAAAAATCTCATGTTAACAAATACATAAGATAAACAAACTTAAGATAAACAAATTTAATATTAAAAAATTAAACTCATGATTGCATGCCATCGGGCCAATCCTCATCTGAATGACCGGAAGTGGTGGAGGGGCATCTTACTCGAGGGCATTGGAGGAATCACCCACCGCGTGCTTTGTCGACGTCATCACTGCATCTGCAGGGAACATAGCAGATGGAGGCACCCAGTTCGGGTTTGGGACCATGATGAATTGCTGGTCTGATGGACCCGCCTGTGACGTCACAGGGGTCAACGGGGTAGCCGAGGTAGAGGACGATAACTGGGCAGCTCTGGGGATTCGATGGAATCCCGCCCTCTATCATGACCACGTGACCCACTCAACCTACCTCTGCTACCTGTCGTCATGTCTGTACAGCGAATATATTAGTAATATATTAATAACATGACAAACACCAATAAATAATAATATAAGAAGAAACTCAAGAAATAACAAATAATTCTAAAAATATTTTAGTTTAGTAAATTAAAAAAAATTACATAGTATTTTAATCTTAAAATAATTAAATTAGAATGAATAATAAAAAACTTAAACTAAGATCAAAATAATTATTTAAACTAACAATTGTACAAAAATACAGCAACCTAACAATTAATTTTTTTATATTATTTCAAAAATATAATTTTAATTTTTTTATTTCACTAAAAATTTTATAAAAATTTTGACGGAGTTTCTCCTAACATTTGGATTTTTTCACATTTCAAGGGCTAAACCAAATATCCATCAATCCTTTTGAACAGGTTAATTTTTTTAATCATTATTAAGGTAACATACAAACAGCTAGGGCTGGCAATGGATAGGGTAGGGTAGGATTTGAACTCTGCCCTAACCCTACCCACAGGTTGAAAATTTTCTTAAAATTTTACCCTACCCTACTCGAGAGTTGAAAATCTCTCAACCTTAATCTTACCTACACTCTAAAGTTCTAAACCATACCCTACCCGCAGAAAAATAAAATTTTTTCAAGCATATATAAAATTCAACCATTCCAAATTTCATACATATTAATAAAATAGAAATAAAAAATTTAATTCAAATTAAAATTAAAAACAATAAAATCTTAAAGAAATTCAACATAAAATTACAAATAATATAATCATCAACTAGTTTAGTGGTTATTTCAAGTTTTTATGAGAGAAAAATTGTGAGTTTAACATTCACTTTCTTTACTACATACATAACTTTTACATATATATTATATAATATATTAGAGGTGCGGGTAGGGTAGAGTATACCATGAACCCGTATCCTACCCTACCCGCAAGCAAACTCACACCGTACCCTACCCTACCCGCAGCGGGTCGGGTAGACAACCCTATCCGAACGGGTTGATCTGGGTTAAATACCCACGGGTAAGGTATATATTGCTAGCTCTAAAACAACTCAATCATTATTAATACAATAAAAAATTTTTCTAACAATTTTAGTAGCAAGAATCAGCATATAATTTAGTAATTTAATATTTTTCAGTAATTTTAGAGTCTAATCTAACCTATTCTAACCACCTAAATCTACTAAAATAAAAAATTAAATTAACTAATCTCTACTAATTAATTAATTAACTTGAGCAGAATTTGAAATAACTAGACTACGACAACAACACCATTGTTCTTTAATTCTGAGACTCCTTGATAATTCTCTGCCTCCACATAAGACACAACCAACGCCTGTTTTAGGAGAGAAGTACTAAAAAAAAAACATCATCATGGTATTATCATCCTCATCGAGTAAATCCCCATAATAGTCCCTGAGATTCGGGTCGTTACCCAATGTGATCCCTGAGATCCCAATTGCACCATTATAATCCTCCAGATACCGCTCTGGGCACCATAATAGTCCCTGGACAGTTTTCCGGTGATGAGTCATCACCGACGATCTGATGTGTCACGAAATTGCCACGTTGGATTAAGCCAAAACGTTGGCGTTTTGGGTTGGCGCCCCAATTTGACAAAAACGTTGTCGTTTGGCCCAAAAGAAAATATGAAACGCCCTTCATCATAAACACACCATCTCTTCACTTGTCTTCTCCACTTCCACTCTCTGTCTTTTTCTTTTCTTCTTCTTCTTCCTCCTCTCTTCATGAATGCCACTACGTTAGGGTTCCTTTGGTGAGATTGAAATTCTTACAGTCAGAAGATATCAAAATCAAGTTTTACTTCATCATTCGTTTCCTCCTGCGTCAGAAACAAGAGGTTCTGCCATTTGTAAAGGTAATTTTTTTTATTCTTGTTTTGCAATGCATGATGATTTTTGTATATGCTTGTGTTGTTAGTGTGGTTGGAATGATGGTTTTTTTTTGTTCCGTTACTATGGTTCTAGGGTTTGATTAGGTTGGGGTTTCATGAGATGATCTGTTTGATTATGGTCATGCTCTGTTTGAAAATAATGCTCTTTTACTTTCTTAGGGTTCCTTTGGTGAGGTTGAAATTGTTGCAGTCAGAAGACATCAAAATCAAGTTTCACTTCATCGTTTGTTTCCACCTGTGTCAGAAACAAGAGGTTCTGCCATTTGTAAAGGTAATTTTTTTTATTCTTTTTTTGCAATGCATGATGATTTTTGTATATGCTTGTGTTGTGAGTGTGGTTGGAATTTTGGTTTTTTTTTTTCTGCTACTATGGTTCTAAGGTTTGATTAGGTTGGGGTTTCATGAGAAACTCTGTTTGATTATGGTCATGCTCTGTTTGAAAATAATGCTCTATTTCATGGTCATGAGTGTTTTGTTTGATAAAACTCTTATCTGTTGATGTCTAATATCTATTTGATAAAACTCTTATCAGTTCTTATGTATAATGATGAAAATTTTTAAAAGGTCTATTTAACTTAAGCCATTTTAATTTTATTAGAAGATTGAAAATAAATAGCAACATATTACTAGAAAAGTATACTCTTTATTAAGTTTGTAGAAGATGTGATGATATGGAACTTGAAACATACATATTCAAATAAAAATTTCATGTCTAGCTACGAGTTAATATTATATTTGTTGCATACTTATTATAGGATTGCCAACTTGCCAGTTATCAGAGGGCAAAATGCAAACTGAACTTTAGAATATGATTTATTGTTTCAAAACATATTGTTTCAATTTAGAATATGATTTATTGTCACAAAAATTGAAACAGACGCATACAGGGTACAGCACATAAAACTGAACTTTGTTATTCAATTACTTAATTTGTCATTCAATTATTTAATTTATATATAATACATATTAAAATATAAAATATATAATAAATATATGTATGATAACACACATACAAACGTGTATATACACATACATACAAATATATTTGTATAGCTAATTTTTGTGTATTTTTGGAAAAAAAAAACTTATAATTATGTAAATAAGACACTAAAATCTATTTGTGTATATGTATTTTTTTTTTATTGAATAGTTAGTGTAAATAGGACAGAAAAATCTATTTGTGTTTATCTTGATCGTCAAGTTATGGATTTTGAATTTTTTTTTCAGATGGAAGAGATGTTGGATATTATGTTTCATCACGGAGGTGATTTTAAAGAAGATCAAGAAGGAACAATGATATATTATCCGGATAATAAGGCTTGTTTAAGTGACCTAAATGTGGATACATTAGACGTCTTCTATCTGAGCAGCAACTTCAGCAGCCTCAACATGATGGTAACCAACGTGATGGAGAAGATAATTCTCTTATGCAGTCTACTGAGATTGGCCAAGCCACTTCTGATGCACAACCTGTAGAGATAGATATATCTCAGCCAACTGCTTCTGATGTAGAAGATTCTCAAAAGGTAACTCCCTATTTACATTTCTTAAATTTTTTGTGATTCAAGTGAATCATCATTTATGTGTAACGTAAATAATTTCTATCTAGGATCATGGAATAAAAAGGCCTTCAAAATTATCACCAAGGAGAAGATCCTCTCCACTAGCAACTTCTGTCCCAGTGAATTCCATGCAGGGTGCTAGTTCAGGAACTACAACAAGACTTGTCAATTACATGAAGTTCATCCCAACTCCAGGATTTAAGGCTCCAAGAAAGAAGAATTGAAGACTTTATCTTAATATGTATAGGGCTATCTATTTTAATGTTAATACTTTTTGCTAGACAAAGACTACACAAGGAAAAAACAATCCTTTATGTTTTGCTGTAAAGTCCTCCCTTTTGAGGCAACTTTGTTTAACATTCTCATGTTAGATGGCTGCCCTTTGTGTTATATGACTAACTGTGTTAAGTTGAACCATTAACTTAATACAATTATCTTTTAAGTTTGAACCATTATCTTAATTCAGTGTTGGCTAGTTTTCAATCACTTATGCTGCCTTCTTTAGCATATTACTGTTTTAATTAATTGAGTTATCCAAGTTTATATTCCATCAACAAACACTATTCAACAGTTTCTAATACCATAATCATGTTATCATTTTTTACATATTATTCATTCAATGAATACAGGGTACACACCACCAACTCTTTTAACTCAGGCTTTACAATACAGGATAACAATTAACACAATCAATACAGACACAACTAATACCAACAATTGGTTAACCAATTTTTGATTCCGGACATCTTCTTCTAATCTCCCAAGCCTCCAATCAAAGTTCATCTTCACTTCATGATTATCTCCATAAGATTCTGGTTTCTCAACTGGTTCATTCTGCCCAGTATCTGCCCACACAAAAAGCCCACACCATCTCTTTCCACTTGTCTGTAATCAAGCAAACATGTAACATGCTCAAACTTCAGGGAAGAAGAACAAGAGAAGAACAGTCAGGTAAGAAGGAACAATCATAACAACACAAGTAATATTGATAACTCACATTATAATTGGGACAACCAAAAAATGGTTTATTTGGGTTTGAATCTATCCCAGACCACCTGAGAACTGGCCGGCAGCCGCAACCGCACCATTCCGGCACCCCGGATCTTCTGCTCCTGCTTTGCGTTCTCGTCCGATGGCCACTGCACAGTGAACTAATAGAGCTTCCAACTCTAGTGCTTCCACCACCCATCATGGATATTCACTTCCAACTCCAGGAACAACAGCAGCAACAAGAATGGAAAAAGAACGAAGAAGAAGAAGAAGAAATGAACTTACTGGACATTTGGGAATTTAGGGTTAAATATAGGGGGAGGGACCACATTGGGTATAAATTGAAACTATGCCAGCTCAACTAGCCGTTGGCATCATCCAGCGTGGCAAAATGAGGCCACGTCAACGTCTTGTTGATGACTCATCACCGGAAAACTGTCCAGGGACTATTATGGTGCCCGGAGCGGTATCTGGAGGATTATAATGGTGCAATTGAGATCTCAGGGATCACATTGGGTAACGACCCAAATCTCAGGGACTATTATGGGGATTTACTCCATCCTCATCACACTAAGAAGAAAAATAAGTTGGTGCTATCTTGAAGAGGGAATAATGGCATCAATAATAATAATAATAACAGTGTAATTAAGTATTTTTTTTTAAATATTATCTTTTATTCAGGTTTTAGAAGAGAAAAAAATAAAAAAAATAATTTTGTTGATTTTTTGAATAACTGATATATAAAATAAGTATTTAAATTAATTAAATAATAAATTTTTAAAAAGACTGACAAAAACTAAATTTTAAAAGATACGTAGTATTTTTTTAATAATAATAATAATAATAATAATAATAATAATAATAATAATAAAAATAAAAAAGAGAAAGGTGGCGGAAATAAAAGATAATGAAACCTTTTATGAGATATTGGCAATCAATTATGATTCAGGTGGTTACAGTAACGACATACTCAGAAAAATTTTACCGTGGAGGTATAAATATAATAAAATTTAGATATAGATATATTTTGATTTTTGGCTTTTTATAATAGTTAATAAGTTAAGAATTAATCCGTCATGAATTTGAGTTCTATTTAATAAGGATCTGCAATTGGCCAATGAGTTGTTAATACAAGACGAAATTCGAACTCCCAACACTTATTTAAGCGGACGACTAAGTTGTTTACTCGATCAACCCAAATTGGTTTAGATATATTTAAAATTTTAAATTAAAACTATTTATAAATGTTGATAAAAACTAGAAATATACAACTAATCACTTATTATAATATTTAAAATAATAAAAAATAATTTCACACAGTATAATAATATTCAAAATAATAAAAATAATAATTTATAATGACTTTTTTTATGTTTAACATGACAATATTATTTTTCTATATATTCTTAAATAATTATTTTATTTTTTATTATCTTATATTTAATTATTAAGTCTATTTATTATAGTTTTTATGGTATAAATAAAATTTTTAACCAAAATAATTACTATAATCAAAATTATTTTAATAATAAATATTAATATGTAAATAATATATTTTTTATCTTAAATAATTTTTTAAAAAATTACTAATAATTTAAACTGTATTTAATTAAAAAACTAAGTTTCAATTTAATTAATAACTAATTAACTAACATAAATAAAATTATCCCTATTTTTGAATTTATTTATTTATTATTATACTAACTCAAATTTAATAATATAATTATTATTATATGTTAAGTTTAACAAAAAAAATAACATAAATTAAAAAAAATATTTATATTTTATTTTAGGATAAACATAATATAATAAAAGATAAATATATATAAATATTAGTATTTTTTTTTTTAATTTTGTGGGGGTAAATACCCCCTCTTTATTGCATGTGGTCCGATCCTGGATGGTGATGAGTTGATTGAAACCAACAAGAAGAATATTTGTGGAGGAAGATTGGGGGTGTAGGATTGGAAATTGGAAGTGCAATAAGACTAGAGTTGAGGTTAGGTTAGGTAGATAATTTAAAAATTTTCAATAATTTTTTAGGTTTGGAGTGATTTTATTAAGAGAAATTCATTTTTATCGATATAAAATTATTTTTTGTTTTTTTTTAAAGGATAAATTTATCAACTTTCTAAATATTTGAGTAAAAATGTTAGTTTGTTTCTTTTTTTTTTTTTAATTACTAAATCTCTCAACATTCCTCAAATGATGTCATTATTGACTTATCAATTACACGTGTGAAATTCCTTGTAAATAAAAATAACAGAGTATATGTATAATCTGTATGTACATGTTTATGAGGATATCAAACTTTTGATACTTTGCTTAAAGAAAAATGAGCTCATTCTATTTTATTTAACCTCATCCCAAATTAGAGATGACTAGAACAAAATTGATTACTATTATAAGACTAGTGTTTTGTTTTGTTTTTTTTATTTTGAAAAAAAAAGCAAAGTTTATGACCAAAAAAAAAAAGAACAAGTGCACAACGGACTTAAGAATTAGATTTAAATGTCAATAACAAATTAACAACAAACATGAAAAAACAAAAGGGCTTCAACAATCAACATTGCCATAGAATCGGGCTCTTAAAAGAAACTTGTTCTAAATGTCCAAAAGAGGGGCAAATGTCAATGGCGAAGTTGTATAAATCTCAACCAATAAAAACATGTAGGATCTAACCAAATTAGATTGGTCTAGTGGTCAGTAGCCTGTCGGAAGTTTGAATCTCGCTTTATGCATGCAGCAATTTATTGGTCAACGACAAACCCTTAAATGAAGTTTAGTATCACAATGAATTAGTCTTTAACTAGTCAGATTGGAGGATATCGTGGAAAATAAAAAAAAATATAGAATATAATTCCATAGAAAATAGAGTAAATGCCTAAATTGATTTAAAAAATAAATTAAATATTTTAAATTTAATAAGTTTATTATTTTAATTTTTTTTTTACGAATTGATCTCTCTAAAAAAGATTATTTTATTTTATAATAACTTTTTAAAATTTAATTATTTTATAATAAAATTTGTAAAAAGTTATTTGTCTAACATACATGTTAAAAATTTTATTCAAAGTAAGTGAGACCAATTTGACCGGAATACTTCTTAAGAACTTTTAGGGTTAAAAAATTTATTAAAAACCAAAATATCCAATTTAAAATTTGTTAAGAACTAATTTTAGTGTTTACTCTAAAAAATAATATGTTCAAGTGCTTTCCAAATAGAAAAAGAAAAGCAAATGTCATACGTCATTAATATAAAATTCATATGCATCACATTTTCGCAAAAATAATTATAAATAATAGAAAAATACTAGGATGGAAGATAATATTTTTAATAAAAAAATGGAAAATCAGTTAATAGTAACTCAAATTCAAGATAAATATAAGAGAATACATTGGCCCATCCTAACATTGGTGAAAAAGGATATATGAATTATGAAAGTTTATTAGCATTGTGAATCAGAGTTTAGTCATCTAAATGCCTTGTTTTGTTTCATATCTAATCTTCAAAACTTGCAATGAAAATTTATTATTATTATTATTTGAAGGGCGGCTGACGTAATTTTTTTTTTAGTGTTGAGTTTCAGGCTTCAGCTAATTAAATCCATGGATCCAAGCTATGCACAAAAACAAAAAAAATAAAGAAAAAAAAGGCTCCAAGTTTTTTCTTTCCTATTATGAAGCAAATATGTATCCATTGATAGGAAATAACTTTGTAAATTGTATATATAACCGTAGCCCAACTTAAGCACTTCTAAATATTCTCAACCAAAAAGTATTAAGGAGAAGACTTAAAAATATTTGATCCAAATTCTCCAAAAATGGGTCCCAAGTTGGCAAATTGCATGTCAAATGTGTCTTCATCATGCTTATACTGTTTCGGGGTCTAACCCACTTCACAACTTCATAGTGTTATGCCACAACATTCTGTACCTTGTCACACTTAATAGAATAATAAGGCATTTTAAACTTTTATTTCTTGATGTAAAATTGTGATAAACTTTAAATCTTTTTGTCACTTCCGACCATAAAGGGAATGTTGCAGTTGAAGATGACAGAATATGATTCGTTTTATCCCTTTTCTTTTCTTTTTTTTTTCTCAGCACATATTCTATTATTACTATTAATCAATATTATTTTCTAAATGGACCAATATGGATTATATTCTAATTAATTCATTTAATCAAATTCATACTAGCCCCAATGAAGATAAGGACTAGCACCTTTTTTTAATACAAGTTTCCAAAGTTACAAAAGTCCAATGCGTGCAAAGTAATGTGAACAGTGTTCGGCAATTGATCAAATTAAACTAAAAACAAAGCCAACAAAGAATGCTTTTGACTAAGTGGCATGTTAATTATAAGCTTAATATTTATATTTAGTAATGAAACCGGGTTTCTTTTACTATCTAAGTATAGTTCCTTTCCCCTTGTAGATATGAAAATGCAAAGTGGGAATTAGTGACCACATTGCAAGTACGATCAAATGAAAGATATCTAGTATAATTCCATTGGGGTTCTAAATCTAAAACTCAACACTAATTAATGCCATGTGACTCAAACACAACTAAACTTTTTCTTCTTGGTTTACTAACTGAATGTGAACTCGTAAAGTATGAGGAGGTTGTACCTAATTTGAACCTCAAGCACTTTTTTATTTTTTTTCATGACATTATCAACTTCGAATTAGTTTATTAGTCAGAAATTATGATAAATATATCTCTTTTAATTTGTATATTAGAGTTTGAGTTAGAAAATAAATAATAAATTTATATTAAAAAAACTATTAAAACTGAGATTAAATGAATCTAAGTCAACCCAAAAATTAGTTCATATATAAAATGATCAAAGATACATCACTTATAAATTATTTAGAGATCTTATTATTAACAGATGTGCTGAGACTTGTAATAAGAACAATCACGAACCAAAATTAAACCAAATCAGTTGATCACCAGTAATAAGATCCAAATACTAATTTGAAAAAGGAAAAAAATATCATCATATATTAGTGTTCTCTAAAGTGGTCGGAAGGTGTTAGGGCTCTTTCCATATTTTCGAATCCACTATATATGGTGATTTTCTTCCTATTTTAATTTCATTTACCCTCATCAGTATTTTGGTTAAAAAAAATCAGAGAAAGAGAAAAAAAGTGTACAGAATTTACAACTCACCTTTTAAGCTTTATGAAAGTAAAAGAATGGTAAACTAATAAATATGAAAGAGTAAAGGGAGAGATCAGAATATATTTCTTCCTTTTCAATATATATAATTAGTCCTATCTATGCATTTTCGTTGTACTTTCTCAACTCTATATGCTCTTTTCAATTCATCTTTATTATTATTATTATTATTTCTTCATAATCATGCAATACAAAATTCGGCTACAATCTTTCGGTTAAACAGCTCCTCCATCTTTTTTTATGTCAATTTCATCTTTTTCTTTGGTTCTCATTGCTACATTACATTACAATACATGCAACAAGCGCGCCACCAAAGTAAAAAAGTGTAAAACTTTTCACCACTCAACTTCTTTGCAGCCCCTTAAGATCATGTGTCATTTATTTATGAGAAATATTAGGAGTATCAAAATTTATTGTCTTTAGTTATTATTTAATTATTAACTTAATTTTTTTAGTTTAATTTTTTTGTTTAGTAATTTAATAATATATTTTAATTTATATTATTAAATATTAATAACTAACTGATAATAAAAAATAATAAATTCTAATAATTTTTTAATATTTTTTTTTATTCATTTCATATCTAATGATATGTAGTATTTGGATATCTTATTATAAAATATTCATTTAATTATAACTAGTCTTTACTTTGGATTTTTCTATTCTCGAAAATAAATTTGAGGAAATTTCTTATTAGGTGAGACAATTATTATTAGGAAGAAGACAAATTTGCTTAATTACTAGCGAGATACTATTGAAGCAGTTTGACGTTAATGATAAATCATGTGTAGTCATCATTATTGTTGTTTTAACTTCATCTATACTTTGCACTTAGCCATATTTGGCTGCCACGAAGCACTTTCCTTGGATTTACTTTCATTATTATGTAAGCTAATAAGCTGAAGGCATGTCATACTGCTTTCAAATTATTAAAGTCTTTTGTTTTGGAACGTCTTTTTGTTGAGAAAGACAAGAGAGCCCAATTTTATCACACATGTAGTAACTAATTATTTATCAATAATCCATCAAACCAAGGATAGATTAGTTAACTTTGACACTTAGCACAAGCGATAGTTGTTCGATTTGTTTAAGCTTTATGTTTTGGATTTTATCTTTTAGAGATCTATAAAGCATGGACACTTTGTTAGGTTGTCGTATCCGCGTGTCAGACTCATTTCGAATACGATATTTATCGATATTTGTCCGACACGTGTGTCTAATCGTGTCTTGATAAAAAATAAAAAATTATTCTTCAGACAAGTTCAGACACATCTAAATATTATCACATATCAACGTATCCAATCTTATTCTTAAGATATATTTTTAAAATAAATTTAAAAGTAGTATATATTATTATTTATTAAAATAAAAAATATTTTAAATACTTTATATAATTAAAATAAAATATTAAAAATAATTAAAAAATTAATTTATATTTTAATATCACTAAAATATCAAAATATCATTAAAAATTAATGAATTTTCACATAATTAAGAATGAGTTATTGGCTACATGCAAAAAGACAGGATTTAAACCTTCGACACTTACTTAAACAGACAAGTGAACTGATTACTCGACCAATCTAAATCGGTTAATTTACCCTTATAGTTAAAAAAATTTAAGAATTTCAATTTATTCATATTGTGCGCATTATTCTGAAAACCATTAAAGAAAAAAATAAGTGAGAAAAATTGATTTTAATTTGAAAGATTAGGGGTTGTTGATGTGGTGGAGATGATTATGCACAAGACTCTTTTTTCCTCCACTGTCTTTGAGTGAGTATATGGAGGTCCATGCATGACAGGCACTATCACAAAGGCATTAATAAAGAAGACCAACGATATCCACGCTTAGACGCTCCCCCTCGAAACACTACCCTAGCTACCTCCCCTTATCATCTATCTATATATACCCCATTTCATAACTTTCTCCTTCTTTTTATGGCATCCAAAGATCAAATAAATCAATATAAATGCTTCAAAATTGTTGTAATAATAAGCAATAAAGTTGTTACTCTATCATGCCATGTATGTAGCATATATATATATTTCTTGAAATGACTAATAATGGGACTGAATAATAGTGTATCATTATTTGTGCATGCTAGCGTAGCACCATATAAATTATATTATTATCAAGGAAGACTAATCAAAATGATCATATGGTTGGGACTTGTGACCATGAGATTCATTATTAATAGAAGAGACGTGTGTATATATATGTGTGTGTCAGGAATTTTACTAATAAATATATATATTAATTAATTAATTAAGTTTCTGGCATCATATAATCATATGTGTCCTGTTGTTGCTTTATTTTACTTTTATCTTTTATTATCTGTCTTTCATTCTTTCTATCAAAAAAATCTGCTGTAGAATGGGGACAATGAGTGCCTCAAGGACTTGAGGGTAACTAGTGCTATGTCTTGTATTCAGCATCAAAATCTCATAAAACCATATCTGAGAACTCAGAATCATTGTAGCTTTTGAAACCTTTTATCCCTTAAGGGACCAGCAACATAAAACTTTTTGCAGCTACCCCACGAGCACATAGCTAGTTTTTTTTTTTTTTTTACAACCCCCAAAAGAAAAGGTTAGAATTTTCAATTTGGGTCCCTCTATCCTTGTCATATGACCACCAAAAGTTGGAAATTCATTAAAAAAGAAAGTGAGAAATATGACCCGCATAATCCTAAGATATATTTATACTTGGTTTAAAAATATTTACTAACGATTCATTTTAGTAATAAAATATTAGTTTAATTTTAATGCATTGTCAGTCTATAGTAGTTTTACACGTATATCTAATTACATAATGCTACATCAACAAAAATAATTACTTTTTACATTAACTGCATGAATGATCATCCAAAACAACAGATGTAATTGCACAATTATGTAAAATATTTTACACTATTCGTGTATTAAAATTAAACTCATAAAATATTATTAATTTATATTAAACAAATTAAAAATGAGTAACCATAAATAGCCTTAAACCATACACTACTAATTGTATGTTTAAAAAGTATGACTTCAAAATCACATATTCGAAATATAAAATTAATCATCGATATAATTATTAAATTAAGTTACTTATATTGCATTCTTTAAATAGGGCTTAATGTTTTTAAATCCTGTGTGAATGTGGTATATTTATGCAACAAACTGTCCTTTATTAAACTTCTTACCAAACAAGCCCTAACAATTTATATTGAAAAAGGGGAAAAGAATTTTTGGCTTTATGGGATTTATACTTAGGATTCTTCATTCCCTTTCACACTTTAAAGATTATATTTTGTTCACATGCATGTAAAGGAACTATACGTGGGGAAGGTTATAAATATTTTTTTTATTATGAGATAATAAGGAAACAATAAGGGTAATAAAGTGCCGTGCATGGTTTATATAGTATACACATTTAAGACAAAAATTAAAGCATGCTATGTGCCCACTTCAAAGTTTTTGGTCCCCCTTCCTACATATTTTTGGTGAACATGTGTCGTCCTTTCATAGGTCTAGAAAATGCTAATTACAGTTTAGCATTCAGATTTGAAGAACATAATTACTATGGTCATTTACCTTTCCATACATATCATAATAATAGGTAAATTATTATAAGCTTCTCTACAAAAGTCATCATCATAATCAATAACCAAAATTTCCACATATGTATATTATCATTGTTTGGAGCTTATGATGGAGGATATATATTGGTGGGAACCAATGGAATGACAAAATCCAAAATTGTAATATTCACTTTTTGTATCTCACACTCATCGTTTTGTATATATTATGCTCAAGGGCACTAATAATAAGACCTTGAGACCTTAACCCTATTCCCAAGGCATGAGTCATCAAATCTTTCCTAAACACAAGTTAAACATAAAATAAATATTTAAATTTATCCTTAAAAAATCATTTATTTTTTAAATTAATTTTTAAAATAAAAATTTAATTAATTCGTCTTTTAAAAATTTTAAGTTGATTATATTAATTCTTTTATTATTTTCGTTACTTATATCGTCAAAATTTATTGATATAGTACATTAAATATCACTACAATATATATATAACAATTCTAATTGGCTGTTAACATGATAAATTTATAAAATTAGATTAAATAATCAATCCTAAATTAAGAAATTTTAATGTCTTAAAATTCTCTCAATTTAAAGTTAATTTAATCTAATTACATAAACTTATCATGTTAACAGTCAATTAGAATTATAAAATATGTTATGATTTATGTAGTATCACTTAATATGCCACATCAACAAATTTTGATATTGTTAGTAACGGAAGTTATAAAAGGACTAATATGACTAATATAAAATTTTTAAAAAACGAATTTAATTAAAAAAAATTTAATGACTAATTTAAAAAAAAAAACTAATCTTTCAAAAATGAATCTCATCATTTACTCGCATATTTTTTTTCTTACATTATTTTATTGTGTGCGAAGGTTTCGGATTACTATACCAACTTGGGGTTAAAGATAAGTGCTCTTGTCCACGTGGATATTACTTTCTATAAAAGAGTGTTAGGAAAAAGGCTTGTGTCTATATTCATATTAATTTGGACTAACCCACGAATTCGTGGGTTTTAATCCTGTCAATAAAAAATTATGAATTGATTTGAATTAGGAAAAAAAATAATCCATTGTGTATTTATTGATTGGTCGATTGTCATTCTTTGATTTACTTATATACAATCCAACTATTGAAAATAAAGATAACAATTTTGTTAGGTAGCCAATGACTTTTGTGAACAATATGAATAATGGATTTTAGAATTGGCCTAATAAAGTAAAAAAAACACTCCATCCCTAAATTATCCCCTAAACCCTAACATTAGGATAACCATCCACACATATAGTGAATTGAACATCCAGCCATTGTTAACCGTGCATGAGTAAACTGAATCAAAAGGAATAACCATCCAATTAAAAATCAACATAACCATCTGCATACCTATTGAATTGAACATCCAGTATAAAGCCCTAGTTGAACCTCTGAGCATTCTTTATGTTTGCGTTAGCGCTTTTATCCGTTGGCCATCCAACGTCTCCTATTAGGATTGGCATGGAGCCGAAGCCATTCTTTTCAAGAGCTGAAACTAGTGTGTCAAAGTTTGCATCAAACACGTTGGTGTATGTTATTGACCCATCTACCACACGGGGAGCAAAGCCATCAAAAATGCAAATTCTTTTGGAAAGTTTAGGTTAGCATCCATGCCTAGGAATGCATGTATGAAAATGTAGTAACATATGGTGCTGGACGTCGACGATACTACCGTGCACGGTGAGGTTGCGATGAGGCCTGCACGGCCAGCGGCGGGTGGGCAGCGGGAAGAAGGATTCACAGGGCTAATGCCGCGCGATCTCAAATCGCAACGGAGTGCAAACGGGACGATAAGAGGCTGGGCAGCGTCGGACCGGAAAGCGAGGAAGTGCAGTGGCGCCGGGGTGACTCTGCGGATCGGAGATCGCAAATGGAGAATGGGAGGTTAGCGTATTGGGAGTAACTGTGCCAATTGTAATTTGGTTTAATTGCAAATCCTTATTTTTCAAAATTCAAAATTTGAAATTAAAAATAATTAATTAATAATCTAATTTATAATTTTAATTTTAATTTCCTTTTTTACTCCATTGTTCACATTATTTAGTATTCTCATTGTCTCCCTATTCTTTTCCTAAAAATAAAATTTGTTACTTTGTGGAAATGACGGTTGAAACGGTTGAATATTTGTTCGTTTTTTCTAATTTTATTTTCCTGGTATAATTTTAGGTGTCAATAATCTCACTATAAACATAATATATATCGAACACAATGGCATCATTTAAGACTTTTTTATTGTTATTGGTGGTGTTGTATTTGGTTGGTATAGTTACGTGAATTTGATAATTTATTTTAGTCAATATCAGATTCAATGAAAGAACATTGTTGTTTCAATGATAAAAGAATACGAAAGAAATGAGTAATTAAATTTTAGAGTAAATAGTCATTTCTGATTATGAAAGATTAGGACGCTAACATTTTTATCCATAAAAGACGAAAATTAAAGTTATACCTATGAAAGATGGGCTTTTACAGACAAAAATATCCAAACCCTAAAAAATTAAATAAAATTTCTAAACTACCCTCTAATATATCCTAACTCTAACCTCTAATTTTATTCCATACCACCACTCCCCCAATCCTCAACTACCACCATCATTGCCGTCATCAGTCATCACCATTACTACCGTCATCACCAAGCAGATCGCTAGTCCCACCACCACAGGCGCCACCATCCGCCTCTTCCTCCATGACTGACTCCCTAACGGCTGTAATGCCTCCGTCCTCATTTCATCCACCTCTTTCAACAAAGCCGAGCACGACAACAAAATCAACCTCTCCCTCCCCGCGACAACTTCGACGCCATCGTTCGAGCGAAAACCTCCTTCGAGCTCGCAAATCCAAACACCGTCTCCTGCACCGACATCCTCCCAGTCGCCACCCGTGACTTCGTCACCATGATCGACAGCCCTTACTACCCTGCATACCTCGATCGCCACAATAGTCGTATGTCCAGATCCTCCGATGTCGCGGCAACCATCATAAGCCAACAATGTCGATGTCTTAAATCATCGAGATCTTCGCGAAAAGAGGATTCTCCGTTGAAGAAATAGTGGCGTTCACCGGAGCCCATACCATCGAATTCTCGTACTGTAACCGAAGGAAGAGGGGGTTCCACATAGCGTCTCTACCATTCTTCTTCATTTTTCTGCGTTGGTCTTTCGTTCTTCTTTATCATCATTTTATCGCCACACTTCACACCTCACATTACTCCCAATCCCATCGATAGCTTTTGAGAGGTGACGCGAGGGAAGCAGAAGATTGAACCCCAAAAGTGTACACCGAGAAGAATCAGAAGCCTAAGGGTCTTCTCATCGATATGTATTCTCGATTTTCCTTTCTCTTTTTTAATTAGATCTGTCTTTTGCTCTATTATGTTTGATTTTTATGATAACATTTTGTTTGATTCATTTTAATTAGTGCTATGTGAAAATTAGAGGTGGTGACGACGGTGGTGATGATGGTGATGGCAGCAGTGATGGTGTTAGTTGGGGATGAGAGTGGTGGTAGGGTTTGAAATTGAGAGAATGGTGGTGTGGAGTAAAATATTTGAGGATAATTTGAGAATATTATTTAATTTTTTAGGGTTCAGATAATTTTATCTACAATAACCTATCTTTCATGAGTATAACTTTAATTTTTGTCTTTCATGGATAGAAATGTCAGTGTCCGAACCTTTTATAGTCAGAAATGGCTATTTACTCTTATTTTTTATGTAGTAATTTAGAATGTTTGGGTAAGTAGGAATGGGAGAACTGACTCTTTTAGTTGTTGATAGTAATGTCGAAGATGATTTTAGAATTGAAGACTAGTATAATAGTTGCGTTGTTATGTTTGACAGGTCTTTTTAGTTTGTAGTTTGTTTTATTTTTATTGAGTACGGTGTTAAGCAAGTTGAAAACGTATAACAAGTTAGATTTAGTAATTCATTTAGGTTAATAAGAGTTTATTGTGATGACTCAGCATCTAGTTAGTTAGGTTGTAACTATAAATAGGGTCTCTAGCAGTGAAGTTTGTCAGATTCTCTCATTCTAATTTTTGTACTTAATAAGAAAGGAAGCTTTTCCAGCTCCTCGAAATTCTTCATCTTCTTGCCTCTTTTTCTCATCTTCTCATTTCCTCACCAAGAAACTTGATCCCTCACACAATTTTAGCATGGTGTGGTGAGCATGGAAGATCAAAGAATGAGAAAAGCAAGAATTCAAACAGTGCAGAAGGACTCGTGATCTAGCTATAATGGTGGACGTTTTTGACATAAAATTTGAGGCGAATTGAGAGCAAGAGTGTAACACCCTACCATTCAAATCTTTATACTTGAGTCATAAATCAATGATAATCAGGTGGTGCGAATCAAGGTAGAGTTGTAATACATATATATTTTTAGAAGAAATTATTAAACGAGAAGCCTGAAAAGAAAATAAAGAAAATTGCGAGCGCAAACACACCTATTGAAATATAATAAGCGTTCGGAAAAGCAGGGTAAAATAAAGCTTAAAGAAAGAATAGGATAAAGACAGAATGTGTGTGTGTGTGTGTGTGTGTGTGTGTGTGTGTGTGTGTGTGTGTGTGTGTGTGTGTGTGTGTGTGTGTGTGTGTGTCACTAGTCAAGACCTGCGAAGTTTAGGTCGGCTAGAGTTACATCAACAAAACAGTTGATAACAATCCTATCTCTCTCCAAAATACACATCAAAACCTCTATAAGCAAGGTTTCAAAAGAAAACATATACATATACATCATTAAAGTTTTTCTAAAATAAAGGGAAAGAAATCTAAGCAAAATACAAAAATAGAATTCAAACTAAACTTCGCCGTCTTCTAGACGAACTCCAACTCGCTGCGGAGCACCGAGACCTACATCTGAAAAATAAGGAATATATATGGAATGAGAACCCCCGGCCCATGGGTTCTCAGTACGGTAAAAATGCTAAATAGATTCAATATAAGGTAACAGGAACTCTCTAAGCAATCTTAAACTCCCATACATCAGTCTTTTCAACCTAGGTTCTCACTAATCCGTAATTAGACAACTATCATAGAGAATTCTAATCTACTTCATTTTTTCAAAGCTCCCACAACTCTCCAAACTCCAAACAAAACAGCCCTCAGTGTCAACTGACACCAGCATGAGGGACCTCTCAGATGTTCAAACACAAGAAAGACAAACAAGTAATACACAAGTAGATTTAGGTAAAACAATTAACACATAGTCACTTAATACACACAATTAAACATGTAACACCCTGTTACCCTAAGCCTTACCTCGCACCGTCAAGCGAAGGATAACAAAGTGTCACGACAGTTCTAAGGCTCGTATAATATTTTATATATATATATATATATATATAGAGAGAGAGAGAGAGAGAGAGAGAGAGAGAGAGAGAGAGTGAGAGAGAGAGAGAGAAAGAAATAGTAATACTAGAAGCCCGATGAAGGAATAAAAGCTCAAATTGCATAAAACGAAATTACAAAACGCGAAGCGGTCACACACGATAACTAAACGCATAGGTACGAATAGAACAAGACATAATATATATAAAACCTTATAGATAACTCCAGAATACAAAAGGTAATAATTTAAGTAAACAAGATATATATATATATATATATACGGAGTTTAGGCCGGCTAATCAAATTGAATACAATAGAGTTTTGAAGTTTAAAACAGCAACAACCTCTCTCTCAAAGTTTTTTCAGAAATAAAGCCTTTAAGGCAACAACGTTAAATATACAAAAGATGAGAGTACTACAACAGAAGTAAAGTGAAATAAAACTTAAAGAAGATCATACTCCGCTCTGTCACCACATATGCAAACTCACCGTGGTAGGTTGCGACCTACATCTGAAAAAAACAACAATATATGGTATGAGAACCAGAGGTTCTCAGTATGCTAACAGTGCCCAATATGTAAGATGTAAGGTTCTAGGACGCTGAAGGAAATCCTAGAACTTCACACCAAACAGATATTCAAGCTTAACAAAATAAATAACTTAAACCATAAACATTAAACAGGGTTATCTAAACTTAGGGGATTTCTAACTAAAACTAGTCACCGATGTTCCACAGCCTTCACCAACCTACCCTCCGTGCGATCCTATCACTACCGCCTACCTAACCTCCTCAGCACCAGACAATCACAGATAATACAAGCCGGTAATACACAAGTAATATTCATATATAGCAAGTAATTCAAGAAGCAAGTAGGCATATTATACATTTAGGCAAACCGCAAGTAATCAAAGCAAACAAACACATAAAAGATGCATATGATGAATGCTTGTCCTATTGGCTGTGATATCACATGTCAGTTATAGTGCCAAACCTGAGACATAATCCAGTCGACAACTCTCGGATTAGTCTCTCTGTTGCGCATACTCAGAAAGAATAATTCTGAGGGATGAGTGCCCTACCACCTTTCAGAGGGAAATGTTCTGAGGGAGAGTGCCCTACCACCTTCCTCTGGATGCAGCATGATTCTGTGGGTTAGTGCCCTACCACCTTGCAACCAGAGAGAAACCACATACTCAGGAGGAATAATTTCGAGGGATAAGTACCCTACCACCTTCTCCATGAGCGAGAAATGTGAGTGGAAAGCCCAGCTTCAACCTTCACATCCAAATGTAGGTGGGAGACTACCACAGCCCCTACAACGGAGAACAAAGCATATCACAATCACATAATCCATCTCAGAGCCCACTGCTCATAGAACACTTCCATGCATACTCATTCCATTAATCATAATCATCCATCATCAATATTCCAATTCATAGGTAAAATAGTTAAAAACAAGATTTTTATTAAAAAACAGGGCAGTGTACGTACGTATAGGGTTGTTCATACACATAGGGTTGTGCGTATGCACGGCCAGAAGAGTTTTCCCAGCTTGTGCGTATGCATGATATTGTGCGTACGCACAACTTGCAAAATTTGTAGGGTGTGTGAGCGCATCAGAGTGTGCTAGCGCTCCCAATAGTAGGCATATCCCTGTGTGTGTGTGCGCACCAGAATGTGCGTACGCATGTTTTCTAAAAATCACAGGGTGTGCATACGCACAAGGGTGTGCGTACGCACAAGTGAAAATGTGGCCTCTGTTCAGAGCACACGCACAACAGTGTGCGTGCGCACACAAACCAGAACTCACAATTTTCTGTAACATCACAGAAATCAGATTTTAGACACTAACTTCCAATGATCATATCTTTTTCTACAAATTTCCGATTTCTATGAAATCTATACCATTTTAAAGCTCTTTAAATTATCTTTAATTTAAAATAAAATTCAATCAATTTCAAAAATTGTAGCTCAAAATATGATCCGCCAAAGTTTGCCCAAAATCCATTTTTACCAAAATCTTTATAAACTCAATCTTTCCAACACTCTCAATTCAAAACCAATTATTCACAACCTAACACCAAAATCACTCAAGAATCCATACCATGCATTCCTCAACCATATCAATCATTCAATCATCTAAACTATTTAATACTCACCTCCTCCAACTCTAAATTCAACTTAATATCACATCCAATTTCCTTAATACCACCATTCAAATTCCCAATAATCATCAATGTTACAAGTATCAAATCTTTCATCCAATTGGTCCTATTATCATCAATCAATCCATTCAATTCATCAAACCTCCTCACTCATTTATTTTCAACATGAACCACAATAACCAACAATCAAAATCATCATCAACATTCATCTTCAAACCTCAACACCCACCAATATAACTCATCAATAATCATCATCTAATAACATATATGTCATCACATTCAAACTTATTCAACCTCCATCCAAACCATCATCAAGCAAAATATTTATATACAACTAATCATACAATCATATCATGCAAACCTATCTTAAGGTCAACTAGCCTATGTGTCCAGAAACATTACATATTACATAAAGAAAACCGAAATCATACCTTGGTCGATTCCCAAAATGTACCAAACACCAAAATGAAACCACCAAGCTCGCTCCAAAAGCTTCAAACTAACTCCAACAAACACCAAAACTCAATCTAGCATCATATAACATACCAACATCAAACCTAGGGTTCACAAAAATAACTAAATACAAGGGTTTAGTGAGACCTTACCTTACCCAACGAGATTAGGGGTAAAACCTAACAATATTTCAATGCTAGATCACCCCTAAACAAAGAAAACCATGAAAATCTCAATCTAACAAAGCCACAACTTGAATTTGTCAAAGAACAGAAAATTGGAGCTTGGGATTTGATTTGCTTACCACTTTATTTATATAGAATTGAAGATCTCAGTGAGAGCTTTGCGTTGTCACAAACGGCTCGTCAATCGGAGCTCCGTAGCTCACGTTATGGCCACTAGAAGTTGGTGGTGAATAGTGACCAAACCCTCACCTCTCTTCTCTCTCAACTCAGCGCCTCCCCTCTCTTGTTTGTGTTGAAAGTGGCTAGGTTGGCTACTTAAATGTGAATATATATGTTGGGCTTGGGCCTAACTTGGGTCCGGTCTAACTCGTTAGCGTTTTAGATCCGTTTGGCCCACTTTAGGACAAAATCTTTAAGATTAGTGCCCGATTTTTTACTCTAAATTATTTTTGTCTTTTCAAAATAATAAATTCAATTTTCAAAATCTTATTTTCCAAAATACATGGCACTAGACAGACTAGATCCGGTACTGCCGGCTTAAGCACCGGTACGCATTTTTATAAAAATTTTCGGCAAAAGATACATTTTCCAATTCAGAAAAATTCATTGAAATCAAATTTTACCTTTATATTTTAAAAAGAATATTTCTATATTTTCGAACCTATTCCGGGCAATTAAAAATTATTATTTTATTAAAATAGTTATACGTAAAAATTTCGGTTCTTACAAAACAAGCCAAGATAAGTAACAAATCCCAAACAATTCAATCAAATGTAAACGATGTATGCCTGCCCTATGGCCGATGATATCATCTGTCGGTTATATAGCCAAGCCCAACTTATCCAGTAGTGAGGAGAGAACTTTTGCGTGGTCTAAAAAATTGCGGATAAATCCTCGTTGCAAGTATAGTTTCTAAACCTTCAAAAGTTCTCTTCGTACAAACGTGTTGGGTGTCACAAGTAACAAACCCCTTTAAAAATTGTTAACCGAGTATTCAAACCTCGGGTCGTCTTCTCAAGGAACTGCGAGGAAGTATGTTCTTATTATTGGTTATAAAGGTTGTAATCGGGGTTTAGAAGGTGAGAAGCAAGTAATTTAAATGACGAGTGAATCAAATGGCAATTAAGAATAAATAATAACTATAAAGCAACTTTTAGCAAGGTAGAGAAATTAGAGGTCCAACTTAGTTATCTCTCTCAACATTAATGAGAGTTGAATCTAAACTCCACTTGGTCAACCTTTACCAGGGCAAAGGAAAGTCAAGGGACTAATTAAATTGACCTTTGAATCCTAATTATTTCCTAAGAAAAGGGTGGGATTATTTAAGTTCAACTCAATTAGCAAGATCACGATTATCAATTGTGTTGAGTTAATAACTGTTGAGTTACTGAATTCTTAACTAAAACCAAAAGGAGAAAAAGTAAATTGCTGAAATAATAAAAGTGTCCTTAGATGGGAAGCAATGGCAACTTAAATCAAAGAGAACAATCATAAACTGAAAATACCTCAAATATTATTAATTCAAATAGAAATCTGTAACATGGAATAATTCATAAATTATAATAATCAATTCAAATATTGGAATAAATAAATAAAAGTAAAACTAAAATAAAAGAACATTAAACCTGGGATCTAGAGTTACTCTTAAAACAAGAAGAAATCCTAAATCCTAAAAGAGAGAGAGAGAAGATCTCCTTCTCATCTAAATCTAAATCATTGAAAGGTGAAAATATGCGAGCTCTCCTTTGAATGGAAGCATTTCCACACTTTATAACCTCTGGTCTATGCTGTCTGTACTTGGATCTGGGCCAAAAAGGGCTTCAGAATTCGCTGGGGGCGTATTCTGTAATTTCTGGTGCGTGGCCTCTGTCACGCGTCCGCGTGGGTCACGCGGTCACGTCATTTGGAGCTTTTCCTTGCCACGCGGTCACGTCAGTCATGCGGCCGCGTCGCTGCTGATTCGTGCTTGGCACGCGATCGCGTCATCCATGCGATCGCGTGGATACCAGTTTCTTTAAGACTCCGTTTTGCTTTCTCCTTCCATTTTAGTATGTTTCCTTTTTCATCCTTTAAGTCATTCTGCCTTAGAAAATATGAAACTACTCAACACATTAATCACGGCATCGAATGGAAATAAAGGTAATTAAAATAATTAATTTTTAAAGCTTAGAAAACATGTTTTTCATTATATGACATAATAAGGAAGGGAAAGTAAAACCATGCAATTAATGTGAATAAGTAGGTGAAGAGTCGAATAAATCACTCTAATTAAGCACAAAAGAACTCATGAAATATGGGTTTATCAACCTCCCCACACTTAAACACTAGCATGTCCTCATGCTAAATCCAAGGTAAATAATTAAGGTTAAAGTGATGGAATGTTATGAAATGCAACCTATGCTAAATGCATCTACCTAATGAGTCATGCAATTCTAATTCATCCAATCATATATAAAGCTTACATGTAGTTAATTTAATTCACATTCTCAAGGAGTTGTGTATATATATATATAGCCAACCCTTAAATAATAAAGCACTTTAGCAAATGAGATGGGAAAGAAAATATTGTACAAACTTGCAAAATAATTAGTAAATTTTAAGCACAGATATATGTTGATGAGTTATTGAACACTCACTGGATTTTGTGTTTACTCTCTAGTTACTCAGTGTTTATTGGGTTTATTCACTCTATTTTTTTTTCTTTTTATTCTTACTTTCTATAACTTTGTTTTTCATCTAACCAATCAACAATTATAGAATATAGTCATACCAAAAAGTCATGAGGTCTTAATTAAGGTTGTAATGGGGCCAAGGTAAAGGTAAGGATTTATGTATAGGGTTAAGTGAGCTAATAAGTGAATCCTTAATTAGACTAAGATCTCACCTAACATACACATCTAGTAAAATAAAATTTCTTTACCTAATTTCCCATAATTTCCCACTTATTGTTACATGCTCATGTTTCACTTTTTATTATATATATATTTTTTCTATTCCATGTGCATTGTTTTCATTGGGGAATTTCCTTTTTGTATTCCCTTTTATTTAGATGCTGAAAAATAATTTTTTTTTTTTGCACATGATAATTGAATCACTTAGATTTTCTCATGAGTATGCTTCCCAAATTTTATTTTATTCCTTTTTACTTTTTCTATCCTTTTGTTTCTATTACCCATATTCTCAAAAGGTCTCCCACATTTAACTCTATTCATAATTTTCTATCTTAAGCTAACTAAGGATTCACTTGGAATTTTCCTTTATTTTTCTGCTTAAGGCTAATAATTTGGCTAAATAGAATAAAGGGGTTTTAATAGGCTCAAGGGGGCTAACAAGGATGATGTAAAAGGCAGGCTAATTTGGGGTGAGTGAGCTTAGATCAAATGATGGCCTCAATCATTCTCTTGGTATGTATCTATTCTATATTGGACATATAAATTAAAGCAAAGTAAAGAACATCAGAATAAAAAGAAATGTGACACACAGAAATGAAATTATGGTTTGAATGCAACCATACAATTTAAGCTCAAGACTCACAGGCTGTGTGTTCTCTAACTCAAGCATCATATATCATTTATATATTGTATGCAGGTTTAGTTAAAAATTCCCATTATTCTCTTGAAAAAAATTATTCTAGGGTAGCTTTTAAGGTTTTAATGTTCCTCCTTGATGAAATGTTGTCAGCTAACATGTAATGCTATATATACAAGGTGTGGGTTATTTTGATTCTGTTAAAGTTTCTAGTTTACTTCCTTTTTATATTTTTCTATTTAAACTACACTATCTTATGCTAAAAAGGGGTAAACTATACTAATTAATCCACTAATAAATCAGAATTGCAAACTAAACTAAATAACTAACATGAACTAAATAACTAAAATATGAACAAAAAATGCAAAATGCAGAAAAATAGAGTAAAATACACAAGTAGCAATGTATAAGTACTCAGAAAATAACAATAAAAGAAAAATACAGAAAAAATATCCAAAATGAAAGAAAAGTATGTAGTAGTTCACCAAAATAAACGCCAGAGATGGCGACCTCCCCACACTTAAAATGAAGCATCGTCCCCGATGCTCAATCAAGCCTGGTGTGAAGGAGTGTCATCAATGGTAGGGATGGTAGCTGGGGTCTCCGTGGCGGTGGTGGGCTGAGGGTCTGGCTGCTGTGGAGGTGGGACGGACTGGAGCGGGATCTCTGGATCTGCAGCCTCTATCTGGGGCATAACCTCCTGATGCGGGGCAGCCTGATTCGTGGCTGCCTGCTGATGAGTCTCCGCCTGGGAATGAGGCTCTTCCGCGTGCTCATCTTCCTCCTCGTGCTCATCCTCTGATGGCTCTGAAGGGGTGTCGGGCTCGGAGGGGATGTCGGCGCCCTGTCTGATCATCAGCTTCAGATGAGAATAGCGTCACCTGCTGCGGCGCTCTAATCTCTCATATCAGCGCCTGTTACGGCGCTCCATCTGATCAAGCTGGCGGAATAGACGGTGCACGAGGCGATAGACCGGCTCAGAGGCGGGTGGAGGTGCAGTGGTGGCAGCAGGGGCAGCTGTGGCAGCTGTGGATGAAGAGGGTCCAGCAGACGGAGGGGCTGTCTCATCAGTAGCAGTGACAGGTGGTGGTCTGTAGCCCAAAGCAAGGAAGTTCCTGCTGTGCGGGATGATCTTCCTGCAGTCCGCTGCTGGTGGTCTCTCATCGGCATCCTCCCAAGGCACATCAGCCTGACGGCCTAGCCGTGTAACCAGGTAAGGAAAGGGGAGGGTGCCTCGTACGTGGGCCCTGGCCATATAATGCCGGATAAAACGAGGTAAGTATATGTCCTTACCCTCTAGCACACACCAAAGGAGGGTGATCATGGTAGCCGGGATCTCCGTCTCGTGAGTACTTGGCATCACAAAATTACTCAAGATCTGATGCCATAGCCGAGCCTCATCGTTCAAGTACACTCTCTTGATCCCTCTAGGCATAGTGGTGTTCTGACCCATCTCCCAAGGAACAGCAGGGTCGAGAGCTATCCGTGCCTTTACGGCATCCCAGTCAAACTGCATCTGGCCCATGTCCTCCTCAGCCTGTGCAAAACCATCTGGCTGATCGGACTTGGCTGGGAGCTGGAGAATGGTCTCTATGGCTTCCTCTGTGACCAGAATTTGCTTTCCCTTCAGGTTCACTGCATCAAGGGTAGTAAGGTAGTAGTTTCAATAGAATTCCTGAACCCAAGATGCATTGACCTCTGTCAATGGTCTCTCCAGAAAGTACCAGCCCCGTTGCTTGATTTGCTCAGTAGTGTATTGTTGGAGGGCTTCTGGAATCTTCAAGGTACATTCCAGGTATAGGTTTCTAGAGTTTGCAAAAGCCGGGTACTTCAGTTCACAGTACCGGTTTGCAAATTTTATAGGATCATCTGCAGGGAGCAGCTGGTTAGCTTTCTCTTGCTGTGTGAAGTTCTTCTCCCGCCATGATGAATCGTGCATTAGAGAAATGATGGACTGGGAGGAATCTCCTCTCTTGCGCTTGCCTTTACCTTTCCTCTGTGAAGCAGACATCCTGAAAAACAGAAAACCAGGAATTGGATAAAATAGGAAAGCAAATAGGCAATTAAATAAAGGAAATCCAAGCGGCAAAGGAGAAATAAAATAAGGAAAATGAGTATATGAAATGTGATTGAATTAATGTTAAATGGAAAAAAAATTAAGCAATATGCCATGGTTAGAAAGTTAGAGAAAAGTGAAAATAATCAGAAAAGAGACCAAAAGGGTTAGTATGGTTAGGATTTGAAAAAAAAGAAATTAGTAAATTAAAATCAGTAAGTTAGTAAAGTGCGGGTTAAAGTAAGTGGCATAGAAAAATTCCATATAACAAAGATTCATAGGTAAGAATAGAAGTACTCATAATTGAACAAGCAGTTTATGAACCAGGAAATCAAAAAGGATGAGAAGGTCTGCCATAGCATTCATGTAGTGGTTTGGGTAAAGCAGAGTAAAACAGATTTCAGAAATGCCAAACCAAAACATGAATGAAAACAAATTTAAAAAATTTGGGCAGCATTCCGGCTAAAATTGGATTGTCCCGGAAAATAAACAGCAATTTAATCAGTTCATATGAATTAAAAAAAAATCAAGCTGCATGTACATAAATATAAAATAAACATAAAAACTCAATGTAAACAGCAGCAACATACAAGAAAACAGCATATGAATCATGATTATAGCAGCAACAGATTTGCACATAGGATAAAACAGAAGTAAGAACAGTGCAAGTAAACAGACCTAGATCCACTAACCACAGCCTAAGCTACCTAACAACCTGAAAATCCACTACAACATGCAAGTCTAACTATCCTAATTATGAACATAAACGGAATAAAAAGTACAGAAAAGTGACGAACAGAAAAAAATGGTTGCGTGTTGCGAAACCTGGTAAGCGGAAGGGGTCGGACAGGGAAGAAGGTGGCTGCGGCGGCGTCCGGCGCGGTGGTGGTGCACGGCGGCGCGGTGGTGGCGGCGGAGGGGGTTGGTGGCGGAGAAAGGGTTTAGGTTAAGTGTTGGAGGAAGAGGATAGGGGTGGGAGGTGGGGGTTGGTGTTGCTGGCTGAAGGGGTGGGGCGCGGTGGATGGCCGGTGGTGGTGGGCATTGGTGGCGGCGAGCAGCGGTGGAAAGGGAAGGAGAGAGGAAGAAGGAAGGAGAGAGAAGGGGAGGGGGTGGTACGGCGGCGATGGCGGGTCGGCGGCGGCGTCTGGGTGATACTGCGGTGGCGGCTGGAAGGTGGTGGGTGGTGGTTGGAGGGAGAGGAGGCAGAAAAAGGGAAGAGGGTTGGGGGTGAGGGCTGCACGACTGATAGGGTTCGCGGGCTGGGGGGTTATATTTTCAAATCCATGCGGCCGCGTGGGGCACGCGGTCACGTGGTTGGGACGAGAATGGGAGTGACGCGATCGCGTGGGGTGCGCGATCGCATGAGAGGGGGAAAGAAGGGTGACGCGATCGCATGGGTTGCGCGATCGCGTCGCTGGAAGTCGTGCTAAACGCACGACTCCAGCGCCGTTTTAGCGCAACTCTCTGTCTCCTTTTGGGGTGATGTGCAATCCATGCGATGGGATTGGTATTGGGTTAGTGACGCGATCGCATGGGGCATGCGATCGCGTGGGCTAATTTGTGCGAAACGCACAAGGACCGCACGATTCCAGCCCAACTTTCTGTTCGTTAGATCCTTGCGCCGATATATATATATCACGCGGCCGTGTGGATCACGCGGTCACATGGGTGGTGTTTTTCGCGATATGACGCGATCGCATAGGGCATGCGGTCGCGTCGTGCAACCTTTTTTTTTAAACTGAAAAATGCAGAATACAATGACTATCATGAATGCTTATGCATGATTCTAGGTTTAATAAATTAAAATGAAAAAGGAAAAATGAAAGCAATTAACAAGAAAAAAATTGAAAAAGAAGCGACCATACCATGGTGGGTTGTCTCCCACCTAGCACTTTTAGTTAAAGTCCTTAAGTTGGACATTGGAAGAGTATCATGTTATGGTGGCTTATGTTTAAATTCGTCCAAAAATCTCCACCAGTGCTTGGAATGCCAATAGCCTCCGGGGTCCCAAACTAGGCATGTAAAGCTTCTGAGCAGCTTTAAACAGATATCCAGCCTCCCGGGATGACGAATGTCAGAATATAATTCATGATCCCAAGCTGTGTTTTTAGATCCGCCTCCATTTTAATTTGTAAGTTTCCATTCGGGCGGGTCAAAAAGTAGAATCTCACCGTGGTGACCAAACGTTCTCTGTGATCCATGCAATTGAGCATGATACCAATCCGTGTACTTCGAGGTGAAGCGTGGAACCTTATTGAACCTGGTGTACCAGTTCTGAGTACGAGCCATTTCCCTCTTACTCTTAAAGCTGCAGAGAGCTCTAAGTTGGCCATCTGTTTCAAGCAAACCATATTCAAGTGAATAAGTAAAATTATAAGTTAAGGATTGTAGCCACTTGAAGCTTGTATTGGGTGGTAATGGCCTTGGGGTAGGTGTTTTTGGTGGTTCTGCAAGTTCCGTTTCCTTGTGCTCTTCTGTGAATTCTTCCACTTCCTTGCAAAGATCTTCAATTGTATCTGTATCCTGGTCAAAGTCTTCTATGTCTTCCTCATCACTCGAGTCATAGATTGGAGGTTGAGAGAAATCTACCTCTGCATCATCTTCATATTCACTTGGGAAAGATTCTTCGATCTCAGAGAATTCACTTGCGGACGCAAGTTCATCACTAGGAGAACTAGACTTGTGACTGTCATCATCAAGGAAAATTGCTTCTTGGATTATTCCGTCTGATTCTTCGTAAACGACTTGCCTTGGAGATTGTACGGTATCCTCCTTAGCATCAACTGTGGCATCTTGGACGGAGTTTTCCTCAATTCTGGATTCCCAAGGAAGTTCAGCATCGCCTAGATCTTCAACCAACTCTTCTTCTTGAACAATGACAGCTTCTTCCACTTGTTCTAGTACGAATTCATTCTCTGTCTTGCCCACTGGAGTCTCTAGTATTTCTTTCATGCTACGCTCTTCATCGGGCTGTCCACATGGAGCTGTGGTTGATCCTTGTATATTTAAGCGCCTAGTAGCCCATTGAATTAGTGCTTGCTCCAGCTGTTGAACGGTTGTTTGAAATTTAATCATTATTTCTTTTAAGCGATCCTTTGCTTCGCGGTTTGCCAGACTTGGACATGATACAAAGGAAAGTGGTGATGATTGGGAACAATTGGATTGGTATTGGGGTAAGGAAGGATCATATGATGGCGAATGGTGAAGAGAAGCTTGTGAGTGTGGTGGTTCGAGGTTATGTTGAAAGGGTGGTTCATATGCACGGGGTGGGGCTTGTTGGTAGTTACAAGGTTGTCCACCATATCTTTCAGCTGGGTATGCACGGTAGAATGGTCTTTGTCCAGGATATCTCGGAGGGTGTTGCTGCCTAAAGGGTTGATTAGATCCTCTTGGCTCCATCCATCCTTGATTGGTCTGACCTTGATGCACATTCCTGCTATAACTTCTATTTCCTTTAACAATATTAGAACCAAACTCAAAGCGAAAGGGGTGAGAGTTCATAGTAGCAAATAAAGAGAAAAAAGGAAGAACAAAAAAAATAAATAAACAAGCAAAAGAAAAATATTTACAATAACCAATAATAAGGCACACGTTAGCAGTTCCTCGGCAACGGCGCCATTTTGACGAGAGAACTTTTGCATGGTCTAAAAAATTGCGGATAAATCCTCGTTGCAAGTATAGTTTCTAAACCTTCAAAAGTTCTCTTCGTACAAACGTGTTGGGTGTCACAAGTAACAAACCCCTTTAAAAATTGTTAACCGAGTATTCAAACCTCGGGTCGTCTTCTCAAGGAACTGCGAGGAAGTATGTTCTTATTATTGGTTATAAAGGTTGTAATCGGGGTTTAGAAGGTGAGAAGCAAGTAATTTAAATGACGAGTGAATCAAATGGCAATTAAGAATAAATAATAACTATAAAGCAACTTTTAGCAAGGTAGAGAAATTAGAGGTCCAACTTAGTTATCTCTCTCAACATTAATGAGAGTTGAATCTAAACTCCACTTGGTCAACCTTTACCAGGGCAAAGGAAAGTCAAGGGACTAATTAAATTGACCTTTGAATCCTAATTATTTCCTAAGAAAAGGGTGGGATTATTTAAGTTCAACTCAATTAGCAAGATCACGATTATCAATTGTGTTGAGTTAATAACTGTTGAGTTACTGAATTCTTAACCAAAACCAAAAGGGGAAAAAGTAAATTGCTGAAATAATAAAAGTGTCCTTAGATGGGAAGCAATGGCAACTTAAATCAAAGAGAACAATCATAAACTGAAAATACCTCAAATATTATTAATTCAAATAGAAATCTGTAACATGGAATAATTCATAAATTATAATAATCAATTCAAATGTTGGAATAAATAAATAAAAGTAAAACTAAAATAAAAGAACATTAAACCTGGGATCCAGAGTTACTCTTAAAACAAGAAGAAATCCTAAATCCTAAAAGAGAGAGAGAGAAGATCTCCCTCTCATCTAAATCTAAATCATTGAAAGGTGAAAATATGCGAGCTCTTCTTTGAATGGAAGCATTCCCACACTTTATAACCTCTGGTCTATGCTGTCTGTACTTGGATCTGGGCCAAAAAGGGCTTCAGAATTCGCTGGGGGCGTATTCTGTAATTTCTGGTGCGTGGCCTCTGTCACGCGTCCGCGTGGGTCACGCGGTCGCGTCATTTGGAGCTTTTCCTTGCCACGCGGTCGCGTCAGTCATGCGACCGCGTCAGTCATGCGGCCGCGTCGCTGCTGATTCGTGCTTGGCACGCGATCGCGTCATCCATGCGATCGCGTGGATACCAGTTTCTTTAAGGCTCCGTTTTGCTTTGTCCTTCCATTTTAGTATGTTTCCTTTTTCATCCTTTAAGTCATTTTGCCTTAGAAAATCTGAAACTACTCAACCCACTAATCACGGCATCGAATGGAAATAAAGGTAATTAAAATAATTAATTTTTAAAGCTTAGAAAACATGTTTTTCATTATATGACATAATAAGGAAGGGAAAGTAAAACCATGCAATTAATGTGAATAAGTAGGTGAAGAGTCGAATAAATCACTCTAATTAAGCACAAAAGAACTCATGAAATATGGGTTTATCAAGTAGCTAACCCTGTATAGTCCTTGCGTGCGCGCATCTCTCAAGAGAGATTCACATCTCTTAGAGGAATAATCCGAAAATGTCTAAGTGTTTGATCACATCTTGCGATGGAGGGTCAACATCTGGGAGCAAGCAGGATAAAACCACTATCCTTATATCTACCTCAGAAGATCAAATACAAACTGGGAACAAGCGGGACAAAGCCACAATCCTTGCATCTATCCCAAGATCTCAAACCATAACCCGGAGCAAGTGGAACAAAGCCATTGCATCTACCCATGCAGGTATGACCACATCCCAGAGCAAGTGGGACAACACCACTGCATCTACCCAGAAGATCAAATACAAACTGGGCAGAACCATGTACTCGCGTTGTGTGATACTTCCGCATATGCATGAATAGCAGATTTTCCAAAAAGCTGATATGTTGCAAAAATTCAATTTTTTTACCAAAAATTTCAAACGCGCATAATTTTTTGGTTAAAAACTATTTTCCATCCATTCTTTGAATATCATAAACTACTCAGATCCAATTTTCTTTTAAGATAAGTTTTACAAAATTTGAGGGTCCAAAAATCAAGTTATGGTCCATCGAAGTTGGTTGAAAACTATTTTTTAACCAAATTCTGCATAACTAAATTTTTTACCATTTCATCATCAACTCATTCATTTCAAAACCAATTCAAACCACATTCTAAACCTCCTCAATGATCCATCATCATTCTCAAATTATATCAAATTCATTTATGGCCTAAATCACCCATTTCCGTCCAATCCAATCCTAATCATTCATTCCAAACCATTTCAATCAACAACTCAAAAATCCAACAATTTTTCACATATTAAGTACCAAATTCACATTTCATCAATTCATAAATCATAAACAATCAATCTACCATTCAATTTCATATACTCCATCACGTTATAATTTCAATCACTAACCAAATTAAATTCAACAATCCATCAATCCCAACATTTCAATTTCCATCCAATTACACAATTCAATCTTATTCCTAGGGACATCTAGCCTAGGACTTTATGTCACATTACGTGGTTGATAAACCACTATTTTATGGTTTATTTTGTATTGAATTGAGTGGATTTTATCCATTATTCTCACACATGCATATAATTCGTATGTTTTATATTTTTCTTCCTGATTTTGTGCTATGATTGAAAATATGCTTCTTTGACCTCAAATTTGCTAATTTTTAATTCTCTCTTATTACCATTCGATGTCGTGATATGTTTGTTAAGTGTTTTCAGGGTTCATAGGGCAGGAATGGCTTAGAGAATGGAAAAAAAGCATACAAAAGTGGAAGGAACACAAGAAATCAAGTATTTCAGAATCTGGTAGCGACGCGCACGCGTGGATGACGCGTACGCGTTACTGGTGCAGGAGACAAGCGACGTGTACGCTTGGCCAGTGAAAAGTCCAGCGACGCGTACGCGTGGCTGACGTGTACGCGTGACAGAGCGTCACGTGCTGCATTAAATAAAAACACTGGGGGCGATTTCTGGGTTGCCTTGGACCCAGTTTCAGGCCCGAAAATACTGATTAGAGACTGTAGAGTGAAGCTGGAAGGGGAAATCATTCATTTACTTCTCATTGATTCACACAATTTTAGGTTTTAGATGTAGTTTTCTAAAGAGAGGGGCTCTTTCCTCTCTCTAGGTTTAGGGTTTCTTCTTGCAATTTCTTTTTAGGTTCAGGTTCAATTTTCCTTTAATTTAGTTTCTGTCTTACTTTTATTTGTTTAAGTACTTTAGTTCATCTTCTTCTCTTGTTAATTTCCCTTTTTCGCCATTTTTATGTTTGTGAGCTCTTGTTACATTTGATTTCTTTTAATGCAATTTATATTTTCTATGTCTATTGTTATTCTCTTTAATTGTTAGTCATTGATGCTTGCAATTGGTTGTTTGGATTTAATATTCCTTGTTAGTTTTCTAAGTTTTTATTTTATACCTTCCAAGTGTTTGATAAAATGCTTGATGGATTTTAAATTAGATTTCTATGTTCTTAACTTAGATTGGATATTTAGAGACTCTTGAGTTATCAAAAGTCTTTTGTTGATTGGTGATTAAAGATTGCCGATTAGCTTGAACTTCACCAAAGCTAGTCTCTCACTATGAGTTGACTAAGACTTGTGAACTCAAGTTGATTGCATGCACTTGACCTTCCTCCATTGGTTAGAGGTTAACTAAGTGAAGGCAATTCCCATTTTCCATCACAAATTGACGACGATAATGAGGATAGGACTTCTAATTCTCAATCCTTGCTAAGAGCTTTCTTAGTTATTAGTTTATTTTCTCGCCATTTACTTTTTTGTTTCTCATTACAAACCCAAAAATATACTTTTTCATAACCAATAATAAATACACTTCCCTGCAATTTCTTGAGAGACGACCCGAGGTTTAACACTCCGGTTAGTTTTATTGGGTTTGCTTAAGTGACAAACATTTTAAATGTTGATTGAGGTTTAATTGTCGTTTAGAACTATACTTGCAATGCAATACTTTTATGAAAATCTTTACCGAGATTTTTCCTTCGTCAAGTTTTTGGTGCCGTTGCCGGAAAATTGCAAATGTGTACCTTGTTATTGGTTATTGTGAATATTGTGAATATGTTTACCTTTTCGTTTCTTTGTTAGTTGTTTCTAGTTCTAGGAGTTTATTTTCATTATTTCTTATTAGTTTTTGTTTTTATTTTCTCTTGCTACTATGAATTCTCACCCCTTTGGCTATGAGTTTGGTTCAAATTATGTTATAGGGAATGGAAGCTACAATGAGAACATGCATCAAGGATGGGACAATCAAAGGTGGGAGGAGCCTCAAGCTAATGGACAACCCTCTTGGCAACAACCTCCACCAACATACTATGAGGAACAACCATTCCATGATGCCGAAGACAATGGTTATGGTGGACCTCTTCATGACAATCAACAACCACCACCATATACCTATGAACCCCCTCTTCAACATAGCTTTAAACCACCATACTCACAAGCCCGTTACAATCAAACACTTCCATATGATCCTAACCCTTATCCACCATACCAAACATCCTACGAGCCATATGAACCATCCTTAGAACCACCCACATTCCAACCTAGTTACTCTCAAGAACCACCACCTCAATATACACCACCTCCAATGTATGCGAACTTTCAACCACAAGATGAATTTTTCTTTCCACCACAACCCTCCATAGGGGAATGTCCATATCCATCAATCCAAGAGCAATATGATCCTAATTATGTTAGCCAAGCGGAACAAGAGCCACGGGATCATTTTAAGGAAGCAATGGATTGACTTCAAGCAACTATCCATCAAATGGAGCAAGAGAAAAGCCGAAAAGCACATGAAGCTTTCATGGTTAACAAATCTCAACTTGAGAACAAGGGACTGGAGTGTGTTGTGCAACAAGTGGAAAAGATGGAGAGTGTTGAACCGCCACATCCGTATCATGATGAACCACTCTCCTATCATGAATCCTTCCTCCCAAGCAATGAATTCTCATATCCACTCCAATCTCCAATGGATGACACCCTTGGTGTTCTTCTTCAAGGGCAAAGAGAGATGCAGTAGACGACATTAGAGTTCATAGCTACCTTGACTGAGTAGATAATTTAGCCTCCTTACGCTTCGACACTCAAAGTACCCCATGGCCACATGTGGAGAATCTAATAAGGAGCGTAGCATGAATGAGAAACTTGGAACTCCGGTGGAAAGTGATGAATGTGGATCTGTATTGGAACAGTTGGAGGAAGCCGTAATTCTTGAAGAGGAAGAAATGGTTGAAGACTTAGGAGATGCTGAACCTCCATGGGAATCTAGAATTGTAGAGTATTCCTCCAAGAAGCTTGAAATTGATGTTGAGGAGGGTAGTGCACAACCTCCAAGGCATGTTCCCTATGAAGAATTAGACGGGATAGAACAAGAAGCAAGTTCCCTTGGTGATGATGATCATGAATCAAGCCATCCTAGTCATGAATTTGCATCCACAAGTGAAGTCCTTGAGTTAGAAGAGCCTTCTCCCGATGACATTGAAAGAAACGTTGAGGTAGATTCCTCTCAACCTCATATTTATGATTTGACTGACGGAGAAGAGTTGGATGGATTCGGTGAGGAAGAGCTTGAAAGTGAAGAATCTTTTCAAAAGGTGGAAGTCCTTCGGCAAGGTTGGACGGGAGATGAATATGCTTTGTCAAGATCGTTGGAGACTTCTCTACCTAGGTTGCCGCTACTCCTTCGTTTGAGTGGGTTAAACTTATCTCTATTAGCTTTATTGTCTCACTTGGGTATGGTATTCTTGAAATAGATGGCCAACTTAGGATGCTTTATGGAATTAAGCGTAAAAGAAGGATGTTTAGTGGTTGGAGTTGCAAATCAAGACTCATCAAGATCGAGATTTCAAGAGCTAGATGCAAGGGTCGGACTAGTGATCAATTCGTTGGATCAAAGAAAAGAGTTTGGTACTTCATTAAGAATTCAGATTACTTGCCACCCGGTTGGAACAATGATGATCCACTTAAAGATGGGTGTAGAAACAAGGTTTTGGATCCTGGCATACAAGAGGATTAACTTTGGAAGCTCAAAGCTTGTGAAGTACTTCATCAAGGCTTGGTGAATTCACTTGGAAATGTTGGAGCTTATTGGAAGTCTAAGCGTTGGTGGAAGTTTCAAGATGAGTTCAAGCACAAGCCACCATGACAAGAAGCTCACCAAATGTCCAACTTAAGGATTTTAACTAAAAATGCTAGGTGGGAGACACCCCACCATGGTAACTTCTTCCTATTTTCTCTTTTATTTATATTGGTAATAAATTGAATTTTTATTTTTAGTTAGGATTATTTAGTTTAGGTTGTCGTTTTACTTGTTTAATAATGGTTGGCATTACTTTGATAGCTTGTTAGTTTCTTATAAAAAAAGAAAAAAAAAAGGGGTTGTCACGCGTGCGCGTCGATGCTCAAATTTGGTTTGTGCACAAACCGTGCTGGAACAGAGCGACAGCGCAGCCTAGACAGAGAGTTGTGCCAGGACCGCGCTGGTGGGGTGCCAGGCGCATAGCCCAACCCACGCGTGCGCGTCACTGACGCGTACACCTCATTTGCGTTTTTACAATCCACACGTAGGCGTGGGCGACGCGTGCGCGTCGACGCCAATATTTTGATGGTTCAGTACTTAAACCTGAGAGTTGTGCGGGCACTGTGCGACAGTGCGAGTATTGTGTGAAGAGCACAATTCACCTCCACGCGTACGCGTGACTGAAGCGTACGCGTCACCTTCTAATTTCTGCTCTCCACGCGTGCGCGTGACCCTCGCGTACGCATCGCATCCCCATTCTGCAATCCACGCGTACGCGTTGACAATGGTTACGCGTCGCTTCTCTACCCCATTTCTTTCTCCTTTCTTCTCTCCTTTCTCTTTCTTTCTTCTTCCTTTCTTACTTTCTTCTTTTTCATTTCTTTAACTTCTCATCATTCTCATCCTTCATTCTCTTTTATTTATTGCATTGGCATACTTTCATTCTCTGCATTTTAACTTTGTGCATGTTTTTATTTCTTTTCTACGTTTGCTATTTTTTCATTGGTGTTCACTTTTCTTGTTCACCTGTTGAATATTCTTCCATTATTTTGGTTCTTAGTGACTTGTTTTATATTGTTGGGTGCTATTATTTATAGGTCATTGCTAATCTTTTATGACACTTGTATTCCTTTTGCAATGATATGAATTTATATTGTCCTTCTTGACCCACTCTCTCTCCCTCATTGTTTCTTGCACTATTAATATGCCCTTTGCTTATATTGTTTTCTCACTTGCATGTTGTAGCTACCATGTAGTTGAGAACCTCATTATTATTTGGCATTAGACCACCCATATTATATTTATTTGCATATCTTTGTTTGTGGGTAACTACTTCTTGTCTCAACACCAATGTTTAATTTTTTTTGTTAGATTAGTTGCTGCATTGCATAATAGATTGCATGTGTAGTTAGTTTTTTGCATGTATGTCCTACTTGGTTGAAGTGATGAATTCTTTTCCAAGAAACTGTTTATAACATTTCACTAATTTGAATTAAAATTTTTGTTGAACTTACTTGAAGAAATTTATTTTGGAACATGGGTTTAGAGCTCGAACACACAAAACCAGTGAGATTTTGAACCCTATTTGATTGGTTGTATTTTTTCAACCAATATATTTTGTTTTGGTGTGTGTTGTTCTCTCTAAAATTGTGATCTTTGTCTTGCTTGATTCTATATTTCCATTGTTTGATGTATGCATACACTTACGTGATTGATGCCTTTGTTTTACTATAGCTCACATACCCATATAGCCTTACCCTTTCATTATCCCTTGCAAACCAATGTTGAGCCTTTTTAACCCCATTTATTCTTTACTTTAGCTCATCACTAACTCTAAGCGAAAAACATTAATGTCCTTCATTTGAATCCTTGGTTAGCTTAGACTAGTGAAAGTGCTCATGATTTAAGTGTGGAAAAATTGGGTTTGGGAACATTTGGTTTGAAAATTGGGTATTGTATATTCTTGTGAAAATGTGAAAAAAAATAGTTGAGCACATATTCTTGTATTCAATACCTTAATCATATGCATTGAGAAAAATAAAAGAAAAAAATAAAAAGAAAAAAAAAGAGAGAAAAAGAAAAGAAAAAAATACATAAAAAGGGGACAAAATTCCCCAAAATAAATGGTGGTAGCAATGCATATGAGTTGTACTCAAAATTGGGATGCATAAATATTTGGACAACATAGTTAATGGATAGTTAGATTTTATATTCAGATTACATGGATTGTCTTAAGTTAGGTGGGAAGTTTAGGTTAATCAAGGATTCAGATTTTAGTCCACTTAACCAAGTACAATCCTACCTTGGTCCTAACCCCATTACAACCCTTAAAAGACCTCTTGATATGTACATTCATGCATTAATTTTTTTGTTGATTGGTGATTAAAGATTTCCGGTTAGCTTGAACTTCACCAAAGCTAGTCTCTCACTATGAGTTGACTAGGACTTGTGAACTCAAGTTGATTGTATGCACTTGACCTTCCTCTATTGGTTAGAGGTTAACTAAGTGAAGGCAATTCCCATTTACCATCACAATTGACGATGATAATGAGGATAGGACTTCTAATTCTCAATCCTTGCTAAGAGCTTTATTAGTTATTAGTTTATTTTCTCGCCATTTTACTTTCTTGTTTCTCATTACAAAACCCAAAAATATACTTCTTCATAACCAATAATAAATACACTTCCCTGTAATTTCTTGAGAGACCAGCTGAGGTTTAATACTTCGGTTAATTTTATTGGGTTTGCTTAAGTGACAAACAATTTAAATGTTGATTGAGGTTTAATTGTCGATTTAGAATTATACTTGCAATGCAATACTTTTATGAAAATCTTTACCGACATTTTTCCTCCGTCAGTGGTATTTAAATAAAATTTAAACCGTACCTTAATATCGGCAGTTTCCAAACCCTCAACTTTTGAATTTTACAAAGTTTAAGCGCTAAATTCACCTCCACCAAGCTCAAGCACCACCAATGATCAACCTAATGCCTCTAATACTCAATATACACTATTTTCGCATAACATACGCAATATTCAATCACTAGGGCTTCATAAAAGTTTATGAACACAGGAAAGAGTGGCTCTTACTTTTACCTATTGAAATTGGTGACGAAACCTAGCTAGAACTCAAGCTAGTGCTCCCCCCTAAATACAAGAATCACCAAATTTTATGAACACACAAGCCAAAAATAGGATTCTCATAAGGAAATCGAAACTAAATTTTAGGGAGGTGCTTACCAAAATTTTTGGATAGAAATGTAGAGGGGGAGACGGGCTTCACGTGGCCATAAACGGTGCGGCAGTCGAAACTCCAGATCAAAAGTTATGGAGGATGGAAGTTTATGGAGTTAGGGTTTTGTGTTCTTCTTTTTCTCTCTTCCTGCTTTCATGTTTCTCTCTCTTTCTAAGAAATGTGGCTAAAATTAATTTGGTGAGGGGTGTTAGTGGGTGAATTATGGACTTTGGACCCAAGTGTGGTCCAGGTCCATTTTGGTGCGTTTAGCCCAACTTTGGGCCAAAACCATTAAGATTAGTGTTTTAATTCGTATCCTAACTAATTCTACTTTCCAAAATATAGATTTTAATTACTTAAATTTATTCAATCATAAATTTATTTTCTCACTCACAGTGATGGACAGATTTAAGTTGGTACTATTGGATAAATTACCAGTACGTGTCCTTACGCATTTTTCCGAAATAAATTACATTTTCCCACTCGGAAAAATTTTCTGAATCCAAATATCACTGTTAAATTTTCAAATTATGAATTCTAAATTTTCCAACCCTTTTGGTCCATATTTAATTAATTACCGCTTAACCAGATTTTACAAAGAGCAAGAGCGAAATCTTTTAGCTGCGAAATTTCGAAGCCTATCTCGACTCCTGGACAAGTTTAATAGATAGTATTTAAACACTTAATTTTCTAGTTCTAAATAGAGTGTAAATCTGATTTCAGATCCTACGAGCGTGCACTACCTGCATCTGCGTGAAAACCTTGGTGTTTTTAATATTTCGATTATTTTGAATACTCAGAAATATAATACTTGATCTATATCTATGATGTTAGTACTGAAATCAAAGAACAAGTTAGCATTTATAGAAGAAACTGTACCAAGTCCAAATAGAGATGATGTACATTTTGCTACTTGGGAAAATTGTAACACATATGTTGTAGCGTGGTTAAATCTGGCATTGAGCAATTAGATAGCGTAAAATGTGGCATAGAGTAAAATTGCTTCTAATCTGTGGCATGACTTAAAGCACAGTATTATCGTGAAAATCTATTTTGAATTACAGACTTGGAGGAAGAATTATACGCAATGAAACATGATGAATCTAGAATTACAATTTACTTCATGAGACTAAAGGTAGTATGGGAAGATATTAAAATCTTTGAACTGGTCACAAAATTTAAAGATTGTGATGAGAATTATAATTGTGGACTTGGGACAATGAGTAATTATAGGAGACAAGCATATGCTGTTAGATTTTTAAAAGACTTAAATGAGTAATATGGAAGTGTTAAATCCCAAATAATGCTCATGAAGCCTCTTCCAAGTGTGAATGAGATTTTCTCGCTACTGACCCAGTAGGAAAGGCAACTTTGTGGATCAAATCTTCATGCAAAAACCTTCTTAACTTCAACTAATGCCTTATACAACTTCAACAGTAGTGCCCCAAGAGGACAAGGAAGAGGGGCCAGAGGAGTTCGCAAAGGCAGAGGTGATAGAAATTCTTTTAAGAGTTGCTCATATTGCCATAAGTCTGGCCATTTAGTGGATACATGCTACCACAAGAACGATTTTTCTCCCCACTTGTAGAAACAAAAGTTGTCTAGTGAAGCGATGGCTAATCAAGTAGCTACATAAATTATTGATGAGAATAACTGCACTAAGAACACAAGATAAAGAGAGTGACTCCTAAGCAATGTTTAATCAGAATTTAAAAGATGCACAGCTATCATTTCTTCGACAAGAGTGTGCTCAGCCTTGCAATAGAGCAAATGCAGTGGACACTTGCCAAACAAACAAAGGAAGAGCAGGTTTACCTATAGATACATATACACTTTGCACGAGCTTCCATATTGTATGCCTTTTGTCAATAAAAATATTTTTTCAAACCCTTGGGTGTTTGAGACAGTAGCTACTGATCATGTGCCACCTCAATGTATTTCTTTACAACTTTTAGACATATTAGGCCTATCTTGGTAAAATTATCATATGGAATCCATATTACAGTTAGTATTTGTGGAATTGTGGTATTCTCAACTACATTATATCTCACTGATATGCTGTTTACACTCAGCTCCAATTTTAGTTTGTTGTCCATATCCAAATTCACAAAAGGCCTACATTGCAAATGTGTTTTTACTGACATATGTTGTGAGATACAGAGCTTGATCTCCTTGAAGATGATTGGAACAGCTAGAGAGAAAGGGAGATTGTACATGATGCATTCACCAACATTAATTAGGGATGTTGTTACTATTCCGAGGGTAACCTGAAACTGTAGGTCAATCTCGAATGAGATCTTCTGCGCTGGTCAGCGCTGATGTGTCTGATTTGTGGGTGGTGGCCGGAGCCGCCGTGTCTGACTTGTTGGACTTGTTGGTGATGCTGATCCTTCGTCACCGGAGGGTGGTGGTACCTGCAAGGGACTCCGATGCTTAAGTTAGCAAGGGTATTAAGCAGGTTTTTAGTAGAATCAGAGTATGAGTTATACCTGGGTGCTCCAGTGTATTTATAATGGTGAAGAGTGACCTTTCTGGAGATAAGATAGTTATCTTATCTTATCTTATCTTGGAGTGAAGTCATCTTATCTTCAAGGGAACCGCCCTTATATCTATAGGCTTGGGCTGCCTTTGGATTTGGGTCGTGTTCCTCTGTTTGGGCCCTTTTTGGGCTTTCCTGGTGATTTGGCCGAGCTCTTTGAGAAGAGGTCGGATAGTCCTGACCTGAAGAGGTCGGTCGACTTTGTCGTTAATCAGCCCGGGTCGGGCAGCTCGACCCAGGGTATGAACAGTGCCCCTGCTCGAGTGTGGTCTTCCTTTTGAGGTTGATTCCTTAGTTTTAGGACTTCAATCCTTCTCTGGAGAAGCCGAGCTCGAGCATTTGTTGATCTCTTTTTTGTAGAGCTTGCTTTTGAATGCGGAATGTTTTTCTTTTACCTCTTTAATTTTTGAAAACATGCGTTCCCTGCTTTGGGAACGTGCGAGGGTTTTTAATGCCCCATTAACTCCTTTAATGTTCTGTTTCTTTTGCCTTCCGCTTTCTTATTTCATTTTGAATTACACCAAAGCTTTCTCTTTTCTGTTTCTCTTTCTCTTGCTTGCTGTAACTTCCCCCCTTTCTCTTTTTTTCTTCTGTTTTGTTTGTGACTCTTCGTTCTCTTGCCCCCAAGTTTTCACATCTTCGTGCTCTCCTTGGAAGTGATCGTTGGTGTGGGCTCGCCGTTTGTTTCCATCTTCGTTGCCTTCTTACTTTACAGGTTTGTTCTTTTTTCTTCTTCTTTCTTTCCGCACTTATTTTATTCTTGAAAAGTTTTGATCTTGCTTGGTTTCATGTTTAGAATGCTTGAATCTTCCCTGCATTTGTTGTGCATATGATTATCACTGCAATGTGTGCTCTGGGAGTTTCTTCGATTTTGAATGATCCTTTTTTGCATTTAATGTTTTTAGGGTTTTTGCATGCCGTTTATTGTTTCTAATTTGTATCTTTTGATTTTGAGGCTTATGAACTGCATGTCGTTACTAAGACTTATGAATCTACTTGATTCTGAAAAAAGATTGCACCTTTGATGATTTCCATTTGTCCTGTTTGATGTTGATATTTTTCTTTGCTGATAGATTTGTAAAAGATAACGATTTTCTGATGACTTTTTTATTTGCGATTTTCTTCTCGGAGTGTTTCTTGTTGTAAGAGGGTTTTTCTTTGCTGAGAGATTTGTTGGGATGTAGCTTTGTAGATTTTTCTGAGTCCTTACTCTGTTAATGCCTCCAAAGGATGGCCCTGGTCCTTGGTGTGCCTCTTGGGATTTTCTTTTTGCTGTTTGTATGCTTGAGTCACGTTTGTCCGAGCTGATTTCTTTGATTTTGCCCGAGCTACTTTGGTTAGTAATCTATGTTCTTTTTCTTGCTGTAGGACTAGTTGACCATGTCTTCTCGCAAAAATATTGTCGAGACATCTTCCAAGGTCCTTGAGGGTATGTCCGACTGGCTGGACTCCCTCGTCCTGATGTGTGTTTCCGTAGTTAATTCTGAGTTCTGTGTGGAGCTTAGAAAACATCACCGAATCTGTAGTAGTAGGGATCAGGAGAAAAATTATGAATTGGTAGCTCCTGACTCCGATGAAAGGGTTTGCTTTCCTGCTCTGACCCAGGGGGAACGGCCTTTCTTTTATGCTTACGACTACTTTTTCAGCCAAATGAACATCACCCTTCCTTTTACCTCCTTTGAGACCGACTTGTTGTGGTTGTATAATATGGCTCCATCCCAGCTCCATCCGAACTCCTGGGGCTTTATCAAGATCTTTCAGTTGCTTTGCCAAGAGTTGGATGTCAAACCTTCTCAGACTCTCTTTCTTTATCTTTTTGTTTTGACTAAGCCCGGGATCTCTTCAAAAAAGAAAGCTTCTTGGATTTCCTTTCGATCTGCTCAAGGACATAAAGTGTTTGCTATGTATGACGAGTACTTTAGGGACTTTAAGAATTACTTTTTTAAGGTCCGAGCTGTTGAGGGAGCTCGACCATTTTTCTTAGAGTCGAATAATGAACCTGCCTTCCCCTTGTGTTGGCAAAAGAATGTTGTGGTGTCTCGATATTCGTGGGAGATGCTTGACGAGGTCGAGCAGGCTTTTGTGACTGTGTTGGAAGATATTTGGGGGCAACCTCCCCATCTTGATACAAAGAGATTTTTGGGGGACCCCTCTCTTATCCGAGCTGAGCTGGGTAGTGACCGACTTCTCTTACTCTGTTTTATTTGCTTTTGCTTCTTTTCCTTTCAGTTTGTAACCTATTTTTTGGTCGACTTATTTTTTCAGAGATGGCAAAGACCAATAATTCCATGAAAGCCTTTAAGAAGGCGAGGAAGGCCACCGCCGCCCAGAACATCTTGGCAAAAGCTGCATGGGAGGGATCTTCTCAAGTTCCTCCTAAGAAGCCAATCTTGAGCTCTACTAGGCCGAGGAGGATGATTCCAACTCCTCAGGTTCATTTGGTTGATCCTCCCCCGACTTCTGCTGCTACTTCTTCTACTGTTGGTCCTTCTCCAAAAAGGCAGAGGACTGTTGAGCCCTTCAATTTGGATGCCCCTGACTTTGATGCCGTTGGGTTTTTTGATCAGCAGATTGCTTCTTATGGTGTTGTTCCTACTGACGATGTCTCTCTTCTTTGTCATCTGGACTTTATTACTCGAAGCAGTATTAAGATGGTACATATGGGGGCGGCTTTATATCGAACTGCCCAGGATCTTCCCATTCATGCAACAAAGGCTTTTATGGAGGAGGCTAAATCAGAGTTCGATAGAATCAAGGGGTTGAAGGAGGAGCTTGAGGTGAAGGTGGCGAAGCTGGAAAAAGAGTTGGAGGGTGAGAAGACTCGGGCTACTGCTGCGGTGGCTTCTGCGAACTTGGCTGAGGAGATGGCATTGAAGCATAAGGAGAGCTATGTCCTAACTTTTGGGGAGATGATAGAGCTCAGGGAGAGGTTGAAATCTGCCCAGGCCGACTATGCCGAGCTCCAGGTTCATCTTGTAGGTAGCGTGAATGCTGCTTATGAGATAGTCCCTGATGGCTCGGATGATGATGATGTGGATGTAGACCCTCTTCCTGTGCTATCTGCCAAGGCCCCTGCTGCCCCGGCTTCTTCAGTTCCTGCTACTGAGGTCGGCCAGCCCGAGTCTTACCTTGACGTCCAGATCTTGAACTGGGATGATGGGATTGTAGATGCAGTACCTCTTCAGACTCGTCCTCCTTCACCCCGAGATACTGCTACTGGGGAGTCCTTGCATCCTTTATAGTTTTCCTTTATGTATTGTGTATAGCCTGGTCTGTGGGCTTTTGAACTCTTTATTTTTTGTAACTTGTGGTCTTGACTTGGATATTTTGGTTGCTTTTCTATAGCAACTCTATGTAGAAAAACAAAGTAGCATTTTGAGCTCTCTAAGGTTGACTTCTTGGGTGGCCTCTTGAGCCTTTTGTTATAGTGGCTTTGTTCCTTTGCGATATGCTTGCCTGCAGCGTTGTTTAGCATTTTTCAGGAATCTTTAGAGCGTTGGAATCTTGTTGTCCCACCTCTTTCGATGGCTTTTACTTTTTTGCGTTAGTTGAACAAGGTTTCTGAGGATAGTTTTATTTGACTTATTCTTTCTCAGTACTCTTGTAGAAATACTTGTGAGTTTGGTGAGGTCGTGGCCTTCTGTAGGTCGGGCTGTGTCCCTTTTAGCGCACGCCTTCTATCGCGTTGGCTCCTTTTGTTGAGTCCTTCAAGTTATTCTTAGTCATCCATTTTATTTGAACCTTGTTAGGTTTCTTTTATGGATGACTTTTATAACTTTGTAGTTTTGTTGGGCCGACTTCATCATGTCGGTCCCTTCTAAGTTATTTTCAGTAATCCATATTATTTGGACCTTTGTCAGGTCTCTTTATGGATTACTTTTTATAACTTTTGTGGTTTTGTTGGGCCGACTTCATTATGTCGGTCCCTTCTAAGTTATTTTTAGTAATCCATATTATTGGACCTTTGTCAGGTCTCTTTACGGATTACTTTTTATAACTTTTGTGGTTTTGTTGGGCCGGCTTCATCATGTCAATCCCTTCTAAGTTGTTTTTAGTAATCCTCTTTTTATAACTTTGTTGTTATAGTCGACTGGTCCGACTTTTTTATGTCGGTCCATTTTTAAGTTATTTCTAGCAATCCATTTTTATTGAGGCCTCGTCAGGTCTCTTCCTATGGATTACTTTTTGATAACTTCTTGCATTATTCTGTTTTTGCCGCTTTTCATCTTGCCGATTTTGTAGAAATTGAGTTTGATCCTCGCTTGGTCGACCTTTGATGAATTCGGTTTTCATCTTTGTTGATCTTTATCGTGATCGAGCAGTGAATTTGGTTTTCACTTTTTGCTGATCTGTAGCTTTATAATCGGGCGATGAATTTTTTATGTTTCAGATTAATGCGTCTTGATAAAGAGGATTTGTAGAAAATCTGAAAAAACTTTATTCAAATAGGAAATATGCAAATATATACATGTGGGTGTTTTTATCCTTCTAAGTCAGGTAGCTCATAGATCTTGGTTCGGCGCCTCGTTAAAAAAACTTTTTCAGGAAAAAGAGTGCACCTTATCCTAAGATCTTTATTACCTCATAACTATAATACCTTCTTAGGTTGTAGGCGTGCCATGACCTTGGCAGCTCTCGCCCCTTGAGTTCGGACAGCCTGTAGTAGCCCTTTCCGAGTACTTCTATGACTCGGTAGGGTCCCTTCCAGTTTGCCGCAAGTTTTTCCTCTCTAGGTCGACTTGTTCCGATATCATTTCGGATTAGGATGAGGTCGTTGTTGGAAAAACTTCGCTGTACTACCTTTTGATTGTATCTTGAGGCCATTCGACGTTTTAGCGCCTCTTCCCTGATCTGAGCTCTTTCCCGTATTTATGAAAGTAAGTCGAGCTCTTCTTTTTGAAGTTGGGAGTTGGCCTCTTCACTGTAGAAGATCATTCTGGGGGACCCTTCTTCGATTTCTACTGGGATCATTGCCTCCATTCCATAAGCTAGTCGGGAGGGTGACTCCCCTGTTGTAGAGTGTGGAGTTGTCCGATATGCCCATAGGACTTGGGGAAGCTCTTCAGCCCAAGCTCTATTTGCATCCTGTAATCTCCATTTTAGCCCGGCTAATATGACTTTATTGGCGGCTTCTGCCTTTCCATTAGCTTGGGGGTGTTCTACGAATGTGAATTGGTGCTTTATTCTGAAGTTGGCCACCAATTTTCTGAAGCATGCGTCTGTAAATTGAGTGTCATTGTCTGTGGTGATGGAGTATAGAAACCCAAACCTTGTGACAATGTTTTTATATAGAAATTTTCGACTTATTTGAGCAGTGGCGTTAGCTAGGGGCTCTGCCTCAATCCACTTTGTGAAATAATCTTCCCCAACGATGAGGAACTTGACCTGTTCTGATCCTTGGGGGAAGGGCCCAAGGAGGTCGAGTCCCCATTTTGGGAATGGCCAGGGTGAGGTTACGCTGATGAGTTCTTCTGGTGGGGTGATGTGGAAATTAGCATGTTTCTGACATGGTGGACATGTCTTTACGAACTCTGTTGCTTCCTTTTGTAAAGTTGGCAAATAGAATCCGGCTCGAAGTACTTTTTTGGTGAGAGCTTGTGCTCCGAGATGGTTGCCACATATGCCACTGTGTATTTCTTCTAAAACTTCCTTTGCGTTGGAAGTCGGCACACATTTTAATAGTGGTGTTGAAATCCCTCTCTTGTATAGAGTATTGTTTATGATGGTGTAGTATTATGCCTCCCGTTTTAATCTCTTTTCCTCCTTCTTATCTGCAGGGAGTATTTCTGTTTTGAGGTAGTTAATTATGGGAGTCATCCATCCTTGATCCAGATCGGTTATGACTAGGACCTTTTCTTCTTCCGAAATTGACGGGTTCTGTAGTATCTCCTGAATGAGGCTTCTATTGTTACCCCCTGGTTTGGTGCTGGCTAGTTTTGAGAGCGCATCAGCTAGAGCATTCTGTTCCCGAGGTATGTGGCGGACCTCATATTCTCCGAGATGTCCGAGCTGTTCCTTGGTTTTATCCAAGTACTTTTTCATGGTCGGATCCTTGGCTTGATAGCTTCCTGCTATTTGTGAGGTGACTACTTGTGAGTCGCTGAAGATGATAAGTTTTTGAGCTCTGACCTCGTTAGCCAGCTTCAAACCGGCTAGTAATGCCTCATATTCGGCTTGGTTGTTTGAAGCAGAGAACCCGAATTTGAGGGAAAGTTTGATTTGGGTTCCCTGGTTGCTTTCTATTATCACACCTGCGCCACTTCTGGTTTTGTTCGAGGAGCCGTCTATGTAGAGATTCCATTATGTGGGGATTTCCAGAGTGTCAGTAAACTCTACAATGAAGTCGGCCAGATACTGTGATTTAATGGCTGTTCGAGCTTCATAGTGAAGGTCAAATTCGGATAACTCGACTGCCCACTGTAAGATTTTTCCTGCTAAATCTATTTTCTGCAAAATGCCTTTTATGGGCTGGTTGGTCCGAACTTTGATGATGTGGGCTTGGAAATATGGGCGAAGTCCCTGAGACGTTAGTATGAGAGTATAGGCAAATTTTTCTATTTTTTGGTAGTTCAGTTCGGACCCTTGTAGTGCTTTACTGATGAAGTATATAGGTTGTTGTCCACTTTCGTCCTCTCTGACCAATGCTATGGCTACTGCCCGATTTTCTACTGCGAAGTACAATACAAGTGGTTCTCCTTCCTGTGGCCGAGTTAGGATATGTGGTTGTCCCAGGAACCTTTTAAAATCCTGGAAAGCTTGTTCACACTCCGTTGTCCATTCAAACCTCTTTCCCTTCCTTAGAGTGGCGTAGAAGGGGAGAGATCTTATTGCTGATCCAGCTAGGAATCTGGACAAGGCCACCAATCATCCATTGAGTTGTTGTACTTCTTTAACACAGGTCGGACTCTTCATGTCGAGTATAGCCCGACATTTATCCGAATTTGCCTCGATTCCTCTTTGTGTGAGCATGATACCTAAGAATTTGTCAGCTTCTACTGCGAAGGTGCATTTTGCAGGGTTAAGTCGCATGCCATGCCTTCTTATAGTGTCGAATACTTGGGTGAGGTCGGACAGTAATGATTCCTCGCTTTGTGTCTTTACTAACATGTCGTCCACATATACTTCCATGACTTTCCCGATATGGTCTGTGAAGACTTTATTCATTAATCTTTGATAAGTGGCTCCTGCATTTTTGAGTCTGAATGGCATGACGACGTAGCAGTAGTTTGCTTTTGGGGTTAAGAATGAGGTTTTTTCTTGATTAGGTGGGTACATTGGGATTTGATTGTATCCCGAATAGGCATCCATAAACGAGAGGTATTTGTATCCGGAGGAGGCATCCACCAGAGCGTCGATACTTGGGAGTGAATAAGGATCTTTTGGGCAAGCTTTGTTGAGATCAATATAGTTGGTGCACATCCACCACTTCCCATTTGGTTTTTTCACCAAGACAACGTTAGTTAGCCATAGTGGGTACTTGACTTTCCTTATGAATCCTGCCTCCAGTAGAGCTTGTACCTGTTCTTCCACAGCTTGGGATCGTTCTGGCCCGAGCTTCCTACGTCTCTGCTGTACTGGCCGAAATCCTGGGTATACTGCCAGCTTGTGGCACATTAGCTTGGGGTCTATGCCTGGCATATCTGCGGCCTTCCATGCGAAGAAGTCGACATTATCTCTTAAGAACTGTATGAGGGACTCCTTTATGTGTCCTTTTAGGTTTGTGCTAATATTGGTCGTTTTATCTGGGATATCTCTGATCTGGACTTTTTCTATCTCGCCCTCAGGTTGTGGACGAAGTTCTTCCCGCCCTCGAACTCTCCCGAGTTCGATGGTGTGGATTTCTTCTCCTTTGCCTCTGAGGTTCAGACTTTCGTTGTAACAGCGGCGCGCTGTCTTCTGGTATGCTTTAATTGTAGTGATCCCTTCTGTGGTTGGGAACTTCATGCACAGATGTGGAGTCAAGACTACCGCACCGAGCTGATTTAGCATTGTCCGTCCTATCAGGGCGTTGTAGGCTATACTCACGTCGACTACGATGTAATCTATGTTGAGTGACCTTGACTAGTTTCCTTTTCCAAAGGTTGTGTGCAGTGAGATGTATCCAAGTGGTTGGATTGGGGTGTCTCCTAGCCCGAATAAACTGTTTGGATATGCTTTGAGTTCTTTTTCCTCTAGGCCGAGTTTGTCGAAATCGATTTTGAATAAGATGTCAGCCGAGCTTCCCTGGTCCACCAGTGTATGGTGGAGATTAGCGTTGACCAATATGATAGTGATGACCATGGGATCGTCATGTCCCGAGATGACGCCAGCTGCGTCTTCTTTAGTGAAAGTGATAGTAGGGAGGTCGGGTGCTCCTTCTCCTCCCTCGACATGATATACTTCTTTAAGATTCTTTTTGCGAGATGATTTAGAGATTCCTCCTCCTGCAAATCCTCCGTGTATCATGTGAACATGTCTTTCCGGGGTACGAGGTGGTTGTTCAGTTCGCCCGACCTCTTCGTCCCTTCTTCTTTTTCTTGGTCTGTTTTGCTGGCTAAGTACCGATCTAGTCTTCCCTCTCTTACCAATTTTTCTATGACATTCTTTAAATCAAAGCACTCGCTGGTGGGATATTCATAGATTCGATGGTATTCGCAGTATTCTGTCCGATTTCCTCCTCCTTTCTTGCTTTTGAGTGTGCGAGGTGGGGGTATCTTTTTAGTATGGCATACTTCTCGATCGACATCTACAAGAGACACCTGAAGAGGGGTGTAATTATGGTATTTCTTGATCTTTTCTCCATGCTGATCTTCTTTTTTCTTGGACTCTTTATCCTTATCTCGGGAGGAGTAGGAGAATCCAGATTTTGAGGTCTCTCCTAGTCGAGAGTTTTCCTCCATGTTGATGTATTTCTCTACTCGTTCTTGTACTTCGTTCAGAGATATGGGATATTTTTTCGATTGGAGTGACTAAAAGGTCCCTCTCGTAAGTCATTGATGAGACCCATAATGGCTGCTTCTGTTGGCAGACTTTGTATGTCCAGGCATGCTTTGTTGAATCTTTCTATGTAGCTACGAAGACTTTCCCGATCTCCGTGCTTGATCCCTAATAAGCTTGGAGCGTGTTTGGTTTTGTCCTTCTGGCTAAGTCGTCAAAGCTGGAGATGGACCTAGGGGGCAGATTGTCGAACCACTTAATTGCTATCTTGGTCAAGGTAGTCGGGAAGGCTTTGCATCGAACCACATCTGAGGCGTCGGTGAGATACATTCTACTTCTGAAATTACTGAGATGATGGCTGGGATCTTATGTGCCGTCGTACGGAGTCATGTCAGGGGGTTTAAAGTCTTTTGGGATTTTGGCCTTCATGATCTCTTTGATAAATGGGTCTTGGTCCTTGCGGGGGCTGTCTTCATGGCTGGATCGAGTAGTTTTAGCTTTGAGATCGGCTTCAAGATTTAGGAGCTTGTCTTCTAATTCTCGGTGTCGCCTAGCTTCCCTTCGCAAGTCTCTCTCGGCTTCCTGTTGATATTTGACTTCTTTTTCGAGTTGTTTTAATCGATCTTGAAGTGCCTCAATGACTCCTGTGTTTGGAGAGTTCTTATCTTTGTTAGGCTGAGAAGTATCGTCTAGTGTGACCTCCGTGTTCTTATGTGGTGTTCTGTTCTCCAAATCAGAATTGTGGTCGTTGTCAAGGTTGTCTGCCATGATGATGAGAGGATTTCCAGATCCCCGGCAACGGCGCCAATGTTTCGAGAGTTACCTGAAACTGTAGGTCGATCTCGGACGAGATCTTCTGCGTTGGTCGGCGCTGATGTGTCCGATTTGTGGGTGGTGGCCGGAGCCACCGCGTCCGACTTGTTGGACTTGTTGGTGATGCTGATCCTTCGTCACCGGAGGGTGGTGGTACCTGCAAGGGACTCCGATGCTTAAGTTAGCAAGGGTATTAAGCAGGTTTTTAGTAGAATCAGAGTATGAGTTATACCTGGGTGCTCTAGTGTATTAATAATGGTGAGGAGTGACCTTTCTGGAGATAAGATAGTTATCTTATCTTATCTTATCTTGGAGTGAAGTCATCTTATCTTCAAGGGAACCGCCCTTATCTCTATAGGCTTGGGCTGTGTTCATACCCTGGGTCGAGCTATCCGACCTGGGATGATCGGAGACAAAGCGACCGACCTCTTCAGGTCAGACTATCCGACCTCTTTACAAAAGAGGTCGGCCAAATCGACAAGAAAGTCCAAAAAGGGCCCAACTCAAGGAATACGACCCAAATCCAAAGGCCGCCCAGGCCTATAGAGATAAGGGACGGTTCCGTTGAAGATAAGCTGACCTCACCCAAAGATAAGATAAGATAAGATAAGATAAGATAACTAACTTATCTTATCTAAGAAGGTTACTTCTCACCATTATAAATACACTGGAGCACCCAGGTATAACTCATACTCTGATTCTACTAAAAACCTGTTTAATACCCATGCTAACTTAAGCATTGGAGTCTCTTGCAGGTACCCCCCACCCTCCGGTGATAAAGGATCAGCAGTGCAGCTAGATCAACAAGTCGGACACGACAGCTCCGACCGCCATTCACCAGCCGGACACGTCAGCACCGACCAGTACAGAAGATCTCGTCCAAGATCGACCTCCAGTTTTAGGTAACCCTCGAAACATTGGCACCGTTGCCAGGGAACCTGGAAGTCATCCCATCACCATGGCGGACGAACAGGATAACGACTACAACTCAGATCTAGAGGACAGAACGGCGCACAAAAACATGGGTGCCTGGTGCACGAAATTGTGATCTCTGGTAATGGCTTCTTAGGCCAGATACTCTGATCTAGTTTTACAGTCTGTCACAACTTCGATACAACTAACCAGCAAGTGCACTGTGTCGTCCAAGTAATACCTTACGTGAGTAAGGGTCGAATCCCACGGAGATTGTTGGTATGAAGCAAGCTATGGTCACCTTGTAAATCTCAGTCAGGCGGATATAAAATAATTATGTGGTTTTCGAATTATAAATAATAAAATAGGGATAGAGATACTTATGTAAATCATTGGTGAGAATTTCAGATAAGCGTATGGAGATGCATTCGTTCCTCTGAATCTTTGCTTTCCTGCTATCTTCATCCAATCAGTCTTACTCCTTTCCATGGCTTGCTTTATGCAAGGGCATCACCGTTGTCAATGGCTACATCCCCTCCTCTCAGTGAATAATATGCTCACGCACCCTGTCACGGCACGGCTATTCATCTGTCGGTTCCCGATCATGCTGGAATAGGATTCACCCTCCTTTTGCGTCTGTCACTAACGCCCAGCACTCGCGAGTTTGAAGCTCGTCACAGTCATTCAATCATTGAATCCTACTCGGAATACCACAGACAAGGTTTAGACTTTCCGGATTCTCTTGAATGCCGCCATCATTCTAGCTTACGCCACGAAGATTCTGGTTAGGAGATCTAAGAGATACTCATTCTAGCTTAATTCATGTAGAACAGAAGTGTTTGTCAGGCACGCGTTCATAAGGGGGAAGGATGATGAGCGTCACACATAATCATCACCTTCATCACGTTCTTGGGTGCGAATGGATATCTTATAAGCGAAATAAGAAGAATTGAATAGAAAACAGTAGTACTTGCATTAATCTTTGAGGAACAGCAGAGCTCCACACCTTAATCTATGGAGTGTAGAAACTCTACCGTTAAAAATACATAAGTGAAGGTCCAGGCATGGCCGAGATAGCCAGCCCCCTAAAACGTGATCAAAGGATCATAAGGTAATCCAAAGATGCCTAATACAATAGTAAGAGGTCTTATTTATAATAAACTAGCTACTAGGGTTTACATGAGTAAGTGTTTGATGTATAAATCCACTTCCAGGGCCCACTTGGTGTGTGTTTGGGCTGAGATTAAGTGTTGCACGTGCAGAGGCCATTTGTGGAGTTGAACGCCAGTTTTTGTGCCAGTTTGGGCGTTCAACTCTGGTTTTGGATCCTTTTCTGGCGCTGGACGCCAGATTTTGGTAGAAAGCTGGCGTTGAACGCCAGTTTACGTCATCAATTCTTGGCCAAAGTATGGGCTATTATATATTGCTGGAAAGCCCTGGATGTCTACTTTCCAACGCAATTGGAAGCGCGCCATTTCGAGTTCTGTAGCTCCAGAAAATTTACTTTGAGTGCAGGGAGGTCAGAATCCAACAGCATCAGCAGTCCTTTTTCAACCTCTGAATCTGATTTCTGCTCAAGTCCCTCAATTTCAGCCAGAAAATACCTGAAATCACAGAAAAACACACAAACTCATAGTAAAGTCCAGAAATGTGAATTTAACACAAAATCTATTAAAAACATCCCTAAAAGTAACTAGATCCTACTAAAAACATACTAAAAACAATGTCAAAAAGCGTATAAATTATCCGCTCATCACAACACCAAACTTAAATTGTTGCTTGTCCCCAAGCAACTGAAAATCAAAATAGGATAAAAAGAATAGAATATACTATAAATTCCAAACTATCAATGAAACATAGCTTCAATCATATGAGCGGGACTTATAGCTTTTTGCCTCTTGAATAGTTTTGGCATCTCACTTTATCCATTGAGGTTCAGAATGATTGGCATCTATAGGAACTCAGAGTTCGAATAGTGTCATTGACTCTCCTAGTTCAGTATGATGATTCTTGAACACAGCTTCTTTATGAGTCTTGGCCGTGGCCCTAAGCACTTTGTTTTCCAGTATTACCACCGGATACATAAATGCCACAGTCACATAATTGGGTGAACCTTTTCAGATTGTGACTCAGCTTTGCTAAAGTCCCCAATTAGAGGTGTCCAGGGTTCTTAAGCACACTCTTCTTTTGCTTTGGACCTTGACTTTAACCGCTCAGTCTCAAGTTTTCACTTGACACCTACACGCCACAAGCACATGGTTAGGGACAGCTTGGTTTAGCCGCTTAGACCGGGATTTCATTCCTTTAGGCCCTCCTATCCACTGATGCTCAAAGCCTTGGGATCCTTTTTATTGCCCTTGCCTTTTGGTTTTAAGGGTTATTGGCTTTTTGCTCTTGCCTCTTGGTTTTAAGAGCTTTTGGCTTTTTCTGCTTGCTTTTTCTTTTTCTTTCTATTTTTTTTTCGCCTATTTTTTTTTTTTTTTTTTGCAAGCTTTGTTCTTTGCTGCTTTTTCTTGCTTCAAGAATCATTTTTATGATTTTTCAGATTATCAAATAACATGTCTCCTAGTCATCATTCTTTCAAGAGCCAACATATTTAACATTCTTAAACAACAACTTCAAAAGACATATGCATTGTTCAAGCATACATTCAGAAAATAAGAAGCATTGTCACCACATCAATATAATTAAGCTAAGTTCAAGGATAAATTCGAAACTCATGTACTTCTTGTTCTTTTGAATTAAAACATTTTTTTAAGAGAGGTGATGGATTCATAGGACATTTATAACTTTAAGACAAAGTTACTAACTACTAATGATCATGTAATGAAGACACAAACATAGATAAGCACATAACATAGAAAACGAAAAACAGAGAAAGTAAGAACAAGGAATGAGTCCACCTTAGTGATGTTCTTGAGCTCTTCTATGTCTCTTCCTTGTCTTTGCTGCTCCTCCTTCATTGCTTTTAGATCTTCTCTGATTTCATGAAGGATGATGGAGTGCTACTGATGTTCCACCCTTAGTTGCTTCCAATAATTGTGTGGGAGAAAATGAATCCCCTGAGGTATCTCAGGGATCTCTTGATTTGCAGTCAAATGTTCTACCACTGAGCTATAGACCCTTGATGGAAGCTTTTGTCTTCCCTTTCCTCTTTCTAGAGGTTTCTCTGGCCTTAGGTGCCATCAATGGTTATGGAAAAAACAAAAAAGCTATGCTTTTACCACACCAAACTTAGAATGTTGCTCGCCCTCGAGCAAAAGAAGAAAGAATAGAAGAATAAGAAGAATATATGGAGGAGATGGATGGGAGTGTGTATTCGGCCATATGGGTGGGATTGGGTGGGAGAGAGATGTTGAATTTTTTAAGGTAGTGGGTGTATGGATGTGAGTGGTAAATGAAAAAAAAGAAGGGATGATCATGAATGGAAAGAGAGATGATGAGGTAGGTGGGGATCCTGTGGGGTCCACAGATCCTGAGGTGTCAAGGCATTTACATCCCTGCACCAATTTAGGCATGTAAAATGCCCTTGCACACAACTCTGGGCGTTCAGCGCCAGGTTGGTGCCCATTTTGGGCGTTCAACGCCCCTTTGCTGCCATTTCTGGCGTTGAACGCCAGAACCATGCTTGTTCTGGGCGTTCAGCGCCAGGATGCTCCCATTCTGGGCGTTCAGCGCCAGAACTATGCTCTGTTCTGGCGTTTGAACGCCAGACAGATGCTCCTCCAGGGTGTAATTTTTCTTCTGCTGTTTTTGATTCCGTTTTTGAATTTTTTTTATTTATTTTGTGACTCCACATGATCATGAACCTAAGAAAACATGAAAAACAATAAAAATAAGAATTAGATAAACATTGGGTTGCCTCCCAACAAGCGCTTCTTTAATGTCAATAGCTTGACAGTGAGCTCTCATGGAGCCTCACAGATGTGCAGAGCTTTGTTGAGACTCTCCAACACCAAACTTAGAGTTTGGATATGGGAGTTCAATACCAAACTTAGAGTTTGGTTGTGGCCTCCCAACACCAAACTTAGAGTTTGACTGTGGGGGCTCTGGTTGACTCTGCTTGGAGAGAAGCTTTTTCTGCTTCTTCTCCATGGTTGCAGAGGGAGATCCTTGAGTTTTAAATACAAGGGAGTCCTTATTCCATTGAAGGACTATTTCACCTCTGTCAACATCAATCACAGCTCTTGCTGTGGCCATGAAAGGTCTTCCTAGGATGATGGATTCATCCTCTTCCTTTCCAGTATCCAGGACTATGAAATCAGTAGGTATGTAAAGGCCCTCAACCTTTACTAATACATCTTCTACTTGTCCATAAGCCTGTTTTCTTGAGCTGTCTGCCATCTCTAATGAGATTTTAGCAGCTTGCATCCCATAGATTCCCAGTTTCTCTATTACAGAGAGGGGCATGAGGTTTATTCCTGAACCAAGGTCACACAGAGCCTTAGAGATCATGGTGCCTATGGTACAGGGTATTATGAATTTTCCGGGATCCTGTCTCTTCTGAGGCAATGTCAGTTGATCCAGATCACTTAGTTCATTGATGAACAAGGGAGGTTCAACTTCCCAAGTATCAATGCCAAATAATTTGGCATTTAGCTTCATGATTGCACCAAGAAACTTGGCAGTTTGCTCTTCAGTGACATCCTCATTCTCTTCAGAAGAAGAATATTCATCAGAGCTCATGAAGGGCATAACGAGGTTCAATGGAATCTCTATGGTCTCTAGATGAGTCTCAGATTCCTTTGGTTCCTCAGAGGGAAGCTCCTTATTGATCATTGGACGTCCCAGGAGGTCTTCCTCCTTGGGATTCACGTCCTCTCCTCTCCTCACAGGTTCGGCCATGGCACTTATGTCAATGGCCTTGCACTCTCCGTTTTGATTTTCTTCTGTATTGCTTGGGAGAGTACTAGGAGGGATTTCAGTGATCCTTTTACTCAGCTGGCCCACTTGTGCTTCCAGATTTCTAATGGAAGACCTTGTTTCATTCATGAAACTTACAGTGGCTTTAGATAGATCAGAGACTAGATTTGCTAAATTAGAAGTATTTTGTTCAGAGTTCTCTGTCTGTTGCTGAGTTGATGATGGAAAAGGCTTGCTGTTGTTAAACCTATTTCTTCCACCATTGTTAAAGCCTTGTTGAGGCTTTTGATCCTTCCATGAGAAATTTGGATGATTTCTCCATGTTGAGTTATAGGTGTTTCCATAAGGTTCACCTAAGTAATTTACCTCTGCTATTGCAGGGTTCTCAGGATCATAGGCTTCTTCTTCAGAAGAAGCCTCTTGAGTACTGCTGGATGCAGCTTGCATTCCATGCAGACTCTGAGAAATCATATTGACTTGCTGAGTCAATATTTTATTCTGAGCCAATATGGCATTCAGAGTATCAACTTCAAAAACTCCCTTCTTCATAGGCGTCCCATTACTCACAGGATTCCTTTCAGAAGTGTACATGAACTGGTTATTAGCAACCATGTCAATGAGTTCTTGAGCTTCTGCAGGCGTTTTCTTTAGGTGAATGGATCCACCTGCAGAGGTATCCAATGACATCTTAGATAACTCAGACAGACCATCATAGAATATATCCAGGATGGTCCATTCTGAAAGCATGTCAGAAGGACACTTTTTGGTCAACTGTTTGTATCTTTCCCAAGCTTCATAGAGGGATTCACCTTCTTTCTGTCTGAAGGTTTGAACATCAGCTCTAAGCTTGCTCAGCTTTTGAGGAGGAAAGTACTTGGCTAAGAAAGCCGTGACCAGCTTATCCCAAGAGTTCAGGCTGTCTTTGGGTTGAGAATCCAACCATAATCTAGCTCTGTCTCTTACAGCAAAAGGGAAAAGCATGAGCCTGTAGACTTCAGGATCTACTCCATTAGTCTTAACAGTATCACATATCTGCAAGAATTTAGTTAAGAACTGAAAAGGATCTTCAGATGGAAGTCCATGAAACTTGCAGTTCTGCTGCATCAGAGAAACTAATTGAGGTTTCAGCTCAAATTTGTTTGCTCCAATGGCAGGAATGGAGATGCTTCTTCCATGTAAATTGGAATTAGGTGCAGTAAAGTCACCAAGCATCCTCCTTGCATTATTATTATTTTCGGCTACCATCTCCTCTTCTTGTTTGAAAATTCCTAACAGGTGCTTATTGGTTAGTTGTAATTCAGAGTCCTTTCAGGTTCTGGATCTGCTTCAACAAGAATATTCTTGTCCTTGCTCCTGCTCATATGACAAAGAAGAAGGCACAGAAAAATAATAATAATAGAGATCCTTTTTTTTTTGAATGAGGGAGAGATGTTAGTAGATGAATAAATAAAAAAAAATAGAAGGAGATGAGAGAGAAGAGAATTTTCGAAAATAATTTTTGAAAAAAAGTTAGTGATTTTTGAAAATAGTTTTTGAAAAATGTTAGTAATTTTCGAAAATTAAGATTTAAAAATTAAAATAATTAATAAATTAAAAAGAAATTTTGAAAAAGGGGGAAGATATTTTCGAAAAATGAGAGAGAGAGAATTAGTTAGGTAGTTTTAAAAAAGTTAAGGAACAAACAAAAAGTTAGTTAGTTAGTTGAAACAAATTTTGAAAAGATAAGAAGTTAGGAAGTTAGAAAAGATATTTTGAGAAGATATTTTTTGAAAAAGATAAGATAAGTAGATATTTTTGAAAAGATATGATAGAAATTAGTTTTTGAAAAAGATTTGATTTTTAAAATCACAATTAATGACTTGATTCACAAGAAATCACAAGATATGATTCTAGAACTTAAAGTTTGAATCTTTCTTAACAAGTAAGTAACAGACTTGAAATTTTTGAATCAAAACATTAATTGATTAGTTATTTTCGAAAATTTTATATAAAAATAAGAAAAAGATTTTTGAAAAATATTTTTGAAATTTTCGAAAATAACTAAGAATTTTGAAAAAGATTTGATTTTTGAAAAAGATTTTGAAAAAGATAAGATTTTCAAATTGAAAATTTGATTTGACTCATAAGAAACAATTTGATTTTAAAAACTTTTGAAAAAGTCAACTCAAATTTTCGAATTTGATGAGAGAAAAAGGGAAAGATATTTTTTTTAATTTTTGAAATTTTTATGAAAAACATGAAAATTATGCAATGCATGAAATTTTTAGATCAAAACAATGAATGCATGCAAGAATGCTATGAATGTCAAGATGAACACCAAGAACACCATGAATGTCAAGATGAACATCATAGACACAATTTTGAAAAAATTTTAATGCAAAGAAAACATGCAAGACACCAAACTTAGAATTCTTTAATGCTTACGCACTAAGAATTCAAGAATGCATATGATAAACATGAAAAGACACAAAACAAAAAATCATCAAGATCAAACAAGAAGACTTACCAAGAACAACTTGAAGATCATGAAGAACACTATGAATGCATGATATTTTCGAAAAAATGCAAGATGCATATGCAATTGACACCAAACTTATGATATGACTCAAGACTCAAACAAGAGCACAAAAATATTTTTGATTTTTTATGATTTTCTAAATTTTTTTGGATTTTTATTTTATATTTTTCGAAAATTTATATGAAAAAGAAAAAATAAGGATTCCAAAATTTTCAACATGAATTCCAGGAATCTTATGCTCTAAAGCTCCAATCAAAGGGTCAGGCATGGCTTAATAGCCAGCCAAGCTTTAGTATGTAACTCAGACATGACACGCCTGACATTCCTTACATTCAACAGCCAATTGGCTAAGAAAGATAAAGAAGCTCTTCTCTTGAGTATAAGGATTGAGACATGGCTTTACAGCCAGCCAGGCTTCAACATGCTTCATGAAACACTAGAATTCATTCTTAAAAATTCTGAAGCCATAGAATAATTTATTTTTGAAAACATTTTTTTTTTTGAAAACAAAGGAGAAAATTTTGAAAGATTTTTGAAAAATTTTTGAAAATAAAACAAAAAGAAAATTACCTAATCTGAGCAACAAGATGAACCGTCAGTTGTCCAAACTCGAACAATCCCCGGCAACGGCGCCAAAAACTTGATGCACGAAATTGTGATCTCTGGTAATGGCTTCTTAGGCCAGATACTCTGGTCTAGTTTTACAGTCTGTCACAACTTCGATACAACTAACCAGCAAGTGCACTGGGTCGTCCAAGTAATACCTTACGTGAGTAAGGGTCGAATCCCACGGAGATTGTTGGTATGAAGCAAGCTATGGTCACCTTGTAAATCTCAGTCAGGCGGATATAAAATAATTATGTGGTTTTCGAATTATAAATAATAAAATAGGGATAGAGATACTTATGTAAATCATTGGTGAGAATTTCAGATAAGCGTATGGAGATGCATTCGTTCCTCTGAATCTCTGCTTTCCTGCTATCTTCATCCAATCAGTCTTACTCCTTTCCATGGCAGGCTTTATGCAAGGGCATCACCGTTGTCAGTGGCTACATCCCCTCCTCTCAGTGAATAATATGCTCACGCACCCTGTCACGGCACGGCTATTCATCTGTCGGTTCCCGATCATGCTGGAATAGGATTCACCCTCCTTTTGCGTCTGTCACTAACGCCCAGCACTCGCGAGTTTGAAGCTCGTCACAGTCATTCAATCATTGAATCCTACTCGGAATACCACAGACAAGGTTTAGACTTTCCGGATTCTCTTGAATGCCGCCATCATTCTAGCTTACGCCACGAAGATTCTGGTTAGGAGATCTAAGAGATACTCATTCTAGCTTAATTCATGTAGAACAGAAGTGTTTGTCAGGCACGCGTTCATAAGGGGGAAGGATGATGAGCGTCACACATAATCATCACCTTCATCACGTTCTTGGGTGCGAATGGATATCTTAGAAGCGAAATAAGAAGAATTGAATAGAAAACAGTAGTACTTGCATTAATCTTTGAGGAACAGCATAGCTCCACACCTTAATCTATGGAGTGTAGAAACTCTACCGTTAAAAATACATAAGTGAAGGTCCAGGCATGGCCGAGATGGCCAGCCCCCTAAAACGTGATCAAAGGATCATAAGGTAATCCAAAGATGCCTAATACAATAGTAAGAGGTCCTATTTATAATAAACTAGCTACTAGGGTTTACATGAGTAAGTGTTTGATGTATAAATCCACTTCCAGGGCCCACTTGGTGTGTGTTTGGGCTGAGCTTAAGTGTTTCACGTGCAGAGGCCATTTGTGGAGTTGAACGCCAGTTTTTGTGCCAGTTTGGGCGTTCAACTCTGGTTTTGGATCCTTTTCTGGCGCTGGACGCCAGATTTGGGTAGAAAGCTGGCGTTGAACGCCAGTTTACGTCGTCAATTCTTGGCCAAAGTATGGACTATTATATATTGCTGGAAAGCCCTGGATGTCTACTTTCCAACGCATTTGGAAGCGCGCCATTTCAAGTTGTGTAGCTCCAGAAAATCCACTTTGAGTGCAGGGAGGTCAGAATCCAACAGCATCAGCAGTCCTTTTTCAACCTCTGAATCTGATTTCTGCTCAAGTCCCTCAATTTCAGCCAGAAAATACCTGAAATCACAGAAAAACACACAAACTCATAGTAAAGTCCAGAAATGTGAATTTAACACAAAATCTATTAAAAACATCCCTAAAAGTAACTAGATCCTACTAAAAACATACTAAAAACAATGTCAAAAAGCGTATAAATTATCCGCTCATCAGTGCCACACCAAAGGACACTCCGGAATCTAACGGAGACAAAAACTCATCACATCTGGGAGTAATAGAAGCCCTTCAAGATCGCCTAAAGCAACTCGAAAAAGAAAGCCAGTACCAGCAAGAAGTCGGCAAGGATCTACAAAGAGAGGTAAGGCGACGTCGAGAATTAGAAGATAAACTTCTACAACTTGAAGTCGATCTCAAAGCAAAGACTACTTGGACCACCCCTGAAGACAACTCTCGCAAAGATCAAGATCCATTCACTAGGGAAATCATGAAGACTAAAATCCCCAAAGACTTCAAACTTCCGGATATGACTTTGTATGATGGCACTACAGATCCCAACCATCACCTCAGCAACTTCAGAAGCAGAATGTACCTCACTGACACCTCAGACGCCGTTCGCTGCAAAGCTTTTCCAACGACTCTCACAAAGACAGCAATTAGATGGTTCGACAACCTACCTCCAAAGTCCATCTCCAACTTTGACGACCTGGCCAAAAAATTTCTGGCCAGATTCTCCATCCAAAAAGACAAAGCTAAGCACGCCCCCAGTCTACTAGGTATCAAGCAAGGAGATCGGGAAAGTCTCCGCAACTACATGGAAAGATTCAACAAAACGTGCCTAGACATACAAAGCTTACCAACAGAGGCTGTCGTCATGGGCCTCATCAACGGCCTACGAGAAGGACCCTTCAGCCAATCTATATCAAAGAAATATCCCACATCCCTAGACGAGGTACAGGAGCGGGCAGAGAAGTATATCAACATGGAAGAAAATTCTCGACTTGGAGAAGCCTCGAAATCCAGATTCACCTACCGAGATAAAGATAAAGAATCCAAGAAGAAGGAAGATCGAACGGGCAAAAAAATCAAAAAGTATCATAATTACACCCCTCTTCGGGTGTCCCTTGTGGATATTTACAAAGAAGTCTGTAACACAGAAAAGATACCCCCAGCTCGACCACTCAAAGGCAAAAAAGGAGGAGGAAATCGGAACGAGTACTGTGAATATCATCGGGTCCGAGGACATTCCACCAACGAGTGCTTCGACTTAAAAAATATCATAGAAAAGTTAGTAAGGGAAGGAAAACTAAATCGGTATCTAGCCACCCGAGACGATGAACAAAGAAAAAGATGAAGAGATGAAGATGTTGGACGAGCTGAGCGATCACCTCGTATGCCAGAAAGACATGTCCATATGATACACGGAGGATTTGCAGGAGGTGGAATCTCCAAATCATCCCGCAAAAGATACCTCAAAGAAGTATATCATGTCGAAGGGAAGGAGGAAGCTCCCGACATCCCTGGAATCACGTTCACCAAAGAAGATGCATCCGGTATCATCTCAGGACACGATGATCCCATGATCATCACCATCATACTGGCAAACGCCAATCTCCACCGCACATTAATAGACCAAGGGAGTTTTGCCAACATCTTATTCAAAACTGCCTTTGACAAACTCGGCCTAGAAGAAAAGGAGCTTAGAGCATACCCGAACAGCCTGTTCAGACTGGGAGATACCCCAGTACAACCACTAGGATACGTGCCGCTACACACAACCTTCAGAAAAGGGAACCAATCCAAAACACTCAAGATAGACTACATTGTGGTCGACGTGAGTTCAGCCTACAATGCTCTAATAGGTCGGACAACACTAAATCACCTCGGCGCAATAGTCTCGACTCCACATCTATGCATGAAATTCCCAACTACAGAAGGGATAGCTACGATAAAAGCAGATCAAAAGATGGCACGCCGCTGTTATAACGAAAGTCTAAACCTTAGAGGTAGAGGAGAAGAGTTCCACACAATTGAGCTTGGTGGAGTTCAGAGACGTGAAGAACTCCGTCCACAACCCGAAGGAGAAATAGAGAAGGTTGAGATCGGGGATACCTCGGACAAAACAACTAATATCGGCACGATCCTGAAGGGAGGCGCAAAAGAATTACTAGTACAGTTCTTACGAGATAATGTCGATCTCTTCGCATGGAAAGCTGCAGACATAGTAGGCATAGACCCCAAGCTAATGAGTCACAAGTTGGCGGTCTATCCAGGATCTCGGCCGGTACAATAGAGACGAAAAAACTTGGGCCAAAACGATCCCAAGCTGTGGAAGAACAGGTACAAGCACTACTGGAGGCTGGATTCATAAGAGAAGTCAAGTACCCACTATGGCTAGCTAACGTCGTCTTGGTGAAAAAATCAAATGGGAAGTGGCGAATGTGTACCGACCTCAACAAAGCCTGCCCAAAAGATCCTTACCCACTCCCAAGTATCGACGCCCTGGTAGACGCTTCCTCCGGATATAGATACCTCTCGTTTATGGATGCATATTCCGGATACAACCAAATTCTCATGTATCCACCAGATCAAGAAAAGACCTTGTTTTTAACGCCAAAAGCAAATTACTGCTACATTGTGATGCCTTTCGGCCTCAAGAATGCGGGAGCTACTTATCAAAGGCTAATGAATAAAGTCTTTTCAGATCATATCGGAAAAATCATGGAAGTCTACGTGGACAACATGTTAATAAAGACACAAAGCGAAGAAACATTATTGTCCGACCTGGCCCAAGTGTTCAACACCATAAGGAAGCATGACATGCGACTCAATCCCACAAAGTGCACCTTTGCAGTAGAAGCGAGAAAATTCTTAGGTTTCATGCTCACACAAAGGGGAATTGAAGCAAATCCAGACAAATGCCAGGCTATACTCAACATGAAGAGCCCGACTTGTGTCAGAGAGGTACAACAACTCAACGGGAGATTGGCAGCCTTATCCAGATTCTTAGCAGGATCAGCAATAAGATCTCTCCCCTTCTATGCCACTTTAAGGAAAGGAAAGAAGTTCGAATGGACAACAGAATGCGAGCAAGCCTTCCAGGATTTCAAAAACTTCCTGGGACGACCGCCTATCCTTACTCGACCACGAGAGGAAGAACCACTCGTATTATACCTTGCAGTAGGAAGTCAGGCAGTAGCCTCAGCACTGGTTCGAAAGGACGACAAAGGGCAACAGCCTGTATATTTCATCAGTAAAGCGCTGCAAGGATCCGAGCTGAACTACCAAAAAATAAAAAAGTTCACCTACACTCTCATACTGACATCTCGATGACTTCGCCCATACTTCCAGGCCCACATCATTAAGGTTCGGACCGACCAGCCCATAAAGGGGATACTACAGAAAACCGATCTAGCAGGCAGAATTTTACAATGGGTAGTCGAGTTATCCGAGTTCGACCTCCAATACGAAGCTCGAACAGCCATCAAATCACAATACTTAGCCGACTTCATTGCTGAATTCACAGATACCCTGGAAACCCCCACAGAATGGAATCTCTACGTGGACGGGTCTTCAAATAAGACTGGAAGTGGCGCAGGTGTGATAATAGAAAGCAACCAAGGAACCCAAGTTGAGCTTTCCCTCAAATTTGGGTTCCCGGCCTCAAACAACCAGGTAAAATATGAAACATTACTAGCTAGTTTAAAGCTGGCTAAGGAGGTGGGAGCTCAAAAACTCAACATCTTCAGCGACTCACAAGTAGTCACCTCACAGATAACAGGGAGTTACCAAGCCAAAGATCCCACCATGAAAAAGTATTTGGATATAACCAAAGAACAGCTCGGACAACTCGGGGAATATAAGATCCACCACATACCTCGCGAACAAAATGCCCGAGCTGATGCACTCTCAAAGCTAGCCAGCACCAAACCAGAGGGCAACAATAGAAGCCTCATCCAGGAAATGCTACAGAACCCGTCAATCTCGGAAGCAGAAAAATTCCTAGCTATAACAAGTCAGGATCAAGGATGGATGACCCCATAATTAATTACCTCAAAAAAGAAACACTCCCCACAAATAAGAAGGAAGCAAAGAGGTTAAAACGGGAGGCTTAGTACTACACCATCATAAACAACACCCTATACAAAAGAGGGATTTCAATACCATTGTTAAAATGTGTTCCGACCTCTAATACAAGGGAAGTTTTAGAGGAAGTACACAGCGGTATTTGTGGCAATCATCTCGGGGCACAAGCTCTCACCAAAAATGTACTTCGGGCGAGATTTTATTGGCCAACTCTACAAAAGGAAGCTACAGAATTTGTAAAGACATGTCCCCCATGCCAGAAACATGCCAACTTTCACATCGCCCCGCCAGAAGAACTCATCAGCATAACTTCGCCTTGGCCATTTGCAAAATGGGGACTCGATCTTCTCAGACCCTTTCCCCGAGGATCAGGACAAGTCAAATTCCTCATAGTTGGAGTAGACTATTTCACAAAGTGGATTGAGGCAAAGCCCCTAGCCAACGCCACTGCTCAAAGAAGCCGAAAATTCCTATATAGGAATATTGTCACAAGGTTCGGGGTTCCATACTCCATCACCACAGACAATGGCACTCAATTCACAGATGCAGGCTTCAGGAAATTAGTAGTCGACTTGAACATAAAGCACCAGTTCACCTCCGTCGAACATCCTCAAGCCAATGGGCAAGCTGAAGCTGCCAACAAAGTCATATTGGCTGGGTTGAAATAGAGACTGCAAGATGCGAAGGAAGCTTGGGCTGAAGAACTTCCACAGGTCATATGGGCATATCGAACCACGCCACATTCCACCACAAACGAATCACCGTTCCGATTGGCGTATGGAGTGGAGGCAATAATCCCAGTAGAGGTCGAAGAAGGGTCGCCTAGAGTAGTCCACTACAATGAAGAAGCCAACTCGCAACTTCAAAGAGAAGAACTCGACCTACTTCTGAAAATCCAAGAAAGAGCTCGGATCAGGGAAGAAGTGCTAAAGCGCCGAATGGCTTCAAGATATAATCAAAAGGTAGTGCAAAGAGGTTTTGCGGAGAATGATCTCATCCTAATCTGAAATAATATTGGAACAACTCGACCTGGAGAAGGAAAGTTGGCAGTAAACTGGAAAGGACCCTACCGAGTCATAGAAGTACTTGGGAAGGGCTACTACAGACTGTCCGAACTCGATGGACGAGAGCTTCCCAGATCGTGGCACGCCTGCAACCTAAAAAGGTACTATAGCTAGAAAAGGTAAAAGATCTCATCATAGGATGCACTCTTTTTTCTGAAAAGATTTTTTAATAAGGCACCAAGTTGAGATCCTGATATTATCCGACTTAAAAGGATGAAAAACTCCAACATGTATATATTCGCGCTTTCTTTTGAATAAAAAATATTTTAGATATTCTACAAATTCTCAAGACGCATTAATATGAAGCATTCATCGTCCGATTATAAAGCAACAGATCGGCAGAAAGTGAAAAATAGATTCACTGCACGATCACGATAAAAGACCAATAAAGATGAAAACGCGATTCATCTAAAGGTCGACAGAAACCACCTTCTACAAATCGGCAAAGATGAACACAGAATAATGCAAGAAGTTATCGAAAGTGATCTAAAAAAAACGAACCTGACGAGGTCTTATGGATTGCTAAATAATAACTTAAAGACTAGCCGACGTTGAGAAGTCGGACCAAGTCAACCCAAGTTATCAGCAAATCCCTGGAAAGAGGTCTGGCCAAACCTATAAAAGAGGAATTGCTATAACTTAGAAGAGATTGACCTAACGAAGTTGGTTTCCTACAAAAACAAGTTATAAAAGTAATCCCTGAAAGAGACCTGACAAAGGTCCAAGAAAGAGGATTACGAAATAACTTAGAAGAGATCGACCTAATGAAGTCGGTTTTCTACATAAACAAGTTATAAAAGTAATCCCTGAAAGAGGCCTGACAAAGGTCCAAGAAAGAGGATTACGAAATAACTTAGAAGAGATCGACCTAATGAAGTCGGTTTCCTAGAAAAACAAGTTATAAAAGTAAATCCCTGAAAGAGACCTGACAAAGGTCCAAGAAAGAGGATTATGAAATAACTTAGAAGAGATCGACCTAACAAAGTCGGTTTCCTACAAAAACAAGTTATAAAAGTAATCCCTGAAAGAGGCCTGACAAAGGTCCAAGAAAGAGGATTACGAAATAACTTAGAAGAGATCGACCTAATGAAGTCGGTTTCCTAGAAAAACAAGTTATAAAAGTAAATCCCTGAAAGAGACCTGACAAAGGTCCAAGAAAGAGGATTATGAACTAACTTAGAAGAGATCGACCTAAAGAAGTCGGTTTCCTACAAAAACAAGTTATAAAAGTAATCCCTGAAAGAGACCTAACAAAGGTCCAAGAAAGAGGATTACGAAATAACTTAGAAGAGATCGACATAAAGAAGTCAGTCTCCTACAATGGACAAGTTACAAAAAATAATCCCTGAAAGAGACCTGACAAAGGTCCAAGAAATCGGTTATGGATCACTAGAAATACAAGCAAAAGTGAGAAAACCGAGAAACAAGTTGGACCTACACATCCACGACCTCAAAGGATCCAACTTACAAGCAACAAGTGCTAAGACAAGCGCAAACAAGCAGGATATAAAATACAATATTATAAAGGTTCAGGGTCAGGCCCGAAAGCTTGAAAGCTACTTGTTGTTTTTCAAAATAAAAGTTGCTAAACAAGCAACCAAAAGGAATATCGACAGTCAGCAAAATATTCAAACTACAAATAAAGAATTTTAAAGCCCACAAGCCGGGCCAACTACACAAATATCCAAAGAGAAATCAGCAAAGATCGGGAGCATTCTCGGCAGCATCAGTACAAGGAGAAGGAGGGCGAGTCTGAATAGACACAGCATCCACGGTTCCATCATCTCGGTTTAGAATCTGGCAATCCGGATCAGACACAACCAGAGGAACTGAAGAGGTCGACACTTTGGCAGAAGACACAGGGGGAGGTTCAACACCATCATCATCCTGGTCATCAGGGACAATCTTACCATCCCTCACAACATTGTCCAGGCTGAAAAGAGCCAGATCGGCCTCGGGAGCAATAATTCGAACCTGCTCTTTCAGGTTCTCATAGGCAGCAGTTACGCTGCCAACAAGATGACCCTGGAGCTCGGAGTAATCAGCTCGGGCATTCTCCAACTCCTCCTTCAGACGGATTCCCTCCCGATAGGATGTGACATAGCTGTCTTTATGCCTCGGAGCCGTGTCCTCGACTAGCCTCACAGAAGCCGCCAAAGAAAGGGAACTCACCTTCTCGTTCTCCAGATCCTTCTCCAGCTTGGCTACCTTTACTTCAAGCTCCTCCTTCAGGCCCTTCATCCGATCAAACTCCTGTTTAGCCTCCTCCATAAAGGCTTTGGTGGCATGGAGAGGAAGATTTTTAGCAGTCCGGTATAAGGCAGCCCCCATATATGCCATTCTAACACTGCTTCGAGTTATAAAGTCCAGATGGCGAAGGAGCGACACATCATCCATAGGAAGGGCACAGAAGGGACCGATTTGCTGATCTACGAACTCGATCGCATCAAAATCAGGGGCATCAAGGTTGAAAGGCTCAATTGTTTTTTGCTTCTTGTTAGGAGGAGCACCAGAAGCATTGGTAGAAGAATGAGGAGGCTCAGCCAGACGAACCCGAGGAGTGGGGATCACCTTCCTCAACCCAGGAGAACTCGGCACGGGTGGCTTCACTTGCACTTGAGAAGATCCCTCTCCGGCTGCCTTGGCCGAGATATTTTGAGCAGCAGTTGCCTTCTTTTCCTTTTTGAAGGCCTTCATGGAATTATTATTTTTTAACATCTCTGCAAATACAGAATCAGCCACAATAAAGGGTTACAATCACAAGAAGAAGAAGCAAAACTAAGAAACAAGTACAGAAACAAGTCAGACAAGTACCCAAAATAGTCCGAACCAAGGACAGGTCATTCAAAAACCTTTTTGTATCAAGATGGGGTGGCTCCCTGGTGCACGAATTATGAATCACGCTTTTCACAACTCGTACCACTAACCAGCAAGTAAACTGGGTCGTCCAAGTAATACCTTACGTGAGTAAGGGTCGAATCCCACGGAGATTGTTGGTTTGAAGCAATCTATGGTTATCTTGTAAATCTTAGTCAGGAAGTCAATTATGTTTATCAGTTGATTTGCAAATAAACAAGAGAGCATAAATTAAAGGTTACTTGTTATGTAGTAATGGAGAATATGTTGGAGTTTTGGAGATGCTTTGTCTTCTGAATCTCTGCTTTCCTCTATCTTCTGATTCACGCGCGCACGTCCTCCTATGGCAAGCTGTGTGTTGGTAAATCACCGTTGTCAATGGCTACCTTCCATCCTTCCAGTGAAAACTACGCTCACGCGCTCTGTCACAGCACGGCTAATCACCAGTTGGTTCTCGATCCGGTTGGAATAGGATTCACTATCCTTTTGCGTCTGTCACTAACGCCCAGCCTTCAGGAGTTTGAAGCTCGTCACAGTCATTCAATCCTTGAATCCTACTCGGAATACCACAGACAAGGTTTAGACTTTCCAGATTCTCATGAATGCCGCCATCAGTTCTAGCTTATACCACGGAGATTCTGATTAAGGAATCTAAGAGATACTCATTCAATCGTATATAGAACGGAGGTGGTTGTCAGGCACACGTTCATGATTTGAGGAAGGTGATGAATGTCACGGATCATCACCTTCATCACAGTTAAGCGCGAATGAACATCTTAGATAGGAACAAGCGTGTTTGAATGGAAAACAGAAATACTTGCATTAATTCATCGAGACACAGCAGAGCTCCTCACCCCCAACAATGGGGTTTAGAGACTCATGCCGTCAGAGAATACAAAGTTTAGATCTAAAAATGTCATGAGGTACAAAATAAGTCTCTAAAAGTTGTTTAAATACTAAACTAGTAGCCTAGGTTTACAACAAATGAGTAAACTATGATGGATGATGCAGAGATCCTCTTCTGGGGCCCACTAGGTGTGTGCTGGGCTGATAATTAAGCAATCCACGTGCAGAGGCCATTTGTGGAGTTGAACGCCAGTTTTTGTGCCAGTTTGGGCGTTCAACTCCAGCTTTTGATCCTTTTCTGGTGCTGGACGCCAGAATTGGGCAGAGAACTGGCGTTGAACGCCAGTTTACGTCGTCTATCCTTGTGCAAAGTATGGACTATTATATATTTCTGGAAAGCCCTGGATGTCTAATTTCCAACGCAATTGAAAGCATGCCATTTCGAGTTCTATAGCTCCAGAAAATCCACTTTGAGTGCAGGGAGGTCAGAATCCAACAGCATCAGCAGTCCTTTTTCAGCCTGAATCAGATTTTTGCTCAACTCCTTCAATTTCAGCCAGAAAAATACCTGAAATTACAGAAAAACACACAACTCATAGTAAAGTCTAGAAATATGAATTTTTCCTAAAAACTAATGAAAATAGACTAAAAACTAACTAAAACATACTCAAAACTATATAAAATTAACCCCAAAAAGCGTATAAAATATCCGCTCATCACAACACCAAACTTAAACTGTTGCTTGTCCTCAAGCAACTAGACAAATAAAATAGAAGACTAATAGGTTGAGAAGCAATAACATCTCAGAATTTTTGAGTGGAGCTCAGACTCTAATTAGATGAGCGGGACTAGTAGCTTTTTGCTTCTGAACAGTTTTGGCATCTCACTTTATCCATTGAAGCTCAGAGTGATTGGCATCTATAGGAACTTAGAATTTAGATAGTGTTATTGATTCTCCTATTTCAGTGTGATGATTCTTGAACACAGCTATTTTATGAGTCTTGGCCGTGGCCCTAAGCACTTTGTTTTCCAGTATTACCACCGGATACATAAATGCCACAGACACATAATTGGGTGAACCTTTTAGATTGTGACTCAGCTTTGCTAAAGTCCCCAATTAGAGGTGTCCAGAGTTCTTAAGCACACTCTTCTTTTTGCTTTGGACCTTGACTTTAACCGCTCAGTCTCAAGTTTTCACTTGACACCTTCACGCCACAAGCACATGGTTAGGGACAGCTTGGTTTAGCCGCTTAGACCAGGATTTTATTCCTTTAGGCCCTCCTATCCACTGATGCTCAAAGCCTTGGGATCCTTTTTATTTGCCCTTGCCTTTTGGTTTTAAGGGTTATTGGCTGTTTGCTCTTGCCTCTTGGTTTTAAGAGCTTTTGGCTTTTTCTGCTTGCTTTTTCTTTTTCTTTCTTTTTTTTTTTTCTGCAAGCTTTGTTCTTTGCTGCTTTTTCTTGCTTCAAGAATCATTTTTATGATTTTTCAGATTATCAATAACATGTCTCATGTTCATCATTCTTTCAAGAGCCAACATATTTAACAGTCTTAAACAACAAATTCAAAAGACATATGCACTGTTCAAGCATTCATTCAGAAGACAGAAAGCGTTGCCACCACATGTTACTAATTAGAATTTTTCTTATTAAAAACTCAAAATTTTATTGCCTCTTATTCAAAAGATCTACTATTTTATTCATGTTTGCTGATGATGAGGAAAATAGACTATAACTTAATTGGGGATAAAATCAAACTAGACACTAATTACTACTAATGATCATGGAATGAAGACACAAACATAGATAAGCACTTAACATAGAGAAAACGAAAAACAGAGAAAGTAAGAACAAGGAACGAGTCCACCTTAGTGATGATGGCATTTCCTTCTTGAGGCACCAATGATGTTCTTGAGCTCTTTTATGTCTCTTCCTTGCCTTTGTGGCTTGATTCCTAGTGATTTTTGGTATTTCTATCCTCAGTTGCTTCCAATAATTATGTGGAGAGAAGTGCATCCCCTGAGGTATCTCTTGATTTGTAGCCACATGTTCTACCACTGAGCTATAGATCCTTCACATAATTGTTTTACCACACCAAACTTAGAATGTTGCTCGCCCTCGAGCAAAAGAAGAGGGAATAGATGAAGAAGAAGATGTGGAAAGAAAAAAACTAGGATTATGAGGAGGGAAGGTGGGGATCCTGTGGGGTCCACAGATCTTGAGGTGTCAAGGCATTTACATCCCTGCACCAATTTAGGCATGCAAAATGCCCTTGCACACAACTCTGGGCGTTCAGCGCCAGGTTGGTGCCCATTTTGGGTGTTCAACGCCCATTTACTAGCCATTTCTGGCGTTGAACGCCAGAACCATGCTTGTTCTGGGCGTTCAGCGCCAGGATGTTGCCCATTTTGGGCATTCAGCGCCAGAACCATGCTCTGTTCTGGCGTTGAACGCCAGACAAGTGCTTCCTCCAGAGTGTGATTTTTCTTCTGCTGTTTTTGATTCCATTTTCAATTTTTAATATTTATTTTGTGACTCCACATGATCATGAACCTAATAAAACATGAAAAACCATGAAAATAAATAAAAATTGGGTTGCCTCCCAACAAGCACTTCTTTAATGTCCTTAGCTGGACCTTGCTGAGCTTTTAATCTAGCTTCAGCCTTGAGCATTCTTGCTCAATAATGCCTTCAAGATAATGCTTGATTCTCTGTCCATTGACAATGAACTTCTTATCAGAATCAATATCTTGAAGCTCCACATAACCATATGGTGATACACTTGTAATCACGTATGGTCCCCTCCACCGGAATTTCAGTTTTCCGGGGAATAGCCTGAGTCTAGAGTTAAACAACAGAACCTTCTATCCTGGTTCAAAGATTCTAGATGACAGCTTTCTGTCATGCCACTTTTTTTATTTTTCTTTATATAGCTTGGCATTTTCGAAAGCTGTGAATCTGAACTCCTCTAGCTCATTTAGCTGGAGCAATCTTTTTTCTCCTGCTAATTTGGCATCAAAGTTTAGGAATCTGGTTGCCCAGTAGGCCTTATGTTCCAGTTCCACGAGCAGGTGACATGCTTTACCATACACCAGTTGGTATGGAGAGGTCCCTATAGGGGTCTTGAATGCTATTCTGTAAGCTCACAGAGCATCATCCAAGCTCCGTGCCCAATCCTTTCTACGGGTATTTACTGTCCGTTCCAGGATTCTCTTTAATTCTCTATTAGAGACTTCAGCTTGCCCATTGGTTTGTGGATGATATGGAGTGGCCACCTTGTGGCGAATTCCATACCGAACCATGGCAGAGTAAAGCTGTTTATTGCAGAAGTGAGTGCCTCCATCACTGATTAGTACTCTAGGGACACCAAACCTGCTAAAGATATGTTTCTGGAGGAACTTCAGTACTGTTTTAGTATCATTGGTGGGTGTGGCAATAGCCTCAACCCATTTTGATACATAGTCAACTGCCACCAGAATATAAGTGTTTGAGTATGATGGTGGGAAAGGTCCCATGAAGTCAATTCCCCATACGTCAAACAACTCAATCTCCAAGATTCCTTGTTGAGGCATGGCGTAACCATGAGGCAGATTGCCAGCTCTTTGGCAACTGTCACAGTTACGTACAAACTCTCGGGAATCTTTGTAGAGTGTGGGCCAATAGAAGCCACATTGGAGGACCTTGGTGGCTGTTCGCTCACCTCCGAAATGGCCTCCATATTGTGATCCATGGCAATGCCATAGGATCCTCTGTGCTTCTTCTCTAGGCACACACCTACGGATTATTCCGTCTGCACATCTCTTAAAGAGATAGGGTTCATCCCACAAGTAATACTTTGCATCAGTAATTAATTTCTTCTTTTGTATCCTGTTGTACTCCTTGGGTATGAACCTTGCAGCTTTATAGTTTGCAATATCGGTAAACCATGGTGCTTCCTGAATGGCAAATAGATGCTCATCAGGAAACGTCTCAGAGATCTCAAGAAAGGGGAGGGACGTCCCTTCCACTGGCTCTATCCGGGACAGATGGTCAGCCACTTGGTTCTCTGTCCCTTTTCTGTCTCTTATTTCTATATCAAACTCTTACAGAAACAACACCCATCTGATGAGTCTGGGTTTTGAATCCTGCTTTGTGAGTAGATATTTAAGAGCAGCATGGTCAGTATACACAATCACTTTTGATCCTACTAAGTATGGTCTGAACTTGTCAATGGCGTAAACCACTGCAAGTAGTTCTTTTTCTGTGGTTGTGTAATTTTTTTGGGCATCATTTAGAACGCGACTGGCATAATAAATGACATGCAGAAGCTTGTCATGCCTCTGTCCCAATACTGCACCAATGGCATGATCACTTGCATCACACATTAGCTCAAATGGTAATGTCCAGTCTGGTGCAGAAATGACTGGTGCTGTGACCAGCTTAGCTTTCAGCGTTTCAAACGCCTGCAGGCACTTTGTGTCAAACACAAATGGCGTGTCAGCAGCTAGCAGATTACTTAGAGGTTTTGCGATTTTTGAAAAATCCTTTATAAACCTCCTATAGAATCCTGCATGCCCCAGAAAGCTTCTGATTGCCTTAACATTGGCAGGTGGTGGTAATTTTTCAATTACCTCTATTTTTGCTTGATCCACCTCTATTCCCTTGTTTGAGATTTTATGCCCAAGAACAATTCCTTCAGTCACCATGAAGTGACACTTTTCCCAGTTTAAAACTAGGTTAGTCTCTTGGCATCTTTTTAGAACAAGTTTCAGGTGATCAAGACAGGAGCTGAATGAGTCTCCATATACTGAGAAGTCATCCATGAAGACTTCCAGAAATTTTTCCACCATATCAGAGAAAATAGAGAGCATGCATCTCTGGAAGGTTGCAGGCGCATTACATAGCCCAAATGGCATCCTTCTATAAGCAAACACTCCGGATGGACATGTGAATACTGTTTTCTCTTGATCCTGGGGATCTACTGCAATCTGGTTATAGCCTGAGTAGCCATCCAAAAAGCAGTAATAATCATGACCTGCTAGTCTTTCTAGCATCTGGTCTATGAATGGTAAAGGAAAATGATCCTTTCTGGTGGCTGTATTGAGCCTTCTATAGTCAATACACATGCGCCACCCTGTAACTGTTCTTGTAGGAGCCAGTTCATTTTTTTCATTATGAATCACTATCATGCCTCCCTTTTTTGGGACGACTTGGACAGGGCTCACCCAGGGGCTATCAGAAATAGGATAAATAATCTCAGCATCTAGTAGTTTAGTGACCTCTTTCTGCACCACTTCCTTCATGGCTGGATTTAGCCGCCTCTGTGGTTGAACCATTGGTTTGGCATTATCCTCCAATAGGATTTTGTGCATGCATCTAGCTGGGCTTATGCCCTTAAGGTCACCTATGGACCACCCAAGAGCTGTCTTGTGTGTCCTTAGCACTTGAATAAGTGCTTCCTCTTCCTGTGAATTTAAAGCAGAGCTTATGATCACTGGAAAAGTATCACCTTCTCCCAGAAATGCATATTTCAAGGATGGTGGTAATGGCTTGAGCTCGGATTTAGGAGGTTTTTCCTCTCTCAGAAGAAATTTCAGAGGCTCTTTCATGTCCTCTGAATCCTCCAAATCAGGCTGAACATCTTTAAAGATGTCTTCCAACTCTGATTCGAGACTCTCAGCCATGTTGATCTCTTTGACCAAGGAGTCAATAAGATCAACTTTCATGCAGTCTGTTGATGTGTCTGGATGCTGCATGGCTTTGACAGCGTTCAGCTTGAACTCATCATCATTGACTCTCAGGGTTATTTCCCCCTGTTGAACGTCAATAAGGGATCGTCCAGTTGCTAGGAAGGGTCTTCCTAGAATGAGGGTAGCACTCTTGTGCTCCTCCATCTCCAGCACAAAAAAGTCAGTGGGAAAGGCGAATGGCCCAACTCTGACAATCATGTCTTCAATCACGCCTGATGGGTATTTAGTAGAACCATCAGCAAGTTGGAGACATATCCGGGTTGGTTTAACTTCTTCAGTTAAACCAAGCTTTCTGATAGTGGATGCAGGTATTAGGTTGATGCTTGCCCCAAGATCGCATAAAGCTGTCTTGGTGCAATTACCTTCTAATATGCATGGTATCAGAAAACTCCCAGGGTCTTTAAGCTTTTCAGGAAAGCTTTTCAGAATGACTGCACTGCATTCTTCAGTGAGGAGAACTCTTTCTGTTTCTCTCCAATCCTTCTTATGACTCAAGATCTCTTTCATGAACTTGGCATAAGAAGGTATTTGCTCAAGTGCTTCTGCAAATGGAATCTTTATTTCAAGAGTCCTGAGATAATCTGCAAAGTGAGCAAATTGCTTATCTTGCTCCTCTTTCCGGAGTTTTTGAGGATAAGGTATCTTGGCTTTATATTCTTCAACCTTAGTTGCTGCAGGTTTATTGCCTAAAGAAGTGGTTGAAGAAGCCTTTTTGGAGGGGTTGTTATCAGCATTTGTGTGTGTCTGATCCCTCACTGGCGATTGAGTGCCAGAGTTAGAAGCTGGAGTGAAACTGGACGCCAGCTCCTTGTCTGCTCCTGGCGTCTGAACGCCAGAACTGTGCCCATTTGGGCGTTTAGCGCCAGATCTTGCCCTATTTGGGCGTTCAACGCCAGATTCTTGCCCATTTCTGGCGTTGAACGCCAATCCTGCCTTGTTTCTGGCGTTGAATGCCAGTTTTGGACATGGTCTGGGCGTTCAGCGCCAGCCTTCCACCAATTTTCTGGCGTTTTAGCGCCAGAATCAATTTTCCCTGGGCTCTTACTGTCCTCAGGTGAATCTTTGGTGGGTTGCTCATTTCTTGGCTTTTTTATGCCTTGAGGTGGGGTATTTAATGTCTTCCCACTTCTTAATTGAACTGCTTGGCATTCTTCTGTTATTTGCCTTGACAGCTGCTGCTTTGTTTGCTTAAACTGTTCTTCCATATGTATATTAGCCATCCTTGTCTCTTGTAATCTATCTTTGAATTCGGCTAACTGCCTTGTTAGGAAGTCCAATTGCTGATTGAATTCAGCAGCTTGTTCTACAGGACTGAGTTCAGCAGTTGCTGTTTTAACCTCTTCTTTCATGGAAGGGTCACTTCTTAGATACAGATGCTTATTCCTGGCAACTGTATCAATGAGCTCTTGAGCCTCTTCAATTGTCTTTCTCATGTGGATAGATCCACCAGCTGAGTAATCTAGAGACATCTGAGCTCCTTCTGCAAGCCCATAGTAGAAGATGTCTAACTGAACCCACTCTGAAAACATTTCAGAGGGGCATTTTCGTAGCATCTCTCTGTATCTCTCCCAGGCATCATAACGGGATTCATTATCTCCTTGTTTAAAGCCTTGGATGTCCAGCCTTAGCTGTGTCATCCTTTTTGGAGGGAAATATTGATTCAGGAATTTTTCTGTCAGCTGTTTCCATGTCCTTATGCTGGCCTTAGGTTGGTTATTCAACCACCTCTTAGCTTGATCTTTTACAGCAAATGGAAACAGCAATAGTCTGTAGACATCCTGATCTATTTCTTTATCATGTACTGTGTTAGCAATCTGTAGAAACTGTGCCAGAAACTCTGTAGGTTCTTCCTGTGGAAGACCGAAATACTGGCAACTTTGCTGCACCATGATAATGAGCTGAGGATTCAACACAAAGCTACTGACTCCAATGGAGGGTATGCAGATACTACTCCCATATGAAGCAGTAGAGGGGTTAGAATATGACCCCAAAGTCCTCCTGGACTGTTCAATTCCGCTTAGGTCCATGATGGAGAAAGGGAGATGATGTAAAATAAAAAAATATTTTTATTTATTTATTTATTAATTTATTTCGAAAATAAAATAAATCAAAATAAAATAAATAAAAATGAGTAAAAGATTTTCGAAAAAGTGAGGAGAGAGAAAGTGGTTAGGAGATTTTGAAAAAGATATGATTTGGAAAAGATTTTAAATTTTTTTAAAAAAATCTAAAATTTTTTTTTTTAAATAATTTTCGAAAATTTGTTTTAAAAATAGAGAGAAAAGATATTTTTGAATTTAGTGAGGAAAGAGAAAAACAATAAGATAGCACAAGATTTAAAATTTTTAGATCTAATGCTCCTTGTTTTTGAAAATTTTGGAGGGAAAACACCAAGGAACACCAAACTTAAAAATTTTAAGATCAAGACACAAGGAAAACTCAAGAACACTTTGAAGACTCACAAGAACACAAGAACATGAAGAAAGAACACCAAACTTAAAATTTTTAGAAAACCACCAAAATTTTCGAAAACCAAAGGGAAATGAACAAGAAAACACCAAACTTAGAGTTTGGCACACAATTTAATAGAGAAATTATTATTTATGAAAAAGAAGGTTTTGAAAAGAATATAAAAGATTCTAACCCAATTACCAAGAACACAGATTAACGCTCTAGCCAAATGAGTTATGAATGTAACACTTGTTTTGAAGAAGTATATTTTTTTTTTTTGAAAAATCAACAAGAAAGCACCAAACTTAAAGTTTGGCACAGGATTTAATAGAAAAAATTATTTTTGAAAAAGATTTTAAAAAATATGATAGCCAATTACCATGAACATAAACACCACGTTCTAACTAATTGAGCTATAAATTTAAAGTGTTTTAACAAGGGATAAATAATAAAAGACTCTAAACCAAAAAAAAGAAAAATTTTTCCTAATCTAAGCAACAAAATAAACCGTTAGTTGTCCAAACACGAACAATCCCCGGCAACGGCGCCAAAAACTTGGTGCACGAATTATGAATCACGCTTTTCACAACTCGTACCACTAACCAGCAAGTGCACTGGGTCGTCCAAGTAATACCTTACGTGAGTAAGGGTCGAATCCCACGGAGATTGTTGGTTTGAAGCAATCTATGGTTATCTTGTAAATCTTAGTCAGGAAGTCAATTATGTTTATCAGTTGATTTGCAAATAAACAAGAGAGCATAAATTAAAGGTTACTTGTTATGTAGTAATGGAGAATATGTTGGAGTTTTGGAGATGCTTTGTCTTCTGAATCTCTGCTTTCCTCTATCTTCTGATTCACGCGCGCACGTCCTCCTATGGCAAGCTGTGTGTTGGTGGATCACCGTTGTCAATGGCTACCTTCCATCCTTCCAGTGAAAACTACGCTCACGCGCTCTGTCACAGCACGGCTAATCACCAGTTGATTCTCGATCCGGTTGGAATAGGAATCACTATCCTTTTGCGTCTGTCACTAACGCCCAGCCTTCAGGAGTTTGAAGCTCGTCACAGTCATTCAATCCTTGAATCCTACTCGGAATACCACAGACAAGGTTTAGACTTTCCAGATTCTCATGAATGCCGCCATCAGTTCTAGCTTATACCACGGAGATTCTTATTAAGGAATCTAAGAGATACTCATTCAATCGTATATAGAACGGAGGTGGTTGTCAGGCACACGTTCATGATTTGAGGAAGGTGATGAATGTCACGGATCATCACCTTCATCACAGTTAAGCGCGAATGAACATCTTAGATAGGAACAAGCGTGTTTGAATGGAAAACAGAAATACTTGCATTAATTCATCGAGACACAGCAGAGCTCTTCACCCCCAACAATGGGGTTTAGAGACTCATGCCGTCAGAGAATACAAAGTTTAGATCTAAAAATGTCATGAGGTACAAAATAAGTCTCTAAAAGTTGTTTAAATACTAAACTAGTAGCCTAGGTTTACAACAAATGAGTAAACTATGATGGATGATACAGAGATCCACTTCTGGGGCCCACTAGGTGTGTGCTGGGCTGAGAATTAAGCAATCCACGTGCAGAGGCCATTTGTGGAGTTGAACGCCAGTTTTTGTGCCAGTTTGGGCGTTCAACTCCAGCTTTTGATCCTTTTCTGGCGCTGGACGCCAGAATTGGGCAGAGAACTGGCGTTGAATGCCAGTTTACGTCATCTATCCTTGTGCAAAGTATGGACTATTATATATTTCTGGAAAGCCCTGGATGTCTACTTTCCAACGCAATTGGAAGCATGCCATTTCGAGTTCTATAGCTCCAGAAAATCCACTTTGAGTGCAGGGAGGTCAGAATCCAACAGCATCAGCAGTCCTTTTTCAGCCTGAATCAGATTTTTGCTCAGCTCCTTCAATTTCAGCCAGAAAAATACCTGAAATTACAGAAAAACACACAACTCATAGTAAAGTCCAGAAATATGAATTTTTCCTAAAAACTAATGAAAATAGACTAAAAACTAACTAAAATATACTCAAAACTATATGAAATTAACCCCAAAAAGCGTATAAAATATCCGCTCATCACTCCCCCCATAAATCCTCAAGAACAACAACAAAAGTATGCTCAACCTCATCAAGCATTTCCTATGTATAACGAGACACTCTCACATCCTTCTGTCACTCTAGAGGGAAAGCAGGCTCATCATTTTCATCAAGGAAAAAGGGGCGAACCCCCTCAACAGCACGGACTCGGAAGAAATAATTCTTAAAGTCTTTAAAAGACTCATCGTACATGGCAAAAACTTTATACCCCTAGGCCGACCTGAAAGAAACCCAGGAAGCTTTCTTTTTGGAGGAACCACCAGGCTTGGCAGAGACAAAAAGATAAAGGAAAAGAGTCTGAGAAGGTGTTACGCCTAACTCTCGGCAAAGCAGCTGAAAGATCTTGATAAAACCCCAGGAATTCGGGTGAAGCTGGGATGGGGCAATATTACACGACCACAACAGGTCGGCCTCGAAAGCAGAAAAAGGGAAGGTAATGTCTAACTGGCTGAAGAAATACTCATAAACATAGAAGAAGGGACGCTCCCCCTCGACAGAAGTAGGAAAACAAACCCTCTCGTCAGAGTCGGGAGCTACAAGCTCATAATCCCTCTCCCGGGCACCGCTACCACAAATCCTATGACGTTTCCTCAGCTCTACACAAAATTCAGCATCCACGACAGAGACACACATCAAGAGAAGGGAGTCCAGCCAATCAGACATCCCCTCGGAAACTTTGGAAGACACCTCTACAATGTTATTGCGAGAAGACATGAGGCCGACTAATCCTACAAATAAGAAAAGAAGATTGGATTACTAAAAAACATCTCGGACGAGGGGCAAAACAACTCGACTAATATGATACAGGTGAACAAACAGAAAAGGAAAACCCCAAGACTCAAACCAAAGCCCTGGGGCATCCTTTGGAGGCAGTAACAAAGCAAGGTTTCAGGAAGTTTCTACGGCTTACGTCCCGGCATTCATCAAACAAGGAAAGAAGGTTTTAAATAAAACAAGGAAAGTAAAAACTTCCAAGCCACTATCTTTCTACAGTCAAAGTAGAGAATCATCAAAGACACAACTTTTGGAGAACCAAACAAAAACCATCATCAGAAGCACAAGCAGAAACGGCGACAATATGCAAAAACGGTTAAAAACATCAAGCAAAGGCGAAGAAATTCATACAAAATACGAAGAAACTCCAGAACACGCAACAATCAGGCGCAGTAAAGAAGCAAGATCCAAACTTTCTCCAAACAAAATCAAACTTTCTCAAAATCACACATAAAAATGACAGAGGAGGAAAAAATCGAACCTGGAAAATAGAAGAAAACCTCGAAAGAAAGCTGAAGAGCAAGAAGCGACAGAGCCACCCCTCGAACGGAAAAATTCTCCAGAAGAAGACGAAGGGAGAAATCCAGAATCACTACTTTTTTCCACAGAAAGCGGTAGTAGAGCAGGCGTCGCAGGAAGAAACTGTGAAACTCTAGGGAAAAATAGAAAATGAGAGAGCAGAGGGAGAGGTTACGAAGAAAAACGAAGAAGAGAAACCGTTTCTGATGGCAAAATTCAAAACAAAAACCAAAGGAAACGGGGCATTTGAAGTCAATTAATGAGGGTATTAAACCCTCGCACGTTCCCAAAGCGCTGATATAAAAGCGCGCGCTTTTAAAGGAAAATGTTTCACATTCAAAAAGACTCTACAAAGAAAGGAATCGACAAAATGCTTGAGTTTGGCTTCACTAGAGAAGGATCGAAGTCAAGGACTCGACCTCAACAAAAAGATCGAGCTCAAGCAGGGGCACTGTTCATACCCTGGGTCGAGCTATCCGACCTGGGATGATCGGAGACAAAGCGACCGACCTCTTCAGGTCAGACTATCCGACCTCTTTACAAAAGAGGTCGGCCAAATTGACAAAAAAGCCCAAAAAGGGCCCAACTCAAGGAATACGACCCAAATCCAAAGGCCGCCCAGGCCTATAGAGATAAGGGACGGTTCCATTGAAGATAAGTTGACCTCACCCAAAGATAAGATAAGATAAGATAAGATAACTAACTTATCTTATCTAAGAAGGTCACTTCTCACCATTATAAATACACTGGAGCACCCAGGTATAACTCATACTCTGATTCTACTAAAAACCTGTTTAATACCCATGCTAACTTAAGCATCGGAGTCTCTTGCAGGTACCCCCCACCCTCCGGTGATAAAGGATCAGCAGTGCAGCTAGATCAACAAGTCGGACACGACAGCTCCGGCCGCCATTCACCAGCCGGACACGTTAGCACCGACCAGTACAGAAGATCTCGTCCGAGATCGACCTCTAGTTTCAGGTAACCCTCGGAACAGGCTACCTTTGGATTTGGGTCGTGTTCCTCTGTTTGGGCCCTTTTTGGGCTTTCTTGGTAATTTGGCCGAGTTCTTTGAGAAGAGGTCGGATAGTCCTGACCTGAAGAGGTCGGTCGACTTTGTCGTTAATTAGCCCGGGTCGGACAGCTCGACCCAAGGTATGAACAGTTACCATAACACAGCATTAGCTATAGAGATAAGTTGTTGAATGATAAAAGGAATTGCAACAAAATTATCACTTCTTCTCATGATAATAGTTCCATAGGCTTAGTAATAGAAAATACTCATTTTTCAGGTTTTACAAATGATTACTTGTGGCACTTTAGGTTCGATCATGTACCACCTAATAAGTTTGATGCAATAAAACGAGTAAATCCCTTCATATATTGTAACAACTTCGATTATACAAAGCCTTGTGAACCATGTCACATGGCAAAGCAAAGGAGAATATCCTTTACACTTAGTGAGTCAAGAGGTTTAAATAATTTTGATCTAGTGCATGTGGATATCTCGGGTCCTTTGTCTGTGTCGTGCATCCAAAGGTTCAAATATTTTCTAACACTTGATGATAAATCTCGATTTTCTTAGGTTCAATTTATGAAGTTAAAATCAAAGGAAAGTGTTTTGGTTCAAAACTTTTTGGATTTTTTTAAAACTCAGTTTCAAGTGAAAATCAAAGTTATAAGGTATGACAATTGATGAGCGGATAATTTATACGCTTTTTGGCATTGTTTTTAGTATATTTTTAGTATGATTTAGTTAGTTTTTATTATATTTTTATTAGTTTTTAAATAAAAATCATATTTCTGGACTTTACTATGAGTTTGTGTATTTTTTTGTAATTTCAGGTATTTTCTGGCTGAAATTGAGGGAGCTGAGCAAAAATCTGATTCAGGCTGAAAAAGGACTGCAGATGCTGTTGGATTCTGACCTCCCTGCACTCGAAATGGATTTTCTGGAGCTACAAGAGTCCAAATGGCACGCTCTCAATTGCGTTGGAAAGTAGAAATTCAGGTCTTTCCAGCAATATATAATAGTCCATACTTTGCTCAAGGATAAATGATGTAAACTGGTGTTCAACGCCAGTTCCATGTTGTAGTCTGGTGTCAAACGCCAGAAACAGGTTACAAATTGGAGTTGAACGCCAGAAATAGGTTACAACCTGGCGTTTAACTCCAGAAACAGCCTAGGCACGTGAGAAGCTTAAGTCTCAGCCCCAGCACACACCAAGTGGGCCCCAGAAGTGGATTTCTGCACCAATTATCTTAGTTTATTCATTTTCTGTAAACCTAGGTTACTAGTTTAGTATTTAAACAACTTTTAGAGATTTATTTTGCAACTCATGACATTTTAGATCTGAACTTTGTACTCTTTGATGGCATGAGTCTCTAAACTCCATTGTTGGGGGTGAGGAGCTCTGCTGTGTCTCAATGAATTAATGCAAGTATTTCTGTTTTCCATTCAAACACGCTTGTTTCTATCTAAGATGTTCATTCGCACTTCAATATGATGAATGTGATGATCAATGACACTCATCACTATTCTCAATCTATGAACGCGTACCTGACAACCACTCCCGTTCTACCTTCGATTGAATGAATATCTCTTGGATTCCTTAATCAGAATCTTCGTGGTATAAGCTAGAATCCATTGGCAGCATTCTCGAGAATCCGGAAAGTCTAAACCTTGTCTGTGGTATTCTGAGTAGGACTCAGGGATTGAATGACTATGACGAGCTTCAAACTCACAAAGGTTGGGCGTAGTGACAGATGCAAAAGGACCAACGGATCCTATTCCAGCATGAGTGAGAACCGACAGATGATTAGCCGGGCGGTGACAGCGCACCTGGACCATTTTCACTGAGAGGACGTATGGTAGCCATTGACAACGATGATCCACCAACATACAGCTTGCCATAGGAGGACCTTGCGTGCGTGAAGAAGAAGACAGGGGAAAGCAGAGATTCAGAAGACAAAGCATCTCCAAAACTCCAACATATTCTCCATTACTGCAGAACAAGTATTTATTCCATGCTCTTTTATTTTTCGCAATTCAAACTGATAAATATAATTGATATCCTGACTAAGAATTACAAAATAACCATAGATTGCTTCAAGCCAACAATCTCCGTGGGATTCGACCCTTATTCATGTAAGGTATTACTTGGACGACCCAGTGCACTTGCTGATTAGTTGTGCGAATTTGTGAGAAATAGTAATATTGACATTGACATACACAATTTTGTGCACCAAGTTTTTGGCACCGTTGCCGGGGATTGTTCGAGTTTGGACAACTAACGGTTTATTTTGTTGCTTAGATTAGGAAAAAATTTTCTTTTTGGTTTAAAGTCTTATATTATTGTTTTTGGTTGAAATTCTCTTTTTAATCCTTATTTTCTCTTTTTAAATTTTTCAAAAAATTTTTATAAACTAATAATTGAGTTTTTCTGTTTGAGTTTAGTTTCATATTTTAAGTTTGGTGTCAATTGTATATTTTTATTTTCTTTTAAATTTTTGAATTTGTGTTCATTGTTCTTTCTTAATCTTCAAGTTGTTCTCGTTTATTTTCCTTGTTTGATCTTTAGTTTTTCTTGTTTTGTAATTTTTCTTGTTTTTCTTGTGCATTTTCGAATTATTAGTATCTAAAAAAATTTATTTATTAAATACTGATGCCAGGGCATTTTGGCCAGTTTCACTGACTTTTTCTTTACTGTTTTTAGGGTAGTTTCATGCATTTTCTTAGGAAATAAGCTAGTTTTGGTTAGATATTCACGTACACCTGGATTCAAGCATACATTGTGCATTTTACATGATTTCATGAGGATTTTGTATGAGTTTAGTGACAAATTGTATGCTGCATTACCCATGACTTTGGACTAGAACTTTGATGCACTCTATTGCCTGATTTCAGGACCAAAGGAAGCAAGGAATGGGAGGTAACTTGCAAAGTTAATGAGAAAAGTGACTGCCAATAACGCTCTCGAAGCCATCATTACCCACGTTAAGAGTCACGTTAATTAAGTTAACGTGAACTCTAATGTGAAGAAGGAAATTTGAGCCAACGTTAGTGACACTTAACATTATCACTAACGTTGGCCAATACTCATAAGTGGCCACGTTAGAGTCCACGTTAACTTAGTTAACGTGGCCTCTAACGTTAAAAGGGGGAAAGGAAGCAAACGTTAGTGACATTCAACATTGTCACTAACGTTGGCCTAAGTGCACAATGCCACGTTAACTCCCACGTTAACTTGGCTAACGTGGGAGCTAACATGAAGAGGCAAGGGTGGTCGACAACGTTAGTGACACCCAACATTGTCACTAACGTTGGAAGCAACCACACAACCCCAAGGAGCCACGTTGACTTCCACATTAACTTAGTTAACGTGGAGGCTAACGTGAAAGAAGAAGGTGATGGCCAACGTTAGTGACACTCAACATTGTCACTAACGTTGGAAGGAGCCACACAAGCCACTATGAGCCACGTTAACTCCCACGTTAACTTAGTTAACGTGGAAGCTAACGTGGATGAGTAAAAGATGAGCCAACGTTAGTGACACTCAACATTGTCACTAACGTTGGGGATGGCTAAGCAATGCCACGTTAAAGAGCCACGTTAACTAAGTTAACGTGGGCTCTAACGTGAGACATGGGGGCACATTGGAACGTTAGTGACAATGTTGAGTGTCACTAACATTCTCGAAGGATGGCAAGCCCACGTTAAAGAGCCACGTTAACTAAGTTAACGTGGGCTCTAACGTAGGAGCAAGGGGGGCTTTTCAACGTTATTGGGAAAGTTAAGCCCCAATAACGTGTGCGAAAGACCTAGAGGCAACGTTAGTGGCAACGTTTGTGCCACTAACGTTGAAGTTAACGTGGCTTTTACTTAGGAACGTTAGTGAGAAAGTTGATTGTCACTAACGTTCTCGAACTCATATTTTCACTAAACGTTAACACCCCTAATGCCCTGAGTTAAAGTCTCTGCCCACTTCACACTTTCTCTCTGCAAGTAAAACCAAGCCCAAATGAAGAAAAGAACTGCTTCAAACTCAAGATCCAAAGGCCCAAGACTTGAAGAGTCAACTAGAAGATGAGAAGAGTAGTATATATAGGAATAGCTTTGAATTATTTTAGGGAGTTCCGGGAGTTGGAAAATAGCATAGAACTACTTCCTGTATTTACTTTCTCTGCACTTCTAGTTTTCATGATGTATTCTCCATCTTTGTTTTCATTTTCCAGAGCTATGAACAACTAAACCCCTTTCATTGGGTTAGGGAGCTCTGTTGTAATTTGAGGGATCAATACTAGTTTTCATTATTCTTCTTCTATATTTTCTCTTGATTTTACTTGAAAGCTTTCGATCTTCATCCAATTGGGTAGTGATCTTGGAAAAGAAACTATTCATACTTGGATCTCTTCTGAACCTTGGAAGAGGAATGAAGAGATCAAGCTAGAAATGCTTTCTCATGCTGGACCAAATTGGGTTTGGATGGATATGTGACTATAATCCTCTCAATACTTGATTTGGAAAATGCATGTGGTATAATCAGTGACCATACTTCATCTCTTCTCATGAGTAATTGACCAAGGAATTGGCTATTGATCAAGATTTGAGAGATTCAATTACAAGAAATTGTAATTCAATCACTTAAGATTGCCAAGGAGATCAATGAGTGCATTGATTGAGGAAGAGATGTAAATGAGATTGATCCGGAGAATGCAATATCTTCTAAGCCCAATGAACTCCCCATTTCTGATCTTACCCATTCTCTTTAATTTCTGTCATTTACATTTATGAGCAATTCCCCCATTCCCATTTGAGATTCTGTAATTTACTTTCTGCCATTTACTTTCCCGCCATTTAATTTTCTGCAATTCTCAACTCAATTTCTGATTAGCTCAACTAGAACATTCCTCTAATTAAAGTTGCTTGATCAATCAATCCTTGTGGGATTCGACCTCACTCTATTGTGAGTTTTTACTTGACGACAAATTCGGTACACTTGCCGAAGGAAATTTGTTATGAGACAAGTTTTCCGTACATCAAGTTTATGGCGCCGTTGCCGGGGATTGATTGTGCATCAACAATGATTAGATTAGAGGATAACTAGATTGAGCATTTTATTTTTGTTTGATTTAAATTTCTGTTTGAGTTATTTACTTCCTGTTTTAGTTAATTTCTTCCTTTCCCCCTACTTTTTTTTCTGTTATTTACATTTCATCTCACTAACCCACTAACTATTTGATATATTGCATCACTCACACTAACAGTAATTCTGATAGATATACTTTCTGCATCTATTCTCTTTGCTTTTACTTGTTGGTTGTATGACAGGGAGAAGAAGCGGGGCTTCAACTTCCTTTGATTCTGAACCTGAGAGAACCTTCCTTAGACTAAGGAGGGAGGCAAGAGACAAGCGTGTAGTTGGTGCTGAAGAAGAGGAGGATCACTTTGAGGAATACTTTAAAGCAAACATGGAAGAAAACATGGAAAATCATCATGAAGAAGAGGCTCACAACCATGGCGGAAGAGGTCGAGCAAATCATACTGGGGAGGATAGAAGAGTTTTAGGCTCTTATATCAATCCAAACCCAGGAAACTGTGGAAGTAGCATTCAAAAGCCAACCATCCATGCCAACAATTTTGAACTGAAGCCACAGCTCATCACCCTTATGCAGAATAACTGTTCGTTCGGAGGAAGTGTCCAAGAGGACCCAAATCAACATTTAACCACCTTCCTGAGAATATGTGACACAGTGAAGTCTAATGGTGTTCATCCTGACGCCTATAGACTGCTCTTATTTTCATTCTCACTCAGGGATAAGGCAGCCAAGTGGCTGGAATCTTTCCCAAGGGAAAGCTTGACAACTTGGAAAGACGTGGTGAACAAATTCTTAGCAAGATTTTACCCTCCTCAAAGAATCAATAGGCTGAGAGCTGAGGTCCAAACCTTCAGGCAACAAGATGGTGAGACTCTATATGAAGCATGGGAAAGGTTTAAAGACCTAACAAGGAGGTGTCCACCTGACATGTTCAACGAATGGGTGCAGCTGCACATTTTCTATGAAGGGCTCTCTTATGAGTCAAAGAAGGCCGTAGACCATTCATCCGGAGGATCTTTGAACAAGAAGAAAACCATTGAGGAGGCTATAGATGTCATTGAAACAGTAGCAGAGAACGACTACTTCTATGCTTCCAAAAGAGGGAACACAAGAGGAGTAATGGAGCTAAACAATGTAGATGCTCTGTTGGCCCAAAACAAGCTCATTACCCAACAACTGGCTGACCTCACCAAGAAGATGGAGAGGAACCAAGTGGCAGCAATCTCCACTTCATCAATAACTCAAGAAGGAGTGAATGAAGAAGCAGAGGGTAGTCAGGAGCAAGCCAACTACATTGGGAATTCACCTAGGCAGAACCATGATCCTTACTCCAAGAACTACAACCCTGGATGGAGGAATCACCCAAACTTTGGGTGGGGAAATCAACAAGACCAAAACCTTGATCAAAGGCGCCCAAATCCAAACAATGCAGCCCACCAACACTTCACCTCTAGACCATATCAACATCCCAATAACAACACCTCTCCACATTCATATCGAGGCCAGAACAACCCTCCTCAACCTGACCTATCATCATTTGATGAAAGAATCTCAAGGATTGAAAATCTACTTGAAGGCATATGCAAGGATATCCAAGACAACAAGGTGTTCAAGGAGGAAGTGCGAGCCAGTTTCAAGAACCAGGGAGACACAATCAAGAGGTTGGAATCTCAAGTAGGATATCTCTCTGAGCAGATTCCCAAACCCACAGATGGATTCCCAAGTGACACAGAGAAGAATCCGAGAGGTAAAACTAAGAAAGTAAGATGGGAAGATTGCAAGATGGTCACTATAAGTGACAAGGAGACTGAGGACAAGCCAAGCAAGCTGTCAGAACAACCTGAAGATACCTCAACAGAGAATGAGGAAAAAGAATACCAAGAACTAGAAATATCAAAACAGGAGCTGCTGAGACTCTATGCACCTTTTCCCAACTGCTCAATGGTGCTGTGGAGAAGAGAATATACTCAAGATTTCTTGACTTGTTTGCATCTTTGCATGTGAACATACCATTCATCAAGACTATCCAACAAATGCCTGCATATATCAAGTATATGAAGGAGCTGCTTCCTAGGAAAAGCTCACTCAAGGGAGGCCAGACTATAGTGATGAACAAGGGTGCAGTGCCCTCATTCAACCATAGTTGCCTACGAAAAGAAAAGATCCAGGGAGTTTTCATGTCCCCTATGCCATAGGAGAAACAATGTTTGATAGAGCACTCTGCGATTTGGGAGCAAGCATCAACTTAATGCCCTTAGCCCTGGTGAAAAGACTGCAGATCAATGAGATATTGCCCACAGATGTGGTCATCAGGCTGGCTGACAAAACTCAAAAACAAGCAATAGGGGTGGTGGAAAATGTGTTGTTAAAGGTTGGGAAATACTTTCTTCCCACAGACTTTGTCATCTTGGACATGGAAGAGAGTCACACTCACCCAATCATATTGGAAAGACCATTCCTAGCTACAGCCAGAGCACTCATAGATGTGGAGCGAGGGGAGCTAATATTGAGGATCCATGATGAACAACTCAGCTTCAATGTCTTCAAACTCTCCCAAGAAGCTGACCAAGAAAATAAAGAACCAAGTACAGATAGTAACGAAATGCTGATAGAGGAAGCAAACATTGAAGCACAACCAGCCCAACTGGAAAAGCCCTTGGTTGATGAACAAGGAAATAAGCAGCTGTCATAGCTCAAGGAAAAGCTGGAGGAACCTAAACCACCAGAAACATGTGAAGACAACAACAAAATTTTCTTAGAAGAAGAAGCTACAAAGAGCAAGGCAACATGAAAAGGGACAAAGAAGAAAGTACCGAGGGGGTGGAGGAACAAGAAGATCCCTACGGAAGACTTCTCTCCAGGAGATAAAGTGATCTCAGCTTACTTCCCAGATATCCCCCCTAATCTCCCGACTGTACCATCTCAGTTACCTAAGGTCTTCACTATTAACAGAGTCCTCTCCTTGGAACATGTAGAGATCATTGATACAACCAATGGATATAAGTCCAAGGCAAGAGGGGAGGACATGAAGCATTATCAACCTCCCTGATGAAGGAGAGACGTCAAGCTAGTGACGCTAAAGAAGCGCTTCATGGGAGGAAACCCATGTTTTATTAGCTTTTACTATTGAATAAGTCAATATTCATGAATTCCAACCCAAACTTGGTGAAGTCCTTATATTGCAGTATATAGTGAAGAACAATTTTGGTGTTCAAAGCATACTAAGAAAGCATGAATGCAACAGAGAGCATGCTAGTCTTGGAGCTTTGAACAAGACTTTTGATCACAGTGCTTCAAACTAAGTTTGGTGTCACCCCATGGTGCCACCAAAATGCATATAAGGATACACAGTTAGTTAGTTAGTTGGAGTTCATGAATAAACAATCTCATCTTTTCATCTCTTTATTATTTTAGCCGTAAAAATTTAAAGTGATTTCTTTTTTTGTGATATTATGTCTTACTTTTCTAATTTTATCTTTATAGGAAAAGAAAAGAAGCATTAAAAGGGATGGATTGGACAACTAAACAAAGAAGGATCGGACACCACAAAAGGAGGGGCTACACACTTGTTCTAAAAAGGGAATACATTGGAAAATGTTGCCATGTAACATTGGAAAAATGGAACCCCTAAAAGACCGAGCAATCTCCATCATAAAGTGATGATCCTTGTCTTTTGTCCATGCATAACCCCAACCGTCCATCAAGTAACCACTCCATCAATCCACACCCTCCATTCTCTCACAACGTCCCTATACATGACCCTTGTTCCGTACCCACCTTCATGGTCATCACCCACTCTTCACAACTCTTCATTTCGGTACAAGAAACTCCTTACTCCATTACAAATATTTCCCCCTTCACTCTCTTCATTGCAATAAAACCCTAAACAACCAAAAGTCTCCACAACTTTACCACCTTCACATATTACCTATCATTCATGGCGTCTTCGAGTTCTAAAAGAAGGAAGGAAAAGGAACCCATGGAGCAGCACCCGTATGACGAAAAGAGATTTAGAAGCTTGCATCATGCATTGCAATACGGGTGGATGGTTGACAAGGAAATCATTTACGAGCTGGGATTTCAAGTGAAGAAAACTGAGTGTCCTGAAATCACAGAGAAGGTAGAAAAGAGAAGATGGAAGCTCCTCACTGACCCTGTCACTAAGGTGAATGCAAATCTCATAAGAGAATTTTATGCAAATGCGGTCCGATATGATAAGAAAGATGAGTCATATACAAGCTTTGTGAGAGGAAAGATGGTGGATTTTGGTCCCATGAGTGTCATGAGGGCACTGAAGCTACGGACTATACAGTTTAAAGAAGAAAGTTATCACTCAAGATTGGACAACCCCAATTATGACCACATTTTGCGAGACATTTGTGTACCCGGAGCTGACTGGGAAAGGGGTGCGGGAAAGAAACCAAAGTTCATCAAGAGAACAGATCTTACTCCTGAAGCCAAGGGGTGGTTTGAGCTAGTGAGAAGGTCTATTCTCCCAGCTGCAAACAACTCGGAGGTGAATGTCAAGAGAGCCACGATGGTGCACTGTATACTGAAGGCATTAAAAAGATGGCTGAGAAAAGCGACTCAAGAGGAACGTTAGGTTACCCCAGCACTATTTACCGAATATACAAGAAAGCTGGGGTGTTTTTTGAAGATGAGGACCCCATGTGGATAAAGGAAGGCATCCCAATAACTGTACGAAGGATGAATGCTGCAGCATCCCCCCTGCCTCAACGGAAACAAAGGAAGAGGACAGCCCCTCAAGTAGTGGAAGGACAAGTCTTAGAGGGGCAAGCACAATAGACCTTGGACATGCACCAATTGCAGGAAGCCATTGATGGCTTGTCTAGACAATATTTGGAAAGCAAAGGAGCACAGAAAGAGCTTCAACTACAGATGATGGGGCAGCAAGAGGAAGCACTCTCAAGATGGATGACTCAGCAAGGTGAGTGGCAAAGGCAAATGATGGAACAGCAACTAAGTCAAGGACAACAATAGGGAGAAACATTCGACAGGATGGAACAAAGGCAAAATGAGCAACAAGAATCCATCCAGAGGCTAATCAACATCCAAGCACATCAAGGGGCACACATACATGAGATGCATCAAAGACAAATAGAACAGGCAGAACTATTGGACGAGCAAAGGGCATTCGCAGAAGGAGTTTACATGAGCGAGACAGGACATCACATAAACACTCAAGCCAGGCTCGGCTACTTAGTAGGACAGCTGCCAATACTGCATCCAGGAATAGACCGGTATGAAGAAATGAAGGATGAATTAGCACGAGAGGAAAGGCAAAGGGTGGAAGAGAGTCATGAGTCAGTGAGGAAGGCACTTGAGGATTGGAAGCAAGCAAGATTGGCACGGATGCGAGGAAATGCAAGAGGAAACAAGGAGGACAAGCAAGGAAAAGAGCATGGATGACCACAAGAGTAAAAGGTGGTGGAGTTCCTTCTTTGTTCCATCTTTCTCTATGTTTTAAATAAGGAAGATCTTGTATGAAATAGAACTTACTTCCATGTTATGTTTAAACCTTTTTCAATTATGTCTTTTAAGTTTTTGGTGTTGAAGAAGGTCTCTGTGTGCTAGTCTTTATGTTACCACATCATCTCCCTACTTAATTGTATGTTGTCCCTTTAAATCAGATGAAAAAGAGAATGAGTGTGTTTTAAAAAGACCAGAGTGGAGTTCATAATATGGAAGTGCATTCATGAGTTTTTGGTGTGATCATAAGTTAGCTAAGTTGGTTCAACCATAAGGTGGGAAGACAACTATCTGTCATGAATACTCTACGTGAGACACACTCCATGAGACTAGATAAATAAGAAAATCCTAATAAGAAAAAGGGAAAGAACAGTCAAAGTTGAGGAATAAAAGAAAAAGACTAAGCAATAAGGCTAGGCACCAATGGTTTTAAATCTTGAAGCATGTGTCTGTGGTGTTCCTGTATGAGGGATCTACTTGGATGAATAAGCTCTTAGGGGTGCCTTATCACTTGGTAACTTGGGTTAACTAACTCGGAATTATCAGCTGAAAGTCCACTATCAAGAGTAACCCTCACCACAGAACATTTAGTAACCCAAAGAGGTGCTGGACATCAAGGCCTCAAGAAAAGAAAATGAATAAACTATATGCCTGTGGTGTGTATGTATAGGGGAGAGACTTGAGGGAGTAAGTCCTTAGGGGTATCTCAACACCTAGCACCTTGAACCAACTGGTTCGGGAGTGTTGGCTGAAAGCCTATCTTAAAGAGTTGCCCCCTTACAGAACACTTAGCCTGAAGAACACCAATAAGCCCTAAAATGACAATAAAAGGATCAATGAATAAAAGTCTCATGGGATGTAAGCAAAGTGAGTATTGTAGGGCATGATAAAGGTCTGAAAGCCAGGAATGAACCTAAGTTGCTATGCATGAAACCACCATAAAATCAGTGACATGACTTCCACAAGAATGACTCATTTCTCTTGGCATTTCATTCATCATTCTCTTGTTCCAGTACTTGCTTAGAGACAAGCAAGCTTTAAGTTTGGTGTTGTGATGCCAGGGCATTTTGGCCAGTTTCACTGACCTTTTCTTTACTGTTTTTAGGGTAGTTTCATGCATTTTCTTAGGAAATAAGCTAGTTTTGGGTAGATATTCACGTACACCTGGATTCAAGCATACATTGTGCATTTTACATGATTTCATGAGGATTTTGCATGAGTTTAGTGACAAATTGTATGCTGCATTACCTATGACTTTGGACTAGAACTTTGATGCACTCTATTGCCTGATTTCAGGACCAAAGGAAGCAAGGAATGGGAGGTAACTTGCAAAGTTAATGAGAAAAGTGACTGTCAATAACGCTCTCGAAGCCATCATTACCCACGTTAAGAGTCACGTTAACTAAGTTAACGTGAACTCTAATGTGAAGAAGGAAATTTGAGCCAACGTTAGTGACACTTAACATTATCACTAACGTTGGCCAATACTCATAAGTGGCCACGTTAGAGTCCACGTTAACTTAGTTAACGTGGCCTCTAACGTTAAAAGGGGGAAAGGAAGCAAACGTTAGTGACATTCAACATTGTCACTAACGTTGGCCTAAGTGCACAATGCCACGTTAACTCCCACGTTAACTTGGCTAACGTGGGAGCTAACGTGAAGAGGCAAGGGTGGTCGACAACGTTAGTGACACCCAACATTGTCACTAACGTTGGAAGCAACCACACAACCCCAAGGAGCCACGTTGACTTCCACGTTAACTTAGTTAACGTGGAGGCTAACGTGAAAGAAGAAGGTGATGGCCAACGTTAGTGACACTCAACATTGTCACTAACGTTGGAAGGAGCCACACAAGCCACTATGAGCCACGTTAACTCCCACGTTAACTTAGTTAACGTGGAAGCTAACGTGGATGAGTAAAAGATGAGCCAACGTTAGTGACACTCAACATTGTCACTAACGTTGGGGATGGCTAAGCAATGCCACGTTAAAGAGCCACGTTAACTAAGTTAACGTGGGCTCTAACGTGAGACATGGGGGCACATTGGAACGTTAGTGACAATGTTGAGTGTCACTAACATTCTCGAAGGATGGCAAGCTCACGTTAAAGAGCCACGTTAACTAAGTTAACGTGGGCTCTAACGTAGGAGCAAGGGGGGCTTTTCAACGTTATTGGGAAAGTTAAGCCCCAATAACGTGTGCGAAAGACCTAGAGGCAACGTTAGTGGCAACGTTTGTGCCACTAACGTTGAAGTTAACGTGGCTTTTACTTAGGAACGTTAGTGAGAAAGTTGATTGTCACTAACGTTCTCGAACTCATATTTTCACTAAATGTTAACACCCCTAACGCCCTGAGTTAAAGTCTCTGCCCACTTCACACTTTCTCTCTGCAAGTAAAGCCAAGCCCAAATGAAGAAAAGAAATGCTTCAAACTCAAGATCCAAAGGCCCAAGACTTGAAGAGCTAACTAGAAGATGAGAAGAGTAGTATATATAGGAGTAGCTTTGAATTATTTTAGGGAGTTCCGGGAGTTGGAAAATAGCATAGAACTACTTCCTGTATTTACTTTCTCTGCACTTCTAGTTTTCATGATGTATTCTCCATCTTTGTTTTCATTTTCCAGAGCTATGAACAACTAAACCCCTTTCATTGGGTTAGGGAGCTCTGTTGTAATTTGAGGGATCAATACTAGTTTTCATTATTCTTCTTCTATATTTTCTCTTGATTTTACTTGAAAGCTTTCGATCTTCATCCAATTGGGTAGTGATCTTGGAAAAGAAACTATTCATACTTGGATCTCTTCTGAACCTTGGAAGAGGAATGAAGAGATCAAGCTAGAAATGCTTTCTCATGCTGGACCAAATTGGGTTTGGATGGATATGGAACTATAATCCTCTCAATACTTGATTTGGGAAATGCATGTGGTATAATCAGTGACCATACTTCATCTCTTCTCATGAGCAATTGACCAAGGAATTGGCTATTGATCAAGATTTGAGAGATTCAATTACAAGAAATTGTAATTCAATCACTTAAGATTGCCAAGGAGATCAATGAGTGCATTGATTGAGGAAGAGATATAAATGAGATTGATCCGGAGAATGCAATATCTCCTAAGCCCAATGAACTCCCCATTTCTGATCTTACCCATTCTCTTTAATTTCTGTCATTTACATTTATGAGCAATCCCCCCATTCCCATTTAAGATTCTGCAATTTACTTTCTGCCATTTACTTTCCCGCCATTTAATTTTCTGCAATTCTCAACTCAATTTCTGATTAGCTCAACTAGAACATTCCTCTAATTAAAGTTGCTTGATCAATCAATCATTGTGGGATTCGACCTCACTCTATTGTGAGTTTTTACTTGACGACAAATTCGGTACACTTGCCGAAGGAAATTTGTTATGAGACAAGTTTTTCGTGCATCAAATACCTTGTTAAAACACTTTAAATTTATAGCTCAATTGGCTTGAGCGTGGTGCTTATGTTCTTGGTAATTGGCTATCTTCTTTTTTTAAAAAAAAAAAAACTTTTTCAAGAATAATTTTTCTTTGAATAAATCTTGTGCCAAACTTTAAGTTTGGTGTTTTCTTGTTGATTTTTCCTTAGTTTTCGAAAATTTTATTTTGGTTTTCTAAAAATTTTAAGTTTGGTGTTCTATCTTCATGTTCTTGTTGTTCTTGAGAGTCTTCAAACTATTCTTGAGTCTTCCTTGTGTTTTGATCTTAAAATTTTTAAGTTTGGTGTTCCTTGGTGTTTTTTCTCCAAATTTTCGAAAATAAGGAGCATTAGATCTAAAAATTTTAAGTTTTGTGTCTTTTTATTGTTTTTCTCTTTCCTCATTAGATTCAAAAATATCTTTTTCCTTTATTTTAATTAATTTTTTGAATTTTCCTTTTAAAAATTCAGATTTTATTTTAAATTTTTTTTTATCTTATCTTAGTTTTAAAATTTTAAAATTCAAATCTTTTTCAAAAAAAAAATCATATCTTTTTCAAAATCTTATCTTTTCTAATCTCAGATCTTAAAATCAAATCTTTTTTATATCTTTTATTTTATTTTATTTTATTTTATTTTCTTACAAGTATCTTTAATTTTAAGACATATCTTTTTCAAAACTTCATAACCAATTTCTCTCTTTATTTTTTTTTCGAAAATCCTCACCCACATCTTTTTCTAATCTTTTTAATTAATTAATTTAGTTTTCAATTTTCTCTTATTTATTTTTCTTTAAAATTTCGAAATTATAGTTAATTTTTCATTTATTTTCTTTTCTTTTATTTTATTTTAATTTCGATTTTCAAAAAAAAATAAAAAAATAAAAGTATATTCTATTTGCTATTCATATCAATTTCCTTCTCTCCATCATGGATCTAAGTGGAATTGAACAGTCTAGAAGGACTCCCCACTACTGCTTCATATGGGAGTAGTATCTGTATACCCTCCATTGGAGTCAGTAGCTTTGAGTTGAATCCTCAGCTCATTATCATGGTGCAGCAAAGTTGCCAGTATTCCGGTCTTCCTCAGGAAGAACCTACAGAGTTTCTGGCACAGTTTTTACAGATTGCTGACACAGTACATGATAAGGAAGTAGATCAGGATGTCTACAGATTATTACTGTTTCCATTTGCTGTAAAAGACCAAGCTAAGAGGTGGTTAAATAACCAACCTAAGGCTATCATAAGGACATGGAAACAGCTGTCAGAAAAATTCCTGAATCAATACTTCCCTCCAAAACAGATGACACAGCTAAGGCTGGACATCCAAGGCTTTAAACAAGGAGATAATGAATCTCTTTATGATGCCTGGGAGAGATACAGAGAGATGCTAAGAAAATGCCCCTCTGAAATGTTTTCAGAATGGGTGCAGTTAGACATCTTCTATTATGGGCTTACAGAGAAAGCTCAAATTTCTCTAGATCACTCAGCTGGTGGATCTATACACATGAGAAAGACAATTGAAGAGGCTCAAGAGCTTATTGATACAGTTGCCAGAAATCAGCATCTGTACCTAAATAGTGAATCTTCCATGAAAGAAGAGGCTAAAACAGTAACTGCTGAACTCAGTCCTGCAGAACAAATTACTGAATTCAATCAGCAATTAGACTTTCTAACAAAACAGCTGGCCGAATTCAAGGAGATACTACAAGACACAAGAATGGCTAATATAAATATGGAGGTACAGTTGAAGCAAACAGAAAAATAGTTATCAAAACAAATAACAGAAGAGTGCCAAGCAATTCAATTAAGAAGTGGGAAAACATTAAATACCTCACTTCAAGGCAGCAGGAAGCCAAGAAAAGAACAAACTGCTAGCCAAAATCCCTCTGAGGATAGTAAGAGCCCATAGAGGAATAACTCTGGCGTTCAAACGCCAGAAACAGGCAAGGATTTGGCGTCAAACGTCCAATGGAAGCTCAGTTCTGGCATTCAAACACCAGGAACAAGTAAGGAGTTGGCGTCCAATGCCACTCCAGCTTCTAACCCTGGCATTCAAATGCCAGTGAGGGATCAGACACACACAAGTGCTGATAACAACCCCTCTAAAAAGGCTTCTCCAACCACCTCTGTAGGAAATAAACCTGCAGCAACTAAGGTTGAGGAATATAAAGCCAAGATACCTTATCCTCAAAAACTCCGCCAAGAGGAACAGGATAAGCAATTTGCTCGCTTTGCAAATTATCTCAGGACTCTTGAAATAAAGATTCCATTTGCAGAGGCACTTGAGCAAATACCTTCTTATGCCAAGTTCATGAAGGAGATCTTGAGTCATAAGAAGGATTGGAGAGAAACTGAAAGAGTTTTCCTCACTGGAGAATGCAGTGCAGTCATTCTGAAAAGCTTTCCAGAAAAGCTTAAAGATCCCGGGAGCTTTCTGATACCATGCATATTAGAGGGTAATTGTACCAAGACAGCTTTATGTGATCTTGGGGCAAGCATCAACTTAATACCTGCATCCACTATCAGAAAGCTTGGTTTAACTGAAGAAGTTAAACCAACCCGGATATGTCTCCAACTTGCTGATGGCTCCATTAAATACCCATCAGGCGTGATTGAGGACATGATTGTCAGGGTTGGGCCATTCGCCTTTCCCACTGACTTTGTAGTACTGGAAATGGAGGAGCACAAGAGTGCTACTCTCATTCTAGGAAGACCTTTCCTAGCAACTGGACGAACTCTCATTAATGTCCAAAAGGGAAAAGTAACCCTGAGAGTCAATGAGGATGAGTTTAAGTTGAATGCTGTCAAGGCCATGCAACATCCAGACACACCAAAAGACTGCATGAAAGTTGATCTCATTGACTCTTTGGTAGAGGAGGTCAACATGGCTGAGAGTCTCGAATCAGAGCTGGAAGACATCTTTAAAGATGTTCAGCCTGATTTGGAGGGTTCAGAGGAACTGAAAGAGCCTTTGAGATTTTCTCAAGAAGAGAATAAACCTCCTAAACCCGAGCTCAAGCCATTACCACCATCCCTGAAATATGCATTTCTGGGAGAAGGTGACACTTTTCCAGTGATTATAAGCTCTGCTTTAAACCCACTGGAAGAGGAAGCACTAATTCAAGTGCTGAGGACACACAAGACAGCTCTTGGGTGGTCCATAAGTGACCTTAAGGGCATAATCCCAGCTAGATGCATGCACAAAATCCTATTGGAGGATGATGCTAAGCCAGTGGTTCAACCACAGAGGCGGCTAAATCCAGCCATGAAGGAAGTGGTGCAGAAAGAGGTCACCAAATTACTGGAGGCTGGGATTATTTACCCTATTTCTGATAGCCCCTGGGTGAGCCCTGTTCAAGTTGTTCCCAAGAAGGGAGGCATGACAGTGGTTTATAATGAAAAAAATGAACTGGTTCCTACAAGAACAGTTACAGGGTGGCGCATGTGTATTGACTACAGAAGGCTCAACACAGCCACCAGAAAGGATCATTTTCCTTTACCATTCATAGACCAGATGCTAGAGAGACTAGCAGGTCATGAATATTACTACTTTTTGGATGGCTATTCAGGTTACAACTAAATTGCAGTAGATCCTCAGGACCAAGAGAAGACAGCATTCACATGTCCTTCTGGAGTATTTGCTTACAGGAGAATGCCTTTTGGTCTGTGTAATGCACCTGCAACCTTTCAGAGGTGCATGCTCTCTATCTTCTCTGATATGGTAGAGAAATTTTTGGAAGTCTTTATGGATGACTTTTCAGTATTTGGAGACTCATTCAGCTCCTGCCTTGACCATTTAGCACTTGTTCTGAAAAGATGCCAAGAGACCAACCTAGTTTTAAACTGGGAAAAATGTCACTTTATGGTGACCGAAGGAATTGTCCTTGGGCATAAAATTTCAAACAAGGGGATAGAGGTGGATCAAGCTAAAGTGGAAGTAATTGAAAAATTACCACCACCTGCTAATGTTAAGGCAATCAGAAGCTTTCTGGGGTATGCAGGATTCTACAGGAGGTTTATAAAGGATTTTTCAAAAATTGCAAAACCCCTGAGCAATCTGCTAGCTGCTGACACGCCATTTGTGTTTGACACAGAGTGTCTGCAGGCGTTTGAGACTCTGAAAGCTAAGCTGGTCACAGCACCAGTTATTTCTGCACCAGACTGGACTTTACCATTTGGACTAATGTGTGATGCCAGTGACCACGCCATTGGTGCAGTACTGGGGCAGAGGCATGACAAGCTTCTGCATGTCATTTATTATGCTAGCCGCGTTTTAAATGATGCCCAGAAAAATTACACAACCACAGAAAAGGAATTGCTTGCAGTGGTTTATGCCATTGACAAGTTTAGATCATACTTAGTAGGATCAAAAGTGATTGTGTACACTGACCATGCTACTCTTAAATATCCACTCACAAAACAGGATTCAAAACCCAGGCTCATAAGATGGGTGTTGCTTCTGCAAGAGTTTGATATAGAAATAAGAGACAGAAAAGGGACAGAGAACCAAGTGGCTGATCATCTGTCCCGGATAAAACCAGTAGAAGGGGAGTTTACCCCCTTTATTGAGATCTCTGAGACCTTTCCGGATGAGCATTTGTTTGCCATTCAGGAAACACCATGGTTTGCAGACATTGCAAACTATAAAGCTGCAAGGTTCATACCCAAGGAGTACAGTAGGCAACAAAAGAAAAAATTAATTACTGATTCAAAGTACTACTTGTGGGATGAACCCTATCTCTTTAAGAGATGTGCAGACGGAATAATCCGTAGGTGTGTGCCTAGAGAAGAAGCACAGAGGATCTTATGGCACTGCCATGGATCACAATATGGAGACCATTTCGGAGGTGAGCGAACGGCCACCAAGGTCCTCCAATGTGGCTTCTACTGGCCTACACTCTATAAAGATTCCCGAGAGTTTGTACGTAACTGTGACAGTTGCCAAAGAGCTGGTAATCTGCCTCATGGTTACGCCATGCCTCAACAAGGAATCTTGGAGATTGAGTTGTTTGATGTATGGGAAATTGACTTCATGGGACCTTTCCCACCATCATACTCAAACACTTATATTCTGGTGGTAGTCGACTATGTATCAAAATGGGTAGAGGCCATTGCCACACCCACCAATGATACTAAAACAATGCTGAAGTTCCTCCAGAAACATATCTTCAGCAGGTTTGGTGTCCCTAGAGTACTAATCAGTGATGGGGGCACTCACTTCTGCAACAAACAACTTTACTCTGCCATAGTCTAGTATGGGATTCGCCACAAGGTGGCGACTCCATATCATCCACAGACAAATGGGCAAGCTGAAGTTTCTAACAGAGAACTAAAAAGAATCCTGGAATGGACTGTAAGTACCTGTAGAAAGGATTTGGCAAGAAGCTTGGATGATGCTCTGTGGGCTTACAGAACAGCATTCAAGACCCCTATAGGGACCTCTCCATACCAACTTGTGTATGGTAAGGCCTGTCATCTGCCCGTGGAACTGGAACATAAGGCCTACTGGGCAACCAGATTCCTAAACTTTGATGCCAAATTAGCCGGAGAAAAAAGATTGCTCCAGCTGAATGAGCTAGAGGAATTCAAACTCACTGCTTTCGAAAATGCCAAGCTTTATAAAGAGAAATAAAAAAGGTGGCATGACAGAAAGCTGTCATCTAGAGTCTTTGAACTAGGACAAAAGGTTCTATTGTTTAACTCTAGGCTCAGCCTGTTCCCCGGGAAACTGAAATCCCGGTGGAGGGGACCATATGTGATTACAAGTGTATCACCATATGGTTATGTGGAGCTTCAATACATTGATTCTGATAAGAAGTTCATTGTTAATGGACAGAGAATCAAGCATTATCTTGAAGGCAATATTGAGCAAGAGTGCTCAAGGCTGAGGCTAGATTAAAAGCTCAGCAAGGTCCAGCTAAAGACAATAAAGAAGCACTTATTGGGAGGCAACCCAATGTTATTTAACTATATCTCTTTATTTTATATTGCTATTTTATGTTTTCCTTAGGTTGATGATCATGTGAAGTCACAAAAACAACTGAAAAATCAAAAACAGAATGAAAAACAGCATTAAAAATAGCACACCTTGGAGGAGGAACAGTCTGGCGTTTAAACGCCAGAAACAGGCACCAAGCTGGCGTTTAACGCCAGAAGCAAGCATCTACTTGGCGTTAAACGCCAGAAACAAGCTACATTTGGGCGTTTAACGCCAAAAACAGCCAGCAGTCTGGCGTTAAACGCCAAGATTGCACAGTAAGGGCGTTTTACACGCCAGGGATGTTAAGTCCTTAACCCCACTGGATCTGTGGACCCCACAGGATTCCCACCTCTTCTTCTCTCCTTATTACACCTTTCCATAACACTCTTTCCCAAATTAACCTCCACCAATCACCTCCATTACTCCTCCAAAATCATCATACAACCCACCTACACCCACCCACTCAAATTCAAACCACTCAAACCTCTCCATCTCATCTATTTTCTTCTTCTTCTACTACTTTCTTTCTTTTGCTCGAGGACGAGCAAACATTTTAAGTTTGGTGTGGAAAAAGCAGTGCTTTTTTTTTGTTTTTCCATAATCACTAATGCCTCAAGGGATGCACTTCCCTCCACAAAATTATTGGGAGCAAATCAACACTTCCCTAGGAGAATTAAGTTCCAACATGGAACAACTAAGGGTGGAGCACCAAGAGCACTCCATCATCCTCCATGAAACTAGAGAAGATCAAAGAGCTATAAGAGAGGAGCAACAAAGACAAAGAAGAGACATAGAGGAGCTCAAGAGCACCATTGGTTCTTCAAGAAGAGGAAGACGCCACCCTCACTAAGGTGGACTCATTCCTTAATCTCCTTGTTCTTATTTTTCTGTTTTTCATTTACTGTGCTTTTTGTTTATGTTTGTGTTTTGTTACATGATCATTAGTGTCTAAGTGTCTATGCCTTAAAGTTATGAATATGAATCCATCACCTTTCTTAAATGAAAAATGTTTTTTAATTGAAAAAGAAAAAGAAGTACATGAATTTCAAATTTTAAAACAGTTTAATTATTTTGATGTGGTGGCAATACTTCTGTCTTTCTGAATGAATGCTTGAACAGTGCATATTTTTTATATTGTTGATTCATGAATGTTAAAATTGTTGGCTCTTGAAGAATGATGAAAAAGGAGAAATGTTATTTGATAATATGAAAAATCATAAAAATGATTCTTGAAGCAAGAAAAAACAGTGAATACAAAAGCTTGCAGAAAAAAAATAGCGAAAAAAAAATAAAAGAAAAAGCAAGCAGAAAAGCCAATAGCCCTTAAAACCAAAAGGCAAGGGTAATAAAAAGGATCCAAGGCTTTGAGCATCAGTGGATAGGAGGGCTTAAAGGAATAAAATCCTGGCCTAAGCGGCTAAACCAAGTTGTCCCTAACCATGTGCTTGTGGCGTGGAGGTGTCAAGTGAAAACTTGAGACTGAGCGGTTAAAGTCGAGATCCAAAGCAAAAAGAAGAGTGTGCTTAAGAACCCTGGACACCTCTAATTGGGGACTCTAGCAAAGCTGAGTCACAATCTGAAAAGGTTCACCCAGTCATGTGTCTGTGGCATTTATGTATTCGGTGGTAATACTGGAAAACAAAGTGCTTAGGGCCACGGCCAAGACTCATAAAGTAGCTGTGTTCAAGAATCAACATACTGAACTAGGAAAGTCAATAACACTATCTGAATTCTAAGTTCCTATAGATGCCAATCATTCTGAACTTCAAAGGATGAAGTGAGATGCCAAAACTGTTTAGAAGCAAAAAGCTAATAGCCCCGCTCATCTAATTAATACTGATCTTCACAGATGTTTTTGGGATTCATTGTATATTCTCTTCTTTTTATCTTATTTGATTTTCAGTTGCTTGGGGACAAGCAACAATTTAAGTTTGGTGTTGTGATGAGCGGATAATTTATACGCTTTTTGGCATTGTTTTTAGTATGTTTTTAGTATGATTTAGTTAGTTTTTATTATATTTTTATTAGTTTTTAAATAAAAATCATATTTCTGGATTTTACTATGAGTTTGTGTATTTTTTTTGTAATTTCGGGTATTTTCTGGCTGAAATTGAGGGAGTTGAGCAAAAATCTGATTCAGGCTGAAAAAGGACTGCAGATGCTGTTGGATTCTGACCTCCCTGCACTCGAAATGGATTTTCTGGAGCTACAAGAGTCCAAATGGTGCGCTCTCAATTGCGTTGGAAAGTAGACATCCAAGGCTTTCCAGAAATATATAATAGTCCATACTTTACTCAAGGATAGACGACGTAAACTGGCGTTCAACGCCAATTTCATGTTGCAGTCTGGCGTCAAACGCCAGAAACAGGTTACAAATTGGAGTTGAACGCCAGAAACAGGTTACAACCTGGCGTTCAACTCCAGAAACAGCCTAGGCACGTGAAAAACTTAAGTCTCAGTCCCAGCACACACCAAGTGGGCCCCAGAAGTGGATTTTTGCACCAATTATCTTAGTTTATTCATTTTCTGTAAACCTAGGTTACTACTTTAGTATTTAAACAACTTTTAGAGATTTATTTTGCAACTCATGACATTTTAGATCTGAACTTTGTACTCTTTGACGGCATGAGTCTCTAAACTCCATTATTGGGGGTGAGGAGCTCTGCTGTGTCTCAATGAATTAATGTAAGTATTTCTGTTTTTCATTCAAACACGCTTGTTTCTATCTAAGATGTTCATTCGCACTTCAATATTATGAATGTGATGATCCGTGACACTCATCACCATTCTCAATCTATGAACGTGTGCCTGACAACCACTCCCGTTCTACCTTCGATTGAATGAATATCTCTTGGATTCCTTAATCAGAATCTTCGTGGTATAAGCTAGAATCCATTGGCAGCATTCTCGAGAATCCGAAAAGTCTAAACCTTTCAGGGATTGAATGAATGTGACGAGCTTCAAACTCACAAAGGTTGGGCATAGTGACAGACGCAAAAGGACCAACGGATCCTATTCCAGGATGAGTGAGAACCAACAGATGATTAGCCGGGCGGTGACAGCGCACCTGGACCATTTTCACTGAGAGGACGGATGGTAGCCATTGACAACGGTGATCCACCAACATACAGCTTGCCATAGAAGGACCTTGCGTGCGTGAAGAAGAAGACAGGGGAAAGCAGAGATTCAGAAGACAAAGCATCTCCAAAACTCCAACATATTCTCCATTACTGCAGAACAAGTATTTATTTCATGCTCTTTTATTTTTCGCAATTCAAACTGATAAATATAATTGATATCCTGACTAAGAATTACAAAATAACCATAGATTGCTTCAAGCCAACAATCTCCGTGGGATTCGACCCTTACTCACGTAAGGTATTACTTGGACGACCCAGTGCACTTGCTAGTTAGTTGTGCGAATTTGTGAGAAATAGTAATATTGACATTGACATACACAATTTCGTGCACCAATAATTGACTAGAATTTAGGGTTTATTCTTTTTATAATTCACAAGGAATATTGCATCAAACTTCTTGTGTTAAAATCTCTCAATAAAATAATGTTGTTGAAAGGAAACATCAACACATACTCAATGTTGCACAAGCATTAATATTTCAATCTCACTTACCAAAAGTTTTTTAGTTTTTTGCTATTGCACAAACAACACATTTAATAAATCGATTACCTTCACTCTTTTTAAAAGGAAAAATTCCATATTTCGTACTACTCGATGAAAATGCTAACATTAGTAATCTAAAAGTTTTTGGGTGTCTGGCATTTGCATCCACCTTAACACAAGGAAGAAAGAAAATTGATAAAAGGACTCGCAAGAGTGTGTTTCTTGGTTATAAAGATGGAACAAAGGGATTTATTCTATTTGATCTTTGTACTGGAGAACTTTATCTCTCTAGAAACGTGGTATTTTATAAGCATATTTTTTTCCTTTTACATGCCTTCAAATTGTGACACTAATGGCAAATTACATTTTCCTACATCAATTTCCATTAATCTTAATTTTGAAGAACTTGATTTTAGTTGCAATTTTAAGGATCTATTCAACATCTTATATCCATCTCAATTAGCACCTTTGAATCATCATTCATCTCATGTATCCATTGTTCTTATCACTTCAAATGTGCATGCATCCAACACCAATCCACTAAGCACATTAGTGCAAGATGCATCTATTACTACTCTATCCCTACATCATATAGGTGAAGAGGAGCCCACAAGCATTCATCCCCCACAAGCATTCATCCCGTAGAGTCTAAAAGATCCACCCGTATACGTAAGAGGCCTAATTACTTTCAAAATTATCATTGCATGCTAATTCGGACAGGTAACTCTAGTGTTCTTTCATGTTTAAAGCATTATGGTTTGCCTCATATGTTGCACTATAGGAAGCTATCCCCTACCCATAGAGCCTTCTCCTTGGCCATCACTACAATCATAGAGCTGAAGACATATCAATAGGATATGTTATGTGAATATTGGATAAATGCTATCATTGTAGAGTTGCTCGCCTTTGAGAAAAACAAAACCTAGATAGTCACTACCTTACTTTCTGGAAAACGTGCCATTGGATGTAAATTGTAAATAGGTCTTCAGGGAGAATATTATTGTAAATAGGTCTTCAGGGAGAATAATAACTTTAATGATAGTGTGAAATGACACAAAGCACATCTTGTGGCTAAGGATTTCAGTCAAATAGTTAGCTATGATTATTTTAAGATGTTTAGTCCAGTTATCAAGCTTACAACCTTGAGAATCATCTTGACACTTACTGTAGTGAAGGGCTGGGAGCTTCATCAATTAGATGTAAACATTGTCTTCTTGCATGGTAAGCTACAAGTGGAAGTGTACATGGTTTCCCCACCTGGCCTTGAAGTTTCAAAAGATGCTGTGTGCAAGTTTGACTGATCCCTATATGGTCTGAAATAGGCAACCTAGCAATGGAATCTGCGTTTGGATGGATTTTTTTCAGCAGCATGGCTTCCATAAGTCAAGTCATGATCAATCACTATTTACAAAGTGCAATGACAATGGTTTGACAATTATCATTGTGTCTATTGATGATTTAGTGCTTTCGGGTGAAAATGAGGTAGAGATTGCTACAATCAAGCAAGCACTTGGCAAAAAATTTAGTATTAAGGACTTGTCACAAATTGAAGTTTTTCTTGATATGGAGGTCGCTCAAAGTGCATTTGGGATTGCATTGTATAAGAGAAAATATATTCTAGATCTTTTAAAAGAATATGAGATGTTGGAGGCCAAACCAGTTATTTTGTGCAATAGAAACTTTAGCAAAGAAAGTGGTTTCAAACTAACAGATTTGACTTAGTATAGAAGATTTCTAGAGAGGTTGTTGTATCTTACTAATACCCGTTTAGCAATTGCATTTCTCATTGAGAAGTCTAGACAATTTTTTTACTGTGCCACCAATAAACACTACAAGGCAGCACTACAGATTCTACGTTACCTCAAGCAAGAGCCAGCAAAATGGCTTTTGTTTTCTTGCAATACCAAGCTTAATATCTCTTTGGATTTGTCAACTTTGACTGGGCTACCTGTGGAAACACTCATAGATCTATTACTGGATACTGCTTCTTTTTAGGATCCTCTCTCATGTCGTGGAAGAGCAAGAAGCAGACTATGGTGACCTGTTTTTCCTCTAAAGCAGAGTACCGGGTGATGATGCAGGCCACCAAAGAGATATAGTGGCTGCTCTATCTCTTAGGAGAGTTTCAAGTTGTGCATTCATAGCCCTTAATCTCTATTGTGATAACCAATTTGCCTTACACATTGCTGCGAATCCTATCTTCCACAAGTGGACAAAACACATTGAAGTGGACTGTCAAATTATGCAGGAGAAGTCACAAGCGGGGGTTTTAAATTTACTACCGATTACCTCTTCTAATCAAACGGCCAATCTGCTCACTAAGATTTGGCTCTGGATCCGTTTAATTCGCTCATTAGCAAGTTGGGTATGTTGGATCTGCATATACCAACTTGGGAAAAGTTGTTGGTGATATGTTGATGCTGTTGCTCTGCACAATTTGGAGATGTCTATTTTGGTCACATATTCCAACTTGAGCGAGGTTGTTGAGCATGGTGTTAAGCAAGTTAGGAATGTTCAGCAAGTTAATTAATTTTAGTAGTAGTTCATTTAGGCTAATAAGAGTTTGTTCGAGTTTGTTAGAATTTGTTGTGATTATTCAACATCTAGTTAGTTAGACTGTGACTATAAAAAAGTCTCTAATAGTAAAGTTTGTCAGATTCTCTCATTCTAATTTCTGCACTCAATAAAAGAAGGAGATTCTTCAGCTCCTCAAATTTCTTTATCTTCTTCCTTCTTTTTCTCATCTTCTCATTTCCTCGCCAAAAAACTTGATCCTTCACATAATTTTAGTAATTTGCTCTTCTTTTCTTTGGAACTATACTCTATATTATTAGAGTGTAGATTGTAGAGTTATTTTTTCTAAAGAAAAAAGTGTTGAAAAAATAAAATACAATTAATTAAAAATACATATCTTTGGTTGCATTTGTTTCCAGATACAGAACACTGAGACACGAACACTAAGACACAAAATCGTGTTTGCCAGATGAGACATAGACAGAAATCCTAAATTACTATATTTTGTGTTTATCCTAACAAAAAAAATACAGACACTAACAAAAAATATAACTTATATTTCATTTTTTTATTATTTTTATTAATTTTTTATAATTATATTTTTTAAATTTTTTAAATAAAAAATAAAAAATTTGAATTTTTATAATTTATTTTAATTTATTAATAAATAAAATACAAAACATTAATTTTTGTATTTTTATTTTTTGTCCTTTCTTTTAGTATTTTGTCTTATATCTTATTTTCAAAACCAAACACACTTTTTTTTTTATCAGTATATTAGTACCTGTCTCTTTAATCATATAATTACAAACAAATCTTTTGATTAATCTCCAGGATTATGTCGCACATGATCACCTGAACATAAGTGGCTTCTTCATTTATTATTTATTTATTTTAAATCTTATTTATCAATATTTATTATAGCTGACCCAGCAATTGTTTGATATCTTAGTGGTCTGTTTCAGTACAGAGATTAATTGGCACTTAATCTTAATTTCCATGGTTCTCACCAAGTTGACCTATTGTAATTTTGCATTTTGGGTTAACTATTAGTTTAATATTCAAAATATTCAAGTGCTGATAAAAAAAAATTTAAAAATTATTATTGATAAAATAATTTTTAAATAATTTAAAAATACAACAAAAAATTATAAATATGATATTTTTTATAAATAATAAAAAAAATTTTATTTAACAAACAACTTAATTATTTATTTGATTTAAATTTTTGTGACAATATTTAAATAAATATTTATAAAGTACACACAAAATTCGAAGCAAAATTTGAATTCTAAATTTTTTTTTATCTTTTAAAAAACTGTGATCATTCACAATAAATTTTTTTAATTTTACTTGATAAAAAATTATTAATTTTAAGAATAAAAAAATCTTATTTTTCTAATAATGATTGTAAAAATTTACAATAAAATTTGATCTTTAAAATTGATTTTTAAAATATATATTTGATGTCTAATATTTTTATCGTATTTTTAAATTTTTTAAAAATTTATTTATTGTTAGCATCTTTTTAATTTTTTTGTACAACGACTTAAATTTCGGATATCATTTTAATAGTTTACTCTCTCCATTTATTTGATTGAGTGACGATCGCTCTTTCCTTTAATTGGCATGTCTTAATAAATTGGCAAGTGGAATACAAGATTGGGGATTGAGGGATCCACATTTGATGGAACTAACATGTCGCCATTCATAAGCATGTATCGTGTTCAAGATTTTTTTGAAGTTTCAGACGAATTAGATTTATGATTAAAAATTGAAAGTTATGCCTTTATTACCTTATACATTTATTGTTTTACTATAATAGTATAATATGATCATATTTAACAGAAATATATGATAAAATTTTTTCACTTCTTTCTTCTTTTTAATTTTTTTTTTCTCTCCAATGATTCAATATTTACATTTTTAGCAATTTATGTTAGAAGTATAGATCATTAACATTAGTTATGAATTATGATTAGTATTTAGTTTAAGTGGTGATGAAAGAGTTTTACGGCGTTAAAACATATAATTAAATATTTTTTTTTTCAAAAAGATAGAAAAACTCGAACTCGTGATCTCTAGGTAAGTATGAAAAGACTATGTCATTTGAGTTATAACTCGTTGATAATTAAAATTAAAACAGATACTTAAATAAGATAGAAAAAATGATACTAATGATGATACACCACCGAAATGAATGTGTTACACTGTACATGGAATTTATAGAAAGCAATATAACTTTTTTCTTACTCATCAAGTCCAAGTAGTAGGGTATATAGAAAAATTTCTATAATGTTATTATATAGGTATATCAATGAGAGAGTGACCCAGATATTTTACTTAAAAGGATGAATTCCTATCTACATAAGCCATATATGATAAAAGGCAAAGAAAAATAACAATTAATAATTCAAATGGAAAGCAAATTAATAGTGGTGGTGTATGTAATAATAACTCAAATAAGGGTGGTCCAATAATACTGGTTCCTTGATCAAAGGCATAATCAATCATACAGAGCAAGCATCCAAGCGCAATGAGCCTAGATTGTCACTACTTCACCATGTTTTTCTTCATACACTATGGTCCATCTAGTGCAGTAGTAGTGGCACAGTTTTTATGAACATGGGGTTATAGTAGACAGAAGCGTATGGATGTGATTGCGAGAATAAGTTGTTAAATTCAATGTGTGGCCATAGCCATAGCCCATATGGATGTCATGCAAATGGGGAAATTAAAGTCATAAGATTAAATGCATGACAATTGCCCAACATGCATGTTACTTTAATTTTATTTTTCCTGCAAAGACATGGGAATAAAGCCATGGTGGCGCGCTTGTGCTATGTATATATAAAAAATATGTATATATAATAGGATCATTTTAATATGATTATGTTAGAGTAATTGCGATAATTATAATATTTTAAAAAATGTGTTACTTAAAAAAATATTATCAAAATATAAAAGAGAATATAATTTTAATTTTAACGATGTTTATATAATCACCATAATCACTATAGCATATATATATATATATATATATATATATATATATATATATATGTTACTGCGTGGGAAAAAAAAAAAAGAAAAAGAAAAAAAGATATACCTTGTGTCGGGGATACGGGGCTAAATGACAATATTGTTCTCTTTCTCTGAGTTGGGCCTTCAAAGTATTTTGTAGAGAAGAAATTCTTTGTGCTAAATTAAAGTAGCTTTTTCAGGATGTGAATTACCTGTTCAACCCCTTAACTTTAACAATTATAAGTAGTTGGTTATTAAAATGCATGATCTTCAAAGTAATAATAAAGAGTTGCTGCTATTGGTTCAAAAGCTATGTCTTTAAGGTAGTTGCTACCCTGCTTCCAATCCATTATGAATCATTTATGGCAAAGTGGTATCAAATTCACAACCTGTGGTATTTTAGGTGCAAACATTCAATGATATGATCCCCATATAGGAATTGGATAATTAAGATCTGTGTTCTTCTTCTGAATGAATGGAAGGACTGTCTGAAATATTCAGAGGGTATGCTTTTGAGGGTGATATAAACAGGCTGGATATATGGTCACGAGTATGCAGAAGCTAATTGAAGAGTAGAAGTAGTAGTCATAGTCAGTGATTGAACCGTCTTTATTGCTAGCGGGACCTAGTAGTAGTGTGCATGCATCAATATCTGAGTTAGTCTCACTACACTCCAGAGTAAGGACGTTATACATAAAGATAATTATTGTGGATTCATGTGTCATGTTATTGAGTGGATTAAGAACATCAGATCATACAAGATATGAGAGAATAGCTAGAGGGAATCCATGTATAGATTAATAGTGTAATTTCAATTATATAAATTTATCAATACACAGCACGCAAGAAATTAAAAGGCCCCAAAGACCTTTTTATATTTCTTTAGCCAATGAGGCCACTATAGAGAGGGAGGTTCGTTCTCCCTTGAAAACAAATAAAAAAATTACAAAAATGTAAACTATAGACTATAGAGGCGCATGCTTCCATCACACACGCGTGGACACCAGGGGCAAATGGGTCCTGTGTATATAATTTGGCCAAAGCTCGAGGCCAAAAAAGAAAAATAAAAATTAAAGCAATTCCCGCCAAAAATAAAACAGAAGAAAAAGAAATGAAAAAAAAAAACAACACATGCACACGCATACGTGGCGCGCACCAGAAGCGTCTTCACGCGCGGTATTAAGAAAAGTCCAGAAAATGTAGCTGCTTCAATTTATTACCTTCTTTTCTTTTTTTTTTTTCTTCTGTTTTTACTGTTGTGGAAATTAAATAAATAATCCCATCATTTAAGAAACGTGTTGTTGAAGAAGCAAAGATCTTGCTGGCCAGGATGATAAGCTTGACTTGTGAATTCCAATGATGGGAAAGAGCTCACAAGATTTCAAGAGTTTCAAATCCCCTCATAAGGTTTTGCCAAACCATACATTGATGACTGTTTTCTTTATTTTTTCCTTCCATAAACAGTGTCCTACTACACCAATAGTTTACCAAAACGCAACTTCTTTGACGATGAATAATTCAACATTCACCACTTCTTTCTTTCCACACTTACACACTTACACGTCCAAACTATATTATTAAATGCTACTGTTCTTCGGTTCTTCCCCTTCACTCTTTCTTTTTCTCAATAGCTTCCTTACTTTTCCACATCATGATCCCCTTCCCTTGGGAATCTGCAAATAAAGCCATTGATGAATGGCAATACCCACCAACAAAAACAATAATTACAATGATAGAACCTCAAGACTCTCTCATCTCATCATCTCATACGACATTTTTTTTTATTTTATTTCTTAATGTACACTCACCCATCAAGTCAATTCTTAACTCAAAAAACCCTCTCAAAAAAGTTGAGTTTTCTGCACAACTTGGACCACCACCTTATTAATTATTTCTTTCCTTTTCTTCTCTCATTTTTTATTACACTTGTTTTTTTTTTTTTGTTCTTTTGTGTTTCTGTTTTTTTTCTCCTCTTCAAGGGGCGTTTCCTTTGTGATCATCTACCCAGAAACAGTTATTTAATTTCCTCCTTTTATAAGACAATCAGAATGCAGAGGATGAAGTAGACGATGACAACGACGACGACGATGATAACAATGAGGAGACACTTGACCTCGTTAGGGGCCGAGTCGTCATCACTCGCAGCTGTGGTAACACCTTAGGAGTCTTCCTCTGATTATTATCAATCACAAGTAGCTCTTGCATTAATTGGTAGCAACCTCTAATTTTCTCCTACACCAACCAATGCAAATACATGTATCTTAATTGAACCTTGGTGTTTTTCACTTGAATAAATAAGATGCAGTTTCTCATTTAATCTTAAAAAATTTAGTACCATAAAAATATGCTGATATGTATATATATGCTTACTTTTCTAAGCCCCTGGCACCAGGATTCGGCATGCTCAGGCTTGACGAGGGACCAATTTGGAATTTCGTTAGCTGCACATAGTATGGCCGTAGCAGCAATGCATGATGGCCAGTATGCAAGAAAGCTAGCCTCTGAAATAATAAATATAATATAATATAATACATACTGAACAGAAGAACTCATTGAAGTTACAACAGAAAATGCATGCCTTCACAATCCACTCTATCTTCTAGTAGCTTTTTTAGTATATCCTCTTCCTTTCCATATTGAGGATCAATTTGAAGTTTTTATATGCAGTTAGATCAGACACATTGATTTATGTACCAAAAAAGGTGATTAAAGAAGACCATCAATGTAGAATGCAAGGAGTAGTATCCACTTTTAACCATCTTAATTAGGAGAGATTTATTATATGTATGTATCAGTTTAAATAGGTACAGGAGCGATGGATCGGAGTACCTTGGATATTGGATAATATGATTTGTGTAGCCCGTGAAATGAGGAATCTAGTAAAAGTTCCAGTTGAATCCAACTTGCAAGCAAAGAAACCGAGAAAGCTAAATGGGGTGACTGATCTTAGCCTCCAATCCAGGACACCCAGAACAAGCAGCTCCATCCTTTGAATTGTTCTGGGCTCAAAAATGTATTTGGCACCTTCTACCTGTATACATTTGATTATGAATATTAATAACAGTAAGCCCTATTCAGCATGTAATTAAATTAATTAGAAAATTACTTAAAAGATGACTTTAATTTATTAAATCATCAATCATCAAGAATGTGACTCTGACATGGTTTCATTACACTCAATAAAGAATGTGGCCACACATGCAGGACAATACCTGAAGGTCCAAGAGAGAAGGGACAAGAGGCTCTTCCATCTTTGCCGCTAGAGACAAGCATGCAATAGATAGAAGTTGCAGCGGCCACCCATTTGTTTGCTGTAAACAAATAATTATATACATCAATCAAATAGTAGTAATAAACATAACAAGCTAGTAATAATTATTTCATTTTGACTTTATCGTGACTTTCGGACACATATTCCCACGTGTAATGCACGTGCCTAGATGAGAGCACGAGAGACTACAGCTAGCTTTCCGCAGTAAAAGCACTATAAACTTCTCTCCATTCATAATGGACATTTATTTAAGTGAATTTCGTATATTAAATCTATATTCAAGAGAAATCATCATATGTGCGTTAACCTTTAAAACCCGTGAAAGGATAACATAAAAAAGCGAATAAGAAAGTTCAAGAATATTTTACTGTACAAATGAAGTTGCAATGAATGATAATATTACTGAGAATGGAACAGTGCTTCTTGCATCCTTTTGATTCAACGTAAAAGATTCAAAACAATTAATTAGAATTTATTGTACCTAATAAGAGGCAAGTGTAATAGGTCACACGCAACCTAACTCAGCAATACAACGAAAAAATAGCAACGTGTACGTACTGTAGACGACAGTACTATAACATCAATATGAATGGCACTAAGTTTCTCCACCAATTGATGATATAATATCAAAGTTTAGTACTTACAAAAAAGTAATATAATATTTTATTGATGATATATGATCAATAAAAAAAGTTTTATGTCATATCACTAACATGTGATTATGTTATGTATTCATCGTAATAATCAAACATGATTTTCTTTATAAAACTAATTTTATACATTAATATTATAAAATAACTATATTTTTCCAAATAAAGTTTTAATATCATAATATGTAGTTTCTAGAGTAAAATATCTATCTTGATAGGTAAATTTGTTGAACATTTTATTAGTTGATAACATAAAATTGTTCCACATTAATAAACAACCTTTTTACATAAAAACTGTAAATATTTTTATTATGTTTTTATAATGTATTTTAAGTTACCATCTATTTGAATACTTTATTTAAATAATAATTTAAAGCCACTCCCCACTCAGTACTGAATCCACTCACTGTATAAATGAAATGATTCAAAGGTCATCGTTCACTTATTATTTTACTTTTTACCTATTTCACATAGGTGAATCCAAAAACTTAAAAATAAAATCCAAAGTTGAATTCCTGTTTTGTTATCAGCGCACTTGCCCATTTTCACATTTTAGAAAAGTCATTCATAAATAATAATTACTGTATAGAATAATTTTCTTTTTCTACGCACATGACAAGTAGATGATAATAATTTATATATATAATATAACAATCGTCCGAACAAAGAAACACACAATTTCAGCTTTTATATTTTTTTAAATATTAATTTATTTTCCGAAACTGAACATCTGAACTTCACAGAACTCACCGGCAACTGCCGAGAGTTCAAGAATCGATCCATGTAGTTGACGGAAAGATACGCGGTCAACGGCTGAAAACCGTAGTAAGCCTGCACCTGCAACCGCCAGATTCCAAACCAACTCAATCATCAAGATCGAAGAATAATAAGAATAAAAAAACTAGATCTATAATCTGAACCGATTCACTTAGAGGAAGTTACCACCGCGCCACCTGCGCATTTTAGCATCTTTTGGTCCGTTACTGCGCGCGTGGCAATATCGTAATATAAATGAAACGAGTGTCCAATACCTTGAGAATCCAGGCAACGGATTCTTCTCTTGCGGAGGCATCCAGCGAGTGAGATTGGAACCTCGAGAGGTACTCGAATCCAGGGACGAAGTTTTGTTCGTCTTCGAGGAATCCGGCTATGGACTCCTCCTCCTCCATCGGCGGCAGCGGCGGAGATAATGAGTCGAAGTCGGAGAAGGAGGAAGCGGATTCCGGAGACTCTTCGGAGAGGATTCCGGAGGTGTCCTCGGCGCAGAAAAGATCGGAGTCAGAGAAGAAGTCGGAGCAGGAGATCGACATGGCGATCGGCGGTTTTTCGTCATTCTATTGCCATGGCGTTGAAAAGTGAGCGGTTGCCGGAATGTGACCGGAGAAGTCGCCGGAACGATGAGTTTGAGGGGGAGAAAGAGGGTGAGTGGGTGTGTGTGGAAGGGGGAGTGTGAGTGTTGAATGAAAGGTACGTGCAGAGTTTTCATCTGTTTGTTTGAATATAAATATGCGTTTCCTAGCTCAGTTTATTTATTTTCTTTTTTTCTTTTCTTTTGTTAGGTTAATTTTGATCCTCACTCTCGAGCCATGTCTAAAAGTAAAAGTTTTATTTTTAAAGAAAAATTAAGTTATTTATAAAGTTTTGAAATAATAGGCGAGTTTTCTTCAAATCTAAGCACAGTATACATACTACCTAAATTAATAACTACTATATTACTAAAGAGTTAAATTTTAAAGTAGTCTTTGAATTTACACTTAAATTTTAAAGCGATTTCTAAAGTTAATAATTATTTAAATTTATTCTCGAAATCACTCTCCGAAACTCATAATAGTCCCTAAAATAATTTCTGTTCATCCTTACCATCGGAAGGACTGAAACGACGTCGTTTTGTATTTATACAAAAAAAATTTTAATCCCCAGCATAACGTGGTTCTGTATTTATAAAAAAAAACATAATCCCCAATTATCTTCACCAATTCTCTTCTTCACGCTATTCTTCTTCTTCTTCAACTTCATAGTAGCAACAACAACAACCACATCATCATTGCAAACAATAGTTAAATTATCAAACTCATATTAGTTTATGTAAACATCCGATGATCATGTCCAAGCCAATAATTTGATTTAAATAACAAATTTTTTTATAAATCATAGCAGCGGCAATAATAACATGCAACAACATCACATCGATCAACAACAAAAATTAAAACATAAGCATCCAAAAAAGAATAAATAAAGGGGAAGAAGAAGCAGAGCAGACCAGCACAGTAAAAGGAAGAAACAGGCTGCCAGAGCAGAAACATGCACAAGAGGAGGCGCCACGGCAGCCCAAAAGCAAATTTATGAGAAAGGCGACGGCGGCAAAAGAGGCAACGCCCACAGCACCGAGCAGCCTAAGCACAAGAACGGGAGAGAAACACTAGAATCGTAGATTGTAGAGCTGTAGGTTAGGGTATGATTGGGTAATAATTAAGGTAGCGAGAATCGCGTTCTTTCTCGTGGAATTGGACATTTCTACGCTTCAAGAAAAGTTATTCGTCTCTCTCCATTCACGCTTATGGCATCGAATGAGGCAGGGAATAGTAGAATCGCCATCCAAGCGCGTGGAATCGCGGACCGAGGCGCTTCCACTGCATCAAACTTGGCTGCTCAAAGAGGGAAAAAAATGGAGCCTGTTGGTGACATTTAACTTGTCTCGCAGTTTAGGTAGTCATCGGGGTTCGTGAAATCCGTAAGAACCGTAAATTAATTAACTGATTAATTAACGTAAAATAATAATAATTAAATTTTCCCAAAAATAGGATACAAAAATTTAGAATATGAATTAAGAAATTTAAATATGATTTTTGGACTCAATAGATTTTTCTCAGTTAGAAAATGTAATATTCTGCAAAAAATTGCGAACCGGCAGATTAACCGGCCGAACCGGTTTAAGTCTGTCCAGTACTGTGCGAGAATAATTAAAAACAGTAGAAAACATTTAGAATTGAAAACCGGACATTAATTTTAAAGGTTTGGCCCGAAATTGAACCAAACGGACCAAAATTACTAACGGGTTGGACCGGGTCCAAGTTGGGCCCAAGCCCAACATATATATAAGCTTAAATGAATCCCTGTTCAGCTACTTCATCCTTATAAACACAACAACATAGCTACAAGTGAGAAGAGAGTGAGGGTTCTATTTTTACTATTCATCATCAACTTCTCAAGCTCATATCTCGAGCTACGGTACTCCGATTCGCGTGCCGTCAGTGGCTACACGAAACTCTCGCCAAACCCGTTACTTTCATCTAACTTTTGTTGGTAAGATTTTGAATTTTCATCTATTTTCCTCTGTCCTAAGAATTTCGAGTTTGTAGATTTTGGTTTTGAGTGAAATTTGTGTTTTGAGTGAAATTTGTGTTTTGGTTGTTTAGGTACTAATCATTAGAGAGGGAGTGTTGGATTCTATCCCAAATTTCAGTGGATAAGGTAAAGTTTCTCTAGAACCTTTGTAAATTGATATATTATGAGTATTAGGTTTTGATTTATATGAAATATATGATGTTAGTTTGAATATTGGAGCTTGTTGGAATTGTCTTGGATACTTGGGAGCATTTGGAGTTGGATTGGTAACTTGGTTGTGTTTGGAACCTTGATTTGTACTCAATCTTGGATTTTTGTGCATATTGGAAATCGGCCAAGATATGGTTTCGGTTTTCTCTATGTAATATATAATATTTCTAGACACTTAGGCTTGTGACCCATAGGATAGGTTTGGATTGAATTGGTTGTTAAAACTTGGTTGATTGATAATGTATGATGAATTGATGATTTGGATGATTTATATGAATAAATGTTGTTGATGTTGATAATTGATATTGAAGTTTGAGATTGAGGTTGAATGAGATTGATTATGATGATTGTTAGTGATATAATGATGATGGATGAATGTGTTGGATGAGAAATGATTTTAGTGTGATATATTTGATAATTAGGGTTGAGGATTGTATAATGAGAGTGAAAACTTGGTGAGAGTGGTGAATTGAGATACAAAAAGGGTAAGTTCTGATGTGAATAAGAGTTTAATGTAGTTTTGATTTGGTTTGGTTGTGAAATTTGGAAGTTGAGAACCTTGTGAATTTTGGTAAAAATCAGTTTTTAGTGAACTTTGACGGATCATAACTTGAGCCTCCATTTTCAAAATTTATTGAAATTTATTTTAAATTAAAGTTCATTGAAAGATCTTTAAATTGATATAAAGTTTGATGAAAATGGATTTTTGTAGAGGAAGTTATAAACATTTAAAGTTTAGGATTTAAAACTCATTTCTGCAACTTTGTAAAATTTTCTAAGTCTAGTAGTGCATGCATACGCATACCTCCCATACGCATACGTGCAATTCTGTTTGGCACCTATACGTACGCAAACGCTTGCATGCGTACGCGAAATGGGAAAAGTTGTATGCATGCGTACGCATACATAATGCATGCGTACGCATAGACCCTATTTTTCGGAAAAATGATTTTTCTTCGTCTCCAAGGGTTCTCTAACTTTCTAAACTTCCTTCCATGCTTTTTTAAGAGTACAATCTAATCATTAGGAGCTGATAATATTAAAGATAAGTTAGTGAATTATTTTAGAGAATTTTTGTAAAAATTTAGAAAACGGAGACTTAGGTTTCTGGAGTAGTGAGGACGAAATTGGTTGTGTGAGAAGGCGGAGTACTGTGTTGATGATCACTGACAATGAATTGTGAAAATTATGAATTGATGGTGGTTGAGATGAGTCTGGGACTCGGAATGGAAAGATGGATCACTGATACACTTAATGAAATGATTTTGAAAATCACTGAACCACTGTTTTATACTGAGATTGTTGAAACGCTATACGCCTGGCAGGGACGGCGGTTAATCCCGACTTTAAGTATTCAGCAATTGGTTTTCTCCAATCATCATCATCCCATTCGTCTAAAGTCAACGCCTCTCTTTCTTCGATGGATACTAGGATCTGACGCACTTTTGCCAATTTCTCTAACGTTTCAGGGAGTATTTTATATCTCAATGTAGTTTGGGCTAACTTGCTAGCAATTTCATTTCAGATCCTTGGAATATGGACCAATGAAACTTTTCAAAACGATACCAGCAACACTCATGCCATCGACAAATATTTTTGTAACTTCTCATTATTACACTTGAACTTCTTAGATAACTAATTCAAAACTAACTGTGAATCTCCAAGGGTTTGAACATCCAAAGCCCTTTTACCAATCAAAATCTCGAGACCCAATATTAAAGCCTTATATTCAGCCACATTATTCGAACAAGGATATTTTAATTCAAACAGAAATTCTGACGGTACACTTTCCAGAGAAATAATTAGAACTCCAACACTTGCACCATCCTTATGTTTCAAACCATCAAAATATAATTTCCAACAATCAGCCACAACATCGACTATATTTGCCCCCTGGTCATTGAGATTATTCGGTCGATCAACCTGAAAATCCATAATGACCTGACCTTTCATAGCCTTGGCAGGCACATACTATAGATCGAACTCTGTCAAAGCCAACATCCATTTTCTTAATCGACCTCAACATAGGATATGATAACATAAATTAAATTAAGTCAGTTTGTGCAATGACATTCACAGTTTTTGCAACCATATAACACTTTAATTTTGTACAAACATAATAAAGAGACAAACACAATTTTTTGATTGGAGAATACCTCATCTCTATGTCGGTTAACACCCTACTAAGATAATAAATAGTCTGCTCATGTCCTTCCTCATTATCTTGGGCCAACATACATCCAATAGTATTCATAGATGCTGCAATGTACAATTTCAAAGGCTCATGAGGATGAACAGTCACCATTATTGGTGTGTTGGACAAATAAGTTTTGATTGAATCAAATGCTTTCTGATGACCTTCTATCCATACATACTGTGTTTCATCTTTAAGTTTCACTAAAGGTGCGAATATTCGAGTTCAACCAGAAAGGTTTGATGAACCTTCTAATGTAATTAACTTTTCCAAGAAAGGATTGCACCTCTTTTTTCGATTTAGGAGGAGGAAATTCCAAGATTGCATTAGCTTTATTCTTGTCAATAGCAATTCCCATTTTATAAACCACAAATCCTAGGAAGTTCCCTGCAGACATACCAAATGCACACTTCAAGGGATTCATTTTTAAACCTTTTTTTCGAATCATTTTAAATGCCTGCCTTAAATGATCGAGATGTTGATTTATAGAATTCGACTTAACCATAACACCATCGATGTAAACTTCCATAAATTTTCCAATAAACTCATGAAAAATCGTATTCATAGCACGTTGATATGTTGCACCAGCATTTTTCAAACCGAATGGCGTAACCACCCATTCATATATTCCCAATGCCACAAGGCATCGAAAAGCAGTTTTTGATACATCATCCTCAGCGATGAAAATCTGGTTATATCCTGAGTAACCATCCATAAAACTCAAAATTTCATTACCCGCTGTAGAATCAATTAACATATCTGCTATGGGCATAAAATATTCATCCTTTGAAGTATCATTGTTTAAATCTCAAAAATCAATACATACTCGTAACTTTCCATTCTTTTTCATTACAGGAACTATATTTGATACCCATTCCACATAACGTGCAGTACAAATAAATTTTTCTTTAATTAAATGCTCAATTTCCTCTTTAATCTTTTGATTAATTTCAGGAGCAAAACGTCGAGGTGTTTGCTTCACTGGTCGAGCAAATGGTTTTAATGCTAATCGATGCTCCACAAGAGAATGATCGAGACCAGACATCTCATGATAATTCCAAACAAAACAACCTTTAAATTCATGTAAAAGTCTAAGTAATTCTGTTTGAAATCGTTCCACAAGGTTCTTACAAACATAAGTAATTCAAATATCCTCAGCAGATCCCAAATTAACTTCTTCTAGTGGATCTTACGACTCAAAACCTTTTATAACATCATCATCTTTTACCGAATATCTTTCAAAATCCAAAGGCTCTAAATCATAGATGCAATCAAAAGATAAATCAATAGATTCATTTAAACTGAAACAAACTTTATTATCAACTAAATCGACAATTGAATCTTTTTTTAGTACAATGATTATAGGCTATATCAATAGCAGTTTGATTGATAATACTATCAGGATTAAAAGAAAAACATGCACTTAAACCATGACTAAATTCGATTGAAGGAATCGAATTTGTACTACAAACTGAAAAAGCTGAAATTAAATTCCTACGTGACTCGACTTCATCAGAAGAAGCACTTTTATTTTCAACAGAAGTGAAGTTACTTAGATAATTACATAAAGTTACCAGGTAATTCGAGACATCTTCATCATCAGCCATAGAGAGATGTCTTCAAACTACCGCCTATGCAGAGCAATCCCAACCAGTCGGAGGAGCATCAAGTCGCGGATAGCGGAGCTTCACATTTAAACCCACTGAAGTCAGAAAACAACCTTCACAATTGTAGGAAGTGAGCACCCTGTCGACGTTCAAAAGCTTCAATTTATCATTATATACCCTGAAATCGATATGCATCTACTCAACAAACAAACTCGAATCAGCTTTGATGACTTCAGGCTTTCCTTCATCCGTCCTCAAAAGGACACTTTGATGCATAGTCGATGAAACTGCTCCAACACCATGTATCCAATCACGCCCTAGCAATGCGTTATATCTTGCCTTTGATGAAACCGCCACAAAGACAGTGTTTCGATCAGAAGACCCAACTTGCACCCCAAGGGTAACCAGTCCTTTTACAGGAGTAGAGACTCCACTATAGTCGGTCACAGAGGTGTTGTTAGGGATTAAATCATCAGGATTCTTTCCCACCTTCATTAACATCTTCTCTGGCAATAGACTAATCACCGCTCCTTCGTCAATCAAGACCTTATTGACTTTAATTCCACCCATTACAGCTGTGATATGCAATGAGCGAAGATGAGATTTTTGTTTCTTAAAGGCCTTTGAAAGTAATCTGGTTCGTCCTCATAACGAATGAAGGAAAAAACCTCCTCATCCTCAACATCGTAGTCTTCACCAGGATTCCCCTCATACTCACCTAATTATTCAGTTGGAATTATCAAAATGGTGCTCACCATTTCATCATCACTCTCTTCAAAGTAATCCTCATCCAGATCAGCATCTTTCTCGTTAGTAACTTCTGAAGTGACTATCATAGCCTTACCCTTGTCCAGTTTAATAGGGGATGGAATTTCCTTCGAATACGTTTTCCCATCAGTAGGGAATACCACCCTTGAATGCACAGAAGAAGATGCCCCCTTGACTTTTTCTTTTTGAGACGCCCTTGGAGCCTGACGTCCACCCCTTCCTCTTTGATATCCTCTTGCTCAACCTCGAAAATAAGGAAAACGACCACGAGGAGGACCAGGATGGCCCTATTGTGGATTACGCCTGTATTGGACATCTCTATTACGAAACTCTTGGCAATTTCATATCCAATGGACACCTAAATCCTGTGAATGGCTCAAAGGTGCAACAGGGGTTCTTTGAGGGCCACCAAAAATTTGCCCTTCTATCCTTCGATTTGGTTGCCTTTGTCTAACCTATTTTTCTTTGTGAGCCAATTATTTCTTCATTCTTTCTTTTTCAAAGATTGCTACAGCCTCAGCATCGAAGACTGCATTATATCGAGGACACAGAGATACGTTCCGATCCTTCAATTTTTGCTGCATTAGGAACTCCAACAGCCCATCACCTACTCCAAGATAAACTGCTCGAACATAGGACTCGAAATCTCCTAAGGCATTGTCAAAATAATAAGAAGAAGCCAACCATATTTACACCAAAGTATGGTTCAGCAAAACTGGCCCCCGTATCGAACGGATCAGAATCAACCTTCATCTCTTTCTTTCCTTCATCGAATTTAACCGCCCTTCCATGATTGCTTCTTGTATTAAGTCCTTGAAACGGACACAATTATTAGTCGAATGGCTAGTTGCTTGATGAAACTTACAGTGAAGTTTCCCTTTTAAATCTTTTATCGAAAGAAAAGTTCTGCCTTTAGGTAAAACTAACTGTTTATCTTTAAGCAACACATAAAATATTTGATCCGATTTTGAAATATCAAAACTATATTTTTTTCCACTCTTATGTTTCGAATCACTCGATTTATCAATATTCAAGATCTTCTTAAGTAGAGAACAAACATAAGGTGGTCCTTTCTTTAATCCAGCCAAATCGACTTCCGCTTCCAAATCGGATTCCTTACTCGAAGATTCCATTGCTACATATGATACCCTCTCTTTTCGAGAAAAAAAGACTTGCTTTTCAACTTTCTCTCGTCATTCTTATATTTTTCTTTTTCTTTCTTAAGAATTTCTACCTGGCACACCCTTTCAGCCAAATGGGCTAGATCAGGTATATGAATGTTAAGCAACTTTCGACGCATATAAAAACCTAAACCCATAGTTGCTATTTTCACTACTTCACTCTCAGGGAGAGACACATAGCAGCGACTTCTGGTATTTTTGAAACAAATCATATAATCATCAATTGACTCTCCATCATCACGTTTCAAAGCCACCAGATCAGTAACTACTATATTTAACTCCCCTCTATAAAATTGAGCATGGAAAGCACTTTCTAACTATGCCCAAGTTGTCATTGAATTAGGCCTAAGATTTGAAAATCAAGTAAATGCATTCTTCGTTAACGAAGAAGGAAAGAACTTCATTTTCAAATTTTCATCATTAGCCAGGTTTCTGATTTCAACTAAATATCGAGCAATATGTTCGGTGGTTGATTCGCCAACTTCTCCAGCGAATTTTGTAATTATCTTAGGATTCTTTACTCCTCTAGGCACTTCTGTCATTTGAACAGCAACAGAGAAAGTAGAAACAAAATAGGGTCGATTCATGAAAACCACATTGAATCCAACCCTATTAAGCACATCCTCAACTATTCTTGTGACTTGATAACGTTCACCAACTTGATTGACACGCAATCGAGCCAACACATCATCAGCATTTAAGCCCCGATGAATCATTTGAGAATTTTCGCTGTCCATGAGTACATTATCATTCTCATTCTTAAACACATTTTCAATGCCCTCATGGTTTTCTTTCATGCGTTGCCTATCTTCCACATCATAATCGACAATTCGAGCAATCCGCTCAACTTGCCTGGCAAAACGCTCAAACTTTGTCTCATGGTCTACCATCATGGGATTCAAGATTGCAGTCATTTGTTGGGTCAACAAATTAACCAAATCATAATGACTCTCTTCTACATGTTGTCGAAATACTGCCATCGAATTAGAAGCATTCGATGTAGATACCACATTATAATCTCAAGAATACTCAGGATGTTGTTGTGGAAGTTGAATATTATTTACTCCAACTGTACCTCCAAAACGAATTGGAGGAGCAAAACCACCTATTGGTGGTGTATAACCTAGAGGAAGGCCATAAGTAGGCCAACCAATGGTTATTGGGGGTTGAGTTTGTAATGTGTTACCACGTGGGCGTGTATTATGCCTGTTATTCCCTGTTTGGGAATTGGTAACCACCACACTTTCACTCGCCACATTTTCTTCTGGACGTGAAGTAACGTTCGAAGATTGTGCAACTACTGGTGCACTATCAATTGTGGTTGAACCACCATTAACATTCGAAACCTCATCTGCCATGTGTACAATTCTTTCACTTCTCAATTGCATACACTATGACAACATACAATCATTTGGCACACTTAAATTTTCAAACTGACCCACCGGGCGTGCCAATTTGTTTTGTCAATTTTTAGCAAATCGATGATGGTTTAATATCTAGTGGTTTAGGAGCGAAACCTACTCCTCTTTGTGAGTACCAGTTTTCTTAAAAGTACATCAAAGGACCTTTTGATTGAACGAAAATAAAAAGGAAATCTGAAAGACAAAGCAATTTCAAAAATAAATTGATTAAAATTGAAATAAATTGCATTGAATTTAAATAAAAGCTGTAAATTGTCCTCGATAAGATCAAAGGACTTTGAATTCAAAAACAAAGTGCTGAAAAATTAAATTAAACAAGGAAATTAAACATTGCTTGAAAGGTAAATTTGCAGGAAAAGTAAAGATTACTAAAAATGTAAATGAAGATTAAAAACATGGAAGGAACCCTACAGAAAAATAACTCGAACGCAAACTCAAAAATTATCTGGGATGTGAGTGTATTTGAGTATTTTTTCTAAAGCAAAGTTCCAACCCTTTTTCCTTCTAGTCTTCTCATATATATTTATAAGAGTCTTCAGCCAATCAAATTAAGGTTTAACTTCCACGTTTATTAATTTTTAAATAATTGTTCCTGCTCCTTTTGCTTAACACAAATAACTGTTAGAAATAACCTTCGACTTCCTGAACTCTTCGTTTCGAACATATCAGCCAGCATGCTCGACTCAACTCCTCGACTGACTCTTGCTTTAAATTTCCTGTCATAAATTTTTTCGATATAAACCTTCATTTTAAAATTCAAGCTTACTAAATTTTGAATTCAACATCTCTTCGAAATATAATATTTTTTATTAACACTATTATAATACCACAAATTTAAAATGTCAAAATTAAACATAGGACAAGCAAACTAAAATTAATCGATTGTGCTTGATTTATTGATTAAGGAAATAAACAAAAAGCTACTAGTGGTATGCATGCTACCCTAGCTTATATAGTTTACCCCTATATCATCTCATTAGAAAAATTGAAATGATGCATATTTGAGATCATTTATTCTCGATACATTTTTCTGAATACTCATCATTAGATATTTGGTCCATTAGTTGATTTTTTTTTATATTTTGTAATAATAATGGCATCAATGTGACATCATAAGTTATTCTCGATTATGGGATATAAAATAAAATAAAATAAAATATTTTAAAATAATTTATTCTAACATTATGTACTCTAAATACTCTTTTGGTTTTAGGATTTTAGAGTAAATCAAGTGGAACCGCCCCAAATTTTGGTATAAACTAGGTGGGTCTCCTCCCATTTTAGGCTGAAATTAGATTAATTAAGTCACGATCTTGCTGTACATTAAGCTTATTATATATACCTGATTCTTGTACATTTCCAATTATAATAAAAAAAATTAAAAACCTCCTCATTCAATGCATTTAATCAATTAACCCATTAAATTTTTCTGTTTTATATTCAAATTTTATCTCGTATTTTTACTATTTTGTCTTTGTTGTGAGTGAACCAATATGTCTCAAGCACCACTCCTATCAATTCATTATAATGAAACATTTTAAGATTCGAAATGAATCTATTATATTTAATTTTGCGAGTTAATAGTCAAAATCGTCTTTGAAAGATACTCCGATTTCCATTTTAGTCCTCGAAAGATAAAATTAATCAAAGTTGTCCCCGAAAGTTATTCACGTTGGTCGAGTTTGTCCTTCCGTCATGTGAGGTAGTGACGTGGCTAACGTTTGGTGAGGTGGAACGTTAAGTGCCAGCGTGGAGAGGTGCAAAACGACGTAGTTTCATACCCTCAGCCCCAAATCAGTGGAACGACGTCGTTTATGAGCCACATGTGGATATTCAAACGTTCTGCCCTTCTCTTCTCTCGTAACAAACCTCTTCCACTTTCGCTCCAAAACCCCTCGTCTTCTCTCTACCCTGGTACTCTGCACAAAGATCCTTTGATAAGAACTTGGTGGCGTTATTGAGCATTCGTGTGTGCGAGGCTTGTAGAAGAGTAGGCCCTGCTACGTTGGAGGAGGTCGCTGAGGAGTTTCGTAGTTGGAGGAAGGAACAGTAACTGCCATAGGTAAGGCTTAATTTTTTTCACAGTTTCTGTTGATTTTGCAATGTTGGTGTCCGTTGGTTTTGGGTGTCTTAGTTCTAAGAACCATCTAGTGAGGCTAGGGTTTGGACTAGCTGCACAATATTTTGTATGCGTTTGTTAGGGGTTTCCTGGTCCTTATGTGGTGGGTTTTTCTGGGAGTTGAGGGTTTGCGATGGTTATGATTATGTAGTTTGCTATGTGTTTACATGCAGTTGTAAGAGAGGAGTTGTTTTAGATTTTGATGTTGACTACATTTATTTGCACTTGTAGATGGAGGGTCCTCTGATGACTTTTGTATTTCACCATGGGGGGAAGTTTAAAAAGGATGAGGGTGGATATCTGTACTATGAACCGGATCACACAGAGGTGTTAATGGGAGTTGAAGCTGACACACTTGACGTGTTCTTTGTGAGGGGGTACTATGTCGAACTGGGATATGCTGAGGCTAGGGAGTGCTGATGAAAATCTCCAGGAGTTCCCCTTGAATATGGGCTGAGGAGGCTGGCCACAGATGATGATTTGGTTGCAATGGTGAAGGATTGCAGGAGGAACTTCAACTTGATCAACCTGTATTTCGAGCATGGTGTTTCAGAGCCATGTGTGGTTGATGAGCAGGAAGGAGATGTGCCTAAAATTAACCCAACCCAGACCAAGAGACATCAGTCTCAACCCACCAAGTTACCATCCCACCAAAAAGCAAGCTCTGAGTCCACGAAGGCATCAGCTGAAGGAAGCAGATTATCTCAGCCTTCAAAGTTGCCTTCTCAGTCCAAGAAATTTTCTACCAAATCCACAAAGGAACTAAGTCAGCCCAGTAAACTACCTACCCAGCCCACCAAGCAACCAATGCAGCCCACTAAGGAGCCCACTAAGCCCACTGGACCATCATTGAAGCCCACAGGTCCATCAGCTAAGCCCACTAGACCAACCACTAAGCCCAGCAGACCATCATCTCAGCCCACCAAGAAGTCACATGAACCTGTGCAAACTTCATCACAGCAGAGAAAGGCCTATAGTCAGCCTACCAAACCTACCCCTGCTACAACTAAGCCTAAAGGTAAGGCCAAGGTCACTACCACCACAAGGGCAGGCAGGCATGTGAAGGCAATAGAGGTTGAGGAAGACAGTGACTCTCATGACTCCTATGAGAGTGCTGAAGACAGCCTTTACAAACCTCCAAAGGTGCTAGGAAATGATGAATCTAGCAGTGACAGTGATGATGGTGTCAACTCTACAAGGCTGAACAAAAAAAGGGAAGTTAAGGAGAAGCACAAGCCTGCTAAGACCAGATTGGCAGAGAAAGAAATAGAGACTGACGATTCAAGCTATGAAGCTTCTGAGAGTGAGGATGAAAGTGACTCAGGTATTTGGTTAAATCAATTGGTTTGTAGATGTTGATTTAATTTTGGTCACATGACTGATTACTTAATTTGTGGTTTCTATTTGGCAGACCTAGAGGATAATCCCCTTGAGGACAATGATTCGGATCTCAACTCATGGCACTCGGAGGACTCAGGCCAGGAACTAGACTCTGATGAGGAATCACCAACTGTCTATCCCCAGTATAATGACAAGGCAAAGTTCGGGGACCTCAAGTTTGAGGTTAGTATGATATTCAAATCAAAGGAACATTTTATGCATGCAACTAGGGACTACACAATCCAATTAGGTAGAAACATATTGTTTACAAAGAATGACAATGTTCGGGTTAGGGCTGTGTGTAAGGCTGAGGGTTGTCCTTGGGTAGTTTACTGTGCACGAAGTAAGCAAGACGGGTCGTGGCAGATTAAAACCCTTGTTGACAACCATATCTGTCCTAGAAGGCGAAAAAACAGGGCAGCCACCCAACAGTGGACACTAAGCAAACTTGTTCCAAAACTTAGGAAGCATCCTACAATGAGACATCGTGAAGTGTATGAGTGGTTTGTGAGGAAGTGTAACGTAAACCTGAACAGCACCTGCATCACTAGAGCATTGAAAGCTGCTAGGAAAGTGGTAGAGGGTGATGAAGTTGCTCAGTATGGACTTATCTGGGACTATGCGAATGAGTTGCTTACAAGTAACCCTGGGTCTACAGTTCAAGTTGGTGTAATCCCAATGCCACAGGGTCCTCCTCAGTTTGAGAGGTTCTATGTGTGTCTTGATGCCTGTAAAAAAGGATTTAAGGCTGGGTGTAGACCGATGATAGGTTTGGATGGGGCTTTTCTTAAGACCCTGCACGGTGGACAAATATTGACGGCGTGTGCTCAGGATGCCAATAACCACATATTTGTTGTTGCCTATGCAATTGTGGATGTGGAAAACAAGGACAAATGAAAATGGTTTCTGGAGCTCCTGCAATCAGACCTTAGCAACTTCCTTGGCAAAAACTTGTGCCTCATTTCAGACATGCAGAAGGTCAGGACTAAATTGATTTAATTAGTTATACTTCTAGGACTAAATTGATTTAATGATCATAATTGAGGGATGCTTTTGACTAACAATCTTTTCGGGTTTCTTTGTATCTGGCAGGGACTCATCCCAGCAGTAAAGGAAGTCATGCCCATGGCCCAGCACAGGTTCTGTGTGTGGCATCTGTGGCGGAATTTTTCAAAACAATGGGGTAGCACGGAGTTGAAAGACCTGGTTTGGGAGTGTGCTCGATCAAGGACACGTAATGAGTTCGAGAGGAACATGAAGAGAGTAAAAGTGATTAACGAACAGGCTTGGCAGTATCTTGAAAAGTGGCCGAAGGAGGCTTGGACTAAGGCTTACTTCAGTGAGGACCCTAAGAATGACAATATTTGCAACAATGCTTGCGAATCATTCAATGCTAAGATAAAGCATGAGAGGACCAAGCCGATTTTAACTTTGGCTGAGGAGGTGAGGAGAATAATCATGAAGAGCATGGTCGATAACAAACTGAAGTTGAGCACTTATCAAGGAATTTTACCCCCGGTTAAGCAAAGCAGACTAGAAGCCATGACAAAGTTATCTAGTCATTGGGCTCCCCAATGGTGCGGGGATGAAAAAGAGGAGCTGTTTGAAGTACATGGCTGGCCCACAAACATGGTGGTCGACCTGGGAAAGCACACTTGCACCTGTCGATTCTGGCAACTCACAGGTAATTCATTCGGACCCTATAGATGCTTCCCTTAGCATGAATTAGTCAGAGTTGCTTTTGGTTTTCTCATTAACTTTGTCTGTCTACACTTGGCACAGGGATGCCATGTATGCATGCAATTTCAGCAATTCAAGACAAAAATGGTAAGAGAATTGAGGAGTATTGCCATGAGTTGTTGACAATGGAGGCGTATAAAAGGACATACTGTTTCAATGTTAACCCGGTTAAAGGACAAGATTTGTGGGAGAAAACATCTTCACCTGCCCCTGTCCCGCCCCCAATCAAGCCTAAACCTGGGAGGCCTACCAAGAAGAGGAGAAAGGACAAAGGAGAGCAGCCAGTTGGGTCAAGCACTAAGATGAAGAGGAAGTACAACCCAATTAGGTGCATGTTTTGTGGTGAAGTTGGACACAACAAGAGAAGCTGTGCAAAGAAGAAAAAGGAGGATGCTGAGGATCAAGCTAGGCAAATGCAACTTCAGCTTGCCCTTCCTAATGGGCCTGCTCCCCCTACAGATGACCCAAACACCAACAATGAAGTTTAATCACATTCTCCCCCTCCTCCCCCAGTCCAGCCAGAACCTGCTGTGGAAGTCAACCAACCAGTGCAAGATACCCAACTGCCTGTTCAAGACATTCAGGTTATTTATTTGCTGCTTTTTATTCTGCCCAATTGCATTTGTTTTATTTACTTGAAATTAATTAGTCTGCAACTGGCCTATGCAGGGTGAAAAGAGAGGCAGGCCACCCAAACTGCATGTAATAAAAAAAAAGGCAAGATCAAATGCCTCCACCCAGTCACCTGTGGCCATATCTGCTGAGACATTGAAAGGAACAACTTCTGCCACTGCAAAGAAGATGCAAACCTTTATGACATTCGTGCCTACTCCAGGGTTCAAGCGTCCAAGAAAGAAAGATTAATATGTTTAACTAGGAAATATATTTTGTATGTAGTTGAAAAGTTTGCTTTTTGGGAACATGGCTCTGTAAACTGCCTCTGTGTTCAGGATCATTTAAATTAGGCCTAGTATATTTTTTTGTTTACATGAACAATGTTGTCTCAACAATGTTGTCTGGATCCTTTCTCACCTTTGTAGTGTGTCTACTAAGACATTATGATATCAATATAATTATGATGTTTGTTATGGATTACAATTACTTTGTCTACTGTTATATATGGTTCTATTTGGTGAAAAGATACTTATAATAGTTCACACATCACCATCATGTATTCTCAATGAAACCCATCAAGCTTAAACAACAACTTTATGTTAAATTAAAGACAATTAAACCATACTTTCATTCATAATTAACATCATCATTACATATCAACTAATTCAATTTCTCTGATCTAACAACACCTCTAACACACAAGAACATAACACTCCAATTGTGGCTTTACTTGGAGATTAATGTGACCAACAGTGATACACACAATACAGTAGCCACCACCACTGCAACTGACAGGAACATTATCAGCATCTTCATTGCTCTAACCTCACCCTCCAAGCTACCCAATCTCCATGACACATTCAGTCTCCATTCATCATAGTCCCCACCAACCTCTGCATCAGTTTCCGCCCCTGCTACATACCCATCTTCCTCAACCCACCTAAAGAAGTTGCAGTGACTTCCCTTCTGAATTTTTCCAAAAAAAATAAAATCAATTTCAACAACCCAGCATAATAGACAAAGGAATATTGAAAACAAGCTTAATATATCATAACCTAACTCACCGGGTATCTGGCACAGGTGTGGAACAACCTATCCGGATTCTCTCTTGTGCCGGATTTCTTGATTGTCGTCTTCAACCCACAAAAGCAAGTCTGGTCCTTCATCTTCCTCCTCCGTCGCATGGTAGAGTTCGACTTATGGCTACCGATAGACTGCGACGGCAGGTCACCACTCCGGCTTCCACTCATCATAGCGGCGACTCCTCAAAGATACATCGCCACCTGAGAATCGCGCACATATATGCTTCAGATTGGGGGTTAGGGTTGTAACATTAGGACTAATTTGACCTAACTAATCAAACATATCTTATCAGCATTAACGGTTGCCATGCTGGACCTCTCCACGCTGGCACTTAACGTTCCACCTCACCAAACGTTAGCCACGTCACTACCTCACATGACGGAAGGACAAACTCGACCAACGTGAATAACTTTCGGGGACGACTTTGATTAATTTTATCTTTCGAGGACTAAAATGGAGATCGAGATATCTTTCAGGGACGATTTTGACTATTAACTCTTAATTTTGCTTGATCAATATTTACTTTTGGTTTGGTCCTTCTCGTAATGTGTAATGTTTTAATTTTGTTATTAAATAGAACTAAAAGTTGTAAAGATATTATAAGTGCCTCTTTTGTGGCCCAACATCTTTTTTAACAAACAAAAAACTTTTTTTATTACAAAAAAAGTCAAATGATACTTATAAATTATAAAAAGACATTAGATTTAAAACTAAAAAAGCAAAATAAAAAAATTTTTACATTGAGTTATAATTTGAGAGGAAACAATGGACACAATATTCAATTACAAAGAATCTTATAACACAAAAATAGAAACAAATTTCAATATCTTTTATTTTTAATTTTACACAGAAAGTATTGCAACATAGATAAATATCCTTTCTTTTTTTTCAAATATATTTGAAAGTTTTTCGAATCTAAAAATATTTTTATAGACAAAAAATTCTCCTCGTTGTATCTTTATTTTAGATCGGTAGTAACGTATCCAAAATACTTATAAAATGAACTAATACACCACAAAAATGAGAAAACAACCACAATAAAATTATTTTAGATTTAGATCTAGATCTTTAAAACAAAGACAGAAAAAGAATAAGAACATCAACTAGAGAAAAAGGAAAGGGAAGAGAGGAGAAAGACGAGTGAAAGAAAAAAAAGGACAATGGAAAGATGTGGATGGTGAGAGACTGGTAGTGATAATAGATGTGACTGGTGAATAGTGAACCAAGCTGTAAAACAAAGATGATGATCAATAGTAAAAAAAGAGAAAAAAAAGGGGAGAGAGGGGGAAAAGAGAAAGAGATTAAAGAGGAGAGAAGAGAGAAGATAGGAGAGGAGAACCGCATCCAAAACTCAGGTGACGATGACAACCTTCAACAAAGCTTGGTGTTCGTTTGCTCTTCATAGGAGAAAGAGGTTTTCTCAACCAGAGAGAAAGACAACTTTTTTTTCGTCCAACATCTTTATTATGACATTTTTTTAGTAAAATATGCTTTTTGGGCCTAACGTTTTTGAAATTTTTTAAAATTGTTCCTAACGTTTAATTTGATTCAATTTTATTCTTACCGTTTCAAATAAGTTTTAGTTTTATCCCTGCCGTCAATTTTTTAACTGTTAATAGTTAATAAATATTTTTTCTTCCAATTTTACTCTTATTCAAAATTCTAATTTTAACCCCAATCTACTTAAAAGTTCTAATCTAATCCCAATCCCATCAATTCCACCCTCTATTATCTCATCTCTTTTTTGGTTACTATCAACATCTCTCTTCCATTAACAATCACCACTACCAATACATCCCTACTGCCACTCTCACAACCAACACAACTTAACTTCTAAATTTAAAATCATCATCATTAACTTCATTTATCACTGACAGAAGAATAGAAGAAGAGAAGAATCAAAGGAGGAAGAGAGGGAGGAGAGAGAACTGGTGGAGGACGCCATTACCGCTGCTATCACTGTGACACACGCAGAGAGAGAGAGAGAGAGAGAGAGAGAGAGAGAGAGAGAGAGAGAGAGAGAGAGAGAGAGAGAGAGAGAGAGAGAGAGAGAGAGAGAGCTCACCGGTAAGGTGCTAGAATAGCCATTACAAGTGTCTCTGCTTTATGTGATTTGTCTCTTTCTCCTCTTAGACTCGTCGGTGGTTCAATGGCAGCGGCATTCCTTGGCCGGCAGTTCTTTACTTCTTTCTTCATTTCCTTTTTCCTCTCTCTTTGTGTGATGCTGACAATGGTTATGATGCGACTGAACGAAAAATGAAGTTGAACGAGGGAAAAAGATTAAGTTTTTAAATTGGCATTAGGCGATGAATGGGTTCTAGTCATGGGTTAGGTTGGGTTCTTTAGGGTTTAGGTAAGTTTGGTCTGGTCCGACTCGGATAATGTCCAAAAAAAAAGTTAAAATTAGAATTTTGAATAAAGGTAAAATTAAAAGAAAAATATTTATTAACTATTGACTATTAAAATATTGACAGTAAGGGTAAAATTGAAATTTATTTGAAACGTAAAGGATAAAATTAAATCAAATTAAATGTTAAGGACAATTTTAAAAAATTTCGAAAATGTTAAGGACAAAAGTCATACTTTACCCCATTATTTTTTAAACCCAATAAACTTCCATTTGCAATTTCATTTATTTTATTTTTCTTTTTCAAACAATTAATTTTGCAAGTTGCTTTTTCTTCTCCTATTCTTCCCTTACTCAACTATATTATCAAATTCTTTAAAAATTTTAACTTAAAATTATTAAAACCATAATCATTATATACTAATCAATAAAACACTAGTAAGAATGGCGTAATTATATTTGCAAACCCTTTCTCCCATTTCAAAGTGGTTAGGCTGGCTCATTGCAGAATCCATCTAAAAAAATTTTATTGACATTGGTGATTGATGCACAACTACCCTAGCCCACTAAAAGCTAAATCCAGCTAGAGCTTAACGACAACTTCCATTCCTGGCCCAGAAGGAATATGTTGACATGAGGAGGGACATATTTACTAGTTATATCATCGGCAATCGCCTGAATCTCAAGACGTTCTTCGAACCAATCATAGACTTTATTGAGATAGGTAAACCAAAGGAACTCCCTCCCGGGGAAGAGTTAGGAACAGGAACAAGGAGAAGCGAGAACCACTTAAAATTTCAGTTAAAAATAACTTTTGATAAAATATATCCATGTTCTAGTGTAACTTTGATGGTTTCACTTGATATGGTTTAAACTTTAAACAATTCACCAAGTACTAAATTGTTTGGATTGCATGTACAGATAATATCATGAATTATTGTCGTGGTCTACAACTGTGTTTACCTCATTGTAGAACTGGCCATATTTTATATTTGCATGTTTTAAATTAAAAATCAGCTGTGTTGCAAGTTGCAACCAACTAATAGACCATTTTTATTTTTCCAATTTAAGGTAATTAATCAGCTTCTTCCCTTGATTTTAGTTAATTAATAATTAAACTAATTAAGTTGGAATCGTCTAACAACATAGGCATATAATGATATAAACAATTTATTTTCTTATATCTCCACCTGGGAAGATGGAATAAATAGTTATAATCCGTTAAAACAGTTAAACTAAATTAAGCTGTATGTAGAAGAAATGCTTAATTTGGTCACCAACTAACATAACAAAAATATGTAAATAAGAAAAAATATATGAAAAGGTATAAAGAGAAAAGGGGTTCTTCCTTCATTCTCCATCCATTCAACGCATATTCCCTTCTTTACCCTCTCAGCTCATAACCTTTCTCTAAACCTCGATCAGTGTTTATTTTGGTTCCGTCCACCATGAACACGATCTTCAACAGGTTCCGTAATTTAGACGCGTATCCAAAAGTCCACAAAGAATTTTATAACCGCACAATCACCGGCGGTGTCATCACTGTTGTATCGACCATCGTCATTGTTTTTCTTTTCATTTCTGAACTAAGTTTGTACCTTCATACTAACACAGAGACTAAGCTTTTGGTGGATACTTCTAGAGGAGAAACCCTAGACATCAATTTCGACGTCACTTTTCCTTATGTTAGATGTTCGTTGCTCAGTTTAGACGCAATGGATATTACTGGCGAGCAACATCGTAATATAAGACATAATATCCTGAAAAAAAGAATTGATGCTCATGGTAACGTGGTAGCAATGATGCAAGATGGAATTGGCGCCCCGAAAATCCAGATGCCTTTACAAATACATGGTGGCAGATTAGGGTACGACGAAGAGTATTGCGGTTCTTGTTATGGTGCTGATGGCAATTGTTGTAATTCTTGTGAAGAAGTTCAAGAAGCGTATAACAAAAAGGAATGGGCGTTGCCGGAGAACTTGGACTTGTTTGATCAGTGTCAAAGAGAAGGGTATGTTCAGAGGGTAAAGGATGAAGAAGGTGAAGGATGCAATATTCATGGATCTCTTCAAATTAATAAGGTTGCTGGAGATTTTCATTTTGCAATTGGGAAAAGTATTCTTAACCATTCAACTTCTTCATTTCTTGTTGATTTGCTTGCTTTACGAGATAATAATCATTTTAACATAAGCCATCAAATCAACAAATTCAGTTTTGGAGCCCAATATCCTGGATTAGTAAACCCTCTTGATGATGATGATGCAAAATGGGTGCAAGGACCGGTTCATGGACATGGAATATACCAATATTTCATCAAGGTAGTTCCGACAATATACGAAGATGTTACAGGTCATGTTATCTATTCAAATCAGTATTCTGTGACAGAACATTTCACGAATACAACAGAGCAAGGTTCAGTTCCTGGAGTATTCTTTTCTTATGACATATCTCCAATTAAGGTTATTTTCAAAGAGAGCCATACTCCTCTTTTACATTTCTTGACCAACATTTGTGCAATTATTGGAGGGGTGTTCACTGTTGCTGGAATATTAGATTCATCCATATATTATGGTCAGAGAAAAATCATGAAGAAGATGGAGCTTGGCAAATATAGATAACAGATGAGATCCATGTGTTAACATCAATATTTAGCATAATTATTGTTTCTGTATATTGGGAAATTACCACTTTTAAAAACATAAGACTTGTTAGATTGAATGTTTTGTATCTGATAAATTTTGTATATACATCTTCTTTTTAATACAATACCCTTATATTATACATTCTGCTATCCAGAAAATTCTGTCCTTCAAAATATTCTACATAACTAAGATGGTATTTTGGTTTTTCCTAAGATCTGACAGACTCAAATAATTTACATATATAATAGCACTTTATTGAGAAACCAAATGAAGATAATGGAGGATTCATGGTATTAATTATTCAAGGATCAGAGACATGAGGCGTGGACCAGGATAGTGTGTTTGGTAGGGAGCCAAGATTGTATGTGAATTCATATGCTGCCAACCGACACAGTAGCATTACCATTGTTAAGTATAAAATGTTCTAATAGTTTTAGAAGGGTATAAGCAAATAGTATTAAGTATGAATTGCAGGCGTATGCATTTACCAAAATATCACATAGAGAGGAATATGTATTTTGTTTTTACACCTACTTATGCCCAAAAACACCTCATAAAGATCTTTATTTAAAAATATATTTATTTATTTATTTAGCTATATTTTAAATAAAAATAATAATTTTATAATATATTAAAATCAAATCTTATAATCTATTATTTAATGATCAAAATAAAATATCTTCACATAAAAATAACTATAAAATTTTTATTGGAATATCTATCATTTTTTTTTCTCACAATCTCTTAATCTATCAAGTTAAGTATTATAATTTGTTATAAATCTAAATTCTATTTAAAAATAAAAACTTATCATTAATCAATAAATTATTACAAAAAATAAAATTTGAACTTCAATACTTAAACATATAAGTGGTGAATGGCATGTGAAAAAATGAAAATAAACAAATATACATGATGAATTGATTGGTCTATAAAATTAGGACGGTCAAACAAACTGATCCGTTTTATTTAAGTAAGTGAGTTAAATGGGTTAATCCGTTTTAAATTTATTTTATTTATAGGTCATAATAATTTTTATGATTCGAACTATTTATGGCCAATCTAATAGATTAAATGAATTGGTCCGTTTACTATTTTATTATATTTTTTAAAAAATATTTTAACAAAAAATATTATTTTTATGTCAAAAATTTAAATAAATAATATTTTTTAGTTAATGAATCAAATTTTTAAATCAAAATAAAAAAATATTGGCCAAAACTATCCAAAAATACAACTATTTTTGGAAAAATATATATAAAAAAATTAAATAAATTATTTGTTTAACCCATTATTTATTTTTAGTTAATTGAACTCAACCCATTTAAAAATAAAATTTGTCCGTTTAAACAAATAAACATTTACATTTTAGCGTCCTATAGAGTGCATGAAGTGCTTGACCTTGAGATATTACAGGCAGCACCGAGAAAGGAAGTAAGGAACACATAATTAAGTCAATATGCATAAAATTTCCAAGGGGATGAAGATTGTTATAGCGTGGGTAATAATAGTAGGAGAACTTGCCTATTACCCAAATCAAATTTTATAGTCACGAAATTAAAATATAATTACTAGTACTTTTATTAAAAGTTATAATCATGTGTCTAGATGATTAAAATTGATATAGGATCCACCTTTTCTTTACCTTTAAAAAAAAAACACAAGAGGGTCGTTCTCACAATAATATTTTGATAAAATATCTAATATTCCGGTATAATTTTTAAGAGTTTAATTTTTATACAAAATAATATTATAATCTTTTAGATTATCATTTGAATAAGAGTAGCAGAATTTATAAAAATTTGGAAAGATAGAAAACTCGAACCCGCAACCTCTTAATTGAGTATGGGGAGTTTATGCCATTTGAGCTATTACTCAATTAAGAGGTCGCGGGTTCGAGTCTCATATCTTTCCAAATTGCCAATAAGTAATAGCTCAACTGGCATAGTCTCCCCATACTCAATTAAGAGGTTGCAGGTTCGAGTCTCCTATCTTTGGTAAAAAAAAAAAAAAGTAGCAGAATTTATACACTCAATTTAGTATTTAATTATTTGATCAAGCTAATAATCTAAGAGTAAACAAAATAGGAAAAAATAATATTATGTTGACACAATTTAATTTATAGTGATAAGATTTTTTTTTTGGTGACATTTATAGTGATAGATTGAATAGTTATACATACCTTTGTACACCAATTCTATGGTATACAAATAACATTTTCCTTCAAATAAATGATTTTATTTGAAAGACTTTTAAGTTGGTGGATGTTTGAACACTTTTGCTAATGTTTCAATTTATGATTAAATATATTTTCATACACTAATCATGCATAAAAGTTAGATTTTGCCTGTTAATTCTCTAGTACCATATTTATTTTTAAAACTCGTTAGTTCACTTTATTGAAATTGATAATTAAAAATTATTAGATGATAATTTATTTATTTAAAATCTTAAATTATTTAATAATTTTGAATTATTAGTTTCATATAAAAATTCATGTGACATCTAAATGTCCGTGTTTTTGTTTTCTTAGTGTGCCATTTGTCTTTGGTATTCAAACCTGGTCAAAGCCTAATTCTTCAGGAGTCAGGACCCATATCATTTATGGTATGCCAGAAAAATATAAGAATACCTTGAGCCCAATATAAAAAAGAAAAGAAAAACATAGAAAAAGAGAACATGGCGTCGCCCGGACTCGAACCGGAGACCTTCAGTGTGTTAGACTGACGTGATAACCAACTACACCACGACACCTTGTTGTTAGAGTTATTACAGATTTAGTAATAATAATAATATATGTAATTTAAAAATGTTAAATTAATTACACTTTTTGGTTTGGGTAACGATAAACTGAAGCAGCAAGGAGGAGGAGCTGAAAATCGGAGAAGGAAGAAGCTATGCTCCGTTCAGCTTTGCTTCCGGCCCCCTACAATTTTTTGCCGGTTCGAGTGAGAACCGGCACGTGCCATTCCTTCGCTCTCGCACGTGCCTCTCAGGCTATTGTCTCCCCACTCTTTTCGCGCTTTGGTCTCCACTTCCATCGGTTCCGACAACCCCGTGTGAGTTTACGCGCCGCGCGTCGCTCCCCTGTCACATCTTCGAGGAGGCGACGGCGTCGTGGCACGAAAACGAACGACGATAAATTCGATTACTACGACGACGACGACGAAGACTTTGAGGACGACGACGTCGTTTTGGGCGTCGATAATGAGTACTACGACGACGATGATGATGAAGACGAAGACGAAGACGAAGAAGGTGGTGATGAAGAGGGAATGATGCCGTTTGAGAAGATGAGGAAGTGGTTGAAGCACAAACCCAGAGGGTTCGGGGAAGGGAAAGTGTATGATACTTCCGTTGAGGACAAGCTGCTCGACGAAATGCGTCAGAGCAGAGAAGCACAAGCTGCTAACTTGAAGAAGCTCAAGAGCGGTGTCGTTAACTCCAAAAAGAGTGAAGAAAAGAAGAAAGGTTTAGTTACATTTGAAAACTGTTCGAATTTTATTCCACAGAGTGATTGCTTTTGTGCTATTATTCACTTGTTTGTGTTTCATGTTACTATGTTTGGTGAAATAATACATTCGTTTTAACCTTTAAGCAGATTTTGATGGTTTCTTAATTTTTTCTTCTTATCATGAATTCTGTAATCTTTGTTGATCCAGAAGTGCAGATTTTATGGAGCCTGAAAAGAGAATATGAGAACTTGGTAATGGTCAAAGGAAATTGCTAGTGGTCTAGTGTTGTTTATATGTTGTTGATGTTGTTGTTTGTTTGTTTGTTTGTTTGTTTGTTTGTTTGTTTGTTTGTGTTTGGCCTTTGGATGAAACAGGCCATTGTTTACTTCTTTTTTCTGCGGTGTCTACAATTTGGCATTTGACTATTACTGTTGTCATGAAATTTTGAAGATGCCCAAGTTGTTCCTATTGGTGGTCGAGTGCGCTTGGTGAACCTGCCGAAAAAGAAGAACATTCATAGGGATCTGAAATCTTCATTTGAAGGGATTCCAGGCATAGTGAATATCGTCCCGGAAGTTATTGGAAACAAGAAGACACGGGACCCTATTTGCAAGGGTTTTGCTTTTGTTGATTTCAAGTGTGAAGCAGATGCAGTTAGGTAGGTGTGTTCTAGAACTCTAGTCTATACACAGTGCATGGAGTTCTTGCAATGAGAGAGATATTATGGTGATAATTTCTTTGTGGTGCTAAGGGTATTTGAGAATTTGGACTTTTAACCCAGCTTAAAAGTTTTTTCCCTTTTAGAAACTCTTATTTTATTTATCACAGTGAAAATATGTAAAACTTTAAAAGATTGTTTTCTTCTCTTGGTTAACAAATTCAAGCTTCATTTCTTTTACTCGGGTGAAGTGGAATGATTTCAGATGTGTATTTCTAGGAATTAAGGATCTAGTGATAATGGTTGTTGATTTCTTGTACCATTATCAATGCCAGAAAGTGTTGCTGGCTCACAGTGATTTTAATTGTTTTTCCTGTGGTGGCATATTTTACTCAAATGATCATTCCTTCAGGTTTATAGAGCTATATTCTGGACAAAGTATTGCTTTTGGCAAGATTCAGAAGCCAATAAAATGTGAATTTGTAAATGCACATTCTTCCTCTCCTGTTTCTCCGAAATCAAGTGCAAATCTCAACACTACTCCACTTCTCATGGTCTCTGGTGTTGAAGAGGACTCAAATGAGGTTTCGAACGTGAAGGATTCTGCCCTTAGTTCTTGGGATGGGACCACTTCGGATGATTCAGATGAAGCAGACAATCAAATATACGGAGAAGGAGAAGAAGAGAGTGCTGGAGAGGATCCTGATTCTGCCACTGTGTTCAAAGGAGATTATGATGAGAGTGAAGAGGATGAAGAAGAGGGTTCTGTAGGGGATCAGGTTGCTGCCACAGCTTTCATGACAGATTATGATGATAGTGTAGAAGAAGAAGAAGAAGAAGAAGAAGAAGAAGAAGAAGAGGGTTATGTAGAGGATCTGCATGCTGCCACCGCTTTCATGGCAGATTCTGATGATAGTGTAGAAGAAGAAGATGAAGAGGGTTCTGTAGAGGATCAGGATGCCGCCACTGCTTTCATTGATGACGATGATGATGATAGTGTGGAAATGCAGATCAATTCCGAAATTGGTTCACTTTCCTTAGAGCAGATAGACAGAAACCCTACAGCTGAACCAAATTCATCTGCTGATGTTGGACAAGAGAGCGTGCAGAAGAAAAAGCGAGCTAAGAAACAGAAAGGCAAGAAGGTTCCAAAGTTAGATGTTCCTGGATCCGCAAAGAGGTAATTATCTCATTATCTGTGTGCATTTTACACATGTTTATCAGATGATGATTCTCATGCTTGCTTTTCATTCTAAAATGTTTATTCCATTGACATTGGTGCAGGTTAAAGATCAAGGAAAAGGCTGTACTAAGTGATGTTTTCGCCAAGTATGGATTAAAAGCTGCCGTAGCTGCTTCCAAGGAAAGTTAGTACTATGCCAAATTCGAGAGATTTGCAAGGCTAAAACCATTATCCAGCATGTTGGAAATTGAGAATCAGAACTAAAAAGCCACATTGCATGCAAATGGACTTTCTAGCTGGCCATAAATGCCAGTTTTTGGATCAGTGTACAATTAAACAGTTCTGTAGTAACATAGGGGCAGCATTATTTCTATGACTGCCAAATCATTCTTTATTAATATCATTTCTCTCTTCACATGAGTTGGAATCCAGATGTTCATCGGAAGCTTTCATATCGCAAACTGCCATATCAAAACGACGACTGATCTATTGGCCACTTGGAAAATCATACTACTAAATGTGATTGAAATCACACGTTTCAACAATAAGAATTGAGCATGCATCTATTGAAATTTTCATTCATTATTGATTAATTTTATAATTTTTTTAACAAGTCTCCAAGTTAGTGTTTCAAAAAGAGACAAAGACAACGATTGAAAGAAGTTTTAGTATTATATTTGGTGTAAAGTGAGACATATACTGAAATAAGAATTTAGTTCTAATTTAATTTGCATAAAAAATAAAAATGGAATTAATTAATTGAAATGAAGGTATTTTAGGTATAAGATATTATTAAAATTTTAGTTTTTGTCCCAAAAATTTTTAATTCCTGTCTCTACTTTTTAGAAGTACTAAAATTCTAGAGATAAAAATTAAAATTTAGTATCAATATCTGAACTAACAAACATATATTAGAATTAGCCTCTCAATTTCCGTTCCAATGCTTCAAATGATTCCAATTATTTCGGGAATGAAGTTTAGTTTAGTTGGATTAATAGTACTGCGCCATTTGTCATGTTATTAAAAAAATTGTTTGATTTTTTCGTTAACAATATTTCCTAAGACTAAGAATCTAAGATATTAAGAATTACATCGACCTTCTCCTTTACCAACAAAGAAGAAAAATCTGCGTCCGTTTTTTCCTTCATTAAAGAAGGTATTAATATAAATTAAAATTATAATTATCCAAGCTGGAGTAGCTCAGTTGGTTAGAGCGTGTGGCTGTTAACCACAAGGTCGAAGGTTCAAGCCCTTCCTCTAGCGTATTATACTTTCCTTTGCAGTTCTTATAATCTTTCGTTTTGCTATGCGTATGATCCATTCAAAAACAGACTTCGGGAGCAAGAAAAGCACGGTTTATGTTCTGGCCCCCTTCAGAACGCTTTCGAGGCAGTGGCTGAGTGACACGCACACTTTGACATTCTCCCAAGTCCCAAACCGTGGCATTCTCCAACCTCCACGCAGCCCAAAAAAAATGAACATTGTGCTTAAACGAGGGCTCCGAAGCTTATCAACGACTAAAATCACTGCTGAACCTTCCTTCGTACTCTCACGTTCCTCACTTCGCTTTCTATCTTTGAAACCCTCCTCCAACTACGTCGTCCCCAGCACCGCGGCCAAGATCGCCGACGCTGACGATGACGACGAAGCCGGAGATGATGTCACTCGTTCGCGCGGCTCTTCATCTTCCATTGTCGAACCACCTGTCACCCCAACCCTCCTTCAGCCGAGAGTCGTGGTTTACGACGGAGTTTGCCATCTCTGTCACGGAGGTTTATTCCCCTTTCTTGCCTTCTCTACTTTGATCATACTCATTTTATTCCATTTTTCAATATATATTTTTATTTTTCGAGAAATTTCCGAATTATTTTTTTTATCTGATTCTGGATATTAGCGGCTGGTTAAACAGAAGTGAAATTTTATTAGTAGAAGCTGCGGGAAGAATAAGGGTAATTAGGGAAATATAAAAGCCTTTCGATTATTTTTTTAAGCTCTAGAACTTTGTTGTATAAATTATGATGGTTTACAAACGCGTTTTTTGTTTATTTTATTTTATTTTTTAAAAATTAAAATTGTGTGTCTTTAACGCTCAATGGTTTTTTATTGTGTGCTCTGTTTTGTGGACCCTTGAGCCTTTTGTTTCTATACAGCCTTGTGCTCCAAGGGGAATTAGGAAACAACAATATTGGAGGGAATGCTCTTATCTTGGGGATTTCGTGAATACCAATGCATATCTAATTGGCATCCATGGTTTGGATTTTTTTTTCTAGATCAATAGGGATTGGACAGTTGCTTTCCCTTGTTTGTTGTTCCCACGAAATTTATATCTTTAAAGTTTAGACTGTTAGTGTCCAACATTATCATTATAAACCCGAGCGGTGAGTTTTCCAGTAGGTTATTGTTACTTTGCAAATGCAATGGTGAAACTGTAGTATAATTTATCTAATCTCTTGTAATTTATTTAATCTCTTGAGGATAACTTTAGTTATGGGGGATGGAAACTGCCTCTATAATGTTATATGAATCACAAATCAAGCATGGGGGAGTTAAGTGTTGTTCATAGTGATTTGAGCACTACAGTATTAAAAATTGAACCTGGACTAATTATTAATTTTTCTAAAATCTGGCTTTACTTGCTGGCCTGTCCACTGAAAGAAAAAAAGACTGGACTACGTTTTACTTTGTATGTGAAGAAAGAAAAGTCAATTTTGCAAGCCTTGTTTACCTCATTGTTCCACGTTTGATGTGTAGTCTAGTGTTTTGGTCTCTTATATCTTGACAATTCTGTATTGACAGGAGTGAAATGGGTAATCAGGGCAGACAAGGACAAAAAGATAAAATTCTGTTGTGTTCAGTCTGAAGCCGCGGAGCCCTATTTGAGAGCATGTGGTCTTGAAAGAGAGGATGTACTCCGCCGCTTTTTATTTGTTGAAGGCCTCAACGCATATTCTCAGGGATCTACTGGTCAGAATTCTCTTATTCATTCTGTTTTAGCTTCACTGATATCCATTTTGTCCTTTTGGTTGTCTTAAATTATCTGCATGACATTATTTTTGGCCATGCCTATGTATGCACAATATTTTTAACATAAATCCAGCAGATTGCTAACTTAGAAGGGACCATTATGCGATTTGTCTTGGATGTTGGTATTAGATCATGGATAGTAAATATTTCTTGGAAAATCTTGCTTTCATTAATTTTTGTGTTGAATTGACTGGGTAATAAATGTGTTTCTATTATTAGAAAAGGTGATTTAGTGCATGTCTCCCACTAATGGTAGGATGGAGAGGACTAATTCACTTAGATGCACAGCTGTTGCTCACTGCCATATATGCCATCTTAAAATCAAAAGTAAAATACTCTGAGTTGTGCTAATGGATCCAAAATTACAAACTATTTTCTTGGAATCATGATGGAGTTCTGGTTTTGTTTGAATAGTTAGGCAATTTAGGCTGTGAAAGAGTAGACCTTGCTTTATTTTTTATTTGAATATGCTATTTACCCGAATAAATATTCTGTCTAGATCAGTTGTTACTCGGGGGAAGTCTCAGTGAATAGAAGAATTATTTGTGTCAATAAATTCGTCCTGTTAAACATATTGAGACTGTTTTCCACCCTCCCTCCCTCCCTCCCTCTTGTTTTTGATAAATACTTTTGTCTTCTGTGTAGGCTCCTATTTAGTGAATGTCTTCTTTCTCATTATGCTTACTGTTCAGATTAATAGTTTTCAACAGAGAAGATTAATGAGAGAATATATTGGTATGTTGTGATGTAAAGGATAAAATACTAACACTGATCTATGAGAATACTAGACTTAAGTCTTCAGACTGATTAATGTCAATATATATCTAATATTAAAGATATCTAATATGCTCATGATATTTAAGATAAAAGTATAAAACCATTACACAATTTACAAAGGTGTTGAGGTATAGTTCATCTCCGATTCATGGGTGATACTTCTCATTCTAAGTTTTTTACTCGCATAAAACAAGCTCAATAATTACGCTGTCCAATTGTGTGCCATTTCAAAGTTGCGTTTGATTCTCAACATGTAAAATTTCAAAGTTACATCATGATAAATCTCTAAATCTAAACCCAGTTACCTTGTCAATGACATTTGCATGATGCTTGGGATAAATATCAGAACATATTAGCTAGACATTAATCACAAATGAGCAATTGTAAAATATATTATCACGATTCTCTCCTGGTTTCCATGTATGTGAGTGTGTCCATCATTGTGACTCATGACTCTGCAGCTGCATTGCGAGTACTATCATACTTGCCACTACCTTACTCTGCTTTGAGCACACTCTGGGTGATTCCAACTCCAATCAGGGATGCGGTCTATGATTATGTGGCGAAAAAGCGGTATGAATGGTTTGGGAAGGCTGAAGATTGTTTGGTTTTGCAAGAGAAAGAGCTGCTTGAGCGTTTCATAGATAGGGAAGAAATGATGGGCCGAGATCAACATTTGTAGTTCTAGTTGGCTAGTTGTTGCTGCCAAAATGTATCAGTCACGCTCACTTTTCTGATATCTTCTCTTCGAGAGAGGTAAATTGTAAATTCCATTTGCCTGAATGAATGGTATCCTTTCCTTCATTCAGAAAACAATTTGCTTTTCAACGTAGTTAGGATTAGGACACGACATTCTTAAGATTTAGGTTAGGGAAATACTATTTGTACATTAAAATTAGCCACTAAAATCAGCCACCAATGTATTTATGTATAAATACATGTATGATTTAATTTATTTTCAATATGTATTTGTATTCCAACATATATTTTATACTGGTGGCTGACTTTGGTGACTGATTTTGGTGTACACGTAATATAACCTTTTAGGTTATTGGCAGTTTAGAGTGTTGATATGTCAATACTATAGGTGCAATCTAGATAACAATCTCAAAATAAATAAATAAATAAATAATAAAGAAAAAGAAAAATGTTATTTATGCCCTGAATCTAGCTCGCTCTCTATATGTATACGGCAACAATTACACAACTACCACTTTTCTTTTTTTCTCAAAATAAAATGTAGTTTTTTTTTTGGTGACTAAATAAAATGTAGTTAATATAACATAATTAGTTTTTAATAGCGAACAATTATTTTAATAATGAACAATACCCCGAATCTAGATTTGCTTTCTCAACTTTATACATTGCCAAAATATTGGAGCTTACAATGATTTAGTATCATGACTTCGAAGTTTGAACGCTTACTAAATTGTTGCAGGATAGAGCGATTAACGTGCAAGTCTAAATTGTTACGCCTGTAATGATTTATATAAATTAAAACAAAACAAATATGTAACTAGAAAACAATTTAGGACATTCATGTAATATATGGTCATTTTTACCCAATCCTCTCATAAATGGTGAAAATTTAGGTAGTTGACTTCATGTGAAGTTGATAGTTGAGAGTCATTAGATGAAATTTTAGTCAAATCATCTAATGGCTCTCATTTATCAACTTCACGTGAAGTCGAGTTTCAATAGGGGATTAATTACCCTCTATGTTTTGTTTAATTGTTATTGGAGAAATTTATTTGAAGATAATGTCTAAAATGGTCTATGAAATTCTCAACTCACATCAAATAAGTCCCCCACTTTTTAAAAGATCAAATATATCCTCTATTCTTGGAAACGCGAGTCTCCGTTCGTCCAAAAGTCACCATCTATATTAACGTTGCTAATGTGTACTGTCAAGTGTTGATATGGATAGACAATGAGTTCAACTAAAAATAGTGTCTAAACTTTATTTTAAAAAACATAAATTGGTCCATTCTCAATTTTAAAACCCTGATTCCCAAATTTTCATCTTCATAATTTGTTCTGATATGTTTTTCGTCTTCTCTTTTGCACTGCTTAAACTAAATTTTGATGAATGCAATTATGAACAATAGCAATGATAAATGTGACGAGAAAATGTTAGAACGAGTGTATATTTTGTAACCCCACATACTAGCATACATCTGATTACACTAAAGGGCACAAGACCACCAATAAAAAGGACTATGAAATGCCGACTAAAACTAGAGATGCAGTGGCCAGTATCCAATGGACAAGCTGTTGAAAGAGAAGCAATTATTAGCAGGTTGCGTTAAGTTTTCCATCATAGGCACAATAAGACTTAAAGAACCTTTGGAGGAATAAAAAAATGAGATTTGAAATCAAAACTTCTCCTACCAAGACACACTTAAAGTGGATGAATATATGGCTTTCATGTCAAATATAGGTTCTTCAAAAAGCATTTCTTAACATCGACTTCAAATTTCACAATTTGAACGTTTTCATTTATATCAGCAAAGATAATTTACCTGCACAGTTGTATTCTCGAAGAAATTCCGAATTAGAGGTGTCATTTCAAAAATGTCATCTGGTATTCATGTATCGCCCATCTCTGGAAATGTATTAAATGCATGCCCCTGGTAATCAACATGCAAGCAAAACAATTATCCTGACTATGAATATAGCAAGAATCACCATAATGGAAATAGGAGAGCAGTTGTGGCACCATAAGATATTACAATAATGTTGAGGATAGAGACTATGAAAATGGTCCAGTGTAAAGAATCGCTGCTAAACTAACACTCCTTTACTGGAATCATAATCAAATCACACAATAGACATAGGATGTTGATAGAAAAATATAACGAGACATCATTTACTTTCCATGTTAAATGCGGATAGGATTACCCGTCCATTTCCAACAAACTGGCCATAGAAGGATGCTGATGAGTACCCGGCAAAAACAATTGAAAGGGCATATAGCAGGACAAGGTAATTCAACTATCCTCCACGACTGTAGGGATAGAGGGTTCCAATAAATGCTAGAAATAGCAAGACAAAAAGCCTACCAGACAAGTCGACAGACAAATGATGCAGCAAAATATATAGATGAAAAAATTAGAAATTTGTATAACTTTTTTTGAGAATTACAATTTCTCTCTATAACAAAGAGATTATAATAACATCATCTCTTGACAAACGGAGAATACACCTCTTTCTGTAATCTAAGAGAAAATCTCTCAAAGAAAAAATTCTTTATATAATTCAATGTTACTAATTTTTATTGGATGAATTGATTGAAATGAATTAAAAAAATACTTAATTTATAGATGAATTTGTTTAATATGAACAATCCGTCAATTAGAGGTATATAATTTTTTTTCCAATCTTTAAACTTCTATGATTATAAATTAGGATTGTTTATCACCTTTTATTTTATTTAGCTATTATTTATTTATTTTCTAAAATTAGCCTTACTAATTTTCACAATCTCTCACTTAAAGCTAATTTTGGTAAATTTTCAAAAAAAAAAAAAAAATTCATGTTGCTCATGTATTCAATAGGCCATATAAGGATCTACACCATTTAAACTTTTCAGTATTGATTGGTTTTATCATGGCATCTACTAGGTTATCTTTTAGTGTGAACCTTTTGCATATCAACACTCTCTTCTTCTACTACTTCTTATATTGTACTCCAATGTGTTTTGTTTTTGAATGAAAGACAGGATTTCTTGCAATGTGCAAGGCACTTTGATTGTTACAATATACAGAAATTTTCTATTTTTGGTGTCCGAGTTCCTCCATCAACATTTGGATTCAAATAGCTTCCTTGCATGTTTGTGTAGCTACCATATATTCACCTTCTGTAGTAGATAGAGCAACAATAGTCTGTAATTTTAGATAGCCATCTCACAGCTCCTCCTGCAAGTATGAATACATATCCTGTAGTAGATTTTCGTTTATCAAGATCACATGCTATAAAGTACATCAACGGCCTCGAAAGATTGAAAAGAATGAAGCAAAGAAGACAATTTGGAAAGCAATTCAGAAGGGAAGCTATCTGGCATCTTGCTGAAATGAGCTTTTCTCACCCAAACGAGAAGCTCGCTTAAACGAGAGTTTCTTGTACAAATGAGAATCACGCTTAAATGATATTTTCTCGCTTAAGCAAGAATCGTGCGTGCGCGAGACGACTCTACGTGCTGAGTTAATGAAACACGTGCATTCTCATATTTTGGGCTTTCCAAAAGCTCCCAATAGCTATTTTTTTGATATATTTTGAAGTCAAGATGAAGAGGAAGGAAGAAACACTCATACACTTACTCATTATTTTTACATTTTCTTAGAAGGAATTGGATGTCGGGTGACAATGTGAATCAAAGTTCACTAGAGGTAGAATATCAAGATTTGGAGACCAAAAATAGTGCAAGGCTAAATTCATGGGATTTTGAATGAGGATTTTGAGGTTAAAGGAGAATTCAAAAATTTTGTCACACGAATAGAAGTTTGAAGATTAACAAAAATGCGAATGGACAAATAAGGTTTGGGACCTCCGGTATACAATGTGACATTCAACAAGTTGGGGGACTCTTTCCTTGTCTTGAAATTCTTAGAAGTTTGTTGCTAGTAATTTAAAATCCTGGAGATCATTGGAAATTCAAGCGTTGGTGGGAATTAAAGGATGAATTTAAGCGTAAACCGCCTTGACAAAAGCCTCATTAACTGTCCAACTTAAAGACGATAAATAAAAGTATTAGGTAGGAGACACTCTACCATAGTAAAACCTTTAAAATTTCACTTTTTTTTATTATTCTTGTAAATATTTATCTTCTTTATTAACTCATTTTGGTAGATTTTTTTTGTTAATTGCATGTTTGAATGGTAGAAATAGTTTTTGGAGATTGAAAATTTTATTAGAGGTAATATGTAAAAAAAAATCGTTCTGTTCATTGTTTTTCTTAATTTGATTCTTCTTTTTGGTTGTATTTGTAAAGTTTTTAGTTAACTATTTATTTTAGATTTTAATTTGATTGTAGAAGGTAAAAATATAGATTAAAAAATCCTTTTTATGCTTAGGTGGCTTTTAAAAAAAGAGAGGAGCTTGCGTACATGAGCTTATGTCTCGCGAAGAGGGAAAAACAAATGGAAAACGTCGCTTTTGCGCGAGCATTTCTCGCGTAAGCGAGCCCCCCCCTCCCATCTTCTCTTGTGCAACAGCCCCTCTCCCTCTCTCATCTTTACCCTCCACCTCCATCACCGCCGTTGAGCCTCCCGATCACTACCATGAACCACCGCCGCAACCCTTTTGCTTTTCTTCTCTTCTCCTCTTTTCTCTTCTGCTTTGCCTCGCTGCCATTATCTTCGAGCACCTTTATCGCAATTGCTCCATCGCCACCTTCGTCGACTGCCACACCACAGACCACCACCCTCTTTTTTTCTTTTCCCCTTCTTCTTCTCCTTTGTCGACCAACCTGCCGCGAAACCCATTTCTCTCTCTTTCTCTTCCCCTATCCCTTGCCTTCTTTGTCTCGCCGCCGGCTACCATCCAACGCCGATGCGGGCGTCTTCTTCTTCCTTTCCTCAAAACCTCGCATTCTGGCTCTCTAGCTCGCCCTTATTTCTCCCTGAGACAGAGCCTTCAGAGTAGGGCACATCTGGCAGCTCGCTTAACCGAGAATCTCGCTACGCGAGATGACTCCACGTGCTGAGTTAATGGAACACGTACATTCTCATGTTTTGAGCTTTCCAAAGACCCCAATAGCTATTTTTTGATATATTTTGAAGCTAAGATGAAGAGAAAAGAAGAAATACTCATACACTTACTCATTATTTTTACATTTGCTTAGGTTTTTAGTTGGATTCTAATATGAGAAGTTTCAACTTCTCTCTAAAATCCCTAGGGTTTTACTTGATTTTCCTGTTAGTTTAGGTTTTAGTTTTGTTTAATTGTAGTTTTAGCTCTTATTTTCTTGTTGTGTTATTATACTTCTCTTAGAATTTAGTGTTAGTTTAGCTTTCTTTAATTTTGCTACTTTATGAATTATGTGAATTTATTGTTTTATTTATGCTTATTTGAGTTATTATTATCAAATTTCTATAGTTGATTGTTATAGTTTTTACTATTTTTTACAATTTATGAAATTTTATATTTATGCACACCAAGTATTTGATAAAATATTTGGACTAGTTATAGAGTAGATTTTCTCCTTCTTGGCTTAGGGTTGAGAATTTGGGTGATTTTGAGTCATTAATGTCTAAGTTGATTGATAATTTAGAGATATTAATTAATCTTATTTTTCTAACGCTAATCTTTTACTAATTCAATTAGTAAGTTAGTTAGGACTTATGGATTAGGATTCATTAAACCTAATTGACTTTTCTTAATTTGCAGAGGTTAACGAACTGGGTTTTCTCTTTGTAATTATCATGTTGTGGTTAGTGACAAGGATAGTGATCCTTAACTCTCAAACTCTTGCCAAGATCTTTTTAGCATTTGAATTTACTTTTTTTTACTAGTTAATTGTCTTAATTGTTCTTAGTTTAATTTCTTGTTGCTTCTTTAATTTCTTACTATTTGAATTCCTGTTAATTATGATCAAAATCTCTTTTTTCTGCATAGCCAATAATTGAGCACTTGATTATGATTCCTAGGGAAAATGACTCGGGATTAAACTCGTGGTATTTGATTTGAATTGTGACATTTTAAACTAAACTTGGAAGGGTGTTGAATTCCGGTTTAGAGCTACAATGAACTTGAGCTTTTAAACTTGTGAAATTTCTAAACTGGTGTTTAGCGTTTGTCATGCAGCCTCAGAGTACTTAAGATTAGGATATTTTCTCGGTTTCTTCACCAATTTGCAAGCTAGCCACTTCTTATTAGCCAGTATATTCTTAGTCTCCCTTGGGCAAGTATGATCATTCATAAAAGTCTTGATCTACTAGCAATTGCCCTCACTGCCCTGAAAAGCATATACGACCCAACCACAATCTTCCCTCTTACACAAAACTCTCATCCTTACACTATCGTTCTTCCTAAACCAGATCCATCTTCCTTCCTGAATACAATACTCACGCAAAGTCTCCTTGAACTCCTTCTTTGTATTAAATTTTATTCCAACCTCAAGTTTAAGCTCTTCAAACCTTCCTCCTTCTCTGAACACTGGAAAGACCTCATCTAAATCAATCTCCTCCAACTCATCTTCAGAGCTAGGAAGAGTCTTCATTTTCCTCGAATGCCATGACTTTCCACCATCAGATTCATCATAAGTTCCATCTTAAGCATCATGATATGATATATCACCAACTTTTGGAGTTGGTCCAAAAAATAGTTCATCGTCCTTAGACCTTGATGAGTTTACACACAACAAACCATCATCTCCAACCATAATAATACTATTCTCTTTAATTAGTTTGGCAGTTGTTGCAATCCTTAGTTTAATATCATTTTTTTTCTTGTTGATTCATTCTCTATATTATTATAACTATCATGACTATTTAATGATCATCTGAGCTAAACAATGTCACTGTCACAGTTTTAGGCTCTTTTTCCTTAGCAGATAATCTTTTAAAAGTCCCATTATAAGCTACTCTTATTAAAGACCTTCTTGCATATGTTGCTATATTTTTGCTTCTTTAGGAGCATCTCTTTGGTGGATCACGCTTCTTGGACTCTTTCAGTTTGAGCTTAGTTATAAATTTTGCAGTGAATTGGGTCATTGTTTTGGTGGTGGGTTGGACTTACTACTATGAATTGCAGTGGGTTGGGTCTTCGGTTTTGGTCCTGGACTGAACTTACTACTTAAGGTTTGTTGTGGTGATTGTTTTTGGGATAGAGATACTATTTTTAGAATTAACTGAGTTTGGGGTGGGAGTAGCGCTATGACTTGGTTCTGGAATTGGAGTTGATGATGATGTGGTGGAGATTGTTTTGGTTGTGACATTGGTGGTGAGGTTTGGGTTGGGAATAAGGACTTCTAGTACAAGGTTATCTTTTAACACCATCAACTCCTTACTTTTGGATGCTGGTTCTTCTTCCTCATTAAACATAGGTTAAGAGACTCCATGCTCATAGTACATGTGGACAATTTCCTTGTTCCTTTGAGCATGATAACACATTTTCATGAGCTCTTTATCATGTGTGATAGCTCAGAGATCAGTTTTCAAAGGCCTGTTAGGAGTTAACCACCAATATTGAGTCACCTTGTCATAGCCAATGTATTTGTGGTAGTTTCGGACTGAGAAGACATCTAGAGTGTCTACGTCAATTTCAAACAACTCAAAAATTTGTCCACCATTGTAAGACACACCTCCATCCTGCTCTGTAATAAATGACCTTTCACTGTGATATATGATGGTAATAAAAAGATCATCTATTTGCAATTAAAAAAATTGACTAGATTAATTTTGCACTCAATATATAAACCATATTTTTTTGTTTCTCGTTCATCTTAAACCATATGGCTGGATGTGCTAACTCGTGCGTCATCTTCTTGTGAAGTGTATTTCATGAAAGCAATAAGAACAAAAAAGAGATCACTCTTATAAAAATAAAATAATGGTGTTCTTTAAAATGGGAGATGGATTTATTCTCAATGTTTTTGCTGTAAAGAGAATCTTTAAAGTGCATTTAGTTTGCCAATGAGTAATAACTCAAATGGCATAGTCTCCCCATACTCAATTAAGAGGTTGCGGGTTCGAGTCTCCTATCTTTGGTAAAAAAAAATGCATTTAGTTTGTATTTTTATTTTCTATTTTTATTTTTAGTATTTTTTAGATTTTGTGAAGAAAATAGTGAAAACAGTGAAAATAATAAAATCTTATTTTCTATTTTTGTCTCCTATTTTCACTTTTTTCTTCACGAAATCGAAAAAATAAAAAACACTAAAAATAAAAACAGAAAATAAAAGCATACACTTCATGGAATTTTTCTTAAGAAAATGCTACTTCATTTGAATAAAAGCATCATAAGATAATATTATGAATAACCTTTTGAGGAAAGCTAGCTAGGGCCAATAACTTTTATGATTTGTAGCCATCAAGTGACTATCAATGATATTTTTAATGGTGTGAGATTTCATCTAATGATGTGAGATTACTTACTTTTCTTTTGCTGGTTACATGCTCGTCAAAATTTAATACAGTTGCTGTCACTAGACTTTTATTAACCTTTTTTCTTTATACTGGGGTTATCCGTTATCATCAATGACTCTAGCTTAGAAACTAGAAACTCCTTCCAAAGATACACCATTGGCTTAACGTTGATTTCACAAATCTTTACTAAACCTCTCCTGCATCCTGTTCCTGCGCTGGTGCAACAACTTTCTTGCCTTCTCTGATTCCGAATGAGCTGGGACCTCTTGTAAGTTTTAATGAAGAGTTGGAAAGGCTGAAAAGCACACTGATTTCAATCAAGGCCGTACTTGAAGATGCTGAGGAGATGCAGTTCGTGCATAGCTCTATAAAAGATTGGCTTCAAAGGCTCAAAGATGCAGCTCACGTGATAGATGACGTCTTGGACGATGGAGGACTCAATAACTGTTCTGGATCACCAGGCAAGTTACAATGCTCTTCCTTACCCTCTCTTAATCCAAAGCATGTTATGTTCCGATACAAAACTGCTAAGAAAATGATTAGATGAGATAGCAAAAAAGGCATGATTTTCATTTGATGGAGATTGTTGTGGATAGTGTTAAAGGTGAGTGAAGCTGAGAGAGAGAGAGTTCAAGAACAGAGGAAATTGAGAGAAGAAATGGAATTTGGATTAACTCAATCTACAGTGAAAGAACTCAAGTTACCATTACTACGGCAACAGGTTTATATAGTGCTAGTTTAATTCTAACTAACCACTTCCAGCTGGCAATAATAGTAACAAACTTAGTAACTAATCTACTTAAGTTACATTCCGCTGTGTGTTGCTGTATGGTAAGTGTATGGGTCTGCACAAGGTTCTCCATCAAGTAACAGATAGAACAACTGGGGTCATTGATTGGCGTCAAACCACTTCAGTCATTACTCAACCTCAAGTCTTTGGAAGAGAAAAAGAAAAAAGATATATGGCATCATACACTTATTGAAAGGAGAAGGTATTCATGGGAAGTCTCTTTCGATTTAAAAGAGAGGAACGAGACTGGCTCTCTATATAGGACAGCAACCTATGGAGCTTACAAGATGAGACATTGTTTTTCCTTCTGAAGACATTTGTGATCAAGCATGGAATGAATTATATTGGAGATCATTTTAAGATATCGAGACGGATGAATTTGGCAAAGTCAAATATTTCAAGATGCATGATCTTATTCTGATCTTGCTCAATCCGTTACACAACAAGTTTAATTTGTTGCATTAGAGATGAAAAGTGGAATGCTGAAGGGCCTTACCTCTTTGAAGACACTGTTGATTCAGCGTTTCTCCAGATTAGAGGCAGACCTCAATTGTGAAAGCTTAGAATCATTGACAGACCAAGTTTTGGAAGGGTTGCATTCTCTCAGAGTATTCAAAATTTTGTACAATCGCAGATTCAGATTGTCAGGAGATATTCCTGGAAAGCTCAAACCATAAGCATAACAAGCTAGGGAGCAATGATGTAATATTACCTAACCTCAGGGAAAATCATGTTTTTTTTATTATTATTTTAGCTTTTAGGCTTTTATCATATCAAACATATAATCACATAATGACATATTTAAGAAAGTATAAAGTTTACTTCAATGGTTTTTGTCAAATATATACGATTCATATACTTAAGAAGATTTAAATATATATTTGCACGATGGCATCAGTTCTGTGTAATAACAGCAAAAAAAAGAAACAGGGTAAAAATTGAAGCAAGTCATGCAATCTTGTTTCTAACTTATAACAACAAAAAGAAAAAAAGTAATACGTAACCAATTAATATTAACCAAGAATCAACCAACAACTTATTGGATCCATATATCACATGATCTTCAATTTGGTATGCTTTTTAATCCCAAATTCACTCTATTCGAAAGATCGAATTAATGTGGTTATGAATATTTCAGTATCAGTTTTTCCATTATTTAAACTTATGTTTACTGCACGTTTAATTTTGTTTTGGTTCAGTTGCTAACTTGCTATGACTTCGGCGGTCAATGTTTTTACGTAAGTTAGCAATATTTTCATATTACATGATACAAACTTTAATATTTGGAAGGTGAATACTACCCTACTTTCTCTGAAGTAATATGTAAGTTACTCTGATGTGTCACATTTTAATTGGGTGTTTATTTTAACATGAGTTATCTTTTCCACTCTTTCGTCGTCATTGTGCCTCCCAAGCATCACAGTCTCATTGGTGTTTCATTTTCTCTTCCCAAATCAATCTTCTAGAAAAGGTACTTTAACTATTTCTAATTGCATTTACTCTTCCCCACTCTTTCGTCGTCCTCGTCATCACGCCTCCCAAGTGTCACCGTCTCATTAGGTGTCTTATTTTTTCTTTCCAAATCATTCTTTTAGAAAAGGGCCTCCCAAACATCACCGTCTCATTGGGTGTTTCGTTTTCTCTTTCTAAATAATTCTTCTAAGGTACTCTAACTCTCTCTAATTGCGTTTACTCCTCCCCATTGTACTACTCCTTCGTCGTCGTCGTTATGACTCCCAAGCATCACCGTCTCATTGGGTGTCTTGTTTAATCTTCCCAAATCATTCTTCTAGAAAAGGTACTCCAACTCTCTCTAATTGCGTTTACTCCCCCTCACTCCTTTGTCGTCGTCATCGTTGCCTCCTAAGTATCACCATCTTATTGGGTGTTCCATTTTCTTCTTCTGTCAGGCAGTCACTGTCTTCAAAAGATATTAACTCTTATGAGATTAAAGTAACTCAGATTAAAATAAACACTCAATTAGAATATAACACATCAAAGAGGGTAACTTACATGTTATTTTAGAGAGGGTAGGATAGCATTCACCTATTTTTAATTGTATGCAAGATAGAAAAAATTGAGATTTTACGTGAAATTAAAAAAGTAAATTAAGTACGTAAAACCAGTGTTGCAGAACTGGACCGAACCGGAAAACCGGTGAACCGGTGCCATAATCGGTCTGAGTAAGCTTTCGAACCGAACAAGAAATCGAACCGAATCAAACCGAATTAAACCGGCCGAGGTTGATCAGAACCGGCGAACCGACGGGTTTCATTTAACCCGGACCGGTTCGAACTCTTTTTTTTTATCCTTCGCTTGAAACGACGTCGTTTCTTATTAAAAATCTAAAAAAAAAAAAAAAAAACTAAAGCTGCTGATTGCTGAAATGGAACCCTAGCCCCCATCGTGTTCACTCCATCCCCTGTTTCCCTTCCCAACCCTTTTGGCCATGAGAGACCACCATGACTCCATGAGAGCTGAGGCCTAAGAGATAGAGACTAGAGATTCTGCTTCAGTTTCAGCCACCTCGTCGCCAGCGCGGATCGGAGACCCGTTCAGCCTCAGGCAGCGCGGCACTCACCACCGCAACCACACGGCCACACTAGTGCGCCACTCACCACCGCCAAGAAGCACGTCCACGGTCCATCGAAGATTTAAGTCGCCGCCTCGTCGCCTACTGCCTGCTGCTTGTCAGTCGTCAGTCGTCACCTCCGGCCTCCCTCTTCTCTGCTCAGTGCTCGTCCCTCCATCCCTCCAGGGTCCAGCCCAGGTATGTATTTTTAATTTTTTGAAGTTATTCAGGATATTAAATTTTCAATAATTTAGTACTGATAGTTAGAATTAATTGATTATTGTAGATTGATTATGTATGTTGGTTTTTGTTTGAGATTGTTGATTGTTCACATAATCACATATGTTTGATTTCTATTTGATTTCTATATGTTGGCAGATGAGAACATGAATACTTTCACATGTTTTTCTGTTTGATCTCTCTTGTTTATTGATTTATTTTTTATTTCTGTCCAGTTTGTTGATTATCCATTGTTGTTAGATTGTTGATTGTTGATTATCTGTTATAGTGTTATATATGTTGGTTGCTGTTGTATATTATTCTTAGTAGTTAGTGGATTGTTGTTGTGCATTATTCTTGGAGATTAGTGTTATATATGTTTGCACACATAGGACACTCCTTGATCCTGTTTTCTTAAGCACTTGTTTGGCTAAGCCTTTGATTGCAGTCACGTATAGCTTGAGTAAGGTGTCAGAGTTCATAGCTCCAATTAGGACTGTTAGCAGGGACGGATCTAAGTGCAGTGGTGTGGGGGCAAGTGCCCCCACTACGATTTGGAATTTTTTTGAGTAGTATATGATAATAATATTTATTTGCCCCATTAGATTATTAAATTTGACTCCACAATAATTTTTTATTCAACTTTTGGTACTTAATCGTCAATTTAAAAATTTTATATTAGATATTCATTAGAATGATCAATTCTCATATTTAAACGAAATTAGTGTTCTTTTTTAAAAATTAACTCAAAAGAATATTATTTATCTTATTTTCAAATTAGCTTTAATTTTTACGTAGCAACTATATTAATTGAAAGAACTTTGTTAACTATGAATATCAATAAGAGTCGGCTTCTAATTGTGTTGGGAAGTGAATTTTTAAATAATTATTTAGTAATATATATGGGAAGAGAGAAATTTTGATGGTAGTATTAACAGAAAAATTACTTAATTTTTTAAAAATATAAAACTTAAAAGAATAGAATTTAAAATTATATATTATTATTTAAATTACTATTTTAGTGTTTTAGTTTGTATATTAGATATTTTAAAGGCTAATCATATTTTACAATAACAAAATATAATCATAACAATAATCATGCTATATGTACATAAAAAATAATTATCTGTATAAAATATATATTAAAATATAAAATACACATTAAAAATAAGTTAAATAATACATATATTTATACATAGATATATAGTGGTTAATAGATAATTTAATATTTAATTTTTTATATACACATATTATTTTTATTATAAAAATTATTATCATGTTATATAAATTTTGTCCCCACTACCAAAATTTTTTGGATCCGTCACTGACTGTTAGACTCACAAGAGATAGAAAACAAGATTGTGATTTGGTGTGTGGAAAACAGGTGACTTAGTAGTATGTCCAGAAGGAACAACTTGTAGGGAGCCATACCTATTAAGATTCAGCTCATTGTTTGCTGTGTTGCTGATGAAATAGTTTCTGTGGCTATGAATGCTCATGTCATCATGTTCTATGGGACCACAGTGGCAGGCTTGAAGTGTTTGGACCCCATCTTTTTCTTCATGAATCCTCGGCCATGTTACCACATTCACATTATGTTTATTTTCGTATTACTACTTATTTTTAGGATTTGAGACTTAATGTTTATTAAAATGTTATTGGAGATATATTTTTTAACTGTTAATTTTTAAGTTTTTAGCTATTTTATACGTTTTACTTATGTGGGACCGGGTTAACCGGTTCAATCAGTGACCCACTGGTTGAACCAGTGATCCAGTGACCCAGTAACCTGACCGGTTCGATCACCGGTTCGGTTCTGACAACTATGCGTAAAACATAGTTGTCAGAACCGAATTGGTAACTGAACCGGTTAGGCTATTGGGTTATTGGGTCACTGGTTTAATCGGTAGATTATTGGTTGAACCGGTTGATCTGGTCTTATGTAAATAAAAAATAAAAAATAATAAAAAATTTAAAATAAAAATTTAATATACATATTTTCACTAATATTTTAAGAATATCTAGCTATTCTAAAACAATATAGAATAGGAACAATAAGTATTTTGTTAATTTTACTCTATCATAAATATTTTTATTTTATTTTTATATTAAAATAACTATTATTTTCAAATTTTAATAATTTATTAGTTAGTTTATATCTATTATTCTATTATATATTACAAGTATTTATTAAAAAATATATTAATAGATATTATATAATTATGAAAAGAAAAAATAAGTGAGTTTATCATTATTGTTAAATAAAAATATAATTAATCTAAGAATGAGTGAGTTTATAACTAAAATTAAAATCTATTAAATAAAAGTAAAATATTTGATGATATATATATATATATATATATATATATATATATATATATATATATATATATATATATATATATATATATATATATTAACAAGAAACATGACAAGCTTGGTGGTTGTGAATGACCTTTTTTCCTGCGGATATTTTCGGCCCCAAGGAATAGAAAATACATTCATGTCCCTGACATATCCAAAATGTGGATAAATTTACCTCTCCGTTGAAGTTACTCCATTGGACCCGACGAAAAACTCTGATGTGGCAAACGTGGTACTGACTTGGCGGTTACGGGATGACACGTGGTCTGTAACTTTTGAAAAGAAGACATATTAGTCCCCCACACACTAAAACGATGCCGATTCACCCCAACCCTCCAAACAAATTTTAATCCCCTTCTACATTTTCAACAATACTTCACCAAATCCAGAAGTAGAAAATTCAGCACTTCTAGTTCTGCAATTCCAGAATTCAGATTCGGTTTAATAAGATATAGAATTAGGGAATGCATCAACAACAATTCCAGAATCATCAGCAATGCATCCAAAACACACAAACAAAGAATCAACAAAATAACAAATCGCAGCAACATCAACGAAATTTCAAGAAAAATGAGAGGCATGAGTCTTTGCAAATTCAAATTCGACAAGCAATTCAGCGACATATTCACCAACAACAGAGCACAAATTCAATTTCACAGGCTCAGTTCACAATTCAACAAGTCCAGATTATGCAATTTATGAAGAACATGTAAGAACTCCTCATAATTCTAGAAAAATTGCTACGCTCTCAAATAGAATCAGCAACTTATCAGAAATTGCATATGCAAAATTCGAAGAACACTTGGATCTACATTGGGCGCATTTGGAGGAAACGGCTCTGGCCAAGGAGGAAGTTGCCGTTCAGGGCGGCGAAGCAGCTGCAGAGGAGTTGAACCTCCCACCGCCAAAGCCACCGTACTCGTTTACAAAGGTGGCCGTTGGCCGGGCGACAGCAAGCATCGCTGGCAAAGCTGCAGTTCTACATCGAGGCAGTGGCACCGAGGTTGGCGCCGTCTCAAAGGAGGTAGGAGAGGACACTGCGCATGATGGAGGCGGCTAGATCCAGAGCGGCGAGGACGGCGTCGCGAGTGGTTCCACGGGTGTGCTTCGTGGCGGCATTGTCGCGACGCGAGGAGCACCGAACGGTCATGTGGAGGTAGCGCTGAGTTCCGACGGCGATCCTTGCAGAGGTTAGTTCTGTCATGCTTCTTTGATTGTGGCCAAGCCATCACTACTGACGGCAGCAGTCTTCCCCTGGGAGCGTGACAATGAGACTAGAACAGAGCAGTGGGACACGGTGGTTGTGGAGGGTGCGCATGGGGGCAATCAACGGTGCCTTTGATGGTGGAAATCGCGGCGACCGGCGTGCCCCATGGTCGGTGGGAGTCGTGGGAGACACAAGAAAGAAGGGGGTTTATGGGTAATGCAGAAGGGGATTAAAGTGGATCTGGAGGGTCCTTGGTGAAACGGCATCGTTTTGGTGTCGGAGGACTAATATGTCCTCTTTTCAAAAGCTACATGCCATGTGGGCTCCCGTAACGGCCAGGTCAGCGCCACGGGAACCACGTCAGACTTTTTCGTCGGGTCCAACAGAATCACTTTAATGGAGGGATAAATTTGTCCACGTTTTGGAGGGGTGAGGGACATGAATGTATTTTCCAATCTTTGGAGACGAAAATGTCTGCAGAAAAAAAGGTCAGGGACTTATTTGTCATTTTCTCAAAATTTTAAATTTCGGGCGGTTCGGTTGGACCAGTTTTCACCGGTTCGTCCTGGTTCTTTGTCTTATACGGTCCAAATATCAGACCAGACCAATATAGGATCCGGTTTACTAGTTTTCTGGTCGATCGACTGGTCCGGTTCAGTTTTAATAACTATGACGTAAAACATAAAATCGTAATAAGACTTAAATGGTAAAATCGTAAGACCTACTACAAATTTCGTAAAATCAATTATTTCATTTAAAATCGTAATATCGAAAGATTTTAAGAATTAAATTAAGATTTTACCTACTATGGTTATATGGATCTAGATATAACTCTTTGAGAGGACAAATTTACTTCCGGATCTGCTATACATCCAAACTTTATTGTCATCCAAGTTCAACCAAGCAGGCCCAACACCAACAAAAATCACTCTCATTAAAAGAGCGTGTACACGCACTCAAAATTCCCAACGTTACTCTTCGCGCTCTAATATGAAAATTGTTCTTCTTCGTACATGCAGATTCTTCTTCCCTCCTCTTCCTCTTCCTCCTCCTCCTCCCTCCTCTTTCGTTATCATCATCACTAACAATATTTTGCTAACATCTTTATTAGTTCTTATTTTCTCTGGTACCATCATTAAATAATTTTGGTTCATTTCTTAGTTTATTTCGGTTCATTTGTGTGTTAATTGAGGTTCACTTGATGCTGCTGATAAGTATTGACCAAATTTTTTATTCCTTAAGTAATTTCGGTTCATTTCTTAGTTTAATTGAAGTTCATTGGGTCCAAAAATAAATTCAATGTGTTTTGTTGATAATTGAGTCTTTTTTTTATTAAAAAAGAATAAAATTATTTATTATCACTTTATTCAATTATATTAGATTTCATTCCACTCCGTTCAATTTGTCTTGAAAGCCATTTCAATCATTAGGACAAATTATTCATCGACAACACATATGGACTGCAAATGAACCGAAAATATTATTAAAGCGAAATCATTGTATAATATCAAATGAACCAAATATTTGTCCATTATATAAATTTGAATTCAGAAATACCTGCGTCTAGAATGAAGCGAAAATATTATCAAAGCAAAACCACTGTATAATAATAAATGAATCGAACATTGTGCATAATATAAATTCAAATTTAGAACACCTGCATCTAGAATGAACCGAAAAATGCCATCAAAATGAAACCAATGTACAATACCAAATGAATAGAAAATTCTGTTCATAAACAACTGGATTTAGCAATTGCATTCCATTCAATTCAATTCAAAATTAAATAATCCAAATCTCGTCCGCTTGATTCGATTCAAAAGAATAATCCAAATCACTCTCATTCAATTGATTTGAAGTTGAATCATTCATTACTTTGATACACTATTAAAATTTGAAAATGAAGAAGAAATATGAAATCTGAAAACGAAGAAGATAAATGCAATGCAGATCGAAGAAAAAAACAAAGAAGAATAGGAAGAAGATAAATGGCATGCATATCGAAAAAAAATGAAGAAGTACGAAGTTTTACGTTGTAAAATCAGAGCAGAGAAGAATACGAGAGCTTTACGTTGAGGAAGAGAAGCTCTACGTTGAGATAGAAGAACAAAGAGAAAGTTTACGTTGAGAAATAGAAGCTCTACGTTGAGAAAGAAGCTTTACGATAATAGAAAGGGGGCGCGTGATCCAAAAAAAACTTGGTTGACTTGGTTAAGGAAATTACATAAATGTGGAGCATTATTGATTTACTTCTAACGCAAAAAAAATTCTAATAAAATTAAAATAGAAGAATGGTAGAGGTTCAATTTTGAATGAGTATTATGATTATGAAATAATCTTTTCCTAATATATTTTGGGTTTAATTACCAAAGATAAAGATATCAAAAAGTTCTCAAAAGATATTGAATAATTTTTTATCAATAATGAACAAATTGAGGCAAATAACTTTTTGAACAAATTAATCAAATTGAGTTGGTTTAGTGGTTAACTCACTAATAATCTGTTAAAGCGTAGAGCTTAAATCCGTAACAAATTAATCTTTATCCTATTGGATTAAGAGATATCGTAGAATACAAAAAAAAAAAAAATTTTTGAACAAATTTGTCTCTATAAAATATAAGAATAAAAAAAACATAAAAAAATACATTATATAAATATCTCAATTTGCGTTCAGGTTTGATAGCCTAAATAACTCACAGTACAATACACTTTTAATATATTAAGGAGATTACTGTGATAATATAAAATAAGTATGAATAAATAAAAAAATTGTTAATCTTACTACTTTTAAAAGTTTATAAGTCTAAAAAAATAATTTTAAAAGATACAAACAATAAATAAGTCTCAAATTGATTTAAAAGTATGATAAAAATAATAAAAAATATCATATTTTTATAAGTGATAAATAATTTTAGTTTTGTATTTAGCAAATGATTTGTTCACTTGGTTTAAATTTCTGTGTATATATTTGGATAATTATTTAAAATATATAAAATTCAGAACAAAAGTTAATCTCTAATTTTTTTTAAAAAAAATTAAGCGTTTTAGTCATTCATGAAATAAAATATTAAAAAATATTTACTTGGTATAAAATCACCAAATTTTAACAATGAAAACATTTCTTTTTTATTATGTAAAAAAATCGTATCAAAATTCGATTTCTTTTTTTTTTTTTGAAAAATATATATTTTATATAGGATTATTTTTGTGATTTTATTATATTCTTAGATATTTCAAAATTTATTTGTCAATCATATCTTTTAGAATTATTTTTGTCAATAATATAAATTTTTAAGTATCATTTTAATCGTTTATCTCTATTAAAATGAAATGACAATGGTATAAAACTCTATATATCAAACTTTTAAAATAGATAAATAGTATAGCACTATAATATCTCTATCTATATCTATATTTATATATACTAACAATAGAGAAGTAAACCATGCTTACTGTTATTTTGAATTAATTTATTTAAATAATTGCATCATTAAAGTATACAATTAATATTTTTTGGTTAATTATGCTAACTAATGGATATACATATCATTTTTTGTAACCTTTCTAACAATCAATAAAATAGATTTATTATTTATATTCTTTGGACAATTACATAGTGTCTAATAGATATAATGATTTTCCTTTTGTTATTATTCTAACAATATTTAATTTATAATTAATTATTAATTATAAATACTATTCTTAGCTATAGCTACACCATTATATACTTATTCTTTTAGTTTAATACATTTTGTAAATTCAGTATATAATACTACTTAGTTATTCATTTATTTATAAAAGAAAGTTAATGAGGAAGACTTATGATTGGAGTCAAAGCTTTAGGCTTAACGTGTGTGTATATATATATATATAACATTAATTACTTAAATTTCTTTTTATATTTAAAAAATATTGCTCTGATTTACCTTAGACAATTTTTTTGTAATTATATTTAAAATATTATAGAATTACTTATTTAGACACACAAAAAAACACTTATTTATTTAGAATTTATAGTGTATACTTTTTGAGATAGAGTTAAAAAAATTTGAGGGGTTTAATTAAGATACAGATTTAGTTACTAAAATTTGTATTAAAAATTTATAAATTAATATCAATTTTAATATTTTGTATATAATATTCATATTATGTTATTATAATTTTTTTATTTTATCAAACAATTAAGGTGTACACAAACAAATTAAGGTTTAATTCTTAATATTGATATGAATATATCAAAAATACTTTAAAAATAATTAATATTTTATCAAATAAAGCATAATTTTTGCATATGTATGTTATTAGCTATAAAGAAATAATTGTGCCAAGAATTATTTTTTTTTTTTGAAGTAAAGAATTCAACACAACTAAGTGGAGCAACAAAAGACAAAGAAAAAAAAAAAACAAAAATCAATCCACAGTAATCTCTTGCATTGCCATCAACAATCATTAGGATAAACTCTATTCCACTCTTTGTAGCTCATAAGCAACCTCTTTATAACTTCCACAACTCCTGTTTCTTGGCTCCTAAAGAGTCAATTATTCCGTTCCATTCATATGTGCCAAACGATAGCAAAAAACCCAATTAGCCACTTATTACGCTCCTCCTTCTTTACAGGCACTCCTGTCCAGCTTTTATAGTTCTACTTAATTGTCCCTGGAATAGCCCACAATCTACCATAGTCAAACAACCAAGCACACCACACCTGTCAAGTAAATTGACACCAAAGAAACAAGTGGTGAACGTCCTCAACATCCTCTTTACATAAAACACAGACACTATCATGCTGATCAATCACGTCTAACATACGTAATCTCTCCTTAGTATTGATTCTACCAACCAATACAAACCAGGCAAATAACTCAATCTGTGGAGGTACTAAACATCTCCAAATGGAACTAGTGAAGCTATAGCTAGTAATGTTCTCTGGAAGTATTTTCACCTGCAAACCCTACACAAAAGAGTTAGTAGAATAAACGCCTGATTTATCAAATTTTCACACCAGTCTGTTCTCTCTCTCAATTATTAACTTGACTGATTGTAGAACTTCATGAAGTTGGTTAATTAGTTCCAACTCTCATTGGAATAGTTCCTTTCTCCACTGAAAGTTCCATATCCATTCTAGCCCATCCCATAATCTACAATCCCCTATAACAAATCCGTTCTGATTTGAAATCGAGAAAAGCCTTGAAAAAGCCTCCTTCAACACATCAAATGGTAACCAATTGTCCTCCCAAAACCGGATTCGTCTACCATTACCTACCTCCAAGTATAAACCCCTGATCATCTTCTCCCTCACCTCCTGCTCTTTTATCTGTAACTGACAAATATCCTTCCATGGTCCCCCTCTAGCAGGTACAGACTGATGACACAATAATACATCAGGATTTAGATTATTATAAGAACATACAATCTTGTTTCATAATGGAGAATCTTTCTTAGAGAACCGCCACTATCATTTGAATAATAGTGCTGTATTTCGAAGTACTGCATCCCCCACACCCAAACCTCCTAACTTTTTTGGAACTTGAACTATTTCCCATTTCACTAATGGTATCCCATGCTTGCCATCTTCATTACTCCAAAGAAATCTCCTCTACAGTGAGTTTAACTTCTCTGCTACTACTTTTGGCATTTTGTATAAGCTAAGGTAGTACACTGGCAGACTATTAAGTACTTATTTAATAAGGACCAGCTTACCAGCTTTATTTAAGGTTTTTGTTTTTCACAAACTGAGTTTCTCTTTCACTTTATCTATAATCGGCTTCCATGTCTTGACAAGTCTCGGATTCGCTCCCAGTGGAACACCAAGATATTTAACTGGCAATGATGCTTCCTTACACCCCAACAAAGTGCACATTCTTCTCGTCCACTTTCTCTCACAATTAACTGGAATCAAGCTGGATTTATCAAAATTAATACTCAACCCAGACATCACCTCGAAATACTGCAAAGGCCTCTTGTAATTCCTGATTGTACCTTCATCTTGTGGATAGAACAAGACGGTGTCATCCGCAAACTGTAAGTGAGACAATTCAATGTTGTCTCGTCCAACCAACAACGGAGAAATCCTACTATTCCTCACAGCCTCAGTTACCGTCCTATGGAGCACATCAACAACTAGAACAATGAGAAAAGGGGAGAGAGGATCTCCTTGCCTTAAACCTCGTTCCATCTTAAATGATTTAGATGGCGAACTATTTATTAGAATCGACATAGACGCCGAGCATATACACTCCTTGACCCAACTTCTCTATATAATACCAAAACCCGTCTTCTGAAGGACGATATCTACAAAACTCCACTTGACTCTGTCATATGCTTTTTGAAATCCAATTTAATTATCGCTACCATCTTCCTCCTCGTCTTCAGCCACTGCACAGTCTCACAAACAATCAAAGCTCCATCATGTATCTTCCTCCCCTTCACAAAAGCAGTCTGTATCTCACCTACTAAACCTGGCATTACACTTCTCATTCTACATACCAATACCTTAGATATGACCTTATATACACACCCTACCATGCTGATTGGAGGAAAGTCTTTTATTTTCTTAGCCCCAACGAACTTTGGAGCCAATGCAACCCAGGTAACATTAGAGTCTCTTGGTAGCTTCACAGTTTGAAAAAAGTCCACCACTGCTGCAGTAAATTCCGATCTAATCTCTCCCCAACACTTCTTGATGAAGTTCATGTTATAACCATCATTGCATGGTGCTTTAGACGATCCACAATCCCATACTGCTTCTTTTATTTCTTCAACTGACGGCATTATCTCCAGAGCAGCCGCCTCATCTTCATGTATCTGATTAACCAATCCATCTCGAAAACCAACCAAAGCTGAAACTTCCTGATGATACAACTTTTTTATAAAAGTCCCTTATTGCAATCTTTATTCTGGTTTGATTCCTCACCAACCGTCCATTTATGACTAGAGCTTCAATACGATTGTTTCTCCTCCTTGCAGAGGCTACATGATGAAAGTACCTAGTATTCTTATCCATATGCTTGGCATGCCAGGACCAAGATATCTGCTTCCAATGAACTTCCTTCCTAACATACCATTTCTTACAGTAACTAACCAGAGTTTTTCTTCTTGCTTCCATTGTACTGTCATACACCCTATTACTAACCATATCATCTAATTTTTTTATCCCTTCCTCAAATTGTTTTATCCGCAAATCAACATTGCCAAAGTGTTGCTTATGCCATCTACTGAACAGTACAGTCAAAGCCTTCAACTTATCTGTAAAATCAGCATCTCCTAGACCCCTCCATTCCTCCTTCACCAATCGAAGGAAGCCCTCCTGTGTGAACCATGAATCTAAGCTACTGAATGGCCTTGGCCCCCCACCCATCCTGCTATCCTCCACCACCATTGGACAATGATTAGATAGACCCCTTGGACCTCCTCTAATTCGCATTTCAGGAAATTCATAAATCCACTCCAGATTCACCAGTACTTTATCAATACGGCTACATGACTGACCTCGGAACCATGTGTACTTACGATCATGCAATTCTAGATCTACTAGCTCCATCTCCTGGACCCATTTTTTAAACTCTTCTGGTGATGTTGTTAACATACTAGCTCTTTTTCTTTCTTCCACCTGTACAATCTCATTAAAGTCTCCCATATAGCAAAATGGTACTTGACAGAGTCCTGACAGAAAACTCAACTCTTCCTACACAAGTAACTTCTCCTCTCTTTTGTGTGCACTATACACCAAGCAGAATGCACAGTTAAAACTGTTTTTCAGTAACACGCCTTCAATGTATAACCATCTATCGCCTTTAAGGATATTATTCATCCTAATCATTTTTTCATCCCACATGATTAACAATCTCCCAAAATCCCTTTCCAATCCGACAAATTCCCATCCTACGGCATTATTTCCCCAGATTTGCATGACGTCAAATTTTGTAATAACCTCCTTCTTTGTCTCTAACAATTCTAATATATTAATATTATATTTTTTCTTGAAATTTTTCACCATACTAATAATCTAGGAACTGAAAATAATTTATAATAATTATTTTTGCATACCTTATTTTGATTCTTCGGACAACTTCTCCTTGCTTTCTCTTTTTGTTTTGCTTGTCTTTTCTTCTCTGCAATTGCCTCATTTTGAGCTTGTAGAATTGTCATAATATTTTCGTCCTCATTATACTGTACTGCTCCTGATTCCACCGCCAATTTTCACGCAGCTCTATTTTTTGTCATGTCATCTTCCCAATTATTTCTTTGTTTTTCTTGACCAGAATCATTGTCTTCAACCTTCTGTGAACCTCTAGAATCCTCCAAATCTCTCACACTCCCTTCCATCCCTATCGTTGTTTCCTCCAATCGAGTGTTTTCCTCCCCTGAGTCCGACGCCTCCCCGTCATCACTCCTCAGCCTGTTTCATCGTTCATCCTGGTGCACCTATTGAGAGTAGTTACTCCTCCAATTTTATTCAGCATCCCTCTTCCTTCTACTATGTTACCATGTGAATCCTTCTCTGTTGCTCCTCTTTCTCTCTACACTGCCTCTCCATGAACCAAACCATCAGTGGCATCCACTACCGTGATCGAATCATGAGATTCTTGCGAAGCACCTCTATCCACGCCCTTTTCTCCTAGGTTACCACCTTCGCACCCACCATCCATTAGCATTAGAACCATGTCTCCCTCACCTGCTCGTGCATTATCACGCAGTTCAGTACATTCGGGAACGTGTATAGCTAAACCGTCCTTATTGAAAGCAACTCCCTCCATTGCACAACGACTCACGGTCTCCATCAACGCTACCTTTGGAAACCAGACCACTACATAATCTGCCTCGGCATCCCTTGATTCGGCTCCTGCAGGTCTGGAGGTGCCGATACCAGCAACACGCTTCATTGGAGCATCCTTGTCACCAGCTGCTGGGTCGGGTCCGCAAACTGGGTCGAGCGAACTGCTGCACCCTCATGTCCCCCAACTCCTCATCAACAGGGCCACGTTGGTTTAAGAGCCCAACAAGCTTCAAAATCTTTATTACTTTTATCCACCCCTTTATTTATAGTGTGGCCCACTAGAGTTTCCTCCCATTCCTTATAATTCTCCACTTTAGCTGGGCTTCGGTTGGTTTGGCCCTTTAAAACATTCTCCCCTTCCTTTTCATTTAACACTCTATTGGGCCTCACACTATGAATAAATACTAGATTTGGATTACCTTCAAACACATCATCCACCTCATGCCTTGCCTCGCCATAATACCATGTTACTGTTTCCTCCGAATTTGATTAATCACTAAATGAGCGAGATCCTCTAAATTCCGCTATGTTAGTAACACCCTTCATTATTGGTCCATCCGTTACCTGATTTGAAATTCCCTTATTCCATTCATTCAATTCGTCTAGCTGAATTATCGTCCTACCCTTGTCACATTCGACCTCCCGTACCAGTTGTACCACCGTCTCTGCAGCCGCATTGCACCCCAGCATCCATGGGCTCTTGGTCACCGCATTAGCATCATTATTACCAGTATCCAGGACCAAAGCGCCACTGGTACCTTCTCTAACTTCCATGTTAGCCAAGCATTCTGATCCATATCTTTCTCCACCAATTTTCTTAATGAAAATGTCGAACCCACTAGTACCTATGGTTATGTGGATCCATTCATTAATAACATAAAAAATGCACGTATCAATTTGTATTTGTCCCCCACTAAAAGACTTGCACGACTCTGTGTCTATATCGCACTTTACCATTTTCCCCCACTGTTCTCCAATCAGTCTAAAAGTGTCGACCGACCAAACGTGCAATGGAACGCCAAAGCACTCCAACCATACCCTGCGTGTTTCACTTCTCTCATTCTCATCTCATCTCCATACATTATGGAACATATTCAAAGAGTTATATTTACTATTTGTGTAGCACCTTTTAGCACCTCATCATTGCACTAAAAGTACGAGCGCTACTTACCTCAATTCCTTTAATTGTATACTATGTTAATTTAATATTGAGCCTTTGCGAATACGAATCAAAACTTTAATTAAGAAAACAAAAAGTTTTCACTTTAATTAATTAATCACAAAGATATATATTCACATAGCATTATTTACATATACTTATTTCAAGATACTCAAATACAAGTTCTATCCCCTCTAAAAACTAAAAACAATAAACGACGAGGGAAAAAATAAAATCTAAGAACTTAACTCGTAAACTCAATCTTCTATGCTCCTGTAGTTCCGCACTATGCCTTCGCACCTATAGCTGAAAGGGGTAGAGATAGGGGTAAGAACTGGGGAGTTCTTAGTAGAGTCGGGTTAGAAGTTAAGTTTGTTTCATTATGTTCTCAAACAATAACAACAGTCAACAAAGTATAATCCAACTCAGCAATTACAAAACATAGAATCCAATCACAAGCATACACAATCATAGAAAATACAATTACAAAGAAATATGCGCAAATAAGTATGATGCATGTCTATCCCTAGTGCAGGTAATGAGCTCATCTGTCGGTTTCGACCCGCTCCCGACGCAACTCAGCAACCTTTGTCTGAGTTTGGTTTTCAGTGTCATAACCTCTGTAAGCAACTTCTGTATTACAGGTGCGACTCTCTTGAGCCGATGTATGTAAACATAACCTCTGTAAGCAACCTTTGTCTTACAGGTGAGGCTCTTTCTAGCCAATGTATGTAGTGATAACCTCTGTAAGCAACCTCTGTCTTACAGGTGCGACCATCCCCTGGATTGGCCGATGTATCTCTGGAAAGCAAATTTTGGTGGACTCACCACCATATCTTTGCTCGTTTTCAGCATGTAAACAATCATCTCTGCTTCTCTTCTTTTCTTTTCGTTATTTTGTTTCTTTTCTTTTCTATTCTCTGCTCTCCTGTGGTAGAGGTTCTTTAGATTCTTTTAATCTTTTGACTCTCTCTGCTCTCCTATGACAGAAATTCTTTAAATTCTTTTCTTTTCTTTTCTCATCACTCTTTTAACTCCTTACTTTTAACATAAAAAACTATCTTCACACTCTTCCCTCATCTTTTTCTAAATGTTTTATGAAGAGGGGGATCATGAGATCCTTAACTTAGATTTGTCTTTCTAAAGCTTTTAGAAAAACTTGTTTGTTTACCACTCTTTGTTTTATTTTTTATAATACATACAATAATATTCTTATAAAATAATATCTTGATAAATAATAATTTGTAATAATAATTTACTCTAATGTAAATGAGTAATTTTAACCACATATTTAAAATAATATTTATAATACTCTTAAAATTTATTTTATAAATTCTTATTTTCAAACTTTTATTAATTACTTTCTAAACCACAAATTCTTTAATATTTTATTTTTGACTTCAATATTTTATAAAATTTTATTTAAACCTTCACTTTGTTTCATATTTATATAAATAACCCTGAACTTTTATAAAATACCCATTTTACCTCTGAACTTTATTTATTACCCAAAATACCCAAAAAACTTATATAATTATAATATTAAACTCAATCTTTTCATAAAATACAAGTATATTTCCTCAAAAATAATTCTTCTTGGCTTATTCTTCTCTTCACCAAGAACCGAAACCCTCCTTATTTTCTTTTTAAAATATACATTTAAATCTTAATCCGTTTTTGAGTTTTACGATTATCGATTTTTCACAACTTTTAATTTAATTCCTCTGCCATTAAACCTCACTCATTTTATTCAAAAATTAATACAATGTCAGCCCCAAATCAGTCTCGTTATCATAGTTTGGGCAACACAAACATGACCAAATCACAAGCTTAATCACATATAACCATATATCAACGAAATTTAATATAAAGTCGATCAAACTTCATCAATAATCAATTACAATAACCATTCACTTATCCAAAACAAATTTAATTAGTGAGAATTTACCGAAATTTATCTTCATGTAAAATTAAAATACTTGAAATTCCGGAGAAGTTTTTTGACTGAGCTGCTGAAGAAAAAAATGTCAGAAATCGTCTGTGCTTCCTAAAACTCCAATTGGACAAACTTAAGGGAAAGAAGAGTTACATCACCGTCAATTTTCATCGAACAAAAGTGACACCAACATATAAAAGAGAAGAAATCACCTGGAACCTCGAGGGTTTTCACGGTTTCTTTCTTCTCTCTCGATCACTCGTTTCCTTTATTGTTCGGTGGTGAAGAAAGAAATAAATAAAGCATAGTGATGATTAAGGAAAATAAAGAAACATGTGTCATATTATTATATATACATATATGTATACAAGCCACCTTTCTTTCTTTTTCTCCCTTTACGTTTTGTTAAATGCAACCAAGTAGTAGTAGTACTACTATCAGTGGCAGAACCAAAAATTTCATAAGAGGGGTCAATTAAATATAAAATATAACAAAAAATTAACAAAATATAATTTATAGCATATATATAAAAAAAGTAATTATATTATATAAAAGTCAATGTTCGACTACATACTTTAAGATTTTGATATTTTTTAATCTTGCTCAAGTTGTATCACAGGTTGTTCAATAATATTTTGAACATTACTCAAAGAATCTGAAGCTGAATTTTGTTCATCATATATTCTCTCTTTTCTCTTGAAAAATGAGTGAATTATTTTTATTTTTGACATTTTTAACTTAACTTGAACTATCTAACAAAAAAAAAAAAATAATTACATATATATTATTTTCTTTAAAAAAAATATTAAATCTATTGAGCAATAACAAATAATTTTAGAAACACAAATATATAATAATAAAAAATAAAGTTATTGATTTACCTGATTATTTTTTTGTTCCAAGTCTCACCCAAAAATAATTCTATTGAGTTTTGCCTCACTTCAATCTTTGAACACTGTCCATTATAAAAAAAAATAAATTAATTATTTTAAATAAATAATATAAATAATACTTGACATTGTTATTAACTTAAAAAAATTGAAATATATCTCTTTGAATTTTTGTTGTGCATTCAATGGTTAATATTTTGCTGTTCACTTCTCTTCAATGGTTTTTCTTCATATGTCTTGTTTTGGTATGGAAAGAAAATTAGAATGAGAAGAGTAGAAGACCAAAAGTTTGGAAACCACTAAAAGAGAGAGAAAAGTGGCGCTGATGCCTCTGATGGTTTGAAACAAATATTTAAAAAATGTACTAGTGTTACTTTAATTAATAGTATGGGTTTGGGCTAGTATAATAGAATCATTTTTTATTAATTATTAGAATGGGCTATTTGTTAACAAGAGCAATAATTCAAATATCTAATACATAGTGCAGTTTTTAATTATTTTAATTTATAAAATTTTGTAACTTATATTTTTTTTAATATTATATATAAAAATAAATTTAATATTATTAATTATTACTATTTACTATTTTTTTTAATTTTGGGGGGACCATGGCCACCTTAGGTCCCCCCGTAGATCCGCCACTGACTACTACTACTAATAATAATAATAATAATTGACAACTAGTAATTTATAAGTAATTTTTTTAAATTATTTTAGGGTTAAATATATATGAATTACTAATATAAATGACATTAGTAATTTAAGGATGAAAGATATACGATGAAACATTAACAAAATTAAGCTCATCAAAAAATACCGATATTTACTCATACCAGCGAATATCGAATTCGATAATAATATTATTAACTAAACACTATTTTTAAATTAAAAATATCAATTACTCAAATTAAAATATGCATATAATTTTTATTTTTTATAAATTACTAGAATTATAATTTTAATTATATAAAATAGTTCATCATATATATATATATATAAGAATATAAATTTAATTAAATTCAAATAGTTATAAAATTAATTTAATTACTTATAATAAAATAATTTTTAAATATAAAAAACTCTAATTTATAAAAATAAATTTTAACTTATTTATATTTATATTTTTAAAATTGTGATTCATTACAATTTGCAACCACATCCTCTATCTCCAGCAATCTATCAAAAGTCAATAAAATTTTGTACGCTCCCACTCACTTCTTACTTTTTCTGTCAATTTGGTGAAGTCAATGGCAGTTGTCGGTTTATTGTTAAAATCACTCCTTTTGTTGATACAAAAATAAATTTAAGTATAATGCACTATCACTTAAGTAAATTTTTTGCTTTAAGAATATAAGTATTTTATTTTATATTTATTAAATAAAAAAGATCATATACTTTTATTTGCAATTTTTAAAGATCGTGTACTTTGAAGAGTTTTTTAAAATTTGTTTGTATTTATTAAAATTAGAATGTCATAATATAATCTAATACACTAATAAATATTTAAATTTAGTCTTATATTTATATAGTATGATCTTTTTAAATTTTTAAATTTATTTTATCAAATACAATTATTATTATTTATATTTGGATAACTTTTAAAAAATTATCTTTTAAAAATTAATTTTAATAAATTACTTACAGAAAATAAAAATTTTATCAAACAAACTCTTAAAAACTATATACGATTATTAGATTAAATAACACTAATTTTTATTCCTATTTGTTATTATACTATGTTAGATCTATATGACAACCGTCTTTTCGAGGAATAACATAATTTCAAGTTTGATAGAATAAAATAAACGTTTCAACTGGGAGAACTTATTTTTACACAAATCACATAAAACTTTTTATAAATTAATTTGTCCAGTTTCATTTATCTAGCCTTCAGTTCACCGGTGTAGGTTAAGAAAAATATGTTGGAAACTATTTAATTTTTTAATTTATTTGTGGACAATATATATATATTAATTATAAGAATAAAAGATAAATAGGTCTTGACTTTTTTTTTTGCGGACATTTTCGTCCCCAAGGATTGGAAAATACATTCATGTCCCTAACCCTTCCAAAACGCAGACAAATTTACCCCTCCATTGAAGTGACTCCGTTGGACTCAACGGAAACGCTGACGTGGCTCCCGTGGCGCTGACCTGGCCGTTACGGGAGCACACGTGGCATGTAACTTTTTAAAACAGGACATATTAATCCTCTCACACCAAAACGTGTAGCTTTTCAAAACAGGACATATTAGTCCTCCCACCCCAAAACGACGTCGTTTCACCCGAACCCCCAATCTTTCACATTTATGACCCCTAATCCTTCCAGTGAAGTGGGTCACTGTCCTCATCAAGTGTTCTTAAGTGTTCTGTAGTGAGTGCAACACTTGATTTGAAATTTGTTTCGAATTTCTTATCTTCAACCTGGGAGCACAATTAAAACAGTAAGAAAGAAAATCTCTTGTTTTCATCTCAGCATTTAGAAGTAACAACTACCTTTCTTAGAATATCTATGACTTCATTGTAAGAAATCATTTCAGGAAAATCTGACGCAGTCTGCTGAAGATGAGTGAAGCAGGCATTTCAATTCTTTTGGCAATAAACTTCATATCTTCATGGCATGTTTCTAAAACATACATAATGAGGTGATTGAAATAGTCACTAGCACAATTCATGGCATCCTCCAAGCACCACAAAATACAATGTGCTATTAAATGACAAAAGAAGCCTCCAAATCAGAATATAAGAAGGAATTAAAAGTTTACAACTATTAATTAAAGGGACTATGACTTGAGAACTTTGTATGTTAATTTAAATATGTAAAACTGCACTAATTTGATGCACAAGTATAATAAATTTTTGTCATATTTAATTAAATTAAGGTTTCTTAATGAGCAACTTCCATTTTTTTTACTTTCAATATCATTCTGAGAAGTTTGCTATATATATAATTTTTTGTGGCTGTTCAGAAGATAAAATTCAATTCTATAAAGAAAGAATATAGAAATTCTCTGCTTGTTCATATTTAATCATAATCCAACCATTGTTTTTGCTTGTCTCAATTTTTCCTATTATTAACTTTGGAGATACAGCATATATAAATTATTTCTACTCTAGCAAATTTCATTGGGTTGGATCAGCAACTTAGAAGGATGGCTAATAATTCTGTATATATAAGTAATACTGCATTCTATGGATTCAGATATTGAAATGTTAAATAGATAAATGGTATGCAATAAACTGAGTATATTATAAAGCAGTGATATAGAGAGAAAAAAATGTTACCTGCAGCTGCGAAAAAGCCATTTCAACCTCAACCATCCACATTTCTGAAGCATACTTGGCCGAATCTGTTTTATCTGCCTGGAATCTTGGTCTAAATGAGTAGACATTTTCAAGAGCACATGCATAACTCTCTAGATGCAAGCGACTTGAGACAGTCAAGAACAAATCTCTAGAAGCATCAACCACCTCATCCTTCGATGATAAGGATTTTAAATTTTTCTTCTCTATGGCTTCCAACTGTGATACCAATTCATTTGTTTTTCGCAAATCTTGAACTGCAGCAGCCAGAGCTTCACTATTGCTCTCAGTCCTTTTCAAAGTTTCAACTATATTGCTCTTCTCTTTAGCAGCTGCCTTCACAATATCAAGGCTAACACCATCAGTCTCATGGATAATACTAAGCTTCTGCTTGTCAGCTTTCTGTTCCAGGCCGGCCACCTGGAACAATTTGCCAAATTCTTCGCAGTCTGTGGTGGTTATAATTGGTGTTTGCACATCAAGGAATCCTTAACCATTGAAAAATGAGTGGGTTGCAAACGACAGAGCATTACGAATATGCATGACAGTTGCCACCTACATGTCATTTAGTGAAAAACAAAACAAATTTAGTCTTAACTTCTCATCATTTTTAAGAAATAAATATATGATTGTCATTCCTATAATTAGGATGCAATGAGCAACCATCAATTTTATTTTATGGTTAAGATGATAAGGTTCTATACAAATTGAGTTAATTCAACCAACTACCCATGTCACCTGTCAAGAAATCTAAGCTAACTATGGATAATTAAGATGAATAGAATGAGTAAATATCAAAGTGATTATGAATTTCACCGTTGTTGTACGCGGTCAAAACTGGAAAAAGTCCCTTAACATCTCCAGTGGAACTCTCTTCTTTGATAATGGATACTTGTCAACATCTACTATCCCAATGTGAAGAACTTTGTCAGCTTTGAGCTCAATAACATGCTTTTCTTCTGTTGCTGGTCTTTCTATTTGACCTTCGACTAGTATACAGGTTCCAGTAGGTGGTTGGGGTTGGAGGCGGCTGAGGACAGTGACCCACTTCACCGTTTCTGTGGAAGGATTAGGGCTCATAAATGTGAAAGATTGGGGGTTTGGGTGAAACGACGTCGTTTTGGGGTGGGAGGACTAATATGTACTGTTTTAAAAAGTTACATGCCACGTGTACTCCTGTAACGGCCAGGTCAGCGCCACGGGAGCCACGTCAGCATTTTCCGTTGAGTCCAACGGAGTCACTTCAACGGAGGGATAAATTTGTCCGCGTTTTGGAAGGGTCAGGGATATGAATGTATTTTCCAATCCTTAGGGACGAAAATGTCCGCAGAAAAAAATGTCAGGGACCTATTTGTCCTTATTAAATTAAATAAGTTATAATTATTTTTATTTAAAATTAAATAAAAATAAAATCAGATATTATTTTTATTTGAGTTTTTGATACTATTTTTATTTGGACGTTAAGGTTTAATAGATGCCATACTTAGCTATAGTGACATCAGGATTTCAGTCTCCAACATACTAAAACCGCATTTGGAACTCTTTTTCCATTAAAAGAGTTACAATTTCGTCGCCCTACTAGAAATACAGAAGGTTTTGGTTGAAAAAGACTGAGACAACTTTTCTATTAATTTCTATGAATAAATGTACCTTAGCTTTTGTATTCTGACATATATTTTTAATGATCTAAAACGGATGATCTGAATTATAAAATAATTTATTTTAAAAAGTGATATCAGAGTCATCCTTATTTAAATCATTGAAAATATTTATTTTTTAGTATTTATTTTACTGAATCGATATATGTATATATTGATTATATGTATTTGGCTTGTAAATCTCGAATTTCATAAAGCATGTTTGGATTATATTATTGTTATCCATATATATATATAAACCTCCAAAAGTTTTTTTTTTTTGTTATAAAATAAGGATTATCATTATCACGTGATAAAATTGGAGATTGTTTAATTTTTTTTATTATGTAAATGTATGTACTCTATCTTTTGACAAGGTTGTGAGAACTAAATCGGTCAATAAATCGATTAAGTGATTAATTTAATAGTTTAATAGTTTAACTGACGTTGAACTGTAATTGAACCGATTTAATTAAATATAACATAAAATTATTAAAAATTTAAAATAACATCTATTGTAAGATAGGATGCAGAGCAAATAAAACATTGTATGAATTAAAATTGGTCGAAATTTGGTTCTTTCATTTAAGTTTCTCAATTTTCATGTATATATAACACATTAGCAATAAGACTTTTATGATAGGCAACCGAAATTTGAGACCACAAATTTTAGTATGGTGCAAGAAGAAAAAAAAATCAGTATAGTCTCTAATTTGAACTGGAAGAAGCAATTTCACAACAGAGTAAAAAGCCTAGAACACAAGAAAATTGAACAATTAAATTAACTAAAAAAAAACACAATAAAGAAGCATGAATAACCTTTATAAATTAGGTTTCCATTCCTGAGTTTTCTATTTTTGTAAATTAGGTAATCCTTTTATTCTTTACTTTTTAATTTCATTCTTTTTTTCTATGAGTGAACGATCTCTTTATCTGAACTTCACCCAACCCTTATTTTGAAGCCATATAGTAAATCCAATGTAGAATTGTAGCAATGTTTCTCTTTTAAATCAATGACAGTAAAATAACAATTTACCAAAATAACAAGTAAAACAGATTGGATTTATAATTCAAATTTCAACATAATTAATAAATTAAAATTTAAAAAATTAAATTTATAACTCAATCTCAACAGAATCAATTCAGCATCAACAAACTGAATTCAAATAAAATTTCAGAAAATTAATATCTCAAAACTCAGCAGAATCATCAATAATACATCATACGCATATTTAGAACAGAACAAAGAAGAAAATAATATAATACAATTACAACAAATTGAACATTATTAAAGAGGATAAAGGGGAGGTTTTACTATTGGCAGCGAAGGGGAGGAAAAAACAGCATACAGCCAGAGAGCAGAGAGACAGAGAAATTCAAATTGGGAACTTTGGTAATGTGAAACAGAGAATCAATGACGATGAGACACGGTGCGGAGCAAAGAGGTAGCGACGACAAGACTGGAGGGGAGCAGAAAAGGGGTCACAGCCAAAAACAGCGAGGAGGGAAGAAGCAGACACGACACACAACAAGGAGGAGAGAAGTAGTGACGACCCACGGCGAGGGATGGAAAAGCGGCAACAACCAATGGTGAAGAGCAAAGAAGCAGCAACAGAGAGAGCTCGAACAGAAAAATGACGATGCTAACAACAGTCCCGAATCGACCTTAGCTTTTGACGACACGAGGAGAAGAGCAGAATGAAAGAAAGGGGAGATGGTGGTGGTGGCTCTGATAGGGTTTAGGAGAATCTAGGGTTGGTGAGGGTGCATTTTTGAGAGAAAGAAAGGGGAGGGGGTAATTCAGCTGATAAACCCCATTTTTAGGGTTTATCTTGTGCTTAATTTAGTAGATTTTATCCATTATTCTCACACTTATTCATATAATTTGCATGTTTTACATTTTCCTTCCTAATTTTGTGCTATGAATGAAAACATGCTTCTTTGGCCTTAAATTTGCTAATTTTAATCCTCTCTTATTACCATTCGATGCCGTGATATATTTGCTGAGTGTTTTCAAAGTTTATAGGGCAGGAATGGATTAGAGGACGGAAAGAAAGCATGCAAAAGTGGAAGGAACGCAAGAAAATGATGTTTTGAGAAGCTGGCAGCGACGCGTACGCGTGGGAGATGCGTACGCGTAACTGACGCGTACACGTGACAAGGATTTTTGCCAAACGATGCGTACGCGTGGACGACTGATAAACCACTATTTTATGGTTTATCTTGTGCTAATTTGAGTGGTTTTTATCAACTCTTTACTCGCTTATTCATATGATTTGCATGGTTTTACAATTCCTTCCTAGTTTCGTTCTATAATTGGAAACTTGCTTCCCAAGCCTTTAAATTACCAAAAATTAATTCTCTCTTTTTACCATTCAATGACTTGATATGTGTGTTAAGTGATTTCAGGGTTTACAGGACAGGAATGGCTTAGAGTATGGAAAGGAAGCATGCAAAAGTGGAAGGAATACAAGAAACTGAAGGAACTACTAAAGCTGTCCAGCCTGACCTCTGGGTACTAAATCAACCATAACTTGAGCTACAAAGATTCAAATGACGCGGTTCCAGTTGCGTTGGAAAGCTAACGTTCGGGGCTTCGCAACGATATATAATTTGCCATAGCTGCCCCGAATCCAGGCGACTCGAACGCGTGGATCACGCGGACGCGTGACCTGGCAAAAACCCAATCCACGCAAACGCGTGGACGACGCTTCCGCGTGACTTTGCAGCGACCTGGATGTATCAAACATTGCTGGGACGATTTTTGGACTGTTTTTGACCCATTTTTTGGCCCAGAAAATACAGATTAGAGGCTATAAAGTTGGAGAATCAATCCAACAATTCATACAACTTTCATATTTCACAATTTTTAGGTTTTAGATGTAGTTTTAGAGAGAGAGAGGCTCTCTCATCTCTCTTAGGATTTAGGATTAGGATTTCTCTTAGATTTTAGGATTAGAATCCCTTCGTTTTCTCCAATTCCAGGTTCAATGTTTCCAACTTTAATTTATGTTTCTCTTCTACTTTTAGATACTCTAATGCTTTTATTTGTTAATTACTTATGTTGCCAAATTGGCTTATGAATCTTTTCATGTTAGATTTGAATATTCTATTTAATGCAATTCGAGGTATTTCAGATTTATGATTATTTTATTCTATTTATGATGCTTTCAATTTAATTTAAAATTTATTCCCTTTTTGCTTTGGTAAAGTAATTGGTAACACTTGAGTTATCAAACTCAGCAGTTGATTGAAAATTGGGAGTTGCTGATTGATTTGGATCGCTCTAAAGCTAGTCTTTCCACAGAAGTTGACTAGGACTTGAGGATCAAATTGATTGGTCTACTTGAATTTCCTTTATTTAGTAAGGGTTAACTAAGTTGGAGCAATAACAATTCTCATCACACCTGATAAGGATAACTAGGATGGGATTTCCAGTTCTTATACCTTGCAAGAGATTTTTATAATTATTAATTTATTTTTCTTGCCATTTAAATTACTTGTTCCCTATTTCAAAAACCCAAAAACATACCTTTTTCATAACCAATAATAAATCATTCTTCCATGCAATTCCTTGAGAAGACGACCCGAGGTTTAAATACTTCGGTTATAAATTTTATTGGATTTTGTTACTTGTGACAACCAAAACTTTTGTACGAAAGGAATTGTTGTCGGTCTAGAAGCTATACTTACAACGGAAATTTATTTGTGAAAATTCTAGATCGCGCGAGAGTTTCGTTCGTCAAAATGGCGCCGTTGCCGGGAAATTACAAATGTGTGCCTTATTATTGGTTATTGTAAAAATTTTATTTTGCTTGTTTATTTATTTTTATTTTTGTTTTTAATTTTTATTAGCTACTATGAGTTCTCACTCCCGTCGCTTTGAGTTTGGTTCTAATGTTGTTCAAAGGAATGGAAGCTATAATAGGAACATGCATCAAGGTCGAAACAATCAAAGATGGAAGGAGCCACGAGGATCTGATCAACCCTTTCGGCAACAACACCTTCCAAGATACCATGGACAACGACCATCTTACAATGCATGCCAAGACAATAGTTATGGTGGACCTTTTCGTGACAACCAACCTCCACCAAATTACTATGGTCAAGAGCCATTCTGAGATGCATACCAAGATGATAGATATGGTAGACCCTTTGTAGTTACCAACAAGCCCTATCATATGCTTATGAACCACCTCCACAACACACCTTTGAACCACCATACTCACAAGCCCCTTTACACCATTCACCTCCATATGACCCTAACCCATATCCACCCCAACCTCCACTGGATGACAACACCATTGGTGTTATTCACCAAGGGCAAACAGAGCTTCATACTACACTTGCCTCTATCACTAATCTCACCTCTACTCTTCAAGCACTTATATCCCGCATGGACCAACCCTCTACCTCCAATATTCAACCCTCAAGCTTTAGTACACTTCCTTTTCAACCACATAATAATATTTCCATCCCATCACCACCCTCCATGGAAGAGCACCCACATCCATCAATCCAAGAGAAAGATGATCCCAGCTATGCTATTGACAAGGAACAAGAGAAAAGGGATCGTCTTCGCAAATTCATACTTCATAAGAAGCTAGAGGAGGCCCTACAGGTGGAGGTAGTAGAGACCCTTAAAGTCGAAGAAGCGGTGGAAGAATTAGTGAAGGAAGACATCAAGGAGGAGTCTGATTTTGTATTAGAGCAAGTGGAGAAGGCCGAAATTATCAAAGAAAAGGAAGTGGTTGCAGACTTAGGAGATGCTGAACCTCCATTGGAAAGTCCAGTCCTAGAGCCTCCTTCCAAGATGTTTGATGTTGATGTTGAGGAAGGTGTACAACCTCCAAGGCATATCATGGTTGAAGACTTTACAGAGGTTGATCAAGAGATGGAGATTAAAAAAGAAGAAGCACAACCTCCCATGCCCTTGGTAAGCCATAAAGAAGAGTTTGATTTGGAAGAAAGCTACCAAGAGGAAGAGGGTGAAATTGAAGAAGCTTGCAAGGAGGTGGAAGTTTTCAAAGAAGAGCACAAGGGAGTGGAGCTTGAAATCACCTTGCCAAAGTTGTTGGAGACCTCTCCGCCTAAGTCACCATCATCCTTCACAACATTCAAGTGGGTAAAATTCATATCCCTTAGCTTTTCTCATCCCACTTGAATATGGTTTACTTGAGACAGATGGTCAACTTAGAGCTCTTTGTGGCATTAAGAGTAAGAGGAAAATTGTTAGTGGTATGCAAAATTGTTACTCTGAGGTTGTAAAATTTGTTATTCGTTCTCTCCCTGGCAATGGCGCCATAACTGGTGCACAATACCATGGTCCAAACATAACTTCACAACTTCGCACAACTAACCAGCAAGTGCACTGGGTCGTCCAAGTAATAAAACCTTACGTGAGTAAGGGTTGATCCCACGGAGATTGTTGGTATGAAGCAAGCTATGGTCACCTTGTAAATCTCAGTCAGGCGGATATCAAATGGTTATGGAGTTTTCGAATAATAATAATAAATAAACAGAAAACAAAGATAAAAATACTTATGTATATCATTGGTGAGAATTTCAGATAAGCGTATAGAGATGCTTGCGTTCCTCTGAATCTCTGCTTTCCCGCTGTCTTCATCCAATCAGTCTTACTCCTTTCTATGACAAACTTTATGTATGGGCATCACCGTCGTCAATGGCTACATCTCATCCTCTCTGTGAAAATGGTCCGATGCGCTGTCACTGCATGGCTAATCATCTGGAGGCATCACCGTTGTCAATGGCTACATCCCATCCTCTCTGTAAAAATGGTTCGATGCGCTGTCACTGCATGGCTAATCATCTGGAGGTTCTCGATCATACTGGAATAGGATTTACTATCCTTTTGCGTCTGTCACTACACCCAGCACTCGCGAGTTTGAAGTTCGTCACAGTCATTCAATCCCTGAATCCTACTCGGAATACCACAGACAAGGTTTAGACTTTCCAGATTCTCATGAATGCCACCATTAATCTAGCTTATACCACGAAGATTCTGATTAAGTGATCCAAGAGATAATCATCCAATCTAAGGTAGAACAGAAGTGGTTGTCAGGCATGCGTTCGTATGGGAATGATGATGATTGTCACATTCATCACATTCATATTGAAATGCGAATGAATATCTTAGAAGCGGAATAAGTTGAATTGAATAGAGAAATAGTAGTACTTTGCATTAATTTGTGAGGAACAACAGAGCTCCACACCTTAATCTATGGTGTGTAGAAACTCTACCGTTGAAAATACATAAGTGATAAGGTCCAGGCATGGCCAAATGGCCAGCCCCAAACGTGATCAATATGATCCTAAGATGAACTAAAAATCATAAGATGATCCGAAGATGTCTAATACAATAGTAAAAAGTCCTATTTATACTAAATTAGTTACTAGGGTTTACAGGAGTAAGTAATTGATGCATAAATCCACTTCCGGGGCCCACTTGGTGTGTGCTTGGGCTGAGCTTGAAGTTTACACGTGGAGAGGTCATTCTTGGAGTTGAACGCCAGTTTGTAACGTGTTTCTGGCGTTCAACTCTGGCTTGTGACGTGTTTCTGGCGTTTAACTCCAGACTGCAGCATAGAACTAGCGTTCAACACCTTTTTGCGTCATCTAAACTCGGCCAAAGTATGGACTATTATATATTGCTGGAAAGCCCTGGATGTCTACTTTCCAACGCAATTGGAATCACGCCATTTTGAATTCTGTATCCCCAGAAAATCCACTTTGAGTAAAGGGAGGTCAGAATCCAACAGCATCAGCAGTCCTTCTTCTACCTCTGAATCTGATTTTCGCTCAAGTCCCTCAATTTCAGCCAGAAAATACCTGAAATCACAGAAAAACACACAAACTCATAGTAAAGTCCAGAAATATGAATTTAACATAAAAACTAATGAAAACATCCCTAAAAGTAACTAGATCCTACTAAAAACATACTAAAAACAATGCCAAAAAGCGTATAAATTATCCGCTCATCACAACACCAAACTTAAATTGTTGCTTGTCCCCAAGCAACTGAAAATCAAATAGGATAAAAAGAAGAGAATATACTATAAATTCCAAACTATCAATGAAACATAGCTCCAATCAGATGAGCGGGACTTGTAGCTCTTTGCCTCTTGAATAGTTTTGGCATCTCACTTTATCCATTGAAGTTCAGAATGATTGGCATCTATAGGAACTCAGAGTTCAGATAGTGTTATTGATTCTACTAGTTCAGTATGTTGATTCTTGAACACAGCTACTTTATGAGTCTTGGCCGTGGCCCTAAGCACTTTGTTTTCCAGTATTACCAACAGATACATAAATGCCACAGACACATAATTGGGTGAACCTTTTCAGATTGTGACTCAGCTTTGCTAAAGTCTCCAATTAGAGGTGTCCAGGGTTATTAAGCACACTCTTCTTTTGCTTTGGACCTTGACTTTAACCGCTCAATCTTAAGTTTTCACTTGACACCTTCACGCCACAAGCACATGGTTAGGGACAGCTTGGTTTAGCCGCTTAGGTCAGGATTTTATTCCTTTAGGCCCTCCTATCCACTGATGCTCAAAGCCTTGGGATCCTTTTTATTACCCTTGCCTTTTGGTTTTAAGGGTTATTGGCTTTTTCTGCTTGCTTTTTCTCTTTTTTTTTCGCTATTTTTTTTTCTATATTTTTTTTCTACAAGCTTTTGTATTCACTGCTTTTTCTTGCTTCAAGAATCATTTTTATGATTTTTCAGATTATCAAATAACATGTCTCCTTGTCATCATTCTTTCAAGAGCCAACATATTTAACATTCATGAACAACAACTTCAAAAGACATATGCACTGTTCAGGCATTCATTCAGAAAACAAGAAGCATTGTCACCACATCAATATAATTAAACTAAGTTCAAGGATAAATTCGAAACTCATGTACTTCTTGTTCTTTTGAATTAAAACAGTTTTCATTTAAGAGAGGTGATGGATTCATAGGACATTCATAACTTTAAGACAAAGTTACTAAATACTAATGATCATGTAATAAGACACAAACATGGATAAGTACTTTAACATAAAGAAAACAAAAAACAGAGAATGCAAGAACAAGGAATGAGTCCACCTTAGTGATGGTGGCGTTTTCTCCTTGAGGAACCAATGATGTCCTTGAGCTCTTCTATGTCTCTTCCTTGTCTTTGTTGCTCCTCCCTCATTGCTCTTTGATGCTCCTATCCTTAGTTGCTCCCAATAATTGTGTGGGGGAAAATGTATCCCCTGAGGTATCTCAGGGATCTCTTGATTTGCAGTCAAATGTTTTGCCACTGAGCTATAGATCCTTTACATGAATCTCTCCATCTCCCATGACTTGGAGGTGAAAGCTTTTGTCTTCCCTTTTTTCTTCTCTCTCTCTTTTTTTTTGAGGTTTCTCTGGCCTTAGGTGCCATCAATGGTTATGGAAAAGCAAAATAAGCAATGCTTTTACCACACCAAACTTAGAATGTTGCTCGCCCTCGTGCAGGAGAAGAAAGAATAGATGAAGAAGAAGATGTGGAAGAAACTAGGATTATGAGGAGGGAAGGTGGGGATCCTGTGGGATCCACAGATCCTGAGGTGTCAAGGATTTACATCCCTGCACCAATTAGGCATGTAAAATGCCTTTGAATGCAATTCTGGCGTTTAAACGCCGAACTGATGCTTGTTTTGGGCGTTCAACGCCCAGATGCAGCATATTTCTGGCGTTGAACGCCAGCTTCATGCTTGTTTCTGGCGTTCAGCGCCAGCTCCATGCTCTGTTCTGGCATTGAACGCCAGCCAGATGCTCCTTACTGGCGTTTGAACGCCAGTGAACTCCTCCTCTAGGGTGTGCTGTTTTTAATGCTGTTTTTGATTTTTCTTCAATTTTTTTCAGTTGTTTTTGTGACTCCACATGATCATGAACCTATGAAGACATATAACTAATAAAAACATAATTAAATAAAAATTGGGTTGCCTCCCAACAAGCGCTTCTTTAATGTCAATAGCTTGATAGTGGGCTCTCATGGAGCCTCATAGATGTTCAGAGCATTGTTGAGATTTCCCAACACCAAACTTAGAGTTTGAGTATGGGAGTTCAACACCAAACTTAGAGTTTGGTTGTGGCCTCCCAACACCAAACTTAGAGTTTGACTGTGGGGCTCTAGTTGACTCTGTTTTGAGAGAAGCTTACTGTGCCTCATTTCCATGTTTACAGAAGGATGTCATTGAGTTTTAAACTCAAGGGAGTCCTCATTCAATTGAAGGACTAGTTCACCTATGTTAACATCAATCACAGCTCTTGCTGTGGCTAGGAAGGGTCTTCTAAGGATGATGGATTCATCCTCATCCTTCCCAGTATCTAGGATTATGAAATCAGCAGAGATGTAAAGGCCTTCAACCCTTACTAATATGTCCTCTACTTGTCCATAAGCCTGTTCTCTGGAATTGTCTGCCATCTCTAATGAGATTTTAGCAGCTTGTAGCTCAAAGATTCCCAGTTTCTCCATTACAGAGAGTGGCATGGAGTTTATTCCTGACCCAAGGTCACATAGAGCCTTCTCAAAGGTCATGGTGCCTATGGTACAAGGTATTAGGAACTTTCCAGGATCCTGTTTCTTCTGAGGCAATCTCAGTTGATCCAATGCATTTAGTTCATTGGTGAACAGAGGAGGTTCATCTCCCCAAGTCTCATTACCAAATAAATTGGCATTCAGCTTCATGATTGCACCAAGGAACTTGGCAACTTGTTCTTCAGTGACATCCTCATTCTCTTCAGAAGAAGAATACTCATCAGAGCTCATGAAGGGCGTAAGGAGGTTTAATGGAATCTCTATGGTCTCTAAATGAGCCTCAGAGTCCTTTGGTTCCTCAAAGGGAAACTCCTTGTTGATCACTGGACGTCCCAGGAGGTCTTCCTCCTTGGGATTCATGTCCTCCCCTTCCTTCTTGGATTCGGCCATGATGGTTATATCAATGGCCTTGTACTCTCCTTTTGAATTTTCTTCTGTATTGCTTGGGAGAGTACTAGGAGGGGTTTCAGTTATTTTCTTACTCAGCTGTCCCACTTGTGCCTCCAAATTTCTAATGGAGGACCTTGTTTCATTCATGAAACTCACAGTGGCCTTAATAGATCAGAGACTAAGTTTGCTAAATTAGAGGTATTTTGTTCAGAGTTCTCTGTCTGTTGCTGAGTGGATAATGGAAAAGGCTTGCTATTGCTAAACCTGTTTCTTCCACCATTATTAAAGCCTTGTTGAGGCTTTTGTTGATCCTTCCATGAGAGATTTGGGTGATTTCTCCATGAGGGATTATAGGTGTTTCCATATGGTTCTCCCATGTAATTCACCTCTGCTATTGCAGAGTTTTCAAGATCATAAGCTTCTTCTTCAGAAGATGCCTCTTGAGTACTGTTGGATGTAGCTTGCATTCCATTCAGACTCTGAGAAATCATATTGACTTGCTGAGTCAATATTTTATTCTGGGCCAATATGGCATTCAGAGTATCAATTTCAAGAACTCCCTTCTTCTGAGGCGTCCCATTACTCACAGGATTCCTCTCAGAAGTGTACATGAACTGGTTATTAGCAACCATGTCAATGAGTTCTTGAGCTTCTGCAGGCATTTACTTTAGGTGAATGGATCCACTTGCAGAAGTATCCAATGACATCTTAGCTAATTCAGACAGACCATCATAGAATATATCCAAGATGGTCCATTCTGAAAGCATGTCAGAAGGACACTTTTTGGTCAGTTGCTTGTATCTCTCCCAAGCTTCATAGAGGGATTCACCTTCCTTCTGTCTGAAGGTTTGAACATCCACTCTAAGCTTACTCAGCTTTTGAGGAGGAAAGAACTTGGCTAAGAAAGCCTTGACCAGCTTATCCCAAGAGTTCAGGCTATCTTTAGGTTGAGAATCCAACCATATTCTAGCTCTATCTCTCACAGCAAAAGGAAAAAGCATGAGCCTGTAGACTTTAGGATCTACTCCATTAGTCTTAACAGTATCACAGATCTGCAAAAATTCAGTTAAGAACTGAAAAGGATCTTCAGATGGAAGTCCATGGAACTTGCAGTTCTGCTGCATCAGAGAAACTAGTTGAGGTTTAAGCTCAAAATTGTTTGCTCCAATGGTAGGGATGGAGATGCTTCTTCCATGTAAATTGGAATTAGGTGCAGTAAAGTCACCAAGCATCCTCCTTGCATTATTATTATTTTTGGCTGCCATCTCCTCTTCCTGTTCAAAAATTCCTGTAAGGTTGTCTCTGGATTGTTGTATTTTAACTTCTCTTAGTTTCCTTTTCAGAGTCCTTTCAGGTTCAGGATCTGCTTCAACAAGAATGCTCTTGTCCTTGCTCCTGCTCATATGAAAAAGAGGGGACAGAAAAATAATAATAATAGGGATCCTTTTTACCCAGGTATAGAGGTTCCCCTGTGTGAGTAGAAGAAGAAAAGAATGTAATGTAAAGAAGGGAAGAAGAGAAAATTCGAACACAGATGGAAGAGGGGGTTCGAATTTGGGTGAGATAAAGTGTTAGTAGATGAATAAATAAATAGAAGGAGATGAGAGAGAAAGAGAATTTTCGAAAATAATTTTTGAAAAGGAGTTGATGATTTTCGAAAATTGAAGAAGAGTTAAAATTAAAATTTAAAATTTAAACAATTAATTAACTAAAAAGAATTTTTGAAAAAGGGGGAGGTATTTTCGAAAATTGGAGAGGGATTAGTTAGATAGTTTTGAAAGAGATAAGAAACAAACAAAAAGTTAATTAGTTAGTTGAAACAAATTTTGAAAATCAATTTTTAAAAGATAAGAAGATAAGGAGTTAGAAAAGATATTTTAAAAAAAATAAGATAGAAAGATATTTTTGAAAAGATATGATTGAAATTAGTTTTGAAAAAGATTTGATTTTTAAAATCACAATTAATGACTTGACTCACAAGAAATCACAAGATATGATTCTAGAATTTAAAGTTTGAATCTTTCTTAATAAGCAAGTAACAAACTTGAAATTTTTGAATCAAAACATTAATTGATGATGTGATTTTCGAAAATATGATATAAAATTAAGAAAAAAATTTTTGAAAAATATTTTTAAAATTTTCAAAAATAATTAAGAAAAATGAAAAAGATTTGATTTTTGAAAAAGATTTTGAAAAAGATAAGATTTTTTAAATTGAAAATTTGATTTGACTCATAAGAAACAACTAAATTTTAAAAAGTTTTGAAAAAGTCAACTCAAATTTTCGAATTTTATGAGGGAAAAAGGGTAAGATATTTTTTTGATTTTTGAATTTTTAATGATGAAAGAGAAAAACATGAAAAAGACTCAATGCATGAAAATTTTGGATTAAAACAATGAATGCATGCAAGAATGCTATGAATGTCAAGATGAACACCAAGAACACTTTGAATGTCATGATGAACATCAAGAACATATTTTTGAAAATTTTTATATGCAAAGAAAACATGCAAGACACCAAACTTAGAAATCTTTCATGTTCAGATACTATGAATGCAAGAATGCACATGAAAAACAAGAAAAGGCACAAAACAAGAAAACATCAAGATCAAACAAGAAGATTTACCAAGAACAACTTGAAGATCATGAAGAACACCATGAATGCATGATTTTTTCGAAAAATGCAAGATGAACATGCAATTGACACCAAACTTACAATTTGACTCAAGACTCAAACAAGAAACATGAAATATTTTTTTATTTTCATGATTTTCTAATTTTTTTTATATTTTTCAAAAATTAATTTGAAAAAGAAAAATAAGGATTCCAAAATTTTTAATATGAATTCCAGGAATCTTTCAATGTTAGCCTAAAGCTCCAATCCGAGGGTTAGACATGGCTTACTAGCCAGCCAAGCTTTAGAAGATACAAATCAGTCATACAATAACAAATTTGATTAGCAACAACTAGCTTGCTCTTGTAATGATGACTTGGAAGCCTCAGTCCAAATGAATTTAGACATGGCTTTACAGCCAGCCAGGCTTCAACATGCTTCATGAAACTCTAGAATTCATTCTTAAAAATTCTGAAATAATTTTCGAAAACAAAGGGAAAATTTTTTGAAAGATTTTGAAAACAAATTTTTTTTGTGAAAAGAAAACGAAAAGAAAGTTACCTAATCTGAGTAACAAGATGAACCATCAGTTGTCCAAACTCAAACAATCCCCGGCAACGGCGCCAAAAACTTGGTATGCGAAATTGTTACTCTGAGGTTGTAAAATTTGTTGTTCGTTCTCTCCCTGAAAATGGCGCCACAACTGGTGCACAATACCATGGTCCAAACATAACTTCACAACTTCGCACAACTAACCAGCAAGTGCACTGGGTCGTCCAAGTAATAAAACCTTACGTGAGTAAGGGTCGATCCCACGGAGATTGTTGGTATGAAGCAAGCTATGGTCACCTTGTAAATCTCAGTCAGGCGGATATCAAATGGTTATGGAGTTTTCGAATAATAATAATAAATAAACAGAAAATAAAGATAAAAATACTTATGTATATCATTGGTGAGAATTTCAGATAAGCGTATAGAGATGCTTGCGTTCCTCTAAATCTCTGCTTTCCTGCTGTCTTCATCCAATCAGTCTTACTCCTTTCTATGGCAAACTTTATGTAAGGGCATCACCATCGTCAATGGCTACATCTCATCCTCTCTGTGAAAATGGTCCGATGCGCTGTCACTGCATGGCTAATCATCTGGAGGCATCACCGTTGTCAATGGCTACATCCCATCCTCTCTGTGAAAATGGTCCGATGCGCTGTCACTGCATGGCTAATCATCTGGAGGTTCTCGATCATACTGGAATAGGATTTACTATCCTTTTGCGTCTGTTACTACGCCCAGCACTCGCGAGTTTGAAGTTCGTCACAGTCATTCAATCCCTGAATCCTACTCGGAATACCACAGACAAGGTTTAGACTTTCCGGATTCTCATGAATGCCGCCATCAATCTAGCTTATACCACGAAGATTCGGATTAAGAGATTCAAGAGATAATCATCCAATCTAAGGTGGAACAGAAGTGGTTGTCAGCATGCGTTCGTATGGGAATGATGATGATTGTCACGTTCATCACATTCATATTGAAATGCGAATGAATATCTTAGAAGCGGAATAAGTTGAATTGAATAGGGAAACAATAGTACTTTGCATTAATTCGTGAGGAACAGCAGAGCTCCACACCTTAATCTATGGTGTGTAGAAACTCTACCGTTGAAAATACATAAGTGATAAGGTCCAGGCATGGCCGAATGGCCAGCCCCCAAACGTGATCAATATGATCCTAAGATGAACTAAAAATCATAAGATGATCTGAAGATGTCTAATACAATAGTAAAAAGTCCTATTTATACTAAACTAGTTACTAGGGTTTACAGGAGTAAGTAATTGATGCATAAATCCACTTCCGGGGCCCACTTGGTGTGTGCTTGGGCTGAGCTTGACGTTTACACATGGAGAGGTCATTCTTGGAGTTGAACGCCAGTTTGTAACGTGTTTCTGGCGTTCAACTCTGGCTTGTGACGTGTTTCTGGCGTTTAACTCTAGACTGCAGCGTAGAACTGGCGTTCAACGCCCTTTTGCATCGTTTAAACTCGGCCAAAGTATGGACTATTATATATTGCTGGAAATCCCTGAATGTCTACTTTCCAAGGAAATTGGAAGCGCGCCATTTTGAGTTTTGTAGCTCCAGAAAATCCACTTTGAGTGCAGGGAGGTCAGAATCCAACAGCATCAGCAGTCCTTCTTCTACCGCTGAATCTGATTTTTGTTCAAGTCCCTCAATTTCAGCCAGAAAATACCTGAAATCATAGAAAAACACACAAACTCATAGTAAAGTCCAGAAATGTGAATTTAACATAAAAACTAATGAAAACATCCCTAAAAGTAACTAGATCCTACTAAAAACATACTAAAAACAATGCCAAAAAGCGTATAAATTATCCGCTCATCACAACACCAAACTTAAATTGTTGCTTGTCCCCAAGCAACTGAAAATCAAATAGGATAAAAAGAAGAGAATATACTATAAATTCTAAACTATCAATGAAACATAGCTCCAATCAGATGAGCGGGACTTGTAGCTTTTTGCCTCTTGAATAGTTTTGGCATCTCACTTTATCCATTGAAGTTCAGAATGATTGGCATCTATAGGAACTCAGAGTTCAGATAGTGTTATTGATTCTCCTAGTTCAGTATGTTGATTCTTGAACACAGCTACTTTATGAGTCTTGGCCGTGGCCCTAAGTACTTTGTTTTCCAGTATTACCACCAGATACATAAATGCCACAGACACATAATTGGGTGAACCTTTTCAAATTATGACTCAGCTTTGCTAAAATCCCCAATTAGAGGTGTCCAGGGTTCTTAAGCACACTCTTCTTTTGCTTTGGACCTTGACTTTAATCGCTCAGTCTCAAGTTTTCACTTGACACCTTCACGCCACAAGCACATGGTTAAGGACAGCTTGGTTTAGCCGCTTAGGTCAGGATTTTATTCCTTTAGGCCCTCCTATCCACTGATGCTCAAAGCCTTGGGATCCTTTTTATTACCGTTGCCTTTTGGTTTTAAGGGTTATTTGCTTTTTCTGCTTGCTTTTTCTCTTTTTTTTTTTTGCTATTTTTTTTCTATATTTTTTTTTCTGCAAGCTTTTGTATTCACTGCTTTTTCTTGCTTCAAGAATCATTTTTATGATTTTTCAGATTATCAAATAACATGTCTCCTTGTTATCATTCTTTCAAGAGCCAACATATTTAACATTCATGAACAACAACTTCAAAAGACATATGCACTGTTCAGGCATTCATTCAGAAAACAAGAAGCATTGTCACCACATCAATATAATTAAACTAAGTTCAAGGATAAATTCGAAACTCATGTACTTCTTGTTCTTTTGAATTAAAACAGTTTTCATTTAAGAGAGGTGATGGATTCATAGGACATTCATAACTTTAAGACAAAGTTACTAAATACTAATGATCATGTAATAAGACACAAACATGGATAAGCACTTTAACATAAAGAAAACGAAAAACAGAGAATACAAGAACAAGAAATGAGTCCGCCTTAGTGATGGTGGCGTTTTCTCCTTGAGGAACCAATGATGTCCTTGAGCTCTTCTATGTCTCTTTCTTGTCTTTGTTGCTCCTCCCTCATTGCTCTTTGATGCTCCTATCCTTAGTTGCTCCCAATAATTGTGTGGGGGAAAATGTATCCCCTGAGGTATCTCAGGGATCTCTTGATTTGCAGTCAAATGTTCTACCACTGAGCTATAGATCCTTTACATGAATCTCTCCATCTCCCATGACTTGGAGGTGGAAGCTTTTGTTTTCCCTTTTGTCTTCTCTCTTTTTTTTTTTTGAGGTTTCTCTGGCCTTAGGTGCCATCAATGGTTATGGAAAAGCAAAATAAGCAATGCTTTTACCACACCAAACTTAGAATGTTGCTCGCCCTCGAGTAGGAGAAGAAACAATAGATGAAGAAGAAGATGTGGAAGAAACTAGGATTATGAGGAGGGAAGGTGGGGATCCTGTGGGATCCACAGATCCTGAGATGATCCTGTGAGGTTCACAGATCTTGAGGTGTCAAGGATTTACATCCCTGCACCAATTAGGCATGTAAAATGACTTTGCATGCAATTCTGGCGTTTAAACGCCGAACTGATGCTTGTTCTGGGCGTTCAACGCCCAGATGCAGCATATTTCTGGCGTTGAACGCCAGCTTCATGCTTGTTTCTGGCGTTCAGCGCCAGCTCCATGCTCTGTTCTGGCGTTGAACGCCAGCCAGATGCTCCTTACTGGCGTTTGAACGCCAGTGAACTCCTCCTCCAGGGTGTGCTGTTTTTAATGCTGTTTTTGATTTTTCTTCAATTTTTTTCAGTTGTTTTTGTGACTCCACATGATCATGAACCTATGAAGACATATAACTAATAAAAATATAATTAAATAAAAATTGGGTTGCCTCCCAACAAGCGCTTCTTTAATGTCAATAGCTTGATAGTGGGCTCTCATAGAGCTTCACAGATGTTCAGAGCATTGTTGAGATTCCCCAACACCAAACTTAGAGTTTGACTGTGGGGCTCTGGTTGACTCTGTTTTGAGAGAAGCTTACTGTGCCTCTTTTCCATGTTTACAGAAGGATGTCCTTGAGTTTTAAACTCAAGGGAGTCCTCATTCAATTGAAGGACTAGTTCACCTCTATTAACATCAATCACAGCTCTTGCTGTGGCTAGGAAGGGTCTTCCAAGGATGATGGATTCATCCTTATCCTTCCCAGTATCTAGGATTATGAAATCAGCAGGGATGTAAAGGCCTTCAACCCTTACTAATATGTCCTCTACTTGTCCATAAGCCTGTTCTCTAGAATTATCTGCCATCTCTAATGAGATTTTAGCAGCTTGTACCTCAAAGATTCTCAGTTTCTCTATTACAGAGAGTGGCATGAGGTTTATTCCTGACCCAAGGTCACATAGAGCCTTCTCAAAGGTCATGGTGCCTATGGTACAAGGTATTAGGAAATTTCCAGGATCCTGTTTCTTCTGAGGCAATCTCAGTTGATCCAATGCATTTAGTTCATTGGTGAACAGAGGAGGTTCATCTCCCCAAGTCTCATTACCAAATAAATTGGTATTCAGCTTCATGATTACACCAAGGAACTTGGCAACTTGTTCTTCAGTGACATCCTCATTCTCTTCAGAAGAAGAATACTCATCAGAGCTCATGAAGGGCGTAAGGAGGTTTAATGGAATCTTTATGGTCTCTAAATGAGCCTCAGAGTCCTTTGGTTCCTCAAAGGGAAACTCCTTGTTGATCACTGGACGTCCCAGGAGGTCTTCCTCCTTCGGATTCACGTCCTCCCCTTCCTTCTTGGATTCGGCCATGATGGTTATATCAATGGCCTTGCACTCTCCTTTTGGATTTTCTTCTGTATTGCTTGGGAGAGTACTAGGAGGGGTTTCAGTTATTTTCTTACTCAGTTGTCACACTTGTGCCTCCAAATTTCTAATGGAGGGCCTTGTTTCATTTATGAAACTCACAGTGGCCTTAGATAGATCAGAGACTAAGTTTGCTAAATTAGAGGTATTTTGTTCAGAGTTCTCTGTCTGTTGCTGAGTGGATAATGGAAAAGGCTTGCTATTGCTAAACCTGTTTCTTCCACCATTATTAAAGCCTTGTTGAGGCTTTTGTTGATCCTTCCATGAGAGATTTGGGTGATTTCTCCATGAGAGATTATAGGTGTTTCCATATGGTTCACCCATGTAATTCACCTCTATTGCAGGGTTTTCAAGATCATAAGCTTCTTCTTCAGAAGATGCCTCTTGAGTACTGTTGGATGTAGCTTGCATTCCATTCAGACTCTGAGAAATCATATTGACTTGCTGAGTCAATATTTTATTCTGGGCCAATATGGCATTCAGAGTATCAATTTCAAGAACTCCCTTCTTCTGAGGCGTCCCATTACTCACAGGATTCCTCTCAGAAGTGTACATGAACTGGTTATTAGCAACCATGTCAATGAGTTCTTGAGCTTCTGCAGGCATTTTCTTTAGGTGAATGGATCCACTTGCAGAAGTATCCAATGACATCTTAGCTAATTCAGACAGACCATCATAGAATATATCCAAGATGGTCCATTCTGAAAGCATGTCAGAAGGACACTTTTTGGTTAGTTGCTTGTATCTCTCCCAAGCTTCATAGAGGGATTCACCTTCCTTTTGTCTGAAGGTTTGAACATCCACTCTAAGCTTACTCAGCTTTTGAGGAGGAAAGAACTTGACTAAGAAAGCCTTGACCAGCTTATCCCAAGAGTTCAGGCTATCTTTAGGTTGAGAATCCAACCATATTCTAGCTCTGTCTCTCACAGCAAAAGGGAAAAGCATGAGCCTGTAGACTTTAGGATCTACTCCATTAGTCTTAACAGTATCACAGATCTGCAAAAATTCAGTTAAGAACTGAAAAGTATCTTCAGATGGAAGTCCATGGAACTTGCAGTTCTGCTGCATCAGAGAAACTAGTTGAGGTTTAAGCTCAAAATTGTTTGCTCCAATGGTAGGGATGGAGATGCTTCTTCCATGTAAATTGGAATTAGGTGCAGTAAAGTCACCAAGCATCCTCCTTGCATTATTATTATTTTCGGCTGCCATCTCCTCTTCCTGTTCGAAAATTCCTGTAGGGTTGTCTTTGGATTGTTGTATTTTAACTTCTCTTAGTTTCCTTTTCAGAGTCCTTTCAGGTTCAGGATCTGCTTCAACAAGAATGCTCTTGTCCTTGCTCCTGCTCATATGAAAAAGAGGGGACAGAAAAATAATAATAATAGGGATCCTTTTTACCCAGGTATAGAGGTTCCCCTATGTGAGTAGAAGAAGAAAAGAATGTAATGTAAAGAAGGGAAGAAGAGAAAATTCGAACACAGATGGAAGAGGGGGTTCGAATTTGGGTGAGATGAAGTGTTAGTAGATGAATAAATAAATAAATAGAAGGAGATAAGAGAGAAAGAGGATTTTCAAAAGTAATTTTTGAAAAGGAGTTGATGATTTTCGAAAATTGAAGGAGAGTTAAAATTAAAATTTAAAATTTAAACAATTAATTAACTAAAAAGAATTTTTGAAAAAGGGGGAGGTATTTTCGAAAATTGGAGAGGGATAGTTAGTTAGGTAGTTTTGAAAGAGATAAGAAACAAACAAAAAGTCAATTAGTTAGTTGAAACAAATTTTGAAAATCAATTTTTAAAAGATAAGAAGATAAGGAGTTAGAAAAGATATTTAAAAAAAAAATAAGATAGAAAGATATTTTTGAAAAGATATGATTGAAATTAGTTTTGAAAAAGATTTGATTTTTAAAATCACAATTAATGACTTGACTCACAAGAAATCACAAGATATGATTCTAGAATTTAAAGTTTGAATCTTTCTTAATAAGCAAGTAACAAACTTGAAATTTTTGAATCAAAACATTAATTGATGATGTGATTTTCGAAAATATGATATAAAATTAAGAAAAAAATTTTTGAAAAAAATTTTTAAAATTTTCGAAAATAATTAAGAAAAATGAAAAAGATTTGATTTTTGAAAAAGATTTTGAAAAAGATAAGATTTTTTAAATTGAAAATTTGATTTGACTCATAAGAAACAACTAAATTTTAAAAAGTTTTGAAAAAGTCAACTCAAAATTTCGAATTTTATGAGTGAAAAAGGGAAAGATATTTTTTTGATTTTTGAATTTTTAATGATGAAAGAGAAAAACATGAAAAAGACTCAATGCATGAAAATTTTGGATTAAAACAATGAATTCATGCAAGAATGCTATGAATGTCAAGATGAACACCAAGAACACTTTGAATGTCATGATGAACATCAAGAACATATTTTTGAAAATTTTTATATGCAAAGAAAACATGCAAGACACCAAACTTAGAAATCTTTCATGTTCAGACACTATGAACGCAAGAATGCACATGAAAAACAAGAAAAGGCACAAAACAAGAAAACATCAAGATCAAACAAGAAGATTTACCAAGAACAACTTGAAGATCATGAAGAACACCATGAATGCATGATTTTTTCGAAAAATGCAAGATGAACATGCAATTGACACCAAACTTACAATTTGACTCAAGACTCAAACAAGAAACATGAAATATTTTATTTTTTATTTTTATGATTTTCTAATTTTTTTTTGTATTTTTCGAAAATTAATTTGATAAAGAAAAATAAGGATTCCAAAATTTTTAATATGAATTCCAGGAATCTTTCAATGTTAGCCTAAAGCTCCAATCCAAGGGTTAGACATGGCTTACTAGCCAGCCAAGCTTTAGAAGATACAAATCAGTCATACAATAACAAATTTGATTAGCAACAACTAGCTTGCTCTTGTAATAATGACTTGGAAGCCTCAGTCCAAATGAATTTAGACATGGCTTTACAGCCAGCCAGGCTTCAACATGCTTCCTGAAACTCTAGAATTCATTCTTAAAAATTCTGAAATAATTTTCGAAAACAAAGGGAAAATTTTTTGAAAGATTTTGAAAACAAGTTTTTTTTTTGTGAAAAGAAAACGAAAAGAAAGTTACCTAATCTGAGTAACAAGATGAACCGTCAGTTGTCCAAACTCAAATAATCCCCGGCAACGGCGCCAAAAACTTGGTATGCAAAATTGTTACTCTGAGGTTGTAAAATTTGTTGCTCGTTCTCTCCCTGGCAATGGTGCCACAACTGGTGCACAATACCATGGTCCAAACATAACTTCACAACTTCGCGCAACTAACCAGCAAGTGCACTGGGTCGTCCAAGTAATAAAACCTTACGTGAGTAAGGGTCGATCCCACGGAGATTGTTGGTATGAAGCAAGCTATGGTCACCTTGTAAATCTCAGTCAGGCGGATATCAAATGGTTATGGAGTTTTTGAATAATAATAATAAATAAACAGAAAATAAAGATAAAAATACTTATGTATATCATTGGTGAGAATTTCAGATAAGCGTATAGAGATGCTTGCGTTCCTCTGAATCTCTGCTTTTCCGCTGTCTTCATCCAATCAGTCTTACTCCTTTCTATGGCAAACTTTATGTAAGGGCATCACCGTCGTCAATGGCTACATCTCATCCTCTCTGTGAAAATGGTCCGATGCGCTGTCACTGCATGGCTAATCATCTGGAGGCATCACCATTGTCAATGGCTACATCCCATCCTCTCTGTAAAAATGGTCCGATGCGCTGTCACTGCATGGCTAATCATCTGGAGGTTCTCGATCATACTGGAATAGGATTTACTATCCTTTTGCGTTTGTCACTACGCCCAGCACTCGCGAGTTTGAAGTTCGTCACAGTCATTCAATCCCTGAATCTTACTCGGAATAGCACAGACAAGGTTTAGACTTTCAGGATTCTCATGAATGCCGCCATCAATCTAGCTTATACCACGAAGATTCTGATTAAGAGATCCAAGAGATAATCATCCAATCTAAGGTGGAACGGAAGTGGTTGTCAGGCATGCATTCGTATGGGAATGATGATGATTGTCATGTTTATCACATTCATATTGAAATGCGAATGAATATCTTAGAAGCGGAATAAGTTGAATTGAATAGAGAAACAGTAGTACTTTGCATTAATTCGTGAGGAACAGCAGAGCTCCACACCTTAATCTATGGTGTGTAGAAACTCTACCGTTGAAAATACATAAGTGATAAGGTCCAGGCATGGCCGAATGGCCAGCCCCCAAACGTGATCAATATGATCCTAAGATGAACTAAAAATCATAAGATGATCCGAAGATGTCTAATACAATAGTAAAAAGTCCTATTTATACTAAACTAGTTACTAGGGTTTACATGAGTAAGTAATTGATGCATAAATCCACTTCCGGGGCCCACTTGGTGTGTGCTTGGGCTGAGCTTGACGTTTACACGTGGAGAGGTCATTCTTGGAGTTGAACGCCAGTTTGTAACGTGTTTCTGGCGTTCAACTCTGGCTTGTGACGTGTTTCTGGCGTTTAACTCCAGACTGCAGCGTAGAACTGGCGTTCAACGCCCTTTTGCGTCGTCTAAACTCGGCCAAAGTATGGACTATTATATATTGCTGGAAAGCCCTAGATTTCTACTTTCCAACGCAATTGGAAGCGCGCCATTTTGAGTTTTGTAGCTCCAGAAAATCCATTTTGAGTGCAGGGAGGTCAGAATCCAACAGCATCAGCAATCCTTCTTCTACCTCTGAATCTGATTTTTGCTCAAGTCCCTCAATTTCAGCCAGAAAATACCTGAAATCACAGAAAAACACACAAACTCATGTAAAGTCCAGAAATGTGAATTTAACATAAAAACTAATGAAAACATCCCTAAAAGTAACTAGATCCTACTAAAAACATACTAAAAATAATGCCAAAAAGCGTATAAATTATCCGCTCATCAGTTAGCAATAGGAGTTGCCCTGCAAGGTTCAAAACGGTTGCACACTCCAAGTTGAAGTGAAAATATTGGTGTAGAGCTCGATTGAATGGGTCTAGGAAGCTGTTTGGGTGCCGTAGTGAGAATTCGGATTGCTTACCAACCGGATGGAATCATCATGTTCGACTTAAAGATGGGTACAGAAACAAGATTTGGGATCCAGGCATACATGAGGATCAAATTTGGGAGCTCAAAGCTTGTGAAGAACTCCATCAAGGCTTGAGGAATTCACTTGGTATTGATAGAGCTTATTGGAGGTCCAAGCATTGGTAGAAGTTTCAAGACGAGTTCAAGCACAAGCCACCATGACAAGGAGCTCATCAAATGTCCAACTTAAGGACTATAACTAAAAGTGCTAGGTGGGAGACAACCCACCATGGTATAATCGTTCTTTTTTTATTCTTAATCTTATTTTATTTTATTTTTACTAGTCTTCATTCATAATTTCTGCAAATTCACCTGCATTCTGCATTTGCATATGCATATTGCATATAAAAAAAATTACGCGACGCGCAAGCGTCGCTGACTGATGAGCGGATATTTTATACGCTTTTTGGGGGTATTTTCATATAGTTTTTAGCAGGATCTAGCTACTTTTTAGTATATTTTTATTAGTTTTTATGCAAAAATTATATTTCTAGACTTTACTATGAGTTTGTGTATTTTTCGGTGATTTCAGGTATTTTCTGGTTGAAATTAAGGGACCTGAGCAAAAATCTGATTCGGAGGCTGAAAAAAGACTGCAGATGCTGTTGGATTCTGACCTCCCTGCACTCGAAATAGATTTTCTTGAGCTACAGAATCCCAATTGGCGCGCTCTCAATTGCGTTGGAAAGTAGACATCCTGGACTTTCCAGCAATATATAATAGTCTATATTTTGCCCGAGTTAAGATCACGCAAACTGGCGTTTAACGCCAAGTCTCTGCCCTATTCTGGCGTTAAACGCCAGAACTGGCATAAAAGTTGGAGTTAAATGCCCAAACTGGCACAAAACTTGAAGTTAAACACCGGGAGCAGCCTATGCACGTGAAAGCTTCAATGCTCAGCCCAAACACACACCAAGTGGGTCCCAGAAGTGGATTTCTGCACTATCTATCTTAGTTTACTCATTTTCTGTAAACCTAGGTCACTAGTTTAGTATAAAAACTACTTTTAGAGACTTACTATGTACCTCATGACATTTTACATCAGAACTTGTATCTTCTACGGCATGAGTCTCTAAACCCCATGGTTGGGGGTGAGGAGCTCTGCTGTGTCTTGATGGATTAATGCAATTACTACTGTTTCTCATTCAATCACGCTTGTTTCTATTTTAAGATATTCATTCGCACTTTAATATGATGAATGTGATGATCCGTGACACTCATCACCATTCTCAACCTATGAACGCATGCCTGACAACCACTTCTGTTCTACCTTAGATTGAATGTATATCTCTTGGATACCTGGTTCACGAGTTTGACTGCCTCTCCTGACAATAGAACATTCAAATCCGTGAGATCAGAGTCTTCGTGGTATAAGCTAGAATCAATTGGCAACATTTCTGAGATGCATAAAGTCCAAACCTTGTCTGTGGTATTCCGAGTAGGATCCAGGAAGGGATGACTGCGACGAGCTTCAAACTCATGAATGCTGGGCGCAGTGATAGTGTGCAAAAGGATCAATGGATCCTATTCCAACATTAGTGAGAACCGACAGATGATTAGCCATGTACATGGACCCTTTTCACTGAGAGGACAGCTGATAGCCATTGACAACGGTGATCCACCAACATACAACTTGCCATGGAAGGAGACCTGCGTGCGTGAAGAAGAAGACAGTAGGAAAGCAGAGATTCAGAAGACAGAGCATCTCCAAAACCTCAACCTGTTCTCCATCACTGCATAACAAGTATCATTTAATCCATGCTCTTTTACTTATTCTAATTAAAACTGAGAATTATTTTTGCTATCCTGACTAAGAGTTACAAGATAACCATAGCTTGCTTCAAGCCGACAATCTTCGTGGGATCGACCCTTACTCACGTAAGGTATTACTTGGACGACCCAGTGCACTTGCTGGTCAGTTGTGCAGAATTGCAAAAGTGTGATTGTGATTTCGTGCACCAAGTTTTTGGCGCCGTTGCCGGGGATTGTTCGAGTTTGGACAACTGACGGTTTATTTTGTTGCTTAGATTAGGAAAAAATTTTCTTTTTTGTTTAGAGTCTTCTATTATTGTTTTTGGTTAAAATTTTAAAATCCTTATTTTATTTTTCTAAATTATTTTCGAAAATTTTCAAAACCAATAACTTCATGATTTAGTCTTCTATTTGAGTTTAGTTTCATATTTTAAGTTTGGTGTCAATTGCATAAGTTTATTTTTCTTTCATTTTTTTCGAATTATTAGTGCTCAGAGTATAAAAAATTTTTTAGTTTAGTGTCCTTTGTGTTTCTGTTTTCTTAAAAATTTTTCAAAAGTTGCTTTCAATGTTCATCTTGATATTCAAAGTTTTCATATTTGTTTTCCTTGTTTTGATCTAAAAATTCTAAGTTTGGTGTCATTTTTTCCTGTTTTCCTTTTTCTTCATTAATTTCAATAATATCTTTTCTCTTTATTTTAATTGATTTTCGAATTCTACCTTTAAAAATTCAGATTTTTATTTTAAAACTTCTTATTCTATTTTATCTTAGTTTTGAAATTTCAAAATTCAAAATCCCTTTCAAAAAAAAAAATCATATCCAAAGTTTTTCAAATCTTCTTAATTAAGTAATTAATTTGGTTTTCGAATTTATTTTTCCTTTTTCTTTTGCTTTTCGAAATCTATATTTTAATTTCTAATTACTTTATTTTATCTTATTTCTTTTTTTATTTTATTTATTCGGTTTTTTTAATTAAATAAAATAAAAATAAAAATATATTTTAGTTGCAATTCACATCAATTCCCTTTTCTCCATCATGGACCTAAGTGGAAATGAACAGTCCAGAATGACTATGGGGTCATATGCTAACCCCATTACTGCTGCATATGGGAGTAGCATCTGTATACCTCCCATCAGAACAAGCAGTTTTGAGCTAAATCCTCAGCTCATTGTCATGGTGCAGCAAAATTACTAGTATTCCGGTCTTCCACAGGAAGAACCTACTGAGTTTCTGGAATAGTTCTTGCAAATTGCTGACACAGTACGTGACAAGGAAGTAGATCAGGATATATATAGATTATTACTGTTTCCATTTGCTGTAAAAGATCAAGCTAAGATGTGGTTAAATAACCAACCTACAGCAAGCATAAGAACATGGAAACAATTATCAGACAAATTCCTGAATCAATATTTTCCTCCAAAAATGATGACACAGCTAAGGCTGGACATCCAAGGCTTTAAACAAGAGGATGATGAATCCCTTTATAAATCCTGGGAGAGGTACAGAGGGATGCTAAGGAAATGCCCCTCTAAAATGTTTTCAGAGTGGGTGCAGTTAGACATCTTCTACTACGGGCTTACAGAAAAAGCTCAGATATCTCTAGACCACTCAGCTGGTGGATCTATACACATGAGAAAGACTATTGAAGAGGCTCAAGAGCTTATCGATACAATTGCTAGAAATCAGCATCTGTACATAAGTAATGAGTCCTCCATGAAAGAAGAAGCTAAGGCAGTATCAACTGACTTTAGTCCTCAGGAATAAGTTGCTGAACTCAATTAGCAACTATCTTCTATAACAAGGCAGTTAGCAGATTCAAGGAGATGCTCCAAGACACTAAAAATGCTAACCAGAATATGGAAGCACAATTGGATCAGACAAGACAGCAGCTATCTAAACAGATAACAGAAGAATGCCAAGCTGTTCAATTAAGGAGTGGAAAGACATTGAATGTCTCAACTCAAAGCAGCAGAAAGCCAAGAAAGGAACAACTAACAGAGGATGACCAACCCACTGCCCAAAATCCCTCTGAGGATAGTAACAGCCCAGAGAGGAATGATTCTGGCGTTCAAACGCCAGAAAAGGGTAAAAAAGTGGCGTTAAACGCCCAATCCATATCCAATTCTGGCGTTCAAACGCCAGAAAAGGGTGGGAATCTGGCGTTAAACGCCCAATCCATGTCCAGTTCTGGCGTTCAAATGCCAGAAAAGGGTAGGAATCTGGTGTTAAACGCCCATCCATCCCCCTATCCTGGCGTTCAAACGCTAATGAGAGATCAGACACCTACAAGTGCTGATAATAACTCCCTCAAGAAGGCTTCTCAAACTGCCTCTGTAGGAAATAAACCTGCAGCAACTAAGGTTGAAGAATATAAAGCCAAAATGCCTTATCCTCAGAAATTCTGCCAAGCGGAATAGGATAAATAATTTGCCCGCTTTGCAGACTATCTCAGGACTCTTGAAATAAAGACTTCATTTGCAGAGGCACTTGAGCAAATACCCTCTTATGTTAAGTTCATGAAAGAGATCTTAAGTCATAAGAAGGATTGGAGAGAAACTGAAAAAGTTTTTCTCACTGAAGAATGCAGTGCAGTCATTCTAACAAGCTTACCAAAGAAGCTTAAGGATCCCGGAAGCTTTATGATACCATGCACATTAGAGGGTACTTGTACCAAGACAGCTCTATGTGACCTTGGGGCAAGTATCAACCTAATCCCTGCATCCACTATCAGAAAGCTTGGCTTGACTGAAGAGGTCAAACCAATCTGGATATGTCTTCAACTTGCTGATGGCTCCATTAAATATCCATCAGGCATAATTGAGGACATGATTGCCAAGGTTGGGCCATTTGCCTTTCCCACTGACTTTGTAGTGCTAGAAATGGAGGAGCACAAGAGTGCAACTCTCATTCTAGGAAGACCCTTCCTAGCAATTGGACGAACTCTCATTGATGTCCAAAAAGGGAAAGTGACCCTGAGAGTCAATGGGGATGAGTTCAAGTTAAATGTTGTCAAAGCTATGCAGCATCCAGACACATCAAATGACTGCATGAGCGTTGATATTATTGACTCCTTAGTGGAAGAGATCAATATGACTGAGAGTCTCGAATCAGAGTTAGAGGACATCTTTAAAGATGTTCAGCCTGATTTGGAGGAACCAGAGGAAATAAAAGAACCTCTGAAAAGTCCTCAGGAAGAGGAGAAACCTCCTAAACCCGAGCTCAAACCACTACCACCATCCTGAAATATGCATTTCTGGGAGAAGGTGACACTTTTCCGGTGATCATAAGCTCTGCTTTAAATCTACAGGAAGAGAAAGCACTACTTCAAGTGCTAAGGACACACAAGATAGCTCTTGGGTGGTCCATAAGTGATCTTAAGGGCATCAGCCCAGCAAGATGCATGCACAAGATCCTATTGGAGGACGATGCTAAGCCAGTGGTTCAACCACAGAGGCGGCTAAATCCAGCCATTAAGGAGGTGGTGCAGAAAGAGGTCACCAAGTTACTGGAGGCTGGGATTATTTATCCTATTTCTGATAGCCCATGGGTGAGCCCTGTCCAAGTTATCCCCAAGAAGGGAAGCATGACAGTGGTTCATAATGAAAAGAATGAACTGGTTCCTACAAGAACAGTTACAGGGTGGCGTATGTGTATTGATTACAGAAGGCTCAATACAGCCTCCAGGAAGGATCACTTTCCTTTACCATTCATAGACCAGATGCTAGAGAGACTAGCAGGTCATGAATATTACTGCTTTTTGGATGGCTATTCAGGTTACAACCAAATTGCAGTAGATCCTCAGGACCAAGAGAAAATAGAATTCACATGTTCTTCTGGAGTGTTCGCCTATAGAAGGATGCCTTTTGGTCTGTGCAATGCACCTGCAACCTTTCAGAGGTGCATGCTCTCTATCTTCTCTGATATGGTAGAGAAATTTTTGGAAGTCTTCATGGATGACTTTTCAGTATTTGGAGACTCATTCAGCTCCTGCCTTGACCATTTAGCACTTGTTCTAAAAAGATGCCAAGAGACCAACCTAGTTTTAAACTGGGGAAAATGTCACTTTATGGTGATTGAAGGAATTGTCCTTGGGCATAAAATTTCAAACAAGGGAATAGAGGTGGATCAAGCTAAAGTAGAGGTAATTGGAAAATTACCACCACCTACCAATGTTAAGGCAATCAGAAGCTTTCTGGGGCATGCAGGATTCTATAGGAGGTTTATAAAGGATTTTTCAAAAATTGCAAAACCTCTGAGCAATCTGCTAGCTGCTGACATGCCATTTGTGTTTGACACAGAGTGTCTGCAGGCGTTTGAAACTCTGAAAGTTAAGCTGGTCACAGCACCAGTTATTTCTGCACCAGACTGGACATTACCATTCGAACTAATGTGTGATGCTAGTGACCATGCCATTGGTGCAGTACTGGGACAAAGGCATAACAAGATTCTGCATGTCATTTATTATGCTAGCCGTGTTTTAAATGATGCACAGAAAAATTACACAACCACAGAAAAAGAGCTGCTTGCAGTGGTTTATGCCATTGACAAGTTTAGATCATACTTAGTAGGATCAAAAGTGATTGTGTACACTGACCATGCTGCTCTTAAATATCTACTTACAAAGCAGGATTCAAAACCCAGGCTCATAAGATGGGTGTTGCTTCTGCAAGAGTTTGATATAGAAATAAGAGACAGAAAAGGGACAGAGAACCAAGTGGCTGATCATCTGTCCCGGATAGAACCAGTAGAAGGGGCGTCCTCCCCCTCTATTGAGATCTCTGAAACCTTTCCGGATGAGCAATTATTTGCCATTCAGGAAACACCATGGTTTGCAGACATTGCAAACTATAAAGCTGTAAGATTCATACCCAAAGAGTACAGCAGGCAGCAAATAAAGAAATTGATCTCTGATGCAAAGTACTACTTATGGGATGAACCATATCTCTTTAAGAGATGTGCAGACAGAATAATCCGTAGATGTGTGCCCAAGGAAGAGGCACAGAAGATCTTATGGCATTGCCATGGATCACAATATGGAGGCCATTTCGGAGGTGAGCGAACAGCCACCAAGGTTCTCCAATGTGGCTTCTACTGGCCTACTCTCTATAGAGACTCCTAAGAGTTTGTACGTAACTGTGACAGCTGCTAGAGAGTTGGTAATCTGCCTCATGGTTACGCCATGACTTAACAAGAGATCTTAGAGATTGAGTTGTTTGATGTATGGGGTATTGACTTTATGGGGCCTTTCCCACCATCATACTCAAACACGTATATTCTGGTGGCAGTAGACTATGTATCTAAATGGGTAGAGGCAATTGCAACACCCACTAATGATACTAAGACAGTGCTGAAGTTCCTCCAGAAACATATCTTCAGCAGGTTTGGTGTCCCTAGAGTACTAATCAGTGATGGGGCACTCATTTCTGCAATAAACAGCTTTACTCTGCTATGGTCCGATATGGAATTAGCCACAAAGTAGCAACTCCATATCATCCACAGACAAATGGGCAGGCTAAAGTCTCTAATAGAGAACTAAAAAGAATCCTGGAACGGACTTTAATTGCCCGTAGAAGGGATTAGGCAAAAAGCTTGGATGATGCTCTGTCGGCATACAGAACAGCATTCAAGACTCCTATAGGAACCTCTCCATACCAGCTTGTGTATGGCAAGGCCTGTCATCTGCCCATGGAACTAGAGCATAAGGCCTACTGGGCAACCAGATTCCTAAACCTAGATGCTAAGTTAGCTGGAGAGAAGAGATTACTCCAGTTAAATGAGTTAAAGGAATTCAGACTCAATGCTTTTGAAAATGCAAAAATTTACAAGGAAAAAGAAAAAAGGTGGCATGACAAGAAACTGTCATCCAGAATCTTTGAGCCAGGACAGAAGGTTCTACTGTTCAACTCTAGGCTCAGATTATTCCCCGGGAAACTGAAATCCCGGTGGAAGGGACCATTTGTGATTACAAGTGTGTCACCATATGACTATGTGGAGCTTCAAGATATTGATTCTAATAAGAGGTTCATTGTTAATGGACAGAGAGTCAAGCATTATCTTGAAGGCAATGTCGAGAAAGAATGCTCAAAGCTGAGACTAGATTAAAAGTTCAGTAAGCTCCAGCTAAAGACAATAAAGAAGCGCTTGCTGGGAGGCAACCCAGCCATTAGCAAGGTTTATTTGTTATTCAAATAATAATTATTATGAGTTTGATATAAATTATCTTCAAGGTTAATTAATAATTGCAGGAGTTCACAGAGTTACAGAAGAATTCAAAGTATAAAGCAGAGAAAAGGAGCTCACTGGCACAAAAATGCCAGTAAGGGGGTATTGTGGGCGTTTAGAAAAATGCCCAGTGATAAAGGCTTTCTGGTGTTTAATGCCAGCCAGGGTACCTGGCTGGGCGTTAAATGCCCAAAAGAAGCAACAATTGGGCGTTAAACACCAGAATGGATGCCATTCTTGGCGTTTAACGCCAGGAATGTGGATGGGAGGAAGTTTTGTTTCCAACTCAAATTTTTTTCAAATTTTCATGGTTCCATCCAAAATTTCTTGCAAAAACATGTTACAAATTATCATCTTTCAATTTCAATTTCAAAAATATAAAACAAATTAAAAAATAAATTTTTCTTTAATCCTAAAAAATCTTTCTCAATTCTTCTTCAATTTCTTTTCAAATCTTTTTCAAAACTCATCTATCTTTTTAATTTCTTCTCAAATCTTTTCAACTCATCCTATTATCTTTTCCAATTCAGATCTATCTTTTTCAAATCTCTCATATCTTTTCAATTTTAAAATTTCATCTTTTTCATATCATATTTATCTTTTACAAATCATATCTTCTATCATATATTTTTTAAAATTTTTGAACCCTCCCCCTCTCCTCCATAACTCAAATTTGACTCTCCTTCTATTCCTCTCCTTTCCTTTCTTTTGCTTGAGGACAAGCAAACCTTTAAGTTTGGTGTGTTTTTCGTGATCACTGAGCTAAGATTCACTAAGATTATGGCTCCTAAGGGAAAACAAACTACTTCAAGAGGCAAGAAAGAGAACACTCCAAAACCACTTTGGAATCAAGAGAGGTTCTTAACCAAAGAACAGGCAGACCATTACCACAAAATAATGGGTCTAAGGTCAGTGATCCCGAAAGTTAAATTCGATCTGAAAGAAGACGAATATCCAGAGATTCAAGAGCAGATTCAAAACAGGAGCTGAAAAATTCTAGCTAATCCTGAGACAAAGGTGGGTAGAAATATGCTTCAGGAATTCTACTCAAATTTGTGGCAAACAGATAAGCAGAGAATGACTGAAACTGCCTTCTATACCTTTCGAACTATGGTCAGAGGGAAGATTATTTACTTCCACCTGGACAAAATAAGAGAGGTCTTCAAGCTGCCTCAACTACAAGATGATCCAAAATCCTTTAATAGGAGAATGGTGAGATTTGATAAGCGCTTGGACCAAGTTCTAGAGGACATATGCATCCCTGGAACCAAGTGGATAACCAACACAAAGGGTGTCCCGAATCAACTCAAGAGAGGAGATCTCAAACTAGTTGCTAGGGGCTGGCTGGACTTCATTGGGCGTTCTATACTGCCCACCAGCAACCGCTCTGAAGTTACTGTCAAAAGAGCAGTGATGATCCACTGCATTATGCTGGGAAACGAAGTGGAGATTTATCATCTGATTTCTTGTGAGCTTTACACAATTACAAACAAGAACTCCACTGACGCCAAATTGGCTTACCCAAGCTTAATCTCTCTGCTATGTAAAGATGCTGGGATAAAGATGGGAGTGGATGAGTATATCTCAGTAGAGCACCCAATCACCAAAAAGTCAATGGAAGGACAACAAGTGCAAGATAACTCCATGAAAAGGAGGGCACATGAGTTCCTCCCAGAAATCCCTCAGATTGACTACTGGCCCGCTTAGAAGCATCTGTCACCAAACTGCAAGAAGCTATGGATCAACTGAAAGAAGAACAGCAAATTTAAAATAGCATGCTCTGTAAACTACTGAAGGAACAAGAGAAGCAAGGGCGTGAGCTACAGGAGCTGAAGCGCCAGAAACTGTCTCTTGAAGGGCCAGACACCCCACAGATTGAAGCAGCATCCATCTCCCAAAATAAAGGTTGTTGAGTCCTAATCTTAACTCTGTGATAACTTTTGCTATTAAAGATCTACCTTAGGAGTCACATGAATAATAGTAATTAGTATCTTTATTTTTATTTTTTTTATTATCTCCAAGTAAGCTATAATTTATTTTTCTCATCATCATTAAACATGAATAAAATAGCAGATTTTTTAGAATAAGGAGGCAGTTTTATTTTCGAGTTCTTAATAAGAAAAATTCAAATTATTTATATGTGGTGGCAATACTTTTTGTCTTATGAATGAATGCTTGAACAGTGCATAAATTTTTATAGTGAAGTTTATGAATGTTAAATTTGTTGGCTCTTGAAAGAATAATGAAAAAGGAGAAATGTTATTGATAATTTGAAAAATCATAAAATTGATTCTTGAAGCAAGAAAAAGCAGTGAATACAAAGCTTACGAAAAAAATGGCAAAAAAAATAAAAGAAAAAGAAAGAAAGAGAAAAAGCAAGCAGAAAAAGCCAATAGCCCTTTAAACCAAAAGGCAAGGGTAAAAAAGGGATCCAAGGCTTTGAGCATTAATGGATAGGAGGGCCTAAAGGAATAAAATCCTGGCCTAAGCGACTAAACCAAGCTGTCCCTAACCACGTGCTTGTGGCGTGAAGGTGTCAAGTGAAAACTTGAGACTGAGCGTCTGAGCGGTTAAAGTCGTGGTCCAAAAGAAAAAAAAAAGAGTGTGCTTAAGAGCTCTGGACACCTCTAACTGGGGATTTCAGCAAAGCTGAGTCACAATCTGAAAAGGTTCACCCAGTTATGTGTCTGTGGCATTTATGTATCCGGTGGTAATACTGGAAAATAAAGTGCTTAGGGCCACGGCCAAGACTCATAAAGTAGCTGTGTTCAAGAATCAACACACTAAACTAGGAGAATCAATAACACTATCTGAATTCTGAGTTCCTATAGATACCAATCATTCTGAACTTCAAAGGATAAATTTAGGTGCCAAAACTGTTCAGAAGCAAAAAGCTACTAGTCCCGCTCATCTAATGAGAATTTGAGCTTCATATAAAACTCTGAGATGTTATTGCCTCTTGATTTTCTTTCTATCCTGTTTTATTTATCTAGTTTCTTGAGGACAAGCAACAGTTTAAGTTTGGTGTTGTAATGAGCGGATATTTTATAGGCTTTTTGGGGGTATTTTCATATAATTTTTAGTAGGATCTAGCTACTTTTTAGTATATTTTTATTAGTTTTTATGCAAAAATCATATTTCTAGACTTTACTATGAGTTTGTGTGTTTTTCGGTGATTTCAGGTATTTTCTGGCTGAAATTGAGGGACCTGAGAAAAAATCTGATTCAGAGGCTGAAAAAGGACTGCAGATACTGTTGGATTCTGACCTCCCTGCACTCGAAATGGATTTTCTTGAGCTACAGAAGCCCAATTGGCGCTCTCTCAATTGCGTTGGAAAGTAGACATCCAGGGCTTTCCAGCAATATTTAATAGTCCATACTTTTTCTGAGTTAAGATCACGCAAACTGGCGTTTAACGCCAAGTCTCTGCCCTATTCTGGCATTAAACGCCAGAACTGGCATAAAAGTTGGAGTTAAACGCCCAAACTGGCACAAAACCTGAAGTTAAACGCCAGAAGAAGCCTATGCACATGAAAGCTTCAATGCTCAGCCCAAACACACACCAAGTGGGCCCCAGAAGTGGATTTTTGCACTATCTATCTTAGTTTACTCATTTTCTGTAAACCTAGGTCACTAGTTTAGTATAAAAACTACTTTTAGAGACTTACTATGTACCTCATGACATTTTACATCAGAACTTGTATCTTCTACGGCATGAGTCTCTAAACCCCATGGTTGGGGGTGAGGAGCTCTGCTGTGTCTCGATGGATTAATGCAATTGCTACTGTTTCTCATTCAATCACGCTTGTTTCTATTTTAAGATATTCATTTGCACTTTAATATGATGAATGTGATGATCCGTGACACTCATCACCATTCTCAACCTATGAACACGTGCCTGACAACCACTTCCGTTCTACCTTAGATTGAATGTATATCTCTTGGATATCTGGTTCACGAGTTTGACTGCCTCTCCTGACAACAGAACATTCAAATCCGTGAGATCAGAGTCTTCATGGTATAAGCTAGAATCAATTGGCAACATTCCTGAGATCCGGAAAGTCTAAACCTTGTCTGCGGTATTCTGAGTAGGATCCAGGAAGGGATGACTGTGACGAGCTTCAAACTCATGAATGCTGGCACAGTGATAGTGTGCAAAAGGATTAATGGATCCTATTCCAACATTAGTGAGAACCGACAGATGATTAGCCATGTACATGGACCCTTTTCACTGAGAGGATGGCTGATAGCCATTGACAACGGTGATCCACCAACATACAGCTTGCCATGGAAAGAGACCTGCGTGCGTGAAGAAGAAGACAGTAGGAAAGTAGAGATTCAGAAGACAGAGCATCTCCAAAACCTCAATCTGTTCTCCATCACTACATAACAAGTATCATTTAATCCATGCTCTTTTACTTATTCCAATTAAAACTGAGAATTATTGTTGCTATCCTGACTAAGAGTTACAAGATAACCATAGCTTGCTTCAAGCCAACAATCTCCGTGGGATTGACCCTTACTCACGTAAGGTATTACTTGGACGACCCAGTGCACTTGCTGGTCAGTTGTGCGGAATTGCAAAAGTGTGATTGTGATTTCGTGCACGACTGACGCGTCCATGTCATAGGTGCATTCGAAACATGGAAGAAAAGAAGCAGAGAGTCACGTGAAAGCGTGGCTGGAGGCGTGCCTAAGGCACAAGCATGCCTACGTGAACGCGTCGCTGACGCGTCTGTGTCATTTTGAAAAAAGAGCCTCCCACGCGTGCGTGTCACCCACGCGACCGCGTGGCCCTGCAAAATCAACGTAAAGAGGTATATGGCAGCAAGTTATGATGGAGCTGGGCTGGAATGGTGCTGGAAGCACAAGCCCTATCACGTGAACGCGTGCCCCACGCATCTGCGTCATTTTCAAAATATGGCCATTCACGCGATCGCGTCAACCACGCGAATGCGTCACCCAGATTTTTGGCAAAATGCATTTAAAATAGAGAGTTGTGCGTACGCGAGGCTGCACTCGCGCCAATAGCACAACTCAAGTCACGCGATCGCGTGACCCACGCGTCCGCGTCACCTGAAATTATCACACACCACGCGAACGCGTGCCCCACACGTCCGCGTCACATGCAACACACAGTTTATCCAGATCAGCTGCCACTTATCTTATCTTTTCTTTTCTAATCCTAATTTCTTTTATCTTTTCTTCTATCTTCTCTTCTTTCCTCCTTCTTTCTTACTTTCTTCTTCTTCATCCCTTTAACCTTTCATCCCTCTTCATTTCCATTCTATTTTATTTAATTTATTTGCATACTTTCATCCATTTCATTTTAATTTTGCGCATATTTTAATTTTCTTTTCTAAGTCTATTATTTTTCCAATGGTGTTAAATTTTCTTATTCAACGGTTACATCTTTTCTGGTATTATTTTGGTGCTTAGTGACTCGTTTTCCACTATTGGGTAATATTATTTAAGTTAATGTTGATATTTTTCTGATACTTGTATTCCTTTTGCATTGACATGAGCTTATACTATCTTGCATTATCCATACTCTCTTCCCCATTGTTGCAACTTTTGCACCACTGGTATGCCATGTGCTTCTATTATTTTCTCACTTGCATGTTGTAGCTACCATGTAATTGAGACCCTCATTATTTGGCATTAACCCACCCAGACCTTATTTAATTTCTTATCTTTATTTCTGGGTTACTTTTTCTTCTTTTTCCTCTTCTTTCAGGCTGGCCACCGTGAAAGGGAAAGAGAAACTTCTAATGGGGAGACAAACAAGTCTATCTGCACAATCCTTAGAGGAAAAGCATCAGTTATAACCCCGTCCACTTGCACATCTTAGTATGCACCGAGGATGGTGCAATCTTTAAGTATGGGGAGGTCGATACCGACTTCCGTGGGTTAGTTATTTTCTTTTCAACACCAATGTTTAAATTTTCTTTGTAGTTAGTTGTTGCATTTGCATGTTTGATTGCATATTTGTTTGATTTTGTGCATATTTTACCACCACTTGGTTAAAGTAATATTTTCTTTTTCAAGAAAATATTAGCATTTCACTAATTTGAATTAAAATTTTTTGTTAAACTTGTTTGAAGAAATTTTATTTTGGAACATAGTTTAGAGCTCGAACACACAAAACCTGTGAGATTTTGAGCTTATTTGATTGGTTGCATTTTATCAACCAATAATTTATTTTTTATGTGTGTTTTTCTCTCTAAAATTGTGATCTTTGTCTTGCTTAATTCTATATTTCCATGGTTTGATGTATGCATGCACTTATATGATTGAGGCTTTTGTTTCACTGAGCTTACATACCCATATGGCCTTACTGTTCATTATCCCTTGCAAACTAATTTTGAGCCTATTATACCCCTTTGTTCTTTACTTTAGCTCATCACTAACTCTAAGCGAAAAACAATAATGTCCTTAATTTGAATCCTTGGTTAGCTTAGAATAGTGAGAGTGCTCATGAATTAAGTGTGAGGAAGTTGGAGTTGGAAACATTTGGTTTGAGAATTGAGTATGTTAGAATTTTCTAAAAATATGAAAGAATGTTGAGAATATGTTCATGCATTTAATACCTTAATCATATGCCTTGAGAAAAGCAAAAGAAAGAAAAATTATGAAAAAAAAGAGAAAAAATAAAGGAGAAAAAGAAAAGGAAAAGAGCAAATAAATAAAAGGGGACAAAATGCCCCAAAATAAGTGGTGAAAGCAATGCATATGTACTGTACTTGAAATTAGAATGCATGAATATGCGAAAAATATTGTTAATGGATAGTTAGATGTGGTATTATGATTACATGGATTGTCTAAAGTTAGGTGGAAAGTTTAAGTTAATTAAGGATTCAGATTTTAGTCCACTTGGCCAAATACAATCCTACCTTGACCCTAACCCCATTACAACCCTTAAAAGACCTCTTGATATGTGTATCTATGCATTAATTCTTTGTTGATTGGTAGAAGAAGAGCAAGCCTTAGAAAGCAAGATTAGTAGAGAATTGAGAGATTGAACCTTAAACACCTGAGCGATTAGAGTGCATACACTTCCAAGTGAGGGTTGATGCTCGATTCTTTGTTCCCGGCTTTCATGAGCTATTTTCTTCTGCAAGTCCACTTGTACTTTATTTTGTGATTTGAATTAGTGAAATCCAGTTCATATTTGTTCTTGAAGGATTTGTTTACTTTTAACCAAGTAGAAAAAAAAACATTATGCATTTAGTTGCATTATTATAGATAGGTTGCATTTCATACTTTCTTACTTTTCCCATTCATTCTTTATAGCTTTTCTTGAGCTTAGCATGAGGACATGATAATGTTTAAGTGTGGGAAGGTTGATAAACCACTATTTTATGATTTATCTTGTGCAAATTTGAGTGGTTTTTATCAACTCTTTACTCACTTGTTCATATGATTTGCATGGTTTTACAATTCCTTCCTAGTTTCGTTCTATAATTAGAAACTTGCTTCCCAAGCTTTTAAATTACCAAAAATTAATCCTCTCTTATTACCATTCGATGCCTTGATATGTGTGTTAAGTGATTTCAGGGTTTACAGGGCAGGAATGGCTTAGAGGATGGAAAGGAAGCATGCAAAAGTGAAAGGAATACAAGAAACTGAAGGAACTGCTAAAGCTGTCCAACCTGACCTCTTGGTACTAAATTGACCATAACTTGAGCTACAGAGGTCCAAATGACGCGGTTTCAGTTGTGTTGGAAAGCTAACATCCGGAGCTTTGCAATGATATATAATTCTCTATAGCTTCCTTGAAGCCAGGTGATGCGAACGCGTGGATCACGCGGACACGTGACCTGGCAAAAATCCAATCCACGCAAACGCGTGGACGACACTTCTGCGTGACTTTGCAGCGATCTGGACGTATCAGAAATCGCTGGAGGCGATTTTTGGGCTATTTTTGACCCAGTTTTTGGTCCAGAAAATACAGATTAGAGGCTATAAAGTGGGGGAATCAATCCAACAATTCATACAACTTTCATATTTCACAATTTTTAGGTTTTAGATGTAGTTTTAGAGAGAGAGAGAGAGAGAGAGAGAGAGAGAGAGAGAGAGACTCTCTCCTCTCTCTTAGGATTTAGGATTAGGATTTCTCTTAGATTTTAGGATTAGGATTCCTTCATTTTTTCCAATTCCAGGTTCAATGTTCCCAACTTTAATTTATGTTTCTCTTCTACTTTTAGATACTCTAATACTTTTATTTGTTAATTACTTATGTTGTCAAATTGGCTTATGAATCTTTTCATGTTAGATTTGAATATTCTATTTAATGTAATTTGAGGTATTTCAGATTTATGATTGTTTTATTCTATTTATGATGCTTTCAATTTAATTTAAGATTTATTCCCTTTTTGCTTTGGTAAAGTAATTGGTAACACTTGAGTTATCAAACTCAACAGTTGATTGAAAATTGGGAGTTGCTGATTGATTTGGATCGCTCTAAAGCTAGTCTTTCCACAGGAGTTGACTAGGACTTGAGGATCAAATTAATTGGTCCACTTGACTTTCCTTTATTTAGTAAGGGTTAACTAAGTGGGAGCAATAACAATTCTCATCATACCTGATAAGGATAACTAGGATGGAATTTCCAGTTCTTATACCTTGCAAGAGATTTTTATAATTATTAATTTATTTTTCTTGCCATTTAAATTACTTGTTCTCTATTTCAAAAACCCAAAAACATACCTTTTCCATAACCAATAATAAATCATACTTCCCTGCAATTCCTTGAGAAGACGACCCAAGGTTTAAATACTTCGATTATAAATTTTATTGGGTTTTGTTACTTGTGACAACCAAAACTTTTGTACGAAAGGAATTCTTGTCGGTCTAGAAGCTATACTTACAACAGGAATTTATTTGTGAAAATTCTAGATCACGCGAGAGTTTTGTTCGTCAACGACGCGTACGCGTGACAAAGCGTCACGTGCTACAAATTACAAAAAGCGCTGGGGGCGATTTTTGGGCTCCTTTTTGGCCCAGTTCCAAGCCCGAAAACACAAAATAAAGGCTGCAGAGTGGGGAATCATTCAAACAATTTTCATTCACATAATTTTAGGTTTTAGGTTTCTTAGTTTTACTCCTTCTCAATTTCTGAATTTTTTCTTATTTCTACTTAGTTCTCTTCTACTTTTAATTGTTCTAGCATTCTAGTTTATTTATTTCTCTTGTTGATTACTTTACGTTGTCAATTTAGTTTATGAATTCTTCATGTTAGATTTGATTTTCCTTTTAATTCAATCTGAGGTATTTCATATTTATTGCTTCTTCCTTTATTTGTTATCATTGATGCTTGCAATTATTGGTTTTAGATTTTACATTCTCTATTATTTTTCTATGCTTTTATTTTGTGCCTTCCAAGTGTTTGATAAAATGCTTGGGAGGATTTTGAATTAGATTTTTGGTATTCTTAGCTTGGATTGATCAATTAGAGACTCTTGAATTATCAAAACCTCTTGTTGATTGGTGATTGAAAGTTGCTAGTTGACTTAAGCTTCACTAACTCTTGTCTTTGATTCGGACTTGTGAATTCAAGTTAATTTTCTCACTTGACTTACCTTCAATTGTTAGAGGTTAACTAAGTGATAGTGAAAGACAATTACCATCACAAGTGACTATGATAATGGGGATATGAATTCTAATTATCAATCTTTGCTAAGACTTTTCTTAATTATTAGTTTATTTCCTTGTTATTTATATTCCTTGTTCAACATTTTAAAAAAACCCAAAAAGATACAATCCCATAACCAATAGTAACATACTTCCCTGCCATTCTTTGAGATATGACCCGAGGTTTAATACTTCGGTTATTGGGTTTGCTTAAGTGACAAACAAATTAAATTTGATTGAGGTTTAATTGTCGGTTTAGATCTATACTTACAATGCGCTTATTTTTGTGAATTCTTTACCGACGATTTTCCCCCATCAATTTTTGGCGTTGTTGCCAGGGAATTGGAAACGTACGCCTTATTATTAGTTATTGTGAATATTGTGAATAAGTTTTCTTTTTCGTTTGTTTGTTAGTTGTTTCTAGTTTGAGGAGTTTAGTTTCATTATTCCTTATTAGTTTTTGTTTTTATTTTCTCTTGATACTATGAATTCTCACCCCTTTGGCTATGAGTTTGGTTCCAGTCATGTTGTAGGAAGAGGAGATTACAATGAAAGCTTGCATCAAGGATGGGACAATCAAAGATGGGAGGAGTCACAAGGATTTGATCAACCCTCTTGGCAACAACCTCCACCCACTTCCTATGAGCAAGAACCATTCCAAGGTGCATATCAATCCAATGGATATGGTGGACCCTCTTGTAGTTACCAACAAGCCCCACCATATACCTATGAACCACCTCCTCCACATAGCTTTGAACCACCATACTCACAAGCCCCCTACTACCAAACACCCTCATATGATCCTAACCCTTATCCACCATACCAACCACCCTATGAACCATATGAGCTATACATAGAGCCACCCCAATTCCAACTCAATTACTTCCAAGAACTACCACCTCCATATACACCATGTCCATATTCATCAACTTAAGAGTTATATGATCCTAATTATGTTATCCAAGCGGAACAAGAGTCAAGGGATCGTCTCAAGGAGACACTAGATCAATTTCAAGCAACCATTCATCAAATGGAGCGAGTGGTAAGCCAAAAAGCACACGAAACTCTCATGGCTAAAGAATCTCAACTTGAGAACAAAGAATTGAAGTGTGTTGTGCAACAAGTAGAAAAGATGGAGAGTGTTAAACCACTACATCCTTATTATGATGAACCACCCTCTTATCATGAACCTTTCCTCCCAAGTAATGAACCTTCATGTCCACCCCAATCTTCAATGGATGACACTCTAAGTGTTCTTCTTCAAGAGCAAAGAGAGATGCATAGGACGACACAAGAGTTCATAGCTACCTTGACTGAGGTAGTAGGTAATTTAGCCTCTCTGCACGTCAACACTCAAAGCACTCCCATGGCTACATGTGGAGAACCAATAGAAGAGCGTAGCATGAAGGAGGCACTAGAAACTCCGGTGGACAATGAGGAACGTGATTTTGTATTGGAAAAAGTGGAGAATGCCGTAATAGTTGAAGAGGAAGAGGTGGTTGAAGACTTAGGAGATGCCGAACCTCCATGGGAATCAAGAGTTGTAGAGTATTCCTCCAAGAAGATTGAAATTGATGTCAAAGAGGCTAGTGCACAACCTTCAATGGCATATTCCTTATGAAGAATTGGATGGGATAGATCAAGAAGCGAGTTCCCTTGGTGATGATGATCATGAATCAAGTCTTCCCAGTGATGAATTTACATCTGCAAATGAACTCCTTGGGTATGAAAAACCTTCTCTGAGTGAGTTTGAGAATGATGTGGAAGTGGAAGTCCTTCGAAAAGGATAGACGGGAGTTGAACATACATTGTCAAGATCGTTGGAGACTTCTCTACCTAGGTTGCCATCTATTCCTTCATTTGAGTGGGTAAGACTTATCTCTATTTGCTTTACAGTCCCACTTAAGTATGGTATTCTTGAAACCGATGGTCAACTTAGGAAGCTTTATGGCATTAAGTGTAAGAGAAGGATGTTTAGTGGTTGGAGTTGCAAATCAAGACTCATCAAGGTCGATATTTCAAGAGCTAGATGCAAGGGTGGGACTAGTGAACATTTGGTTGGATCCGAGAGAAGAGTTTGGTATTGTATTGAAAATTCAGACTGATTCCCACCCGGTAGGAACAACGATGATCCACTTCAAGATGGGTGTAGAAATAGGATTTGGGATCCCGGCATACAAGATGATCGACTTTAGGAGCTCACACCTTGTGAAGAACTCCCTCAAGGCTTGGAAAATTCACTTGAGAATGATGAAGATTATTGGAAGTCCAAGCATTGGTGGAAGTTTCAGGATGAGTTCAAGCACAAGCCACCATGACAAGGAGCTCACCAAATGTCCAACTTAAGGACTTTAACTAAAAGTATTAGGTGGGAGACACCCCACCATGGTATATTCTTTCTAATTTCTCTTTTGTTTACAATGGTAATAAATTAAATTTTTATTTTTAGTTATGGTTATTTAGTTTAAATTATGGTTTTATTTGCTTAATCATGTTTAATATTGTTTTGGTAGTTTGTTATTAAAAAAAAAAGGGCAACCCACGCGTGCGCGTAGGCGACGCGTGGGCGTCGAAACCAATTTGGCTCTCCCATCTAACGAACAGAAAGTTGTGATGGAATCGTGCGGCTGATGTGCTAGAGGCACAACTCGGACGCGTACGCGTCAGTTGCAATTCTGGCACACCACGCGTGGGCGTGCATGACGCGCACGCATCGTACGTAAATGCTGCCCCGTTCAATTTGAACAGAGAGTTACGCGAAAACGGCGCTGGAATTGTGCGTTTAGCACAATTTCGCCCGACGCGTCATCCTCATTTCTCTCACTTTATGCGTACGCGTCTATCACGCTTACGCGTCGATGAATTTTTGTCTCGTCCACGCTCAAGCGTGACCCACGTGTATGCGTGGGTTTGAATTCATTAACCCCAGACGCGAGAACCCTACCCATTCATGTTCCCTATCCATTCTTCCCTCCAATGTCCCCTTCTCTTCCACCTCTTACCTCCATTACCACCACCAGTAACCATCAACCACCAGCCACTATTCCGGCGATCTCGAACCACCGCCGACCACCGCCTCTCTTCCCTATCCCTTATTTTCTTCTTCTTCCTTCTCACTTAACTTCACCTTCTCTGTACCCAAGCCGGAGCCACCCCTGTCCACCCCTGTTTCCATTTCGTCGCCGCTGTGGACCAGCCGCCTCTGGGTCGGCATTGCTCTACCTTCTCTCTCCTTCCAGCTCCATCTCTGTTTCTGCTTCCAAAAATCTCACATGTTTCCCCTGTTCTCCCTTTTGCATTCTTTCTATTCTGTTTAGTTAGTATAGTTAGTTTAGTTTAATTGCATTTTACTTAATTTGTTAGAAATGCATGTTAGTAGATTATAGGTGGTTAGGTAGTTAATTGTTTTTGTAGTGGATTTAGGTTTAAATTCTGCTGCTTCCGCTGTCTGATTTGGTATATGTTTAATTGTTCATGGATGATATGATGTTGATACTTTGTATTGACAATTTTTGTTGCTACTACACTTTTGTCGATAGCTGAGTTTTGACTCGTTTTAATGGTGATATCCTGATATTGATATGTGCATTGATGCTGTTTTGGGCTTTATTAAACTGATGCTGCTGCCTCGGTTTTAGTTTGTTTACTACTAGCTGCTACATGCCATTGTGCTACTGATTGAATGATGCTGCTTTTCTTGATTATAAATTCAATCGTCAACTGCTAAGGTTCATTTATCCACCTTGTTCTTGCTTCAAGTTTGGCCACTACTGATTGCTCAACCAATGTTGGCTTATTGACTTATTTCTTATGAAGTTATATATGATCTTTCTGTGTTTAATGGCTGTCACATTCATTTGGAATTCGAGTTGACTTGGTTAAGCAAAACTTGAGAAAAAGTGTTATGTACGGCTGAAATGCTGCCGAAAATTAACTTAGTCTGTTTAAAATATTCATCTTTGCTGTAATTAATTGATTGAGTCGGCATTTCATTGCTTTCGATTTTCAACTGTTGCTAAACTCAATTGATTGATTATCCGGCTAAGTACTTTACTGTTTTGGTTGTTGGAGGCTGAGGTATTTACATTCACTTTTCGGCTGCATTCTTGTAACAGTTGCTAATTGCTGCTGTATGTTGGCCTATTTGTTTATTTCGTATGACTTAACATGTGATTTTTGTGTGTTTAGTTGCTAATACATTCATATAAAACTTGGTTTGATGGATTAAATTGGCTGCTCTGTTTGAATATACACCTTAATTCATATGATATATTAGTTGCTGATTTTGTCTAAATTGTTTTGAATCCATATGGGCTGAGTTTTATTGCTTGTTTATATCCGTGAACGCTCTTTCACTGCCGGAGTGCCGCCCAAATTTTTTCTGAAAACTGTTTTACTCAACTCCCACTCATGAATTGACTTTAGCACTCTTGAATTGTGATTTATTTGGATTAAACCGAAGCTAATTCATGGGGTGATGGGCTAGCATTTCCGTTCCTTTTGGTTCCCTTTCTAATTGAAATGCATTGTTGATGATTTCAATTCTTTTTGTGCTACTTGCATTACATGTTTATCATCAATGGCTTGCATTGTATGCATGGACGTGCGCTTGCTTGTTCTTAAACCTTATGAACTTCTTTTAGCTAGGAACTACATTACCATGCCATTAATTTTAACCCACTTCTCTAACTTTTAACTAAATTGACTTTCTCACTCTTCTTTTTAGTTTTCACCCCTTTCAAACTAACTCTCTTATTTTCTTTCAAGGCATGATACTTATTGTTTCTTAACAAACAAGCATTCTGAATTTTATTGTATAAATTCTTGGATTGTGATTTCTGATTGATTTCTTTGAATCCTACCTTTCTTTCCTTCCAAGGATTTATCTCTTTCTGACTTACTTCATGTGTTAGCTTTAACTCCTCTTTTTCCTATCTTCTGCTTGTTTTGCTTGCATATTGTTTGCCTTTTTATTTTTCTGCTTTAATTTGATAATCTATACCCTGGTAATTCTGTTTTTCAGGATGTGTGATAGGAAAGGGAAAGGCAAGGCTAAGGCCAGCTCCAGTAAGCAGAAGAGAGAACAGTCATCCGTTGCTCTATCAGATGTTCTATCGGATGAATTTTGGTGTGAAAAGAACCTTACTGAGCAAGAAAAGGCTGATCAACTTGTGCCTGCTAATGACTCAGCCAAATTTGTCAATCTTTACTGTGAACTCAAGTTTCCAGTGTTTGTGGAAAAACGAAACCTCTACTTGGAAAGAAAGCTCAGAACACCAACCGATTTGAGAAAGTACACTGAACATCAGATTGAACAGAAAGGTTGGGTATTTCTAGATAGAGATCTGGCAGAGGTAAACACATCATGGGTCCATGAGTTCTATTCTAATTATTATAGGACGACCCTTGATGCAGTGCAACTTAGGGGAAAGCAGATCTTAGTCACAGAGGAGGTGATACAGGATATCCTCCACTTTCGGCCTAAAATAGATGATACAGATGGTTTTCAGAAGGCTGAAGAGTCTATTAGATTCATGATTTTTGATTGGGATGCTGTTCGGCGTACTATAGCCACTGATCCTGATGTTCCGTGGGCTATGGGAAAGTCGAAGGTAACTCCACGGGGTATAAAGGTTATTTATCTCAATGATGAGGCTAGGCTGTGGCAACAGATACTGAGCAATTATGTGATGCCTAGTACTCACGAGTCAGAAGTGCCCCTGCTATGATCATTCTTATCTGGTGTGTCATGGAAGGGAAGGACCTATACCTTCCAAGACTCATCAGGAAGTATATGTCCAGAGTTCATGTGAGAGGCACATTGGCTTTTCCTTATTTGATCACCCAGATGGCTCGTCGACCTAAGGTGCCTTGGGAGCCAGAGGATGAGAGACCACCGATTGCCGACTGCAAGAAGATTATTCCACACAGCAAGCGGTTTGGCCCTCTAGGCCACAGACCACCTACTACTGCTCCCACTGAGGTGGCCACATCCTCAGTAGCACCTGCAGCACCACCTACTTCCGCAGCACCATCATCCACCTCTCAGCCAGTCTACCACCTTGTGCACCGCCTTTTTGAGCGCCGCAATCAGCGACGTTATGAGCAGTCGGAGCGTCGCAACAAGCGACGCTATGCCCATCTGAAGCTGATTGTGATTACTGGGCGTACTAACATCCCCTCTGAGCCTAACACACCCTCGGAGCACTCTGAGGAGGAGGAGGACCAGCAGAAGGCACAGCACGTGGAGACTCAGCCTGGGCATCCTACAGAGTCACAAACACCTACAGCAGACCATGGACCAGTGGGCGATGATCCTTCTCACCCAGCTTGACTGCGAGCATCGAGGACGATGCTGTGATGGGGAGGTCGCCGTCTCCGGCGGACTATATTTTGGTGAACCATTTCAGGCTTTTGTTCTATTTTGCTTTATTTTGTATTTTGCTTTATTTTGTTTTATTTTTCTTTTAGTACATGCACATTTTGTTATATTGTACTTTTGTTTATTTTTACTTTGTTGCATTTTGCAGTTTGGGCTTGTATATATCTTAGATATCTAGCTTGAATTGCACTTTTAGTTTATTAGCTGCGATTTGAAAAAATGTGGATTATTAAGCTTAGTTTACCCTTTTGCATATGAGAATTTGGTTTGAATGAAAATAGTGAGTAAACTAAAAACTTTTAGCTTTTCATAATCACAACATTTCATTTAGTATATATATATATATATATATATATATATATATATATATATATATATATATATATATATAATAATAATAATAATAATAATAATAATAATAATAATAATAATAATAATAATAATAATAATAATAATAATAATAAATGTTGGTCAATTTGTTGAAATTTTTAAGAAATTCTTTTTTCTTAGAAAAGGCATTTAAGATTCACATTGATTTGAGTTAAAACCTTTTTGAAACTTGCATGATATATATAAATAGTTTGGAATATGGTTTTTGAGCTAAGAACACATAACCCGTGAGATTTTGAGCTTAATTGCATGGTTACATTATTTAACCATGATTTTTATTCTTGTGTGTTTTCTTCTCTATAATTGCAATCTTTAGTTTGTTGCATTCTAAATGTCCATTATTTAGTGTATATTCATGCATATATGTGATTGAGGCCATCATTTGATATTAGCTCATTTATCCCAAATAACCTACCATTTCATCTGCCTTTGTTTGCTACTTTGAGTCTTTTTAACCCCCTTTTGTTCTTATACTACCACATCACTAGTCTTAAGCAGAAAAATAAGTAATTACCCTATGTGAATCTTTGGTAAGCTTAAGATAGAGATTGTGTGTCAACTAAGTATGGGGAAATGTGGGAACTATAGTTGATGAGAATGTGTTTTGCTCTTATTGAAAAATATTGGGAATTTGGATACTTACTCATGTAAAATTATAAAAATCATATGCATTGATTTACTATGCTTTCATATATATATATATATATATATATATATATATATATATATAGAAGAAATAAATAAATAGGGGATAAAATTACCCCAATGTTAAGTTCAATAAAAAGGTCAATGTATATGTGTTCGAACTAGAATTGATACATGAGTGTGTAAAATATGAAAAAGTGAGACTTTGGGTGGCTAAGCTTAATTTTAGAATTGTATAGAGTGTGTGCATGTGTTAGGTGAGAACTTAGGTTAGTCAAAGATTTATATGATAGCTCACTTGGCCATACATATATCCTGACCCTTACCTTAGCCCCATTACAACCTTGAAAAGCCCTCATGATATTTACATTTGTACACTTGATAATTGTTGATTAGTTAGATGAAGAACAAAGTTTTAGAGAGCATGATTAGAGGAGATTTGAGTGGCTTAACCCCAAACACTTGAGCGATTAGAGTGCATATACACATCCAGTGGGGGTTCAATTGCTCATTTCCATATATCCGTATTTGATCATTGCTTGTCTTGCAAGTTTGTGAATTCTTTTGATTAACTCAACTCAATTGTGAATGTACTTTGATATGATTGATTTAGTCCTTGATTGTGCATATATGATTTCTTGGGAATTTGACTCACTTTGACCACATATATATATATATATATATATATATATATATATATATATATATATATATATATATATATATATATATATATATATAGTAATTAGAATAGCATGATGCATGTAGGTAGCTTGCATCTAGATAGGTTGTATTGCATAAGTTCCACCATTCTGTCTTCACTCTTTTGGTTCTCTTGAGCTTAGCATGAGGATATGCTAATGTTTAAGTGTGGAGAGATTGAAAACCCCATTTTTAGGGTTTATCTTGTGCTTAATTTAGTAGATTTTATCCATTATTCTCACACTTATTCATATAATTTGCATGTTTTACATTTTTCTTCCTAATTTTGTGCTATAAATGAAAACATACTTCTTTGGCCTTAAATTTGCTAATTTTAATCCCCTCTTATTACCAATCGATGCCGTGATATGTTTGCTGAGTGTTTTCAGGATTTATAGGGCAGGAATGGGTTAGAGGACGGAAAGAAAGCATGCAAAAGTGGAAGGAACGCAAGAAAATGATGTTTTGAGAAGCTGGCAGCGACGTGTACGCGTGACTGACGCGTACACGTGACAAGGATTTTTGCCAAACGACGCGTACGCGTGGACGACGCGTACGGGTGACAAAGCATCACGTGCTGCAAATTGCAGAAAGCGCTGGGGGTGATTTCTGGGCTCCTTTTTGGTAATCATTCAAGCAATTTTCATTCACATAATTTTAGGTTTTAGATGTAGTTTTCTAGAGAGAGAGACTCTCTCCTCTCTCTAGGTTTTAGGCTTCTTAGTTTTACTCCTTCTCAATTTCTGAATTTTATCTTATTTCTACTTAGTTCTCTTCTACTTTTAATTGTTCTAGCATTCTAGTTTATTTATTTCTCTTGTTGATTACTTTATGTTGTCAATTTAGTTTATGAATTCTTCATGTTAGATTTGATTTCCCTTTTATTGCAATCTGAGGTATTTCATGTTTATTGCTTCTTCCTTTATTTGTTATCATTGATGCTTGCAATTGTTGGTTTTAGATTTTACATTCTCTATTGTTTTTCTATACTTTTATTTGTGCCTTCCAAGTGTTTGATAAAATGCTTGGGAGGATTTTGAATTAGATTTTTGGTATTCTTAACTTGGATTGATCAATTAGAGACTCTTGAATTATCAAAATCTCTTGTTGATTGGTGATTGAAAGTTGCTAGTTGACTTAAGTTTCACTAACTCTAGTCTTTGATTAGGACTTGTGAATTCAAGTTAATTTTCTCACTTGACTTACCTTCAATTGTTAGAGGTTAGCTAAGTGATAGTGAAAGGCAATTACCATCACAAGTGACTATGATAATGGGGATATGAATTCTAATTATCAATCCTTGCTAGGACTTTCCTTAATTATTAGTTTATTTCCTTGTTATTTATATTCCTTGTTCAATATTTCAAAAAAAAAATCCAAAAAGATACAATCCCATAACCAATAGTAACATACTTCCCTGCAATTCCTTGAGAGACGACCCGAGGTTTAATACTTCGGTTAATTTTATTGGATTTGCTTAAGTGACAAACAAATTAAATTTGATTGAGGTTTAATTGTCGGTTTACATCTATACTTACAATGCGCTTATTTTTGTGAATTCTTTACCGACGATTTTCCCCATCATCAGCACAGGAATTTTTTTTCCTCTGAAATCAAAACAGCGTCATTTTGATTGTTGGATCAGCGAACCAAAACTTGAAAAAACTCAGACGGTTCTATTGGTTCGTCGATTTTTAAACCGTTTTTTTTTTTTTTTGCAAAACAGTTCTAAAAATTAACTGGATTGGCGAAATAAATAATTTCCGGTTAAACCGACCAATCCGGTCTAATTTTCAAAACCTTGAATTTTTTGGCGTTGTGTTCTTCTATATATATGGCTTTCTTAATCCATTGCAAAATATTAGTAATTTCTTCATGTATTATTATTATCTTTTGTTAAAATCACTTATGCGCTATTATGATTTTGAAATAAATAAATAATAATAATACCGGTGTTCACATTTGATTTTGTCACGTCAAGAATCACAATTAATATATATATATATATATATATATATATATATATATATATATATATTAATTGTGTAATATTTTATATTGTCTCAGATTTAATTGTATGTGTCATTAATTTGGTGTATAATTATTTAATTATCCTTCTTTGATATAAGGATTGTTGTGTATGTTACTTATGCGCATATTAATCTATCTAAGGAGAAAGTTTATATTTGGCGATGTTATATGTATATATTAATAATATTTGAATAATAAAAAATTAAGAATAAATCGATTTTCATTATTTATGCAAACAATAATCGGCCTAAAGGAAGCTTATTGTTTGGCTAAATAATAAGCATTGCACACTTTTGTTTATTTTCTATTAATTATGCGATCAATAATCAGCCCAAATGAAAGTTATTGTTTTAGCCAATTAATGAAAAAATATATGCGGTAATAAATATGTTGCAAAGTTTAAGTTTCTATGTGCGCATTCAGTCGGTCCAAAGAAAGACTTAATGCGTGACAAGAATTTTTGACAATATTTGATTACTGCAATAAGAGTATCAGTTACAGTTAATTTTTTCTATCCAAATATTGAAAATTAATGTTGTTCTAGATATCTCAATGGTGAGTTCTATGGTGCCTTTGTTATGGTGCCTAAATTGCCTAACTTCCCTTTTAAAGCAAAAAATAAAATATTTAAAATAAAAAGTAAATCATGTAAAATTTATTAAATATTATTTATTTACCCTTTTTAGTAACTTAGGTATAAAGTGATAGGTATCATAGCATTCACCTATCTCAATATGGACACCTTTTTTTCATTATTTAACTAATGTTTACTACATATTTTTGTTCTAATCCAGAAACTATGGTATCAGCTACCAATGTTTCTACACAAGTTAGTAGTATTCCTATGCTGAATGGTTCGAACTTTAAGGTTTGGAAAGATACCATGAAGACTGTCTTCGGTTGTATAGATATGGATATAGCTATTTGAGAGGAGAAACCCACTTCCACTCCAGAAAATTTCAATGAGGTTAAAATAGAGAAGTGTGAGAGATCCAATTGAATGAGTATTATGATTATGAAACACTCAATTCCTGAGGCATTTCGAGGCTCAATTACTAAGGATAAATATGCCAAAAAGTTCCTGCAAGATGTTGAAAAATTCTTTGCTAAAAATAAAAAGGCAGAGGCAAGTAATCTTTTGAGCGAACTTGTCTCCATGAGGTATAAAGGTAAAGGGAACATAAGGGAGTACATTTTGAAAATGTCTCATCTTGCTTCTAAATTGAAAGTACTAAAGTTAGAGTTGTCTAAGGATTTATTCGTGCATTTTATTTTGATCTCTCTTCCTACATATTTTGGTCAATTCAAAGTGAGTTATAACACTCTAAAGGACATTTGGTCTCTAAATGAGCTTATATCTCACTGTGTGCAAGAAGAAGAGAGGCTACAGCGAGATAAGACTAAAAGTGCTCATATGGTTTCATCTTTTCAGTATAAAAGAAAGCATTATACTACTGCGGATGTGCCTTCTCAATAGAAAAAAGCTAAAAAAACAAGATCAAACTTCAACCTGTTTCTTCTGTAAGAAGGTGGAACACATGAAGAAGGATTGTACCAAATATGCCACTTGGCTTGCAAAGAAGGGTATGATTCTTACTTTTGTTTGTTCTGAAGCTAGTTTAAGTTATGCACCTGTTGATACTTGGTGGGTAGATTTTGCTGCTACTACTCATGTAAGTGTTACTATGCAGGGTTGCCTGTGGAGCCAACCACCAAGTGATGCTGAAAGATACATCTATGTGGCAAACGACAATATAGTTGCAGTCAAAGCTATAGGAACTTTAGATTATGTTTCACAAGTGGATTTTACTTGGATTTATTTGAGACATTTTATGTACTGTCATTTATACAGAATTTAATTTCTGTTTTTTATTTGGACAAATTAGGTTATTTTTTGTTCGTTCGAAAACAATCAAGTCAGTCTCTTTTATAATTCAAATAATATTTGCTCTAGTGGTTTGATGGATAATCTATATAGGCTTGATTTGAATTCCTATAATAATGAAATACAACAAACAAGTACAAAACGAAACTAAATGAGAATTCGACATCATTATGGCACAAATACCTAGGTCATATCTCTAAATAGGGAAGTTTGCATTGAGTGCGTAAAGGAAAAAGGACAAACGAAAGGAAATTAGGTACCGAAAAAGTTAAAGATGTCTTAGAACTGATACACATCGATATATGTGGCTCATTTCCTACTATCTCTTGAAATGGATAACGGTATTTTATTATAGATAATTACTCTCGTTATGGGTATCTATATTTAATTTATGAAAAGTGTCAAGCCTTGGATGTTATCAAGTCTTTCAAAGCTGAAGTTTAACTTCAACTTAGGAAGACAATTAAAACTGTCAAATCTGATCGTGGTGGTGGATATTACAGAAGATATGACGGTCCAGGTGAGCAATGTCTCAGGCCTTTTGTACCTTTTCTAGAGGAGTGCAGTATTGTTCCGCAATACACCATGCTAGACAAACCTAACATGAATGGTATTACAGAGTGAAGGAACCAAACTCTTAAGAATATGATGAGAAATATGATTAGTCATTCTTCCTTGTTTGAATCACTTTGGGAAGATGTCTTAAAGACCGCAATGTATATCCATATTAGGATAACAAACAAAGCAGTTAACAAAACTCCTTATGAAATTTGGACCAAAAAAAGGCCTAGTATAAAGCATTTACACATTTGAAGATGTCCAGTTAAGGTGTGATCTTGTAGGACGCATGAAAGAAAATTGGACTCAAGAACAATTAGTTACTACATTGTTGGTTACGCTAAGCATTCACGTGGGTACAAGTTTTACAATCATGCATCAAAGTCTATTTTTGAAACGGAAAATGCAAGATTTCTAGGATGTTGAGTTTAGAAAAAAAGGAAATATTAGAAATGTTGCTTTTGATGAAGATTCTATAACTGATAATGATCAAGTCTTTATACCTATTATTGTTCAAGATGCAGTTACAATACAAGAGCACAATGAGAACCTTACTGTAGATCCAGTTATAATACAAGAAAACAATGAGAATATTATTGTTACTCAAGATACTGCTATAGTACAGGAGAATAATGAGAATCTTCCTCAATCCCAACCCATACAGCAAACTCAACAACCACAAGAAGTGCCATTAAGGATATCTGACAGAGAAAGGAGAAGTGCAATTTCGGATGAATATGTAGTCTATCTCCAAGAACATGAGGATGGCATTGATTTGACAAAAAATGACCCAATCAATTTTCTTCAAGTCATGCAAAGTTCTAACTCTAAAAAGTGGATCGATGCCATGAAAGAAGAGATGAAGTCTATGAAAGACAATGATGTTTGAGATCTCATAGAATAACCTGAAGGTGTGAAACCAATTGGTTGTAAATGGATATTTAAAACCAAAAGGGATTCTAAGGGTAATCTCGAGAGATATAAAGCTCGTCTAGTCGCTAAAAGCTTTACTTAAAAGGAAGGCATAGATTATAAAGAGACTTTCTCTCAAGTATCATCGAAAGACTCTTTTAGAACCATAATGGCACTAGTAGCTCATTTTGACTTGGAGCTACATCAGATGGATGTAAAGACAACGTTTCTCAATGGTAATATTGATAAAACGATATATATGGTACAATAAAAAAAATTTATATCAGGCAATTCAAAATCTATAGTTTGTAAGTTAAAGAAATCCATCTATGGTCTCAAACAAGTTTCTCGTCAATGGTATCACAAGTGTCATCAAGTCATTACCTCGTATGGTTTTGAGGTAAATATCATAGATGAATGTGTATATCGCTAGTTCAGTGGGAGTAAATACATATTTTTGTTATGACATTCTACTTGCCAGTAACGATATAAGCTTGTTGTTTGAAACTAAGAAATTTCTATCGAACAAATTCAAAATGAAAGATCTTGATGATTCCTCTTTTGTATTAGGAGTCGAGATACTAAGAGATCAATATCAAGGTATTCTTGGATTACCACAAAAGAACTATATCAAAAAGATTCTAAGTAGATATGGCATAGAAAGTTGTAGACCAATGGACATACCCGTAGCTAAAGGAGAAAAGTTCAGTCTCAAGCAATGCCCCAAAAATGATCTTGAGATGACAGCAATACATGATAAACCTTATGCATCAGCACTAGGGAGCTTAATGTATACTCAAGTCTGCACACATCCCGATATATCATTCATAGTGGGAGTGCTGGGTAGATACTTGAGTAATCCTGGCATGGATCATTGGATAGTTCTTAAATGTGTAATGCGTTATCTGAAGAGAACAAAGGATTACATGCTTACTTATCAGAGATCAGAAAATTTGGAGATCATTGGGTACTCTGATTTTAATTTTGTGGGATGCCAAGATAGTAGACGCTCTATTTCATGTTGTGTCTTCATGTTGGCTGGAGGAGCTATTGCATGGAAGTCTAACAAATAGACTCTTGTAGCTTCTTTAACAATGGAGGCAGAGTACGTTGCTTGCTTTGAGGTATCCAAACATGGCATATGGTTGCAAGAATTTGTCACTGAGTTTCTATAGTAGATGATATTGAAAGGCCATTGAAGATATTTTGTAACAATAATTCAGCAGTACTATACTCCAACAACAATAAGAGCTCGACGAAATCGAAGCATATAGACATCAAGTTCTTAGTTGTTAAGGAAAGAGTTCAAGAAAAACAGATTTTCATAGAGCATATAGGACCAGAGTATATGCTAGCAGACTCATTAACTAAGGGATTGACCCATAAGGTCTTTCATGAGCAAACTACTCAGATGGATGTCAATATATGTGATGTCTTGGTTTAGTGGGAGTTTATTTTATACTATATGTCCTATAACAGATATTGAATTATCTTTCTACAGAATTAGGTTGATGGTTTAATTCATGTTATGTGCAACATTTATGTTACAATATTTATTTTGTATTTGATCTCAATAAAGTTTTAAAGTTAGACCAGTTGAAAATAGACATACAGAGATCACTTGGCATGTAATTTCTATATTATTATCTAAATTTGATCTATGTCGTTAAATATATTAGTATGGTGATTATCGTGGTTAAGTCATGATATTAATGTAATAAAAGCTACGGTAATTCCATAACTAATATATGAGACAGACCAGATTGTTAAAGTAATAAGAGAAATAGTATTCAGATGTGCGCATAAAATTTATAAGATGTGATTATCTCAGGAAAGAATATATGTATAGTCCAAGTGGGAGATTGTTGGAAAATTATTTAATTTTCTAATTTATTTGTGGACAATATATATATATTAATTATAATCACAAATCATACTATTTCAAATTAAATGACTTATATAACGGTGATTTCATTTATTATTATAAATTCTAAAGTGAATAAGTTATAATTACTTTTGATTAAATGCAATACGGAGAGAGGTAGAAAGGCAAGCTCCTGCATTTCTAGGCGAGACCTCTCTAATGCCTACACTTCCCCTTAGGAAAAGGGGGAGTGGATGATTGGTAGGTCCGCTTACAACGAAGCCACATACCTAATAGAACAAGTCAAGTTAAAAGGAAAGCATTTTTAGATTGGTCGTGAACCGGAATTAAATGAGAATAAAATCAAATATTTTTATTTGGGTTTTAGATACTGTTTTTATTTGGGTTTTAGGGTTTAATGGCTATCATACTCAAACATAAATAATGACTTCAAAGTTTCGATCCCTAACATACCAAAGCCGCCTCCACAACTCTTTTTCTATCAGAGGAGTTGCAATTCAACCGCCCTACTGAAGATATAGAAGGTTTTGGTTGAGGAAGACTGAGACAACTCTTCTATTAATTTTTATTAATAAAGGTACGCTTTCGCATTGACATATATTTTTAACGGTTTAATATAGATGATGTAGATTATAAAACAATTCATTCTAACGAAACAGATATACCATTGATCCTTCTTATCCCAGGATACTTCTTGATAGTGGATTGAATTTCCAGGTAACTCTCTAATACGTAAAAAAATTCTTAAAGTATCAGGGTCAAAAATCACAAATTTGAAACAAGCATCCATAAACTATAATATCATTGGAGATGATAAATTCGTTTATAAAGTACAGTGAAGAGTATTCTCATCCAATTAAAACATGTAGCATTCTGAATGTAACATTAACAAAACAAAAGTGTGTAGATTAATGCCTTTAAAATCCATATTGTTACGAGGTTGCTGTTCATTCGAGAATTAAGATCATCTGACTACTGTCTTTGCCATCATTCCCATGATACAAGCAAATGACAACAACTCCTTCATCACAGTCCATGGAAATTCAGCAAGTTTATTGTGTGAGTAACTTTGAATCACATGCCACAATTTTAACTCTTCCAACATTCTCTTGACAGTCATCAGTCTTAATCACTGCATCTTGTAACATGAAGGTCCAAACGTTGTCACAAAATCTGTATGTGTGGAGATGTCCCTGTGAAATTGGACAGACAAAAAGAAAAGGGAAACAAACAACTCAGATTTTTCTTACAAAGCAAAAGAGGAAAGCAAGGGAAGAGTTATTATACCATTCTCACAAAGAAAATAAGTACGTACAAATCTATAAAAAAGGAATATGATGATTGACTACCCCAAGGTTGCTTTGAGAATAGCTACTCAAATCTTCTTTTTTTTTTTTTAAATTGGATAGAAAATGAAGAACTTTATTAAGAGAGAAAGAATTTGCAAATGAAAATGGTTACCATGTAACAAAGCATGCCAATCCTTTTGCATGTTAGTTAATGAAACACCTTTGAGCAAACTATATGTTGAATACTAAAAGGAAGCGAAAAAAGTATTCCTCCCAAATAAAATCAACAAACGGAAGGAATTGTTGAAAAATCTAGAGTTCCTGTGTTGAACCGGATTATTAACATGAAAGATCAACCCACAATCAAATTAAAATCAAAATTTAAAGAAACATCAAACCTTGCCTTTTCAACATGCATTCAGCAACAGGCTCTAATAAAGTTAAAACACTGCATCGATTGATAAACTTTCAATCACATGCTTTCATTATGTCACCTTATATTCCATTAAAGTAGAAGAGTGATTGGAGAGCACTCTTCAAGCAAAAAGTTTAATTTTTTATATACAGAAAATAACAAATCTCCAGACAACCAATGTTGAAAACATAGATCAACTATGAGTAGAAAAATTATGCAAATTTGATAGCTTTAGACAGTTTTCTCAACAAAAAGCCACTAAGAAAAACAACAAAGGGCAACTAAGAGCGACAAAGAAAGCTCTTCTTTCAGACTGCATATCAAAATATAATGTCTGCAAGCTTGGACTACATTTAATTTTAAAACAAAATGAAAATGCAACAGAAAAATGTCAATAACTGTACTTCTACCTTATCCAGATTATCAAGGACTCAACAATCAATATATATGCAAATTATCAATGACTCAAGATCTCTGTAATATAGATTCAATTTAAATCTAAATGTTTTCCCTCTCTTTATGCTAAACTACCAATATTCATATATCTTCATACGTCAGAGGCATTCCTTGAGTATCGGGGCTAGGTAACAAGTTTTGTCAAAGGGAATAAAAATCTTCATAACCTGAACTATCAATTAGCACTAACTTACAACTAGACCTCTTTGACCCGTTTGAGGAAAGACAATAAAATTAACACTTTTAATTATGAAAGCACTTATCATAGAGTATATTAAGTTTCAAACATTTATTGGTTGCTAATTATACTTGAAGATTTCAAACATCAGAAGTAGTTAAGGGGTACAAATGGCAACATGACGAATGGTACAAAAATGGTTTATAAAAAAACTTTATAAATCATTTTTGTCAAATGGTGTTCCTTTCATTTGCATTTCACTCATGATTCTATCACTCCATGTTTTCCATAAGCCGCATTATTCTCAAAAAAACCTTTGAAGTTGCTTCTCTGAGCTAAATAGTGTTATTCTTCAAACATTTGCTATTTACTATTAAAATCCAGCAATCAACAATCATTACTAGTTATAAAACTCATCAGGTTACCTAGCTTAACTAGCAGTACTCTCTGGTTACCTTATCGTGTTAACTACTATTAAACAGTTCTTGACAAGTCTACACCAACAATAACAATAGAAACAAGCAAGTCCATGTCAAATCTAATTTAACCTAAAAAACAATACTTCATGTACATCAAATCTAAAGAGCATATTTTTTTGGTACCTTAATGGAGACCTTGCTCTTAACTTGCGTTTCCAATGCTTCAGCCATGGACTACAAAATCCACACGCCATTAAAATAAACAAAACACTAAACACATAATATCATGAAGTTTTCAAAATTGAGGCCAAAAAAAAAAAAAGCAGACTCAGAAAGATATTAAGAAAGAACCAAATCAAAGAGTATATATATATATATATAACAAATTTTACCTTATCAAACTGAACAAGAACCTGAATAGCCAGCTCTGGGCTAAGGGTTCCGTTTTGAACCATCTCGTCCAAAGTCTCCGTCAGGCACATTCCGATCGTTGATCTACGGTACAACTCGAACGTCGCCATTATCGGACGATAACTGCAAAAATTCATGTTAAAAAAAAGGTGCATGTTAAAGAAGAAAACAGAGGATATAACAGAAAAAAATATATCTAAAAGAAAAAAGGAGAAAAAGGAGAGAGAAAAGATTGAAGTGATGGAAGGAAAGAAGAAAGATGCAGGAGTTGGAATACGTGGTGAGAAATCGGGAAATGAATTTGGAAGAGTTGAGTGAAGCTTATTGTCGTTATTGTTTGTTGAGCTCTGCTTCAATTCTTCTTCCTTCTGTTAATCGGTTTTTCTTCGATTTGATTTGGGGCTTTTATATACCCTAGGATTCGGAGCTGGAGGTATATATATGGGAAAGCATGAGGTCAATGTGCAATGACGGTTTTACCCTCAATCTTTTCATCAGTTAATACCAAATCAATTAATTTCAAAACAAAGGGGCAGCAGTGTACCAAACCATATTAACAGCTTTTTTACAAATTTTTAATGGTATATAATTAAATTAAATTCTAAGTAAGAAATTAAGAATTGAGTTTCAGTTATAATTAATTTAAATTCTAACATTTAAAATAAATTAATAAAATTATATAATTGAATTGAAATTCAATATTTAAAATATTTATCAAATGAGTTAAAATTTTATAATAAATAACTTTATTTTTTATTAATATAATATTATATTTAAATAATAAATATACTTATTTATTAAATTATATGAAATAATTAAAAGTTTTTATTTTTTAACTAAATTTTTTTTCAACTAAAATTTATTCACTTTTTTTAAAAAAACAAAAATTAGATTAATCTAATAATATTAAATAAAAAACATTGTTATTAATTAAAAAATAAATAGTTCTCCATGGTTGATTCTAACGACAAACCAACAACAAAAAATAAATATATGCTATAAAAAACTAACTTGTTGAGTGGTCTAATGACATAACAAATAAAAAAAAATAGTTATTAACAACAAATTATAGCAACTAATTTAATGTTATTAAAATGAAACAAAATTATGTCATTTTTGGTTAGTGTCACGATGACATAACTTCACTTGAAATATTTAGACGTAACAGATTGACAAAGACTTGGTATCATTAATCTAAGTTAAATACATAAAATTTATATATATAGATATTTTTTAAATCTGCATAGTAGATTTTTCAAAAAAAAAGTAAACATTATATTAAGTGAGTTGAAAAAAAGAAAAGAGAATGAAGGTGGTGAGAGAAGAGAGAGCGTGCGTTGAAAGGTGGGAGGCGTTGAGCAAAAGGGAGTGAAAAAAGTTAAAAAGAAGTAATTAGATTACAAGGACATTTTAGACATTTTAAGTTTTAAGTAATTCCCAATGGAATGGAATTCCAAATCGTACTTATTTGGGTTGAAATTGATTTTGAGAGAAAAAAATGGAATTAAATTGAATTCCATCTAAACTAATTTAGTTATTTTTGTTTCAAACACTGGAATTGAATTCTAAAAAATTTTCAAACACCTTATAAAATCATAATAATAGAAACATTTGAGAACAATGAGTGGGGTGATCGGGAGAGAGTATAAGCTGGAGAGGGAAAACACATTAAGGAAGCAAGCGATGCCGGTGGAAGTAATAAGGGGGAGAGAGTGGGAATGGGTGCATCAAGGGTTAAGGAGGTTTTGAAAGGGCTTAGAGTTTCGTTTAGGGATAAGGTTGTGGGGGGTTCTAACCCAAAACCTTTGGTGGTGGATGAGACCTTGGATAGGGACAACCTTGCAATTGTAATAGGAGGACAGGGTGATTTAGATCCTCCTCGTGTGAGTTTCAACGATAAAGAGTGATGGGCATTGTCAGAACCTTATGATGGCTCCTTTGTTATTAGGATCCTAGGAAAGCACGCTAACTACATTGCGATGATCCATAGGCTTAAAAGTATATGACGTGTTTGTGGTGGATATGAACTCATGGATATTAGGTATGGTTATTTTTTTAATGAAGTGCGATTTGCTTGAGGACAGGGAGAAGATTTTGTTAAGGGGTCCTTGGAAGTTAAGAGACCATTATCTGGCTGTTAAACCATGGACTGCATCATTTTTGCCCTCGCGAATAGTCTTTTGGTTTAACCTTAGTATGGGCGCGTACCTCCAAGTCAAACACATGGTATTATCATGAGAGAGCCATGAAGAGAATTGTATCAGCCATAGATATTCCTATGAAGGTCAATTTGGCAACTAAGGAAGCAAAACGTAAAAAGTTTGAATGTGTCTGTGTGCAAATTGACTTGGGTCGTCCGTTAGTATCGGAGGTGATTATTGATGATCATAAATACCAGATTGAATATGAAAACTTAGATCTCCTATACAATTATTGCATGTGCTTCGGATATGATCGTGTGTCATGCTCGAGAGTTACCAATAGTGGATCACAGGTCTCACATGAAGGTTAGGATTCTCAGCCGACAGTGGTGATTCAGGCCAAGGAAGATTAAAAAAAAAAGAAAAATTTGAAAATCAAAATGAGAAGAAAATCTCAAAGGTTGATTCGGGAAATCAATTTGTTTTTGAAAAAGAAGAAATTTCTGAAGTGGGTAGCATTGGGAAGACGAAATTTTCGCATGGGACGTTGCATGGAACTAAAGTGGCGAAAGCAGATTCATGCATGAGATTTTGTATGGGATTAATGAAGAAATGAATGTTAATAATGATGATGGTAAAACCCAAGTGGTTTAAAAGAAAAGAAAACAAAAGGTGGAGTTGGAAGAACATAGTATACATAATGGGCCACAACATAAAAAGCAATTTTTGCACTAATGAAAATAAAATAAAAACTCCTACGGGTAGCATTGGGAACTTTCTTTAGGAAAAAGATCAATTCTATGATTAGGAACTTCCTTTAGAGGGAGCAATCTAATAATAGAGGTTTGAACTTGATTGGCTGGGAGAAGTTAGTTACTCCAAAGAAGTTTGGAAGTCTTGGCATTAGGGACACCACTTGTGCCAATTTTGCTTTACTGGGTAAACTAGTTTGAAAGCTCTTATCTAGAAAAAATAAGCTTTGGGTCCAACTCCTTAGAGACAAGTACATGAAGATCTAATATGAGGACAATATCCAACATTGTAGGAATGTTTCCCTTTGCTAGCGTAGTATTGTTACGAGCTTCTTTTTTATGGTTTCAAATGGCACGTTGGGAGTGTGAAGAGTCCTTGTGGCACGGCAAGTGAAACTCTCTTGGATCTTTTGGTGGAACTGTTTCTTTCGAGGATTGGGTTCTTTTTTTGCAAGGTTGTAGTGGATATGGAGGCAATAGTGCAACCATTTATTTAACTCAGATGATCCTTGGATTGGAATAAAGGTGGCGATTCTGGTGAAAATATCAACTAAGGATTGGAAATTGGCTTTCTATAATTCATTTATTTTTTACCGTGTTCAGAGACCAAATTGGGAACCTCCTCCTTTGACGGTGACTAAAATAAACTACGATGCAAGTGTGAACTCTGATCATGACAGAGCGGGCTTTGGGTGTGTGGCGAGAGTCTCGAGTGGTGGCTGAATTGGTGGATGCTCTGGTGCCCTTCCGATTTGGATTGTCTTCATATGTGACTTGTTCAGTATCTGGCGCAGTCTGATACTAGCCTGGGAGCTTTGTGGCAAGAATGTGATATGTGAGACTGACAACCTTGATGTATTGATCCTTATTCAAAGCTATATCAATCCGAATCAGGTGGTTGATGAAGATATATTGTTGAAAATGCATGAGCTGCCTCTGCGGTGCTGGTAGGTCGAGTTTAAGGTGGTACTGAGAGAGGCAAACCGTGTGGCTGACTAGTTGGCCAAAGAGGAGTTAAAGCAGAATGCTGGTGATACTTTGTGATTTCGGCCAAGTGAAGAGTTGGTGGAGTTGCTCTGCTTTGATTGTGGTTTGGAGTTGTAATTGTTGCCTTTTGGGTTTCGCCAGGTTTTCTTTAATTCCTTTTAGACACTAAAAAAATATTAAAATCATAATAGAAACTAAATCAATTAAAATTAGAGGAGAAAAGACACTTGAGTTACCAAAACAGAGGCTGAGTCACTCGAATCCAAAAAGGAGAAGAGACACAGCACGGAGTAGAGAAGCAGCGACAACAAGACACGACGGGAACCAGAGAAGGATCGATAATCAGAAACGGTGGGGAGCAAAGAAGCAGCGACAACGCACGGTTGACACATAATGAAGACAGACTAAGCTGAGGCAAGCAGTGAAGAGAGAAAGGCTTGGTTTGGTAAAATTTTTTGAGGAGGTGCTTGTGCTTTTCAAAAGTATAAGCTTCTCATTTTGCGTTTAGTAAATCAAAAAGCTATACATCAAATTTTTAAAGAAAATAAATAATATATCACTGTAATATTCTCTACTTTTGTATATTATAAACTAGGGTGTCTTTCGCGGTAGACTATTTCATAATTTTATTTTATTCTATTGGTAACTGTGTTATAAATTTGTTTTATTTTATTAGTTTAATTCATGAGTAGAAGAGTTTATATATAAATAACAAAGTTTTTAATACATTGCATAAATTAAGTGATTAATATCCTTGTTAGATTGAAGTTGGATTTGATTAAAAAAATTAGTATATGAAATTTAAAGAGGTTAATATCCTTTAATATTTTAATTAACATTAATTTGTATTCTTTTATCAACTTTTTCTCAACTGGTAATTTTTAGAATAAATTTTAATTAAATTTATTAAAATAAATAAATAAGTAGATAAATTTATAATTATATGAAGTTAAAATCAATTATTAAGATTGTTTTTCTTTATACATTAATAGACTTGAACTCGTTCAAAATTTGAATTATCTCTTTTTTTTTATTAAAGATGGAGAGACTTGAACCCACGACTTCTTAATTGAGTATGGAGAGACTATACCATTTAAGTTATAACTCATTGGCTTGAATTATCTCTTTCTATTTATATAATTATGCCAACTTAATATGTAGTATATATAATCTTTATATTTCTACAACAGGCATCCACATCTAAAATACAAACCTGACCTTAATACCCCTGCATCTTATTCAAGGCTCGAGCATAAATCCAACCTCAGCCAAATTAAAACTATCACATAGTCTTTTTACCATCACAAATTTTGATGAGAAAGCAATTAGAAATATTGCATGTTACTAATTCATCTTTGCTGCTCGCCGGAAACAGATTCGGAGTTTCTGTCGCCATCTTCTCTTTTCTTTTCCAAACGCTTTCCTGACCACCGTCATTCTCTATTTTCTTTGGCAGTTACTACTTCATGACCAACGAACTCCTTGTTCTTCCTTGCCGGTGGTTTGTTGTCTTTCTTTCTCTTTCTTAGCTCACTCTTCTCTACGATGTCCTATCTTATTGAAGGGTTAAATGACACGAAATCAATGACAAAAATGAATTACTTCCCTAGCAAACAGATAGGCATCATCTTCATGTTCAACCTGAATCAGACCTTGAATCAGATACAAAGAAGTTTTCTGGTTCAGATAGCAAGTCTCTGTCTTCGAAAGTTATGATTCGTAGATGTCGAGGAAAATGGCAAAGCAAGAGGGAGAAGCTCAAGGGATTTAGGGTTTGATTTTGATTTTGGTGACATAGTCCAAGAATATTTGAATCTAGTGAGACTAAAGGAGGAGAAAGACTCATGTGAAATATATGAATGAATTTAATTTCTTTCTATTTAAATTTTGAGCCTGCTCAATCAGTTGGATAAACTTTGGAGATCCTCCCTTTTATTCACTAGACTACATTATATTAGGTTTTGTTTTACAGTTTGAAGTGAACACTTGTCATTCAATTAGAATAAACACTTCTCAAATATATAGATAGTACGCTTGTCATGCAAAGAACCTGTTCTTCTATTATATATAATAACTAGAATTAGACTCGTGCATTGCGCAAAAATAAAATAGATATATACTGTATGAAACGTATAAATTATTTTAAAATTTAATAATTATATCACTAAAAATTTACGCATAAGTTTGACTTTAAATAAAATTATGAAAATACTCAATTCAAATTTATTTATTTAATTTTATATATTATCTTTATTTTTGTTCTTCTAAATAATTATTTTTATTTATTTACTTTTACATATTATAGTACAAATATAAAATTATTAGATGAAATACAATTTTGAATATGATGTTTTAATGGTTGAAATTAACATTCAACTTTAATTATATTTTTCATGACTCAAGATAATACTATATATTTTTAATAATATTATAACTAAATATTATTAAAAAATATAAATGACCAAAAGAAAAAAGAAGTGATATATGAATGATATAATTAATGAATACAATTAAACTAAAAATTAAAAAAATTGTAAAGGACATGATATATAATTGAAATTAACATTTAATTTCTAATTTTATTTTTCATGACTCAGGATAGTACCATATATTTTTAATATATTACAACTAAATGATACTAAAAAATATAAATTGTTGAAAGACAAAAAATGATATATAAATGATATAACTAATGAATACAATTAGACTAAAAATAAAAAAATAAAAAATTATAAAAGTCTAGTGTTTCAAAAATTTATTACCTAATAATACATATGTTTAGCAATCAACCGAATTCTTCAAATACTTGTGTAAAATATTAGTAAGAATAGAGAAAAAAGAATAAGGGGCATCATATTATGTAAAATGAAGAGATAAAGAAGAAGTGTGAAGTGAATGTTGATTTATATAGAAAATATAATAAAGAATAAGTATGAAAGAAGAGGATGAATTATGTTTTATTATTCAATTTATGCCTATTAAAGAAAAATAACATTTATATTAAAACTATATAATATCTTATATAAATTAAAGAGTAGTAGGAGAATATAAAAAGTATAGAATAACGTAAAAAAACATAATGACATAAGAGTGTGAAAGAAAATAAAGAAGAATCCTAAATTGTAATTCTATATAATAATCATAAGAAAAAGTGAGTATAAAAAAGGATGAATTATATTTATACCTAATAAAGAGAAATAATATTAACATTGAAGGCATATATTATCCTATATAAAAGTAAGGTTTAATTACTCTGTAGGTCCCTATAGTTTCACCGAATTTTCAATTAAGTCCCTATACTTTTTTCTTTTCAATTGGGTCCCTATACATTTTTTTTTCAATTTAGTCCCTGTTAACGTTAAACGTCAAAAAACTATTAGTGAATTGTGAAATTACTTGTATACCATTGATGAGCGGATAATTTATACGCTTTTTGGCATTGTTTTTAGTATGTTTTTAGTAGAATCTAGTTACTTTTAGGGATGTTTTCATTAGTTTTTATGTTAAATTCACATTTCTGGACTTTACTATGAGTTTGTGTATTTTTCTGTGATTTCAGGTATTTTCTGGCTGAAATTGAGGGACTTGAGCAAAAATTAGATTCAGAGGTTGAAGAAGGACTGCTGATGCTGTTGGATTCTGACCTCCCTGCACTCAAAGTGGATTTTCTGGAGCTACAAAACTCAAAATGGCGCACTTCTAATTGCGTTGGAAAGTAGACATCCAGGGCTTTCCAGCAATATATAATAGTCCATACTTTGGCTGAGTTTAGATGATGTAAAAGGGCGTTGAACGCCAGTTCTATGCTGCTATCTGGAGTTAAACGCCAGAAACACGTCACAAGCCAGAGTTGAACGCCAGAAATACGTTACAAACTGGCGTTCAACTCCAAGATTGACCTCTACACGTGTAACATTCAAGCTCAGCCCAAGCACACACCAAGTGGGCCCCGGAAGTGGATTTATGCATCAATTACTTACTTCTGTAAACCCTAGTAACTAGTTTAGTATAAATAGGACTTTTTACTATTGTATTAGAAATATTTTGATCATTTTTAGATCTCTAGACCTCCATGGGAGGCTGGCCACTCGGCCATGCTTACCCTATATTCACTTATGTATTTTCAACGGTAGAGTTTCTGCACTCCATAGATTAAGGTGTGGAGCTCTGCTGTTCCTCAAAGATTAATGCAAAGTACTACTGTTTTTCTATTCAATTCAACTTATTCCGCTTCTAAGATATTCATTCGCACTTCAACCTGAATGTGATGAACGTGACAATCATCATCATTCCCCCACGAACGCGTGCCTGACAACCACTTCCGTTCCACCTTAGATTGAATGAGTATCTCTTGGATCTCTTAATCAGAATATTCGTGGTATAAGCTAGATTGATGGCGGCATTCATGAGAGTCCGGAAAGTCTAAACCTTGTCTGTGGTATTCCGAGTAGGACTCTGGGATTGAATGACTGTGACAAACTTCAAACTCACGAGTGCTGGGCGTAGTAACAGACGCAAAAGGAGGGTGAATCCTATTCCAGTATGATCGAGAACCTCAGATGATTAGCCGTACTGTGACAGAGCATTTGGACCATTTTCACAAGAGGATGGGATGCAGCCATTGACAAGGGTGATGCCTCCAGACGATTAGCCATGCAGTGACAGCGCATTGGACCATTTTCCAGAGAGGATAAAAAGTAGTCATTGACAACGGTGATGTCCTTACATAAAGCCAGCCATGGAAAGGAGTAAGACTGATTGGATGAAGACAGCAGGAAAGCAGAGGTTTAGAGGAACGAAAGCATCTTTATACACTTATCTGAAATTCTCACCAATGATATACATAAGTGTTTCTATCCTTATTTTCTATCTATTTATTATTTATGTTCGAAAACTCCATAACTATTTTATATCCGCCTGACTGAGATTTATAAGGTGACCATAGCTTGCTTCATACCAACAATCTCCGTGGGATCGACCCTTACTCACGTAAGGTTTATTACTTGGACAACCCAGTGCACTTGCTGGTTAGTTGTATCGAAGTTGTGAATGAAAAACAATTTATTAAGACGTGCTTACAGAGTTTTTTTGGCGCCATTACCATGAGATCACAATTTCGTGCACCAAGTTTTTGGCGCCGTTGCCGGGGATTGTTCGAGTTTGGACAACTGACGGTTCATCTTGTTGCTCAGATTAGGTAATTTTCTTTTTGTTTTCTTTTCAAAAATTTTTCAAAAATCTTTCAAAAATTTCTCATCTGTTTTCGAAAAAAATATATATAAATCTTTTCAAAAATATATTTTTCTTCAGAATTTTTAAGAATAAATTCTAGTGTTTCATGAAGCATGTGAAGCCTGGCTGGCTGTAAAGCCATGTCTAAATTCTTTTGGACTGAGGCTTCTAACCATCAGCATGGAAGCAAGTTAATTGGAATGTCAGCCGTGTCATGTCTGAGTTACATACTAAAGCTTGGCTGGCTATTAAGCCATGCCTAACCCTCAGATTGGAGCTTTAGAATAAGAATACAAGATTCCTGGAATTCATATTAAAAATTTTGGAATCCTTATTTTTATTTTTCAAATAATTTTTGAAAAAAAAATCCAAAAAAATCATAAAATCATAAAAAATCAAAAATATTTTGTGTTTATTGTTTGAGTCTTGGGCCAAATTTTTAAGTTTGGTGTCAATAGCATACTCATCTTGCATTTTTCAAAAATTGCATTCATGCATTGCATTCATCATGATCTTCAAGTTGTTCTTGGTAAACCTTCTTGATTGATCTTCATATTATATTGTTTTGTGTTGTATGGTGTTTTTCATATGCATTCTTGAATTCTTATTGCCTGAGCATTAAAGATTTCTAAGTTTGGTGTCTTGCATGTTTTCTTTGCATTGAAAATTTTTCAAAAATATGTTCTTGATGTTCATCATGATCTTCATAGTGTTCTTGGTGTTCATCTTGACATTCATAGCATTCTTGCATGCATTCATTGCTTTGATCCAAAATCTTCATGCATTGCATCAGTTTTCATGTTTTTCTCTCTCATCATAAAAATTCAAAAAATCAAAAAAATATCTTTCCTTTTTTTTTCTCTCATAAATTTCGAAAATTAGATTTGACTTTTTCAAAACTTTTTAAAATCTAGTTGTTTTTATGAGTCAAATCAAATTTTCAATTTAAAAATCTTATCTTTTTCAAAATCTTTTTCAAAAAACAAATCTTTTTCATTTTTCTTATTTATTTTCGAAAATTTTAAAAATATTTTTCAAAAATCTTTTTTATTATCTTTATCTCCTAATTTTCGAAAATAACATCATCAATTAATGTTTTGATTCAAAAATTTCAAGTTTGTTACTTGCTTGTTAAGAAAGATTCAAACTTTGAGTTCTAGAATCATATCTTGTGATTTCTTGTGAATCAAGTCATTAATTGTGATTTTAAAAATCAAATCTTTTTCAAAACTAATTTCAATCATATCTTTTCAAAAATATCTCTTTATCTTATCTTTTTTAAAATTTGATTTTAAAATATCTTTTCTAACTTCTTATCTTCTTATCTTTTCAAAATTGATTTTCAAATTTGTTTCAACTAACTAACTAACTTTTTGTTTGTTTCTTATCTTTTTCAAAACTACCTAACTAACTCCCTTTCTCTCTAATTTTCAAAATTTATTTTTAATTAACTAATTATTTTAATTTTTTATTTTAATTCTCGAAAATTACTAACCTTTTTCAAAAACTATTTTCGAAAATCACTAACTCTTTTTCAAAAATTATTTTCAAAAATTCTCTCTCTCTCTTATCTCCTTCTATTTATTTATTCATCTACTAACACTTCATCTCACCCAAATTCGAACCCCCTCTTCCATCTGTGTTCGAATTTTCTCTTCTTCTTTTCTTCTACTCACATAAGGGAACCTCTATACTTGGGCAAAAAGGATTCCTATTATTATTATTTTTCTGTTCCCTCTTTTTCATATGAGCAGGAGCAAGGACAAGAACATTCTTGTTGAAGCAGATCCAGAACCTGAAAGGACTCTGAAGAGGAAACTAAAAGAAGCTAAATTACAACAAGCCAGCAAGCACCTTTCAGAAATTTTCGAACAAGAAGAGGACATGGCAGCCAAAAATAATAATAATGCAAGGAGGATGCTGGGTGACTTTACTGCACCTAATTCCAATTTACATGGAAGAAGCATCTCCATTCCTGCCATTGGAGCAAACAATTTTGAGCTTAAACCTCAAATAGTTTCTCTGATGCAGCAGAACTGCAAGTTTCATGGACTTCCATCTGAAGATCATTTTCAGTTCTTAACTGAATTCTTACAGATATGTGATACTGTTAAGACTAGTGGAGTAGATCCTGAAGTCTACAGGCTCATGCTTTTCCCTTTTGTTGTAAGAGACAGAGCTAGAGTATAGTTGGACTCTCAACCTAAGGATAGCCTGAACTCTTGGGATAAGCTGGTCAAGGCTTTCTTAGCCAAGTTCTTTCCTCCTCAAAAGCTGAGTAAGCTTAGAGTGGATGTTCAGACCTTCAGACAGAAAGAAGGTGAATCCCTCTATGAAGCTTGGGAGAGATACAAAGGACTGACCAAAAAGTGTCCTTCTGACATGCTTTCAGAATGGACCATCCTGGATATATTCTATGATGGTCTGTCTGAATTAGCTAAGATGTCATTGGATACTTCTGCAGGTGGATCCATTCACTTAAAGAAAATGCCTGCAGAAGCTCAAGAACTCATTGACATGGTTGCTAATAACCAGTTCATGTACACTTCTGAGAGGAATCCTGTGAGCAATGGGACGCCTCAGAAGAAGGGAGTTCTTGAAATTGATACTTTGAATGCCATATTGGCTCAGAATAAAATATTGACTCAGCAAGTCAATATGATTTCTCAGAGTCTGAATGGAATGCAAGCTGCATCCAACAGTACTGGTGCGCAGAAATTGTGATTACACTTTGATTATATAAAATTCATCGCTCTTTCTTTCCCTGGTAATGAAGCCAAAAACATGATGCCAATACCATGGTTCACAACTTCGCACAACTAACCAGCAAGTGTACTGGGTCGTCCAAGTAATACCTTACGTGAGTAAGGGTCGAATCCCACGGAGATTGTTGGTATGAAGCAAGCTATGGTCACCTTGCAAATCTCAGTCATGTAGGGTTAAATGTGATTGGATTAGATAATTAAAAGATAAACAATAAGGGATAGAAATACTTATGTAAGTCATTGGTGAGAATTTCAGATAAGCGAATAGAGATGCTTTCGTTCCTTTGAACCTCTGCTTTCCTGATATCTTCATCCAATCAGTCTTACTCCTTTCCATGGCTGGCTTTATGTGATACATCACCATTGTCAATGGCTACTTTCGGTCTTCTCTCGGAAAAATGATCCAAATGCCCTGTCACGGCACGGCTAATCGTCTGGAGGCATCACCCTTGTCAATGGCTTCATCTTATCCTCTCAGTGAAAATGATTAACGCACCCTGTCACGGCACGGCTATTCATCTGTCGGTTCTCGATCCTGCTGGAATAGGATTTACTATCCTTTTGCGTCTGTCACTACGCCCAGCAATCGCGAGTTTGAAGCTCGTCACAGTCATTCAATCATTGAATCCTACTCGGAATACCACAGACAAGGTTTAGACATTCCGGATTCTCTTGAATGCCGCCATCATTCTAGCTTACACCACGAAGATTCCGATTAAGAGATCTAAGAGATACTCATTCAATCTAATGTAGAACGGAGGTGGTTGTCAGGCACGCGTTCATAGGGAATGATGATGATTGTCACGTTCATCACATTTAGGTTGAAGTGCGAATGAATATCTTAGAAGCGAAATAAGATGAATTGAATAGAAAACAGTAGTACTTTGCATTAATCTTTGAGGAACAGCAGAGCTCCACACCTTAATCTATGGAGTGTAGAAACTCTACCGTTAAAAATTACATAAGTGAAAGGTCCAGGCATGGCCGAATGGCCATCCCCCTAAAACGTGATCACAGGATCAAAATACAATCCAGGATGTCTAATACAATAGTAAAAGGTCCTATTTATAATAAACTAGTCACTAGGGTTTACAGAAATAAGTAATTGATGCATAAATCCACTTCCGGGGCCCACTTGGTGTGTGCTTGGACTGAGCTTGAGTGTTACACGTGCAGAGGTCATTCCTGGAGTTGAACGCCAGTTTTGGTGCCAGTTTGGGCGTTCAACTTTGGTTTTGGATCCTTTTCTGGCGCTGGATGCCAGAATTGGGCAGAGAGCTGGCGTTGAACGCCAGTTTGCGTCATCTATTCTTAACCAAAGTATGGACTATTATATATTGCTGGAAAGCCCTGGATGTCTACTTTCCAACGCAATTAGAAGCGCGCCATTTCGAGTTCTGTAGCTCCAGAAAATCCACTTTGAGTGCAGGGAGGTCAGAATCCAACAGCATCAGCAGTCCTTCTTCAACCTCTAAATCTGATTTCTGCTCAAGTCCCTCAATTTCAGCCAGAAAATACCTGAAATCACAGAAAAATACACAAACTCATAGTAAAGTCCAGAAATGTGAATTTAACATAAAAACTAATGAAAACATCCCTAAAAGTAACTAGATCCTACTAAAAACATACTAAAAACAATGCCAAAAAGCGTATAAATTATCCGCTCATCACAACACCAAACTTAAATTGTTGCTTGTCCCCAAGCAACTGAAAATCAAATAGGATAAAAAAAAGAGAATATACTATAAATTCCAAACTATCAATGAAACATAGCTTCAATCATATGAGCGGGACTTATAGCTTTTTGCCTCTTGAATAGTTTTGGCATCTCACTTTATCCATTGAGGTTTAGAATGATTGGCATCTATAGGAACTCAGAGTTCAGATAGTGTTATTGACTCTCCTAGTTCAGTATGATGATTCTTGAATACAGCTATTTTATGAGTCTTGGCCGTGGCCCTAAGCACTTTGTTTTCCAGTATTACCACCGGATACATAAATGCCACAGACACATAATTGGGTGAACCTTTTCAGATTGTGACTCAGCTTTGCTAAAGTCCCCAATTAGAGGTGTCCAGGGTTCTTAAGCACACTCTTTTTTTGCTTTGGACCTTGACTTTAACCGCTCAGTCTCAAGTTTTCACTTGACACCTTCACGCCACAAGCACATGGTTAGGGACAGCTTGGTTTAGCCGCTTAGACCAGAATTTTATTCCTTTAGGCCCTCCTATCCACTGATGCTCAAAGCCTTGGGATCCTTTTTATTTGCCCTTGCCTTTTGGTTTTAAGGGTTATTGGCTTTTTGCTCTTGCCTCTTGGTTTTAAGAGCTTTTGGCTTTTTCTGCTTGCTTTTTCTTTCTATTTTTTTTTTCTGCAAGCTTTTTTCTTTGCTGCTTTTTCTTGCTTCAAGACTCATTTTTATGATTTTTCAGATTATCAAATAACATGTTTCCTAGTCATCATTCTTTCAAGAGCCAACATATTTAACATTTTTAAACAACAACTTCAAAAGACATATGCACTGTTCAAGCATTCATTCAGAAAACAAGAAGCATTGTCACCACATCAATATAATTAAACTAAGTTCAAGGATAAATTCGAAACTCATGTACTTCTTGTTCTTTTGAATTAAAACATTTTTCATTTAAGAGAGGTGATGGATTCATAAGAAATTCATAACTTTAAGACAAAGTTACTAACTACTAATGATCATGTAATTAAGACACAAACATAGATAAGCACATAACATAGAAAACGAAAAATAGAAGAAATAAGAACAAGGAATGAATCCACCTTAGTGATGGTGGCGTTTCCTTCTTGAGGAACCAATGATGTCCTTGAACTCTTCTATGTCTCTTCCTTGTCTTTGTTGCTCCTCCCTCATTGATTTTTGATCTTCTCTTATTTCATGGAGCATGATGGAGTGCTCTTGATGTTCCACCCTTAATTGTCCTATGTTGGCACTTAATTCTCCTAGGGAGGTGTTGATTTGCTCCCAATAGTTTTGTGGAGGAAAATGCATTTGAGCCATCTCCGGGATCTCATGGTGATGAGCTTCCTGCGCCTCTTGAGCTCCATGAATGGGCTCTCTTGCTTGCTCCATCTTTTTCTCAGTGATGGGCTTCTCTTCCTTAATAGGAATGTCTCCTTCTATGAAAGCTCCAGCTGAGTAACATAGATGGCAGATAAGATGAGGAAAAGCTAGCCTTGCCATGGGGGATGACTTTTCGGCTATTTTGTAGAGTTCATTAGAGATGACTTCATGAACTTCTATTTCCTCTCCAATTATGATGCTATAAATCATGATGGCCCGATCCACAGTAACTTCAGATCGGTTGCTAGTGGGAATGATTGAGCATTGAATGAACTCCAACCATCCTCTAGCCACAGGCTTGAGGTCCAATCTTCTTAGTTGAACCGGCTTGCCTTTGGAGTCAATCTTCCATTGAGCTCCTTCCACACACATGTCCATAAGGACTTGGTCCAACCTTTGATTAAAGTTGACCCTTCTAGTGTAGGGGCGTTCATCACCTTGCATCATGGGCAAGTTAAAGGCCAACCTCACATTCTCCGGACTAAAATCTAAGTATTTCCCTCGAACCATTGTAACGTAGTTCTTTGGATCCGGGTTCTTACTTTGATCATGGTTCTTGGTGATCCATGCATTGGCCTAGAACTCTTGAACCATTAGGATGCCGACTTATTGGATGGGATTTGTTAGAACTTCCCAACCTCTTCTTTGAATTTCATGTCGGATCTCCGGATACTCATTTCTTTTGAGTTTGAAAGGGACCTCGGGGATCACCTTCTTCTTGGCCACAACATCATAGAAGTGGTCTTGATGGGCTTTGGAGATGAACCTTTCCATCTCCCATGACTCGGAGGTGGAAGCTTTTGTCTTTTCTTTCCCCTTTCTAGAGGATTCTCCGGTCTTAGGTGCCATCAATGGTAATGGAAAAAAAAAGCTTATGCTTTTACCACACCAAACTTAGAATATTGCTCGCCCTCGAGCAATAAAAGAAAGAATAGAGGAAGAAGAAGAAGAAAATATGAAGAAGAGGGGTGAAGTGTGTTTCGGCCAAGTAGAGAGGAGAGGGTTGTGTTGTGTGAAAATGAGGAAGAATGGATGGATGTGAGTGGTGAAGAAGTGATGGGGAAGAGAGATTGAGGTGATTGGTGAAGGGTTTTGGGGAAGAGTGTTTATGGGATTGTGTGAAAGAGGGGTGAGAAGAAGTGAGTGGAGGTAGGTGGGGATCCTGTGGGGTCCACAGATCCTGAGATGATCCTGTGGGGTCCACAGATCCTGAGATGATCTTGTGGGGTCCACAGATCCTGAGGTGTTCAAGGATTTACACCTTTGCACCAAATTAGGCATGCAAAATGCCCTTGCACGCAACTCTGGGCGTTCAGCGCCAGGTTGGTGCCTATTTTGGGCGTTCAACGCCCATTTACTGCAATTTCTGGCGTTGAACGCCAAAACCATGCTTGTTCTGAGCGTTCAGCGCCAGAACCATGCTCTGTTCTGGCGTTGAACGCCAGGCAGATGCTTCCTCCAGGGTGTGATTTTTTTCTGCTGTTTTTGATTCTGTTTTTAATTTTTCTATTTATTTTGTGACTCCACATGACCATGAACCTATAAAGACATATAACTAAGAAAAATATTGTTAGATAAAAATTGGGTTTCCTCCCAACAAGCGCTTCTTTAATGTCAATAACTTGACAGTGGGCTCTCATGGAGCCTCACAGATGTTCAGAGCATTGTTGAGACTCTCCAACACCAAACTTAGAGTTTAGATATGGGAGTTCAACACCAAACTTAGAGTTTGGTTGTGGCCTCCCAACACCAAACTTAGAGTTTGACTGTGGGGGCTTTGGTTGACTCTGCTTTGAGAGAAGCTTTTTCTGCTTCCTCTCCATCGATGCAGAGAGAGATCCTTGAGTTGTAAACACAAGGTTGTCCTTATTTAATTGAAGGATCAATTCTTCTCTGTCCACATCAATCACAGCTCTTGCTGTGGCCAGGAAAGGTCTTCCTAGGATGATGGATTCATCCTCTTCCTTTCCAGTATCCAGGACTATGAAATCAGCAGGGATGTAAAGGCCTTCAACCTTTACTAACACGTCCTCTACTTGTCCATAAGCCTATTTTCTTGAGTTATCTGCCATCTCTAATGAGATTTTAGCAGCTTGCACCCCATAGATTCCCAGTTTCTCTATTACAGAGAGGGGCATGAAGTTTATCCCTGAACCAAGGTTACACAGAGCCTTAAAGATCATGGTGCCTATGGTACAAGGTATTATGAACTTTCTAGGATCCTGTCTCTTCTGAGGTAATGTCAGTTGATCCAGATCACTTAGTTCATTGGTGAACAAGGGAGGTTCATCTTCCCAAGTATCAATACCAAATAATTTGGCATTCAGCTTCATGATTGCACCAAGAAACTTGGCAGTTTTCTCTTCAGTAACATCTTCATTCTCTTCAGAAGAGGAATACTCATCAGAGCTCATGAATAGCATAAGGAGGTTCAATGGAATCTCTATGGTCTCTAGATGAGCCTCAGAGTCCTTTGGTTCCTTAGAGGGAAGCTCCTTATTGATCACTGGACATCCTAGGAGGTCTTCCTCCTTGGGATTCACGTCCTCTCCTTCCCTTACAAGTTCGGCCATGGTGCTTATGTCAATGACCTTGCACTCTCCTTTTGGATTCTCTTCTGTATTGCTTGGGAGAGTACTAGGAGGGATTTCAGTGATCCTTTTACTCAGCTGGCCCACTTGTGCTTCCAAATTTCTAATGGAAGACCTTGTTTCATTCATGAAACTTGCAGTGGGCTTGGATAGATCAGAGACTAAGTTTGCTAAATTAAAAGTATTTTGTTCAGAGTTCTCTGTCTGTTGCTGAGTGGATGATGGAAAAGGCTTGCTATTGCTAAACCTATTTCTTCCACCATTATTAAAGCCTTGTTGAGGCTTTTGATCCTTCCATGAGAAATTTGGATGATTTCTCCATGATGAGTTATAGGTGTTTCCATAAGGTTCACCTAAGTAATTCACCTCTGCTATTGCAGGGTTCTCAGGATCATAAGCTTCTTCTGCATAAGAAGCCTCTTAAGTACTGTTGGATGCAGCTTGCATTCCATTCAGACTTTGAGAAATCATATTAACTTGCTGAGTCAATATTTTGTTCTGAGCCAATATGGCATTCAGAGTATCAACTTCAAGAACTCCCTTCTTCATAGGCGTCCCATTACTCACAGGATTCCTCTCAGAACTGTACATGAACTGGTTATTAGCAACCATGTCAATGAGTTCTTGAGCTTCTGCAGGCATTTTCTTTAGGTGAATGGATCCACCTGCAGAAGTATCCAATGACATCTTTGATAGTTCAGATAAATCATCATAGAATATATCCAGGATGGTCCATTCTGAAAGCATGTCAGAAGGACACTTTTTGGTCAGCTGCTTGTATCTTTCCCAAGCTTCATAGAGGGATTCTCCTTCTTTCTGTTTGAAGGTTTGAACATCCACTCTAAGCTTGCTCAGCTTTTGAGGAGGAAAGAACTTAGCTAAGAAAGCCGTGACCATCTTATCCCAAGAGTTCAGGCTGTCTTTAGGTTGAGAGTCCAACCATATTCTAGCTCTGTCTCTTACAGCAAAAGGGAAAAGCATGAGCCTGTAGACTTCAGGATCTACTCTATTAGTCTTAACAGTATCACATATCTGCAAGAATTCAGTTAAGAACTGAAAAGGATCTTCAGATGGAAGTCCATGAAACTTGCAGTTCTGCTGCATTAGAGAAACTAATTGAGGTTTCAGCTCAAAATTGTTTGCTCCAATGGCAGGAATGGAGATGCTTCTTCCATGTAAATTGGAATTAGGTGCAGTAAAGTCACCAAGCATCTTCCTTACATTATTATTATTTTCGGCTGCCATATCCTCTTCCTGTTTGATAATTTCTGACAGGTGCTTGCTGGTTTGTTGTAATTCAGCTTCTCTTAGTTTCTTCTTCAGAGTCCTTTCAGGTTCTGGATATTCTTGTCCTTGCTCCTGCTCATATGACAAAGAAGAGGGCACAGAATAATAATAATAGAGATCCCTTTTTTTTTGTGAGTAAGGGAGAGATGTTAGTAGATGAATAAACAAATAGAAGGATATGAGAGAGAAGAAAATTTTCGAAAATAATTTTTGAAAAGGAGTTAGTGATTTTCGAAAATGGTTTTTGAAAAATGTTAGTAATTTTCGAAAATTTTTTAAAATCAAAGATTAAAATAATTAGTTAATTAAAAAGAAATTTTTGAAAAAGGGGGAAGATATTTTCGAAAATAGAGAGAGAGAGTTAGTTAGGTAGTTTTGAAAAAGATAAGAAACAAACAAAAAGTTAGTTAGTTAGTTGAAACAAATTTTGAAAAGATAAGAAGTTAGGAAGTTAGAAAAGATATTTTGAAATCAAATTTTTGAAAAAGATAAGATAAGAAGATATTTTTGAAAAGATATGATAGAAATTAGTTTTTGAAAAGGATTTGATTTTTAAAATCACAATTAATAACTTGATTCACAAGGAATCACAAGATATGATTCTAAAACTCAAAGTTTGAATCTTTCTTAACAAGCAAGTAACAAACTTGAAATTTTTGAATCAAAACATTAATTGTTATTGTTATTTTTGAAAAATATTTTTGGAATTTTCGAAAATAACTAAGAAATTTGAAAAAGATTTGATTTTTGAAAAAGATTTTGAAAAAGATAAGATTTTCAAATTGAAAATTTGATTTGACTCATAAGAAATAACTAGATTTTAAAAATTTTTGAAAAAGTCAATCCAATTTTCGAATTTGATGAGAGAAAAAGGGAAAGATATTTTTTTGATTTTTGAATTTTTTATGATGAGATGGAAAAACACTAAAATGATGCAATGCATGAAATTTTTTTATCAAAACATGTGATGCATGCAAGAATGCTATGAATGTCAAGATGAACACTAAGAACACTATGAAGATCATGATTAACATCAAGAACACATTTTTGAAAAATTTTTAATGCAAAGAAAATATGCAAGACACCAAACTTAGAATTCTTTAATGCTTAGACACTAAGAATTCAAGAATGCATATGAAAAACAAGAAAAGACACAAAACATGCAAATGCAAAGATCAAACAAGAAGACTTATCAAGAATAACTTGAAGATCATGAAGAACACTATGAATGCATGATTTTTTCGAAAAATGCAAGATGCACATGCAATTGACACCAAACTTATAACATGACTCAGGACTCAAACAAGAACACCAAAAATATTTTTGATTTTTATGATTTTATAATTTTTTTGTATTTTCTTTTAATTTTTTCGAAAATCATTTTGAATAAGAAAAATAAGGATTCCAAAATTTTTAATATGAATTCCAGGAATCTTGCCATGTTAGTCTAAAGCTCCAATCAAAGGGTCAGGCATGGCTTAATAGCCAGCCAAGCTTTAGTATGTAACTCAGACATGACATGCCTGACATACCCTATCCAGAAGGATTGGGCATGACTCCACTGAGGTGATTAGTTGAAGGCCAATCCCAAAGCAGTTTGGGTATGGCTTTACAGCCAGATAGGCTTCAACATGCTTCATGAAACACTAGAATTCATTCTTAAAAATTTTGAAGTCATAGAATAATTTATTTTTGAAAACATTATTTTTATTATTATAATTTTTTTTTTCGAAAACAAAAGAAAAATTTTTGAAAGATTTTTGAAAAATTTTTAAAAAGAAAACAAAAAGAAAATTTACCTAATCTGAGCAACAAGATGAACCGTTAGTTGTCCAAACTCGAACAATCCCCGGCAACGGCGCCAAAAACTTGGTGTGCAGAAATTGTGATTACACTTTGATTATGTAAAATTCATCGCTCTTTCTTTCCCTGGTAATGGCGCCAAAAACATGATGCCAATACCATGGTTCACAACTTCGCACAACTAACTAGCAAGTGCACTGGGTCGTCCAAGTAATACCTTACGTGAGTAAGGGTCGAATCCCACGGAGATTGTTGGTATGAAGCAAGCTATGGTCACCTTGCAAATCTCAGTCAGGTAGGGTTAAATGTGATTGGATTAGATAATTAAAAGATAAACAATAAGGGATAGAAATACTTATGTAAGTCATTGGTGAGAATTTCAGATAAGCGAATAGAGATGCTTTCGTTCCTCTGAACCTCTGCTTTCCTGCTATCTTCATCCAATCAGTCTTACTCCTTTCCATGACTGGCTTTATGTGATACATCACCATTGTCAATGGCTACTTTTGGTCTTCTCTCGGGAAAATGATCCAAATGCCCTGTCACGGCACGGCTAATCGTCTGGAGGCATCACCCTTGTCAATGGCTTCATCTTATCCTCTCAGTGAAAATGGTCAACGCACCCTGTCACGGCACGGCTATTCATCTGTCGGTTCTCGATCCGGCTGGAATAGGATTTACTATCCTTTTGCGTCTGTCACTACGCCCAACAATCGCGAGTTTGAAGCTCGTCACAGTCATTCAATCATTGAATCCTACTCGGAATACCACAGACAAGGTTTAGACCTTCCGGATTCTCTTGAATGCCGCCATCATTCTAGCTTACACCACGAAGATTCTGATTAAGAGATCTAAGAGATACTCATTCAATCTAATGTAGAACGGAGGTGGTTGTCAGGCACGCGTTCATAGGGAATGATGATGATTGTCACGTTCATCACATTTAGGTTGAAGTGCGAATGAATATCTTAGAAGTGAAATAAGATGAATTGAATAGAAAACAGTAGTACTTTGCATTAATCTTTGAGGAACAGCAGAGCTCCACACCTTAATCTATGGAGTGTAAAAACTCTACCATTAAAAATTACATAAGTGAAAGGTCCAGGCATGACCGAATGGCCAGCCCCCTAAAACGTGATCACAGGATCAAAATACAATCCAGGATGTCTAATACAATAGTAAAAGGTCCTATTTATAATAAACTAGTCACTAGAGTTTACAGAAATAAGTAATTGATGCATAAATCCACTTTCGGGGCCCACTTGGTGTGTGCTTGGGCTGAGCTTGAGTGTTACACATGTAGAGGTCATTCCTGGAGTTGAACGCCAATTTTGGTGCCAGTTTGGGCGTTCAACTCTGGTTTTGGATCCTTTTCTGGCGTTGGACGCCAGAATTGGGCAGAGAGCTGGCGTTGAATGCCAGTTTGTGTCGTATATTATTGACCAAAGTATGGACTATTATATATTGCTGGAAAGCCCCGGATGTCTACTTTCCAACGCAATTGGAAGCGCGACATTTCGAGTTCTGTAGCTCCAGAAAATCCACTTTGAGTGCAGGGAGGTCAGAATCCAACAGCATCAGCAGTCCTTCTTCAACCTCTAAATCTGATTTCTGCTCAAGTCCCTCAATTTCAGCCAGAAAATACCTGAAATCACAGAAAAACACACAAACTCATAGTAAAGTCTAGAAATGTGAATTTAACATAAAAACTAATGAAAACATCCCTAAAGTAACTAGATCCTACTAAAAACATACTAAAAATAATGCCAAAAAGCGTATAAATTATCCGCTCAAAGTTTACCACATTTATGTTCACAATTAAACCAAGTTTACCACATTTCTGTTCACATATCATCATCTCCAACATCAACATCAATATATCACATTTTTACAACCACACTACCAAATTATCAATTTTAACATCATCTATATCATCATCATGCCTTTTCAATTTACACAATCAATCATCATCATCATCATGTTACCATCATTCATCATAATCAAACTCAACAATCATTAATTCATCATAAATCACCACATACCATCTTTTAACAACTCAACAACCATTTAAATTCAAACCTATCCTATGGGTCACTAGCCTAAGTGTCCATGAATATTATATACTACATAGAGGAAACCGAAACCATACCTTGGCTGATTCCCTATATGCACCAAAACCCAAAATGAGCACAAGCAAGCTCTCAACTCCAAACCAAGCTTTCAATTCCACTTCAAAAAGCACCAATATGTTCGAATAGCTCCCAAACTCACAACAATCAAGCTATACACATATAAATCACCACAAATCAACCTAGGGTTTAACATAAACATAATCTCATAAGGGTTTAGTATCTCTTACCTTTTCCAACTATTTTGATAGCCAAAATCCAATGCTAAGCAAGGATTAGAGCAGACCTAAACATCCAAAATCACAAAAACTCATTTAACCCAAATCCCTAAAAACCCGAAATTTTGGAGAGAAAAACTGAGGAGATTTTGTGGTTACCTTACTACTTTCTTGGATGGGTTTTATAGAGCTCTTTACAAGGAATGTGTAGCCGCAAACGGTGCGGTGATCGGAGCTCTATAGCTCAAGATATGAGCTTGTGAAGTTGACAATGAATAGTGTCGATGGAGTCTCCCCTTCTTCTTCTCCTATCAGCTGATGGTGTTGTGATTTTGGTGTGTTGTTGCTGAATGGGTTCATTAAATGAATCTTTATATATGTTGGGCTTGGGCCCAACTTGGGTCCGGTCCAACCTGTTAGTGTTTTTAGCCCGTTTGGCCTAACTTCGGGCCAAACCCTTTAAAATTAACGTCCGGTTTCCCATTTCTAAAGTTTTTCTAAGGTTTTTGACGGTTTTCACTTTTTCTCATGCGGTACCGGACAGACTTGAACCGGTTCAACTGCCGGTTCGCAGTTTTTCACGATTTTTTGCAGAAACTATATTTTCTAACTCCGAAAGATCTACTGAGTCCAAAAATCATATTTAAATCCCCAAATTCTCATCCTAACTTTTCAGAATTTAATTTGGACATTTAAATGATTTTATTTGTAAAAAATTCGGTTCTTACACGGGGAGCAAAAGAGGGTGAGGGATTATAGTTGTACGGTAGCGATGGATATGAGAAGGAGGATGAGGAAGACTTGAGATGTTTTAGGAATTTTTTTTCTTTTGAATTTGATTAGGAATCTAAATGGCTTTTGGTTATTCTGCATATATGGTTGGATGATGAGTACTCTCCAAAAAAAGATATTGTAAAAAATGGTAATTTGAAGTTTTCAAAAGAAATTTAATAGAGTTAATTTTAAATTTAACTATTGGATAATAATGTCAAAGAAAATTTATCTTTCATGTGTACAATTTTAATTTTATTTTTTGTGGTTAGTTTTGACAATATTTAAATCTTTGATGGTCAGAAATGATTATTTACTCTGTATTATAACTGAGAAAGTATAGGGACCAACACAGTAACTAGCCAACTTAAACAAATTTTTAAAAATTAATTTTAAAATAAAAAAAAAACAGATTTTGAATAATTAAGATGAATCACATTTTGAATAATTAGGATTAGGCAATGTAACCTCCTCTAAAAACATACGAAAAACCTGTTGTGTGGACAGGAGCTTTCCCATTGCGTCAACCAATCATTGCGCAGATGCTGTACCGCTGGAGGGAGTTCTCACACGAATTGCCCTGGCATTCCTTCACGTTGCTGCTGCAGGGAGTTCTTGCGCGAGGGACGCGATTGCACCCCGTGGAGCTGCTGTTGCTATGTCACCATTCGTCGTGCCGTGGTCGCCGCTCCAGGCCGTTGGAGAGAGCAGTGTAAAACTAAAATAAACATCCAGACCAGAGTACAACTGAAAGAAACATCCAATCTCTAACGAAAGAAGCATTCACGAATTTTGAAAAGAAACATCCACTAATTTAGAAAAGAAACGTCCAGTAATTTGAAAAAAATTCGAAGATGAGGATTCGTCAATTTCATGTTCTGCGCCAAACAAAAGGGCAAATAATAGAGCAACAAAAATCAACCCTATGCAGTGTTACCTAGTAATATCAGTGACGATAGAAGCGGTATTACCTAATGGAATCGGCAGCGACGGACGTTTCGTAATCTGTGGATGACACAACACTCGTGAGGGTGGTAGCTGGCGAACGGCTAGTCCAGGTCAGCGTTGGCCATGCAGGACAGTGACGGTGCCCAAGAATTCCGTTCATGGAGTTCTCCTCGTCGTCTTCAGCGTGGTCGGCATCACTCCTTGATGTGATGAAAACCCCTAGTGTGTTTCGAACGAAGGCGCGGCGGTGTGAAATGGGGGTCTCGCGGAAGTAGAGCTTGTTTGGGAGGATGTAGAACGCCACGGCTGGGTGAGAGGGGAGATATTTCTACAGTGATTTTTTGAATATGTAAGAGTGAAAATTGAAAATAGTGTTGTTTATGGAATATTTTTTTTTCATTGGACCTTTTGTTGTAGCCCATTAAAATTAACAGAGTTAGTTAGTATCCTAGTTGGTTAGCTAGCAAAATTGATTATAAATAGAAGAGATTGATAAATAGGAGCAAACCAGTGCCCGGACAAGAGACTGCATAATTTATTACACTATAAAATGTGGTCAAATAAAGACAACCCATGTCATGCAGGTGATGATTTTTGTATTGCCATGGGTCCTCACACTTCTCTTTCTTGGAAGGAGAATCTGAGTAATCACTAAACAATTTTTAGAGGAGAACTTACAAGTTGACCAAGATTTGAAAATATTATATGTTACTTCATGTGAATGGTTTACATTTATTTATGTCTCAAGTTGCATAAAACAGTAGGGTAGTAATTTTTAGGAAAAATGACAAATAGGTTCCTGAGCTTTTAATTCGAGGATAATTTTGTCCATCAGGATTGAAAAATATAAAATCAACCCTGATCTTTGAAAACGCATGACAAATGGGTCCTCCTATGCAAACTACTTCCTCAGATATAATGGAAACATCTTATGTGGTGCTTATATGGAGTGTTGTGAGACAAATAAGTCACTGGATGAAAATACGATGTCATTTTACTTATATGCCCTTACTCTTCAAATTGAACCCAATCACCATTGTAGCGCTATTGTTGTAGTGCCATTGTTGCAATTTTTGTGAGAGCTTGAGAGGAGTATTGTGCAATGTTTCACAGCCAGCGAAGGAGCTTCATCCAGCACACGACGAGTTCCATTTCCATCCACCATTAAATGCGTGGAAGGTGGAGAGAAAAAAGATAGCATTGCTCCGATGTGTAAATGCGGAGTGTATGCTATACTGTACAAATCAAGGACGTCGACGAACCCCAGCAGATTGTTCCTTGGCTGCCCAATCTATAAGGTTAGTTGGTGATTTTGTTATGTTAATTTTGATTATATAGATTTTTTTTCTTAAGATTTTGGTTCTTATGATGATCATACAGTTGAAAAATCCCTGTCATTGTAAGCTCTTCGTATGGCTGGATGACTATGTTGCAACAATAGAGGGCAAAGACAAGTTAATGTCTGATAATAAGGGTGATGATATGAAAATGTACTTTAGGAAGGAAAAAGTGGAACAAAGACTAGCTAATTTGGAGAAGAAGTTGTTGCAACTAGAGAGCAAGAAAAATGTTAATGTGTATTGGATTGTTGTTGTAGTATTTAGTGTAATTTTTTCTACCATTATTGCCAAAAATGGTTGAAAATTTGAATAGTAGGTCAGGAAAAATGTTGTAATGAAGTCTGAGATTAGTTAATATGATTTGTATTTTTTTTAGACAAAAATGATGTATTAAATGAAGCTATATTCAGCAAAGGGATGGAGAATGTCGATGAAGCTATTGAACTAAGTAATGACATATTCTTCACACATATAATTAGATAAGTCCAAACATATATTAACCTCATGAAAGAGTTGTTAACGCCATAAAAAAATCTAAACATGAAGTTTGCCAAAATAAAGCATAATTGAAGTCTGCCAATTATACAATTATATTGTTTCCAAAATGAGTTTCTAAAAGATAACTTTTTACACCAATAGAGTTATTTGCTAGGATTGTTGAGTCTTAGAGTGGGGATGAATTTGAACATCCTCTGAGTTGCTTTACTTCTTGATGCCAATGTCTCTTGAGAGGCCCCTGCTGCAGTTGGTTGATGTGGAGATGGTGGATGTTATTGAGGCTGGGTAGGTGGTTCAGATGGAGAGGGGTTTTTAACCATAGGCTTCCTCCTTATGGCTTGCTTAGGTTTAAATGGTTTAGGATTTGGCCGTGATATAGACTGGGTTGGAGGTGTAAATGGTGCTTGTGTAGGCCTTGATAGGACTGCAACCACTGTTGCTGATGTGTCTCCTACTGTAGAGACTGGCTTAGAGATTAGTGTAAATGTTGGATTTGGGTTAACCTGCAGCAAATTCAAAAGATTAGTGAATGACTTAGAAATAACAAATAAAAGCCACCAAAACTTTTGATAACTTACCTCATTAGTACGAAATGTTCAGTAGAATTCTGGTCAATAGAATTCTGATTGGTTGCATCAAGGGTACTCTGCTCCCCACTCTAAAATACCATTAGTTACAAGAGTGTTAATAAAGTAGGGAATAAATTTTGACAACTAAGTCCCAAACAAATTATTAATAAGACTAATAATATCCTAAGGAATTTTTAAATGGACAACTAAATTCCTGAGTTTATTATCCGGGGGACAGATATATCCCTGAGTAACTATGAACTACCTCTCCCTGGGGGACTGATTGTGACAATGGAAGCACCATAAGTGAGAGGTTTTTGTTGGTATTCTTCTTTGGCTTTTTCTTCTTCTACTTCCAGTTTGGGTTGGATGGTTCCTCTTTGCACGTCTTATATTTATGTCCCATCTGACCACACTTGCTATACATGATATAAAAACTCCTCTTTAACTTGTCACCTTCCATGATAGCCTCTGATGGGTCTTTTTGCTTGTTATGGACCTTGGGACGATCAATCGACCTTTTTAACACTGGTGGAGCAAATCTAATATACTCAAACCTTGTCCAGTATTTCTCACTTGTTATTAGTTGGATGCAGTATTCATAAGTCTTCCTAATAGATTCCATACATAGCCATGGATGTACATAATCTTCAGGATTATCATGTCTTTTCCTAATTGAATCTATACTATGAATGCATGGCATTCCTTTACATGAAGTCAACAATAACAAACAAGTTAGCATAACCAATGAGAACACTAAACAGATACATAAAAAATAAAATTGACATATAGAGGGATTAGCAGTAACACTGACCAGTTAGTTACCATCTATACAAGAGAAGCTATGCTTGATCTGATCTATATCCACTTTAGATTCCTTGTAGGTTACTTCAAAACGTTTGCACTCATTATCACTAGTGCACTCTACAGTCTATTTGTTGCTTGGTTTGATAAGCCTCTACAACCTCTTTTCTTGTACTGGTGCAAACTTCCCTTGATGAGTCTCGAAGAGTTTCTTGTTTCGAACCATTCGTCTTATAATATAGCACCGCAATTCTTCACACATTGTGAGTATTGGTTTACATCTATACTTTACAACCTTTGCATTGAAAGACTTGCACATGATATTTGTTAGGTTGTATACATTCGGGCCATGGATGAAGTAGGCTTTAACCCATGTTGCAGGATCAAACTTCATCAGGTACGCCCACGCATCCTTGTTAACTTCTTTCAGTTTATCCATGGTAGACTACTTGATGACTGAAACGTGAATTTTCTAATAAAGAGAGTAATGAATCTTGGATAATCTCACACAATTTTTCTGATATACAATTCTTTGAATCGATTGATAAAATTCTTTCACATGTGCATGACATAATTTTTGAACATGTGCATTAGGAATTACCTCTTTCAATCCAGACAGAAGACCCTAATAAGTTATTTTCAATTAATCAAGTTAACAAATAAAATCCTACCAATGAATCACATAAATTTAAAAAAATGACAACTAAGAACTAATTTTTTACTAGTTTGATATAAAATTCCAACCATGAGCACCCACATCACCAAGATCCTCTTGTAACAGTGTAAGAAACCACTTCTATGATTCTTTCGATTCACATCTTGCAACTATATATGCAACTACAAAAAACTGGTTGTTAGCATCTTGTGCCATGGCCGAGAGTAATTGGCCTCCCTCTCCCCATGATATGTTTTAAGAAATGCTCCATCCAAATAAAGTAGTGGTCTGCAGTCGATCTTAAATCCAAGTTTGCAGGCCTCGAAACATAGATATAATTTGTCAAATGTAGGGGGTGATTGTAGCATTAGAATTACATCTAGCAAGGCAGTAGACCTTGGATTACTTCTGTGTATCTCCAACAAATAGTCCTTCGGCTTCCCATATGGTTCCCTTTCATTGCCCATCATCCTCTTTCTTGCCTTCTTTACAGCTCTATACACCATCTTCGGATGCGCAGTAAGGTCAAACTCTTCTCTCAAGAAATCAATAGCTTCATGAGTTGTCATGTATGGCTGGGTGGTCATCCTTTTCTCCACATTCTTGCTAATCCAGCATTGATAAACTGCATTGCTTCTTAGGTCCCAAGTACAAGTGCGCTCATTCCTATATGTCTTCACTTGTAAGCTTGTAGCTGCTTATTGTAAGATAAATGGGCAATCCAAGGACAACGTTCATCCTTGCAATCAACTCTAACCCTTTTCTCTATCATTCTTGATTCAAACCAACTCCTTGTCTTTAGCAATAAATGTATCCTTTTACAACCTCCTTGAACCTCTCAATTATAGAAAATTTTGTCCAAGCTCAAATCTTCCTTCTCCGAAGCTATACTGATCATTAAACTCAAGCCAATGGTGTTTGTTTCCTTTATCTCCAGATGAAACAGGAGTATGTAGGTCCTCAGATTCATACTCCAACACAATATCATCATCATATGTGTCTATATCACTGGAATAGTATAGAATTATTGGCCTAATATTAGACTCCCTTGCAAGCCTAGCTCTATCGGACTGTTTTTGTAGGCTCACCTGTGTCGGGTTAAATAGCAAACTCATTCATTCTTGAGGAACCTTTTTCACTATTGTCCCCAATTCTTGCACTAGACTTTCTCTTCTTAGACACACAAGTTGCTTGATTTTTTGTTGTTTCTTGAGCTGACTCATTCTCTTAGAAGATTCAAGCACTTATTTTCCTCTTTCTTTTGACAGCTCTAATACTACTACCACCAGCACCATCTTCACAACTCTCACTATTACTTTTATAACCAGGATGTGGAGGTTCATACAGCTCATCCTCTGCACTCTCATAACTATCATGATCAGAGGATGGGTCAACTAAATCTTCCACTTCAATTGGATCGACATCTTCCTCCACCTCAACATTTTCCTTACCAGCTCCTTCTGCAAGCTGAGGATCATCAATATGATGATCAAAAAATTATAGAACTCATCAGTGTCTTTATTTTTCATCTTAACCTATTGCATTTGGTTAATGCTTGCATCTCCCCTCAATATATGTAGCCTTAACTCTATATCCTGGCTCTTCAGATCATACCAGTAAGTCTCTTTATATGATTGATATTCCAATCCTTTCAACAACGTTATCAAATCACCGAAATGGACAAAATTCAAGTCCATGGATGAGAACCTCTCAACTTTACCATGAAGATAAACTAACTCATCAGGAGGTGCTCTTAAAAAGCAGCCCCATGATTGAAAATAGGAACAACAAATACATCATCTATTTGCAATATATTCTAACATAAAAAGCACATATAGTTAACATTAAACCTAATTTTCTACAAGGATTAACCCTAAACATTATTAAATCAGCACTTACCCCACATAACCAATTTTTCACGTCCCTCAGTTACTACAGTACCTAGAAACTCCAATCCACAACATGCATAACAAATACCCTATCAAAAGTACAAATACAATAAATTTCGAACAAAATGTACTTACCACTTTGCACGATGGATGCAACTATACCAAAGAAGCTTCACTGGAGCTACTTCACAAGACAACGACGACATGGAGAAGATCAAGCATTGTATTTTTTGGAGAAAAAATGTCACTAGGGCTTCCTGTAATTGTGTGGGATTAATATGGAAATTGTTGGTATTACCTTTAAACTCAGGGACTACACTCACTACTTCTGAAACGGTGATGATTTATATGATAGGGACCTATTTGTCCCATACCTTTTCATAACGAACCACCTAAGCCTCGTTAACGACACCCTAGCGACACATAGGCACACAACACTCCACATAAGCACCACATAAACTATCTCTGTTACGTTTGAGGGAGCAATTTGCACGAAAAAATTCATTTGTCATGCATTTGGAATGGTCAGGGTTGATTTTGTATTTTTTTATTTTGAGGAATGAAATTGTCCTCGAATTAAAAGCTGAAAGACCTATTTATTCTTTTCTCTAATTTTTAACTCTCTGGAGTTTGGGATCACTCACAAGTAGCACTACTAGCGCAAAACAATACAACACATCAGATCCGGGCCTTCTTGTTTCATACTACACTGCATTTGCAAGTGTACAAGCTTTAATTTATAACCTTTGATTTGGTTAGCGAGTCAGATCAAAGATGGCGGAGGCTGTTGTCCAAACCTATAAGATATATTTTTAAAATATGTGAAAAGTTATGTTTGAAAGGTTACTTCTCTTTATGGAGTTGTGACCTATTCAAAAGTTGCAATTTATTAAAAAGTGGTAACTCATTGAAGAGTTATATCTTCTGAAATAAATATTTTAATTTATGAGTAAGTTGTTATATGTTGCATGTACTCCGTGCTTATAAATTTTTCTAATTTTATTATTTTTAATCAATCCATCTCAAGATTTTCTTTGTGTACAGAAAAATAGAAAATATTGTTTTGTAAACTATTATTTGGTATAAGACTTGACTGTTTGAGTGTAGAAACAAGTCATTGTATTCGCAAAAAATTCGCTAATAATTCATTTTACCCAACATAATAAATTGGTAGGAGCGAATTAATCCTTAAAAAAATTTAGGCTATTGGCTATTATATTCTCTAATATTTCTTGTTGCAGTTTCTGTTCTATTATTTTCATCACCCAAATCTCAACTACTCCAAATAAGAGAGTTCACAAAACCGTGATCGACAACTTGAGATTTTTCATTCAAAATGAGCTTGGATCTTTCTTCTGCTTCGAAGACGACTTGACAAGGCTTTCAAGCACTCTCACTGCAAACAACGCTACGCTTGAAGATGCCGAGGAGAAGCAGTTCACAAACAAAGTTGTTAAAGATTGGCTGCAAAAGCTCAAAGATGCAACTTACACACTTGATGACATCTTGGACGAGTACACCACTGAAGCCTTGGAGTTGAATATCCCCTCTTAATCCAAAGTGTTGCGGACTGCCAAGTCCAGCCCAAGTAGTTACCTGGTCGGGGCACCGCCCCACCCAGGCCCAAATCTCCAGCAAAAGGTCCAACGGGTCGGTCACTAACACCTAACCCAGGGCCCGAACGACCTACCACCCCAAAGCGCGCTATCACTCGAGTCGGCGTCCTCGGGACAGTACCTGGCATCCCTACCCGAAGTCTGGGATGACCTACCCACGTGGAGTGTGACAGCTCACAGCTCCTCTACCAATGGGCCAGACCATTTTTAGGCCCACCCAACATAGTATATAAGGGGAGAGGACAGCTCTCCCCCCGAGGTACGTCACTTTCTTACCTAATATAGCCATCCTCTGGTACGGACTTTGACTTGATCGTCAGAGTGTCCTTGCAGGTGACCACCCCCCTTTGTTTCCTCCGTTCAGCCTCCGGCGTCGCCAGCACACTCTGACTCTCGCTCCACGTCAGCTCGGAGTCTCTCCCTCTCTCCTACTCATCACCACTCGACAACCCGAGCACACCAGGTAACGAACATTGGCACCGTCTGTGGGGAACTCCCGGTGCAGGCATGGAGCGACCCATCACTTCAGAGGAGCTCTGTGAGGGAGGCGGGGCCTGTTTGAGCAGGGCCATTTCGACAGCCCGCGCCGCCAAACAATCGAGATCCTCCGTTCAACCTCACCAACAAATGTACACTAAGATCCCCGAAAGGCGCCCCTTCGGGGGGACAGGAGCCGACAGCGCCAAGATCATGCAAGAGCTCAGGCATAGAGTACAAAACCTTGAGCGGGAGCTGGCAGTAAGGGACCGATCCTATGAAGACGTCAGCCATTTGCACGGCGACGTCAGCCGGTCCCACACCCGCACCCGATCCCCCCCCCCCCCGAGTACACGACAGCGAAGGAAGAAGCCTAACAAGGCACGAAGAGGTGCACACACAAGCAACTTCCCGACCCATTCAAGGCGAGTCGGAAAGCCGCAGGGAATCCCCGAAAAGGAAACCCAGGAGACAACAAGATCCTATTATCATGGGAGCCACTCCCTTTCACCCCTCAATCCTCAAGTTCCGGCTCCCGAGAAACTTTGACAAGCCGACGGACATGAGATACGATGGGACCAAGGACCCCCAGGAGCATATCACAGCTTTTGAAGCAAGGATGAACCTGGAAGGGGTAGGCGACGCGGTCAGATGCCGGGCATTCCCCGTGACGCTGGCCGATCCAGCAATTCGATGGTTTAACGCCCTCCCACAAGAGTCCATCACAACTTTTGCAGACATAGGACGAAGTTTTCTAGCTCAGTTCACGACACGCACAGCCAAGGCAAAACACCCAACCAACTTACTGGGGGTTACCCAAAAACTCGACGAGCCGACTAGGAAGTTCCTAGACGGGTTCAACGACGAGTGTTTAGAGATCGACGGCCTCACGGACTCAGTCGCTAGTCTATGCCTAACAAACGGCCTACTAAACGAAGACTTTAGGAAGCACCTCACAACCAAGCCTGTATGGACTATGCAGGAAATTCAGCGTGTGGCCAAGGAATACATCAACGATGAAGAGGTCAGTCAGGTTGTAGCAGCCAATAAACGGCAGCTCCCTAGCTCGTCAGCCCGGCAGACCCCCCAAGTCGACAGGTACAAAGAAGCTCCCAGGGACGGCACCCTAAGCAAGCCACCCAAACACCCACGGGTAAGGAGGTTCACGAACTACACGCCACTCGCGGTGCCCATAGTAGAAGTCTACCAACAAATTGCAGACAAAGGAATCCTATCCAGACCTAGGCCGTTGAAAGAGAGAACGGGAGGCAACAAGAGCCTTTACTGTTATTATCACAAGGGGTTTGGCCACAAAACCCAAGACTGTTTTGATCTTAAAGATGCCCTGGAACAAGCCATCAGAGAAGAAAAGCTGAGTAAATTCTCCCGACTCATCAGAGAACCGAGGAAGCGGGAAAGGGAGCGCTCCGAGGAAGATCAAAGCCGGACTGTCAAACCAAGGCAAGAACCCACGGGGGATGCCAGTAACCCCCCAACTTTCGTTGTCAACATCATGGTCGGGCGCGACAGTCCCCCTAAATCCAAGTCGGCAACCAAGAGGGACGCCCGAGTACTCTCCATCTCGGCAGATGGCCCCGCCTCTAGGAAAAGGCATCCTACAATATCATTTGGCTCGGAAGATAAGTGGTTCAATGACCTCCTCGAAACCCCCCCCCATGGTAGTTACCGCGATGGTCGGGACAGGACTAGTTAGGCGTATCCTCGTCGACACGGGAGCCGATTCTAACATCCTATTTAGAAACGTGTTTGATGTCATGGGGCTCAAGGAATCCGACCTCAAGAACCACTAGCACGGAGTCATGGGACTAGGCGATAACTACATTAAACCCGACGAGACGATCTCTCTCCCAATCTGCCTAGGAACCGGTGACACCAGGAAATCAGTTATGGCGGACTTCGTAGTCCTCAGAGACTCCACTGCCTATAACATCATCCTAGGGAGAAAAACCATCAATGAGTTTTCAGCTGTAATATGCACCAAGTTCCTAACAATGAAGTTCATAACGGACAAGGGAACAGTTGGTTCCATAAGGGGAGACCTAGAAATGGCAGTCGCCTGCGACAGCGCCGGTCTCTCCTTAAGGAAAGAATCTAAGAGGGCATCCGACGTGTTCCTGGAAGACCTGGATGTCAGGATAGAAGACAAACCAAGACCAGAACCAGAAAGGGACATGGAAAAGTTCCAAATTGGGAAATCGGCAGATCAGTTCACCTTCATAAATAGAAACCTGCCCCATGAACTTAAGGGCCCCCTTATAGAGATCGTAAGGGCAAAGGGCGACCTCTTCGCATGGACCCCATCAGACATGCCGGGACTAGATCCCAAGGTCATGTCCCACCAGCTAGCCATAAAGCCGGACGCCAAACCGGTAGCGCAGCAGCGAAGGAAGATGTCGCAAGAAAGGGCTGAAGAAGTCGCCAAGCAGACGGCAGGATTGCTAGAAGCAGGGTTTATCAAGGAACTCGAGTACTCGACATGGTTGTCCAATGTCATATTAGTAAAAAAAAACCAGCGAAAGATGGATGATGTGCATCGATTACTCCGACCTGAACAAAGCATGCCCAAAAGACTCCTTCCCTCTCCTCAACATCGACACCTTGGTTGACTCGGCAGCAGGATACCGCTTCCTCAGCTTCATGGATGCCTACTCTGGCTATAACCAGATCCCGATGCACCGACCCGACGAGGACAAAACGACATTCATAATGCCAGAGGGTACTTACTGTTACAAAGTAATCCCTTTCGGGCTAAAGAACACAGGGGCCACCTACCAAAGGCTAATGAACAGAGGTTTCCAGGATCTTATCGGCAAGTCGGTGGAAGTTTATGTCGACGACATCCTGGTAAAAATAGCAGAACTAAACAAACTAATAGACGACCTCCAGACTGTTTTTGAGGCACTAAGGAAATTCAACATGAGGCTCAACCTGCTCAAATGCGTGTTCGCCATGGAAGCAGGGAAATTCCTAGGGTTCATGATAACACAAAGAGGGGTAGAAGCCAACCCAGACAAATGCGAAGCCGTCCTCAAAATGACAAGTCATGGGTGCATCAAAGATTTACAACGACTCACCGGGAAGCTCACGACCCTATCTCAGTTCCTCGGAGCATCGACAGAAAGGGCAATCCCATTCTTCAACCTAATGAAGAAAGGGATCGCCTTCGAGTGTACCCCGGCATGTGAAGAAGCATTCAGCCACTTCAAGAAGATACTCTTGGAACCTCCCGTACTCAGCAAGCCTAAGGAAGGGGAGCCCCTATACTTGTACCTGGCGGTAACCTCACAAGCAATGGCGGCAGTCCTGGTCCGAGAAGAGGACAAAACCCAGCGGCCAACATACTTGATCAGCAAAATACTCCAAGGAGCAGGGACGAGGTACAAAAAGTTGGAAAAGCTGGCCTACGCCCTACTGATCTCATCCAGAAGGCTAAAACAATACTTCCAAGGGCACACAATTATCTTGAGAACTGACTAGGCCATCCGACAAGTCCTCTAGAAACCCGACCTGGCAGGAAGAATGATGGCATGGGCAATAGAACTCTCCCAATATGATTTGCAATATGAACCCAGACAAGCAATCAAAGCCCAAGCCATGGCAGATTTCCTCGTAGAAGTCACAGGAGAGTCTCCCGACCCACCGAACACATGGTGGAAACTCCACGTTGACGAAGCATCCAACCAAGTGTTTCGAGGAGCCGGAATCATCCTCAAAAACTCAGCAGGAGTAGCCTATGAACAATCCATCAAGTTCGACTTCCCGGTCTCTAATAATCAGGCCGAATACGAGGCCCTGATAGGGGAATTGATACTAGCCAAAGAGGTCGGGGCGTCCAGGGTGGAAGTCAGCAGTGACTCTAAGGTCGTCACCTCCCAAGTAAATGGCAGCTACCAAGCTAGGGACATGTTGCTACAAAAATACCTGGAAAAGGTAAAAGACCTATGCCAAAGCTTCGAATAAGTCACAATCCAGCATATTCCCAGGGAAAGAAATGCCCAAGCCGACCTCCTCTCCAAGCTAGCAAGCACCAAACCCGGGACGGGGAACAGATCCCTAATCCAAGGGCTAGCAACTGAACCTGCAATCGTCATGTGCACAGCCCGAGTGCTGAACCCCCCTCATGGATAGACCCCATTTTTCGATATCTGGAGCATGTAGAAACACCCCAGATAAGGGGGAGGCACAAGCCATTAAGAGGGAAGCTCCCAAATACACGATCATACAGGGACAGTTGTACAAACGAGGACTCCATCAGCCCCTACTCAAATGCTTGCACCCCGATCAGACGGACTACGTCCTCAGAGAAGTCCACGAAGGATGCTGTGGTCACCACATCGGGGGAAGATATCTAGCAAGAAAGATCATCCGGGAAGGATATTATTGGCCTACAATGATGTCGGACACCCAGGGGTTCGTGAAAAAAATGCAAAAAATGCCAAGAAAATGCCAACTTCCACAAAGCACCACCCGAAGAGCTCAGCTTAATGATAGCCCCGCGACCTTTCGCCTAGTGGGGAGTCGACCTTTTAGGGCTATTCTCACCAGGACCCAGACAAGTGAAATACTTGATAGTGGCCATAGACTATTACACCAAATGGGTAGAAGCAGAGCCACTAGCCAGCATATCTTCAGCGAATTGCTAAAAGTTCATATGGAGGCAATTGATCACCAGGTTCGGAATCCCAGAAACTGTTATATCAGACAATGGGACACAATTCACCAACAAGAAGTTTAAAGGATTCTTAGAGGGACTAAAAATCAAGCAAAAATTCTCCTCAGTCGAACACCCCCAAACCAACGGCCAGGTAGAGGCAGCCAACAAAGTGATCCTAAAAGGATTAAAGAAGCGACTTGAAGGAAAGAAGGGCTCATGGGCAGACGAGCTAGCTTCGGTCTTGTGGTCCTATAGAACCACCCCCCCAGTTGTCCACCGGCGAAACCCCTTTCCAACTCACATACGGGATCGACGCAGTCATCCCAGTCGAGATCGGGGAACCAAGCCCAAGGTTACTCCTCGGAGGAGGAAGTGAAGCAATCGAGAAAGACCTGGTCGACGAGAGAAGACAAATGGAACACCTAGCAGAAGCGGCAATAAAACAAAGAATTGCCCTAAGGTACAATGGCAAAGTACTAAAAAGAAGCCTAGGAGAAGGGGACTTGGTCTTACGACGAAACGACATAGGACTACCTACCCCAGGGGAGGGCAAGCTAGCCGCAAACTGGGAAGGTCCTTACAGGGTAAGAGAGGTCCTCGGCAAAGGAGGCTACAAGCTAGAAAAATTGGATAGAAGCGAGGTGCTGAGAACGTGGAACATGGCAAACCTCAAGAGGTTCTACTCATAAAGAGAAACGACCACACGACCTGACGACCTCAAACCCCACCCCTTTTCTCCTTTATGTTCTTTTTTATGTTCCCCTCTCTATCAATCCTACCATTTTCTTCTTTTATTATCTTTTACGCATTACATTATTCCCTTGTTTCAGAGTCCTAACAATTTGATAAGTTTTTCTTTTGGCAAGTTTCAAATCGGAATAACAAGCGGGCGAAAAAGCGAACGGTCGACCTAACGAAAACCCGGGACTGATCACCCTGGAAACCATAGGGACCAAAAAACAAACAGCTCAAACAAGCAGCAAGAATAATAAATACCATGAAAACGGTAAACCAAAAGGTCGTGCGGCCCGAGAAAAACAAAACAGTAAAAGCAAAGCCATGACGGCCCGAGTAAAACAAGCAATAACCAGAACGGCAGTTTAAAAATAAAAGCAAAGTATTCGGTACAACCAAAGGACGCCCTGTAATAGGCCCCAAAATAAAAGCAAGTTACAAGATAAACCAAAAGAGCATAAAAGTCGGGAAATGTTCATCTAGTGCCTGAGGAGGTCAACGATCTTCCCTCCCTCCACCGTCTTCATAGCACCGACTTGAAAGAGGTCAAGGTTGGGAGACAGCACAGCCACTTGAAGCTTAATCCCTTCCTCAGTCAGCTTAACAGCCTCACGGGCCCCCTTGGTGAGCTCCTTGTTCTTTTTCTTCAGAGCGGCCATTTCCCGAGTAGCAGCCTCTGCCAAACTTTCTGCCAACCTCAGTTTTTCCTCCAACTCCTCAACCATCTTCTTGGCAGCAGCAGTCTTGCCACGGGAGGTATTCAGATCTTTCATCAAGGCCATGTCCCGATCCACCAGCCTGTTGATCTCCTTGGCATCCTCCTCAGCCTTCTTCTCCTGCTCGGACAATCTTGTCTTCAGGGACTCCTCTCGAGATCGTGAATCCGTCAGATCTTTCTGGGAGTTCCGAAGCTTTACTTTCATAGCATGATAATTGCCCAAGACAGGCTCCACCTTCTTGGCAATAGCAGCAGCACGGAGAAGACTGCGGTAGATCCACCTAGCCTGACCAGAAAGGTCGGTTTCGTGGAAAAACTCCTCGGTGCCGGGAAGCAAATGGGACTCAATAAAACCCTCAGCATCAAAGTTTTTCTCCATAACCGAAAGCGTCTTCCCGGTATCTCATTTCCTCTTCTTTGGATTGCTCACGACCTTCAACTCGTCATCACCAAAACCAAACTCCTCCTCAAAAGTCTCCGTCTCCACACCTTGGGACCCCGCAGTGTTCTCGAGAGGAACTGCTTTCTCTGACTGAACCTGGTCAGCCCCGTCCACCTGACCACTGGCCTCCCCAGTCTCCCCCTGCTCCTGACACGTTGTAGGAGTCGCCGAGGAGTCGTCCTCACCCTCATCATCCCCCTTGATGAGGCTCATCAAATCAGCCAAAGTCTTCTTCCAGCCGGCCATGGAAACTACGAGCAAAGAAAAAGAAAGCAAAGCTGTGAATAATAGAAGAATAAAGCTTGAAAAAGTACAAAAGAAAAGGAACTCCCCAACATACGACCGACTGGCCTCCCGATCCCCCATAACCATCTGGGGATTAAGGTTCTTTTCACCAAAAATGGCTAATAGAATATCGGCAATGTTGCGATCTTCCGGGCTCAGCCAATCATAAGAGACCTTTATTAGATAGTCGGACCCCACCCCAAAACTCCAGTAGGTCGGGATCTGCCTAGCTCCTTCGGCCGTAAGCCAGAAAGATTGGTGACCTTCAACTGGCCTAACTTTAAAAAAGGTGGACTTAAAGCCATGATAAGAATCCTCAAAGAGGCCGAAGATCCTACGGCCTTGTTGGGCCCTAAGAGACATATATCCCTTCTTAGCCTTCCCCTGGCTAGAAGGGTTCGTGAGCAGAAAGAGATAGAGAAAGACATTTACTAAAGTCGGAAGCTCCATATACTCGCAAACCATCTCGAAGCATCGGATGGAGGCCCAACTGTTCGGGTGAAGCTGCGACGGAGCAACATCGCAGCGATTTAACAATGCCATAACGAAGGGAGAGAAGGGAAGATGAATCCCCAAGGTCGTGAACATGGGCTCGTAAACCCACAACCAATCAACAACTCGAGGGAAAGCCAAGTTTTTCTGGCACACGCGCTCCTGACCAGCAGGGACGTAAACTTGATAAAGCGCCTCCTCGGGACCCCCTCCACACAGGAGCCCTGACTGGCGTAGCTTCTGGAGTCCCTCCTTTGTCATTCTAGAAGGGGTATCTTTCACATCGGAGGAGACCCAGGCGTAGTGGTCGACAAATTCGGCTAGAGGACACTGAGCCTGACTCGAGAAAGCAAGACGCTCGGCCATACCTACAGCGGGGGCACCACTTAGTCAAGACGGAAAGTCGGAAACCCTCAAAACAGAAAGCGAAAAGAAAAACTACGAATCACCCTCTAAGCCCCCCTACACTAACCCAAAATGCAAGAAAAACCCAGAAAAAAACCCAGTGGCACCTCCTCTAGGAAAAAACAACAACACGAGAAAAATACAAAAACCAAGGTATACACAAACAAAAACATACGAAAACTAAAAGGAAGAAGCAACCAAAAAGAAAAACCATGAAAACTTACCAGGAAAGCAGAATCCGCAAGAAACGGATAGGAACGAGGAACTCAGAAAGGAAGAAAGGGTACTGGAAGTGAGAATATCCAATCGCAGTAGGAAGCAAAAGCAGGAGCAGAAGCAACACGAAGGAACTAGAAAATAAGGAAAAAGAAGGGTAGAAGGGAGAGGGGGTTACAAAATAAAAATAAATGGGAGAAAAGCGTAACCGCCGAGGAAGAGCGCCAAAAGGCAGGGGCATATTCGCCATTTCACCCAAAATTTCAAATCAATGAAATGATGGGCATTCAATGCTCAGCGCGAAAGACAAGAAAGCAGCACGAGGGTCGAGGCGACAACGCGTGGGAGACACGAAACGCCACCGACAAGTTCTCGAAGAAGAAGAAAGTTCGCCGCCTTGGCGAATAGGACAAACGCGCCCAGCCACGAGTCCCAAACATCAAGGCTGGCGCGTTGGGGGCACTGTTGCGGACTGCCAAGTCCAGCCCAAGTAGTCGCCGGGTCGGGGCACCGCCCCACCCAGGCCCAAATCTCCAGCAAAAGGGTCCAACGGGTCAGTCGCTAACACCCGACCCAGGGCCCGACCGACCTACCACCCCAAAGCGTGCTATCGTTCGGGTCGGCGTCCTCGGGCCAGTACCCGGCATCCCGACCCGAAGTCCGGGACAACCTGCCCACGTGGAGTGTGACAGCTCACAGCTTCTCTACCAATGGGCCAGACCATTGCTAGGTCCACCCAACATAGTGTCACTTTCTTACCTAATATAGCCATCCTCTGGTACGGACTCTGACTTGATCGTCGGAGTGTCCTTGCAGGTCGTCACCCCCCTTTGTTCCCTCCGTTCAGCCTCCGGCGTCGCCAGCACACTCTGACTCTCGCTCCACGTCAGCTCGGAGTCTCTCTCTCTCTCCTACTCATCACCACCCGACAACCCGAGCACACCAGGTAACGAACACAAAGCATGTTATGTTCCGATACAGAACTACTAAGAAAATGATTAGATGAGATTAGACGAGACTGCAAAAGAAAGGCATGATTTTCATTTGAAGGAGATTGTTGTGGATAGAACAACTGGAGTCATTGATTGGCGTCAAACCACTTCATTCATTACTCAACCTCAAGTCTATGGAAGACAAAGAAAAAGATAGCATCATACACTTTTTGGTTGGTGATGCTTCTAATTCTCAATATTTATCTGTCTGCCCTATACCCGAGGTAGGTGGGCTTGGTAAAACAACACTTGCCCAACTTATCTTCAATCATGAAAGGGTGGTTCAACACTTTGAACTAAGAGTTTGGGTCTGTGTTTCTGACTATTTTTCTTTGAAGAGAATGACAAAAGCTATCATTCAATCAGCTTCCGGAGATGATTGCAAGGATATGGAGCTTGAGTCACTACAAAGAAGACTTCCAGATATTAATTTAAGGAAAAGGTATTTGCTTGTTTTGGATGATGTGTGGGATGACAACCATGACAATTGTCAGAGGTTGAAAAAACAAGAATGGCTCTCTATCAAAGACAGCAATCTATGGAGTTTACAGGATGAAAACTCTGTTATGCAAGCATTAAGATTCAGTTACTTGAACTTACCCGTACAACTAAGACAACGTTTTGCATTTTGTGCAATATTTTCCAAAGATGAAGTGATAGGCAAGCAATTCTTGATGGAACCTTGGATGGCGAATGAATTCATTTCATCCAGTGAGACATTGGAAGCTGAAGACATTTGTGATCAGGTATGGAATGAATTATATTGGAGATCGTTTTTTTTCAAGATATTAAGACGGATGAATTTGGAAAAATTCGTAGTTTCAAGATTCATGATCTTGCTCAATCCGTTACACAAGAAGTCTGTTGCATAACAAATGACAATGGTAAAACTAGTGTCCCAAGAAGGACCCGCCATATCTCCATATATTGGCAAGACTTCTTTGAGAAAAACAATTCAAAGCAATTGCATCAAGCCAGATCGTTGAAGTCTTATCTAGTAGCTCTAGACAGTCAACATCGCCATTCGTATGCTGGCCAACTCCTTCCGCTTCATATTCTGAAATGTTACTCTTCCTAAATCCATATGCAAGCTCCGAGATTTGCAGGTGTTGAACTTGGAATATTGTTACTATCTGAAAATGTTGCCAGACCACTTGAAACAATTAAAAGCTTTGCAACATTTATATCACCTGGAAAGAGTAACAAGTGTGGCAGATGCTGAAGAAGGCAATATGGGGAATAAATACCTTCATCATTTATTCTTGTCATGTGATAAAGATGAAGAATCAAAATTACAAGCAAAAGACTTACGTCATGTGGTGATTGTTGACTGCAAAAATTGTTCAAGTCGTCCGCCACTAGAAAAATTGCCATCTCTAAAGAGACTTGAGATATCTAATATCAAGCATGTAACATATTTAGATTATGAGACTTATGACAACAGAGGAGGTTTCATGGCTCTACAATTATTGATCTTGGGAGAAGAAAATATAACTGCCTTGCAATCCTTAACTCTATCCTGATTGGTTGGGAAATCTTGTCTTTCTTGACTCACAAGTTATTCAGAACTGCCTGAAGCTGACGTTTCTTCCAGCGAGCATCCGATCCCTTTGCAATTTGACATCTTTGTCAATTGGCGTTTACCCAAAGCTATCTAATAGCTCATGTTCTGAAAATTGATCACACTCGGTTATGTTACTCTGATTGGCTTTATCCATACTTTCGGATCAATAGAGAAGGTGATATAGTGGATACTGTCTATTACTTTTTCATTCTTTCCAATCATGGTTTGAAAATTCAGATCTTTTAGAGTTATCTAGTTAGAGAAGATTTCAAGGATTTTGAAACAAAATTAAGCATTTTCGTATGGCTACTCAAAACTCTACTAATCCTATTTTATTCTCTCTATTCTATTTCATCCCATTATCCATTTAGGAAATTGCTCATGTGTGACTCATTGATTTTCTCCCTCACATGTTCTACTTCAGGACTAAAAATAACAAGGATGAAGCCAAAAACTCTTACCTTCACTCTTCTCAGCAATTGGTAGTCTATTCTATTTAAACTTGACATCTTTGATGTCTGCAGCTGAAAACTATGTTATGTTTTGTTTTCAGGAGTTTAAAGGACCAGAGATTCAATTGTTGGACCTTGAAATTAAAATGCTTGCTACAGGTAGTGCCTGAAGACTCCAATGACTTTTCTTCCGGCTGCATTTAAAATCAATTTCACAAAAATGATGTCACTATACATTGTTAAGAGATTTGTGTTGCTCCAAATTTTGCATGATTCCTTAATTTCCGTCTTGTTTTTTTGCTCTCTTTTTCCAAGTCAATGTTTGAAAAAGTGCATTTTGAGGGACCCTTGCCATTGCTAGAAAGATTTGAAGGGCTAAGAAAGAAGCAAATACAAATGTAGCTTTCACTCGGACTCCATTATATTAGTTCCCATCTTTTCGTTTCTTTTATTATGTTTTCTGCCCTTAGAAAAAGCCTTGAAATTGAGTGGCCGTAGCTTATTCTGTTTGCCTCTTGAAATGCTCCAATTCTATTGTTCCGGTTTCTTATTAAATGGTTGTTTTCCATTTTGTTGCCGTTGCAGTTTTAAAATAATAAAATGTGATCTTAAACAAGAGAATGTGTACTGTTCAGCCATCTTTTGTTAGAAATTTGAGTCATGTAATTTGCTTGGATGATACTAAACCTGTGTTTTTTATCTGATTTTAAACCAAGGATTTGGACATGCTTGTGTTTGTCTATCTGTGTGTTTGCATTGTTTTGAATTCCTGCAGATTCTAAACAGCTCTGGAAGAACCGGTATTAGACTTTTCTTGGGATGTATTGTTGGATGTTTGATATTTGTTCGTTGTTTCTAATTTATGTATGTTAACCTAAACAAAGTTAATAAAAATTTATACATCTTTTTTTTTGTTCATTACGGTATTACTTTCATTTAGGTTAACATACATAAATTTTGATTTTGAGCATATAACTTTGTTTAGGTTAACAAATACCTACATTTCAATTTTGAGTATATATATATTACAGCAAAATGTAATAATGTAAGAAAAATATTTTAGAATAGAAAAGAATAAGAGAGATTTTGACAAGAATTAAAGGAGAGAGATAATTTTATTGAAAAAAATTTTAAGAAAAAAAGATGCAATTACTAATTTTTTGATTGTCAATTACATTTCTATTAAAATTAGTAGTATCAAAAAATATTTTAAATTTAATATTATCAAGAAAAAATAAAAAAAAAATTATATAAGGACTAATGTGATTAATTTTTAAAATTTCAGGGATGAAAATGACTTACGTCTGAACTTTTTCGATTAACTTTATCTTTCGAGAACCAAAATGGAGATCGGGTTATCTTTCAGGGACGATTTTGACTATTTACTCTCTACAAATTTTATTATAAAATAATTAAGTTACAAAAAAATATCATTATTAGACATATTAGTCTCCGTTCAAAATAGAAAAATCAATCCGTTGAGTAACTTTCAAAGACTTCTAAAGTAATAAAAATTTGTTGTATTGTCTAAATTTAGACATTTACTCCATTTTTCAAGCAAAAGTATTGTCTAAATGATATTATAGTAAGGCCCCCTGATCATGTCGTAAGGAATTAAGTCTTGCAACATTTTTTATCCAACAGAAAACTGTCATAATACTGTTTCTTTCCAAAATGAAAATGATTTTGGGTAAATAATTATTAATAATCCGAGAAGAAAAAATTGAAATAATTGTGGAAATGAAAGATACGTAACACCAAGTTGGTCCTCGAAATAGTTGAGACATCGGATTTGGTCCTACAAAAGTTTAGTGACATCTATTTGGGTGTGCACTCAAGTGATTCTACATCTACTGTCATGTAATTTACATCTTAATCTGAATCTGAGACAAGTCATCCTAACTAATCAATGGCTCAAAGCCTCAGACTCAGTTTGAAGTTCTGAAAACAATCTAGCTGCTTCTAATGATCATTTCTCGTTCACAAGAGAACTTTTCCAACAACTTCTGTAGCATCGTGACCAGTATTTTAGCATTCCATGGAGGGAGCTTGTGAAACACCCTATATCTTCACCAGAAGGGTGACAACATCAAAGATAGCAAGAGTCCTGAAAATGCATCCCAAACCCCCGCCAAACATGAAGATAATTAAAGGCAAAAAAGGAGGATATGAATTGCATATAACAGTATGCCTAATACAGCTTTTGTTAGATGAGCATACCACCCTAAAACTCTAACATAGTATACAGCACTATACAGCACAAAGTGAAGGTACTATACAGCACTTATGAACCCATTAGGATCTTTTCAAAATAAATATATTATTCACCATTGTATGCTTCTTTTTTTTTTTTTTTACCTACGAAATACATATATGTCGTTTACAAACAAGTTCTTATTTCGTTGGTACTGTTTGTTAATACTTTTCTCGTTTGCACAATAAATTAGATTAGTAATAAAGTATAAAAACGTAAATTCTCTCCCCCCCCCCCCCCAAAAAAATAAAGCTTACATTGGTAAATATATATTTATTTTATTTATTTAAAAAAATAATCCGGACCAATCACTGGCTTAGACAATATTACATATAACATCCATATGTATATTAAAATATACAATAAACTCCCTTATACCTTAAGTTTGTATGACACTTGGTACCCCTATAACACTAACCACTCTTATAAACAGAACATTAACTTCCTCAAAGGGAAGCTCAAACCATAAGAATAAAAAGTTAAGGAGCAATGTATGTAATATCATCTAACCTCAAGGATAATCATTTTAAGACACTTGGTAGAAAGAAAAATGGGAGAAATTACCTCCAATAGGCAACATGGCTTGAACCTTCAATGCTGTTGTTCCACTCCAAGCATATCCTAATCATATGCAAAAAACAAAATCAGGTTAAGAAATTCTTAATAAAGGTAGAGCAAAATGAAATTGTAAGTTCTAACCTCTTCCAAAACAATTAGTGGTAGTGTTGACACCATTCCTGCAAATACAAGCAAAAGACTTATCCAAACTTTGAAACCCACACAACCCTCCACTGTCTTCACAGTTCCTACAATCATCAGTGTCATAGGAATAATTATACACCAATGATATCCCAAACTTCCATTTCATAGGGTCTCCTTGATCCACAAACTCATACACTGAAGCATAAGAGGAGCATTGAAGCTTAGGAAGATCCAAACCTAAACCTGCATTGGCCTCATAATCATAGACACAACAAGTGTTGATTGGTGCATGTTGTGGCAAACCAATGCCATTCACTCCTTTACAAGAATACAACCCTCTACAAACTCTTGTACCTGAGCCTGTGTCGCACAAATCTTCCTTTGGGTCAAAAACTGGAGAAGTTGTGGAGCAACCAAGGAGAACAAAGATGTTCTCTTTGCCAAGGCTAAAAGGGCTTCCACTATCAATGCCAAAGCTACCAGAGTTTTGCATTGAGGAACAGTTTGACATAAAAGGGTCATTGACCATCATGGTGTTACTAGGGTAGTCTATGGAGGAAATGGTGTAGGTGCCAGTCCTAGTTGAGAACAAAAGGGTTCCATGGTTGCAGCTTATGAAGCTTGAGAATGCAGGGTGGCCACAACCATAACCAGTTCCAAAGGGGTATTTGACTGGTATTGTGCCACATGTGGTTTGACATGTGGTGTTGTTGACAGAGATTATTGGTAAGGCAGCATTAGCATAGGAATTTTGAAGGAAGAAAAGAAAGAGAGAAATGGTTATGATTTTGAAGGGTGATGTTGGAGAAAGTGACATTGGTGAGGGTTTTGAAGGGTTGAAGTAAGGTTTTTGGTGTTGGTAAAGTGATGTGAACAAGGGTCTTCTTTGGAGTGGTTTTGTTGCTTTTTCTTCTTCTTGGTCTTTTTGACTTTTAGTTGTTCCAATGGATGCTCTAAGGTACTGTTTTGTTTTGAATGTAGATAACAACTATCAATAACAGTGTCCAGTTTTTTTATTCTTAAAAAGAAGGGACTGAAGGGTAGGTTAAGTAATAAATTGGGTGGGAAATAGCTAGCAAGTTAAGAGGTATGGATACTTTTCTGATTTGTGGTATTTGCGTGTCCAACACATTTTGGATACGACATTTATGGATACTCGTTCGATACATGTGTCTAACTGTGTCTTAATAGAAAATAAAAAATTCTTCTCTTAACATTTTTGGACATACCTAAATACTATCAAATATCAATATTTCCAACCTTATTGTTAATGTATATTCTTGAAATGAATATAGAATATTATATATAATTAAAAAAATAAAAATAATTAAAAAATTAATTTATATTTTAATATTAATAAAATATCAAAATATTATTATAATTTATCCAAAAAATTTTATATATATATATATATATACACCGTGTTCTCTATTTTATAAAAATTTTAAATTAAAAATTTTAAATTTGCATATTTTGTGTCGTGTCATGTCCAATGTCTGTATATCATAGCTAGCAAGCAAATACAAGTGTTATTCAAAAGTTAACATATTAAAAAGTTTTCAAACAAGTGTTATTCAAAAGTTAACATATTAAAAAGTTTTCAAACGTACCTAAAATACTGATATTCTAGTAATTTTAACGGTTGATTTTAATTAATATTATATATATTATATAATATAAAATTGATTTTAAATATATATTATATATTAAATAAAAATTGATTTTTCCTAAGAAGAGAAGGCTTTTATTATACTAAATTACCAATACAACTATCCCTCTATCACCATGCACAAAAAATCTGAGTTATGTATGTTATGTTTTATTTTTCCAAGAGGATAATAACCGTTGGATATAGGAGGATCCCGGAGACCCCCACTGAAGAGAAATCCAAAGGTGAATATATCTTCTTCCCCCATGTGTACAAGTGTATGTCCTGTACAAGGAAGGGGCCTCGTGACAAAACTAAAACGAACTACCCTTCAAACTCATAATGCATTTTAAACATTTCAAGAAACACATCATCACATTGAACTACTTTATACACAAAATATATAGTTTATATATATTTACATTTTTAGACATCCCCTCCCTGTCTACCCCCAACAAAACAAAAATGGCCCCAATACAGACACCAAAAAAGAAGGCCTCATGGATGGATAGATAATTAGATATTAGATACATCATATTCTGTAAGATTAGAATAAAGAGTGCATGGAAATCAGGAAGGAGACCACTTTCCAACAGCAAGCCATTGAATGTTTAAAGATTTCTTTCATGTGGTTCAAGCCAAGGAAAGCCCAAGAAATCAAACACCTCCTTCTCCGTATCAAATTTCAAACTTGCAATACCTTTTGCACCCTGCAAAACAAATTTGCATCAGAAGTCAACCTTGCAAATGACGATGCAATTGTTAGAACTGAAAAGGGGTGAAGGAATCGAAGCCATACCCGTTTGCCTCCAGAACCCTGAGTAGCTGGAAACAAGCCTGTATCATCAAGCCGAAATCCTTTAGATTCAGCAAGCAGTCTCAACCTGCATCAAGCACGAGGGGAAAAAGCACACTATTCGTATGATATAGAAACACAATCTGCACCAAAACGCCAAAACTTCAGAAATGGAAAGTTATCTGCAAGGAGAAGCATGCATACCTCCTATTTAATACGTCGTTTCCTGTCCAAGCTATTAGTCCAAAAGCATATATGTCCCTTGGGTAGACCTGCCAAAACATTAAAATCAATAGTGTACACTTGAGACGTTTAAAGTTTGCATACACTTATAGTTGGCTAAGCAACAAAGCATAACCAGCAACAGGATAGAAGACAATACCCTATGTTTAATTTGCAACTACTAAATATTTAACAAAAATTTAGAAATTGAAGACAATACTAAAGTTTGAATAGTCATTGTAGATCCAAAAAAAAACATGGCATGGCAGCAGCACATATGCAACAACAAATTACAGAATGACAAATCCTGGAAAAACCACAATGTTTTGACACTCATGAGCCTCCATCAGAGAATACACGAAAAGATGCCATCAATTACCTTTAAATCAATTCTATGTCGCAACTCCCGTCCAGGATAAGTGCAAAAGCCAAAGTAAGTGTCAACACCAGAGTCAGTACCCTGTTCACATAGTGAAATGTTAACAAAGAAACTGAGCAACAGATATAAAGAAACACGTAACATATGTAAAAACAGAAAATTATCAGATTTATTTTTCAGTATGTAGATCTAGACATAATTATTTTAAGATTCTAGAAAAGATTTCACCAGCCTCGCTGGTTGTATATCATAATTTAGTGGGTGAAATCAGGACAAACGGCCTGTCAAAGGCCGTGGGCCTGGCCTGATAAAGAATTGCAGGCCTAGAATCATGTTAAAGCCTATTTGTCTTAAAAGGTCAAGCTTAGGCTTGTCAAGAGGTCTACGAAACTTGTCAGGCCTGTTTGAAATTTGTGTATGCATATATTGTTTTCACCAAATTACCAAAAAAGGGGAAAATATATTGTTTTCACCAAAATGTTGTAAATGAAATTTGAAATCAAAACCTTTATGTTAAACACTTGACTACCAAATCTCTTTAATAAATATATGATTCTTTTTTATTTGTATCTCATTAGTTGTTAGGCCCTTTCAAATTTTTAGAACAATTTAGATTTTTTTTTTGTTAACAAGCTCGTTAACAGGCTTCAGGCCAGGTCAAGTATTCAAACAGGCCAAGCTCAGGCATTTAGAAAAGCCTCTAGCAAGCTACAGGCCTAGCTCTGGCCAAATAGCTGCAATATAGGCTGTTAGCAGTAAATTCTTACCTATTTCCATCCCTAAATTCATCTCAAACAAATATCATATTTTTCCTCTTTCCTCTTTATCTTTGCAAAGTTGTTCACTTTCAAAATTCATGTACTTTTAAGGTATAAAAATCACACACACACACACAAAAAGAAGTTGAGATGTAAATAGCCCAACTCCCAATTTACAGCTGAAGAAACACGTCGTTTTTTGTTTTCTTGATGTAGAAGAAAACTTGCTTTCCCTATATTCAATCATATACAACACCCCCCACCCCCCCCCCCCCCAAAAAATTAAAAAAACACACACACACACTCTCCAAAAAAAAAAAAAGAAGATATACTTCCTGTGTTGTGAAAGAAAGCTTAAATCTACCAAACTAAATTCCTATTTGTAGACAACAAATAATGCAAACATTACCTCTTCGCTATGAGTACTGAAAACTAAATCCTCTCTCAGGAAATCAATATCCTTTAAACACTGTACAAACTTTGGCAAAAATCCTTTGTGACTGCAAGCCATAAACATATCTACTGAGTCTCTAAATATAAATAAAGAGGTTTACGCATGCAAAATGAAAGAGTAGTGCAGAATTTCACTCAAATCAAATTCTCCTTCTCATGTAGAGAGTAATGTTTATCTTTCTCCACAAAAGAATTAAAAAATAGCATGACTTAAACTAACTATTTAAAAGTTCAGGACAAAGTATTCAAGCAGTAAAGAAAAAGTGTGTTCAAATTTAAACCAAACTTATATGAAGTAAAAGGAATGCTAGCCCCACCTTTGTCCATCAGGATGTGTTATAATAACATCAATGTCACCACAAGTAGCCTTCCCGCGCCTATATGATCCTCCACAAACAATAATAACCTAAACAATATGATCACCATAACCAAGTTTTGGATATCATGCTTCAATTCAAAATGAGGGACCATCAAAAAATCATATATCAGTCTGTATGAGTATATAGGAATTATCTACAAACTCCGTGTGTGTCTCATACTCAGTCAAGTAAAAGAATTTTAATGCTCACCCCAGGCAAAACTTCCTCCCCAACTTTCTGCAAAATGCGCTCCATCTCTTGAACCTATCAGATCAAAAAGAGTATAAAATACTGTTTAAAAGTTATTTTTTATTCTTTTCTTTCAGAATCGAAAATAGCATCAGACCTCATGGCGTGGAATTCGTTGCCTGATATCATCAAAGTATTTCAACCCTAACTTTTGTGCATTTGTAAGTGAATCATCATTCCTTAGATCATCTAATGTACGGTGTCCTTTCTCATACAATTTCAGTGCTGTGGCAGGACCAATACCCCATACTTCTCCAAATAAGGATATTGTCCGCACCTATGATTAAATAAGGTTAAAGAAGAGAAGGCAGCATGCTCAATAAAATGCCAAAGATATACATGTTATTATTATATTTAAGAATATCTGGCATGGCCTTTTAGTCTATTACACATGCACTATATATATACCCAAACAAATAAAGTACACATTAGACAGAACAGAAGTCAAAACCACAATTAGCTGAGAAGACTGAATTTAAGCATAATTCAAGAAATTGTAACCAATCATAATTACAGACTTCAGTAACAGGATGGTTAGTTATAAAATATCGCATGAAAAATTTGTGCGTGAAAATGTTTGCATATAATTATTTTGAAATAAATAAATAAATAATGAGATAATATTTTAAATATGTAATCAAACAAGGATCATGAATAAAAATAAATATGGAAGATCAAGCTTAAAAAACAATGAATTCTGCATACAATTTTTTTTCAGGGATCACAAAATAACCTGAGTCTGCAGTTAAAATACCTTCTCATCAGTTTCAAAGTGTTCCAGTTTGGATAACTTCCCAGTAGTTATTATCTCCTGAACCTGCACATATTAAAACCAAATGCTTAAGCTTATTACTTGACCAACAATAAAAGAACGTCGATATTACCACATTAATACTGAATTTGTCTTCTTAGATGGTTCACCAAAATAACTAGACAAAATATACTTCTTTATTCCAACAATAATAAATAGCATCTGGTAGAATATCACGTAAGAGAATATCACGAATGATAAAAAAATCATATGCTAGATGATATTTTTCCATTAGAGATTGCTTGCATCTGAACAAGGAAAATTTAGTGGGAAAGAGCAACAACAAAGTTATTGCAATATAAGATACCAGCCACTTTATCCGCACAAAATGTGTAGTCAAGTATCACTTACATGATCTTTCATTGATTTTCCAATAGAAGGCAGGTCTTTGATCTGGTCTGTGCTTTCAATTTTAAACGGCAACTTCTCAATCACTGCAATAGCCTTGTAATAGCTGAAGGATCTCCGATCATCACCCAGTGCTTTCAAAATCATTAAAACGACAAACAAGAACTTCAGAATAACAGAAGTTAAATAAGATAATAACCTGTAGAATTTATATGACCACATCTCACCTCTATATATGTTAACAAGTTTTCCAAATATCTCTGTTATATTCTTGTTGAGGTCAGGTGGACAGTATGGCAAGGATGACTGCAATGCCCTCCCATTGTTAGAACAGTTTCAACAGGAACAAAGAAACATAAAATGTATAATGTCAGCATTTGCAATATTATCCATTTTGTCAACAGGCAGGAATGTGCATGCATATTTTGAAAAAAATATTAGCACTGGCTCTTAAGCCAAAATTATGGAATTTTAATTTGTTAGAACTTAGGTCATTTTAACTTAAAGAGCTATTACATGAAAGTTCTGAGTATATTTTAATGAAATAATCTAGAAATGCAGGCTTTTAGATCTTACTGCCTCACTTTCGGACTCAAGACTTTTATGTCTTGTGTTTGCATAATTAAAACTGTCAACTTCAGCAGGACTGCCTGTCGTGCTTGTGGATGAAAGTGGAGCATTTTCTGTTTTATTTTCATTACTTTTGAGATCTGCAACCTTTGTTTCTTCAGAAGATAACTTGATCTTTTTACTCGGTGATTGCTGAGAATCACTTGACAAGTTTCCATAAGTTGGCTTAGAGTTCAAAGGCTTATGAGGAATATCTGCACTTTGAGGATCCAACTTCAGCTCATACATGTCCTCAGATAGTTTTTCCCCAGATTTCAAGCTGTCCTCCAGCCATTGGTAAAGGATAACTTTCTGCAGCAAGCATCATTAACCCTTAAAATTAAAGATGACAAATTCTTCATTCTAACACAAGCATAGCAAGCTATGTTCTTTAATTGTGATTGCAATGCAACAACAAACCAGTATGTCCCAATGTCATACACAACATCAAGGTAATACATTTAAAAATAAATAAATAAATAAACAAAAGGAGTTCAGCTGAAAACATGAGTAAGCCCTTCAAATAATCAGAAGTTTACTTGGTCCTTCGAATATGCATTTGACATCAAATTGATCATCAATTTATATATTACCAAATTGGTCAAATTAGTCCCAAAGATATATGAGACATCTAATTGTCTCTTCACTATCAATCTGTTACATTTCTCCATAAAATTAGACCAAAAAAACATAAAATTGGTCCTTGATGAACAGAAAATTGATTATTAAAGGACCATCTTGATGCTGCTGACACAAATGAGCATCAATGTGTTGCCCCACGTACATTTGGAGGGCCATATTGAGCGATAAGTGTTCACTCCACGGTTCACTCAATCACTATATTCACATGGTCCCCATTGAAACTACAGTAAACTCAAACCACTTGCTGTAACTTACATGTAATTAAAAAAAGGAAAAGGTTAAAATAGCTAACCCCCTTAAAACGTGATAAACGCTCCTTGTCCAGTTCTTTGAGAAGAGTATGAGAGTCCATTGCAAAAACATGAGTGACCCGTCTGGAGAGGCGCTCCTCAATCACACCACCCATTTGCACCAACCTCTGCTTCCAAACCTATGAAAAAGAAAAGAAACAAACATGCTTTGCCATTGAAAATGGGGGATGATTGAAACATGGAAAGTAGGGGTTTCCAAAATGAGGATTTTGGGGGTTGTAAATTACCTGCAACCGACGTGGTTGGACTCCTTTGGGGACGAAGAAAACCACCATTCCTGAAAACATTCCATCAGGTTCTGACTCGGAGGAAGGGCTTCGCTTCTTCTTTGGTTTTGTTTTTGGCGCCATTTTTGCATGCGGTGTTGGCTTGTTCGGTGGTGTTTGTTTTTGTTTTATTTGTCTTTCGTCTTCTAGCTTCTTCAAGACGCCATGAACTTGGGAGTGTGAATGAGTTGTGAGTTTGGGGATGTTATTTGGATGCAACTCATATGTATCAGCATTTGGTGCAACCTCATACGTGTTGTTCTACGTACTCCACACGTGGATTTCCTTTTTTCAATTTTTTCCCTGTGCTGTTAAGATGGGCCAATCGCCAAAGGCCCAGCCCCATTTGTGCCGATTTCAATGCAATGAAAAAAATAAAATTTAAAATCTCAGACCCATTGTTTTTGAAAGAAAGAAAGAAAGAAAGAAAAACTAAACCAGTAGAAAAAGTACACAATTATTTTGATGTAAATAAAAATTCTACCACCTGAATCAGAATCATGCAATTAATATAACAGATAAACTTAAGTGCAAAAATTCACTAAATAATTAAAAGGAATAATAAAGTTTATATCTAATATAAATAATATAATAATTTTTATGTATAATTCAAAATAAAATGCAAATAATACTTAAAAAAAACTACCCATTTAAATTTTTTATTTAACTAAATTAAAATAATACATCTTATATTCATACGCTCATATATGTTATGTGTTTTTTTTTGTTTATTCTTTTTTTTTTTTTGAAACAAAGGAGCTCAACACAAGAGTGGAGCAAAACAAGAAAACAGACATAAATTAAACACAACTAGGTAGCACCACACAAAGCAAAAACATATCCCGCTGTCATTTTCGGCATTGCCATCAACAACAAAAGGGATTCTGATACTTCCACTCCTCAAAATTCTGAAAAGATGCAGTAATGGTATCTTCTACACTTTTTCCTGCATTCTGAAAAAGCCTCCTATTCCTCTCCATCCAGACGTTTCACACAATGACAAAGAAGCAAATTAGCCATTTCTTTCGCTCTTCCTTTCTCGTAGTTACACCTGTCCAACTGTGAAAATGTTCCTTTACAGTACCAGGAAATGACCACTTCCTATCAAAGTGATTCAGCCATGCGCATCATACCTGCCAAGTAAATTCACACCCAAGAAACAAGTGATAAACATTTTTAGCATCCTTACTACATAGAGCACACATGTTGTTGTCATGACCAATTATCCCAAACCGGCACAATCTGTCTTTTGTATTCACTCTGTCTATCAAGACAAACCATATAAATAGCTCCACTCTTGGCGGAACTAATCCTTTCCAAATAGAATTGGTAAAACTATAATTTGTTATGTCCTCTGGGAGCGTATCCTCCTGCAATACCTGCACAAAGGAGTTAGTAGAAAAAACACCTTGTTTATCAAACTTCCACACAATCCTATCCTCCCTGTTTGGCACTAATTTAACCACTCTCAGAGTTTCATGTAATTGATTCAGAAGTTCCAACTCCACTGGAATGGCTCACGCCTCCATTGGAAGTTCCAAACCCAATCTAACCCGTCCCAGAACCCGCAGACCCCAATGACACATCCTTTTTGCATTGAAATCGAGAAGAGCCTTGGAAACCTATCCTTTAGGGGACCACAGTATAGCCAGACATCCTCCCAGAAACGCGTTCTTCTCCCATCTCCAACCTCCATGGACAACCCATTTATCATCTTCTCTCTTACATGTTGTTCCTTAATCTATAGCTGACATATATCCTTCCAAGGACCTCCTTTAGTGGGCAATGTCTGGGTGGATAATAGCTTGTTAGGATTGAGATTATTACACGAACACACCACCTTCTTCCACAGCGGACAATCCTCCTTTGAGAACCTCCACCATCATTTAAACAATAGCGCTGTGTTACGTATCATAGCATCTCCAACACCTAACCCACCTAGCCTTTTGGCACCTGAACCACTTCTCATCTAACCAATGCCAAGCCATTCCTTCCATCCTCTCTACTCCACAAGAATTTTCTCTGTAGTGAAATCAACTTTTCAGCAACAGCTTTCGGTCATCTTGTACAAGCTTAAGTAGTATATTGGCAAACTATTTAAAACAGCTTTGATGAGCACCAACTTTCCTGCTTTATTAAGCACCTTCGACTTCCATAAGCTTAGTTTTTCCTCCACCTTGTCTATTATAGGCTTCCAAGTCTTGACTAACCTCGAATTAGCTCCTAGAGGGATTCTAAGGTACCTGATTGGCAGAGCCGCTTCCTTACACTCTAACAATCTGCACATACGTCTCACCCACAGTTGGTCACAATTGATTGGGATTAAACTGGATTTGTCGAAATTTATGCTTAACCCCGACATTAGTTCAAAGCAACGCAGTAGTCTCTGATAGTTCTTCACAGTCTCTTCCTCCGGCGGACAAAACAATATAGTGTCGTCGGCGAACTGAAGGTGCGACAATTCTATATTGTCTCTCCCAACCAACAGAGGAGATATACGGCCATTTCTAACTGTCTCTCCGACCATTCTATGTAGTACATCAACCACAAGTACAAATAAAAAAGGGAATAGTGGATCGCCTTGCCTCAAACCCCTTTCCATCATGAATGGCTTCGTCGGTGAACCATTTACCAACACAGACATAGAAGAAGTACTGACACACTCCATTACCCACTCCCTCCATCTTCGACCAAATCCCATCTTCTGCAACACAATGTCCACAAAGCTCCACTTTACTCTATCATAAGCCTTCTGAAAATCTAGCTTGATGATTGCCGCTGCCTTTTTCCTTAATTTGAGCCACTGCACAGTTTCACACGCTATAAGTGCCCCATCATGTATTTTGCGGCCCTTGACAAACGCACTTTGAGTCTCCCCGACCAGCTCTGGCATCACTGCTCTCATCCTCCTAACTAGCACCTTCGAAATCACCTTATAAACACAACCAACCATGCTAATCGGGCGGAAGTCTTTGATTTCTTTAGTCCCGCCGAACTTAGGAGCCAACGTAACCCATGTGATATTAGAGTCTTTAGGTAACCTAGCTGTCTGAAAGAAAGCAATCACAGCAGCTGTAAACTCAGTCCCAATTTCTTCCCTGCACCTCTTTATGAAATTCATATTGTACCCATCACTGCCTGGTGCTTTAGACGATTCACAGTCCCAAACTGCCTCTCTAATCTCCTCCACTGATGGTAATACCTCTAAAGCCATAGCATCCTCTTCAGATATCCTTGCCACCAGCCCATCTCTGAATCCCACCCTAGCAGACTTCTCTTGATGATACAATTGCCTATAAAACTCTCGGATAGCAATCTTTATTCTAGCTGAGTTTCTAATCAGTCTTCCATTAATAACCAAAGCATCAATTCTGTTATTCCTCCTCCTTGAAGAAGCTATTTGGTGGAAATACCTGGTGTTCTTGTCCATATCATTCGCATGCTTCGATCGTGACATTTGTTTCCAGTGTAGCTCTTTTCTAACATACCATCTCTCACAACAAGTCACCAACGCCTTCCTTCTTGCCTCCACTGTTCCATCATATGTCCCACTGCTTACCATGTCATCTATCTTCTTTATCTCATTCTCAAACTGCAGGATTTTGTTATCCATGTCACCAAAGTTGTCCTTGTGCCATCTTCTCAAAGGAATTGTCAAGGCCTTCAATTTGTCTGTGAAATCTACATCTCCCAAACCCCTCCATTCCTCTTTGACCATTCTTAGAAAATCTTCATGGGTAAACCATGAGTTAAGACTTCTGAACGGTCTTGGGCCGCCTCGCATCTTTGTATCTTCCACAATCATCGGGCAGTGATCTGACAAACCCCTTGGTCCTCCTTTTAGTCGAGTCTCTGGAAACTCCTCAATCCATTCCAGGCTAACCATTACTCTATCAATCCGGCTACATGAGCTCCCTCTAAACCAGGTATACTTGCGATCATTAAGCGAAAATTCTACTAAGTGCATATCTTGTATCCAATTCTTGAATTCTTCAGCAGCTCCTGGTAATCTATCCGCCCCCTTTCTTTCCTCCACCTGAACAATCTCATTAAAGTCTCCCATAAAGCAGCAAGGGACCTGATATAATCCAGCAATATAACTTAACTCCTCCCATAAAATCGTCTTCTCGTCTCTAGCATGAGCGCCATAAACCAAGAAAAACGCGCAATTAAAGTTATTCTTCAACAACACACCTTCGATGCACATCCACCTCTCCCCTTTATAACAGTTATGCATTTTAAACATACTTTCATCCCACATTAAGAGCAGCCCACCCGATGCACCATCAGACGTCACATATTCCCATCCCACACTATAGCACCCCCAGAGACATACTACATCAAATCTAGTTACAACATGCCTTTTAGTCTCTATCAACCCTAGCATATTCAAGTTATTTTTCATCTTCAAATCCTTTATCATTCTCAACTTCCCATCCCCCCTCAACCCCCTAACATTCCATGAGCTAAAAATCATTTTAACAAATTATTACACACCTTATTTTTGTTTTTGGGTCTGCATCGTCTTGCTTTCGCCCTTTGTTTTGCCATTCCTCTTTTCTGAGCATTCTCTTCATTCTGAGCTTGGAGTATCGCCATAATATCCTCTTCTTGGTCGTACAAAATTGCACCAGATTCCACCGCCAATTCCCATGTCCTTTTGTTCTCTGTCATTTGCTCCTCCGCTTTAGAACACTGGTTATCACCCGATCCGCTATCATGTTCACTATCCAAGCTATTCATTATAGACGTTCCAGCTTTGTCCCTATCCTTCTCCGAATCTTTCCTGCCTATCATATCACCTCGATGTTTATGACCAACACTTTCATGATCTACACAGTGCTTTGACAAGGTCGTATTTCCAATTTCACTACCAGCGTCGTTTTCGCCCTCTGTACTTGTTTTTTCAGTATCATCCCCTTCATCACTAGCATCCCCAACCCCTCCAAGCATATAGGAATCCTCACCATCATCCCTAGAGCACCTTGTGACCATTCCTTCGAGCTCCTCCACCACTGCTTTCCTTGCGTTCAACTTATCCCAGACTACCGTCTTCTTTCCGGCTTCATGGCTTTTCGGCGCCGACGCACCAGCACCTCCGTCCACCACAATCGCGTCATCTTCAGCCGTGTCCATCATCGCGTTTGATCGTTGCGGGCAAACACCAAGCTAGAGCCTCCAAGCGCTGGTCTCGCCGTTCGCCACTCACTCTTCTCCATTGCGCCAGGTCCGCGGGCTACCGTGCAGAGCCACGAGCTCATCTCCATAAGGTTCCTTCCAAGCAGCTGCGCAAGGATCGGGTACCTTCTCCCCCCCTGAAACCCTGCGTCACCCGACCCAAATCAGTTTGGAGTGGCCCAGATTTCCGGAACGCGCCTCCTGTCTCAGCGCTACCTTGGTTCGGGCCTGATGAAAATTGTTGGCCCAATTGCAGAATCATACCCCTATTATAATAACTGGTGTATCTGGCCCAATCTTCATGTTTTTTGTAATTTATTTTTGTCATTTTTCTCCTTATGGCTCCCTCATCCAGCCCACTTACATTGTTTCCACAAAGCCCAGACCTGTTTCTTTTTTAATCCTCTCCATCACTCATCATGTCGTATCCCATCAAATTAGCTCTGTCTTTAATTCCTTGTTGATACGAATCGGCCGTTACCATTTTCAATAAGTTGATTTTTGAATTGGCATTATTCCACTCATTCAAAATTTCTTATGAATTTACTATTCTGCCCTTGTCATCTTCCCTTTCCCTCATCACCATCATTGCCAACTCCGCTACCTGGTCCCTGCATTCCGGCTCATCTAATTGGCTTGCTTGATCTATAGCCATAACTTGAGAGTGGCTTGTTGCATCGTTATCTCGTTTTTTGCTACTTGTTTCACTAGCGTTAATCTTTTCCGGCTTACACGCTGCACTATATGTCTCTTCACCCACCTCTTTTACCAACACGTCAAAATCACTTAGTCCAATTGTAAGATGTATCCATTCGTTGATAACATCCAATACACATGTATCGATTTGTACGCGTCCGACACTAAAGAAATTGCATGATTCTGTCAAATTATCACAACCCACCACTTCACCCCATTGACTTCCGATGATATTGAAAGTGTTCACCGACCAGGAATGTAATGGAACTCCATAACATTCTAACCATACTCTCCTAGTTTCACTTCGCTCCGCCTCCTCCCATCTCCAAACACTATGGAAGAGTTGTAGCAGACTGTTCAATTTAAACGTGTAGGTTTCTTCTGCGCTTTGCACGCAGTCAAACGTCAAAAGAGCTTTATACGCACCGAGTTCTCGTATTTGGACAACTTGAGGCAGGATTTTCGCGATCTTATCTTTCATAGATTTAAAGTCAATGGCTTTTGTCGTCCCTCTTACTAAACTTCTCTGCAGCCACTCCAAGTTATCTTTTGCCACCGCTACTTCAATCTTTTTGGTCCACCCGTTTTCATGTGGGACTTGTTCTTTTTTCTCCTTCCTGACCTCCGTTATATTCTGACGTGCATCATGAGTCTCTTCGTCTTGTTGCCTCCGAACCGTCTTGTTTTGGATGTCATCTCCTTTCTGTGCCCTCTTCGTATCATACACATCTGATATCCTCCGGTACTTCGCTTCCCCTACAAATACAACTCTTCCTCTCAACCTCAACCGATTCATTTCTCTGATTGCCTTCAATGCTCCTCCCTTCGTAGTATATCGTATGAACGCAAAAATGTATATATTATCGCCTTTTTGTTTACGCGATAAATATATGTCATTGATGTGTCCAGTCTCTTTCTTCTTTTACGTCTTTTTTTCCTTTCTCTTCTCTTTTATTTTATTTTCTTTTCTTTAGGATTATTAATATCATCATCATCATTATCTATTTTTTTATTCTATTTTTCTTTTTTTTCTATCTCAAAAAACAACAATAATAAGAAGAAAAAAAGTGTATAGCAAAAACGAAAAGCAACCAAAAAAATAATAAGCCAAATAAATTCTTGTTAAGAAATTGTTGCATCAAGTCCAAAACCTTAAAAAAAATTTTAATTAAGAAATTTTAATATCAAATTTAAGATATTTTTGTGTCACAGCTAAAAAATTTTGATACTATTTTTCTATTTTATGTTTTTACAACAACTCCTCCCCCTTCTTGTTATTTTTATAATTTTTGTATTACACTTTTATAATTTTTTTTTGTTTCACTTCTAAAAAAATTAAAAAAAAAAAGAAAAACAAGGAATAAAACGAAAGAATTATGCAAGTTTTTATTTCTTTCTTTAGTTTATCCTTTGAATTTAATTTTAATACACTATTAGTATAAAACAGCTTTACACATGCATCCAATTACGTAACATAATATTATTAAAAATAGGATAAAATATACTTTTATCCCTTATGTTTATTAAAAATTTTAAAAATACCCTTATATTTTAATTTATTTCAATTTTATCCCTTAAATTTTTAATTTTTGCATCAATTTTACTCTTCTTGCTAATTTTTTTCAGTTAACATTTTTCTTTCTAATTGTACCCATCCCTAAAATTACCACCATCATCGTCACACTCCTCTCTATCTCTCATCACTGCATTCATTTCTCATGAAAACGCCATTTTTACACTACTACTAGACTAAAATAGTTCCTTTTTCTCTCTGGTGCAAGCACCTGCTCCCATTACTTTTATCTTCTGCTGCCAAAGTATGCACTATACACTACTCTATCCCCATTTGTTTTTTGTTTTCTTTTGAATTTGTCATTGTTCTTCTTGAAAGAAGAAGAGAATCTTAAAGAATTAATGGAGTAATTTTTATTGAATGAGGAAAAAATGTGTACAAAATGAAAAGAAACCATGTTTTAATTCTAACAAAACTAATCCCTTTTTATACACTCACACTTGTTAACTATTCTTAAGGGGTATTAAATATTAATTGATGGGCTGCTACTGCTTTATTGGGCTGCAGTTGACTTATACTTTGGGCTGCTGCTCTCAATACTCTCTCTCCCCCTTCAAGCTCAAGTTGCTCCTTGGAACAACTTTGAGCTTATTTTTGAGCCTCTCATAACTGGTTGTTGACAAAGATTTTGTTAAAATGTCAGCAACTTGTTCAATTTCAGGAATATGTACAACCTGTAATGACTTGTTGTTGATCTTTTCTCGAACAACTTGGATATCTAACTGAAAATGCTTCGTTTTGTCATGTAAGACAAGATTTGTAGTGAGCAAAACATTGCTTAAATTGTCACAAAATATTGATGGAGCAGTAGTCAATTCTTCACCCATGTAATCTTTGCTTCACAGGCTGCTAGGCTTTCGAAATTCTGCCTCAGTTGAAGATCTACTTATAGTTGTTTGTTTCCTACAAGTCCAAGTAACCAAATTAGCTCTGAAGAATACACAATAACCCAAAATAGACCTCCAATCCTCTAAATCTGCTGCCCAGTCAGAATCAGAAAAATCATACAACCTATAGTCGTTGCATTTATGTAAGAGTAAACCATATTCTTGTGTTCCTTAAAGATATCGTAAAATCCTCTTTACATCCTTCCAGTGAGCAAGTAAAGGGCTGTGCATGAATTGAGAAACCTTCCTCACAGCAAAACTCAGGTCAGGCCTAGTGATGGTAACATATTGCAATGTACCTACCACAGATCTGAAGAGCTTCGAATCCTCAAATTGTTCTAAAATTGTAGACGGTAGCTGCAAAGAGGAGATCATAGGAGTAGGCATAGCACTTGCCGTACTCATTCCTAATTTAGACAGTAAGTCTTTAATGTATTTAGTTTGGGATAAATGAAGTTGTCCAATTTTAGTTTTATGAACCTCAATACCAAGAAAGTAGGATACCTCTCCCAAGTATTTTTGAGTAAAAATCTTGTTTAACTTTTGTATCATAACATCAATTTCATTCGAATCATTACTAGTGATGATAATGTCATCAACATAACATAGAATATAAATGACATAATGAGAGTCATGTTTGATGAATAAAGATGTATCAGACTTAGTACTAACAAAGCCAAAACTGTTTAGAGTATTGCTAAGCTTTAGAAACCATTCTCTCGGAGCTTGCTTGAGGCCATAAAGGACTTTATTTAATTTACACATTAAACTGTCAGAATCATGAGAGAAACCAATAGGTTGATGCATATAGTTCATGTAAATCACCATTGAGAAAAGTATTATTAAAATCTAATTGTCTTATAAAGCAGTCTTTTAATAAAGCTATACTTAACACAATTCGAATGGTGGAAGGTCTGATAACAGGACTAAACACCTATTCAAAATCAAAGTCTTCAGATTGGTGGAAGTCTTGAGACACCAATCTGGTTTTGTACTTTTGTATAGTACCATCGGGAAGAGCCTTTTTATAGTGAAAACCCATTTAGATTCAATAATTTTGGCATTTTGAGGTTTTGGCACAAGTGTCCAAGTATGATTTCTGATTAAGGCATTATACTACTCCTCTTTTATAGCATTTTTCCATTGAGGAATAGCTAATGCAGCACTAGGTGTTTTAGGAGGTGTTTTATGTAAAATGTTTAAATCAACATTACTAATTAAGGCTTTGGGTTTGGAATTTTCAGTTTTAGACCTAGTGAGCATGGGATGTTGATTTAGAGATTTAGAAGATATAAGAGCATCTGCAGATGTAGGAATGGGTGCAGAATTATTATTATTATTATTATTATTATTATTATTATTATTATTATTATTATTATTATTATTATTATTATTATTATTATTATTGATAGAGTCAATAGGTGGAGGCAGATTTGTATCCCAGAGACGAGAATAGGATGTTGTATTTCAATAGTAAAGTGTATGGAATTAGAATTAGTAGGAGTACTTAGATTATGACTACTAATATCGCTAGGATTACGATTTGTATACTGAATATTCGAAATAGAAGAACTGTGAGATGAAGAGCCTAAAACAGAACCTATACTAGGAATAAAATTGTTAAAAGAACTAGATTTACCAGAATCTCTAGAGGAGTCATTCTTATCAGTTTTAACAAATAGTTCCTTGTAAGAAAAAAAGGTTTCATCAAATTGAACATGTCTTGTGGTATAAAGTTTACCACAAGGTAAAAGGCATTTGTAGCTTTTTGAGTTTGGGGCATAACCAAGAAAGACACATTTATGAGATTTAAAATCTAACTTTGTTTTATTGTAAGGCCTTAAAAGAGGAAAATAGCTACTACCAAAAGCTCTTAGAGAAGTATAATCAAGGACAGTGTTAAACAAGGTCTCGTAAGGAGATTTGTTGTCCAAAATTGGAGTTGGGATGTGATTAATTAAGTTGCTATTAAAACAGCCTCATCCCAGAAAATAAATGGCATAGAGACTATAGATAACATTGTAAGACTCATTTCAATAAAGTGCCTATGTTTTCTCTCAGCCCTGTCATTTTGTTCTAGAGTGTAAGGACAACTAAACTTTTGAACAATACCTTCATTGGCTAGGAATTGACTGAACTGATAAAAAGTGTATTTCCCACCATTATCAGACAGAAAAGCTTTTATTTTGTGATTTGTAAGATTCTCCATTTGCTATTTAAACTGTTTGAAAGCTAACAGAACTTGAGATTTAGAGACAAGTAAAAAAAGAAAAGTATACCGAGAATATGCATCAATAAAGGTAACATAATAACGAAATTTTAAGTGTGATACAATGGGTGCTGGACCCCAAACATCAGAGTAAACAAGTTGGAGAGGTATATTGTAGACAGTAAGTGAGGAATTAAAAGGCAATTTATGCATTTTAGCATGCATACAGTTTTCACACACATCAGGAAACAAAGTATCTTTATTCTTATCCATGTCAATATTACAACTTAATAGAATTGTGAGTACAATTTTCTTTACTGTGTGACCAAGTATTTTATACCACAAGTCCAAAAAAACTTTGGAAGAAATAAAAGCACAAGGTTGTAAAGAATCTAGAGAAAAATTAGGAACAGTAACATTGAACAATCTATAAATGCCACCCTGTCTATGTCTTTGAAGAAGCACTTTGTCAATTTGCTGGCATTTAACAAAACACACATGAGCATAAAATTGAAAATAAACATTATTATCTTCAACAAATTTGGAGACATGGATAAGATTTTTGGTGATTTCTGGAGAATAAATTAATTGTTGTAATCTGAAATATCTATTAGAATCATAAGCATATAATAAAGAAGTACCAATTTTAGATATATGCAAACCTAAGCCATTCCCAATCTGAACTTGGTCAAGGCCTGAGTAATCTGAGAATGTGATAAACGAAGATGAATCAGGAGTAGTGTGGTGGGAAGGACCAGTATCTGGGTACCATGAGGAGTCAACAATAGATCCTGGAGTAGCTATGTAGGCAGTAGGATGATGAAAAGATGAAGGGGTTGGTGGTGGTGTAGTTGTAATGGAACTGGCTTGTGACAAATTAGAAGAGTTTGGTGAATTGGTGAAGGAGGTGGAAAAGGGAGTTTGAGAATTTTGTGATGGAGGAGGTATATGCTGGTTGAATTTGTTGAAACAATGCCAAGCAATGTGGTCAAATCTACCACATACCTGGCATTGTGGCCTATTATGATTGAAAAATGATCTACCTCCTCGTGAAAACCTACCACCTCTACCTCTTTTTCCTCCAAAATCACGACCTGAATTGGAATTGGAAGGAAATGAACTCTGAAAGATATTAGCTTGAATCATAGAGGTTGTGGATTTTTGGAATTTATCAAACATATCATCAAAGGTTAAAATTTGAGTTTCAACCTTACAAATACTGAAAATTTCTCGTTTGGAATTGACATTGTGAATTAAAACTTGATATTCTTCATTCAATCCCTCAAGCAGTGCATCAACATGTTCTTCAACAGTTAAAGGAGAGCCTAAAGCTGTTAAGAATATGCAATCTCCTTAATCTTCGAAATATATTCAGAAGTTGTTGAACCTTGCTTCTTGATAATCTTTATTTGTGCTTTGAGCTGTTTGACACGATATTTAGTAGATTTCTTAAAATATTGTTCAATTCTGCCCCGAATTTCATGACTGAAACAGCAACCAACCATTTTAGTTTTGAATAAAAGATCAATAGATGCCAAAAATCAAGACTGGATATTATAATCATCTTGAAGCCACTGGGTATACGCTGATGATTCGATTCCATTTTGTTGATCTTCAATCGTAGTGAATCTAGGAGGAACACGATCTTTATAGAGATGATTTTTCAAAAGCTGACCTTGAACTGCCACTAATTCTTGTTGCTGCCAAGTTTTGTGATTTTTTTCTCCTAATTTATCACTAATTAGAGTAAAGGATCAGGAGTTGAACAATTAAGGTGAGAAAGAAAAGGAATTGAGATAGCAAGAAGATTATTGTTGTTGTTGTTGGCAGAATTTTCAGGGTTTGAATTGTTGTTGTTGTTGGTCACAGGAGGTGAATTGTTAGATGAATGTGGAGATGCATCCATGGTTGAGAAAAACCTGAAGCTTGTGATACCATGAAAGAAGAAGAGAATCTTGAAGAAGTAATGGAGTAACTTTTATTGACTGAGAAAAAAATGTGTACAGAATGAAAAGGAACCATATTTTTGTAAATCATGTTGCTTGTATGCGAATTTTGTATTCATAGGTTTTGATGAATGACAAACCAACAAACGACATGAAAGACAAACCAACAAACAACTTGAATGAACAAGCATATTGAAAGATCAACCAACATTCAACGTTGAGGAATGAAGAGTTGAAAGCAACACAACAACAACAAGAAACTCAAGTCCACAACATTTGAAGACAAGTATAGTGTCTTAGGACTTAGGTAACTTCTTGTTAAGAACCAATTGCTAAATCTCTCAACACACACTCACAAAATGTTTTGATGCACATCTTGCAATTCGATGCTAGCCAAATGGTTTAAAAACTTGTTTTCAAAGGTACAAAAGCATAGGAATTGACTCCAACAAGTTTGAGATCAATCCTAAGTAGTTTGAAGTGATTTTAAGCCATTCTTTAAGGTTTGCATCGATGCACACTCATCTTGCATCGATGCAAAGCATGCAACGACTTGTTGCATCGATGCAAAGATGTTTGCATCGATGCAACCTAGCTGAAAATTCAAATTTCAGCTTCAAAGACACATTTGCATCGATGCAAAGTGTTATGCATCGATGCAAATGATTCAAAAACATAAAAAACGGCTAGTTTTAACAAAACGGCTCCATCCCATTAACTCCCAAACGTTTCTAAGGTTTGGGAAGTCTATAAATAGATGGATTAAAGCCTTATTTCATACATGTGAGTATTTGCAAACTATCTTGTTCATATTCTTTCATTCTACACATTTTTAAGGTGTTATAATACACAATTTGAGAGAGCAATATCAATTGGTTCAATAGTGCTAAACTTGTAATCATACACTCTTCTAGAGAGTACTCATTTCATCTCAACAATTCTTTGAGAATTGTTTTCTTGTAACACTTTGTAAATTGGAGTGTGATCTCCAAGGTTGAGTCAAGAGTTATAAACACTATAGTCGGTGAGGATACCAAAGAAGTATACTAAGTACTCAAGGCAAATCTTAGAGAAGGAGTCTCTAAGTGGAGTGGGTTAGTATACGAGTGGTGATCATATACCGTGAGGTGTTAGAAACTAAGGACTCGGATTGTAAAAGGTTTTGCGCGAGCACCTTGAAGCTTGGCAATAGTGGAACTTCTCAATAGCGATTGAGAAAGAAAGTGGACGTAGGACAAGGATTGTGCCGAACCACTCTAAATAGCGTTTGCATCTCTCCAAACTCATCTCTTCTATATTATTGTCTTTTACCTTTGAGCAAATAAATTGTGATCGAAAAGTAGCTTCGTAAGTACTTAAGGAATAGCTTAAGTCCGATTGGTGAAAAGCTTGATCAATTTATTTGAGTTGGTGTCTATTGGAAAGTAAAAGCTCCTTATAAATGCTTAGCAATTGAGTTAAGCTCTTGGAAAAATACTAGTACAATAACACTTTTATATATTGTCTTTAACTTTCGCAAAAAGATTCATTGTTGTTGCAATACTCAATTCACCCCCCCTCTTGAGTAATTGTGCATAGGTTCTACAAGTGGCATCAGACCTTAACCCTTTGAAAGACTTAACCGTTTAAGGGAAAAGATCATGGCAAGCACAAGCTTTAACAACAACAACACTAGTGAAGGTAACTCAACCGCTAGACCTCCTCTTTTTAGCGGAACAAATTACTCTTATTGGAAAAATAAGATGAGAATTTGGATCCGTTCTCAAGATGTGAGAATTTGGAAAGTGATTGAGAATGGAAATCACATTCCAACAAAGACAACAAGCGCTAAAGAAGGAGAAGTCTCCGTCTTAAAGCAAGTACCGAAAGGAGAAAATGAATATAGTGACGATGATTGGAAGAAAGTGGCAATGAATGATAAAGCCATCAACTTCATCCATTGTGCACTTAACGAGCATGACTATATGAAGATCTCTACATGTGAAACCGCTAAAGAGATTTGGGATAAACTCCAAATCACTTACGAAGGAACCGACCACGTTAAAGAATCAAAGGTATTTATGTTGGTTCATGAATGGGAAAATTTTAAAATGAAAGATGAAGAGAGCATTGAAGAAGCTCTTGAAAGACTCTCCAAGATCTTCAACAACCTAAGCATGCTTGGCACAAAATACAATGATAAACAAATTGTGACCAAGGTGCTTACAAGCCTTACACCAAAATGGAACTCCAAAGTGAACGCCATTGTGGAAGGAAGGCTCTATGATCAACTTACATTTGATCAACTACGAGGTAATCTTCTCACCTATGAGATGACTATGCTAAATAGACAAAAAGGTGAAGAAAGCAAGAAGAAAAGTCTCGCCCTTAAAACAACATCACTACAAGAAGAGAGTGATGATAATGAAGAAGAAGGAGATGAAGAATTTGCACTCTTATTAAAAAGATTCAATAAGTTTGCAATGAAGAAAAACTTCAAGAGCAAAACAAAGGTACCAAAATGCTATGAGTGTGGAGAAGTTGGACACATTAAACCCAATTGTCCAAAACTTCAAAAGGAGGACAAAAACAAGAAATTTAAGAAGAAGGAGAAAGCATACATATCATGGGAGAACGAGGATGAATCCGACTCCGATGACGACGAGGTTGCAAATCTTTGCTTAATGGCAAGCGAAGAAAAGGTTAGTAATGACAACTCCACTTCTTTTAATTTACAAGATGAATATGATGCCTTACTTGAGGTGTACACAAAACTTACCCAAGATTATTCTCTCCTAAAGAAAAAGAATATGGATCTTTTAAAACAAAATGAGATGTTGAAAAATGAGAATATCAATCTTGGAAAAGATAAGTGTAGCACAAGTAGTGATCCATACAAATCTTGTAAAATGCATGAAAATGAAATTACAAATCTTAAGAACACTTTAGCTAAGTTCAATGAATCTTCAAAGAACTTAGATAAAATGTTGAAAAATCAAAAGCATGTTCATAATAAGGAAGGTTTAGGTTTTGAAAAAGGAAAATTTAAAAATACTAAAACTCCTATTAGGCAACCGCAAGCCCAAAAGGCAAGCATGCCTAAAAGGAATGAAACCTTTAAACATCCTCCTCAACATACTTCATTTAGAAATTATAATCACAATACATATAGATCAAAAGATGTTGCATTTAGGAAACAACCTAGGCAACCATTTAGAAACATGCATAGGATGCATAATCCAAATGTCATATGTCATTATTGCAATAAAGTAGGTCATATAGCACCCGTATGCTTTACTAGAATTAAACATATAAACTTTCGTAGTCAAGATACGAGATGGGCACCTTATGGGCATTATGCTCATACTAACCATCAAGGACCCAAATTCACTTGGGTACCTAAATCCCAATTTTAATTGTTTTGTAGGTACGTGTTGGAGCTAAGGATACAAATTGGTATGTTGATAGTGGATGCTCCAAACACATGACCGGCGATGAATCAAAGTTCACCGCAATAGAGCCTACAAACGGAGGAAATGTGATCTATGGAGACAACAACACCGGCAAAGTAATCGGCGTTGGAAAAGTTGGTAAAAATTCTTCTACCTCCATAGATAATGTTATACTTGTCAAAGGTCTCAAACATAATCTCATTAGTGTTAGCCAACTTTGTGACAAAGGAAACTTAGTTACCTTTGACTCAAAATGTTGTTTGATAAAAAGGCAAGACACTAATGAAATTGTGCTAATTGGACACCGTGTTGACAATGTATACATGATTAATATAGATGAAGTTTCCTCAAATGATGTGAAATGCCTTGTTAGTAAAAATGATGAAACTTGGTTATGGCATCGTAGAGTAGCTCATGCTAACATGGACCATCTTAGCAAGTTGGTCTCTAAAGAGTTAGTAATTGGCTTACCAAAGCTACGTTTTGAAAAAGACATCCTTTGCGACGCATGTCAAAAGGGAAAACAAGTAAAGGCCTCTTTTAAATCTAAAAACATTGTTTCGTCAACAAGGCCATTACAACTTTTGCACATGGATTTATTTGGTCCTTCCAGGACTATGAGCTTTGGTGGCAATTACTATGCTTTAGTTATTGTTGATGATTACTCTCGATTTACATGGACCTTGTTTCTAGCAAACAAGAGTGATGCATTTCGAGCATTCAAAAGATTAGCCAAAGTTATTCAAAATGAAAAGAATTTGCATATATCATCTATTAGAAGTGATCATGGTGGAGAATTTGAAAACAATCTTTTTGAAACTTTTTGTGAAGAAAATGGCATTGAGCATAATTTTTCCTCTCCTAGAACACCACAACAAAATGGTGTGGTTGAAAGGAAAAATCGTCATTTAGAAGAAATGGCGAGAACTATGCTCAATGAGGCTAATATTCCTAAGTACTTTTGGGCGGATGCGGTTAGTACCGCGTGTTATGTTATGAATAGGATTATCATTCGACCTATTCTTAAGAAAACACCGTACGAATTGTACAAAGGAAGAAAGCCAAATATTTCCCACCTTCACGTCTTTGGCTGTAAATGTTTTATTCTAAATAATGGAAAAGATAACTTAGGCAAATTTGATGCTAAGGCTGATGAAGGAATCTTCTTAGGCTACTCTTTAACTAGCAAAGCTTTTAGAGTATATAATAAACGCATCATGACTATGGAAGAAAGTATTCATGTCGCTTTTGATGAAACTAACCGTTGTTATGCTAGAAAAGATTTTGATGAAAATGTAGAAAACTTTGATTCACTAAATTTGAATGGTGAAGACAAAGAAAAAGATTTAAATAAAGCCTCTACAACAAAGGATAATGTTCAAGTTGAAGAAATTGCACCATCACAAACACAAATAAATGCACTTCCAAAGGACTGGCATACTTCAAAGGATCATCCTCTAGACAACGTCATTGGTAATGTTTTGAAAGGGGTAACAACTCGATCCTCTTTTAGAAATTTATTTACATATAGTGCTTTTGTTTCTCAAACTGAACCATCTACCATTGAGTCCGCAATTGATGATGAACATTGGGTTATGGCAATGCAAGAGGAGCTTAACCAATTCAAACGAAATAACGTTTGGGAATTGGTGCCTAAACCAAGTAATCAAACAATTGTCGGAACAAAATGGGTTTTTAGAAATAAACTCGATGAAAATGGTACAATTGTTAGAAACAAAGCTAGATTAGTAGCTAAAGGTTATAATCAAGAGGAAGGCATTGATTATGACGAAACTTATGCTCCCGTAGCTAGATTAGAAGCTATTAGGATGTTACTTGCTTTTGCATCCTCTTATAACTTCAAACTTTATCAAATGGATGTTAAGAGTGCCTTTCTTAATGGTTTCATTCAAGAAGAAGTATATGTTGAACAACCTCCCGGTTTTGAGGATTATGAAAATCCTAATCATGTTTTTAAACTCAAGAAAGCTCTTTATGGTCTTAAACAAGCTCCAAGAGCTTGGTATGAACGTTTGAGCAAGTTTTTAATAGAAAAGGGTTTTAGAAGAGGGAAGGTTGATACAACTTTATTTATCATGATTGAAAACAAAAATATCCTTTTGGTACAAGTTTACGTCGATGACATAATATTTGGTTCAACTAACGAATCACTTTGCAAGTTTTTCTCAAACCTCATGCAAAGTGAATTTGAAATGTCCATGATGGGCGAACTCAACTTCTTCCTTGGTCTTCAAATCAAACAAGGAAAAGAAGGAACTTTCGTTGGCCAAACCAAATATTGCAAGGAATTGCTCAAAAGATTTGGAATGGACAATGCTAAGGCAATGGACACACCAATGAGCACTACTTGCTACCTTGACAAAGATGAACAAGGTAAAAACATAGATGTAAAGAAGTATAGAGGCATGATAGGATCATTGCTTTATCTAACGGCAAGTAGGCCAGATATCATGTTTAGTGTATGCATGTGTGCGAGATACCAAACTAATCCTAAGGAATCTCACTTAAGTGCGGTGAAAAGGATTATGAAGTATCTCCTAGGAACATTAAATGTTGGATTGTGGTATCCGAAAGGATCCACTTGTGATTTGATTGGTTATTCCGATTCCGATTTTGCCGGTTGCAAATTGGATAGGAAAAGCACTAGCGGCACTTGTCACTTGCTAGGAAACTCTCTTGTTTCATGGCATAGCAAGAAACAAGTAAGTGTAGCCTTATCTACCGCCGAAGCCGAGTATGTAGCCGCCGGTAGTTGTTGCGCCCAAATTTTATGGATGAAACAACAACTTGTGGACTATGGACTCATGCTTGATCATATTCCTATCAAATGTGATAATACTAGTGCAATAAATTTAACCAAGAATCCGGTTCAACATTCAAGAACCAAGCATATTGAGATTAGACATCACTTCATAAGAGACCATGTTGAAAAGGGTGATGTGGTTATTGAATTTGTCGAAACTAGTAAACAACTAGCGGACATCTTCACTAAACCTTTATGTAAAGAAAGTTTTTTTAACATCCGAAATGAACTTGGTATCTTGGATTCTAATCTAATATGATTTGTTTGAATTCATTGTATTTATATTGCTATTTTATCACTTACTAACTTAAGCATTGGAGATATCCAATTAGCCATTGTTTTGTAGGTTTATGAGTTGATGAATGAGTGATTAATCTTGAGGTAGATTGAAGAATTTGAAGATTATAAACAATGGAGGATCAACAAATTGAAGTTTATAATAGTTTAAAATGAGTATATACATGATAGAACTCAAAGGATTGAAGAAAGAACCACCAAAGGATGAAAATTTGGTGATTTTGGGCAAAATGATGCATGTTGCATCGATGCAACCAAGCTTTGCATCGATGCAAAGCACACGACGTGCTATGTGCATCGATGCAAAGCCCATTGCATCGATGCAAACAAGACCAAATTGCATAAAAACACGTAAAATTTGGCATTTTGGTGCAATAAAACCCCACTTTTTCATCATCTTCAACCTCACAACTCATATCTCCACCTCCAAACCTCCATTACCTCCAAAACAAGCTCACATATAGCTTCATACAACTCACAAAACTTAGATACCCACTACAAACAAATTATATATTTGAAGTCCCCACATTCTCCTCTACAAAACCCATAAAACAAAATCATCCACAATGCCTAGAATCAAGAGAACCGTCAAGAAGTCAAAAGGTTCTTCAAGTGTGGTTCCACCTCCAAATAATCATCCTTTGGCAAGGTACTTTGCTTCTAATGAAGATCTTCAATTCTATGAGGCAAGGCTCGCCGGAAGAAAGGAAATTCCTCCGAGGTATTTGGATCCGACCCTTCTTGTCATTCATAACTTTGATACTCTTAAGGCTATTCTAGTTCATCAAGGTCTCATGGATTTTGTTCAAATTAAGAGTAAATTTTATCCGGATTTAGTTGCCATAGCCTATAGTACACTCATGATTGAGATTGATGAGGAAGATGAATCAAGTTTCACATTATTCTTCAAGATAGGAAGAAAGGATTATAGGCTAGATGGTGATGAGTTAGCCACCATTTGGGAGCTGCCAAATCAAGGTGACTTGTTTCAAGGTGGTAAAACCCCAATTGATGAATGGGGTTATTCAAAGGACAATGCCATGCATTTGTTCAATCTTGTACAAGGAGCTCATTCCAAAATTAGTTGCAATTCAATGAGTGCGAAACATAGAACTTTGTTATATCTAGTCACCTATGTATTGCAACCTAGAATATCCGGGCATGCGAATGTAAATGATGAAGATTTGATTGTCATGTGGGCTATGATGAATGGAATTAAGATTAACTGGCCATACTTTATAATACAACATATGGTTAGGCTCAAGATGAAGGATAGGAATGGTGGATTAGGATTCCTTTGCCTATGGTCTAAAGTCTTTGATTATGTTGGTATTGATGTATCAAATGAGATTACCAAGGAAGTACCACCTCAATCTTGTATCAACACTCATATTCTCAACAAAATGGGAAGAAGAAATGTTGATGAACAAGGTCCTCAAGAGGAAGCTCCTCCACAAGCACCTCAAGCTCAAGAACCACCCTCCTTGGTTGATATAATGAGAGAATTACAATCCATCAACCAAAACATCCAAAGGATTGACGTAGAGCATGGTAGGCAACTTGAAGCACTTAATCATCGTGTGTCTCGTGTAGATCGTCGCACGGGTCGCTTGGATCGTCGTATTGATGACTTATATGAGCATTTCGGGATCCACCTACCATATGAAGAGGACACTGATGATGATGAAGACCAAGATTGATTGTCTCCTCTTCATCAAGTCACTTTTTATTGCTTTATGTTTATTTCATTATATGAATTGTTAAACTAACTCCTAGTAAGCTAAGGATTTCTATTATGGTTTTAATATTTTGATATGCTCTTCATAATTTTGTTTAATGATTAATGCTTGTATGCTTATTTGGTGAATAACTCAAAATAGGCTTGGTACCCCTATTTTAAGTTAATGAGCATGCTTTAATATATTTCACTTATTTAGGGGGAATTATGCATGCTTGTTTTATATATAAAAAGAGAAAATCAAATTCTTTTTGAAAGGGGGAAATATCTATTTTCATTGTTTTATGCATGCTTCTATGACACATTTCAAAATCCTGTCTTTTTGATAATGTCAAAAGGGGGAAGAGAAGTTTGAGGATATTTGAAATTTTAAACTTTTGAAAAAGAAGAAGTTTAAGGATTTGAAAAGAAGAAATAAGTTTGCGAAACAATGTTTTCAAAAAGACTTCTGCTAAGCAAAAACTTTGATATCTAAATTGTTTTCTTTGATAAACGCCCATTAAGGGAACAAATGCACATATTTAGGGGGAACTCCTGCAAAATTTTTTTTGAAGTCTTCTCCAAAGCTTTCTATAAAACAAAGTGCATTATTGTTGCTTTCAAAATCATTTATAAATGCATATCCTCAAAATTGGTTTGTCATTATCAAAAAGGGGGAAATTGTAAATCATGTTGCTTGTATGCGAATTTTGTATTCATAGGTTTTGATGAATGACAAACCAACAAACGACATGAAAGACAAACCAACAAACAACTTGAATGAACAAGCATATTGAAAGATCAACCAACATTCAACGTTGAGGAATGAAGAGTTGAAAGCAACACAACAACAACAAGAAACTCAAGTCCACAACATTTGAAGACAAGTATAGTGTCTTAGGACTTAGGTAACTTCTTGTTAAGAACCAATTGCTAAATCTCTCAACACACACTCACAAAATGTTTTGATGCACATCTTGCAATTCGATGCTAGCCAAATGGTTTAAAAACTTGTTTTCAAAGGTACAAAAGCATAGGAATTGACTCCAACAAGTTTGAGATCAATCCTAAGTAGTTTGAAGTGATTTTAAGCCATTCTTTAAGGTTTGCATCGATGCACACTCATCTTGCATCGATGCAAAGCATGCAACGACTTGTTGCATCGATGCAAAGATGTTTGCATCGATGCAACCTAGCTGAAAATTCAAATTTCAGCTTCAAAGACACATTTGCATCGATGCAAAGTGTTATGCATCGATGCAAATTATTCAAAAACATAAAAAACGGCTAGTTTTAACAAAACGGCTCCATCCCATTAACTCCCAAACGTTTCTAAGGTTTGGGAAGTCTATAAATAGATGGATTAAAGCCTTATTTCATACATGTGAGTATTTGCAAACTATCTTGTTCATATTCTTTCATTCTACACATTTTTAAGGTGTTATAATACACAATTTGAGAGAGCAATATCAATTGGTTCAATAGTGCTAAACTTGTAATCATACACTCTTCTAGAGAGTACTCATTTCATCTCAACAATTCTTTGAGAATTGTTTTCTTGTAACACTTTGTAAATTGGAGTGTGATCTCCAAGGTTGAGTCAAGAGTTATAAACACTATAGTCGGTGAGGATACCAAAGAAGTATACTAAGTACTCAAGGCAAATCTTAGAGAAGGAGTCTCTAAGTGGAGTGGGTTAGTATACGAGTGGTGATCATATACCGTGAGGTGTTAGAAACTAAGGACTCGGATTGTAAAAGGTTTTGCGCGAGCACCTTGAAGCTTGGCAATAGTGGAACTTCTCAATAGCGATTGAGAAAGAAAGTGGACGTAGGACAAGGATTGTGCCGAACCACTCTAAATAGCGTTTGCATCTCTCCAAACTCATCTCTTCTATATTATTGTCTTTTACCTTTGAGCAAATAAATTGTGATCGAAAAGTAGCTTCGTAAGTACTTAAGGAATAGCTTAAGTCCGATTGGTGAAAAGCTTGATCAATTTATTTGAGTTGGTGTCTATTGGAAAGTAAAAGCTCCTTATAAATGCTTAGCAATTGAGTTAAGCTCTTGGAAAAATACTAGTACAATAACACTTTTATATATTGTCTTTAACTTTCGCAAAAAGATTCATTGTTGTTGCAATACTCAATTCACCCCCCCTCTTGAGTAATTGTGCATAGGTTCTACAATTTTTAATTCTAACAAAATTGATCCCTTTTTATATACCCACATTTGTTAACTATTCTTGAGGGGTATTAACTGATGGACTGCTACTGATTTATTGGGCTGCAGTTGACTTATACTTTGGGTTGCTGCTCTCAATACTTCTTATTTTACGTATGGATTATTAGTTTTTTAACCGAACTCAAACTGAAATCTTTTTTTTCTTTTTAGGAAGTTTGCTCTTTTTCTAAATAAGAAAATATGTATTTTTTTTCTTCTTCTTCTGGGGAGTATGGTGCACGAATTGTAAATCACACTTTTCACAACTCGTACCACTAACCAGCAAGTGTACTGGGTCGTCCAAGTAATACCTTACGTGAGTAAGGGTCGATCCCACGGAGATTGTTGGCTTGAAATGGTTATTTTGTAACTCTTAGTCAGGAGATTAATTATGATTATTAGTTTGAATTGAGAAAAATAAAAGAGCATGGATTAAATACTTGTTATGCAGTAATGGAGAATATGTTGGAGTTTTGGAGATGCTTTGTCTTCTGAATCTCTGCTTTCCCCCTGTCTTCTTCTTCACGCACGCAAGGTTTCTCCTATGGCAAGCTATGTGTTGGTGGATCACTGTTGTTAATGGCTACCATCCGTCCTCTCAGTGAAAATGGTCCAGGTGCGCTGTCACCGCACGGCTAATCATCTGTCGGTTCTCACTCATGCTGGAATAGGATCCATTGATCCTTTTGCGTCTGTCACTACGCCCAACCCTTGTGAGTTTGAAGCTCGTCACAGTCATTCAATTCTGAATCCTACTCGGAATACCACAGATAAGGTTTAGACTTTCTGAATTCTCAAGAATGCTGCCAATAGATTCTAGCTTATACAACGAAGATTCTGATTACGGAATCCAAAAGATACTCATTCAATCGAAGGTAGAACGGGAGTGGTTGTCAGGCACGCGTTCATAGATTGAGAATGGTGATGCGTGTCATGGATCATCACATTCATCATATTGAAGTGCGAATGAACATCTTAGATAGAAACAAGTGTGTTTGAATAGAAAACAGAAATAATTGTATTAATTCATCGAGACACAGCAGAGCTCCTCACCCCCAACAATGGAGTTTAGAGACTCATGCCGTCAAAGAGTACAAAGTTCAGATCTAAAAAATGTCATGAGGTACAAAATAAATCTCTAAAAGTTGTTTAAATACTAAACTAGTAACCTAGGTTTACAGAAAATGAGTAAACTAAGATAGATAGTGCAAAAATCCACTTCTGGGGCCCACTCGGTGTGTGCTGGGGCTGAGACTTGAGCTTTACACGTGTCTAGGCTGTTTCCAGATTTAAACACCAGGTTGTAACCTGTTTCTGGCGTTTAACTCCAACTTGTAACCTATTTCTGGCGTTTAACGCTAGAATGCAACATGAAACTGGCGTTGAACGCCAGTTTACGTCATTTATCCTTGAGCAAAGTATGAACTATTATATATTTCTGGAAAGCCCTGGATGTCTACTTTCCAACGCAACTGAGAGAGCACCATTTGAACTCCTGTAACTCCAGAAAATCTATTTCAAGTGCAGGGATGTCAGAATCCAACAGCATCTGCAGTCCTTTTTCAGCCTGAATCAGATTTTTGCTCAGCTCCCTCAATTTCAGCCAGAAAATACTTGAAATCACAGAAAAATACACAAACTCATAGTAAAGTCCAGAAATATGAATTTTTCCTAGAAACTAATAAAAATATACTAAAAACTAACTAAAACATGCTAAAAACTACATGAAATTACCCCCAAAAAACGTATAAAATATCCGCTCATCACAATACCAAACTTAAATTGTTGCTTGTCCCCAAGTAACTAGACAAATAAAATAGGATAAAAAGAAATCGATAAGCAATAATATCTCAGAGTTTTAAGTGAAGCTCAGATTCTAATTAGATGAGCGGGACTAGTAACTTTTTGTTTCCGAACAGTTTTGGCATCTCACTTTATCCTTTGAAATTTAGAATGATTGGCGTCCATAGGAACTCAGAATTTAGATAGTATTATTGATTCTCCTAGTTTAGTATGTTGATTCTTGAACACAGCTACTTTATGAGTCTTGGCCGTGGCCCTAAGCACTTTGTTTTCCAGTATTACCACCGAATACATAAATGCCACAGACACATAACTGGGTGAACTTTTTTAGATTGTGACTTAGCTTTGCTAAAGTCCCTAATTAGAGGTGTCCAGATTTCTTAAGCACACTCTGTTTTTGCTTCGGACCTCGACTTTAACTGCTCAGTCTCAAGTTTTCACTTGACACCTTCACGCCATAAGCACATGGTTAGAGACAACTTAGTTTAGCCGCTTAGGCCAGGATTTTATTCCTTTTAGACCCTCCTATCCATTAATGCTCAAAGCCTTGGATCCTTTTTACCCTTGCCTTTTGGTTTTAAGGGCTACTGGCTTTTTCTACTGCTCCTTCTTTTTTTTTTGCTGCTTTTTTTTGCTTCAAGAATCAATTTCATGATTTTTCAGATCATCAATAACGTTTCTCTTGTTCATCATTCTTTCAGGAGCCAACAATTTTAACATTCATAAAATTCAATATCAAAAACATGCACTGTTCAGGCATTCATTCAGAAGACAAAAAGCATTGCCACCACATATAGATAATTAGAATTTTCCTTATTAAGAACTCGAAAAAATATTGCCTCCTTATTCTAAAAATCTGCTATTTTATTCATGTTTGATGATGATGAGAAAAATAAATTATAGCTTAATTGGAGATTAAATCAAAATAGAGATACTAATTACTACTACTCATATATAACTTCTAAGGTAAATTTCTAATAAGAACAATTATCACAGAGTTAAGGCTAAGATTAGAACTCAACAACCTTGAATTTGGGAGGTGGATGCCTCTTTAGTCCATGGAGTGCTTGGCCCTTCAAGAGATAGCTTCTGCCGCTTCAGTTCCTTCAGTTCACGCCCTTGCTCTTCTTGTTCTCTAAGCAGTTTGCAGAGCATGCTGTTTTGATTTTGCTGTTCTTCCTTCAGTTGATCCACAGCTTCTTGCAACTTGGTGACAGATGCTTCTAGGCGCTCCCAGTATTCAATTTGAGAGATTTCCGGGAGGAACTCCTGTGCTCTCCTCTTGATGGGTTCGTCCTGCACTTGTTGTCCTTCCATAGACTTTTTGGTGATTGGTAGCTCAACTGGGATGTACTCATCTACTCCTATTTTTATCCCAGCATCTTTACATAACAGAGAGACTAAGCTTGGATAAGCCAATATGGCATCTTTGGAGTTCTTGTTTGCAATCTTGTAAAGCTCACAAGCAATCAGCTGATGAACTTCCACTTTTTTTCCAGCATAATACAATGAATCATCACTGCTCTTCTGATAGTAACCTCAGAGCGGTTGCTAGTAGGCAATATAGAGCGCCCAATGAAGTCCAGCCAGCCTCTGGCGACTGGTTTGAGATCTCCTCTTTTGAGTTGGTTCGGGGCACCCTTTCTGTTGGTTGTCCATTTAGCTCCAGGGAGACATATGTCCTCTAGGATCTTGTCCAAGTTCAGGTTTGATCTCATCATTCTCCTATTAAAGGAGTCTGGGTCATCTTGCAGTTGAGGCAGCTTGAGGATCTCCCTTATTTTGTCAGGGTGGGTGTGAACAATCTTCCCTCTGACCAGAGTTCTATAGTCATAGAATGCGGTTCCTGCTATCTCTGCCTGTCCGTCTGCCACAGATTTGCGTAGAATTCCTGAACCATGTTTCTTCCCACCTTTATTTCAGGATTAGCTAGGACTTCCCAGCTCCTGTTTCGAATTTGCTCTTGGATCACCGGATATTCGTCTTCTTTCAGATCGAATTTAACTTTCGGGATCACTGACCTTAGACCAATTATTTTGTAGTAATGGTCTGAATGTTCTTTGGTTAAGAACTTCCCTTGATTCCAAAGTGGTTTTGGAATATTCTCTTTCTTGCCTCTTGAGTTGGTTTGTTTTCCCTTAGGAGCCATGATTTTAGTGGGTATTGGCTTAGTGATCACGGATAAACACACCAAACTTAGAGGTTTGCTTGTCCTCAAGTAAAAGAAAAGAAAGGAGAGGGATATGAGGAGAGCCAAGTCCGAATTGTGGAGGTGGGGGGGAGGCCAAACTAGGATTTAAAGGGAAAGGGTGGGTTTTTGAAAATTTTGAAGAAGATATGGTAAAAGATATGATTTGTAAAAGATAAGTATGATAGGAAAAGGATGCACTTTAAAATTTAAAAGATATGAATAATATGGAAAATATTTGAAAAAGATAGCTTTGTTCTGAAAAAGATGCTGTGAAGATTTGAAAAAGATATTGATGAGTTGAAAAGATTGTAGAAAGAAAAGAGATAGATTTGGTTTGAAAAGGATTTGAAAATAATTTGAAGAGGATAAAAAAAGGGTTTATGAATTAAGATACATTTGATATCTTTTGAAAAAGGATTTGAAAAATTAGGATTTGTAACATGTTTGTGCAAGAAATTATGAATTGAAACATAAAAAATGGAAAAAATTTGAATTGAAAACGAAATTGCCTACTCCCCACAATCCTGGCATTAAACGCCCAATTGGTGCTTGGTCTGGGCGTTTAACGCCCAGCTGTTGCTTCCAGCTGGCGTTAAACGCCAAAAACTCCTTTGTCACTGGGCATTTTTCTGAACGCCCAAGATGCTGTAAATCTGGCGTTAAACGCCCAGAAGCTGCTTCTTTCTAGCATTTAACGCCCAGATGGCTATCTCTACTGGCGTTAAACGCCCAGTAGATGCTCCTTTTGGGCGTTTAACACCCAATTGTGCCTCAATTGCCAGTGAGCTCCTTTTTCCTGTTTTGTGCTCTGAATCCTTCTGTAGCCCTGTGAACTTATGCAATTGATTCTTTACCTTGTTAATATTGAACTTATATGCTTTAAAAATAAATAAAATGAAGAATAGAATAAGATAAAATAACAGAAAGAGTTTTGCTAATGGCTGGGTTGCCTCCCAGCAAGCGCTTCTTTATTGTCTTTAGCTGGACCTTGCTAAGCTTTTTAATCTAGCCTCAGCCTTGAGCATTCTTGCTCAACATTGCCTTCAAGATAATGTTTAATTCTTTGTCCATTAACAATGAACTTCTTATTAGAATTAATGTCTTGAAGCTCCACATAGCCATATGGTGACACACTTGTAATCACATATGGTCCCCTCCACCAGAATTTCAGTTTCCCGAGGAATAGCCTGAGCCTAGAGTTAAACAGCAGAACCTTCTGTCCTGGTTCAAAGACTCTAGATGACAGCTTTCTGTCATGCCACCTTTTTGCTTTCTCTTTGTAAAGCTTGGCATTTTCGAAAGTAGTGAGTCTGAATTCCTCTAGCTCATTCAACTGGAGCAATCTTTTTTCTCCAGCTAATTTGGCATCAAAGTTTAGGAATCTGGTTGCCCAGTAGGCTTTGTATTCCAGTTCCACGGGCAGATGACAGGCCTTACCATACACAAGCTGGTATGGAGAGGTCCCTATAGGAGTCTTGAATGCTGTTCTGTAAGCCCACAGAGCATCATCCAAGCTTCTTGCCCAATCCTTTCTACGGGTACTTACAGTCCATTCCAGGATTCTTTTTAGTTCTCTGTTAGAGACTTCAGCTTGTCCATTTGTCTGTGGATGATATGGAGTTGCCACTTTGTGGCTAATTCCATACCGGACCATGGCAGAGTAAAGCTGTTTGTTGCAGAAGTGAGTGCCCCATCACTGATTAGTACTCTAGGGACACCAAACCTGCTGAAGATATGTTTCTGGAGGAACTTCAGCACTGTCTTAGTATTATTAGTGGGTGTGGCAATGGCCTCTACCCATTTAGATACATAGTCGACTGCAACCAGAATATAAGTGTTTTAGTATGATGGTGGGAAAGGCCCCATGAAGTCAATACCCAATACATCAAACAACTCTATCTCTAAGATTCCTTGTTGAGGCATGGCATAACCATGAGGTAGATTACCAGCTCTCTGGCAACTGTCACAGTTACGTACAAACTATCGAGAATCTCTATAGAGGGTAGGCCAGTAGAAGCCACATTGGAGGACTTTGGTGGCTGTTCGCTCACCTCCAAAATGTCCTCCATATTGTGACCCATGGCAATGCCATAAGATCTTTTGTGCTTCTTCTCTAGGCACACACCTTCTGATTATTCCGTCTGCACACTTCTTAAAGAGATAGGTTCATCCCACAAGTAATACTTTGCATCAGTAATTAATTTTTTCTTTTGTTGCCTGCTGTACTCCTTGGGTATGAACCTTGCAGCTTTATAGTTTGCAATGTCTGTAAACCATGGTGTTTCCTGAATGGCAAACAAATGCTCATCTGGAAAGGTTTCAGAGATTTCAATAGAGGGAAAGGACGCCCCTTCTACTGGCTCTATCCAGGACAGATGATCAGCTACTTGGTTTTCTGTCCCTTTTCTGTCTCTTATTTCTATATCAAACTCTTGCAGAAGCAACACCCATCTTATGAGCCTGGGTTTTGAATCCTGCTTTGTAAGTAGATATTTAAGAGCAGCATGGTCAGTGTACACAATCACTTTTGACCCTACTAAGTATGATCTAAACTTGTCAATGGCATAAACCACTGCAAGCAATTCCTTTTCTGTGGTTGTGTAATTTTTCTGGGCATCATTTAAAACACAGCTAGCATAATAAATGACATGCAGGAGCTTGTCATGCCTCTGCCCCAATATTGCACCAATGGCTTGGTCACTGGCATCACACATTAATTCGAATGGTAATGTCCAGTCTGGTGCAGAAATAACTGGTGCTGTGACCAGCTTAGCTTTCAGGGTTTCAAACGCCTGCAGACATTCTGTGTCAAACACAAATGGCGTGTCAGCAGCTAGCAGATTGCTCAGAGGTTTTGCGATTTTTGAAAAATCCTTTATAAACCTCCTATAGAATCCTGCATGCCCCAGAAAGCTTCTGATTGCCTTAACATTGGCATGTGGTGGTAATTTTTCAATTACTTCCACTTTAGCTTGATCCACCTCTATTTCCTTGTTTGAAATTTTATGCCCAAGGACAATCCCTTCAGTCACCATAAAGTGACATTTTTCCCAGTTTAAAACCAGGTTAGTCTCTTGGCATCTTTTCAGAACTAGTGTCAGGTGATCAAAACAGGAGCTGAATGAGTCTCCATATACTGAGAAGTCATCCATGAAGACTTCCAGAAATTTTTTCACCATATCAGAGAAAATAGAGAGCATGCATCTCTGAAAGGTTGCAGGTGCATTACACAGCCCAAATGGCATCCTTCTGTAGGCAAATACTCCAGATGGACATGTAAATGTAGTTTTCTCTTGATCCTGGGGATCTACTGCAATTTGGTTGTAACCTGAATAGCCATCCAAAAAGTAGTAAAAATCATGACCTGCTAGTCTCTCTAGCATCTGGTCTATGAATGGTAAAGAAAAATGATCCTTTCTGGTGGCTGTATTGAGCCTTCTGTAGTCAATACACATGCGCCACCCTGTAACTGTTCTTGTAGGAACCAGCTCATTTTTTTCATTATGAACCACTGTCATGCCTCCCTTTTTGGGGACAACTTGAACAGGGCTCACCCAGGGGCTATTAGAAATAGGATAAATAATCCCAGCCTCCAGTAACTTGGTGACCTCTTTCTGCACTACTTCCTTCATGGCTGGATTTAACCGCCTCTGTGGTTGAACCACTGGCTTAGCATCATCCTCCAATAGGATCTTGTGCATGCATCTAGCTGGGCTTATGCCCTTAAGGTAACTTATGGACCACTCAAGAGCTGTCTTGTGTGTCCTTAGCACTTGAAGTAGTGCTTCTTCTTCCTGTGAATACAAAGCAGAGCTTATGATCACTGGAAAAGTGTCACCTTCTCTGAGAAATGCATATTTCAGGGATGGTGGTAATGATTTGAGCTCGGGTTTAGGAGGTTTTTCCTCTTCCTGAGGAGTTTCCAAAGGCTCTTTCAATTCCTCTGAATCCTCCAGATCAGGCTGAACATCTTTAAAGATGTCTTCCAGCTCTTATTTGAGACTCACAGCCATGTTGATCTCCTCTACTAAAGAGTCAATGAGATCAACTTTCATGCAGTCTTTTGGTGTTTCTGGATGCTGCATGGCTTTGACAGCATTCAACTTAAACTCATCCTCATTGACTCTCAGGGTTACTTCCCCCTTTTGGACATCAATGAGAGTTCGTCCAGTTGCTAGAAAAGGTCTTCCTAGAATGAGAGTAGCACTCTTGTGCTCCTCCATTTCCAGCACTACAAAGTCAGTGGGGAAGGCGACTGGCCCAACCCTGACAATCATGTCTTCAATCACGCCTGATGGGTATTTAATGGAGCCATCAGCAAGTTGGAGACATATCCGGGTTGGTTTGACTTCTTCAGTTAAACCAAGCTTTCTGATAGTGGATTTAGGTATTAGATTGATACTTGCCCCAAGATCACATAAAGCTGTCTTGGTGCAATTACCCTCTAATGTGCATGGTATCATGAAGCTCCTGGGATCTTTAAGCTTTTCTGGGAAGCTTTTCAGAATGACTGCACTGCATTCTTCAATGAGGAGAACTCTTTCAGTTTCTCTCCAATCCTTCTTATGACTCAATATCTCTTTCATGAACTTGGCATAAGAAGGTATTTGCTCAAGTGCCTCTGCAAACGGAATCTTTATTTCAAGAGTCCTGAGATAGTCTGCAAAGCGAGCAAATTGCCTATCCTGCTCCTCTTGACGGAGTTTTTGAGGATAAGGCATTTTGGCTTTTTATTCTTCAACCTTGGTTGTTGCAGGTTTATTTCCTACAGAGGTGGTTAGAGAAGCCTTTTTAGAGGGGTTGTTATCAGCACTTTTATGTGTCTGATCCCTCACTGGCGTTTGAATGCCAGGGGTGGAAGCTGGATTGGCGTTGGACGCCAACTCCTTACCTGTTCCTGGCATTTGAACGCCAGAACTGAGCTTCTTTTGGGCGTTTAACGCCAACTCCTTGCTTGTTTGTGGCATTTGAATGCCAGAACTGAGCATGGGTTGTGCGTTTAACACCAGCTCTCCATCCTTTTCTGGCGTTTGAGTGCCAGAATCATTCCTCTCTGGGCTCTTACTGTCCTCAGAGGGATTTTGGATGATATTTTGCTTATCCTCTGTCAGTTGTTCTTTCTTTGGCTTTCTGCTGCTCTGAAGTGAGGTATTTAATGTTTTCCCACTTCTTAATTGAACTGCCTGGCACTCTTCTGTTATCTGCTTTGATAACTGTTGTTTTGTCTGATTCAATTGTGCCTCCATATTTTTATTAGCATTTTTAGTGTCTTGTAGCATCTCCTTGAATCCTGCTAGCTGTTTTGTTAGAAAGCACAATTGTTGATTGAGTTCAGCAACTTGTTCTGGAGGACCAAGTTCAGTAGATACTGCTTTGGCTTCTTCTTTTATGGAGGACCCATTATTTATGTACAGATGTTGGTTTCTAGTAACTATATCAATAAGCTCTTGAGCCTCTTCAATAGTTTTCCTCATGTGTATAGATCCACCAGCTGAGTGGTCTAGGGACATCTGAGCTCCTTCTGTAAGCCCATAGTAGAAGATGTCTAACTGCACCCACTCTGAAAATATTTCAGAGGGATATTTCCTTAGCATCCCTCTGTACCTTTTCCAGGCATTATAAAGGGATTCATCATCCTCTTGTTTAAAGCTTTGGATATCCAGCCTTAGCTGTGTCATCCTTTTTGGAGGAAAATATTGATTCAGGAATTTGTCTGATAACTATTTCCATGTCCTTATGCTTGCTGTGGGTTGGTTATTTAACCACCTTTTAGCTTGATCTTTTACAGCAAACGAAAACAGTAACAGTCTGTATACATCCTGATCTACCTCTTTGTCACGTATTGTGTCAGCAATTTGCAAGAATTGTGCTAGAAACTCAGTAGGTTCTTCCTGTGGAAGATCGGAATACTGGCAATTTTGCTGCACCATGACAATGAGCTGAGGATTTAGCTCAAAACTGCCTGCTTTGATGGAGGGTATACAGATACTACTCCCATATGCAGTAGTAGTAGGGTTAGCATACAACCCCAGAATCTTTCTGGACTGTTCATTTCCACTTAGATCCATGACGGAGAAAGGGAGATGATGTGAATTGCAAGTAAAATATATTTTTATTTTTATTTTTTTTTGTTTTATTTAATTAAAAATAACCGAAAAAATGAAATAAAATAAAGTAAAATAATTAGAAAATAAAATATAGATTTCGAAAATTAAAAGAAAAAGAAAATAAAAAGAAATTTGAATGTTGAATTGAGTCATTTATTGAAAAGATTTGGAAATTTTTTAATATGATTTTTGAATAAGATTTTGAATTTTGAAAAGATTTGATTTTTAAAATAAAAATATGAATTTTTAAAGGTAATTTTCGAAAAATCAGTTAAAATAAAGGGAAAAGATATTTTTGAATTCAATGAGGAAAGAGAAAAACAATAAAAAGACACAAAACTTAAAATTTTTAGATCCAATGCTCCTTATTTTCGAAAATTTTGGAGGAAAAATACCAAGGAACACCAAACTTAAAAATTTTAAGATCAAAATACAAAGAAGACTCAAGAACACCTTGAAGACTCACAAGAACAACAAGAACAAGATTCAAAGATTCAAGAACATAAAAGGGAACACCAAACTTAAAACTTTTAGAAAACTAAGAATAACTTTTCGAAAATTAAAGAAAAATAACAAGAGAACACCAAATTTAAAAGTTTGGCACCAGATTTAATCAAAGAAAAATTATTTTTGAAAAAGTTTTAAAAGGAAAATTCCTAATTACCAGGAACATAAACACAACGCTCTAGCCAATTGAGTTATAAATTTAAAGTGTTTTAATAAGGTATTTAATGTATAAAATTTTTTGAAAACTGATATTTTGAAAAAGCACAAGAAAAACAAGAAAAATCACAAAACAAGAAAAACTAAAGATCAAACAAGGAAAATAAACAAGAACAACTTGAAGATTAAGAAAGAACAATGAATATAAATTCGAAAATTTAAAAGAAAATAAAAACATGCAATTGACACCAAACTTAAAATATGAAACTAAACTCAAACAGGAAAACTCAATTATTAGTTTGTAAAAATTTTCGAAAAATTTAAAAAGAGAAAATAAGAATTTAAAAAAAATTCAACCAAAAACAATGATAGAAGACTCTAAACCAAAAAAGAAAAATTTTTCCTAATCTAAGCAACAAAATAAACCGTCAGTTGTCCAAACTCAAACAATCCCTGGCAACAGCGCCAAAAACTTGGTGCACGAATTGTAAATCACACTTTTCACAACTCGTACCACTAACCAGCAAGTGCACTGGGTCGTCCAAGTAATACCTTACGTGAGTAAGGGTCGATCCCACGGAGATTGTTGGCTTGAAGCAAGCTATGGTTATTTTGTAACTCTTAGTCAGGAGATTAATTATGATTATTAGTTTGAATTGCGAAAAATAAAAGAGCATGGATTAAATACTTGTTATGCAGTAATGGAGAATATGTTGGAGTCTTGGAGATGCTTTGTCTTCTGAATCTCTGCTTTCCCCTTGTCTTCTTCTTCACGCACACAAGGTTCCTCCTATGGCAAGCTGTGTGTTGGTGGATTACCGTTGTCAATGGCTACCATCCGTCCTCTCAGTGAAAATGGTCCAAGTGCGCTGTCACCGCACGGCTAATCATCTGTCGGTTCTCACTCATGCTGGAATAGGATCCATTGATCCTTTTGCGTCTGTCACTACGCCCAACCCTTGTGAGTTTGAAAATCGTCACAGTCATTCAATCCCTGAATCCTGCTCGAAATACCACAGACAAGGTTTAGACTTTCTGAATTCTCAAGAATGCCGCCAATGGATTCTAGCTTATACCACGAAGATTCTGATTACAAAATCCAAAAGATACTCATTCAATCGAAGGTAGAACGGGAGTGGTTGTCAGGCACGCGTTCATAGATTGAGAATGGTGATGAGTGTCACGGATCGTCACATTCATCGTATTGAAGTGTGAATGAACATCTTAGATAGAAATAAGTGTGTTTGAATAGAAAATAGAAATAATTGCATTAATTCATCGAGACACAGCAGAGCTCCTCACCCACAACAATGGAGTTTAGAGACTCATGCCATCAAAGAGTACAAAGTTCAGATCTAAAAAATGTCATGAGGTACAAAATAAATCTCTAAAAGTTGTTTAAATACTAAACTAGTAACCTAGGTTTACAGAAAATGAGTAAACTAAGATAGATAGTGTAGAAATCCACTTCTGGGGCCCACTCGGTGTATGCTGGGGCTGAGACTTGAGCTTTATACGTGCCTAGGCTGTTTCCAGAGTTAAACGCCAGGTTGTAACCTGTTTCTGGCGTTTAACTCCAACTTGTAACCTGTTTCTGGCGTTTAACGCTAGAATGCAACATGGAACTGGCGTTGAACGCCAGTTTACGTCGTTTATCCTTGAGCAAAGTATGGACTATTATATATTGCTGGAAAGCCCTGGATGTCTACTTTCCAACGCGATTGAGAGCGCATCATTTGGACTTCTGTAGCTCCAGAAAATCCATTTCGAGTGCAGGGAGGTCAGAATCCAACAACATCCGCAGTCCTTTTTCAGCCTGAATCAGATTTTTGCTCAACTCCCTCAATTTCAGCCAGAAAATACCTGAAATCACAGAAAAATACACAAACTCATAGTAAAGTCCAGAAATATGAATTTTGCCTAGAAACTAATAAAAATATACTAAAAACTAACTAAAACATACTAAAAACTACATGAAATTATCCCCAAAAAACGTATAAAATATCCGCTCATCAGAGTAGCAGTGACAAGTAACAGTTCTAGGTAGTAATATATGAAAATTTCTTTTTTGTTGATATCTGATTTAGGGTTACTGTATTTCAGTGCTATATATTACTACTAGAAAGCTTCAAAAGATTTTTCATTGAAGCAAGTAGAAGCCAATTGATAGCAACAGATGCAAAGTATGTTATTGATTTCAACTTGTGGCATCTCTTTTTAAATCTCCACATTTGGAAGTTAAAGAAAAATTGAAGGTACATTGTGAAGGAAAGTTGCCGTTTTTTGGTTGTGGTAGAGCAGTGATCATAGTTTTGGAGTTTATTTTTGGAAGAACATAGTGGATAATATATAGGGGCGGTATAGTGTGTGCAGTAGGAAAGCGTTTGTTTAGTGTGTGTGGCACGGTAAAACGTGTCTTTTGTTTGGTTTTTGAGACACAAAAATGAGAGAGACACGCATATCTATAAACATACACAATATACATATTTTTTGTGTTTCACTAAATTGATGAGACACATAGTTAAAGCCATGGACACGGATTTGAATTTTTTTTTTGTTTGAACTATTTTATCCATATTGATATTTTAAAATTTCAAATATCTCCAACTCCTTTTACAAATCCGAATTTAATTTATGAGGATAAAATAATCATTTTCAGTTATGTAGTCTTTTTGTGTTTTACAACCAAATATAATATTAGACACTACACTAGTATCATATCTATTATTTTTAATACTATACACAAACACAAATATTTTATGTCTATGTTTCAAATGTATATACCTTAATGTTTATGTCTCAATATATATACAAACCAAATGGAGCCTAGGTTACAATGATGAAGATAATGCATTGGATAGTGGTGGAGAGAGAGAGAAAGAGAGATAATGAAGATGGGCACAAGAGAGGGATAAAATTGAAAAGAAAAATGTTATCTGAAAAAAATAATAAAAAGGATAAAATTGATGCAAATAAAAAATTTAAGGGATAAAATTAAAACAAATTAAAGCATAAGGGTATTTTTAAAATTTTTGGTAAATATTAGCGACAAAAAGTATACTTTATCCCATAGTTGTCAGAATCGAACCAGTAATCGAACCGGTCAGGTTATTGGATTACTGGATCATTGGTGCAACTAGTGGGTCACTGGTTGAATCGGTTAACCCGGTCCTATATAAATAAAAAATAGTAAAAAATTTAAAATTAAAATTTAAAATACATATTTTCACTAATATTTTAAGAATATCTAACTATTCTAAAACAATATAGAACAAGAACAATAAGTATTTTGTTAATTTTACTCTATCATAAATATTTTATTTTGTTTTTATATTAAAATAACTATTATTTTTAAATTTTAATAATTTATTAATTAATTTATATCTATTATACTATTATATACTATAAGTATTTATTAAAAAATAATATTAATAAATATTATATCATTATAAAAAGAAAAAATAAGTAAATTTATAATTATTGTTAAATAAAAATATAATTAATTTAAAAATAAGTGAGTTTATAATTAAAATAAAAATAAATTAAATAAAAATAAATTATTTGATGAAAGATATTTATATATATTATAATTTGCAAGTAAATTAACAAGAACTATGACAACTTGGTGGTTGTGATTGACACTTTTTTCATTAAAAAAAAATAAACAAATAAAAAAATAAACAAATAAAAAAATTGCATCTGTCGATAACCTTAAGAAATTTAGTATTAAAGTTAAGAAATTCTAGTGTCATAGGAGATTTTTGTTGTTATTTTTTACAACTTAGTTGGATTTCATTTACAAAAACGTTTATATATGTAGCTAGGGACAGATCTATGTACATTGTTGTGGAGGCACTACAATTTGAAAATTTATTTGTCCCCATTAAATTATTGAATTTGATCTCAAAATAATTTTTTATTTAACTTTTGGTAGTTAATAGTAACTTTAATAATTTCATATTATATGTTTATTAGAATGATCAATTCTCAATTTAAATAAGAGTGTTGTTCGTTTTTTAGAAATTGACTCAAAGAGTATTATTTATCTTCTTTTGAAATTAGTTTTAATTTTTTCCATAGCAACTGGATTAACTATGAATATTAGTATAAGTTAGCTTCTAATTACATGAGAAGTGAATTTCTAAATAATTGTTTAGAAATATATATAAAAAGAGAGACATTTTGATTGCATTTATAAAAAAAATACTCAAAATTTTCAAAATATGAAACCTAAAAAATAGAATTCTAAATTATATATTATTATTTAAATTACTATCTTAGTATTTTAATTTGTAAATTAGATATTTTAAAGAATTATCATATTTTATAATAACAAAATATAATTATTATAATAATAATCATGCTATATGTACATAAAAAATAACCACTCGTATAAAATATACATTCAAATATAAAATACACATTAAAAATAAATTAAACAACATATATATAATACACAAATACATAATGATTAATGAATAATTTGATAGTTAATTTTTATGTATACATAATATTTTTATTATGAAAATTATTATTATTATTATTATTATTATTATTATTATTATTATTATTATTATTATTATTATTATTATGTCTCTACTGTCAAAATTTTTTAGATTTATCACTGTATATAACAAAATTGTTAATACTAATATGTTCATTACAATTAAATTGAGTTGGTTTAGTAGTTAACTAATTAATCATCTCAAGTCAAGGATTCAAATTTTATCTTATATATACAGTAACCTATTAATCCACGATAAACTCTTAAACAAAAAATATATTCACTACAATTCTTTTCATAAAACCAAAAGATTACACTCTCTGTACTCAAAGATTGTGTCGCAAAAAATAAATAAATAAGCTATGAATATAATCCTAACCAAGATTTATTACGGTATAAATTTTATTTGGGTGAATCAAGGTCAACTTCTTTTCACTATTTTTCTATCTGCCATTTACACTTTGGATATATTACACATCATTGGAAGGTAAAAAATTCACAATAAATTATAGGTGAATGTTATGATGTATAAGCCAAAATACTTCTATACATATAGAAACACACATGTCAGTCAGCTAAAAGAAAATGAACTGAATGTGTGATATTGAAGCAGATAATGCTTACACGTTGGGACCCATCAAATCTCTGGAAATTAAAACTGAAGCCCCAATATATAAAATTAATTATACTACTCAAATGAGAGTAGTATAAAATGAGAGTTTGTAAATGAGAGTTTGTATAAAATTAATTTTATAAAATTGATTTTAATGAAAAGTAAGTTTGTGTTAACGAGATTTTTATTTAGCAATTTTTATATCAAAATGAATTATAGTAAAATAAATATTGTTTAGATTATACTACTCAAAATACTTTTAGATGAAAAATTAAAAGAGACATTAATTTAAATATTTTTTTATATACATGCAAAATCAAAACACTAACAAAAATAATATAAAAAAATATTTATCATACAAGTAAAATAAATACAATAAAAACTAAAAATATAAAAGAGAGTACTATAAATTTTATAATGTCAAACAAAAAGAAAATATTCTATAATTTTTTAGTACTGTATTACTTTGGACTATAAATTTTCATTATTTATGACTCTATTGTTACTTATAATTAGTTTTTATTTATTTTGTCCTTTTTCTATAGGATCATAATTCATATTATACAAAACTTTGATAATAAACATAGTATATAATAATTACAATTACAAATTTTATAAAGTTAGAATAAAAAATAAAAAAAAATGATACAAAATGAAAATAGAGTACATCAAAAAATAGAAAAAAATCATACAGATAAAAAATAATAAAAATTTCATAAAACCAACAACATACATCATATGGAGAAAAAAAATACAATAAAAGGTAAATAAAATTCATATGAATAAAATCAAATAAAAAAATAAAAAAATTTCATACACAATACAAATACAATGCAATAAATGATAGAAAAAAAGAATTCATATGAATGAAAAATAATAAAAATATCATAAAAATTAATAAAATACCTAAAAAATTAGAGCACTAAAAAATAAAAAAATTAACATTTATCATATAAATAAAAGAAATACAATAAAATAAATAAAAAATCATATAAACAAAGCTAAATAAAAATAAAAAAAAAAGACTTCATGAAAAATATACATATAATTAATAGTATAGTAAATGATAAAAAATTTCATAAAAATATAACATGAGAAATTAGAACAGTACACAAATAATATAAAAATATTTATCATATAAATAAAAAATACAACAAAAAAACATAAAAATTAAAAGCTAACTCTCGGTAAGAGGTAAATATAACTTAGCGGGAGTACGTACTCTTCATCTAGCATCCTATGGGTTCGTCCACGTTCTGCTAGGGTTTCACTGTGCCACCTCCATGGTTACACCATTTTTTGTTTTTTCTTAGTTAAAGTCTTTTCCATCTTCTTCTACTTTCTTCTCTTAATTTCTTTTCATTTTCTAATTCATCCCCACTTGATTCCCTAATTTTTGTTTTCTCTCCCAATTCATTCCTATGCGGATTTCTCTTTTAATTCACTCCATTTTCTAATTCACTCATTCCATATATCTTATTTCTCTCCGAAATAATCAAATACCAATTCTGATTTTCTCTACATCATGAGCTCTCTACACCATGAGCAACAAATCAGAGACTCAAAACCCCATATAATTGATAGTGATCAGGAGGATGATTTGATCGTTTTAGCTTATGAAGATGTTTCTAAAGGAATTCAAGCTTGTACACGGAGTCTATCTGAAAAGATTTTCTCAGATCGGATCTTTTCTGTAGGTACCATGGAAGGAGCTCTCTATGCAATATGGAATAAACCAGAAGGTTTTGAGTAGTCGAAAAATCCAGGAACCAGTTTCAATTTTTCTTTGAGAATGACTCTGATTTGACTCGAATTGAGAGGTTGTTCAAGAGTTTTGTTCTTCATGTTCGTAGATGGTAGCAGTCAATAAACATGGAGGATAATCACATCTCTTCTTTTCCTGTATGAGCACAATTTTGGGGATTGCCTGAACAATACAAAACGCTTGATGTTGGCTAAAAATTGGGTGGAAAACTTGGTCAAATTGAAGATGTTGCTCTGTTTGAAGTTAGAGCCAAAGATATACGCATAGTGAAGGTTAAAGTGGAACTGAACGGTGATAAAAGAGTAAGAGTGAGGGATACACTGAAATTGCTTGATCCAAATCAGAAAATGCTGGAGATTAGAGTACGCTATGAATGTATATGTGTGTTCTGTACTTATTGTACAAAATTGTGGCATGAATTTAAGAACTGCCAATTTTTTATTGATGATTCTGCCCAAAATAATATCGAGGAAGATAAATTTGATGAATGGCTTAAGGCAGATCAAGTCGATAGACGTTTAACTGAAAAGAGAGCTTCCTTCAATCCTAATCAACATTGGGATAGTTCTATTCTAGCTCAACCAAAGAAAAAATCTCCACCTACTTGGCTTTTTTATAGTTTCTCAAAATTGAGTGTGCAAGATGATCAGAAAAAAAAGAATAATAAAAAAATTGCTGCCAATTCGGGTTCTAGAGCAAAAAATGAGGGTGAATCAGAAAATACTAGTATGGCTACTGATAATAATTCTTCTTTTAATGCTTTATTGGAGATATCTTATCCCATGAATAATGTCCAACATAATAACAACATCATGTCCAAGCTTATAAAGGAGAACAAAAAGCCAAACCTGAAATAACTTACCAGAAAATCTGTGATATGTTTCAAATGGAGGAGTGGAGGTAACGTTACTGAAGATATTTCAAAGAAAATTTGTCCCAATGATATTGTCTCTGATGCTATGATGGTAGAGGGTGCCAGCCTTCAAGTGGTACCCAAAGAAATATGAAACTGCTCTCGTGGAATTGTCGGGGTTTAGGAAGACCCCTGACAATTCACAATCTTAAAAGGATTTGCAAATCCTACTCCCCCGAGTTTGGTTTTATCTGTGAAAGAAAAAATCAATCTCGACAAGTTGAAGAAAAACTAAGATCTTGTGGTTTCAAAGAATGGTTTATTGTGGATCCGGATGGATTATCTGGGGGTTTGGCAATGGCATGGAGGGATGGTTGCACTGTTCAGATTTTACAACATGGTAGACTCTTCATTGCGGTATCAGTTCTGACAGCTGATTCTAATGATCCCTATGGTGTTCTAGGTGTTTATCTCAATTCAAATGATCAATATAGAATGGCTCAGTTTGCTGAATTAACTTTAGTCACCCAACAGTTCGATGGTAAGGCTATGTTAATGGGTGATTTTAATGCCATTTCTAATCAATTGGAGAAAGCAGGTGGGGGTGTTAAATCTCTTTCTTCTATTGAAACTTTTAACAGTTTTATTGATGACCTGATTGATATTGGTATGGTCGGAAGACCATTCACTTGGTCGAATAAGCAGAGTGGTGATGAGTTGATACAAGAAAGACGGGACCGATTCCTAGTAGGAGTTGATTGGAAGCAACTCTATCCCAATGCATCGGTTCTTAGACTATCAGAATCAGGTTCGGATCACTCCTCTCTTCTCTTAGACTCTTATCCGAGAACTGAGAGGTCTAAATGGCGATTAAAATTCCAAGAAAGATGGTATTCCAATGATGAAATAATACAGATTTTTATAGAGGTTTGGCACGAACAGATTGATGGTTCAGCCATGTATATCTTAGCTCAAAAAAAAAAAAGCATTGTCGGCATAAGATTGTCATATGGCAGCAAGAACACAGATCTAATTCAAAGGTGGAGATTGATTTACTACAGTCTGAATTAGAGAAACTTCGTTTAGCAGGAATTCATGGAGGTGACATCATTTCAGAAATAGAGGATAAACTTGAAAAAGCATTGCAAAATGAGGAATTTTATTGGAAAAATAAGTCTAGAGTCAAATGGCTCAAATTCGGTGATCAGAATACAGCTTTCTTCCATTAGAAATTTAGAAATCGAACCCGAAGGAATAAAATTTGGCAACTAACTGGCAGTGATGGTGAAGTGGCTACTTCAAATGCTGGTATTGCTTCTGTGGCTGAATCTTATTTCAAGGACATCTTCTCCTCCACTTGTCATGAGAACCCTGAACCTCTATTTACTGATTTTGAACATAAGGTTACAGCTCACATGAACCGTAGGCTTCAAAGACCAGTGAATATAGAAGAAGTGAAATTTGTAACATTTAGCATTCATCCTCAAAGTGCTCCAGGAGATGATGGTATGACAGTAAAATTTTTTCAAAACTTCTAGATCATACTTGGTAGTGATGTATTTCGAACAGTTAAGAGCTTCTTTTCAGGGGGCAGAATTTTGAAGGGTTCTAACCATACTCAGATCTGTCTTATTCTCAAGATTTCTTATGCTAAAGATATGACTCAGGTAAGACCAATAAGCCTATCCTCAGTCTTTTACAAGATTATCTCTAAAGTACTTGTACATAAACTTTAGGGTATGATGAATAGACTAATTAGCCCTACGCAGAGTACTTTTATTAAAGGCAGATTAATCTCTGATAATATCCAAATTTCTCATGAGTGTATGCATTACTTGAAGAACAAAAAACGGGGACTCGAAAATGAAATGCCGCTAAAATTAGATATGAGTAAGGCATATGATAGAGTGGAATGGCACTTTTTTTAGTTTATATTGGAGAAGTTTGGTTTTGACTCCCAATGGATCATGTGGATTCGAGAATTAGTGATAACTGTTTCTTTTTCTTTCATTGTGGAAGGACAACCCTATGGTTTTTTCAAACCAAATAGAGGTATTCGACAAGGAGATCCTCTATCTCCCTATCTTTTTCTTTTCTGTGCAGAAGGCTTCTCCTTCTTGCTACACAGAGCAGAATAAAACAGACTAATTCAGGGTCTTCAGATACATAGGTGATGTCCCAAGGTCAACCACCTCCTCTTTGCTGATGATTCCATCTTATTCTGTAAGGCTAATCTTAAAGCATGTTCAAACATCCTGCATTTATTGAATTCTTATGAAAGCATCAATGGCCAGAGGGTAGATCTTAATAAATCTGCTGTATTCTTTAGCCACAACACTCCCTCCATTACTCGTACACTACTTGCTAACTCTATGAATATTAATCATATTGGGGCTCAGGATAGATACCTTGATTTGCCTTTTACAGTCTCTAAATCGAAAAAGGCTTCTTTGAGTATGATCAAAGAGAAGGTTCAGAAAAGAATCCAAGGGTGGAAGCGCAATCTTCTATCGTCAAGTGGTAGACAGGTATTGCTTAAGGCAGTGGGAGAAGCTATTCCTATTTATACATTGTATTGCTTCAAGTTGCCTGATGGTTTAATTTTGAAAATTCACTCTCTAATTTCTCAGTTCTGGTGGGGACAAAAAGGTTCTGAAAGGCGGATGACTTGTATTAGCTAGGACACTATGACTCGCCCACGAAGAGAAGGAGGCCTTAGATTTAAAGATCTCAAAATCCAAAATCTGGCGCTTTTGGGCAAACAGTTTTGGCGACTCGTAACACAGCCTACTTCCCTATTATCCAAAATCCTAAGAGGTAAATACTTTAGCAATGGTAATGCTATAACAGCAAAAATTGGAGTCTTACCTTTTTGGGGATGGAGGAGTATACTGGAAGGCCGAAAGATTGTTGAAAAAGGTCTTAACTGGACTGTGGGTACTGGAGAGAATATCTGAACCTTTGAGAATCCTTGGCTGCCTCTTCCGTATCCTTTAATGATTTCTAACATGCCAAACAGATAGGCTATTTCTGAGTTGGTTCCAAGAGTTAAAGATCTAATTACTGAAGATAGGAATTGGAATCAGAATCTCATTCAAGAATTATTTCCCCAAGACGTTGCAGATATGATTTTGTTAGTTAAAATTCAGCAGAGTAGGGACAAATTACAATGGGATTTGAGCAAATCCAAGCAATAATATGATACAGCTTCAGGTTACAGAATTGGCTATTTATTTTACCATCCGCCTCTGGAACTTTGCCCTAATTATATGCAGCAGAAAAAGCTATGGATTAATCTATGGAAGTTGAACTTACCTCACAAAATTAAGCTATTTATTTGGAAAGCTCTCCATGGCCGGCTTTAGGTACTTGCTCAGATTATCACCGCATCCAATCTATATCGCCAATATGCCCCTGCTGCCATGAAGCAACAGAAACAGTCAGTCATTGTTTGATCAATTGCTCTAGAATTAAAGAAGTATAGTCTCAGAGTTATCTTCGTAACTGTCTTCCTCCTCAGAGTCCTAACGACTTTTGGACATGGTGGACTGTATCAACAGAGATGCTTAACCCGTTGAAGAATGCTGACCGTAATCCTCAATTGCTTGCCATTATTTGTTGGAACTGTTGGAAAGCTCGCAACTAGCTAGTTAATTTTTGAAGGTTCTACTTCAATGCCGTCTGCCATTCTAGCAAACTCTGTCAAGTTGCTCAGTGAAATCCAAAGAACTTTGAGTTTAGATCGTCATCTCCATGAGGCAAACTCTTAGTTTTATTCAATTTGATTTATCATTCTTTCTTCTTTAAGATTTTTCTTTGTTTTTCGACCATGCACCGTTGGATGAATACCTTCAGTGTATTGTTTTGGAAAATCCCCACCTTTTATGATGCTGTCCTGCTTTTGGACATCTTTGTATTTTATTTTTTAATAATTAATGAAATATAACCTACTATCTTTGAAAAAAAAAAAGAGAGTACTAAAAATAATAAAACGATTAAAATATTCACTTTGCTAGTGATTGAAATAAATATGAACGATTTTGATGAAAAAATTGGAACGAAAAACTATAAAGAACTAGAAAGAATTACAAAGAACTACTATGAAAGTAATAGTTACTGGCATCTTTTGTACAGAAGAAAATGAAGAGTAGAGTTGGTAAAAAAAAAATAAATTTGTCACCTAATTTTTTAAGGATAATCAGCCACCATGAATGTAAACACAGAAGCTACAAATTTTAGCTTCACCTGAATGTGTGTTCAGAAGTAAAATCATTTCTGCGTTTCAGAGGATAAAAATTATCAAACATAAGAATGAAACTTTCAAAAAACTTAAATGTGCTTCTCTCTTTCCCAACACAAACACACTCTAACTAGAATTTTCGTTAACCCACTTAAATAAATCAAGATATTAACTATTAGCATTTGTAGAATAAATCAATACTTTTCTAAATAAATAATTTTTTTATTAAAACGGAACAAACTATTAGATTATTACTCATTAGTACAGAACCAAAAAATTATAAAAAGTAAAATTAAAAAACAATATTTTATTTGTAAGAAACCAATTTTTTATTTTTAATGTTTATAATAATATTAGTTTATTGTATTTATTTCTAATAATAAAATTTTGTTGTAAATGTATCTTGAAATAATTTCAAATCTTATAAACTTTATCTAAAGATATTACAATCACTATCAAATTTGTACATTCTATTAAGTACATACAATACATTTGAATCATACATTGTTGAAAAAACATTACTGATATAATTTTCGTCGACTTTAAATTTTTAATTTTTTAAATAGCACCAATGTTTATATGTTGACTTTTTTTTCATAAAAGTAGAATAATTTGAGAAAAGTTTTGATTTGAGAAGGAGAAATTGTTATTTCTTGAGCCATAAAATAATTGATTTGTCATTAATGCTATTTAACAAATTAAAAATTTAAAGTAAATGAAAAATTATATAAATATCTTTTTAACTAAGTAAGATTGGAACTACTACAAAAAAAACATTAAATACAGTCGAATTTACTAGGCAGATTAATTTTATAAATCTGATAGTAACATGATTATCGTTGGATATAGTGAGAGAATATATCCGATCGTATAAATTTTGTCGGTAATCAATCACCCTTGGATTTAATTTTTTGCCGGTAATTAACGTCAGAATTAGCACCAGATTATGATTTTAAGGCACGAAAATCAGATGTCATTTACTGTAAAAAATTATCCGACAGTAAATTTGGCACTACGCACTGCGTACTTCTCGCAACATTGTTGTCGAAAAAATTCAATGGTAAATCCGACGGTACTTTTTATTTTTAATTTGATAGTTACTGTCGGATAATTTTGATGGTAAATCCGACGATAACTTTAATTTTTTTTAACATTTTTTTCTTGTACCTATAATGGACTCCGATATTTAATAATTGATCATCAACTTTCCATCAGACTCAATGCAGCCTCTTGACTTAGTCTTAACCGCACACTCTTGCTTCGGTGGATTGTTAAGTGTTCCATAACATCAAAAACTTGTGGAGGGAATATCCTCTCTAACTTATAAAGTATGACGAAAATTTTTTTCCATGACTGTGAGATCATTAATACTAAGTTTTGTAGCACATAACTCCATAAAAAAGTTACTCATTTCTGTGAGGGGTTTTCAGATGTTGGTAGGAAGTTTTCTGAACGCGACAGGAAACAATGACTCTATAAAGACATAACAATCATGACTCTTAAACCTAGCAAGTCTACCCTGTAAGAAGTTTGTACACCTACCCAAATTAGAGGCATAACCATTGGGAAACCTGAATCCCCTAATCTACCAACAAATATTTTGTCTTTGGTCTTTTGTTAGAGCGAACACCGTCATTGATTTAGCCCACCAACCGTTCTCAAATCTCTTTAAATTCTGCATTTCGAAGAATCCTTATAGCAGAGATAAAATATTTATTTAATACTTTCCTCAATATTTATAATCAGTATGTCAGATTTGTTTATCTTAAATATTGCATCCTTTATAGTCCTTTTTTAAGTGCTTTGGTACATTTGGTTGAAATAAAAGGGTCTTTAATGATTTTTTTAATGCCTTTGATGTTCCTTTCTAGAAAATATTAAACGGGATTTGCATCCATTGTTACATAGTGTACCCAAGTGGGTCTTAGCTAACTTTTTCATATTTATTTGTGGATTCTGTATCCTCATCTTTATGCTATCTCCTCCTTAATGAAATTTCTTTCTCTAATACAAAAAGTATTTATTTAATTTTTTTCACAATCTCATAGCGAAATATTACGTTCAAAAGAGTTGAAGGATGAATTCAACTAGCTATTGTTTTTGTCTTTCTTTTTTTTTGGTTGATGATGTCAAAAACAGGGATACGTTACTTTACTTTGATGTTTTAGCCAAACAAATTTTTTTTTTGATAAACTGTGGACCAGAATTACCCCTGGGTGTGTATAACATCTTCTGGCAGTGTTATTTTCACCTTGATGTGTTAGCCTTTCTTAGTTTCTTTCTCTCCAATTTTATGTTTTGTCATTAATAGTTTGGTGGAGATTATCAAATTCTGATGTAATGGTTATAAATTTAGGTACCAACAATGGCTATTGAAAGAGTTTACATTGCAAACAATACATCACTTATACAAGATGAAGTTCTATCCCATAGATTAGGCCTCATACCAATCAGTGCTGATCCTAGGCTATTTGAATATTCAGGTCTAATTTCTATGTTGTCACTTAATTTGTTTCTGATTACGTAAATATCTTTTTTGTGTGATAGATAAAATTCTATATAGGTTGTTTTTTCGTTTGTGTAGATCTCATAATATGGCAGACTTGAATTTGTCTCCTTTTTTGGTTGTGAATAGATAATGCTGGGGATGATAAGAATGAAAAGAATACCATTGTCTTCAAAGTTCAAACTACATGTTGGTTGCCATAAAGATTAGCCACATATGGCCGGTAAATAAGTCTGGCTCTTGCTTGATATTCAAATGTTGCATTTAATTTTATTTGGCTATTTGAACTTTAATCATCTTAGTAATCTTTATTGTTTGATGATGTTGCAAAATGCAGTGAGATCAGATCAACTAAAGTGGTTACCTAATGGGAGTGAGCTTATAGCTGAAGATGCCAAACTAAGTGCAAGTTCAAAAACCAAAGACATTTACATCATTTACTTGCAGTCAAGAATCGATTCCTTAAATATTTGGATATTATATTAGCTAAAGTTGGACCTGGTCAGGTAAAAATTCTATCTATTTCACAATTTAGGGTAACATATATTTCAATTGAGTGCTTGGTGATTGATGAGCGAATAATTTATACGCGCATTATTTTTACATAGTTTTTAGTATGATTTAGTTAGTTTTTAGTATATTTTTATTAGTTTTTAATAAAAAATTCACATTTCTGGACTTTACTATGAGTTTGTGTGTTTTTCTGTGATTTCAGGTATTTTCTGGCTGAAATTGAGGGACTTGAGCAAAAATCAGATTCAGAGGTTGAAAAAGGACTGCAGATGCTGCTGGATTCTGACCTCCCTGCACTCAAAGTGGATTTTCTGGAGCTACAGAACTCCAAATGGCGCGCTCTCAATTGCGTTGGAAAGTAGACATCCAGGGCTTTTCAGCAATATATAATAGTCCATACTTTGCCTGAGTTTAGACGATGCAAACTAGCGTTCAACGCCAGTTTCATGTTGCATTCTGGAATTAAACGCTAGAAACAGGTTGTAAAGTGGAGTTAAACGCCAGAAACAGGTTACAAACTGGCGTTCAACTCCAAGAGAAGCCTCTACACGTGTAAAGCTCAATGTTCAGCCCAAGCACACACCAAGTGGGCCCCAGAAGTGGATTTCTGCATCATTTACTCATTTCTGTAAACCCTAGTAACTAGTCTGATATAAATAGGACCTTTTACTATTGTATTAGACATCTTTGATCAGTTTTATGCTATCTTAGACCTTTATGGGGGCTGGCCACTCGGCCATGCCTGGACCTTGCTCTTATGTATTTTCAACGGTAGAGTTTCTACACACCATAGATTAAGGTGTGGAGCTCTGCTGTTCCTCATGAATTAATACAAAGTACTATCGTTTTTCTATTCAATTCAAGCTTATTTCGATTCTAAGATATTCATTCGCACTTTAATATGAATGTGATGATCGTGACAGTCATCATCATTCCCAACCTATGAACGCGTGCCTGACAACCACTTCCGTTCTACCTTAGATTGAATGAATATCTCTGGGGATTCCTTAATCAGAGTCTTCGTGGTATAAGTTAGAATCCATGGACGACCATTCTTGAGATCCAGAAAGTCTAAACCTTGTCTGTGGTATTCCGAGTAGGATCTGGGAAGGGATGGCTGCGATGAGCTTCAAACTCGCGTGTGCTAGGCGTAGTGACAGACGCAAAAGGATCAATGGATCCTATTCCAGTATGATCGAGAACCGACAGATGATTAGCCATGCAGTGACAGCGCATTGGACCATTTTCACTGAGAGGACAGGATGTAGCCATTGACAACGGTGACGCCTATCATATAGCTTGCCATAGAAAGGAGTATGAATGATTGAATGAAGACAATAGGAAAGCAGAGGTTCAGGAGGAACAAGCATCTTCATACGCTTATCTGAAACTCTCACCAATGAATTACATAAGTATCTCTATCTTTAATTTACGTTTTATTTATCTTTTAATTATCAAATATCCATAACCATATGAATCTTCCTGACTGAGATTTGCAAGATGACCATAGCTTGCTTCAAGCCGACAATCTCCGTGGGATCGACCCTTACTCACGTAAGGTTTATTACTTGGACGACCCAGTGCACTTGCTGGTTAGTTGTGCGAAGTTGTGACAAAGAACTAAGATTATGAACGTGCGTATTAAGTTTTTAGCGCCGTTATCAAGGAATGAATCGTCACGATTTCTGCGCACCAAGTTTTTGGCGCCATTGCCGGGGATTGTTCGAGTTTGGACAACTGACGGTTCATCTTGTTGCTCAGATTAGGTAATTTTATTTTATTTTTAAGCTTTTTTATTTCTTATTTTCAAGAATAATATATAAAAAAATTTCTTCTTTTTCGTTTTTCTCAAAATAATTTTCGAAAAAAAAACCAAAAAAATCTTATAAAATCATAAAAACCAAAAAAAAATTAATTTGATGTTTTTTGCTTGAATCTTGTGTTAGTTTTTAAGTTTGGTGTCAATTGCATGTTTATCTCTTTCTTGTATTTTTCGAAAATCCATGCTTTGCATTCTTCATGATCTTTAAGTTGTTCTTGGTAAGTCTTCTTGTTTGATCTTTAAAATTTTTTGTTTTGTGTCTTTTCTTATTTTCCATATGCATTTTCAATTTGTTAGTGTCTAAAGTTTGAAAATTTCTAAGTTTGGTGTCTTGCATGTTTTTCTTTTTTTCAAATTTTTCAAAAATAAGTTCTTGGTGTTCATCTTGATCTTCAAAGTGTTCTTGGTGTTCATCTTGACATTCATAGTGTTCTTGCATGCATCATTTGTTTTGATCCAAAATTTTCATGCATTGAGTCTTTTTTATGTTTTTCTCTTTCTTCATTAAAAATTCAAAATAAAAAAATATCTTTCCCTTCTTCTTCTCATAAAATTCGAATATTTGACTTGACTTTTTCAAAATTTTTAAAATCTAGTTGTTTCTTATTAGTCAAATCAAAATTTCAATTTAAAAATTCTATCTTTTTCAAAACTTTTTCAAAAATAAAATCTTTTTCATTTTTTCTTATATTTTCGAAAATTTCAATTTGATTCTCAAAAATCTTTTTCTTATTTTGTTTCATAATTTCAAAATCTTTACTAACAATTAATGTGATTGATTCAAAAATTTTAAGTTTGTTATTTGCCTAGTAAGAAAGGTGCAATCTTTAAACTCTAGAATAATACCTTTTTAGTTTCTTGTTAGTCAAGTAATCAACTTTGATTTCAAAAATCAAATCTTTTTAAATTTCTTTTTCAAATCTTTTTCAAAATAAATGTCAATCACATCTTTTTTCAAAATCAATTTCAAAATCTTTTCCAACTTCTTTTCTAACTTCTTATCTTTTCAAAAATTGATTTTTCAAATCTTTTTCAATTAACTACTTGACTTTTTGTTTGATTTTAAAAGTTTACTATTTTAAGCATATCTTTTTCAAAACTACCTAACTATTTCTATCTCTAATTTTCGAAAATCCCTTCCCTCTTTTTCAAAATTCCTCTTTAAATTAACTAATTGTTTTAAATTTAATTTAATTTGATTCAATTTTCCTTTCTTAGTTTTCAAACTTTAATTTTTATTTTTTATTTTAAATTCAATTTAAAAACAAAAATACTTTTATTTTAATTTATTTAATTTTCGAATTTCTCTTCTCCTCATCTCTTTCTAATTATTTATTCATCTACTAACACCCCTCTTTTACCCAAGAATTCGAACTCATTCCTCTCCCTTGTGTTTGGATTCTTATCTTTTCCTTCCTCCATTATTCTCTTATTATACTTACATAAGGAATCTCTATACTGTGACATAGAGGATTCCTCTTCTTTTTTGTTTTCTTCTTTTTCATATGAGCAGGAACAAGGATAAGAACATTCTTGTTGAAACTGACCCTGAACCTGAAAGGACTCTGAAGAGGAAGCTAAGGGAAGCTAAAGCACAATTCTCTGGAGAAAATTTGACAGAAATTTTCAAAAAAGAAGGAGGCATGGCCGAAAATAATAACAATGCAAGGAAGATGCTTGGTGACTTTACTACACCTAACTCTAATTTACATGGAAGAAGCATCTCAATCCCTGCCATTGGAGCAAACAATTTTGAGCTGAAACCTCAACTAGTTTCTCTGATGCAGCAGAATTGCAAGTTTTATGGACTTTCATCCGAAGATCCCTTTCAGTTCCTAACTGAATTCATGCATATCTGTGATACTGTTAAGACCAATGGGGTTAATCCCGAGGTCTACAGGCTTATGCTTTTCCCATTTGCTGTAAGAGACAGAGCTAGAATATGGTTGGACTCTCAACCTAAAGACAGCCTGAACTCTTGGGATAAGCTGGTCACGGCTTTCTTAGCCAAGTTCTTTCCTCCTCAAAAGCTTAGCAAGCTTAGAGTGGATGTTCAAACTTTCAGACAGAAGGAAGGTGAATTCCTCTATGAAGCTTGGGAGAGATACAAGGAACTGACCAAAAAGTATCCTTCTGACATGCTTTCAGAATGGACCATCCTGGATATATTCTATGATGGTCTGTCTGAATTATCAAAGATGTCATTGGACCATTGATGAGCGGATATTTTATACGCTTTTTGGGGTTAATTTCATATAGCTTTTAGTATGTTTTAGTTAGTTTTTAGTTTATTTTCATTAGTTTTTAGGAAAAATTCATATTTCTGGACTTTACTATGAGTTGTGTGTTTTTCTGTAATTTCAGGTATTTTTCTGGCTGAAATTGAGGGAGCTGAGCAAAAATCTGATTCAGGCTAAAAAAGGACTGCTGATGCTGTTGGATTCTGACCTCCCTGCACTCAAAGTGGATTTTATGGAGCTACAGAACCCGAAATGGCGTGCTTCCGATTTCTTTGGAAAGTAGACATCCAGGGCTTTCCAGCAATATATAATAGTCTATACTTTGCTCAAGGATAGATGATGTAAACTGGCGTTCAACGCCAGTTCTCTGCCCAATTCTGGCGTCCAGCGCCAGAAAAGGATTAAAAGTTGGAGTTCAACGCCAGAAATGGATCCAAACCTGGCGTTGAACGCCCAAAATGGCCTTATGCACGTGAATTGCTTAAGTCTCAGCCCCAGCACACACTAAGTGGGCCCCAGAAGTGGATCTCTATACCATCTGTTATGGTTTACTCAATTTCTGTAAACCTAGGCTACTAGTTTAGTATTTAACCAACTTTTAGAGACTTATTTTGGATCTCATGACATTTTTAGATCAAAACTTTATACTCTTTGACGGCATGAGTCTCTAAACTCCATTGTTGGGGGTGAGGAGCTCTGCTGTGTCTCGATGAATTAATGCAAGTATTTCTGTTTTCCATTCAAACACGCTTGTTCCTATCTAAGATGTTCATTCGCGCTTAACTGTGATGAAGGTGATGATCCGTGACACTCATCACCTTCCTCAAACCATGAACGTGTGCCTGACAACCACCTCCGTTCTATATCCGATTGAATGAGTATCTCTTAGATCTCTTAACTAGAATCTTCGTGGTATAAGCTAGAACTGATGGCGGCATTCATGAGAATCCGGAAAGTCTAAACCTTGTTTGTGGTATTCCGAGTAGGATTCGATGATCGAATGACTGTGAAGAGCTTCAAACTCGCGAGTGCTGGGCGTTAGTGACAGACGCAAAATGACGAAGAATCCTATTCCGATATGATCGAGAACCGACAGATGATTAGCCGTGCTGTGACAGAGCATGTGAGCATATTCTTCACTGAGAGGATGAGATGTAGCCATTGACGACGGTGATCCCCTACATACAGCTTGCCATAGGAGGACGTGCGTGCGTGAATCAGAAGACAGAGGAAAGCAGAGATTCAGAAGACAAAGCATCTCCAAAACTCCAACATATTCTCCATTACTGCATAACAAGTAACCTTTAATTCATGCTCTTTTGTTCATTCGCAATTCAACTGATAAATATAATTGACTTCCTAACTAAGATTTACAAAGTAACCATAGATTGCTTCAAACCAACAATCTCCGTGGGATTCGACCCTTACTCACGTAAGGTATTACTTGGACGACCCAGTGCACTTGCTGGTTAGTGGTACGAGTTGTGAGAAGTGTGATTCGCAATTCGTGCACCAAGTTTTTGGCGCCGTTGCCGGGGATTGTTCGTGTTTGGACAACTAACGGTTTATTTTGTTGCTTAGATTAGGAAAAATTTCTTTTTTTTTAGTTTAGAGTCTCTTATTGTTGTCGTGTTAAAATTTTAGAACCCTTACTTTCCTTTTCTTAAAATCTTTTTCAAAAAAAAAAATAATTTTTCTATTAAATCATGTGCCAAACTTTAAGTTTGGTGTTTTCTTGTTGATTTTTCTTAAAATTTTCCAAAATTTATTCTGGTTTTCTAAAAATTTTAAGTTTGGTGTTCTTCCTTTGTGTTTTTGTGTTCTTGTGAATCTTCAAAGTGTTCTTGAGTTTTCCTTGTGTCTTGATCTTAAAATTTTTAAGTTTGGTGTTCCTTGGTGTTTTTCCCTCCTAAAAATTTTCGAAAACAAGGAGCATTAGATCTAAAAATTTTAAATCTTGTGCTATCTTATTGTTTTTCTCTCTCTTCTTAAAATTCAAAAATATATTTTCTCTCTATTTTAAAACATCTTTTCGAAATCTATTTCTAAAATTCAGATTTTTATTTAAAAATTTTAAACCTTTTTCAAAATTCATCATATCCTTTTTAAAATCTCCTAACCACTTTCTCTCTCCTCACTTTTTCGAAAATCTTTCACTCATTTTTATTTATTTTATTTTGATTTATTTTGTTTCCGAAATAAATAAACAAATAAATAAATAAAAATAATTTTTCTATTTTACATCATCTCCCTTTCTCCATCATGGACCTAAGCGGAAATGAACAGTCCAGGAGGACTCTGGGGTCATATTCTAACCCCTCTACTGCTTCATATGGGAGTAGTATCTGCATACCCTCCATTGGAGTCAGTAGCTTTGAGTTGAATCCTCAGCTCATTATCATGGTGCAGCAAAGTTGCCAGTATTCCGGTCTTCCACAGGAAGAACCTACAGAGTTTCTGGCACAGTTTCTACAGATTACTGACACAGTACATGATAAAGAAATAGATCAGGATGTCTATAGACTATTACTGTTTCCATTTGCTGTAAAAGATCAAGCTAAGAGGTGGTTGAATAACCAACCTAAGGCCAGCATAAGGACATGGAAACAACTGACAGAAAAATTCCTGAATCAATACTTTCCCCCAAAACGGATGACACAGCTAAGGCTGGACATCCAAGGCTTTAAACAAGGAGATAATGAATCTCTTTATGATGCCTGGGAGAGATACAGAGAGATGCTACGAAAATGCCCCTCTGAAATATTTTCAGAGTGGGTTCAGTTAGACATCTTCTATTATGGCCTTGCTGAAGGAGCTCAGATGTCTCTAGATTACTCAGCTGGTGGATCTATCCACATGAGAAAGACAATTGAAGAGGCTCAAGAGCTCATTGATACAGTTGCCAGGAATCAGCATCTGTATCTAAGCAGTGACCCTTCCATGAAAGAAGAGGTTAAAACAGCAACTGCTGAATTCAGTCCTATAAAACAAGCTGCTGAATTCAATCAGCAATTGGACTTTCTAACAAAGTAGTTAGCCGAATTCAAAGATAGACTACAAGAGACAAGGATGGCTAATATACATATGGACGAACAGTTTAAGCAAACAAAGCAGCAGCTGTCAAGGCAAATAACAGAAGAATGCCAAGCAGTTCAACTGAGAAGTGGGAAAACATTAAATACCCTACCTCAAGGCAGCAAAAAGCTAAGAAATGAGCAAACCACCCAAAATTCACCTGAGGACAGTAAGAGCCCAGGGAAAAGTAATTCTGGAACTAAAACGCCAGAAATTTGGTGGAAGGCTGGCGCTGAACGCCCAGATCATGCTCAGGACTGGCGTTCAACGCCAGAAACAAGGCAGGACTGGCGTTCAACGCCAGAAATAGGCAAGGATCTAGCGTTGAACGCCCAAAATGGGCAGGATCTGGCGCTGAACGCCCAAAATGGGCACAATTCTGGCGTTCAGACGCCAGGAACAGACAAGGAGTTGGCATCTAACGTCACTCCAGTTTCTAACTCTGGCACTCAATTGCCAGTGAGGGATCAGACACACACAAATGCTGATAACAACCCCTCTAAAAAGGCTTCTTCAACCACTTCTGTAGGCAGTAAATCTACAGCAACTAAGGTTGAAGAATATAAAGCCAAGATACCTTATCCTCAAAAACTCCGGAAAGAGGAGCAGGATAAGCAATTTGCTCGCTTTGCAGATTATCTCAGGACTCTTGAAATAAAGATTCCATTTGCAGAAGCACTTGAGCAAATACCTTCTTATGCCAAGTTCATGAAAGAGATCTTGAGTCATAAAAAGGATTAGAGAGAAACAGAAAGAGTTCTCCTCACTGAAGAATGCAGTGCAGTCATTCTGAAGAGCTTTCCTGAAAAGCTTAAAGACCCTGGGAGTTTTCTGATACCATGCATATTAGAAGGTAATTGCACCAAGACAGCTTTATGCGATCTTGGGGCAAGCATCAACCTAATACCTGCATCCGCTATCAGAAAGCTTGGCTTAACTGAAGAAGTTAAACCAACCCGGATATGTCTCCAACTTGCTGATGGTTCCACTAAATACCCATCAGGCGTGATTGAAGACATGATTGTCAGAGTTGGGCCATTCGCCTTTCCCACTGACTTTGTTGTGCTGGAAATGGAGGAGCACAAGAGTGCTACTCTCATTCTAGGAAGACCCTTCCTAGCAACTGGACGATCCCTCATTGACGTCTAACAGGGGGAAATAACCTTGAGAGTCAATGATGATGAATTCAAGTTGAACGCTGTCAAAGCCATGCAGCATCCAGACACATCAAAAGACTGCATGAAAGTTGATCTTATTGACTCTTTGGTAGAAGAGATCAACATGGCTGAGAGTCTTGAATCAGAGGACATGAAAGAACCTCTGAAATTTCTTCTGGAAGAGGAAAAACCTCCTAAACCCGAGCTCAAGCTATTACCACCATCCTTGAAATATGCGTTTCTGGGAGAAGGTGACACTTTTCCAGTGATTATAAGCTCTGCTTTAAATTCACAAGAAGATGAGGCACTTATTCAAGTGCTAAGGACACACAAGACAACTCTTGGGTGGTCCATAGGTGACCTTAAGGGCATAAGCCCAGCTAGATGCATGCACAAAATCTTATTAGAGGATAATGCCAAACCAGTGGTTCAACCACAGAGGCGGCTAAATCCAGCCATGAAAGAAGTGGTGCAGAAAGAGGTCACCAAATTACTAGAGGCTGGGATTATTTATCCTATTTCTGATAGCCCCTGGGTGAGCCCTGTCCAAGTCGTCCCAAAAAAGGGAGGCATGACAGTGATTCATAATGAAAAAAATGAACTGGTTCCTACAAGAATAGTTACAGGGTGGCGCATGTGTATTGACTACAGAAGGCTCAATACAGCCACCAGAAAGGATCATTTTCCTTTACCATTCATAGACCAGATGCTAGAAAGACTAGCAGGTCATGATTATTACTGCTTTTTAGATGGCTACTCAGGCTATAACCAGATTGCAGTAGATCCCCAGGATCAAGTGAAAACAGCATTCACATGTCCATCTGGAGTGTTTGCTTATAGAAGGATGCCATTTGGGCTATGTAATGCACCTGCAACCTTCCAGAGATGCATGCTCTCTATTTTCTCTGATATGGTGGAAAAATTTCTGGAAGTCTTCATGGATGACTTCTCAGTATATGGAGACTCATTCAGCTCCTGTCTTGATCACCTGAAACTTGTTCTGAAAAGATGCCAAGAGACCAACCTAGTTTTAAACTGGGAAAAATGTCACTTCATGGTGACTGAGGGGATTGTCCTTGGGCATAAAATCTCAAACAAGGGAATAGAGGTAGATCAAGCAAAGATAGAGGTAATTGAAAAATTACCACCACCTGCCAATGTTAAGGCAATCAGAAGCTTTCTAGGGCATGCAGGATTCTATAGGAGGTTTATAAAGGATTTTTCAAAAATTGCAAAACCTCTAAGCAATCTGCTAGCTGCTGACACGCCATTTGTGTTTGACACAGAGTGCCTGCAGGCGTTTGAAACGCTGAAAGCTAAGCTGGTCACAGCACCAGTCATTTCTGCACCAGACTGGACGTTACCATTTGAGCTAATGTGTGATGCCAGTGATCACGCCATTGGTGCAGTATTGGGACAGAGGCATGACAAGCTTCTGCATGTCATTTATTATGCTAGTCGCGTTTTAAATGATGCCCAGAAAAACTACACAACCACAGAAAAAGAATTACTTGCAGTGGTTTACGCCATTGACAAGTTCAGATCATACTTAGTAGGATCAAAAGTGATTATGTATACTGATCATGCTGCTCTTAAATATCTACTCACAAAGCAGGATTCAAAACCCAGGCTCATCAGATGGGTGTTGCTTCTGCAAGAGTTTGATATAGAAATAAGAGACAGAAAAGGGACAGAGAACCAAGTAGCTGATCATCTGTCCCGGATAGAGCCAGTAGAAGGGACGCCCCTCCCCTCTCTTGAGATCTCTGAGACTTTTCCGGATGAGCATTTATTTGCCATTCAGGAAACACCATGGTTTGCCGATATTGCAAACTATAAAGCTGCAAGGTTCATACCCAAGGAGTACAACATGATACAAAAGAAGAAATTAATTACTGATGCAAAGTACTACTTGTGGGATGAACCCTATCTCTTTAAGAGATGTGCAGACGGAATAATCTGTAGGTGTGTGCCTAGAGAAGAAGCACAGAGGATCCTATGGCATTACCATGGATCACAATATGGAGGCCATTTCGGAGGTGAGCGAACAGCCACCAAGGTCCTCCAATGTGGCTTCTATTGGCCCACACTCTATAAAGATTCCCGAGAGTTTGTACGTAACTGTGACAGTTGCCAAAGAGCTGGCAATCTGCCTCATGGTTACGCCATGCCTCAACAAGGAATCTTGGAGATTGAGTTGTTTGACGTATGGGGAATTGACTTCATGGGACCTTTCCCACCATCATACTCGAACACTTATATTCTGGTGGCAGTTGATTATGTATCAAAATGGGTTGAGGCCATTGTCACACCCACCAATGATACTAAAACGGTGCTAAAGTTCCTCTAGAAATATATCTTTAGCAGGTTCGGTGTCTCTAGAGTACTAATCAGTGATGGGGGCACCCACTTCTGCAATAAACTGCTTTACTCTGCCATGGTTCGGTATGGGATTCGCCACAAGGTGGCCACTCCATATCATCCACAAACTAATGGGCAAGCTGAAGTCTCTAACAGAGAATTAAAGAGAATCCTGGAACGGACAGTAAATACCCGTAGAAAGGATTGGGCACGGAGCTTGGATGATGCTCTGTGGGCTTACAGAACAGCATTCAAGACCCCTATAGGGACCTCTCCATACCAACTCGTGTATGGTAAGGCATGTCACCTGCCCGTGGAACTGGAACATAAGGCCTACTGGGCAACCAGATTCCTAAACTTTGATGCCAAATTAGTAGGAGAAAAACGATTACTCCAGCTAAATGAGCTAGAGGAATTCAGATTCACAGCTTTCGAAAATGCCAAGCTTTATAAAGAGAAATAAAAAAAGTGGCATGACAGAAAGCTGTCATCTAGAATCTTTGAACCAGGACAGAAGGTTCTGTTGTTTAACTCTAGACTCAGGCTATTCCTCGGGAAACTGAAATCCCGGTGGAGGGGACCATACATGATTACAAGTGTATCACCATATGGTTATGTGGAGCTTCAAGATATTGATTCTGATAAGAAGTTCATTGTCAATGGACAGAGAATCAAGCATTATCTTGAAGGCAACATTGAGCAAGAATGCTCAAGGCTGAAGCTAGATTAAAAGCTCAGCAAGGTCCAACTAAAGACAATAAAGAAGCGCTTGCTGGGAGGCAACCCAGCCATGGGGCAACAATCCTCTAAGCATTTTGCCCTATTTTTATTTTTATTTGTTTATATAAAGTTCACTGACACTAAGGTGAGGAATCATTTGTATAAGTCCACAGAGTTACAGAAGGACTCGGCACACAAAACAGAGAAAAAGAGCTCACTGGCAAGAAAACGCCAGTAATGGTAGCAATCTGGGCGTTCAACGCCAGAAATGGGCACCCATTGGGCGTTGAACGCCAGTAATGGCAGCAGCTGGGCGTTGAACGCCCAGAAGAGCAGCATTTGGGCATTGAACGCCCAAAACAGGCAGTGTTTGGGCGTTCAAACGCCAGGATGACAGGGAGGAGACAAAACTCATTTTTATTCAAATTTTTTCATTCTAAATCTTGATTTTCATACTTCAATACATGATTTCTTGCATAAACATGTTAAGAACCTTGATTTCTAAATTCCATAATTTCTAAAAACCCTACCCTAAAAATATCAAATGTATTTTAATCCATAAGCACCAGGCCTCTTTGCAAATTCAATCCAACTCTTTTCAAAACTTTTTTTTACAAATCTATCTTTTCAACTCATCAATATCTTTTTCAAAACCTCCACTTTATCTTTTTCAAAATCTAAATCTATCTTTTTCAAAAATCTTTCATATCCTCTCAATTTTAAACTATATCTTCTCTTATCATATCTTCTATCTTATCTTTTCCAAATAAATCTTTTTATCATATCTTTATCTCTTCTTTTTCGAAAACCCACCCTCTCCCCCTATAAATTTGAGTTCAGCCTCCCTCCTCTCCCATCAACAATTGCACCTAGCTCTCCTTCTATCCCTCTCATTTCTTTTCTTTTGCTTGAGGACAAGCAAACCTCTAAGTTTGGTGTGTTTATCCGCGATCACTAAGATCATGGCTCCCAAAGGAAAACAACCCACTCCAAGAGGCAAGAAAGAGAGCGTTCCAAAACCACTTTGGAATCAAGGAAAGTTCTTATCTAAAGAACATTCAGACCATTATAACAAAATAATGGGTCTGAGATCAGTGATCCCGAAAGTTAGATTCGATCTGAAAGAAGATGAATATCCGAAGATCCAGGAGCAAATTCGAATCAGGAACTGGGAAGTCCTAGCTAATCCTGAAATGAAAGTGGGAAGGAATATGGTCCAGGAGTTCTATGCTAATATGTGGCAGACTGACAAGTAAAAACTATCTGGAACTGCTTTCTATGAATATTGGACCATGGTCAGAGGAAAGATTGTTCATACCATCCCTGATAAGATCAGAGAGATCTTAAAGCTACCTCAGCTGAAAGACGATCCAGACTCCTTCAATAGGAGAATGATGAGAACAGACAAGGGCCTGGATAAGATTCTAGAGGACATATGTATCCCTGGAGCCAGGTGGACCACCAACACAAAGGGTGTCCCAAATCAACTCAAGAGAGAGGATCTCAAACCAGTCGCCAGAGGATGGCTGGACTTCATTGGGCATTCTCTGTTGCCTACTAGCAACCGTTCTAAAGTCACAGTTAAAAGAGCAGTGATGATCTATTGCATCATGATGGGAAAGGAAGTGGAGGTTCATCAGCTGATCTCAGCTGAATTCTACAAAATTGCTAACAAAAATTCTAAAGAGGCCACGTTGGCTTATCCAAGCGTGATTTCTCTACTCTGCAAGGACGCCGGAGTAAGAATGGGAATAACTGAGTATATCTCAGTTGAGAAACCAATCACCAAAGCATCAATGGAAAAACAACAAGCGCAGGAGGATCCCACCAAGAAGAAAACACAGGAATTTCTCCCAGAAATCCCTCAATCTGAATACTGGGAGTATCTTGAGACGTCTGTCACCAAGATCCGGGAAGCTATGGAGCAAATAATAAAAAAATAGAAGGAACACAGTCAAATGCTGACCTATATGTTTAAAGAACAAGAGGAGCAAGGGCGTGACTTAAGGGAATTGAAGCGCCAGAAGTTTTCTCTTGAAGAATCAAGTACCCCACGGATCAGAGGAACACCCATTTCCCAGAACAAAGGTTGTTAAATTCTAATTTCTGCTTTAACTCTGTGATAGTGTCGTTATAGAAGTTCACCTTAGGAGTCATATAGTAGTAATTAGTATCTATTTTGATTTTATCTCCAATTAAGCCATAGTTTATTTTTCTCATCATCAGCAAACATGAATAAAATAATAGATCTTTTGAATAAGAGGCAATAAAATTTCGAGTTTTAATAAGAGAAATTCTCATTAGTTACATGTGGTGGCAATACTTTCTGTCTTCTGAATGAATGCTTGAACAGTGCATATGTCTTTTGAATTTGTTGTTTAAGACTGTTAAATATGTTGGCTCTTGAAAGAATGGTGAACATGAGACATGTTATTGATAATCTGAAAAATCATAAAAATGATTCTTGAAGCAAGAAAAAGCAGCAAAAAAAAAAGCAGAAAGAGCCAATAGCCCTTAAAATCAAAAGGCAAGGGTAATAAAAAGGATCACAAGGCTTTGAGCATCAGTGGATAGGAGGGCCTAAGGGAATAAAATCCTGGCCTAAGCGGCTAAACCGAGCTGTCCCTAACCATGTGCTTGTGGCGTGAAGGTGTCAAGTGAAAACTTGAGACTGAGCGGTTAAAGTCAAGGTCCAAAGCAGAAAGAAGAGTGTGCTTAAGAACTCTGGACACCTCTAATTGGGGACTTTAGCAAAGCTGAGTCACAATCCAAAGGGTTCACCCAATTATGTGTCTGTGGCATTTATGTATCCGGTGGTCATACTGGAAAACAAAGTGCTTAGGGCCACGGCCAAGACTCATGAAATAGCTGTGTTCAAGAATCATCATACTGAATAGGAGAATCAATAACACTATCTGAATTCTAAGTTCTTATAGATGCCAATCACTCTGAGCTTCAATGGATAAAGTGAGATGCCAAAACTGTTCGGAAGCAAAAAGCTACTAGTCCCGCTCATCTAATTAGAATCTGAGCTTCACTCAAAAACTCTGAGATATTATTGCTTCTCAACCTATTAGTCTTTTATTTTATTTGTCTAGTTGCTTGAGGACAAGCAACAGTTTAAGTTTGGTGTTGTGATGAGCGGATATTTTATACGCTTTTTGGGGTTAATTTCATATAGCTTTTAGTATGTTTTAGTTAGTTTTTAGTTTATTTTCATTAGTTTTTAGGAAAAATTCATATTTCTGGACTTTACTATGAGTTGTGTGTTTTTCTGTAATTTCAGGTATTTTTCTGGCTGAAATTGAGGGAGCTGAGCAAAAATCTGATTCAGGCTGAAAAAGGACTGCTGATGCTGTTGGATTCTGACCTCCCTGCACTCAAAGTGGATTTTCTGGAGCTACAAAACCCGAAATGGCGTTCTTCTAATTGCTTTGGAAAGTAGACATCCAGGGCTTTCCAGCAATATATAATAGTCTATACTTTGCTCAAGGATAGACGATGTAAACTGGCGTTCAACGCCAGTTCTCTGCCCAATTCTGGCGTCCAGCGCCAGAAAATGATTAAAAGTTGGAGTTCAACGCCAGAAATGGATCCAAACCTGGCGTTGAACGCCCAAAATGGCCTTATGCACGTGAATTGCTTAAGTCTCAGCCCCAGCACACACTAAGTGGGCCCCAGAAGTGGATCTCTATACCATCTGTTATGGTTTACTCAATTTCTGTAAACCTAGGCTACTAGTTTAGTATTTAACCAACTTTTAGAGACTTATTTTGGATCTCATGACATTTTTAGATCAAAACTTTATACTCTTTGACGGCATGAGTCTCTAAACTCCATTGTTGGGGGTGAGGAGCTCTGCTGTGTCTCGATGAATTAATGCAAGTATTTTTGTTTTCCATTCAAACACGCTTGTTCCTATCTAAGATGTTCATTCGCGCTTAACTGTGATGAAGGTGATGATCCGTGACACTCATCACCTTCCTCAAACCATGAACGTGTGCCTGACAACCACCTCCGTTCTATATCCGATTGAATGAGTATCTCTTAGATCTCTTAACTAGAATCTTCGTGGTATAAGCTAGAACTGATGGCGGCATTCATGAGAATCCGGAAAGTCTAAACCTTGTTTGTGGTATTCTGAGTAGGATTCGATGATCAAATGACTGTGAAGAGCTTCAAACTCGCGAGTGCTGGGCGTTAGTGACAGACGCAAAAGGACGAAGAATCCTATTCCGGTATGATCGAGAACCGACAGATGATTAGCCGTGCTGTGACAGAGCATGTGAGCATATTCTTCACTGAGAGGATGGGATGTAGCCATTGGCGACGGTGATCCCCTACATACAGCTTGCCATAGGAGGACGTGCGTGCGTGAATCAGAAGACAGAGGAAAGTAGAGATTCAGAAGACAAAGCATCTCCAAAACTCCAACATATTCTCCATTACTGCATAACAAGTAACCTTTAATTCATGCTCTTTTGTTCATTCGCAATTCAACTGATAAATATAATTGACTTCCTAACTAAGATTTACAAAGTAACCATAGAATGCTTCAAACCAACAATCTCTGTGGGATTCGACCCTTACTCACGTAAGGTATTACTTGGACGACCCAGTGCACTTGCTGGTTAGTGGTACGAGTTGTGAGAAGTGTGATTCGCAATTCGTGCACCAACCATTCTACAGGTGGATCCATTCACCTAAAGAAAACGCCTGCAGAAGCTCAAGAACTCATTGACATGGTTGCAAATAACCAGTTCATGTAGACTTCTGAAAAGAATCTTGTGAGTAATGGGACGCCTCAGAGGAAGGGAGTTCTTGAAATTGATACTCTGAATGCCATATTGGCTCAGAATAAAGTATTGACTCAGCAAGTCAATATGATCTCTCAGAGTCTGAATGGATTGAAGGAATCATCCAACAGTACTAAAGAGGCATCTTTTGAAGAAGAAGCTTATGATCCTGAGAACCGTACAATAGCAGAGGTGAATTACATGGGTGAACCCTATGGAAACACCTATAATCCCTCATGGAGAAATCATCCAAATTTCTCATGGAAGGATCAACAAAAGCCTCAACAAGGCTTTAATAATGGTGGAAGAAACAGGTTTAGCAATAGCAAGCCTTTTCCATCATCCACTCAGCAACAGACAAAGAATTCTGAGCAGAATCCATCTAGCTTAGCAAATATAGTCTCTGATCTATCTAAGGCTACTGTAAGTTTCATGAATGAAACAAGGTCCTCCATTAGAAATTTAGAGGCACAAGTGGGCCAACTGAGTAAAAGAGTCACTGAAACTCCTCCTAGTACTCTCCCAAGCAATACAGAAAAAAATCCAAAGAGAGAGTGCAAGGCCATTGATTTAACCATCATGGTCGAACCTACAAGGGAGGAGGAGGACGTGAATCCTAGTGAGGAAGACCTCCTGGGACGTCCAGTGACCAATAAGGAGTTTTCCTTCGAGGAACCAAAGGAATCTGAGGCTCAATTAGAGACCATAGAGATTCCATTGAACCTCCTTCTGCCCTTCATGAGCTCTGATGAGTATTCGTCCTCTGAAGAGGATGAAGAAATTACTAAAGAGCAAGTTGCTAAGTACCTTGGTGCAATCATGAAGCTGAATGCCAAATTATTTGGTAATGAGACTTGGGAAGATGAACCTCCCTTGCTCACCAATGAACTGAATGCATTGGATAGGCAGAAATTACCTCAAAAGAAACAGGATCCTGGCAAATTCTTAATACCCTGTACCATAGGCACCATGACCTTTGAGAAGGCTCTGTGTGACCTGGGATTAGGAATAAACTTAATGCCACTCTCTGTAATGGAGAAACTTGGGATCTTTGAGGTACAAGCTGTCAGAATCTCATTAGAGATGGCAGACAACTCAAGAAAACAGGCTTATGGACAAGCATAGGACGTGTTAGTAAAGGTTGAAGGGCTTCACATCCCTGCTGATTTCATAATCCTAGACACTGGGAAGGAAGAGGATGAATCCATCATCCTTGGAAGACCCTTCCTAGCCACAGCAAGAGCTGTGATTGATGTGAACAGAGGAGAATTGGTCCTTCAACTTAATGAGGACAACCTTGTGTTTAAGACTCAAGGATCTCCTTCTGTAACCATGGAGAGGAAGCATGAAAAGCTTCTCTCACTGCAGAGTCAACCAAAGTCCCCACAATCAAACTCTAAGTTTGGTATTGGGAGGCCACAACCGAACTCTAAGTTTGGTGTTGAACCCCCACAGTCAAACTCTAAGTTTGGTGTTGGGAGGTCCCAACAATGCTCTGAACATCTGTGAGTCTCCATGAGAGCTCACTGTCAAGCTATTGACGTTAAAGAAGCGCTTATTGGGAGGCAACCCAATGTTATTTAATTATATCTATTTTATTTTCCTCTTGTTATTTCGTGTTTTAGTAGGTTGATGATCATGTGGAGTCACAAAAACTACTGAAAAATAAAAAATAGAATGAAAAACAGCATTGAAAATAGCACACCTTGGAGGAGAGTAGTCTGGCGTTTAAACGCCAGAAACAAGCACCAAGTTGGCGTTTAACGCCAGAAACAAGCACCTGCCTGGCGTTAAACGCCAGAAACAGGCTACATTTGGGCGTTTAACGCCAGAAACAAGCAGCAATCTGGCGTTAAACGCCAGGATTGCACAGCAAGGGCGTTTTACACGCCTAATTGGAGCAGGGATGTTAAGTCCTTGACCCCACTTGATCTGTGGACCCACAGGATTCCCTCAGGATCTGTGGACCCCACAGGATCCCCACATCTTCTTCTCTCCTCTTCACACCTTTTCATAACTCTCTTCCCCAAATACCCTTCACCAATCACCTCAATCACTCTTTCCCATCACCTCTTCACCACTCACATCCATCCTCTCTTCCCCATAAACCCCACCTACCTCCAAAATTCAAACTCTTTTTCCTTCCAACCCCAACCCTAATGGACAAACCCTAAATCCCATCCCACCCCTATATAAACCCCTCTTTCCTTCTTCATTTTCACACAACATAACCCTCTCTTCTTACCCTTGGCCGAATACACCTTTTCCCTCCATCTCCTCAATTCTTTTTCTTCTTCTCCTTCTTTTTTTCTTCTTTTACTCGGGGACGAGCAAACATTTTAAGTTTGGTGTGGTAAAAGCATAGCTTTTTATTTTTTCATAACCATTTATGGCACCTAAGGCCAGAGAAACCTCTAGAAAGAGGAAAGGAAAGAAAATTGCTTCCACCTCTGAGTCATGGGAGATGGAGAGATTCATCTCAAAGGTCCATCAAGACCACTTCTATGAAGTTGTGGCTAAGAAGAAAGTGATCCCTGAGGTTCCTTTCAAGCTCAAAAAGAATGAGTATCCGGAGATCCGACATGAGATCCGAAGAAGAGGTTGGGAAGTTCTCGCCAACCCCATTCAACAAGTCAGGATCTTAATGGTCCAAGAGTTCTATGCAAACACATGGATCACTAGGAACCATGATCAAAGTGTGAACCCGAATCCAAAGCATTGGCTCACCATGGTTCGGGGGAAATACTTAGACTTCAGTCCGAAAAATGTAAGGCTGGCGTTCAACTTGCCAATGATGGAAGAGAATGCACGCCCCTACACAAGAAGGGTCAATTTTGATCAAAGGTTGGACCAAGTCCTCATAGACATATGTGAGGAAGGAGCTCAATGGAAAATTGACTCAAGAGGCAAGCTGGTTCAATTAAGAAGGCATGACCTCAAACCAGTGGCTAGGGGATGGCTAGAGTTCATTCAACGCTCAATCATTCCTACTAGTAACCGGTCTGAAGTTACTATAGACCGGGCCATCATGATCCAGAGTATCATGATTGGAAAGGAAGTGGAAGTTCATGAGATCATACCTCAAGAACTCTACAAGGTGGCTGACAAGTTCTCTACTTTGGCAAGGTTAGCCTTTCCTCACCTCATTTGCCACCTCTATAATTCGGCTGGAATTGACATAGAGGGAGACATCCTCATTGAAGAGGACAAGCCCATCACTAAGAAAAGGATGGAGCAAATAAGAGAGCATGGATCTCAACAAGAGCATGAGAAAATTCCTCACCATGAAATCCCTGAGATGCCTCAGGGGATGCACCTTCCTCCACAAAACTGTTGGGAGCAAATCAACACCTCCCTAGGAGAATTAAGTTCCAACATAGGACAACTAAGGGTGGAGCATCAAGAGCACTACATCATCCTTCATGAGATTAGAGAAGATCAAAGAGCTATGAGGGAGGAGTAACAAAGGCAAGAAAGAGACATAGAGGAGCTCAAAAGTACCATTGGTTCTTCAAGAAGAGGAAGACGCCACCCTCACTAAGGTGGACTCATTCCTTAATCTCCTTGTCTATTTATTTTACTGTTTTTCGTTTATTATGCTTTATATTTATTTATGTTTGTGTCTTATTACATGATCACTAGTGTTTAAGTGTCTATGTCTTAAAGCTATGAATGTCCTATGAATCCATCACCTTTCTTAAATGAAAAATGCTTTAATTACAAAAGAACAAGAAGTACATGGTTTCGAATTCATCCTTGAAACTAGTTTAGTTATTTTGATGTGGTGACAATACTTTTTGTTTTCTGAATGAATGCTTGAACAGTGCATATGTCTTTTGTATTTGTTGTTTATGAATGTTAAATATGTTGGCTCTTGAAAGAATAAGGAAAAAGGAGAAATGTTATTTGATGATCTGAAAAATCATAAAATTGATTCTTGAATCAAGAAAAAGCAGTGAATACAAAGGCTTGCGAAAAAAAAAGAAAAAATGGCGAAAAAAAAGAGAAAGAAAAAGAAAAAGCAAACAGAAAAAGTCAAAAGCTCTTTAAACCAAAAGGCAAGAGCAAAAAGCCAATAGCCCTTAAAACCAAAAGGCAAGGGTAATAAAAAGGATCCAAGGCTTTGAGCATCAGTGGATAGGAGGGCCTAAAGGAATAAAATCCTGGCCTAAGCGGCTAAACCAAGCTGTCCCTAACCATGTGCTTGTGGCGTGAAGGTGTCAAGTGAAAACTTGAGACTGAGCGGTTAAAGTCGAGGTCCAAAGCAAAAGAAGAGTGTGCTTAAGAACCCTAGACGCCTCTAATTGGGGACTTTAGCAAAGCTGAGTCACAATCTGAAAAGGTTCACCCAGTTATGTGTCTGTGGCATTTATGTATCCGGTGGTAATACTGGAAAACAAAGTGCTTAAGGCCACGACCAAGACTCATAAAGTAGCTGTGTTCAAGAATCAACATACTGAACTAGGAGAATCAATAACACTATCTGAATTCTAAGTTTCTATAGATGCCAATCATTCTGAACTTCAATGGATAAAGTGAGATGCCAAAACTATTCAAGAGGCAAAAAGCTACTAGTCCCACTCATCTGATTGGAGCTAAGTTTCATTGATATTTTGGAATTTATAGTATATTCTCTTCTTTTTATCCTATTTGATTTTCAGTTGCTTGGGGACAAGCAACAATTTAAGTTTGGTGTTGTGATGAGCGGATAATTTATACGCTTTTTGGCATTATTTTTACATAGTTTTTAGTATGATTTAGTTAGTTTTTAGTATATTTTTATTAGTTTTTAATAAAAAATTCACATTTCTGGACTTTACTATGAGTTTGTGTGTTTTTCTGTGATTTCAGGTATTTTCTGGCTGAAATTGAGGGACTTGAGCAAAAATCAGATTCAGAGGTTGAAGAAGGACTGCAGATGTTGCTAGATTCTGACTTTCCTGAACTCAAAGTGGATTTTCTAGAGCTACAGAACTCCAAATGGTGCACTCTCAATTGCGTTGGAAAGTAGACATCTAGGGCTTTCTAGCAATATATAATAGTCTATACTTTGCCCGAGTTTAGATGATGCAAACTGGCGTTCAACGCCAGTTCCATGTTGCATTCTGGAGTTAAACGCCAGAAACAGGTTGCAAAGTGGAGTTAAACGCCAGAAACAGGTTACAAACTGGCGTTCAACTCCAAGAGAAGTCTCTACACGTGTAAAGCTCAATGCTCAGCCCAAACACACACCAAGTGGGCCCCAAAAGTGGATTTCTGCATCATTTACTCATTTCTGTAAACCCTAGTAACTAGGCTGATATAAATAGGACATTTTACTATTGTATTAGACATCTTTGATAAGTTTTATGCTTCTTAGACCTTTATGGGGGCTGGCCACTCAGCCATGCCTGGACCTTGCTCTTATGTATTTTCAACGGTAGAGTTTCTACACACCATAGATTAAGGTGTGGAGCTCTGCTGTTCCTCATGAATTAATACAAAGTACTATCATTTTTCTATTCAATTCAAGCTTATTCCGATTCTAAGATATTCATTCATACTTTAATATAAATGTGATGATCGTGACAGTCATCATCATTCCCAACCTATGAACGCGTGTCTGACAACCACTTCCGTTCTACCTTAGATTGAATGAATATCTCTGGGGATTCCTTAATCAGAGTCTTCGTGGTATAAGTTAGAATCCATGGACGGCCATTCTTGAGATCCAGAAAGTCTAAACCTTGTCTGTGGTATTCCGAGTAGGATCTGGGAAGGGATGGCTGCGATGAGCTTCAAATTCGCGAGTGCTGGGCGTAGTGACATACGCAAAAGGATCAATGGATCCTATTCCAGTATGATCGAGAACCGACAGATGATTAGCCATGCAGTGACAGCGCATTGGACCATTTTCACTGAGAGGACAGGATGTAGCCATTGACAACGGTGACGCTTAACATATAGCTTGCCATAGAAAGGAGTATGAATGATTGAATGAAGACAACAGGAAAGCAGAGGTTCAGGAGGAACAAGCATCTTCATACGCTTATCTGAAACTCTCACCAATGAATTACATAAGTATCTCTATCTTTAATTTACATTTTATTTATCTTTTAATTATCAAATATCCATAACCATATGAATCTTCCTGACTGAGATTTGCAAGATGACCATAGCTTACTTCAAGCCGACAATCTCCGTGGGATCGACCCTTACTCACGTAAGGTTTATTACTTGGACGACCCAGTGCACTTGCTGGTTAGTTGTGCGATGTTGTGACAAAGAACTAAGATTATGAACGTGCGTATTAAGTTTTTAGCGCCGTTACCAAAGAATGAACCGTCACGATTTCTGCGCACCAGTGATAAATAAACTGGAAAAAGGAATTTATCTGTAGCTCTTAATAGAGATTGGGTGGGGTGAGTTTTGCGTGTTATATATACTAGGTGCCATTTGTGTGTATTGATGTAGTAGTACTACATACTTTTCAATTGGAAACTTACCGAGCATAGTGCTTGAATAAGCATATTTGAATTGGAAACTATCAGGTCTCCCTCCCCCTTCCTTTCAAAAAAAGACTAAAACTAGCAGTATTTCTAACCTAATATTTGGTTCACAGTATATGTGTTTTAATAGGAAATTGAACTTGAAGCTCATGCAGTTAAAGGTGTTAGTAGAACACATGCAAAATGGTCACCAGTTTTCACTGCTTGGTATTGGATGCTTCCGGATGTAAGGGAATATCATATATCAGTGTTGCTCAAATTTACTCACTACCAAAACTTACAAAAACTTGGCATTTGTATGTTTGACTTATATAGGTTGTCCTCTTGGAGAACATTGAGGATGAGCTGGCCGTCGAACTACAAAAAAAATGTCCAGCTGGATTATTTGACATTGAAGATATTAGGGAAGGTATTTTTATTTTTAGATCCATGCTTCCTGCATCAGATATATCTTTCAATTGTGCACCACATTGTCTCTAGAAATTGTCATTGCTTCTACATCAATGCCTACTTTCTGTATTGTATACAACATTCTGAAAATTATGTAAATGATGTAAAGTTTTCCTGTTGTGTAATAACTAGTTACTGAGTTAATGTTGGACAGGCAAAAAAAAGGCCACGGTAGCCAGACTACGAGATTGCACTCTGTGTAGGGAATGAATTAGAGGGGGAAAAGAATGGGAAGATCGTATATCGTTATGTCGTGTTAAAGCTCACTTCATTTGTAAGTACTATGGTTCTTGCTGAATTTGTTAGATTAAGCCTTCAAATTGTCTAAAGCTGTCTAATTTCTTTTTTTTTTCTTTTTTTTTGTATAAAAATACTAAAGCATATGTAGGGTAGTGAGAGACAATTCCAAATAACAATGAGTAAACCAAAGAGAATATAGTACTGTGTAAACCAAAAACATAGTGTGTAATGCAAAATTTCATAAGCATTCTGCCACCATATTTGACCTTTCTCTCTCTGGCCTTATTTTACTTATGTTTATCTGATGAGTTAAACCCTAAAATGGTCCCTGAGATTGGCGTCATGCACTAAAATCGTCCCTAAGATTTCAATTGCACCAATTACGTCCTTGAGATTGAAAAAATGCACCATATTAGTCCCTGACCTATTTTCCATTAACGACGTGATGACATGGCATGATGACGTGGACTGTAAGTGACACGTGTCACTTCATGATTTGACCACGTGTAATGGTATGATGATGTGGTGACCAGTGACACGTGGCATGCTGACGTGGATGGTTGTGCCACATGTCACAATATTATTTGGCCACGTGTCCGTTTGTGCTACGTGTCGCAACAGTATTCGTCCACATGTCATCCATTATGTCATCGTTGTATATGCACCAAATTAGTCCCTCACTCTACATTAAGTGACTCATTTTAGTCCCTGAAATTGAATGTCGTGCACCAAACTAGTCCCTTCACCAATTTTTTCTCATTTTTTTAAATTTAAAATTTTAATATCTTGGATACACTAATTTCAATTCTATTTTTTCATATATCGTTTAAATACAAGTGCTTTCATAAAAATTTTTAAGATTTTACTTTTTAGTTTTAATTATATAATTTTTTTAATAATTTAACATTGGTAAATTTTGTAATATATAAGTATGTTATTATAAAAAAAATTATATGATTGATTAGACACATTTTTTTCATAAAAAATATGTGTTTTTAACAATAAATTAATAATTAAAATAAACATTTTTTTCTTATGAAATACACGTTTTCGTTATGTATAAATGAGCTAGATTGAAGGCACTTCAAGCACCCTCACTACCATCTTTGACCTCTGCAGTCTAGACAAAAGAGGTCAGAGATGGTAATGAGGGAAGCTTGAAATGCCTTCACGTCAACTCCAAGACGGCAGTTATTAGGGGTATCCGCAAGAAAAAAAATATTTTATAAAAGTACTGAAAGAGGTCGGAAATGGTAGTGAAGGTGCTTGAAAAGCCTTCACGTTAACTCTAAGTCGGCAGTTAGAGTATTCGCAAGAGAAAAAATATTTTATAAAAACACTTTTATTTGAAGAACATGTGAAAAAATAGAATTGAAATTAATGCATTAAAAAATATTGAGAATTTTGAATTTATAGAAAAGATGAGAAAAAACTGGTGAAGGGACTAGTTTGGTGCACGACATTCAATTTCAAGGACTAAAATGAGTCACTTAATGCAAAGTAAGGGACTAATTTGGTGCATATACAACGATGACATAATGGATGACACTTGGACGAATACTGTTGCGACACGTGGCACAAACGGACATGTGGCCAAATAACATTGTGACAAGTGGCACAACTATCCACGTCAGCATGCCACGTGTCATTGGTCACCACATCATTGACCGATTTGGATTTTATGTCAGTAAAGAATTTTATAAAAATATAATCACGTTGTAAGTATAGTTTACAAACCAACAGAGAATCCTTTCGTACAAAAGTTTTGTTTGTCACTTAAGCAAACCCAATAAAAATAATAACCGAAGTATTTAAACCTCGGGTTGTCTTCTCAAAGAATTGCATGGAAGTATGATTTATTATTGATTATGAAAAATGTAGAATTTTTGGGTTTTTGAAATAAGGAGCAAGTAATTTAAATGATAAGAAAAAAATTAATAATAATAAAATCTCTTGGCAAGGTATGAAAATTAGACGTCCTATCCTAGTTATCCTTTGTGATGAGAATTGGATTTTGCTCCCACCTTGTTAACCTCTAACTATGAAGGTAAGTTAAGTGGATGAATCAATTTGATTCCTCTGGTCCTAGTCAATTCCTATAGAAAGACTAGCTTTAGAGGGATCCAAATCAATCAGCAAAGATAACAATTATCAATTACAAGGAGTTTGATAACTCAAGTGTCTCCAATTAATCAATTCATCAATTAAAGCCAAGAATATAAAAAGCTAAGTAAAAATCATAGATCTGAAATATCTCAAATTGCATTAATAAAAGAAATCAAATCTAATATGAAAATTCATAAATTAAATTGGGAAAATAAATAAAAGGAACATTGAACCTGGAAATTGAGAAGAAGAAATCATAAAATTAAGAGAAATCCTAATCTTAAAACCTAAGAGAGAGGAGAGAGCCTCTCTCTCTAAAAGCTACATCTAATCCTAAAATTATGTATGAATGTATGTTGTATCAATTGTTCAATGATGAATGGATGCATTTCCCCACTTTATAGCCTCTAATCTATGTGTTCTGGGCCAAAAACTGGGTCAGAAACAGCCCAGAAATCGCTGGTTGCGAAATCTGCCACATTGGTTTTTTGTCACTGCGACGTGTCTGCGTGAATCACGCGTTCGTGTCGCCTAGCTATACAGCCACTATGGCAAATTATATATCATTTCGAAACCCCGGACGTTAGCTTTCCAACGCAACTAGAACCGCGTCATTTGGATCTCTGTAGCTCAAGTTATGACTGTTTTAGTGCGAGAGGGTCAGGCTGACAGCTTTGCAGTTCCTTCAACTTCTTTTATTCATTCCACTTATGCATGCTTCCTTTCCATCCTCTAAGCCATTCCTGCCCTGTAATCCTTGAAATCACTTAACGCACATATCACAGCATCGAATGGTAATAAGAGAGGATTAATATTAGCAAATATAAGGCCAAAGAAACATGTTTCCAATCATAGCACAAAATCAGGAAGGAAAATGTAAAATCATGCAATTAGTATGAATAAGTGTATGAAAGATTGATAAAATCCACTCAATTAAGCACAAGATAAACTATAAAATAGTGGTTTATCAACCTCCCCACACTTAAACATTAGCATGTCCTCATGATAAGCTCAAGAGAAGCTATAAAGAGTGAAGAGAAATGGTAGAGAGTATGAAATGCAACCTATCTATGTGAATGCAACTACATGCAAAATATTTCTATCTACTTGGTTAAAAGTAAATAAGCTCTTCAAGACAAACATAATTCGGATTTCACTAATTCAAATCATACAGTAGAAGACAAGTAAACTTGTAAGAAGATAGCTCATGAAAGCAGGGAACATAGAATCAAGCATTGAACCCTCACTGGTAGTGTATATCACTCTAATCTCTCAAGTGTCTAGGGTTAATCACTCTTCTCTTCTCTAATCGTGCTTTCTAAACTTTGTTCTTCATCTAACCAATCAACAAAAATTTAGTGTACCAATGCAAACATCATGAGGTCTTTTCAAGGTTGTAATGGGGCTAAGGTAAAGGTGAGGATATATATATGGCTAAGTGAGCTATGAATTGAATCTTTGACTAGTCTAAGTTCTCACCTAACATACATACACTCTCTATGTAATTCAAAAATCATGCCTAGCTACCCATAATTTCCACTTTTGCATCACATACTCATGTACCAAATTTTTCTTTAATTTTATCCCATATGCATTGATCTTTTATTAAACTTAACATTGGGGTAATTTTGTCCCCTTATTTATTTACTTATTTATTAAATATTTTTGGATTTTTTTCTTTTTTTCTCTTTTTTTTCTAAAGACATAAAAGCAAAAATAACATATCAATGCACATGTATTTTTAATTTTTCTGTTTTACATGAGTAGGCACCCAAATTCCCAATATTTTATTAAATTAAGAACATAACACATTTCCTTATTAACCCATGTTCCCACAATTTTCTCACACTTAATTGATACACAATCTTTAACTTAAGCTAACCAAAGATTCAATTGGGATATTTAATTATTTTTTTGCTTAAGGTTAGTGATGTGATAAAATATAGAACAAATGGGGATTAAAAGGCTCAAGGTGGCTGACAAAGGTAAATAGAAGGGTATGCTATTTGGGATAAGTGAGCTAAACAAGTAATGGCCTCAATCATATGCAAGCATGTAAATACACTAAATAGTGGACATATAGAATGGAACAAAGCAAAGATTGCAATCATAGGGAAGAAAACACACAAGAATAAAAATTTATAGTTAAATAATGTAACCATATAAATAAGCTCAAAATTTCACAGGTTGTGTGTTCTTAGCTTTTTAAACTATGTTCCAAATACAACTTCAAACAAGTTTTAACAGAAAAGTTTTGATTTAAATTAGTAAAATTATATAAAATAAGGTCTTGAAAAGAAACTCATTACTTTAACCAAGAAGTGGTAAATATATGCACAAAATCAAGAAAACATGCAATCAAATATGCAGATGCAATAATGAACTAATAAAGAAAATAAGGCATTGGTGTTGAGAAGAAAATAACTAACTCATGGAGATCGGTATCGACTTCCCCACACTTAAAGATTGCACCGTCCTCGGTGCATGCTAAGATGTGCAAGTGGACGGGTGGCTCCAACTGACGCTTTTCTCCAGCCACGCTTTCGCGTGACTCTCTGCTTCTCTCCTTCTTAGTTTTTAATGCACTATGACGCGGACGCGTCAGCGACGCTTACGCGTCGCGTGCGAAATTTTTTTTTATGCAGAATGCAAATGCAAATGCAAGCTATATGCAACTATATGCAGAGATTATGAGAAGAGTCACTAAGAAAAATAAAGTAAAATAAAATAAAGTAAAACTAAGACTGAAACGGAACGATCATACTGATGCGTGAGCATCTTTCCTATCTTTTCCTAGTGAATTTGTATTTAAATTATTGAGTTTAATCAAGAATTAATTATCTCTTAGCCAATATGGATGCTACTTTGAATCTTGTGCAATTCTGTTTATTTTAGGTAGCATTCAGCTGGATTTGATGGAGTTTCTGCAGAAGAAGAGATGAAGGCGAATGATGCTGTCAACCCTGACCTCTCTGCACTCAAACCTGAATAACTCGAGCTACAGAGGTCCAATGAATGTGATTCTAGTGGCGTTGGAAAGCTAACTTCCAGAGATTTTCAACGATATATAATAGTCCATACTTCTTCTCCAAACTCGCTGCCAAGGCTGCGTCTAACTTGAGATTTCTCAAGTTAGGCGCAAGACACAACAACAATACGCGAGATTGGTCCTTCCCACTTCAAGTTAGGCGCACTAAAGCCCAAGTTAGGCGCAGCTTCACTCAACTAAACTCCAATTCATGCTGCCAAACCCAAGTTAGGCGTGGATCCTAGTGAAGCCAAGTGGTCCCCATCCATCAATTAAAGATTTGCTGATTGCTATAATTAATTCTAATTTAAATTCAAATTTTAAAAATAAGAAAAGATATTATTTTAGTTTTAAAGATAGATTTTAAATTAATTAGGATTAGATATAAATAAGAGGATACCACCTCAACATTATTCCATTCCAGACTTCCAATTCTATACAAATTTACATTCCGTATTCCATAACTTTCTACTCTGAACCATGAGCAACTAATCCTCCATTGTTAAGGTTAGGAGCTCTGTCTATTTGTATGGATTGATTTTATTGCTTTTCCTATTTTAATTCATGTATGAATTTATGATTTAAGAATTGTTTTCGCTCTTTATCTTATGAATTTGGGTGGAACAGAAGTATGACCCTCTTTCTATTTGAGTTCTTGTACAACTTGGAAAAGCTCTTTACTTGAACAACAGCTTGAAAACATATTCTCCTAAATTTTAATTATCTGGATTTAACGAGATACGTGACATATAATCCTTTTATTTTTGGGTAATTAGAGTTTTTGTGGCATGTAAACTGGAATTTGATCATGTAGCTTCTAATTAGAATTAATTGACCAAGAAATTGGCAATTAATGAATTTTAGAGGAGACTAGAAAGGTCTAAGGAATTAGGGTCTAGTCACATATAGTTTGCCATAAATTAAATCCTACATAATTAAAATAGTTAGTAAGAAAAGTAAATCCGGAAAAATAGATAACTCTGAAGCCTTAACTGCTTTTTCCATATTTTATTCCTCACCTATTCACCTGCCTGTCTTCAACTTTGAATTTACTTTTTAATGTTTTGAACTTCCAAACACTATTTTCTGTTTGTCTAACTAAGCCTATCAAATGCTATTGTTTCTTAATCCATCAATGCTCGTGGGATCGACCCTTACTCACGTAAGGTATTACTTGGTACGACCCGGTGCACTTGCCGGTTAGTCTGTGGTTAGAAAATCTGCACCAAGTTTTTGGCGTCGTTCCTCCTTAGTGGATGATGCATTCCCAACACCAAACTTAGGTTTGATGTTAGGAGGAATTTTATTGATTGTCACCAAAGGAGGTTTGAGCTGCAATTTCTGCTGTGCATCATCAGGGGGTTCTTGAAGGTTTGGATCAATAAGCTCAGTCTGCATGCACCTCTCTTCTTCACCTGTTGAATGTACATCTTTGAAGACATGAAAGACTAGTTGCTCATCATGCACTCTAAGCACTAATTCACCCACTTCTACATCAATCAGAGCTCTTTCAGTGGCTAGGAATGGTCTTCCTAGAATTATAGAGGCATTCTCATCCTCCCCTGTGTCAAGAATCACAAAATCTGCTGGGAGGAAGGACTTACCCACTTTGACCAAAATATTCTCCACCAATCCGTATGCAGGCTTCATGGATTTGTCTGCCATCTGTAATGCTATCTTTGTGGGTTGTGCCTCTTGGATTTGCAGCTTCTTCATCACATATAAGGGCATTAGATTTATGCTTGCCCCCAGATCACATAAGGCTTTCTCAAAGGTTGTGCTCCCAATGGTGCATGGAATTTGAAAGCTCCCTGGATCTGGCATCTTCCTTGGCAAGTTATTCTGAATGATGGCACTGCATTCTTTAGTCAGGACCACTGTCTCATCTCCCTTTAAAGGCTTCTTCTTTAACAACAGCTCCTTCATGAACTTGAAATAGAGAGGCATTTGCTCTAAAACCTTAGCAAAAGGAATATTGATTTGTAACTTTCTGAAGACTTCCAAGAACTTTGAAAATTGATTGTCCTTGGTCTCCTTTTGAAGTATCTGAGGATATGGAATTTTAGGCTTGTACTCAGGAGCCTTTGGCAATGTAGGATAAGTGTCAAGAGAGTCTGGGAATGGGTTGTCCGTACACTTTGGAGGGGCGTGCTCTACTTCTTCCTTCTTCTCCTTCGGAGCTTCTTTTTCAACTAACTCTCCATTGACCTTGGTCTCAGAGCCAGCTACTTTACCACTTCTCAATTGAATAGCCTTGCAATCTTCTTTTTCAACGGGCTCCTCATTAACTTGTGCTTTAATACTTGCCACTTGTCCACTAATCAAGGTGATAGCCTTGCATTCCTCTCTTGGATTTGGAATTGTGTTACCAGGAAGGCTATTAGTGGTCCTCTGATCAATTTCATTAACTCTTGTGGCTATTTGACCCATCTGAATTTCCAAGTTCTTGATTGATGCTCTGGTTTCCTGCACAAAACTCCTCATCATTTCCCAATTAGAATCTTCTTGCCATTTAGAATTTGCCTGCGGAGGTGGTTGTTCTTGATGAGATTAAAATTGGCAGTTATTGTGATTGTTCTGTTGGAAGCCACCCTGAGAATTATTGTTGAAATTCTGAGGTTTCTGAGGTTGGTCCCTCCACCCCTGATTGTAAGTCTGAGAATAGGGATCATTATTGGGATTTCTAGGAGCACTCCCCATGTAATTGACCTGTTCAGAAGGGGATTAAGCATAATCATAATTATCATTTTGCATAAAATTACCTGCCATGTCATAGGAGACTTCTTATGGTGGATTTTGGGTGTTGATAGCTGAGACTTGCATGCCATCTATCTGCTGAATAAGTAGATTTATTTGCTGAGATATAAGCTTGTTCTGAGCAAGAAGAGCATTAACAGCTTCCACTTCCAGCACGCCTCTCTTCTGAGAGGTCTCAGAGTTCACAGGATTCCTGTTAGATGAGTATAAATATTGGTTGCTTGCAACCAATTCAATCAGCTCAATAATCTCCTCTAGTGTCTTCTTCTTGTGTAGTGAACCACCTCCAGAGGTATCTAAGCTCATCTTGGACATCTCACCCAAGCCTTCATAAAAGATATCTAGCTGGGTCCATTTGGAGAACATGTCCGGAGGGCATTGCCTAGTCAGTAGCTTGTATCTCTCCCAAGCTTCATAAAGAGTTTCACCCTCCTTTTGCCTGAAAGTCTGAACCTCCAATCTAAGCTTAGTCAGCTTCTTTGGTGAGAAAAATTTAGTGAGAAACTCTGTAACAACCTTTTTTCAAGTATTCAGACTCTCTTTTGGTTGGGAATCTAGCCATAGCTTTGCTTTATCCCTCAGAGCAAACGGGAAGAGCATGAGTCTGTACACCTCTGAGTTCACTCCATTTGTCTTCACAGTATCACATATCTGCAGAAAATCAGATATAAACTGATTTGGATCTTCATGAGGAAGTCCATGATATTGATAGTTTTGTTGCACCAAAGTGACCAATTGTGGCTTCAACTCAAAGTTGTTTGCAGCTATAGGAGGCACCACAATGCTTTTTCCATAGAGATCCGCAGTAGGGGCAGAATAAGAGCCAAGCACTCTCCTTTGTGGATCATCCCCATTTGGATTTGCCACATTGGCATTAACAGCATTATTATTATCCATAGTGGACTTTGCAGCCTTGTAAAGTCTTGCTTGTTGCAAACGCCGCCTGAAAGTTCTTTCAGGTTTAGGATCAAAGTCTAAGAGATGTTCCTTGTCTCTGTTCCTGCGCATAAACAAATAGAAAACAAGAAAAGATGGGAATCTCTACGTCATAGTGTAGAGAATTTCCAGTGAGGTATCCTGTGTAAAGAGATAAAAGTATTGAATAAAACAAGCACTAAAATTCAAAAATTACTATTAAAATTAAGACTAAAATTTTTTGAAATTATTAAGCAAAGTAAATAAGAAAAAAATTAAAATAAGACTAACTAGGGAACACCAAACTTAATTTCAGAAATTAAGAAAAAATAATATAAGATGCAATTTTATTTTTCGAAAATTAAAGATAAAAATCAAATGGAACTAATAAAATAGAAAAGAAAAAAACGGAAATTAAAAGAAAAAAAAACAATAACGTAAAAAAAAACAAAATAAAACAAAAACTTGAAATTGAAATAAAAGAATGTAAAAGGAAATAAAAAAGGAAGATGAAAATAGCAGTTAATGTTTGTTTGTTTGTTATTTTGTTTTTTTTTTTGTTTTTTTATTTTTTTTATTTAAAAAAAACTAAATAATAAAAATAAAAAGAAACAAGGTACACAGGGGAGGGGGGAACAAGAAGATCCTCACGGAAGGTTTCTCTCCAGGATGAAGGTGGTGTTGACTAGCAATTCAGTGTGGATTTATACAGTAAACAGAATCCTCTCTCTATAGCATATTGAGCTACTTTATGGAGACACAGGAAAGAAGTTCAAAGTAAGGGGTGAAGAGCTGAGCCCCTATGATCCTCCTCCTTAGAGGAGCTGACCGTCAAGCTAGTGACGGGAGACGAATCATCTTCACGAAGGAGCACAACCTGAAGAATAAAATGACCGCTAGGATAACTAAGGTGGTTGAGTTTCTTTCATTTTTTATTCCTCCCCTCTTTTTCTATATTATGTTCCGATTTTCTGCTATTTTTGCTTTGTTTGTTGCATGATCCTTTATTAGTTAGAATCCTAGGTCTAGTTTAGCTTTCTCTTAATTACTTTAATTCTGAAAAGATGTCTCATATATTACTTACTGAGCTTGAATTCAAATAAAAAATACAGAAGTGGTGTATTGCATGAGAAATTGAGTTAATTTTAAAAGTAGTCTTATTTACTTAGATGTGGTGGCAATACTTTTTGTTTTCTGAATGAATGCTTGAACAGTGCATATTTTTTATAGTGAAGTTTATGAATGTTAAAATTGTTGGCTCTTGAAAGAATGATGAAAAAAGAGAAATGTTATTGATAATCTGAAAAATCATAAAATTGATTCTTGAAGCAAGAAAAAGCAGTAAAAAACACGAAGCTTGCGAAAAAAAATATATAAAAAAATAATATATAAAATAAAGAAAAAGAAAGAAAAAAAAGAAAAAAAACAAGCAGAAAAAGCCAATAACCCTTTAAACTAAAAGGCATAGGGTAAAAAGGTTCCAAGGCTTTGAGCATTAATGGATAGGAGGGCCCAAAGGAATAAAATACTGGCCTAAGCGGCTAAATCAAGCTGTCCTTAACCATGTGCTTGTGGCGTGAAGGTGTCAAGTGAAAAGCTTGAGACTGAGCGGTTAAAGTCGTGGTCCAAAGCAAAACGAGTGTGCTTAAGAACTCTGGGCACCTAACCTCTAATTGGGGACTCTAGCAAAGCTGAGTCACAATCTGAAAAGGTTCACCCAGTTATGTGTCTGTGGCATTTATGTATCCGGTGGTAATACTAGAAAATAAAATGCTTAGGGTCACGGCCAAGACTCATAACGTAACTGTGTTCAAGAAGCAACATACTGAACTAGGAGAATCAATAACACTATCTGAATTCTGAGTTCCTATGGATGCCAATCATTCTGAACTTCAAAGGATAAAGTGAGATGCCAAAACTATTCAGGATTGCAGTTGTAAACCCCACTATAAGAAGAGACATGAGCTTAATCGAACTCTCATTCTCATGCAAATTCACATCCTAAGCTTATATTAGTTTTGGTTGCTTGAGAACAAGCAACAATTCAAGTTTGGTGTTGTGATGCGTGAGCATCTTTCCTATCTTTTCCTAGTGAATTTGTATTTAAATTGTTGAGTTTAATCAAGAATTAATTATCTTTTAGCCAATATGGATGCTACTTTGAATCTTGTGCAATTCTGTTTATTTTAGGTAGCATTCAGCTGGATTTGATGGAGTTTCTGCAGAAGAAGAGATGAAGGCGAATGATGCTGTCAACCCTGACCTCTCTGCACTCAAACCTGAATAACTCGAGCTACAGAGGTCCAATGAATGTGATTCTAGTGGTGTTGGAAAGCTAACTTCCAGAGCTTTCCAACGATATATAATAGTCCATACTTCTTCTCCGAACTCGCTGCCAAGGCTGCACCTAACTTGAGATTTCTCAAGTTAGGCGCAAGACACAACAATAATACGCGAGATTGGTCCTATCCACTTCAAGTTAGGCGCACTAAAGCCCAAGTTAGGCGCAGTTTCACTCAACTAAACTTTAATTCATGCTGCCAAGCCCAAGTTAGACGTGGATCCTAGTGAAGCCAAGTGGTCCCCATCCATCATTTGAAGATTTGCTGATTGCTATAATTAATTCTAATTTAAATTCAAATTTTAAAAATAAGAAAAGATATTATTTTAGTTTTAAAGATAGATTTTAAATTAATTAGGATTAGATATAAATAGGAGGATACCACCTCAACATTATTCCATTCCAGACTTCCAATTCTATACAAATTTACATTCCGTATTCCATAACTTTCTACTCTGAACCATGAGCAACTAATCCTCCATTGTTAAGGTTAGGAGCTCTGTCTATTTGTATGGATTAATTTTATTGCTTTTCCTATTTTAATTCATGTATGGATTTATGATTTAAGAATTGTTTTCACTCTTTATCTTATGAATTTGGGTGGAACGGAAGTATGACCCTCTTTCTATTTGAGTTCTTGTATAACTTGGAAAAGCTCTTTACTTGAACAACAGCTTGAAAACATATTCTCCTAAATTTTAATTATCTGGATTTAACGGGATACGTGACATATAATCCTTTTATTTTCGGGTAATTAGAGTTTTTGTGGCATGTAAATTGGAATTTGATCATGTAGCTTCTAATTAGAATTAATTGACCGAGGAATTGGCAATTAATGAATTTTAGAGGAGACTAGAAAGGTCTAAGGAATTAGGGTCTAGTCACATATAGTTTGCCATAAATTAAATCCTACATAATTGAAATAGTTAGTAAGAAAAGTAAATCCGGAAAAATAGATAACTCTGAAGTCTTAACTGCTTTTTCCATATTTTATTCCTCACCTATTCACCTGCCTGTCTTCAACTTTGAATTTACTTTTTAATGTTTTGAACTTTCAAACACTATTTTCTGTTTGTCTAACTAAGCCTATCAAACGCTATTGTTGCTTAATACATCAATCCTCGTGGGATCGACCCTTACTCACGTAAGGTATTACTTGGTACGACCTGGTGCACTTGCCGGTTAGTCTGTGGTTAGAAAATCCACACCACATACCATGGTGGGTTGTCTCCCACCTAGCACTTTTAGTTAAAGTCATTAAGTTGGACATTTGATGAGCTCCTTGTTATGGAGGCTTGTGCTTGAACTCATCCAGGAATCTCCACCAATGTTTATGATTCCAATGGCCTCCGAAATCCCAAATTAGGCACAGAAAGCCTTCAAGCAAGCTAAAGTAAGTGACAAAGCCCCATGAGTGTTGATTGGTAGACTGAATTCCGAGGTCCCAAACCTTGCTTTTGCACCCGTCTTCTTGTTGATCATTATTGTTCCAACCAGGTAGCAAGCAATCTGAATTCTCACTAAAGCAGCCAAACAACTTTCTAGACCCATTCAGTTGAGCTTTATACCAACCCTTATACTTCAATTTGGAGCATGAAACCATATTGAACCTTGCATGATAATTCCTACCACTAACCATTTCACTCTTACTCTTATAGCCACAAAGAGCTCTAAGTTTCCCATCCATCTCAAGCAAAGCATATTCAAGTGAGCTAATTAAGCTTAAAGATGAGAGATTTACCCACTTGAATGAAGGGGTGGATGGTGATGGCTTTGAGGGAGAGGTCTCCAACAGCTTTGGCAAGGTGATTTCCAGTTCCACTCCCTTGGGCTCTTCTTTGACAACTTCCACCTCTATGCAAGCTTCTTCAATATCAACCTCTTCCTCTTGGTAGCTTTCTTCCAATTCGATCTCTTCTTCATTGTTCACCAAGGATATGGGAGGCTGTGCTTCTTCTTCTTTAATCTCCATGTCAAATCCAATGGGAGAGAATTCAATTGTAGATAAGAATTCATCAATGATTGAATTCATCTCTTGATCAACCTCTTCAAAGTCTTCAACCATGATATGCCTTGAAGGTTGTACACCCTCCTCAACATCAAATTCAAACTTCTTAGAAGGGGGTTCTGTGACTGGACTTTCCCATGGACGTTCTGCATCTCCTAAGTCTTCGACCACTTCTTCTTCTTTGATAATTTCGGCTTCTTCCACTTGTTCCAGTACAAAGTCATGCTCTTTACTGTCCACCGGAGTTTCTAATATCTCCTTCATGCTACGTTCTTCATTAGATTGCCCACATGAAGCCATGGAGGTTCCTTGAGTATCCGAACGTCAGGAAGGTAATCGATTAATCGCTTACTCCAGCTGGTGAAGGGTTACATGAAATCGATCTACTGTTTCCTTGAGGCGAGCCTGTGATTCTTGGGTCGATGGATATGGACATGGTGCATATGGAAGTGGTGGTCCTTAGGGGTAATTGGGTTGGAATTGGGGTGGATAGGGGTTGGGGTCATATAGAGGTGAATGGTGTAAAGGGGTTTGTGAGTATGGTGGTTCAAAGCTATGTTGAGGAGGTGGTTCATTGGCATATGATGGAGCTTGTTGGTAACTACAAGGGGGTCCACCATATCTATCATCTTGGAACGCACCTCGGAATGGTTCTTGACCATAGTAATTTGGTGGAGGTGGTTTGTCACAAAGGGGTCCACCATAACTATTGTCTTGGCATGCATTGTAGGGTGGTCGTTGTCCATGGTATCTTGGAAGGTGTTGTTGCTGAAAGGGTTGATCAGATCCTCGTGGCTCCTTCCATCTTTGATTGTTTCGACCTTGATGCATGTTCCTGTTATATCTTCCATTCCTTTCAACAACATTAGAACCAAACTCAAAGTAACGGGGGTGAGAACTCATAGTAGCTAATAAAAATTAAAAAACAAAAATAAAAACAAATAAACAAGCAAAATAAAATATTTACAATAACCAATAATAAGGCACACGTTTGCAATTCCCCGGCAATGGCGCCATTTTGACCGATTTGGATTTTATGTCAGTAAAGAATTTTATAAAAATATAATCATGTTGTAAGTATAGTTTCTAAACCAGTAGAGAATCCTTTCGTACAAAAGTTTTGTTTGTCACTTAAGCAAACCCAATAAAAATAATAACCAAAGTATTTAAACCTCGAGTCGTCTTCTCAAGGAATTGCAGGGAAGTATGATTTATTATTGGTTATGGAAAAGGTAGAATTTTTGGGTTTTTGAAATAAGGAGCAAGTAATTTAAATGACAAGAAAAATAAATTAATAATAATAAAACCTCTTGGCAAGGTATGAAAACTGGACGTCCTATCCTAGTTATCCTTATCAATTGTGATGAGAATTGGATTTGCTCCCACCTTGTTAACCTCTAACTATGAAGGTAAGTTAAGTGGATGAATCAATTTGATTCCTCTGGTCCTAGTCAATTCCTATAGAAAGACTAGCTTTAGAGGGATCCAAATCAATCAGCAAAGATAACAATTATCAATCACAAGGAGTTTGATAACTCAAGTGTCTCCAATAAATCAATTCATCAATTAAAGCCAAGAATATAAAAAGCTAAGTAAAAATCATAGATCTGAAATACCTCAAATTGCATTAATAAAAGAAATCAAATCTAACATGGAAATTCATAAATTAAATTGGGAAAATAAATAAAAGGAACATTGAACCTGGAAATTGAGAAGAAGAAATCCTAAAATTAAGAGAAATCATAATCCTAAAGCCTAAGAGAGAGGAGAATGGATGCATTTCCCCACTTCATAGCCTCTAAAAGCTACATCTAATCCTAAAATTATGTATGAATATATGTTGTATCAATTGTCCAATGATGAATGGATACATTTCCCCACTTTATAGCCTCTAATCTATGTGTTCTGGGCCGAAAACTGGGTCAGAAACAGCCCAGAAATCGCTGGTTGCAAAATCTGCCACGCTAGTTTTTTGTCACTGCGACGCGTCTGCGTGAATCACGCATTCGCGTCGCCTATCTATACGGCCACTATGGCAAATTATATATCATTTTGAAGCCCCAGATGTTATCTTTCCAACACAACTGGAACCGCATCATTTGGACCTCTGTTGCTCAAGTTATGACTGTTTTAGTGCGAGAGGGTCAGGCTGACAGCTTTGCAGTTCCTTCAACTTCTTGTATTCCTTCCACTTATGCATGCTTCCTTTCCATCCTCTAAGCCATTCCTGCCCTATAATCCCTGAAATCACTTAACGAACATATCACGGCATCGAATGGTAATAAGAGAGGATTAATATTAGCAAATATAAGGTCAAAGAAACATGTTTCCAATCATAGCACAAAATCAGGAAGGAAAATGTAAAACCATGCAATTAGTATGAATAAGTGTATGAAAGATTGATAAAAACCACTCAATTGAGTACAAGATAAACTATAAAATAGTGGTTTATCAATCATCATACCATTACACGTGGCCAAATCATGAAGTGACACGTGTCACTTACAGTCCGCGTCATCATGCCATGTCATCACGTCGTTAATAGAAAATAGGTCAAGGACTAATATGGTGCACTTTTTTCAATCTCAAGGACGTAATTGGTGCAATTAAAATCTTAGGAACAATTTTAATGCACGACGCTAATCTCAGATACTATTTTAGGGTTTAACTTGAATATCTACGTTTTAAAGTAATCTTGTGTAGTTTTTCTAATAGGGATTATTGTTTTGATAGGTTCTCAAAATTACTTGCATATCTTTTATTTCCTTTTTTTTTCTTCACCCTTGTAGTTAATATTGAATCAACTAGAGCAATGCCCCATGAAGTGCTATTCACTGAAGCTGTGAAGATTCTGGAAGACAAGTGTGAACGAGTAATTACTAAGCTTTCTTGATTTTCTGTGTGGTATCTTGCAACGAAAGTAATGGTGAAAAAGTAGTAGTGCATGATTACACATGGTTTGTATTATTATGGTCTTTATCTAATCCTCTAAGAATATATATTTTTCTTTTGATATAAAAGCTCTCTCTTTTCTTGTAGTGAATTCCAACCCTTTTTAGCAAATAGAAAATCTGATTAGAGATTTTATACAAAAAACATTCCTCGTTTGATGGTTTATATACCATCTAATTAAAGGCTGAAATTGTTCCCAAGGTGGAATACTTGATTTAATTTAGACCTCTGAAACAAAAAAAAAAGATGATTACAAAATGGGAAAAGAACTTTTTCTCTCTCGAAATTAATTTATCCCCTATGAACCTAAACAAAAAAATTGGGAAGATCCATTTTTCATATTCCATATTTTGTAATTGACAATTCCATTTCTCTCCCAAGTCCTAACAATATGTGAAAAGTCAAAGTTGAATAATTTAATATTTTCTGTTAATAATAATAATAATAATAATAATAATAATAATAATAATAATAATAATAAAGCTCTGTTAAAAATAAAGCTCTTGCATTTCTCTAAGAGGTGTGTAGAATTAATTCATTGATAGAAGAATAAGATGAAATTAATTGAGTTCACTAGTTTCTTGAAGCTCTCTCTTCAAACTCTTCTTTCTCTGTTTCTGATGTTTTGCATAATGCAGTATTTTTTGTGGAAGATATAGATGTAAATCAAAATGAGAAAAATATTGATCAAGCTCCAAATTTGTCCTATAAAAATATAGATGTCGATTTTAAGATCACTTGAACTTGATTTATTGATTGTTTATCTTTTGCTTGCTCTTGTTTATTTAAATGGAGAAAGTATTTTGTATTAGAAACTAGTTTATTATCTCGTTTTGCATAATTAGTTATGTCTAAAAATTAATATTTGATTATTATTATTATGTTTGTAAAGACTTACATTTTAAGTTTTAATACATAATTTTAATTTTATTTATATAATTTTATATTTTTTTAAATTATGACCAAGTCAATTGGGTAAATCAGTGACCCATCGATTAAATCAGTGATCCGGTGACTCGGTCTTTATTCGGTTTTGATAACTAGGCTCTAGAAAAAATTTAGAGTTCAGATTTCAACATAACTTTTACATATATATTTAAAAAATAATTTTTTATCCTTTAAATTTAATGGTTTATGTTAAGTAAAATTTTTAGAAAATTATTTTGTCTAAAGACTTTCTTAAAAAAATGGAAAAATACATACTGAATTTTTTTTCTGTGATTTTTTTTTATACTACTTTCTAAGTAACTTTTGAAAAGCATAGTTCTAAAAATCGAATTGGACCGACTGATTCAACTGGATTAATCGAAAACTGATCACCAGGCTCATTCGGTTTGTTTCAAAAACCGCTTAACAGAAAATCGGTCAGTGAAATTGTCGAACCGGTGATTAATCGGTAAATTATTGGGACCGGCCGATTTTTTAAAAGGATTTCGGATCGGGTACCGATTCCAAACAGCACCGTTTTATAGTTTATAAAAAAACCTCTAAATGGCTACCCAACATAGTTATAAAAACCGAATCGGACCGGCCGGTTCAATTAAAAAATCGATGAATTGGATCCTAAGCCGGTTTGGTTTACTCTTTGAATCATCTAAGGAAGAGAACCGGCATGAACCGATAAGAACTAGAACAAACCGGTCAAAATCGGCGAGAACCCTATTTGAAAAAGTTTTCAAAATGTCTCCACTAAATTCGAACTAAGAGCCTTTTAGTTACACTCAATTTTCACTTGCCACTCAACCATTATGTTTTTTAACATTACATGTGACAAATATTAATTATATAGTATACATTCAATTACATAATTTTATAAATATCTAATTTAATTTAATTTTGTATTCTCTATTTTTTAAATTAATTATATTTTAATTATGTACTTTTATTAATCTACTTGATCTATTTCAATGTTAGTGTTGTGATTAAAGTTATTTGTTTTGATGTTAGTGTTAAAACCTACTGATATTATAGTTAGATGATAAGTTTTGTGAATTAATTGTTACTTTTATTGTGTCAAATTAACATATTATTACTGATAAATTTTATGGGTTTCTTTATATTAGTTATTTTTAGAATTTGAGATTTTATTCTTCATTAAATGTTAGTGAAGATATGCATTTTAAATTTTAATTTTAAATTTTTAATTATTTTATATTTTTTATTTACGTGAGACCGATTTTATCAGTTCAACCAGTTCGATTGAACCAATAAACCAATAATTTGACTGATTTAATCACCGGTTCAGTTCAACTATGCTACCAAGGTCCAAGGCCCGCAACCCAGTCCCAGTCCCAGTCCCACCCCTCTCTCGGCCTCTCCTCTCTGAAACTGGAGAAAGTTTGAAATTGAAAGAACAAAGAACCCTAACCACCGCAGCCACCGCAGCCACCCACAGCCACCCAGCCCGTAGCCACCGCAGCTCCCACAGCCCCGCATCGTTGTCATCGCCGAACTCTTCTCCGCTGGGTACAAGCGTCGCGTGTGGAAGGAGCTGGGTACAAGGTCCGTCGCCGTCGCTGGGTACAAGGTCCGTCACCGTCGCAGGAGCTGTGTCGCCGTCTCAGGAAGCTCCGTCGCCGTCCTAGAAAGCTATGTCGCCGTCGTAGGAAGCTCCCTCGCCGTCGTGTGGAAGCTCTGTGGCCATCGTCGTCTCCTCTGTTCGAGCGCTCTCTCTCTGTGTTCGACGGTGATGCCGTCTCCTCTGTCGTCGCCGGCATTCCCCTTCCTTCTCGCCGCCGGTAAGCACTGTGACTTGGAATTATTTTGCTGGTTTTACTGTTGTTTGAAATTGAGTTGCTGATTAGCTGGGTTGAGTTGTGAGTTACTGAATGTCTGAGTTTAGTGGTTTTACTGGTGTTTGAAATTATTTTTGCTGTTGTTTAAAATTGAGTTGCTGATTAGCTGGGTTGAAGTTGCGAGTTACTGAATGTCTGAGTTTAATGGTTTTACTGGTGTTTGGAATTATTTTTGCTGTTGTTTGAAATCGAGTTGCTGATTAGCTGGGTTGTGAGTTACTGAATGTCTGAGTTTAGTGGTCTTACTGGTGTTTGGAATTATTTTTGCTGTTGTTTGAAATTGAGTTGCTGATTAGCTGGGTTGTGGGTTGTGAGTTACTGAATGTCTGATTTTAGTGGTTTTACTGGTGTTTAGAATTAGTTTTGCTGTTGTTTGAAATTGAGTTGCTGATTAGCTGGGTTGTGAGTGGTGTTTGGAATTATTTTTGCTGTTGTTTGAAATTGAGTTGCTGATTAGCTGAGTTGTGAGTTGCTTATTTTTGTTGGTTCTACTGTTGTTTGTTAATAATACTGGGTTTAGTGGTTTATTGAATGCCTGAGTTGAGTTGCTGAATGATTCTGTCAAATTTGTTTGCTGAGTTAATTTTGTTCATGATTTTTTTGGTTGTATGTTAAAGATGGAACAATCACAAACTAATCATGTAAGAAAAGCATTTATCCAGCTGAGCATAATTCAAGACCCTACTAAACATTTATCACTATTCTCCAGGTTTTTGGGAGACATCATAAACAAAAGCATCAAGTGATATATAGGACTAATTTATTTACTATGATTCATCACTTTCACTGCGACAGAGATTGAAGTTAAGAAAATTTAAGTTAGTTATACATCACAGGATGGCTTTCTTTAGGAATTTTCTAAATGATAATGTCTACTATAGCGTCATTGAAGATAAAGACCAAGAACAGAATGTTGATAGAGTTCTTAGATCAGTAGGTAATGCGTGTGTGGATGCAATGTCCGGTGAGAAGGAATTTGATATGAACATGGAGGCACAATACTAGAGTGATGGTGAGCCAGATGGGACAAATTAAAGTTTGTTATAGTAGAACATTATGGTCACTATGTATATTTTGGTTGTTTTTAGTTATGAACTTTTATGTTTGAAGTTGTTTGTGAATTTCTAATATTAAATTATGGATATTTTATTATGTGAAATTATGAAATATTGAATTTTATTAAGCTAGAAATTATTAAATTTATATATTTGAAATTATATAGGTTTTTTAATAATTTTATTTAATATTTAATTAAACCGGTCGAACTAGTAAACGAGTGACCTTACCGGTTTATTGACCGGTCCGGTTCTCGCAACCTTGCTGAAAAGTGACATCTTGTGTGCCAGTCCAAGACCTCCCTAATTTGTTTGCAGAGACTGGAACTGAGACTGGGAGACAGAGATTCAGTATTATGTTTGTTGAGATAGAGACTGGTACTTAAATTTCTGTCTCCGTCTTCAAAATTTCAGTATTTCAGTACCTCCAAAAAGTAGGGACACTGGAGACAGAAAATTTTAAAGACGGGGACAGAAATTTTAATTATAATTTGTACCTAAATTACCCAAATTCTAACTCAATAATTCCAAAATTATCCTTAATGTAAATAAGGGCTTCTCGATCAACCCTGGTAACTCCATCTTCTCATTCTTCTTTCTTCTTCTTCAGAACAGCCACTGCAGCCTCTGAAGCACCATCTCAAGAACAGCCACCGCGTCGCTGCTGGCCTTGCCACCGCTAGGTAAGTGATTTGCCGCTTGCAAGTTCATCTTCGTATCCCCCATCTTCTCATCTCCTCTTTTTCTCCTTCACAGGAAAATCAAAGAACGAAGCTGCTGCCTCTCCCCGGTTGCTGTCGACGTCAATCATCAACTCCTCGTTCTAATTGGGAGTAGGGTTAGTTCTATACAAAAGTTGTTTAATATACTGATTCCTTTCATCTTTTCCATCGTGCCCTAATCTGTGGATTTGTTCGTGACTTAGCAATGGGACTTTTCTCTTCTTCTGATATTTAGTTTGATCTGTGGATTTAACCATTATTTGTGTAATGCTTAAATCAAATTTGTTTGTGTTTGAAAGGTGTATTTGTACTCAGAACCTCTTTGCTTGGTTTGTCATTATTTTGTTAATGGTGTGAAGTAGTAGCACTGAAGTTGAAGAAATTATTTTGGTCCTTCATTCTTCTTCATTTCAATTTAAGTGTATTCTTTGACGAGAACGAAAGCCAAGCTAACTAACCCATTTATTTTAGCTTTATAACAGCATTAGTTTATGATGTTTACTTCCTTTTTTGTCTCGTAAGAACTAAGAACTGAACAATCTGGGATCAGTTGTTAAGTTTGGTCAGTTTGATACCAAGGTCAGTGATTAATTTTGGCTATTTTAATAAGTTTCCATGTCTCTGTTTGGTTTCTAATACTTGTGGATTAGTGCAGCTTCAAACCTCTATGGGTGCAGCTTTATATATAACAGCATTTTGGTTTATATATTAGAACTATTGCTACGTAGGCTACAATTCTTAACATATCTTTTTGAGGGAAAGAATGTTTGTTCTCTAAACTGGTAAGTGAAATTGTTGAATGTACATGATATGGCTTAGGTGATAATGACGACACAGTTATTTGTGTCAAATGTGAACCACTTCACATTTTAATTACCAAATCTTCTTTTTTGCCTTTTGAAAGACTTTGATTTGCTTAAAGTACCTGAAAAAGTCACTTTCAGTTTACTGATCTTGCTATCTAGGGATAATGGGCTTGTTTGGGTGAGCTTTTAAAAAAAGATCTTTTTTCGAGTTATCTTTTTTTAAAAGATCTTATAGAGAAGTAAAAGTAATTTTATGTTTGGATATCTCATGTAAAAAGGTCTTTTTATCAATCTATGTTTGGGTATAACAATATAAAAGTACTTTTTTGTTTATTTATTACATGAAAAACATCTTTTTTTTAAGGAAAAAAGATCTTTTAAAAAAAGATGTAAATTACAGCTTCTCAAAAAAGATCTTTTTTTTTATTTTACTAGTGCTTTTACTTTTACTACTAGAAATTTGCCAACTATGTTAAAAAATAAAAAAGATTTTTTTTCATTGAAAAAAGATTTTTTTTTAACAAAATAATGGCACCCAAACATGCACAATATTGTTTTTGAATACTTTACTTTTTTATAAGGGTAAGAAAATTATCTATGGGACCTTCTTATTTTGACTAAACATAACTATCGAAGTGGTTGTATATTGCGGTCTGCATTGATGATTTAGCCGTGAAAAGGCAGTTTATATGGCCTTCATTTTGGCAATTGTGTGGTTAAATACATGGCTGGAAATGGTTTATATGCAAATTGGCTTGTTTGGTGCATTTAAATTTAGTATAAGAAATGGAACTCTATAAATGGTTTTTGTGTGGTTAATCTCTTTCAGCCATGAAGCCGTGGAGCATCTCTGCTTGTTTCCATATACATAGGAAAGCTTTCGTTTGTTGAGCATATAAGGTTGGTGGAGTTTGAATCACTGGAGAGGACAACAGCATCATTTTTCAATTTCTTCAAGCTCTTAACATATAATCCACTTGCAAGTAGTGCTATGAGCAAAGCAAATCCTATAAGAGGCCCTGCAATAGTTTGAAAGTTTTTGTTGGTTTTGTAAACCAAGAATGTTTTTTGCATGAATGGTTTGTCGAAAAGGGAGTGGACCAACATGTATGGTTATTAGACCATCAATTTATGTGGCTTAATATTTTATGACAATAGTCTCTCTGTGGATCACAATTCTTACAATTGTAAATTTAAGTCTTCCTTGCTTCTTTGTTGGTGATTTCAGCATGAAGTTTTTTGTTATCTAATCATTATATACTTAAAAAAAATACTGAAACAATACTCAAACTAATTTACACAATTTGTCATTTGTCTGTTTCAATTCAAGTGTCAAATTACAACTTAAACAACAATACTATGGCCAGGACAATACAGACTACAGAAATAAAAAGTTGAAAGACCGCTAACAATTTCAAAAATACATCATTATACATATTTTCAACTCGGTCGATCGACTTCAAACTGGAATTCAAATGACAAGATCGATCATCTGCAACTTCAGCATGTTGGACACTTGGATCTGCCTATCTAAACATCTGCAACTTCAAGTCATACATTCACAGCTTCCTGCATTAGAAAATCATATAAGTAGATCAACTCACTAAATCAGTTTTATTAGACTCTTATATTGATTATTGCATATCATATAAAGTAATTTTGGATTTAACAAGTTTTGGAAAGTTAACCAGATTCGTTATTCTGTAAAATGTTGAATACTAAGTTAGGATCAATTCAATTAAGTGAGTTAGTCACTTGTTTTATGAACCTTCGGGTAGCTACTGATTGGTAACTTATCAATTGATAATAATATCAAGTAACCATAAGTTGTAACTAATGAAAAGTTAAGCAAGAAAGTAATTCAGTTATAATTTTTTCAGCCTAAAGAAAATTCAAAGTCAAGAACTAAGGCAGCTTAATTATTTCAACCATTGCAACTAGAGATATAATAATAGAATGCCATAAAAGAAAAAAAAGAAAAAGAGAATTCAAAGGGGAATAGGGCAAAGGCAAGTAGTATTTAATTTTCACACTACATCAACACCTGAACCAAGTCAACTTGAGTAGTTTCCTACCAACCTCAATTCCCAATTTTATTGTATTAAGGACCACAAAAAGTCACAGGTTCACGTGAAGATGCAAACAAATTAGTAGATAAAGGCAAATTAGGAAAATAACTATTTCACTTTTCTAAAATAATTTTAAAATTATAAGCAATTCTCAACTTGGGAAAAAAAAAAAAAAAGAGATTCGAACACGCAAATACAGCAGGTTCCAAACACACCAGGCTTCGTTCCTACAATATGCAAATAAACACATAACAATTGTACCTTCCATAAGTGGACTCCTAGGCTTCTATGTGTGCCAGGACATTGGATGCAAATAAATACTCCAAGACTTGAAGACTTGATATTCAACCAACCCAGTAGAAGTTTACATTTTTACTCTCTAGTTTTAATAGAAAAGAGCAGAAAAGAGCAGAAAGAAAATACAGTAGTGATGTAATCCACAAAAATCCACAAAAATCCAGTAGTGATGTAATCCACAAAAATCCTGGGAAGGAACCAACTAGCGAAAATATAACTCTTTCTATACCTTTTTCTAATAAGTCATTAACTACAACATAACTCTATCTATATACCTTCTTCATTTGGTTAGGTGGCTTTATCAGGAATTGAATTTAAGAAAAATGTGTTGTAGAATGCATGTTCAGAATCAAGACTCAATATACCAAATCAGATTAAGTCAACAGATGCCAAACCAGATATCAATATTGTACTTCACGAACTTACCTGGTTCGTTGAGAGACAAGAGACACAGCTCCGAAACGGTGGCGATGGTGGCGGCGCAGACCCGGAAGCACGCAATCCGCAACAATGAGAGGACCGTCGGAGGCTTCAAGACGCGATTGTGAACCACTGGAGACAGGCACGCTGTTGTCGCTCGGTAGTATTCGGCTTTTCTGCCGGCGACGGGGAAGACCGGAAGATTTGGGGAGAGGAGACAAGAAGAGGTCTGGAGTGGGTTAGGGTGACATTTTTGAAAAACTGAAATCTGGATTTGAGAGTAGGGTTGCATACAAAATTTAAGGGTATAATTGTAAATTTAACAATTTTAGTATTTAGTTTTAATTCAAACTAAATAAGATACTGAGACATAATTCAGTCATATACATTATTACGCCAAACATAATACTAAGACCTTTTTAAGTTCTTGTTTCTCAGTCACTGTACTAATACTTTTTTAAGTTCTTGTTTCTCACTCACTGTTTCTCTCAGTCTCTGTCTTTCTGTCTCTGTCTCTGTCTCGTAAACAAACGCTACCTAGAAGAAACGAGAAAACAGTGACAAAAGAAGATACTCGTCTCGCAGGCCCTTCTCCCTCTCCCACTGTTGGTCGCGGCGGCACTCTCTTCCTCCTCCGTGGTCCTATATGACGACTCGAATAGCGCCAGGTGTTGGCGCCAACTTGCTTGGCCAACACTCTGCTGAGAGGAATCAGGACGCCACCGCCTATGTCGGCAATCTCGACCCCCAAGTTCCCGAGGAGTTGCTCTGGGAGCTTTTCGTTCAGGCTGGCCCTGTCGGTTCGTCTCTCTCTCTCTCTCTCCAAATCTGCTGTTGTTTTCATTAGGGTTTGATATCATTCTTGCACCTCTTCAGTTAATGTCTATGTTCCCAAGGACAGAGTCACTAACCAGCACCAGGGATATGGATTTGTTGAATTCCGTAGTGAAGAAGATGCTGACTATGTAAGTCACCACTACTACTATTATTATTGTTATTCAGTTGAGTGTTATGCTTTGTTCTATTTCTCTATAGGTCATAGTTGTATCAGCTGCTCATTGAATTTCTTTTCCATCGCAGGCCATCAAGGTGCTTAATATGATTAAACTTTATGGCAAGCCAATTCGTGTAAATAAGGTCTGCGGTTTTTATTATTATGACTCTCTTTGTGCTTTGGTATTTAAGTATGAAACCTTGAGTGTATGTAGAATGTTAAGGTCAAGCATTACAAATGCCAAGAAAAGAAGCAAAATAGCTGTGAGAAATAGGGAACAACTTGTAGTTAGCCAACATTAGCTAATCTTTCTTTTTTAATTCTAAAAATTCTCATTCTGTGGAGGATTTAAGGTTTAGGTTTTATAATTTAGGGTTAAGGATTTAAAAACAGTTGGCAGATGTTGGCCAAAAAAAAGTTGACTCCCTAGAATTACTCAATAGCTGTAGGGAAATTTACAATGTTAAGTTGGATGAATGAATAGATGAAAACAGATACGGTCAGGACAAAGCTAGAGTTGTGCCTATTGAGGAGAAAATGATTATTAACCCGTCGAAGGTGGTTTAGTTATGGGAGGAAATGACCAAGTAGATTCTCTAGTGTGAGAAACATGGTGTTAGATGCTGATTTGGTTGATAAGGGTAGAGGAAGGTTAAATATAGAGGAAACCATTAGAAGTATCTTTCGTTCAATGATTTTGCTAAAATATATTCTGTGTGATGGCATTGTTTTATCCATACAGCCAACCCACCTTAACTTGTGCTAGTGGTATGAGATCTGATTGTTTTCCTCTTTAGACTTTAGAGGTGCCATTCCATGTGTTGGTCCATGAAACCATCACATTTGTCTGGCAGAGATGAGTAGCGAATGTGTTTGGTTAGTAGATTGCCGTGATTCTTACAAAACTTTAAATGTTTACTTTTGGAATTAAGTAATTCGAACGTTAAACAGTAGAGTATGGCGGCAATAAAGGAAAAAATTGTTGATCTAAAATTCAAGCCTACACTTTATTGAGACACAAGAATACTTGCTAGTGCATACAGTAGCACCCTAGCACCTTAAAAGCGCTCTGCCATTCACAAGAACTATACACTTAAAGTTCATTTTTTTTATCACACACTTTTCACTTCACTTTGCACATGCCAGCTTGACATGATACACACTTACCTCACAACTGCTCACTTCACAGTTCATTCCTTATTGTTACATACCAGTTCTGTGCAAAATATTAACCTAAATCATTTTCCCAACTCATCTCTCATTGCAAGATGTTAGTATGTCACTTTTTCCTCTGCATGGAATAAGTCTTTCATATTTACATTAGTTCGTATGAACATTCGTGTTTTCTGTATATGCCCTGCTGTGTTTCTACTATCTCATGTCAATGTCCTCACCATATGATTAAAGAGTATTGATTATTTTATTTTATTTATTTAAATTTTTAAGGCAACCCAAGATAAAAAGAGCTTGGATGTGGGGGCAAACCTTTTCATTGGCAATCTTGATCCTGTAAGTTACCAAGTTATGCAAGTGCTCAACAAGTTCATGTATGTTGAACATTGAAATCTAACAAAATTCTTCCTGATGTTACTACAGGATGTAGATGAGAAGCTCTTGTATGATACTTTCAGTGCATTTGGAGTTATTGTTACTAATCCAAAGGTTATTTTCTTCTAATATCTTTCATTACTTCTAGAAGCATCATGATTGTATAGCTTAGTTAACAGCTTCCTGCAAGTAGCAGTTGCTAAATACTTTTCATTTTCCCCTTATCTGCATTTTCCCCTTATTGTTTTATCCTCTGATCTCTGGTCCATTCATTTTTGAGCACTTAGCAGTTAGCTGTATACTCCTAAAATGTTTGGGGTCTTACGAAATGAATTTGATACTGTTCCAATGTATCCTCCAAGAGAAAAGTTTTCTAATTAGTTTTCCCTTAAACGGGTTGGGTGGATCCATAAAGTGGAATTTTGGTTTAGCACTTTATTTTATTGGTTGAGTGTTTGATGCTGGTTGAAACTATTGACAATTTTGATTATTTGATAATTGTTTTAGTCTCCTGTAGTTAAATATATGCTGTCAAGTAAACAATAATTCTAAATCTTCCTAAGTTACCCTTCTAATAATGCTTCAAATTACTAAATAAAAAAATTTCTTGAATGCTTATGTTCCCAAGGTATTGATTGCTTATACATTTTTTCATGTAATATTTTCCTTTTAAGTACTTAGATGATTATTAGGAGGATATAGCAAAACCTAAATCAAATTATACTTCCTTGCCCATCTCAACTCTGCATCGTACAGGGATTGATTTCCCCTAAAATTATGCACATGATCTGATGTTCAGGCCCCTTTATACAGATTATGAGAGATCCTGATACCGGAAATTCCCGTGGTTTTGGCTTCATTAGCTATGATTCATTTGAGGCATCTGATTCAGCTATTGAGGTATGCTAGTATAGTCGAAATTTCAGATCATTTTTAGGAATGTAGGTGACGACTTGCAATTTCAGCCTTGTTTTTATGTTTTGGCTAGCAACAGCAGCAAATACTCTAGACAATGTCCAAAGAATACTTATACTTGTTTGTTCCCCTTCTTTTAAAATAAAATGTTTTGATTTTGTTGTCATTTCTGAATCAACATCATTCTTAATTATAAAATATGATCTGGAGGAAGCATTCCTATATCACTAACAATGACATTATTTTACACTCCATAGGCAATGAATGGGCAATATCTTTGCAATCGCCAAATTACAGTGTCATATGCTTACAAAAAAGACACTAAAGGGGAACGGCATGGCACGCCAGCAGGTCAGCCCCTTTTTGTTTTTGGCAACTATCTATTTTTCTGTGATTAAGTTACGTCTTTTGTCACAATACCATATGCTTATGTTTTATGTTTGATGCAGAAAGAGTTTTGGCTGCAAGCAATCCCACTGCGCAGAAGAGTAGGCCTCATACGAGATTCGCCAGTGCACCTCCAACACTCGCCAATGTTGCTCAGGCTAATGGTACCGTTGCTGTTCCGGTACCTCCTCACCCCTTTGGTAATGGAGTTGCTCCACCCCCCATTCCTGCCCTCCGACCACCACCACCACCCCCTCAAGCCGCAGCATTTCAGCCTATGCCAGGAGCTGGGCAACCAACATGGCATCAACAACAGCCCGGACTCCCGCCTGGAATGCCCCCACCTCAGGTCCAGCAGTTCCGGCCACCTCCATCTGGTATGCCAATGCCGCCACCTCCACAAGCTGTTTCGGCTCCTCCAAGGCCTCTTCCGCCACCAGCAGGAATGGTAAGCCAACCACCTGTTTGGCGACCACAACCACCCCCACCGCAGCAACAGGGTGGACGACCTATGGCATATGCTCAACCCTCAATGCCTCCACCTTCCTATAGCCAGATGCCACCACCTCAATGAAGGAATTCAAACCCTTTTGGAAGGATCCAGGGTCCTATTATATTGAATTTCGCCACTGATTTTTAGCGTTATGTTTCTTAATTAATGTGGTATTAGATACAGTTGCTATCGGCATCCTTGACACTAGGACAGTTAACAATATAATTAGAGTCCAAAGGAGAGATGCTCAACTCTTTAGCCTTGGGTTTGATATTGTTTTTAAGTAACTAATTTTCCAGAGTTCTTTCAAGCTATGGTGAATTGTGAAGGTGAATGAAAAATAGGAAGGAAATATCCAATCTGGCCTGTTTTATTTCTGCGATGGACTAAGCCTCCCCTAACAAAAGAACAAGTGACAATGGGGCCTTAATCTTTGCATTGTGAGATGCATTAGGTCTTCTGAATCTGATAGTGAAGTTAGTTAAGAGCAAGCAGAGTGAGTTTTTGTCACGTGAACCTGTGAGGTTCGTGTGATGTGCGAATTTATAATTGTCAAAATCGAACTGTAATTGAGTTGGTCATAAAAGGGTCCTTAATGATTCTCTTTTTAATGCCTTTGATGTTCCTCTCTAGCCGATATTAAAAGGGATTTGCATCCATTGTTACATAATGTACCGATTTAGGTCTTAGCTAACTCTTACATATTTATTTGTGGATTTCGTATCCTCATCTTTATGCCATCTGCTCCTTAATGAAATTTATTTTTCTAATACAAAAAGTATTTATTCAATTTTTCACAATCTCATAGCGAAATATTACATTCATAAGAGTTGAAGGATGAATCCAACTGGCTATTGTTTTTGTCTTTTTTTTTTTGGTTGATGATGTCAGAAACAGGAATACGATACTTTGCTTTGATGCTCAAGCCAAACAAAAATCTTTGATAAACTGTGGACCAAAATTACCCCTGGGTCCTGGGTGTATATAACATCTTCTGGCAGTGTTATTTTCACCTTGATGTGTTGGCCTTTCTTAATTTCTTTCTCTCCAATTTTATGTTTTACCATTAATAGTTTGATGGAGATTATCAAATTCTGACGTGATGGTTATAGATTTAGGTACCAACAATGACTATCGAAAGAGTTTACATTGCAAACACATCACTTATACAAGATGAAGTTCTATCCCATAGATTAGGCCTCATACCAATCAGTGCTGATCCCAGGCTATTTGAATATCCATGTCTGATTTCTATCTTGTCACCTAATTTATTTCTGATTACGTAAATATCTTTCTTGCGTGATAGATAAAATTTTATATAGATTGTTTTGCCGTTTGTGTAGATCTCATAATATCGCAGACTTGAATTTGTCTCCTTTTTTTTGGTTGTGAATAGATAATGCTGGGGATGATAGGAATGAAAAGAACACCATTGTCTTCAAAGTTCAAACTATATGTTGGTTGCCATAAAGGTCAGCCACGTATGACCGGTAAATGAGTCTGGCTCTTGCTTGATATTTAAATATTGCATTTAATTTTATTTGGCTATTTTAACTTTAATCATCTTAGCAATTTTATTTGGCCTCATACCGGTAAATGACGTATGCCCCCTGAAGTGCTATTCACTGAAGCTGTGAAGATGCTGGAAGACAAGTGTGAACGAGTAATTATTGAGCTTTTCTTGATTTTCTGTGTGGTATCTTGCAACGAAAGTAATGGTGAAAATGTAGTAGTGCATGTTACATATGATTTGTATTGTTATGATCTTTATCTAATCCTCTAAGTATATATATTTTTTCTTTTGATATAAAAGCTCTCTCTTTTCTTGTAGTGAATTCCAACCTTTTTTAGCAAATAAGAAATTTGATTGGAGATTTTATACAGAAAACATTTCTCATTTGATGGTTTATATACCATCTAATTAAAGGCTGAAATTGTTCCCAATGTGGAATGCTTGATTTGATTTATACCTCTGAAGCCAAACAAAAAGATGATTACAAAATGGGAAAAGAACTTTTCCTCTTTTCAAAATTAATTTATCCCAACCCAAACCAAAATAAGGTTAACATATAATAAATGATTACTGTACAGTAATTGAGCAACGCATTTTAAGTCAGTTAGTTACCCACAACCGAAAGGTTTAGGAAACCAGAAAGGCAGAAAGCCAAGTAGCACTACAGGCAGTAACATGAAACCATGTCAGGCTTTATATCCCATGTAGTATTGTCTTCCCATGCAGTTGTAGATTTAGATAAATTATTTTAGTATTGACACATAGTTGTATAGGTTTAAGAAAATTACTTCAAAAGTACTAGAGTTTAAAAATGAGATTTACGTTACATCATTACCTTTAACTTCTTTCGAACACAACTACACTCAACTGAACTCAAAAACTAACATGAATGATGCAGAGAATCACTAATATTGGTGCTGTAAAATGTACAGGGTGAGGACTGAATTATGTCTCAATATCCTATTTAATTTAAGATAGAAATTGAAATTATTCAAGTTACTTTAATATTAATCCGTGAGCATCTTTCCTATCTTTTCCTAGGGAATTTGTATTTAATTTGTTGAGTTTAATCAAGAATTAATTATCTTTTAGCCACTATTGATGCTACTTTGAGTCTTGTGAAATTCTATTTATTTTAAGTAGCATTTGGTTGGATTTGATGGAGCTTCCGCAGAAAAAGAGAAGAAGGCCATATAGGGCAGGAATGACTTAGAAAATGGAGAGGAAGCTTGCACAAATGGAATCAGCACAAGAATTAAAGGAGATGATAGCGAGGAGCGACGCGTACGCGTACCTGACGCGTGCGCGTGATTTAGAGCTTTCTATGGCGACGCGTGCGCGTATCTGACGCGTACGCGTGAAAAGCGAAGTTGCACAGCGACGCGTGCGCGTACCTGACGCGTACGCGTGACACGCGAAGAAGACCATCGACGCGTACGACGCGTACGCGTGACATACGCCACACGTAGAAAACGCTGATTCCTATTAATTCTGATTTAAATTTTATTTTAAAATAGGAAGAGATATTATTTTAGTTTTAGAAGATAGATTTTAAATTAATTAGGATTAGATATAAAAGGAGCATTCTAATTAGTTAACTGGGGGATTTAACAAATACATTTTATCAGAATCCTTATTTTCTCTCTTTGCCATGAGCAACTAAACCTCCACTGTTAAGGTTAGGAGCTCTGTCTATTGTATGGATTGATTCTATTATTTTTCTATTTTAATTCATGTATTGATTTCTATTTCAAGAATTGTTTTCGTTCTTTATTTTATGAATATGGGTGGAACGGAAGTATGACCCATGTTCTAATTGAGTTCTTGTATAACTTGGAAAAGCTCTTTACTTGAACAACAGCTTAAAAACAAATTCTCCTAAATTTTAATTATCTGGATTTAACGGGATACGTGACGTATAATCCTTTTATATTTGGGTAATTAGAGGTTATGTGGCATATAAACTAGAATTAAACTTCACCCTCTAATTGGAATTAAGTGACCAAGGAATTGGCGATTGATGAATTTTAGAGGAGACTAGGAACGTCTAAGGAATTAGGGTCTAGTCACATATAGTTTGCCATGAATTAAATCTTGCATGATTAACATAGTTAGTAAGAAAAGTCAATCCGGAAAATAGATAACTCTGAAACCTTAACTGCCTTCTTCATATTTTATTCCCAACTTATTTATTTGCATGTCTTCTGTTTAATGCTTTTTGAACTCTCAAACACTATTTTCTGTTTGTCTAACTAAGTAAATCATTTAACCATTGTTACTTAATCCATCAATCCTTGTGGAATCGATCCTCACTCACCTAAGGTATTACTTAGTACGATCCGGTGCACTTGCCTGTTAGTTTGTGGATTATAAATTCCACATCAAATACCCTTATTATATTTTAGTTAAAAAAAAAAATCTAACCCTTATAATTGAAAGTAGCATTCACGCCTTAGTCAAAGCACTTCAGCTTCGCCGTCGGCAGCAAAAGACAAATTCTGTGGAGCAAAGCCCGCACGTATTTTCTTGTGTGCATTGCTTCTCAATCGTGGTGCCATGAACCATCTCACAGAATCGTGATTTCGGCGCCTCCTCTTCCCACGACGTTAGAGCACGCCACCGCGAAGGGACAGTAATCTCGGCGCGCGCTTCTGGATACCACGTCGCTAGTCACCGCCGTGAGGTTAGTGGATGTTTGCCGTTGAATCATTCTCTATCTCTTTCTTTGATTTACTGTTTTGAGAAATTGAACCAAGATGAAAATTGAGAAAGAAGACAATGTTTTACCCTAAAAATTTCATTAAACAAGGATAATGTTAAAATATTTGTTTTACTCGAATTTTTGTTCCATTGTTAACAACAAATAAATCAACAATTTTCGAGTTTTGTTTCACAATCTTAATTCAAGGAGTGGAAACGACTTTTTTTGTGGGTTTCTCAAAGTCTCAATTGTAGTTTCGAAAGTAAAATTAAAGATAAAAAGGAAAACATACAAGGTGCCGGAGGCAAAGTAAAATGCAGAAATTAAAACAAACAGGAAATTAAAAAGAAGATGAAAGAAGAAACATGAACGTAAAAGAGAAAAAGACGTAAAAGTAAAGAAATTTTATTAATAAAAACTGAAAGAAAGCAAAGTACAAGTGTTTGAGTTCAGAGAAATTACTTAAGATTCCCAATTTTACTCTGTGATGCCAAGGGGCTGAGAGCGTTTTGGATTTCTAAGTATTTTTCAAGAAGAACTGAACTCATTACAACGTGTTCCTAAAGCTCTATTTATAGACTAGCCTAATCTCAATGGGCAGTTACTCTTTGTACACCACTTGCAGGAAATTTGAATTTCTTGTAGCTGTTCCCGCACTTCTTGCTTGCTGTTAATTTCAAAATTTAAATAAATAACCAACTATCAAATGATCTAATTTAATTTAAAATAGATATAATATTATATATAGGTATATTACCAAACGACTAATTATTTATTTTTATAATTTTCTTATAAAAAAAATATTTTGTCTAACAAGATGCCCCCAAGATTTCTCACTTGAAGATATGCAATGATTGAAAGTGAGAAAACTTAGTTGTTTATTGACATTTTTCTTATTTTTGACATTGAAAGTCAATTGACATTTTAGACACATCCGCTTGACAGATTAAATGCCTACTAGTAATAGAATTAACAGAATTTCTAAGTCTATAAAATTTTTACATTAATAATTGAACTGTCAACGGGGTCTATTCTTTTGTATGAAATTTTTAAGTGTGTCAAATGATATCTGTTCTAATTTCGACACATTAAATGTGTATCAATTGACCTTTGTTTTGACCTTTAATATTTCAATTAAGAGTTTTTTGACACACACTTTCATTGTTTTAATTGACACAATTTTCCTAACTTCAGAAGTAACAGAATCTAACTTTGTGAAGTCGTTCCTTTCATATGTTAAACTCTATGTGTCAATTAAATTTGATAAAATTTCTAATCCTATAAAATCTCCACACTAACATTCTAATAGTTTTGACTCCAAGCGCTAATAGATTCAACAGAATTTCTAAGTCAATTAGGCTTTTGTATTTATGAAGTACATGCCTAAATGTCAATGAAAGATTATTTTTATCCAAGATTTTAAACTTGATGCATCTTTTTTTTTCTTTGACACTTCAACTGGATATTTTCGTGTCCTTAAACATGTGGAATGTTTATCTCATGTATGCCTGGCCTATATACTTTTAAATATTTGCCATTTATTGAAGGAATTCTTCTTCCTGATCCGATTTCAATAATCTTATAGGCATTTCCAGAGTAAACCTTGTCAACTACATAAGGTCCTTCCCAAGTTGGAGACCACTTACCATAAGTTTTTGACTTTTTTTCTATAGGCAAGATTGTTTTCCACACTAATTCTCCAACTGCAAATGTCTTTGCTTTAACACGGCAGTTGTATGATTTTGACATAATCTCTTTTTGTCGAATCACCCGCTCTAAAGCTCTCAACCTTTCATCATCTAGTTCATTGAGCTCATCATGCAAAGAATTTCAATAATCTACTACTGGTATCTCGTCTTGTCTAGCCACCCCTTACACTTTGCAGATTAATATCAATTGGCAACACCGCATCATGACCATAAACTAACTTATACGGGGCGGTTCCAGTAGAACCTCTTAGAGAATTTCGGTAAGCCCAAAGAACTTGACTGAGAGTTTGGTGCCAATTTTTTGGCTGCCTTCCAATGTGTTTTTTAATTAATGCAATCAAAATTTTGTTCGCTGCCTCCACTTGTCCATTAGCTTGGGCATAATATGGTGTAGACGAAAGCATTTTTATATCCCTAGATTTGGCATATTCCATGACCTTTTTCCCAATAAACATGGTTCCTTGATCAGTGGTAATAGACTGAGGAATTTCAAACCTATGCACAATATGATCCTCAATAAAATCTATTATTTCATTGTGAGTTACCTCCCTTAGAGGGATCGCTTCTACCCATTTAGAGAAATAATCAACACCAACCAAAATGAACTTATGATCTTTAGAAGAAGGTGGGTGAATCTGTCCGATAAGATCTAGCGCCCAACCTCTAAATGGCCATGGCTTAATTATAACATGCAGTTCTGACGCTGGAATATGTTGAAGGCTTTCATGTTTTTGGCATTCTTCACAGGACCTGACATAGTTTATACAATCTCTTTGAATAGTTGGCCAATACAATCTTCTCCTATTTATCACCCATTTCATTTTTTTTCCTGATTGATGGGCACCACAAATTCTCTCATGCACTTCGGCAAGAGCCAAATACGCTTCTTTTTCTCCCAAACATGTCAAGAGGTTTCCATCAACAGATTTCTTAAACAAGACATTACTTATTAGAACATAACTTTGAGCCCTATATTTAAGTTTTCTATCGACACTAAGACTTGGATTTTTTAAATATTCTACAATTGGTACTCTCCAATCTTCTGGGTCTAGTTTTTCTAATGACAACACTTCTCTTTCTCTCAAAGGCATAAATATGTCCTTTATCCTTACCAATTTTTCTAGTGTTGAGGGCTTGATCTTATATCTTGAAGCAATTTGAGCTAATTCATTTGCTTCTTGATTTAACTCCCTTGGAACATGCCTTACAATGACACTATCAAATTTACTCAACAACTCTGTAGCCACATTGAAATACTTTCTTAAATTTTCACTAACACACCTATATTCAAGTGATACTTGATGGACTACAAGCTGTGAATCTCCAAAAATTTTTACATTTTTAACTCCTCTTTCTAATAATAATTTCAGTCCCATTATTAATGCTTCATACTCTGCCTCATTGTTGGAACATGAATAATTCAATTCAAAAAAGAATTTACTTGGCTCATCACTTGGAGAAATAATTAAAATTCCTATACCAACACCACCCTTATGGCATGAACCGTCGAAATATAATTTCCAATGCACCAAACCAACGAAATCCAGTAAACTCTCATTAATATCAATACAAGGATGATCAACCAGGAAATCAGCTAGAACCTGACCCTTAACGGCTCTTGCAGGAACAAAATGTAAAGAAAATTCTGTTAAGGCCAACATCCATTTTCCTAGTCTACCATGCAATATTGGAGAAGACAACATATATTTAAGAACATCAAACTTAGAAATTACATAAACATTCATAGGAATTAGATAGTACTTAAGTTTTAAACAAGAAAAATATAAAGCTAAGCAAAGTTTTTCAATTGGAGAATAACGGCTCTCAACATCATTTAGCACACGACTTAGATAATAAATCACTCTTTCGTTGCCATTCTCATCTTCTTGAGCGAGCATTCCACCAATTGTTACTTCAGAAGCTGACACGTAAAGTTTTAGAGGTGCTCCGTGCTTTGGAGGTGTCATAATAGGAGGGTTAGTCAAATACTGCTTGATGTTGTCAAAAGCTTCTTGATGCTCTGTTTTCCATTGGAACTCTTCCTCTTTTTTCAACTTGATCAGAGGCGCAAAAACCTTAGTTTTTCCTGACAGATTGGAAATGAACCTTCTGAGGTAATTGACCTTCCCTAAAAATGTTTGTAGTTGCTTTTTGTTAGCTGGAGGAGGAGCCTCTAAGATAGCCTTTGCCTTATTTTTGTCAATTTCAATCCCTTATTTCTACACCAAGAAACCAAGAAAATTCCATGCACTCACACCAAAGGCACATTTTAAGGGATTCATTTTCAACTTATGCTTTCTCATTCTTTCAAATGCTTTTCTTAAATTTTCTAGATGCTCTTTTTTAGCATTTGATTTGACAACCACATCATCAACATAAATTTCCATAAAATTTTCAATAAAGTCATGAAAAATTTTATTCATCGTCCTTTGATAAGTTACACCAGTATTTTTTAGCCCAAATGACATCACAACCCATTCAAAAGTTACTAAAGCACCTGGACACCTAAATGCTGTTTTTGACACATCTTCTTCAGCTATGTATATTTGATTATAACCTGAATATCCATCCATAAAACTTAACATTTCATGACCAGCAGTAGAATCTATCAACATATCAGCTATAGGCATTGGATATTCATCTTTTGGTGTTGCAGAATTTAAATCTCTAAAATCAATGCAAACCCTTAATTTTCTATTCTTTTTCATGATAGGGACAATATTAGAAATCCAGTTGACATACCTTGCTGTTCTTATAAACTTAGCCTTAAGAAGTCTTTCAATCTCTTCTTTAATCTTCTGCACGACTTCAGGAGCAAATCTCCTTCGTGGCTGCTTGACAGGTTTAACATTGGCTTTCAATGGCAATTGATGTTCTACCAATTCACGACTCAAGCCTGGCATCTCTGCATAATCCCATGCAAAACAGTCACAATATTCCTTCAAAATCTCCACCATTTCTTTTTTGAAATCATCAGGCAGCATCTTGCTCACATATGTTGGCCTAGGATAATCACCGTTACCAATATCTACTTCCTTCAAAGGATCCTGCACTTCAACCTTTTTTACAGTGTCAGTATTATTTTTTCAAAACCTAAAGGACCATCATCATATATACAATCATAAGGTACATTATCAATGCACCCTTCTCTGTCTGCCATATAGGCCGACAGCCGAGCCAGTTGGCTCGTCAAGCTCATCTAAGTTTCTTCTGAGGCCGCATCCGCCCCGGCCTTAGGGACCAAAATAAAACCATTCATATCTATTTTGCACATCTCAATATTTTCAGGATTAAATGCATTGGTGTCAACGGTCAGCGGCTTGACTCCAGGATTATATATCCTGAACTCCACATGCATCTCATCGTAGTAACAAGTACTATTGTCAGCAAGAACTTCTTCCACTCCTCCATCTTCATTCCAGAAAATTAATTTTTGATGTAAAGTTGATGGAATAGCACCCATTCCATGAATCCAATCACGTCCTAAAAGTAAGTTAAAACCAGCCTTTGAAGAAACCACAACAAATAGAGTTGGCCTATTGACAGAACCAACCTCAATTGACAGCAGAACCACACCTCTAACAGAAGAAGTCTTTCCGTTAAAATCTGTCACCCCAATGCTACTTTTAATCAGATCTTTTTCAGTCTTTCCAAGCCTTCCCATCATTCTTTCAGGCATGAGATTAACAGCAGCTCCCCCGTCAACCAAAATCTTATTGACTATCCTTCCGTCAACACGAGCCTTGATATGCAGTGGACGCAAGTGTTCCTTATCATTTTCAGTAGGCTTCTCAAATAATCCTCCACCACACATATTGTCATCTAGCAATAAACATTCGCTTCCAGGAAAGACATCATAACAATCATCTTTTAATGACTCTACTTCCTGGACTTGACTATACTCCTCAGGCAGTATTGACACCACAACTATAGGTTGCTTAACACCAAATATTGCTTCTAAGCTGTCATCAAAATCAGTGTCAAAATTATCAGTAATTAAATCTTCATCCTTTTCTCCCTTGTTTTCAACCATCACCCTCTTCCCAGCAAGATTCTTCTTGACATTTTTATTGCATTTAGGGTGATTAGAAGAATTGCCTGTTTCTACAGACTTGGCCATGGTTGGCAAAGGAGAAAAATCTACTCCGTGTCCCTTGTATGGATCCAAAGGAACATACTCAGGCATATTCTCTTTCTGCTCAAAAGTTGTAAAAGGAGAATATTTGGGAATGTTTTGACAATTTGGCCAAGGAGAATAATTAGGAACCTGCTGCATGTTAGGACTATAACAAGAATAAATTGGCTTTGAGGGAATAGGCGCATTTTTTGGAATATATATACTACCTCCGTCTTGTGCATGATTCATGTTCCATAACTGAGACTCATAGTACCTGGGCTTGAAAGGTCTAGGCTTCACCCATTTGTTTTTTCCTCTTGCAAAAGCAGTAGGTTGATTCTGCACATTTCTCACATTCTGGACCCATTTATTGTTTGAGATTTTGGTGGGAGGAACTATTGTCTTTTGAGAAAATCCATCAGGTCTTCCATCAATCATGACCACAGTCTTCATCTTCTGGTTGACAGGTTGTACTCCAGTGTTGTTGACGCACTTGTTCAAAGGAGTTTGACCGCCCAACTTTTGTTTTCCCTCGGCTATCTTCCGCTTTAACTCGTTAGTTTTATTTTCTTTTTCAGCAATCTTCTTTCCCAACTCAGCCTTTTCTTTCTCTTCAACTTTGTACTTTTCAAACTCTTTTGCAGCTTCCTTGTCAAAAACAGCATTGCACTTTGGGCACATGGCAATGGTGCTGTCAGATTCTTTAATTCTCAACAAAAAAATCTAACAAATCCTCACCAGGACGAGGATAAACTGGCTTCTTATCTTGTTCAAAGACTCTCAGGTCTTTATTTTCATTTTTAGCACTAACCATCGTGGCATCAACTTCTACCATGTTGATTGACAAATCGAATGGCTCAACATAATTTGAGTCAGCAGCAAATGGTTCAGTTTCCACCTTCATAGTAGTTTTATCCTCAAACTTCAGTCTTCCCTCCTCAATTGCTTTTTGTATCAAATCCCTGAAACGGACGCAATTGTTAGTGGTATGCGAAAATACTTGATGAAACTTACAAAATTTCTTATTCTTTATTTCATCAGTTGTAGGCATGTTTTTTCCTTCAGGTAAAATAAGCTGCTTATCTTTTAATAAAACTTTAAATATTTGATCTGCCTTAGAAATATCAAAAGAATAAGTCTTATTTTCAACTTTAGAATAAGAAGAAACTTTTTCCTTTCCTTTAACAGGCTTCAAAGATTTGCATACATAAGGAGGACCCCCACGTAATTCGGCAATATAAATCTCTTTTTCATCTGAATCACTACTATCGGAAAAACAATCAACATATGCAACCTTTTTTGAACCCCTTTTAAAATTTTCTTTTTCTTTCTTAATTTGTTCTATCTGTCTTACTCTCTCAGCTAATTGGGAAAGATCTAAAGTATGTTGATTAACAAGTTTCTTCCTAACTCTGAATTCTAGCCCATTAGTAGCCATTTTGACAACTTCAGATTCTGGAATCGGAGTAAAACATTTATTCCTCGTGTTTCTAAACCGCGCCAAATAGGTATCAATGGATTCTCCTTCTGCACGTTTGACAGAGAATAAATCCGTAAGACTAACTTTCAATTCACCTCGGAAAAACTGATCATGAAAATTTCTCTCTAACTGCGCCCAAGAATGAATAGAATTTGGTCTCAAGTTAGAGAACCATGTAAATGTATTTTTTGTTAAAGAAGAAGGAAAGTATCTCATCTTGAGATATTCATTAGAAGCTGCTTCCCCAATTTCAACAGTATATCGAGCAATATGCTCTACTGTAGATTCATTTTCTTCTCCAGAAAATTTTGTAAGGGATTTTGGAATTTTTCAACCCCTTGGGAGCTCTGCTTGTTGGACACACTCAGGAAAAGCAGACACAAAATATGGCCTATTCAAGCAACCAACATTAAATCCCAAACGGTTTAAAACTTGTTCAACATTACTTGCTAGATTATAATGCCCTCCTAAGTTATTTTGTCTAAGTCTTTCTAACATATCATCAGCATTTTGACCATGTCTAGGCATATGAACATCATAATTAGGAATTGCTCCACCGTTCTGATTGACATTATCAAATCTTAAACCCAAGTTATCATTTTCTTCTAAATTTACCACAGTAGCAATCCTATTGACTTGCCTATTTAATTGTTCAATTCTAGTGTTTGTGTTTTCTAGAAGAGGATTTAAAACTGTCACCATTTGATGAGTTAACATGTTTACTAGATCATGGTGGCTTTCATCCATCTGTTGCCTAATATTTGCCAAAGATCCCACAGTTTGACTAGGTTGATTAACAGGCATTGCTCTTGACATGTCAGGAAATACAAGTCTGGAATTTTCTACCCTAGTGACAGTGGACGTAGTAGAATTAGATGCACTGTTATTTTCTGTATTAATAGCATGTGAAAAATTTTGTTGTGATACGTGTGAACCTGACACCCCAGAAACAGGTACATTTGACATGCCATATGGATTTTGATAAAGAGAATTTTGAAAAGTTGAGTAAAGAGGCACAGGCAATCCTTGTGTCACCATGGAGGGGACATACCCCGGTGGCAAGCCATATGGCGGCCACCCCATGGTATTTATGTGAGTTGCATTTAACCCTGTATGGGCATGGCCAACGCCATCATGCCTCACTGACATCAAGGTAGGCTCTGCATTTGAAATCACAGGAGAATTCCCGGATTCATTTCCTCTAATCTCATCACTAGAAGTAGAAGAAGATGCTGCAGAAGTATTTGACATGTCAACTGACGCTGATTTCCTTGGCTCTGGACGCACGAATAAATCAACAATTTTCGAGTTTTGTTTCACAATCTTAATTCAAGGAGCGGAAACGACTCCTTTTGTGGGTGTCTCAAAGTCTTAATTGTAGTTTCGAAAGTAAAATTAAAGATAAAAAGGAAAACATACAAGGTGCCGAAGGTAAAGTAAAATGCAGAAATTAAAACAAACAGAAAATTAAAAAGATGAAAGAAGAAACATGAATGTAAAAGAGGAAAAGACGTAAAAGTAAAGAAATTTTATTAATAAATAGCCTAATCTCAATGGGCAGTTACTCTTTGTACACCACTTGCAGGAAATTTGAATTTCTTGTAGCTGTTCCCGCACTTCTTGCTTGCTGTTAATTTCAAAATTTAAATAAATAACCAACTATCAAATGATCTAATTTAATTTAAAATAGATATAAATATTATATATAGGAATATTACCAAACAACTAATTATTTATTTTTATAATTTTCTTATAAGAAAATATTTTGTCTAACAATATTATAAATATAATGGGAGTGTTTTGGGCAGAAAGATTTATGTAAATTTTAATTCCGGTTTTTTAAAAATTCAATCACTTCTTTTTTATTTTTTTAAAGTATCGAGGGACTGAAAATTCAGAGGTAGAGATTAAAATTTTAGTACTAATATTTTACTTTCAAATACAATACTAAATTTTAATCTTTCAGTTTTAATCCTACTCTTCATTACCAAATACAACCTTAGTATCATTAGAACTATTTCTAAGTATGGGATAAAATTACAAAGCAAACAACAAAAATCAATTATAGCAAAACATTATTCTATATAATCTACCACATTATGAAGGTAACAAAAAAAAATTGCTTACAAAAAACGATGATTATATTTCAAAACAATTAAAACAATAAAAGGTGCTATCTATGGTAAAGAGGTAAGTTCGTAAAGAGGTATAGAGAATCTTGTGTTTTAGGTTTGGTATCGACACGTGCATGTGTTGTGTCTTTAAAGGGAATAGGCTCGTTGGCAATGGCAGAGTTTAGGGCCATGCTCCTCCAAATATTTTATAAAACTAAAATTTTGACCATTTATTTTTTGGTACAAATTGTTTAATTGATTATTATTTTTGTTGTAAATTTTTCACAAACTCTTAATCTTGGGTTCAAAACTTATTACAAGTACATTCTCCTTTTTATATATATATATATTCTTTTTATTTTTATTTTTAAGATCAACAAATTTTTTTTTATGTTTATAATAAAAAGATAATTTTATTATTTTAAAGTATAATAAACTAAATAAAATTCAACTATCAAATAATAAATAATACAAATAAATGATTTCATACTATTTTATTAATTTTAATATTTTATAAAATAAAATTATTTTTCAACTAAATTATAAAATAGATAAACTATATATATAAATATTTATTAAAATAAGTCTAATATTTTAATTTTTTTATATCACTACTATCTTTAATATGTTGCACAATATCGTAATTAGTATCATAATATCAAATAAAAAAAAGTCTTATTATATTTTAAGTTTGTCATTTTATATTTTTTTATTGATCTTCAATATTTAAAAAAAAAAATTGATTTAGATAAAAAAATTATATATTTAGTGTAGTTTTAGATGCTATTATGTTAATTATAGTTTTTTAATAATTTATTTCTATAATTATAAATTTATAATAATTTAAAAAATAAAAATTAATACAATTAATTTGAATATAAATATTTGACCCCTAAATTTTTTTTTTTAAAATCCGCCATTGCTCGTTGGGAGTCGTAGCATCCGAGCCAATCTCTCCTTGCAAGGGGTTGAATTGAAGTTGGTTCCGATCCGTTTAGGTTATTGGACTGGACCTTCTCGCTATATAGACATGTGCATGCACAATTTGTTGCTACTTGTACTCAATAATTATATTTCAATTATCAATAACAATTAATATGTCACCTAAAACTAATATTTAACGTGTATCAAACAAATAAATAAATAAATAAATAAATAAATAAATAAAATTAATATTTAACTCATGAAATTCACTATAACTATATATATGTATAGTGTTACACATGTTTTTTGCTTTTTTTTTGTGCGTAATGTATTAATCACATGCATACACCATTATTTTTGTGGTACAAAATCCATTTTTTTATAGATACAACTTTAATTTTTTTGTTTGATGGATATTTTTATCAGTATTCGTAAAATTCATGAGTACTAATATTTATTTTTCATATATGCTAAGATTTGAAATTCACTATAACTACATATATGTAGTGTTGCACATATTTTTTGTTTTTTTTTTTTTTGTGTAATGTATTAATCACATACGCTATTATTTTTGTGTGAATATATATATATATATATATATATGCTAAGATTAGGTACATTTCAGGTATTTACCGTTAAAAATTAATGACAACTTAAAATAGAAAATTGTATTATAAAAAGAACCAACTTAAATTTTAGATTTACTTATATATTTTTTAAAATTATTTACATTTTATAATTTATTAATCATATCATTGGCACCATACACCCATATATATATATTGCAAATGAGTTATTGATAAAGCATATTAAAATTCATATTTTGTGTTTACATGCCAACCAAATCAGGACGAATATCTAAAAAAAAAAATCTAATACAGTTTAGATTGATTTAAAAAGTAAAATCGATATAATTTATTATCTGCAATATTTAAGAGTTCCACTAGTTGAATAAATATATAAGAATAATTCTTTTCATCAATCCTTCTTAGGTTAAAGTGTCCACGGAACTTAAACTGCAACCTAATAAAAATATTTAAAATTAAATTAATTTGATTTTTATGTTCTCTAATGTCATCTAAATAATATAAAATTAAAAAAACTTTTATAAAAATATCTTTACGATTGTGTTTCCAGTTATGAAAAAGTATTAATATAATTTTATAATTTGATTTAAAATTTAAAATTATACTCATTAATTAAACCTAATTTAGGGTTTATACATCAACATATATTATATTTTAACATTAAACAAATAAAATTTCTTCTGGTGATAACAATCATGCAGGTAAAACCATTATCAATGCTTAATTATTACTCTTAAAAATGTACTCCACAAAAATGACTCTCCATTAAACTAATAAAATTTTTTCTGGTGATAATGCTAGCATACAATCAACCCAATAAAAAACCCATGAGATACATGCTCCAGACGACGAGACCCATGCTAAAAGTGGTGTAGTGACCCAGAAAAGGGGTAATACTACAGTGATGACGCCATTTTTATTCTTTATGTGATAAAATTTGTTGGCATAGCTGTGGAGGCGACACATTTTTTGTTCTTTACAGGTTAGTGAAGTATTAGATCAGTTGGGTTAGGTTTAGAGTTAGGTTTAAATTGCTTAATGTTCACAAATTTTTAGATAAAAGTTTGAACATAGGTGACATTGATAAAATAAATTAAGTACCAAATTAAAGAATTTTTATTAAATAAATTAATTGCACGTTTTATTTATTAAAAAAGTATTTAATTTTTTAAATAAATAAATTAAATATTTTCTATTTTAGAATACTAAAAAATAATAAAAATTTTATTTAAAAATATATATAATTTAGGAAGTATTTATTAATTTATAAAATATTATTTATCTTATTTACAATATAAACGAGATAAACTACACAAATACAAATTTTTTAGTTGTTTTATGGTCTAATTGTACACATATTTAATTAGGGTAAAAGAAATATTTTTTTATTTTTAATTTTTTTGAATTTTTAATATTTCATTTACAAATTAGATTTAGTCAATTAAAATTTTATTTATTTCATTTACACTCAATATAAATTCATACTACTTATTTTATTATTACTGTAATAAGATGTGAATAAAATGTAAAAATATAACTTCTCTTAAAATTATATATATTAATAAATAGATATATAAAAGAGATATAGAAAAAAATAAGATTTAAATTTAAATTAGGTTAAAATTTGGAAAAGAGAAAAAGTTAGAAAATTATTAAAATAGTTAGGAGGTTAATATTATTTTTTAATTTTATCGAAAGTTTCTAAAATATTTAAGTGGGTGGACACAAATTTCGATAAAATTAAAAAATAATATTAACCTCCCAACTATTTTAATAATTGTCCAATTTTTTCTCTTTTTCAAATTTTTGTCTAATTTAAATTTAAATCTCATTTTTCTTTCATATATCTCTTTTATATATCTATTTATTAATATATATAATCTTAAGAGAAGTTATATTTTTACGCTTTATTATACATCTTATTTACAGTGATAATAAAATAAGTAGTATAAATTTATATTAAATGTAAATAAAATAAGTAAAATTTTAATTGACTAAATCTAATTTGTAAATGAGATATTAAGAGTTCAAAAAAAAATATTTTTTTACCGTAACTAAATATGTGTACAATTGGATCATAAAACAACTAAAAAATTAGTGTTTACAATATGATTTATCTCGTTTGTATTATAAATAAGATAAATAATATTTTATAAATTAATAAATATTTTTTAAATTATATATATATTTTTTTAAAAAAAATTATTGTTTTTTAGTATTCTAAAATAGAAAATATTTAATTAATTTATTTAAAAAATTAAATGCTTTTTAATAAATAAAACGTGAAATTAATTTATTTAATAAAAATCCTTTAATTTGGTACTTAATTTATTTTTTCAATGTCACCTATGTTTAAACCTGATTCTATCTAGGAATTCGTGGACATTGAGCAATTTAACTCTGATTCCAAACCTAACCCAACTGATCCAATATTTCACTAACCTGCAAAGAACAGAAAATGTGTCTCTCCCACAGCTATGCCAACAAGTTTCATCACATACAAAATAAAAATGGCATCATCACCGTGGCATTACCCCCAGAAAAGTGCATCCTCTGATACACCACTCACCTTGAAAAGCTCAACTAAACTTATGTGAGGCTCTGTCGACAAGTCCTGCAACAAACATTGATGACTCTGACACCAATGTTTTACGTCTCAACCAGTTTGTAAGTACGTGTACATTTTTTATTGCATCACATGAAATATTTGTAACTCTGGACAAATTTAACTCTATACCGTATAATTCACCTTAATAAAATGTTTAATTGGATATGTAGGAACTATTTTAAGGAAGTTTTTTTATTCATATAAAATAAAATAAATACATACTTATTAGATTGTCTTAATCAAATTTTGGATATCCTCATTAGTTATTACTTTTTATATCATTATTTTTTTTAGATGAAAATAGATTCTCTCAATTTTTTTAACAATTGAGGGAGTAAAGTGTGATCTCTCACTATTAATTTTATAAGTGAGACTAAGAGAAAATATGAGAGAGAAAGCATTGAAGGGTTAAAAATCACACTTTGCTCCCTCAATTTTAAAAAAAGAGTGAATGCCTAACCCAACCCCTGATAATTTCTTCGAAGGACTACGAGGCCCCTAAACAAAAATAATACTCTTTCCAACCCTTGATATTTAACTTCATGAGGCTGGTTAGCACCTCTGTTAATGATCTTTCTTCAAAACATACTTATGTGACACGTTAATCACTAATATATTCTCCATTTAATTTTTATAAGTAAAAACAATTTAAAAATCACTAATATTTCTTAGACATATACAGTAAACTTAGCTAGTGTATTTAAAAAAGTAATAAAAAAAAAACTAAATGACCTTGATAATTATCCTTACATGACAATGAAACTCCTAACAAAAAAGAATTTGTTAATTCTAGTTGGTTTTTAATGGATAAATTAACAGTTTAACATACCATGTAAGCTTATTCTGTTAATACAGAGAAAAAATATTGATAGAGGGACTAATTAATCTCATAAAAATAAAAATCAAGAACCAGAAAAAATATTTTTTTTGGATTAAAGACCTTATTGTCTTTCGAGATAATTGATAAAGGCCATTTAAAATTTTTTCCTTTAGAAAAAATTGAGAGAATCTATTTTTCATCTTTCATATCTCACATTGACAATTTCACTGCTTTTTCAAGTCCCAACAATCTATATGAAAAGTCTTGAATAATTTAATATTTTCTGTTATTAATAATAATAATAATAATAATAAAAGCCATAGAAAATGCTTACGGTATAGTTATCAAATCCAGCTCGACCTGACCGATTCGACAAAAAATTCGGTCATCCGGTCATCTAGTCGGATTGAACCACTCATCGAATTGTTTAAACAGTGAATCTGATGAAAATCGGTTCAACTCGATTGGTTCTATAAAAACCAGTGATCCAGACCAGTTCATGTAATCCGAATCAGGTTAAAGTTTTTTTTTTAAAGAAAAGGTGTCGTTCTTTTCCTGACTTACACCCCCGGTAGGTGCCCTATCCTAGAACCAGAACCCATCTCACCTCTCTCTTCCCTCACCACTCTCTCCCTCAAGCTCGTCGCCGGCTCCTCAAGCTCGTCGTGCCCCAAGCTCGTCGCCACTTCTAGCTCGTCGCAAGCTCTATCGCGCTCTGTCATAGTTTGTAAGCTCGTCCTCCTGCTTCGGCCATCAACGCTTTCTCCGCCATGAGTCGGGATTTAGGGTTTTAGCTTCGACCCAGGTCTTCCATCAACGTTTGCTTCGTTTCACTACTCAGGTGAGTTTCAACTTCGGCCTTGTTGTTCCTCTTTCAATTTCATTGCTATAAATTATTCGTACATCTTGAATTTATTGTTGAAAGTTGAGTTTGTTGCTGAAATTTTGATTTAGCTAATATTGATTTGATGTAAATTATGTTTGGAGAATTGGAGTTTTTTTTGTTGCTGTCTGAAAGTTATCATAGTTTAAGTTCTTGTTGCTGCCTGAAAGTTATCATAACTGAATTTATTTCTAGAACTCTAGAAGTAAAATTTGTTATCAGCTGTAAGTTGAGTTTGATACTGAACATATCATAAATGTGGTTGTTATTGGAAGTAGAATTTATTGTTGGATAACTGAGTTGAGTTGAATTTGTTACTGAACCTTGTTGTTGTGTTGCTTAAAAAATGCTAAATCTTTTGTTGTTGTATCTTAAGGGATAAGAGATAAGAGAGTTGGTCAGTAACAAAATGAGTTTGGTATAGTTAGTTAGGGTTTGTTATTCTGATCTTTGATCTTTCTCTCTTTTTCAACTTTGTTATAAATAAAGCTCTTACATCCCTCTAAGAGGTGTGTAGAATTGATTTATTGATGGAAGAATAAGATAAAGTTAATTCATTTCACTAGTTTCTTAAAACTCTCTCTTAAAACTCTTCTTTCTCTATTTATGATGTTCTGCATAATGCAATGTTTCTTACGGAAGATATAGATGCAAATCAAAATGAGAAAAATATTTATCAAGCTCCAAATTTGTCCTATGAAGATATATATGTCGATTTTAAGATCACTTAGACTTGATTTATCGATTGTGTTATCTTTTGCTTGCTCTTGTTTATTTAAATGGAGAAAATAATTTGTACTAGAAATTAGTTTATTATCTCTTTTTGAATCATAAGTTATGTCTAAAAATTAATATTTGATTATTATTATTATTATTATTATTATTATTATTATTATTATTATTATTATTATTATTATTATTATTATTATTATTATTATTATGTTTGTAAAGACTTGCATTTTAAGTTTTAATACATAATTTTAATTTCATTTATATAATTTTATATTTTTTTAAATTATGACCAGGTCAACCGGATGAATCAGTGAACCAATGACCTGGTGATAAACCACTATTTTATGGTTTATCTTGTACTCAATTGAGTGGTTTTTATCAACTCTTTACCCACTTATTCATACTATTTGCATGTTTATATTTTCCTTCCTGGTTTTGTGCTATGATTGAAAACATGCTTCTTTGATCTTATATTTGCTTATTATTAATCCTCTCTTATTACCATTAGATGCCTTGATATGTGTGTTAAGTGTTTTCAGAGATTACAGGGCAGGAATGGCTCAGAGGATGGAAAGGAAGCATGCAAAAGTGGAAGGAATACAAGAAGTTGGAGAAACTGCTAAGCTGTCCAGCCTGACCTCTTCGCACTCAAACAGCTATAACTTTAGCTACAGAGGTCCAAACGACGCGGTTCCAATTGCTTTGGAAAGCTAACGTCCAGGGGTTCGATTTGATATGTAATATGTCATAGTTGCCCTGACTCTAGGCGACGCGAACGCGTGATCCACGCGGACGCGTCGCTTCTGCGAACTTCAATCCACGCAGCCGCGTGGACGACGCCTCCGCGTCACTTGTCCGCGACCTGAACGTACCAGAATACGCAGGGGGCGATTTCTGGGCTATTTCTGACCCAGTTTTCGGCCCAGAAAGCACAAATTGGAGGCTATAAAGTGGGGGAATGCATCCATTCTAGGAGAGCTCGCCAATTTTCACTTTCCATGATTTAGATGTAGTTTGAGAGAGGTTCTCTCCTCTCTCTCTTAGGATTAGGATTAGGATTTAGGACTTCTCTTAGTTTTTAAGAGTAACTCTCGATTCAGGTTTAATATTTACTTTAATTTATGTTTCTATGCTACTTTTACTTTAATGCTTTTATTCGTATCTATAAATGTTGCCAACTTGACTTATGAACCCTTTCCATGTTAGGATTTGAATTAATGATTATTTGAGGTATTTCAGTTATTGATTGCTTTTTCTTTAATTTTTGTTACCATTGCTTTCCATCTGAGGACATTTTTATTCCAACAATTTTACTTTTTCCCCTTTTTTAGTCTTGGTTAAGAAATCCGTAACTTAACATTATTAAACTCAGCATAATTGATAATCGTTATCTTGCTAATTAAACTGAACTTCAATAATCCCAACTTTTTCTTAGGAAATAAATAGGATTTGAAGGTCAAACTAATTAGTCCATTGACTTTCCTTTGTTTTAGTAAAGGTTAACTAAGTGGAATTTAGATTCAACTTTCACTATTGTTGAGAGAGATAATTAAGTTGGACTTCCAATTTCTCTTACCTTGCCAAAAGTTTGCTTTACAGTATTTATTTATTTTAATTGCCATTTAAATTATTTGTCATATCTACTCTTCACTCTCAACCCCGATTTTACAACCTCCATAACCAATAATAAGAACATACTTCCCTGCAGTTCCTTGAGAAGACGATCCGAGGTTTGAATACTCGGTTAACAATTTTTAAGGGGTTTGTTACTTGTGACAACCAAAACGTTTGTATGAAAGGACTTTTGAAGGTTTAAAAACTATACTTGCAACGAGGATTTATCCGTAATTTCTAGACCACGCAAAAGTTCTCTCATCAAAATGGCGCCGTTGCCGGGGAACTGCTAACGTGTGCCTTATTATTGGTTATTGTAAATATTTTTCTTTTGCTTGTTGATGAGCGGATAATTTATACGCTTTTTGGCATTGTTTTTAGTATGTTTTTAGTAGGATCTAGTTACTTTTAGGGATGTTTTCATTAGTTTTTATGTTAAATTTACATTTCTGGACTTTACTATGAGTTTGTGTGTTTTTCTGTGATTTCAGGTATTTTCTGACTGAAATTGAGGGACTTGAGCAGAAATCAGATTCAGAGGTTGAAGAAGGACTGCTGATGCTGTTGGATTCTGACCTCCCTGCACTCAAAATGGATTTTCTGGAGCTACAGAACTCAAAATGGCACGCTTCCAATTGCGTTGAAAAGTAGACATCCAGGACTTTCCAGCAATATATAATAGTCCATAGTTTGGCCAAGAATAGATGATGCAAACTGGCGTTCAACGCCAGCTCTCTGCCTAATTCTGGCGTCCAGCGCCAGAAAAGGATCCAAAACCAGAGTTGAACGCCCAAACTGGCACAAATACTGGCGTTCAACTCCACAAATGGCCTCTACACGTGCAACACTCAAGCTCAGCCCAAGCACACACCAAGCGGGCCCCGGAAGTGGATTTATGCATCAATTACTTATTTTTGTAAACCCTAGTGACTAGTTTATTATAAATAGGACCTTTTACTATTGTATTAGACATCCTGGATCGTATTTTGATCCTGTGATCACGTTTTGGGGGCTGGCCATTCGGCCATGCCTGGACCTTTCACTTATGTATTTTTAACGGTAGAGTTTCTACACTCCATAGATTAAGGTGTGGAGCTCTGCTGTTCCTCAAAGATTAATAAAAAGTACTACTATTTTCTATTCAATTCATCTTATTTCGCTTCTAAGATATTCATTCGCACTTCAACCTGAATGTGATGAACGTGACAATCATCATCATTCCCTATGAACGCGTGCCTGACAACCACTTCCGTTCTACCTTCGACTGAATGAGTATCTCTTAGATCTCTTAACCAGAATCTTCGTGGTGCAAGCTAGAATGATGGAGGCATTCAAGAGAATCCGGAAGGTCTAAACCTTGTCTGTGGTATTCCGAGTAGGATTCAATGATTGAATGACTGTGACGAGCTTCAAACTCGCGATTGCCGGGCGTAGTGACAGACGCAAAAGGATAGTAAATCCTATTCCAGCATGATCGAGAACTGACAGATGAATAGCCGTGCCGTGACAGGGTGCGTTGACCATTTTCACTGAGAGGATAGGATGAAACCATTGACAAGGGTGATGCCTCCAGACGATTAGCCGTGCCGTGACAAGGCATTTGGATCATTTTCCCGAGAGAAGACCGAAAGTAGCCATTGACAGTGGTGATGTATCACATAAAGCCAGCCATGGAAAGGAGTAAGACTGATTGGATGAAGATAGCAGGAAAGCAGAGGTTCAGAGGAACGAAAGCATCTCTATTCGCTTATCTGAAATTCTCACCAATGATTTACATAAGTATTTCTATCCCTGTTTTATTAATTGTTTTCGAAAACTCCATTACTATTTTATATCCGCCTGACTGAGATTTACAAGGTGACCATAGCTTGCTTCATACCAACAATCTCCGTGGGATTCGACCCTTACTCACGTAAGGTATTACTTGGATGACCCAGTGCACTTGCTGGTTAGTTGTGCGAAGTTGTGAACCATGGTATTGGCATCATGTTTTTGGCGCCATTACCAGGGAAAGAAAGAGCGATGAATTTTACATAATTAAAGTGTAATCACAATTTCTGCGCACCAAGTTTTTGGCGCCGTTGTCGGGGATTGTTCGAGTTTGGACAACTGACGGTTCATCTTGTTGCTCAGATTAGGTAATTTTATTTTTGTTTTCTTTTCAAAAATTTTTCAAAAATATTTCAAAATTTTCTCACCTGTTTTCGAAAAAAAAAAAAACAAAAATATATTTTTATTCAAAATTTTCAAGAATGAATTCTAGTGTTTCATGAAGCATGTGAAGCCTGGCTGGCTGCAAAGCCATGTCTGAATTCTTTTGGACTGAGGCTTCCAAACCATCAGCATAGAGGCAAGTTACATATTTGATAAGTAATGAGCAGTATATTCTGATATCTTGCTGAAGCTTGGCTGGCCATTGGCCATGTCTAGTGTTTTGGACCGGAGCTTTCATTGAAAGCTTGGCTGGCTAGTGAGCCATGTCTAATTCCTGGACTGAAGCTTTAGACTAACATGGCAAGATTCCTGGAATTCATATTAAAAATTTTGGAATCCTTATTTTTTCTTTTACAAATAATTTTCGAAAAAAATACCAAAAAAAAAAAAAATCATAAAATCATAAAAATCAAAAATATTTTTTGGGTTTCTTGTTTGAGTCTTGAGTCATGCTATAAGTTTGGTGTCAATTGCATGTGCATCTTGCATTTTTCGAAAATTTTCATGCATTCATAGTGTTCTTCATGATCTTCAAGTTGTTCTTGGTAAGTCTTCTTGTTTGATCTTTGCATTTGCATGTTTTGTGTCTTTTCTTGTTTTTCATATGCATTCTTGGATCCTTAGTGTCTAAGCATTAAAGAATCCTAAGTTTGGTGTCTTGCATGTTTTCCTTGCATTAAAAAATTTTTCAAAAATATGTTCTTGGTGTTCATCTTGACATTCATAGCATTCTTGCATGCATCACATGTTTTGATCTAAAATTCTCATGCATTGCATCATTTTTCTTGTTTTTCTCTCTCATCATAAAAAAATTCAAAAATTAAAAAAAAATATAATATCTTTCCCTTTTTCTCTCTCATAAATTCGAAAATGAGATTTGACTTTTTCAAAAATTTTAAAATCTAGTTGTTTTCATGAGTCAAATCAAAATTTTCAATTTAAAAATCTCACCTTTTTCAAAATCTTTTTCAAAAATCAAATCTTTTTCAAATTTCTTAGTTATTTTCGAAAATTCCAAAAATATTTTTCAAAAATCTTTTTCTTATTTTTATATCAAATTTTCAAAAATAACAATAACAATTAATATTTTGATTCAAAAATTTCAAGTTGTTACTTGCTTGTTAAGAAAGATTCAAACTTTGAGTTCTAGAATCATATATTGTGATTTCTTGTGAATCAAGTCATTAATTGTGATTTTAAAAAAAAATTCAAATCTTTTTCAAAAACTAATTTCTATCATATCTTTTCAAAAATATCTTCTTATCTCACCTTTTTCAAAAAAAAAAAAATTGATTTCAAAATATCTCTTCTAACTTCCTAACTTCTTATCTTTTAAAAATTTGTTTCAACTAACTAACTAACTTTTTGTTTGTTTCTTATCTTTTTCAAAACTACCTAACTAACTCTCTCTCTCTCTAATTTTCGAAAATATCTTCCCTCTTTTTCAAAATTTCTTTTTAATTAACTAATTATTTTAAATTTTTATTTTAATTTTCGAAAATTACTAACCTTTTTCAAAAACTATTTTCGAAAATCACTAACTCTTTTTTCAAAAATAATTTTCGAAAATTCTCTTCTCTCTCATCTCCTTCTATTTGTTTATTCATCTACTAACATCTCTCCCTCACTCACAAAAAAAAAGAGGATCTCTATTATTATTATTTTTCTGTGCCCTCTTCTTTGTCATATGAGCAGGAGCAAGGACAAGAATATTCTTGTTGAAGCAGATCCAGAACCTGAAAAGACTCTGAAGAGGAAACTAAGAGAAGCTGAATTACAACAAACCAGCAAGCACCTGTCAGAAATTATCAAACAGGAAAAGAAGATGGCAGCTGAAAATAATAATAATGCAAGGAGAATGCTTGGTGACTTTACTGCACCTAATTCCAATTTACATGGAAGAAGCATCTCCATTCCTGCCATTGGAGCAAACAATTTTGAGCTGAAACCTCAGCTAGTTTCTCTGATGCAGCAGAACTGCAAGTTTCATGGACTTCCATCTGAAGATCCTTTTCAGTTCTTAACTGAACTCTTGCAGATCTGTGATACTGTTAAGACTAATGGAGTAGATCCTGAAGTCTACAAGCTCATGCTTTTCCCTTTTGCTGTAAGAGACAGAGCTAGAGCGTGGTTGGACTCTCAACCTAGAGATAGCCTGAACTCTTGGGATAAGCTGGTCACGGCTTTCTTAGCCAAGTTCTTTCCTCCTCAAAAGCTGAGCAAGCTTAGAGTGGATGTTCAAACCTTCAAACAAAAAGATGGTGAATCCCTCTATGAAGCTTGGGAAAGATACAAACAGCTGACCAAAAAGTGTCCTTCTGACATGCTTTCAGAATGGACCATCCTGGATATATTCTATGATGGTTTATCTGAGTTATCAAAGATGTCATTAGATACTTCTGCAGGTGGATCCATTCACCTAAAGAAAACGCCTGCAGAAGCTCAAGAACTCATTGACATGGTTGCTAACAACCAGTTCATGTACACTTCTGAGAGGAACCCTATGAGTAATGGGACGCCTATGAAGAAGGGAGTTCTTGAGGTTGATACTCTGAATGCCATATTGGCTCAGAACAAAATATTAACTCAGCAAGTCAATATGATTTCTCAGAGTCTGAATGGAATGCAAGCTGCATCCAACAGTACTCAAGAGGCATCTTCTGAAGAAGAAGCTTATGATCCTGAGAACCCTGCAATAGCAGAGGTGAATTACTTAGGTGAACCTTATGGAAACACCTATAACTCATCATGGAGAAATCATCCAAATTTCTCATGGAAGGATCAAAAGCCTCAACAAGGCTTTAATAATGGTGGAAGAAACAGGTTTAGCAATAGCAAGCCTTTTCCATCATCCACTCAGCAACAGACAGAGAATTCTGAGCAGAATTCATCTAGCTTAGTAAACTTAGTCTCTGATCTATCTAAGGCCACTGTGAGTTTCATGAATGAAACAAGGTTTTCCATTAGAAATTTGGAAGCACAAGTGGGCCAGCTGAGTAAAAGGATCACTGAAATCCCTCCTAGTACTCTCCCAAGCAATACAAAAGAGAATCCAAAAGGAGAGTGCAAGGCCATTGACATAAGCACCATGGCCGAACCTGTAAGGGAAGGAGAGGACGTGAATCCCAAGGAGGAAGACCTCCTGGGACGTCCAGTGGTCAATAAGGAGCTTCCCTCTGAGGAACCAAAGGACTCTGAGGCTCATCTAGAGACCATAGAGATTCCATTGAACCTCCTTATGCCATTCATGAGCTCTGATGAGTATCCCTCTTCTGAAAAGAATGAGGATGTTACTGAAGAGCAAACTGCCAAGTTTCTTGGTGCAATCATGAAGCTGAATGCCAAATTATTTGGTATTGAAACTTGGGAAGATGAACCTCCCTTGTTCATCAATGAACTAAGTGATCTGGATCAACTGACATTGTCTCAGAAGAGACAGAATCTTGGAAAGTTCATAATACCTTGTACCATAGGCACCATGATCTTTAAGGCTCTGTGTGACCTTGGTTCAGGAATAAACCTCATGCCCCTCTCTGTAATAGAGAAACTGGGAATCTATGGGGTGCAAGTTGCTAAAATCTCATTAGAGATGGCAGACAATTCAAGAAAACAGGCTTATGGACAAGTAGAGGACGTGTTAGTAAAGGTTGAAGGCCTTTACATCCCTGCTGATTTCATAGTCCTGGATACTGGAAAGGAAGAGGATGAATCCATCATCCTAGGAAGACCTTTCCTAGCCACAGCAAGAGCTGTGATTGATGTGGACAGAGGAAAATTAATCCTTCAATTGAATGAGGACAACCTTGTGTTTACAACTCAAGGATCTCTCTCTGTATCCATGGAGAGGAAGCAGAAAAAGCTTCTCTCAAAGCAGAGTCAAACAAAGCCCCCACAGTCAAACTCTAAGTTTGGTGTTGGGAAGCCACAACCAAACTCTAAGTTTGGTGTTGAACTCCCATATCCAAACTCTAAGTTTGGTGTTGGAGAGTCTCAACAATGCTCTGAACATTTGTGAGGCTCCATGAGAGCCCACTGTCAAGCTATTGACATTAAAGAAGCACTTGTTGGGAGGCAACCCAATGCTTATTTATCTAATTTTATTTTTTGTTTTTCATGTTTTCTTAGGTTCATGATCATGTGGAGTCACAAAATAATAAAAAAAAAAAATTAAAAACAGAATCAAAACAGCAGAAGAAAAATCAAACCCTGGAGGAAGCATCTGTCTGGCGTTCAACGCCAGAACAGAGCATGGTTCTGGCGCTGAACGCCCAAAATGGGCAGTGTCTGGGCGCTGAACGCCCAGAACAAGCATGGTTCTGGCGTTCAACGCCAAAAATGGCCAACAAATGGGCGTTGAACGCCCAAAATGGGCACCAACCTGGCGCTGAACGCCCAGAGTTGTGTGCAAGGGCATTTTACATGCCTAATGGGTGCAGGGATGTAAATCCTTGACACCTCCGGATCTGTGGATACCACAGGATCACCTCAAGATCTGTGGACACCACAGGATCATCTCAGGATCTATGAATCCCACAGGATCCCCACCCACCTCACCCTCTCTCTCTCCATTCATGATCATCCTTTCTGTTTTCCATTCACCACTCACATCCATACACACATCCCTCCATCTCCTCCATATCTTCTTCTTCTTCTATTCTTTCTTCTTTTGCTCGAGGGCGAGCAACATTCTAAGTTTGTTGTGGTAAAAGCATAAGCTTTTTGTTTTTCCATTACCATTGATGGCACCTAAACCTCTAAAAGAGGGGAAGGGAAGACAAAGGCTTCCACCTCCGAGTCATGGGAGATGGAAAGATTCATCTCAAGGGTCTATAGCTCAGTGGTAGAACATGTGGCTGCAAATCAAGAGATCCCTGAGATACCTCAGGGGATGCACTTCCCTCCACATAAATATTAGGAGCAAATCAACACCTCCCTAGGAGAATTAAGTTTCAACATGGGACAATTAAGGGTGGAACATCAAGAGCACTCCATCATCCTTCATGAAATAAGAGAAGATCAAAAAGCAATGAGGGAGGAGCAACAAAGACAAGGAAGAGACATAGAAGAGCTCAAGGACATCATTGGTTCCTCAAGAAGGAAACGCCACCATCACTAAGGTGGATTCATTCCTTGTTCTTATTTCTTCTGTTTTTCGTTTTCTATGTTATGTGCTTATCTGTATTTGTGTCTTCATTACATGATCATTAGTAGTTAGTAACTTTGTCTTAAAGTTATGAATGTCCTATGAATCCATCACCTCTCTTAAATGAAAAATGTTTTAATTCAAAAGAACAAGAAGTACATGAGTTTCGAATTTATCCTTGAACTTAGTTTAATTATATTGATGTGGTGACAATGCTTCTTGTTTTCTGAATGTATGCTTGAACAGTGCATATGTCTTTTGAAGTTGTTGTTTAAGAATGTTAAATATGTTGGCTCTTGAAAGAATGATGACTAGGAGACATGTTATTTGATAATCTGAAAAATCATAAAAATGATTCTTGAAGCAAGAAAAAGCAGCAAAGAACAAAGCTTGCAGAAAAAAAAATAGCAAAAAAAAATAGAAAGAAAAAGAAAAAGCAAGCAGAAAAAGCCAAAAGCTCTTAAAACCAAGAGGCAAGAGCAAAAAGCCAATAACCCTTAAAACCAAAAGGCAAGGGCAAATAAAAAGGATCCCAAGGCTTTGAGCATCAGTGGATAGGAGGGCCTACAAGAATAAAATTCTGGCCTAAGCGGCTAAACCAAGCTGTCCCTAACCATGTGCTTGTGGCGTGTAGGTGTCAAGTGAAAACTTGAGACTGAGCGGCTAAAGTCAAGGTCCAAAGCAAAAAAAAGAGTGTGCTTAAGAACCCTGGACACCTCTAATTGGGGACTTTAGCAAAGCTGAGTCACAATCTGAAAAGGTTCACCCAATTATGTGTCTGTGGCATTTATGTATCCGGTGGTAATACTGGAAAACAAAGTGCTTAGGGCCACGGCCAAGACTCATAAAATAGTTGTGTTCAAGAATCATCATACTGAACTAGGAGAGTCAATAACACTATCTGAACTCTGAATTCCTATAGATGCCAATCATTCTGAACCTCAATGGATAAAGTGAGATGCCAAAACTATTCAAGAGGCAAAAAGTTATAAGTCCCGCTCATATGATTGAAGCTCTGTTTCATTGATAGTTTGGAATTTATAGTATATTCTCTTCTTTTTATCCTATTTGATTTTCAGTTGCTTGGGGACAAGCAACAATTTAAGTTTGGTGTTGTGATGAGCGGATAATTTATACGCTTTTTGGCATTGTTTTTAGTATGTTTTTAGTAGGATCTAGTTACTTTTAGGGATGTTTTCATTAGTTTTTATGTTAAATTCACATTTCTGGACTTTACTATGAGTTTGTGTGTTTTTCTGTGATTTCAGGTATTTTCTGGCTGAAATTGAGGGACTTGAGCAGAAATCAGATTCAGAGGTTGAAGAAGGACTGCTGATGCTGTTGGATTCTGACCTCCCTGCACTCAAAATAGATTTTCTGGAGCTACAGAACTCAAAAATGGCGCGCTTCTAATTGCGTTGGAAAATAGACATCCAGGACTTTCCAGCAATATATAATAATCCATACTTTGGCCAAGAATAGACGACGCAAACTGGCGTTCAACGCCAGCTCTCTGCCTAATTCTGGCGTCCAGCGCCAGAAAAGGATCCAAAACCATAGTTGAATGCCCAAACTGGCACAAATACTGGCGTTCAACTCCACAAATGGCCTCTACACGTGCAACACTCAAGCTCAGCCCAAGCACACACCAAGCGGGCCCCGGAAGTGGATTTATGCATCAATTACTTATTTTTGTAAACCCTAGTGACTAGTTTATTATAAATAGGACCTTTTACTATTGTATTAGACATCCTGGATCGTATTTTGATCCTGTGATCACGTTTTGGGGGCTGGCCATTCGGCCATGTCTGGACCTTTCACTTATGTATTTTTAACGGTAGAGTTTCTACACTCCATAGATTAAGGTGTGGAGCTCTGCTGTTCCTCAAAGATTAATGCAAAGTACTACTGTTTTCTATTCAATTCATCTTATTTCGCTTCTAAGATATTCATTCGCACTTCAACCTGAATGTGATGAACGTGACAATCATCATCATTCCCTATGAACGCGTGCCTGACAATCACTTCCGTTCTACCTTCGACTGAATGAGTATTTCTTAGATCTCTTAACCAGAATCTTCGTGGTGCAAGCTAGAATGATGGCGGCATTCAAGAGAATCCGGAAGGTCTAAACCTTGTCTGTGGTATTCCGAGTAGGATTCAATGATTGAATGACTGTGACGAGCTTCAAACTCGCGATTGCCGGGCGTAGTAACAGACGCAAAAGGATAGTAAATCCTATTCCAGCATGATCGAGAACCGACAGATGAATAGCCGTGCCGTGACAGGGTGCGTTGACCATTTTCACTGAGAGGATAGGATGAAACAATTGACAAGGGTGATGCCTCCAGACGATTAGCCGTGCCGTGACAGGGCATTTGGATCATTTTCCCGAGAGAAGACCGAAAGTAGCCATTGACAGTGGTGATGTATCACATAAAGCCAGCCATGGAAAGGAGTAAGACTGATTGGATGAAGATAGCAGGAAAGCAGAGGTTCAGAGGAACGAAAGCATCTCTATTCGCTTATCTGAAATTCTCACCAATGATTTACATAAGTATTTCTATCCCTGTTTTATTAATTATTTTCGAAAACTCCATTACTATTTTATATCCGCCTGACTGAGATTTACAAGGTGACCATAGCTTGCTTCATACCAACAATCTCCGTGGGATTCGACCCTTACTCACGTAAGGTATTACTTGGACGACCCAGTGCACTTGCTGGTTAGTTGTGCGAAGTTGTGAACCATGGTATTGGCATCATGTTTTTGGCGCCATTACCAGGGAAAGAAAGAGTGATGAATTTTACATAATTAAAGTGTAATCACAATTTCTGCGCACCACTTGTTTATTTATTTTTGTTTTTCCTTTTTATCTTTATTTGCTACCATGAACTCTCACCCCTCTCGCTTTGAGTTTGGTTCTAACTTTGTTGAAGGAAATAGAAGTTACAGCAGGAATATGCATCAAGGTCAGACCAATCAAGGATGGATGGAGCCAAGAGGATCTAATCAACCCTTTAGGCAGCAACACCCTACGAGATATCCTGGACAAAGACCATTCTACAATGCATACCCAGCTGAAAGATATGGTGGACAACCTTGTAACTACCAACAAGCCCCACCCCCGTGCCTATAGAGCATCCTTTCAACATAACCTCAAACCACCACACTCACAAGCTTCTCTTCACCATTCGCCACCATATGATCCTTTCTTACCCAGATTCCAATGCAATCACTCCCAACCACCACCATTTCTCTATGTGTCCTATCCAAATCCGGCAACCCGAGAAGCAGAGGTTCGCCTAAAGGAAACAGTAAATAAACTTCAAACAACCATTCGACAACTGGAGCAAACAATAATTCAATGGGTTTCTAGGCGCTCAAATACACAAGGATCAGCCACAGCCCCATGTGAACAGACTAATGAAGAGCGTAGCATGAAGGAGATATTAGAAACTCCAGTGGACAAGACAGAACATGAATTCGTACTAGAACAAGTAGAAGAAGCTATCATTATTCAAGAAGAAGACTTGGTTGAAGATCTAGGAGATGCTGAACCTCCATGGGAATCCAGAACCGAGGAGAACTCCGTCAAGGACGCTACAGTTGATGCTAAGGAGGATATTGTACAATCCCCAAGGCAAGTTGTTTATGAAGAATCAGACGGAATAATCCAAGAAGCAAATTCCCTTGATAGTGATAGTCACAAGTCTAGCTCTCTTAGTAATGAACTTGCATCCGCAAGTGAATTCTCTGAGATCGAAGAATCTTCTCCAAGTGAATACGAAGATGATGCGGAGGTAGATTTCTCTCAACCTCAAATCTATGACTCAAGTGATGAGGAAGACATAGAAGACTTTGACCAGGACACAGATACAATTGTAGAACCTTACAAGGAAGTGGAGAAATTCACAGAAGAGCACAAGGGAGTAGAACTTACAGAACTACCAGAAACACCTATCCCAAGGCCATTACCACCTAATACAAGCTTCAAGTGGGTACAATCCTTAACCTTTAACTTTACTTATTCACTTGAATATGGTTTGCTTGAAACAGATGGCCAGCTTAGAGCTCTTTGTGGCTTTAAGAGTAAGAAGGAAATGGCTCGCACTCAGAGCTGGTGCACAAGGTTCAATAAGGTTCCACACTTCACCTGGAAGTACATGGATTGGTATCATGCTCAATTGCATAGATCACGGAGAACGTTTGGTCACCATGGTGAGATTCTACTTTTTAAACCGCCCGAATGGAAACATATAGATCAAGACGGAGGCGGATTTAATAGCAAAGCTTGGGATCCTAGAATCTATTCTGACATTCGTCACCCCAGGAGCCTAACAATGTGTTTGAAGCTGCTCAGAAGCTTTACATGCCTAGTTTGGGACCCCGGAAGCTATTGGCATTCCAAGCACTGGTGGAGATTTTTGGACGAATTTAAACATAAGCCGCCATAGCAGGAAGCTCCTCCAATGTCCAACTTAAAGACTTTAACTAAAAGTGCTAGGTGGGAGACAACCCACCGTGGTATGATCGTTTCTTTTGCAATTTTAATTTTATTTAGTTTTATTTGTTTTTGAATTTTATTTTATTTTATTGAACCTGGAATCATGCATAGCATTCACATTAAGCACTGCATTCTGCATATTGCATTCCGCATTCTGCATATATATAAAAAAAAATCACACGACGCGACAGCCTCATTGACGCGTCCGCGTCGCAGGGAGCTGGGAGACAATAATACTATGAACAGAGAGTTACGCAGGAGCAGGGCTGGAGGCGTGCCAATGGCACAAATCACCCCACGCGACCGCGTCATATGGGAATAATGGCCTCCCACGCGACCGCGTGCCCCACGCGACCGCGTGCCCCACGCGGCCGCGTGACCAGGATTTCGACGTAATAATGGTACACAGCCGAAAGTTGTGTTGGAGTGGTGCTGGACTGGCGCTGGACGCGCAGTCCATCTCACGTGACCGCATACCCCACGCGGCCGCGTCACATCCTACTAAGTGGCCACTCGCGCGATCGCATGCCCACGCGATCGCGTCACCCAAAAAATTGGCATTCAATGATTTTGAACAGAGAGTTGTGCAAGCGCGAGGCTGCCCTCGTGCCAGCAGCGGGTCACGCGACCGCGTGACCGATGCGACCACGTCAATCAGTTTAAGCGCAAGTCGCGCGACCGCGTACCCCACGCGACTGCGTCGCTTGCGCCGCACAGCTTATCCTAATTTGCCAAATATCTTATCTTTTCTCCCCCAATCCTAATTTCTTCTATCTTTTCTTCTTTCTTCTTTCTCTCTTACTTTATTTCTTTCCATTCTCATTCTTCTTCTCTTTTATTTTATTTTATTTAATTTATTTGCATACTTTCATTCATTGCATTTTAATTTAGTGCATATTTTTCTTTTCTTTTCTACATTCATTATTTTTCCTTTGGTGTTGATTTTCTTATTTGACTGTTGCAACTTTTCTGGTATTATTTGGTGCTTAGTGACTTGTTTACACTGTTGGGTAATATTAAATCAATGCTATTCTTTTATGATATTTGTATTCTTTTTTGCATTGACATGAGCTTATACTGTCTTTCATTACCCACACTCTCCTCCCCTATGTTTCAAATCTTGCACCACTGGTATGCCATGGCTTCTTTTGTTTTCTCACTTGCATGTTGAAGCTTCCATGTAAATGAGACCCTTATCATTTTGGCATTAACCCACCCATACTTCATTTATTTTCTATCTTTATTTTTGGGTTACTTTTCTTCCCTTCTTCTTTCAGGATGGCCACCCGGAAGGGAACCAGAAGACGTTTACATGGGGAGACACAGCAAGTCAATCTGCTCAATCTATAGAGAAAGGCATCAGTTGGAGCGGCCCGTCCACTTGTATATCTTAGCATGCACCAAGGACGGTGCAATCTTTAAGTGTGGGGAGGTCGATACCGATCTCCATGGGTTAGTCACTCTTCTATCTCAACACCATTGTTTTATTTTCTTTTCATTATTGCATTTGCATATTTAATTGCATATTTATTTGATTTTATGCATTTAGCCACTGCTTGGTTAAAATAATAAGTTTCTTTTTTAAAATCCTATTTTTGAAAATTTTCACTAATTTAAATTAATTATTAAAATTTTTTGTGATAAAAGTTGTTTGAAGTTGTATTTGGAACATGGTTTTTGAGCCAAAGAACATACAACTTGTGAGATTTTGAGCTTATTTATATGGTTACATTATTTAACCATAAATTTTTATTCTTGTGTGTTTACTTCTCTATGATTGTAATCTTAGCTTTGTTCCATTCTATATGTCCATTATTTAGTATATTTACATGCTTGCATAGGATTGAGGCCATTGTTTGATTTTAGCTCATTTATCCCAAATAAGCCTACCCTTTAAATCACCCTTGTCAGCCACTTTGAGCCTTTTAATCCCCATTTGTTCTATATTTTACCACATCACTAGCCTTAAGCGGAAAACAAATTAATTATCCCAATTGAATCTTTGGTTAGCTTAAGATAGAGATTGTGTATCAAATAAGTGTGGAAAAATTGTGGGAACATGGGTTGATGAGGGAATGTAACATGTTTCTAATTTATTTGAATATTAGGAATTTGGGAACCTACTCATGAAAAACCAAAATAGAAAAATAATAGAAAATCCATGTGCATTGATAAGTTATGTTTATTTCTCTACAAAAAAAAAAAAAAAGAAAAAGAGAAAAAGAGAAAAAGAAAAAAAATATATATATATATATATAATATAATATAATATAAATAAATAAATAAATAAGGGGACAAAATTACCCCAATGTTAAGTTAATAAAAGATCAATGCACATGTGATAAAAATTAAAGAAAATTTGGTACATGAGTATGGGAATTATACAAAAGTGGGAATTATGGGTAGCTAGGCATGAATTTAAAAGTATATAGAGTATATGTAGGTGAGAGCTTAGGTTAATTAAAGATTCAATTTATAAAGCTCACTTAGCCATATATATACCTTTACCCTTACCTTAGCCCCATTACAACCTTGAAAAAGACCTCATGATGTTTGCATTGGTATATTAAATATTGTTGATTGGTTAGATGAAGAACAAGGTTTAGAAAGCATGACTAGAGAAGAGTAGAGTGATTGACCCTAGACACCTTAGAGTAAGAGTGATATACACTATCAGTGAGGGTTCAATGCTTGATTCTATGTTCCTTGCTTTCATTAGCTATCTTCTTACAAGTTTACTTGTCCTTTATTGTATAATTTGAATTAGTGAAATCTGATTTGTATTTGTCTTGGAGAACTTGTTTACTTTTAAACCAAGTAGGTAGAAACATTTTGTATGTAGTTGCATTCATATAGATAGGATTGCATTTCATACATCCTACCATTCCTCTTCATCTTTATAGCTTCTCTTGAGCTTAGCATGAGGGCATGCTATTGTTTAAGTGTGGGAGGTTGATAAACCACTATTTTATGGTTTATCTTGTACTCAATTGAGTGGTTTTTATCAACTCTTTACCCACTTATTCATACTATTTGCATGTTTTACATTTTTCTTCCTGGTTTTGTGCTATGATTGAAAACATGCTTCTTTGATCTTATATTTGCTTATTATTAATCCTCTCTTATTACCATTAGATGCCTTGATATGTGTGTTAAGTGTTTTCAGAGATTACAGGGCAGGAATGGCTCAGAGGATGGAAAGAAAGCATGCAAAAGTGGAAGGAATACAAGAAGTTGGAGAAACTACTAAGCTGTCCAACATGACCTTTCCGCACTCAAACGGCTATAACTTTAGCTACAAAGATCCAAACGACGCGGTTCCAGTTGCGTTGGAAAGCCAACGTCCGAGGCTTCGATTTGATATATAATATAGTATAGTTGCCCTGACGCTAGGTGACGTGAACGCGTGATCCACGCGGACGCGTCGCATCTGCGAACTTCAATCCGCGTGGCCGCGTGGACGACGCCTCCGCGTCACTTGTCCGCGACCTGAACATACCAGAATACGCAGGAGGCGATTTCTGGGCTGTTTCTGACCCAGTTTTCGGTCCAGAAAGCACAAATTGGAGGCTATAAAGTGGGGGAATGCATCCATTCTAGGAGAGCTCGCCAATTTTCACTTTCCATGATTTAGATTTAGTTTGAGAGAGGTTCTCTCCTCTCTCTCTTAGGATTAGGATTAGGATTTAGGACTTCTCTTAGTTTTTAAGAGTAACTCTCGATCCAGGTTTAATATTTACTTTAATTTATGTTTCTATGCTACTTTTACTTTAATGCTTTTATTCGTATCTATAAATGTTGCCAACTTGACTTATGAACCCTTTCCATGTTAGGATTTGAATTAATGATTATTTGAGGTATTTCAGTTATTGATTGCTTTTTCTTTAATTTGTGTTACCATTGCTTTCCATCTAAGGACATTTTTATTCCAACAATTTTACTTTTCCCCTTTTTTTGGTCTTGGTTAAGAAATCAGTAACTCAACATTATTAAACTCAGCATAATTGATAATCGTTATCTTGCTAATTGAACTGAACTTCAATAATCCCAACTTTTTCTTAGGAAATAAATAGGATTCGAAGGTCAAACTAATTAGTCCCTTGACTTTCCTTTGCTTTAGTAAAGATTAACTAAGTGGAATTTAGATTCAACTTTCACTATTGTTGAGAGAGATAATTAAGTTGGACTTCCAATTTTTCTTACCTTGCCAAAAGTTTGCTTTACAGTATTTATTTATTTTAATTACCATTTAAATTATTTGTCATATCTACTCTTCACTCTCAACCCCGATTTTACAACCTCCATAACCAATAATAAGAACATACTTCCCTGCAGTTCCTTGAGAAGACGACCCGAGGTTTGAATACTCGGTTAACAATTTTTAAGGGGTTTGTTACTTGTGACAACCAAAACGTTTGTATGAAAGGACTTTTGAAGGTTTAGAAACTATACTTGCAACGAGGATTTATCCGCAATTTCTAGACCACGCAAAAGTTCTCTCATCACCTGGTGACCCGGTCTTATGTTTGGGTTGATTGCCGGTTCTGTTCTAATAACTAGGGTTCCACTACCCCCATTTGAGAGAGAGGCTTGGTGGTGAAGAGAGAAAGGAGTGGAGAAATGAAACCCTAACTTCCATCAGCTTCAAATCTCCATAACTTTTGCTTCAGAGCTCTGATTAACGAGCCGTTTGTGGCCACACATTTGTGTCAGGGTTCTCTTTAATTATTTCTAAATAGTTTAGTAAGTAACTCAAAATTTCAGCTCCAATTTTCCATTCAAAGATAATTTTGTGTTTGAGTTTGGATATTGATGGTTTTTGGTAATTTTGATGTTATAGGAGCTCTCTAGCTTGTATTCTCGGTGGTTTTCATCACCAATTTTAGTGGGTAAAGGTGAGAATACTTTTTTCCCTCTTAGTTCATCAATTTATGTAAATCTTAATTTTTTATATTGTGCCAAATTGTATGATTTGGTGTTAGATTGAGCATTTGGGAGCTTAGCTTGGTGAAATTTCGGAACTTGAGCTTGGGCATTGGTGTGAGCAAATTGAGGCTTGGTGGAATTTTGGAATGGAAAGCTTGGAATCTTGGAATTGCGACATTAAGATACGAGTTGTAGTTTCGAGTAGGTATTATGTAAGGTTCTGTGAAAACCTAGGTTACTTGCCCCTATAATAGGTTGAGTGGAATTTGATTGTTGATATGCTTGAATAATGGTTAGTATGAGTGTTATTTTGGTTGATTTATTTTGGTATGACATTGAGAATGGTAATAATGAGTTTGGGATGAATTGAGAAGTGTTATGTGTTATTGCAATTGGACGTTGTAATATATGTTGATACGATTGAAATTGTGTTGAAATGAAATATGGTTTGATTTTTATAATGGTGATGGATGTGGAATTGGGCCGAAGGCTATAATAAGGTGAAGAATCCCCTATGTGGTAAGTTGAAGTAAGTAATATGAAATGTTGTATGAGAATGAGATATTTGATGATGATTGGTTGTAGATTTTGTTTGTAGAGTGTATATGTTGAGGTAGTCTTGAGAAATTGATTAAATGCGTGTTGAATGATTAGAAAGGGTAAAGAATTGATAATGTATGCTGAGGGAGCTTAGAAGTGGTATTAGAATAGTTTTGAACTGAATTGGAATTTGTGAAAATTATTATGTAGAAATTTTTTGGTAAAAACAGATTTTTGACGAAATTCGCGGGCCATAGCTTGGCCCTCGGACCTCTAAATTCTGTGGAGCTTGTTTTAAATGAAAATTGGGTTTGTCTATTCTATGATATTCAAAGAACAGATGGAAAATGATTTTTAACGAGAAAGTTACGAATGTTTGAAAATTTGGTTTCAAAATTGAATTCTACAGAAGTTGTCGAATTTTGAGGTCATCTCATGCATACGCATGATGGGCATTCCAGAATTCAAAACATTTCATGCGAGTACCATGCGTACACGCAAAAGTGGACTCGTGCGTACGCATGAGGCGTGCGTACGCATGAGGCGTGCGTACGCATGAGGCATGCGTACGTACGACCACCTTGTTTTCAGAAAATGTGTTTTTAACTGTTTTACCTTATCCAATCCACTTTTAACCCTCGTAAACACCAATTAAGGTCCGATAGTTAGTTCTTAGGCTTTGAAATAAGTGCGAGCACATTGAATGTGTTAAATTGATATAGAGGGAGATTGTAGAGTGGAGGATTTATATTAATGATGAGTTGATATTATTGAAATGAGATGATGATGATGGAGATTATGTGTATATGTATACCTATGAATACTTGAGATGTCAAGATATGATTAAGGGCAAAAATGATTATGACGAATTGTGATTGAAACTCAATTGATATGTGTTTGAGCTCCCCGAGTAGATGCAGTGTTTTGCCCCACTCGCTCTGGGTTGAGATTAGAATGAATTAGAAGTGATTAAAGAGGATGAGTTGGCATGATTGGTTGATAAGGATGGGAACATGAAGTTGTGCACCTTATTCCTTAACCTTGTTTTCAAATCTAATGGGGAAGGATTCAATTGTAGATAGAAATTCATCAAATTATTGAACCCATCTCTTGATCAATCTCCTCAAAGTCTTCAACCATGATATGTTTTGGAGGTTGTACACCCTCCTCAACATCAAATTCAACCTTCTTGGAAGGAGGCTCTATGACTTGAGGTTCCCATGGACTCTCAACATCTCCTAAGTCTTCAACCACTTCTTCTTGTTCAACAACTACGGCTTCCTCCAATTATTCTAGTACAAAATCACATTCCTCATTTTTCACAGGAGTTTCTAATCTCTCCTTCATGCTACGCTCCTCATTAGATTCTCTACATGTGGCTATGGGGGGTACTTTTAGTGTCGAAGCGTAGGGAGGCCAAGTTATTTACTACCTCAGTCAAGGTAGCCATGAGTTCTAGTGTCGTCCTTTGTATCTCGCCTTGCCCTTGAAGTAGTAAAGTGAGAGAATCATCTATTGGGGCTTGGGGGTGGATAGGAGGGTTCATTGATTGGGAGAAAGGGTTCATGATAGAAAGGTGGTTCATCTTGATAAGGATATGGGGATGGTGTATATTGAGGTGGTGGTTCTTGGGAGTAATTGTGTTGGAATTAGGGAGGTTCTATGTATGGTTCATATGACTCATAAGGTGGTTGGTATGGGAGATATGTATTAGGGTCATATAGAAGTGTTTGGTGGTAGGGGCTTGTAAGTATGGTTGGGGACTATGTGAGTATGGTTGGGGACTATATTGAGGAGGAGGTTCATAGGCATATGGTGGGGGTTGTTGATAATCACAAGGGGGTCCACCATAGCCATCGGGTTGGTATGCATCTTAGAATGGCTCTTGCTCATAGCGCATTGGAGGAGGTTGTTTCCAAGAAGGTTGTCCATAAGCTTGAGGCTCCTCCCACTTTTGATTTTTCCATCCTTGATGCATGTTCTCATTGTAGCTTCCATTCCCTACAACACTATTGTAACCAAGTTCATAGCCGAAGGGGTGAGAATTCATAATAGCAAGAGAAAATAAAAATAAATACTAATAAAAACTAATGAAAATATACTCCTAAAACTAGCAAAAACTAACAAAGAAGCAAAAGGAAAACATATTCACAATAACCAATAATAAGGCACACATTTGCAATTTTCTGAAAACGGCGCCAAAAACTTGACAGAGGAAAATCGTCGGTAAAGAAGTTCTCAAAATACCTTCGTTGCAAGTATAGTTTTAAACTGACAAGCAATCCTCGGTCAACGTTTAATTAGGTTGTCACAAGTACAAACTCCAATAAAATAAACTGAAGTATTCAAACCTCGGGTCGTCTCTCAAGGAACTGTAGGGAAGTGTGTTTATTATTGGTTATGATGTACTTCTTTTTGGGGTTTTGAAATAAGGAACAAGAAATGTAAATAGCAAGAAAGTAAGGAAAACTCAAATGGTAAAAAGGTCTTGGCAAGGGTTAATGGTTAAGGATCTCTATCCTTATCACTAACCATAATATGATAGTTGTAGGGATCAATCTCATTTAGTCATCCTCTAATAATTGAAGGAAGGTCAAATGAGCTTCATCAATCCTAATCCATAAGTCCTAGCCACTCACTAATCGAATTAGCAAAAGCTAGTGTCAATGGACATCAACCATCAATCACTTGGGCATTAGCAACTCAAGGTCACCTAAGTTACCAACCCAAGACAAGAATAGAAAAATCTACTCTATAGCTAAAAGAGACATTTCATCAAACACATAGAATGAAATAAAGAGAAATATCATAAAACGCAAGAATTAATAAAATCTATAACTAACACAAGCAAGAAAGCAATAAGAGAAACTAAGGCAAACATAAAAAAAACATGGAAACATAAAATTGCATTAAAAAGAAAATTGAAAGTAACACAAGAGTTCATAAACTAAATGGGCAAAATAAAAGAATCAATAAGAGAAGTAGATAACTAAAGTACTAGAACAAATAAAAGTAAGAGAAAACTAAATTAAAATAAGACTGAAATCTAAACCTAAGGAGAAATTGAAAGAAGAAACCCTAAACCTAGAGAGAGGAGAGAGCCTCTCTCTCTAGAATTCTACATCTAAAACCTAATGTATGTGAATGAATGGTTTGAATCGTTGTCCAGCTCCACTCCTCAGCCTCTTGTCTTCATTTTCGGGCCTGAAACTGGTTCAAAAGCAGCCCAGAAATTGCCCCCAGCAAATTTTGTTAATTGCAGCACGTGACGCTCGTCACGCGTACGCGTCAGCCATGCGTACGTGTCGTTGAACCTTGCACCTGGACACGCGTAGGTGTCAGCCACACGCGCGTCATTTGCTTATGGCTTGGTCATGCGTATGCGTCATCCATGCGTACGCGTCGACATCAGCTTCTCAAATTTTTAATTCTTTGTGTTCCTTCCAGTTTTGCATGCTTCCTTTCCATCCTTTATGCCATTCCTGCCCTATAAAACTTGAAAACACTTAACACACATATCACGACATCGAATGGTAATAAAAGAGGATTAAAAATTAGTGATTTTAAGGCCTAGAAAGCATGTTTTCAATCATAGCACAAAATTAGGAAGGAAACTTAAAAACATGCAATTTACATGAATAAGTGTGAGTAAAGTTGATAAAATTCACTCAATTCAATACAAAATAAACCATAAAATAGTGGTTTATCAGGGACCGTCCAGGGTTCACTATCGAACATGTCAGTTTTGGCTGTATAACCGACAGATGAGCTCATTGGCCGTAGGTCAGACATGCATTATTTGAATTTATGTGTATTGATTGGGTGTGCATCTTGTATTTAGTTTACCTTATTGATTAATTGTATCTACCTGCTATTTGATCTAATTGCTTTATCTATTCTCTCTATTTGTGTATTCTTTGTATTATCTTGTATGTGTTTGCACAACTAAAAGATCCCTTATGCTGGCGGTGGTGTCGCTGAGGGTTGTTCCAAATGAGATGTGGTGATTGGAGGTTTGTGTGAAATTGAGATAAATCGATAGATTAGAATCCCTTAGACAAGTTGTCATATTCTGGTTAGTACGAACTCTAGGCTTAAACCTTATGGGATTGGATATTAGGATTGCCTAACAGGTTCATGTAGTTTTACATAGTCTCTATTTGAAATTATTACCCTACTGAGAATTCTGTAAAGGATGATGTTCTCACCCATTGTGGAAATTATTACTTTTCAGAAGCAGATCCCGGTGCTCCTCAGTGAGCGAAAGATTTATCTGGAAGACAGCGAAGAAGACCTTTTATTCTGTTTTGATCTTAGACTCTCTCCTTCTTTTGAAAAACTTATATGATATATTTATTTTTAAAGACTTGCCTTTAGAGGCTGATGATATATTTTTGGAGAGATAGGTTACGTATATCAAACTGTTTTACTATTGTAACTCTAGCCGGCTTAATCTTTGCGGATCGAGACTAGTATATATATATATATATATATATATATATATATATATATATATATATATATATATATATATATATATATATCTTTACTCTTATTCTTTCTTCAAGTTTTTAATTTATCTACACGCTTATATATATTATCGAGTGTGAATGATCGGTGAATTGTCTTTTATCCGAGGTTTACATTCTCTTATAGGCTTCTAGTTTAATATTTCTTTCCATGTATAAGTATTTATATCTGAGTCGTGTGTCGTAGCACCAAACTATAATTGAATTATGACTTAAGCATAAGGCAATGAATGGTAGGGTGTTACAGCTGATTTGAAGACGATGGATGAAGAGGAAATCACATCGCATTCAGTGAGGCATAGGATAAAGGACTGAAGACCCTTCGACGAATCTAAGGAAGAGATCACTGATTGGAAGGGTGGAATGGGCTAAGAAAGCTAAACGAAACTATAAACCATAACTTGGGATTAGAGTTGATGTGTGTATTTACTGTTAATATGATTTCAGGATTTTATGGATGTTATCATGAAATACTTATGGATGTTATTGGATTTAAACAAAAAAAGGATGCACTGTTTTGATAAGTTAGCTATACTTGACAGCAAGCTAATATATCTACAAACAATAAGCTGGGCTTAGAGTTGATGTGTGTGTATTTACTGTTGATATGGTTGCATAGTTTTTTGGATGTTATCATGAAATACTTGAGGATGTTATTGGATTTAAACAAGAAAAAAGCCTGAATACGCCTTTTTGACAGCTACTTTTTTAAATAATAAATTAAATATCTTATTGTATACGAGCTACTTTTTTACTTCAACTTTAAACTTTATGTAATGCACTAATTTATCATCATGATCAAATTATCAACTGAACATTTTTTATTTTTACTATTAATAAGAAATAATAAAGGTAGAAAAGATTAAAAAAATAAAAAGGTTGTATATTAGTGGCCCAAATCTAAAATTATATTTTATTTAATAATGGTATATAAAGTCGTAACAAGGGAATATATAAAAATATATAAAACTAACTCACTAAACCACCAAATTATGATAACGTAAAATAAAGTTGAAGAATGACTAAAGTACAAAGTAGTTGCTAAAATCTAAAGTTTATATATGTAATGTTGTTAAATTTTGAATCCTCCAAAAATGCTTCCTGTGGAAAAAAATAAAAGAAAACAAAGAGGAAAAATAAATAAAAAGACATGACATTAACGCTATAAAAAAATCACAAGGTACACATACACGATTGTTCGGAGTTACGGAATGAATTCAATAGTGATGTAAAAGAACCAGAGTGCACATCTATATTGCTTGTCATTTCTGAACAAGGTGACTGTGTATCTTTGCTGGAAGATGCCATATTGGTGGGAGATGGTTGTTGAGTACCATTAGGTCCCTTAACACACAAATCATATTGAAAATACCATCCTAAATTATCATCCGGTCAACACACTAAAACAAACAAATCACGTGAAAAAAAAGGATAGATCTCATATTTACCTTGTGATTATGGTGTTCTTACGTTTGCGAGCCCTCTTTTTAATAGATTTGTCTAGATAAGTCCCAAGTCTGGTGGTCGCTGGATGACCTTGCGTAGGAACACGACGTGGGCCCTGTAGCTCATCCATGTTAACGGGGCACTTATCACGTGTATGCGAGTTAATTGCACTTGGTACAGGTGCACCTTGACGCTCGGATTCCTTATGTTCTTTGAGCTTGTGCGGAGCACTATCCATGGCATCACGCAGTATAGCAGCAACCTCTGAAGTAGCCACAAAATCCTGAGTGACATTGTAAAAATGAGAATACAATTCCCTAAAAATGATCATGCTGTCGTCAGAATGGTCCATGTCAAGGCTACTCCTGATGTGTGTGTATCTCCAACTGACATTCTTACTCCATCGGGATAGAATGTACTGTGAGGACACCGTTGTTTCATGAAAATGTAAAAGAACAACAAGAATGTGGCAACAATTCGATTGGAACATGTAGCAATCACATTGAACTTCTGATGAGTGCAAGCAATAGACGACTTGGTATCTGCTATACACTAACATGTCGGACACCATCTTTTGTTAGTCAACTTCACACACAGTACTTGGATTCTCACTTATGACTTTGCCTCTCACAACGCAGAATTATACTCACGCTTAAGATCAGTGAAGATCTCATTCAAGTCGAAGAATAAGCTTCGCTTCATCGATGTATCGTTGGCTAGACCTGAGATGAACGATCCAACATTCGAAGCTTGGAATTGATGCAACACTTCCTCCTCTCGTAGCTGCATGGATCCCTAAGCTTTAAGATTCTGCACAGCATACTTTGGTGCGATAATGCTTGTGAGTTGTGAAGAGACCTGAAGCACAAGGTTCTATGAAGGCAATCTTTTTATAATTGTGGAGCTTCAAGAAAAGTTGTTTTTGACAAAACAAGGTGAATTGTCTATCACCTCTTATTACACTAAACTGAAAGGAATTTGGGAAGAGCTTGAGGAATTTAAGCCTATTCCAACTTGTAAATGTATGCAAAATTGCACTTGTGAGTTAGGAATAGTTAGAGAGTATAGATGCCAAACCAATGTGATTTATTTCTTGAGAAGGCTCAATGAACAATATGTTAGAGTCCTCTCTCAATTAATGCTAGTAAAACCCCTCCCAGACATCTCTGTTGCCTTTTCGATGTTCATGCAACAAGAGAGACAAGTGTCTCATGCAGCAGACATAGAACCAAGAGCGATAGTCAGTTATGTGAACACCAACGCGTTCGGGACCTATCAAGGTAGCAACAATGAAATTGGTCGATCCAACATGGGAACTAGTAATAGAGGTAGGAGGAGGGGACGTAGGTGAAGAGACAAAGGATGAAGTGCACCAAAACTTTATTCGAACTGTGGCAAATTAGGCCACTTGATGGACATATGCTATCATAAGCATAACTTCCCTCCACATATGCAAGGTAACCATTACAAGAACAGATAAGAGAGACCAGAAAATTTCATAAACAATGTGGTGATTGCATGCAATGAAGAAAGTAGCACCCCTTCTAACCATGATGAAGAAGTAGTTAAACCTGGTGGTTTGTTTTCTGAGAAGCAAAGAGATGTAATTATAGCTCTAACCCAGCAGCATCATGCATGATCCTCCTCATATTGGAAACTTGGCAATAGTACTTGCACCTTTCGCAAGTATTTTTCATCTCCTTTCAATTTCTAATCTTGCTTTGAATGCACATGATTGGATTCTAGATACTGGAGTCACTACTCATGTATCCTTTGCAATTGAACACTTTCATTTAGTGAGACACATAAAGCCAGTAAGAATCAAAATGCCAAAATGGTTTACAGGTTGTGATAACACTTTGTGTCACAATCTTCTTTTCAACACATTTTTACTTGAATGATGTGCTATATGTTCCTTCTTTCAAGATTAATCTCATTTCAATATCTCATGCAACTAATGCTTTGTCTTGTTGGTTTCTATCCAATGTATATAATTATGAGATACAAGAGCAACTTACCTCAAGATGATATAAATTGCTGATAAAAAAAATGGGTTGTATAAGTTAAAAGCAAGACCAATTTCAGCCAAAGCTGTAGATACCTTAAGCTGCATTACACTTAGAAAAGGCATAGTTATCAATACAATACACTCAATAAACTACCATTAGGCAATATATCTCATAATCCCACATTAGATAAGCATATCATGCATTCCCTTTTAGCTAATAGTGATGTATGGCATTGTAGATTGGGACAGTTGTCTCTCACACTTATAAATAAAATACAACAATGTTTCCCATTTATCAATTTTTCAAAACCTAATATGCCATGTGAATTTTTTGTCATTATGCAAAACAAAGAGAACTTTCCTTTTCCTGATAGTGATACCATCTCAAAAGAAACTTTTGATCTTATTCATGTTGACATATGAGGGCCAATTGCAAGTCCTTCCATAGGAGGCCACAAATAATTTTTCACTATAGAAGAAGATAAAAGCATATTCACATAGGTGTTTTTTTATGAAAAACATATCCGGAACTTGTGATCTACTGCAACAGTTCATTCTTATGATTGAAACTCAAATGAACAAACTAATTAAATGTGTAAGATCAGATAATGGACTAGAATTCTTCATGGCTTCTTTCTAGAAATTTTTAACATGAAGAAAACATCAAGAAATTTTTAACATGGCTAGAACACTTGTTTTTTCTTCCATTATACCACATTGTTTTTGGCACTATGCTATAGCATATGTTGTACTGCATACACATCTTAAATAGAGTGCTAGCTTTACAATAAAAGAAAATAGTCCATTTGAAGTTTTGTACCATGAATTTCCCAGCATTGATCACACCTTAGAGTCTTTAGGTGTGAGCTTTTGCATCTACCTTAGCTTCACATAGAAAAAAATTGGATAGCCAAGCAAGAAAGCGTGTCTTTCTTGGATTTAAAAGTGACACCAAAGGATATATTTTGATAGATATCACTACCAGAGAATTCTTATCTCTAGACATGTACACTTTTATGAAAATTGTTTTCCCTTTTTCACAAATAAAGCTTCTAAACCTCATCAAAATTTTAAACCTCTATTTCACTCTTGTATTGATATATCTGATTTTGACTTGCATCACCCACAATCTCTTGCCAAACCTTAACACTCATCAAATAACTTTCAACAACATCAAATGAACTTCAAAACTCATTAAATAATTTTCAAAATCATGTTGCATCTGATCATAACATCCATACATCAAATAATTTTTAAAACCATTCTACATCTAATCATGACATCTTTCCACTTGATGTACCATTAGCAAATGATACATTTCTCTTTCAATCACCACAGTATGCATTAAGAAGGTCATGTAGGCAATGAAATCTCCTAAAATATCTCAAAGATGTTCAATGTATACAACTCACTCATCATGATCAGTAGCATCCAACTAAATGCACAACATCTCCCATTATGTGTCATATGAAAAATTGTCTCCAGAAAGCAGAGCATTAGAATTGTTAGCATCCACAAATCCAAAACCTACAAATTATAAGGAAGCAATCAAGTATGACTATTGGAAGCAAGCTATAATTGTTGAATTGAAGGCTCTCAAAGATAACAAAACATGAATTTTAATGCATTTTCCTTGTGGGAATAAGAAAATTGGATGCAAGTAGATTTTCAATACCAAGTTTAAACCAAATGGTGATATTGAGTGGCATAAAGCACATTTAGTCGTGAAGGGATTCACACAAATAGCTGGGTTTGACTATTTTGACACTTTTAGTCCTATGATCAAGCTCACTACTCTATGCATTCTCTTGACATTGGCTTCCACTCATGGGTGGTATGTTCACTAGCTTAATGTGAACACAACATTCATCTACAGTGATCTGCTAGAGGAAGTCTATATAAAGCTGCCTTTTGGTCTTTCTACATCTCCAGGCGGATGGTGTACAGACTCCAGCAATCTCTGTGTGGCCTGAAGCAGGCCAACCGCCAATGGCACTAAAAGCTCTATTTTGTACTCGTTGAAATAGGAATCGAAAGTGGATACTTGCCTCTTCACTAAGCTCAATGGCAGCTCTTTCACTTGCATCCTTGTATATGTGGATGATCTTATAGTAGCAGGAAACAATTTAGGTGTAATTCAAGATGTCAAACAGTTATTTGATGCTCATTTTTAAACTAAACAATAGCAATCTAAAGTTCTACCTTGGGCTCGAGATTGCAAGAAGCAGGAAGGGCATTGCTTTATATCAAAGGAAGTACACATTAGACCTCCTTAAGGAATTTGGTTTTCTTGATGAAAAACCAATTGAAACCTCGATTGACAACATGACCAACTATCGAAATCTTTAGGAGAATCATTGCCTGATGTATCTAGCTACAGCATACTCATTGGCCGCCTCAATTACCAAACTAACACTCGTCCTGAGATTTACTTTGCTGTTAGTAAACTCAGTCAATACCTAGACTGCGCCACCAACAAACATTTTGAAACAACTCTACATATACTTTGCTACTTGAAAGGAGCTTCAGCAAATGGTGTCTTATTTTCTAGCAATCTCGGCCTTAATGCCTTCTCCGATTTAGATTGGAGAACCTGCACTGACACAAGATGCTCCATCATTAGTTTTTTTTATTTTCTTGGCAACTCTCTAATTTCGTGATCGAGCAAGAAATAGCCCACAGTTGCACGTTCTTCCACGAAAGAAGAATACTATGTAATGGCCGTTGCTACATGTGGAAGTGCTTGAATTTCCAACATCTTATGTGACTTTAGAGTGCCTACTAGACAACCTATTACTCTCTATTGCGATAATAGATCGACCCTGCACATTGCTTTGAACCCAATCGTCCACGAGTGCACCAAGCACATCGAGATCGACTGTTATATTGTTCAGGACAAGGTACAACAGGGTGTGATCAAACTCTTCCCTATGTCTTCGGCAAATCAAACAGCTAATGCATTAACCAAAACATTAACACCAGCACCATTCTCTGCTGCTCAGTCCAAATTAGAACTCATTGACTTTCACACTCCTAATTTGAGGGAGGGGTGACTGGGAAATAATAATCAAGTTGGTTAGCATGGTAATTGCATAGCATGAAGATTATGCAACAGTAGTTAGTTCAGCTAAGTTAATAGAGGTTAGTTTGTTAGAGTAGTCACATGTAGCACGTGAAATTAGTTAGATCAAGTGTACATATTTTGTAGCTTATATATATATATAAGCTACAAAATATGTACACTTGATTATGAAAGCGAAATGAATCACATTTTCACCATTTCTACTAGCTCTTGCATCTTATATCTCTTCTCACATGAGTAAGCGCCAACTCACATCACACTTCTCTGCAAATTAGAATAGAGTTTTCCCGCCTGCCCCCCTCACAATTGACAAGAATGATGGTTTTATACTTAACTTTACTTGACGAACATGTTATTGTGTGTTGTTTTTTACTTTGCCAAGATATCAATGAGTCATGGGGGAGAAATAGAACCCAGAGACAAAATGGAAACTATCTGGACAAAACTCCAATCAAAATCAGAGAAAGCAATGATATTGAAGTCTTTGGAAGCCGAAAAAAGGGTCCATTTTTCTAGTTCACCCTTGAGGTAGCGAAGAATATTCTAGGCAGGTGCTTGGTAGTAGCACAATCAAAGAATTGGCTAGGTTGCTAATTGTAAAACAAATATCGGATGTGTATTGATTAAATAGATAGATCATACGGCTAGTCAATCTTCAATAAGGTGTGTCATCATCCAAAGGAGTTCACAAGATATTGGAGAGCTTTGTAGCGTAATCAATAGAGTACTTGTTGGCTTTGCATTGCTTAAACCAAACTCATGAAGAAAATATAAGGTATACATGTATTGATACATTGTTATGCCATTGTGACTCCTAGCAATTTCAAGACTGACGGAGGCCAATCGTCGGTCTAGAATTTCTCACAAGAATATGATCAAGTCAAAGTATAGTTCCAAACCAATAACTAGCTATTCGGTCAAAGTTTAGTTTGGTTGTCACAAATTCAACCCAATAAAAATAACCGGAAGTATTACTCCCAGGTCATCCTCCCTAGGATGTGCAATTGTGTGTATCAAAGTTGGTTGAGGTATCCAGAGTTGATAAGCATAGACAAAAATTTAAACTTAGCAAAACTTAATATACAAGAAACTTAAATTGCAAGGGACTAAATCAAAGGTGATCGAAGCATTATCTAAGCAAGTATCAATCTAACAACCCAAGGTATGAACTTAAATCTATTCTAAAACTAATTAAACTAATTAGAAGTTACTAAAGCAAGAAATAAGCAAAGGAAGTTTTGAGGTTTTACTACAATTTGCAAAAGACTCTTGGCTAAGGTATGGGAATCGAGATTACTATCCTTGTCTAATAACCATATAATGACAATTATAAGGAATCAATCCCATTAAGTCTACTCCTATGATTGAAGTACATCAAATAGGCATAGTCAATATCATCCGATAAGTCTCAATCTAACTACCAATTGACTAGAAGATTAGTGTTAATGGGTGTCAAATTGACTAACATAGACTCTCAAATCATCAATCCAATTAGACCCAATGACTCAAGGTCACTCAATTCCTTTAACCTAGGCCAAGAGTATGAAAAACTACTCCAAAATTAAAGAAAATATTTCATCAAATACTTGATATGCACTAATAAAAAACATGAATAAATTACAAATTAAATAGAATTTAAAACTACCCACTACATATAATCACTATCAAGGACCATAATAAACATAAAAGAACATAAAACTTCAAATTCAATTAAAGGAAATTCAATATTTATAAGAGTTCAAACTAGAATCATAAGTAACAAAAGTAAACAATTAACAAACAACTATGAAACTAAGAGTGCAACAACTACTAATTCAAGAGAAAAACTAAAATTATACAAGATCCAAGTTAAAATGCAATAACAAAAGTGTAATGATCCTAAGAAAACCTAGAGAGAAAGTAGAGTTTCTCTCTCTAGAAAACCAAGAGCAAAAACTAGGTAAACTCTATCTATATGTGTATGAGCATTGTTCCCCCTCCATCCGTCCCTCAATTAGCTTCAAGTTGGGCTTTGAAATGGGTCCAAAAGCTTTCAGAAATCTCCCCTAACGTGTTTCTTTAATGAGGAACGTTCTGAATATCTCGCGTATGCGACAGGTGCATGCGTACGTGACTTTGTCAAAACTCAAGGGTCACGTACGTGGCCATAGTTTTACATATGTGGGATTGTCAAGATTTAGATGATGCGTATGTGGGTGTGATCTCGCGTACGCTAGTGCGCGAAATCGAACTCCGCAAGTTTCACACAGATGAACCGGCAAGTGCACCGGGTCGTCCAAGTAATACCTCAGGTGAGTGAGGGTCGAATCCCACGGAGATTTTCAGATTGAGCAAGCAATGACTATTTTTTAGATCTTAATCATACGATTAGAAAAGATGGTTGTGTGTTTGAAAGCATAAACGAAATAGTAAAGAACGAAATACCAGATTGATGTGAAAACAGTGATAGAGATACAGTTAAGGCTTCGGAGATGCGTATTCTTTCTGGATTACTTCAATAACGAATATTCATTCAATGCCAGCTGATGAATCCATATTTAATGATGATTTTTGGTTAGAATTGGATGGATTTTCATAATATAAACTTGCACTTATTCCCTTGAATAGCATGCTTTTGAACTTTTCTTCCAAATTGCGCTTGATTATGAAAATGTGCTCTTTTGTGCTTAATTTAATCTATTTTATTCCGTTTGCCTTCTATTCGATGCCTTGATGTTGTTTGTGAGTGATTCTAGGTGTATAAGGTAGGAATGGGTTGGAGAAAATGGAAGAAGAACATCCAAAGTGGAGGAAACATGAAAAATCAAAGGAGATGAGCTCAGAGACGTGTGTGTGCGCACGGCTGCCTGTGCGTACGCACAGCTGCCCAGTCAGAGCGCGTAGATTGCTTTGAGCACATCGCGCGTCCAGTCAAGCATAGCCTAGTGTGCGTGCGCACGGCTACTTGTGCATACGCACAGGACCGGATTTCTCGCAAGGTGTGCGGACGCACGCATCTGTGCGTCCGCACAGGTGTATGCACATGACTTCATTAAAATGGCACGTAACTCGTGATTTGGGGGCTTTGGAGGCCCATTTCTGAAGTCTTCTAGCTCATATTGGAGGGGAAATGAGGGACATAGACTAGCTTTAGTATAGTTTTAGGAGTAGTAGTAGGAAGCTTTAGTTAGTTTTTCTCTAAGTTTTTCATCATTGATGACAAGCCATCTTATACTAGTTTCACAAGCATTTTTTCATTTGTTTCATTAGGTTTTATGCATTTTCTTGCATAATAAGTAAGTGGTTGGAGTGGAATTTTATGATTATTGTTATTCAATCAAACATCATTTATTTTATACAAAATCCTGAGATTTATGCAAGAACTAAGTGATTATTATGATTGATGCAAATTCTTGTGATTTTGGTGAAACTTTGATTGCTTGTTTGGTTAATTTCAGGTTAGAAAATGAAGAAAAGAAGAAGCCATATAGTATAGCGTTGCGTGCAAATAATGAACGCCACGCTCACTTGCGACGCGCACGCGTGCATGACGCGCACGCGTGGTAGTGTTTGGCGCTCGTTTTAGAAGAGAGCGCTATGTTCAGCAAGCCAACATTTTTGGGCAAGATTTAAAATTGGAGGCAAAGTTTTGAAATCGACGCACACACATGCATGACGCGCACGCGTCGATAGAGCACCTGGGACAAAGCACGCTCACGCGTGGCTGGCGCTAAAGCCTAAATTGGATGTTTTGCTACCCACACGCACGCGTGAAAGACACGCACGTGTGAGCAACGTTCACTAAGCCAACATAGCGCTCACTAAGTTAACGCTACTAGTGACGCGTACGCGTGAATGAATGAACGCTGTGCTCACTTAGAGAACGCAACGTTCCACTGGGAGCAGCAATCAGGAGCCATTTTGATCCACCTCTTCATAGGCCAAAAATCCCACTCCAAGTACTGGATGCCACAATTGGAAAGTGTATAAATAGATAGGAATTTGATTTCATAGGGGCTCTCTTTTAATTTTCCTTTTAGAATTGGAGAATTATAGATCGGATATGAGTTTTTAGCTTTCTGTTTATTTTCTCTCTTCTGCAATTTTTGGTATTCTATTCTTGGTTTTGGAACTCTGATTGGAGAAATTGTTCTGAATTTCTTCACCTTGGAGTTTTCTTTTAATTTTTCTACTTCTAGTTTTATAAATCTGAGATCTGATCTAAATTCTTCTTTCTGTTTTTACTTTCTCTGCAATTTCTTTTTCCTATTTTGTTAAGAGAGCAATTGAGATCTAAATTTTCTTTCCGTTTTAATTCTTCTGCAATTTCACTTTCCTGTTTTGATCCTGAAATCCTGATTTAAATTCTATCATCTGAGAGTTCTTTAGTTTACTGCACTTTACATTTTCCAGTTCTCTTTTGATTCCCAACACCCAAATCCCTTTAATATTCTTACAATTTAAATTTCTCAGCAGTTTAGATTCAGCAATTTAAATTACTTGCACTTTAAGTTTCAACTCTTTACTTTTCTTGCAATTTAAGTTTTAGCTCTTTTAATTTCTTGCACTTTAAGTTTCTGCAATTTACTCCTTCAGCACTTTCAACTTCTGCCAATTTTCATTCTGCACTTTAGTTTACTTGCAATTTCACTTCTGTTAACCGAATTTCACTCAAATCATCAGCTATTCGCTTAACTAAATTCGTCACCAAACTAAAGTTGCTCAATCCATCAATCCCTGTGAGATCGACCTCACTCCTGTGAGTTATTACTACTTGATGCGACCCGGTACACTTGCCGGTGAGTTTGTGTGGGATCATTTTTTTCTCATCAAGTTTTTGATGCTGTTGCCGGGGATTGATTTAGATTGACAATGATTAAGTAGGTGATGATCTAGATTAAGCACTTTTTCTTTGTTTTTGTTAAGCATTTTAACTGTTTGAGATTTTGTTTCAACTAACCTTAACCACACTCTAGCAGTAGAGTGTTTTATTTTAGTTTTCTGGTTTTGTTTGTGTTGTATGCCAGGAGGAAGAAGAGGTGCATCCACCTCTTTTGATTCTGAGCCAGAGAGGACATTCCTAAGATTGAGAAGAGAAGCAAGAGGAAAAGGGAGTTGTAGGAGAAGAAGAATCAGAAGAAGAGGATCAAGAGATGGAGGGTAACATCCCAAATCCACCTGAGAATGTGGCTAACAACAATGGCCAGCCTCAGAGAAGAGTTTAGCCTCTTACACTATCCCCAACCCAAGGAATTGTGGGAGCAGTATCCTAACCCCTAATGTCCATGCTAATAACTTCGAACTCAAGCCTCAATTGATTACCCTGGTTCATAACAATTGTCAATATGGAGGAAGTGCTGTTGAAGATCCAAACCAACACCTCTCTGTGTTTTTGAGAATTTGTGACACTGTCAAAACCAATGGAGTCCACCCTGACATATACAAACTCTTATTATTCCCATTTTCACTGAGAGACAAAGCCTCACATTGGTTAGAAATCTTCCCTAAAGAAAGCATCACCAATTGGGATGATTTGGTTAGCAAATTTCTAGCTAAATTTTATCCACTCTAGAGAGTCATTAAGCTAAAAACTGATGTGCAAACCTTCAGACAATTAGAGGGAGAATCATTGTATGAAGCATGTGAGAGGTATAAAGCTTTGATCAGAAGGTGTCCAGAGGGAATGTTCAGTAAATGGGTGGAGTTGCAGAATTTCTATGAAGGCTTGTCATTACCTTCAAGGAAAGCCTTGGATTATTCTTCAGGAGGATCTTTGCAAATGATAAAAACTGCTCAAGAGGCACATGATCTTATAGACATGGTGGCCAATAATGAGTACTTCCACTCCTCTGAAAGATAAGCAGCTCCAAAGAAAGGTATATTTGAATTGGAAGGAGTTGATACAATATTAGCTCAGAACAAACTCATGCACCAGCAACTTCAACAACAAATTGAAATGGTGACAAAGAGGATGGATGGATTACAACTTGCAGCAGTGAGCAGAACTAACCAACCACCAGTGGTGTGGGGACAGCAGGAGGAAAGCTATGAAGAACAGCAGCCTGAACAAGTGCAGTACATGCACAATCAAGGTTCTGGACCAAATGATTTCCATAGAGACACTTACAACTCATCTTGGAGAAACCACCCCAACCTGAAATGGGGAGAGAACCAGAACTAGAAACCTTGGCAAAGGAACTCCAACCAAAATAACTTCTGCAACACAAACCACCAAAACCATCAAAACACTAACCAAAATCCATATAGAAAACCACAAAACAATCAATCCCAATCCAACTCCTATCCACCCAACAACCCATCAACCAACCAAAACAACTTTCATCCCCATCTACATCCCACACTCAGCCACAACCACCCCAAGAATCTCAAAGAATCTCCAACCTGGAGATGATGATGGAGAAAATGATCAAGCATCAAGAATTGGCCAACAAGAATCATGAAGCTTCACTGAGAAACCTGAAAAGACAAATTGGACAACTGTCCAAGCAAACAGTAGCTGAAAGACCAACCAATGCCTTGCCAAGTGACAATATTCCCAACCCCAAGGAAGAATGTAAAGTAATTCTGCTTAGGAGTGGAAAGACATTGGAAAATAACAAAGAAGCTAACAAGAAGCTAGTAGAGGATGACAAGGCCAACAGCAAGGAAGAAGTGACAATTAAAGAGAAAGACCAGGAAGAGCTTAAAAAGAAGGCTGAAGAGTCACAAGCTTCAAAGAAGGGAAAACAAACCATGATAGAGCCTCCACAAGAACAAAGGAAGGAAGTTAAACACTACATCCCTCCTTTGCCATACCCTCAGAGATTGCAAAAAGAGCTCAAGGATCAACAGTTTTCTAAATTCCTGGAGATTTTTAAGAAGCTGAAAATCAATATCCCTCTTGCTGAAGTATTGGAGCAGATGCCTCTATATGCTAAATTCCTCAAGGAGCTCATCAACAAAAAAAAGAAGCTGGAATGAGAAGAAAACAATGATCTTAACACAAGAGTGCAGTGCAGTGATTCAAAGAGGTCTCCTACCGAAACTCAAAGATCCTGGGAGTTTCATCATATCTTGCACTATAGGCAACATGACCTTGGAAAAGCTCTCTGTGACTTAGGAGCCAGCATCAATTTGATGCCCCTCTCACTAATGAAGAAGCTTGCAATAGAGGAAGTCAAACCCACCAGAATGTCACTTCAAATGGCTTTGACAGATCACTCAAGATACCAAATGGAGTTATAGAAAATTTATTGGTTAAGATTGGATAATTTATCTTTCCTACCATTACAAGAAAAAGTAATATTTGTAACAAAAAAAATTGTTACGAAAAATCAAAATTTTGAAACAAAAGAATTTTGTAACAAAAAAAGGGGCCGTTGCAGTATGTCCAGTTACAAAAAGTTTTTGTAACAAAAAATGAAACTGTTACAATTCAAATTAATATTTTGTAACAAATTTTTCTGATACAAAAAATCAAGAGTTGTTACAAAAGTGATAACAAATTTTATCCAATGAGATGTTTTTCGTAACAATATAATTTTTCCTATCACAAAATTTTGTTGCAAAATATAACTTAATTTTGTAACATTTTTCATTCTTTTAGTTACAAAAGCATAATATTTATTTTATAAAAAGTTTTTAAATACAAATTACACACATAATTTGCCAAATTGTATTTTATTAAATTAATTGATATATCACTACAAAAAATTACAAGAATAGTGACCGATTTAGCAATCGATTTTTCTTGAAAATCGGAGAAAAATCAGTCGCTAAACCCTTATTCCATTTACATGAAGAGGAAAAAAACCCTATGTACATTCAGAATCCAAAGACGAACATATATTTAAACAAGGACTCATAATGTCACTGAGTCTACAAATACTATAACAAATACAAGATTCTTGTATTCTACTTTTCATTTTAACCTTTGGGGTTCAATTGAAGGGAAATAAACTCAATGTAACTGAGAAAGTGTATGATCACCAGATGGTGAACCAAATTGCAAAGAACAGCATCAGCAAAGACACCTTCAGGAGCAAGATCCTGCAGTAGCACAAATAAACAAAATTTTATAAGAATATGTCAAGTGAAGAAAGTAAACATAGAATAACTATGCTTGCTGTTTTAGTATCAATACCAAACAATTCCTCTAGCATATTTTTATTTAGCAAAAAGTACATTACTTATGCAATGCAAGCATATTTATAACTTATTATAAAAGTCTAGCACCATCCCTATAATCTCAAAGGATAGGAGTGGCATATTTAATTCAAGCATATAGGTTCACTATGATTTCCAGTAACTATAAAAGTCTAGCACCATTCTCCACAATCTCAGAATAACTACTGTATATACCTAATTCTAAAATAGAACTAATTAAAAATAATAGCACTTCCAAAACAATTTTTTAAAGATAAAGATAAGTGTTCAAACAACCAACAAAATTATTACCAAAGATCAGTTTGGATTAGCATGATGCACTGGAGTTTAGTTTTGACAGTTGAATTTGAGCAGCTAGGTACCAACTCAAGTTCAGCTTTCTCTGGATGATCAAACAAAGGGAGTAAAGACCTCTGCTCTGACTTGCCTGATCAAAACACCAAGTAGAAATAAAATAACCCACATTTCAAAGTAAATACCAAGATACCAGGCATTTGAACCTTAATAAAAATATAATAATAGGAACAATACTTCATTTGGCTTTAGCTCTTTTGTAACCTATGAATTCAACTAATTAAATTTTCTCTAAGTACTAAAACTAAAATCTTGATCAATAACTAAATTAGTTAAACCTTAACTTCAATTATTTATTTGGCTCAACTCCGATCCCTTTTCACACATTTCAACTTGGGGCAGTACCAAGCAAGTCAGCTAACACATGAAAATATCAAGTAACTTATTTAAAATCTTCGGTACAAAGTATCTTCAACATAAAAAAGCAACTACCAAATAGATATGAAACACCAAATAACGTATATAAGTTATCAAGTAACTTATTTGAGCTTGCTCTGCCTACAATTGAAGCAAAAAATTATATTCATATCAAGACATACTAAACTATATATTATACAATAATACAATAGTAAATATTCCAGTCCCAGGATGGAAGATACAATACAACCAACTACAGTTAAGTGATAATTCCAAATCTAATAATCCAGTACCAACACAAAACACACTCCTAATTCTATACAACTTAGTAGCTAAAAATGAAACCAACTTCAAATTTTTTGGAAGCTCCATAAAGCTACCCTGCCACTAACAGCTAAAAACATGATCACCTCATAACAAATATTTATAGTTAACTAGTTATAAAACAAATTAAAAGGAAATCAATAACAACAATATTCCCAGAAATTAAAGAAAATCAAAATCAGAGGGGAGAACGCCCTTACCGGTAGTGGATCCCAGCGAGGCAGCGCTATTTTCCGGCGACAGGGGCTCAGTGATACAACCCCTAACAGCGGCGACGACGGTGACTCCACAAACGGAGACTGGGCGCAGCAGCGGGAACAGTGACTCCTCCTTCTTCCTTAGTCTTCCTCCCTCCACGCGTCTGTCTCTCCTGCGCATCCTCAGCATCGTCCGTGATGGGAGATGCGATGCGGTGGAAACTGGCAACGACCCACTCGCGATGAAGACGACGACGGCGACAGCAGAGTGCGAACTGACGGCGGTGATGGAGGCACAGCGGCGCTCCTTCCTCGCTCAGCTCTTCCTCTCGCTCAACATCTCCCCCTTCTTGATGGCAACACGACGGCGCGGCGGCAGTGATGCCCGTCGGCGCCGTCCTCCTTCTTCCCCCTCTCCTTCTCTTGCTCTTTGATTCCAGCTTGCCCCTTTCTTTTTCTTTCTTTCCCTCTCCATTCTTCCCTTTCTCTTGCTGTGTGTGTACGCGTTTTTGTGTTGTGTGTGCAATTTGTGCGTTTTTGTGTTGTGTGGCGGTGGGGAGGGTTTAGGGTTAGGATGAGTAAGAGTGAGTTAGTGAGTGTGGGTAGGATTAGGATAAAATTGGGGTTAAAATTTTTAATTTGAGAATTAGGATTTGTTTTGGAAGAAAATGTAAAATTAAAGATTTTTGGGTAAATTGAGAATTGGACATTTTAATGAAATTAGGGTATAGAGTATTAAATATTTATGAAAATAAAATTATGAATAATTATAATAAATCACAAATAATTTATTATTTATTTTTTAATAACCAGAAATTTTACAAGCTTAATAATAAATGTTGGGTTATGGTGGATTTAGAATTTTAGTAGAAAAAAAAAATCAGAATTCTATATTTTATTTTTATGGAAGTTTTTCAAAAATTTATTGAAATATAAAAATATGTTAAATTTTAGAGTGGTAATGAAATAAAAATAATATTTGTAAAAATTATATATTAATTTTATTAAAAAATATAAAATAATATATATTATTTTTTAAAATTCATCATTTAATCTTTAATTTTTTTAAAAAAATAATTAATTAATATAAATAATATTTTAAAAATTAAATTTTTAAAACAAAATAAAATTATCTTAAAGATTAAATATTTTAAATTAATTTTTTTAGTTATAAAAATTTTTATATTTTGTGACAAACAAATAATTTGTTACAAACAATATTGAATTTTGTGACAAATTAATTTTTTGTTACAAAATAATTAGAATTTTTGAAACAAATAGATATTTTGTTACAGAATATTTTAAACTTTTGCAACAACTTCATCTTTTGTAACAAAATATTATAAAATTTTGCAACAAAACACCAGTTCGTTACAAAAAATTAATATAATTTGTAACAAAAAATTAAATCGTTACAAATAACAAAACGTTTTGTAACAAATTATATTGTTGTTACAAAATATTATTATTATGTAACAATTATTAATTTTTGTTACAAAAAATAATTTTTTGTAACAATTTTAAATTTGTTACAAAGTTTTTGTTACAAATGTTTCATTTTTTTGTAGTGCCAACTTTGTCATCTTGGATATGGAAGAAGAAGGACACAACTCAATTATCTTGGGGAGACCCTTTTTAGCCACAGCAAGGGCTATTATTAATGTGGAGAAAGGTAAAATGACCCTCAGAGTGCATGATGAAAAAATGATCATCAATGTCTTTAAAGCCATGCAACATCCCCCTGAGAAGGAAAAGCATATAAGGGTAGAATTGGTAGAAGACTTGGTGGAAGAAGTGTCTGAAATCAATATCCAGGAGAAACAAGAAGAATACATGAGAACTGATCAAGATGTCACAGAGAAACCAGCCTTTGAAATCTCCATTGAAGGCAAAACAGAGGAAATGTCAAAACAAGAATTAAAGCCCCTCCCTCCTCATCTCAAGTATGTATTTCTTGGAGAAGAAGAGACCTTGCCAGTGATTATCAACTCCTCCTTAAACATGGAAGAAGAAACAAGGATTATTAAAACATTGAAAGCTCACAAGACAGCTTTGGGATGGACAATTGATGATATCAAGGGCATAAGCCGTGCCACCTTCATGCATAAAATCTTGCTGGAGGAAGACTCAAGGCCTGTGGTGCAGCCTCAAAAAAGACTTAACCCAGCTATGAAAGAAGTGGTTCAAAAAGAGGTGATGAAGCTGTGGAATGCTGGAATTATATACCCAATCTCTGATAGTACTTGGGTAAGTCCGGTCCAAGTTGTACCGAAGAAGGGGGATGACTGTCATTTCCAATGAGAAGAACGAGTTAATCCCTACAAGGACTGTGACTGGATGGAGGATGTGCATAGATTATAGAAGACTGAATGAGTCTACAAGGAAAGATCATTTTTCTCTCCCATTTATTGATCAGATGCTGGAAAGATTAGCTGGCCATGCCTATTACTGCTTCCTGGATGGGTATTTTGGGTACAATCAAATATTGGTAGACCCCAAGGACCAAGAAAAAACCTCATTCACCTGTCCATTTGGAGTATTTGCTTACAGAAGGATGCCTTTTGGGCTCTGCAATGCTCCAGCAATATTCCAAAGGTGTATGCTCTCCATATTCTCTGACATGGTAGAAAAATTTTTAGAGGTTTTTATGGATGACTTTTCTGTCTTTGGTAACTCTTTTGACACTTGTCTGCAACACCTAACCCTTGTATTGAAAAGATGCCAAGAAACAAATCTAATTTTGAATTGGGAAAAATGCCATTTTATGGTACCAGAGGGCATTGTTCTTGGGCATAAGGTTTCAAGCAAGGGTATAGAAGTTGATAGAGCAAAAATAGAAATCATTGAAAAGCTTCTTGTACCTGTTAATGTGAAAGCAGTGAGAAGTTTTCTTGAACATGCTGGTTTTTACAGGAGATTCATCAAAGATTTTTCAAAAATAGCCAAACCACTGAGCAATCTACTAGTGATTGACAATCCTTTCATCTTTGATGACAACTGCAAGCATGCTTTTGAAACTTTAAAAAGAAAACTCACCACAATACCAATCATCACACCCCCAGATTGGGGATTGCCTTTTGAACTCATGTGTGATACAAGTGACTTTGCCATTGATGCTGTATTGGGGCAAAAGAAAGACAAGCTGCATCATGTTATATACTATGCAAGTAAGGTGTTGAATGAGGCACAGAAAAATTATACCACCACTGAGAAAGAGCTCTTGGCAATTGTATATGTATTTGATAAGTTTAGACAATATTTGATTAGTTCCAAAGTTATAGTATATATTGATCATGCTGCTTTCAAGTATCTCATGTCTAAACAGGATTCAAAGCCAAGGCTTATTAGGTGGGTGTTGCTGCTACAAGAATTTGACATTAAAGTGAGAGATAGAAAAGGGAATGAGAACCAAGTGGCAGACCATTTGTCAAGACTATCACAAGAAGCTAACCAAGATACACCACAACCAGTGAATGAAAAATTTCCAGATGAATATCTTCTTCAAATTCAGCAGGCACCTTGGTTTGCTGACGTTGCAAACTACAAGGTGGGAAGGAAGATTCCTCAAGAGTTTACCAAGGAACAAGTGAAGAAGCTGTGCAATGAAGCTAAGAAATTCTTGTGGGATGAGCCATTCTTGTTCAAGAGGTGTCCAGATGGGATGATTAGAAGGTGAATCCTTGAAAATGAGATGAGAGACATATTGTGGCACTGTCATGGTTTAGCTTATGGTGGACATTTTGGGCCAAAAAGAACAGCAGCTAAAGTTCTTCAAAGTAGATTTTATTGGCCAACTATATTCAAGGATGCCAGAGAGTTTGTGCACCAATGCAATGAATGTCAAAGAGCTGGAGGGTTGACAAAGAGGAATGAAATGCCTCAAAACTTCATCTTGGAAGTAGAACTATTTGATCTATGGGGTGTAGATTTCATGGGCCCTTTTCTTCCATCCTATTCCTTCAAATACATTCTGGTGGCAGTGGAATATGTCTTTAAATGGGTGAAAGCCATAGCAACAACTACCTGTGATGCACCAATTGTTCTTCAATTTCTTAAGAGACATATTTTCACTAGATATGGGGTACCTAAAGGCCTTATTAGTGATGGTGGCAGCCACTTTTGCAACAGACAGATGGAAAAGCTGCTTCACAAATATGGAGTAATTCACAAAGTAGCCACACCATATCACCCTCAGACTAATGGCCAGGCTGAATTAGCAAACAGGGAGCTGAAGAAAATTCTAGAGAAGACAGTAGGGATCACAAGGAAGGACTGGGCAAGAAAATTGGATGATGCTCTGTGGGCATACAGAACATCATTTAAAATTCCAATTGGGAAGTCACCATTTCAGCTAAACTATGGCAAATCTTGTCACCTTCTTGTGGAGCTAGAACATAAAGCTTACTGGGCCACTAAGCTCCTTAATCTTGACCCTCAAGTAGCAGAAGAGAAAAGGCTATTGCAACTCAATGAGCTAAAGAAATTCAGATTAGAAGCTTATGAGAATGCAAATATATACAAAGAGAGAGCTAAGAAGTGGCATGAGAAGAAAATCTTGAAAAGAGAGTTCAAACTAGGACAATAAGTGCTCTTATATAATTCCAGACTCAAGATTTTTCCTGGCAAACTCAAGTCCAAATGGACTGGCCCTTATCTGATAACCAAGGTTTTCCCACATGGAAGCCTTGAACTTTTGAATGAAGCAACAAAGGACATAATCACAGCAAATAGTCAAAGAGCTAAGCACCATCTGGGAGGATCTTGGAACAAAGAAGAGAGTGTCCAGGAGTTGGGATGAACAAAGAATGGAAGACGTCAAGCTAATGACGATAAACAAGCGCTTGTTGGGAGGCAACCCAACCAAAGGTAGTTTTCTTTTCCTAACTATTTCAATAAAAAGGTTAAGTAGATTTATCTATATTGCAAGGAGCTAAGTTTGGTGTTGCACACCAAAATAATTTAAGGGTGAATGAAGGATACTAAGTTTGGTATTCTACCAAAAATTTCATTTAAAAACACATTTCAACCCTTGGCATAAATGGTTACTAGCTCCAAACAATTAGGGAAACTACTCAATCATTGTATGTGTTCTAGTTTTTAGTTTTGCTCCCTTCAGTAAAGGCACAATGTTTCATATATGGTTGATCTGTTGCATAAGAGGTATTAGCAAGGGACTATGTTTGGTGTTCACACACCAAAGTAAGTTCAAAAGCATACAAACATTCATGCATATTAACCATTTTTTAAGTGCTTGGGAGGCAAGCAACTTTCACTACCAGTACAGGAAATTATGCAACTTTTTGGAAAGACTATACCTCATCATCAAGAAAAGCATAAAAGCTAAAAAGGAGGATGAAAGATTAAACAAGAAGATACCAAAAGGTTGTATTGTTACTCAACTGTTTATATCTTGCTGTATTTCAGTTGGAAGTCTAATTGTACCCCTTTTTGATAAGTTTTACCACTATCTGCATTTTCGCTAGTTTACTGTCATCATTAATTGAGTGATCTAGCCAGAGTGTCTGTCTCACTCAATTTACTTGAATATGTGTCTTGTTTCCTCTGCATAAATAAGAGAAAAATGTTGAAACAGAGGGTAATTGTCCAATGTGGTAGGAATAGTAATAGAGTTCAGTGGTGGTATGTATGTTTGATTGTTAAAGCAAGCTCATTAATAAAAGATAAAGGTTAGGATGATCCCTTGTAGTGTGAACTGAGTTGCTGTTGTAAAACCTTCAATTAATAATTATCCTTGAAAAAAAAAAGAACAAGAAAAGGAAGGAAGAAAAGCCAAGAATTGGCAACAAAAATGAAAGAAATAAATAAAAAAAGCTAGACACCAATAGCTTGGACCTTAGGACACATGCCTGTGGTGCTATTGTATTAGGATCTGCTTGGATTAGTAGGTTTTGAGGAGTATTTTCAAACTTGGATTAACTAATTTGGGATTACCAACCGAAAATCTACCATCAAGAGTAACCTAATTACAAAGCATTTAGTAACCCAAAGAGGTGCTGGGCATCAATGTCTTAGGATGAATTGTGAGCCAAGTATCTGTGGTGAAGATGTGTTGACTGAAAAACAAAGCTAAAAAGCTGCTGCAACACATAACACTTAGCTTTGAATAAAAATATAAGCTTCTCAGCATGAAAGACAAAAGAAAAATAAAAACACCAAGGATGAATGAATAACAAGGCTCACAGTAGCAACTTTGGTTATCATTTAAAGGGACATTTTAAGCCTGAAATCTAATAAAAGAAGAGCTTTAATTCTGTCTGCATAAAACCCCATGAACCAAATTTAATTACCTGCTGAAATAAGGACATATAGGTTTCTCTGTTTTCTTTCATTCCTTATGTTTTAGTGCTTGCTTGGGGACAAGCAAGATTTAAGTTTGGTGTTGTGATGACAAGTCATCTTATACTAGTTTCACAAGCATTTTTTCATTTGTTTCATTACATTTTATGCACTTTCTTGCACAATATGTAAGTGTTTGGAGTGGAATTTCATGATTATTGTGATTCAATCAAACATCATTTATTTTATACGAAATTATGAGATTTATGCAAGAACTAAGTGATTATTATGATTGATGCAAATTCTTGTGATTTTGGTGAAACTTTGATTGCTTGTTTGGTTAATTTCAGGTTAGAAAATGAAGAAAAGAAGAAGCCATACAGTATAGCGTTGCGTGCAAATAATGAACGCCACGCTCACTTGCGACGCGCACGCGTGCATGACGCGCACGCGTTAGGGATGGATTTCTAAAGATCCACGCGTACGCGTGCATGAGGCGTACGCGTGGTAGTGTTTGGCGCTCATTTTAGAAGAGAGCGCTACAGTCAGCAAGCCAACATTTTCGGGCAAGATTTAAAATTGGAGGCAAAGTTTTGAAATCGATGCACACGCATGCATGACGCGCACGTGTCGATAGAGCACCTGGGACAAAGCACGCTCATGCGTGGCTGGCGCTAAAGCCTAAATTGGATGTTTTGCTACCCACACGCACGCGTGAGCAGTGTTCACTAAGCCAACATAGCGCTCACTAAGTTAACGCTATTAGTGACGCGTACGCGTGAATGAATGAACACTGTGCTCACTTAGAGAACGCAACGTTCCACTGGGAGTAGCAATCAGGAGCCATTTTGATCCACCTCTTCATAGGCTAAAAATCCCACTCCAAGTACTGGATGCCACAATTGGAAAGTGTATAAATAGATAGGAATTTGATTTCATAGGGGCTCTCTTTTAATTTTCCTTTTAGAATTGGAGAATTATAGATCGGATATGAGTTTTTAGCTTTCTGTTTATTTTCTCTCTTCTGCAATTTTCGGTATTCTATTCTTGGTTTTGGAACTCTGATTGGAGAAATTGTTCTGAATTTCTTCACCTTGGAGTTTTCTTTTAATTTTCCTACTTCTAGTTTTATAAATCTGAGATCTGATCTAAATTCTTCTTTCTATTTTTACTTTCTCTGCAATTTCTTTTTCCTGTTTTGTTAAGAGAGCAATTGAGATCTAAATTTTCTTTCTGTTTTAATTCTTCTGCAATTTCACTTTCCTGTTTTGATCCTGAAATCCTGATTTAAATTCTGTCATCTGAGAGTTCTTTAGTTTACTGCACTTTACATTTTCCAGTTCTCTTTTGATTCCCAACACCCAAATCCCTTTAATATTCTTACAATTTAAATTTCTCAGCAGTTTAGATTCAGCAATTTAAATTACTTGCACTTTAAGTTTCAGCTCTTTACTTTTCTTGCAATTTAAGTTTTAGCTCTTTTAATTTCTTGCACTTTAAGTTTCTGCAATTTACTCCTTCAGCACTTTCAACTTCTGCCAATTTTCATTCTGCACTTTAGTTTACTTGCAATTTCACTTCTGTTAATCGAATTTCACTCAAATCATCAACTATTCGCTTAACTAAATTCATCACCAAACTAAAGTTGCTCAATCCATCAATCCCTGTGGGATCGACCTCACTCCTGTGAGTTATTACTACTTGATGCGACCCGGTACACTTGCCGGTGAGTTTGTGTGGAATCGTTTTTTCCTCATCAATCATCTCTATTAGGGTTTATATTAGGGTTTTACATTCAAGTGCCATTTCCATTTTTGATCTTGGATTTTGCTAGCTTTCATTGTAAGTATTCTCTTGTTATTACTCTTTATAGTTACATTGTCATTACTCTTTCTTCTAATTCAAGTTATAGTTCAATTTTGCTTTTCTCTTGTAATTTTAATTTCTTGTTGATGAATTTGATGTTTAATGTTTGTTTCATGCTTTCTTGTGTTATTCTTGTTGATTGAGATCAATTGTTACTTTTAGTTTCAAGCATTTTCTCATTTTCTCCATGTTTAAGGTTTTTGCCCACCAAGTGTTTGATAAAATGTCAAACATGGTTTTAGGCAAAATTTTTTGTTCTTGGCTTGGGTAAAGTGAGCAATTGGGTTTCTAGAGTTGGAATGTCCAACATTTAGTCTCAATTATTGGGTTGTTAATTGTTCTTGTTCCCACTAACGCTAATTTGTTGCTAAGCCAATTAGCAAGCAATTTAGGATTTGTGGGTTGGGAACACTTATGCTCATTTAACTTACCTTCCGATGTGAGGGTTGATCAAGTGAGATTAATCCATTATAATTGTCATAGTTGTGGTTCCAACAAGGGAAAGACCCTTAGCTCACTCAAAGCCAAGACTCTTTTCGATGCTTTTAATCTTTCATATACTTCTATGTTGATCTCTTTTATACTTTACTTGTTTATATTACATAGTCGGTTCTTTAATTTCTTCATTAGTTCAATCATTACAATTTTGCATGTTCTTTTATTGCTTTATATTTTCATTTCTTTGTTGACATTTCCTTGATCACTACAACCGAATTTACACACTCATTGTTCTAAAAGTACTCCTTGGGAGACGACTCGGGAGTCAAATACTCTCGGTTTTGAATTAGTTTTGAATTGTGACACATCTTGTGAGTTTCTAATTTGATCGATGGCCAACTTGTTGGGTTAGGACTATACTTACAACGCTAATTCCATTTTTGGATGATCGAGTTCTTAACCTATATGCGATTTGGCCGTTGTCAAATTTTGGCGCCGTTGCCGGGGAGTTCACTTTAAGTGAAATTAGTGCTACAATTTTGGTTGTTGTAAATATGTGAATAGTGTAAATATTTGACTTTTGGTTTGCTACTTAGCGCTAATTGTAGATACTACTTTTCTCTCTAGTTAGTTATAATAGTTGTTGATTGTTAAGTGGTTCTTGTTTACTTGCATATTTTTGTTTTGCTTTTCATAATTGCATGGTTTTCATTGCCTCCTCAGTTGAATGACACAGTCGCTTCCAAACCCGAGCTTGACCACTTTTGATCCAAAAATTGAAAGAACTTTAACTCATATAAGGCAAACTCGGCGCCGACTAGCTTTTGTGGATAGTGAATCGGGACCCCTTGGGGAACCCTCCCGTTCACTATCACCACTCATCCATGACTATCATTCTCCAATCAACGAGGAGACTCTATATTCATCTGTGGGGAGTACTGAACACTCTTTGAGTGACTCAGGTGACATCGTCATGGCGGACCCACCTCAAAGAATGACCTTGAAGGAAGCCGGAGCTCCTGATCTTGACTTGAAACCGCTTCAAATTCTGTATCCGGCTTTAGACCCAAATTTTGAGCTCAAATCCGACACGATAAACTTGCTTTCCAAATATAATGGACTGCCTGGGGAAAATCCGACACGATAAACTTGCTTTCCAAGTGGCATGTGCAACTGCGAGAAGACATGGGGTGGATGAAGCTGCAGTGTTGGTCTTCGCTTTCCCTTTCTCTTTGGAGGGAAAAGTGAAGGAGTGGTTTTATACTCAACCGGGTGAAGTTAGATCCAATTGGGACTTGTTGCGTAAAGAATTTTTGGAAAAGTTCTACCCTCCTCAGAAAACAGACAAGTTGCGAAGAGAGATCTCTTGCATTGTGTAACGAGATGGGGAGACTTTGTATGAATACTGGGAGAGATTTAAGAAGTTGCTGGAGGCTTGCCCTCACCATAGGATTGATGAGTTGGTTCTTATCAGTTATTTCTGTCAAAAGCTCCTCCTGGATGCCGCGAGTGGAGGATCATTGACCACAAAAACAAGACCGCTGTAGAAGCATGGGAAGTTATATCAGACTTGGCGGACTCAACCCAGAACTCAAGGGCAAGGAGTCTACAATCGAAAGCTGTGAGTGAAGTTTCTCCCTCCGGAGATGCTATTCTAACCAAGACCCTCGGTGAAATGACAATCTTGTTGCGACAAATCACCCAAGGGCAACAAATCCTTCAAGCTTTGATAAATTCTCCACCTCAACCTCCAAGGATAGAAGGGACATCAAGGATATGTGGTGTTTGTGCTTGTAACACTCATTACACCGATGAGTGCCCTCAACTCCAAGAGGACACTACATTGGCAGTAGCCAACCCTTATCCGCAAAGACCAAATTATAATCAAGGATCCTACCAACATGGAGGCAATCAAAACCAAGGGTGGAAGGATAATTCAAACCAAAGGTGGAACCAAGCTCCTCAAGCTCATCCCAACCAAAATGCTCAAGTCTACTACCATCAATATCCCCAATGTCAACCACAATACCAATAACCCCCACAATTTTAACCCCAAGCGAAATACCAACACCCCCATAGTAGGCCTAGCCCTCCTCAAGTTAACCAAGCCCTTCCCTCCAATCAACCTCACATGAATGACACAATTCACACCTTCATGCAAGAGCAACGAGAGTTCCATAAGAAATAAGAGGCATATATGGCTACGATAGCTGACGCCCTTTCCCGTTTAACTCTCCCTCCTCAAACTGCACAAAACACTCAACAAGCTTCAACCTCAAGTAGTTTACCCTCCCAACCTCAACCCAACCCTAAGGGTAGCATTAATACCATTACTCTTAGGAGCGGCACTAAACTTGATAAGAATGTTGCTATGCCTACAAAGTTGAGTGAAGAGACAAACAATGAAGAGGTAGGAGATGAAGTGGAGGTGATGAGGGATGAAGATGTAGGTGTTGACAAAAGCGAGGAAGAACCACCCAAGGTCAAGGAGCCGAAGAGAAAGACCTTGCTTGAAGAGCCGTTGCCCATTCCATTCCCAAATTTAGCCAAGAAGGCCAAGAAACAAGAAGAGATTGACCCTAATATGGTGGAAGTTTTTAAGAAGGTCGAAGTCACCGTCCCCGTCTTTCAAGCCATTCAACAAGTACCCAAATATGCCAAGTTCCTTAAAGATGTTTACACTCACAAAGACAAGCTTGGCAACCTCAATACAAAGCCGGTAGATGATTCTATCTCTTCTTTACTTCTTGAAAAATGCAATGATCTTGGCCCATGTTTGGTCACTTGCTTGATTGGTGGGATGAAATTCATGGACTGTATGTGTGACCTGGGGGCGTGCGTAAGCATTATGCCACTCCTCATTTATGAAAGATTGAATTTGTCACCCCTAAAGATGTCCGGGGCGAGGTTTGTGCTAGCCGATAAAAGTATTGTGTCAGTTGTGGGGATTGCAGAGAATGTGCTAGTTAATATTCAAGGGTTGCTCTTTTCAGTTGAATTTTACATTTTGGAGACCCCTCCCATTGACTCTAACAAGCCATTATCCATACTCCTTGGAAGGCCATTCTTAAAGACGGCCTGTTTCAAGCTAGATGCACATTCGTGAGTCTATTCTTTTGAGTCGGATGGCAAGTTGGTCAAGTTCACTTTGGAGGAGTCCAACAAGCCCATTGTTGAAGCTTATTCTATTTTTGGGTACGACATCATTGAAGATCAAGTGATTGAGGATGGAAAGGATAAAGAAAAAGAGGGTGTTGCTGATGAACGAATTTTTTGCTAGTAAATAATTCACAATAAGTTTCCGTTGCAAGTATAGTTTCTAAACCAACAATAATCCTTTCATACAAAAATTATTAGTTGTCACTAAAACAAACCCAATAAAATTAAACTGAAGTATTTAAACTCGGGTCGTCTCTCAAGGAATTGCAGGAAAATGTAGTTTATTATTGGTTGTGGAAAACTTTCTTTTTGGGTTTTTGAAATAAGGAACAAGAAAATAAAATGGCGAGAAATTAAATTAATAACTAAGAAAAATCTTGGCAAGGTGTGAAAATTAGAAGTTCTATCCTAGTTATCCTTATCAATTGTGATGAGAATTGTCCATTGCTCCCACTTAGTTACCTCTAACTATGAAGGAAAGTCAAGTGGATAAATCAATTTGATTCCTCAAGTCCTAGTCAACTCCTAAGGAAAGACTAGCTTTAGAGGGATCCAAATCAACCAGCAACTTTCAATTATCAGTCAACAATGGAGTTTGATAACTCAAGAGTCTCCAATTACTCAACCAAAGCCAAAAGGAGAAAAATCTACACTAAAATCCAACCAAGCATTTTATCAAACACTTGGAAGGCACAACATAAAAGCATAGAAAAGTAATAAGAGATAATAAAATCCAAACAACTAATTGAAAGCATCAATCACATAAATTGAAGAAAGCAATCATAAATATGAAATACCTCAAATTGCATTAAATAGAAAAACAAATCTAACATGAGAATTCATAAACTAAAGTAGCAACACAAGGAAATCAATAAGGTAAATAAATAACTAGAATGCTAAGACAAATAAAAGTAGAAGAGAAACTAAATTAAACTAAGATAGAATGCTGAAATTAAGAAGAGCTAAAACTAGGAAACCTAAAACCTAGAGACTAGAAAACTACATCTAAAACCTAAAATGATGTGAATGAATGTTGTGTGAATGAATGAATCATTCCCCCACTTTGCAGCCTCTATTCTGTGTTCTCGGGCTTGGAACTGGGCCAAAAAGGAGCCCAGAAATCGCCCCCAACGCTTTCTGCAATTTCTGCACGTGGCGCATGTCACGCGTACGCGTCGCTTGAGAAAAATCCTTGTCACGCGTACACGTCAGTCACGCGTACGCGTCACTTGTCTTCTGTGCTAGTCACGCGTACGCGTCGCCCACGCGTATGCGTCGCTGCTAGCTTCTCAAAACTTTATTTTCTTGCGTTCCTTCCACTTTTGCATGTTTCCTTTCCATTCTCTAAGCCATTCCTGCCCTATAAAGCCTGAAAGCACTTAACACATAGATCACGACATCGAATGGTAATAAAGGGTAATTAAAATTGACAGTTTAAAGGCCTAGGAAACATATTTTCAACTATATCACAGAATTAGGAAGGATTTGTAAAACCATGCAAATTATATGAATAAGTGTGCAAAGAATTGATAAAAACCACTCAATTTAGCACAAGATAAACCATAAAATAGTGGTTTATCAATCTCCCCACATTTAAACATTAGCATGTCCTCATGCTAAGCTCAAGAGAACCAAAATAGTGAAAGAAGAGTGGTGGAACTTATGCAATGCAACCTATTTAGATGTGAGCTACCTACATGCATCATGCTATTCTAATTACTATCTATCTATATATATATATAAGCATACCTGTGGTCAAAGTGAGTTAAATTTCCAAGAAATCATATATGCACAATCAAGGGCTAAATTAATCATATCAAAACACATTCACAATTGAGTTGAGTTAATCAAAAGAGTTCACAAACTTGCAAGACAAGCAACGATCAAATATGGATATATGGAAATGAGCTATTGAACCCTCACTGGATTTGTATATGCACTCTAATTACTCAAGTGTTTGGGTTTAAACAACTCAAATCTCCTCTAGTCATGCTTTCTAGAATTTTGTTCTTCATCTAACCAATCAACAATTATCAAGTGTACAAATGCAAATATCATGAGGGCTTTTCAAGGTTGTAATGGAGCTAAGGTAAGGGTGAGGATATATATATGGCCAAGTGAGCTATAATATGAATCTTTGACTAACTTAAGTTCTCACATAACATATACATACTCTCTATGTAACTCTAAAATCATGCCTAGCTACCCATAATTTCACTTTTGTATATTTAGTGCACGAAATCGTGATCGTTCATTCCTTGGTAACGGCGTCAAAACTTTATACGCATGTTCATAATCTTAGTTCTGTGTCACATCTTCGCACAACTAACCAGCAAGTGCACTGGGTCGTCCAAGTAATAAACCTTACGTGAGTAAGGGTCGATCCTATGGAGATTGTCGGCTTGAAGCAAGCTATGGTCATCTTGTAAATCTCAGTCAGGTGGATTCAAATGGTTATGGAGAATTGATAATTAAAAGATGAATAAAACATAAAATAAAGATAGAGATACTTATGTAATTCATTGGTAGGAATTTCAGATAAGCGTTTGAAGATGCTTTGTTCCTTCTGAACCTCTGCTTTCCTATTGCCTTCTTCCAATCATTCATACTCCTTTCCATGGCAAGCTTTATGTTGGACATCACCATTGTCAATGGCTACTTCCTGTCCTTTCAGTGAAAATGGTCCAAATGCGCTATCACCGCACGGCTAATCTTCTGTCGATTCTCGATCATGCTGGAATAGGATCCATTGATCCTTTTGTGTCTGTCACTACGCCCAACACTCGCGAGTTTGAAGCTTGTCACAGTCATCCCTTCCCAGATCCTACTCGGAATACCACAGACAAGGTTTAGACTTTCTGGATCTCAGGAATGGCCGCCAATAATTCTAGCCTATACCACGAAAGTTCTAATCTTAGATTAGAAACCCAAGAGATACACATTCAAGCTTGATTGCATGTAGAATGGAAGTGGTTGTCAGGCACGCGTTCATAGGTGAGAATGGTGATGAGTGTCACGGATCATCACATTCATCATGTTGAAGAACGAATGGATATCTTAGAAAAGAAATAGGCTTGAGTTGAATGGAAAAATAATAGTACTTTGCATTAATTCATGAGGAACAGTAGAGCCCCACACCCTAATCTATGGTGTGTAGAAACTCTACCGTTGAAAATACATAAGAACAAAAGGTCTAGGCATGGCCGTGAGGCCAGCCCCCAAATGTGAAAAGGTCTATGAAAGTATGAAAATACAATAGCAAAAGGTCTTATTTAGAGAAAACTAGTAGCCTAGGGTTACAGAAATAAGTAATTAATGCAGAAATCTTCTTCCGGGCCCACTTGGTGTGTGCTTGGGCTGAGCATTGAAGCTTTCATGTGTAGAGACTTTTCTTGGAGTTAAACGCCAGCTTTTGTGCAACTTTGGGCGTTTAACTCCAGCTTTTATGCCAGTTCTGGCGTTTTGACGCCAGAATTTTTATGCTGACTTGGAACGCCAGTTTGAACCATCAAATCTTGGGCAAAGTATAAACTTTTATATATTGCTGGAAAGCCCAGGACGTCTACTTTCCAACGCAATTGAGAGTGCACCAATTGGGCTTCTGTAGCTCCAGAAACTCCACTTCAAGTGCAGAGAGGTCAGAATCCAACAGCATCTGCAGTCCTTTTTCAGCCTCTGAATCAGATTTTTGCTCAGGTCCCTTAATTTCAGCCAGAAAATACCTGAAATCACAGAAAAATACACAAACTCATAGTAAAGTCCAGAAATGTGATTTTTATTTAAAAACTAATAAAAACATAATAAAAACTAACTAAAATATACTAAAAACAATGCCAAAAAGCGTATAAATTATCCGCTCATCACAACACCAAACTTAAATTGTTGCTTGTCTCCAAGCAACCAAAAACAAAGTAGGATAAAAAGAAGAGAATATACAATGAATTCCAAAAACATCTATGAAGATTAGTCTTAATTAGATGAGCGGGGCTATTAGTCTTTTTGCTTCCGAACAGTTTTGGTATCTCACTTTATCCTTTGAAGTTCAGAATGATTGGAATCTATGGGAACTCAGAATTTAGATAGTGTTTTTGATTCTCCTAGTTCAGTATGTTGATTCTTGAACACAGCTACTTTATGAGTCTTGGCCGTGACCCTAAGCATTTTGTTTTTCAGTATTACCACTGGATACATAAATGCCACAGACACATAACTGGGTGAACCTTTTTAGATTGTGACTCAACTTTGCTAGAGTCTCCAATTAGAGGTGTCCAGAGCTCTTAAGCACACTCTTTTTGCTTTGGACCACGACTTTAACCGCTCAGTCTCAAGTTTTCACTTGACACATTCACGCCACAAGCACATGGTTAGGGACAACTTGGTTTAGCCGCTTAGGCCAGGATTTTATTCCTGTGGGCCTTCCTATCCACTGATGCTCAAAGCCTTGGATCCTTTTTATTTTACCCTTGCCTTTTGGTTTAAAGGGCTATTGGCTTTTTCTGCTTGCTCTTTTTTTTCACTGCTTTTTCTTGCTTCAAGAATCATTTTTATGATTTTTCAGATCATCAATAACATTTTCCCTTTTCCATCATTCTTTCAAGAGCCAACAATTTTAACATTCATGAACAACAATATAAAAAATATGCACTGTTCAAGCATTCATTCAGAAAACAAAAAGTATTGCCACCACATCAAAATAATTAAACTATTTTAAAATTCAAAATTCATGTACTTCTTTTTCTTTTTTTGATTAAAACATTTTTCTTTTAAGAAAGGTGATGGATTCATGGGACATTCATAACTTTAAGACATAGACTCTAAGACACTAATGATCATGTAATAAAGACACAAACATAGATAAACATAAAGCATAAAAATTCGAAAAACAGAAAAATAAGGAACAAGGAAATTAAAGAACGGGTCCACCTTAGTGATGGCGACTAGTTCTTCCTCTTGAAGATCTTATGGAGTGCTTGAGCTCCTCAATGAATCTTCCTTGCCTTTGTTGCTCCTCTCTCATGACTCTTTGATCTTCTCTAATTTCATGATAGAGGATGGAATGTTCTTGGTGCTCCACCCTTAGTTGTCCCATATTGGAACTTAATTCTCTTAGGGAGGTGTTAATTTGCTTCTAATAGTTTTGTGGAGGAAAATGCATCCCTTGAGGCATCTCAGGGATTTCATGATGAGGAATTTCCTCATGTTCTTGTCCATGAGTGAGATCTCTTGTTTGCTCCATCCTTTTCTTAGTAATGGGCTTGTCCTCATTAATGAGGATGTCTTCGTCTATGTCAATTCCAGCTGAATTGCAGAGATGACAAATGAGATGAGGGAAGGCTAACCTTGCCAAAGTAAAAGACTTGTTCGCCACCTTGTAGAGTTCTAGGGATATAACCTCATGAACTTCTACTTCCTCTCCAATCATGATGCTATGGATCATGATAGCCCGGTCTATAGTAACTTCAGACCAATTGCTAGTGGAAATGATTGAGCGTTGGATGAACTCCAACCATCCCCTAGCCACGGGCTTGAGGTCATGCCTTCTTAGTTGAACCGGCATTCCTCTTGAATCTCTTTTCCATTGAGCGCCCTCTTTACAAATGTCTATGAGGACTTGGTCCAATCTTTGATCAAAGTTGACCCTTCTAGTGTAGGGGTGTGCATCTCCTTGCATCATTGGCAAGTTGAATGCCAACCTTACATTTTTTGGACTGAAATCTAAGTATTTCCCCCAAACCATTGTAAGCCAATTCTTTAGTTCTGGGTTCACACTTTGATCATGGTTCTTGGTGATCCATGCATTGGCATAGAACTCTTGAACCATTAAGATTCCAACTTGTTAAATGGGGTTGGTGAGAACTTCCCAACCTCTTCTTCGAATCTCATGTCGGATCTCCGGGTATTCACCCTTTTTGAGCTTGAAAGGGACCTCGGGGATCACCTTCCTCTTGGCCACAACTTCATAGAAGTGGTCTTGATGCACCCTTGAGATGAATCTCTCCATCTCCCATGACTCGGAGGTGGAAGCTTTTGCCTTCCCTTTCCTCTTTCTAGAGGTTTCTCCGGCCTTAGGTGCCATAAATGGTTATGGAAAACAAAAAGCAACGCTTTTACACACCAAACTTAGAAGGTTTGCTCGTTCTCGAGAAAAAAGAAGAAAGAAGAGAGTAGAGGAAGAAGAAATAGAGGAGATGGAGGGGGGTTGTGTTTCGGCCAAGGGGGTGAAGTAGTGTTTAAGATGTGTGAAAATGAAGGAGTGAAGATGGGTTTATATAGGAGTGGAGAGGGGGCTTGGGTTCGGTCATGTATGGGTGGGTTTGGGAGGAAAAGTGGTTTGAATTTGAATGGTGAGGTAGGTGGGGTTTTATGATGGATGGATGTGGATTGGTGAAGAGTTTATGGAGAAGAGGGTAGAATTTGATAGGTGAGTGGTTTTTGGGGAAGAGGTATTGAGGTGATTGGTGAAGGGTATTTGGGGAAGAGTATTATGAAAAGGTGTGAAGAAGAGAGAGAGTAAGTTGAGGTTGGTGGGGATCCTGTGGGGTCCACAGATCCTGAGGTGTAAAGGATTTCTCATCCCTGCACCAATTAGGCTTGCAAAATGTTTCTGGCGTTTAACACCAGCTTCTTGCCATTTTCTAGCGTTAAACGCCAGTCTAGTGCCCATTTCTGGCGTTTAACGCCCAGAATGGTGCCAGACTGGGCGTTTAACGCCCATTCTGCTGCCCTTATTGGCGTTTAAACGCCAGTAGGCTTCTCCTCTAGGGTGTGCTGTTTTTCATTCTATTTTTTTAGTTTGTTTTTGCTTTTTTAATTGTTTTTGTGACTTCACATGATCATTAACCTACAGAAAACATAAAATAACAATGGAAAATAGAAATTTAACATAGATAAGTAAAATTGGGTTGCCTCCCAACAAGCGCTTCTTTAATGTCAATAGCTTGACAGTGGGCTCTCATGGAACCTCACAGATTCTCAGAGCATGATGATGGCCTCTCAACACCAAACTTAGAGTTTGGTTGTGGCCTCCCAACACCAAACTTAGAGTTTGAATGTGGGGATTTTGTTTGGCTCTGCATTGAGAGAAGCTTTTCATGCTTCCTCTCCATGGTTACAGAGGGAGATCCTTGAGCTTTAAACACAAGGGAGTCCTCATTCACTTTAAGGACCAATTCTCCTCTGTCAACATCTATCACAGCTCTTGCTGTGGCTAGGAAGGGTCTGCCAAGGATGATGGATTCATCCATACACTTCCCAGTGTCTAGGATTATGAAATCAGCAGGGATGTAGTGGCCTTCAACCTTTACCAAGACATCCTCTACAAGTCCATAAGCCTGTTTTCTTGAATTTTCTACCATCTCTAGTGAGATTCTTGCAGCTTATACCTCAAGGATTCCTAGCTTCTCTATTATAGAGAGAGGCATGAGGTTTATGCTTGACCCTAGGTCACACAGAGCCTTCTCAAGGGTCATGGTGCCTATGGTTCAAGGTATTGAGAACTTTCTAGGATCCTGTCTCTTCAGAGGTAATTTCTGCCTAGTCAGGTCATCCAGTTCTTTGGTGAGCAAGGGGGGGTTCATCCTCCCAAGTCTCATTACCAAATAGCTTGGCATTTAGCTTCATGATTGCTCCAAGGTACTTAGCAACTTGTTCTTCAGTAACATCTTCATCCTCTTCAGAGGAAGAATACTCATCAGAGCTCATGAATGGCAAAAGTAAATTCAATGGAATCTCTATGGTTTCAGTGTGAGCCTCAGATTCCCATGGTTCCTCATTAGGGAACTCCTTGGAGGCCAGTGGACGTCCATTGAGGTCTTCCTCAGTGGGGATCACTGCCTCTTCCTGCTCTCCAGGTTCGGCCGTGTGGGTTATGTTGATGGCCTTGCACTCTCCTTTTGGATTATCTTCTGTATTGCTTGGAAGAGTACTAGGAGGGAGTTTAGTAACTTTCTTACTCAGCTGACCCACTTGTGCCTCCAAATTTCTAATGGAGGACCTTGTTTCAGTCATGAAACTTTGAGTGGTTTTAATTAAATCAGAGACTACAGTTGCTAATTCAGAGCGGTTCTGCTTAGAATTCTCTGTTTGTTGTTGAGAAGATGATGGAAAAGGTTTGCCATTGCTAAACCTATTTCTTCCACCATTATTGTTGTTAAAGCCTTGTTGAGGCCTCTGTTGATCCTTCCATGAGAGGTTTGGATGATTTCTCCATGAAGGATTATAGGTGCTTCCATAGGGTTCTCCCATGTAATTCACCTCTTCCATTGCTGGGTTCTCAGGATCATAAGCTTCTTCTTCAGATGAAGCTTCTTTGGTACTGCCTGTTGCTGCTTGCATTCCAGATAGACTCTGAGAAATCATATTGACTTGCTGAGTCAATATTTTATTCTGAGCCAATATGGCATTCAGAGTATCAATCTCAAGAACTCCTTTCTTCTGACTTGTCCCATTATTCACAGAATTCCTTTCAGAAGTGTACATGAAGATAGGCAATATGTAAGCAAAGCAAATAGGAGATAGGCAACCGAGGAGTGAAAGCCAAAGCCTGAAGTGAGTCATAAAGAGATAAATTCTTGGAATGAACGAAAAGTAGGATTCAGAGAAATTAATCAGAAATCACAATCCAAGAATTTATACAAAGAAATTCGGAGTGCTTGTTTATTAAGAAACAACAAGTATCATACCTTGAAAGGAATTAAAAGAGTTAGTTTGAAAAAGGGTGAAAACGAAAAAGATAATAGCCTTTAAATGCCAATGAGTTGGAGATTTTCCTCCTTGGTGAAGTTTCCAAGTGACAAATGAAGTCATGCAAGTCCAACTTAGGACTCTAAACCAAAGTGCTCGGTGGGAGACACCCTACCATGGTAACCTTGTTCTAATCTTATCTCTTGTTTATAGACTTTTGAATTATTTGTTTTCTTGTGATATAGTGAGTAGTTTAGGTTTGGTTTGATAATTTTGAGTTGAATAAGTTAAATTGCTTGTGGACCATGAAATTGTGCTTGTTTGATTGATTTGGGGGTTGGTATGTTGATATGCTAAGGGTTGGAACCTTGGTTTTGATAAGAAAAGAATTTTCTGAAACAGGGCATATGTGCATACGCACCAACCTGTGTGTGCGCACAAAACTGTGTTTTTTACCACCTGTGCGGCCGCACACACCTGTGCGTCCGCACACGACTTCATATGCCCTCTGGTCGCAGCGCCAGCACAGCTTGTGCGTGCGCGCTGCCTTGCTTTCTCTGATTTGTGCGTGCGCACAGCTGCGTGCGTACGCACACCCCCCTCTCATACCTCATTTGTGCGGCCGCACAGACGTATGCTCCCGCACACCTATTGCAGACCCCTCTGGTGGGAGCGAGGGAACATCTTGTGCGCGTGCTCAACCTCCCCCATTTTTGTCCCTTGTGCGTGCGCACGGACCTGTGTGCGCACGCACACATGATTTTGTCCTCAAGTTAAAAAAAAACCTGTTCGTGCAGTCGCACGTCTTTGTGCGTCCACACGTCTTTACGCAACCTTTCTGGCCGCAGCGATCGCACGCTGTATGCGTTCGCACCCTTTCTAAGTTTTCATCTCTGTGCATCCGCACAGGCTCCTATGCGCCCGCACACATCGTGTTCTGGGCGTTAGCAGGGCAACCTGCCCTGTTGAGAGGCAGCTCCTCTCTTCTCTTCTATTGTCCATAGCTGCTCCCTCTCTCTTCTGTGCCTAGCTCCGCTGGCCACCACCACCGTCAGCCACCGCCGGCGACCCTTCTCTCTCTCTTTCTCTTACTCATCTTCTCCTTTCTTTCTTTCTTTCCCTTCTCTTTTCTCTATCCACCACCGGTGAGTTCTCTCTTCCGGTGCTTCTTTTTCCGGCGACCCCAAACGCTGTGATTTCGCAGTGGCTATAAGGAGTGTCATTGTTCCTCCCTCATTCTTGTCCTATTCAACCTTTATATCTTAGGTTCTTGCTTTTCCTTTCTATTTATGTTCATTTTTTTTGCAATTGCTTTTCATTCCTTTTATGTTGCTTAGATTTCATTAGTTGCTTTTTTATTGTTTCTTTGTATTGCAAAGTGTTGTTGCTTGATTGTTGGGTTGGTTATAATCAAATTTAAGCTTAATTATGATGAACTTGCACATTGCATACCACATGTTCGATAAAATGCATTAATGAACATTTTGTTTGATTCATATGACTTGGCCATCATATGTGTTCAATTTATCTCTTGTTAGGCATATTGTATGAATGGTGCAACTTCTATTATGACTTTTGATGGTAGAAAATTGAAATCACCAATGCATTTCCTCGTTTGTTGATGTGAAATTTTGGTTGTAAATGCATTGTGTTGGTGTAATCTAAGTTTCATTGTTCATTGACGAACGGATTTTCTGCTAGTAAAGAAATTCACAAATATATTCTCGTTGTAAGTATAGTTTCTAAACCAACAAAGAATCCTTTCGTACAAAAACTTGTTTGTCACTTAAGCAAACCCAAGAAAAATAATAACCGAAGTATTGAAACATCGGGTCGTCTCTCAAGGAATTGTAGGGAGGTGTGTTACTATTGGTTATGGGTTTTCTGAGAAATTTTAGAATGAGGAATCGGAAAATAAATAATTATAAATTAAAGCAATAAAAATTAACAAGAGGTTTTATGTAATTAAAATAAAAAGCCTTGACTGGGAGAATGATTAATTGGAAGTTCTATCCTTGTTGGATTTTCTCAAGTGTAATATCAAAAGGTTGTCATTTTCACTTAGTTAACCCTTACTAAATAAAGGAAAGTCAAGTGATTGAGCTAATTCTTATTCGCAAATCCTAATCCTCTCCCTTAGGAAGGATTAGCGTTAGTAAATAGAGAATTAGCCAACAACTTCCAATTTAACTAATCACTTGAGCATTCCAACTCAAGGGTCTCCTTTTAATCAACTCCCATGTCAAGTTGGGAGTCTACTCCATCAACATGGATACCATCTTCGTTGTTGGGAGAAGGGAGTAGAAAAGAGACATGATAATGGAAATAAAATTGAAAGCAATTAAATAAATAATAAAATTAAATGAAAAGGTATTTCTTGCATTAATAAATTCTAAAAACAATCCAATTGTAACTCTGAACAAAAATTAAGGATATGCAAGAGTAAGGGACAAAGAAAACAAACTAGAATAATGACTTCAACGGAGGTAGCAACTCTTTGTAATATCCATCTCAACAGCATAAAACTAGGAATCCTAAATCCTAGAGAGAGGAGAGAGCCCCCCCTCTCTAGAAACTACATCTAAAACCTAAAATTATGAATTATGAATGAATGCCCGACTCCCTTTTGTGATTCTCCCATTCTGCAGCCTCTATTCTGTGTTTTCAGGCTTGGAATTTGGTCGAAAAGGAGCCCAGAAATCGCCCTCAGCGCTTTCTGCAACTTTCTGCACGTAGCGTTTGTCATGCGTACGCGTCATTTGGCAAAATTCTTTGTCACGCGTACGCGTCAGTCACGCGTACGCGTTGCTCGTGTTCTGCACTAGGCACGCGTGCGCGTCGTCCATGTGTGCGCGTCACTGTCAGTTTCTCAAAATTTTATTTTCTCATGTTCTTCCACTTTTGCATGTTTTCTTTCAGTCCTCTAAGCCATTCCTGCCCTATAAAGCCTTGAAATACTTAACACACAAATCACGGAATTGAATGGTAATAAAGGATAATTAAAATTCGCAGTTTTAAGGTCTAGGGAACATGTTTTCACATATATCACAAAATAAAGAAGGAATTGTAAAACCATGCAAATTATATGAATAAGTGAACAAAGACTTGATAAAAACCACTCAATTGAGTGCAAGATAAATCATAAAATAGTGGTTTATCAACCTCCCCACACTTAAACATTATCATGTCCTCATGCTCAACTTAAGAGAAACTGAAAAAGAGTGAAGGCAGAAGACCCTTTTCGAAATTATTAAAAGAAATAAAATAAAATTAGAATTTAAAATAATTAGTTAATTAAAAAGAATTTTGAAAAAGGAGTTAGTGATTTTCGAAAATAATGAGAGAGAAAAGTAGTTAGGTGGTTTTGAAAAAGATAAGAAATAGTAAACTTTTAAAATCAAACAAAAAGTCAAGTAGTTAATTGAAAAAGATTTGAAAATCAATTTTGAAAAGATAGAAGTTAGAAAAATATTTTGAAATTAGGTTTTGAAAAAGATATGATTGAAATCTATTTTGAAAAAGATTTGAAAAAGAAATTAAAAAGATTTGATTTTTGAAATTAAAGTTGATTACTTGACTAATAAGAAACTAAAAGATATGATTCTAGAATTTAAAGATTGATCCTTTCTTAATAGGCAAGTAACAACTTAAAATTTTTTGAATCAAAACATTAATTGTTAGCATTAATTTTGAAAATATGAAAAAATAAGAAAAATATTTTGAAAATCAATTTTTAAAATTTTCAAAAAACATGAAATAAAATTGAAAACGATTTGATTTTGAAAAAGATTTGAAAAGATAGAATTTTTAATTTGAAAAATTGACTTGACTAACAAGAAACAACTAAAATTTAAAACTTTTGACTAAATCAACACAAAATTTCGAAATTTATGAGTAAAATAAGGAAAAGATATTATTTTTTATTTTTGAATTTTTTATGAGGAGAGAGAGAAACAACTCAATGACACAAAACATAAGAAACTAAGATCAAAACAAATAATGCATGCAAGAACACTTTGAATGTCAAGATGAACACCAAGAACACTTTGAAGATCATGATGAACATCAAGAACATATTTTTGAAAATTTTTAAAAAAAGAAACACATGCAAGACACCAAAATTAGAAATTTTTAATGTTTAGACACTAACAATTTGAAAATGCATATGAAAAATAAGAAAAGATACAAAACAAGAAAATATAAAGATCAAACAATGAAAATCATCAAGAACAACTTGAAGATCAATGAAGAACACAATGCATATATTTTTCGAAAATTAAAGAAAAATTAAAACATGCAATTGACACCAAACTTAAAATTTGACACTAGACTCAAACAAGAAACAAAAAAAATAATTTTTTTTTGTTTTTATGGTTTTATTAATTTTTTTGTATTTTTTTGAAATTTATTTTGGAAAAAGAGAATAAAGAAATTCAAAATTTTTAATAAGAATTCTAGGAATCGTGCAATGTTAGTCTAAAGCTTCGGTCCAAAAATTTAGACATGGCTAAATAGCCAGCCAAGCTTTATGTGAAAGCTTCGGTCCAAAAGATTAGACATGGCCAAATGCCCAGCCAAGCTTCAGCAGAGCATTACATACAACAGCCAAATTGATGGGAATCAAAAAGCTCCTGCAATGATAAGTGAAAGCCTCAGTCAAAAAAATTAGACATGGCTTAGCAGCCAATCAGGCTTCACATATCATCTGAAACTCTAGAATTCATTCTTAAAAATTCTGAAGAACAAATATATTTTTTTTGAATTTTTTTCGAAAATAACAAAAAATAAAAGGCTTGAACATAAAATAAAATTACCTAATCTAAGCATAAAGTAATAAGTTTTCAAAATTAATTGCATCATTCTTCTTCTACTCCCTTCTATCTTCTTTTGCTCGAGGACGAGCAAACCTTCTAAGTTTGGTGTGGAAAAAGCTTTGCTTTTTGTTTTTCCATAACCATTAATGACACCTAAGGCCGGAGAAACCTCTAGGAAGAGGAACGGGAAGGCAGTTGCTTCCAACTCCGAGTCATGGGAGATGGAGAGATTCATCTCAAAAGCCCATCACTAGAAAGAGGATGGAGCAAACAAGAGAGCCCACTCATGGACCTCAACAAGAGCCATGAGGGAAGAGCAACAAAGGCAAGGAAGAGATATTGAGGAGCTAAAGCACTCTATAAGATCTTCAAGAGGAAGAACTAGCCGCCATCACTAAGGTGGACCCGTTCTTTAATTTTCTTGTTCTTATTTTTCTGTTTTTTCGATTTACATGATTTATGTTTTGTCTATGTTTGTGTCTTCATTACGCGCACGCATGGACGATACGCACGCGTGCCTAGTATAGTTAATAACTAATAAATTGCAAGAATTAAAGTAATAACAAATAAAGCTCTTAGCAAGGTATGAGAACTGGAAATTCTATCCTAGTTACCCTTATCAATTGTGATGAGAATTGTTCATTTCTCCCACTTAGTTAACCCTTACTAAATAAAAGAAAGTCAAGTGGACTAATCAATTTGATTCCTCAAGTCCTAGTCAACTCCTAAGGAAAGACTAGCTTTAGAGGGATCCAAATCAACCAGCAAATTCCAATTATCAATCAACAAAGGAGTTTGATAACTCAAGTGTCACCAATTACTCAACCAAAGCCAAAAGGAGAGAAATCTAAATATTGAAAGCATCAATCACATAAATTGAAGAAAGCAACAATAAATCTGAAATACCTCAAATTGCATTAAATAAAGAAATCAAATCTAACATGGAGTTCATAAACCAAATTGGGAAAATAATCACACTAAAGTAGTAGAATAAATAAAAGTAGAAAAAAAACTAAATTAAAGGAACATTGAACCTGGAATGGAGAAGAAGTAAACCTAACCTAAGAGAAATCCTAAATCCTAAAACCTAAAGAGAGGAGAGATACTCTCTCCCTAAAAACTACATCTAAAACCTCAAATTATGAATATGAAAGTTGTTTCTATGATTCCCCCATTCTACAGCATCTATTTTGTGTTCTCGGGCTTGGAATTGGGCCGAAAAGGAGCCCAGAAATCACCCCCAGCGCTTTCTGCAACTTTCTGCACGTGGCGCAGGTCACGCATACGCGTAGGTCACGCGTGCGCGTCATTTGGCGAATTCCTTTTCACGCGTAAGTGTCAGTCACGCGTACGCGTCACTCGTGTTCTGCGCTAGGCACGCGTCCATGTCGTCCATGCGTGCGCGTCGCTGTCAGTTTCTCAAAATTTCATTTTCTCGCATTCCCTCCACTTTTGCATGTTTCCTTTCCGTCCTCTAAGTCATTCCTGCCCTATAAAGCCTGAAAATACTTAGCACACAAATTACGGCATCGAATGGTAATAAAGGATAATTAAAATTTGCAGTTTTAAGGTTTAGGGAACATGTTTTCACATATATCACAGAATAAGGAAGGAATTGTAAAACCATGCAAATTATATGAATAAGTGAGCAAAGACTTGATAAAAACCACTCAATTGAGCACAAGATAAATCATAAAATAGTGGTTTATCATTCATCTTGGAAATTAAATTGAGTAACCACTCTACGAATGTTCAACTTTTGATGATATCTTTATCAAACATCTTTTGGGCTTCCAATTGAGAACATCGTATGTGTGATTACCATTTTTTGAGGATGAACAATGGACAATCCCCTTTTGGTGCTTGCTTGAAGTTGTGTGCATTTCTCTGTCTTATATTTGCAACTTGAGCACTAAATCGTGAAGCTTTGAGCAGTGAGTTACCTTAAGAGTGTGATTGCCGTGATATCCGGCCGGTGTGTGTGTTCCAACCACGCGCAACATTGGAATATACACACCGTATTTCTTGCAAATCACACTACTTCTATAAGCTCTTTTAACATTGTTAGTATTTCCTCAATGATTTTACTTTATTATTGCCCTATGATCTCGAGGTTATTTTCTTTGTATTTTCAGGATGAGGAAGAAAGGTAAGGCACCGGTTACTGCACTGGTTGAGCAAACTACCGCTCGCCCTCCTGATATTTGGTGGGATCGCCAAGGACATAGATCGGATACCTTGGTTAACCGGAGAGCCGACTCTCAATACAAGGCTATTAAGAAGCATACAATCCATTGGGAGCGGCTGTTGAAGGTTCCAAGCCAATACAAGGCAACTATTCACCAAAGGATCGCCTCGCTTCATTAGGAGTTTCTCGAGCAAGAACCCATTGAAGTCAATGAGACTATGGTGCGGGAATTTTATGCAAACTACCAAGCTTGGGAAGCCGAGTCAGTCTTCCTCCGGGGAAAGATGCTGGATACATCCAATCAAGCTCTAGAAGCTGTTTTGAACATCCCCCACATTCCACTTGAGAAAGACGAATATTCCAAGATAAAGGTGGATGTCTTCAAAGGAAGAGTATCTCTGACTCCCATCCTTGAGAGAATAGGCCGTCCTGGTGTATCTTGGGAGTATAGCAAAGGAAGGAATTCTGTTCCCACTAGTATTGCATACTCTGATTTGAATGCTGAAGCTCGTATATGGTAGTAGATTGTGGCGGACTATATCATCCCGAGCACCCACACTACCTATGTGAGATTTAGAACTACTTTGCTACTTTGGGCTATTATGCAAGGGAAGCATATAGCCATCCTACCTTTATTGCGCAAATCGATTTGGAAATTGGTTGAGAAGAAGAATATCTACATCCCATTTTCGTCGATGGTGATGCGCTTAGCAAACACAGCGGGGGTAGAGAGGCGACCAATGGACATTATGTTTTGGACTCTGATAAACCCATATTTTATGATGTATTTTGTGCTTAATTTGAGTAATTTATTCAATCCTTCACCCACTTATTCATATTAATTACATGGTTTTACTTTCCCTTCCTTATTATGTGATGTATGTGAAAAACATGTTTCCTATGCTTTAAAATTAATTATTTTAATTACCTTTATTTCCATTCGATGCCGTGATTAGTGTGTTGAGTAGTTTCAGATCTTCTAAGGCAGGAATGACTCAAAAGATGGAAAAGGAAACATACAAAAATGGAAGGAAAGAACAAAACGGAGTTTCTAAAGAAACTGGTATCCACGCGATCGCATGGGCGACGCGGACGCATGCCAAGCGCGGATCAACAGCGACGCGGCCGCATGACTGACGCGACCGCGCGCCTTAAGCAAAACACATATGACGCGGCGACATGACTGACGCGATCGCGTGACAAGAAAAGCTCCGAATGACGCGACCGCGTGACCCATGCGGACGCGTGACAGAGGCCACGCACCAGAAATTGCAGAAAACGCTCCCAGCAATTTCTGAAGCTCTTTTTGGCCCAAATCCAAGTCCAAAAGGCATAGACCAGAGGTTATAAAGTGTGGGAACGCATCCATTTAGGGGAGCTCGCCAATTTAGTTACTTTCCATGATTTAGATCTTGTTTTGAGAGAAGTTCTCTCCTATCTCTCTTAGGATTTAGGACTTCTCTTAGTTTTAGGAGTGACTCTCAATCCCAGGTTTAATGTTCCTTTATTTTAAGCTTCCCTTTCACTTTTATTCATTCCATTACTTTAGTTGATTATTTACTTTGCCATTTAATTTATGAATTCTTCTATGTTCCAGATTATTTGAATTAATGTTATTTGAGGTGTTTCAGTTTATGATTGCTTCCTTTAATTTATATTATTGTTGCTTTACATCTGAAGGCATTTTTATTCCAACAAATTTACTTTTTCCCTTTTGGTCTTGGTTAAGAAAGCAGTAACTCAGGAGTTATCTTATCTTAACATAATTGATAACTGCTATCTTTGCTAATTGAACTGAACTTCAATAATCCCAACCTTTTCTTAGGAAATAAATAGGATTCGAAGATCAAACTAATTAGTCCCTTGACTTTCCTTTGCTTTAGTAAAGGTTAACTAAGTGGAATTAAGATTCAACTTTCATTGTTATTGATAAGGATAACTAAGTCTGGACTTCCAGTTTCTCATACCTTGCCAAAAGTTTATTTTACAGTTATTTATTTATTCTTAATTACCATTTAAATTATTTGTCATATTTGTTCCTCATTCTTGAAACCCCAATTCTATAATCTCCATAACCAATAATAAGAACATACTTCCCTGCAGTTCCTTGAGAAGACGACCCGAGGTTTGAATACTTCAGTTAACAATTTATTTAGGGATTTGTTACTTGTGACAACCAAAACGTTTGTACGAAGGGATTTCTGTCAGTTTAGAGACTATATCTACAACGCGACTGTTTTTTATGAAATTCTTTACTGGCAAAAATCCTAACATCAAAATGGCGCCGTTGCCGGAGAACTGCTAACGTGTTCCTTATTATTGGTTATTGTAAATATTTTTCTTTTACTTGTTTATTTATTTCTGTTTTTCCTTTTTAATTTTATCTGCTACTATGGACTCTCACCCTTCTCGCTTTGAGTTTGGTTCTAACTTTGTTGAAGGAAATAGAAGCTACAGCAGGAATATACATCAAGGTCAAACCAATCAAGGATGGATGGAACCAAGAGGATCTAATCAACCCTTTAGGCAACAACACCCTCCAAGATATCATGGACAACGACCATTCTACAATGCATACCCAGCTGATAGATATGGTGGACAACCTTGTAACTACCAACAAGCCCCACCCCGTGCCTATAGACTATCCTCTCAAAATAACCTCGAACAACCACACTCACAAGCTTCTCTTCACCATTCGCCACCACATGATCCCTATTTACCCCAGTTCCAATCCAATCACTCCCAAGAACCACCACTCTCCTATGTATCATGTCCAAATCCATCACCCTGAGAATCAGAGGTTCGCCTCAAGGAAGCAGTAAATAAGCTTCAAACAACCATTTGACAACTGGAGCAAGCAGTAATTCAATTAGCTTTTAGACGTTCAAACATTCAAGGACCAACCACAGCCCCGTGTGGACAATCTAACGAAGAGCGTAGCATGAAGGAAATACTGGAAACTCCAGTGGACAAGACAGAGAATGAATTCGTACTAGAACAAGTAGAAGAAGCTGTCATTACGCAAGAAGAAGAGTTCGTTGAAGATCTAGGAGACGCTGAACCTCCATGGGAATTCAGAGCTGAAGAGAACTCCGTCAAGGACGTTACAGTTAATGCTAAGGAGGACAGTGCACAATCCCCAAGGCAAGTCATTTATGAAGAACTAGACGGAATAACCCAGGACACAAATTCCCTTGATGATGATAGTCAGAAGTCAAGTTCTCTTAGTAATGAACTTGCATCCGCAAGTGAATTCTCTGAGATCGAAGAATCTTCCCCAAATGAATACGAAGATGATGCAGAGGTAGATTTCTCTCAACCTCCAATCTATGACTCGAGTGATGAGGAAGACACAGAAGACTTTGACCAGGACACAGATGCATTTGAAGATCCTTGCAAAGAAGTGGAGGAATTCACAGAAGAGCACAAGGGAGTAGAACTTACAGAACCACCAAAAACACCTATCCCAAGGCCATTACCACCCAATACAAGCTTTAAGTGGGTACAATCCTTAGCTTTAATCTTTACTTTTCCACTTGAATATGGTTTGCTTGAAACAGATGGCCAGCTTAGAGCTCTCTAGTGCACAAGGTTCAATAAGGTTCCACGCTTCAACTCGAAGTGCACGGATTGGTATCACGTTCAATCGAATGGATCTCAGAAAACGTTTGGTCATCTTGGTGAGAATCTAATTTCCAAACCGCACGGATGGAAAAATATAGATCAAGACGGAGGCGGATTTAAAAGCAAAGTTTGGGATCTTGGAATCTATTCCGACATTCATCATTCCGGGAGCCTAAAAATTTGTTTGAAGCTGCTCAGGAGCTTTACATGCCTAGTTTGGGACCCCGGAGGCTATTGGCATTCCAAGCATTGGTGGAGATTTTTAGATGAATTTAAGCATAAGCCGCCATAACAGGAAGCTCTTCCAATGTCCAACTTAAGGACTTTAACTAAAAGTGCTAGGTGGGAGACAACCCACCATGGTATGATCGTTCATTTTTCAATTTTTATTTCGTTTTGCTTGTTTTCAAGTTTTATTTTATTTTATAATGTTGAACTTGGAACTTTGCATCGCATTCATATTAATCATTGCATTCTGCATACTGCATAAAAAAAAGGGTGCGCGACGCGACTGCATCACTCATGCGATCGCATCATATTGCGAAAAACACTGCCCACGCGACCGCGTCATCCACGCAGTCGCGTGACCTGGAGATCAGCGTAAGAATCCAACGTCCAGAAAGTTGGGCTGGAATCGTGCGGCCATTGTGCGTTTTGCACAAAATACCCATGCGATCGCGTCACTCGCACAATGCCAACCCCATGTGACCGCGTGAGCGATGCGACCGCGTCGCATGGATTGCACGAACACCCCAAAGGAGACAGAGAGTTGCGCTGAAACGACGCTGGATTCGTGCGTTTAGCACAAATCCTAGCGACGCGATCGCATGCCCCAGGCGATCGCGTCATTCACTCTTTTAGCCATTCCATGCGATCGCGTCACCCCCCCATTTTGCTCAAACCACGCGACCGCGTGCCCCATGCGGCCGCGTGGATTCAAATTTATACCCCCAACCACGCGAACCCTATCAGTCACGCCCCCCTGAAACCCTCTCCTCCCTCTCTTCCCCTCCAATCCAACCACCACCCTCCAGCCACCATCACCGCCACCCCCAGACGCCGCCGACCTCCCAGATGCCGCCGCCACCTACCCCCTTCCTCCTCCCCCTTCTTTCTTCTTCTTTCTTCTTCTTTCCCCCCTCTCCGCCACTGCCCCGTCGCAACCACCACCCACCACCGTCGCCCGTCCCAGCCGCGCCACCTCCATCCGCCACACACACACCTACCCCTTCCCTTCCCCTCTTAGCCCCCCACCGCATTACCCATCCCTTCTTCTCCCCCTGCCCCGAACAGCCGTGCCCACTGCCGCCAGCCGCCGCGCCAGACGTCGTCACCACCACCCCCAGCCACCTTTCTGTCCACTCTCCTTACTCGACCTACCAGGTTCCGACGAACGCCCCTTTCTATCCGTAGTCGTTATTTCATTATTTTCTGTTTATGTTTAGGCTAGTTAGCTATGCATGTTGTAGTGGATTTTAGGTTGTTAGGTAGCCTAGGATGTGGTTAGTGGATTTAGGTCTGTTTACTTGCACTGTTCATATTTCTGTTTTATCAAATTTGCAATTCTGCTATTGCTGTGATGTTTGTAATGTTCATATGCTGTGATTTCTTGTTTCATGCTGCTCTTTACACTGAATTTTCATGTTTATATTCCTTATATGTAATTGCAAGCTTTAATTTTAATTCATATGAACTATTTGACTGCTATTTATTTTCCGGGACAATCCAATTTTAGCCAGAATGCTGCCCAAATTTTTGTAAAATGTTTTCATTCATGTTTTGGTTTTGGCATTTTGAAATCTGTTTCCCTCTGCTTTACCCAAACCCATTCATGAATGCCAGGCACGCATTCTTATTCTCTTTGATTTCCTGGTTCATATATTGCATTTTTTATGTTTGATTCCAATTTTTGCTTTCTCTATATCTATTTGACTCAGCATCAACCTATTTTCCTTGTTTGGTTATGAGTTACTTATAGTCCCTACCTGTGAATCCTTGTTACTTGGAACATTTTCATTATGCCACTTACTTTAACCCACTTTTCACTAACTCCCTAATTTTAACTTTCTAAACACTTTTTCAATTCTAACCAACCTAACCTTTCAAACATCTCCTCTGCTTTTCTTTCACTTTCTTTTAACCCTCTAACCATGGCATAATGATAATTTTTCTATTTAACATGAATTCAATTACATTTTGGATTGTGCATTCTTCCTTTCGAACTTTTAACTCCTTTCCAATCCTTAATGCACATTTACTTAACTCATTTACCTCATTCTAATTCTCCTTTGCCACCTTGTGTTTCTTTTGACTTTTGCCTATTTGTTTTCCTTTTTTATTATATCCTGGTTTTCTGTTTTTCAAGATGTCAGATACCCATAGAAAGGGAAAAGGAAAGGCTACCACTGGCAAACGTAAAAGAGGAGAATCATCTATGTCTATCATAGATCTCATGCATGATGCCTCCTGGCGGGAGAAAAACTTCACCCCGCAGGAGAAGGCTGACCAGCTGCTCCCTGCTAATGACCCAGTAAAGTTTACAAACCGATACTGTGAGCTGAAGTATCCGGTATTCGGAAACTCCAGGAACCTATACCTGGAAAGGACCTTGAAGATCCCAGGAGAACTCTAGCAATACACCTCTGATCAGATCAAACAAAGAGGCAGGTTCTTCCTGGAGAGACCCCTGACTGAGGTCAATGCATCTTGGGTTAGAGAATTCTACTGCAATTACTTCAAGACCTCCCTAGATGCAGTGAACCTCAGAGGAAAGCAGATTCTGGTTACTGAAGAGGCAATAGAAGAGGTTTTGAAGCTTCAGCCTAAATCTGATCAGCTAGATGGTTATCAGAAAGCTGAGGAAGACATGCGCTTTCTAAAGTTTGATTGGGATGCAGTCAAGGCCCGGATAGCCCTTGACCCGACCGTTCCTTGGATTATGGGTCAAAACACCACCATGCCCAAGGGAATCAAGCGGGCATACTTGAATGATGAGGCTCGACTGTGGCATCAGATACTAAGCAACTTCATTATGCCGAGTACTCACGAGACAGGTATACCTGCCGCTATGATCACCCTCCTATGGTGTGTGATGGAGGGTAAGGACCTGTACCTGCCACGCTTTATCCGGTTCTACATGGCCAGGGTCCACGTCTGAGGCACTCTTCCCTTTCCATACTTGATCACACAGCTAGGCCGTCGAGCTGACGTGCCTTGGGAGGATGCTGATGAGAGGCCACCTGCTGCAGAATGCAAGAAGATCATCCCGCACAGCAGGAACTTTCTGGCCTTGGGCTACAGACCTCCAGTCCTCACTGCCCCTGGTGACACTGCCACACCATCTGCTGGCCCCTCTTCCTCTACAGCTACACCCTTCCACCACCACTGCACCTCCACCTGCCCCAAAGCCCATCTATCATCTAGTGCACCGCCTATTTCGACGGCTTAACCAGATGGAGCGTCGCAACAAGCGACGCTATGAGCACCTGAAACTGATGATACGATCTGGCGACATCCCCTCCGAGCCCGACACACCATCCGAGGCATCTGAGGAGGAGGCGGATGCGCCCGAGGCAGAGACCCACCCACAGCAGGAGGCAGAGCAGGTAGGCACCCAGCAGGCAGCACACCATCAGGAGGCTCCGCCTTAGATTCAAGATGTAGACCCTGAGATCCCTCTTCAGTCAGCACCCCCTCCACAGCAGTCAGACCCTCAGATCACCACCACAGAGACCCCAGCTACCCACCCTTCCAGTGATGACACTCCTTCACACCCTGCTTGAGTGAGCATCAGGGACGATGCTACATTTTAAGTGTGGGGAGGTCGCCATCTCTGGCGTATTATTTTGGTGAACCACTACAGACTCTTTTTCTTTTATTTTGGATATTTTTCTGTATTTTTCTCTTAATTTTTATTTTTATTTTCTGAGTACTTATACATTGCTACTTTCATGTATTTTTACTCTATTTCTGCATTTTGCATTTTTTTAGTTCATATTTTAGCCACTTAGTTTAGTTGCAATTCTAACTTATTAGTTATAGAAATTGTGGATTGATTAGTATAGTTTACCCTTTTTAGCATAAGATAACTCAGAATAGATTGAAAAGAAAAAAGAAGTAAACTAGAGACTTTAACAGAATCAAAACAACCCACACCTTGTATATATAGCATTACATGTTAGTTAACAACACTTCATGAAGGAGAAACACTAGAACTTTAAATCCATTCAATATAAGTTTTACATTGAGAATAATGGGAATTTTTAACTAAACCTGCATGACATACATAAGTGATAAATGATTTTTGAGCTAGAGAACACATAGCCTGTGAGTTTTGAGCTTAATTGTATGGTTACATTCAAACCATAATTTTTATTCCTGTGTGTTCCGCCCTTCTTTTATATTCTGGTGTTCTTTACTTTGTTTTAATCTATATGTCCGATTATAGAATGTAGATACATACCAAGAGAGTGATTGAGGCCATTATTTGATTTTAGCTCACTTAATCCCAAAATAGCCTACCTTTTACATCACCCTTGTTAGCCCCCTTGAGCCTTTAAATCCCCTTTTATTCTATTAGCCACATTACTAGCCTTAAGCAGAAAAACAAAATAAAATCCCAAGTTGAATCCTTGGTTAGCTTAAGATAGAAAATAATGTGTAGTTTAAATATGGGAAAACCTATTGGGAACATGGATGATAAAAACAAAAGGTAGAAAAGTAGAAAAGAATTAAAATAATTCGAGATAAAAAGTTTTGGGAAGCATGCTCATGTAAAATCAAAATAATTGAATTACCATGTGCATTAAAAAAATGTTATGAATAAAGGGGACACAAAAAAAGAACTCCCCAATTATGAAATAAAGCAATGCACATGGGATAAAAATAAATATTGAGATATGAGCATGTAACATCAAAAGTGAGAAAATATGGAAAATAGGTAAAGAAGCTTTGATTTAGAAAGTATGTATGTTAGGTGAGATCTTAGTCTAATTAAGGATTCACTTATTAGCTCACTTAGCCTTATAGATATACCCTTACCTTTACCTTGGCCCCATTACAACCTTACTTAAGACCTCATGATTTTTGGTATGACTATACTCCATGATTGTGATTGGTTAGATGAAGAACAAAGTTATAGAAAGTAAGAATAAAAATAAGAATAGAGTGATTAACCCAATAAACACTGAATGATTAGAGAGTAAACACAAAATCCAGTGAGGGTTCAATAGCTCATTAACATTTATCTCTGTTTAAATTATTAATTGTCTTGCAAGTTTTTTAAAATGTTTCTCTCTCCCATCTCAATTGTAAAGGCACTTTATCACTATCTAAGGTTTGGCTATATATATATACATGACTCCTTGAGAATGTGAATTAATTTAACTACATGCAAGCTTTATATTCAAGTGAATAAAAAAAATTAGAATTGTATGATGCATCATTCATCTAGGTAGTTGCATTTAGATTAGATTGCATTGCATGACATTCCACCACTTTAACCTTACTTTTTTACCTTGGATTTAGCATGAGGACATGCTATTGTTTAAGTGTGGGGAGGTTGATAAACCCATATTTTATGATGTATTTTGTGCTTAATTTGAGTGATTTATTCAATCCTTCACCCACTTATTCATATTAATTGCATGGTTTTACTTTCCCTTCCTTATTATGTGATGTATGTGAAAAACATGTTTCTTATGCTTTAAAATTAATTATTTTAATTACCTTTATTTCCATTCGATGTCATGATTAGTGTGTTGAGTAGTTTCAGATCTTCTAAGGCAGGAATGACTCAAAGGATGGAAAAGGAAACATACAAAAATGGAAGAAAAGCACAAAACGGAGTTTCTAAAGAAACTGGTATCCACGCGATCGCATGGGCGACGCGGACGCATGCCAAGCGCGGATCAACAGCGACGCGGCCGCATGACTGACGCGACCCCGTGACAAGAAAAGCTCCGAATGACGCGACCGCATGACCCACGCGGACGCGTGACAGAGGCCATGCACCAGAAATTGCAGAAAATGCTCCCAGCGATTTCTGAAGCCCTTTTTGGCCCAAATCCAAGTCCAGAAGGCATAGACCAGATGTTATAAAGTGTGGGAACGCATCCATTTAGGGGAGCTCGCCAATTTAGTTACTTTCCATGATTTAGATCTAGTTTTGAGAGAGGTTCTCTCCTCTCTCTTTTAGGATTTAGGACTTCCCTTAGTTTTAGGAGTGACTCTTAATCCCAGGTTTAATGTTCCTTTATTTTAAGCTTCCCTTTCACTTTTATTCATTCCATTACTTTAGTTGATTATTTACTTTGCCATTTAATTTATGAATTCTTCTATGTTCCAGATTATTTGAATTAATGTTATTTGAGGTGTTTCAGTTTATGATTGCTTCCTTTAATTTATATTATTGTTGCTTTACATCTGAAGGAATTTTTATTCCAGCAAATTTACTTTTTCCCTTTTGGTCTTGGTTAAGAAAGCAGTAACTCAGGAGTTATCTTATCTCAACATAATTGATAACTGTTATCTTTGCTAATTGAACTGAACTTCAATAATCCCAACCTTTTCTTAGGAAATAAATAGGATTCGAAGATCAAACTAATTAGTCCCTTGACTTTCCTTTGCTTTAGTAAAGGTTAACTAAGTGGAATTAAGATTCAACTTTCATTGTTATTGATAAGGATAACTAAGTCTGGACTTCCAGTTTCTCATACCTTGCCAAAAGTTTATTTTACAGTTATTTATTTATTCTTAATTACCATTTAAATTATTTGTCATATTTGTTCCTCATTCTTGAAACCCCAATTCTATAATCTCCATAACCAATAATAAGAACATACTTCCCTACAGCTCCTTGAGAAGACGACCCGAGGTTTGAATACTTCGGTTAACAATTTATTTAGGAGTTTGTTACTTGTGACAACCAAAACGTTTGTACGAAGGGATTTCTGTCGGTTTAGAGACTATATCTACAACGCGACTGTTTTTTATGAAATTCTTTACTGGCAAAAATCCTAACGTCAAACTCCTAGAGGCAACAAGTTCTTTCCGAGGGGAGATTTGGAAAGATCGACGAACATTACACCCTCTAAGAGGAAGACACCCACATCACTACCATCAACTCTACCAACTTTATCAACTGCTTTACACTTTCTCCGACCTCTTCCGGGACATCTTGCACGATATCCACCACATGGAGGATTTGGAGCACGAACGTTTTGAGTGGATAGCGGCAAAGCTAGAAGCAAGAGACCCCGGCCCGATTCCTAGAGCTTCATCCGAGCTAGCTGGGGAGGAGCATGATGTAGTTAACCATCCCACTCATGAGTCCACCAGCTGAAGGTGGCCCCTCTTCGTCCTCCCGGATCGTGAGCATGCATGGAGGACCGTGCACAAATTAAGTGTGGGGGAGGATCGATGACTACAAGGGGGTAAAAAAATTTCTCTCTTAAAGACACTTTGCGATGTTTCTTGTAGTACTTTTTCTCCATTTTGAGTAGCTTTATTTCTATTGCATCTTGTTTGGTTTACTATAAATATTTCTTTATCATTTATGGATATTTAGTAGTTAATATTTGCATGTTGCATGATAGAACGAATAAGTTGGTGAAATACCAAGGAATTTCCATGAAACCTTTTTAAGGGCATACCATTGATTGAATTGAAGAAAAATTGTATTTACCAACTTGCTTGGAGTATTTTGTTTGTAGAACATGGAAACGAGCTAGAACAACATACCTTGTGAGGTTTGAGCTTTAATAGATGGTTGCACTTTTCAGCCATAATGTTGTTCCTATATGTGATTATATACCTTTTATTGTGATCATTGATTTGCATGATTCTTTATGTCCTGTATTTGTGCTTGGATGCATTTAGCATGATTGAGGCCATCTTTGATGATAAACTCACTAACCTATATGGCCAACCCTTGTATTCACCTTTGTGAACCCTTTTGAGCCTATGAATCCCCTTTTGTTCTGATGATAGCACGTTACTCTCCTTAAGCGGAAAACCATTGATGTCCCTGAATTACTCTTTGATTAGCTTGGGTGGATTAGTGTGTAAATTCTAAGTGTGGGAGAATTTTGGGAAGCATTGGTGATAAAGGTATGAACTCTTTGTGAAAAGAATTTTTGGGCAATTAGGTAATGCTCATGCATCTCACTAATTAAAACATATGCATTCATAGTTCAATTAAAAAAAAACAACTTGTGCATAACAAAGTATGAATAAAAAGAGTAAATAAAGGATGCATATGCCATGTTTGAAAAGAAAATGCATGAGTGAAGTGAGATAGGAAAGAGAAAATGGGTAGAAAGGTTGTATTGTTATGTGTACATAGGTGATGTAGGATTAGGTGGACACTCAAGCTAATCAAAGAACTAATTCTTTAAGTCCACTTAACCATATTTCATCCTACCTAACCCTAGACCCATTACATCCCTCTAAAGACCTCATGATACTTGTTATTCATGCATTAAATACTAGTTGATTGTTAGATGACTTTCAAATCTTTGAAAAGCATGATAAAAGGGGAATTGAGTGGTTAAACCCTAAACACTGAGCGAATTGAGTGGATACACATCCGGTGAGGGGTTCGATCGCTCAATTCTATGTTCTTACACCTCATATTGCATCCTCTTGCAAGTTGTTTGATTGGATAGTTTTGATAACTTCAATTCAATTCTTTGGACATTGATCTTAATGAATGAATTCTTTGCATTGGCCCGATAGTTTCTTATGATGGATTGGAATTTCATGGTTTGTTTCTACCAACTTTCATCATAGTATATATTGGTGATTAGTCTTAGGATAGTTGCATGCATTTAAGTAGTATATAGCATAAGTCATTTTCCCTTTCATATATCTCCTTTGCGTGTGTTTAGCATGAGGACATGCTAGTGTTTAAGTGTGGGGGAATTGATGAATTCATATTTGATGATGATTTTTGGTTAGAATTGGATCGCTTTTCATTATATAAACTTGCACTTATTCCCTTGAATAACATGCTTTTGAACTTTCCTTCCAAATTGCGCTTGATTATAAAAATGTGCTCTTTTGTGCTTAATTTAATCTATTTTATTCCGTTTGCCTTCCATTCAATGCCTTGATGTTATTTGTGAGTGATTCCAGGTGTATAAGGTAGGAATGGGTTGGAGAAAATGGAAGAAGAGCATGCAAAGTGGAGGAAACATGAAGAATCAAAGGAGATGAGCTCAGAGACGTGTGCGTGCACACGGCTGCCTGTGCGTACGCACAGCTGCCCAGTTAGAGCGAGTGGATTACTTCGAGCGCATCACGCGTCCAGTCAAGCATCGCCTAGTGTGCGTGCGCACGGCTACTTGTGCGTACGCACAGGACCGGATTTCTCACAAGGTGTGCGGACGCACACATCTGTGCGTCGGCACAGGTGTCCGCACATGACTTCATTAAAATGGCACGTGACTCGTGATTTGGGGGGCTTTGGAGGCCCATTTCTGAAGTCTTCTAGCTTATATTAGAGGGGAAATGAGGGACATAGAATAGCATATCATTAGTATAGTTTTAGGAGTAGTAGTAGGAAGCTTTAGTTAGTTTTTCTCTAAGTTTTTCATCATCTCTATTAGGGTTTATATTAGGGTTTTACATTCAAGCACCATTTCCATTTTTGATCTTGGATTTTGCTAGCTTTCATTGTAAGTATTCTCTTGTTATTACTCTTTATAGTTACATTGTCATTACTCTTTCTTCTAATTCAAGTTATAGTTCAATTTTGCTTCTCTCTCCAACTCATATTAGATCCAGTTCTGTTTTATTGGAATTGTTAGTCTATTTCTTTATTGTTTCTAAATTCAAGAACTAATTCCCGAATTGAAAATAAAAAAAACGCGGGAATAGATTATAGATTTTCTATGACTTGTAATAGAACTTATGCTTGATAGAAACATTATTATCATCCTATAAGAAAAATAGTTGGAGAATATTAAGCACAGTAGAAATCAAAATAGGGAAAATGAGATTCTAGGATTCTAGGAGAGATTTTAGGCCCTGACTCACCCTCCGTGGACGAACCTTGCGGAGGAACCCTTAGGTTTTCGAGGCATTGGATTCTCACCAACGTTTGCGTTACTCAAGCCGACATTCTCACGCAATTTTAATTTCTTGTTGATGAATTTGATGTTTAATGTTTGTTTCATTCTTTCTTGTGTTATTCTTGTTGATTGAGATCAATTGTTACTTTTAGTTTCAAGCCTTTTCTCATTTTCTCCATGTTTAAGGTTTTTGCCCACCAAGTGTTTGACAAAATGTCAAACATGGTTTTAGGCTAAATTTTTTGTTCTTGGCTTGGGTAAAGTGAGCAATTAGGTTTTTAGAGTTGGAATGTCCGACATTTAGTCTCAATTCTTGGGTTGTTAATTGTTATTGTTCCCACTAACGCTAATTTGTTGCTAAGCCAATTAGCAAGCAATTTAGGATTTATGGGTTGGGAACACTTATGCTCATTTAACTTACCTTCCGATGTGAGGGTTGATCAAGTGAGATTAATCCATCATAATTTGATTGATGGCCAACTTGTTGGGTTAGGACTATACTTACAACGCTAATTCCATTCTTGGATGATCGGGTTTCTAACCTATATGCGATTTGGCCGTTATCACCAACCGTAATTAACTAACTCATGTAGCAACCTCATCAAGTTAGCCTCTTCTGAACCATAGCAATCCACCATATTCGAGCAAATCATGTCCTCTCATCAAGTTAACTCATGGCTTCTTAATATAGCCAAAGGTGAAGACCTAAGCAATCCACTCCCCTTCGCGATCCTACTTAAAACGCTACAGACAAGGTCGGGTCTTCCGAATAGGGAATGTTGCTTCTCAGACTCTAGCCTTAACGCCACAGAGACCTCAGCAACCCATGGTCAATGGGATTTTACGTCACTTATCCAAAGTCTCCCAGGCACTCTCTTGGAATTCGCAGTGCATTCTCTAGCTGTGGTTTAATGCTATCCGGGTGAGGACTCACACAAAACCCATGTAGAACAAGGATGAATGTCACGGTTCACCCTTAATTCATGAGATGAAGAACGAAAATGCAGAAGAGAATGGAATCAAACATGTATTAAAATAGAAACAATAATATTATTAATCCATGGGAATCAGCAGAGCTCCTAACCCTAACTTAGGAGGTTTAGTAGCTCATAGCTTACAGAAAGTAATGTCAATTTGAAAGTGGTGGAAGAAGATGAGGCAGAAGATCCTAAACAAGGGTGATCTTCTCCTATATATAATAACCTAATAACTAAGAAGTACAAAATTATGATAGACTAGACTAGAGGTGCGAGAATCCACTCTTGGTCCCACTATAGTTGAGTACTTGGATTGAGCTTGGCGTCCAACTTGAGGAATGGGCATTGAACACCCATTGAGGTGTGATTGGTGCTTCTTTGTGCCTCTTGGTGGCATTGAATGCCAGGAGTGGGGTGGAATGTGGCGTTCAACGCTGGCTTAGGATCCCTTAGGGTGTTGAACACCAGAAAGGGGGTAACTCCTTGCTGTTCAACGCCCAATATGGGCAGGCTTCTTCAAAGAAAATCATAGACCATTATATATTGCTGGAAAGCTCTGGAAAGTTGCTTTTCAACACCATTGAGAGCACGTCATTTGGACCTCGGTAGCTCCAGAAATGTCTGTTTGAGTGCATGAAGGTCAGAATCTGACAGCATCTGCTACGCTTTCCTTGCCTCTAAATCAGACTTTGCCAAAACTCCTCAATTTCAGCCAAAATTTACCTGAAATCATAAGAAAATACAACAACTCAAATTAGAATCCAAAAATGTGAATTTAGCACTAAACTTAAACTGTTGCTTGTCCCCAAGCAACCAAAAACAAAGTAGGATCAGAAAGAAGAGAAGGATACAATAAATCTCAGAGTTTTCAATGAAGCTCAGTTCCAATTGATGAGCGGGGCTAGTAACCATTTACTTCTGAACAGTTTTGGCATCTCACTATCCTTTGAAGCTCAGAAGTGTTGGTGTCTTTATGAATTCAGAAGCTGGATGATATTATTGACTCTATTAGTTCAGTTCTTTTTTTATTCTTGAACACAGCTTCTTTTAGAGCCTGACCATGACCCTAAATGTTTTGTTTTCCTGTATTACCACCGGATACATAAATGCCACAGGCACTTAACTGGGTGAACCCAATTGGATTGTGATTAAGCTTTGCTAGAATCCCCAGACAGTGGTACCCAGAGTTCTTAGGCACACTCTTTTGCTTTTGGGATCATGACTTTAACTGCTCAGTCTCAAACTTTTCACTTGACATCTTCACACCACAAATATTTAGTTAGGGGAAGGAGCTCATTTGAACTTTTTAGGCCAAGATTTTGTTTCTTTAGACCCTCCTAACCATTGATGCTCAAAGCCTTGGATCCTTGCTCTTGCCTTTTGGTTTAAAAAGCTATTGGATTTTTCTTTTTTTCTCTTTTTTTTTCGCTTTTCTCTCTTTTTTTCTTTTCTTTTTGATGCTTTTTCTTGCTTCAAGAATCAATATTTGGATTTTTCAGATTACCAATAATACTTCTCCTTTTCCATCATTCTTTCAAGAGTGAACACATTTTACTCCAACATTAAATATGCACTGTTGATTCATGCATTCAGAAAGTAAAAGTAATGCCACCACAACAATTAATTGGACCATTCTTATTATATAACTAGAGTTCATGCATCTTACTTCTCTTTTTCAAATAAAATTTTTTTTAAGTATGGTGAGAGATACATGGAATATTTCATAGCTTTAATACATAAACAAAGATGATCATGCACTAGAAACAGGAAACAGATAATAAAACACAATGGAAAATAGAAAAATAACATAGGCAAGGGAATGGAACGTGACCACCTTAGTGACGGCGGCTACTGCTTCCTCCAGTGGATCCAATGGAGCATTTAAGCTCCTCTATGTCTCGTCCTTGCCTATTTTGCTCCTCCCTCATAGCTCTTTGATCTTCTCCTATTTCATGGAGGATGGTGGACTGCTCCTGGTGTTCCATCCTCAGCTGATTCATGTTGGAACGTAATTCTCATAGAGAAGTGTTCAGTTGATCCCAATAATTTTGGAGAGAAAAATGCATCCCTTGAGGCATCTCAGGGATTTCTTATTGAGGCGGCTGCACAGGCTCTTGGGCAGGCTCTCGTACATGCTCCATCTTTCTTTTAGTGATGGGCTTGTCCTCCTCAATGGGGATGTCTCCTTCTATGACAATTCCAGCTGAATTGCATAGGTGACTGACATGGCGGAAATTGGTGAATTAAGAAATTGATGTAAGAGAAATGTTGCAAGTACAGTTCTTAACCAACAAAAATCCGCTTATCAATTTAGAAGGGTTGTCACAAAATTAGAATTAAAATACTGGGAGTATGAATCCCAGGTCGTCTCCCAACGAGTTGCAGAAAGATGTGCTATTTTCTTAATCAGGTGCTTTCCAAAATGGTTTGAGTTTGATAACAGGAAATTAAATAAGAGAATTTATGTAAATTAAATAAAAATTTTGACCGGGAGTAGATTGATCGGAAGTTCTATCCTTGTTAGAGTCCTCCCAAGATTAATTGATAATTGAAGGTTGTTCTGCTCAGTTATCCTTTACTAGGTAGAGGAAAGTCAAGCAAGTTGGAAGTTTACTTCTGACCACAAGTTCTAATCCTCTCCCTTGGGAAGGATTAGTGTCAGTGACTAGAGAGCCATCCAACAATAAACCCAATTACAATTTTTACCTTTAAGCATTCCAACTCAAGGTTCTCCTTTCAATCAACTCCCAATCAAGTTAGGGAACTACTCGCTCATTATGAATGTAAACTTCACAAAATAGGAAAGGGAAATAAAGAAAGACAAGATAAATAATAATAATAATCAAAGAGACCAATTAAAAATAAAAATAGTTCTTGTATTAATAAATTCTAAAAATAATCCAATAGTAATTCTGAACAAATTAAGGATATGAAAGAGTAAGTGACAAGTAAGGAAAACAAACTAGAATGATGAAGTCTTGGCAGAGGTAATAACTCTTCTCAATATCCCAATCCAAAAAGCAATAAAAACAAAATCCTAAGAACTATGAATGTGTAGAGAGAAAACCTAGAGGAGGAGTAAAGTCAGATCTAAAAACTAAAATTATGCGGAATGAATGTCTCCCTAGTCTCTGCATGTTCCCTGGCTCTAATCTGCTTTTATGGGCCGAAAACTGGGTTGAAACATGGCCCAAAATCGCCCCCAGCGAATTCTACAAATTCTGCAGATCGCGCACGTCACTCGATCGCGTCATCCACGCATTCGCGTCATCCAGCGTTTTTCCTTGCTACGCGTGTGCGTCGTCCACGCATTCGCATCACTCGTACAGTTTCCAATCCATGCGTTCACGTCAGGCATGCGAGCGCGTCACTACGATTTCTCCATTTCGCGCGGTTGCGTGAGCCATGCGTCCGCGTCGCTTCTCGCTGGTCATCTCCTTAATTTCTTGTGTTCCTTCCATTTTTGCAAGCCTCCTCTCTAATCTCCAAGTCATTCATGCCCTATAAAGCCTGAAACACTTAACGCGGGGATCACGACATCGAATAGAATAAAGGAGAATTAAAATACATAATTAAAATTCTCTAGGAAGCAAGTTTTCAACCATGGAGTAATTTTGGGAAGGAATTGTAAATACATGCTAATCATATGAATAAGTGGGTAAAGATTTGATAAAACCACACAATTAAACACAATATAAACCATAAAATAACGGTTTATCAGTGACAGATAAGATGTGGAAATGCCAACCTTGCTAGGGTGGAGGGCTTTTCTGCCACCTTGTACAACTCTTGAGGTATCACCTCATGTACCTCCACCTTATTTCCAAGCATAATGCAGTGAATCATGATGGCTCGGTTAATGGTCACTTCAGACTGGTTACTGGTAGGGATGATAGAGTGTTGGATGAATTCCAACCATCATCTAGCTATGGACTTGAGGTCAAGCTTTCTTAGTTGGGTAGGCTTACTTGAGCATCCCTCTTCCACTGAGCTCCTTCCACACAGATGTCTAAAAGGACTTGGTCAAGCTTTTGATCGAAATTGACTCTTCTAGTGTAAGGATGTCGGTCTCCTTGCGTTAATGGCAGTTGGAGCGCCAACCTTACACTTTCCAGGATGAAATCTAAGAGCCACTCTCGGACCATGGTGCGCTAATTTTTGGGATATAGGTTCACACTAGTGTCATGATTTTTGGTGACCCAAGCATTGGTATAAAATTCTTGCACCATTAAGATCCCAACTTCTGGGATAGGATTGGTCAGAACTTTTCAACCTCTTCTTCGGATTTCTTGTTGGATCTCCGGGTACTCATTCTTTTGAGCCTAAAGAGGACTTCGAGAATCACCCTTTTCTTTGCCACTACTTCATAGAAGTGGTCTTGGTGAGTCTTGGTGATGAATCTCTTCATTTTCCAAGATTTAAAGGCGGAAGCAATTGCTTTTTCTTTCCTCTTTCTTGAGACTTTACCAGACTTTGGTGCCATACTTAGGGATGGTAGAAGTTAAAAAGCAAAGCTTTTGCAACACCAAACTTAAGAAGAGAGTAGAAGAAGAAGAGAATAGTAGATATAGTGGGAGAAAGGGATTTGGCCAAGTGGGGTTGGTGTGTATGAGGTATGTGTTTGAAGGGTTGTAGGAAGGGTTATTTATAGGGGTGGGTTAGGGTTAGGTTTCGGTCATGACGGGGGTATAGGTGGGAAAGTTTGAATTTGAAGTGGGTGTGGTTGGTGGAAAGTGATGAAGGGTGTTGGGAAAAGAAAATGGTGACGTGGATGTGATTGCTTGAGGGTGTATGAGGAAGAGTGTGTGGGAAAGGGGGGAAGTAAGAGAGAGAAGAAGATGGGATAGGTGGAAATTCTGTGGGACCCACTGATTCTGAAAGACTAGGAAATTTGAATTCCCTGCCTTCTTGTAGGCATTGAACGCCCAGCCTCTGCTCCTTGGCTGGTATTCAACGCCAGCTTCCTGTTCCATATAGGGCATTGAACGCCCATTGGGGTCTCCCTTCCTGGCGTTCAACGCCAGGTCTTTGCTCCTTGTAGGGCGTTGAACGCCCAGAATGGTCCCATTCTGGCGTCAACGCTAGCACAACTGCTCCCTTCTTGGGCATTGAATGCCCACACTTTTCCTTGTGTGGTGTTCAACGCCAGCCTTCTTACCCATATGGGGCGTTGAATGCCCCTCCTGCCTCCTTGTCTGGCGTTCAACGCCAGCAAGGGGTTTACTCCAGGGTGTTCTGCTTCCATCTCTGAATGTCTCTGTCTCTGACTAGTGCACATGATCACAAATTTTAAAAAGGAAATAACTATGAAAATAACTTAATATAGTTTGAATAGACATAAACTTAAAGAAAAACAGAAATACTCTAGTCATGGTTAGGTTGCCTCCCAACAAGCGCTTCTTTAACATCACTAGCTTGACGGTCAGCTCCTTTACGGAGATAGATAGGGGCTCAGAATTTCACCCCTTATAGTGAACTTCTTTTTTGTGCTCTCATGGATGAGCTCCACGTGTTTTAGAGACAGGATCTTGTTCACAGTATGTGGAATGACTGGGCTGTCTGTGAAGACAACTCTCATGCCAGGTGAGAGGCCTTCAGTGGGGATTTTCTTATCCCTCCAGCCCTTAGGTATCTTTTTCTTAGTACCTTCATTCTCATTGCTTGATGATGGTTTCTCAACACCAAACTTAGATTTGGTGTCTGGGGGTTCTTTAAATTTCTGTATAGAGAGAGATGGTTGGAACACTTGGTGTTGCACAGTTGTCTCTCATTTAGGGAGGGAGTTAGGATTAGGCATCTTAAACAAGATGTGATATTTCCATAACTGCAGAACGAGCTCTCCCTTTGCCACATCAATTTTGGCATTGGCAATGGCTAGGAAAGGTCTTCCAAGGATGATGGATTCATCCTCGTCCTCTCCAATATCTAAGATTATAAAATCTGCAGGGATGTAAAAGTTTTCAACCTTTATTAAGACATCCTCTACCAGACCATATGCCATTTTCAGTGATTTGTCTGCCATCTTTAATGAGATCTTGGTAGCTTGCACCTCAAAGATTCCCAACCTCTCCATGACAGAGAGGGGCATGAGGTTTATGCTTGACCCTAGGTCGCATAAAGCCTTCTCAAAGGTATTTGTCCTTATGGTGCAAGGGATTAGGAAGCGTCCAGGATCTAACAGCTTTTGAGGTAGTTTCTGCTGAATCAAGGCATTGAGTTCCTTGGTGAGCACTGGAGGTTCATCCTCCAATGTCTCTGTTCCAAATAATTTGGCATTCAGCTTCATCAAAATTCCTAAGTACCGAGCAACTTGCTCTTCTCTAGTTCCCTCTTCCTCATCAGAGGAGGAGTATTCTTTAGAGTCTATAATCTGCAACAAGGCATTCAAGGGAACCTCTATGGTTTCCTCATGAGTTCTGGTTTCTTTTAGTTCTTCAAAAAGGGGGTCCTTAGTGGGTGCAGAATGCTCATCCTCCCCCATTGTGGCTTTTAACGCCAAGACTTGCTCCTCTTTGGGCTTTGCACTCTTCTCTTCGGTTTAGTTCAGTGTTACTTGGAAGAGTGTTAGAAGGGATCTCAGGAATTCTTTTACTCAGCTGACCAATCTGTACCTCCAGATTCCTAATGGAGGATCTTGTTTCAGTAATAAAACTGTGAGCGGTCTTAGTGAGATCAGAGACTATGGTGGCTAAGTCAGAGAGGGTTTGCTTAGAAGTCTCCATCTGTTGCTGAGAAGGTGGGAATGGTCTGTTATTGAACCTATTTTGGTTTCTTTCACCTTGGTTGTTGTTGAAGCCTTGCTGAGGCTTCTGTTGATCCCTCCATGAAAAGTTGGAATGATTCCTCCATGATGAGTTGTAGGTGTTTCCATAAGGTTCTTTGTTGGGATTCCCTGAGGAATTTCCCATATAGTGAACCTCCTCCATCACGGGTTGATCTGAATCATATGCATCTCCTTCATAGGAAGCTTCTTGAGTGCTGTCAGCCACAGCTTGTGATCCAGTCAGATGCTGAGAGATCATGTTGACCTGTTGGGTCAGGATATTATTATGAGCCAATATGGCATTGACGAATGGTTTTTCTATCGGTAAAGAAATTCACAAATATATTATCGCGTTGTAAGTATAGCTTCTAAACCAACAGAAAATCCTTTCGTACAAACGTTTGGTTGTCACAAGTAACAAACTCCTTTAAAATTTATAACCGAAGTATTCAAACCTCGGGTCGTCTTCTCAAGGAATTGCAGGGAGGTGTTCTTATTATTGGTTATGAAAAAGTGTGTTTTGGGGTTTTTGATTAAAGCAAGAATAGCAATGGCAGAGGAAATAAAATAATAACAATAAAAAGCCTTGATTAGGAGAGATTAATCGGAAGTTCTATCCTTGTTGGATTTTTCTCAAGATCAATTGATAATTGAAGGTTACTTCTACTTAGTTATCCTTTACCAAGTAAAGTAAAAAAAGTCAAGTAAGTTGGAAGTCTACTTCTATTCACAAGTTCTAATCCTCTCCCTTGGGAAGGATTAGCGTTAGTGACTAGAGAGCCAGCCAACAATAAACCCAATTACAATTTAACTCTTGAGTAATTCAACTCAAGGGTCTCCAAATATCAATCAACTCCAAAATCAAGTTAGGATCTAACTTAGAACATCAATTAATAACAAACAATAGAAGAAGTGATAAATCTGAAATACCTCAATTGCATTAATAAAAGAAAATCAATCTAAACATAAAAGAGTTCATAAACTAAATTGATAAAATAAATAAAAAGGAACATTGAACCTGATAAAAAGAAACAATCCTGAAAGTAAGAGAAATCCTAATCCTAAATCCTAAGAGAGAGGAGAGAACCTCTCTCTCTCTAAAACTACATCTACTCCTAAAATTATGAATGAATATTGTATGTATTGTTTTCTCATGAATGGATGTATTCCCCTACTTTATAGCCTCTAATATGTATTTTCTGGGTCGAGAACTGGGTCAGAAACAACCCAGAATTCGCTGGTTGCGAATTCAAACACGCTGATTTTTCGTCACTGCGATGCGTCCGCGTGGAGCGCACGTTCGCGTCACCTAGCGTCAGAGAAACTATGAAATATTATATATCAAATTGAAGCCCCGGATGTTAGCTTTCCAACGCAACTGGAATCGCGTCGTTTGGACCTTTGTAGCTAAAGTTATAGCCGTTTGAGTGCGAAGAGGTCAGACTGGACAGTTTAGCAATTTCTCCAACTTCTTGTATTCCTTCCACTTTTGCATGCTTCCTTTCCATCTTCTGAGCCATTCCTGTCCTGTAATCTCTGAAATCACTTAACACACATATCAAGGCATCTAATGGTATTAAGAGAGGATTAGACATAAGGAACTTAAGGCCAAAGAAGCATGTTTTCAATCAAAGCACATAATTAGGAAGGCAAATGTAAAACCATGCAAATAGTATGAATAAGTGGGTAAAGAGTTAATAAAAACCACTCAATTGAGCACACGATAAACCATAAAATAGTGGTTTGTCAACCTCCCCACACTTAAACATTAGCATGTCCTCATGCTAAGCTCAAGAGAAGCTATAAAGGAGTGAAGAGGAATGGTAGAATGTATGAAGTGCAACCTATCTATATGAATGCAACTACATGCAAAATGTTTCTGCCTACTTGGTTAAAAGTAAATCAAATTCTCCAAGAATATACATAAATCAAATTTCACTAATTCAAATTATACAATAAAAGACAAGTAAACTTGTAAGAAGATAGCTCATGAAAGCAGGAAACATAGAATCAAGAATTGAACCCTTACTGGTAGTGTATATCACTCTAATCTCTCAAGTGTCTAGGGTTAATCACTCTACTCTTCTCTAGTCATGCTTTCTAAAACTTTGTTCTTCATCTAACCAATCAACAAATATTTAATGTACCAATGCAAACATCATGAGGTCTTTTTAGGGTTGTAATGGGGCTGAGGTAAAGGTAAGGATATATGTATGGCCAAGTGAGCTTTATAAAGTGAATCCTTGATTAGTCTAAGATCTCACCTAACATATACATACTTTATATACTTTTAAAATGCTTTACCTAGCTACTCAAAATTTTTCCACTTTTGTATTACATGCTCATGTATCAAACTTATTTTTGAATTTTGTCCCATGTGCATTGATTCTTTTTATTTTGCATTTGGGGTAATATTATTTTTCTTTCTTTTTTTTGTATCCCCTTATTTAATTACTTAATATTTTTTTTCAATGCACATGGTAATTTAATTATTTTGATTTCACATGAGCATGCTTCCCAAATTTTCAAATAACTTATTCAATTTAATTCCCTACTTTTTCATATCATCCCATGTTCCCATAAAATTTCCCACACTTAATTTGTACACAATATCTATCTTAAGCTAACCAAGAATTCAACTTGGGATTTTTATTTTGTTTTTCTGCTTAAGGCTAGTAATGTGGTTATGAAATAGAAGGGGGTTAAAAAGTTCAAAGTGGCTAACAAGGGTGATGTAAAAGGTAGGCTTATTTGGGATAAGTGAGCTAATAACAAATAATGGCCTCAATCATATGCAAGCATGTAAATACACTAAATAATGGACATATAGAATGGAACAAAGCAAATATTGCAATTATAGATAAGAAAACACACAAGAATAAAAATTTATGGTTAAATAATGTAACCATGTAAATAAGCTCAAAATCTCACAGGTTGTGTGTTCTTTGGCTTTTTAAACTATGTTCCAAATACAACTTCAAACAAGTTTTAACATAAAAAAATTTTTAATTTAAATTAGTGAAATACTATAAAAAAATTTTTGAAAAAGAAAATATTACTTCAACTAAGTAGTAACTAAATGCATAAAATCAAACAAACATGCAATTAAATATGCAAATGCAACAATGAACAAACAAAAAAATAGAGTATTGGTGTTGAAAAGAAGGTAACTAACCCATGGAGATCAGTATCGACCTCCCCACACTTAAAGATTGTACCGTCCTCCGTGCATGCTAAGATGTGCAAGTGGACGGGTTGCTTCAACTGACGCTTTTCTCATCAAGGAATGTGCATAGGAACTTGTTTGTCTTTCCCATGTAAACGTCTTCCGGTTCTCTTCCTGGTGGCCATCCTGAAAGAAAAAGGGAAGAAAAGTAACCCAAAACAAAGATAAAAAACAAATAAAACATGGGTTGGTTAATGCCAAATAATGAGGGTCTCAATTACATGATAGCTACAACATGCAAGTGAGAAAACAATAGAAGCACATGGCATACCAGTGGTGCAGAATTTGCAACAAAGGAGAGGGGGATGTGGGTAATGAAAGATAGTATAAGTTCATATCAATGCAAGAGAAGTACAAGTATCATAAAAGATTAGCATTGATTTAAATAATGTTACCCAAACAGAATAAAACAAGTTATAAGCACCAAGAAAATACCAGAAAAGATGTAACAGTTGAATAAGAACATTTGAACACCAATGGTAAAATAATAAATTTAGAAAAAAAATAAAAATATGCACAAAATTAAAATGCAATGAATGAAAGTATGCAAATAAATTAAATAAAATAAAATGAAAGTGAAAAAGGATGAGAAGTTAAAAAGATGAAGAGAAAGAAAGTAAGAAAGGAGAGAGAAAGAAGAAAAGATAGAAGAAATTAGGATTAGAAAAGAAAAGATAAGATAACTGGCGCTGATCTGGATAAGTTGTGCGACGCATGCGACGCGGACGCGTGGTTCATGCGTTCGCGTGATTGGCGATATTCTCAAGTGATGCGGACGCGTGGGGCACGCGGACACGTGACTTGATTTGTGCTAGTGGTGCAAGAGCAGCCTCGCGTTCGCACAACTCTCTGTTCGAAACTCTTTTTGCCAAATTTTTGGGTGACGCGGTCACGTGGGTGACGCGATCGCGTGAATGGCCTTTCTTTTAAAAATGATGCGAACGCGTGGGGCACGCGTTCGCGTGGTAGGGCTGGTGCTTCTAGCACGAGTCCAGCCCCATTCCAGCCCAACATTCTGCCATACACCCCTTTACGTCGATTTTACAGAGCCACGCGTTCGCATGGGTGACGCGGACGCGTGGGAGACATTTTTTTCCACATGACGCGGACGCGTCAGCGACGCTGCCGCGTCGCATGCGTGCTTTTTTTTTTATATATGCAATATGCAGTATGCAGAATGTAAAATGCAGATGTGGATGTTATGAATAAATCCAGGTTCAATAAAAATAGAATAAAATAAAACAAAAAATAAACAAAATGAAATAAAATTAAAATTGAGAAAGGAACGATTATACCATGGTGGGTTGTCTCCCACCTAGCACTTTTAGTTAAAGTCCTTAAGTTGGATATTTGGTGAGCTCCTTGTCATGGCGGCTTGTGCTTGAACTCATCCTGAAACTGCCACCAATGCTTGGACTTCCAATAAGCTCTATCAATACCAAGTAAATTCCTCAAGCTTTGATGGAGTTCTTCACAAGCTTTGAGCTCCAAAAATTGATCCTCATATATTCCTAGATCCCAAATCTTGTTTCTACACCCGTCTTCAAGTTGAGTATCATGATTCCATCCGGGTGGTTTAGCCTTAGAATTCTCACTGAAGCGTCCAAACAACTTCCCAGACCCATTTAATTGAGCTCTACACCAACCTTTGCGTTTAAACTTAAAGCTTCCGACCATAATGAACCTTGCAGGACAATTCTTACTGATGCCAGGGCATCTTGGCCAGTTTCACTGACCTTTTCTTTACTGTTTTTAGGTTAGTTTCATGCATTTCCTTAGGAAATAAGCTAGTTTTGGATAGATATTCACTTACACCTTGACTCAAGCATACATTGTGCATTTTACATTATTTCATGAGGATTTTGCATAAGTTTAGTGACAAATTGTATGTTGCATTGCCCATGACTTGGACTAGAACTTTGATGCACTCTATTGCTTGATTTCAGGACCAAAGGAAGCAAGGAAAGGGAGGAAACTTGCAAGGTTAATGAGAAAAGTGATTGCCAATGACACTCTCATTGCCATCATTGCCCACGTTAAGAGTCAACGTGAACTCTAACTAAGTTAACGTGAACTCTAACGTGGAAAAAGGGAAGTTGAGCCAACGTTAGTGACACTTAACATTGTCACTAACGTTGGCAAACACTCATGAGTGGCCACGTTAGAGCCCACGTTAACCTAGTTAATGTGGCCTCTAACGTTAAAGGGGGAAGAGAAGCCAACGTTAGTGACATTCAACATTGTCACTAACGTTGGCCTAAGGATGCAACACACAACGTTAACTTGGTTAACGTGGGAGCTAACGTAAGAAGTGAGAGTTGTCGCCAACGTTAGTGACACTCAACATTGTCACTAACGTTGGAAGCAACCACACAACCCCCCAAGGAGCCACGTTAACTTCCACGTTAACTTAGTTAATGTGGAAGCTAATGATGAGGAATGAATGATGAGCCAACGTTAGTGACACTCAACATTGTCACTAACGTTGGGATGGCTAAGAATGGCCACGTTAGAAGCCACGTTAACCTAGTTAACGTTGACTCTAACGTGAGATCTAGGGGAACATTGGAACGTTAGTAACAATGTTGAGTGTCACTAACGTTCTCGAAGTTTGGCAAGGCCACGTTAGAAGCCACGTTAACATAATTAACGTGGGCTCTAACGTGAGGCAAAGGGGTACATTGGAACGTTAGTGAAAATGTTAAGTGTCACTAACGTTCTCGAACTTATACTTTCACTAAATGTTAACACCCATAACGCCCTGAGCTGAAGTCTCTGCCCACTTAGCACTTTCTCTCTGCAAGTAAAGCCAAGCCCAAATGAAGAAAAGAACTGCTTCAAACTCAAGATCCAAAGGCCCAAGACTTGAAGAGTAAACTAGTAGCTGAGAAGAGTAGTATATATAGGAGTATCTTTGAATTGTAAAAGGGAGTTCTGGAGGCTGGAAAAAGAGAACTACTCTCTATATTTTACTTTCTCTGCATTTTCTAGTTTTATGATGTATTCTCCATCTTTGTTTTCATTTTCTAGAGCTATGAACAACTAAACCCCTTTCATTGGGTTAGGGAGCTCTGTTGTAATTTGATGGATCAATACTAATTTTCATTATTCTTCTTCTATCTTTTCTCTTGATTTTACTTGAAAGCTTTCGATCTTCATCCAATTGAGTAGTTATCTTGGAAGAGAAGCTATTCAAACTTGGATCTCTTTTGAACCTTGAAAGAGGAATGAAGAGATCAAGCTAGAAATGCTTTCTCATGTTGGACCAAATTGGGTTTGGATGGGTATGTGACTATAACCCTCTCAATACTTGATTTGGGAAATGCATGTGGTATAATTAGTGACCATACTTCATCTCTTCTCATGAGCAATTGACCAAGGAATTGGCTATTGATCAAGATTTGAGAGATTGAATTGCAAGAAATTGTAATTCAATCACTTAAGATTGCCAAGGAGATCAATGAGTGCATTGATTGAGGAAGAGATGAAAATGAACTTGATCCGGAGAATTGCAACATCTCCTAAGCCCAATGAACTCCCCATCTCTGATCTTACCCATTCTCTTTAATTTCTGCCATTTACTTTTATGAGCAAATCCCCCATTCCCATTTACAATTCTGCAATTTACTTTCAGTCATTTGCTTCTAGTCCTTTAATTCTAGCATTTACTTTTCTGTTATTTACATTCCCGCCATTTTATTTTCTGTAACTCTCAACCCAAATTCTGGATTCGCTCAACTAGAACATTCTTCTAATTAAAGTTGCTTGATCAATCAATCCCTGTGGGATTCGACCTCACTCTATTGTGAGTTTTTACTTGACGACAAATTCGGTACACTTGCCGAAGGGAGATTTGTTGTGAGACAAGTTTTCCGTGCATCAAGTTTATGGCGCCGTTGCCGGGGATTGATTGTGCATCAACAATGATTAAATTGGAAGATCACTAGATTGAGCATTTTTATTTTGTGAATTTCATTTTCTGTTTGAGTGATTTACTTTTTGTTTTAGTTAAACTTCTTCCCTTCCCCCTCTACTCTTTTGTTCTTCTTTGTTATTTTCAATTCTGTTTGCTAACCCACTAACTGTTTGATACATTGCATCACCCACAACTAACAGTAATTCTGACACAAATACTTTCTGCACCTATCTTTTCTTGCTTGCACTTGATGGTTGTATGACAGGGAGAAGAAGCGGAGCTTCAACTTCCTTCGATTCTGAACCTGAGAGGACCTTTCTTAGATTAAGGAGGGAGGCAAGAGGAAAGAAAGTGGTTGGTGCTGAGGAAGAAGAGGAATTCTTTGAAACACACATGGAAGACAACATGGAAAACCATCATGAAGAAGAAAATCACAACCCTGGGGGAGGAAGTAGAGCAAATCATGCTGGAGAGGATAGAAGAGTTTTGGGCTCTTACATCAATCCAAACCCAGGCAATTGTGGAAGTAGCATCCAAAAGCCAACAATCCATGCCAACAACTTCGAACTTAAACCACAGCTCATCACCCTTGTTCAGAACAACTGTTCGTTTGGAGGAAGTGTTCAAGAAGACCCCAATCAACATTTAACCACCTTCCTGAGAATATGTGACACAGTGAAGTCTAATGGTGTTCATCCTGACGCCTATAGGCTACTCTTATTTCCATTCTCACTCAGGGACAAGGCAGCCAAATGGCTGGAATCTTTCCCAAGGGAAAGCTTAACAACTTGGGAAGACATGGTGAACAAATTCTTAGCAAGATTTTACCCTCCTCAACGAATCAATAGGCTGAGAGCTGAGGTCCAAACTTTCAGGCAACAAGATGGTGAGACTCTATATGAAGCATGGGAGAGGTTCAAGGACTTAACAAGGAGGTGTCCACCTGACATGTTCAACGAATGGGTGCAGCTGCACATTTTCTATGAAGGGCTCTCTTATGAGTCAAAGAAGGCCGTAGACCATTCATCTGGAGGATCTTTGAACAAGAAGAAGACCATTGAGGAAGCCATAGATGTTATTGAAACAGTAGCAGAGAACGACTACTTCTATGCTTCCGAAAGAGGGAACACAAGAGGAGTAATGGAGCTAAACAATGTAGATGCTCTGTTGGCCCAAAACAAGCTCATTACCCAGCAGCTGGCTGACCTCACCAAGAAGATGGAGCTGAACCAAGTAGCAGCAATCTCCACTTCATCAACAATCCAAGAAGGAGTGAATGAAGAAGCAGAGGGGAGTCAGGAGCAAGCCAACTACATTGGGAGTTCACCAAGGAAAAACTATGATCCATACTCCAAGACCTACAACCCTAGATGGAGAAACCACCCAAACTTTGGGTGGGGAGGTGAGCAAGATCAAAACCAAGACCAGAGACGTTACAATTCCAACAACAATGCAGCTCACCAGCAATTCACACAGAGGACGTCTCAACACCCCCACAACAACACTTCTTCATATGCTTATCAAAACCAAAATAACATATCTGCTCCGAATCACCCATCAATTGATGACAAGCTCCCTAAGATTGAAGCCCTACTTGAAGGAATATGCCAAGAGATTCAAGAAAATAAGGTGTTCAAAGAGGAAGTGCGAGCCAATATTAAGAACCAGGGAGAGACCATTAGGAAGCTGGAATTCCAGGTGGAATATTTAGCTGAGAAGATTCCCAAACCCACCGATAGTTTCCCAAGTGACACGGAGAAAAACCCCAAGGGAGAAGCAAAGAAAGTAAGATGGGAAGATTTCAAAATGGTCACTACGAGTGATCAAGAGACTGAAGACAAGCAAGGCAAACTTTGCAAACAACCTGAAGACAACTCAACAAAGGAGGATAGAAATCACCAAGGACCAGAAATTTCACAACAAGAGTTGCTGAAGCTCTATGCTCCCTTCCCTCAACTGCTCAATGGTGCTATGGGAAAGAGAATATACTCAAGGTTCCTTGACTTGTTTGCATCTCTGCATGTAAACATACCATTCATCAAGGCAATTCAACAAATGCTTGCATTCATCAAGTATATGAAGGAACTTCTTCCCAGGAAAAGCTCACTCAAAGGAGGCCAGACTATAGTGATGAACAAGGAATGTAGTGCCCTTATTCAACCTGAGCTGCCTACAAAAAGAAGAGACCCAGGGAGTTTTCACATCCCTTGTGCCATAGGTGAAACTATGTTCGATAGAGCACTATGTGATTTGGGGGCCAGCATCAACTTACTGCCTTTATCCCTGGTGAAGAAGCTGCAGATTAATGAGATAATGCCCATAGATGTAATCATCAGCCTGACTGACAAAACTCAAAAGCAAGCAATAGGAGTGGTGGAAAATGTGTTGCTAAAGGATGGAAAATACTTTCTCCCAACAGACTTTGTCATTCTGGACATGGAAGAGAGTCACACTCACCCAATCATATTGGGAAGACCATTCCTAGCTACGGCCAGAGCACTTATCGATGTAGAGAAAGGGGAGCTAATATTGAGAATCCATGATGAACGACTCAGCTTCAATGTCTTCAAACTCTCACAAGAAACAGATCAAGAGGACAAGGAACTAAGCACAAACGATAAGGAGACACTGAAGGAGGAGACAAGCACTGAAGCACAGCCAGTTCATTCTGAAACCCCCTCAATTGATAAACAAGGAAGACAGCAATTGCCACAGCTCAAAGAAAAGTTGGAGGAACCTAAACCTCTAGAGGCATGTGAAGACAACATCACAACTCCTTGGAAAAAAAAGGTCACCACGGGGAAGGCAACCTTAAAAGAAACAAAGAAGAAGGTACCAAGGAGATGGAGGAACAAGAAGATCCCTACAGAAGATTTCTCTCCAGGGGATAGAGTTGTCTCAGCTTACTTCCCTATTCCCCCTAATCTCCCTACTGTATCATCTCAGTTACCTAAGGTCTTCACTATCAACAGAGTTCTTTCCCTAGAACATGTGGAGATCATTGATCCAACCAATGGATACAAGTCCACAGCAAGAGGGGAGGACTTTAAGCACTACCAACCACCCTGATGAAGGAAAAACATCAAGCTAGTGACGCTAAAGAAGCGCTTCATGGGAGGCAGCCCATGTTTTATATGTTTTTAAAATAATGAATAAATCAATGTTTATGAATTTCAACCCAAACTTGACAAACATTTGGTGAAATCTTTATCATGCAGTATATAGTGAAGAACAAGTTTGGTGTTCAAAGCAAGCCAAGATGCATGCTAGTCTTGGGAGCTTTGAACAAAACTTTTCATCACATTGCTTCAAACTAAGTTTGGTGTCACCCCATGGTGCCACCAAAATGCATATAAGGACCCACCAATAGTTAGTTAGTTAGTTAGAATTCATAAATAAACAATCAAATCCTCTCTTCCCTTGTATTCTAGCCGTAGAGTTTGAATTTTTTTTATGATATTAATTTCCTTATTTTAAATCTTTATAGGAAAGGAAAAGAAGCATGAAAAAGGATTGATTGGACAATTAAATGGGGGAGATTTCGCCACTTAATGAAGAGCACTACACACATGTCCCAAGAGGGAACGCATGGGGAAACGCTGCCATGCAACATTGGAGAAAGAAGACCCTTGAAGATCGAACCAATCACTCTTATTAAGTGATGATCCTTGTCTTTCCTTCATACACAACCCCAACCGTCCATCAAGTAACAATCCTTGCAATCCACACCTTTCATCCACTCATGACCCCCTATATAAGTGAACCTTAGTGCATGATCATTCCTCACACTCAAATTCCCACTCTCCATACTTCATACCTTCGGCTTGCTCAAACCCCTTCATCACACTCTGTCCTAGCCAACTTATTCCTCATCTCTCCGTATCCTCCAACCTCCACTTCAAAACAGCAACTCAATTCATGGCATCATCAAGCTCAAAGAGGCAAAAGAGGAAGGAACCCATGGAGAGTGTTCCTTTCGATGAGAAAAAATTCAAAACTGCCTTTCATGAACGTGAATTCGAACGGATAAGGGTGAGAAAGATATTGCCAGAGTTAATCTTCCAAATCAATGCAGATGAGTCACCACAAATTCTGGAGAAAATCGAACAGAGGGGGTGGCAATTGCTCACAAGTCCAGAGGGGAAGATCAATGGAAACCTCATCAAAGAATTTTATGCGAATGTAGTAAGAGAGGATAAAACCAAGGCCCCAACCTTCAAAAGTTACGTAAGAGGAAAAGAGGTGGACTTCAGCCCAAATGAAAACTTTCAATGAGTTCAGTGTACTCAATGAAGGAAGGCAACTACATAGGGAAGAGTTCTATGTGAACACTCAAGCCAAGTTGAACTACATGACTAGTAACATGCATCAGCTGCACTATGCCATCCCTACATATGATGAGGTCCAAAAAGATTTTGTAGAACAAGAAGAGAGGAAGGTAAAACAGCAAAAGGAGACACTCAAGAAGAAGATGGAAGATAGTGGTTTCTGGAAGAAGCTGCTTGGAAAAGGCAAAGGAAGTGGGAGCACAAGCACTCAAGAGAGACACAATGAGGACAAGCAAGGAGGGAAGCATGGGCATCCACATGAATGAAAGGTGGTGGAGTTCCTTTTAGTCCATCGTTTTTTATGCTTTAAATAAGGAAGATCTTGTATGAAATAGAACCTACTTCCATGTTATGTTTAAACTTTTTAAATTCTGTCTTTTAAGTTTTCTTTCTGAATAGGTCCATGATTTCTGGTTTAAATGTCACTGCATCGTTCCCTTATTTACTTGTAAGCTTGTCCATTTTGAATTAAATGAAGAGAGAATGATTGTTTTTAAAAGACCAGAGTAGAGTTCATATTGTGGAAGTGCATTCATGAATCTTTGGGGTAGTCATAAGTTAGCTAAGTTGGTTCAACCACAAGGTTAGGAGGACAACTATCTATCCTGAGTACTTGACTTTGGATATACCCATGAGACTGAGCATATGACAAGATCCTAATAAGAGAAAAGGGAAAGAATAATGGAAGTGAAAAAAAAAAGAAAAAGAGTAAGCAATAAGGCTAGGCACCAATGGTTTGGACCTTGAGACAAGTGTCTGTGGTGCTCCTGTGTGAGGGATCTACTTGGATGAATAAGCTCTCAGGGGTGCTTTATCACTTGGTAACTTGGGTTAACTAACCCGGGATTATCAGCTGAAAATCCACTATCAAGAGTAACCCTCACTACAGAGCATTTAGTAACCCAAAGAGGTGCTGGACACCAAGGTCTCAAGAAAAGAAAATAAACAAACTATATGCCTGTGGTGTGTATGTATGGGGGAGAGACTTGAGGGAGTAAGTCCTTAGGGGTGCTTCAACACCTAGCACCTTGAACCAACTGGTTCGGGAGTGTTGGCTGAAAACTTATCTTAAAGAGTTGCCCCCTTACAGAGCACTTAGCCTAAATAACACAAATAACCCTTGAAATAACAATAAAAGGATCAATGAATAAAAATCTCATGGGATATAAACAAAGTAAGTGTTTAGGGACATGATAAAGGTCTGAAAGCCAGTAATGGAATGAACCTAAGTTGCTATGCATGAAACCACCATAAAATTAATAACATGACTTCCACAAGAATGACTCACTCCTCTGGATATTCCATTCATCATTCTCTTGTTCCAGTACTTGCTTAGGGACAAGCAAGCTTTAAGTTTGGTGTTGTGATGCCAGGGCATCTTGGCCAGTTTCACTGACCTTTTCTTTACTGTTTTTAGGTTAGTTTCATGCATTTCCTTAGAAAATAAGCTAGTTTTGGATAGATATTCACTTACACCTTGACTCAAGCATACATTGTGCATTTTACATTATTTCATGAGGATTTTGCATAAGTTTAGTGACAAATTGTATGTTGCATTGCCCATGACTTGGACTAGAACTTTGATGCACTCTATTACTTGATTTCAGGACCAAAGGAAGCAAGGAAAGGGAGGAAACTTGCAAGGTTAATGAGAAAAGTGATTGCCAATGACACTCTCATAGCCATCATTGCCCACGTTAAGAGTCACGTTAACTAAGTTAACGTGAACTCTAACGTGGAAAAAGGGAAGTTGAGCCAACGTTAGTGACACTTAACATTGTCACTAACGTTGGCAAACACTCATGAGTGGCCACGTTAGAGCCCACGTTAACCTAGTTAACGTGGCCTCTAACGTTAAAGGGGGAAGAGAAGCCAACGTTAGTGACATTCAACATTGTCACTAACGTTGGCCTAAGGATGCAACACACCACGTTAACTCCCACGTTAACTTGGTTAACGTGGGAGCTAACGTAAGAAGTGAGAGTTGTCGCCAACGTTAGTGACACTCAACATTGTCACTAACGTTGGAAGCAACCACACAACCCCCCAAGGAGCCACGTTAACTTCCACGTTAACTTAGTTAATGTGGAAGCTAATGATGAGGAATGAATGATGAGCCAACGTTAGTGACACTCAACATTGTCACTAACGTTGGGATGGCTAAGAATGGCCACGTTAGAAGCCACGTTAACCTAGTTAACGTTGACTCTAACGTGAGATCTAGGGGAACATTGGAACGTTAGTAACAATGTTGAGTGTCACTAACGTTCTCGAAGTTTGGCAAGGCCACGTTAGAAGCCACGTTAACATAATTAACGTGGGCTCTAACGTGAGGCAAAGGGGTACATTGGAACGTTAGTGAAAATGTTAAGTGTCACTAACGTTCTCGAACTTATACTTTCACTAAATGTTAACACCCATAACGCCCTGAGCTGAAGTCTCTGCCCACTTAGCACTTTCTCTCTGCAAGTAAAGCCAAGCCCAAATGAAGAAAAGAACTGCTTCAAACTCAAGATCCAAAGGCCCAAGACTTGAAGAGTAAACTAGTAGCTGAGAAGAGTAGTATATATAGGAGTATCTTTGAATTGTAAAAGAGAGTTCTGGAGGCTGGAAAAAGAGAACTACTCTCTGTATTTTACTTTCTCTGCATTTTCTAGTTTTATGATGTATTCTCCATCTTTGTTTTCATTTTCTAGAGCTATGAACAACTAAACCCCTTTCATTGGGTTAGGGAGCTCTGTTGTAATTTGATGGATCAATACTAATTTTCATTATTCTTCTTCTATCTTTTCTCTTGATTTTACTTGAAAGCTTTCGATCTTCATCCAATTGAGTAGTTATCTTGGAAGAGAAGCTATTCAAACTTGGATCTCTTTTGAACCTTGAAAGAGGAATGAAGAGATCAAGCTAGAAATGCTTTCTCATGCTGGACCAAATTGGGTTTGGATGGGTATGTGACTATAACCCTCTCAATACTTGATTTGGGAAATGCATGTGGTATAATTAGTGACCATACTTCATCTCTTCTCATGAGCAATTGACCAAGGAATTGGCTATTGATCAAGATTTGAGAGATTGAATTGCAAGAAATTGTAATTCAATCACTTAAGATTGCCAAGGAGATCAATGAGTGCATTGATTGAGGAAGAGATGAAAATGAACTTGATCCGGAGAATTGCAACATCTCCTAAGCCCAATGAACTCCCCATCTCTGATCTTACCCATTCTCTTTAATTTCTGCCATTTACTTTTATGAGCAAATCCCTCATTCCCATTTACAATTCTGCAATTTACTTTCAGTCATTTGCTTCTAGTCCTTTAATTCTAGCATTTACTTTTCTGTTATTTACATTCCCGCCATTTTATTTTCTGCAACTCTCAACCCAAATTCTGGATTCGCTCAACTAGAACATTCTTCTAATTAAAGTTGCTTGATCAATCAATCCCTGTGGGATTCGACCTCACTCTATTGTGAGTTTTTACTTGACGACAAATTTGGTACACTTGCCGAAGCGAGATTTGTTGTGAGACAAGTTTTCCATGCATCACTTACCACTGACCATCTTCCTCTTACTCTTAAAGCCACAAAGAGCTCTAAGCTGACCATCTATCTCAAGTAAACCATATTCAAGTGGAATGAGAAAGCTAAGAGATATGAATTTTACCCACTTGAATGTTGTGAAGGATGATGGTGACTTAGGTGGAGAGGTTTCCAGCAACTTTGGTAAAGTGATATCAAGCTCCACTCCCTTGAGTTCTTCCTTGACAACTTCCACCTCTTTGCAAGCTTCTTCTTCTTCTTTAATCTCCATCTCTTGATCAACCTCTTCAAAGTCTTTAGCCATGATATGCCTTGGAGGTTGTACACCCTCTTCAACATCAATTTCAAACGTCTTTGAAGGAGGTTCTATGTCTTGACTTTCCCATGGAGGTTCAGCATCTCCCAAGTCTTCAACCACTTCTTCTTCTTCTTCAATAACTCCGGCTTCCTCCACTTGTTCCAGTACAAATTCATGCTCCGTACTATCCATTGGAGTTTCTAGTATCTCCTTCATGCTACGTTCTTCATTAGATTGTCCACATGAAGCCATGGGGGTTTCTTGAGTGTCAGAACGTCGGGAAGGTAATCGATTTATTGCTTGATTCAATTGGTGAAAGGTTGCATGAAATTTTTCCACTGTTTTCTTGAGACGATCATGTGATTCTTGTTGCGCTCGGCTATCATAAGTAGGACCATAAGGCTCTTGGATTGATGGATATGGATATGGTGCATATGGAGGTGGCGATTCTTGGGAGTAATTGGGTTGGAATTGGGGTGGTTCTATGTATGGTTCATATGGCTCATAAGGTGGTTGGTATGGTGGATAAGGGTTAGGGTCATATGGTGGTGTTTAGTGGTAAGGGGCTTGTGAGTATGGTGGTCCAGAGTTGTGTTGAGGAGATGGTTCATAAGCATATGGCGGGACTTGTTGGTAACTACAAGGGGGTCCACCATAGTCATCATCTTGGTATGCATCACAGAATGGTTGTTGGTTATAGTGCATTGGAGGGGGTTGTTGCCAAGAGGGTTGATCAAATCCTTGTTGCTCCTCCCATCTTTGATTGTTCCAACCATGATGCCTGTTCTCATTGTAATCTCCTCTTCCTGCAACATAACTGTAACCAGACTCATAGCCAAAGGGGTGAGAGTTCATAGTAACAAATAAAAATTAAAAACAAAAATAAAAACAATTTTAAATTAAAAGGTTATTGAAATTTAAATTTTGAATTTGAAAAATTAAATTTTGAATTTTGAATTTTAAATTTTGAAATTTGAATTTTAAAATTTGAAATTTTGAATTTTGTAAAAGTCAACAATATAAGATAAAGTTTTGAAAAAGATTTAAATTTTGAAAAGGTTTGATTTTTAAAATTTTAAATTTAAAATTTTAAATTTGGATTTTGAATTTTGGAATATTGAAATTTGAAATTTGATTTTGAAATAAGATAAGATAAGATTTTGAAAAAGATATGATTTTTGAAAAAGATTTGAATTTTGAAATTTAAATCTAAAATAAGATAACATAAAAATTTTAAAATCAAAATCTGAAAAAAAAAATTTAAAGAAAAATTTGAAAATTCAATTAAAATAAAGAGAAAAGATATTTTTGAATTTAATGAGGAAAGAGAAAAATAATAAAATGACACCTGATGAGCGGATATTTTATACACTTTTTGGGGTTAATTTCATATAATTTTGAGTATGTTCTAGTTAGTTTTTAGTCTATTTTCATTAGATTTTAGGAAAAATTCATATTTCTGGACTTTACTATGAGTTGTGTATTTTTCTATAATTTCAGGTATTTTTCTGGCTGAAATTGAAGGAGCTGAGCAAAAATCTGATTCAGGCTAAAAAAGGACTGCTGATGCTGTTGGATTCTGACCTCCCTGCACTCAAAGTGGATTTTCTGGAGCTACATAACTCGAAATGGCATGCTTCCAATTGCGTTGGAAAGTAGACATCCAGGGCTTTCCAGCAATATATAATAGCCCATACTTTGCACAAGGATAGATGACGTAAACTGGCGTTCAACGCCAGTTCTCTGCCCAATTCTGGCGTCCAGCGCCAGAAAAGGATCAAAAGCTGGAGTTGAACGCCCAAACTGGCACAAAAACTGGCGTTCAACTCCACAAATGGCCTCTGCACGTGAATTGCTTAAATCTCAGCCCCAGCACACACCAAGTGGGCCCCAGAAGTGGATCTCTGCATCATCCATCATAGTTTACTCATTTTTTGTAAACCTAGGCTACTAGTTTAGTATTTAAACAACTTTTAGAGACTTATTTCGCATCTCATGACATTTTAGATCTAAAATTTGTACTCTTTGACGGCATGAGTCTCTAAACTCCATTGTTGGGGGTGAGGAGCTCTGCTGTGTCTCGATGAATTAATGCAAGTATTTCTGTTTTCTATTCAAACACGCTTGTTCCTATCTAAGATGTTCATTCGCGCTTAACTGTGATGAAGGTGATGATCTGTGACACTCATCACCATTCTCAACCCATGAACGTGTGCCTGACAACCACCTCCGTTCTATATCAGATTGAATGAGTATCTCTTAGATCTCTTAATCAGAATCTTCGTGGTATAAGCTAGAATTGATGGCGGCATTCATGAGAATCCGGAAAGTCTAAACCTTGTCTGTGGTATTCCGAGTAGGATTCAAGGATTGAATGACTGTGACGAGCTTCAAACTCCTGAAGGCTGGACGTTAGTGACAAACGCAAAGGAATCAAGGGATTCTATTCCAACCGGATCGAGAACCAACCAGTGATTAGCCGTGCTGTGACAGAGCGCGTGAGCGTAGTTTTCACTGGAAGGATGGAAGGTAGCCATTGACAACGGTGATCCACCAACACACAGCTTGCCATAGGAGGACGTGCGTGCGTGAACAAGAAGACAGAGGAAAGCAGAGATTCAGAAGACAAAGCATCTCCAGAACTCCAACATATTCTCCATTACTGCATAACAAGTAACCTTTAATCCATGCTCTCTTGTTTATTTGCAATTCAACTGATAAACATAATTAACTTCCTGACTAAGATTTACAAGATAACCATAGATTGCTTCAAACCAACAATCTCCGTGGGATTCGACCCTTACTCACGTGAGGTATTACTTGGACGACCCAGTGCACTTGCTGGTCAGTGGTACGAGTTGTGAAAAGTGTGATTCACAATTTGTGCACCAAGTTTTTGGCGCCGTTGCCGGGGATTGTTCGTGTTTGGACAACTAACAGTTTATTTTGTTGCTTAAATTAGAAAAAATTTCTCCTTTTTTTGTTTAGAGTCTCTTATTATTGTCGTGTTAAAATTTTAGAATCCTTATTTTCTTTTTAAAATCTTTTTCAAAAAAAAATTAATTTTTCTACTAAATTCTGTGCCAAACTTTAAGTTTGGTGTTTTCTTGTTAATTTTTCTTAAAATTTTCGAAAATTTATTTTGGTTTTCTAAAAAATTTTAAGTTTGGTGTTCGTCCTTCTTGTTCTTGTATTCTTGTGAGTCTTCAAAGTGTTCTTGAGTTTTTCTTGTGTCTTGATCTTAAAATTTTTAAGTTTGGTGTTCCTTGGTGTTTTCCCTCCAAAATTTTCAAAAATAAAGAGCATTAGATCTAAAAATTTTAATCTTGTGCTATCTTATTGTTTTTCTCTTTCCTCTTAAAAATCAAAAATATCTTTTCTCTCTATTCTAAAAAAACAATTTTTCGAAATATATTTCTAAAAATTTAGATTTTTATTTCAAAATTTAAAACTTTTTTTTTAAATCATCATATCCTTTTCAAAACTTCCTAACCACTTTCTCTCTCCTCAGTCTTTCGAAAATCTTCACTCAATTTTTATTTATTTTAATTTATTTCATTTTCGAAATAAATATATAAATAAATAAATAAAAATATTTTTTCTATTTTACATCATCTCCCTTTCTCCATCATGGACCTAAGCGGAAATGAACAGTCTAGGAGGACTCTGGGGTCATATTCTAACCCCTCTACTGCTTCATATGGGAGTAGTATCTGCATACCCTCCATTGGAGTCAGTAGCTTTGAGTTGAATCCTCAGCTCATTATCATGGTGCAGCAAAGCTGCCAGTATTCTGGTCTTCCACAGGAAGAACCTACAGAGTTTCTGGCACAATTTTTACAAATTGCTGACACAGTACATGATAAGGAAATAGATCAGGATGTCTACAGACTATTACTGTTTCCATTTGCTGTAAAAGATCAAGCTAAGAGGTGGTTAAATAACCAACCTAAGGCCAGCATAAAGACATGGAAACAGCTGACAGAAAAATTCCTGAATCAATATTTTCCTCCAAAAAGGATGACACAGCTAAGGCTGGACATCCAAGGCTTCAAGCAAGGAGATAATGAATCTCTTTATGATGCCTGGGAGAGATACAGAGAGATGCTACAAAAATGCCCCTCTGAAATGTTCTCAGAGTGGGTTCAGTTAGACATCTTCTACTATGGGCTTGCAGAAGGAGCTTAGATGTCTCTAGATTACTCAGCTGGTGGATCTATCCACATGAAAAAGACAATTGAAGAGGCTCAAGAGCTCATTGATACAGTTGCCAGGAATCAGCATCTGTATCTAAGCAGTGACCCTTCCATGAAAGAAGAGGTTAAAACAGCAACTGCTGAACTCAGTCCTGTAGAACAAGCTGCTGAGAGTTTGTACGTAACTGTGACAGTTGCCAAAGAGCTGGTAATCTGCCTCATGGTTACGCCATGCCTCAACAAGGAATCTTGGAACTTGAGTTGTTTGACGTATGGGGAATTGACTTCATGGGACCTTTCCCACCATCATACTCAAACACTTATATTCTGGTGGCAGTTGACTATGTATCAAAATGGGTTGAGGCTATTGCCACACCCACCAATGATACTAAAACAGTGCTGAAGTTCCTCCAGAAACATATCTTTAGCAGGTTTGGTGTTCCTAGAGTACTAATCAGTGATGGGGGCACTCACTTCTGCAATAAACAGCTTTACTCTGCCATGGTTCGGTATGGAATTCGCCACAAGGTGGCCACTCCATATCATCCACAAACCAATGGGCAAGTGATGCGCATAAACTTGTTATGCTACGATTTAGAAAATTGCACGATCGGCAAAATTCCTTCCGGCAAGTGCACCGGTTATCGTCAAGTAAAAACTCACAATAGAGTGAGGTCGAATCCCACAAGGATTGGTTGAGTGAGCAATTCGGATTAGAAGTGTGTTCTAGTTGAGCGGAATCAAGATTTAGATGAGAATTGCGGAATGTAAAATTGCATGAATTAAAGAGCGAGAAGCTAAATTGCTGAAATTAAAAGGGATGGGGGTGATTGCATGAATTTAATTGCAGAATGTAAAGAGAAAGTGGTAGATCAGAAATGGGGAGTTCATTGGGTGTTAGGAGATATTGAGATCTCCGAATCAAAACAACTTTTATCCCTTCCTCAACCAATGCATTCATTGAATTTTGCTTGGCAATCTTATATGATTGGATCCCAATCCCTTGGTTCACCAATTCTCTCTAAAAACAAACAAATTCCCAATCCCTTGGTTTAAATGTTCATAAGAAGAGATGATGCTCGATCACTGATTATACCACACAGTTTCATGAACCACAATTTGGTAGGATTACATGTCACAATATCCATCCAAACCCCAATCCAATTCACTGTGAGAAAGCTTCTCTAGCATGAATCCTCCATTCCTTTCCCAAGGTTCCGAAGGATTCCAATTATGGGTAGTTTCTTTCCCAAGACAACTACCCAATGGAATTAGATCGAGAAGCTTTCTAACAAAATTCAAGAGAAAAGATTGAAGAAGAAGATAAAACTATTATTGATTCATTGAATTACAATAGAGCTCCCTAACCCAATGAAAGGGGTTTAGTGAGTCATAGCTCTGAATTCAATTACAAAACTAAAAGAAAATGATCCAAAGTTCTCTGTGTAAAAAAACTTCCCCCTCAGGGGCTGGATTCCCCCTCAATCCCCCCCTATTCTCAAATGCAGAAACAAGGCCTTTAAATAGGCTCCCTAAATTACAAAATGAAAATGAAATTAAAAGCAAATTACAATCAAATGAAAATAAACTATTCTAGATGATTCTTGTGGCCTTGATTTGGTGTTGTTGATGGGCCTTGCTTGCTTGAAGGGTAGAGTGACATAATTGATCCAAAAAGGATAATGATCCATTAAACTACACTCAAACGTTGCACCCCCTTTCTTGAGTCGTCACTTTGTTCTCTTGTCAACCTTGCCAATTTGATGCCAAATATAGACTATTATACCTCGTTGGAAAGCTATGGAAGTCAGCCTTTCTAACGCAACTGGAAGCACCTCAATTGGATCTCTACAACTCGAGTTATACTCCATGGAAGGTGAAGAGGTCAGCTGGCCTGATTGCATGTTGGTACTATGCTCTTCTATGCACATTACGGGGCTGTTTTCTCCCTCAATTTTTAGTATCCACCATGCATGCCATATATGCTTGGAAAGCTCTAGATGTCTTCTTTCCAATGCATTTTGAATCCCCTCATTTGGAGTTTTGTAGCTCAAGTTATTTATGTTTGAAGAAGGCATGGTCAAGCTGTTCCATATAACACGTTTAAGCTCCAGTTTAAGCTTAAACTGGAGCTTAAACGCTGGCACTCCCTGGAGGCACAAGCTCGAGCACGTTTAAGCTTCAGTTTAAGGTTAAACTGAAGCTTAAACGTGGAAATGAGAAAGCAACCCTGGAGGAGAAAAATAGTCGAACACGTTTAAGCTCCAGTTTAAGGTTAAACTGGAGCTTAAACGTGGAATGCTCCTGGTGCCTTTCTTACTTCTGGCGTTTAACCTCCAGTTTAAGGTTAAACTGGAGGTTAAACGTGGAAATGCTCCCCTGGTGAGATTCTCACTTCTGGCGTTTAACCTCCAGTTTAAGGTTAAACTGGAGGTTAAACTTCAATTCCAGCATTATATGGCTTGGTAGTTTAAGTTCCAGTTTAAGCTTAAACTGGAACTTAAACTCCACATGTGATATTCAAGCTTCCTTTATTGATTTTGTTGCTTCCTTGCCTAGCCTCTTCTTCCCTGAAATCATCCAAACAATTGCATCAAAGTCTTGCAAAATTTCATGAGAAATCTTCCATTCATAGCATTCAAGTAATATAACTAAAAACTCATGGAATTTGCATCAAAATCTTCATGTTGAATGATTTAAGACAAGCATGACTATTTGGCCCAAATGATTACTTAAGGCTCAAGAAAATGCATAAAACAACTAAAAATAAAAGAAAAAGGCTAGTGAAACTAGCCTAAGATGCCTTGGCATCACAACACCAAACTTAATCCTTGCTTGTCCCCAAGCAAGTTCTGAATTATTGAGAAGAAAGAATGAAACAGAAAGTAAATTCATTAGCCATATCAGTAAGTAATTGACTTTGATTAATGGCGTGTTCATGCAGAAAGTTGTTGCAGCATCACTTTATTGTTTCTTAGGTAAGAATGTCACTTTTTATGTTTCCACTAAAACACTGCTATGGCCTCTTGTTATTCACATATCCTTGGCAAGTTTCTTTTCTTTGTTTTTCTTTTTCTTTGAGCTTATTTGCTCCTTGTTGCTCAGTGTCATGTGTTGCATAAGCCTTTGGCATTTTCTTTTTCTTATTAGTGCACTACACATATCCACTACAGGCATTTTAGTTCACATTTCTTCTTGAGACATTGGTGCCCAGCACCTCTTTGTGTGACTAAATGTTTTGTATTTAGGTTGCTCTTGATAATGGACTTTTGGTTGATAATCCCGGGTTAGTTAACCCAAGTTACCAAGTGTTGAAACACTCCTCAGAACCTATTCATCCAAGCATATCCTTAATACATAAACACCACAGGCATTTGTCTCAGAAGTTCAAACCATTGGTGCCTAGCTTATTTTCTCAATTTTTTGCTTTTTGGTTGCCCTTTTTCAGTGGCTTTTTCTTCTTCTTCTTCTTTCTTTTTCATGGCCAAAGACATTTATTCATCAAGATCCATAGACAGCATCCTAATTTCCACTAAAAGTGACAATTCTAACTTTATTTCTTAGTGAGCTGACTATTCAATCAAACATGCATACCACCACTTAATCTTATTTGATTTCTTACTAAATGGAATTGAGTTACTTTTGTTCAAACTTTTCTTTTATTTTTGGAAACAGAACAAGCATGGCAAGCATACATTTAAGCAAGTGAAGTTTATCCAGACACTTAGACTATCACTTATTTGGAAATTAAACAAACAGACAAACAAAAACTGCAATGACTCAAACTTAAAGCAGGGGTGCATGCAAACTTCCAATATCAGCAATTCAAAGTACAAGCAATTAAGTGACAATACAACCTTTTAGCATCTTCTTTGTTGTTCATCTTTGATGATGATGTATATTCCTTCCATGAGATTGATTGTCTTCCTGCAAAGCTATTAGAAGTTGCTTGTTCCCCAAGCACTTTGAGAATTGGTTAGCATGCATGTATGTTTGTAGGCCTCTGAACTTAGATTGGTGTGTGAACACCAAACTTAGTTCCTTGCCATATGCAGCAATTTGGATCATATGCAGAAAACCTCATGTGCTTTTATTAAGAAAATAACTATGAACTAGAAAAAGAAACTATGAACTAGAAATTAAACTATTGTTTAAGTAGTTTCCCTGATTGGTTGGAGCTAGTGACTAGTCATGCTGAGGTAGAAATGTGCTTTTAATGAAGTTTTTGGTGGAACACCAAACTTAGAATCTCACATTCACCCTTGAATTGTTTTGGTGTGCAACACCAAACTTAGCTCCTTGCAATACAGATAAATCTACTTAACTCTTTTATTGAAATAACTAGAAAAGAAAAACTACCTTTGGTTGGGTTGCCTCCCAACAAGCGCTTCTTTAACGTCATTAGCTTGACATGCTGTTCCTGACTTTCTTCCTCTTCCTCCAGTTTGTTAAGAGGAATGACTTCAAGTGGATAAAGGAGCTAGTTAGTGCCCCTTGTTGTGAATGCTTCTTTCCAGCAAGCTTTCCCTTGTGATTGGCTTGAGTGAACTTGCTTGTTGGCTCAGGAGTTGGATTGTTCTTCGACCTTCTCTTCTTCATGGATATGGTCCTTTGTTTCTCGGTCACAATCCTCATTTTGGTGCTTGTTTCTACTGCCTTCACATCCTTGATCTCAGAACTTGGTTGTTGTTGGACAGTTGGAGTATCCTGTTCATCAAAAGCTTCCTGAATTTGTGGTTCAATGAACCCTTCCTCTTTGCAACTCTCTGTGTCATTGGAGTGTGATCTCCCTTGATTGACTTTCTCCCTTTCTTGTTCTTCTGATTCCTCCCTTGGGTTTGCCATGGTATCACTAGAAGAATTGTGGGTAGGGATTTGCTTTGATAGATATCCAATTTGTGCTTCTAGCTTTTGAATAGCAGCACCTTGATTTTGTAAGTTGGATATCACTTCTTCCTTAAAGCTTTTCAAATCGGCCACATCTCTGCCCATAGTTGCAATCATTCCTTCTATCCTGTTTAATTGATCTTGAAATTGTTGGTTCGGATTGGGTTGATGAGGTTGATTATCTTGGCTGTGATATGGTGGCTGGGAGTATGTGTTTTGTGTGGGCTGATAGAGTCTTTGGTTGGAGTGTTGGTAGTGGTATAACTCTTGTGTGTAGTGGAATGAGTCTTGTGGATAGTGAAATGAATTGTATGAATTTGAGAAGGAATTTTGTGCTGAGAAATGCTCAAGTGATGAAGAATTTGGATATGTAAAACTAGGAGGTGAGGTTGGATAATTCAGAGGTGATGGCTCTTGATGAATGGGGTGTGAATAAGTGAAATCTCTTTGGTTTTGATCTTCCCAGCCACAACTTGAGTAGTGATCAAATTCACCAAAACATGGACCATTTTGTGGCTCTGGGAAGTACCCCGTTTCCTGTTCCTGATACTCCCACCCACCATGAGCATAATAACATGAATCATTCTGTGGTGGTGGAGAGTTTCTCATGAATTTTGATTGACCAAAAGATGATGGATACTCCTTTCTTTTTTGCAATGTGCTCAGTCTCAAACAATACTCATCCAAAGATAGTGGAAATTCCATAGTGAGGCAATATCACAAACAGCTAGTGGTTAGTATGCTAACAAGTGAATAAGCAAAGAAAACAAATTAAAATTTGCAGAAATTAGCAGTAATAAACTGAAACAAAAACTATTAACAAAAGAAAAGAAAAATTGCTCAATCTAGTTAACTTCCAATTGGAGAATTGTCAATCGAAAACCAATCCCCGGCAACGGCGCCATAAACTTGATGCGCATAAACTTGTTATGCTACGATTTAGGAAATTGCACGATCGGCAAAATTCCTTCCGGCAAGTGCACCGGTTATCGTCAAGTAAAAACTCACAATAGAGTGAGGTCGAATCCCACAAGGATTGGTTGAGTGAGCAATTCGGATTAGAAGTGTGTTCTAGTTGAGCGGAATCAAGATTTAGATGAGAATTGCGGAATGTAAAATTACATGAATTAAAGAGCGAGAAGCTAAATTGCTGAAATTAAAAGGGATGGGGGTGATTGCATGAATTTAATTGCAGAATGTAAAGAGAAAGTGGTAGATCAGAAATGGGGAGTTCATTGGGTGTTAGGAGATATTGAGATCTCCGAATCAAAACAACTTTTATCCCTTCCTCAACCAATGCATTCATTGAATTTTGCTTGGCAATCTTATATGATTGGATCCCAATCCCTTGGCTCACCAATTCTCTCTAAAAACAAACAAATTCCCAATCCCTTGGTTTAAATGTTCATAAGAAGAGATGATGCTCGATCACTGATTATACCACACAGTTTCATGAACCACAATTTGGTAGGATTACATGTCACAATATCCATCCAAACCCCAATCCAATTCACTGTGAGAAAGCTTCTCTAGCATGAATCCTCCATTCCTTTCCCAAGGTTCCGAAGGATTCCAATTATGGGTAGTTTCTTTCCCAAGACAACTACCCAATGGAATTAGATCGAGAAGCTTTCTAACAAAATTCAAGAGAAAAGATTGAAGAAGAAGATAAAACTATTATTGATTCATTGAATTACAATAGAGCTCCCTAACCCAATGAAAGGGGTTTAGTGAGTCATAGCTCTGAATTCAATTACAAAACTAAAAGAAAATGATCCAAAGTTCTCTGTGTAAAAAAACTTCCCCCTCAGGGGCTGGATTCCCCCTCAATCCCCCCTATTCTCAAATGCAGAAACTAAGGCCTTTAAATAGGCTCCCTAAATTACAAAATGAAAATGAAATTAAAAGCAAATTACAATCAAATGAAAATAAACTATTCTAGATGATTCTTGTGGCCTTGATTTGGTGTTGTTGATGGGCCTTGCTTGCTTGAAGGGTAGAGTGACATAATTGATCCAAAAAGGATAATGATCCATTAAACTACACTCAAACGTTGCACCCCCTTTCTTGAGTCGTCACTTTGTTCTCTTGTCAACCTTGCCAATTTGATGCCAAATATAGACTATTATACCTCGTTGGAAAGCTATGGATGTCAGCCTTTCTAACGCAACTGGAAGCACCTCAATTGGATCTCTACAACTCGAGTTATACTCCATGGAAGGTGAAGAGGTCAGCTGGCCTGATTGCATGTTGGTACTATGCTCTTCTATGCACATTACGGGGCTGTTTTCTCCCTCAATTTTTAGTATCCACCATGCATGCCATATATGCTTGGAAAGCTCTAGATGTCTTCTTTCCAATGCATTTTGAATCACCTCATTTGGAGTTTTGTAACTCAAGTTATTTATGTTTGAAGAAGGCATGGTCAAGCTGTTCCATATAACACGTTTAAGCTCCAGTTTAAGCTTAAACTGGAGCTTAAACGCTGGCACTCCCTGGAGGCACAAGCTCGAGCACGTTTAAGCTTCAGTTTAAGGTTAAACTGAAGCTTAAACGTGGAAATGAGAAAGCAACCCTGGAGGAGAAAAATAGTCGAACACGTTTAAGCTCCAGTTTAAGGTTAAACTAGAGCTTAAACGTGGAATGCTCCTGGTGCCTTTCTTACTTCTGGCGTTTAACCTCCAGTTTAAGGTTAAACTGGAGGTTAAACGTGGAAATGCTCCCCTGGTGAGATTCTCACTTCTGGCGTTTAACCTCCAGTTTAAGGTTAAACTGGAGGTTAAACTTCAATTCCAGCATTATATGGCTTGGTAGTTTAAGTTCCAGTTTAAGCTTAAACTGGAACTTAAACTCCACATGTGATATTCAAGCTTCCTTTATTGATTTTGTTGCTTCCTTGCCTAGCCTCTTCTTCCCTGAAATCATCCAAACAATTGCATCAAAGTCTTGCAAAATTTCATGAGAAATCTTCCATTCATAGCATTCAAGTAATATAACTAAAAACTCATGGAATTTGCATCAAAATCTTCATGTTGAATGATTTAAGACAAGCATGACTATTTGGCCCAAATGATTACTTAAGGCTCAAGAAAATGCATAAAACAACTAAAAATAAAAGAAAAAGGCTAGTGAAACTAGCCTAAGATGCCTTGGCATCAGCAAGCTGAAGTCTCTAATAGAGAATTAAAGAGAATCCTGGAACGGACAGTAAATACCCGTAGAAAGGATTGGGCACGGAGCTTGGATGATGCTCTATGGGCTTACAGGACAGCATTCAAGACCCCTATAGGGACCTCTCCATACCAACTCGTGTATGGTAAGGCATGTCACCTGCCCGTGGAACTGGAGCATAGGGTCTACTGGGCAACCAGATTCCTAAACTTTGATACCAAACTAGCAGGAGAAAAACGATTGCTCCAGCTAAATGAGCTAGAGGAATTCAGATTCACAGCTTTCGAAAATGCCAAGCTTTATAAAGAAAAATAAAAAAAGTGGCATGACAAAAAGCTGTCATCTAGAATCTTTGAACCAGGACAGAAGGTTCTATTGTTTAACTCTAGACTCAGGCTATTCCCCGGGAAACTGAAATCCCGGTGGAGGGGACCATACGTGATTACAAGTGTATCACCATATGGTTATGTGGAGCTTCAAGATATTGATTCTGATAAGAAGTTCATTGTCAATGGACAGAGAATCAAGCATTATCTTGAAGGCAACATTGAGCAAGAATGCTCAAGGCTGAAGCTAGATTAAAAGCTCAGCAAGGTCCAGCTAAAGACAATAAAGAAGCGCTTGCTGGGAGGCAACCCAGCCATGGGGCAACAATCCTCTAAGCATTTTGCCCTAATTTTATTTTTATTTTTATTTTTATTTTTATTTGTTTATATAAATTTCACTGACACTAAGGTGAGGAATCATTTACAGAAGACCTCGGCACAGAAAACAGAGAAAAAGAGCTCACTGGCAAGAAAACGCCAGTAAAAGTGTATTTTGGGCGTTCAACGCCCAAAATGGGCATTCACTGGGCGTTGAACGCCAGTAATTGTAGCAATCTGGGCGTTCAACGCCAGAAATGGGCACCCACTGGGCGTTGAATGCCAGTAATGGCAGCAGCTGGGCGTTGAACACCCAGGAGAGCAGCATTTGGGCGCTGAACGCCCAAAACAGGCAGTGTTTGGGCGTTCAAACGCCAGGAAGGCAGGGAGGAGCCAAATTCATTTTTTTCCACACATTTTTCCATTCTAATTTCAAATTTTATGTTTCAATGCATGATTTTACATAAACATGTCAAGAACCCTGATTTCTAAATTCCATAATTTCTAAAAACCCTACCACAAAAAAATATCAAATGTATTTTAATCCATAAGCACCAGGCATCTTTGCAAATTCAATCCAACTCTTTTCAAAAATTTTTTTACAAATCTATCTTTTTTAAACTCATCAATATCTTTTTCAAAACCTCCACTTTATCTTTTTCAAAAATTAAATCTATCTTTCTCAAAAATCTTTCATATCCTCTCAATTTTAAACTATATCCTCTCTTATCATATCTTCTATCTTATCTTTTCCAAATAAATCTTTTTATCATATCTTTATCTTTTTTTCGAAAACCCACCCTCCCCCCCTTATAAATTTGAGTTCGGCCTCCCTCCTCTCCCATCAACAATTGCACCTAGCTCTCCTTCTATCCCTCTCCTTTCTTTTCTTTTGCTTGAGGACAAGCAAACCTCTAAGTTTGGTGTGTTTATCCGCGATCACTAAGATCATGGCCCCCAAAGGAAAACAACCCACTCCAAGAGGCAAGAAAGAGAGCGTTCCAAAACCACTTTGGAATCAAGGGAAGTTCTTATCTAAAGAACATTCGGACCATTATAACAAAATAATGGGTCTGAGATCAGTGATCCCGGAAGTTAGATTCGATCTGAAAGAAGATGAATACCCGGAGATCCAGGAGCAAATTCGAATTAGGAGCTGGGAAGTCCTAGCTAATCCTAAAACAAAAGTAGGAAGGAACATGGTCCAGGAGTTCTATGCTAATATGTGGCAAACTGACAAGCAGAAACTATCTGGGACTGCTCTCTATGACTATCGGACCGTGGTCAGAGGAAAGATTGTTCATACCCACCCTAACAGGATCAGGGAGATCTTAAAGCTACCTCAGCTGAAGGATGATCCAGACTCCTTCAACAGGAGGATGATGAGAGCAGACAAGGGCCTGGATAAGATTCTAGAGGACATATGTATCCCTGGAGCCAGGTGGACCACCAACACAAAGGGTGTCCCAAATCAACTCAAGAGAGAGGATCTCAAACCAGTCGCCAGAGGATGGCTAGACTTCATTGGGCATTCTCTGTTGCCTACTAGCAACCGTTCTGAAGTCACAGTTAAAAGAGCAGTGATGATCCATTGCATCATGATGGGAAAGGAAGTGGAGGTTCATCAGCTGATTTCAGCTGAACTCTACAAAATTGCTAACAAAAATTCTAAAGAGGCCAGGTTGGCTTATCCAAGCGTGATTTCTCTGCTCTGCAAGGACGCTGGAGTAAGGATGGGAATAACTGAGTATATCTCAGTTGAGAAGCCAATCACCAAAGCATCAATGGAAAAACAACAAGCACAGGATGATCCCATCAAGAAGAGAGCACAGGAATTGCTCCCAGAGATCCCTCAATCTGAATACTAGGAGTATCTTGAGACGTCTGTTACCAAGATACGGGAAGCTATGGAGCAAATAATAAAAGAACAGAAGGAACACAGTCAAATGCTGACCTATATGTTTAAAGAACAAGAGGAGCAAGGGCGTGACTTAAGGGAATTGAAGCGCCAAAAGTCTTCTCTTGCAGGACCAAGCACCCCAAGGATCAGAGGAACCCCCGTTCCCCCAGAATAAAGGTTGTTAATTTCCAATTTCTGCCTTAACTCTGTGACAGTGTCCTTATAGAAGTTTACCTTAGGAGTCATATAGTAGTAATTAGTATCTAATTTGATTTTATCTCCAATTAAGCTATAGTTTATTTTTCTCATCATCAGCAAACATGAATAAAGTAGTAGATCTTTTGAATAAGAGGCAATAAAATTTCTAGTTTTAATAAGAGAAATTCTAATTAGTTAAATGTGGTGGCAAGGCTTTCTGTCTTCTGAATGAATGCTTGAACAGTGCATATGTCTTTTGAATTTGTTGTTTAAGACTGTTAAATATGTTGGCTCTTGAAAGAATGATGAACATGAGACATGTTATTGATAATCTGAAAAATCATAAAAATGATTCTTGAAGCAAGAAAAAGCAGCAAAGAACAAAGCTTGCAGAAATATATATATATATATATATATATATATATATATATATATATATATATATATATATATATATATATGTATGTATATTAAAATAGGTGAAAAAAAAATAGAAAGAAAAAGAAAAAGCAAGCAGAAAAAGCCAAAAGCTCTTAAAACCAAGAGGCAAGAGCAAAAAGCCAATAACCCTTAAAACCAAAAGGCAAGGGCAAATAAAAATGATCCCAAGTCTTTAAGCATCAGTGGATAGGAGGGCCTAAAGGAATAAAATCCTGGTCTAAGCGGCTAAACCAAGCTGTCCCTAACCATGTGCTTGTGGCGTGAAGGTGTCAAGTGAAAACTTGAGACTGAGCGGTTAAAGTCAAGGTCCAAGGCAAAAAGAAGAGTGTGCTTAAGAACTCTGGACACCTCTAATTGGGGACTTTAGCAAAGCTGAGTCACAATCTAAAAGGTTCACCCAATTATGTGTCTGTGGCATTTATGTATCCGGTGGTAATACTGGAAAACAAAGTGCTTAGGGCCACGGCCAAGACTCATAAAATAGTTGTGTTCAAGAATCATCACACTGAAATAGGAGAATCAATAACACTATCTGAATTCTAAGTTCCTATAGATGCCAATCACTCTGAGCTTCAATGGATAAAGTGAGATGCCAAAACTGTTCAGAAGCAAAAAGCTACTAGTCCCGCTCATCTAATTAGAATCTGAGCTTCACTCAAAAAAACTCTGAGATATTATTGCTTCTCAACCTATTAGTCTTCTATTTTATTTGTCTAGTTGCTTGAGGACAAGCAACAGTTTAAGTTTGGTGTTGTGATGAGCGGATATTTTATACGCTTTTTAGGGTTAATTTCATATAGTTTTGAGTATGTTCTAGTTAGTTTTTAGTCTATTTTCATTAGTTTTTAGGAAAAATTCATATTTCTGGACTTTAATATGAGTTGTGTGTTTTTCTGTAATTTCAAGTATTTTTCTGGCTGAAATTGAAGGAGCTGAGCAAAAATCTGATTCAGGCTAAAAAAGGACTGCTGATGCTATTGGATTCTGACCTCCCTGCACTCAAAGTGGATTTTCTGGAGCTACAGAACTCGAAATGGCATGCTTCCAATTGCGTTGGAAAGTAGACATCTAGGGCTTTCCAGAAATATATAATAGTCCATACTTTGCACAAGGATAGACGACGTAAATTGGCGTTCAACGCCAGTTCTCTGCCCAATTCTGGCGTCCAGCGCCAGAAAAGGATCAAAAGCTGGAGTTGAACGCCCAAACTGGCACAAAAACTGGCGTTCAACTCCACAAATGGCCTCTGCACGTGAATTGCTTAAATCTCAGCCCCAGCACACACCAAGTGGGCCCCAGAAGTGGATCTCTGCATCATCCATCATAGTTTACTCATTTTTTGTAAACCTAGGCTACTAGTTTAGTATTTAAACAACTTTTAGAGACTTATTTCGCATCTCATGACATTTTAGATCTAAACTTTGTACTCTTTGATGGCATGAGTCTCTAAACTCCATTGTTGGGGGTGAAGAGCTCTCCTGTGTCTCGATGAATTAATGCAAGTATTTCTGTTTTCTATTCAAACACGCTTGTTCCTATCTAAGATGTTCATTCGCGCTTAACTGTGATGAAGGTGATGATCTGTGACACTCATTACCATTCTCAACCCATGAACGTGTGCCTGACAACCACCTCCGTTCTATATCAGATTGACTGAGTATCTCTTAGATCTCTTAATCAGAATCTTCGTGGTATAAGCTAGAATTGATGGCGGCATTCATGAGAATCCGGAAAGTCTAAACCTTGTCTGTGGTATTCCGAGTAGGATTCAAGGATTGAATGACTGTGACGAGCTTCAAACTCCTGAAGGCTGGGCGTTAATGACAAACGCAAAGGAATCAAGGGATTCTATTCCAACCGGATCGAGAACCAACCAGTGATTAGCCGTGCTGTGACAGAGCGCGTGAGCGTAGTTTTCACTGGAAGGATGGAAGGTAGCCATTGACAACGGTGATCCACCAACACACAGCTTGCCATAGGAGGACGTGCGTGCGTGAACAAGAAGACAAAGGAAAGCAGAGATTCAGAAGACAAAGCATCTCCAGAACTCCAACATATTCTCCATTACTGCATAACAAGTAACCTTTAATCCATGCTCTCTTGTTTATTTGCAATTCAACTGATAAACATAATTAACTTCCTGACTAAGATTTACAAGATAACCATAGATTGCTTCAAACCAACAATCTCCGTGGGATTCGACCCTTACTCACGTGAGGTATTACTTGGACGACCCAGTGCACTTGCTGGTCAGTGGTACGAGTTGTGAAAAGTGTGATTCACAATTTGTGCACCAACACCAAGCTTAAAATTTTTAGATCAAAACGAAGAAAACAACTAAGAACAACTTGAAAGTTAAGATAAACACAAAGAACAAATTTTTGAAAAAAATTTTAATAACTAAATAAAAACCAATAACCTCTTAATTTATGAAAAAGCAAAAATAAAAGAAAAAATAAAAACAAATAAACAAGTAAAAAGCAAATATTTACAATAACCAATAATAAGGCACACGTTTGTAATTCCCCGGCAACGACGCTATTTTGACGAATGGTTTTTCTATCGGTAAAGAAATTCACAAATATATTATCGCGTTGTACGTATAGCTTCTAAACCAACAGAAAATCCTTTCGTACAAACATTTGGTTGTCACAAGTAACAAACCCCTTTAAAATTTATAACCGAAGTATTCAAACCTCGGGTCTTCTTCTCAAGGAATTGCAGGGAGGTGTTCTTATTATTGGTTATGAAAAAGTGTGTTTTGGGGTTTTTGATTAAAGTAAGAATAGCAATGGCAGAGGAAATAAAATAATAACAATAAAAAGCCTTGATTAGGAGAGATTAATCGGAAGTTCTATCCTTGTTGGATTTTTCTCAAGATCAATTGATAATTGAAGGTTACTTCTACTTAGTTATCCTTTACCAAGCAAAGTAAAAGAAAGTCAAGTAAGTTGGAAGTCTACTTCTATTCACAAGTTCTAATCCTCTCCCTTGGGAAGGATTAGCATTAGTGACTAGAGAGCCAGCCAACAATAAACCCAATTACAATTTAACTCTTGAATAATTCAACTCAAGAGTCTCCAAATATCAATCAACTCCAAAATCAAGTTAGGATCTAACTTAGAACATCAATTAATAACAAACAATAGAAGAAGTGATAAATCTGAAATACTTCAATTGCATTAATAAAAGAAAATCAATCTAAACATAAAAGAGTTCATAAACTAAATTGATAAAATAAATAAAAAGGAACATTGAACCTGATAAAAAGAAACAATCCTGAAAGTAAGAGAAATCCTAATCCTAAATCCTAAGAGAGAAGAGAGAACCTCTCTCTCTCTAAAACTACATCTACTCCTAAAATTATGAATGAATGTTGTATGTATTTTTGTCTCATGAATGGATGCATTCTCCTACTTTATAGCCTCTAATATATGTTTTCTGAGCCGAGAACTGGGTCAGAAACAGCCCAAAATTCGCTGGTTGCGAATTCAAACACGCTGATTTTTCGTCACTGCGACGCGTCCGCGTAGAGCGCGCGTTCGCGTCATCTAGCTTCAGGGAAACTATGGCATATTATATATCAAATTGAAGCCCTGGACGTTAGCTTTCCAACGTAACTAAAACCGCGTCGTTTGGACTTCTGTAGCTAAAGTTATAGCCGTTTGAGTGTGAAGAGGTCAGGCTGGACAGCTTAGCAATTTCTCCAACTTCTTGTATTCCTTCCACTTTTGCATGCTTCCTTTCCATCCTCTGAGCCATTCCTACCCTGTAATCTCTGAAATCACTTAACACACATATCAAGGCGTCTAATGGTAATAAGAGAGGATTAGACATGGGGAACTTAAGGCCAAAGAAGCATGTTTTCAATCAAAGTACATAATTAGGAAGGCAAATGTAAAACCATGCAAATAGTATGAATAAGTGGGTAAAGAGTTAATAAAAACCACTCAATTGAGCACAAGATAAACCATAAAATAGTGGTTTATCAGGCATTCAGAGTATCAACCTCCAAGATTCCTCTCTTCTGAGTTACCCCATTATTCACAGGATTCCTCTCAGAAGTATACATGAATTGGTTGTTTGCAACCATGTCAATGAGTTCCTGTGCCTCTTCAGGTGTTTTCTTCAAGTGGAGTGAACCCCCAGCAGAGTGGTCCAATGCCATCTTGGACATCTCAGAAAGGCCATCATAGAAGATATCTAGCATGGTCCAGTCTGAAATCATGGTAGGAGGGCACTTTTTGATTAGTTGCTTGTACCTCTTCTAGGCTTCATAGAGGGATCCACCCTCTTTCTGTCTGAAGATTTGAACTTCCACCCTAAGCTTGCTCAGCTTCTGAGGTGGAAAGAACTTGGTCAAGAATGCATTGACCACCTTCTCCCAAGAGTCTAGGCTTTTCTTAGGCTGAGAATCTAACCATAATCTAGCTTTGTCCCTTACAACAAAGGGGAAAAGCATAAGCTTGTAAATCTCTAGATTCACTCTATTAGTCTTGACAATATCACAGATCTGCAAGAAGTTAAAGATGAATTTTTTGGGATCTTCCTGTGAAACTCCATGAAACTGGTAGTTCTGTTGAACTAGAGTGACCAGTTGAGGTTTTAGCTCAAAGTTATTTGCACTAATGGCAGGTATAGAGATGCTCCCTGCATAGAAGTCAGAAATTGATGCAGTAAAGTCACCTAGGACTTTCCTTGCGTCTCTTTTGTCATTAGGGTTGGCTGCCATGTTTATATTCTCAGCTTCTTGTTCGAAAAGCTCGGTGAGGTTTCCTCCAGAGTGCTGTTCTCTAGCTTGTTGTAGCCATCTCCTTAGAGTCCTCTCAGGTTCAGGATCAGGATCAAAAAGAGGTTCTTTATCCCTGTTCCTGCTTATAAACAAAAAGAAAGAATGCAAGAAGAGAAAGAATGGGAATTTCTTTATCAGAGTACAGAGAACTCTCTATGAGATATCTGAAGAAGAAGAAGAAGAATGAATGTAGAAGATGAGATGGAATTCGAATAGAGAGGGGAAGGAATTCGAAAATCAGGAGTAAGGAAGTTAAAATATTTTTATTTTTATTTTATTTATTTATTTAATTTCGAATTAAGAAAGAAGAATAAAAGAAAATTAAAAGCTTGGACAACTAATTAACTAAAAGGATTTGAAGAATTGAAAGGTGATTTTTGAAAATGAAGGAAAGAAAAAGTCAAACAAAGATTTTGAAATTCAAATTTAAAAGAAAGTAAATATTCAAAAGTTAGGAGTTTTAATTTTAAAAGAGAGATAAGATAAGTAAGTTTTAAAATTTTACAAAGAAAGATAAGATAAAGATTTAAAAATATTAAGAAAGATAAGATTTAAAAATTTAAAGATTTTGAAAATCAAATTTTAAAAGATAATAAAGATTTAAAAAGACAAGAAATTAAAATTTAAAATTTTAAAAGAAGATAAGAAAGGAAGGATTTAAAGTAAAAAGATATGATAAAGATTTGAAAAAAATTTGGAAAGATAATATTTGAAATTTGAATTTTGAAAAAGATTTGATTTTGAAATTTGAAACTTGGATTTTAAATTTTGAAATTGAATTTTAAAATTTGAATTTAAAATAAGATAAGATAGAATTTTTGAAATTTAAAAGAAAGATAAGAAAGATAAGATAAAGATTTGAAAAAGATTTGGAAAGATAAGATTTGAAATTTATAATTTAATCTTTACTAACAAGAAAACACCAACTTAAAATTTTTAAATCAAGATAAAAAAAAGATAGTAAAGATTTCAAAAATCTGAATAAAGGGAAAATAATTATAATTTTTTTTGAACTTTTTGAATTTTAAAGAAAAAAAGAAAAAAAACAACTAAGAGATACCAAACTTAAAAATTTAAGATCAAAGACACCAATCTTTCGAAAATTAAAAGAAAAACAACTAAAAGACACCAAACTTAAATTTTTTAAAATTAAACAAAAAAAATTACCAAGAACAATTCGAATATCAAAATGAACACTCAAGAACAATTTAGAAAATTTAAAGAAAAAGATGAAAACAGATGGGACACCAAACTTAAAGATTGACACAAGACTCAAACAAAAGATAAGAAAAAGTTGAATAAAGATCAAGAGTTTTTGAAAAGTTTTTGAAAAAGCAAATAGGAAAGACAATTGAAAGAGCAATAAAACCTTATAAAGTACCTAATCTAAGTAACAAGATAGTCCGGTAGTTTGTCAATCTTGAACAATCCTCAACAACGGCGCCAAAAACTTGGTATGCAAAATCGAACTCCGCAAGTTTCGCACAGATGAACCGGAAAGTGCACTGGGTCGTCCAAGTAATACCTCAGGTGAGTGAGGGTTGAATCCCACGGAGATTGTCGGATTGAGCAAGCAATGGCTATCTTGTAGATCTTAGTCAGGCGATTAGAAAAGCTGGTTGTGTGTTTGAAAGCATAAAGGAAATAGTAAAGAACGAAATACCTGATTGATGTGAAAACAATGATAGAGATATAGTTAAGGCTTCGGAGATGCGTATTCTTTCCAGATTAACTTTTCTTACTGTCTACTTCAATAACGAATGATTCATTCAATGACAGCCGTAATTGAATAACTCATGTAGCATCCTCATCAAGTTAGCCTCTTCTGAACCATAGCAATCCACCATTTCCGAGCAACTCATATCCTTTCATCAAGTTAACTCATGGGTTCCCACTATAGACGAAGGTGAAGACCTAAGCAATCCACTCCCCTTCGCGATCCTACTCAAAATGCTACAGACAAGGTCGGTCTTTCGGATCAGGAAATGTTGCTTCTCAGACTCTTGCCTTAATGCCACAGAGACCTCAACAACCCACGGTTAACAGGATTTTATGTCACTTATCCAAAGTCGCCCAGGCACTCTCTTGGAATTCGTAGTGCAGTCTCTAACTGTGGTTTAATGCTACCCGGGTCAGGACTCATATGGAACCCATGTAGAACAAAGATGAATGTCACGGTTCACCCTCAATTCATGAGATGAAGAATGAAAATGCACAAGAGAATGGAATCAAATGCGTATTGAAATAGAAATAAAAATATTATTAATCCATGAGAATCAGCAGAGCTCCTAACCCTAACTTAGGAGGTTTAGTAGCTCATAGCTTATAGAAAGTAATGTCAATTCGAAAGTGGAGGAAGAAGATAAGGCAGAAGATCCTAAACAAGGGTGATCTTCTCCTATATATAATAACCTAATAACTAAAAAGTACAAAATTATGATAGACTAGACTCGAGGTGCGAGAATCCACTCTTGGGCCCACTTTGGTTGAGTATTTAGGCTGAGCTTGGCGTCCAACTTGAGGAATGGGCGTTGAACGCCCATTGGGGGGTGATTGGTGCTGCCTTGTGCCTCTTGGTGGTGTTGAAGGCTAGGAATGGGGTGGAATATGGCGTTCAACACTGTCTTAGGTTCCCTTGGGTCGTTGAAAGCCAGAAAGGGGGTAACTCCTTGGCGTTCAATGCCAGAAATGCCTGTTTGAGTGCATGGAGTTCAGAATCTGACAGCATCTACTACAGTTTCATTGCCTCTAAATTGGACTTTGCCAAAACTCCTCAATTTCAGCCAGAATTTACCTGAAATCATCTGAAAACATAACTCAAAGTAGAATAAAAAAATATGAATTTATCACTAAAACCTATGAAATAATAATGAAACTTAAACAAAACATAACTAAAACATTATGAAAATGATGCCAAAAAGCGTATAAAATATCCGCTCATCATACGCGGGCTGGCAAAACTCCCAAGCTTCCAATCTTTATGATTCATCATTTTTGCCTGCTATCTTCTCCACTTTTCCATATGATTCTTACCCTATATATCCTGAAACACTTGAATAGACATGTCAAGGCACCAAATGGAATGAATAAGTGAAATAAATCAATCACTTAAAGTCTCAAAAAATATGTTTTTAATCACTAAGCACAATTAGGAGAAATTCACAAAACCATGCTATATCAATGAATAAATGTAAGATAAGTTGATAAAATCTACTCAATTCAATACAAGATAAACTATAAAATTATAGTTTATCATGCTTCTGCGTTTGCGTACAGTGGCCACATACGCGGGCTTGAAACAAAAACAGGGTCGTGTACGCGAGTGTATTAAGACTCCAAAACCAAAATACTTCAACAAAATCTTTAGAACTTAACTATTTACATCCTATATAAATAAACTTTTAGAAGACAACCAAAAATGAACAAAATGAACTAGATACAAGAAAGAAAATTGGAAGATCATATCATGGTGGGGTGTCTCCCATCGAGCACTTTTCTTTAACATCCTTAAGTTGGACTGGCATGAACTTATGAACTTTCCTTAAGTGCATCCATGAGAAGATACACCTCCAACTCCTTCTATGATTTATAGCCATGATAACGCTTCACCCGATGACCATTCACTTTGAAAGTGGTTCCACTTTGAGGATGAAGGAGCTCCATTACGCCATATGGCTTCACTTCCTTAACCTTATAAGGTCATTCCATCTTGAACAAAGCTTGCCCGGCATGAGACGGAGTCTTGAATTGTAGAAGAGAACCTCATCACCTTCTTGAAAGTCTTTCTTACGGATACGATGATCATGGAATGCCTTAGTCGTTTCCTTATATATCCTTGCATTTTCATATGATTTGATCCTAAGGCATTCTAGTTCTTCTACTTGTATCTTTCTTGCAATACCAGCTTGTGTAAAGTCCATGTTGCACTACTTAACTGCCCAATATGCTTTGTGCTCTATCTCAACCGGGAGGTGGCATGCCTTACCATAGATGATCCGAAAGGGATTCATCCCTAAAGGGGGTCTTATATGCCGTCCGGTAAGCCCAGAAGTCATCACCCAACCGAGAACTCCAATCTTTACAATGTGGGTTCACCACTTTTTTCAAAAATTCTCTTGATCTCTCGATCGGATACCTCAGCCTAAAAATTGGTTTGAGGGTGATAAGTAGTGGCAACTTTGTGCATCACACCATATCTCTTCAGCAATGCTTCTATTTTTTTGTTGAAAAAATGAGTTCTGTGGTCGCTCATGATTGCTCGTGGTGACCCATATCGCAAACAATATTATTTCTTATGAAAGAAACAACCGTGTTAGCATCGTTAACACGGGTTGGAATCGCTTCTACCCACTTTGACACATAGTCAACAGCTAAAAGGATGTAAAGAAACCCATTTGAACTAGAAAAATGTCCCATAAAGTCAATGCTACATACATCAAAGATTTCACAAAAATGCATGGGTTGCTGAGGCATCTCATCCCTTTGGGAGACATTTCCATATCTCTGACATTGGTGACAAATAAGACAATATTGGTTTGCAACTCTAAATAACATCGGCCACCAAAATCCATAATCTAACACTTTTTTTAGCAGTCCTTTGGGGGCCAAAATGGCCTCCGCTCTCAGATGAGTGACAAAACTCAAGTATAGATTGAAATTTCGATTCCGGAACACACCTACGGATTACTTGGTCTGCCCCACTGGTGCACGAAATTGTGATCTCAGGCAACGGCGCCAAAAACTCTGTGCGCACGTCTTAATAAAATCGTTTTTCATTCACAACTTCGATACAACTAACCAGCAAGTGCACTGGGTCGTCCAAGTAATAAACCTTACGTGAGTAAGGGTCGATCCCACGGAGATTGTTGGTATGAAGCAAGCTATGGTCATCTTGTAGATCTCAGTCAGGCGGATAATAATTGATTATGGAGTTTTCGAAATTAAATAATAAAATAAACAGAGAATAAAGATAGAAATACTTCTGTATATCATTGGTGAGAATTTCAGATAAAGGTATAAAGATGCTTTCGTCCCTCTGAACTTCTGCTTTCCTGCTGTCTTCATCCAATCAATCTTACTCCTTTCTATGGCTGGCTCTATGTAAGGACATCACCATTGTCAATGGCTACTTTTCATCCTCTCTGGAAAATGGTCCGATGCGCTGTCACTGCATGGCTAATCGTCTGGAGGCATCACCGTAGTCAATGGCTGCATCCTATCCTCTTGTGAAAATGGTCCAAATGCTCTGTCACAGCACAGCTAATCATCTTGAGGTTCTCGATCATACTGGAATAGGATTCACCCTCCTTTTGCGTCTGTCACTACGCCCAGAACTCGCGAGATTGAAGTTCGTCACAGTCATTCAATCCCAGAATCCTACTCGGAATACCACAGACAAGGTTTAGACTTTCCGAATTCTCATGAATGCCGCCATCAATCTAGCTTATACCACGAAGATTCTGATTAAGAGATCCAAGAGATAATCATTCAATCGAAGGTAGAACGGAAGTGGTTGTCAGGCACGCGTTCATAGGGAATGATGATGATTGTCACGTTCATCACATTCATGTTGAAGTGCGAATGAATATCTTAGAAGCGAAATAAGTTGAATTGAATAGAGAAACAGTAGTACTTTGCATTAAATCATGAGGAGCAGCAGAGCTCCACACCTTAATCTATGGAGTGTAGAAACTCTACCGTTGAAAATACATAAGTGAAAGGTCCAGACATGGCCGAATGGCCAGCCCCCAAAACGTGATCAAAGATAGCATAAAACTGATCAAAGATGTCTAATACAATAGTAAAAAGTCCTATTTATACTAAACTAGTTACTAGGGTTTACAGAAGTAAGTAATTGATGCATAAATCCACTTCCGGATCCCACTTGGTGTGTGCTTGGGCTGAGCTTGAATGTTACACGTGTAGAGGTCAATCTTGGAGTTGAACGCCAGTTTGTAACGTATTTCTGGCGTTCAACTCTGGCTCGTGACGTGTTTCTGGCGTTTAACTCCAGACAGCAGCGTAGAACTGGCGTTCAACGCCTTTTTACGTCGTCTAAACTCAGTCAAAGTATGAACTATTATATATTTCTGGAAAGCCCTGGATGTCTACTTTCCAACGCAATTGGAAGCGCGCCATTTTGAGTTCTGCAGCTCCAGAAAATCCACTTTGAGTGCAGGGAGGTCAGAATCCAACAGCATTAGCAGTCCTTCTTCAACCTCTGAATCTGATTTTTGCTCAAGTCCCTCAATTTCAGCCAGAAAATACCTGAAATCACAGAAAAACACACAAACTCATAGTAAAGTCCAGAAATGTGAATTTAACATAAAAACTAATGAAAATATCCCTAAAAGTAACTAGATCCTACTAAAAACATACTAAAAACAATGCCAAAAAGCGTATAAATTATCCGCTCATCACAACACCAAACTTAAATTGTTGCTTGTCCCCAAGCAACTGAAAATTAAATAGGATAAAAAGAAGAGAATATACTATAAATTCCAAACTATCAATGAAACATAGCTCCAATCAGATGAGCGGGACTTGTAGCTTTTTGCCTCTTGAATAGTTTTGGCATCTCACTTTATCCATTGAAGTTCAGAATGATTGGCATCTATAGGAACTCAGAGTTCAGATAGTGTTATTGATTCTCCTAGTTCAGTATGTTGATTCTTGGACACAGCTACTTTATGAGTCTTGGCCGTGGCCCTAAGCACTTTGTTTTCCAGTATTACCACCGGATACATAAATGTCACAGACACATAACTAGGTGAACCTTTTCAGATTGTGACTCAGCTTTGCTAAAGTCCCCAATTAGAGGTGTCCAGGGTTCTTAAGCACACTCTTCTTATGCTTTGGACCTTGACTTTAACCGCTCAGTCTCAAGTTTTCACTTGACACCTTCACGCCACAAGCACATGGTTAGGGACAGCTTGGTTTAGCCGCTTAGGCCAGGATTTTATTCCTTTAGGCCCTCCTATCCACTGATGCTCAAAGCCTTGGGATCCTTTTTATTACCCTTGCCTTTTGGTTTTAAGGGCTATTGGCTTTTTGCTCTTGCCTCTTGATGTTAAGAGCTTTGGCTTTTTCTGCTTGCTTTTTCTCTCTATTTTTTTTCTTTTTTTTCGCTAATTTTTTTTTCTGCAAGCTTTGTTCTTTGCTGCTTTTTCTTGCTTCAAGAATCAATTTTATGATTTTTCAGATTATCAAATAACATGTCTCCTTGTCATCATTCTTTCAAGAGCCAACATATTTAACATTCTTAAACAACAACTTCAAAAGACGTATGCACTGTTCAAGCATTCATTCAGAAAACAAGAAGCATTGTCACCACATCAATATAATTAAACTAAGTTCAAGGATAAATTCGAAACTCATGTACTTCTTGTTCTTTTGAATTAAAACATTTTTCATTTAAGAGAGGTGATGGATTCATAGGACATTCATAACTTTAAGACATAGTTACTAACTACTAATGATCATGTAATAAGACACAAACATGGATAAGCACTTAACATTAAGAAAACGAAAAACAAAAAATAAGAACAAGGAATGAGTCCACCTTAGTGATGGTGGCGTTTCCTTCTTGAGGAACCAATGATGTCCTTGAGCTCTTCTATGTCTCTTCCTTGTCTTTGTTGCTCCTCCCTCATTTCTTTTTGATCTTCTCTTATTTCATGAAGGATGATGGAGTGCTCTTGATGTTCCACCCTTAATTGTCCCATGTTGGAACTTAATTCTCCTAGGGAGGTGTTGATTTGCTCCCAATAGTTTTGTGGAGGAAAATGCATTTGAGGCATCTCCGGGATCTCATGGTGATGAGCTTCATGCGTCTCTTGAGATCCATGAATGGGCTCTCTTGCTTGCTCCATTCTTTTCTTAGTGATGGGCTTCTCTTCCTCAATGGGAATGTCTCCTTCTATGAAAGCTCCAGCTGAGTAACATAGATGGCAAATAAGATGAGGGAAAGCTAGCCTTGCCCCAGGAGAGGGCTTTTCGGCTATTTTGTAGAGTTCAAGGGAGATGACTTCATGAACTTCTACTTCCTCTCCAATCATGATGCTATGGATCATGATGGCCCGATCCACAGTAACTTCAGATCGGTTGCTAGTGGGGATGATGGAGCGTTGGATGAATTCTAACCATCCTCTAGCTACAGGCTTGAGGTCCAGTCTTCTTAATTGAACCGGCTTGCCTTTGGAGTCAATCTTCCATTGAGCTCCTTTCCACACATATGTCCATGAGGACTTGGTCCAACCTTTGATTAAAGTTGACCCTTCTAGTGTAGGGGCATGCATCTCCTTGCATCATAGGCAAGTTAAACGCCAATCTCACATTCTCCGGACTAAAATCTAAGTATTTCCCCCGAACCATTGTAATATAATTCTTTGGGTTTGGGTTCTTACTTTGATCATGGTTCCTAGTGATCCATGCATTGGCATAGAACTCTTGAACCATTAGGATGCTGACTTGTTGGATGGGGTTTGTTAGAACTTCCCAACCTCTTCTTTGGATTTCATGTCGGATCTCCGGATACTCATTCTTCTTGAGCTTGAAAGGGACCTCGGGGATCACCTTCTTCTTGGCCACAAACATCATAGAAATGGTCTTGATGTGCTTTGGAGATGAATCTTTCCATCTCCCATGACTCGGAGGTGGAAGCTTTTGTCTTCCCTTTCCCTTTTCTAGAGGATTCTCCGGTCTTGGGTGCCATCAATGGTAATGGAAAAACAAAAAGCTTATGCTTTTACCACACCAAACTTAGAATATTGCTCGCCCTCGAGCAAGAGAAGAAAGAATAGATGAAGAAGAAGAAGAAAATATGGAGGAGAGGGGGGAGGGGTGTATTCGGCCAAGAAGAGAAGAGAGGGTTGTGTTGTGTGAAAATGAGGAAGAATGGAGGGCTATATATAGGGAAGGGAGGGGGGTAAGGTTCGGCCATAAGGGTGGGTTTGGGTGGGAAATTGATTTTGAATTTTTGAAGGTAGGTGGGGTTTATGAGGTAGGTTTATGGGGAAGAGTGGATGGATGTGAGTGATGAAGTGGTGATAGGGAAGAGAGATTGAGGTGATTGGTGAAGAGTTTTGGGAAAGAGTGTTTATGGGATTGTGTGAAATAGGGGTGAGAAGAAGTGAGTGGAGGTAGGTGGCGATCCTGTGGGGTCCACAGATCCTGAGGTGTTCAAGAATTTACAATCTTGCACCAAATTAGGCATGCAAAATGCCCTTGCACACAACTCTGGGCGTTCAGCGCCAGATTGGTGCTTGTTCTGGGCGTTGAATGCCCATTTGTTGCCCATTTCTGGCGTTGAACGCCAGAACCATGCTTGTTCTGGGCGTTCAGCGCCAGCTCTTCTCCAGGGTGCAATTCTGGCATTCAAACGCCCAGATGCTGCCCATTTTTGGCGTTCAGCGCCAGAACCATACTCTGTTCTGGCGTTGAACGCCAGCCAGATGCTTCTTACTGGCGTTTAAACGCCAGTGAGATCCTCCTCCAAGGTGTGATTTTTCTTCTACTGTTTTTGATTCCGTTTTCAATTTTTATATTTATTTTGTGACTCCACATGATCATGAACCTAATAAAACATGAAAGAACAATAAAATTAGATAAATAAAAATTAGGTTACCTCCCAACAAGCGCTTCTTTAATGTCAATAGCTTGACAGTGGGCTCTCATGGAGCCTCACAGATGTTCAGAGCATTGTTGAGACTTCCCAACACCAAACTTAGAGTTTGACTGTAGGGGCTCTGGTTGACTCTGTTTTGAGAGAAGCTTTTTATGCTTCCTCTCCATGTTTACAGAAGGATGACCTCGATTTTTAAACACAAGGGAGTCCTCATTCAATTGAAGGACTAGTTCACCTCTGTCAATATCAATCACAGCTCTTGCTGTGGCTAGGAAGGGTCTTCCAAGGATGATGGATTCATCCTCATCCTTCCCAGTATCTAGGACTATGAAATCAGCAGGGATGTAAAGGCCTCCAACCTTTACTAACACGTCCTCTACTTGTCCATAAGCCTGTTTTCTTAAATTGTCTGCCATCTCTAATGAGATTTTAGCAGCTTGCACCCCAAAGATTCCCAGTTTCTCTATTACAGAGAGGGGCATGAGGTTTATCCCTGAACCAAGATCACACAGAGCTTTTTCAAAGATCATGGTGCCTATGGTACAAGGTATTAGAAACTTTCCAGGATCCTGTTTCTTCTGAGGCAATGTCAGTTGATCCAGATCACTCAGTTCATTGGTGAACAAGGGAGGTTCATCTTCCCAAGTCTCAATACCAAATAATTTGGCATTCAGCTTCATGATTGCACCAAGGTACTTGGTAACTTGCTCCTCAGTAACATCCTCATTCTCTTCAGAAGAGGAATACTCATCAGAGCTCATGAATGGCATAAGGAGGTTTAATGGAATCTCTATGGTCTCTAGATGAGCCTCAGATTCCTTTGGTTCCTCAAAGGGAAACTCCTTATTGATCACTGGATGTCCCAGGAGGTCTTCCTCACTGGGATTCACGTCCTCCCCTTCCTCTTTGGATTCGGCCATGATGGTTATATCAATGGCCTTGCACTCTCCTTTTGGATTTTCTTCTGTATTGCTTGGGAGAGTACTATGAGGGATTTCAGTGACTCTTTTACTCAGCTGGCCCACTTGTGCTTCCAAATTTCTAATGGAGGATCTTGTTTCATCCATGAAACTCATAGTGGCCTTAGATAGATCAGAGACTAAGTTTGCTAAATTAGAGGTATTTTGTTCAGAGTTCTCTGTCTGTTGCTGAGTGGATGATGGAAAAGGCTTGCTATTGCTAAACCTGTTTCTTCCATCATTATTAAAGCCTTGTTGAGGCTTTTGTTGATCCTTCCATGAGAAATTTGGATGATTTCTCCATGATGAGTTATAGGTGTTTCCATAAGGTTCACCTAAGTAATTTACCTCTACTATTGCAGGGTTCTCAGGATCATAGGCCTCTTCTTCAGAAGGCGCCTCTTGAGTACTGTTGGATGTAGCTTGCATTCCATTCAGACTCTGAGAGATCATATTGACTTGCTGAGTCAATATTTTGTTCTGAGCCAATATGGCATTCAGAGTATCAATTTCAAGAACTCCCTTCTTCTGAGGCGTCCCATTACTCACAGGATTCCTCTCAGAAGTGTACATGAACTGGTTATTAGCAACCATCTCAATGAGTTCTTGAGCTTCTGCAAGCGTTTTCTTTAGGTGAATGGATCCACCTACAGAAGTATCCAATGACATTTTAGCTAATTCAGAAAGACCATCATAGAATATATCTAGGATGGTTCATTCTGAAAGCATGTCAGAAGGACACTTTTTGGTCAGTTCCTTGTATCTCTCCCAAGCTTCATAGAGGGATTTACCTTCTTTCTGTCTGAAGGTTTGGACATCCACTCTAAGCTTACTAAGCTTTTGAGGAGGAAAGAACTTGGCTAAGAAAGCCTTGACCAGCTTATCCCAAGAGTTCAGGCTATCCCTAGGTTGAGAGTCCAACCATATTCTAGCTCTGTCTCTCACAGCAAAAGGGAAAAGCATGAGCCTGTAGACTTCAGGATCTACTCCATTAGTCTTAACAGTATCACAGATCTGCAAAAATTCAGTTAAGAACTGATAAGGATCTTCAGATTGAAGTCCATGAAACTTGCAGTTCTGCTGCATCAGAGAAACTAATTGAGGTTTCAGCTCAAAATTGTTTGCTCCAATGGCAGGGATGGAGATGCTTCTTCCATGTAAATTGGGATTAGGTGCAGTAAAGTCACCAAGCATTCTCCTTGCATTATTATTATTTTCGGCTGCCATCTCCTCTTCCTGTTCGAAAATTTCTGAAAGGTGCTTGCTGGATTGTTGTAATTTAGCTTCTCTTAGTTTCCTCTTCAGAGTCCTTTCAGGTTTTGGATCTGCTTCAACAAGAATATTCTTGTCTTTGCTCCTGCTCATATGAAAAAGAGGGAATAGAAAAATAATAATAATAGGGATCCTTTTTACCACAGTATAGAGGTCCCTGTGTGAGTAGAAGAAAGGAAGAGTAGAAGAAAAGAAGAAGAGAAAATCTGAACTCAGAGAGAGAGGGGGGATTTTTGAAAATAATTTTTGAAAAAGAGTTAGTGATTTTCGAAAATAGTTTTTGAAAAAGGTTGGTAATTTTCGAAATTTAAAATCAAAAATTAAAATAATTAGTTAATTAAAAAGAAATTTTGAAAAAGAGGGAAGATATTTTCGAAAATTAGAGAGAGAGAGAGAGAAGTAGTTAGGTAGTTTTGAAAAAGATAAGAAACAAACAAAAAGTTAGTTAGTTAGTTGAAACAAATTTGAAAATCAATTTTGAAAAAAATAAGAAGATAGGAAGTTAGAAAAGATATTTTAAAATCAAATTTTTGAAAAAGATATTATAAGAAGATATTTTGGAAAAGATATTATTGAAACTAGTTTTGAAAAAGATTTAATTTTTAAAATCACAATTAATGACTTGATTCACAAGAAATCACAAAATATGATTCTAGAACTCAAAGTTTGAATCTTTCTTAACAAGTAAGTAACAAACTTGAAATTTTAGAATCAAACCATTAATTGTTGAAGATATTTTCGAAAATTATGAGATAAAATTAAGAAAAGATTTTTGAAAAATATTTTTAAAATTTTCGAAAATAACTAAGAAAAATGAAAAAGATTTGATTTTTGAAAAAGATTTTGAAAAAGATAAGATTTTTAAATTGAAAATTTGATTTGACTCATAAGAAACAATTGAATTTTTAAAAATTTTTGAAAAAGTCAATCCAAATTTTTGAATTTTATGAGAGAAAAAAGGAAAGATATTTTTTGATTTTTTTGAATTTTTAATGATGAAAGAGAAAAACATGAAAACTGATGCAATGCATGAAAATTTTGGATCAAAGCATGTGATGAATGCAAGAACACTATGAATGTCAAGATGAACACCAAGAACACTTTGAATGTCAAGATGAACATCAAGAACTTATTTTTGAAAATTTTTATATGCAAAGAAAACATGCAAGAGACCAGACTTAGAAATCTTTCATGTTTCGACTTTATGAATGCAAAAATGCACATGTAAAACAAGAAAAGACACAAAACAAGAAAAAATCAAGATCAAACAAGAAGACTTACCAAGAACAACTTAAAGATCATGAAGAACACTATGAATGCATGATTTTTTTCGAAAAATGCAGGATGAATATGCAATTGACACCAAACTTAAAAATTGACTCAAGACTCAAACAAGAAACATAAAATATTTTTTATTTTTATGATTTCTAATTTTTTTTGTATTTTTATTTTATATTTTTCGAAAATCAGTGTAAAAAAAAATAAGGATTCCAAAATTTTTAATATGAATTCCAGGAATCTTGTATTCTTATTCTAAAGCTCCAATCTGAGGGTTGGGCATGGCTTAATAGCCAGCCAAGCTTTAGTATGTGACTCAGACATGACACGGCTGACATTCCAATTAACTTGCTTCCATGCTGATGGTTGGAAGCCTCAGTCTAAAAGAATTTAGACATGGCTTTACAGCCAGCCAGGCTTCACATGCTTCATGAAACACTAGAATTCATTCTTAAAAATTCTGAAGAACATAAATTAAATATTTTTAAAAAGAATTTTTAATAATTTTTTTTTTCGAAAACAGATGAGAAATATTTGAAAGATTTTTGAAAAATTTTTGAAAAGAAAACAAAAAGAAAATTACCTAATCTGAGCAACAAGATGAACCGTCAGTTGTCCAAACTCGAACAATCCCCAGCAACGGCGCCTAAAACTTGGTGCACGAAATTATGATCTCAGGCAACGGCACCAAAAACTCTGTACGCACGTCTTAATAAAATCGTTTTTCATTCACAACTTCGATACAACTAACCCGCAAGTGCACTGGGTCGTCCAAGTAATAAACCTTACGTGAGTAAGGGTCGATCCCACGGAGATTGTTGGTATGAAGCAAGCTATGGTCATCTTGTAGATCTCAGTCAGGTGGAAAATAATTGATTATGGAGTTTTCAAAATTAAATAATAAAATAAATAGAGAATAAAGATAGAAATACTTATGTATATCATTGGTGAGAATTTCAGATAAAGGTATAAAGATGCTTTCGTCCCTCTGAACTTCTGCTTTCCTGCTGTCTTCATCCAATCAATCTTACTCCTTTCTATGGCTGGCTCTATGTAAGGACATCACCATTGTCAATGGCTACTTTTCATCCTCTCTGGAAAATGGTCCGATGCGCTGTCACTGCATGGCTAATCGTCTGGAGGCATCACCGTAGTCAATGGCTGCATCCTATCCTCTTGTGAAAATGGTCCAAATGCTCTGTCACAGCACGGCTAATCATCTTGAGGTTCTCGATCATACTGGAATAGGATTCACCCTCCTTTTGCGTCTGTCACTACGCCCAGCACTCGCGAGTTTGAAGTTCGTCACAGTCATTCAATCCCAGAATCCTACTCGGAATACCACAGACAAGGTTTAGACTTTCCGGATTCTCATGAATGCCGCCATCAATCTAGCTTATACCACGAAGATTCTGATTAAGAGATCCAAGAGATAATCATTCAATTGAAGGTAGAACGGAAGTGGTTGTCAGGCACGCGTTCGTAGGGAATGATGATGATTGTCACGTTCATCACATTCATGTTGAAGTGCGAATGAATATCTTAGAAGCGAAATAAGTTGAATTGAATAGAGAAACAGTAGTACTTTGCATTAAATCATGAGGAACAGCAGAGCTCCACACCTTAATCTATGGAGTGTAGAAACTCTACCATTGAAAATACATAAGTGAAAGGTCCAGGCATGGCCGAATGGCCAGCCCCAAAAACGTGATCAAAGATAGCATAAAACTGATCAAAGATGTCTAATACAATAGTAAAAAGTCCTATTTATACTAAACTAGTTACTAGGGTTTACAGAAGTAAGTAATTGATGCATAAATCCACTTCCAGGGCCCACTTGGTGTGTGCTTGGGCTGAGCTTGAATGTTACACGTGTAGAGGTCAATCTTGGAGTTGAACGCCAGTTTGTAACGTATTTCTGGCGTTCAACTCTGGCTTGTGACGTGTTTCTGGCGTTTAACTCCAGACAGCAGCATAGAACTGGCGTTCAACGCCCTTTTACGTCATCTAAACTCGGCCAAAGTATGGACTATTATATATTGCTGGAAAGCCCTGGATGTCTACTTTCCAACGCAATTGGAAGCGCACCATTTTGAGTTCTGTAGCTCCAGAAAATCCACTTTGAGTGCAGGGAGGTCAGAATCCAACAGCATCAGCAGTCCTTCTTCAACCTCTGAATCTGATTTTTGCTCAAGTCCCTCAATTTCAGCCAGAAAATAATACACAAACTCATAGTAAAGTCCAGAAATGTGAATTTAACATAAAAACTAATGAAAACATCCCTAAAAGTAACTAGATCCTACTAAAAACATACTAAAAACAATGCCAAAAAGCGTATAAATTATCCGCTCATCACCCACGTCTCCATAAATGAGGGTCACTCCAAATATAATATTTGAAATCACTCCTTAGTTTATCTCTTTGGTTTTTGGAAAAATTGGAAGAAAAGATCTAGGCGACCAAGTAATTAGCCATAGGAGCAAACCAATGGGTACTACTAGAGATTGCTTGCAAGCCATCTAACGGGAATGAATTTTCTATAGGAAATGGATCATATTTAATATGCTCAAGACGGCTCAAATGATCCACTCATATTTAATGTGCTCAATGTCAAATTCTTGCAAGAGCAAGATCCAACGAATGAGTATAGGCTTCGATTCATTCTTTGATAGCAAATACTTGAGGGCCGCTTGATCCTAGTACACTACTATCTTAGAGCCTAGCAAGTACGATCTAAACTTGTCTAATGCAAAAACAACCGCTCAGAGCTCTTTCTCGGTAGTAGTGTAATTCAATTGCACCGCATCCATTGTCTTTGAAGTATAGGCAATAATATAGGGAAGCTTACTCTCGTGCTGTGCAAGCGCAACACCCACAGCATGATTGGAGGCATCACACATGATTTCAAATGGTTGTGTCCAATCAGGGCACCTCACAATTGGAGCTATGGTTAGGGCCGTCCTCAGCTTCTCAAATGCCTCTTTGCAAGTATCGTAGAATTCAAATTCAACATCCTTTTGCAATAGATTGGACAGAGGTAGGGCTATCTTGCTGAAATCCTTGATGAATCGTCTATAAAAATCTGCGTGTCCCAAAAAGGAATGGACCTTCCTTATAGAAGAGGGATAAGGCAAACTAGCAATAACACCAACCTTAGCTGGGTCAACAGAAATTCCATCGCTAGAAACAACATGTCCCAACACTATACCTTTCCCAACCATAACATGACATTTTTCAAAATTTAATACAAGGTTAGTGTTGACATATTTTTCCAAAACCTTAGCTAAGTTGTTTAAACAGAAGTCAAAAGAGGTACCATATATGCTGAAATCATCCATAAAAACTTTCAAACAATTTTTCATAAGATCAAAAAAGATACTTGTCATGCACCTTTGGAACATAGCTGGTGCATTGAATAAGTTGAATGGCAACCTTTTATAATCAAAGGTTCCAAAGGGGCAAGTAAAAGTTGTCATTTTCTGATCTTCAGGAGTAATGTGTATTTGAAAGTAACCAGTAAAACCATCAAAAAAGCAATAATGGGATTTACCAGATAACCTGTCTAACATCTGGTCGCTGAATGGTAAAGGGTAGTGATCCTTTCTAGTTGCAACATTGACTCTTCTATAATTAATGCAAACCCGCCAAGAATTTTGAACCCTTGTTGTGAATATTTCACCATCTTCCTTCTTCACTGTTGTGATCCCAGACTTCTTAGGAACTACCTGAATCAGACTCACCCACTCGCTGTTAGAAATCGGGTAGATAATATCCGCATCTAGTAGTCTAGTGATCTCTTTTTTCACCACGTCAAGAATCATCGGATTAAGCCTTCTTTGTGGTTGTCTCACTGGCCGAGCTCCGTCTTCAAGGAAGATGCAATGCATGCATGTGTGTAGGCTAATCAACACAATGTCGGCTAAGCTCCAACTAATGGCTCTTCGATGCTTTCTTAAAACCTCAAAGAGCTTCTCCTCCTCTTGTGTAGAGAGCTCACTTGTAATGATGACTGAAAATTTGTTATTATTCTCAAGGAAAGCATATTTAAGATGAGGAGGTAAAGGTTTTAACTCATCACTCAACTCATATTGTGGTTCCTTGTCCTCATGACCATGGAAAGCATTCTCATCAATTTTCTCATGTTCACCCACACCTTGAATCTTGTTAAAGACTCACGTCTCCATGAATCTCCTTTTGTACTTCAGCTACCACTTCATCGATGATATCATACCGAAGGATGGAGTGCTCCTCTGGTGGATGCCTCATTGCTTCTTCCAAATTGAACTTAATGGTCTTGTCACCAACCTCAAATGAATAAGTGCTAGTGAAGGTATCTAGCTTAAATTTTGAGGTCTTTAGAAAAGGGTCTACCAAGCAGAATGGATGAAGGTTTCCCATTATTCATTGGAGGTATCTCAAGAATATAAAAATCAACAGAGAATACCAAATCCTTAATCCGCACAAGCACATCTTCTGCTATCCCGACCACGGTAATAACACTCTTGTCGGCCAAAATAAACTTCACGGTCGACCTCTTCAATGGAGCCAAATTCAACCATGCAAATGCTGAGAGGGGTATAATGCTTACGTACGCACCCAAGTCACACATACAGTCATATAATGCAACACCACCAATCCAGCAAGAAACTAAACATGGTCCCAGATTACTACATTTCTCCGAAATAGAATTCATCAACAAAGATATAGAGCTACCCAAAGAAAGAGTTTCAAGCTCACATATCCTATCCTTGTGTGTGCATAGGTCTTTCAAAAACTTGGCATACTTGGGGATTGTTGAATAACATCAAGGAGTGGGATTGTTACCTCAACCTTTTTGAAAACTTGCATCACGTTGAGATCAAATTCCAGAGCCTTCTTAGCTTTCTTGACCATAGTGGAAAAGGGGATGGGAATAGGCTCATCTATCATGGCCTTCCTCTTAGGCTCTTTGAGGTTCAATTCATCTTCTTCTTGCCTTGACACTTCCTCCTCATTCACATCTTGTGTCTCAACAACTACTTTTTTATTGTGAACATCCTCTACGGTCTTAGGAATCACTTCCTCCAACTAGGTTCTGGACCTTAGGGTGATTGCATTGAGGCTACTCTTTGAGTTAAGGAGAGGTTGAGAGGGAAGGCTATTAGAACTAGAAGGTTGGGAGGTGTTTGTGGTGTTGTTAAAAAAGGGCAAAGATATTCTAGAAGAGCCTCGACTATGGAAGCCATTTATTCACGAAGAATTCTATGGTTTTTATCTTGTTTCTCTACCATAGACTGGAGTCTCTCTTGCTCTTGGAGGAATGGATGGAGGGAATCCTCAATAGATGGTTGATTGGGAGAAGAAGAAGAAGGTTGGTTGGTGGGAGATTGTTGTCTTTGATGGGGTGGTCGGTATCTTTGGTTATGGGATTGGTTTTTGTGTTGATGTTGGAATGGTTGATTGTGGTGAGTTTGGTTGCTTTGGTAAGAGTGGTTGTTGAAGGGTGGTTGAGAAGAGGATTGGTAACTTTGTTGGTGTTGAGAAGGAGGGTTGGATGGCCATTGGTTCCACCTTTGGTGGGAGTTATCCCGCCACCCTTGAATGTAATTGTTCCAATGAGAGTAGGAACCTTGGTTTAGAGGGTGGTAGGAAAAATGGTCGTTATAAGGGTTAGTCACCGCAAGAGTGCAATCTCCTTGAATTTGAGGGTATTCATCGGTGTAGTGTAAAGTGCAAGAACATACACCACACACTCTAGGAGGTCCCTTAATTTGAAAGATTTGGGGTGGAGCTTGGATAGCTTGCATGGATAAAGAAGAATATTGCCCTTGATGAATTTTCTTGAGAAGATAGTCATCTCCCCAAGTACCTTGGTCAAAGCCGTATCGGAAGAAGATACTTCTGCCACACTCTTTGGGTGATTGTTCCTCACTTTAGCATGTTGATTGGTGTAATACCTGATGAACAGATTTTTGCTAGTAGAGAATTCACAAATAAAATCTCATTGTAAGTATGGTTTCTAAACCAACAATAATCCTTTCATACAAAAATTTAGTTGTCACTAAAGCAAACCCAATAAAAATAATAACCAAAGTATTTAAACCTCGGGTCATCTCTCAAGGAATTGCAGGAAAGTGTTCTTATAATTGGTTATGCAAAGATATATTTTGGGGTTCTGTGAATAAGAGAACAAGAAAAAGTAAATGGTAATAAAAATCAAATAATAAAGAGGTCTTGGCAAGGTTTTTTGGTCAAGGATCTCTATCCTTATCACTAACCACAACATGAGAATTGGCAAGGATCAATCCCATTAAATCATCCTCTAACTAGTAGTAAAGGAAAGTTAAATGAGCTATATCAATCCAAGTCCATAAGTCCTAGCTCTCTGATAAACCACTATTTTATGGTTTATCTTGTGCTCAATTGAGTGATTTTTATCAACTCTTTACCCACTTATTCATACTATTTGCATGGTTTTACATTTTTCTTCCTAATTTTGTGCTATGATTGAAAACATGTTTCCTGGGCCTTTAAATTTCCAATATTAATCCTCTTTTATTACCATTAGATGCCTTGATATATGTGTTAAGTGATTTCAGAGTTTATAGGGCAGGAATGGCTTAGATGATGGAAAGGAAGCATGCAAAAATGGAAGGAATACAAGAAGTTGAAGAAATTGCTAAGCTGTCCAGCCTGACCTCTTCGCACTCAAACGGTCATAACTTGAGCTACAGAGGTCCAAATGAGATAGTTTTAGTTGTGTTGAAAAGCTAACGTCCGGGGCTTCGCAATGATATATAATTTGCCATAGCTTCCTCGATACCAGACGACGCGAACGCGTGAATCATGCGGACGCGTGACCTGGCAGAAACGCAATCCACGCAAACGCGTGGACGACGCTTCCGCGTCACTTTCCCGCGACCTGTACATACCAGAATATGCTGGGAGCGATTTTTGGGCTGTTTTGATCCAGTTTTCAGCCCAGAAAACACAGATTAAAGGCTATAAAGTGGGGGAATGCATCCATTCATTGATAAGCTCATAATTCATAATTTTAGATGTAGTTTTTAGAGAGAGAGGTTCTCTCCTCTCTCTTAGGATTTAGGATTAGGATTCCTCTTAAAAGAATTAGGATTTCAACTTTATTATTCCAACTTACAATTTCTTCTGAGTTCCAGGTTCAATGTTCCTTTTATTTATTTTATCAATTCAGTTTATGAACTCTTTATGTTTAGATTGAATTTCTTTTATTAATGCAATTGAGGTATTTCAGATTTATGATTCTTATTTAGCTTTTTATATTCTTGGCTTTAATTGATTAACTGGAGGCTCTTGAGTTATCAAACTTATCGTGATTGTTAATTAATTTCTCTAATTGAATTGAATTCCACTAACTCTAGTCTTTCCTTAGGAGTTGGCTAGGACTTGGGGATCTAACTAATTAGTCCACTTGACTTTCCCTTGCTTTCGTAAAGGTTAACTAAGTGGGGTTAAACTCAATTCTCATAAGGATAACTAGGATAGGACTTCCGAATTTTCATACCTTGCCAAGAGATTTTATTATTATTAATTTATTTTTCTTGTCATTTAAATTACTTGCTTCTTATTTCAAAAACGCCCAATTTATAAAACTCATAACCAATAATAAGAACATACCTCCCTGCAGTTCCTTGAGAAGACGACCCGAGGTTTGAATACTTCAGTTTATAAATTTTATTGGGTTTGTTACTTGTGACAACCAGAACTTTTGTAAGAAAGGTTGATTGCTTGGTTTAGAAACTATACTTGCAACGAGAATTTATTCTGAATTCTAACTGTCAATCTTCCGTTCTTCACTCTCCACCAATTCAATTAGTGAGAACTAGAATTAATGGCTCCAATCATCAATTACTTGGACATTAGTAACTCAAGAGTCCCTAAGTTACCATCCAAGCCAAGAACATAAAATCCTACTCTAACATCCTTCCAAGCATTTTATCAAACACTTGGTAGGCACAAAATAAAAGCATAGAAAAGTAATAATAGAATATAAGATCTAAAACTAATAATTGCAAGATCAAATATTAACAAATAAAGGAAGAAGCAATAAACATCAAATACCTCAAATTGCATTAAATAGAAAATCAAATCTAACATGGAGTTCATAAATTCAATTGGGAAGATAAATAAACTAGAATGCTAAGACAATTAAAAGTAGAAGAGAAACTAAATTAAAGGAACATTGAACCTGGAATTGAGAAAAAATAAACCTAAAACTAAGAGAAATCCTAAAACCTAGAGAGAGGAGAGGGCCTCTCTCCCTAGAAAAGTACATCTAAAACCTAAATTATGAATAATGAGAAGTATGAATGAATGATTGATTCCCCCCACTCTGTAGCTTTTAATCTATGTTTTCTGGGCCGAAAACAGGGTCAAAAATAGCCCAGAAATTTCCCCAGTGTTTTCTGATGCATCCAGCACGTGGTTCTCTGTCACGCGTACGCGTGGATTGAACTTTCGCCAGGTCATGCGTACGCGTGATCCACGCGTGTGCGTCTCCTAACAGCATCGCAACTATGGCAAATTATATCTCATTTCGAAGCCCTGGATGTTACCTTTTCAACGCAATTGGAACCGCCTCATTTGGACCTCTGTAGCTCAAGTTATGGTTAATTAAGTACGAAGAGGTTAGGCTTGACACCTTTACAATTCCTTCAATTTCTTGTATTCCTTCCACTTTTGCATGATTCCTTTTCATCCCCTAAGCTATTCCTGCCCTGTAAACCCTGAAATCACTTAACACACATATCATGGCATCGAATGGTAATAAGAGGGGATTAAACATAGCAACTTTAAGGCCAAAGAAGCATGTTTTCAATCATAGCACAAAATTAGGAAGGAAAATGTAAAACATGCGAATTATATGAATAAGTGTGAGTTTAGTGGATAAAATCCACTCAATTAAGCATAAGATGTACCATGAAATAGTGGTATATCAAATCTCCCCACACTTAAGCATTAGCATGTCCTCATGCTAAGCTCAAGGAGACAAAAGGAATGAATGGGGGAAAGTAAGACTCATGAAATGCAACCTATGAATGCAACTATATGCCAAGATGTTTCTATCTACTTGGTTAAAAATAAATAAGCTCTACATGACAAAAATAAACTAGATTTCACTAATTTAAATCACATAATAAAAGACAGGTAAACTTGAAAGAAGATAGCTCATGAAAGCAGGGAACATAGAATCAAGCATTGAACCCTCACAGGAAGTGTATATGCACTCTAATCACTCAAGTGTCTAGGGTTAATCCACTCTACTCTTCTCTAGTCATGCTTCCTAAAACTTTGTTCTTCATCTAACCAATCAACAAATATTTAGTATACCAATGCAAACATCATGAGGTCTTTTCAAGGTTATAATGGGGCTAAGGTAAGGGTGAGGATATATGTATGGCCAAGTGAGCTATAATATGAATCTTTGACTAACCTAAGCTTTCACCTAACACACACACACTCTATGTAACTCTAAAATCATGCCTAGCTACCCATAATTCCCACTTTTGCATCACATACTCATGTACCAAATTTTCCTTAATTTCACCACATATGCATTGATCTTTTATTAAACTTAGCTTTGGGGTAATTTTGTCCCCTTATTTAATTACTTATTTATTTATCATTTTTTTTATTTTTTTTTTATTTTTTTTTTTGATGAACATGAAAGCAAACTTAATTTATCAATGCACATGGTTTTTCTGGTCTCACATGAGTAGGTACCCAAATTTCCAATATTTAAATAAAGTAGAAACACAACACAATTTCATCAACCCAAGTTCCCACAATTCTCCACACTTAATTAATACACAATCTCTATCTTAAGCTAACTAAAGATTCACTTAGTGTAATTAATTATTTTTTCGCTTAAGGCTAGTGATGGGGTAAAATATAGAACAAAAGGGGATTAAAAGGCTCAAAGTGGCAAATAATGGAAATTGAAAGGGTAGGCTATTTGGGATAAGTGAGCTAATAATAATTGATGGCCTCAATCATACGTATGCATGTAAATACACTAAACAATGGACATATAGAATGGAACAAAATATAGATTACAATTGTAGAGAAAAAAACACACAAGAATTTCATGGTTAAATACTGTAACCATATAATTAAGCTCAAAATCTCACAGGTTGTGTGTTCTTAGCTATAATTCATGTTCCAAATTATAATCTTCAAACAAGTTTAACACAAAAGTTTTCAATTTAAATTAGTGAAATATTATAAAAATTTCTTGAAAAAGAAAATATTACTTCAACCAAGTAGTAGCTAAATGCACAAAATTAAACAAACATGCAATCAAACATGCAAATGCAACAATGAACTAAGAAAGAAAATAAAACATTGGTGTTGAGAAAAATAACTAACCCACGGAAATCGGTATCGACCTCTCCACACTTAAAAATTGCACCGTCCTCGGTGCATGCAAAGAAGGGTAAGTGGACGGGTTGCTACAACTGATGCTTTTCTCCAAAGATTGTGCAGATGGACTTGTTTGTCGTCCCATTGATAAGCTTTTCCTTTCCCTTCTTGGTGGTCATCCTGAAAGAAGAGGAAAGAGAAGAAATTAACCCAGAAATAAAGATAGAAAACAAATAAAATATGGTTGGGTTAATGCCAAATAATGAGAGTCTCAATTACATGGTAGCTACAACATGCAAGTGAGAAAGTAATAGAAGCAAATGGCATATCAATAGTATAAAAATTGCAACAATGGGGAAGAGATAGTAGTTAATGAAAGACAATATAAGTTCATGTCAATGCAAAAGGGACATAGGTATCATAAAACACTACAAGAAAAATACCTATTCAGCCACACTTTTTTTAAGTTACATTTGAAAAGCGTAGCCTATTCTATGAATAGGCTATGCTTTTCTCCGTGCTGCCTTTTTATATGAGAAAGGATACACAATTGTGGCATCATTTAAAAAGTGTAGCCTTAGGTATTTTAGAAATCACTTATAAAGCGTTGCCGTAGGTTGACATCTATAGGTTCAGTTTTTGTATCAAAGGGGACACTTTTTGAGAGTAGCCTATTTATTAAGTTTTGGGTGCGTTTTTAAAAGTGATGCCTAATGTGTCTAGAGCAAAAAATTTGACACTTAGGGAATTTTTTCCTCTTTTCCCTAAAAGCAAAGTCACACTTCGTAAAATTTTTGTCATTCCCTCCAAATCTCACTGATCACCTCCAAAGCACGCACCTTCATCCCCTTTCGTAAACCCTCGAAAGCTCACGCAGCATCCATTGACCCTCTTCACTCTGCCTCCAAAGCTCACCATCAATCGTCGCCCCCCACTCAATCTCTTCACTCTCACCATTGACCCTCTCATTGTCGCTCTCGCCATTGACCCTCTCACTCTCGCCATTGACCCTCTCACCACAAGAAGAAACCCTCTCAATCTTGCCAGTGACCATCGTCGCCCCCCACTCACCACTCATCCACACTCACCACTCTCCACATTGCTGCACCACTGACTGTCGCTCCTCTTCGCCATCTTGCACTGATCGTCACTACGCCGCCCTCACCATCATCGCTGCTGCCGCTCTCACCATCGTCATTTCCGTGCTTCTCATCATCGTCTTCTCTGTGCTCACATCATTGAATAGGTATGTAGTGATTTCTATTTGGTTCTGAAATTTCAGAGGCTTAGGGTTCCAATTTTAGGGGTTTTAATTTGGGGATTTTAATCTGTGAAATATGGGTTTGTGAACCGTAATTTGATAACATGCATGCTGTTGTTGAGGAAGATGTGTGGTATTTTAGGGTTTGTGAACTGTGATTTAATATACAGCTTGTCTATTTTCTCTGTATTTTTGTTTGTGAGACTGAATCCAAATGCAGCATTAATAATTTTCTCAATGAATAAGTTGGCTTCCGTTTCTCTGTTTTCAGCTTCTGTTTCTTCTAGAAAACTTGGCTTTTGACGTATCTTACATTCTCTTATAAGTTTTTCATTTTTATCTTTTTTGTGTGTTTTTCTGTTTCATTTTAAAGTTTGTTCCTTTTACTTGATCTCCATGTCTAAAGGCATTACTGTGTTATAGAACTGATTTCTTTGTGGGAAAACTCCCCCCCTCCCCATCTTTTTTCCCTGGATCTTATGTGAGCTATGATAGCTCTGTTCAGAAGGGTATTTCAAAAGTTGAGAAGGAAGCCAAGGTAGTATTGATAATGACAAGAGATCACTAGAAACTTACTTGCAATCTTCAGTTAAGAAGTTAAAAGTCTCAATTTTAGGTGTATGAAACAAGACTGAGCTAGTTTTTAAGGAGCCCATTGTCTCTACTGAACAGGAATAGAGAAAGAATTTGGGTTGGTTCAATATTCTATTAAGGAATGTCAAACAAAGAGAAGGGATTGCACTCCCCAGAGAGAGATATTGAGAGCTATATTTCAAAGAAGAATGATGAAATGATTAAATTAAGAACTAGCTAGCTTTGTCTCAAATTGGTTTAATGAAAATGTTAACAAATTATAAGTAAAACTGACCAGCCATCAAATTGTAAATTGATAAAGTTTGAATTGAGGGTGTTTCAGTAATTTACAAGTTAACCTCATAATTGAGGCGTCTTAGCACCACCAAGGCGAATACTTTGCCAACTTAGTTTATTGAAATTCGATTGTTTTTAGGTTTTTTTATACTACAATATCTAAGAATATCAATATGTATCATTTCTCCTTTTGTTCATGGTTGGTTTTTTCATTAGCTTATTCATTGAGACTGAAACCAAATGCATGTTGAGGATTAATAATTTTCTTCGTCCGAAATTGTGTTTCCTTTTCAAGAGCAAAATTTGGTGGCTGCCATGAGTTTTAGATTGTTTTGATCACTCTCTCTCTCTCTGGCTCTTTGATCTCAACAGGAAAGGCAGCGTTTGCTCAGTGAGCCAGGTAACTTGTCATTTCTCAGCTCCATTATTGTGGTTGCATGCATAATTTGAAGTTTCCCTTCTTGTGTGTATTTGAGTAGGCACACCTGTCTCAATAAACTTGCTCTAAGTCAGACATTGTAAGTTTTCATTTTCTACCTTGTGATTGATTTTTAATTTTATGTCACGGAAAGGGTCTTTCAATTTTGTTTTCATTTTATTTTCCTTGAGGCTTTCTTGGTTGTTCTTTCTTCCCAATTTCCTCTACTCTTTATTTGAAGAGGATTTCTTTTCCTCAGAAGTCAGGTCACACTGTTCTTGTACTTTTCTGATTCTCTCTCTTTCCTCCAATAATATTTCTGCTTTTATTCAAGATCTTGTACTGTAGTAGTGCGGAGTTTTTTTTTTGGGCATTTATAATGTGTAGGGTGGCTAAACGACTTTATGCTTGACTTTTGAAGTTGCTTATTTATTTGATCACTTATTTATCTTAGTTAAAATTATTTTTTAAGCTTTGATGTTTTAGTTGCTGTTTAGTTGTACCTTCTTTCTCTTCTCTCTGTATGTGTGTTTTATTAAATTTTATAATGTTTCATCCACAATGAAGTTGTGGAATGTTGTTGGCTAATGGTTCCTATTAGAGTACTTCTTTCATTTGCATTAAACTTTTTTGTTTCAATGAGTTACTTTGGATTGGTTGACTTTTTCTTAATTTCTTTGGAACTAGCATTTTTCTTCCTTTTTGTTAAGTGATTAATGTGCTTTTTATTTTTATTTATTTTTCCAAAAAAAAAAACTTGAATGCTGGATGGCTTCATGTATACAAACCAGTGGTGCTATGATTCAGATTCATAATTTTGTTCCTTGGATTTTCCTTATCACTTAAGCATTTTTATTTTTGATAACATTGATCACTTTAGTTTAGCAAAAACAAATGGCTAGATTCTTATGCTTAGACTAGTTATACACTTGCCTATGGAATTTTCTTCCTCATTTTCTATGATAGTTCTAAATTTCAGTGATTCTTACTTGAGCTTTACTAATTTTCTACTGATGTAATTTTTTGTTTGATTTGCTATTTTGAACATAGCTAAGAATCGTCCATATATGTGAAGCAACTTTGACTAAGCGGTTGGTAGAGTTTGAGAATACAGAGTCTGTTAGCTTGACAGTATGTTTCTTATTCCCTGTTATTCTTTGAGGTGTAGGCTTAAATGGATGTTACACTGTTGATTGTTGAATAACCTTTTATTAAAGTAATTTTTTACAAAACTTTCTATTGGATAAGAAAATTATACATAATACAGACACACACACACACACACACACACACACACACACACACACACACACACACACACACACACACACACACACACACACACACACACACACACACACACACACACACACACACACACATATATATATATATATATATATCCATTATTGTGGTTATCACTTTCTTCATATAGCCCAATGCCCTTTTTCATCTGTTTTCCTTTATTCACAAATTCAATATGATAAACGAAATTCTAATTAATAGCCATATTTATATACTTCAAATTTTGTTATTTTGCCATTATCTGTTGAATGATTTAATTGCTGTAGCTGCTGCTGGGTCCCAAATCTATTCGATTATATCAATTTAATTCTTGCTAAATGATGATTGTGCTAAATTCGTGGTTAAATGGTTGCATATGGCAATTATAATTTTTTTATGTGTAATTTTTACAGTTATTCGTGGATCAACACATTTTTCGAACTTAGATGTGGTATGTCCTTATCTATTCCTTGTTCTATAGTTTTTTACTTGCATTTACATTAATTACTATGGCTGGAAATGTTTGTTGGCTTTATTAACACTGAAGTTGTATTGCTATGGCTAAAATTTGTTTGTGTAATTCTGGTTGTTGTATTTTTTATTTTGTGCACTTGGTACATATGAATTTGTCCCTATATCTAATTTAAGTGTGAAAGTCTGGTTAATTAGTGCATGAAAAATGCTATAGGGACATATCAGGATTGTGTTAAAGAAAATGAAAGAAAGAAACACCTGTAGATTTTCATGGTTTGAATGAAACAAGATAATACATAATTCCTTGAATTTACCACTTCTGCCGTGACCATATTATTTTTTTTAGTATATGCTTTCTTGGTTTACTATGTCTACGTGTTCCATTTAATTTTTATAATTACGAATGTCATTATAAATATTTTTTTAACTACTTTTCTATATAATTATGTAGGGTAACAATGAAGATTAAGCAATGAAGATTAAGCTGACTATTATTGTGGTTTATTGGCTAAGATAGAGTGCTATATAGAATCTTTACATGTATGGTTGACTAATAATTTTTATTAGAAGATACTTTTATTGGCTAAGTGATATTATGGTTTTGATATGGCTATGCTTACTTTAGTTTGAGATGTATGATTTTTTACAGTTAACTTCATTCTAGTACTTTTGGATCAATATTATAAATAAATTTTGGTTAGAGATAATTTTTATTATATAAAGAAATTATTTAGTATAATTATGTATTTATTTTTATTTTGTAATATTCAACTCATTTAAATAAAAATGCAGAATTATTATACATGTAATCATATTAACTATTATGTTATATTAATAATTATTAGATATATATATATATATATATATATATATATATATATATATATATATATATATATATATATATATATATATATATATATACAGAAAAAAAAAACAAGACCTAAGACTACACTTATATACAGTAGCTATAGTATACAAAAAAAAAAACGAGACCTAAGGCTACACTTATATACAGTAGTTATAGTATACAAAAAAAAAGAGGGACCTAAGGCTACGCTTATAAAAAGTAGCTATGGTATACAATGTGGCTACGCTTTACAAGTGATGCAGTAGCGTTGAAAAGCGTAGCCTATTCTGGAAAAATGAAAGCTGAAAAGCGTAGCCTTTGGTCCTGGACAGCATCACTTGAAAAGCGTAGCCTATTCCCAAATGCCAAAAGCATAGTCCTTAGTGCAGAAAAGCGTAGCCTTTGAGAATAGGCAATGGCCGAATATGAATCACCCCAAAAAGCGTAGCCATAGCCCAAAAAGCATAGCCGTAGCCTAAGGCATCATTTTTTTTTCACTTTTGGCTACACTTTTCAAGTGTACCTGAATGGGTGTTTTTCTTGTAGTGAAAGATTGGCATTGACAGATAAATAATATCACCCAACAATGTAAAACAAGTCACTAAGCACCGAAATAATACAGGAAAAGATACAATAGTTGAATAAGAACATTTAACACCAATGGTTAAATAATAAACTTAGAAAAGAAAATAAAACATGCACGAGATTAAAATACAATAAATACAAATAAATTAAGTAAAATAGAATGAAAGAGAATAAGGATGAGAAGTTAAAGAAAGGAAGAAGAAGTAAGTAAGAAAGGAGGAAGAAAGAAGAAGAAAAGATAGAAGAAAGGAGAAAGAAAATGAAAATCAGAGCGCGACGCGCGTGCACAGGGCACGCGTGCACGTGATAAGTGAAGTAGCCATGCGACGCGTACGAGTCAGTTACGCGTACGCGTGGGTGGTCTGAAAGCGAAAGGACGTGCACGCGTCAGGGACGCGTACGCGTGAGTGATTTTGTGCCTCTAGCACAGTGCCAGTCCCAGACCATCACAACTCTCTGTTCAGCATGCTTGTACGCCGATTTTTATGCCCATGCGTACGCGTCACTGATGCTTACGCGTGGGTTAAACTTTCTACAGGGGACGCGTACGCGTGCGGTACGCGTACGCGTGGTGTGGCTTGTGCGCCATGCATAGGGGTGGCAATATGTACTCTACCCGCGGGTAGGGTAGGGTGTGGGTAGGGTTCTCGTGCGGGTCGGGTAGTGTGCGGGTTGAGCCTCAACCCTACTCGACCAACCCGCACTCTATATATGTTTATATTATATACTTATATAAAAATATATTTTAAGTGGATGTTGAATCAAAGACCTCTCACTAAATGCAAAAGATCTTTAACCACTAAAAAAAATCATTAATTGATAATTTAATATTTTTTTTACATAAAAATCAGTTCTATTTTAAATTATCATCAAGTTATATAATAATATTGTATATTTTTTGTAACCCGTGGGTAGGGTCGGGTACCCGCGGGTTAAGAGCGGGTAGGGTTAGGGTTGGATCCAAACCCTACCCTACCATACCCATTGCCACCCCTAGCCACGCACCCCTCCCGTGCGTCTCTCGCGCAACTCTCTATTCCTTTGCGCATACAAATACGACGTGTGCGCATCATGGACGCTTGCGCGTCGATCCCTCTTTGTTTTATGTAGAATGCAAAATGCAAAATGCAGAATGTAGATGATTATGCAGAAATTATGAATGAATACTGTGAAAAACAAAACAAAATAAAACTAGGAATGAAAAAGGACGATTATACCATGATGGGTTGTCTCCCACCTAGCACTTTTAGTTAAAGTCCTTAAGTTGGACATTTGGTGAGCTCCTTGTCATGGTGACTTGTGCTTGAACTCGTCTTGAAACTTCCACCAATTCTTGGACTTCCAGTGAGCTCTATCAATACAAAGTAAATTCTCCAAGCTTTGATGGAGTTCTTCACAAGCTTTGAGCTCCCAAAATTGATCCTCATATATTCCCGGATCCCAAATCTTGTTTCTACACCCGTCTTCAAGTGGATCATGATGATTCCATCCGAGTGGTTCAGCCTTGGAATTCTCATTTAAGCGCCTAAACATCCTCCTAGACCCAGTCAATTGAGGATTATACCAACCCTTGCAATTAGGCCTTGAGCTTCCAACCATAACGAACCTAGAATGTTGTTGTCAACCACTAACCATCTCTCTTTTACTCTTAAAGCCGCAGATAGCTCTAAGTTGTCCATTCATTTCAAGCAGACCATATTCAAGTGGGAAGGTACAGTTGAAGGATAAGAATTTTACCCACTTGAATGTTGGGTTGGATGGTAATGGCTTGGGGGAAAGTATCTCCAATTGCAGCCTTGCCAATGTATGCTTCTCTCTCTTGGGCTCCTCTTTGATGACTTTCACCTCTTGACACACTTCTGCAACAGTAACCTCTTCCTCTTCAACTATGATATGCCTTGGAGGTTGTACACCCTCTTCAACATCAAATTCAAACGTCTTGAAATGAGGCTCTATGACTTGAGGTTCCCAAAGAGGTTCCGCATCTCCTAAGTCTTCAACCACTTCCTCTTCTTCAATAATTTCGGCTTCCTCCACTTGCTCTAGTACAAAATCCAGCTCCTCCTTGATGACTTCCACCTCTTGACAACTTTCTTCAAGGGTCTCTCCTACCTCCACCTTTTGGGCCTCCTCTTGCTTCTCTTGAAGTATGTATGCGTGAATCCAATCCATTACGTCCCTAAGACGATCCTTTCTCTCTTGGTCCATGTCAATAGCGTACTTGGGATCCTGTTGCTCTTGGATTGATGGATATGAGTGAAAAGTAAGTGCATTAGAGCTTGAGGGTTGAGTATTGGGGGTAAAGGATGGATCCATACGAAATTTAAGAGCTTGGATAGTAGAGGTGAGACCGGTGAGAGTAGAGGTAAGTGTGGTTTGAAGCTCTCTTTGCCCTTGGTGAATAACACTAAGGGTATCAACTATGGGAGTTTGGAGTGGATAGGAGACTTCATTTGTTGGGAGAAAAGGCTCATAATACGGAGGTGGTTCTTCTTGATAAGGGGATAGAGATGGTGTATATTGAGGTGGTAGTTCTGGGTATGGTTCATATGGTTCATATGGTGGTTGGTGTGGTGGATAAGGGTTAGGGTCGTATGGTGGTGTTTGGTAGTAGGGGACTTGTGAGTATGGTGGTTCAAAGCTATGTTGAGGAGGGGGTTCATAGGTATATTGTGGTGGATGTTGATTGTCACGAAGAGGTCCACCATAACCATTGTCTTAGTAAGCATCATAGAATGGTTGTTGATAATTCCTTGGAGGTGGTTGTTGCCAAGAGCGTTGATCAAATCCTTGTGGCTCCTCCCATCTTTGATTGTCCCATCCTTGATCCAAGCTTTCATTGTAATCTCCTCTTACTACAACGTGATTGTAACCAAACTCATAGCCAAAGAGGTGAGAATTCATAGTAGTAAGAGAAATAAAAACTAATAAAAATTAATGAAAATAAACTCCTAAAACTAAAAATACTAACAAAGAAATGAGAAAGCAAAATTATTTATAATAACTAATAATAAGGCACACGTTTGCAATTCCCCGGCAACGGCGCCATTTTGATGAACGGATTTTTGCTAGTAGAGAATTCACAAATGAAACCTCGTTGTAAGTATAGTTTCTAAACCAACAATAATCCTTTCATACAAAAATTTGGTTGTCACTAAAGCAAACCCAATAAAAATAATAACCGAAGTATTTAAACCTCGGGTCGTCTCTCAAGGAATTGCAAGGAAGTGTTCTGATAATTGGTTATGCAAAGGTATATTTTGGGGTTTTGTGAATAAGAGAATAAGAAAAAGTAAATGGTAATGAAAATAAAATAATAAAGAGGTCTGGGCAAGGTTTGATGGTCAAGGATCTCTATCCTTATCACTAACCACAACATGAGAATTGGCAAGGATCAATCCCATTAAATCATCCTCTAACTAGTAGTAAAGGAAAGTTAAATGAGCTATATCAATCCAAGTCCATAAGTCCTAGCTCTCCACCAATTCAATTAGTGAGAACTAGAGTTAATGGCTCCAATCATCAATTACTTGGACATTAGTAACTCAAGAGTTCGTAAGTTACCATCCCAAGCCAAGAACATAAAATCCTACTCTAACATCCTTCCAAGCATTTTATCAAACACTTGGTAGGCACAAAATAAAAGCATAGAAATTATGGCAACTAAAACACTTGGTAGGCATTTGATGCGTCCAGCACGTGGCTCTATCACGCGTACACGTGTATTGAACTTTTCCCAGGTCATCCGTACGCGTGATCCATGCATGTGCGTCACCTAACAACATGGAGACTATGGCAAATTATATCTCATTTTGAAGCCCTGGATGTTAGCTTTCCAACGCAATTGGAACTGCCTCATTTGGACCTCTGTAGCTCGAGTTATGGTCAATTAAGTACGAAGAGGTCAGACTTGACAGCTTTGCAATTCCTTCAATTTCTTGTATTCCTTCCACTTTTGCATGATTCCTTTCCATCCTCTAAGTCATTCCTGCCCTGTAAACCCTGAAATCACTTAACACACATATCACGGCATCGAATGGTAATAAGAGGGGATTAAACATAGCAAATTTAAGGCCAAAGAAGCATGTTTTCAATCATAGCACAAAATTAGGAAGAAAAATGTAAAACATGCGAATTATATGAATAAGTGTGAGTTTAGTGGATAAAATCCACTCAATTAAGTATAAGATGTTCCACGAAATAGTGGTGCATCAAATCTCCCCACACTTAAACATTAGCATGCCCTCATGCTAAGCTCAAGGAGACAAAAGGAATGAATGGGGGAAAGTAAGACTCATGAAATACAACCTATGAATGCAACTATATGCTAAGATGTTTCTATCTACTTGGTTAAAAGTAAATAAGCTCTACAAGACAAAAATAAACTAGATTCCAATAATTCAAATCACATAATAAAAGACAGGTAAACTTGAAAGAAGATAGCTCATGAAAGCAGGGAACATAGAATCAAGCATTGAACCCTCACAGGAAGTGTATATGCACTCTAATCACTCAAGTGTCTAGGGTTAATCCACTTTACTCTTCTCTAGTCATGCTTCCTAAAACTTTGTTCTTCATCTAACCAATCAACAAAGATTTAGTATACCAATGCAAATATCATTAGGTCTTTTCAAGGTTGTAATGAGGCTAAGGTAAGGATGAGGATATATGTATGGCCAAGTGAGCTATAATATGAATCTTTGACTAACCTAAGCTTTCATCTAACACACACACACACTCTATGTAACTCTAAAATCATACCCAGCTACCCATTATTCTCACTTTTGCATCACATACTTATGTACCAAATTTTCCTTAATTTCACCACATATGCATTGATCTTTTAATAAACTTAGCATTGGGGTAATTTTGTCCCCTTATTTAATTACTTATTTATTTATTATCTTTTTTTATTTTTTATTTTATATTTTTTTTATGAACATGAAAGCAAACTTAATTTATCAATGCACATGGTTTTTCTGGTCTCACATGAGTAGGCACCCAAATTCCCAATATTTAAATAAAATAGAAACACAACACAATTTCATCAATCCAAGTTCCCATAATTCCCCACACTTAATTAATACACAATCTCTATCTTAAGCTAACCAAAGAATCACTTGGTGTAATTAATTGTTTTTCCGCTTAAGGCTAGTGATGTGGTAAAATATAGAACAAAAGGGGATTAAAAGGCTCAAAGTGGCAAATAATGGTAATTGAAAGGGTAGGCTATTTGGGATAAGTGAGCTAATAACAATTGATGGCCTCAATCATACGTATGCATGTAAATACACTAAACAATGGACATATAGAATGGAACAAAATATAGATTACAATTGTAGAGAAAAAAACACACAAGAATTTCATGGTTAAATAGTGTAACCATATAATTAAGCTCAAAATCTCACAGGTTGTGTGTTCTTAGCTATAATTCATGCTCCAAATTACAATCTTCAAACAAGTTTAACACAAAAGTTTTCAATTTAAATTAGTGAAATATTATAAAAATTTCTTGAAAAAAAAATATTACTTCAACCAAGTAGTAGCTAAATGCACAAAATTAAACAAACATGCAATCAAACATGCAAATGCAACAATGAACTAAGAAAGAAAATAAAACATTGGTGTTGAGAAAAATAACTAACCCACGGAAGTCGGTATCGACCTCCCCACACTTAAAGATTGCACCGTCCTCGGTGCATGCAAAGAAGTGCAAGTGGACGGGTTGCTACAACTGATGCTTTTCTCCAATTATTGTGCAGATGGACTTGTCTGTCTTCCCATTGATAAGCTTTTCCTTTTCCTTCTTGGTGGTCATCCTGAAAGAAGAGGAAAGAGAAGAAAAGTAACCCAGAAATAAAGATAGAAAACAAATAAAATATGGTTGGGTTAATACCAAATAATGAGAGTCTCAATTACATGGTAGCTACAACATGCAAGTGAGAAAGTAGTAGAAGCAAATGGCATATCAATAGTGCAAAAATTGCAACAATGGGAAAGAGATAGTAGTTAATGAAAGACAGTATAAGTTCATGTCAATGCAAAAGGGACACAGGTATTATAAAAGATTGGCATTGACAAATAAATAATATCACCCAACAATGTAAAACAAGTCACTAAGCACCGAAATAATACTGAAAAAGATACAACAGTTGAATAAGAACATTTAACACCAATGGTAAAATAATAAACTTAGAAAAGAAAATAAAACATGCACGAGATTAAAATGCAATGAATGCAAATAAATTAAGTAAAATAGAATGAAAGAGAATAAGGATGAGAAGTTAAAGAAAGGAAGAAGAAGAAGTAAGTAAGAAAGGAAGAAGAAAGAAGAAGAAAAGATAGAAGAAAGGAGAAAGAAAATGAAAATCAGAGCGCGACGCGCGTGCGCATGATAAGTGAAGAAGGCATGCGACGCGTTCGAGTCAGTTACGCGTACGCGTGGGTGGTCTAAAAGCGAAAGGACGCGCACGCTTCAGGGACGGGTACGCGTGAGTGATTTTGTGCCTTTAGCACAGTGCCAGCCCTAGACCATCACAACTCTCTGTTCAGCACGCTTGTACGCCAATTTTTGTGCCCATGCGTATGCGTCACTTACGCTTGTGCACCACGCACCCCTTCCGCGCGTCTCTCGCGCAACTCTCCGTTCATTTGCACATACAAATACGATGCGTGCGCGTCGTGGACGCTTGCGCGTCGATCCCTCTTTTTTTATGCAGAATGCAAAATGCAGAATGCAGAATATAGATGATTATGCAGAAATTATGAATGAATACTGTGAAAAACAAAACAAAATAAAACTAGGAATGAAAAGTCACGATTATACCATGGTGAGTTGTCTCCCACCTAGCACTTTTAGTTAAAGTCCTTAAGTTGGCTATTTGGTGAGCTTCTTGTCATGGTGGCTTGTGCTTGAACTCGTCTTGAAACTTCCACCAATGCTTGGACTTCCAGTAAGCTCTATCAATACAAAGTAAATTCCCCAAGCTTTGATGGAGTTCTTCACAGGCTCTGAGCTCCCAAAATTGATCCTCATATATTGCCGGATCCCAAATCTTATTTCTACACCCGTATTCAAGTGGATCATGATGATTCCATCCAGGTGGTTCAGCCTTGGAATTCTTATTTATGTGCCTAAACATCCTCCTAGACCCAGTCAATTGAGGATTATACCAACCCTTGTAATTAGGCCTTGAGCTTCCAACCATAACGAACCTAGGATGCTGTTGCCAACCACTAACCATCTCTCTTTTACTCTTAAAGCCGCAGATAGCTCTAAGTTGTCCATTCGTTTCAAGCAGACCATATTCAAATGGGAAGGTACAGTTGAAGGATAAGAATTTTACCCACTTGAATGTTGGGTTGGATGGTAATGGCTTGGGGAAAAGTATCTCCAGTGGCAGCCTTGCCAATGTATGCTTCTCTCTCTTGGGCTCCTCTTTGATGACTTCCACCTCTTGACACGCTTCTGCAATAGTAACCTCTTCCTCTTCAACCATGATATGCCTTGGAGGTTGTACACCCTCCTCAACATCAAATTCAAACGTCTTGGAAGGAGGCTCTATGACTTGAGGTTCCCATGGAGGTTCCGCATCTCCTAAGTCTTCAACCTCTTCCTCTTCTTCAATAATTTTGGCTTCCTCCACTTGCTCTAGTACAAAATCCAGCTCCTCCTTGATGACTTCCACCTATTGACAACTTTTTTCAAGGGTCTCTCCTACCTCCACCTTTTGGGTCTCCTCTTGCATCTCTTGAAGTATGCATGCATGAACCCGATCCATTACGTCCCTAAGACGATCCCTTCTCTCTTGTTCCATGTCAATAGCGTACTAGGGATCATGTTGCTCCTGGATTGATAGATTTGAGTGAAAAATAAGTGCACCAGAGCTTGAGGGTTGAGTATTGGGGGTAAAGGATGGATCCATACGAAATATAAGAGTTTGGAGTGGATATGAGGCTTCATTTGTTAGGAGAAAAGGCTCATAATACGGAGGTTGTTCTTCTTGATAAGGGTATAGAGATGGTGTATATTGAGGTGGTGGTTCTGAGTATGGTTCATATGGTTCATATGGTGGTTGGTGTGGTGGATAAGGGTTATGGTGGTGTTTGGTAGTAGGGGGCTTATGAGTATTGTGGTTCAAAGCTATGTTGAGGAGGGGGTTCATAGGTATACTGTGGTGGGTGTTGATTTTCACGAAGAGGTCCACCATAACTATTGTCTTGGTAAGCATCATAGAATGGTTGTTGATAATACCTTGGAGGTGGTTGTTGCCAAGAGGGTTGATCAAATCCTTGTGGCTCCTCCCATCTTTGATTGTCCCATCCTTGATCCAAGCTTTCATTGTAATCTCTTCTTCCCACAACGTGATTGTAACCAAACTCATAGCCAAAGGGTTGAGAATTCATAGTAGTAAGAGAAATAAAAACTAATAAAAATTAATGAAAATAAACTCCTAAAACTAAAAACACTAACAAAGAAACGAGAAAGCAAAATTATTTACAATAACTAATAATAATACACACATCTGCAATTCCCCGGCAACGGCGCCATTTTGATGAACGAATTTTTGCTAGTAGAGAATTCACAAATGAAACCTCGTTGTAAGTATAGTTTCTAAACCAACAATAATCCTATCATACAAAAATTTGGTTGTCACTAAAGCAAACCCAATAAAAATAATAACCGAATTATTTAAACCTCAGATCGGCACTCAAGGAATTGCAGGGAAGTGTTCTTATAATTGGTTATGCAAAGGTATGTTTTGGGATTTTGTGAATAAGAGAACAAGAAAAAGTAAATGGTAATGAAAATCAAATAATAAAGAGGTCTTGGCAAGGTTTGGTGGTCAAGGATCTCTATCTTTATCACTAACCACAACATGAAAATTGGCAAGGATCAATCCCATTAAATCATCCTCTAACTAGTAGTAAAGGAAAGTTAAATGAGCTATATCAATCCAAGTCCATAAGTCCTAGCTCTCCACCAATTCAATTAGTGAGAACTAGGGTTAATGGCTCCAATCATCAATTACTTGGACATTAGTAACTCAAGAGTTCCTAAGTTACCATCCCAAGCCAAGAACATAAAATCCTACTCTAACATCCTTTCAAGCATTTTATCAAACACTTGGTAGGCACAAAATAAAAGCATAGAAAAGTAATAATAGAATATAAGATCTAAAACCAATAATTGCAAGATCAATGATAACAAATAAAGGAAGAAGCAATAAACATGAAATACCTCAAATTGCATTAAATAGAAAATCAAATCTAACACAGAGTTCATAAATTCAATTGGGAAGATAAATAAACTAGAATGCTAAGACAATTAAAAGTAGAAGAGAAACTACATTAAAGGAACATTGAACCTGAAATTGAGAAGAAATAAACCTAAAACTAAGAGAAATCCTAAAACCTAGAGAGAGGAGAGAGCCTCTCTCCCTAGAAAACTACATCTAAAACCTAAATTGTGAATAATGAGAAGTATGAATGAATGACTGATTCTCCCACTCTGCAGCTTTTAATATGTATTTTTTGGGGCATAAACTGGGTCAAAAACAGCCCAGAAATCGCCCCCAGTATTTTTTGATGCGTCCAGCACGTGGCTCTATCACGCGTACGCGTGGATTGAACTTTTCCCAGGTCACGTGTACGCGTGATCCACGCATGCGTGTCACCTAACAATATGGAAACTATGGCAAATTATATTGCATTTTGAAGCCCCGAATGTTAGCTTTCCAACGCAATTGGAACTACCTCATTTGGACGTCTGTAGCTCAAGTTATGGTCAATTAAGTACGAAGAGGTCAGACTTGACAGCTTTGCAATTCCTTCAATTTCTTGTATTCCTTCCACTTTTGCATGATTTCTTTCCATCCCCTAAGCCATTCCTGCCCTGTAAACCCTGAAATCACTTAACACACATATGACGGCATCGAATGGTAATAAAAGGGGATTAAACATAGCAAATTTATGGTCAAAGAAGCATGTTTTCAATCATAGCACAAAATTAGAAAGGAAAATGTAAAACATGTGAATTATGTGAATAAGTGTGAGTTTAGTGGATAAAATTTACTCAATTAAGTATAAGATGTACCATGAAATAGTGGTGCATCAATACCTTACCACACAGAGCTTTATGCTTAGGACGTAAATCAGAGTTAGCGAGGCGCTACAACCTCTAAAACTAAAAATAAGTATATAAATATAGTTGAAAGAAATTATAACTAGGAGACTTGAATAAGAAGCTAAAGTAAAGCGTAACAAAAATCACATCACTCACGTTCGGATAAGTGTACAAGGATAAATAAGATTGGAAGGAAGGATAAATTATATACAAAGAACAGAGTTCCAAAATATACACATATCAAGTTCCAGGCTTGACCTGCGAAGTGAAGGCCGGCTAGAGTGTACATACATACATATATATAACCAAAAAGGATCCCAACCATAAGACAAAATACCTGCTTCTCCAAGTCAACCTCTAAGAGGGACAAACATACAAGTTATATACAAAGTGAAGAATCTATTTATATATACATAACCAAAATATAAACACTAAAACCTAAAAGGGTTCTTCACTTCCAAAGAGTCTCCAAGCTCCAATTTAGCTAGTCCAACCACAATTGCTCCAAATCAAGCATTCAAGACCTTCCATTTAACTTCAATTTCACATGCACACAATCTAATTTCACACAATTTCACAATAATCAACACAAGGTTCACTAATTCACTAACTTACAAGGATTCAAAAGTTCCTTATCTTACCCACTCGAAATTGAGATAAAACTTACTTATAATCTACGATAGAGTACCCCTAAACAATCAAAATCACAATAATTTAACATCTCCAAAACCAAAAATGCAAAATTATAGGGGAGGGATAACTGGGCACGAATTTCGGAAATTCTTATCACTTTGTTTAGTTAGGATTGAAGAGCTCGATGAAACAAACGCGTGGCCACAAACGGCTCATCAATTGGAGCTTCGGATTGAAAGTTATGGAAGATTGAAATTAGAAGTGAAATTTGGTTTAGAGTTCTTGAGCTCTCTCCCTCAGTATCACCGTGTCCTCTCTCTTCACTTGGTGTAATGAGCTAAACGCTCATGATAGGTGATTAAATGGGTTTGGCTTTGGGCCAAAAATGAGCTCGGTCCAATCGGTTCGGCCCGTTGGCTCAATTTTGGGCCAAAACCTTTAAAATTAGTATTCAAATTTGTATTTTAATTATTTTTACTCTTCTATTATATCAAATTTAATTTCTCAATTTTTTAAATAATAAATAATTTATTAGTTAATTATTGATTAATTTTCAGAGTTTTACAAGTGGCTTCCGAAACATCATTAATTAACCACCATGCTTCATCCGCTGTCTTGTATTTCACAAGAGACCCACTACTAGATGCATCAAGGAGCCTCTTGTCTTGTGTACAAAGGCCTCCACAAAAATAACTAATAAGAAAAGGATCATCCATCCTATGATGGGGACAAGAATCTAATAATCTCTAGAACCGAGTCTAATACTCATGAAGTGATTCTTGATCCCTTTGCATAATACCAGAGATTTTTTCCGGATGTAATCAGTCCTTTCCGAAGAAAATAATTTATCCAAGAACTCCTTTTTCAATAAGTCTTAATCAGTCACCACAGCATCAGATTGAGCATAAAACCATTCTTTCGCTTGTCCCTCAAGAGAAAAGAAAAAAATGAAGACCATGACGACCACTTCATCAGACCCATGTCTCCTAGCAATAGAGCATGCCACTTGAAAATCCCTCAAGTATTTAATAGGATCTTGGCATAACAACCCGTGATATTTAGGCAATAAATTAATCAGACTATTCTTCAATTCAAAGTGTGCATCTAAGTTAGGGTATCATTCTTGAAGTGGTTGAAGGACAAGGTCTGGTGCTCCTTGCTCATGCAAGGTAATCCTTCGAGGTTCAGCCATCTGGTTATCATCTGCAATACTCAGAGGTATGTCAGCAGTCCCAACAGAAAAGTAAGATGTCCCTTTGTTGAATGAAGAGTATAAATCACGATCGCATTGGACTAGTGTTTTGGAAGGTCCCTCAAAAGAGGCCGATGCACTAGCCGTATAATCTAACTGACGCCTAGCTTACCAAATGTGAAGTAAGGTTCTTTTACTTTTAGGATCAAATTTGGCTATGCTTGGATCCGGTTGTAATTGATTCATTCAACTTAGAGATCATAAGCTCATGCATTACAAAGACTTAAAGGAGAAACAAAAGCAAATAAACTATGTACAATATCTACATATTCACATAAACCAACAATAAGACACACATTGATACGATCCCCATCAATGGCACCAAAAACTTGATGGAGGCCAATCGTCAGTCTAGAATTTCTCACAAGAATACGCTCATGTCGAAGTATAGTTCCAAACCAACAACTAGCTATCCAGTCAAAGTTTAGTTTGGTTGTCACAAATTTAACCCAATAAAAATAACTAAAAGTATTACTCTCGGGTCGAGCTCCCTAGGATGTGCAATTGTGTATATCAAAGTTAGTTGAGGTATCGAGGGTTGATAAGCATAGACAAGAATTTAAACTTAGTGAAACTTAATATGCAAGAAACTTAAATTACAAGAAATTAAATCAAAGGTGATTGAAGCATTATCTAAGCAAGTATCAATCTAACAAGAAAAGGTATGAACTTAAATCTATTTTAAAACTAATTCAACTAACTAAAAGTAACTAAAGCAAGAAATAAACAAAGGAAGTTTTGAAGTTTTAGTATAATTTGTGAAAGACTCTTGGCTAAGGTATGAGAATCGAGATCACTATCCTTGTCTAATAACCATATAATGACAATTATATGGAATCAATCCCATTATGTCTACTCCTATGATTGAAGTACATTAAATAGGCATAGTCAATATCACCCCATAAGTCCCAACTAACTACCAATTGACTTAGTAGAAGATTAGTATCAATGGGTATCAAATTGACTAACATAGACTCTCAAATTATCAATCTAATTAGACCCAATGACTCAAGGCCACTCAATTCCTTTAACCTAGGCCAAGAGTATGAAAAACTACTCCATAATTAAAGAAATATTTCATCAAACACTTGGTATGCACTAATCAAAGACATGAATAAATTGCAAATTAAATAGAATTTAGAACTACCCACTACATATAATCACTATCAAGGACCATAATAAACATAAAAAGAATATAAAATGTCAAATTCAATCAAAGAAAATTCAATATTCACAAGAGTTCAAACTAGAATCATAAGTAACAAAAGTGAACAATTAACAAACAACTATGAAACTAAGAGTGCAACAACTACTAATTCAAAAGGAAAACTAAAACTAAACAAGATCTAAATCAAAATGCAATAACAAAAGTGTAATGATCCTAAGAAAACTTAGAGAGAAGGTAGAATTTCTCCCTCTTAAAAACTAAAAGCAAAAATTAGGTAAATTATATCTATGTGTGTATGTGTGTTATTCCCCCTCCATCCTTCCCTCAATTAGCTTCAAGTTGGCCTTAGAAATGGGTCCAAAAGCCTTTAGAAATTGTCCTTCACGTGTTTCTTTAATGAGGCACGTTCTGGGTATCTTATGTACGCGACAGGTGCATGCGTACGCGACTTTGTCAAAACTCAAGGGTCGTGTACGCGGCCATAGTTTTGCATATGCGGGACTGTCAGGATTCAGATAATGCATAAGCGGGTGTGATATCGCGTATGCGGGCTGGAAAAATTCCCAAGCTTCCAATCTTTATGATTCCTCACTTTCACATGCTATCTTCTTCACTTTTACATGCTATTCTTACCCCCATATATCCTGAAACACTTGAATACATATGTAAAGGCACCAAATAGAATGAATAAGTGAATTTAATCGATCACTTAAATCCTCAAAAAGCATGTTTTTAATCATTAAGCACAATTAGGAGAAATTCATAAAATGCTATATCAGTGAATAGATGCAAGATAAGTTGATAAAATCCATTCAATTTAATATAAGATAAACCATAAAATTGTGGTTTATCAAAGATCAAGAAATTTTCGTAAGTTTTTAACTCACTAAATCTTTAATCTTGAACTTATTATCATCAAGAAATTTCGTTATTCATAGAATCTTAAAGTAACATGGTGAGGGGTGGAGCTTACACAATGTAACATTTTATATGTTTATTAATATTTATGACTAATTGAAACTAATTTTAATGCACATTCTATCTTTGCCTCTATTCTGAATTTCTAACCAATCAATTTTATTTTAATGACTCAACCTTCTTTAATGAAGTATCAATGTTCGAATGCTTTCTCTAAAGTTTTTAAAAAATTTTAGCCACAACCATCTTGGTACCTATAAGCAATAACATGAAAGTTAAGGTAGTGGAGATCTCCACAGAATGTGAAAACACAATTGATAAAGAAAATTATTTTTTATATATAAAATAATAATATACTCCTAATAGTAAAAATTATTCCAAAGATGTATAACGTCTAACATTTATTAAAATAAGAGTAGTTTAGTCTAGTTTGAGTTGAAGTCTATCCCATATAAAACATTGCATGCATAACATTTAAAAAAAAATCTATACATCAAGAAATAAACCTAAAAGGTGACGGTTCTAAGAACTATTAATATGAAACAAAAAATTAACCCAAATTATTTAATCAGATTAATAAATATACAGCTTTACTTCTTTTGTATAGATCCTAAAGCTCAGACCTTTTTTTTTGCAATATTCTTTTTATCTGTAGCAGCAAACAACATCCACATTAGGTATTAAGCAAAATCATAGGATGCAAATTATGAAGAGAAAAAATGATAAAAAGATAAAGATTCACTTTGATAGATAGTTGTCATTTTATTTTTATTAATTTTTTAAAATAAATTTATATACATTTTCTTATTCTCTTCTCACAACTTTTTTTATCATAGAATTATTCAAATAGAATAATACAATTGGGCAAAGTTATACCTTCATTATATAAATAATAACCACAACAGATATTTTCATTGCTTATAAGATAGAGTGAAGAGGTTTCATTAATATGACCAGAGTATATATAGACCACCAACCTAATTAACTAGAACTAATCAAGTATAGCTTCATAATTATAAATAAATAAAAAATGAAAAAAAAAAGAAACTTGTGAAGCAATCATAATGATAAGAAAGAATATGGACATGACATGTAGGTTGGTTAAGAAAGAGAGAACTAAAATCTAGTGGAGAGTGTAGGTTGAAGGATAATAGCCGAGCTCATGCATGAATAAGGTGACTATTATGACTACCAATTTAGTTTTGGATTTTCTCCATCAATGATTCTACACCAGACAAAGATGCCTCTACACAATAACAAAACAAATGTCATCAACATGAAAATATATACATCATATCAAATAGTAAGGAACACAAACAACTCATCATCACAATCCATTACCAATCTGTGATTGAAGAAGTAGTAATGTTTTTTAACATCTGGTTATTATACTCCAAGAAGCTGGACTTGTCCATTGGTTGCAGATCTAGAGAATTGCATTGCTGAATTGAAATAGTTTCTTAGGACTAGCATTCATGCTAGACGTGCTCAATTGGGTAAAATTTTTGAATTAGATCATGCCACTTTGAAATCAGATGGTATTTTTTGTAGCAGTCCAAAGGGTTGGTTTACTTTTGGACATGTCTCATTTGCTCTTCTCTTCTTTTTCGGGCACATTTGGTATGGTGCTAGAACTTTGTTCCGAGATGTTTTTGCTGGCATCGATCCCGATTTAGATGCTCAAGTAGAATTTGGAGCATTCCAAAAACTGGGCGATCCAACTACAAGAAGGCAAATAGTCTGATTCGGATAGAACGTTATTTTTGTTGTTGTTTTTTTTTTTACTATACTTTTGTTTGGGGTAACAAACCTTCGATCCATGCCTAAAAAGAAAGGGGTAGGTAATACGTTATATAAAATGAATATATTCGTGATAAAATTTCAATATATATTTTTTTTATTATATTTTTTTTATAACAGAATCGAGGAGTTGGGATCAAATGGTATAGTTTTCTTTTGTTGGGAAATTAGAGGATTTTTGTGTTGTTTCTTTTTTACTATACTTTTGTTTGGGATGATTTAAATTAAATCATAGAGAATTTGTTTAATCTTGATTTGAATGATTGTATTTTTTCACTCTAATCTAATAAACAGGTATGAAAGCTATAATTGTAAACCACGATGAAATTTATGGAAGCATTGGCTTATACATTCCTCTTAGTCTCGACTTTAGGAATAATTTTTTTGCTATCTTTTTAGAGAACCCCCTAAAGTTCCAACTAAAAAGACGAAATATTTTTTATTATCTCGATTGAAATAATGAGCCTTAATATTGGTCCATTCTAGGCACCAAAGATCAAATTACAGAAAGTAATTTGAATGAATGGTGAAGTATTTTGTTGTGTTATGAAGCAAACTGTAGCAAGTACGACTACCACTGCCTCTTGCCTCCTCCTTATCTACCATAAACATATCTACCACCACCATGTCTCAACTATTATCATGATGACAGATTGAAAAAAATAATAAAGCGGAGAAGCAATTGGAAGACTATACTAAACAATGGAAGTAGGAGGGTTTATAATAGGTGAGAGTAATGCATATAATGTATGGTGGGTAAATTTAAATTTTGAAAACAATAAAAAAATTTAAAAAACAAGTATATATAAGAGAAAATGATCAGAAGACGAAAAAATTAATTGAAATAAGAGGATAGTTGACAAAAGAAACGATTGGTAATGAAGGAGAATAGTTGGAAGGAGTTGTTAGAACTCCAAAGACATGGAAGCTAAATAATAAAGTTCATTCGAACAAAGAATGAAGGGATAAGTAGTATTTTGATATGTTTGAGGTGTAAATCAAAATTATTCCTAATATTTTTTCTTATTTAAAACTGTCTTTAATGTTAAATTTAATATTAAAATCATCTTTTTAAAATTTTTGGACAAAAATACTTTTCTATTTGTAATTGTTAGTTATGAATTTTAAAATAAATAAATAGATAAAATAAATAAATAAATAAATAAATATAATAATTATATATACATCTCACTCGCGTTGTTCTGGTGAGGGTTTAGTCATCGTCAATTCGTCATTGTACAAACCCGAGGTTTGGAGGAGAACCTACTGTGAGTTGTACTGGGAGATTGGCTCTGCATTTCGTCCATTAACATCCTCTCCTCCTACCATATCCTTTCTCTCTTCATCGCAGTTTTTCTACTCTTCCCTTAGCTTATTTCGCCTCCATCTCTATTTATCCCATAAAAATATCCACCATATGAAGTAGTTGTCGTCCTTCTCACCTAACAACAGCAAATTCACTTCTTCAAGGTTGATAATAATGCCAAACAACAAAGGCTGCAAATTCCAATGGAATGATTATCAGGATTTGAATCATCGTTAGAAAATATAGCACGAGTAGTTCTTTCTCTCTACTCAAAATTGTCTCTACAATTTCTTCTTCCATCTCATCCTCGGTGGTGTTGCAGATTCCAAGAATGACTCTACTTCTTCTCCTTCTTCATGATAATACGAACATGTGAATTGTAAATCATTCATGCTTGTTTTATTTTTTTACACATAAATTTCTTACTATCTTAAAGTCAAACCTGCTTCACACTTCGCCTGCCCTGCCTTCCAATCATTATCCAAGCAAATTTTCTCTTTGCTTTAATATATAATTATCATATTTGTTTCTTTATTTATCTATTTATTCATTTTAAATTTCATAACTAAGAATACTAACATAAGAGAGTTTTTGTCTGAAAATTTCAAAAGGATGTTTTTGCTATTAAATTCAACATTGAGAACCATTTTGAATAAGAAAAAGATTAGAAAATATTTCAATTTTTACTCCAAATCACATGAATCAAAATGGTACTTAATAAAAAAAAACAAATGATTGAATGGAAGATCACAAATGAACTTCCATTCAAAAGAAAATTGTAGCACCCACTAGTAGAATAATTATAAAAACTTCTCAAATAGTATTAACTCATAAGAATAAAGTCTAATAAACCAGTATCTTAACATATACTTGGTGAGTACTAAAAAAAATTCAGCAACAAGAGTACATACACCCAAATAATAGTCACAAGAAAAGAGATAGGTATAGCCAAGAGTTTATGACCAAATAGAAAGGAAAAAACAGGTAAGAAGCAAAAGCACTATCGACTTCCAAACCACACCTGAAATTGGGAAAGAAATTAGTGCTATTGCTAGAAGGAAGGAAGAAGATGCATTCCCAAAATTAGGAATTAAGAGTCATACCAGTCATGGTGTCAACATGTTCCCTTCTTTGTCTTGTAGCTTTCAATCACATAATCCCTCAATTGAGAATGGGCTCTCTTTTGTCTATAACATTTTTCACTCTTCTCATTTTTATCACTTTTTGCCACGTAGTTTGAATTTTCAGCTCATTTCTCTTTTCTTTCACGTATGTTCATGGGTAAAATGACTCCAATAGCCCTTGGTATCACAACATTACTCCCCATTTTGAAAACAACCTTGTCCTCAAGGTTGAGTTGAGGATAGTGAGTTGTCAGCAAATCATAGTTCTCCCATGTGACTTCAGATTCAGATATTCTTTCCTATTAAATTAGTAATTGTATAACCTCATTTGAACCATTTCCAATAATTCTCTTATCTAATATAGCAATTGGTTGCAGTAACAGTCCTTGCGTTATGGAGAGAATTGGTAAGGGAATATATTAGGTTGAAGGGTCTCCCTGAAATTTCTTCAACATGAAAACATAAAAAAATGGATGTTTTTTAGATCCTGATAGTAGTTTCACTTTGTAAGCAACTTTGCCAACCCTTTTGAAAATCTGAAATAGTCCAAAATACCTTAGGCTCAATTTTTTATTTTTTTTCTCAGCTGCACCGAGTGTTAAAAATTTATTAGGTTGAAGCTTAACCAAGACGAACTCTCCTTCTGCAAACTCCTTATCGGGTCTCTATTTATCTGCCAATATTTTCATTATATTTTAAGCTTTATCCAGGTTTGTTTTCAATTGTTGCAGAATGTGGTCTCTATCTGATAGCATCTCTTATACTTGTGGTGGATCAATTGCCTCCATAGCATATTTGGTAATAGTCGGAACTTTTCTTCCATAAACCGCTTCAAACGGCGACATGCCTGCACTTGTTTGGTAAGCAAAATTATACCACAACTCAGCCCAAGTAAGAGCTTTAGACCAATGCTTTGGGCTTTCACATGTGTAACATCTGAGGAACATCTCTAAGATTTTGTTGACAGCTTTCGTTTGGCCATCAAATTATGGGTGATATGAAGAAGACATTGATAAGGTTGTCCCTTGTAACTTGAACAATTGCTGCCATAGCTTACTGATAAAAATTTTGTCTCTGTCGAAAACCATCATTCGAGGGATGCCATGTAATTTCACTACCTGATTGAAGAATAATTCAGCCACTTGTTTCGCATTAAAATTCTCTCTCATAGGGATAAAGTGAGCATACTTTGATACTCTATCAACTACCACAAGAATTAATGTATAGCCTGAAGAATTCAATAGACCTGTGATGAAGTCTAAGCTTATGTCTTTCCACACCCTCTCTGGTATTGGCAATGGTTGTTATAAACTAACAGGAGAGGTGTTTAGTGACTTAGCCTTTTGACAAATATGACAATTTGTTATAAATTTCTTAATTCTTGCATCATATGATCCTAATAAAAGCTGCTAGCAATTTGAGCTATTGTCCTCTTAATTCCCACGTGACCCCCAATCGAAAATGAATGAAATTCATATAAAATTTGCTGAATCAATTCAGATTTTCTAGGAACTACTAATCTATCACCCTTGTATACCATACTTCCTCTCACTGACATGTCCCTTGCATCTTCATTCCCCATAATAATTTCTTGTAATTGTTGTTCTACACCTTGAACCTTCTTAATCTCCTCAAGGAGCTGACACGTTGGTTGGCTCCATGCCATATAACAATTTTGAGACAATGCATTTACAGGGATATTATCCTTTCCTACCTTATACTCTATTTTGAAATCATAGCCCAAAAACTTATGTAACTAAGCTTGTTGTTCTGGCGTTTGGAGTGACTGGTCTAATAAATGCTTTAAACTTTGTTAATCTGTTTTAATTGTGAATTTATTCCCCATCAAGTAATGTCTAAACTTTGCTAGTGCCTCTGTAACTGTAAATAATTCTCGAACATAAGCACCTTGTTTCTGCATGCAAGGAGATAGTTTTTTTTTTTGAAAAATACACAATTGGGTGACCCGCTTGACTTAAAATAGCCCCTATACCAAGTCCAGAAGCATCAATTTCCAACACAAAAGGCTATGAAAAATCTGGTAATGCTAGCATTGGCCCTTGGGACAATGCTTTCTTCAACATGTCAAAAGCTTCTTGTGCTGCATTGGACCAATTAAAATTGTCTTTCTTCAATAAATCTGTCAATGGAGCTGCGAAAGACGCATACTGCTGAATAAATCTTCTATAATATCCTATAAGTTCCAGGAAGGCTCGTAACTGCTTCAAATTTTAGGAATTGGCCATTCCATCACTACTTGAACTTTATTCCGATCCATGGCTACGTCATTACCAGATACGACATGTCCAAGGTAATCAATACTCTCCATACGAAAAGAACATTTCGACAACTTGACAAACAATTAGTTTTCTTTAAGTAATTGTAGCACAATTTCTAAGTGCCCGAAGTGAGCTATCCATGTTGGGCTATAAACTAATATATTATAAAAAGAACTAATACAATTTTTTGCAGAACCTTTTCAAAGACTAAGTTCATTAGTGCTTAGAAGGTTACTGGCGCGTTTGTTAACCCAAATGGCATTGCCAGCCATTCATATAGCCCTTGGTGAGTCTTGAAAGCTGTTTTGTGTCTACCTTCTGGTTGCACTAAAATCTGATGGTACCCAGATCTTAAATCCAACTTCAAAAAGAATTTAGAGTCATGGAGTTCATCAAGGAGTTCATCGACTATTGGCATAGGAAACTTATCTTTCACTATAATTGCATTCAGAGCTCTGTAATCTGTACAGAATCACCATGTCCCATCCTTTTTCTTCACCAAAATAATTGGGGATGCAAAAGGACTATTACTAGTTGTATGATCCCTTTTTACATCATTTCTTTTACCATCATCTCTATCTGTATTTTCTGGCTATGCGATTGTCTGTATGGTCTAGATTTGACAGGTTTTAAACCATCAATCAATGAAATACGGTGATTGAATGCTCTCTCAAGAAAAATTCTGGTTGGCTTAGCAAATACAGAATTATAAGATTGTAACAATAATTGCATCTTTGGCTCTATCTCCTCTGAAAAATTTAGAAGTTTTGGGTCCTCAACAATTGGAGCAGCTTCCAATGTATACATTTCTTCAATTGTATTTGTCATGCATAGCCTCCAAAAATGATGCAGTTGTGTAGTTATTGATTCGATGGTTTGCAACCCTCTCAAAGTAACTAACTTCTCTTGGTCATAGTAATAAAATAACATATGAACAAAGTTTGTTGCATGTGTTCCTAATTACTTGAGCCAAGAGACACCTAGCACCAAATCAAATGAAGCCACCGGTAGCAAGAATACATGAATATTAAGATCATTTCCCTAAATTTTCACTGGCACATTTACTATGAAGCCCTTTATAGCTATGGTATGGCCATTACCCACCATCACTTGGTATGTAGGTTGATGCCAACTTGTTAACTTAAGAAATTGTACAATTTGTGGGATCATAAAGCGATTTGAACTCCCACTATCAAGTAGTATATGTATCTTCATACCATGCATTGTTCCTTCAAACTTCATAGTTTTCCTTCCTATACTCCTATGTAACACATTCATAGAAATGTAAGGCTGGTACGCTTCAGGATGTTGAACATTTTTTGTTAAGAAATCAACGGGTAAAGTAGTAGCTTCAGTTATAATAGTCTCTACCAGTCGAACTTCTTCATCAACTTCATCCTCAATTTGCAAGAGTAAAAGTTGTTTATTCGGGCATTTATGGCTGAAGCTATATTTCTCATCACATGTGAAACAAAGACCATTCTCCCTACGCCTTTGTACTTCTGCGGGGGACATCTTCTTAATGGCAAGATTTCTTTGATTGGCGGATGTCTTAGCAATTGGTGAATTTAATAAAGGAGGGAGGTTTGTAAGAGGAGTAGTGTTTGATTGAGTGGTGGGAGTTGTATATCGAGATTGCGTATAATTTTTGTTTGACCAATTGCTATTTTTTGGTTTGGTCTCAACTTTATCTTCATACAATTTGGCAAAGAAATTGGCATGAATCAAATTACACGGGGTTTGTGCTATCACCTCTCTTCGAATTTTCGGTTTTAATCCACCAATAAAATAATCCAAAATAGCATCTGGGCTCAAATCGTAAGAATGATTTGCCAAAGCAGAAAATTCCATATAATATTGATGAACAGATCCAACTTGAGTTTGAATAAATCAGACCTTGGGTAATCAAATGGTGAAGGACCGAACTGTGATTCAATAGCTCTAGCCAATAATTGCAACAATGAAATGGATGTCTTATGCATCATTTGAAATAACCAATGGTAGAACTCAATTAATTACTCCGCATGAAATAACCAATGAAAAACATTAGAACTGTCAAACTTTGGAAACTCAACATGGATGCTACGAATAGGACCACCAATTTTTGTGTATGATTCTATTCCTGAGGATTTTTACCACCATGAGCTGAAGTGTTTGTGTTCTTGTGTTGTTGTAGGTTATCAATTGCTACCTCCAAGTAAGAAAAACGGGCATCAGTTGCAGTTTCTTTTTGGTTCAAAACATCAATTAAGCAAGAAAGCTCACTATTTATTATATCCATTCTTGCATGTAGGTCCTTGAGTCTTGTATTTTCGACCATGGTGTTGACGAGAACACCAAATGTAGCACACACTAGTAGAATAATTATAAAAACTTCTCAAATAGTATTAACTCACAGGAATAAAGTTTGATAAACTAGTATCTTAACATATACTTAGTGAGTACTAAAAAATAAATTCAGCAACAAGAGTACATAGACCTAAATAATACTCACAAGAAAAGAGATAGATAAGTATAGTCAAGAGTTTATGACCAAATAGAAAGAAAAAAACAGGTAAGAAACAAAAGCACCATCGACTTCCAAGCCACACTTGAAATTGGCAAAGAAATTGGTGTTATTGCTAGAAGGAAGGAAGAATAAGCATTCCTAAAATTAGGAATTAAGAGTCATACTAGTCATGGTGTCAATATGTGCCCTTCTTTGTTTTATAGCTTTCATTCACATAATCCCTCAATTGAGAATTGGCCCTCTTTTGTCTGTATTATTTTTCATTCTTCTTATTTTCATCACTTTTTGTCACGTGGTCTGAATTTTCAGCTCATTTTTCTTTTCTTTCACCTATGTTCATAGGTAAAACGACACCAATAGTCCTTGGTATCACAACAAAAATACTATAAAAAATCTAACCCTCAAGATTTTTAGTAAGAGACACTTTAGATTTTCAATCACTTGATACCGTCTTTTGATGGTATAGTATTAGATATTGTTTATTTATTTTGTTAGTAGATCTATTTTATTATTTTCTATATTTTTTACCAGATATGACATTGAATATATAATCACATCATTACTCATTGAAAATAAAACATTTTTATATTGAGTAAAAGATTATCTTTATAAAAGTGACTCTGAGTAGTGATGTTCTGCTTGTTCTTTGTCCAAAATTTACAACTACTAAGGCTCCAAGTTCATTGGAAACAATTATTAAGGTTGAAACATACAAACACAGCTACTATTTGTCTTTTAACGGAGTCAACCCAAATAAATTATGCATGAATGTGAACTGAAGTCTAAAAGTAATGTGGCTTGTTTAGTTTGAAATCTGAAATTCAATTGATTAATAGTACTCTATTTCTTGATTCTTAATAAAACCTAATTTGAAAAGCAATACTGTATGCTTACTTTCACGGGTTGTTAGATTCAAAAGTATGCATTTGGCCAAAAAGGATTGGCTAAGGTAGGTAGTTCAAGTTAATTAATTAAACAAATGTATATAGATTATGTTCATTCTACATGCTTGAATTGATTAATATACGTAGATTGTAGACAGTTGTGTTATATAATATAACGGCCTGCTACATGCTTGGATTGAATAATATCTAAAGCTAAGAGATGTGTTATATAATATAACAAGAGGAATGTTTTTTTTTTTCTGGATATTTTTGTATACATCATTTAGTATTAAAAGTATACATTATTTATTTTTATATTAAAGTGATCGATAAGGAGTAAAAGAAGATAAGAGTTTATTTTTTATATAAAAAATATACACAAAAATAATTTTTAATTTATATAATAATGGACAGTCTTTAATATATTTTCAAATGAATTTACAAAATATTTCTGGCATAAATTGATAAAAAAAAAAAGCAATTAAAGAATTAAAATGGCCAAAAATGTCATGATGATTGATGACAAAGAATATTTTTCTCTAGCTCTTTTATATTAGCAATAAAAAAGAAACTCAAACAGAGACGATAACACTATTTAAATTTGTGGGTACTCATTTCGTTTCCATCTATTCGGAAGAGATAATTATTTTTCTAATACAGAGCAAGTTTTTAGTAGAGTGGAGTTTTAGACGAAACAAAACGGAATTGAATTTAGATAATATTCGTCCTAGTCTATATATATATATATATATATATATAAAATGATTAATAATATTTAATTTATGTGGTGTATACGATGATAATTATAATTTTAAAATTTAATTTTATATGTTGGATTTTAATAATTATAAAAGCTAATAAGAATGGAACGACTACCCGCACGAGTGGGTCAAAATTCAATTCTTTATTATTCGCAAGTAGAAAAAGAACGAATTTTATGTAAGTTATGATAGAATAAAATGGAATCAAAAATGACAAAAACTGCCCCTACCTACCTCCTTGCCCCCATTATCATCCCATGTGATTCAACTTTTACTAAAACTAAAAAAAGAAAATTTTGTAATTCTTCCACCAGCATTAGGCACCTTTCTTTTTTATAGAAAATAACTATATTTCATTCATCAAAAAGTCAAACAACACTTACAAGGATCATAGAAATATCAGTTCTACATTGATATAAAGAAGATAAATATCTTATGCTGAAAATCTTAAAAGATAGAAACAAAAATAAACTAAATCTCTTATTTCTAGATCTACACATACATATTACAAGACAATAAAATATTTTTTTTCTTCACATAAGTTTGGATAATTTTTAGATTTAAAAATTTTTTTATGAACAACATTTTCTCAAGGTATTTTATTTTTAGATTTGAAAAGATCTATAACAATTAACTACCATGAGCAACCATAAAGAAAAACTAAGAATACCATCATTTAAAAAAAAAAAGAAAAAATATCATAAATAAATTATTGAAATAAGAACACAGAACTAATCTCATGTTCAAAACACAGTCGGTAATAAAAATCGTAAAAAATAGATCTAAATCTAAAAAAAAAAAAAACAGAAAAATCAAAACACAACCATCAAAAAAAGAAAGGAATAAGGATGAGGGGGGAGAAAAAACGGGTGAGAGAAAGAAAGGATGGTGGGAGGGTATAAATGACGGAAAAAAAAAAAAAGAAAAAAGAGAAAAGAGAAGAAAGGAAGGAGATTTAAGGGGAGAGAGCAAAGAAGGAGGCTTTTTGCTTGGTTTCCTTATCGGGAAAGAGAGCGCGCACGCGCGTCACGCATCAGGCACCTTTGCTGATACATTATTGAGCACACACAATGACACAAGATTGAAAATGACAAAAGGTGTCATACATTACACGTTAACAAATTTTTCATTAAAAAGCAAAAGTAAGAGGGAAAAACAACAAATAAAAAAAGTGATCATAATTGTTCCCCTGAAACAAAATCAATTTTAGGATATATTAATTACTCACACTATATTTCACATTCTTAACATTAAAGTGAGATCACGGCACTAGTAAAACCAACTAACAAACAATTATTATGAGAGAAACTATAGCTATTTTAGCTAGTAGTCATTCAAATTCGCAGTCACATGTGCACCCCTCAAATGTTCCACAAATTCATTGATGTTCTTATCAGAGCTCCCACCTTCACCAACTGCCTCCCTAGCCAACTTCATCCACTTGCTAGCATTGCTTCTAATTTCTTCACTCCTCTTACCCTGCATAACCATATTCAAACTCCTAACAAACTCTTCCTTCCTAACAACACCACTCTCATCCTCTTTGGGCCTCACACCGACCTCCCAAACTTGCTCCAAATACTTGGCATCCGGTAATTGGTCGGCCCATTGCGGCAAGCACACCACCGGCACGCCGAGGCTCAACGTCTCCAGAGTTGAGTTCCAACCACAATGTGTCACAAAGCACCCTATGGCTTGGTGTTCCAGCATTTCAAGTTGGTTACACCATGTGACAATTATGCCCTTCTCTTTGACCATTTTTTCGTACCCTTTTGGTAATTTTGTGTGTTCAGATTGTCTTAGGACCCAAATGAAATTCTTGCCACTTTGCTCCAACCCCAATGCCACTTCCTCAATTTGTTCATTTGAGAGTGACACCATGCTTCCAAATGAGATGTATACTACTGATTTTGGTGCCTTTGTTTCAAGCCAATCAGAGCATTCTTCACTTAATGGCTTCCATAAGCTTGCTCCATAGCCTCTGTCACCTTTGATTCTTCCATCTAAGTATGCAGAAGGGACCATTGGCCCTATCAACTTTGCTGGACATAACTCTCTTATGCCATTCACCGCCTAGAAATTATCAACAGCCATGTCAGAAACTCATCATCATTTAGGAAATGCAGAACATGATATCTATGGCACGCAACTCTATTTGACTTTTGAGTAGCATAGAGATCGGATAAGAAATAATATTTTGATGAAATTCGTAAAATTATTTACATTTATTTTCTATTTCTCAAAACGTGGCAATAAATGCCCCGCACACATACATAATAATAATAATAATAATAATAATAATAATAATAATAATAATAATAATAATAATAATAATAATAATAATAAATTAATCAATATATATTTTAAAAAAAATTAAAAAAATTATCAAAAATTATTATTTTTAATGTCTCTAATCTTTTTTTATATTTTTATAAATAAATACATAATTACTAATTATAATAGCTAATTTTAATATGCACGTGTAATATTTTTTTATGTATAATATGAATTAAAAATAAATAAAAAATTTATTTTCATGTTAATTAATATTTAAAAATTATTAAATAATAATTTAATTAAACATATTAAATTATTTAAAAAATTTTAAATATGGTTTTCGTATTAAAGGCAATTTGCTCAATGACAATTTTAATAAGTTTCTACATACCTCACTTTCTAAAGCTTCAAAAGTGTTGACAAACATAAAATCAGCCTTGTTCAAGTTAGAGAACTGGCTCAATTTCATGGCCAAGTAATCAGGGTAACTCTCCGGAAACCTAATGAAGCTAGGCAAATCCGGCAAATCCAACGGTGGAATCCCGGGAACAAACAACGGCAAATCCTCCTTCTCCACAGGAAGCTCAAGAAGGCCATGGTGTATACGACAGAATATGTTACAAACGGCAGCAGAATTGGTAAAGAAAGCGGCACCATAAACGCCGTGTCGTTTGGCAACATCAAGCGCCCACGGGAAAAATGAGTCATATACAATGCACGTGACCGGCGTGGTAGTTTGTTGAAACCGTTCGATCAGTTGCGAGAGAGTTTTGGCGCCAACGGTCCTGAAGGAGGTTAGGAAGAGCTGCACGTTCTTGGCTTGCGCGAAGCCGGCGTTGTCGAAGCCGTCGGATATTGCTTCTACGCCGACGTTTGGGGCGTTGATGGTGTTGACCGTGTAGTGAGTGGTGGCTATGGTGGCTTTAACGCCCTTTGAGGCTAATCTTTTTGCGAACTGGACCAGTGGGTTGATATGGCCTTGTGCTGGGTATGGTAGGAGTAGGACATGGACGTTGTTGTGCTTTTGGAGAACCATGTTTTCTTTCTTTCTCTCGGAAGTAGCTAGAATTCTAGAAAGATGTTTTGCTTTGTTTTCTGTTGTTTGGTGATGGTGTTATAAGACCCTTTATTTATAGGCGACTATACCGTGTTTGAAACGAGGTTTTCTTTTGTTTTTTTATTTCTTTACTTTTTTATTTAATTTTTTCAGAAATTATTTTTAATATAGAGTTAAAAATCCTACTTTGATTGAATATTCATATTCTAATACGCACTTTACTTGTTGATTCTACAACTACAAAATTCACCCATGTAATCATACTAAATAATTCTATTTTCAACCAAAACATTAATATTTTTTTATATAAAAAAATTAGCCTAATTCTTTTCCTTTTTGTTAAATAAGTAATTGGCATATCCACAAAATTAATGATTTGTGATTTTTTACTATTAATAGATAAATGATATAGTTTCTTATCTAACTTACCTTTGCTAAAAAAATTACTAAAAGTCAACAAGGACAAAATGTCCCTACAGCCGCGAGTGTAGGACCACCCTAACAGTGATGGAATGTAGTAAGAGGGGGCAGTAGTCCCTCCAAAATTTTTTTAAGCACCGAAGATCAGAATTTTGTACTCCATCAAATGTCATAACAGTTGCGATAGCCAAAGTACTGTGTGCCCCAAATTCTTTCCCAACCTCCGTCTCTACACTAAGGGTTAGTTTGATAAAATTTTTATTTTTTAAAAAGTGTAATATTTATATTTAATAAATTAAATTAAAAATAAGTTTTAATAAATATAAATAACAATAATTATGTTTAGTAAAATAATTTTTAAAATTTAAAAATATTATAAAAAATATAAATTTAAATATTAAATTCAAAAATTAGTTAATATATGAGATTATATTAGACTTTTAAATTTTAAAAAATATATGTCAATTTTAAAAAGTTCTACCTTAGTTGTTTTAAAAAATATGCTGATCTTTCAAAAGCTGCAACTACAAACACATAGTCTTTTTGAATTACCAAACATAAAATGAGAAGTTTATACTTTTAAAAAACACAAACACCTCTTTAAAAAATTTTACTAAACCAAGTCTAACTCTAAACATTTTAATAACTTAATGATATACTCAAAATTATGAAACTTTTTTTTTAAAGGGCGAAAAACAAATTAAATCAGTTTACGAGTCAAAAATTTGATTTGTTAATAATTCGACAAATTAATTTTATGAGTTTGTGAACTAAATTTAAACGTGTATATTAAATAAATCGAACTTAAATTTAGATAATTTCAACCTATTAAATTGTAGAGCTAATTCGATGATATATAATATAATTATTTATAGTAAATCATATATTCGTATTTGCTAAATATATGAAGGTGTATTGTTTTTTCTTTTTTGTCATATCTAAAGTGTAATATCTTTAAATAATTATATGTTAGATGGATAATGAATTAAAAAAGTCTAATTAAATTATTTAGTATAAAAGGAAACAATATATCTATTAATGCTTTGATATAAAATTTTATAGTCACTCTTTTATATATGATTTTTATAGACATATAAATTATTTAGCTAGTGAACATTTAGGGAGTTGAGTATATTAATGTATCGAATTATAAGTCAATCTCAATTTTTATGAGTTGAAATTGAACTTGACTTAATTTTATTCAATTTGGTCTACTTTTAATCTTATTTATCAAGGCCAAAATAAACTTTGTTATCATTTTTTTTTTTTTTTTTGAAAGTAAGAGCTCAACATTCAAGTGGAGCAAAGTGACACTAAGACAATAACAATAAAGCCATAACAACTCCTATGTCATCTCCGGCATAGCCATCAACAACATGTGTTATTTACAACACCACTCCGTAGCACAAGAAAATGATTGCTCCACACAGTCGACAGTTCCTGTTTATCTTGCTGTGAAAAATGGCATCATTTCGGCGTAGCCATATAATCCATATAGTTGAGAAGAATCCAAGTAGCCAATACTTTCGCCTCTCTTTTCTCATCGGCGCGGATCTCCAACTCTCAAAAAGCTCTTTCAAGGTACCAGGGACAACCCATGTCTGTCCAAACGCTGACATCCAAGCACACCACACCTGCCAAGAGTACTCACAACTAATAAATAAATGTTGTATATTTTCAACATCTTTCTTACACAGCACGCACAAAACATCATTCTGTTGTAGGATCCCCAACCTACATAGCCGGTCCTTTGTATTGACCCGGCCTACCAATACAAACCAAGCAAATAACTCCACTCGAGGCGGAACTAGGCCTTTCCAGATCTCCTTTGTGAACTTGTATCTCAGTAGCTCCTCATCTAAAGTCTGTTCCTGCAAAGCCTGCACAAATGAATTAGTAGAATAAACGCCTTCCTTATTAAATTTTCACACCACTCTATCTTGCATATTTGCTATCAGTCTAACAGATTGCAAGACATGAAACAGCTGGTTCAGTGTATCTGTCTCCCATTGTTGTAGTTCTCTTTTCCATTGGAAGTGCCAAACCCACTCTATCCCATCCCATAACCCACACTCCCTAATTACTTATCCTTTTTGGTTTGAAATCAAGAAGAGTCTCGGAAAGGAGTCTTTTAGCTTCCCCACTTGCAGCCATGTATCCTCCCAAAATCTGGTGGATCTTCCATCTCCTACTTCTATAGCAAGGCCATCAATCATCTTCTGCCTGATATGTTGCTCATTTATTTGCACTTGACATATGTCTCTCCATGAACCCCCTCTCTTCGGCAATGTCTGAGTTGACAGCAAGTGATTTGGGTTCAAGCTATTGCATGAGCATACGATCTTCTTCCATAGAGGGCAATCCTCCTTAGAGAACCGCCACCACCATTTAAACAGTAAGGTTGTATTCCGGATCACCGCGTCACCCACCCCCAATCCTCCTAGCTTCTTTGGTGCCTGGATCAGCTCCCACTTCACAAGGGCCATACCAGGTTTACCATCGTCCTTCCCCCAAAAGAACCTCCTCTGCAAGGATATAATTCTTCGTGCAACTGCATTAGGCATCTTGTACAAACTCAGGTAATAAATAGGTAGGATGTTAATTACGGACTTAATAAGTAACAGTTTACCAGCCTTACTAAGAACCTTTGCTTTCCATAAACTGAGTTTCTCTTCCACCTTATCTAGAACCAGCTTCCAAGTTTTAACTAATCGCAGATTTGCTCCTAGGCTAATGCCAAGGTATCTCACTGGTAAAGCTGCCTCTTGACAACCTAGTAGCTGGCACATCCGATTAACCCACTCCGAACTGTAGTTCACTGGTATCAAGTTAGACTTATCAAAATGAATGCTCAAACCAGACATCATTTCGAAGCACCTCAGAAGCCTCTTATAGTTTCTCAGTGTCTCCTCCTCCGGCAGACAAAATAATATAGTGTCATCAGCAAATTGTAAGTGTGATAACTCTATATTATCTCTACCGACTAAGAGTGGAGATATCCAACCATTTCTGACTGCCTCTCCGATCATCCTGTTAAGCACATCCACCACTAGAACAAACAAGAACGGCGATAGAGGGTTGCCTTGACGTAGTCCTCTCTCCATTTTGAATGCTTTCGATGGAGATCCATTAACCAGAATATAGATAGAAGCCGATGTAACACACTCCCTAACCCACGCCCTCCATGTTCTTCCGAAGCCCATCTTTTCCAGCACAGCATCAACAAAGCACCATTTGACTCTGTCATAGGCTTTTTGGAAGTCAAGTTTCACAATCGCTGATGCCTTCTTCTTCAGTTTCAGCCATTGCACAGTTTCACAGGCAATTAACGCTCCATCATGTATCTTTCTCCCCTTCACAAAGGCACTCTGTGATTCTCCAACTAAACCAGGCATAACACTCCTCATCCTTCGTGTCAGCAGTTTAGAGATTACCTTTTAGACACACCCAACCATACTGATAGGTCTTAGATCTTTTATCTCCTTAGCCCCAATGAATTTCAGAGCCAACGCTACCCAGGTGACATTAACTTCTACCGGTAATCTTGCTGTCTGAAAGAAATCCATCACAGCTGCAGTGAATTCTGTTCCAATCTTATGCCAACACTTTTTTATAAAATACATGTTGTACCCGTCACTCCCTGGAGCCTTAGAAGATTCACAATTCCAGACTGCCTCCTTCACTTCCTCTACTGATGGTAGTGCCTCTAAGGTTTCCGCTTCCTCCTTTTTTAAACGATTAACTAATCCATCCCTAAAGGTCACCATTGGGGACGCTTCCTGGTGGTACAGACATTTGTAAAAGTCCCGAATCACAATCTTGATTCTTGCTTGATTCCTCACTAGCCTCCCATTAAGTACCAATGACTCAATCCTGTTATTCCTTCTTCTCGCCGAAGCTATATTATGGATGTACCTTATGTTCCGATCAATCTCATTGGCATGTCGAGATCTTGACATTTGCTTCCAATGCATCTCCTGTCTTAGATACCACTTTTCGCAGCAACTCACTAATGCCCTCCTCCTAGCCTCTGTTGTACCATCATACTGTCCGCTACTAACCATATCATCTACCTTCCTGATTTCTTCCTCAAGCTTCTTAATCCGCTCAGCCATATTCCCAAAGTGTTGCTTATGCCATCTACGTAGTGGTTCTGACAGTGCTTTCATCTTCTGTAGGAATTGTACGTCACCTAGTTCCCTCCATTCTTCCTTCACCATCCTCAGGAACCCTTCGTGTGTGAACCACGAGTCCAAGCTACGGAACGGTCTTGGACCCTCAACTCTTCTGCTGTCTTCCATAACCAAAGGACAGTGATCCGATAAACCTCTCGGACCACTCCTTAGACACGTCTCCGAGTACACATCAAGCCACCCCACGAAGACTAGGCTCCTATCGATGCGACTGCACGACTGCCCTCTAAACCAAGTATACTTTCAGTCGTTCAGAGCCAAGTCAATCAACTCCATATCATTTATCCATGTTTTAAACTCTGCCGTCGACGCTGGTAATGCAGTCGCTCCTTTCCTTTCCTCCAAGTGCAGAATTTCATTGAAGTCTCCTAAAAAACAACACGGCACCTGACACAATCCTACAATATAACTCAATTCTTTCCACATGGAGATCTTCTCAGCTCTCTCATGCGGTCCATACACTAAGCAAATAGCACAATGAAAGTTATCTTTTACCACAACTCCTTCTATACACAACCATCTATCCCCTTTATAGTAGTTATACAGTTTAAAAGCCGCTCCATCCCACATTAACAATAACCCTCCAGAATTTCCAACAGAACTGACAGACTCCCAACATGTTCTGTCGCTTCCCCAGATACGCACAACATCAAATTTATTTATTAATTCCTTTTTTGTTTCTATCAGGCCCAACATATCCAATCCAAACTTATTTTTAAAGCTCTTTATCATACTAACTTTTGCTGCACCACCCAACCACCGTATATTCCAAGAGCTAAAAATCATTTAACGAAGCTATTACACACCTGTTTATGATTTTTTGGCCGACTTCTCCGGGCTTTTTCTTTTTACTTAGCCTGCCGCCGTTTCATAGCAATAGCTTCATTCTGCTATTGTAAAATAGCCATGATGTCCTCCTCATCACTTCAATGTGCTCCTGACTCCACAGCTAGTTTCCAAGCTGCTTTGTTCTCAGCCATTTCCTCTTCCCAACTCGGCCTTTGTTCCTCGAGTTCTGGTTTCCCACCATCATCCAGACGATCTCCCATCTCCGAACCTGATTCTGCATTATTCTCCCTTTTCTTCTCCTATCCGTTGCCATTCTGTTTCAATCCATCCAGCAAGATCTCCCCCTCTTCCAGTCCCTGATTCTGCCTGTCTGCTTCTGGTACACTGCAGTTTCTAATCAGGCCAACAATATTACCCTGGCGCGTAGCTCCTGCACTTCGCGTCCTCCCCGGAGCGTCCAAGTTACAGGAGGATTGTTGCACATGTATCGGTTCAGTGTTCATAACCGACTCGTTCCTCTGCATCCTTTCTTCATTCTCATCAATGGTGACTTCCACTACGGGAGTTAATCCTTCATCGAGCCCGCCAGCCTCTGCCTCCGGTACACCCTCCTCCATCTCGCCGCACCGTCCGCAGCCCTCCGCCACCCAGTTTCCCACCTCGCGCCCTGCGATCTGCAAGCTTCCAGGATCGTGACCCGCTTCTGGTTCCCACCGTCCTTCCCGAGCTAGCAGGTCGGATCTGCGTGTTACCTCCGAATCGGAACCGCTAGGATCGTGCTCCCCCTCCTGGCGCTTCCCATCGTGGTGGTTGCTGAACCTTGGAGGCGCCGTCTTCACAGGATACTGGGTCAGAGGCGTGGGATCCTGCCAGGTCAAGGATGGAGTCGGGTCAGACCCAACCCAGTTTGGCAGCCTAGCGGTAGGCATAGCCCAGCAAGCCTTCTCCCTCACCCAACCAGCATGTTTCCTAGTCCCCTTATTGGGCCTTGTAATTCCCAGCCCATTAACATGAATTATTCCATGAGTTAATTGGCAATCCAATCTTTCTGCATAATTATTAGAGACTGTTTCCTCTGAATCAATATCCTCATTTATTTCATATGATCCCTGGGAATCTGCCTTGTCAATTAATGCCGTATAACTGCCATTTCCTTCAGAAAAATTTGAATTTTGTTGATTCCATTCGTTCAAATCAAGGCTTAAAATTACCATTCTATCCTTATCTTGTTCTTCGTTTCTACGGTCTATCGTCATCAGCACCGCCGCCTGATCCCAATCTGCCACCTCCGTTCAGCTCCATGATTCAATATGCAGCTAGAGCTTCCATGCCGCGTCTCTTCTATATTTATCATGTGCCTGTCTCTTGTCTCTTCCTTACTCTTTCGAAAATATTCCTCCCGATACATCTCTCCACTCACTTCTCTTACAAGAACATCAAATCCACTTGTCCCTATTGTGACGTGAATCCTTTCGTTAATCGTATCGAAGACACACGTATCAATTAGGACTTTACCCACACTGAATGAGGTGCATGATCGCGTTAGTTTATCGCACTCCACCACTTCGCCCCATTGCTCCCCTATTCTGCGAAAAGTAACATTCGACCATGCATGCAATGGAATTCCATAACACTCCAACCAAACTCTTCTAGACTCACTTTTCTCAGTCTCATCCCATTTCCATACCATATAAAACAATTTTAATAAATCGTTCATTCTAAAAGTGTAAGCCTCTTCTGCACTAAACACCGTATCGAACGTAATCATTGCTTTATATGCCCCCAACTCTCTTACTTGTGTGACACAAGGCCAGTCCCTATTGATCTTTTCTTGCAGAGACTGAAAATCAATTGCTGATTTCGTACCTCCGACAATACTTCTCTGTAGCCAGACAACATTCTCATTTGCTATCGGTACTTCTATCTTCTTAGTCCATCCATTACTATTTGGATCTTTGTCAAAAGCATCTGACGGCTGCCTCCCCGCTTTTACTTCAGCTGCTACCACACTCGGTATCCGTGGCTGGCTTCCTCCCGCATCGTGTCTGGTGATCACCTTCGCTCTTGTACCCTCCGTATTTTGCATCGTAGCCCCTCTTCTATATTTGGCTTCACCGACGAATAGTCTTTTACCTCTCAATACCATACCGTTCATTTCTGCAACAGTCTTCAACGCCCCTCCTTTTGTAGTGTATCGAACAAAAGCAAACAGATATATTTGGCCATTTTTATTCTTTCGCGATAGATATATGTCGATGATCCTACCTGTCCATTTGAACACATGAAAAATTTCTCTTTTCGATATGTCCCCCGGCAAATTATCGACGAAAATGGAGAAAGAATCGAGCTCCAATCGTTGATACTCTTCTTTGTTCCAAACCCTAGGATCTTTACCATGTTTACCCAGTATATTTGTTCCCCTCCCTGTGTTTCCCCACCTCACACTCTCTCTCACTCTCATCACAAATTATCTACTTCTGTTTTGTCAATAGAAGCATTTTAGATCGGAATTTTTTAGGGTGCTGGTGTGTGTAGAATATTGGAATGGGCAAGATTAGAAAAATGATGTCCAAACTTTGTTATCATTTTTCTAATCATTTTTATAATTATGGTTAAACACACCTGCTCATTTCAAAGTTGATATAAAAATAAAAATTTATTTATTTTGTGTCATAACTATCACATGTTAAAATAAAAAAAAATTATTAAAAATATAAAAAATTTAAACTTTCAGTGTAATTTATTTTATATTTATTAAATAAAAATATTTTAAATTTTGCACTAATAATAAACTTATCGTTAACTAAACCCTAAAAATAAATTTGCTTAACTTCAAAAATATTTTGACTCAAGAAAAAAAAAGTTACAAAACCCAAAACCACAAATGGCTTACTAAATCATCATACTTATTTATTACATATATAATAAATGTCAAATAAATAACCAATTTAAGTTAAAATTTAAAAATAAAAGTTATATAAAAAAAGCTTAATAATAAAACACAAACAATAAATAAATGATCATCAATTAATTAGTGTATATTGTAATATACTAATATGTTTCACGTTACAAAATATTTAATATCTTTAACTAATTGTTTATCAGTATTTTACACAGTAATTTAAATTACTAAAAAATAAATTAATAGATGTATTAGTATTTATTTATACTTTGACTCAATAGATAAAAGTCAGGTCCAATAACACAAAAAGACCCATCAATAAAAGGTGGACTTCACTATAAATCCTTTTTTAAGGAGGTCGGACATCAACATTGAGGTCCATCCCTACTTGACTTAACAAGTAACTGCCTCCTTAAATCTCTCCTACTATCTCTACCTCATCTAGAAGGTAGATCCCAACAAACTCTCAAGATAAAGGAAACGCTTATCCATAAAAAAATATGGAACTACTCTAACAAAGGTGGTTATCTACTCTACTATAAATACACTAGCACCTCCCAGGTATAACTCACGTTCTAATCTACTAAAAAACCTGTTTAAAGCCCTTGCTAACTTAAGCATTAGAGTCTCTTGCAGGTACCACCCCCACCTTCTCACGAGGAACTCGAACAGGTGGCACATCGGCATCAAAGAGGTCAAACGCTGCTACATTAAGGGACCTGGACCTCATGTTCAGACCCAAATCAATATTTCAGGTAACCCTCGGAACATTGGCGCCGTTGTCGGGGACCTGGAATTCCCCCTCTGACAAATGGCAGATCACAAACGTGAAGATGGGCCACACAGCATCTGAATCTGAGCCAGAGGTTCAGCTAGAAGGCCAAGCCCGCTTGCTTCCACCTCCACCACCACACCAAGGCCCCCACGGGGAAGGGACTTCAGAAAATTCTCAAACAAGAAGGATACATTCCGAGGTCCACCACCCCGAGGCTGAGGACCGTCCTCATACAACCGAGATCATAGATCTTGTTCATGGCCAGGGGATCGACTACAACAGCTCGAGCACGAGGCTGAACGTCAACAGGAAGCAGAATGGGAGTTGTGAAGAGAAGTAAGACGACGGAAGGAGTTAGAAGACAAGCTACGGAAACTAAAAACTGATATATAAAGGAGCAGTAATCGGGCGGAGCATGATGGAAGTCCCTTGGGAGGTTAAGATCCGTTCACAGAAGAGATCATGAAGGCTAAAGTTCCCAGGAACTTTAAATCGCACGACATGGATCTCTATGACAGAACGTCCGACCTGAGCCACCATCTCAATAACTTTAAAAGCAAGATGTACCTGGCCGACATCTCTGACACCACCCGTTGCAAAGCCTTTCCGACTACTTTGACCAAGGCGGCCATGAAGTGGTTTGATAACTTGCCACCCAGGTCGATAACCTGCTTCGACGACTTGGCCAGGAAATTCCTGACCAGATTTTCCATCCAGAAGAACAAAACAAAGCATGTCCCGAGCTTGCTGGGAGTAAAGCAAGAAGTCAGATAAATCATCCATGACTACATGGAAAGGTTCAACAAAGCCTGTTTAGAGATCCAGAATCTGCCAACCGACACTATGATTATGGGTTTGGTCAATGGCCTTAAAGAAGGACCATTCTCCCAGGTAGGGATGGCAAATGGGCCTAAACCCGCCGGGCCAACCCGCGTAACTCGCTAGAAAAGACGGACCGGGCTGAAAAATTGGGACCGCCAAAGAGCAAAAGCCCGCTTAAACTGCGGGCTTTGGCGGGGTGGGGTGGGCTTCCCTACCGGGCTTAGTTTTTTTTTTTGGCAAGGGGGTATTTTTGCAATTTTTTGGCTAAAATACAACTTCTCCCAACCTAACTTACAAGAGTATAAAGATAAAAATTGATTGTTTTGGATTATGTTTATGTTGCTTTGGAGACAATACTTATAATTATGTTTTGTATTATGTTTATTTTGCTTTAGAGACAATATTTATAATTATGTTTTGGATGAAAACTTGGTTTATAATTATGTTTATTAGATATTTATAATTATAAAGACTTTAATGTTTGTGAATATAAAAAATATAATTTTTTATGCCTTTAGAAATTATAAATTTATTAATATGGTTGTGAAATTATATATATTATTTAGTAGGTAATAGTAAAAAAACAAAAGAGGAGTTTTGGCAGGCTTAACCCGCCAGCCCGCCAGCCCGTAGTTAGGCAGGGCAGGGTGGAATTCTAGGATCGCCTCATTAGGCGGGGCGAGGCGGGCTTCCCCGCTTGCCACCCCTACTCCCAGTCAATATCTAAATGACACCTGACTTCTTTGAATGAAGTTCAAGAAAGAGCAGAGAAATACATCAATATGGAAGAAAATTCATGACTCAGAGAACTTCTCCCGCGAACAAACCTACCTACTACCCAGCTCAGGACAAAGAAAGGGAACCCAAGAAAAAAGAGGAACAAAGTGTAGAGAAGTCCTGAAAATATCATAGCTACACTCCTCTAAGGGTTTCCCTGGTGAATGTTTATCGCGAGATATGCCACACGGAGAAACTCCCACCTCCTCGTCTGATTAAGCATAAGAAAGCTGGAAGTCGGACTGAATATTGCAAGTACCACAAGATGTACGGACATTCCAGTAACGAATGCTATGATTTAAAGAATGTCATTAAAAAGTTAGCCAGAGAAGGCTGACTTGACAGATACCTGGCTAACAGGTCGGACGACCCAAGGAAGAGAAGACGGGACGAAGAAGGAGGACGGACTGAACGCCCTCCTCATGATCAATGGTGGGTTTGTGTAATGACCCAATTTTCAGTATGTCTAGATCATACGAGAAACTAAGCGCCACCAACTTGTCTTCCTAATTATTATCTATTATTTATTATATGAAACTGATTCGTTGTTAAAAGCATAGTTTTGCGAGGTACTTTTTTTTAAATGTTTGTATTAATAAACGGAATCATTCACAAATAATAACATATAAAACAATTATAAACAACCATACATATATACATCTCAAGTAGTTACCAATATTCAGTTATCCATCCTTTATTAGAGTATATATCTCAGTTAGAAAACCGCTAGATATAGCTAGATAATAACTATATACATATAGATACATACAATATCCCAGGCCCTGACCTGTTCAAGAAGTCCCTAAGATGGTGTCCAGGCTAGCCTAGACTCTATACTCACCTAATTTCTCTAAACTACAAAAGCAAGGGAAGGTACGTTCTAGGTCTTCAAAACTCGAGTCAGGTGAAAAGTCATCAAAAGGTGGAAGTTCATCTACTCCTCTTCTGCACGATCATAGGTCGTCAAAGAGCATCTCACTAGTACTTTATTGAGTGGCCACATAACCGCAACATCGTACGAAGGACTTAGGCTAAAGTTTGTAGATAAACGGGGTGTAGATGTTGGCTGGTCTCACGGCATATACATATAAATAGATAACGGAGTTCACCCTAGACTCAGAAGACTACCTAGAGTAGAATCTTCTAGCGAAACGGTCATCAGCAAACTACAAAAGGGTACTCAGGCTTCCATCTAAAGGGGGAGAGAAGGGGGTAAGAACTTGGGAGTTCTTAGTAGATTTGGGTTAATTAGTCATGTTAATCGGCTCCATCGTGCTTTTTAGATAGTATCATACTTTATAGAAGATAGAAGAAAGCAAGAAAAGCAGATAAATAGAGAAGCAGAGAAAATAGAAAGTCAGAGAACAAAAAGAGAAATACAAGAATAAAGCATAACACAGAGAATATGCAACAAATAATAATGTGCATACAAGGATGATGCATGTCTATCCCTAGTGCAGGTAATGAGCTCATCTGTCGGTTACTAACCCGCTCCCGACGTTACCCAGCAACCTCTATCTAGATAAGGCTCTCTTGTTGGCAATACCCATTGCAATCAACCTTTGTCTTACAGGGCTGCACTTATTAGCCGATATACGCCCAACACACTCACTGTAAGCAACCTCTGTCTTACATGAGTACAACACACTCATTGTAAGCACCATTTGTCCTATAGGAGTACAGCACACTCACTGTAAGCACCCTTTGTCTTACAGGAGTACACTGATCTCGATACCTCTATAAGCAACCTCTATCTTACAACATAGCTAGGTATCCCATTCTCAGTGGTTGCACCACTATCTATCTGACTGCCTCAATGCAGCAGATGAACATACAAATATCTCTGGAGTTGCCTTAATGCAACAAATGACCTTTCAACAGGCCCTATGCTTGTTCTCTAATCTCTTTATCATATTACTCTTTTCTCTTTGTCTCTTTACTATACTCTAATTACTCTTTTCTCTTTGTCTCTTTACTCTGCTTTGGTTTCTCTGTTTAACGTATGTATTTACAGCTTATGTAAATTTCGGTATGAATAGTTAGCATGTCCCAAGTATAGGTTCATTAAGTCTATACTGAAACAGTTTAACTTTTCATATTATACCTAAACCTAGGCACAACTCAAATACTAACTATGTTGCTCCTAGTTTGTTCACTAATCACCATTTGTTTCTATCATTAAAACTTTACCGACTTTTTCTTCGATTTTTATCTTTTCTTCAACTTTTTATCTTTTCTTTGTCTTTGCCTCACTAATATGTTATTACCACTCCCTAAGTGTTTTATGAAGGTAATTATGAGTTTCTGCGCTTAAAATTGTCTTTCTATAGCTTTTACGAAAAAATGCCTTTTTTCATATTATTTTATTATTTTTAATATAATATTATTTTTAATTAAATAATATTATTTAATATTTTATTATTATTTATTATTTTATTGTTAAATTTTCTAAAATTACCTTACTTTACCTTAAAAGTTATATAAATTCACTTTTTACTACCGTAATTTTTAATATTTTTACTTTAACCACCCTAAGTTTTAATATTTACAAATTAACTCCTCAAACACCAAAATAATTACTTCCTTGCCCTTTTTAAGATAAAAAAAGGTGTTCTTTATTATTCTTCATCATACTCAAAGTGTTCTTTGTAAATTCATCAGATTCTTTCTCTGTTTTCACCCGTTTTTCAATCTTTTTGGTAACCGATTTTTACCATAAATCATAATAAATTGGTAGCCACTAAAGCCCCATCTTTTTCACTTGACTTCAACACAAAATCAATCCCAATTTAAGGATTAGGGTTCGAAATTCAAGCAGCCACGAGAACATACATTCATAGCTTGAATATCATCAAATTTCATCAAAATTTCAACAAACTTTCACCAAGAGTAACTCGTATAAGCAATCAATTTCAAGAATAACCAAACTATACAACAATCACACAACTCAAACACAATTAATCAAGATTAATTTCACCAAACTCTACCTTGATTTGCTGCCTCAAATTCAGTTATGCTTCTAGGTGTTCTTTAAGCACTTTTTCCTCCTAAAACACATCAAGAACAAATTTGAATCCATAAAACCTCAACTGGAAATCAACATGTGAGGAAGAGATTTCTCACCTTAAATATGCTAGAAATGGAAGATTCTTGGCTCAAAAGTCAAGCTAAGCAAGAGATCTAAGGAAAAACATCAAGAAAACTCGTGTTTAACATAGTTTTCATGAAACCAAACCAAAGAAGGGGATAAACAGCCATATCACTTTATTTTTAGTCTTGATTATTCATAAGGTTATGAAGAGAAAGAAGAGATGATCATTTTGATCGGATTGGAATTTTGATTTGAGTTTTAGTTCAGAAGAAATTAAGTTTTGAAGATTAAGTATTCATGAAATTTTCTCTCTCTTCAATTTCGGCCAAGGAAGCATCAAATGACCAGATGAAGTGTCTTGGGTGTGAGGGAAGAGCTGTGATTGGTTGGATTGGGAGGTGGTTAAAATAATATTAAAATATCTCAGGTGTATAATTACTAAAACTAGATGTATCAGAACACACGGAAAAACGTATCCAGAAATTCTTTTCTAAGCTACTAGGATAGATGACACTAGTAACATGTTTAATATGAGAATAGAACATATATGATGAGGCATTAGCATTTCTAAAGTCATCAGAGTGTGCTGGTATTAAACTGCACCAGAAGACTATGAACCCGATTAAACCAATCTCCTGATTTTAACTAAAATAGATCAAATAATATTCTAATATTATTCAAGCATCTCTAATATTAATATAATAATAATATTATATTACTATTTCTCTTCTCTCATAAATCGAGTCTGGTTCATTAAACTGAGACTAACTATGGAATCCAGAATAAAAAACTCTTAACCGATACGGCTCAAAAACTAGGTTATTCGCGACTGCGTCGTCGAGCTTACCTCAGAAGAGGTTCTGGCTTAGAGATTAAATAATGACAATGAGGATTGAGATCCTTGATAATACAATAGAGGTTTTCCCTTCACTGATCTTCTAGAGGACTCGGTATCTTCAGAAAAGATCTCGCGTACTCAAAAACTAGGTTGTTGCAGTTTACAGGAGGAGGAATATCAAAATCTTCACAAAAAAGATACCTAAAGAAAGTATATCAAGTCAAGAAAGACAGTCAACTGACCGACCTGCCAAGTTGCCAATCATCTCTTTCACCAAAGAAGATGCTCAGGGCTTATTTCCTAGGCATGATGATCCAGTGGTAATAACCATGATCCTAGCAAACGCTAACCTTCACAGAACGTTGATAGATTAAGGTAGCTCGGCTGATATTCTGTTTAAACCCGCCTTTGTCAAATTCGGGTTAGAAGAAAAAGATTTGAAAGCATACCCCGAAAACCTCTTCGTACTAGGAGATACCCCGATCCAACCCCTTGGTTATATCTCATTGTACACTACTTTCAGAAAGGGTATCCGATCGAAGACACTAAGCATCGATTACATAGTAGTCGATGTAACCTCGGCCTACAATGCCCTAATAGGTCAGACTACCTTAAACCGAGTTGCAACTATCGTCTCTACTCCACTCCTATGTATGAAGTTCGGATTGCTACTATAAAAAAGGACCAAAAATTAGCACGAAAGTGTTACAACGAGAGCCTCAGTTTGAAAGGCCATCCAGGGGGAAAAGAGGTCAACACTATTGAGCTAGGGGGAGTTCGAACTCGAAAAGAATTATGACCCCAGCCTGAGAAAAAAATAGAAGAAGTACAAATCAGGAACCACCCTAACAAGACAACTAGCATAGGGGCAAACCTAGAAGGGAGCCTTAAGCAGCAACTCATTCAAATGTTAAAGAAAAACTCCGATCTCTTCGCTTGGAAAGCTTCCGACATGCCTGGCATAAATCCCGACTTGATGTCCCATAAGCTTGCAGTATAACTGGGCTCCCGACCTGTTCAGCAGAAACGTAGGAAGCTCATACCAGAACGGACACAGGTCGTAGAAGAACAAGTACAAGCCTTATTGGAGGCAGCGTTTATAAGGAGTAAAATATCCACTATGGTTAGCTAACGTGGTGTTGGTAAAAAAATAAAATAGATAGTGGAGAATGTGTGTTGATTATACCGACCTCAATAAAGCCTGCCCTAAGGACCCTTATCTACTCCCTGGTATAGATGCTTTGATCGACACAACATCAGGCTACAGATACTTGTCTTTTATGGATGCTTACTTGGGGTATAATCAAATCCCTATGTATAAGCCGGATCAAGAGAAGACCTCGTTCAAAAGTCCAAAGGCTAACTATTACTACGTAGTGATGCCTTTTGGATTAATAAACGCAGGGGCTACATACCAGCGATTGATAAACAATACCGCCCACATAGGAAAATTCATGGAGGTATACGTGGACGACATGCTTGTCAAGACCCAAGAGGACGCGGCACTACTGTCTGACCTCTCTGAAGTATTCTCGACTATAAGAAAGCATGAAATGAGGTTAAACTCCTCAAAATGCACCTTTGTAGTAGAAGCTAGGAAGTTCTTGGGGTTCATCTTGACACAGAGAGGAATAGAAGCAAACCCCGATAAATTTCAAGCTATACTCAACATGAAGAGCCTGACTTGTGTTAAAGAGGTCCAACAACTAAATGGAAGGTTGGCCGCTCTATCCAAATTTTTAGTCGGGTCAGCTCTGAAATCACTTTCCCTCTACTCAATTCTAAGGAAAGGGGAGCAATTTAATGGACCCCAGAATGTGAATAAGCCTTCCAAGACTTTAATACATTCTTGGGGTAACCATCCATACTTACCTGACCTAAAAAGGGGAAGAGCTTGTGCTATACCTGTCAGTTGGAAGTTGGGCTATAGCCTCAGCCCTAGTCCGAGAAGACGAAAAAGGGTAGCAACCTATCTACTTCATCAGTAAAGCTTACAGGGGGGCAGAGTTGAATTATCAAAAGATAGAAAAATTTGCTTACGCCCTTATCCTCACATCCCGAAGGCTCTCACCTTACTTCCAGGCTCACACCATCAAAGTCCGCACTAATTAACCATTCAACCAATGGGCAATATAATTGTTCGAATTTGACATGAAGTACAAAGCTCAGACAGCCATTAAGTCTCAGTACCTTGCTAACTTCATCGCTGAATACACTGAAAGCCCAGAAAACTCAGTTACATGGAGTTTGTATGTAGATGGGTCATCAAATAAGGCTGGAAGTGGAGTTGGTGTTATCCTAGAAAGTGACCAAGAAAATCAGATAGAACTATCTTTAAAGTTTGAATTCCCCGCTTCCAATAATTAAGTAGAATATGACGCCTTATTTGCTGGCTTGAAGCTGGCTAAAGAAGTGGAGGCAGAAAAAATGGTGGTGTTCAGCAATTCGCAAGTAATAACTTCACAAATTAATGGCAGCTATCAGGCTAAAGACCCCAAAATGAAGAAGTACTTGGATGAGACTCGAGAACAACTGACACACTTTTCAGAAAGTAAAGTCTAACATATTACTCAAGAGTCCAATACCTGAGCTGATGCTCTATCAAAATTAGCAAGCACTAAACTAGGGGACAATAATAGAAACCTTATTCAAGAGACCCTGCAATCACCATCAATTGCAAAAGAGGAGGAAGTACTGACTATATACAATCAACATTTAGGGTGGATGATTCCCATAGTCAACTACCTCAAATTTGACATACTCCCCAAAGATGAAAAGGAGGCCAAAAGGCTCATAAAAGAGGTACAAAACTATACACTAGTCCACAATATCCTATACAAAAGAGGGATTTCACACCCCTCTTAAAATGCGTCCCGACCTCCAGCACAAAGGAAGTCTTGGAAGACGTACATAGTGGCATATGTAGAAACCACCTAGGAGCTTGGTCACTAGCCAAAAAAGCTATCCGAGCTGGCTTCTTTTGGCCGACCTTATAGAAAGAAGCGGGCGAGTTTGTTAAAACATGCCCACCTTGCCAGAAACATGCTAATTTTCCTGTAGCACCTCCTGAAGAGCTCATCAGTGTTACCTCACCATGGCTATTCACGAAATGGGGTCTTGATCTACTCAGACCATTTCCACAAGCACTAGGCCAAGTCAAATACTTCATAGTAGGGATTGACTACTTCACCAAATGGATTGAGGCAGAATCCTTAGCAATCATTATTGCTCAAAGAAATCAGAAGTTCTTATACAGAAACATTGTCACAAAGTTTGGAGTTCCCCATTCTATCACCACAGACAATGGAACACAGTTTACCGACTCAACCTTTAGGAACTTGGTGGCTGACCTAAAAATAAAACACCAGTTCACCTCAGTAGAGCACCCTCAAGTCGATGGACAAGCTGAAGCTACAAATAAAGTCATATTGGCCAGGTTGAAACGCCGACTACAAGATGCAAAAGGGGCTTGGACCGACGAGCTCCCTCAAGTATTTAGATTTTAATGTCCTACAATAGAAAACAATTATTAGTTTTTTATTGTTGTAATATAAGAAAAATAGTTGGAGAATATTAAGCACAGTAGAAATCGAAATAGGGAAAACGAGATTCTAGGATTCTAGGAGAGATTTTATTTTTTATCTTTTGCTAGAGTTCGGTTGTTTTTTTATTGTAGAAAAATATCAAAATAGAAAATCTTTTCTATTCTATTTATATAGAATAATACTTGTTGATTCCCTTCTTTGAGCGGTCCCTTCTTTGAGCAACACCTTAATGAGATAAGATAAAATATCATCTTAATTTTTTGATAGTCCTATATAAAATTATGTATTAAAAATTGAAATAACGAAAAAGGGAGGATTAAAAATGCGAGGCATATCAGACTACCCTACATTCTACAACAGAAGAATCACCCTTCCGACTTGCTTATGGAATGGAAGCAATGATTCCCATAGAAATGGCTGAAGAGTCACCTAGGGTTATATTTTATAATGAAGGAATTAACTTCCAGGCACAAAAGGAAGAGCTCGACCTCCTCCCCGAAGTCCGAGAAAGAGCTCGAATTAGAGAGGAAGCTCTGAAGTGAAGGATGGCTCTAAGATAAAACCAAAAGGTGATCAAGAGAAGCTTTGCCACTAACGACCTCATCCTGATCCGAAACGACACCGGCACACAGAAGTCGGGCGAAGGAAAGTTGGCTACAAATTGGAAAGGACCTTATAAGATAACTGAGGTCCTAGGCAAAGGTTAGTATAAAGTGTCCGACCTCCAAGGGCGAGAGCTTCAAAGGTCCTGGAACACATAAAACCTAAAAAGATACTACAACTAAAAACGTTACGTCAGGTGCACTCTTTTTCCCTCCTAATAAAGGTTTTTTAATGAGGCACCAGCACAAGAGCTAGGCGCATTCAAAACCCCTAGTAGGTAGATTTATAAAGGAATTTTTTAATATAAATAAAAATTCCTATTTTATTTAGTTCTTTAAAAGTTTCCTATCTCAAATGCATTAACTTAAGCTTGACAAACCACAAAAATCATTGCCCGATCTAAAGTTGTCGGCAAGATTAAGCGACGAGTTACAAGTTAATGTAAGAAGTTATACAAACAACTCATACAAAACGATATCAAAACAGGTCAAATTAAAAATAGAGTTGTAAAAATAACTTAGTAAAGGCCGATTACTCAAAGTTGGACCCATATAAGGAAATTTATCAATTACCAAATTCGTTAAGATTTAAAAAATAAAAAATAAAAATAAACTGTACCTTGCCAAAAGGTACCTTTGCAAACTATGATAAAGCTTTGAACATTACTTAATAAAAGTTGTAGAAAACAACAAACAGAAAGGTAAAGTGTTCAAAAACTACAAACTATTACACAAAAGCAAAAGTGTTATAAGCCCACAAGTCGGGCCACATGAGTCAAATAAAACAGAATATAAAAGCCTTAAGGGGAATGGTGCACGAAACTGACTCCACAAGTTTTGCACAGATAGACCGGCAAGTGCACCGGATCGTCCAAGTAATACCTCAGGTTAGTGAGGGTCGATCCCACAGAGATTGTTAGTTTGAGCAAGCAATGGTTACCTTGCAGATCTTAGTCAGGCGGATAGAAAATATAGTTGTCATGAGAAAATGCATAAAATAGATAAATAAATAAAACGTTACTAGATAGGTGTGAAATCAATGGTATGAGAACGGTTGAGACTTCGGTGATGCTTCTTCCTTTTGGATCAACTTTTCTCACCATCTACTCCAACTTCTACTGATTCATTCCATGGCAGGCTATAAATGATTAATGCAAGGTCAGCGGTTATTAATCTCCTCTACTTTAGATCAAATGCCGGGTCAGCGATCATCCAATCTGAATGGGGGTGAAGTTCTAGCAGTCCATTCGCTTGGTGATCCTACTCAAAATGCCATAGGCAAGGTCGGATCTTTCGGATCAGAGAACGCTGCTCCTTTGGTTCTAGCCTATACCACGAAGGCCCTAATCACCCTGCTCGGCTGAACTGATGTCTCGAGAAGTTCCCAACGAAGTCGTGGATTAGCCATCTAAGAGATGTATAATCAAGCTTGTGGTTCAATACTATCCCGTCAAGGACTCACAAGAACCATGTGAATAGGGATGATGGTCAAGTTACACTCCCAATTTGTTAGGATGAAGAACGAAGATACATCTTAGAATGGAATCAAGCATAGATTGAAATAGAATAGTGATATTATTAATTCATAAGAATCAGCAGAGCTCCTAACCTTAACCTAGGAGGTTAGTGACTCATACTGTACATAGAATAGTGTTCGAAAATAAAGTGGAGGAAGAAGATTGGTGGAACCCCTAAACAAGGGTGATCTTCTCCTATAAATACTAATATGGTAACTAAGAATTACAGAAATAAGATAAACTAGTCTTGTAGTGCGAAAATCCACTTCTGGGGCCCACTTGGTGAGTTTTTGGGTTGAGCTGAGTGAAATCTACGAGCTATTGCTCCCTTTTGGGTGTCCAACGCCAACTTTGGACTCCTGAATGGACGTTGGACGCCAACTGCTCCCTTCTGGGCGTTGGACGCCAGGAATGGGGTTGGTGGCTGGCGTTGAACGCCAGTTTTGGGCCTTCATTTCCAAAGCAAAGTATAAACTATTATATAGTTCTGGAAAGCCTTAGATGTTAGCTTTCCATAGCCGTTGAGAGTGCGCCATTTGAACTTCTGTAGCACAAGAAATTCTCCTTAGAATGCATAGAGGTTAGATCTTGACAACATCTGCAATCCTTTCTTTGTCTCTAAATCAGACTTTTGCTCAAGCTTCTCAATTTCAGCCAGAAAATACCTGAAATAACCATAAAACACACAAACTCAAAGTAGAATCCAAAAATATGAATTTTACACTAAAACTTATGAAAATATAATAAAACTTAAACAAAACATAATGAAAACTATATGAAAATGATGCCAAAAAGCGTATAAAATATCCGCTCATCAGAACACCAAACTTAGACTGTTGCTTGTCCCCAAGCAATCAAAAACAAGTAGGATTAAAAAGAAATAGAAGGATACAATAAATCTCAGAGTTCTCAATGAAACTCTATTTCAATTAGATGAGCGGGACTAGTGGCTATTCATTTCTGAATAGTTTTGGCATCTCACTTTCCTTTGAAGCTTAGAATGATTGGCATCTTTAGGAACTTAGAATCCAGATGATACTATTGATTCTCCTAGTTTAGTTCTTTTTTATTCTTGAACACAACTCCTTTAGAGTCTTGGCCATGACCCTAAGCGCTTTGTTTTCCAATATTACTATCGAATACATAAACGCCACAGACACTTAACTGGGTGAACCCTTTAGGATTATGATTTAGCTTTGCTAGAATCCCCAGAAAGTGGTGTCCAGAGTTCTTAAGAACACTCTTTGCTTTGGATCACGACTTTAACTGCTCAGTCTCAAGCTTTTCACTTGACACCTTCACACCACAAGCATATAGTTAGGGAAGCAGCTCATTTGAACTGTTTAGGCCAAGATTTTGTCTCTTTTAGGCTCTCCTAACCATTGATGCTCAAAGCCTTGGATCCTTGTTCTTGTCTTTTGGTTTAAAGAGCTATTGGCTTTTTTCTTTTTCTTTCTTTCTTTTTTTCGCATAACTTTCTTTTTCTTTCTCTTTTTTTTTGATTGCTGCTTTTTCTTACTTCAAGGATCAATTTTTGGATTTTTCATATTACCAACAATACTTCTCTTTTTTCATCATTATTTCAAGAGCCAACATTCTTATAACTCCAACATCAAATATGCACTGTTCATTCATGCCTTCAGAAAGTAAAAGCACTGCCACCACATCAAGATAATTGAACTATTCTTAATATATAACTCAAAATTCAAGTATCTCACTTTTCTTTTTCAAATAAGATTTTCTTTTACGCAAGGTGAGAGATGCATGGAATATTTCATAGCTTTAAGACATAAATAAAGATGATCATGTACTAGAAACAGACAATAAGATAAAATACACGGAAAACAGAAAAATAACATAGGCAATAGGGGATTAAGGAACGAATCCACCTTAGTGATGGCGGCTACTACTCCTTCTGGAGAATCCAATGGAGTGCTTGATTTCTTCTATGTCACGTCCCTGTCTCTGTTGTTCTTCCCTCATGACTCTTTGATCTTCTCTTATTTCATAGAGGATGGTGGAATGCTCTTGATGTCCCATCCTCAATTGATCCATGTTGGAGCTCAATTCTCCAAGAGAAGTATGCAATTGGCCCCAATAGCCTTGGGGAGGAAAATGCATCCCTTGAGGCATCTTAGGAATTTCTTGTTGAGACAGCTCCTCATGCTCTTGTTGAGGTGCATGTGTAGGCTCTCTGGTTTGCTTCATCCTTCTTTTAGTGATGGGCTTGTCCTCCTCAATGGGGATGTCTCCTTCTATGAAAATTTCAGCTGAATTGCATAAGTGACATATAAGGTGGGGAAACGCCAACCTTGCTAAGGTGGAAGGCTTTTCATCTTTCTTGTACAATTCTTGAGGTATTACCTCATGTACCTCCACCTTACTCCCAATCATGATGCAATGAATCATGATGGCTCTGTCAATGGTCACTTCTTGACCGATTTCTAGTAGAGATGATGGAGCGTTGGATTAATTCCAACCAACCTCTAGCTACGGGCTTGAGGCAAGCCTTCTCAGTTGGATTGGCTTGCCTTGAGCATCCCTCTTCCACCAAGCTACTTCCACACAAATATTTGAAAGAACTTAATCCAGCCTCTAATCAAAATTGACTCTTCTAGTGTAAGGATGTGGGTCTCCTTGCATTATTGGCAAATGGAGCGCCAACTTTACACTCTCCGAGCTGAAATCCAAGGGTCGCCCTCAGACCATGGTGCTCCCATTTTTGGGATGCGAGTTCACACTAGTGTCATGGTTTTTAGTGATCCATGAATTAACATAGAACTCTTGCACCATCAAGATTCCAACTTCCAGGATAGGATTTGTTAGGACTTTCCAACCTCTCCTCCGGATTTCTCGTCAGATCTCCGGGTACTTATTCTTTTTTAGCCTAAAGGGGACTTCAAGAGTCACCTTTTCTTTGCCACTACTTCATAGAAGTGATCTTGATGAGTTTTGGTGATGAATATCTCCATCTCCCAAGGTTCGGAAGTGGAAGAAACATCTTTCTCTTTCCTCTTTCAACAGGATTCTCCGACTTTGGGTGCCATAAGTGTGAATGGACAGCAAAAAGCAAGGCTTTTCCAACACCAAACTTAAAAGCTTTGCTCGTTCTCAAGCAAAATAAGGAAGAAAAGAGTAGAAAACGAAGAGAATAGGGGAGATGGAGGGATACAATGTTTCTGTCAAGTGGGGGTTGTAGTATGTAAGGTGTGCGTATGAAGGGTAGGAAGAAGGGGTATTTATAGGGGTGGGATAGGGTAGGGTTCGAATGAATGGGTGGGAATTGGGTAGGAAATTTTTTAATTTAAAGTGGGTGGGGGATGGTGGGAGTTATGATGGTTTTGGGAAGAGATATGGATGTGATTGGTTGAGGGTTATGGGGAAGAGATGTGCGGAAGAGTGAAAGTAAGATAGAGAAGAAGGTGGGGGTAAATGGAGATTCTGTGGGACCCACTGATCCTGAGGGCTAGGAAATACTATTCGGTTAAGGACTCACAAGAACCCATGTGAATAGGGATGACATTCAAGTTACACTCCCAATTCATTAGGATGAAGAACGAAGATACATCTTAGAATGGAATCAAGCATATATTGAAATAGATTAGTGATATTATTAATTCATAAGAATCAGCAGAGCTCCTAACCTTAACCTAGGAGGTTAGTGACTTATACTGTACATAGAATAGTATTCGAAAATAAAGCGGGGGAAGAAGATTGGCGGAACCCCTAAACAAGGGTGATCTTCTCCTATAAATACTAATCTGATAACTAAGAATTACAGAAATAAGATAAACTAGTCTTGTAGTGCGAAAATCTACTTCTGGGGCCCACTTGGTGAGTGTTTGGGATGAGCTGAGTGAAATCCACGAGCTAGTGCTCTTTTTGGGCGTCCAACGCCAGCTTTGGACTCCTGAATGGGCGTTGGACGCCAGCTGCTCCCTTCTAGGTGTTGGACGCCAGGAATGGGGTTGGTGGCTGGCGTTGAACGCCAATTTTGGACCTTCATTTTCAAAGCAAAGTATAGCCTATTATATATTTCTGAAAATCTCTGGATGTTAACTTTCCATAGTCGTTGAGAGCGCGCCATTTGGATTTCTATAGCTCCCGAAATGCTCCTTCGAGTGCATGGAGGTCAGATCCTGACAGCATCTGCAGTCCTTTTTCTGTCTCTGAATCAGACTTTTGCTCAAGCTTCTCAATTTCAGCCAGAAAATACCTGAAATCACCATAAAACACACAAACTCAAAGTAGAATCCAAAAATATTAATTTTTCACTAAAACCTATGAAAATATAATAAAACTTAAACAAAATATAATGAAAACAATATGAAAATGATGCCAAAAAACGTATAAAATATCCGCTCATCAGGGAGCAAGGTTCTCACCAGTAGTATCATCTTTTGTTGGAGAAGGAGGAAACACGAAGACTGGCTCGACTGACATGACAACCGAGGCCGAAGGAGAGGTCTCCGTAGTAGCAGCTTCAGCTTTCACCCCCCAAGGTGGAGGTCTACCTGACCTGAGGTCCCGAAATCTTCGGATCTGTTGGAGACTCCTCCTTATCATTCCCATCGGACGCTAGCACTATCTTGCCATCAACTACAATATTATCTACACTAAAAAGGGAAAGGTCAAGGTCAGGAGTTAAGACGTTAACCTGAACCTCCAAATTGTCAAACATCTCATCCATTCTTAGAGCAGCTAGCTCCTGAAACTCAGCAAATTGCTCCTTTAGTTTTCTTAACTCCTCCGTTAGTGCCATTCTCTCCCCAAAATACACGAGTGTAGTTTTTCTGAAAATTTTTGGCATTTTTCTCGGTCAAAGCAGCAACAGTTTCTGACTTAGTAGCTCTTTATAAAAGCAATTGTGTAATTTTTATATTTCACTTTCTTTCTTTCACCCTTCATTTTTATTTGTATATTCTTATTGCTTTACAACTTATAATCAGATTCGTTTTTTTTTTATCCAATATCTCAGTTGTTATAATTCTACTATCAAAATATGATATCTTGATTTTATTTCAATTTTTAGATTAATTCTTTAAATCCAGATAATGCGAAGCGATGAGTTGGTTAGTACTTAGTTATTAATGAATTCATCCTATAAGTCATTTATTTTATTGTCGAACTCTAACCACTCTAAAAAATCAACGAGTCACACACTAACATATATAATGAGAAGGACTAAATTATTGTTAACCCATTTTTACTTTTTCTTTTATTTTAATTTCTTTTTCATATTTTTCTTTATTCTTCTTTGTTCTGTTGAAGTGGGAAAAGAAGTTGATATATATGTGTGTGTGTGTTCATCAATAGGATGCACGTTTAAAAGACTTTTTCTCTTGAAATCAGCATAGTTCTCGTGGACCATTCGTCTATTAATAAATAATAAAAAGCAGACAAAAAATTTGAGATGAGAATTTGTTTTGACCCCGGACAATAGCCCTACCTCTTTTCCCTTAGTTTTGTTTTTTTTTTCAAAAATTGCTTTTAAAAAGTATATTTTAAAAATATTATAAAAAAATTGTTATTAAAAATTATTGAAAAGATTTTTTACATTTATAATGTATTAAATGTATTAAAAATTTTAAAACAATTCTATTATTATATTTTTAAAATATTTTTTAAAACATAAATTAACTAAATCTTAATTTTATTTCTCTATATATATTATTTTAAAATACTTCAAGATTTTAATTTGTTATAATAATTATAATATTTGTCGATGAGTTTACCATTATATAAGATGCTGTCCTTTTAAAATTATATAAAAAAAGTATATTTTTTGTTTTTAAAAAATTTAAAAATATTTTTAATATTTAATTTATTTAATTTTAAATATATTTTAATTATTGATGGTTAAAACTTAAAAAACTGTCAACGGAGAAGCTGACGTACTTAGCAATCCAAAACTGACAATGCCACATGACAATTTTAAGCTGATGTGTGAATAAAACTTTGGCATATGATTTTTAAACCGTCAAATGATGCCAATGTTGACGGATAGGGTGTTTGTGGTGCGGTTTAATTCGGTTTTAAGGGAGAAAGTCATTCGATTCGAATGCTTAATTTATGTGCGGTGTGGTTTGGATTGGATGAATTTTTTTGGAAATCCAATTCGATCCGATCCGATTACAAACGGTTTGGATCGGTTTGGATTTGCGGTTTTTTAAATAAAAAAATTAAATACATATAACAAGTCTCAACATCAAAATTTAAATAATCAACAATGACATAACAAGTCTTAACAATATCTTAAAAAACTAACAATAACATAACAATAGAAATAAAATTATAGGTTAGTTAAAATAAATAAATAAATAATATTTTCAACATAAAATATTTATTAAATAATAATAATACATGAATAATAGAAAAATGTATAACAAATTGAATATGTTATAAGTATAATTGTAAATATAATAATAAAATAATAATATTATAGCACATTGTGCGGTTTGGATTGGATTGAATCGGTTATGAAAAGTAGATCCGAAATTCTATCCAATCCAGCGGTTTGCAAAAAATAGAATCCAATTAAATTCAAATTAGTGCGGTTTTAATCGATTTTCAGTTTGGATCGGATTGGATGAGCGGTTTAATTTGGATCGGTGTAGATTTGAACACCCCTATTGACAGGTATATTTAAAATATATTATTATGAATAAAATTAAAACTAAACGTTAACATAAAATCGAAAACAAATATAAAAGGTTGAAACAAAAAACATTTTATCTGGAATATTTAATTTTTAGTAACACAATTTTATGTTTAATGCAAAATTTATTCGAAAAATAATGGTGATTATTTTTCTTAAATTATTAATAAATACTAAGATTAGTATATTTAATATAAATATTAATTTTAAAATATTTATTCTAATGAAAAGATTATTATTTTGAGATATGTAACAAAAATAAATTTGATATTTTAAAATAATTATCTATTTATAATAGAAATAATATTATTTATTTTTTAATAATGTGTTAAATTTAATAATTGAATCATATATATGTATTTAATTTTACTAGTTATTTTAAAATAAATGGAGTAATTATTTTGAGATGAAAATAGTGTGTGTTTTGGGCGTTAGATATTATTGTCAGTTTGTCACTTTCAATTAATAATGTGACTCTTATTTACAAAAAAAAAATTCTCAAACAAAATACATTTATAATTAAAAAAATCACATTATAAAAAAAGAGAGAACAACAACATATATTCATTCACTGTAGAAATAAACGAAGAGTGTACTCATGAGAAAATGATTGACCATAACGTTATTGCAAATGATATGTAGTACAAAGATTTAGCTTGTGCCTCTGGGTCTCAGCATTTATATGCAGAATCACATGGCCAACAGCAATATCTGAATTTGTGGCTGTGAGTGTTATAGTTATATATCAATTTTATTTAGAAGATACCGTCCTTTAAAGAATATCCACTACTTTTCATTTTATTGATTCTATTTACAGTACCAAAAGTCCACAAGGAATATATTGTTGATTATATATATAGAAAAAAAAAAACACTCAAATGCTATGTTGCCATATTTTATATTACACGTGATAACTTTGAAATTTTCAAACAAATATTCCATGTGTATATGGTGTTGTTGTCATGAATAATAAATAAAAAAAAGTCAAATTATTTTGATAAATTAATATTACATAAAGTTTTAATAGCTTTAATAAATAGATTACAAAGTAATTTTTTTAGGTCACTAGACATAAATTTTGGAGTATATATATACGATTGGAAGTCAACTATTGATCTTTAGCCTGGTCTAAGTTTACCTTTCTATTGGTAGGGAGATACAATCCATAAAGATTAAACCCATGATATATAATTAGAATAAAGCTCCACGTCCAAGCGCAAAATTCTTATTTAAGTTTATCCAAATTGTTGTAATAATTTTTTAAATTATGCGCTCTTTTTCCATTTCTTTCTCTTTTTCCTTCTTCTTCTTCTTCTTCCAAATTCACGCGGGTTCTTCTTCTTCCCTTCTTCTCCTCTTTTTTCTTCTTCTTCTTTTTCTTCTTCTAAATTGGCACATGCAGATTTTCCTTCTTTCCTTCTTCTCCTCCTCTTTCTTCTCCTCCTCTTAGAGATAATTAATTCAATTCAATTCAGAACGCCTGCGTCCATTCAATTCAAAACAATTCAATTCAATTCATAATGAATCGAACATGTTATTAAGGTGAAACAATTGTATGGTACTAAATGAACGAAACATTATCCATTATATAAAATCAAATTCAAAATAGCTTTCTGCATAATGAACCGAACACATTATCGTTATTAAGGTAAAATAATTGTATAGTACTAAATGAACAGAACATTATCCATTATATAAAATCAAATTCAAAACACCTATGTCTACAATTTAGAGATTATCAATTCAATTCAATTCAAAACATCTACGTCCATTCAATTCAATTCAATTCATAATGAACAGAACACGTTATTAAGGTGAAACAATTTTATAGTACTAAATGAACGGAACATTATCTATTATATAAAATCAAATTCAAAATAACTTTCTACAAAATGAACCAAACACGTTATTAAGGCGAAACAATTGTATAGTACTAAATAAACGGAACATTATCCATTATATAAAACCAAATTCAAAACAGCTTTCTGCATAATGAACCGAACACGTTATTAAGTGAAATAATTGTATAGTACTAAATGAACGGAACATTATCCATGATATAAAATCAAATTCAAAACACTTGTGTCTACAATTTAGAGGTTATCAATTCAATTCAATTCAGTTCAATTCAATTTAATTCAATTCAATTCAATTCAGAACACTTGCGTCTATCAATTCAATTCAATTCAATTTAGCAATTGTATTCCATTCAATTCGATTAAAAAAATAATTCATTAGCAAAATGTTGGTGTTGTTGGTGATGACGATAATGAAAGAGGAGAAGAGGAGGAGGAGGAGGAGGAGGAGGAGGAGGAGGAGGAGGAGGAGGAGGAGGAGGAGGAGAAGAATCTGTGTGAGCGAAGAAGAAGAAGGAGGAGGAGGAGGTATGCGTGAATTTGAAAGAAGAAGAAAAGGACGTATGTGTGTATTTGAAAGAAGAAGAAGAAGCGCGGGGGAGGAGAAGAAGAAAATACACGTGTAATGACGCTCTTTTAACGAGAGTGATTTTTGTTAGTGTTGGACCTACTTGGATAAATTTGGATGAAAAAATACTTGGATGTGTAGCAATCCTGATATAATTATATATAATGCTTAAACAATTAAAACAACTTCTACTTGTCCACGGTTTTCACGGTTAAATTAAATAATATTTAGCTAATATCACTTCAAGAAATAAGGAGTTTAGCTATAAAAAAATCGTGGCTAAAATTTATAAGAATTGTAGCAATCATATATTGATCATGAAAAAATATTTGTTACTAATAAAGGAATTGTATTCTCAGTTTGCCACAGTTTTAAAATTATTAGCCACAATTTTAAACATGATGAATGTACTAGTTAATCACGTTTTTTCTGAAGCTAACTTAATCTTTTTTTAAAATTTATAACTTTTATTGTAATTTGATTGTGGCTAATTAAATCGTTTTAATATTTTAAAATTATATTTATATATATAACATTAATAATAAAAATTTAATTTTAAAATATACAAATTGAATATTTATTGTACTAACAAAGAAAGATATAATAACAATTTAAGTCTAAAATCTATATGTAATAAGAAATAAAATAAATTCTAAGGTGTTCTAAAGTAAATATACCTAATTTTAACTACTACTTATTAAATGCACCAACTAAGTGTGCGGCATATCACTGGATAGAATAGGTATTTCATCAGTTGGAGACTCCACCAGTTACAAACTCAAAAATATGTTTAAACTTGCTAAATTCTACTGGACATATAGTATTACTAAAACTACACACACCTATATTTTCAGCATCAAAGACCTTATCAATTGCATCATTCGGATGAGTCAACATTTTGAAAGGAATTTCTTCAACTGCAATTCGTTCTTGATGTTTGGGCAAATGCTATAATATTTGCTCCTATATAAGAAATAAAATTAGATTAGTATATATAAACATAGGAGGAAACAAACATAGGTAGCTAAACACGTATCACAAACAAATAGCGTACTAACAACTTAAAACTACTCTCAATGACCAATTTAATATGAAAAAAAATTAAAATATCTAAATAATATATTTTTACTTCAATGTAGTTCTACTGTTTTTTGTGTTTTTTTTCACTGGCCATCAAATTTTATCATGACTTTTTTTTATCTTTTTTAAATACCAAATTTAAATTGTGGTCATTTTTTAGTTAGAGATTTTTTCGATAAAAATGTATACAACCAAATACAAAATAAAAAAAAAAAACCAAATAAATAAACTCACAAAATAATATAAAAAAATCTAGATCACCTGTACCTTTAAAATTCACAACTAAAAAGTCATGGTGATCTATTTTTACAATATCACCCTATCATAATTATTCATCATCTTTATATCCAAAGGTCTATTATCATCTTGGTTGATTCTTATTTCATATATTCAAACCCTCTGCAAGTTTTTTTATTGTTGTTAATATCATGTAATTGTCGTATTTCTTCTAGAAATGCTTCTGAACTCTTACGTTTTTTTTTTCATGAGAAAATAAATACCCACTAAATAAACTAGTAACTAAAATCAAAATGAGAAATAAAAACAAGTTTTGGTAGTGTTCTTAAAGAAAGTGCGTTTAGGTGTTGCAGTAATGAGGATTCCAAAGATGTGAGTGAAGTATTTAGCAGTTATGAAAATGTGAATGAAGTATTGCACAGTTATATTGAAGTTTCTTCAGGATTTATGGTGCTTAATTTAACTTACCGCCAAAAGAATTCATTAAAATTCAAGCACACTTTAAAATTTCAAATCTTAAAAATTTAAACGTTTTTTAAGTCATCTTTAAATTTTCTGGTTCTAAAAAGTTTTTTTTCCCATTTTATTTTTTAAATACCAAATATATTTCAAATTATTTTATTTTTAATGCAATAGTATTCATTTATTAGCTTTTAATGATCAAATACAATTAAAAATTTTAATTTTAATTTTAATTTTGAGCATATATATTTTTTATTCTTAATTTTTGTTATAATAATATAAAGTAAAACAAATTTAAGATTGTAAACTAAAATTTAAAATAAAATAAAAATAGTTAATTTATTTATTATCAAACAATGAAATCAAGAATCATGTAAAAAACATAACCTAATTCGAAGAAAGAAACTCTGGTGTTTAAAATTGATTTAAAGAAAGTGTATGACAGTGTTGATTAGAAGTTTCTAAAGCAGACCCTCATAAAATTCGATTTTTTCATTCCTATAGTCAATCTGATTATGAGCTGTGTCACTTCATCCTCTTTATCTATTCTCTGGAATGGCGATAGATTGGACAGTTTTACTTCTAGATGAGGTCTTCGGCAAGGAGATTTTATGTCACCGTATCTTTTCGTATTGTGTATGGAGAGACTGTCCTGCTTGATTAACTATCAAATTGTTATGGAGAGGTGGAAGCTGGTTGCTATTTCTAGAGGGGGTCAGAAAATTTCCTATTTAATGTTCACCGATGATTTGCTTCTCTTCTGTAAAGCAGAGAAACAACAAGTTCAAAATATAATGGCAGTATTGGAGAGTTTCACGTAATGTTTCAGCGACTAGAAAAGAAATCCTTACTGGGGTGTCCTCCATTCGTTTCGTCCAGAATTTGTGCAAATACCTCGGGATTACTCTTGGTCATTCTCGGATGATCCAAGCATCTTTTAATGAGGTTCTGGATAAAATCCAAGGACAGCTAGTCGGCTGGAAAGGGTGTTTACTCAACAAGGTGGGAAGGCTCTGTTTGATCAATTCGGTTGTGGCGGCTATTCCTACTTACTACATGCAAATCTCTCTCTTTTCCAAAAGGATAACAAATTTTATAGCATCTATGATAAGAAATTTTCTCTGGAAAGGTCAGGCCAATGGTCGGAGGATAAATCTTGTTAGTTGGAAGGTGTTGGTTACTCCAAAGAAGTTTGGTGGTCTGAGAATAAAGGATCCATTTTGTGCTAATGTTTCTCTTCTTGAAAGCCTAGTTTGACAACTCTTTCATCATCCCTACAAGCTTTGGGTTCAACTATTGGAAGCTAAATATCGTTTTTCTCTGGGTGACGCTTTCAGCTATTCTACGAATAACAGATCTTATGTTTGGAGGAGTCTGCGTAAAATTTGAAATATTTTGAAGGATGGTTTTGATTGGTGCATTGGGGATTTGGACCAGAATTTTTGGTTCTCTAAATCTAGGAAAGAGGGACAGCTATGTAATGAGATGAATTATGTTCACATTTTTTATTCGGATCTATGGATATTAGATCTATGGTCGGCTGGGGAGTGGCACCTTAAGAAGGTCTATTCTCCTTTTCACCAGGTTTTGCATGAAAGCATTCTCTCCTACAACTTGGATGTACAAGCAAATTTAGTAGTAGGATGGACTTGGTCCGGTGGGGGCGGCTAAGATTTATGATGCTCGTAATGGCTACTTATGACTTTATATGAAGATGTTTGGATGGGAGGAGAGAGGGAACTGGCTTTGACTTTGGCGTCAGGTTGTTCCGGAAAAGATCAAATTCTTGGTTTGGATTTGTCTGCGAAAGGCACTATACACTGCTGTTTTCGTCTCAGGAGAGGCCTTTCACCTACAGATAGTTGTCGTAGTTGCCTGACTTGCCAAAAAATAATTTTCCACTGTATTCAAAATTACCCAAAAGCTCAGTTTGTTTGGCAGACTCTAGAGATTTCCAGTCATTCGCTGGATTTGAAGAACTGGTTCTTGTCCCATAGTAAAGAACATCCTTTTAGATTCTTTTCTGATCTATGGTGGATTTGAAAATCTAGGAATAATGAGATTTTTAACCATCATGAACCTTGGCCTCCTTTTAAAGTGGCTTGTATGACTTTAGCCTTTGAGAAGGATCTTTGAAATATCTTTAAATTGCAACAAGTTTTTATTTCTTCTATGATTAGTTGCTTTTGGATTTCTCCTTTGATGGGTACTTTTAAGATCAATTGTGATGCTAGTTACTCTGGTTCTGTGGATCAGATTGGTTTTGCCTGTATTAACAGAGACTGGAACGAAAATTGACAACGAGGCTGTTTGGGAACAATAGAGAGCTACAATATTCTTCAAGAAGAGTTGTTTGCTATTTGGAGGAGATTTCTTTTAGCCTGAAATTTTGGACAAAGAGATGTGATTTGCAAAACGGATTGTCTAGAGGCTTTCATTCTTGTTAACGATTCTCATGATAATGCTGGTTGTGTAGATCCTTTGGTGCTTAAAGTCAGAGATATCATGACTTGGAAATGGCGCGTTGATTTTCACTTGATCCGAGATGCAAACATAGTGGCGGACACCGTGACAACATTGAGATCACATTCATAGCATGTAGAGCTTCTAATGCCTTGAAAGGAGTTTGAGACGAATATTTAGAGAGATTGTCCTGTACCTTCTTAGTCCCTTAGGATTTTGTTTTCCTTTTCTGCTTGGTTGTTTTAAATTTGCCGTCACAAAAAAATGTGACCTAATAAAATGAAAGCTATTATGAATAAAGAGTTGATTCATTAAAATAGAAGCAGTATAGTAAATAATTAGTACTAGATATTAATCAATTGATATTGTACAGGACAAATTTAATTTATCTTTACATAATAATATATGAAAATAAATGGTAAAACTAATATTTATCTAAAAAAATAATTGTAAAACAAATGATAATGGTATATAATAATTTAATAATAGTATAAATAAAAAATTTAATTTATAATTTCACAATATAATTTTTAAAAAGATAAGTATACATATAATGAGTTCTCCATTTATGTTTGTTATTAAAAGTGAGATCAAATTGCAAGTTAGAGTATAGTACTGACAAAGATATGTAGTAAGTACTAAACCATATAAACAAAGACTAACTTTTAGCTTTTTAACTTATCCTCATTTCTTTTAAATTCAATAAATGATAAAACAATTTATTTTTAGTAAAAGATTCACCGAAACATATCTTTTTCTACTTAAAAAATTACTAAATTTTTTATTATTTATCTAAATATATTATTTTGGCTAGATAAATTTTATCTTTATAATTACCTCAAATATTAGAATATTATCTTTATCTTTATAATTTTATGTTTTATCTAGATTCATTGATTTTTATTTTTTTTAGATTTAATTTTATAAATTTTTGTTAATGTCAAAATATTTAAAAAATAAATAATATTATAAATTAACAAATTTAATTAAAAAATAAATTTATTTAAGGCAGGACGGCCATGGTATGCAGAGGAGATATGGTTAGAGAAGGGTTAGAGAAGCAATTTGTCACTGAAAGGGCAAGTAAGCAGAGAAAGGTGAGGAGAAAAGAGGAGAAGGGCTTTTGGTACTGAAGAGATAGGTTAGAGTTTGATTTTTATTTTTGGGAGAAGAGGAAAACAATTTTACTAAAACGAGGAGTATAAACTTCAAATTCAAAGGCTAGCGGTCAAAATGTCAAAATTTAGCAACTGTGACAATGTTTTGTGATAAATACAAGACACACTCATTTATTTTTATCACGATTTAATGTTCGTAATTAAAATTTGGTGGTTAAATGATGGAAGGTAAATTTTTGTGGAAATGGATCCTCTCCATCTTTTTAAACACTTGAGAGAATAAAGTGTGATCTCTCACCTTTAATTCTATAAGTGGGACCAAAATTAAATAAGAGAGAGAGAGCAATGAATGGTAGGATTAAACATTGGACACCATCCAGTTTTTTTTCCACTGGAGAGGATCCACTCCTAATCTTTGTATACTAATCAACGAAAAATGTAGTACATATGATAGAGTGTGATGAGTTAATTGACACGGTAAATTGCAGAAATTAAAAATAGATACAAGGAATAGAAATAGAGTAGACTAAATAGCAGAAAATTAAAGTATCAAGTATAGGTTTCCTATGAACAACAAAGAGAGATCCGAATTATTCTTCATAGGGCTGAGAATATGAGAAAATGAATAGGATAATTCATAAGAGTTAGGAAGAAAAAGAAGAGAAGAAGAGAAAGTAGAGTGACAAAAGATGCAGAATAGAGAGAGAATTTGTACCACAACAGCCTAATGATGATAGCCTTCCAAATGCATATCTGTAATACACATTCTTCCACTTCTCCTTAGTGCCTGACTAGCTTAATCAAGCTCCACGTGTTCCTTTCCTCTAACTAACTCCCTTTTTGTTGTGATGTGCGCATTACATTTGCTTGGCCCATTTTATTTGATTCCTTTTTCATGCTCATATCATTATTCTCCCGATAAAAAATAACCTTGTCCTCAAGGTTGAAGAATGGGAAGGCTTTGTTGAAACTCTCAGCATGTTCCCATGTTGTTGCAGCAGCAAAAGTGCCCCCCCCCCCCCATTTTACCAAAACTTCTTGTGTTTCTTTGCAATTGCATAGCACTATGCTCTTGCTAAGTATTTCATATGGCTGGAGAATGGGGACATCCTCAGTTGTTTGTAGTGGTAAGGGAAGATAGGGAGTGTCATGTTCTCTACGAAACCTCTTTAATGCTGAAATATGAAAGGCATCATGAATTCGAGCCTCTAGATGTAAGGCTAACATATAGGCAAATTCATTCAATTTTTCTTGACTTGGAATGGCCCAAAGTAGCGCATTCCCAATTTGTGATTCTTTCTCAGTGCTATAGAATTTTGTCTATAAGGTTGCAGCTTAACCAGAACTAATTCTCCTTCGTGAAATTCTTCCTACCTACGAAGTTTATCAACAGCATGCTTCATGAACTACTGAGCTTGATGTAAATTCAGCTTCAGGGAATCCAAAAGTCTATCACGCTGCAACAACATCTCTTGCAAGGATGGCTCATCATCCTCAGAAAACTCATAATGCACTAGTGATGGAGGATCTCTTCCAAACAAGGCTTTGAATGGTGTCATCTTGATGTTGTTATGAAAGGAAGTGTTGTACTAAAATTGTGCTCAAGGTATCATCTCCAACCACCTCTTTGGGTACTTAAAACAAAAATAGTGGAGGTACATCTCTAGTGTGCAATTTAGAACTTTGCTCTGACCATCTGATTGTGGATGATTTGCTGAATTCATCACCAAGCTTGTTCCCTGTAATTTAAATAGTTGTTGCTAGAAATCGCTAACAAATACTTTGTCCCTAGCTATCTGAGACTATTGATTTGGGAAAATCATGTATCTTTGCCACATTCTTAACAAATGCCTCTAAAATTGTCTTGCTAGAAAAGTCATGCTTGAGGGGAATAAAGTGTGCAAACTTTGTGAGACGATCAATGATTACCATAACTACCAAAAAGCCTCTAGATGTGGGTAATGCCACGATAAAATTCATTACAATATCTTCTCAAACCTGAGTTAGAATTGGTAATCATTTGGGCAATCCAACTGGTAGCCGATTATTAACCTTGGCTTACTGGTAGATTGTGCAAGAAAGAACATAGTGCTTAATGTCCTGTTCCATATTTGGCCAATAGAAAGAAGAACAGATCCGTTCAATAGTTTTGGCAATGCTAGCATGACCACCTAAAGCCCATCATGAAATTTCTTGACAATTAGTTGGATTAGACTACTGCACTGAGGGATAACCACACTGTTGCGCCATAATATAATTCCATTCTTGAAAGAATAATTCTTATCTTTCGAGAAATTAGTGCTACACTACACAAGAATAGCTTGCAATTTTTCATCCTATTCAATATCCTACTTAAGGAGCTGCTGCCATTCCGAAGGAGGAGTTGACCAAGCAGCAAGGAAGCAACGTGAAAGAGCATCTGCTGGTATATTTTTGGGACTTTGCTTATAATATATCTCAAAATCAAAACCCATAAGCTTGTGTAACCATTGGTGCTGTTCCGGTGTATGTAAATCCTGTTCAAGCAAGGATTTCAGGCTTCGCTGGTCAGTCCGAATTATAAACTTTTTACCAAGAAGGTAATTTCTAAACTTTGCAACAGCTTAGTAATAGCATAAAATTCCCTCACATAAGTAGATTTCTTTTGCATCATTGGAGATAACTTCTTAGAGAAAAAAGTAATAGGGTGCTTGCCTTGAGATAGCACAACACCTATGCCCACACTAGACGCATCTGTTTCTAATTCAAATGGAAATGCAAAATTTGGTAAGGCTAACATTGATTTGGACGAAATCGCTAACTTCAGGGCATCAGACACCTTAATCACTGTTGTATTCCACTCAATTGCATCATTTTTTAACAGATCAGTTAACAGAGTTGTTAGGGAAGCATATCCTTGAATGAATCTTCTATATTAACTTGTTAGGCCAAGAAAACCATGAAGTTGCTTGGTAGTATTAGGCACTGGCCAATCAAGCACAATGCACGCTTTATCCAACTCCATATGAACACCATTTTCAGAAATAGTGTGTCTCAAGTCCCCAAGTTCAGATACCTCAAACAAACACTTGAAAAATTTGGCAAATAAAGATTCTTGTAGCAGAAGCTACAGAACAATCTCTAAGTGGTATAAATGTTTTTCCCAAGTGGCACTATATACCAAAATGTCACCAAAGAAAACCAAAACAAACTTTCTCAAGTAGGGGCAAAAGATATCATTCATCAAGCTTTGAAATGTGACAGGAGCTTTTGTCAACCCGAATGGCATCACCAACCATTTGTACAAGCCTTAGTAAGTTTAAAATGCTGGTTTAACAAAAATCTGATGATAACCCGATTGCAAATTTAGCATGGAGAAAATAGTAGCACCAAACAGTTCATCCAATAATTCATCTACTGTTGGTATAAGAAAGATGTCCTTTACCATAATATTGTTTAGAGCTCGATAATCCATGCAAAAATTCCATGAGCCATCCTTCTTCTTTACTAAAAAAATGGGTGAAGAGAATGGACTCTTGCTAGGTTGGATAATCCCCTCTTTCAACATGTCTTGCACCATTAATTCGATTTGAGCCTTTTGGCTATGAGGGTAACAATATAGTCTAGCCTTTACGGGAGCAACACCTTGCACCAGTGGAATGCTATGATCTTGTAATCTTGGTGGTGGGAGCCCTGATGGTAAGGCAAAAACAGCTGCAAATAAGGACAGTAAGGAGGCCAAATCAGGTGGCATACTCTCGGAAAGTTGAAAGTTGGCATTTACTGCCATATCCGTTTGCTTAACTTCCAAGGTATAACATTCAGCAATAGCATCAGTATGGACCAAACGTCTTATGTGATGATATTGATGAGCCTGAATTGGAGCCGAAGTATGATCATCAGATACAGTAATGAACTTTCCCTCATGTAAGAATTTGATAAAACCTACTTCATAATCTACAATGTGGGCTCGGAGAATCTTCAACCACGTTAATCCTAACACCAAATCACCACCAGCTAATTGAGAACGTACACATCCAAAACAATGACAGTATATTCCCTGAAATCCACTACCACAGAAGGAATGCATCCTTCCATCATGAGAACATCAAAATTTTCCACCATAACCTTGAAACCTGATGCTAGTTCAACTGGCAGATTGAGAAACTTTGCGATTCTGGGTTGTATAAAGCTGTCAGAACTGCCACCATCCAGCAAAACTTGGATTTCTAACCCCTTAATGGTTGTCGTCATGCAAATAGTTACTGGACCATTAGTTCCATGCATAGAATTATAAGATAGGTGATGCTCCAGAACTTGTTGCTTAAGGAGTTGCATCGTACCATCTACAGGAGAATTGTCTTGTACCACCTGCTCAATATTGGCATCGTCTTCTGGTTTCAATTGTAGCAACATGAGCTGGTGGTTAGCACATCGATGCATGGTAGAGAATCGTTCGTCACGCATTAGTAACAAAGGCCCTTTTCATGCCTACTCTGCATCTCTTAGGGCTTAAGCGACGAATCGGGGGCTTGGGTGGAGCAGAGAGAGCTCGATGGGATGGGTTAGGCAGCATTAATGGAAGGGCACTGCGCGCTAAAAGATGAGCCACTGAGGAACTGGCTGTAGTTGCTGTGCTAGCACGAAAAATAGAAGGACCTACCGTGTGTCTTGGGCAGACACAAACTTGTCTTTATATAGTCACGTTAAGGTAAGAGCTCTCATCAAAGATGGAGGGCAATGATCTTTTACCTCCATCCTAATGTCCTGCCTCAATCCACTAATAAAACAATCTCTCAAGGCATATGGGGGATCTATGTTAGTGCGATTTGCCAAAGACACAAATTCAGAGTAATACTCACCCACGGAGGCTGTTTGTTGCAGCGTGAACAACATCTCTCTTGGTGATTCAAACAATGAAGGGCCAAATTCCAGCTCAATAGCGCACTTCATCTGAACCCATGAACGAAACTGAGTTGTACGTTATGACATTTAGAACCATGGGAATGCTGGCCCAGACATATGAATTGCTGCAATTCCGATCTGTTCATCCTCAGGGACTCTGAAAATTCAAAGTACTGCTCCATAAAGAAAATTCACCCTAAAGCATCCATGCTGTCAAATTTCATTAAGTCAAAATTTGCCCCCCAATTCAACCCGGAACGAGGCTGAAAGTCAAAATCTGAGTTTGAACCATAGGTGTGCTCCAACGATGGTGAATGACTCCGTGATCAATCCTGAAAAAGCTGCGTCAAGGATGATTGAATAACATAAAATTTCACATTAGTAGCTTCGTTCATGCGAGCATGATCAGCACGATTTCTTTGCTCACAGCCTCAATCATGTGGAACAGCTTTTTTTCATCGGCTTCGAGACTCTTCATGTGCGTATTATCAACAATAGCCATGGTGAAATGAAAGCACCAATTGATGGAAGGTAAATCTTTATATACTAATCAACGAAAAATGTGGTACATATGATAGAGTGTGATAAGTTAATTGGTATTGTAAACTGCAGAAATTGAAAATAGATACAAGGAACAAAAATAGAGTAGATTAAACAACAGAAAATTAAAGTGTCAAGTGAACAACAGAGAGAGACCCAAATTATTCTTGATGGAGCTGAGAACCTAAGAAGACAAATAGAAGAATTCATAAGAGTCAGAAAGAAGAAGAAGAGAAGTAGAGAAAGGAGAGTGACAGAAGATGTAGAATAGAGAGAGAAATTCTACCACAATAACCTAGTGATGATACCCTTCCAAATGCATATTTGTAATACACATTATTCCATTCCTCTTTGGTGCGCCTGATTAGCTTGATCAAGTTCCAAGTGTTCTTTTCTCTAACTCCCTTTTTGTTGCGATGTGCACATTACATTCCTCATTTGCATGGCTCATTTTATCTGATTCTTTCTTCATGCACATGTCACTAAACCCATTTTTGTGGTAGTGTATATGGGACAATGAAAAATATTTAAAATTTATGGTTCACTTATAAAGTAATAGAAAATTACTTAAGATTTTAGCTTTTGGAATAAATAAATCAATTATGTTCGTCACCTCGGCTCCTGAACGGGTCGGATGTGCCAAATACTTAGGAATGATGGGAAAGCTGGATTCGGATCACCTTTGCGCGTCAAGATCTCCTGGACCAGCGGGTAGAGGAGGAGGTCGGGGCTTGAGGTCTTCCCGGGTTGGCGATGTGAAATTGGGGGGGGGGGGAGGGGGGACACCTGCAAAGACTACGACGTTCTAGTCAGCGTCCGTACAAGGTGGCTGGTAGGGTAAAGGATAGGTGTTGTACCTGGGGGAGGGGTAGGGCCCACCCCTTATATAGTCTGTACGTGGATGGGTCCCACAAGGACAGACCCACCTTCCAGGAAGCTTCCTTCCTTCCTAGCTGTCAGACGCCACGTGAGAGGGGAGGTGACATTCAGGTTGCCTCCCGGTTCAAATCACGTGAGGCTGCCTGGTCGGTCGGCCACTCGGATACGGGTATTGGGCCAACTGGACTGGGCCGTAACAGTGCCCCCAATGCGCCAGCTATGGTCGTTAGCACCGTTGCTGGCGTATTCCATTCTACATTCTCCTTGGTTGGGTTCCCACGTAGTCGGCCGCTCGTGATAGGGATGTGCCCCTTACGTGCGTGCAGGTTTCGTCAGTTCCAAGAGAACGTTACTCGTTGCCTCGTTCTTCGCGCCTGGCATTTAATGCCATTATGACTGATTTAGAAACCTAGATAAAAAGTCTATTCTGCCCCTGCCTTTTGCGCTTCTCCATGTCAGTTATTCTTCAGTTTTCATTATTTGTGTTTCATTTTCTTACTACTTCAGACCATTCCTGCATCCTTCTGAATCCCTTTCGCTCTTTCCCTTGCATTTTCCTTTCTGTTCTCCTCAATCCGCTCCTGCTTCACTACGTTCCTTCAGAGATTACCATTTCCTGATTGCAATTTTCCTGGTAAGCATCTTTTCTTGGTATTATCACAAATGGATGAATGTTACTTTGCTATTGTTATTACTGCTTGCTTTGTTACTATTTCGTGTTTTATGTTCCCTTAGGTTGTCCATGCCCTCTTGCTTATGCCATGCCACCGTTAGTTAGGTTTTACGAGGGGTTACCATTAGATTTGTAGTTTTCTAGCCTTTGCTTAACTGTAGATGAATCTACTGTAACACGTAGAGTTAGTTCCAGCTTTACTGGTTTTTCAACCTCCCGAAGTTATTAACTAAGTGGTGCCCCCACTGTAGGTATGGCACAGCCTCCCCTTGCGAGAGATCCCAAAGATCGGTATGTCTGGGTCACGTCAGACGTGAAGGATACCCCTTCGCGAATAACTCTCGAGGAGCACACGGAGTTTCGTCAAATCGACCAACTTTGCGGGGGAGGTCCCGAGGAAGATCGCTATGACGTGTTCGTTCCTACGAACCGGAACGGATATGTCATCTTAACTTAAACACCACCTGAGTCACTGACTGGATCTGGATATACAAGGCGATGTTCGCCAGCTTGGGGGTTTGCATCCCCTTCTCCCCCTTCCAAACGGTGCTACTAAACCTGTGTGATGTGGCACCGTCGCAGTTGCACCTGAGTAGCTGGGCCTCCATCCGATGCTTCAAGATGGTATGTGAGTACTTGGACCTGCCGGTCTCAGTAGAGGTTTTTTTGTGGCTCTTTATCTTGACGAATCCTTCCAAAGAAGGGAAAGCCAAAAAAGGATACATGTCTTTCTGGGCGGCCCAAGGCAGGAGGATCTTTGGCTTGTTCGAAGATTCTTTTCATGACTTTAAGGGAAAGTACTTCAAGGTACGTCCTACCAATGGCCAGCACCCGTTCTGGCTAACCTTGGAGGGAGAGCACCTTATCCCAACCTATTGGAGTTTTGGCGCTGGGGCCAACGCCTTCACGAAGGTGACTTACAAAGGCTTGACCCAACAGAATAAGAACATTACCGACGTGCTGTTGGCTATTTTTGGTAAAAATAACGTCAATCCTCACCTCTTGATGGGTGATCGTGAGTGGGTAGGAGTTACATAGGTGTGTGGTCGGCTGGCCGTAGATTCCTTGTTTCTTATGCTTGACTTATTTGTTTATTTCATATCTTGTTTAACGAACTCTTATGTGTTTCCTCGTTTTAGTGTCCATGGCTGCCGAGACGATCGGACTTGAAGATTTGATGGCCCGTTTTCTTTCAGGTCATAGTGACAACAGTTCTACCACCCTTACTGCCGAGGCGCCGCCTTCACCTACACCCGAGGTTCAGTCAGCTCCTCCTCCTCCAGGACCCGCCGGCCCCAGCGCTACTGCTGCTCCTAGCAGTAGCATGATCCCCCTTTGAAGAAGAGCCCAAATTGACGGGCCCGATGCGCTCGACCTTACGATCGTCGAGAATCTCGTAAGAGGACGTCGACCTCTAGCCCTGAAGGGACACTTACTATAATGGAGAAGAATTGTGATGCTGGGGGGTTTATCGACTCACAGCTCATGCCGGGTACCGACGAATTCTGCCATGGGGAGATTTAGCTGCTCAAGCTAGCTGGTTCTACCAGTGTATGCTCAGGGCCGCGACCATCGCGAGGAGGGCAGAGCCCGTCTTGGCCCAGGCTGGGGTGCTAGACGGGAAGTACCGCTCATCACTGCGGGAGGTTGCAAGCCTGAAAGCCGAAGTGGAGACCTTAAAGGTGGAATTGGCTGACATTAAGGTGAAGCTAAAAACTTCTGACACGACCGTGGCCCGCCTTACCGAGCGGGAGATGACCCTGGAGAGCCAGTTTGCCTCTTCCCGTGGTTAGACTTCTGCAGTGAAGCCAAAGTTTCTGGCCTGGAGGCCAAGTTTGAGGAGGCCGTCAAGTCGGTGAGGGATGCCAAGACAGAGGTTGCGAGGCTGAAGGGGGAGGTCACCGGTTTGAAGAAGAAGAACAAAGAGACATTCAAGAATGCTCGCGAGGTGATTTCTGGGACCGAGGAAGCAATCAAGGCCCAGGTTTCTTTCTCCTGATTTTGACACCTCCGCAATTGGCGCTTTTAAGACTATAAGGAATGGTCAGATTATTGACATCCCGAAGAAGTGATTTGTAGATACTTAGTCTTTTCTACCGTGGTGGTCTTTTGTATACTTTGGATATTTTTATACCCGAACTTTTTACCATTTTGGTGGTTAAACAATTAATTTTAAGGCCGACTCATGGCCGTTATCAACGGTTAATTTTAAATCCGACTTGTGGCTATTATTATACCGCTTAAATTGCGTGGCCCTTACTTCGATAGCCGTCAAATAGTAGTCACGATCTTATCAGCTCCTGGGATGATCAGTCCCGAGGTGCCGTTTTAATAACAAATTTCATGAAAGTAAAACAACTGAATCATGTATTAAAAACAGCAAATTGAAAACGAGATGAAAATTTAAACGAAACACGATTAGAGCATACTTAGCGGCAACCTAAAAAATGGGACAAGTAAACAAAAACGGGTGTTCCTAGATAGGTGATTGGGCTGGTCATGGGGCCTGTTGCAGATTTTTAGGAGTAGAACCTCTTCAGGTTTCCTGCATTCCACGTCTTGGGTACCTCTCTTCCATCCAGTCGTTCTAGCTTGTATGCCTCATTGCCAACGACCTCTCTTACCCTGTATGGGCTTTCCCAGTTAGCTGCCAATTTTCCTTCCCCAAGGGTCGGTAGGCCCACGTCGTTGCACCGTAAAACCAGGTCGTTTGGTTCAAAACTTCTCTTTAGGACTTTGTCATTATATCGTAGGTTTATTCTTTGTTTCAACGCCATTTCTGACAGGTGAGCCATCTCCCTGGTCTCATTGACCAGATCTTTCTCAACCACTTCCTCGACTCCACCAAGGAGTAACCGTGGGCTTGTCTCCCCCACTTCCACGAAGATCACTGCATCGACTCCATAGGTAAGTCGGAAGGGCGTTTTTCCGGTGGAGGATTGTGGTGTTGTTCTGTAGGACCATAAACTGATGCAAGTTCATCTGCCCATCCTCCTTTCTTCCGGTCAAGCCGTTTCTTAAGGCCCTGGAGGATGACTTTGTTTGCGGCTTCAACTTGGCCTTTGGTTTATGGGTGTTCTACTGACGAAAACCACTATTTTATCCCTAGGCCAGTAAGGAATTCACCGAATCTCTTATCGGCAAACTATGTCCCATTGTCTGATATTATGACCTCTGGAATTCCAAATTCGTAGATCACTTGCCTCCACATGAAATTTCTGCAATTGGCTGATGATATGCTGGCCTCGACCCACTTAGTGTAGTAGTCAATGGCCACGATCAGGTATTTCACCTGCCCGAGACCTACTGGGAAGGGCCCCCAAAAGGTCAACCCCCTACTTGCTGAAAGGTCGGGAGGCTATCAATAACCTTAACTCGGCTGCCGGGGTCCTATAAAAGTTGGCGTTTTCTTGACACTTCTTGCATCTCTTCACGAATTTCTGGGAGTCCGACATCATCGAGGACCAGAAGTAGCCGGCCCTAACGATCTTTCGGGCTAAGGCCTTTCCACCTATATGGTGGCCACAACATCCCTCGTGGACCTCGCTGAAGACATAGTCCGTCTGATCGGGGCGCAGGCACTTCAGCAGGGGCTGACTCAGTCCTCTTTTGAACAGTTGGCCCTGTACTATCGCGTACTTGGCCGCTTCCCTCCTTATCACCTTTGCTGCCCTTTCATCATTAGGGAGCTTACCTTTTTCCAAGAAGTTGGTAATCGGATCCATCCACGAGGGGATATCGGTTGCTTGGGTTACACACAAGGTAAGCGTTGGTTCCTTTACCAATCCTTGGATCAGGGATCGGTTTCCCGACCCAGGCTTCGTGCTTGCCAACTTTGATAGGAGGTCGGCTCATGTGTTTCTTTCTCTTGGAACGTGCTGCATCATGACCTCATCGAATTCCTTGCTCAAAATTTTGACCCTTTCCAAGTATTTCTCCAACAAGTAATCTCTGACTTGGTAGGTTCCATTGATTTGGGAAGTGACGACTTGAGAGTCACTGTTTATCTCTACCTTGGTTTCTCTGACATCTTTCGATAGGAGCAGACCTCCTATGAGGGCCTCGTATTCTGCTTGGTTGTTAGAGACTGAGAAATTGAACTTGATGGACTGTTCATATACCATTCTCGTCAGGCTTTCGAGGATTATTTCTGCCCCCCCCCCAAACGTCTGGTTGGAAGCTCCGTCAACATGGAGTTTCCATCACATGTCTGGGGTCTCGTGAGGGTCCCCGGTCACTTCCACTAGAAAATCGGCCATCGCTTGGGATTTAATTGCGTGCCTGGGCTCTTATTGCAGGTTGTACTAGGATAGTTCGACTGTTCAGGTCATCATCCGTCCCGCTAGGTCGGGCTTTTGCAGTACCTGGCGAATGGCTTGGTCAGTCCTGACGGCGATCTGACGCCCCTGGAAGTACTGCCTTAACCTTCGAGATGAGATCAGCAGTGCGTAAGCAATCTTTTCTAACTTGCTGTACATTAGCTCCGCACCTTGTAGTGCTTTGCTGATGAAGTAGACCGGCTACTGGATATTTCCCTCTTCTCAGACGAGGACAGCCGCCAAGGCTTCTTCGGTTACTGCCAAATATAGGAATAGCATCTCACCGTCTTTGGGTTTACCTAGGACTGGTGGTGTTGAAAGTATGTCTTTGAAGTGGTTAAAGGCCTCTCCACAGGCCGGGGTCCACTCGAAGACTATCCCCTTCCTCATGAGGTTGAAGAAGGGGAGAGCTCTGGCTGGCGATGCGCCGAGGAAACGAGATAGGGCTGTCAGCCTTCCGGCTAATCTCTGCACGTTCTTGACGCACCTCGAACTCTTCATTCGCATAATAACTTCACACTTGTCGGGGTTCGCCTCAAGCCCCCTCTGGGTTATCATGAATCCGAGGAACTTCCCGGCTTCCATGGCAAAATCGCATTTGAGGGGGTTAAGTCTCATGTTGTGTCTGCTAAGAGACGCGAACACGGTCTCTAGGTTGCTGATCAAGTCTTCTGGTTGGCTGGTCTTTACCAAGATATCGTCGATATATACCTCCACTGATTTTCTGATTAGATCATTGAAGACCTTGTTCCTTAGTCTCTGGTAAGTCGCTACTGCGTTCTTTAGTCCAAATGGCATTACCTTGTAGAAATAGGTGCCTCCCGACGTTATAAACGCTGTTTTTTCCTCATCAGGTCGGTGCATCGATATCTGGTTGTACCCTAAATACGCATCCATGAAGCTTAAAAAACGATACCCTGCTGTCGTGTCTACCAGGGCGTCAATGTTGGGAAGAGGGAAAGAGTCCTTAGGGCATGCTTTGTTGAGGTCTGAATAATCTACGCACATCCTCCATTTTAACGCCTTTTTGATGAGGACCACGTTCGACAGCCATGTCGAGTATTCAAGTTCTCTGATGAACCCAGCTTCTAACAGGCTGGCCGTTTGTTTGGCCACCTCGTTAGCTCTCTCTTGGAACATTTTTCTCTGCCTCTGGGCAACGGGCTTGGCGTCCGATGTTATGGCAAGCCGATGGGACATGAAAGTCGGGATCTACTCCAGGCATGTTATAAAACCTGGTTAATTGATGACTAATTAGTACATGAATGAGAATTTATTATAGAAAGCCAAAAATGTAATTTTTATGGATTAATATGATAGAGGAGATTGAGACGAGAATTTCGATACCAATTTTATAGAAATCGGCCCAAGATTGGACCGAACGGGCCAAACCGGGCCAACCGGACCCATATTGGGCCCTTGGCCCAACCAAACTAAACCGAAAACCCTCATTTCAGCACTCTCTCTCCTCACTAAACACAAGAACACGCTGAAATAGAGTAAGGGAGGAGAAGAACACTCTCTCAAAGTTCTACCTCTCATTTGATCTTCAAACCACCATAACTTTTGATCCGGAGCTTCGATTGTCGCACCATTTATGGCCACACGTTCACTGCGAAGAGCTCTACAAAGTCCACTACTTTATTCTTTAGGTAAGCCACGATTTTAGTCCAATTTTCTCAGCCTTAAATTCGAATTTAATGGGTAAAAGTGTTGAGATTTTGGGCTCTTTGATATTATAGGGTCCAACTAGCTTGAAGAAGAAGAGAAATATTGTCTCCTTGATCCTTGGGTGTGGTAAGATTCTCAATCCTAGTGGAATTTATTGATTTATGATGTTGGGTATTGAGTTATTGTGTTTGATTGTGATAATTGTGGCTTAGGTAGTGTGTATGTGAATATTGAAGCTTGATTGAGATCTTGGAAAGCTTGGAAAAGGGCTTTGGTGTGATAAAAATCTGTTCTTGGAGGTGTTAAAGCTTGGTGAGCTTGTAAAAAGTGATTTGGAGGTGTTCCGGGTTAAGCGAAAAAGCGGCTAAGGTATGGTCTCGGTTTCCTGTATCTAAAATGTAATGTGGTGTAAAAACTTAGGCTAGAGGCCCTATGATAGGTTTTGAATGGTTGATGTTGCTGAATGGTTGAACTCAATTGTATGGTCATATATGTGATTATGAATTTTAATAAATTGGTGGTGTGATGCATGAGAGATATGCATGTTTTGATATATGATTGATACTTGGTTGAAGTTGAAATGTGGGTGAAACCATGTTGAGAATGAGGGTGGTGATGACTGTATGTATTAATGATTGATTGGAAATGGTGTTGTTGGAAATTGGAATGAGAAAAATATATGTAACATGGTATTGTGTTTTAAATTGGATTATTTGATGAGATTGGTCAATATGGTAGGTTGATGGTTATGGTTTTGATCAAAATGTTAATGTATGAGTTGAGGAGGCTTGAGGTTGATTTTTGGTATGTTTTGATTGATTTTAACAAAGGGTTGGAATTGGTTGTTTTGAAAAGGGCACTTTGTGGTTTTTTATGAAAATATGGTTTTTGGGCATACTTTGACGGAGCATAACCTGGACTCCGGATCCCCGTTTTGTACCAAACTTGTTTAGAAATAAAATTGGATCTGGGATGTTTATGCCGTTCGAAGAACGGGTGAAAATGATTTGAAACGAAGAAGTTATGCCCGTCGGAAGATTGGGGTTTGAAACTGTAAATTTTATAGCTTTTTAACTTTAAAAAAAATTTTGCAGAAAGCACTCCCACGCGTAGGCGTGGCCGACGCGCACGCGTCGTTTTCAAAGTTTCACTACCCACGCGTGCACGTGGCCCACGCGTACGCGTCGATGGGCTAAAATAGTTGCCCAGCCAAAACGCACCAACGCGTACGTGTGGCTGACGCATAGGCGTCACTTGGTTTTTCTCCCATCCACGTGTGCACGTGGAAGGACGCGTACGTGTCGCTGTGTTTTGATGCATGCCATGCGTGTGTGTAGGCGACACGCACGCGTGACCCTGTTTTCATCCCAAAGTTGATTTTTGAGTTTTTAAAGCCAAATTTCATACTTCTAAGCCTCCGATCTCACCCCTTATGTCTTAAAACTTGATGATATGCCTAGCAATGAGAAGGGCTAGTAAATGTGGTAACTTGTGGATGAAGAAAGGGGAGAATTAATGATGAATGATGATCAAGGATCATTGTATAAGATACGGAGGATGAATGTGGAAGTGCTTGGTATGCCATGAGTCGAAGGGCTGTAATTGTTAATGAATTGGCTGGTTATGGATTGTATTATGGGCCGAATGGCTGAGATATGGCTGAGCTATTATTGAATTATGGCTAAGTATGATTGCATATATGTGTATTGAATAAAATGTGAATCTTGCACTTCCACTATCTGAGATACGAGTTTCCTTGGGAGAAAGCAGTGGCTAGCCACCATGTGCTCCAGGTGGAGACTCGATACTCTGCTGACCCTATGTCGTAAGTGTGGCCAGACACTATGAAAGTTCCGGATGAGCTCGCTCCCGTGAATATACACCAGTGAGGGTGTTGGATATGAATTATGACTTATGATTGAGTATAACTTGAGTTGGGGATGTACGACAGAGGGACAGTCCAATAGTTAGCTACCAGGACTTGTCGGGTTGGCTATATAACCGACAGATGATATCATCAACCATTAGGACAGGCATTCATCATATGCATACTATGTGAATTGTTTGGAATTGCCTAATTGACTGCATATTACCTACTAATTGTCTAAATATCATAACTGCTTCCTATCTGTATATCTTCTTGTCTGATATAATTGTGTTTGTTATATTATATTACTGCTGGCGGTTGGGAGGTGTGGAGGAATTGAAAAGGAAAGTATTAGTTAGACTGAAGATCTTTAGTCAGTTGCCATTTATGGTTTAGTCTGTTTATAAGCTTTGAATTATCTAGTGGAAGTTCTAGGATTGCCTTCGGCTATGGGTATTGTTACCATACTAAGAACCTCCGGTTCTTACCTATCCGGATTTTGTGGTTTTTAAATGCAGGACGTGAGGTTTCTCGCTGAGGCATGCTGGAGACTTCTGGACTTAGCAAAGATCCTTGTTCTCGGGACTTACTTTGGTTTTATGTTTTTGCTTAGATACTTTTATCTGCACTAAATAATGTATATAATTATACTGTTTTGACTCCTCTTAGAGGTTGTTTTGGAGAATAGGTTTTGTATTTCACCCTTTGGGTTTCTTTTGGGTTCCTTGCTATATATATATATATATATATATATATATATATATATATATATATATATATATATATATATATATATACTTGTAAATACTTTTATGCTCGGACCAGTTATCTTCACAAACCAGGTCTTGAGTCTTGATATTCATATCTTTGGCACTCTTTTGTTTATGGTTTTGTGTTAGTATATCTTTTGTCGGTCTTGTTACGTTATCGATCGGAGTGTTGCGCTTTTCAATTTAACGGTCTTGTTTTATCCCTTTTTCTTCAAAGGCTCCTAGTTATAAACATTCTTCACAATACTATACGTACTAAATTTTATTTTTAGAGGTCTTAATACCTCGTCACCTCTGTCTTATGACTTAAGCATAAGCCTCTGTGTGGTAGGGTGTTACACATGTTGGCTGGCGTCCAGGCGAACAGGTCATTGTTTGCCCTTATGGAATTCATGAGGGGCTCCTTCAGGTTGTAGGGGAGGTTCCTATTTACAAATGTAAATTTCCCTTTTGCGTCTCCTACCCTGAACTTCTCCAGATCTCCCTCGGGTTCGGGCCTCGTTTGTCATCAATCCTAGCATCTAAATTGGCTAGGAAAACCCCAGCTGCTTCTTTCGATTTCTTCCTTAGGGAGAGGCTGGCGTTGTCGCACGCAACCGCCGTTTCTATGTCCCCCCTAAGGGATTCCACCGATCCATCATCAGCAACAAATTTCATTACCAAAAGCTTAGTGCATACCACAGCAGAGAATTCATTGATTGTTTTCCTCCCCAGGATGATATTGTAGGCCGTTGAGTCACTTAGTATGACAAACTCTGCCATTACTGACCTCTTTCCTTGCCCTTTTCCTATACAAACCGGGAGGGAGACTACCCTGTCGGGTTTTATGAAGTTGTCCCCTAGGCCGATCACTCTTTGCTGATGTGTTTTTAGGTCGTTTTCTCGGAGCCCCAGGGCATTGAAGACGTTCCTGAACATAATATTGGATTCGGCGCCGGTGTCAACGAGGATTCGTTCGACCAGGCCTGTTCCGACTCTTGCCGTGATCACCATGGGGGGAATTCTCCGAGACGTCATGGAACCACTTGTCCTCTGGCCCAAATGATATCCTTGGAGCTTCCTTGGGTGAGGTCCCCTGGCTGCTTGACAACACGGCCAAGATCTTAGCGTCCTTCTTTGCTGCGGACTTTGACCTGGGGGTGCGTCCTTTCCAACCACAACGTTAATGACAGTAAGGCCGCGGTCATTGTCCTCGTTGGGCTCCTCTCTCAGCCTCACGGCTCGGCCCTTGTTCTCTTCAGAGCGTTCGTGCTCTCTCCTCCTGGGTTCCCGTATGAATTGTGAGAACTCTACTAGTTTACCTTTGCGAATGGCTTGTTCCAAACCATCCTTTAAATCAAAGCAGTTCTGGGTTTTGTGGCCGAAGCCTTTATGGTAGTCACAGTACAGGCTCTTGTTCTCGCCCGTTCTGTCCTTGAGTTGTCGGGGCTTCGACAAGATGCCCTTGTCCACCGACGATCGGAATTGTTAGAGGGGTATAGTTCGTAAACTTTCCAATCCGGAGGAATGGCTTGAAAGGCTTAGCTGGTCCTCCGTCCTTGGAGGGTTCCTTCAGCCTCTCGCCGTGCCCGGGCTGACGGGGAATGGGTTGGGCCGGTTGCCGTTTATTGGCTGCCATGATCTGGCTCACCTCCTCGTCACTGATGTACTCTTTTTGCAATGCTCTGGATCTCCTGCATGGTCCACACAGACTTGGTGGTGAGGTATTTCCTGAAGTCTTCGTTCGACAGCCCGTTCATCAGACATAGGCTGGCCACCGAGTCGGTCAGACCATCGATCTCCAGACACTCGTCGTTGAACCTGTCAAGGTACTTCCTGGTAGGCTCCTCGTTTCTTTGTGTTACACCTAGAGGTTGATTGGCTGCTTGGCTTTGGCGATACGTGTGGTGAATTGTGAAAGAAAGCTACGCGTTATGTCCGAGAAGGTCGTCACGGACCCTTGCGGTAGCGCATTGAACCATCGAATTGCCGGTCTTGCCAGGGTTACGGGGAAAGCGCAACACCTTACCTCATCGCCCACACCCTCGAGGTTCATCCTGGCCTCAAAGGCCCTTAGGTGTTCTTGAGGGTCTTGGGTTCCATCATATCTCATGTCCGTTAGCTTATCGAAGTGCTTCGGCAACCGGACCTCAAGAATAGAGTGGTGAAAAGGGGTTGCTCCCAAGATTATAGGGTTTCATCACCTTCTCGGCCTCTCTCTGCTCTCTTCTCGGTCTTCTGCCTCAGCATGAGTCGCGAAGGGTCGAGTCTAGATTATGGGGTCTTGTCGTCTTATCGGTATTTCCCTGCTTTCGCCTTGGCCGTCTGACTCAGCATGGGCTGGGGGAGACCGAGCAACCGTTCTACGCTTGGAATGTTCATTCCTCTTGGGACTTCTCCCCCGGGGTTCCACCCTTGGCGGAGGAGATCGGGTGTGAGGGCTAGGTCGGTAACGGTCCCTGGCCGCGAGCTCCCTCTCGAGATTTTGCACCCGGTGATGCAGCTCCTACATAATTCTCGCGCTGTCGCCCCCCGTTCCCCCGAAAGGATGCCTTTCACGAGAGCGGGAGGGGGTTCGTTCCTGTGAGAGGGGGATCTCGTGCGCTCGCGAGAGGATGCTAGGGAGGCCGCCCAGCTCGTACGGTGAGCGCCCTCTTCCTCGCGCACCTCACCTCCTTCTTGCCCCTCAACCGACCCCAACAGGAAGTCCATTAATGCCAGCGGTCCCCACAGACAGAGACAATGTTCGTCCCCTCAGCTCCTGAACGGGTCGGATGTGTCAAATACTTAGGGATGATGGGGAAGCTGGATTCGGATCACCTTTTCGCGTCAAGATCTCCTGGACCAGCGGGTAGAGGAGGAGGTCGGGGCTTGAGGTCTTCCCGGATTGGCGATGCGGAATGGGGAGCCACCTGAAAAAGGACTCCGAAGTTCAAGTCAGCATTCGTACAATGCGGTTGGTAGGGTAAAGGATAGGTTTCGTACCTGGGGGAGGGGTCGGGCCCTCCCTTATATAGTATGTATGTGGATGGGTCCTACAAGGGCAGACCCACCTTCCAAGTAGCTTCCTTCCTTCCTAGCTGTCAGATGCCTCGTGAGAGGAGAGGTGACATTCGGATTGCCTCCCAGTTCGGATCACGTGAGACCGCCGAGTCGGTCCGCCACTCGGATACGGGTATTGGGCCAACTGGACTGGGCCAGAATAAGTTAAAAATTATATATATATATATATATATATATATATATATATATATATATATAAAAGAAAAAAAGCTTATATGATTTTTGTCAAAATTATTTTGAATTTAATTCATCATGAAAAATTAATGCTACACATATTAAAATATAAAGCTCGGACATTATTAATTCAGTAGATAAAAAAGTTAGTTAATAATGTAAGGGTGCAAATAAGTCATATGCCACTAGATAAAAATTAGGGTTAAGTACAATTTTGGTCCTAACGTAGAGGCTGAAAATTTATTTCATCTTCTGCCTTTTTTTTGCTACAAAATGGTCCCAAAGGTTTCAGTTTATTTTAAAATCGTCCTTCGAACGAAAATACCCTTCCCCCCTTCTTCCCCAAAATCCACTGGTAGCAGAACCACCACCATCACCAAATCCCAATAATCAGATTCAAGATTATTCAAATACAGAAATTAACAACATTAAATTCAACAACAAAATTAACACATAACAACAATGAAATTAGAAAAAATAACAAATCAAAATCAAAATCAAAAACAGAATCAGAAGTTAAAGTAAAGCAAAAACAAAGCAGAAGCAAAAACAGATGCAGAAGCAGAAGAAGAAGCAGATCCAGATGCAAATGCAGATGTAGAAGAAGTAGATCCAGATACAGAACCAGAATCGGAAGCAGAAGCAGAAGCCGAAGCCGAAGCAGAAGCAAAAAGGGCGAAACGGTAAGCAGAGTAATGGCAAATCACAGGCGACAGTGCAGCGATGTGACGGTGCGGCGGTGCAGCTTCCCTCCACCCTTCTTCCCTCCCCCTCCCGTTTCTCGCGTCCCCTTTCCCCGTTCTTTCTCCCCTCTCATGGCCTTTCTTTCTTTTTTTATTTATTTTATTTTATAATTTTTTAATAAGGGATAATTTGGTAATAAAAAAATAAAATTGGTAAAAAGGACGATTTTAAAACAAACTGAAATTTTTGGAACCATTTTGTAGCGAAAAAAAGTCGGGAACAAAATAAATTTTTAGCCTCTACGTTAGGGACCAAAATCGTACTTAACCCTAAAAATTATGAATTATTTGTAAACAAAATAAAACCAAAAAAAAAAAAGAAAAATATTTCATAAATCACAAAAATGATTTGTGTATGCAGATAATAAATACTTTTTTCCTGATAAATCTAGAACTAACTATATAAATATGATGTAGACTGCTCTGAAAGAAAACCTCTACCATAAGAAAATGATGTATACTGCTCAATTAATAACCAAAGTTCGTTTCTAAGATAAATTAAAACACTGATCTTTTTAATCTCTGTGTGTATCTTTGGCGGAAAAAATATATCAAGAGGTCGATCAGTTCTAAAGGAATCACAACATTTGCAATTTTGCATGAAAAAGAAAAAGAAAAGGAAAAAAAAAAAAGAAGTGCGGCTGCCGCCTGCCGACTGGTTAACATAGATAGCGGATAATGACTTCCAAAAAAGCGTTCTAAATTTAACTGAAAAAGTTTTCTTTAATTATTAACGGAATATATGTGGGAAATAATAGGAACGGTATTTTTTGTTTTTAAATAAAAACTAGTATATATACGGATTGATAGCATTAAGTTTTACTGCTACTGCGTAATTATTTTTTTTATTTATAATATCTGTTAATTTAATGATCTTTATAATATTAAGAAAATATATAAAAAAAAATGAAGAAGGCCATCAACAATAAATTGATTAGGTAGCTAGTTAAATTGCCCGTTTCAATGGCAACGGCCCACAATATGTGCAACAAACAATATAACAATCACTACATACCCAAAATAATAAGTGTTTTTATAATATGTGTCTTACGATGAAAAAAGAGAGAAATTAAAGAAATTTATATAATTAACAAGAATTAAGAATTGAGTTATTTTTTGAGTAAACTATTAAAAATGTTTTCAAAAAATTTAATTGCTAAAAAAATATTCTCAACAAATAAAAAATTACATCAAAATATCTAAAAATACAAGAAAAAGTGTCCAGACCTAAATAAATAAAAAGCTAAGACAGACTTAATATTAGAATATTGTTATGATTTCTAAATTTTTTGAAAATATTTTTGCTGTTTAAATTTTGAAAAAATATTGTTGTCAATGACTAATTTTAAATATTATTTACTATAATTTATTTATTTGTTTTACTAATTGATGAGGAAACTATCATCATTCGGAAATAGGATACTTTCATTACTTTGGCAAAGATTAACTTAAACACAATTTCTTTTTCTTCTTACAGAAAGTCACGGACGAGATAATTAATTAATTATCCAAATTTGTATTGTCGTAGTGATGTATCTGATGACGTTTTCACGTAGATTTTAGTGACTAATTGAGGTTGTTTTACTCTGAAATGAAAAAAGTCAAAAACTAAAAACGATTCAAAGTGAAAGACCATGTAGGGACGTATCACGTATGTTGGCCGACGTAAACAACAGAAATTTGATGACGTGAGTTGAAGCCTTGCGCTGATGTAACAGATGATGTCATATATTTATTGGTCAGGTGTGTACTAATTGGACTTGTTGGTTTATTTCTGACTTGTGCACGTGGTTTGGTGCGCCATATGACATTATGACTCTGTGAGTTAGTTTTGCACTTTTGTCACGAGCGAAACATCTATTCCCGTTATTTTACGGATCTAGCTGTCGGCTACTTCTTTTACATATTATTTTACTGTTAGTGAATCAATTATATATTGAGTGATTTAGTAATTAATAAATTTCTGAAGCATTTTATGACACACAATTTGTAAGCGATGAATTGTTAGGAGAAATTTTTTTATATTTTTCTATAAGAAATTCGTCAAAGGTGTATAGGGGAGAAATATTTTTTAAAAGTGTAATTCACAAGAACGTATATTGACTGTTAGAGGCGTATTGTCAATTTGTGAAAATAAATTATAAATTTGATAGGAACGTATTGTAATTCTTTTATTAAAAAATATAATTAAAATATATAAAAGCTAAGGGAGAAGAGAACGTTAGTGCATTTTCATTAAGATTCATTAGGAGTATAAGTAATATTTTATGGAAAAACCACTATTTTTATCTATGATAGTTAGAAAGCCGACAAAATTATTCATGAAAAAATAAAATTAATATTTTATCTATAAAAGATGAGTTTTGTGTGATAAAAATATCAAAATATTAAATTTTAAGTTGACTTGATTAACAAATTATTCAATTTTTTTAAATTACTTGTATCCTACTTTTACCATCATTAATACACACTCCAACCCCACCCCTACCTAGCACCCATTAAAATTTTGGCCATTAACACCACTCTGGCACTCTCTCATTGTCACTGCCATTGTCACTGCCACCGGATCTTACTTTGTCCTAACTTTTATCAACGAGCAATACAGGAGATCCAGAATTCTATATCTGTGTGAGCTGTTGAATTGTTCTTTCTCCTCTTCTTTGCCATTCAATCATCTTCCTTTGCAGATAGTTAATCACAATTATGCTTTCCTAATCATTGATTAATAATTATTCAAAATTGCTCACCCATTCTAGTGCGTGTGATTCTCAACTTCGTCCTAAATTGTATTTTTTTTTTTTTTAGGTTTTCTCATTTCAAATCACAACAGAAAGCAAATTAGAGTCTAGTCAAACTTTTAGTCTAGTATTTAAAAATGGCCAATGCTACCATGATGAAGAAGTTATTCTTCTTCAACGGCTGAAACGACGTGGAGGAGCTATATTTACGAAATGTGTAACGTTGTTCCTGAAATGGAGGTATAGACTGTGGAGTCAAAGGATATGCAGTCCGTGTCACAGAAGGGGATTAATTTGGTTAGAGTTATTTATCCCTAATGATGATGATTATGATGTTGGGGTTTTTTGTGTAGGCCCAATATATAGGTTTTGTTATGTTGTGGGATGGGCTCTTTGATTCGGTTTTTTGATCGTTAAAATTAAGAGTTAAAGTTTTTGTGAGTTGGATAGAGAAAAAAATTTTTGGTGAAAAAGATTCTTAATTTTAAAAGTAGAAAACAAAAATACAATGGTAGTTGCTAGCAATTGTTAACTTAACAAGGAAAATATATAACACAATACAAAAAAAAAAAAGAAAAGAAAATATGTAACAAAAAAAACTTAGGAAAATTATAAATAGAATTCAGCATGTTGTTCAGAGTCACTGTAATTTTGATAATTTGAAAATTGATAAGATTTAAGATTTTAAATAATTAAAAAATTATAACATTAATTTAAAGAAAGAATTATTTTAATTAAAATGTAAGTAGATGTTCATTAAACCAACTAAGAATGATGAAAAAGTATTTATGTATTTTTAGAGACGATAACAATGGTTGTCATTGTTAAATATGGTTTATTTTCTTAATTTATAATTAAAAAAATTCTTGAAGAAGTCATGCTTGTTGTCGGTGTATTTTTGTGTATTCCTATATATTGTTTGGAGATGATGATAATGGATTAAAAAGCAGAATTGAAAAAACTTACAAGCGAGTTCGTCGGGGTTAGGCGAACTCTATAAAATTTATAGAGTTCGCTGGGGATTAGGCGAACTTGCCAAAAAAAGAAAAAACCGTATTTAGGAAATTAAAGTCCAAATATCATGTTGGAAAAAATAATAATTTTTTTTATTTTATAAATGAAAAAAAAATCCCGTAGGATATGTAAGGCACAACACAAGACACACTTGGCAATTGATTTGTGGTCACATTTTGCAAAGGCCGTTGCTACCGTGCTGAAGCCTTTATATTTCAGCAGGTGATAAACTGAGCTGGTGGCATCATCTAATGAACGCGTATTGATGTTGGGAGTGCACGCGCAGACAAAAATTCTTCCGCTGCAGTGGTTGCAGAGAAGCATTTAGGTGAGTTGGGATAATCACGTAGGTCATAAGCTTATATTAAATTATTAATGATAGTTATGTTTTTGAATTGGATTTTTTTGTAGGTTATGGGTATTTTTGGTTGTAATGGTGTGCTTGGAATTTTTTAAGGGGTTATTTTTGTATTGTGTGTGGCCTAACGGTGGAGGAACAGGTTTTTGAAAATATTCCGTTTGAGAGAGAGAAAACTAGCATGTTGATATTAGGCATAGTTAATTGGACCATGTAATATGGGAAAAGGAATTTGTTTCCTTTTGTTATATATACTAGAGACCGACTTAGGAGGCAGAAGAAAAAAAAAATGACTAACATTGAGAGTGACCTAAGCATTGACATGAGTACTATTAAAAATATATTGATAGGGATTGGAATTGAAATTTGAGAGATTAAACTCAATATTACATTTAGTGATTAGAGATTAAAACTAAAATTTTAATTAAGACATAAAATTGTAATCACTTTAATATTTTTAAAAAATTAAGACACAAAAATTAAAATTTTTGAGAAAAAATTAAAATTTTAATAATAATTTTTTAATAATTAAAAATATTTTAATAAGTATTCTCATTTTATATGTATATTTATTTTGAACTAAATAAAATATTAACTAAGATATAACTATATTTTACACCAAATACATCACACAAAGTTAATATTTCAATTTCAATTTTTTCTTCAAATGCAGTCTAAAAGTTATGGTGAAGCCAGTGAATTGGGTTGGGTGGAATGGGTAATAATCTATGAAGCACGGACACTTTGTTGAGTTGTCGTGTCCGCGTGTCGGAAACATTTCGAAGATAACACTCATCGACACTCATTCGACATGCGTGTCTGCTGTATCCAATCGTGTCTTATAAAAAATAAAAAATTCTTCTCCGGACACGTCTGATCACACCTAAATATCATCACGTGTCAGTGTGTCCAGTCTTATTCTTAACATGTATTCTTAAAATAAATTTAGATATAGTATATATTATTATTTATTAAAGCAAAAAATATTTTAAATACTTGATATAATTAAAATAAGATATTAAAAATAATTTAAAAATTTAATATATATTTTAATATCAATAAAATATCAAAATATCATTACGATTTATCTAAAAAATGCTTTATATTTTATATGTATGCGTGTCCCTGTGTCATATAAGATTTAAAATTCGCGTGTCGGCGTGTTCCGTGTCGTGTCGTGTCCCATGTCGTGTCGTGTCCCGTGTCCGTGTCAGTGTTCATGCATCATAGGTAATAATTATTTTTGTTTTTATTTTTTAATTAATCTAACTTTAATAATTGATATTTATAGAAAAATTAATTTAAAATTTAAATGGATGTAATTTAAATTAACAATATTATTTAATTTTAATAAACTAAGCCTTTAAATTAAAAAATAAGCATATTATTTTTATATTTAAATTAAAGATGTTCGAAAAATAAAGATGTCCCAAAAAAATAAAGAAGTAAGCACGTTATGTAAAAAAAAAAAAGCACATATTAAGCTATACAAATATTTTGATAGAGGAAGCATCTTTTTATTTGTTACAACACTATCTCAATCCATTTGTTTTACAAAAATAATCCAACTACAAAAAATATTACTGAGCCTAATAAAAAAAAACTCAAAATTTTAATCCTAATCATTATCACAAAATCATTCTTATCTAATTAATCTTTTTTATGTGTCACACGCTGCAGCTTCTATCTCTAGTTAGAATTGCTGTTTTTTAGAGAACCAGCCAACACGTGTTCACTACAAAATTTCTCCACGTTTCTTCAGCATATAAGTGATATTTTTTCCTCAGGTAAGAAAATTGCGTGATGTAGCTCATTGGTTGACACATAGGTTTGCGTGACTACACGCGCAGACATTGTCTGCTACCAGTGAATGACAAGCTAAGGGGTTTGTCTGGAGTGAGTTAATTAGGAGAGTTTAATTATTGTTTAATGACGGTATGTTAGTTATTGGGCTTTTTGGCATTTAATGGGTGAAATTTTTTTTTTATTAGACTTTATGTTGAGTTATTTAGTGAGGAATGAATATTGTAGTCTTTTTTATTTGTAAAATATATCTGATCTGTTAAAATTTTTGTACAGAAAAAGAATTTTTTTTAGGTATGTGATCAGTAAAAAAACCGAAAACAAAATAAATGAATATATGGAAATAGTTTTTTAATAAAATAATATTTGATTTCGTTTATAGAAAGAGAATTATATAATTTAAAAATAAAATGTGTGAAGCAAAATTAAAAAAAATATTTTAAATTGAAATTAACATATGAAACTAGTTTTTTTTATTATTTTAAAGATTGATAGAGGGAGAAATTGATTCTAGATAACAATTCTTTTTAATTTACTGTTATACTTCTGTTTATTATATTTTATTAACAAAAAATATCGCTGTTTATGTTGAAATATACTAATTTAAGGATCACTTAAATAATAGATGAATGAAAAGTAAGAAGAAATGAGGGAAGAGTTTATTATTATTATTATTATTATTATTATTATTATTATTATTATTATTATTATTATTATTATTATGGATTGAGGGGGGTAGGATTTGTAATTTAGAGTTTAGGATTAAGTTAGGATTGATGCATTTTGGATTGGAGTTAGAGTTTAGATATGTTCTTAAGAATTTAAGATTTAGGGTGCAAAGTTAGGGATTAGGATTTATAATTTAGTTTAATTTTTTGAAAATATTTTTATTTTTATTTTAAAAATGTTATTAAACACATAAAAGTAATAAAAAATATAATTTTATCATTTATTATTTTTACGTTCTTTTACAAATTTTAAAATATAAATTTAAAAATTTTAGTTTTTTAAACCTTTAAACGTATAAAATTATTATGAATTGATTTTTATTATCAATAATATAATTATTTAATTTTTTCAAATCAAATTGTTCCACATATTCATTTACCAAATAACGAGTTTTGAGAAACTATGGTTGTGGTAGAGATTCGAAGTTCCTACTCTAATAATTATTGTTGCGTTTGTTTATAAAGACAGAATACATAGAGACACATAAATACAAAGTCATATTTGGTAGATGAGACATATATAAATAGAAATATTGTGTTCAGAAACACTGAATTAATATATTTTGTATCCATCTTGATAGGAAAGACATTATGATACTAACGAAGAATACAATTTATTTATTTTTTCTATTATTCTTATTAATTTTTCATAATTATATTTTTTATTATTATATTTTTTTCTAAATTTTTTGAATGAAAAAAAAATTAAATTTTTATAATTCATTCTAGTTTATCACCAAACGAAATACAAAAATATTAATTTTTGTATTTATATTCTTTATATCTTATTCTTAATGTCTTATCTTATTCTATTGTAAGAACTAGATGCAGCCTATTTTGCTATGAGAATGGATAATTTTTTATTTTCTTGTTTTTTTTAATTTTAATTCTTTTATTTAGTTCTTCCGAGTTTCTAGTAATAAGACAAAAACCAATCACAATAAAAATAAAAAAGCCCACACCTTTTTCTTTTTTGAGCAAAAGGAGCTCAACACATTAAAGTGGAGCATATAAGGATGTAAAACACAAAAATGAAGCAAGAAAATAAACACCATACAATACGGTATAATTCGTTGTCATCTCCGGTATTGTCATCAACAACTGAACAAATCAACACCATACTTTTCCTTGTAACTCATAAACGACCTATTCTTGATTCCATCAACACCTGTCTCGCAGCTCCGGAATACTCTGCTATTCAGTTTCAGCCAAATATTCCAGATAACTGCAAAGAACCCTATCAGCCACTTCTTTTGCTCAGATTTACGATCAGGCACTTCAATCCATCTCTCAAACAGCTCTTTGACAGTCTTTGGAACAACCCAAGCTCTATCGGTAGTCATCAACCAAGCGCACCATACCTGCCATGTAACCTCACAGCCAAAAACAAATGATTCACAAATTCTATTTCTTTTTTGCATAGAACACAAATATTATCACCATGATGTATAATTCCTAGTCCACTGAGCCTCTCTTTAGTGTTGACTCTGCCTACTAAGACAAACCATGCAAACAGTTCAACTTTTGAGGGAACCAATCCTCTCCATATGGTACTGGTGAAGCTATAGCTTGTGATGTCCTCCGAGAGATTCTCTTGTTGTAGCACCTGCACAAAAGAGTTAGTAGAAAAAACACCTGTTCTGTCAGATTTCCTTTCCTCCAACTTTAGTATCTCATTAAATTCTCCCATGAAGAAAAATGAAACTTGACATAAACCCACTATGTAGCTTAACTCCTCCCACATCATCAGTTTCTCACTCCGCAGATGCGCTCCATACACCAAGCAAAATGCACAGTTGAAATTATTTTTTTTTCAACAGGCCCTCAACACAAAGCCAACCATCCCCTTTATAGCAGTTAGATCGTTTAAACAACAAGTCATCCCATATTAACAATAAACCACCAGATGCACCTACTGATTCCACATAATCCCAATCTACCGTGTCACAACCCCACAATCGTACTACATCAAACTTAGTTACTGCCTCTCTCTTAGTTTCAATCAATCCTAGCATATTCATCCTATGATTTTTCTTCAACTCTTTTATCATACTCAGCTTCTCATCCCCTCTTATTCCTCCAATATTCCAACAACTATAAATCATTTAAATGACATTTTACACACCTTGTTCTGTTGTTTGGGCCTGCTCCTCCTAACTTTCTCCTTTTCTTTTACCATCTTTTTTTTTGCCGCAATAGCTTCATTCTGACTTCGTAATATTGCCATAATGTCTTCTTCTTCATCATAAAAAACCGTACCAGACTCCACTGCTAACTTCCATGTTTCCCTGTTTTCAGTTAACTATTCTTCCTGCGTGACTCTCTGCATAGCACTTGGATTTGTATCTTCTGCTTCTGTTTCAGACCCAACATCTTTTGTGATCCTATTTTCGACTGCTACTTCTTTCCCGTTGTTCTCCCTTTCCTGCAGTTGCACCCTTGCACTCCTCTGTTTTCCTGGTCCATTGTTGTTTCCATCATGCCCTCCACTTCCGGCCTTTGGTCACACCCGTTCATATTGTTCTGCCCTTCACCTTCTCCCTTAAAACTTCGATCCTTTTGGATTTTACTCTCTCTCAGGATTGCACCTAACCATTTGATTTCAGACTTTAATTTTTTTTTAAAAAAAGAATTATAACTATTTTTACTATTATTATTATTATTATCATTATTTATTTTTTCGGGTTTTATCTTTTTTATGTCAACACCCAACATTTATTGGACTCCTAAAAATATCATACCACATTTTTTTTTGGACTTCTAAAAAAAAGGCCAACAACAAATTAAGCATCATTAACAAAATATTACTACATCTATATTATTGTCTACCTCTATCACTCACTGGACACACTGCAGGAATTGTCGGGGATCATCGAAGTAACCTGCACACACGTCAATTCTTGAAATGCGCCACCTACTTTTAGCATTTGCTGAAAAATTTCTTCTTCAGCACCATAGCATATCCCTTTAAAAATATGTGATAGCTATCCATTCCTTTTCTTTTCTTTAGTTTTTTATTCAATATCCAGCTTACGTTAAACCAATGCAAATTAATCAATGCGTACAAAAAAATGTGATTATATTTATTTAAATTTTATGTATATATTTGTAAGTAAAAATGGGGTTATGAAATGGAAACAAAAATGGTGAAAGATGATAAATAATAATTAGAATAGAAGAGGAGAGAATTGAAGAAGGGTAGTGAAGTGAAAAAAAAAAGAGAATAACGATTATATGAGTGAGAATATGAAGAAGATAAAAGTGTCTATTGGGTAATCTAATTGAAGGAACATGATGCGAATTGAAACCGTTTTTGGGTTTGATGGTGTTGATGGAGGTTTTTAAAAGTTTAGAATTTAGGGAGAAAACTAGTAATGGTTTAGAGGTGGAAGATAAATGATAGGATAATTTGAAAATTTTAATTAGTTTTTTAAATAGTCAATCAAAATTTAATGTCTGAATATTTTTAAATATGCAGAGAACCATCAACAGAGTTGTCCAGTGATATTTTGGCCATCTCAAAAAGGTCATCATAAAAGATTTGCAGTCTGGTCCACTCTGAAAACATGTCAGAAGGACATTTTCTGATCACCAGCTTGTATCTCTCTCAAACTTCATAAAGGGACTCTTCATCTTTCTGCCTGAAGGTCTGGACATCCACCCTAAGTTTAGTCAGTTTCTGAGGTGAAAAAAATTTGGTCAGAATTCCTGTGACTACCTTGTTCCATGTGTCCAGGCTCTCCTTGAATTGAGAGTCAAGTCACTGTTTTGCTCTGTCCCTCACAGCAAATGAGAAGAGCATGATCTTGTAAACCTTAGGGTTCACTCTGTTCGTCTTTACAGTGTCACAGATCTGCAGGAAGTTGGAGATGAATAAGTTGGGGTCCTCCTACGGGAGTCCATAGAACTGGCAGTTCTATTGCACTAGAGTGATCAACTTCGGCTTCAACTCAACATTGTTAGCACCAATAGCAGGTACTGAAATACTGCGATAGAAGTCAGGGAGTGGGTGCAGTGAATGAGCTAAGTGTCCTCCTTGCTTGCTCATTGGCGCTAGGGTTGCTACCATTAGCATCCATATCCTCCTTCTCAAAGGTCTCCTTGAGATTCTCTCTGACTTTGTATGCTTTAACTTGTTGCAAACGTCACCTCAAGGTCCTCTCACGTTCAGAATCAAACTCAAGAAGGGATTTTTTGTCCCTGTTCCTGCTTATAAACAAACAAGAGACAAAGAACAAGTGGAAGCCTCTATGTCAAAGTATAGAGAACTCCCAGTGAGATATCCTATATAAAAAAAATAAAATAAAATAAAGTAAGCAATTAACCTAAAAAAATTCGAAAGTAAAAATACCAAGGTAACCTAAAAATTTCGAAAATAAAAAAGGGAAAAACAGTTGAAATTTCGAAAAATAAAAAGAGTAAAAATACTAACAGGACACCAAACTTAAAATTGAAAATTATAAGAAAATAACTAGAATAACATCAAAAATAAGAAAAATAAATAAAATAAGAAATCGAGAATTAAAAAGAAAAAGTAGATAAACAAAAACTAATAAAAATATATAATCTAAGCAACAAGATAGCTGGTAGTTGTCAATCATAAACAATCTTCGGCACGGCGCCAAAAACATGGTGCGGAAAATTAAATTTCCCACAGCTTACTCGGCAAGTGCACCGAGCAATACCTCAGGTGAGTGAGAGTCGATCCCACGAGAATTGTCGGACTGAGCAAGCAATGGTTGTCTAGTTGGACTTAGTCAGGTGAATCAAAAAGGGGTTGTTGTTGGTGTAAAACGCATAAACAATAAGCAAAGAAATAAAGAAAGCAATTAAAAATTGGTGTGAAAACAGTGTGAGAAAATAGTTAAGGTCTCGGAGATGTTTACTTTTCCAGATTAAAATGTCTTACCAACTACTTTAACAATGAATGATTCACTCTATGGCAAACTGTAAATAACTAAACCATAATCCCTTAGTGATTTAGTTTTCTCTAACCTTTGTTAACCACCACTCTTGTGGTCACTTAATTCTAATTAGATGATTAAGTTCAAAAACTAGTTTATGGCCATAGAAAATCCTAATTACCCAAGACTAATAGGATTATATGTCACTTATCCCAATTAGTTCATGTAATTATTAGTATAGGAGGAATTTGTTTTCAAACTGTAGTTCAAGCGAGATAATTCTCTCGAGAATTACAAGAACACAATTAGAATAAGGGTCATACTCCCTTTCTACCCAAATTCAAAATATTAAGAACGAAAATAATCTTTAGAACTTAATCAAAACATTACTTAAAATAGAAGGATAATAGTTCTAATCCATAGAAATAAACAGAGCTCTTAACTTTAACCGAGAGAGGTTTAGTTGCTCATACTTACAAAGAAAACACAATTTTCGTCTAATGATGCTTGATGCCCTAGAAAGGGTGCATCTTATTCCTTAAATATTAACCTAATAATAAATGCTAGACCTTAAAAGATATTATTTTTAAATAAAAATTACAAAATAAAATAAAATAAGACTAAGAAGTGCTAGATCCACTTGGAAGCCCAAAGAGAAGGTGACTTTGGCCTGCTATTGGCGTGAAATTCCATAGGGGGAGTAAAACTCGTGTATGCTGAGGTCCTTGGCTGGCGTTAAACACCAACTTGGCCTTTAGCACCCAGGGAGGGTGTTGTATGCTTTCTTCTTTTTTTGCTCCAAACTCCGTTAAATTGCTCTGAAATTCACCTAGAATTATAAAAACACCAAAACAAATCAAAGTAGCATCTAAAAGGGATTTTTGCACTAAAATTAAGTAAAACTAAATAAAATCTAACTAAAAACAACTAAAAATGATAGAAAAAGGTATAAGATGCTCATGCATCAATGCGTCGTTGAAAGGTCTGGGGTGTGTGCTGATGCAACACCATAATGTCGTAGCATATGCTTCTCGACAGTTGAGACCGCACAAAATGAACTATCCGACTCACGACCTGGAACTTGCTGCGGTTGTGTTTGCTTTGAAAGTCTGGGGGCATTACCTACATGGAGTCAAATTTTAAGTTTTCTTTGATCATAAGAGTTTGAAATATCTCTTTGATCAGAAGAAACTAAATATGTGCCAAAGAAGGTGGATGGAGCTGCTGAAAGATTATGATTTCAAATTCAATTACCATCCAGGAAAGGCTAGCGTCATGGCTGATGCTTTAAGCAAAAAATTGTTATATGTTGCGTGGATGATGCTTGAAGAAGAAAGGTTGCTGAAGCAGTTTGAAGACTTGAACTCGGGCGTCAAGGAAAGTAGCAAATAAAGTGTGTTTGAGTCAGTTGCACGTCTCTAGTGACTTTAAAGTTGAGATTCAAAGGGCTCAACTAAATGATCAAGAGATGCGAAAAATGTTGCAAATGGTTAAACAAAAGAAACCAAGAGAAGTCACACATGACCGAGAAGGAGTGTGGAGGTATAAGGGAAGAATTTGTGTACCAAACGTGAGAGATTTGAGGCAAGATGTGCTAACGAATGCTCACCGGAGTAAGTTCTTAATTCATCCAAAAAGTACCAGGATGTACCAGGATCTGAAGACAATATTCTGGTGGCCAGAAATGAAAAACGATGTAGCGTTGCACGTTTCAAAGTGCTTAACATGTCAGAAGGTAAAAATTGAGCACGAGAGACCGTCTAGGACCCTACAACCTTTGGAAATTTCTTAATGGAAATGGAAAAGTATCACAATAGATTTCGTGTCAGGATTGCCGAGGACTCGGGCAGGACTTGACACAGTATGGGTAATTGTGGAATGGCTAACGAAGTCTGCTCATTTCTTACCTGTCCGAATGAGTTATACTTTGGAAGAGCTAGCACGCTTGTACATTAAGAAAGTTGTAAGGCTGTATGGTGTGCCTATCACCATAATATTTGATAGAGATCCCCGATCCACTTCAAGATTCTGGGGGGCTTTCCAGAAAGGTTTTGGAACTCGATTGAGCTTAAGTACGACATACCATCCTCATACTGATGGACAATTGGAGAGGACGATACAAACCCTAGAAGATATACTGAGGGCTTGCGTACTGGATCAACTGGTGAGCTGAGATCGGTATATGCCGCTGGTAAAGTTCCAATCTCTACGATGTTGGTACTTAGCTGGAGAGTCAAGTATATTGGGGTTTGAGTTAGTAGCTGAAACCATAGAATAGATTAAGAAAATACGGAGTAGAATGCTTATTGCTCAAAGCCACCAGAAAAGTTATGTTGATCAAAGACAGAAACTGATAGAATTTAATGAAGGAGAACATGTGTTTCTAAAGGTTACTCCAACAACAGGAGTGGGTAGAACAATCAAGACGAAGAAGCTGAATCCTCATTATATCGGTCCATTTCAAATTCTGAAGAAAATTAGGCCGGTGGCATATCGGATAGCACTGCCACCACATCTTTCGAACCTGCATGACGTATTTCACGTGTTGCAACTTCAAAAGTATACTTTTGATGCCAGCCACATCCTAGTACCTGAATAAGTTCAATTGAGAGAGGATCTGACACTTCAAGTAACTCCAGTCAGAATCGATGATACCAGTATTAAGCGACTGCGCGGAAACGAGGTGCCATTAGTTAAAGTTGCTTGAAGTCGGACTGGAATTGAAGAACACACCTGGGAGCTCGAATCCGAAATGAGAAAGGACTATCCATACCTATTTTCAGGTAAAAGAATCTGAATTTTGAGAACAAAATTCTTATTTAGGTGGGTAGGATGTAAACCTGCGTAATTAGTAAATAATTAGTCAATAAATAAATTATTAATCAAAGAAATTAGAAAATTAAATTTTATAATTTAATGAAGTATAAATAATTAAAATATGAATTTTAACACTAAATTTAAAGGTTTTGGCCCAAAATTGGGCCGTCGGGCCGAACTGGTTGAATCGGGTCCACTTTGGGCCCAAGGCCCAACCCAAACACCACTTTAATGAAGTGGCTTCAGCCACTTCTTCACTCATTATGAAAGACACGCTGAAACAAGAAAGGGGGAGAAAAAGAGGAACTCAAACCCTTGTTCTTGATTTCAATTCACCATAACTTCCAATTCGGAGCTTCAATTGCTGCACCGTCTGCGGCCACGCGACCACTGCGTTTAGATCTTTGAATCTATCAGAACAAATTAGTAGGTAAGTCTCATGTTCTCACCCAGATGTTCACACCCTTAATTTAAAAAATTTTAAGCAATTGTGTTGAGATTTTGTTAAATTTTGGTGTTTAGGATCAAATTAGCTTTGTGGACTTGCTGGGTCTTGTCCCAAGATTCTGTCGATAAGGTGAGAAACCTCTAACTTTTGTGAAATTATTGGTATAGTAAATCCTACGTTGATTTAGTGATATTTATATGGTATTAGATATAAATACCACCAATTTGCTTCCAAAACTCATAGCTCAATCTAATACCATATAAATATCACTAAATCAACATAGGGTTTGCTATACCAATAATTTCACAGGAGTTAGAGATTTCTCACCTTACCAATGGAACCTTGGGACAAGACCCAGCAAGTCCACAAAGCTAATTTGATCCTAAACACCAAACTTTAACAAAATCTCAATACAATTGCTCAAAATTTTTAAAATTAAGGGAGTGAGCAGCTGGGTGAGAAAAATGAGACTTACCTACCACTTTGTTCCGATAGATTTGAAGAGCTCAACGTGGTGGTTGCGTGGCCGCAGACGGTGCGACAATCGGAGCTATATGTGAAAGTTTGCAAATTATATTTCTGTCAATTTCAAATTCAGCAGCAGGGACTGTGAACATCATGAGATTGAATTAGCTTTTTTGATGAAGAGCAATGTGGTGTATTCTACAAACCAAGAAGCTCACACCTTTGTTATAGAAAAATAAAAACAACAAAAAAGAATAGAAGAAAATAAACACATGAACATAGGATTTTTGTACTACGTTATTTTATTAAGTTTTGTGTATACAGAATTTTTTTTGGAAATCATTTCAATTTGTAGCCTAGAATTTAGTTTGGATTTTTATATTGATTGAGGCTTTTCTTTTGCATACACCAAGAACATAGGAATAAACAAATATAATTTTTGTTTATATTGGACCAAGTAATGAAGATTAGTTAAAGTTTTTTGTATGTGTTTTGTGTTAATGATTTTTAGTAAGTTAATGTGATGTGATTATTTTTATAAGAAATAATGGACTGATAAAATAGAATTAGGAGATGTGTTATTTTTTTTATCAAATGATGAAGTTGAGCCATGATAATAGGATGTTTTTTGTTTTTACATTATTTGTGTACTTTAGGAATAGAAGTGGTGGTCAATTGTCCTTAGGTGGAAGAGTGAATACTAGAATTAGATGTGATGCATTAGATTGTATTATTGGCGGGCATGATAGGAACTGTATTCGGAGCAGAAAATAAAAACAAATATTTTTTCTAACTTGTGTGAGTTGTTTCAAGTTCATGAAGGGCTAAAAGAGGATGGTCAAGTAAGCTTGTCGGAGCAAGTTGCTACTTTTTTAATTATCTTAGCGTTTCACAAGAAAAATCGTAGTCTTTAAGTTAGATTTTGTAGGTCTAGAAAAATTATAAATAGGTATTTAATGAGTGACCAAAAGCATAGGTTTGGATTTTCACACTAAAAATAGAATTTGTCCGTTACAAGTATAGTCCAAACCCAACAATTGATCATCAATCAAATTTAAATTCAAAAGATGTCACAATACAAATCAACTTATTTTAACCGAGAGTATTTAACTCCCGAGTCGTCTTCCCTAGGAGTTGTAATGAAAAGTGTACATTATTGGCTATGAGGGATATTTTTGGGGTTTTGATCATAAGAAGCAAGAAACGTAAATTGCAATAAAATAAAAACGCATGCAAGTAATTAAAAGGAAAGCAAGTAAGAGCAATGAAAATAAAAATCAAATGACAAAAAGGACTCTTGGAAAGAAGTGGGTAATTAAGGATTCCTATCCTAGTTGTGGACCACAAACATGGTAATTGTGTGTGAATTAATCCCAATTAGTCAATCCTAACATCGAGAATTAGTCAAAAGGGCATAATTGATCTCAATCCCTAAGTCCTAGTCAACACTAGTGGGTCATTTAGAGTCAAGGAAAACCAAACCAATTAACAATTCACACACAATGCAGAATGGACATCCACCACTCAAGTTCACCCAATAACCCAAATTCCCAACCAAGAGTATGAAAAACTAGGCAAAAACCCAACCAAGCATATTGTCAAATACTTGGTGGGCTGGTGCACAAAATCGTGATCGTTCATTCCTTGGTAACGGCATTGAAAACTTAATACGCACGTTCATAATCTTAGTTCTTTGTCACAACTTCGCACAACTAACCAGCAAGTGCACTGGGTCGTCCAAGTAATAAACCTTACATGAGTAAGGGTCGATCCCACGGAGATTGTCGGCTTGAAGCAAGCTATGGTCACCTTGTAAATCTCAGTCAGGCGGATTCAAATGGTTATAGAGTTTTAATAATTAAAATATAAAATAGGATAGAAATACTTATGTAATTCATTGGTGAGAATTTCAGATAAGCGTATGGAGATGCTTTTATTCCTTCTGAACCTTTGCTTTCCTACTGCTTTCATCCAATCACTCATACTCCTTTCCATGGCAAGCTGTATGTTGGGCATCACCGTTGTCAATGGCTACATCCCGTCCTCTCAGTGAAAATGGTCCAAATGCGCTGTCACCGCACGGCTAATCATCTGTCGGTTCTCGATCATGCTGGAATAGGATTCAGTAATCCTTTTGCGTCTGTCACTACGCCCAGCACTCGCGAGTTTGAAGCTCGTCACAGCCATCCCTTCCCAGATCTTACTCAGAATACCACAGACAAGGTTTAGACTTTCCGGATCTCAAGAATGGCCGCCAATAATTCTAGCCTATACCACGAAGACTCTGATCATAGATCAGGAGGCTAAGAGATACGCATTCAAGCTTGTTTGCATGTAGAACGGAAGTGTTTGTCAGGCACGCGTTCATAAGTGAGAATGATGATGAGCATCACATAATCATGACATTCATCATGTTCTTGTGTGCGAATGAATAACTTAGAGAAGAAATAGGCTTGAGTTGAATAGAAAAACAATAGTACTTTGCATTAATTCATGAGGAACAGCAGAGCTCCACACCTTAATCTATGGTGTGTAGAAACTCTACCGTTGAAAATAAATAAGTAAAAATAGGGTAGACATGGCCAAGTGGCCAACCTCTCATGGAGGTCTCAGAACATAAAAGTTACATAATGTGTCCCAGAGATGATCCAAAGATGCCAATACAATAGTAAAAAGTCCTATTTATACTAAACTAGTTACTAGGATTTACAAAAATGAGTAAATGACGCAAAAATCCACTTCTGGGCCCACTTGGTGTGTGCTTGGACTGAGCATTGAAGCTTTCACATGTAGAGGTCTTCCTTGGAGTTAAACGCCAGTTTGTAACCTATTTCTGGCGTTTAACTCCAGAATAGGGCAGAAAGCTAGCGTTGAATGCCAGTTTGCGTCATCTAAACTCAGGTAAAGTATGGACTATTATATATTTCTAGAAAGCCCTGGATGTCTACTTTCCAACGCAATTGATAGCGCGCCATTTGGACTCCTGTAGATCCATAAAATCCACTTTGAGTGCAGGGAGGTCAGAATCCAACAGCATCTGCAATCCTTCTTCAGCCTCTGAATCTGATTTTTGCTCAAGTCCCTCAATTTCAGCCAGAAAATACCTGAAATCACAGAAAAATACACAAACTCATAGTAAAGTCCAGAAATATGATTTTTATTTAAAAACTAAAAAAATATACTAAAAACTAACTAAATCATACTAAAAACTATATAAAAACAATGCCAAAAAGCGTATAAATTATCCGCTCATCACAACACCAAACTTAAATTGTTGCTTGTCCCCAAGCAACTGAAAATCAAAAAGGATAAAAAGAAAAGAATATACTATAAATTCCAACCAGATGAGCGGGACTAGTAGCTTTTTGCCTCTGAATAGTTTTGTCATCTCACTTAATTCATTGAAGTTCAGAATGATTGGCATCTATAGGAACTTAGAATTTAGATAGTGTTATTGATTCTCCTAGTTCAGTATGTTAATTCTTGAACACAGCTACTTTATGAGTCTTGGCCGTGGCTCTAAGCACTTTGTTTTCCAGTATTACCACCGGATACATAAATGTCACAGACACATAACTGGGTGAACCTTTTCAGATTGTGACTCAGCTTTGCTAGAGTCCCCAATTAGAGGTGTCCAGGGTTCTTAAGCACACTCTTTTTTTGTTTTTGCTTTGGACCTTGACTTTAACCGCTCAGTCTCAAGCTTTTGGCTTGACACCTTCACGCCACAAGCACATGGTTAGGGACAGCTTGGTTTAGCCGCTTAGGCCAGGATTTTATTCCTTTGGGCCTTCCTATCCACTGATGCTCAAAGCCTTAGATCCTTTTTATTACCCTTGCCTTTTGGTTTAAAGGGTTACTGGCTTTTTGCTCTTACCTTTTGGTTTAAAGAGCTCTTGGCTTTTTCTGCTTGCTTTTTCTTTTTCTTTCTTTTATATTTTTTTCGCCAATTTTCTTTTCTCTTTTTTTTTTCGCAAGCTTTTGTATTCACTGCTTTTTCTTGCTTCAAGAATCAATTTTATGATTTTTCAGATTATCAAATAACATTTCTCCTTTTTCATCATTCTTCAAGAGCCAACATATTTAACATTCATAAACAACAAATTCAAAAGACATATGCATTGTTCAAGCATTCATTCAGAAAACAAAAAGTATTGTCACCACATCAAAATAATTAAACTAATTTAAAGGATGAATTCGAAATCATGTACTTCTTGTTCTTTTGTAATTAAAACATTTTTCATTTAAGAGAGGTGATGGATTCATAGGACATTCATAGCTTTAAGACATAGACACTTAAACACTAATGATCATATAGTAAAGACACAAACATGAATAAAACATAAGGCTCAAAAATCGAAAAACAGGAAAATAAGAACAAGGAGATTAAGGAACGAGTCCACCTTAGTGAGGGTGGCGTCTTCCTCTTCTTGAAGAACCAATAGTGCTCTTGAGCTCCTCTATGTCTCTTCCTTGTCTTTGTTGCTCCTCCCTCATAGCTCTTTGATCTTCTCTAATCTCATGGAGAATGATGGAGTGCTCTTGGTGTTCCATCCTTAGTTGTCCCATGTTAGAACTTAATTCTCCTAGGGAGGTGTTGATTTGCTCCCAATAGTTTTGTGGAGGGAAGTGCATCCCTTGAGGCATCTCAGGGATTTCATGGTGAGGAATTTCCTCATACTCTTGTTGAGGTCCATGATCTCTTGTTTGTTCCATCCTTTTCTTAGTGATGGGCTTGTCCTCATCAATGAGGATATCTCCCTCTATGTCAATCCCAGCCGAATTGTAAAGGTGGCAAATGAGGTGAGGGAAGGCTAACCTTGCCAAAGTGGAGGACTTGTCAGCCACCTTGTAGAGTTCTTGAGGTATAATCTCATGAACTTCCACTTCCTCCCAAATCATGATACTATGGATCATGATGGCCCGGTCTATAGTAACTTTAGACCAGTTGCTAGTAGGAATAATTGAGCGTTGGATGAATTCCAACCATCCTCTAGCTACAGGCTTAAGGTCCGGTCTTCTCAATTGAACCGGCTTGCCTCTTGAGTTAACTTTCCATTGAGCTCCTTCCACACATATGTCCATGAGGACTTGGTCCAACCTTTGATCAAAGTTGACCCTTCTAGTGTAGGGGCGTGCGTTTTCTTACATCATTGGCAAGTTGAATGCCAACCTTACATTTTCCGGACTAAAATCTAAGTATTTTCCCGAACCATTGTAAGCCAATTCTTTGGATTCAGGTTCCTACTTTGATCATGGTTTCTAGTGATCCATGCGTTTGCATAGAACTCTTGAACCATTAAGATCCCGACTTGTTGAATAGGATTAGAGAGAACTTCTCATCCTCTTCTTCTAATCTCTTGTCGGATCTCCGGATATTCGCTCTTTTTGAGTTTAACAGGGACCTCAGGGATCACTTTTTTCTTGGCCACAACTTCATAGAAGTGGTCTTGATGGACCTTTGAGATGAATCTCTCCATCTCCCATGACTCAGAGGTGGAAGCAATTGCCGTCCCTTTCCTCTTCCTTGAGATTTCTCTGGCCTTAGGTGCCATTAATGGTTATGGAAAAACAAAAAGCAACGCTTTTACCACACTAAACTTAAAAAGTTTGTTCGTCTCTGAGCAAAAGAAGAAAAGAAGTAGTAGAAGAAGAAGAAAATGGAGGAGATGGAGGGAAAAGGTGTATTTGGCCAAGGGGGAGGAGTGGTGGTTGTAATGTGTGAAAATGGAGTATTGTTGAGGGGTTTATATAGGGGTGGGGGGAAGGGTAGGTTTCGGCCATTAGGGTTGGATTTTGGGAGGGAAAAGAATTTGAATTTTGGAGGTAGGTGGGGTTTATGGGGAAGAGTGGATGGATGTGAGTGGTTAAGGGTATATAAGGAAGGGGTATGGAGGTGATTGGTAAAGGGTATTTGGCGAAAAGAGTTATGAAAAGGTGTGAAGAAGAGAGAAGAAAAGGTAGGGTAAGTAGGGATCCTGTGGGGTCCACAAATCCAGTGGGGTCAAGGACTTAGCATCCCTGCTCCAATTAGGCGTGCAAACGCCCTTAGAGTGCATGTCTGGCGTTAAACGCCAGCTTGCTGCTTGTTTCTGGCGTTTAACGCCAATTCTATGCTCTGTTCTGGCGTTAAACGCCAGTCTGGTGCTTGTTTCTGGCGTTTAATGCCAGCTTGATGCTTCTTTCTGGAGTTAAACGCCAGTTTGATGCTTCTCACTGGCGTTTAAACACCAGTAAGCTCTTCCTCCAGGGTGAGCTGTTTTTAATGCTATTTTTTATTCTGTTTTTGATTTTTCAGTAGTTTTTGTGACTCCACATGATCATCAACCTAAAAAAAAAACATAAAATAAAAATAGAAAATAAATAGATATAATTAAATAACATTGGGTTGCCTCCCAACAAGCGCTTCTTTAAAGTCAATAGCTTGACAGTGAGCTCTCATGGAGCCTCACAGATGTTCAGAGCATTGTTGGGACCTCCCAACACCAAACTTAGAGTTTGACTGTGGGGGCTTTGGTTGACTCTGCAGTGAGAGAAGCTTTTCATGCTTCCTCTTCATGGTTACAGAAAGAGATCCTTGAGTTTTAAACACAAGGTTGTCCTCATTTAGTTGAAGGACCAACTCTCCTCTGTCCACATCAATCACAGCTTTTGCTGTGGCTAGGAAGGGTCTTCCAAGGATGATGGATTCATCCTCATCGTTCCCAGTGTCTAGGATTATGAAATCAGCAGGGATGTAAAGGCCTTCAACCTTTACTAACAAGTCCTCTACTAATCCATAAGCCTGTTTCATTGATTTGTCCGCCATCTCTAGTGAGATTCTTGCAGCTTGCACTTCAAAGATCCCAAATTTCTCCATTACAGAGAGTGGCATAAGGTTAATGCCTAACCCCAGGTCACACAGAGCCTTCTCAAAGGTCATGGTGCCTATGATACAGGGTATTAAGAATTTACCAGGATCCTATTTCTTTTGAGGTAATTTCTGCCTATCCAATGCATTCAGTTCATTGGTGAGCAAGGGAGGTTCATCTTCCCAAGTCTCATTACCAAATAATTTGGCATTCAGCTTCATGATTGCACCAAGGTACTTAGCAACTTGCTCTTTAGTAATGTCTTCATCCTCTTCAGAGGAAGAATACTCATCGGAGCTCATGAAGGGTAGAAGTAGGTTGAATGAAATCTCTATGGTCTATGTATGAGCCTCAGATTCCTTCAGGTCCTCATTGAGGAACCCCTTAGTGTTCAGAGGACGTCCCATGAGGTCTTCCTCATTGGGATTCACCTCCCTCTCCTCCCTTGTAGGTTCGGCCGTGATGGTCAAATCAATGGCCTTGCACTCTCTTTTTGGATTTTCTTCTGTATTGCCTGGGAGAGTACTAGGAGGAGTTTCAGTGATTTTCTTACTCAGCTGACCCACTTGTGCCTCCAGATTTCTGATAGAGGACCGTGCCTCATTCATGAAACTGAGAGTGGTTTTGGATAGATCAGAGACTATGGTTGCTAAGCTAGAGAGACTCTGCTCAGAATTCTCTGTCTGTTGCTGAGAAGATGATGGAAAAGACTTGCTACTGTTAAACCTGTTTCTTCCACCATTATTATTGAAGCGTTGCTTCTGTTGATCCTTCCATGAAAGATTTGGGTGATTCCTCCATGAAGGATTATAGGTGTTTCCATAGGGTTCTCCCATGTAATTCACCTCTGCTATTGCAGGATTCTCAGGATCATAAGCTTCTTCTTCAGAAGATGCTCCTTTAGTACTATTGGATGCAGCTTGCAATCCATTCAGACTCTGAGAAATCATATTGACTTGCTGAGTCAATATTTTATTCTGAGCCAATATGGCATTCAGAGTATCAATTTCAAGAACTCCCTTCCTCTGAGGTGTCCCATTACTCACAGGATTCCTTTCAGAAGTGTACATGAACTGGTTATTTACAACCATGTCAATAAGTTCCTGAGCTTCTGCAGGCATTTTCTTTAGGTGAATGGATCCACCTGCAGAATGGTCCAATGACATCTTAGATAATTTAGACAGACCATCATAGAATATATCCAGGATGGTCCATTCTGAAAGCATGTTAGAAGGACACCTTTTGGTCAGTTGCTTGTATCTCTCCCAAGCTTCATAGAGGGATTCACCTTCTTTCTGTTTGAAAGTTTGAACATCCACTCTAAGCTTTCTAAGCTTTTGAGGAGGAAAGAACTTGGCTAAGAAAGTCGTGACCAGCTTATCCCAAGAGTTCAGGCTATCTTTAGGTTGAGAGTCCAACCATATTCTAGCTCTGTCTCTTACAGCAAACGGGAAAAGCATAAGCCTATAGACCTCGAGATCAACCCCATTGGTCTTAATAGTATCACAGATTTGCAAGAATTCAGTTAAGAACTGAAAAGGATCTTCTGATGGAAGTCCATGAAACTTGCAATTCTGTTGCATCAGAGAGACTAATTGAGGCTTTAGCTCAAAATTGTTTGCTCCAATGACAGGGATTGAGATGCTTCTTCCATGTAAGTTGGAATTTGGCGCAGTAAAGTCACCAAGCATCTTCCTTGCACCTCCACCATTGTTATTGGTTTCGGCCATCTTTACTTCTTTTTCGAAAATTTCAGTTAGGTCCTCTCCAGAGTTTTGTGCTTTAGCTTCTCTTAGTTTCCTCTTAAGAGTCCATTCAAGTTCAGGATCAGTTTCAATAAGAATGTCTTTATCCCTGTTCCTGCTCATATGAAAAAGAAGAGAACAGAAAAGAAGAGGAATTCTCTATGTCACAGTATAGAGATTCCTTTATGTGAGTAGAAGAAGGAAAGAATAGAAAAAGGAGAAGAGGGGGTTCGAATTTTGAGTGGAAGAGGAGTGTTAGTAGATAAATAAATAATTAGAAAGAGATGAGAGGGGAAGAGAATTCGAATTTTAAATTGAAATAAAAGGAAAATATTTTTGTTTTTGTTAAATTAATTAATTAGAATTCGAAAATTAGGAAGAGAAATAAAATTAAATTAAAATTTAAAATAATTAGTTAATTAAAACAATTTTTTGAGAAAGGGGTTAGTAATTTTCGAAAATTAGAGAGGGAAAAGTAGTTAGGTGGTTTTGAAAAAGATATGATTGAAATAGAAAACTTTTAAAATCAAACAAAAAGTCAAGTAGTTAATTGAAAAAGATTTGAAAATCAAATTTGAAACGATAAGAAGTTAGAAAAGATTTTGAAATTAAGTTTTGAAAAAAGATATGATTGAAAATCATTTTGAAAAAGATTTGAAAAGAAAATTTAAAAAGATTTGATTTTTGAAATTAAAGTTGATTACTTGACTAACAAGAAACAAAAAGATATGATTCTAAAATTTAAAGATTGAACCTTTCTTAATAGGCAAGTAAAAATTTTTTTTGAATCAATCACATTAGTTGTTAGTAAAGATTTTGAAATTATAAAATAAGAAAAAGATTTTGAAAATCAATTTGAAATTTTCAAAAATATGAAAGAAAAAAATGAAAAAAGATTTGATTTTTGAAAAAGATTTGAAAAAGATATAATTTTTAAATTGAAAATTTGACTTGACCCATAAGAAACAATTAAATTTAAAAACTTTTAACTAAATCAAATCAAATTTTCGAAAATTATGAGTGAAATAAGGAAAATATATTTTTTATTTTTTTGAATTTTTAATGAAGAAAGAGAAAAAAAGTTGTCATTTTGTTGTTTTTCTCTTTTTTTCTTTTTATTAAACAGTAAAAATAAAACAAAACATGAAAATCATGAATCAAAACAACTAATGCATGCAAGAACACTTTGAATATCAAGATGAACACTAAGAACACTTTGAATGTCAAGATGAACACCAAGAACTTATTTTTGAAAATTTTTAAGAAAAGACACACATGCAAGACACCAAACTTAGAAATTTTCAAACTTTAGATACTAACAAATTGAAAAAGCATATGAAACACAAGAAAAGATACCAAACAAGAAAAATTTAAAGATCAAACAAAGAAATTCATCAAGAACAACTTGAAGATCATGAAGAACATCATGCATGAGTTTTCAAAAATTTTAAGAAAAATAAAAAATATGCAATTGACACCAAACTTAAAATTGACACAAGACTCAAACAAGAAACATCAAATTTTTGGTTTTTATGGTTTTATTAAAATTTTTTTGGATTTTTTTCGAAAATTAATTGGAAAAGAAAAATAAGGATTTCAAAATTTTTAATGAGAATTCCAGGAATCATGCAATGTTAGTCTAAAGCTCCGGTCCAGGAATTAGACATGACTTACTAGCCAGCCAAGCTTTCAGTGAAAGCTCCGGTCCAAAACACTAGACATGGCCAATGGCCAGCCAAGCTTCAGCATACATAGTTCAAGCATGTGAAGAAGAAAACTCAGTCCAAAAGAATTTAGACATGGCTTTACAGCCAGCCAGGCTTCAACATATCTCATGAAACTCTAGAATTCATTCTTAAAAATTCTGAAGAACATAGAATAATTAAATTTTTTTTTGAAAATTTTTCGAAAATAAAAATAATAAAAACAAAAAGCTTAAAATTAAAATAAAATTACCTAATCTGAGCAACAAGATGAACCATCAGTTGTCCAAACTCGAACGATCCCCGGCAACGGCGCCAAAAACTTGGTGCACAAAATCGTGATCGTTCATTCCCTGGTAACGGCGCTGAAAACTTAATACGCACGTTCATAATCTTAGTTCTTTGTCACAACTTTGCACAACTAACCAGCAAGTGCACTGGGTCGTCCAAGTAATAAACCTTACGTGAGTAAGGGTTGATCCCACGGAGATTGTTGGCTTGAAGTAAGCTATGGTCACCTTGTAAATCTCAGTCAGGCGAATTCAAATGGTTATAGAGTTTTAATAATTAAAATATAATTAAAATATAAAATAGGATAGAAATACTTATATAATTCATTGGTGAGAATTTCAGATAAGCATATGGAGATGCTTTTATTCCTTCTGAACCTCTACTTTCCTACTGCTTTCATCCAATCACTCATACTCCTTTCCATGGCAAGCTGTATGTTGGGCATCACCGTTGTCAATGGCTACATCCCGTCCTCTCAGTGAAAATGGTCCAAATGCGCTGTCACCGCACGGCTAATCATCTGTCGGTTCTCGATCATGCTGGAATAGGATTCAGTAATCCTTTTGCATCTGTCACTACGCCCAGCACTCGCGAGTTTGAAGCTCGTCACAGCCATCCCTTCCCAGATCCTACTTGGAATACCACAGACAAGGTTTAGACTTTCCGGATCTCAAGAATGGCCGCCAATAATTCTAGCCTATACCATGAAGACTCTGATCATAGATCAGGAGGCTAAGAGATACGCATTCAAGCTTGTTTGCATGTAGAACAGAAGTGTTTGTCAGGCACGCGTTCTTAAGTGAGAATGATGATGAGCGTCACATAATCATCACATTCATCATGTTCTTGTGTGCGAATGAATATCTTAGAGAAGAAATAGGCTTGAGTTGAATAGAAAAACAATAGTACTTTGCATTAATTCATGAGAAACAGCAGAGCTCCATACCTTAATCTATGGTGTGTAGAAACTCTACCGTTGAAAATACATAAGTGAAAATAGGGTAGACATGGCCGAGTGGCCAGCCTCCCATGGAGGTCTCAGAACGTAAAAGTTACATAATGTGTTCTAGAGATGATCCAAAGATGCCAATACAATAGTAAAAAGTCCTATTTATACTAAACTAGTTACTAGGGTTTACAAAAATGAGTAAATGATGCAGAAATCTACCTCTGGGCCCACTTGGTGTGTGCTTGGGCTGAGCATTGAAGCTTTCACGTGTAGAGGTCTTTCTTGGAGTTAAACGCCAGTTTGTAACCTGTTTCTGGTATTTAACTCTGCTTTGCAACCTGTTTCTGGCGTTTAACTCCAGAATAGGGCAGAAAGCTGGCGTTGAACGCCAGTTTGCATCGTCTAAACTCGGGCAAAGTATAGACTATTATATATTGCTGGAAAGCCCTAGATGTCTACTTTCCAACGCAATTAAGAGCGCACCATTTGGACTCCTGTAACTCCAGAAAATCCACTTTGAGTGCAGGGAGGTCAAAATCCAACAGCATCTGCAGTCCTTCTTCAGCCTTTGAATATGATTTTTGCTCAAGTCCCTCAATTTCAGCCAGAAAATATCTGAAATCACAGAAAAATACACAAACTCATAGTAAAGTCTAGAAATGTGATTTTTATTTAAAAAATAATAAAAATATACTAAAAACTAACTAAATCATACTAAAAACTATATAAAAACAATGCCAAAAAACGTATAAATTATCCGCTCATCATGGGCATAAAAGGAAAGCATGAAAATGACAAGAAATAATAAATGCTACAACTGCCAAGCAAGGAAAGTAAGGATAACAACTCAATAAAGCAATAAATGACATGAAAACATAAATTGCATTAAATGTAAATTAAAATAACAAGAGTGCTCATAAACATAAAAAGTAAGGAAAATGAGAAATTAACAAGATAAACTAAGGAAATTAAGACAAGATAACAAAGAAATGTAGAAGAAACTAGATGAAAACAGGAATTAAACATAGAAATTACAAGAAATTAAACTAAGAAACCCTAATTCTAGAGAGAAGGGGGAGCTTCTCTCTCTAGAAAATAACCTACATAATGCTAAACTAACCCTAATTTCTCCCCCTCTTCACATGGAGTGAGGCCTTCCTTAATATAGGCAAAATCAGCTTCAGAAAGTCCAAAAACTGGGATCTGGAGGCCTAGAAATTGCCATTAAGTGAGTCACGTGCTGGGACGTGTGCGTACGCACACATGGCTGTGTGGTTCTTGTGCGTACGCACAGTAGGTTGTGCGCACGCATACTCCAATGTGTGCTTCTCCTTTGTTTTCTTCATGCTTTCTCCCAATTCCATGCTTTTGTTCCACTCTTATCAAGCCATTCCAACCTATTACACCTGAAATTACTCATCAAAACCATCAAGACATCGAATGGGATAAAAGGTGGATAAAAGTGATTAAAATAAGCGTAAAATAGCATGTGTTTACAATTAAGCTCAATTTAGGGAGAGAACACAAAAGTATGCTATTTGGATGAATAAATGTGGGTTTATGTGATGAAATCCACTCAAATCAAACCAAAATACATCGTCAAATATGGATTCATCAATTCCCCATACTTAAACAATAACATGTCCTCATGCTAATCACAATCAAAGGAGAAGGATAAGGAGGGCAAGCAATTTATTAAATGCAACTACCTACATTCATGCAACTATACTAAATGCTATCTATTTATATATATACTATAATTTCTATTGAGTTTGGCAAAAACAAACAATAGAATTTCAATCAATCCAAAACAAGTCTTAGGGCCAAGACAAGAAAATATAGCAATATAATCAATGTCCAAATATATGATTTGAAGTTTTCAAAAAATAACAAGCAACTTGCGAGAAGATACAATATGAGAGATGGAGACATAGAATTGAGCGATAGAACCCCTCACCGGATGTGTTTACACTCTAATCGCTCAGTGTGTAAGGCTTAATCACTCAATTCTCCTTTAATCACGTTTCTCAAAGATTTGCAAGTCATCTAACAATCAACTAATACTTGATGCATGAATACAAATATCATGAGGTCTTCGGAGGGTTGTAATGGGGTTAGGATAAGGGTATGATTAATATGGTTAAGTGGACTAGCAAATTGAACCTTTGATTAGCTCAAGTATCCCACCTAATCCTATATTAACCTATTTATAATCAAGAAACAACCTAACTTCCCATTCTTTTCCTTTTCTCACATTCACTCATGCATCTTCTTTCTAATTCAAACACATATGCATCCTTTATTTACATTCTTATTGCCATTTCTTTCATTTCTTTTCTTTTTCTCTTTTTTTTTTCTTTTTTTTAAACAAAGTATGTACACAAAATTTTTTTTCTTTTATCATATAAGAGAGATGCATATGTTTTAAGTAATGAATGCATGAGTGTTTACCCATTTTTTTTCCAAAATTTTCCAATGAAGACCCAAAGTAAATTAACTACCAATGTTTTCCCACAAATTCCCCCTACACTTTAACACACACACTCAACCCAAGCTAATCAAAGATACAATTCATGGACATAATGGTCTTTCACTTAGGGTAAAAGATGTGCTTAATATTAGAACAAAAAAAGGAGAATTAAAAGGCTTAAAAGTGGTTTACAAGGGTAGATATAAGGGTTGGCCATATGGGTTAGTGAGTTCAATTTCAAAAAATGGCCTCAATCATACTGGATGCATACAAAACACCAAATATAGGACATAAAGATTCAAGCAAATCTAAGATCACAATCATAAAAGGAGTATAACACACAATAACAAAATTTGTGGTTAAAAGTGTGCAACCACACAATTGAAGCTCAAATCTCACTAAGTGTTTTGTTCAAGCTCTTTTTTATGTTCCATAACAAAGAATACTTCAAGCAAGTTTAAAAACGAGTTTTCAAATCTAATCAATAGAACGCTCTAAAAGGAATTTCTTAAAGATTCTTTGTTGTTTTACCAAATTTATTTACTCTACCATGCAACATGCAAATAAAACTATAAGTAACTAAGATATATACAAGTAGGGGTGGCAAAGCGGGCTGGCCTGCCCCGCCCCGCCAAAGCCTGCCCAAATATGGGGTGGGCCGGCCCGCCTCGCCAAACTAATATGGGCTCAACTTGCTACCCCGCCCCGCCAACCCGCTTTTTTTTTTTACCAATTTTTTTCTTTTATGATAAAATTCAATAAAATTCAATTTAACATACTAAGTAGTAAGTACTAACAATTATTTTACTTTATAATAAAATTATTCCATCAAATTTGTTTTTTAATATATAGAATAATATCTTAAATTAATTATTAATCCATAAAAATTATAATTAACCATAATAACTTTTTTGATTGAAATTAACAATAATAAAAATAACATAACAAATAATAAGTCTCAAAGTCTCAAACATAAGTGCATAATAATAACAAAACAAACACATAATCCACACATAAATTCTACCATAATTAAAACAAAACACAACATAATTCATAAATCAACAAGACACCCAAAAAAATCCTTAAATCAACACACATAAATCAATTATCAACTTCTAAATCAATAAAATTTGAATCTGATCCAGAAGTTGAAACACCACCTTTCCTAGCACCTTGAGGATTCTCATCTTCACCTTCGCCTTCACCTGCAATTAGAAGAATACCCAAATTTAGAATAAGATATAAATACTTAAATTTTATATAAATATTAAATTAGTAACTAACAATGTAATTACCATCAACAAAGCCTTTATTCCAATTGCGAGTATAAATCACAGCCTCAACATTTTCTGGCAACATTCGACTTTTATATTTGTTAATGACATGAGCTCCAATACTAAAGGCAGATTCCGATGCAACCGTAGTAATTGGAATACTCAATAAGTCACGTGCCATGATTGATAACTTCAGATAACGACTCTCATATAATTTCCACCATTCCAAAATATCTAAATCTTCAAAGCAATCCTTTGACAAAAGTGGCTCCTCCAAGTATGTATCAAGTGGATTCTTTCCACTAGAGACCTCAGCTTGATGGTTACGTTTCATCAATTTCTATCAAAATAGAAATAATCACATCTTGTTATTATAGAATAATGACAATTAATAAGAGAATTTAATATGTGAAACATTACTTACACCAACAATTGCAAGTCGCTTCTTGCTTGCACTTTCAGGGGTATGGGCCATGGATGAAGATTGAATACTAGGTCCTTGTGCTTGAACAGGTGGAAGAGAATTCTTGTCATATTTTTCAAAAAGTTTGTATAATTTTTTTCACATGTTTCACCTTCCCTTTTACAGTCTCAGCATCAATCTCTTCATACATAAGCTCTAAAGTAGAAATCTTAAGTCTAGGATCAAGAATAGCACCAAATGCAAGAATGACACTATACTTTTCCCAATACTTCTTAAATTTGGTCATCAACTTTTCTCCCATGCTCCTTAGAAGCTCATCTTCACTTCTCAAACTTCCCATCAAAACACATTGAATATGATAGACTTGTAGAAAATACAAATTCGAAGTAGGGTAAGATGTGCCAGAAATCAAATTAGTAGTTTCATAAAAGGGGTATAAAAATTCACATATCTTTTCAGCTCTCCCCCATTCATCAACTGAAGGACAATACTTATAAGCACGATCGGTTGCCTTCAAATACTCAAAGGCCTTCCGATACTTGATAGCACTTTCGAGCATAATGTACGTAGAATTCCATCGAGTAGTAACATCTAGATGCAACCCACTTGTAAAATTCAAACCCTGAATCACTGAAACACATTCTTTAAACCTTATCATTCTACTTTCCGATCCCCTTACATATTTCACACTTTCCCTAATCTTATCCAATGCATCATGAGCAATTTTTAATCCATCTTGCACAATAAGATTCAAGATATGAGCAGAACAACGAATATGAAAGAACTCTCCATCACACAACAACCAATCATGCATATTTAATGTACTTTCAAATGATCTTGGCATGTATCATTAGCAGATGCGTTATCTAGTGTAAGAGTCATAATCTTCTTTTCAATTTTCCCTTCATTTAAAAGCTCAAAAATCTTAGAAGACAATTCAAATCCCGTGTGAGGAGGAGGCATATGACAAAAACTCAAAATTTTACTTTGCAATTTCCAATTCAGATCAACAAAGTGAGAAGTTAGGCATAAATAACCCTCTGTAGTGATGGATGTCCACAAATCAGAAGTCAAACAAACTCTATTAGGAATGGCTAATAAAGTACTTTTAAGATTTTCTTTTTCCCTTGAGTAAATTTTTAACACATCCTCCTTTAGAGTATTTCTAGTAATTAGGCCTAGAGTTGGACTGATGTATTTTACCCAATTTCTAAATTTCTTATTATCAACAATAGAAAAGGGAACATCACAATCAATCACAAAGGCAGCAAACATCTCACACGATACATGATTATCTATCTTGAGAGCCCCCATTTTATTTTGCATTTCTATCAAAGTTTGACCAATATCCTCGAAATCTATTTTCACGCACCTGTCCAAATGACGCTTAAGTGACGATGTCCCATATTGTTTACCACCAGCCTTAAACTTCTATTTGCATCCATCACATTGAGCACAATCTATTCCATCATCACCAGGTCCAAGCTTTGTGAAATATCTCCACACATAAGATGTTACAACCTTTGTCTTTTTCTTTTTAATATCTTCTTCCGTTTCAGATCTTTCCATATTTTCAGGATTTTGTGTTACATTCCCACCATCAACTTCCATAGAGACAGAATCATCCATTGCAGAATCAACAACTCAACCTAAATAACACAAATACATAACAATATCTAATCTAAATCAGCAATAAATCAATAATGTTGCATCAGAAATCAGAACACATACACCAAGCATCACAGAAAGTAACGAAGTAAAAGTTCAAACTAAAGTTACATAGTTAAAATGATACTAATACAGTAATACTCTAATAGAAGCCACACAAAGATAGGCAAGAAACAAGATGAATAGCATGTATTATTCATACTAGTACACTACAAACTTTTGGAATATTCATTAGTACCTCACACCCAGTACATACCACCATAAAATGAAAAAAGGACGAAGATAAAGATGGTGAAAATATGTAATAGCAGCATGCCAGAGATATAATTTCTGGTGTAATTAATGTAATTCTTTTCTTTTTTTTTGGACTATTTTAGTAGATCATAAGCTTTGCATAAATTAATGAACATAGGCCTTTAAATTACTATGCTTACATTTTCAATTCATAGGTGAATTTCAAGGGAGGCAAAACAATGAAATGGTAGCAGAATTATGTTATATATATACGGCCATTTAAATACAAATAATGCTTCCATATATGGAAGCAGTGTATGTCCTGCATAACAAGTACTACAATGCTGATATCTGAGAGGGTTACTTGCCTACTCTCAAAATTCATAAACAAATTTCATAAACAAATTTCAAAAATAAATACCAGTAAAACAAATTTCATAAACAAATCCACAGTAATTTTCAACAGCATCAAAGAAGCTGTCCACAACCACAATCACAGATTCACAGTTTCTTACTAAAAAAAACAAAAAATAAAATAAAATCTTTACTTACTGGCTCACAGCCGTCGAGAGGCAGGGGAGGAGAGAGTAGCGCCGCCGGGATCTGCCGGAACACAGAACCGCTGAGACAGCATAGAGGCAACACGAGACAGCATCACTGGGACTTCAGTTTGGTGAGGACAGGCGAGATGAAACAGCGACCGACGACGTGACTGACCGACGACGAGAGGCAACTCAGAGAGAAGTAGAACTGAAGTGCGCCACCACGAACCGCGACGGTGTGATGCTGCCTGCGCAGGGAGCTCAGGAAACACCTGAACACAGCGAGGCCGAGGAGTAAGGACAGACGAGGGAGCTGAGCTGTTGAAGGATAAGGCCGGGGGTCAGGGTCCGTCGGTCTGAGGGTCTCACCGTCTCAGGGAGTCAAGGTCAGGGAAGGGAGTAAGGGACGAAAGGTTAGGGCCGGCTGTTTGTGGGAAGTGGGAATTGGAAAGCAGGGGAAGGAAAACCTAATTTTCTTATTTATATATCACTTGTAAATTTACCAAATTACCCTTAAAAGAATAATATGTCAGCCCGCTGGGCCAGCCCGTCCCGCCCCGCCTTGGCCCGCGGTTTTGGCAGTGCGATTTTAGCGGGTTTTTAAAATTTGGTAGGTTTAAAATCTCATCCCAACCCGCCGTTTTTGGCGGTTTGACCCGGCGGGTTCGGCCCGTTTCGCCACCCCTATATACAAGCAACTAAGCAAAGTATAATGCAATAATATACTAACAAATATCTACAAAAATATAACTATTAAAAACTAGAAAATAATGCAAAGTGTTGAAAAGGAGAGAATTTACACCCCAAAATTGCAGATCCTCCCCCACACTTAAACGTTGCACAGTCCTCCGTGCATGCACTCGATCCGGGGGTGAAGAGATGTGAGGCTCCACCTTCAGTCGGTGGGCACCGGGGCTCTGGGTTGCTGTATAAACACATAAACAACAATTGAGGAAGAAGTCATAGTAGTGTGGTATGAGAAAAGGCAATGTGCATATTCTAAATGCGCACGGTTTAGAACACAACACATTGGCCGGATAAAACAGAAACCACACAATCATAAGAAATAGCATGTTCCTTGTAAAACCCGGTCAAACCGTAATTAATTAAATAATAAATTAAATAGGAGCGAATATGGTTAGAAAATTTAGCAGTCAGAATTTGATAATTTAAATATGATATTTGGACTCAGTGGATTTTTCTGAGTCGGAAAACATAGTTTTCTGCATAAAAACGCGAACTGAAATTTTGACCGGCAGTATCGATTGAGATCTGTCTGGTACTGCAGCTAAGAAAATTAAATATAAGTGAATAAGGCTAAGAAATTAGGATTTATAATTAGGGAAGATAGAAATATTTAAAATGCGATTTAAAACTCTAATCTTAAAGGTTTTGGCCCAAAATTGGGCCAACGGACAAAAATAAGTGAACCGGACCCGAGTGGGCCCAAGACCCAACATATATAAATATTAGTTATGAGCGTTTCAACTCATTTACCCTAAAGGAAGAGGGTAGGGGTGCTGAAATAGAGAAGAGAGAAAGAAGAGAGAAAATCCTAACTTCATCAAACTTCAAATCATCATAACTTTCTCTTCGGAACTCCGATTGACGAGCCGTTTGTGGCCACGCGTCGCTCTTCTCATCCTCTAAAATTCTATCTAAGTTTTTTTGTGATTAATCTACTATCCTCTGCCCAGTTTTCGTTTTTCTCTTTAAATTCGAATTTGGTTTGGGTTTTGAGGAAATCTTGTAATTTTGGTTATTTAGGAGTGCTTTATTATGAGTCATGGGTGATATTCATCACAAACTTCAGTGGGTTAAGGTAAGAAACCCTCCAACCCTTGTGATTTATCATTTTTATGAACCCTAGGTTGATGTATATATGTGAAATTGGTTATGTTAGTGTATTTAGTGATTTTGGTGCACAATTGGGAGGTTGGTGTTGCTTGTAGAGCTTTGGTGAGGCTTGGAGCTAAGGGTTGGTGGAGACTTCCACGAAGAAGCTCAATTAATTTGGCTACAAGAGGTACAATTTAAGTTTCATTTAAGTACCATGTGGTGTGATGAGAATTCCTAGGCTAGATCCCCCTAGGATTAAGTTTGAATTGTGTATATGGTTAGTGCTAATATGCATAGTTGATATGTCATGTGAATTAATGATTGAGTTGAGAATTGTGTGGATTTGTATGTTTGGTGTGTTGAGAATTTGATGAATTGGATAATGAATGTTGGTTTGTGGAATATACAATTATATTGTGAATTTGGGTCAGAGGCCATGAATTTTGGGCTGGAGGCCGGAAAGAGGTAAGTAAGGTAAGTTGATATGTGTATTGTGTGATGATATAAGAGATTAGATGGATTTAAATATTGAATGTGTGAATAATTAGTTTGGTTATTGAATAAATAAGGTTTGAGGAATTGAGGTGTGGAATTTGATAGTTTTTGGGTGAAATTGCGTAGAGGAGGTAGGTTTGCTTTGGTTGAGTGTGATTGTGTGAATGTGGTTGGGTTGTGGTCATTTGGATGAGTGGAAATGAATTTGGCTTGTGAACATTAGAAAAATTGGTGATTTCTAGTTTTGGGGTAAAAACTGATTTTTGACCAACTTTGGAGGTCCGTAACTCGGTCCACGGAGTTCAGAATTCTTCAAAAATAGATTTTTATGAAAGTTTATTCAAAGATCTTTCCAACGGTTCAGAAATGGTTGAAAAAGAAATTTTGTAGAAGAAGTTATGTGTGGTGGGAGTTTGAGGTTTAAAAATGAAATTCTGCAACTTTTTAACTTAATGAAATTTTTGGCAGAAGGCACACTGGTGCACGAATTGTGAATCACACTTTTCACAACGCGTACCACTAACCAGCAAGTGCACTGGGTCGTCCAAGTAATACCTCACGTGAGTAAGGGTCAAATCCCACGGAGATTGTTGGTTTGAAGCAATCTATGGTTATCTTGTAAATCTTAGTTAGGAAGTCAATTATGTTTATCAGTTGAATTGCGAATAACCAAGAGAGCATAAATTAAAGGTTACTTGTTGTGCAGTAATGGAGAATATGTTGGAGTTTTGGAGATGCTTTGTCTTCTGAATCTCTGCTTTCCTCTGTCTTCTGATTCACGCACGCACGTCCTCCTATGGCAAGCTGTGTGTTGGTGGATCACCGTTGTCAATGGCTACCTTCCATCCTTCCAGTGAAAACTACGCTCACGCGCTCTGTCACAGCATGGCTAATCACCGGTTGGTTCTCGATCCGGTTGGAATAGGATTTACTATCCTTTTGCGTCTGTCACTAACGCCCAGCCTTCAGGAGTTTGAAGCTCGTCACAGTCATTCAATCCTTGAATCCTACTCGGAATACCACAGACAAGGTTTAGACTTTCCGGATTCTCATGAATGCCGCCATCAGTTCTAGCTTATACCACGGAGATTCTGATTAAGGAATCTAAGAGATCCTCATTCAATCGTATATAGAACGGAAGTGGTTGTCAGGCACACGTTCATGATTTAAGGAAGGTGATGAGTGTCACAGATCATCACCTTCATCACAGTTAAGCGCGAATGAACATCTTAGATAGGAACAAGCGTGTTTGAATGGAAAACAGAAATACTTGCATTAATTCATCGAGACACAGCAGAGCTCCTCACCCCCAACAATGGGGTTTAGAGACTCATGCCGTCAGAGAATACAAAGTTTAGATCTGAAATGTCATGAGATACAAAATAAGTCTCTAAAAGTTGTTTAAATACTAAACTAGTAGCCTAGGGTTACAAAATATGAGTGGACTATGATGGATGATGCAGAGATCCACTTCTGGGGCCCACTTGGTGTGTGCTGGTGCTGAGATTTAAGTGAGTCACGTGCAGAGGCCATTTGTGGAGTTGAACGCCAGTTTTTATGCCAGTTTGGGCGTTCAACTCCAGTTTTTGATCCTTTTCTGGCGTTGGACGCCAGAATTGGGCAGAGAACTGGCGTTGAACGCCAGTTTACGTCATCTATCCTTGTGCAAAGTATGAACTATTATATATTGCTGGAAAGCCCTGGATGTCTACTTTCCAACGCAATTGTAAGCATGCCATTTTGAGTTCTGTAGCTCCAGAAAATCCACTTTGAGTGCAGGGAGGTCAGAATCCAACAGCATCAGCAGTCCTTTTTCAGCCTGAATCAGATTTTTGCTCAGCTCCTTCAATTTCAGCCAGAAAAATACCTGAAATTACAGAAAAACACACAACTCATAGTAAAGTCCAGAAATATAAATTTTTCCTAAAAACTAATAAAAATAGACTAAAAACTAACTAAAACATACTCTAAACTATATGAAATTATCCCCAAAAAGCGTATAAAATATCCGCTCATCACACACCCACGTGTGCGCCTGACCGACGTGTACGCGTCGATGGGCTAAATCAGTTGCCCAGCTAAAATTTCCGAGAGTTGTGCTGGTTTTGTGTCTGGGGCACAAAACGCACCCATGCGTACGCGTGGCTGACGCGTAGTCGTCACTTGGCTTTTCTCCCATCCACGCGTATGCGTAGGGACGCATACGCGTCACTGTAACTTTCCTACTTTCCACGCGTGCGCATGGGCGACGCGCACGCGTGACCCTGTTTTCACTCCAAAGCTGATTTTGATTTTTTAAAGCCAAATTTCAGACTTCTAAGTCTCCATTCTCAGCCTTTATGTCCCAAATACTTATAGTATGCATAGCGATGGGAAGAGGCTAGGAGATGTGGTAAATGGTGGACGAAGTAAGGGGAGAATTAATGATGAGTTATGATTAATGATGACTGTATGACTTGCTAAGGGTGATGATGAAAGTGCGGTGTATGCCGTGAGCCGAAGGGTTGTATTTAATGATGATTATTGGCTGGTTATGGGTTATGTTATGAGTTGGATAGCTATGATAATTATTGAATTATGGCTGGAAATGAAAATATGACTTTGAATGATTGTTTTATCTTGAGCTCTCTTTCTCGAAAGTGCGACCCCAGAGAGATGAAGGAAGGTGAGGATCCCCTTCTTTGTTCCTCCTGGTATTTTAAATCGCCCCCAGCGAGATAGTGGGAGGTTAGGATCCCCTCCTTGTTCCTCCTGCCATATGAGAACGTACATCTTGGGTAGATGCAAGGGTTGTGGTAGCGCCCCACTTGCTTCGGGTCAGAGATTGTGACGCCTGGGTAGTAGCGGCAGTAGTGGTGATTCCACTCGCTCCAGGTTGATCTTTTGAATACCTGCCTGGGTAGATGCAGTGGCATTGATCCACTTGCTCCGGGATGTGGTGAGACATACCTTCCTGGGTAGATGCGGTGGAGTGATTCCACTTGCTTCGGGTTTGGTTTTGAGACTCCTGGGGTAGATGCAGTGGTTAGCCCCCATTTGCTCCTAGTCGAGTATGATTTGAGATTTGTAGAATTATCTGAGTTTCGGATTTCCTTAGGTAGATGCAGTGGGTCGGGTCCACTTGCTCCAGGTTGAGATCCGAGATTCTATTGACCCTATGTCGTAAGTGTGGCTATACACTGTGAAAGTTTCGGATGAGCTCGCCCCCGTGAATTAACACCAGTGTGGCTGTTGTGTGATTATAATTATGATCATGGTTATGATTGAGAATGACTCGAGTTGGGGATGCACGACAGAGGGACAGTCCAATGGTTAGCTACCAGGACTTGTCGGGTTGGCTTTATAACCGACAGATGAGACTCATCAGATATAGGGCAGGCATACATCATTTGCATATGTTTGAATTATTTGGGTTTGCCTATTTGTTTTGGATTGCTATATCATATATGCTATGTTACCTGATTATGTGCTACTTGTTCGACTTGTACTTTAATTGTGTATTACTTGCCTGTATTGCTTGTGTTTGTACAACTGAGAGGTCCCTCATGCTGGTGTCGGTGGACGCTGAGGACTGTTCTTGATGAGATGAGTTGATGATGCAATTGAATAATGATGATGATTTTTGAATGAGGTAATTGAGCTCCCTGGGTAGACGCAATGAAGTGATTTCACTTGCTCCAGGTAGAGAATGAGTTAATTTGAAGTTCCCTAGGTAGACGCAGTGAAGTGATTTCACTGCTCCAGGTTGATATTGAGATAATTTGAGCTCCCTGGGTAGACGCAGTGAAGTGATTTCACTTGCTTCAGGTGAGGATATGAGGTATTGATATAGAATTGTGGAGACAGAATAGCTGGTGATGGTTTTGGATATAATTCTGATTGTGAATCATCGGATAGTTAGAAAGTTAGGAAGCATGAGGAATATGAATCAGATTTAGCATTCCCTTATGACAGTTGCCTACTCATGGATTAGCGAGAACATAGGATGAACACTTGGTGAAAGAAAGTTTAGGATGCTTAGTGAGTTTTTATTGCAATGCATTGTATTTATTTGGCACTTTTACTGTACTGGAAACCCATGGGTCGGGGATTCTCATTCCGTATATATCTCTTCTTTTTAAGATACAGGTCCAGGTGCTCAGAAGTGAGCTGCGGTTCATCTGAGAGATGGCAAAGATCTTTATATTCCCTACTTTATATTTTTCTTAGAATCTCTCTACATTTACTTGAAAAGCTTATATTATGTATTGAACTCTTTTGAACTTGCCTATAGAGGCTCTTATGTTTCAATTGGGAGAGATTAGGAGTTTCTGTTGTCAACTACTATTATACTGTACCCTAGCCGGCCTAAACTTCGTGGGTCACGACTAGTGGCTATTTACTTATGTTATATATCTATATACTGTATTTCTCTTTTTCTCTTTTATGGTTTATTCCTTATAATGCTTTCGACTTCACGCTTTATCTTTTAGTTGCCGATGCGTGAGTGATACGTCTTCGCGATTTTATTTTTACTCTTTTCAGGCTTCTTGATTAATACTCCTTTCAATTATACTTATATTTATGTATTAAAAATCCACCTTGAGAGTCGTACCACCTTATTATCATTGACTGATGGCTCGAGCATAAGGATTTGAATATTAGGGTATTACATTCCTCAATCAAGTGGCCTAGGTTGCAAGTAAAGAATAAGCAAGAGATAGGACACAAATAAACCTAGATAGCCACAACTAAAGTGAATTGAATATATAAGACATTGGTTATTGAAGTTGTGCAAGTGAAAGCGCAAGATGAATAGAAAATGGCACAATCAACAATAACCAATCCAATGACGAAACGGAAACTACTTATTCATAATGAAAAATAATGAAGTACTCACATGGTAAAGGTACTTGTTGCAAAAAGTGACAAGCTTGATAAGAATCATGTTAAGTTACTCAAACAAATGCAAAGCATTAAAAAGAAACAAGTGCCGGACATGTGATGAATTTGATATGAAAATCATGATGAACAAGTAATTTCAACTCAATTCACTAAAGTAAAAGTGCACAATTCATGATTAAGATGCCAAATAAGGATATAGTCTAATGCATATGGTAGCTACAACATATGAATCAAACTAACAATTTATCTAGGCAATTAAACAAGGCTTTAATGCTCAGTGCATATATTCATCAACAATTAAACCAAAATTTAAGTAAGAAGCAACCCAATCAACAATCAATCAAACACTTGCAATTTATTAATTAACAAACAACTAAACTAAATCTAATATAATTACAAAAAATGAAAATGAAATGCAATGAAAAGTAACAAGAACAAGAACAAAATAGGGTAAAAGAGGAAGAAGAGAGGGGTGGAGGAGAAAAGAAGAGAAGAAGTAGAGAGAAGAGAAGAAGAGAAGTATAGTGGTGAGAAAACAGGGGTGTGCGTACGCACAGGTACGTGTGGGTACGCACACTAGGTGGAAAAGGGAAGGTGTGCGAGCGCACACTCTACGCGAGCGCTCCGGGCAGAAGAAGAATTAAGGAGTGTGTGTGCGCACAATCTACAAGAGACATGCCGAATAGCGGCAGTTTTTTTAGGAATTTGCGGTGGTTTTTAACCGCCGCAAAACGAAATTCCAGCGGTTTCACAAGCGTCGCCTATTAAAGGGTGGAGATTTGATTTTGCGGCGGTTTTGAAAAACCGCTGGCACAACCATTGCAAATCAGATAATTATTTTGCGGCGGTTGCAAAACCGCCGCTATTTTGGCCAGTGGATTTAAAAAAAATCTACAGCAGTTTTAAAACCACCACATATTTGAGTGGGTTTTTGTTTATAGATAAAGCTTCAAGAAGCTAATTGAGTATATAATGAGTTAACATTCAACTGAAGGAAAGAAAATTAATTGTTATGAATTGTTATGAGATAGTCCGCATAATGCATCAACGAGCCCTATTAAATAGTCCGCAATATAAGTTCATAAAGTTCTTCCTAAATGTACAAGAGGAGATCATTGATCACAGAAAATTAAGAATACAGCATTATCATCTACAATTTAATCAGATTTTGTATCATACCACTTCAACAAATATTGAGAAGGCAAAAACGTATCCAATCCAGGCTGGATCACCATTTTGCATAGACTGCAGGCAATTAATAGGACACATCAAGTGATAGAGAATTGTTAGAACAAAATAATAATGAAGAATTTATTAGAGCACTATAACTTGTTCTAGAGGTGGTTAACCAGTGATTTCAGTAAAACAGTAACTGACCTCTAGCAGCTGATTCAATATTAGTGGGCCCAAAAACTGGGAGAGATCATTTCCAATCTACATATTGTAAACAGATTAACAAAGATATTAAAATTGACAATGCTTTTTGACATACAGCAAATTTTAACACATGTAAATATTGAAAGCGACCAAATGAAATGATTATATAAACAAAAAAATAGAACATTACCTTCCAAAATCCTCCCCACCAAAACCTGTAAAGCACAAGAAAACCGAAGCACAAAGATATATGAACGCATAAACACAAATGAGATACATGAACAAAAATAAACAAAGTCAGGAAAAAAAGTAAATAACATTCATTTATATATTGTACAATAAGTGGTTTCATCATCACGAACTAATTTTACTACATAGAAGAAGATAGAGGAGTCTAAGTTTGTCGGCCAAGATTAACTTATCAGTGCCAAGCACCATTTTACTTCAATATCTAGCCTCTCATTATAAGCCATTATTGATGGTCTCAACTCTCAACTTATGCAAGTGATCAAAAAGTAACACCAGAAAATATCTATCTATCTTCTACACTCTATCATATTCAACACAAATCGGTCATACCTCCCACCAAGGCTTGCATTCAATACTCTTAAAAGCCAAGGTTTCGACCTCCGAGATTCTTCTACCCAACATCTCTGGAACCTACAGAATCAAGAGGCACTATAAAGCAAACATGAAATACAACAATTAATGCCAAAAGAAAACTTAAGCAAAGCAAAAACTCATACTTTTCATTCAGTGTCTCAGTCCGATCCCATGTATCTAACTTCCATATATCTTTCTCTGTAAGGGGACTTTGATATCCTAGATTCATGATAGGATTCATCCAAGAAAAAAGGTTTCATGCACGAGAAAAAAGAAATAAGAATGAAACAGCGAGGATCCATGCAAGATATTACTATGAATGGTATTTGCACTATGCTACCTCCAAAATTAATTAACACAAGAAATAAAAGCCAGGACTCCTAATCATATACAGCATATCTTGGAAAATTTTACTTCAGTTAGCTAAATGTAATACCAGAAGCAGAAATAACAGAAAATTTTATAACATAATCAGCCCAGAACATAACACTTCAAAGTTCTAACCCACTTAGCATTATAGCATTTTTTAAAGTACCCTTGATATCCTATGTGCAAATACAATTTTACATACTTGACAATATGTTTGCATGCCTTTCAGGACATATCTGCTCTCCTCCGGACAGTTCTTCATATGCAGTATCAACAACCAAGTCACTCCGAATAGGGGTATAACCCGGATAAGGATCCAAAGTAGGTATATACACAAGCAAAAGTAGTCCAAACAAAGCCTGGAATTGTAGAAGAGATAAAATATTATTTCTTTATTATTTATCCTTTTAGATAGATATTTCCATATATTCCAACTGGAGTAAATTAAAAGTATGGGAACAAATAGATACTCTCTAAAGCAGCAACAGAAAAAATAAAAATTACTAGAATGAGGATGAACTCAACAATGCAGCAAGACGTCCAGTATATACTAGATAGCTATTTGTTTGGAAGAAAACAAGTATATACTAAAAAAATAAAAACAAACAATACATACACACACAAACCACTTGACTACAATAGTAAACAAAATCCATAAAGACAAATCTCAAAAACTAACGATTCAAAATGCCACCTAGATTAATTAATTACAAATACATGTAAAAAACTACTCTATTCCTCTTTAACTTGAATTGCTTTAATAAGCAGATTTGAAAGCTAATTCTTCCCTTCAATAGAATATGAGTTTTTCTCTTATTGTTCCATATAGTGAAATGAACTTAGAAACTTTCGTGAACAAGAGCTTACAGTAACAAAATCTGCATGACCTTTACACTATTATTTGATACCAGTTTCAGTAACACAATTACCAGGTAGCAAAATTAAATTTGAAAAATAAACAAGACATATCATCGATGAAACAAAGCAATTACTGGGTAAAAAAAATGAGCAAAACCAATTTCAAAGTACATAGAAAGAAAGTTAGGAGAATAGTGGAACAAAATAGAAGCAGAATTGTTTCAAAAAAGGAAGAAGTAGAGTCACCAGTGAATCTGTCCTAATTTCGGAGACGGTTGTAACTGGTGGCGGCGTGTGCGATGGTGACCTCCTCTCCCTATTCGGCTCCTCCCAGCGGTAGCTCTATCAATGGCAGCAGCAGCAAACCCTAATGGCGACGGAACAGGTTGCGACGGCGACGGCCTTGACCCTAATCAACGGCAGCGGCCGCAGCAGAGCAGAACATTGCGAGAACGGACCTCCTTCTTCTCCCCTGCGTTCATCGTCTTCTGCTTCTCCTTCACTCTTCGTCGTTCTTCTCCTTCGTGAGCGCGCGCATTCCCTCTCTTCGCGAACTCTCTCTCTCTCTCTTCGGCTTCAGTGGCAACGACGGCAAGTTTAGTGGTGGCGGCGGCGGTGGCAAGACGTGATGGTGAAGAGTGAAGACCCGCGATGAGGACGACGACGGCGCTGGCTTCGCGGTGAGCTGATGCGATCTCCCTCTCTCTTCGCGATTCTTTCTCTTGTGGTTCTGGCTTTTCGACAGCGGCGGTGGCGTACGCACACATGGCTGTGTGGTTCTTGTGCGTATGCACAGTGGGTTGTGCGCACGCACACTCCTATGTGTGCTTCTCCTTTGTTTTCTTCATGCTTTCTCCCAATTCCATGCTTTTCTTCCACTCTTATCAAGCCATTCCAACCTATTACACCTGAAATCACTCATCAAAATCATCAAGATATCGAATGGGATAAAAGTGATTAAAATAAGCACAAAATAGCATGTTTTCACAATTAGGCTCAATTTAGGGAAAGAACACAAAAGCATGCTATTTGGATGAATAAATGTGAGTTTATGTGATGAAATCCACTCAAATCAAACCAAAATATATCGTCAAATATGGATTCATCAGTATTTTAATAAGTTTGAAGTCCGTTATACGTATTCAAAGCATATTATTTACTAAGGTCTCACCAGTTGAAGAAGATTGAATTGACCTTACATGAAAAAGTTTAAGGTATAGTTTTTGGTTTTTGTGTGTAGTTTGTATTGGAGATAATACATTTTTCTATAATAACCTATAAATTCTTTATTGATTATAGGGTTATTTGGGAGCATTAGATAGAATTTACATAGAAGTGACTATCCTCGAGTGTGATAAGTCAAGATATAGAACAAGAAAATGTAAGATTTGTACCAACATTCTAAGAGTGTGTAACCCAGACATGAACTTTGTTTATGTGCTTAGTGATTAGGAATATCGGCCTCTGATTCAAGAGTATTGCGAGATATAATCACGTGTCACAATAGTCTAAAAATACATGGTAAAGTTATCTTATAATGAGCATTATCTAGTTTTCATGAATTGAGTTCATGGTTGTCATTTTTCACGAGATTTGTGTTTTGTGTTTATAGGTAATTACTATTTAGTTGACGCTGGTTCTACAAATGGTCTTGGATTCTTAGCACCGTATAGAGGTACTCATTATCATGTAAGAGAGTGGGTGCAAGGAACACGTGCATCTCGCAACTATCAAGAATATTTTAATAAGAACACTCTTCTGCTAAGAATGTAATTCAGCAATGCCTTAGACTACTTAAGAAGAGATGGTCAATTCTGAGAAGTTCTTGCTTTTATCTCATTAAAAGTCAAAGTTAGATAATGATTGTTTGTTATAAAATTATATTCGATTGAACATGGATGCGGACCCTAAAGGGCAATATGACCTCTTAGATAATTATCTGCCTATTGGAGATGATGACCCAGAAGAGGTTATTAATGTAGTGGAGAATACCAATGAGTGGACACAATGATATAAAACATGGCAATCAAGATGTATGAAAAGTAGCGAGCTAATCATGTTAAATAAGTGTTGAATTATTGGTTAGGATTAATGTGTAAGATCATCTTGAATGTTATGCAATAAAGCTTGTAATAGGATTTGTACTTTATTAAATGTTTATTATGATTTATTCGTGTAATTGGATGTCATTATAAGACTTTTTTTTTATTTTATGTGATTATAACTTTGATTTTTTTTATATTAATGCCAATCTCTATTTTAATGTTTTTTAAAGGTATGTTTCATGTCAAATTATGTTATATTGCTCTAATAATTTTACCTAACCCTTATTAATAGGTGAGCATGGATAAGTGCATGTGGAGTGATAAGGAAACTAAAGATTTTGTAAGTTTCATGGAGGAGTTTGTTGTCGATAGCATGAAAGCTGACTGTGGACAATTTCAGCCAGAGACTTTTGAAAAACTTGCTTTGAAAATGATTTGCATTGCCTACTTGGACCGTAACTGCTAACTAGTGTAAAAATAAACATAAGCGACTAAAAGAGAAGTATCAATACGCATCTGATATGCTAGCTTGTAGTGGATTTGGGTGGAATAGTGAGAAATAGTAGTGCATTGAAGTTGATAGCAAGGATGTTCTCGATGCGTGGATGACGTTGGGATTTTTGCCAGTAAAGAATTTCATAAAAACAGTCGCGTTGTAGATATAGTCTCTAAACCGACAGAAATCCCTTCGTACAAACGTTTTGGGTGTCACAAGTAACAAACTCCTTTAAAAATTGTTAACCGAGTATTCAAACCTCGGGTCGTCTTCTCAAGGAACTGCAAGGAAGTATGTTCTTATTATTGGCTATAAAGGTTGTAATCGGGGTTTAGAAGGTGAGAAGCAAGTGATTTAAATGACAAGTAAAGTAGATGGCAATTAAAATAAATAAATACTGTAAAGCAAACTTCTGGCAAGGTAAGAGAAATTGGAAGTCCAACTTAATTATCTCTCTCAACAATAATGAAAGTTGAATCTAAATTCCACTTAGTTAACCTTTACTAAAGCAAAGGAAAGTCAAGGGACTAATTAGTTTGACCTTCGAATCCTATTTATTTCCTAAGAAAAAGTTGGGATAATTGAAGTTCAGTTCAATTAGCAAGATAGTGATTATCAGTTATGTTGAGTTTGATAATGTTGAGTCACTGATTTCTTAACCAATACCAAAAGGGAAAAAGTAAAATTGTTGGAATAAAAATGTCCTTAGATAGAAAGCAATGGTAACATAAATTAAGGAGAAAGAAATCAATAACTGAAATACCTCAAATAATCATTAATTCAAATCATAACATGGGAAGGATTCATAAGTCAAGTTGGCAACATTTATAAGTACGCATAAAAGCATTAAAGTAAATATTAAATCTGGATCGAGAGTCACTCTTACAAACTAAGAGAAGTCCTAAATCCTAATCCTAATCCTAAGAGAGAGAGGAGAGAACCTCTCTCAAACTAAATCTAAATCATGGAAAGTGAAAATTTGTGAGCTCCCTTGAATGGATGCGTTCCCCCACTTCATAACCTCTGGTCTATACCTTCTGGACTTGGATTTGGGACAAAAAGGGCTTCAGAACTCGCTATGAGCGTTTTCTGCAATTTCTGGTGCGTGGCCTCTGTCACGCGTCCGCGTGGGTCACACGGTCGCGTCAGTCATGTGACCGCGTCATGTGCGTTCTGCTTAAGGCGCACGGTCGCATCAGTCATGCGGCCGCGTCGCTGCTGATTCGCGCTTGGCACGCGATCGCTTCGTCCATGCGATCGCGTGGATGCCAGTTTCTTCAGAAGCTCCGTTTTGTGCTTTCCTTCCATTTTTTGTATGTTTCCTTTTCCATCCCTTAAGTCATTCTGCCTTAGAAAATCTGAAACTACTCAACACACTAATCACGGCATCGAATGGAAATAAAGGTAATTAAAATAATTAATTTTAAAGCTTAGGAAACATGTTTTTCACATACATCACATAATAAGTCATACTGGATTTTGTGTTTACCCTCTAGTCACTCAGTGTTTATTGGGTTTATTCACTCTATTTTTCTTTTTATTCTTACTTTCTATAACTTTGTTCTTCATCTAACCAATCAACAATTATAGAGTACAGTCATACCAAAAGTCATGAGGTCTTTAATTAAGGTTGTAATGGGGCCAAGGTAAAGGTAAGGATATATGTATAAGGCTAAGTGAGCTAATAAGTGAATCCTTAATTAGACTAAGATCTCACCTAACATACATATTTAGTAGAATAAGCTTCTTTACCAATTTTCCCATATTATCCTACTTGTTGTCACATGCTCATGTTTCAATTTTTGTTTTTATCCCATGTGCATTGCTTTTATTTTGCATTGGGGAATTCTTTTGTATTCCCTTTTATTAAATGCTGAAAAATAACTTCTCTCTCTTTTTTTTAAGGCACATGGTAATTGAATCACTTTGATTTCTCATGAGCATGCTTCCCAAATTTTTATTTTATTTCTTTTAACTTTTCTACCTTTTGTTTCTATCATCCATGTTCCCAATAGGTTTCCCACATTTTAATCTATTTATAATTTTCTATCTTAAGCTAACCAAGGATTCAATTTGGGATTTTGTTTTGTTTTTCTGCTTAAGGCTAGTAGTGTGGCTAAATAGAATAAAAGGAATTTTAAAGGCTCAAGGGGGCTAACAAGGGTGATGTGAAAGGTAGGTTATTTTGGGATAAGTGAGCTAAAATCAAATGATGGCCTCAATCATTCTTTTGGCATGTATCTATATTCTATAATTGGACATATAGATTAAAGCAAAGTAAAGAACATCAGAATAAAAAGAAATGAAACACACAGGAATGAAATTATGGTTTGAATGCAACCATACAATTAAGCTCAATACTCATAGACTGTGTGTTCTCTAGCTCAAGCATCATATATCATTCATACATGTTATGCAGGTTTAGTTAAAAATTCCCATTATTCTCATAAAAAAATTATTTAGGGTAGCCTTTAAAGTTTTAATGTTCCTCCTTGATGAAATGTTGTCAACTTAACTATATGATATAATGCTATATATACAAGGTTTATGGATTTAAATCTGTTATGTTCAATTTCCTAGCTTACTTCCTTTTTATATTTTTCAATTTAACTATGCTATCTTATGCTAAAAAGGGTAAACTATACTAATTAATCCACTAATAAGTCAGAATTGCAAACTAAACTAAATAACTAAAAATATGAACTAAAAATGCAAAATGCAAAAATAGAGTAAAAATACATAAAAGCAGCAATGTATAAGTACTCAGAAAAAAAGAAAAAAAATACAGAAAAATATCCAAAATAAAAGGAAAAGAGATGTAGTGGTTCACCAAAATAAAACGCCAGAGATGGCGACCTCCCCACACTTAAAATGAAGCATCGTCCCTGATGCTCAGTCATGCCGGGTGTGAAGGGGTGTCATCACTGGTAGGGATGGTAGCTGGAGGCTCTGTGGTGGTGGTGGGCTGAGGGTCTGGCTGCTGTAGAGGCGGTGCTGACTGGATCGGGATCTCCGGATTTGCAGCCTCTATCTGATGCGTAACCTCCTGATGTGGGGCAGCCTGCTCTGTGTCTGCCTGCTAATGGGTCTCCTCCTGGAAGTGAGTCTCCTCCTCGTGCTCATGCTCCTCCTCCTCTGATGGCTCTGATGGTGTGTCGGGCTCGAAGGGGATGTCACCACCCTGTCGGATCATCAGCTTCAGATGCGAATAGCGTCGCTGGCTGCGACGCTCCAATCTCTTATACCGGCGCCGATTACGGTGCTCCATCTGATCAAGCTGTCAGAATAGGTGGTGCACGAGGCGGTATACGGGCTCAGAGGCAGGTGGAGGTGCAGTGGTAGCAGCAGGGGCAGCAGTGGCAGCTGTGGATGAAGAGGGTCCAGCAGACGGTGGGGCTGTCTCATCAGTAGCAATGAAGGGTGGTGGTCTGTAGCCCAAGGCTAGGAAGTTCCGGCTATGAGGAATGATGTTCCTACAGTCCGCCGCTGGTGGTCTCTCATCGGCATCCTCCCATGGCACGTCAGCTCGACGGCCTAGCTGTGTAACCAGGTACGGAAAAGGGAGGGTGCCTCGGATGTGGACCCTGGCCATAAAATGCCGGATAAAGCGTGGTAGATAAAGGTCCTTACCCTCCAGTACACACCATAGGAGGGTGATCATAGCAGCTGGGATCTCCGTCTCGTGAGTACTCGGCATCACATAATTACTCAAGATCTGGTGCCATAACCGAGCCTCATCATTTAAGTATGCCCTCTTGATCCCTCTAGGTATGGTGGTGTCCTGACCCATCTCCCAAGGAACAGTCGGGTCGAGAGCTATCCGTGCCTTTACAGTATCCCAATCAAACTGCATCAGGCACATGTCCTCCTCAGCCTTTGAATAACCATCAGGCTGATCGGACTTGGCTGAGAGCTGGAGAATGTCCTCTAAAGCCTCCTCAGTGACTAGAATTTGTTTTCCTCTCAGGTTCACTGCATCTAGGGTGGTGATGTAGTAGTTGCAGTAGAATTTACGGACCCAAGATGCATTGACCTCTGTCAATGTTCTCTCCAGAAAGAACCAGCCTCTTTGCTTGATTTGCTCAGTGGTGTACTGCTGGAGTGCTTCTGGAATCTTCAGAGTTCTCTCCAGGTATAGATTTCTGGAGTTTGCAAAAGCCGGGTACTTCAGCTCACAGTACCGGTTTGTAAATTTTATTGGATCATTTGCAGGGAGCAGCTGGTCAGCTTTTTCCTGCTGTGTAAAGTTCTTCTCCCGCCATGAGGAATCATGCATGAGGGCAATGATGGACTGGGAGGAATCTCTTCTCTTGCGCTTGCCAGTAGCCTTGCCTTTTCCTTTCCTCTGTGAGGCAGACATCCTAAAAAATGAAAAACCAGGATATGGATAAAAATAGGGAAGCAAATAGGCAATTTAAACAAAGAAAACTCAAAGCGGCAAAGGAGAATTAGAATGAGGTAAATGAGTCAAGTAAATGTGCATTAAGGATTGTGTAGTAGTTTAAAATTTGGAAAAGAAGAAATTACAATCCAAAATGTATCAGAATTCAAGTTAAATAGAAAAATTGTCATTATGCCATGGTTAGAAAGTTAGAGGGAAGTGAAAAAAAATCAGAAAAGAGATTTTGAAAAGGTTAGTAATGTTAGAATTTGAAAAAGAAGTTATTAAATTAAAATTAGTGAGTCAGTAAAATGTGGGTTAAGGTAAGTGGCATAAAGAAAATATTCCATATAACAAGGATTCACAATTAGGAATTATAGTGACTCATAACCAAACAAGGAAAACAGGGTGATGTTGATTCAAACAGATAAAAAGAAAGCAAGAATTGGAATCAGTATATCACAGAAGCAGTTTATAAACCAGGAAATCAAAGAGGATAAGAAAGTCTGCTGTAGCATGCATGAAATGGTTTGGTTAAAGCAGAGGACAACATATTTCAGATTGCCAAACCAAAACATGAATGAAAACAATTTACAAAAAATTTGGGCAGCATTCCGGCTAAAATTGGATTGTCCCGGAAAATAAACAGCAAACAAGGCAGTTCATATGAATTAAAAACATGTTGTAGTTATCGATAATTAATAGAAACATGAAAATTCAGAGTAACAAGCAGCAAATGAAGGGAATCACAGCATATGAACAAGGTCACAGGAACAGCAGAATTGCAGTTATGATAAAACAGAAGCATGAACAGTGCAAGTAAACAGACCTAGATCCACTAACCACAGCCTAAGCTGCCTAACAACCTAAAAATCCACTACAGCATGCATATCTATCTATCCTAATTAAGAACAAAAACAGAAAAAAATGTAAAATAACTGCGAAGGACGGGAAGGCGGCGTTCATCGGAACCCGGTAGGCGTGAGGAGTAGAAGGGTGTAAGAAAGCGGCTGGGTGGTGGCTGCGGCGGCGTCCGGCGCGGTGGAGGGGTACGCCGGCGCGGTGGCGGCTGAGGGGGCAGTGGCGAAGGGGGTAATGGGGATAGGGTTTAGGGGAATTGATAGAGGAAGGAAGGGGGGTTGCTTGTGGGTGGTGGAGGGGCGCGGCTGGATGGCCGGCGGTGGTGGGTGGTGGCGGAGGGCAGTGGCGGATGGAAGAGAGGAAGAAAGAAGAAGAAAGAAGGGGAGGGAGGAAGGGGGTCGGTGGCGGTGGTGTTTGGACGGCGGCGGCGTCTGGGTGGTGGTCGGGGCGGCGGCAATGGTGGCTGGGTGGTGGTTGAGAAAAGAGGGGCAGAGAGGGAGAAGAGGGTTGGGGGGAGGGCTGCACGACTGATAGGGTTCGCGTGGCTGGGGGGGGTTATATTTTCGAATCCACGCGGTCGCGTGGGGCACGCGGTCGCGTGGTTGGGGTGAAAATGGGAGTGACGCGATCGCGTGGGGCGCGTGATCGCATGAAAGGGGTGGAAGAGGAGATGACGCGATCGCGTGGGTCACGCGATCGCGTTGCTAGAAATTGTGCTAAACGCATGACTCCAGCACCATTTCAGCACAACTCTCTGTCTCCTTCTAGGGTGATGTGCAATCCATGCGACGCGATCGCGTCGCTCACGCGGTCGCATGGGATTGGTATTGTGCAAGTGACGCGATCGCATGGGGCATGCGATCGCATGGGCCAAATTGTGCAAAACGCACAAGGGCCGCATGATTCCAGCCTAACTCTCTGGACGTTGGATAATTACGCCGATCTCTACGGCACGCGGCCACGTGGATGACGCGGTCGCGTGGATAGTGTATTCGCAGTATGACGCGATCGCATGGGGCATGCGGTCGCGTCGTGCATCCTTTTTTTTAACTGAATGCAGGATGCAATGCTTAATGTGAATGCTATGCATGATTCCAGGTTTAATAAAATAAAAATAAAATTCAAAAAACAAACAAAACGAGATAAAATTAAAATTGCAAAAGGAACGACCATACCATGGTGGGTTGTCTCCCACCTAGCACTTTTGGTTAAAGTCCTTAAGTTGGACATTGGAAGGGTTTCCTGTTATGGTGGCTTGTGTTTAAATTCATCCAGAAATCTCCACCAGTGCTTGGAATGCCAATAGCCTCCGGGGTCCCAAACTAGGCATGTAAAGCTTCTGAGCAGCTTCAAACAGATTTTTAGGCTCCCGGGGTGACGAATGTCAGAATAGATTCCAGGATCCTAAGCCTTGTTTTTAAATCCGCCTCCGTCTTGATCTATATATTTCCATCCGGGCGGTTTAAAAAGTAGAATCTCACCATGGTGACCAAACGTTCTCTGTGATCCATGCAATGAAGCGTGATACCAATCCGTGTACTTCGAGGTGAAGCGTGGAACCTTATTGAACCTTGTGCACCAACTCTGAGTACGAGCCATTTCCCTCTTACTCTTAAAGCCGCAAAGAGCTCTAAGCTGGCCATCTATTTCAAGTAAACCATATTCAAGTGAATAAGCAAAGTTAAAGGTTAAGGATTGTACCCACTTGAAGCTTGTATTAGGTGGTAATGGCCTTGGGATAGGTGTTTCTGGTGGTTCTGTAAGTTCTACTCCCTTGTGCTCTTATGTGAATTCCTCCACTTCCTTGTAAGAGTCTTCAAATGTAGTATCACCCTGGTCAAAATCTTCTATGTCTTCCTCATCACTTGAGTCATAGATTGGAGGTTGAGAAAAATCTACCTCCGCATCATCTTCATATTCACTTGGGGAAGATTCTTCGATCTCAGAGAATTCACTTGCGGATGCAAGTTCATTACTAAGAGAATTTGACTTGTGACTATCATCATCAAGGGAATTTGTGTCCTGAGTTATTCCGTCTGATTCTTCATAAACAACTTGCCTTGGAGATTGTACAATATCCTCCTTAGCATCAACTGTAGCGTCCTTGACGGAGTTCTCCTCAGTTCTGGATTCCCATGGAGGTTCAGCATCTCCTAGATCTTCAACCAACTCTTCTTCTTGAACAATGACAGCGTCTTCTACTTGTTCTAGTACGAATTCATTCTCTGTCTTGTCCACTGGAGTTTCTGGTATTTCCTTCATGCTACGCTCTTCATTAGACTGTTCACATGGGGCTGTTGCTGATCCTTGTGTATTTAAGCGTCTAGAAACCCATTGAATTACTACTTGCTCCAGTTGTCGAATGGTTGTTTGAAATTTATTTACTGTTTCCGTTAGGCGAACCTCTGCTTCTCGGGTTGCCGGTCTTGGGCATGATACATAGGAAAGTGGTGGTGATTGGGAGTGATTGGATTGGTATTGGGGTAAGGAAGGATCATATGGTGGCGAATAGTGAAGAGAAGCTTTTGAGTGTGGTGGTTCGAGGTTATATTGAAAGGATGGTTTATATGCACGGGGTGGGGCTTGTTGGTAGTTACAAGGTTGTCCACCATATCTTTCAGCTGGGTATGCACGGTAGAATGGTCTTTGTCCAGGATATCTCGTAGGGTGTTGCTGCCTAAAGGGTTGATTAGATCCTCTTAGCTCCATCCATCCTTGATTGGTCTGACCTTGATGCATATTCCTACTGTAACTTCTATTTCCTTCAACAAAGTTAGAACCAAACTCAAAGCGAGAGGGGTGAGAGTTCATGGTAGCAAATAAAGATGAAAAGGGAGAACAAAAATAGAGAAACAAGCAAAAGAAAAATATTTACAATAACCAATAATAAGGCACACGTTAGCAACTCCCCGGCAACGGTGCCATTTTGACGTTGGGATTTTTGCCAGTAAAGAATTTCATAAAAACAGTCGCGTTGTAGATATAGTCTCTAAACCGACAGAAATCCCTTCGTACAAACGTTTTGGGTGTCACAAGTAACAAACCCCTTTAAAAATTGTTAACCGAGTATTCAAACCTCGGGTCGTCTTCTCAAGGAACTGCAAGGAAGTATGTTCTTATTATTGGCTATAAAGGTTGTAATCGGGGTTTAGAAGGTGAGAAGCAAGTGATTTAAATGACAAGTAAAGTAGATGGCAATTAAAATAAATAAATACTGTAAAGCAAACTTCTGGCAAGGTAAGAGAAATTGGAAGTCCAACTTAATTATCTCTCTCAACAATAATGAAAGTTGAATCTAAATTCCACTTAGTTAACCTTTACTAAAGCAAAGGAAAGTCAAGGGACTAATTAGTTTGACCTTCGAATCCTATTTATTTCCTAAGAAAAAGTTGGGATAATTGAAGTTCAGTTCAATTAGCAAGATAGTGATTATCAGTTATGTTGAGTTTGATAATGTTGAGTCACTGATTTCTTAACCAATACCAAAAGGGAAAAAGTAAAATTGTTGGAATAAAAATGTCCTTAGATAGAAAGCAATGGTAACACAAATTAAGGAGAAAGAAATCAATAACTGAAATACCTCAAATAATCATTAATTCAAATCATAACATGGGAAGGATTCATAAGTCAAGTTGGCAACATTTATAAGTACGCATAAAAGCATTAAAGTAAATATTAAACCTGGATCGAGAGTCACTCTTACAAACTAAGAGAAGTCCTAAATCCTAATCCTAATCCTAAGAGAGAGAGGAGAGAACCTCTCTCAAACTAAATCTAAATCATGGAAAGTGAAAATTTGCGAGCTCCCTTGAATGGATGCGTTCCCCCACTTCATAACCTCTGGTCTATACCTTCTGGACTTGGATTTGGGCCAAAAAGGGGCTTCAGAACTCGCTATGAGCGTTTTCTGCAATTTCTGGTGCGTGGCCTCTGTCACGCGTCCGCGTGGGTCACGCGGTCGCGTCATTCGGAGCATTTCCTTGTCACGCGGTCGCGTCAGTCATGCGACCGCGTCATGTGCGTTCTGCTTAAGGCGCGCAGTCGCGTCAGTCATGCGGCCGCGTCGCTGCTGATTCGCGCTTGGCACGCGATCGCTTCGTCCATGCGATCACGTGGATGCCAGTTTCTTCAGAAGCTCCGTTTTGTGCTTTCCTTCCATTTTTGTATGTTTCCTTTTCCATCCCTTAAGTCATTCTGCCTTAGAAAATCTGAAACTACTCAACACACTAATCACGGCATCGAATGGAAATAAAGGTAATTAAAATAATTAATTTTAAAGCTTAGGAAACATGTTTTTCACATACATCACATAATAAGGAAGGGAAAGTAAAACCATGCAATTAATATGAATAAGTGGGTGAAGGATTGAATAAATCACTCAAACTAAGCACAAAATATATCATAAAATATGGGTTTATCAGTGGATGAAGGTAAAGTGTAGCTACACATCCATAGAATGATGTTTTATTCGAATAAAGTTACATTTACTTCATAATGTTGTACTTCAGGCACATCCAACCAAATTCTATACTCCGTGGAAGCCTTTTCCTTTGTTTCATGGATTGGAGGGTATTTTTGGAAGGGACAGGAATACTGGGGCTGCTGTAGTAAGTGGATTTGATGCCTAGGAACAAGTAAATAGAGAACAGGAAGATCAAAGTCTAGAAATAGACGAATTTGATTTGAAACAAATAACGGGACATCTCAAACACAAAGGACAACATCATCTTCTGAAGTTGCTGCAGCGAGCAAAAGGCTATCGGGTAAGAAAAGGAAGCAAATGGACATGTTAGAAAGGATGGCTAAACATGTGCAGTATTCAACTAATGCCCGAAGAAAACTTGACCAAATACTAGCTGATGCTATTTCAGGTGTCAACGATAAGTTCAAGATTGGTGAGAAATTTGAGCAGCTTAGTTTGGTAATTTGGAAGTTGTTCAAGTTGTCATGAAGTTTTCTGATAATCCTCATTTGGATAAGAATTTCTGGGGTTTGACAAATTCTCAGAAGAGTGGATTAGTACAATCCATTCTTGGATCAAACTAGATTTGGATGAGTTAGTTATGATATGTTGTAAAACTTAGCATAGTTTGTTATATTTTGCTGTTTACATGCTTACATTATTTTGGAAAACTTTTTGCATTCGAGAAGATATTATGTTTGTGATGTAGGAATTGAGATGAAAAAACTTGTCAAGCTTGCTAGCTTTAGATCCTTGAAGCTTCTGTTGTCGATATATTTTTTATATAAACTCATTTTGAAATGCACTACCATGATAGAGTTAATTCTGATGTAGGAGTTTTCTTTTCCCATTTCAATACATGTACAATTTTATCCTTGTTAATGACTCAGGAAGGAATATTGATAATATAAACTACTCAAAATTTTGGCTACATCATTACAATCTAAAATTAGATGGAATCAACTAGCTTGTAACATGTAACAAGTATCAACTACCCTAAAGCAACTACTTATGTTGATTACAATGCATGTCTCACATTAGTCTTTGAAAAACAACACTAAAATAAGAATTATACATAATACAAAGGCTATGATATGAAAATATGATAATAATCTCAGCAACATAATTCCTCTCTCCACTTTTTCAACTCTTTGGTTCAAGTTGAAGTTGAATCTGTTATCCGTTGTAATTATTTTCGAAGTTCTTTCATAATGTTGGGAACCTTGTTTCGCTTGCCTTTTATTAAAAGGGCCTACCCACCTAAACCATCCGTATCTCCTAGCAGAACATGGATAGTACTCTCAATCTGAATTTGCAACACTATGTGAAACTTGTAATGGAGCTCTCAATCCACAATTGTAAAATCTTTCACCCGTTTGGAAAGAGTTGCCATTGTTATACAAGTCATTGGAAGACCTTCTACTTCTAGATGCCATTAATGTTTTACTAGAAATTAAAATAAAGATTAACCGCAACACTTTAATTATAATCACCAACAAAGATTGTTCAACTAGGAAGGATTACAACTTTAGACAACTCAAAAATAATTTAAAACTATTCACACATTCTAAATATGAGAAACATAACATACAAATAAAATTAAATCTCAATAATGCCATAAGTTAGATGAATTCCAGCAGTTAATGGAAGCACTCAACATACAAGTCATGACACCAAATTCAGTGATCCAAAATGAATAAATTAAATTGTCTCAATGAAATAAAGAAAATCCTAATGCCGTAAAACATGTTATCTACTTCGAAACAAAATTTCTACCTAAATTACTTCTCTGTAACCAATTTTTTTTTTAAATTCATATGCTAGAATGTTGTGTAAAAACAACGACAGAGAATATTTAAGGCATATTTTATTCCCGGCTACTAATTTATCTACCACAAATTCTAACCGATTTTCCCTCTCTATTACCAATTTATCAACCCCAAATTCTAACCCATCTTTTCATCCATATTATCTATATAGATTGTGCATCTACTTCATTCAAATCATGAATCAAAATTGGGATAACCATATTTGACAACATATAAAACAGAAGTTTTTCGATTCTTCATAAACAACAAAGCACATAACACAGACCAATTTATTTTTCATTAACACTATCATAAAAAAAAGAGATACAACATTCATTCAACATAGACATCCTCTGCATATATGTATCTGAGTGTTTGACAGAGTAAGCCATAGAAAGACACACAACGAAATAACCGTTAGCCAATGTCCACTAACTACACGGTGACAACCTCCAACATGGTGGAAAGAATCGTTGGAGACACTATGGCATGATTTGGTCTAGGGGATTGTCTTTTACGCCGACCTTGGTGGTGCTGCCAGTGGCGGGATTGAAGAGCGGTTGGCTTCACTGCTCAGGCGCAGTTTGAGCACAGGGTGAAGGAGAAAGGGGGTGGAAGAAAATTGAAATACATATTGGGAGGGGTTTAGGGTTTTATTTTAATGTTGAATTATACTTAGTGGTATTTTAGTAACTTCAAATATTCCTGTCTCTATTTTTATCTTAAACCAAACAAGATGCTGAGACATAACTCAGTCTTGTACACTTTACACCAAATACAATATAGGAACTTAATTCAATCTCTATCTCTCAGTCTCAGTCTCTGTTCCAAATGTAGCCTAAGAAAATTTGATGAGACATATGGTATCTAAAATTAGAATGAAGATATGATTGACTTGGATGACGTTATAGTAATTACGAGTTTTGGATGATGATTTTTTTTTCTTACATGCATTTAAAATTTTCACCCTTAAGTAGTTACACTAAATGTTTTGGTTCAGTTATTATTGTCTATTGTGAAAGGATTTTGAGTGACAAGATCTTGTATATTATTGATAATAAGCTTCCCTTTCATCCATAATACATTGTTCCATGACTTCCTTTCTTTTGGACTCTGATTTCTCCAATTCAAATCAACTTGCACTTTTTCAAACTTAAGTAATTAAAATCCTTTGTAGATAGAGAGCTATGTCAATATTGGAAAATAGATTTTTTACGTATAAATAGATTTTAATGTGATATTTTATTTATAAAATATCATTTAAGAAGAATTACAAAAGGATATTGGTGAGGATGCTTCTGAAATAGAGCATATGTTAAAGTAGTTTGCAAGGAGCATTCAAGCTATGTTAGAGGTATAAGATTTGATATTCATCCATCTCAAGTGATTAGATCTTCGTCTCGTTCAATAGTGTCTATGCAATCTACTACTACTAGTAGACTATCAAGAATTGAATACAAAACTTGTAACAAGTACAATTACTACAGGAGCAAGTAAATTTTTCTCTGAATCGTCAAGGAGTCAATTACCACCCGATTTTTCTACTAAGATAAGATAAGGATATATGTTATACTTAATTTTATGGACTTACATGCTAAATGTATGGACCAATTTTGGTGTTACTATTGCTGAAATTTTTTATTATTGATAGAGAATGAATTTGTATAATTGTGTTTTTTAGCAGAAAATTAGAAAGTCTTGTTCTCATTCTATAGACTTTATTTTTGGTTAGGACCAATTCTGTATTGAAGTTAGAGATGTCTATTAGGACTCCACTAAATTTGATATGACTATAATGAAAGTAGAATTATTATACATGATTGAAACTTGATTGCCAAATTGATTTTTAAAACTGATTTTTCTAAAATAAATTTATCAAAGTCATGTTGGCTAGGATTTTAATTTGGGTGAATGATATCCTAATAAAAAATTAATAAAAAAATCTAATGCTAAAAGGGAAATATTTTTTGTAAAAATTAATTAAAAAAACTTAATGCTGAAAAGATTGTGACAATTTTGACCTACCACAAGCATTTAAAACGATAAACTTGATGCTAAAGAGATTGTGACGGTTTAAAAGAGTCACTGAAATTAGTAACTTAGTTACGATTTTAAACCGTCGCTAAATATATTGTGACAGTTTAAAACAGTCACAAAATATAATAAAACACTATCGCAAAATTTACTAATTTAGTGAAACTGTATAACATAAAAAAAACACACTAGCAAGTGTTACAAATTAGTGACGCTCTTATCAACGGTGGTCTAAAACAGTCGTTATATCACTTAGCAATGTCTGAATCAGTGATGCTTTTTTAACCGTCATGAAAAGATTTAGTGATTATTTAAACCCTTACTAAGCAGTTAAAAAAATGTTGCGAAATACTGTTTTGATGTAGTGGAAAAAGAACACAGACCAAAAAGAATAACAAATACCATACTATGATTGATTTCTTTTTACTATAACAAAATATGGGATTTTTAGGCAAATAATATAAGAAAATTTGTTCAACATAATTATAATAAAATCATGGAATATCATTTTTTTTTTTACTTGAGTAAACAATTTGCAATTTACTGATGTGGATGAAAAATCAATCAAAAGAAATGAGATCGAAAGAAATTAAAAAAAAATAACAAATTATATACGTTTGGCTTTTGGCTTTTGACTTTAGACTAATGATCTTTCTATTAATTTTATAAGAATTGTAACATTTACTGTCATATTTTTTTTTGAAATTTTATTCCTGTCAAAAAGTCCAAAAAAAAGAGATCAACGAAGAGTGAATTCAGTTAAAATAAAATGACTGAGGAGAGAGGAATCAATAACGAGACTACGAAAGATTCCTGTCAAAAAAGTAGTTAATGAAAATAGCTTATAGGTTGAATGATATGCTCCAAATCCCCCACGCACCCTTTTTAATATCTTCTAATCTCTTATTTTTTCTAATTGATTTCTTTTTGGTTATATTTTAATTCGATTTTTTTACACAAATAAAATAAAAAGGATAAATGACATATATAAGCCAATGAGAAACAAAAAATTCACCAATAAGCCAAAACGAAAAATGGTTCATGAATCAACCAGAGACACTTTTCTATGTAGTTCGAATTAGATCAATTCGAATTAGAAAATCAATGTAATTCGAATCAATGTAATTTGAATTACTAACACACGCACACAAGCACTAATTCGAATCAGAATCAAATTGATTCGAATTACACACACACTAATTCGAATCAGGCTAATTCGAATTACACACACACACACGCTCTCCATAGTAATTTGAATTGGCCAGCTTCGAATTACTCAGTTTTCGTTCTCATAGTGATTCGAATTGGGGTGTTTCGATTTACTCATGGTTTGGCTATAAAAGGAGTTCGAACCAACCTCATTCGAACTAGTATTCCAAAAGCACACCCTACCAAATCCTAGAGAAAACGACCTAAAAATGACTCCAAGAAAGGGCTGAGCAGAGTATTTAACCGATGGGGGATAATCCGGACAGACTTTATCGGTTGGATGGAGTAGCCCATATAGCTGGTGTCATCAACGAAGAGGTAAGTATGGACTCCTTTTTTTAAAAGTAGGATTCGGTAACTTATTTGTTTGTTTTTTTATGTTATTTTAGTGGTTTTGATAGTGAATGATGTTGGTAACATTTCTTCAGAATGAGTTTATAGTTTTTGTTAGTGATTTTGTATGTGGTTTGGTAAGCGGTTTTGCTAGCAGTTTTGTAATCGGTTTTGGTAGTGGTTATGTTAGTCATTTTGCACTTGTGGTTTTATTAGTGGTTTAGTTAGTGGTTGTGGTAGTGGCTTTTTTAGTGGTTTGTCTAGTGACTTTCTTAGTGGTTTCGTTGGCAGTTTTTTTATTAGTGGTTTTGTTACTAGTTTTGGTGGTGGTATTGTTAGTGGTTTGTTGCTGGTTTTGTTGCTGGTTTTGTTGGTGGTTTTGTTGGTGGTTTTGTTAGTGGTTTTGTTGGTTGTTTTGGTGGTGGTTTTGTTGGTGATTTTATTAGTGGTTTTCATGGTAGTTTTGTTGGTGGCTTTGTTAGTGGTTTTGTTGGTGGTTTTGGTGGTGATTTTATTAGTGGTCTTCTTATTTAATCAGCATTTATAGTGAATGATTAAATTTGTTTTTAATCATTTAGTACATTATATGTACAGCCCCAACGATGCATCTCGAGCATGCGACGGCAGTAGGGCATGCGTCTGGACGAGAGGTACGTTTCGTACTTGCAGATGGCTGGCTTATAACATCTTGCGAGGATGAATGAGAGATGGTTCAGATTAGATGAGCCCCTGGTGAGTGCTTTCGTTGAGCAGTGGCGTCCGGAGATGCACACATTTCATATGTCGTTCGGTGAGTGCACTATCACACTGTATGACGTGGCGTACCAGTTAGGACTGCTAGTCGATGGACGTTATATTAGCGGTTGCCTGACAGATTTCTAGACGTACATCCAGGGTGGCCGGCCAGCTTGGGTTTGGTTCCAGGATTTGCTTGGTGTGTTACCTCCTGCGAACCAAATCCAGAAGTTTGTAGTGAACTGCAGTTGGTTCCAGGAGACCTTCAGAGAGCTCCCTGAGGATGCCGATGAGGAGACAGTCAGGAGGTATGCCCGGGCCTATATCATGATGCTGTTAGGCACCCAGTTATTTGCCGACAAGTCCGGCAACCGTATCCACAATAGGTGGCTCCCGTATGTGGCCAGACTTGAGGACATGGGTGACTACAGCTGGGGATCAGCTGCTCTCTTGTGGTTATACTGGTGCATGTGCCGAGTAGCCAACAGACATGTTGTGAAGTTAGCCGGACCATTACAGCTACTTCAGTCATGGATCTTCTGGCGCTTTCCTGGATTTAGACCGGCTGGATATGATATGTTCAGCTGGCTATTTGCCTCGAGGTACTGTTATTATTTTCTTGTTTATGTCTCCTATTAGTTTTATTCAGTCCACGCTTAGAATGTTATATTACTTTTATTCAGTCTACTATTACTATTACTGTTATTTTGATAGTGGTTATAACACGGATGTGAGTTGCAGGTGGTTAGGTCACAATCCTTCAGCGAGCGAGAAGGGACCTCGAGTGCAGTTGTGGAGGCTCAGATTAGACCTGTTACAGGCTGGGGATGTAAGTATATGAACTAGTCCTTCATATTAACTCATCTTTGATATTAGCATGTCTTGTTGGCCTAACGCTGATGCTATGTATTCGTAGTTTATTTGGATGCCGTATAGCTCTCCCGACATTCTACAGGTTGTGCATCCAGAGATATTGGAGCCTCGGCATACGGCGTTATGGCGGTCTGTGACAACACTGATATATTTCGCCATAAAAGAGTGGCACCAGGTAGATCGCATGCTACCGCAGTTTGGTGGAGTTCAGGCCCAACCCCAGCCCGCCCTTGAAATCGACTTCTTGATGTCGAACGATGGCAGAGGTGGAGATCTTTGGTTCCCCTATAGCTTGCAGTTCTGGCACCTTCATTGGGAGAACCGAGCCGACCATGTTCTCCGGTTTGATGTTGTGGCAGACCCAGGTCCGTCACATGATTTTCTTGATTGGTGGGGCCAGCATGGTAAGAGATTCCTGTCACCTGAGCTGTACCTCAGTGATCCGAGAGCCGTGCCTATTCTGGTCGAGGCGACACAGAGAGGTGCAGGACGAGTGCCTGAGATGGATCGGGTGGATGACGTTCCGGATCGGCGTTGCGTTGAGCGGAGAGCTCGTGTCGGGAACGTAGGAGCCAGCGTGAGTAGAGGTGGCTCGACCAGGCCATGGCCGAGGGGGACGCTAGGGGGGCTGGTGGAGGCAGATGAGGGGGCCGTGGTGGATGACGCAGGGTCCGTGCTGGACTAGACCACTACGGGGGCCATGACGAGGATGACGACGATGGAGATCATCATGGGGATGGTGGGTTAGGCGACGGTACCCCTCGTGGAGGAGGTCAGGGTGGAGATTGGTATGGGTCTAGTGTGGGGGACAATTTGGGTCATGGTGGAGATAGAGTTGGAGGAGGGCCGTTTGGCGATTACTTTGTTGGTGTCCCCAGCTCCGACCAGGCAGTTCATGAGAGCCAGACATGGGTTAGTCCAGGACAGCTATTTTCGGACTTGCTGACCAATGATGGTATTGATGCGGACTTTGGCGGTTCATACTTTTTGGAGGAGATCAGTGCCATCATGCAGGAGGATGATGCGGCACGTCGGAGGACACAGACCACGGGCATGCAGGCACACTTAGACGTAGACCTGAACGAGCCTCCTTCAGGGCCGACGCATGAGCATTTTGCCTTGGGTGGTACTTCTCCGTCCGCCTATGCTACTGGCGGATAGTCAGTCGTTGGTTCTTCTAGGGCCCCTCCCCCCCCCCCATGCAGATGCAGGGCCGTCTGGGGCCTCCCCACATCGTGTGCCATGACAGCCTATGCCGCCTCCACAGGCCGCCCCTAATGATGATTTGGATGGAGATGATGATCAGGAGCCGCTCGCCCGGAGAGGCCAGAGGGTTCGACGTCCCCGTCGTTGCTTCACGGGGTCCCATTTATTCAGATGACCTGCCTGTTAATAGGGTTCGCATTTAACTTAGGTGTTGTATTTATCATGCTTGTATGGTTGATGTTATGTATGTTTAGGACCTTTTGTTCTTTGTGTTACTTTGATTATGTAACATATGACTCTAGTTTATATCACTTATGTGGAAACTCTGTGAGTGTTATCTGTTCGACGTATGTGTTTTAGTTTTTTCAGTATAAGTTTCTCTACGCTTATACGTGGCGGAAGTAATCTACATCAACATACGGTTCAACATAACATAAGATGATACTTGAAAATGGAAACACATCCAATAACATAGTACGTACGTTAACTACATCACAATGAACTAGGAAACAGTAAGTTGCAACAATAGCAAGTATGAAACTAATACTAGTAAATCTAAATACTAAAGTGCTAATAATAAGGTAATTTATCTAAACCGACATCTACGGATCGACCCCTAGTGTGCCTTGCCCCTTCACCCTGTGGACGACTCCGACGTGTGTGTCCTGGTTGCCTGCACAGACCGCATTTCTTTGGCCTGTTCGGATCAGCCTCGTCCATAGTGGTCCGAATTCTAGTATTCCTATGACGTCCCTCACTCGCACGCCTCTTGGTGGGATCCAGTATGACTGTCGGCCTATCGTACGGTGGCCAAAAACCCTCAGAAATGGGAGGTGTGAATCCCATCCGGTACACATTGAACACCGAGCTAAGATGATACACCTGGTGGATATACGTCTGCCAAGTAAACTGTGAATAGGCACAGCATGCCAAGGCGTGAGGACAAGAGTAATGAAGTGCCTGAAAATATCCGCAGACACATGTCTAAGCACCGAGTGACACTCTGTAACTACCAAGTGAGAATTACCCAGTAGGAGTGCGAGACGGTAAACTCTAAGTTATCTCTGTCGTACAAAGTCACCGTGAAGTACCCCGCCGTCTTCAGATTGGCCTCTATACGCTTCACCAGATGTTGACTGAATTGCTGTCCGGTTCTTAGTTGTGCCTCTTCCTCTCTCCCCTTGCGAACGAATAGCTCTGCCAACCTCCCATAAGTGGCCTTCACCAGCGAGCACACTGGAAGATTCCTGACCCCCTTCAAGATGGAATTAACACACTCGGAGATATTTATCGTCATGTGTCTGAATCTCCTACCCTCATCCCGATGCTGAGTCCACAACGAATACTCAATCCTATTCGCCCAGTCACACATGGCAGGGTCTTCAGACCGAAGAATATCAAACAAGTAATCAAATTCAACCTCAGTCTTGGCATAAGCTGCATTCACAAGAAGCCTCCTTACGTCCTTGCCCTTGAATGTGAGGGCAAAATTTGCTGCCACATGCCAAATACAGAATGCACAGTACACAGCAGGAGGTAGCCATCCTCCGTCGAGAGCCTCAAGTGCAGCCTTGATCCCGTTGTGCCTATCTAATATAACCAGGAGCCCCAGCTGTGGGGTCACGTGCTGCCGGAGATGGGTTAGAAAGAATACCCAGGACTCTGCATTCTCACCCTCCACGAGTGCAAATGCAACGGGCAGGATGTTGGAATTCCCGTCCTGTGCAATCGCAACGAGCAACGTACCCCCATACTTACCATACAAGTGGGTCCCGTCGATACTCACCAACGGCTTGCAATGCCGGAATGCCTCAATGCATGGTGGAAACGTCCAGAAAAGCCGGTGAAAATAGGCTTGCAAGCCGTCGACCTGCCCCCCCCCCCACTCGAACAGGACTCGTCCTCAGCACTGCAACACTACCAGGCATCGTCAACTGAACTCCTAAGACCCACTGAGGCAGCTCGTTGTATGACTCATCCTAGTCACCATAGATATGGGTGACGGCCTTCTGCTTCGCCAACCAAACCCTCCTATAAGTCGGCATGAACCCAAAGTGTGCCACCGTCGCATTCAACAGTACCTTGATGCTGACAGATGCATCAGCTCTAACCATTGGCATGATGAAGGCCGAGATCACATGATAGTCCAGACTCCTGTGGTCGCTCGAGATGGACGTCGCGAGACATATATGAGGTCTATTGTACCGTTTTACCTCCCAAACACCCTTGCGCTACCCGAGACTTAGCCTAATCAATCATGTGCACCCATTCCCAAACTCAGAACACTTTCCTACATACCGGCGATAGTCGGACTCCACCACTTTGTACTAAATCCCACGACGAATGCTATAAGTCTTCACACTTAACACAGCCTCATCTTTATTCTGAAACTGCTGACCAACCTGAAACTCTGTAAGACCACCAGTCTCCTGGGCATCTCTAGCACCAAATCCAGTAGGCTCCCCAGGAACCCCCTCGTGTCTCATGGCATCCAAGTCCAAAGATGAAAAGTGCGGACGGTACTGCTGTGTACCAGAGCTAGAATCACCGCCAGCCCCAACTGGATTACTCACTGCAATCTCATTGCCACTGTCATCAGCAATGAGGTCCGGCTTCACATCATCGTCGTCGTCATCATCCAGTAATGCATCACCCACACCAGCCGGTGCCCCACACTGTAAAGAAGTCGGCACCCTATCCACGATACCAACCTCTCTGCCCCACTGTAGTTGAGATCAACAGCGAATGACGGGGAGGCGACAGGTTCGTTCGCATGCTCATTCACAGGAACGGACGAAGATGTACCAACAGGTCTCGAGCTAGAATCGGCTACCGTGCCTATAGTGTGGGTATTCCAGTTCGAACCCCCCGAGCTAGATACCACATCAACCAACTTCGCCAACAGCTCAGGTGTCCTAACCTTGGGAAACTGCCGACGACAATGAAACAGGACCTGCAAATCCTCATCACTCCCTATGCTGAAACAATCATACTTCACGGTTTCTTGCAGCACTGAGATCGGAATGCGATAGAATAACTTCTGAACCCGTTTCACGTCTAGTAGACCAAGTTTCTGTAGTATAGAATTCACAAAGTCATCATATCTCATCGTTGGTCTGATAAAAATACTTAGAGGATCCTTATCGATGAACTTCACACCAGATCGTGTTTTTTTCTTAATTGATCCTCTTATCGGTGAACTTCACACTATATTTATACACGTCTGGCCCTTCATAATTCGAAGCTGGCCAATTCGAATTACTATTGAATGCGTGTGTTTAGTTCGAATCACCCTGATTTGAATTAGTGCTTATGTGCGTGTGTGTGTAATTCGAATTACATGAAAATGTGCCTCTGGTTAATTCATGTATCGATTTTTAATTTGGCTTATTTTTGTAATTTTGGTTTGGATTTGACTTATTAACGCGTTTTACCCGAATAAAGATGTACTATGTTGCATGATTCTATTAAGATTATTTTGAACTAATTATTTTTATATTATTTGTGTAAAAATTCCGTATTTTACTACTAATGAAAAAAAAATCAATAAGAAGATATATAGTTTTTGTCATTTTTTTCCATCATTGTTCTTTCTCTATGTTTCCTTTGAATTCAAGAAGCTAGGTTTAATGAAATTTATTGAGACTATACTTCTAGTAAAGTGTGGTTTCAAACCAAATTTTTGTTCGTAAATCGTGATTCTAAACCACCGTGTATTTTGTAATTTATTGTTTTAAACCATTTTACATACACTTAAAATATAATACGAAACGAAAATAGCCAACTTTATTTTAATAGAATTTTATAATATTATATGTATTTTTTATTTTCAATTGGTTTAACAAGAAAATAGAAAAAAATTAACTTAAACATTCAAGATGTAAAAAAAATTTTACGGTTTTTTTAGAAGTTTCTAATTAATTACATTATATAAAATAAATTTTACTGAATTTATAAAAAGAAAAATTCCTAAATTCAACTTACTTTTGAAGCTGAGCTAGACCTGACGCCATAATAGTGACGTGTTTTATTTTTATATCAACTACTAACCACGTTTAGCCTGGTAATTTGGTGATGACCCATGTGGCTAATTGAACCATGCGTATGTTTTTCAGTTTTTTCCGGTTCTCTACATAGTAAATACTAGGTGTACACCGTTACACGTAAAGGTCGTTTGATCAGAAAAATAAATATAATTTAAAAGAAATTAGATAAATATACGACTCCACTGGGGATCGAACCCAGAATCTCTGGTTCCGTAGACCAGCGCCTTATCCATTGGGCCATGGAGTCTTTTATGGTTAACCTTGCCCAAGTTAAATAACTACAATATAATTTGAATATACTATTTACCCTATGATATCGATTCACTTTACGCCCTCATTTATCTTGTTTGATTGTTCCTGATTTTAACGATTTTATCCTATTCCATTCCTTTAATAAAGAATGGAATTTTCGTCCGGTACTCTGATTAGGGGTATTCAAATCCAAACCAATTCAAATTAAACCGCTCATTCAATCCTGATTCAAACCGAAAACCGATTAAAACCGCACTAATTCGGATTTGATTGGATTCTATTTTTTATAAACCGTTGGATTGGATCGGATTTCGGATCTACTTTTCATAACCGATCCAATCTAATTTAAACCGCACAATGTGTTATAATATTATTATTTTATTATTATATTTACAATTATACTTATAATATGTTCAATTTGTTATATATTTTTCTATTATTTATGTATTATTATTATTTAATAAATATTTTATGTTTAAAATATTATTTATTTATCCATTTTAACTAACCTATAATTTTATTTCTATTGTTATGTTATCGTTAGTTTTTTTAAGATATTGTTAAGACTTGTTATGTCATTGTTGATTATTTAAAATTTGATGTTGAGACTTGTTTATGTAATTAATTTTTTTATTTAAAAAACCGTAAATTTAAACCGATCCAAACCGCTTGTAATCGGATCGGATCGGATCGGATTTTCAAAAAAAAAATTCATCCAATCCAAACCGCACCGCACATAAATTAAGCGTTCGGATCGGATGACTTTTTCTCTTAAAACCGAACCAAACTGCACCGCGAACACCCCTAACTCTGATATCCAAGATTTACACAACATATTAGATGTACATGTACCTATCAATTAAATGGCTGGCAAATATTTCAACCAAAATATATACCACGTTAATTTTTTGAATTTAATACCTACTTTTACTAGAGACGAAGAGTTTATTTTTTATGCACCAACATTGTAAAATATTTTATCGAATTGTTCAATTACATATAATTATTCAACAATCAATATAAAAAATAATTATTTTTTTATTATTAATATAGTGCTACGTAATTGAATGTACATCTAAAATTATTTTAAATTGATGGTACATCAAAATTAAATTCAGAAAAATAAAGAATAATTGCACGTTAAGACAACTATTACGTGTATTTTCTTCTTAATCATGTAAAGAATAAATCAATCAACAAATCAACTATCCGTATAAAATATATGTTAGGATATAAAATACATATTAAAAATAAATTAAATAACATGTGTATTTAAATACATAAATAGACGATAATTTGATAATTGATTTTTGATGTGCATTTTTTTTAAATTTTATGGGTACATAACTATTATACCTCCTAGAGGCTTAAACACTTTTCCATTGCTTTTAAATGAATTATTTTTACAATTTTTTATAATTAGCTAAAAATTGCATGTCAATATTCTAAAAGTACGATTGAAAAATGTTGTACTAATTTAATAATATACAAGTAAATATTTAAATAAATTTCTTTCATACTTTTATTTTATCTCAATTAAACAACCAACCAAATTTTATTACCAAAAATTGACTATTTAAAGGTCTTAGAAAGAGAATATTAAATTCCCAACAGTTTTCTTTTTGTACTCACAAAATTTCCTTTTTATCGCTAGAACTCAAATTCTTAATCAAGTTTTGTTTGCAAGAAACCCTTAATCAAGTTCGATTAAAGGATTACTGTAGATTTTTAAGCCCAGTAATCTCTACAAAGTAAATTCATACAATGGCATAGTGCACCTAATACATTCATTCCTACAACCGAAGACACATGTACATTATCTTTTTGGCACACATTTGACATTTCTACAACTTTGCTAAATGCTACTCTTCAAAATCAGCAAACATCGAATTTTTTAAGAAAAACTATTTGATTCGTACTCCGGCAGTCTGGCGTCCGTGGTCGTTCACATAGCAGCCTCTGAAGAAATTCATCCTCTGACGACTTTAATTTTCCTTCCCTGCAGTCTTCCCTAAACTCGAACAATCACCGATAGCAAGCAAACATCACTTTTATTTCTCCCTTTTTTTTTTTCTTTTTATCACCTTTCATTATTCCACTCTTCCCTTCCTTCCTATAGAACCCAGACCTCACACTCTTCTTACCTTTGCTGTCACCTCCTTCGTTGTCACTCCATTGGAAAGTGGGTAGTGGTTTTCAGGATTAGAATTTAGGACGAGCAAATTTACAAATCCATTATTTATTATTTTTAAATGAAATGATAAAATCTAATGAATGGTAAAAATGGGAGGAGAAAAAAAACTGGAACAAGTGAAGCCAGTTGAAGTGTCTAGATATACAACAGGCAAAAGCACACACAAGCAGGGAACGAACAAATCAAGGCATAGAAAGGGGAAGGGATATTGGAAAAAAATGTGAAGTAAAAATAAAAAAATAAAAAATCACTACATTAACTTCAGTGGGGCAAATGTTGGAATCCGTTCACGATCTAAAAAATTAAGGCTATACTGATACAAATTTCTATACTTTCCCTCAATGAATGGCTAGAGCTAAAAAAATTGATGTAATGGAGCTCTTACCAGTTCCAACAGAAAATTTGTAAAATAACCCTCGAAAAAAAGAAAATTCTCTGGTATATAACATTTATTGCAGAGTATAGTCTATTCTAGTAGAAAATGTTGATTTCCTTTTCCGCCATCTCATAGACATGATCCTTTGCATCAGATAAAGCACTCTGTGATGTGTATTATTATAGTCAGATCCATGAAAAACATAAATAAAGAAGAAAAAGTAGACAACAAAAGCAAATTCAAAATCACAAGATAAATTTACCTGCCCAAATTTTGTAAGGAAGTTATTCGCAATGTTTATGGATGTAACATTAACATCCTCATTTGACTTCAGAGCTTGAGCAATAGCAAAAGCGCCATCATCCTGTAATCAGATCAATATATGAAATTAGAGATGCTATAGCTTCTGCAAGAACTAAAGAATATAGAAGACCAGAGCAATTCATACCCTTATTTCATTAAATCCCAAGTCTAGAGAGGTTAAAGCTTCATTAACCACTTTCAAGCTGCGAGCCAGGCAGAGTGCACCCTGCAATAGTCAATTCATAAAAATCAGCCTAAGATAACCAACGCAAAAATAATAGGAAAGAAGGGGGAATTGATTCAAGGTACTGTTTACAAACATCATCTCTTAGTCCATTTGCTCGCAGGTCCAGAGTTTCAATTGTAGTATTATATTTTAAAGCATCTGCAATGGATTCTGCTCCCTTTGCTCCTATCTGGAAAGGCATCTTATTAGAAATATAAGTCACTACAAAAAGTTTACATTAGTTCAAGGTGAAAAAGGTTACCTGGCACCAACCAAGCTTAAGTGTTTTTACGTTTCCATGAAACTTCAGAACCTCAGCCAAAGCATTGGCTCCATCTGCCCCAATGGGATTATAACTAAGTTCTAACTATGAACGAGACATAAAATGTTTGTCAGAACAAACAACTGAAGACAAAAAATAGAACCAGGACATGAAGCTGTCGAGGCTTACAGTGGTAATAACTGAATTATCTTTCAAAACTTTAGCAATAGAAGTCACTCCAACAGCGTGAATGTTGTTTCCACCCTGTAAATATTAACTCAGCCAAGTCATGTCCCAAGAAATGATGTTCCCTCATTCTTTTGAGTTGCTAAAGCCATGCCAGAGGGAGGAATGATGCGGGATAAAGATATATAAATTAACTGGTATAAGTATTCTTACCAGATCTATTGTCGTTATGGAACGGTTTTCCTTCAAAGCATCTGCAATTTTTTCCGCTCCCTGACGATTTAACCCATTCAATATAATGAGTAGTTGAGGACACATATTGGCCTCTAAATATGTAACTCTAGAAGACTTATTAATTTTACTGCAGTTAATTGTTTCAGTTATTACATAGGGAAAAACAAAATTTCAGAGTGGAAGTCACTCTAAAAAGAGTCCCCCACCCCACCTTTCCTTTTGTTGTGTTAATGTTTTGCAGCTCATGCATTTGAAAGATGACGAGAATCTTTACTTTTGACAGTTTATATGGTAATTCACAGTCAGCAGTAATAGATGATTTTAAGATGCTATGATATCACATATCATATACTATTGCATCTTAACAATTCTATTAGTTGCAAGACTTGGACTATGTTAAACAGTTTTCACAAGATTGGTGATGATCAAAGTATCAAACACTGGGAATAGGTGGACAATTGAGATAATACCTCATCACCAATGTCATTCATGTAAAGGTTCAACCATAGAATGCTCTTGCTCTTCCTGATATACTCAGCAACATGGACCGCACCTTTAGCTGTTATTGAGTTGTTTCCAATGTCCAGAATTGCAAGTTTCCCTGAAAAACAAATAACCTGTCAACTGCTTGTAAAGTGTTACCATGGAATTATTCAAGTAAGAAGGACACAGTTAATATTTAGAAATCATCACAACAGATAGTTTGACCTTTATAGATAGATAATCCTGTCATCAAAGAACGGACTCCTTCATCACCAATAGAATTTCCATGCAGATGAAGCTCCTGCCCAAAACATTTGGAGTAAATCATGCCTATGTAATGCATGAGATAGTCAAATATTTTTTTGTTGTAAAAAGACAATATATAAAGAAGCAAGCAACATAAACACTCCACATTTTATTGGTAAGACTTACAATTGGTGCTGCTCTCTTAAGAAATTCAGAATATGATTATGTACAGAAGATGTATATTTTGGAATTGAAAAACACAAATGGACCTAATTGTAAATGTGGGCATTACATTTGGTCAAAAATAAAATAATGGTACCCTTAAAGACTTGTTGCCCTCAAGTGCTTTAGCCAATGCATTAGCCCCCAAAGCGCCACCATAATTGCCACTTTAAAAAGTAATAATGTCAGAAAATTTTCAAAATAAAAAGGAATAGAACTTACTTTTTTTATTTTTATTTTTTCTGTGTGAGTATGGGAATATTACAAAATCAAAGGATTTTCTTGCAGAAAACATATTGTAAAAATTTTTACTTACTTGAGATGGATATTGCGTAAGCTGTTATTTTCAAGAAGTGCTCCAGCCAAACTTGAAAATCCCTACCTCCATTTTCATTAAACAAATTACATTAAGATTTTTGGCACTGGCTCTACAGTCTTAAGGACAAGCTTATGCATATTACATACAGAATATTCAATCATATTGTTGTTAAGTTCGATAACCCGCAAACTAGAATTCTTCTTCAACATTTCTGCGATAGCTTTTGCCCCCTGCATAACACAAGACGCAATCCTCAGAGAAATGTAGCAAACATTCAATGAATCATAGTTATCAATTCGTACCTCATCACCCAAGTCAGTACTGTTTAGCTGGAGCTTCTCAATGCCAGAGTTATCCACCAGTATGTCACATAAGCACTGCAAACAAGGATATGGCACAACATTAATACCTAATGTATGACAACAATCAAGAATACTTGCTAACATTTTTTTCCCCTCTTTTATTTTCTTCTTTTCTTGGCATAAGAGAGGAAGAGTGGGTAATAAATATATCTAAAAAATATCTCTAATAATAAGTCTCGGAATATCACCATCATGGTTAGTTAAGCAAGCCATAAGATTCTTGATATTCAGTTCAAGATGCTTAACCGTAGAAGGAAAAAATATATGAAAATATTCTAGATTTCTAGTAAATAAAGTACCAATAAAAGCACATAGTGTCATAGACTATACATGTCAAGCTTCAAAAAATCTACTATTTCACTTGAGTAGACCAACAAGTCAACTAACCATAAAAAAGACAAGACAGGTTCGAATAAAAATAGCTATGCTATATTGAAAAGTGAATTGATCCATTAAAGAATCAAGCTCCAATAACAATCTTGGCTATATTTTTCGGATAATACCCAATACCATATTTAATTGCAAAAGCATAACGAAACCAAAGAAGATGCTATGCTAAACGTGACTTAATCTGCAATGCAATGAAACAATAGGAGAAAATAATTGAGGTTACAATACAAAATTGCAACTGTTTTAAGTTCTTTTTTAAGGACAAGGAGCTTGATGTTCTCTAGAATGAATTAAACTAAGACATAGTTTAGATGATGCCCCTACATGTCTCTCTCCTTTCAAATTATCTGAGTTTATAAATAGTGTCACGTGTTGAAAGGTTACTTACAAATTTTTGAATTAGCATAGTTTATAGTAAAGGAAAGAAAAAGCAAACAAACTGAGAACTGCATTTTCATCGAAGAGTTTCATAATTAGTCCATGTCAAAGTAGTACCAACAAGTATCAAGATAACATAATAAAAAATCAGACTACTGGTACTAACCTTAACTCCTTCATCTCCAACAGGGTTTCCTGAAAGATCAAGAATCTTCAATGCAATGTTTGATTGAAGAACACCATCAAAAGCTTTCAACCCAGCTGCAGTTATTCCATTTGCTGCAAAACTCACTTCCTCCACAATCTATATAGAAAGTATGTCTAAGGACGTGCAGAGCAATAGCAAAAAAGTCTATCTTTGTGAAATATACATGACAAATCAAGAATGAACCTAAATCTGACTTCCATCAAGAGAACATGATATAAGCAGGACAGGACTTGCAAAATTATCATGAAAAATACAGGTTTTCATAAAATATTCTATTTTATCAACAGAAAACTTAAACATCAAAACTTACAAGTGATACTTATAGTCAAGCATTTTCAATTACAATTTACAACTACATAGTTGCTGCCAATATCTATGTATCTACATCATCATCATCATCAACTACAATAACATTAACACATGCCACCATTATTTAATGAGGAAAAAGCATATTACTGGATCAATCTTAAGTGACATCTATGTTTGGTTCTCAAAGATAGCAATTAATAATTAATTCAGCTATTAGTAAATTTATTATATCATGTAAACAACTACTCTAACAATACATGTGGACAAATGCACACTATTGTAAGTATTTGTAAGTACAATTGAAATTTGCAAGCATATCAGTGAGCAAAAATTACCCAGCAATATAAGAAAGCAATGATATAAAGAAGGATAACTGTACCTGGTTGTATGCCAAGCTCTCAGCAAGAAAGAATAACCCTTCATCGCCGAAGTTCCGTCCTATCAAATTAAACATATGATCATTGAATTTTGGCTTTAATTTACTTAGTTCTTTCAAGTTTCAATAGTACCCTTGCTTTAAAATAGTAGCGTCAAGTGCCTTGAGTGTATTAAAATTGAGATTGGACAATGGCCTAGGTGTAACGACCGAGAAAAAACTGCGATAATTGAAACTTCTTTCTGTTACAAGAGCCTAACAGACTATAATCAGAAGTTACAATAAATGAGAGATAATTTCTGTGAATGTGTTGATTAGAGGAAATAAGAGGAAGAACTCGTATTATTTCATTTCATCTAGAAGGGGTATATATACAAATATCTATCAACTACTATCATAAACAGTAAGTTACTAACTACCAACTACTTGCTGATTATCAACATTCCGTCTCAAGCTTGAGTATATAGATCATATGTACCAAGCTTGTTACATAAATAACTTATTATGGGACCTCTTGCCTAAGTTAAGAGATATTAGTCAATTGGTCAAGTGGTGACATAACTGTTGTTTATTACAAGTTATATTGTCATTGTCACTGCCCGTAATAACAATATAATTAGCGTACACAATTAGATATTTACATCCTCGAGGAGTGTGGCGATAGTAAGCAGAGTGATCTTTTTGCTTTGCATCATGCCAAATTGCTTAACTATAATGGAAAATCTTCCAAACCAAACTCAAAGATTCTTAAGTATATAAATTGATTTCCGAAGGCGAGAAACTAGGCTAGAAGACTCCCCGAGTAACAAACTCAGGTGGTTGCTTCATGAATCACGAAGAAAAGCATTTTTGATATCTAATCGATATAGTGGCCAATGACAAATTGTGGTGATTGTGAGGAAAAGACAAACAAAGGCCATCTTGGCCACAGGAGAAAATGTGTCACCATGAGGCCAAATCCTTTGGCAACTAAATGAGCTTTGAGAATATTCACGATATAAACCCACCAACAACCAACCACAGATTTCATGTATGAAAAAGAGGTGAGTTCCCAAGTATCATTCTCCTAAAGCGTAGACATTTCATCAAGCATGGCTTCTCTCCACCCGGGATGAGATAGGGCTTCACCCAGATTTTTAGGAAGAGACACAAGTCAAAGATGACGCACAAGTATAGTATCCTGGAGAGATACAGTGATAACTCAAAGCAACATAATATGGAGAAGAATTTCAGGCCAAACATATACCTTTTCAAATGCCAATAAGGAGTTCAAACTCAGTAGGCTGGATCAAAATTGATAAAGGAGTTGACATCGAAGGTGAGTTTGGAATAGCCTATGTGAAATATCTGTGTCGTTTGGGCACAGGTGCAGCAGGACGGGCATGAGTCCAACGATGATAGATTTGAATGCAAGGTGGATGAGTGGGAGACAGGTGTTGGGCTACGAGGAAGAGGATTATGATGTTTTGTAGCCATGGGTAAAATAGGGGATCATAATCAAATAATGTTACTCTAAATATCCAAGAAAAACCTTTGGAGACCTAGCATACCCAAGAAAAACACATTTGAGGGACCTTGTGGAAAGTTTGTCAAGTTCTAGGGTAAGATTGTTGGACAAAACAATGAAAGCCAAAGATATGGGGAGGAAGACAATGCATGGGAGTGTGAGGAAAACAAACCAAGTGTGAGGACTTATGACTTAAAATTGAAGAGGGCATGTGATTAATGAAATAGTATGCAGAGAGGAAAGCATCTCCTCAAAAAATAAGAAGGAACATGATAATGAAGAAAAAGAGTCCTAGTGGTCTAAATTATATGACAATTTTTGCCTTCAGCCAACCTATTTTGTTGAGGGGTATGAGCACATGATGTTTGATGAAAGACACCATGAGACGCCATAAAATTTTGAAATTAATAAGATATGTATTCTTTAGCATTGTCACTATGCAATGTATGTATTGGAACACCAAATTGAGTTTGCATTTCTTTACAGAACTTAGTAAAGGTGGAAAACAACTCAACCCAATTTTTATTAAAATAATCAAGTACTATGGGAATAATTATCAATAAAAGTCAAAATGCTTGAATCCTAAAGTGGACACGATCTGACTAGGACCCCAAATATCTGATGGACCAAAGCAAAAGGTGACAATGCACGTTTATTGTCACTTAGAAAATAACTACTGTTATGTTTCCCAAGTTGACACAACTCGCATGATAGACTAGATAAGCTAGAGTGGCTAGGGTGTCTTAAGATTGGAGAGGCTGGGATGGCCTAACTGAGCATGGATTATGAGAGGGTTAGTGGTGGAGTGGTTGTAAACACGAGGCAAAGAAAGAATGTAAAGGCCATTGGACTCATATCCGACGCCAATGATTCGACTCGAACCATTCCAGAAAAATCAACATGAGAAATGGAGATAGCTGATCATTCCAGGAAATCATTTTAATCATCAATGTCAGCCAATCCTCCCCCCCCCCCCCCCCTTTTTTTCCTTCCCCTTATTTTGGGAAGAACCCCAAGTTTGAGGTTGTGACTTGTGAGGTAAGACTTAAGAGCAGAAAACATCAATGGATGTTGATACATTGGTAGTTCAACTGAATGTTTAGCAGAAACCCAAAGTAATGAAGATCAAACCACATTAAGGAACGAAATAGTGGGGGAACCAAGAATTAAATCATACTCAGGAGGTAATTCATACAATGCCATGGGCATAAAGAACGTGCTTCGTTATTCTAAATCTTTTCTTGGGAAGTGGCAGGAGGCAATAACTCATTGAAATCATGGAGAGTACCATGCATCTTTCCTAGGTATGCAAACATAGGACCATCAATCTAACAAGGGGAACCAATGCTCATCATCTTTTGACAAACCCCATACAAACGACTTGTATCATTAGTGCAAAGTGCATTTGCCTGCGTCCAAACAGCTTCACAAGTGACGTGTGCACGAAAAATCTGTTTAATAGAAGAATGAATGGTATTCTTGATAATCCTACAAAGTTGGCCATCATTATTAATCCACTTGGCACAATCAGTGGCAACAATTTCTTCAGTCTTTTCGGTGAGATGTTCTACATAATCCTAGCCGATTAAGTACAACTCGATATCCATGGCCCAAGAATCATAATTACTTCATCAAGTTTGTCCATGGCAAGAGGTACCAGCATAGGTAGCAGTAGAAATAGTAGTAGCCATGGAGACAAAAAATATATCAGCAACACAGAAAGAACATGCCCAGGGGCAAAAACGGAAAGTCACAAATAGCAAAACAGCAACACTGTTGACAAGGTTGGGCATCCCAGGACAAGTCAAGGATGATGATGTGATTTTTTGTCAGATTGGCCGACAGAGTAAACTGTTCTAATAGAAGCCGGAAGGGGTTGTTTGGGCTGCTGGAGATAGAGGAACAAGGCAGGGGATGCTCCAGTGGCCGGAAAGATATACGGTTCTGGAAGTTTTTCAAAAGAGGTCCGTGGATCCTCTCATGGTGCACAATGAATTTTCTCTCTAGGCTCTAGATACCATGTTAATGTAGAGGAAGTAAGAGAAAGAACTCGTGTTATTTCATTTCATCCAAAAGGGATATATGTACAGATATCTATCAACTACTATCATAAATACTAAGTTACAAACTACTAACTACATGCTGACTTTCAACAGAATGCTTAGTTTCTATACAACTAGTTACTATGTATGCCTGGTTTCAATGTAGTTAATATCTCATTTCAACAAACCTAATTCAATCCTTCAAGTTAGCCCAAAGCAGAAGCATGATCTGATGCTCACATCAATAAAGAGGGAACTTGAACCATATATCAACCCACTGTGGGATTCAATGCACTCTCTCACGTAAAATGCATGACATTTGAAATACAATGTTAGTGACACAGTACATCTGCAGGAGATAGGTTATAATAGTATGTCATGCAACAAAAATTTCCAATAGCTTTAGCTTTTAGGAATCGAAAAAGGCTCAACTCCAACCTCAGTTACAATAGAGTCAACAACAATAAAGCTTGAAATCTCTCATCTCATGTTAGAAGTTCTTAAAACGTGTAAATGTTTTATTTAGAAATCTATTCACAAGTTTGGAGCTTAGGACAGGTTTAGAAAATAAATTCCATGTTACCGATACCTGAACAACTAATCGAATCCATTTTGTTTGGATAATTACTCAATTATCTTATTTAAAATATGTAAAACAGCCAAGTAATGAAGAGTATGATTGTCAATCAAATAATAAAAAATTAAAATAAAGTTTAAGAGAATTAGTGGATATCTAAATAGCGTAAAAAATGGATTTCAAAACCAGATTAATTCCTGAAACGGAAGCTCCAAATCCACTAGATTAGTGTGTGAAAATTAAGATATTCATAAAACTTTCAACTGAACTTAATTGTTTTTTATTTTTAATTTTTTTGGGTTAAAATGTACCAATGAAGATTTTGGTTTGAGCAATGAATAATGACTATTCTTTCTTATGTCAACACACCCAACATACCTGACATATCAATACTTGGAAATGACCTCAGTTCTCGAGCAAACTCATTCAGCTTCTGCTTAGATTGCCTTTCAATCTTTGCACCTAGCTGGGATAACAAATTGGTGCCAGCAGCAATAGACCATTTCACTCCTTGTGAAGCAGATTGGCCTTCGACAGGTGATGATTCCAATCGCTTTGGAGTTGGGTAAAGAATCTTCTCCACTACTTTCCAAACAACTGTAAGCTGGAAACAAATTAGTATCACCAATATGAAATTTAACAAATAATGCATGCTTGCAATCACAACCAGTAGACAAAAAAGTAAAGAAACATATTAATATCTACAAAACACTGCTCATTACTAAGAAGCTCAAAAACATTCCCTGTGGGATATCATGTAGCAGAGCTTCAATGAGGATTTTGTTCCTTTTTTTTTGGTGTAGTAGCGGATAAAGAATTAAAATTGCAGGCAAGATTAACAGATGTATAAAAACAACAAGGAAAGTCAAAGCCTCCATAAGAACGCACGACATGCTACCCTACAGATACTGCATTAAATACTTAATTAAATACCATCTGATACTAAAACAATGCATCATATAATTTTGTTCTTCAGTTTAATTTTTTTAACCTTTTCGTCAATATGAGTAAAATAATATAAGAAATTGATAAATGTTATTCTTCTTTGGTACCTTCCATGAGTCTATGACATTTTTCTGAAAAAAAAAATTATGTTTTCCACCTTTTCTGTTCACTCATGAATCAAACACAACTAAGCATTGCCCCCACTACTTAAGGTCCGCTATATACACAACTATTTGGGACGGAGGTAGTATATGTTTCGGAAATGTTACGAAATAAGCAAAGTACTTTTTGATATATACGTTACCCTTACCCTTACCCTTTCCTTTACCTTACCCTATGATTCTTTCGTCTTTCTTTTTTCCCTCCAAAAACAAATGTCAATTCCATAGGTTGTAAGGACAATGTGTCATATAATTGTAGAAGCAACAATATGAACTCACCAAGACTCACCAAATTACAATAGAAAGAAAAAATGCACCCAAAAATAAATAAAAAATAAAAACAACAACTACAACAACAAAGGAATAAATGGAAACTATGTAAGGGATACCAAAAGAGATGGCGAAAATCAATCCAAATGGAGCAACAAAGTCAGCAACTCGTTTCAGAGGGGCAATTGGCGCCGCGGTGGCCTGAGACCGGCGGTAGACCCTGCGAGAACCGGTGGAACGAGCCGGAGTTCCTTCCACGCTGGAAGAGGCCTTAACGACGAAGCATCCAAACCGCGCTCTGGAGGCTGCACGCGTTCTCCAAATCGGAAGCAGTGTGAGCTTGCCCAAACCGGCTGCAGTCAGCGGCAGCGATTGCAGTCGGCGGTGGCGGCAGCGACGAACCTGCATATAGAAAGAGCGAAAGCGTTAGGGTTTTGTAGAATATGAGGAAGAAGAAACGGTAAGTTATGGTAGTTAGAGAGTTAGTTATTACTTGAGGGTGAGAGTAGAGAGAGAGAGTGGAAGTGAAGGCCATAAGTAGGAGGATTATGAGAAATGAAGAAGCATAGATTCGACGCAGTGATTATTGATTTCACCGGAGAGGCTTTGCTTGGTGGAAGTGGAAGTGAGAGAACTGAAAAGTGCAGAGAAAAAAAAGGAAGAGTGGGAAGAAGGTAGCTTGGTAGCTAGTATTAGTAAGATATCAGTTATCAGTGTCGTCGTTCTCTCCAATTTCCATTATAAACTACGGCTATACCAGTAAGTGAGATTGAAAAGCGTTGGTGGTTTGGGCTTTATGGGGCGATTCGGCCTGACTCGAGTCCAAGATAAGTGGGCTCAACCAGGTCTATTTTCATGGTTTATGAAAATTGGCCCAGGCATCCATTTAGCCTCATGAGGGGCGGTTACGTCGGGGGAGGACACTCCAGATCACATACTCCAGATGATGCTGCAGGAAGAAACAACAATCAGATACTCAAAGCGGGGAAGAAAGTAAGGGTAGAAGTAGAGGGACAAGAATATATAGGCAACCACGACTCAACCCTCACACCAAGAGAAGAGGAATGGATGGTAGAGACTGAAGAAGATAGAGTGAAGGGGAAAAAAAGGGGTCATTCAGCGATATGGTGAGAAAGGGTAGAATCCAAGTAGAAACTGACAAGAAAGAACGTAGCAGGCAAACCACAATACAGATGGAGACCACGGAAGGAGGGGTAGCTCCGTCCTCAGGCGGATTCCCGGACCGTTTCTCAGGAGATGGTCTTAGCCCAAGGTGGGGGTCATGCTTCACCTGGCCTGAGGAGCGGGTGGTCGTGGTTCCGGTCGTTGAAGTGAGTCGGAAGCCGAGGAGGTCAGCAGATGGTAGCAGTGGTGAGAACTTGGAGGAGGAGGGACCGGTCCCGTCAGTGATGGATCGGGGATTTGATGCTCCGGCCTTTATTGACCAGTACCTCCTCCTGAGTACCGAGGAGTACTTCGACTGTGACGTCGCTGGTCAAACGAGGTCGTCATATCGAGCTCTTCTCTGTATTGCCGTTATCGTTCGCAAGGCGGAGCCGGTGTTGGCTCAGGTAGGTCTTCTCGATAGCAAGATTCGCCAATCTCAGGCGAAGGTCGGGAAGATGAAGGGGGAGTTGGAGGTGGCGGAGGCCATTCGGCTAAAGGCAGCGAAAGATGCCGAGAATGCTAGTGTTGAGCTTCTCCGTCTTTCCGGAGTTGAAACTTCTCTCCTCACTCAGCTTGCTAGTGAGCGTAAGCGCTCCTCCGATGCTGAGTCCAAAGCCACCGTGTTATTGTCTAAAGCGGAGGCTTTGAAGGCCAAGGTGGCGAAGTTGAAGAAGGAGAAAGGGGATCTATATTGGAAGATGTTAAGGGCACAATCTCGGCTGCCGAAGAGATTATGAGGGCCCAAGTCCTGGTCCTTGCTCCGGGTATAGACGTCTCCGTAAAAAGGGCGTTCAAGACTATTAAGGATGGTCAGATTGTAAATTTATAGTGAATTTTCTTTTGTAATATTTCTTTAAGTTTGTAGGCCGTTTTCATGACACTATTTTGTAGCCGTTTGTTTGGCTATGACTTTGCTCGTTTATTGATATGGAGCTGTTTTGGCATTTTACTTGTTATGAATATTTTGAGATTTCTTGGTGGACCGTTTGTAGGTAATGGGCCTCTTTATGGGATGTGTTAGTTTTTATTTATGTCGTGGATATTCGTATTTTTTGGATTCGGGAGTGATCGGTCCCTGGGTGTAGCCGTGTTTTAGTTCGTGCCATTTGGTTGGGGCAAAACGTCGGAAAATTGTTTAAAAGAAATTTTATTTAAAATTTGGGCCTCATTAAAACCTCCCGATGTCCGTAGGAAAGAGTACCCAAAAAAAAAAACATAGTAAGTGAACTTAAACAATGAAAAAGAGGAAACAGCAAAAAAAAAAAGAAAAATCGAATAAAGATAATCTAAACAACCTCGATCTCCTCGTTTGGGAGGATGCTTCTACGTGTAGTAGCGCTACAAGTTGGTGGCATTCTAGGATCTCGGGAGTTTGGTCCCATCTAATCGCCTGAGTTTGTAAGCTCCTTTCCTGATTACCGCTCTGATCCGTTAAGGGCCCTCCCAATTGGGCGTGAGCTTCCCTTCTCCGGGGGTGGGGAGACCGATGTCGTTTCACCGTAAGACGAGTTCTCCCGCTCCGAAGTCCCGTCGCACCGTACTGCGATTGTATCTTAGGCTTATCCTCTACTTTAGGACTAGCTCCCGTAGGTGTGCTATGCTCTTGACCCCATCCGTGAACTCCCGTTCTACTTCCTCGTCGTGTCCTCCCATGGTTCTTCGTGGCTGCGTTCCCAAATTTCTACCAGAATGATGGCCTCTAGGCCGTACGTTAGCCGAAAGGGGATCTCTCTGGTTGAGGCTTGAGGGGAGGTCCAGTACGACCAAAGGATGGATCCAAGCTCGTCAATCCGATAGTCCTTTAGCCTTGTCTAGCCGATTCTTGATTCCTTTCACTATTATTTTGTTGGCCGCTTCTACTTACCTGTTTGTCTATGGATGCTCTACCGAGCTGAACCGTTGGGAGATGTCGACTCTTTCCAGGAATTCTTTGAACCGTTTGTTCGCAAATTGGGTCCCATTGTCTGAGATTAAGATTTCTAGGATTCCAAATCGGGTTATGACGTGTCTCCAGAAGAACTTTCGGCACTGGGTGGCCGTGATGGAGGCCAAGGGCTCGGCCTCGATCCACTTAGTGTAGTAGTCGATGACAACGATGAGGTATCGGAGAAGTCAAGGAGCCGTGGGGAAGGGACCAACAAGAACGATTCCCTAGGTTCCGAAAGGCTGATCTGCCGCTATGATACTGAGTTGATGCGGGGCGGCCTGGTGGAAGTCAGCATGGATTTGGCACTTGTCGCAATTTTTGACTAGTTGGAGGGAGTCCTTAATAATGGAGGGCCAAAAGTATCATGCTCATATAACCTTTTGGGCCAGGGTCTTCCCTCCCACATGGTGGCCGTAACACCTTTCTTGGATTTTACGGAGTATGTAGTCCGTGTCGCCGGGTTCAATGCACTTGAGGAGGGGCTAAGAGAGTCCGCGCTTGTTTAATTGCCCTGCTATTGTGGTGTAGCTCGTGGCTTCCCGTTTCAAGCATTTCGCTTCCTTGGAATCTTCGGGTAATGTCCCGTTCATGAGGTATTGGAGAATTGGGAAGGTCCAAGAGTGCTGGCTCGTGACCGGGAGGTCGACTGAGGTTGTGACTAAGACGAACGGTGTTTTGATGACCTCTTGAATTAGTGACCGGTTTTCCGGGATTGGTTTGGTGCTTGCTAGTTTTGAGAGTAAGTCTGCCCTTGCATTCTGTTCCCTGGGATTGTGTTGGACGGTTACTCTGCCGAACTCGGCCGTCAATTCTTTTACTTTGGCTAGGTATTGCTATAGCAGGGGGTCCCGTATTTGGTAGCCTCCGTTAATTTGGGTGCTGACCACCTGGGAGACGCTGTAGACTGCTACCACTTTTGCGCCGACTTCTTTGGCTAATGTTAGTCTGGCTAGGAGGACTTCATATTCGGCTTGATTGTTAGATATCGGGAATTCATGTCAAATGGATTGTTCTATGGCGATTCCGTTCTTGTTTTCTAGTATTATTCCTGCTCCTCTTGAGCTGGTGTTCGACGAGCCATCAACACGGAGTTTCCAGGTTTCTGCAGGCTCATTTTTTGGGGTCATTTTGTCTATGAAGTCTGCCATAGCCTAGGCCTTAATAGCATTTTTGGACTCGAATCTGATATGATATTGTGATAATTTGACGGACCATGCGAGCATCCTTCCTGTGAGGTCCGACTTCTAAAGCACTTGCCTGACCGCCTGGTCGGTTCGGATCGTAATGGGGTAGGCCTGGAAGTATTGTCGAAGGCGTCAGGAGACTGTAAGTAATGTGAAGGTGAGCTTTTCGAGTCGAGAATAGTGTGCCTCCTCATTTTGGAGGACTTTGCTTATGAAGTATATAGGGCTTTGTATTCTTTGTTCGTCTTCTCGAACGAGCATCGCGGCTAGTGCTTCCTCCGTTATGGACAAGTAGAGGTAAAGTGTCTCCCCCGTCCTGGGTTTGGAGAGTTTAGGGGGGGTTTTGCCAATACTCTTTTAAAGTGTTGGAAGGCTTCCTCGCATTCAGATTCTCATTTAAAGTTTATGCCATTTTTCATGAATTTGAAGAAAGGGATGGCCTTCTGGGCCGAGGCACCGAGAAAGCGAGAAAGGGCGGCTAATCAACCGATCAGCCTTTGGACGTCCTTGAGATTTGTCGAGCTGCTCATCTCAAGAATGACCTTGCATTTTTCTGGGTTTGCCTCCACCCCCGTTGAGTGAACATGAAACCTAGGAACTTCTCGGCTTCCATCCTGAAAGCGCACTTTGTCAGGTTGAGGCGCATTTGGTGTTTCCTTAAGATGTCCAGTAGGAGTTCGAGGTCTTTGATGAGCTCCTTGCCGATTTGGATTTTGGCCAGCATGTCATCGATGTAAACCTCTAGCTTGGTTCCGGAGAGGTAGAAAGATTTTGGTGACAAGCCTCTGGTAGGTGGCTCGACACTTTTTAACCCGAATGGCATGACCGTGTAGCAATACGTGTCGTCGGAGGTTACACAGGCAGTTTTCACCTCATCATGCCGGTGCATGGGTATTTGATTGTACCTGGAGTAGGCATCCATGAAGCTGAGGTATTGATGTCCCGAGGCAGCGTCAACTAGTCCGTCAATATTTGGCAGGGGGAATGCGTCTTTGGGACAGGCTTTGTTCAAGTCCATGTTACCGTTTGCCTTCTTGACTAGTACGACGTTGGCTAGCCAGGTCATGTAAGGGAGTTCTCGGATAAATCCTGCTTCGAGCAGGACTTTGACTTGTTTTCTGACTTCGAATGCTCGGTCAGGTGACATTTTCCTTCTTCTTTGATCCACTGGCTTGACTTTTGGGTCTACGGCCAAACGGTGGGACATTAGACTAGGGTCTATGCCCGGAACGTCGGCCGGGGTGAATGCGAATAGGTCCCTATTTCACTTTAGGAGCTCAACGAGGTCGCCCTTCAGGTCATAGGGCAGGTTCTTATTCATGGATGTGAATTCCTCCTTAGTTTGTCCTATCTGCAATTTTTTTCATGTCTCCTTTTGGTTCTGGTTGGGGCCATCCGTCTTGGTGTGCGTCGAGGTCGGCGAAGAAGATGCCTGTCGTGTATTGGGATCTCTTGTGGAGGGTCAAGCTGGTGTTGTCACACTCCACCACAATTTCTCAGTCCCCGTGTATTGTTCCGATGGTGCCGTTGTCGACCTAGAACTTCATGATTAGGAACTTGGTGAAGATGACAGTAGAGAGGTCGTTGATTGTCTTTCTTCCGAGGATGATGTTGTAGGCAATGGAGTCCTTGAAGACCACGAACTCGGATAGGATGGTCTTCCTCTGACTTCCGGTTTTAATTGTTAGAGGTAACACTATGGAACCGTCCGATTTGAGAAAGTTATCTCCGAGTCTATTCACCCTGTTGCGGTGGGTTTGCAGATTTTCTATTGGAGGCCCAGCTTGTCGAAAGCTCCTCGGAAGAGAATGTTGGAATCAACTCCGGTGTCGACCAATATTCATTTCACAAGTCCGGTTTCGACCTTTGCTGAAATGACGAATCAGGCATCTTCCGCCGAGGTGCCGTGTTGGCAATCATCGGGGGAGAATGTCTTCGCCGCTGGAATCGAGGAGATTAGTGCTTGGTTTCTTACAGCCAGAACTTTGAGATCCTTCTTCAGTGTTGATTTTGACTTTTTCAATGCGTCCTTTCTGATGATGACGGTTACGATTATGGTGGGGTCGGTTCTTGGGCTTTCTTGGGTTGCCTGCCGTATCGCCCTTGGGTTGCGTCCTTTGCGTTCTGGTGATCTCTGCCTTTCAACTCTATTAGGTTCTCTGATGATTCCAGCAAACTCAGGAGTTTTCCGTCCCAGATGGCTTGCTTGAGGGTGTCTTTCAGGTCAAAGTAATCTTGAGTTTTATGTCTGTAACCACGGTGGTAATCACAGTAAGACTCTTGTTACCGCCATTTTGTTCCTTGAGTTAATGAGCCTTCGAGAGGATGCCTCATTCCACTATTTGGTGATAGATTTCTATGATGGGGGTAGGTAGGGGTGTGAAGTTTGTGAACTTCCCTACCCTGGGTGGTTGGTTGGGGACAGTGCATTTGAAGTGTTCTTTCGAGGAATCTTTCGGTGATGGGTTACTGCGAGGTGTCATGCTATCGTGTTGCCGTTTATTGGCGGCCATGACTTGGCTTACCTTTTCGTCGTTTATATATTGCCTCGCGACGTTCTGAATCTCATGCATGGTCCAGACTAGCTTAGTGGTGAGGTGTTTTCAGAAGTCTTCGTTCATGAGGCCGTTGCTCAGACAAAGACTGGCGACCGAGTCTGTAAGTCTGTTGACCGTTAGGCACTCATCGTTGAACCTGTCGAGGTATTTCCTCGTGGATTCGTCTTGCCTTTGGGTGATTTTGTGTTGGCTGATGAGATGTTTTGCTTTGATGATCCTGGTGGTGAACTGGGCCATAAACTTCCTGGAGACGTCGTAAAAACTAGATGTAGAGCCGTCGGGGAGAGCATTGAACCATTTGATCACGGGCCAGCTAAGGTTACCAGGAAGACCCTGCATCGGTCCGCATCGGCGGCTCCTTCTAAGTTCATCTTGGCCTCGAAGGCCGTTTGGTGTTCCTGGGGATCTTTGGTCTGATCGTATTTCATATCAGTGGGTTTGTCGAATCCCTTTGGGAGTTTGGCTCTCAGGATTTTCTCTGTGAATGGGGTGACTCCCATTATCACGTGCTTGCTTCGTGCTCGTTTGGCCTCCTGACGGTGCCTCAGGTCGTCCTCTCACGTCAGCGTTCCAGGTCTCTGAAAATACTGCGGTCGTTTCATTTGTTGTGTCGTCGCTCAGGTGACCTGTTGTTCCTGGTTTCGCAGTGTGATCGGGTCCTAGAGGTTGCTTGGCTTGCATGTTCTGGGTGATATCGCTCTTTGGACGTGACTCGGCCTTCGAGGTGTTGCACTCTGAGCCATAGTTCCTGGATTATCTGGAGTGACATTTCTCCCAGGCCATCGGGTGCTCGGGTCTTGTCGGGCTGACGATCGTCCTCCTTCTGTTGTTAGTCAGGAGTTGCCTGGCGGTGCACGTCGCTAGTTATCCTCCCGTGGGTGGGAGGAGTGCTATCCCAGAGTTTGGGCGTTGAGCTTCGCGGGTTTGAGTTCTGGTAATGGCTTGAGGATTGCTCCTCGATGTTCTCCGTCATGCCGCCACGGTCATCGTCCCCACAGACGGCACCAATATACTAGAAGTCTTTGATACGGGTTGTGAGATGGATTGGGGACTTGCGAGTCGAGGCAGTCGTCAGATTATCGGACTGGAACAATGGGGGCGGTACCTGCAAAGACACTTCGACGCTCAAGTCAGAATGGATCTAAGAGGTATAAGGTGTGTAGAGTGAATGACGTACCTGAGGGAGCCTCTGGCTCTCTTTTATATAGCTGGTGGTAGTTATCTTATCTGGCTAAGATAAAGGAGATATTTGAATTCGAATGTTAGTTAAAGATTGTAGGGCTGGTTTGGGCCGTCGAAAGGAGGCCGACCTCGGGTAATTCGAGTTGGAAGCCGTTCCAGCATGGGACCTGATAAACCCCAAATTTGTGGTTTATCTTGTGTTAAATTTAGGGGATTTTATCAACTTATCTCACATTTATTCAATGAAATAACATGGTTTTGTGAATTTCTCCTAATTTGTGCTTAAAAGTGAAAACATACTTTTTAGGCCCTAAAATTGCTAAATTTAATTTACTTTAATTCCATTTGATACCTTGATATCTTTGTTAAGTGATTTCAGGTTTAGAAGGCAAAGACTGGGCTGAAGAAATGAAGAAAAAGAATGCAAAAATGGAGAATTCATGAAGAAATGGGATTTTGGTAATCTGTACAGCGACGCGTGTATGTGGCCCACGCGTGCGCGTGGAAAGGAAATCGTCAAGGCGACGCGTACACGTGATCGACGCATACACGTGACAAGGAAAGTTGCCGGTGACGCGTATGCGTGACCCATGCATACGGGTGACAAGCGGCACGTGACCAACTTAAAGACAATACGCTGGAGGCGATTTATGAGCTAAAGAAGGCCCAAATCCAACTCATTTCTGATGCTTTTGAACCCAAGAATTGGAAGGGAATTGGGGGGAGTAGTCATAGTTTAGTTTTCATCATGTTTTAGGTTAGAATTCTAGAGAGATAAGCTCTCCCTTCTCTCTAGAATTTAAGGTAGTTTAGGTCAAATTTTCTTAGATCCAACTTTTAATTCTTGTTTTTAGTTCGACTCTCTTTATATTTTATTGTTCTATTGTCTTAATCTTCTTAGTTTTTCTTGTTAATTGCTTTATGTTGCCATTTTTTACTTTCATGAACCCTTGTTGAATTTTTATTTTCTTTCAATGCAATTTTATGTTTCCATGTATTTTTTATGTTTATCTTAATTGCTATTGTTGGTTTCTTGTTTGTGTTAGTTATGGGTTTAATTAATTCTTGCATTTTGTGATGTTTACTTTTATTGCACTCTAGGTGTTTGATAAAATGTTTTCACTAGTTATAGAGTAGTTTTCTATACTCTTGGTTTAGGCTAAGGGAATTGGGCGACCTTGAGTCATTGGGTCTAATTGAATTGGTAATTTGGATCCCTTGTTGATCAATTTGATGTCCATTGACACTAACTTACTACTAAGTCAATTAGTAGTTAGGTTGGGACTTATGCTTGATGTTGATCAAGCCTATTTGACATATTTCAAGCATAGAAGTAAACTTGATGGGTTTGACCCCTCATAATTGTCAATATATGGTTGTTAGACAAGGATGTTGATCTCAATTTCTAGGCCTTAGCTAAGAGTTCTTTTTGCCATTTAATTTTCATTTTTCTTACTTTAATTGCCTTTCATTTAATTTCTTGCATGTTTATTTACTTTCTTATCATTTACTTTTCTTGTCAATCACCAAATCAAATCCCATTGTTTCTTCATATAGCTAATAATTGAACACTTCATTGTAATTCTTTGTGAGACGACCCGAAATTTAAATACTCTCAATTTTTATTAAAATTTGTACTTGTGACAACTATTTTTAAATTTTGATAGAAAATTATTAATTAATTTAAAACTATACTTACAACAAAATAACAATAATTTTCATATTAGGACCCGAGAACCGAGTCCGTAACAGAATATAATGCCCAACAATACATCCGTCTTTATGATTGAACAATATATTTTTTTATTAGCACAAAAAACTAACAGAAACAATGACACATAAATATCACATTAGTGAGAATTCACACTAAACATTAACAAGTACTGCATAAAAAACTCTTTTTCTACAAATCATTAGGTCATCCTTAAACCTGGTCCGTATGAAAAAATGCTATTGTTCCACCATTGGAAATAGAGCATAAAATAAAAACCCTTCAACCAAATCACAGAACCATGAAAAAAAAAAAAAAAAAAAAACTAGCAGAGGCTCAAGTTAAAAAAAATTGATTCAAACTAGCGCTAACTCTACTTCTCTAATTTCCTTTTTTTCTTAATTTTGAACAATTTTTTTATGATTATTATTTCTAGATATGTTAAGTAATTAGAATGGGTCTTGGTTCCTCCAATTGTACTTGTACTTTCGTACTTCGATTAATTGTTTGTACTTTGTAGTACAGTACGTCGTTAACCAATTAGTTCGTTAACCCTAAACATCAACCATGTATAACTTTAGTTGACATCATTTTAAAAATATGTTTACATATTTTTGAATAAATAAATAAAATTTTATATAAGAACTTTCAATATAATGTTTTCAAATCATAAAAAGCCATAAATAAATTAGTCAATAATTAAAAATACATTTAATATAAGAAGATTTATTTATTAATTAAAAAATAAATTAGACTACTGTATTTATGTTTATCATGAGATGTATGTCAAACCATGATCGTTGACAAAACATTTTCTTAATGCCAAAAACATATTTCGAGTAGTAGACTTTCATTTAGTTAAATAAAAAAATTAAAAGAAGGAAATAATGTTCGTACACGCATAAATATGCAGCTAATTAAGAATTATCGAAGAATTAATTAGTTGTTAAAATTTGTACTCTCTGTGATCTTCCTTATGAGCTGGCAAAAGATGCTATATATAATTAAAATTATAAATATGACAAGTAATGCTTCATTAAGCTATATTATTCCCACACAAAGAAGCAGAAGAATTCATAGTTATTCCTTGAAGCAACGAATTAAGGGCACTATTACTGCAAACAAAGTGATTAATAAGAAGATGGCTTTTTCGCAATTGAAGTTCAAATTGTGCATAGTTTTTGTGATTGTTTTGGTTGCAGTGGTTGAAGGCCACACGGGGCATGATCATCACTCTCCCGAAGGAGCACCGTCACCGGCTAAATCTAACGCCGCTGCAACTATCTTCAACACTTTTATTTATACGCTTTTTGGTGGAGTCTCAACCTTTTTGCTCATATACATTTTCCCTTAATCATTTAGACTTGTTTCGAATTTAGTCTTAATTAAGAGCTTCCAATATTTGCTTTATTGGTTTAAGTGTTGATTTTGTCATTTATGTTTCATTGTTTTTGCCATGGTCTCTGGTGCTTTTGATATGAAAATCAATACTCTTAATTTTTTTTTTTTCAATTAATCTTGTAAGATGTGATTTTATATTATACAAAATTTTTTAATTTTTTATATATTTTTTTTATTCATTTAAATTTTGTATAATATGAGAATATGCACTCTTACAAGATCGATTATTGAGGAAAAAATAAAATTGAGATGATTTGTTTGCTCTTGAAGTTTACTAGATTTGCATTAATAAATTATTTATTAAGTTACTTGCACACATATGATGTGTTGGTATCTTAATAGATGATTACTCTCGTATTTTATACTTTGAAAGTGTGATATTTCTAATCTAATCTAAGGACGGAGTTAGATTAGACTTTATAGACGGACGAAAATTAATTTTATAATATAAAACAAACTAAACTAAATATTTTAAAGAGAATAAATTAAAATTTTTATATAATATATAAAGAAAAACGAGATTTAAGGAGGGTCATTGTCCCCTTTTTCTTAAGTAGGGCTCGGTCCCTGATCTAATCAGCAAATATATATGTTATTAAGAAAAAGAATCATAAACCTAATAAAAAAAGGAGACAAATGAAAGTTTTGAATCTTTAAGAGGATAGTTAGGGATGATAATAATGAGTTTGTAGAAGTAAGGATTTTCCCATACTCAATTCTGCTTTACATTATTTTATTCTAAAAATATTTGATAATAAAAAAAATTAGTTAAAATAATCAGAATATATTTTATTTAATATTTATTAATTATTGTTAAAATTAATGAATGTTATTTTTTTTATCTATCTAATATTACCGCTTTATTTTATATATAACTTGTTTCGCTATTATTTGCAGATAATAAAAACTTGTACCTTAACCCTGTTCAGTAAATTTTAAAATTTAGCATAAAAAATAACTAAATTTTAAAATTTATAAAACCTTAAACATTATTCAAAAAATAAATTAAACTAAAAAATAAGAGTCATACAATGTCAAAAACGAATATATATATATAATACATTAGAGCAGTTAGGAATGAATACACCAAAAATTTAACCTCACACCTCGTCTAAATATTCATCTTATGAAATTTTTTTGCATTGGGTCTTTTGCATTGGGTCGGATAATTATTCGCACTGATCGGATAAGGATGAGGTGGATATTTACAAGTACGAATTGTATTGCATATCTAAAGAGAGTTAAAAACTTTCAATTTTTATAAGCAAATATTAAGTTTTTTTTATTAGGGTAATTCACATAAATAAATCAACATTCATCTAATATTACGCATATCACTCAAAATAAAAAATGTAACGTGAATCACCCTAATTACATCTCTATGCAAATCGAAACAGATAGATTAGATTTAACTCTCTATATAAATCGAAACAGTCTGATTCGATTTATACATATTTGCATGTTGTCATAGTAAATCTAATCAGGCTGTTTCGATTTATACATGCATGCATGCTGTCCTAGTAAATCTAATTAGTCTGTTTAGATTTACTAGGATAGTATGCATGTATGCATAAATTAAAACAGTCTTATTAGATTTACGTTTCAATTTTCAATATGTAATTTGAGAAAAATAATTAACATACTGTTCATACCCTGGGTCGAGCTATCCGACCTAGGATGATTAGAGGCAAAGCGACCGACCTCTTCAGGTCAGACTACCCGACCTCTTTACAAAAGAGGTCGGCCAAATCGATAGGAAGGCCCAAGTAGGCCCAAACAAAGGGACACAGCCCAATCCAAAGGCAACCCAAGCCTACAGAGAGAAGGGCGGTTCCGTTGAAGATAAGCTGACCTCACTCAAAGATAAGATAAGATAACTAACTTATCTTATCTAAAAAGGTCACTCTACACCATTATAAATACACTGGAGCACCCAGGTATAACTCATACTCTGATTCTACAATAAACCTGCTTAATACCCATGCTAACTTAAGCATCGGAGTCTCTTGCAGGTACCCCCCACCCTCCGGTGACCAAGGATCAGAAGTGCAGCTAGATTAACAAGTCGGACACGACGGCTCCGGCCACCACTTACCGGCCAGACACGTCGGCACCGACCAGTACAGAAGATCTCGACCGAGATCGACCTCCAGTTTCAGGTAACCCTCGGAACATTGGCGTCGTTGTCGGGAAACCTGGAAGTCATCCCATCACCATGGCGGACGACCATGACAACGACCACGATTCAGATCTAGAAGATAGAACGCCGCACAAAAACGCGAACACTACACTGAAAGATACCCCGGAATCCAACGGGGACAAAAACTCACCAAATTCGGGAGCAATAGAAGCGCTTCAAGATCGCTTAAAGCAACTTGAAAAAGAAACCCAACAACAACGAGAGATCGAAAAGGATCTATAAAGAGAGGTACGGCGATGTCGAGAATTGGAAGAAAAACTACAGCAATTAGAAGCCGATATCAAATCAAAAGCTCCTCGGACCACCCCAGACGAAAATTCACGCAAAGAGCAAGACCCATTCACCAGGGAAATCATGAAAACCAAAATTCCAAAAGACTTCAAACTCCCGGATATGACTTTGTATGATGGCACCACAGATCCCAACCACCATCTCAGTAATTTCAGAAGCAGAATGTACCTCACCGACGCCTCAGATGCCGTTCGCTGTAAAGCCTTTCCAACAACTCTCACGAAGACAGCAATCAGATGGTTCGACAACCTACCTCCAAAGTCCATCTCAAACTTTGATGACCTGGCCAAAAAATTCCTAGCCAGATTCTCCATCCAGAAAGATAAGGCCAAGCACGCCCCCAGTTTACTAGGGATCAAGCAAGGAGATCGGGAGAGCCTCTGCAACTACATGGAAAGATTCAACAAAACATGCATGGACATACAAAGCTTACCAACAGAGGCTGCCATCATGGGACTCATCAATGGCCTACAAGAGGGACCTTTTAGCCAATCTATATCAAAGAAGTACTCTACCTCCTTAGACAAAGTACAGGAGCGAGCAGAAAAATACATTAACATGGAAGAAAACGCTCGGTTGGGAGAAACCTCAAAATCTGGGGCCCCCTACCAAGATAAAGACAAGGAATCCAAAAGGAAAGAATATCGAAAAGGGGAGAAAATAAAAAAATACCATAATTACACTCCTCTCAGGGCATCCCTGGTCGACGTATACAAAGAAGTCTGTCATACAGAGAAAATCCCCCCAGTGCGGCCACTCAAAGGCAAAAGGGGAGGAGAAAACCGGAATGAATGCTGTGAATACCATCGAGTCCGAGGGCACTCCACCAACGAGTGCTTTGACTTAAAAAACATCATAGAAAAATTGGTGAGAGAAGGAAAATTAGATCGATTTTTGGCCATCCGAAGGGACGAAGACGCCGGACGAACTGAACGATCACCTCGGACACCAGAAAGATACGTCCACATGATACACGGCGGATTCGTAGGAGGTGGGATCTCCAAATCATCTCGCAAAAGATATCTCAAAGAAGTATATCATGTCAAGGGAAAGGAGGAAGCACCCGACATCCCTGCTATAACATTCACTAAAGATGACGCATCCGGCATCATTTCAGGACACGACGATCCCATGGTCATCACTATCATACTGGCAAACGCCAATCTACACCGCACATTAATAGACCAAGGGAGTTCTGCCGACATCTTATTCAAAACAGCCTTCGACAAACTCGGCTTAGAAGAAAAGGAACTTAGAGCATACCCGAACAGTCTGTTCGGACTAGGAGATACCCCAGTACAACCACTGGGATACGTATCGCTACACACAACCTTCGGAAAAGGGAATCAATCCAGGACCCTCAAAATAGACTACATTGTGGTCGATGTAAGTTCAGCCTACAATGCTCTAATAGGTCGGACAACTCTCAATCAACTCGGCGCAATAGTCTCGACTCGACATCTATGCATGAAATTCCCAACTACAGAGGGGATAGCCACGATAAAAGCAGATCAAAAGATGGAACGCCGCTGTTATAACGAAAGTCTAAACCTCAGAGACAGAGGAGAAGAGTTTCATACAATTGAGCTTGGCGGAGTTTAGTGACGAGAAGAACTCCGTCCACAGCCAGAAGGCGAGATAGAGAAGGTTCAGATCGGAGACACCTCGGACAAAACAACTAACATCGGAACGATCCTAAGAGGAGACTCAAAAGAATTACTGATACAATTCTTATGAGATAATGTCGATCTCTTCGCATGGAAAGCCGCAGACATGCCAGGCATAGACCCCAAGCTAATGTGCCACAAGTTGGCGGTATATCCAGGATCTCGGCCGGTGCAGTAGAGACGAAGAAAACTTGGGCCAGAGCGATCCCAAGTTGTGGAAGAACAGATACAAGCACTACTGGAGGCAGGATTCATAAGAGAAGTCAAGTACCCACTATGGCTAGCCAACGTCGTCTTGGTGAGAAAATCAAATGGGAAGTGGCGAATGTGCACCGATTACACTGATCTCAACAAAGCCTGCCTAAAAGATCCTTACCCACTCCCAAGTATCGACGCTCTAGTAGATGCTTCCTCCGGATATAGATACCTCTCATTTATGGATGCATACTCGGGATACAACCAAATTCCCATGTATCCACCAGATCAAGAAAAGACCTCGTTTTTAACGCCGAAAGCAAATTACTGCTACATCGTGATGCCTTTCGGTCTCAAGAACGCGGGAGCTACTTATCAAAGGCTAATGAATAAAGTCTTCTCAGATCACATTGGAAAAATCATGGAAGTCTATATGGACGACATGTTGATAAAGACACAAAGCGAAGATACATTATTGTCCGACCTGGCTCAAGTGTTCGACACTATAAGGAAGCATGACATGCGACTCAATCCCGCAAAATGCACCTTTGTAGTAAAAGCAGGCAAATTCTTAGGTTTCATGCTCACACAAAGAGGAATTGAAGCAAACTCGGATAAATGTCAAGCCATACTCAATATGAAGAGCCCTACCTGTGTCAAAGAAGTACAGCAACTCAACGGGAGATTGGCTGCCCTATCCAGATTCTTAGCAGGAGCAGCGATAAGATCTCTCCCTTTCTATGCTACTTTAAGGAAGGGAAAGCAGTTCGAATGGACGACAGAATGTGAACAAGCCTTCCAAGACTTCAAGGAATTCTTAGGACGGCCGCCTATCCTATCTCGACCACGAGAAGGAGAACCGCTCATATTATATCTCGCAGTAGGAAGCTGGGCAATAGCCTCAGCACTAGTCAGAGAAGACGAAAATGGGTAACAACCCGTCTACTTCATTAGCAAAGCGCTACAGGGATCCGAGATGAACTACCAGAAAATAGAAAAGTTTGCCTATACCCTCATTCTAACATCCTGACGACTTCGCCCGTACTTTCAGGCTCACACCATTAAGGTTCGAACTAACCAGCCCATAAAAGGAATATTGCAGAAAACAGATTTAGCAGGTATAATTTTACAATGGGCAGTTGAGTTATCAGAGTTTGACCTCCAATATGAAGCTCAGACAGCCATCAAATCACAGTATCTGGCCGACTTTATCACAGAATTCACAGATGCCCTAGAAACCCCCACAGAATGGAATCTCTATGCGGACGGTTCTTCAAATAAAATTGGAAGCGGTGCAGGTGTGATAATAGAAAGCAACCAAGGAACCCAGGTTGAGCTCTCCCTCAAGTTCGGGTTCCCGGCCTCAAACAACCAGGCGGAATATGAAGCGTTATTAGCTGGTTTGAAGCTGGCTAAAGAGGTTGGAGCTCAAAAACTCAACATTTACAGCGACTCACAAGTAGTCACCTCACAGATAACAGGGAGCTATCAAGCCAAAGATCCCACCATGAAAAAATATTTGGATAAAACCAAGGGACAGCTCGGACAACTCGAGGAATATAAGATCTGCCACATACCCCGCGAACAAAATGCCCGAGCTGACGCACTCTCGAAACTAGACAGCACCAAACCGGGGGCAACAATAGAAGCCTCATCCAGGAAATGCTACAGAACCCGTCAATCTCGGAAGAGGAAAAAGTCATAGCCATAACAAGCCAGGACCAAGGATGGATGACCCCCATCATCAACTATCTCAAAGCAGGAACACTCCCCATAGAAGAAAAGGAGGCAAAGAGGTTAAAAAGGGAGGCACAGTACTACACCATCATAAACAACATCCTGTACAAAAGAGGGATCTCAATACCATTACTAAAATGCGTGCCGACCTCCAACACAGGGGAAGTGCTAGAAGAAGTACACGGCGGCATTTATGGTAATCATCTCGGAAGACGAGCTCTCACCAAAAAAGTACTCTGGACGGGATTTTATTGGCCAACTCTACAGAAAGAAGCTACAGAATTTGTAAAGACATGTCCACCATGTCAGAAACATGCCAACTTTCACATCGCCCCGCCAGAAGAGCTCATCAGCGTGACTTCGCCTTGGCCGTTTGCAAAATGGGGACTCGATCTTCTCGGCTCCTTCCCCCAGGGGTCAGGACAAGTTAAATTTCTCATAGTAGGGGTAGACTATTTCACAAAGTGGATCGAGACAGAGCCCCTAGCCAACGCCACCGCCCAAAGAAGCCAGAAATTCTTATATAGAAACATTGTCACAAGGTTTGGGGTTCCATATTCAATAACCACAGACAATGGCACTCAATTCACAGATGCAGGCTTCAGAAAACTAGTAGCCGACTTAAATATAAAGCACCAGTACACCTCCGTTGAACATCCACAAGCCAATGGACAGGCCGAAGCTGCCAACAAAGTTATATTGGCCGGGTTAAAATGGAGATTACAAGATGAAAAAGGAGCTTGGGCAGAAAAGCTTCCACAAGTCCTATGGGCGTATCGAACGACACCACATTCCACCACGAAGGAATCCCCCTTCCAATTAGCATATGGAATAGAAGCAATGATCCCAGTGGAGATCGAGGAAGGATCGCCTAGAGTGGTTCATTACAATGAGGGAGCAAACTCCCAACTTCAGAGGGGAGAGCTTGACCTACTACCTGAAATCCAAGAAAGAGCTCGGATCAGGGAAGAAGCACTAAAGCGTCGAATGGCTTCCAGATATAATCAAAGGGTAGTGCCGAGAAGTTTTGCAGAGAATGATCTTATCCTAATCCGAAATGATATTGGAACAACTCGACCAGGAGAAGGAAAGCTGGCAGCTAACTGGAAATGACCCTACCGAGTTGTAGAAGTACTTAGGAAGGGCTACTACAGACTGTCCGAACTCGATGGACGAGAGCTTCCCAGATCATGGCACGCCTGCAACCTGATGATCTGGAATTCTTGACGGTTTAGAATTTCCTCAAATGAATGAATTCTCGTTGTAAAGTATAGTTTCCAAACCAATCAATAATCCATTCATACAAAAATATTGGTTGTCACAATTAACAAACCCCAATGAAAAATAACCGAAGTATTTAGACTCCGGGTCGTCTCACAAGGAATTGCAATGAAGTGCTCAATTATTGGCTATAAAGGGGTTAAGGGGGTTGGTTTTATATTTTTTTCAAGAAAATAAATGGCAAGAAAAATTAAATGACAAGAAGAGTAAATCAAACAAGTAACTAAAGAAAGCAAGTAATAAAGAGAGAGACATTCATGGCAAAGATTGAGATCATAGGCTTTCTATCCTAGTCATGCAATGATTAATTTATCTTATTTAGTCAACTCCAACAAATAGGGAGAAAGTCAAACAAGACTAATCAATCATACCACAATAATAACAAGAATTTATCTTATTACGTCATCTCCAACATTGGAAGAAGGTATCATATTATCTTCCATGAGAGAAAGTCTAATAAGACTAGCTAATCTCAATCCAAAAGTCCTAATCAACTTACTAATTAAATTAGCAAAAGATTAGCGTCAATGGAAACAATATTCCAAAAGTCCTAATCAACTCAGTAATTAAATTAGCAAAAGATTAGCGTTAATGGAAACAATATTAGCTAACAACTCTAGATCACCAACATAAGTTGGGTTTTCATGACTCAAGATTGCCCAATTACTCTTTCCAAGCTAAGAATGTTCAAAATCTACTCTAAAGCCCAACCAAGCATTTTGTCAAACACTTGGTGGGTACAAAGGGAAAGCATGGTAAATAAGCAAGAATAGTAAAATCTACCAACTACAATTTGCAAGGAAACAAGAAATCAACAATAGCAATCAAGATCAACATAAAAGAACATGAAAACATAAAAATTGCATTAAAGAAAATTGAGATCCAACAAGGTTCATGAACATGAGAGCAACAAAATAAAGGAAATGATCAAGAGGAACTAAGAAGATTAAGATGTAATAACAAGAAATTAACAAGGGAAAACTAAATCAAAATAAGAATTAAAAGTTGGATTTAAGAAAATTAAACCTAAACTACCCTAAATTCTAGAGAGAAGAGAGAGCTTCTCTCTCTAGAATTCTACCTAAAACATGATGAAAACTAAAACTATGACTACTTAGTTCATTCCCCCTTCAATCCTTGGGTTCAATAGCATCAGAAATGGGTTGGATTGGGCCCAAAATGAGCTGCAAAATTGCTGGGGGCGATTTCATTAAAGTGGACCCACGGGCAGAATCGGCGCGCGCGCACATGGCGCGTGCGCGCCCCTGAACGCGAAGCAACATATAACAAAATTTATATCATTTCGAAGCCCCGGATGTTAGCTTTACAACGCAACTGGAACCGCCTCATTTGGATCTCTGTAGCTCAAGTTATGGTCGTTTGAGTGCGAAGAGGTCAGGCTTGACAACTTTACGGTTCCTTCATTTCTTCATGAGTTCTCCCACTTTGCATGCTTTTCTCCTCACTTCTTCCATCCAATACTTGCCTTTTGAACCTGAAATTACTCAACAAACATATCAAGGCATCGAATGAAATTAAAGTGAATTAAAATCACCAATTTTAGGGCCTAAAAAGCATGTTTTTACTTTCAAGCACAAATCAATGGAGAATTACAAAACCATGCTATTTCATTGAATAAATGTGAGAAAAGTTGATAAAATCTCCCAAAATAAGCACAAGATATACCACAAAATCGGGGTTTATCAAATCTTCCCACACTTAAACCAAGCATGTCCTCATGCTAAGAATAAAGAAGGACAAGAAAAGGGTATGAACATTTATTCAATGCAAATAAGCTACATGCACCTATCTATATGAATGCAACTAAATGCAAAATGATTCTACCTACTTGGTTAAAAGTAAATCAATCTCCAAGAACATACATAAGCAAGTAGGGCAAAGGTCATATGACGACTCACAAACTCTACCAATTCAAATATCAAAATGAAGTTCAAATAGACTTGCAAGAAGAACGCTCATGAAAGCCGGAAACAAGGAATTGAGCATCGAACCCTCACCGGAAGTGTATCCGCTCTAGTCGCTCTAGTGTATAGGGTCGATCACTCAATTCTCTTCTAATCATGCTTTCTATGATTTGTTTTTCATCTAACAATCAACAATTATTCAATGCATGCATACATTCATCATGAGGACTTATTCATAGGTTGTAATGGGGCTAGGGTCAAGGTAGGGATGCATATGGTCAAGTGAGCTTGAAATTTGTATCTTTGATTAGCCTAAGCTCTCACTAAACACATATAACAACCTATGCAATTTTAATACACAACCTAGCTACCCATGATTCCCACTTTTTCACATACTCATGCATTCTTTTTAATTCACCACACATATGCATTGATTCTTATTGAACTTTACTTTGGGGCATTTTTGTCCCCTTTTTATTTTTTTCTCTCTCTTTTTTTTCTTTTCCTATATATATATATATTTTTTCTTTTTGTTTACGTTTTTTTTTCACACACATTTTTTTAAAAGTATATACAAACGTATCAATGCATATGGTTTTACATATTTAATGCATAAGCATGTACCCAATTCCCAAAATTTTTAATCAAAAATACAAAATACACTTTTACCTCAACCAATGTCCCAAGTTTCCCATACCCAAATGGTACACACCCTCACTAGCCTAAGCTAATCAAAGATCCAAATTAAGGACATTTATTGTTTTTCGCTTAAGGGTAGTGATGTGCTAAAATTAAGAACGAAAGGGATTAAATAGGCTTAAATTGGCTAACAATGGTTGATGAAAGGTAGGCTATTTGGGTAAGTGAGCTAAATAAAATGATGGCCCCAATCATATAAATGCATGTATACATGGAATAATGGACATAAAGAATTAAACAAATCAAAGATTACAATCATAGAAAGAGAATAATGCACACAAGAATGGAAATAAGTGGTTATAAGATGCAACCACGCAATTAGGCTCAAAACTCACATGCTTGTGTTCTTAGCTCAAAAACTATGTTCCAAAATAAATTCTTCAAGCAAGTTTGTCACAAAAAAATTTTTTCAAATTGGTAGGGTGCCCTAAAAACAGTTTCTTGGAAAAGAAATCATCACCCTAACCAAGTAGTCCTAACATAAAAAAAAATGGTGAAATATGTACAAATTCTAACTAGCATGCAACCTATCATGCAATGCAACAACTAACTAACAAGGACAAAATTTGAAAAATTGGTGTTGGAAAATAAAATGGTTACCCATGGAGATCGGTCGGACGACCTCCCCACACTTAGAAATTTGCACCGTCCTCGGTGCCTGCAAAGAAGAGTAAGGTGGACGAGTTGCTACAATTGATGAGCTCCTTCAAAAGGTTGTGCGGGTGAACTTGTTTGTTTCCCCATTTAGAAGTCTTTCCTTTCCTTTTCCTTCTTGGTGGCCAACCTCAAAGGAGAGAAAAAGAAAGAAAATTAAGCCTACAACAAAGATATGAAAGCAATTAGAACATAGGCAGGGGCTAATGCCAAATAAGAATAAGGTTCTCCCTACATGTTAGCTATGCATATAAGTGAGAAAACAATATAGGCACATGGCATATTAACTAATACTTGATGCAAGAACAAGTTAAAGCATGAAGAGCATGTTAAGCATCAAGTTCAAACAATAATTAACACAAACAAGATTAGTGATAAGCATGAGAGCATTTGGTCCCATCCTAACTCACTGATGATGAGGTATAAAAACAAGGGATCATGAGTCAGGAAGGATTAAAGCACTAATTTTGTGTGTAGAGCAAATATTATAATCAATGCCAAACAAGTCACAAAGTACCAAGATTAACCAATAAATTCTCAAACAATTGAATATAAGAATCCAACACCATTATTAAAATGAGAAACTTAGAAAAGAAAATGGAAAACAAGTTACAAAAATAAAATTAAAATGCAATGAATGAAAACAAGGAAATGCAATAAAAGAAGATGGAAGAAAAGAGAGAAATTTTTTATTATTTTTTTAATTTTTTTTTAATTTTAATTTTTTTTAAAAGAAAGAAAAAAAATTTTCAAGAGAGGAAGAAGAAAAAAGAAAGAAAGAAAAAAAAAATAGAAAGAAAGAAAAAGAAAAGAAGAAAGAAGGAGAAAGGAGAAAGGAGAAAAACAGAGTGCAAATCCGCGCATATGCGCCATGCGTGCTCAGGCGCGGATGCAGCACGGACAATCCACGCGCGCGTGCCATGCGTGCTTGGGCGCGGATGCAGCAAAAACAATCCGCGCGCGTGCGCCATGCGTGCTTGGGCTCGGATGCGACAGGGACAATCGGCGCGCGCGCGCCATGCGTGCTTACGTGCGGATCGCCTGGCACAAAGTAAGCATCAAGTGGGCACAACTCTCGGGTTTTAGTACTAGGAGTTGTGAAACCACACCCGCGCGCGCGCGCACTGCGCACTTGGGCATCGATGCCCTTTTTTTTTTTTTGATCTCCTAATCTCTAAGCATTCTAAAACAATCAAAAATCAAATTTAACAACAAATCTTTTTGGTTTTTGAAAAATTTTCAAATACACTAGAAACAAAACTTATACTACAAGCAAAATGTAACTCAACAACAACTAAACTAATCAAAACAAACTAAGAAATAACCAATCAATCAAAGCAAAATGTATAAGAGTATAGAAAATAACAAAAACTACCTATAATGGCAACTCAAATCACTTATTAACCAAATCTAAAAGAGAATGGAAAGAGTTTACCATGGTGGGGGTGTCTCCCACCTAGCACTTTTGTTTATTGTCCTTAAGTTGGACTTATGGGGAGCTCCTCTTAAGGTGGCTTGTGCTTGAAGCTATCCTTGAACATCCACCAATGCTTGAATCTCCAATAAGCTCCATTCTTCAATATTAATATCTTCAAGCCTTGATGGAGTTCTTCACAAACCATGAGCTCCCAAAGTTGATTTTTCTTGTGCGATCCGGGATCCCACACTTTGTTTTGACACCCATCTTCAAATTGATCATTATGATTCCAATTGGGTGGCATGACCTTAGAATTCTCAATTAAGCACCCAAACATTCTCCTAGACCCATGCAATTTGGTTCTACACCAGCCATTGCTATTCAACTTCGAGCATGCAACCATCATGAACTTGGAATGATGTTTCCAACCACTACACAACTCTCTCTTACTCTTAACTCCACAAAGAGCTCTAAGTTGACCATCATTTTCAATCAAACCATATTCAAGTGAGAAAGCAAAGCTTAGGGATAAGAATTTTACCCACTTGAATGTTGTGTTGGATGATGACTTAGGAAGGGATGGTCCCAATGATCTTGCAAGCTCCACTCCCTTGTGCTCTTCCTTGACTTTCTCCACCTCTTTAAGACTTTCCTCAACTTCAACCTCTTCCTCTTGGTGGCTTACTTCCAATTCAATTTCTTCTTCATTGCTCACCAAAGCCATGAGAGGCTGTGCATCTTCTTCTTTGACCTCAATTTCAAGCCCAATGGGAGAGGATTCAATTGTAGATAGGAACTCCTCAATGATTGAATCCATCTCTTGATCAACCTCTTCAAAGTATTCAATCATAATGTGCTTTGGAGGTTGTACACCCTCCTCAACATCAACATCAAGCATCTTGGAAGAGGGCTCTCTAATTCTACATTCCCATGGACTTTCAACATCTCCTAGGTCTTCAACCACTCCTTCCGACTCAATTGTCTCATCTTCCTCCCCTAGTGGCAATTCTTTCTTCAACTCCTCTTCTTCATCTTGAAGCTCTAAACTCACTCCCTCACTATGCTCCTTGGTTTCTTCTCCACATTCGTCAATGGGAGTACCTTGGTTGCTTAGGCTTAGTCGAGAGGAGGCCATATTGCTAACGGCTTCCACTAGGATAGCCATCTTGGCTCCTAGCTCTTTAAACTTCTTTTCATCCTCCTCTTGTCGCCTTAAGATATGAGATTCAAGATCTCTCAATTCATGCATGGGGGCATCATTGGAAGGTGATGGTGGAAGGAAAAGTTCATTGTTTGAAGAGAAGGCATTATTGTTGGAAGGTGGTTCATTTTGGTAAGGGTGTGTAGGTGTATATTGAGGTAGTTCTTGAGAGTAGTTGTGTTGAAATTGTGGTGGTTCTATGTATGGTTCATATGGCTCATAAGGGGGTTGGTAGGGTGGATAAGGGTTGGGGTCATATGGGGGTGTTTGGTGGTAGGGGGCTTGTGAGTAAGGTGGTTCAAAGTCATGTTGAGGGGGTGGTTCATAGGCATATGGTGGTGGTTGTTGACAATCACAATAAGGGTGATGAGCGGATATTTTATACGCTTTTTGGGGTTAATTTCATATAGTTTTGAGTATGTTCTAGTTAGTTTTTAGTCTATTTTCATTAGTTTTTAGGAAAAATTCATATTTCTGGACTTTACTATGAGTTGTATGTTTTTCTGTAATTTCAGGTATTTTTCTGGCTGAAATTGAAGGAGCTAAGCAAAAATCTGATTCAGGCTGAAAAAGGACTGCTGATGCTGTTGGATTCTGACCTCCCTGCACTCAAAGTGGATTTTCTGGAGCTACAGAACTCGAAATGGCATGCTTCCAATTGCGTTGGAAAGTAGACATCCAGGGCTTTCCAGAAATATATAAAAGTCCATACTTTGCACAAGGATAGACGACGTAAATTGGCGTTTAACGCCAGTTCTCTGCCCAATTCTGGCGTCCAGCGCCAGAAAAGGATCAAAAGCTGGAGTTGAACGCCCAAACTGGCACAAAAACTGGCGTTCAACTCCACAAATGGCCTCTGCACGTGAATTGCTTAAATCTCAGCCCCAGCACACACCAAGTGGGCCCCAGAAGTGGATCTCTGCATCATCCATCATAGTTTACTCATTTTTTGTAAACATAGGCTACTAGTTTAGTATTTAAACAACTTTTAGAGACTTATTTTGCATCTCATGACATTTTTAGATCAGAACTTTGTACTCTTTGACGGCATGAGTCTCTAAACTCCATTGTTGGGGGTGAGGAGCTCTGCTGTGTCTCGATGAATTAATGCAATTATTTCTGTTTTCTATTCAAACACGCTTGTTCCTATCTAAGATGTTCATTCGCGCTTAACTGTGATGAAGGTGATGATCTGTGACACTCATCACCATTCTCAACCCATGAACGTGTGCCTGACAACCACCTCCGTTCTATATCAGATTGAATGAGTATCTCTTAGATCTCTTAATCATAATCTTCGTGGTATAAGCTAGAATTGATGGCGGCATTCATGAGAATTCGGAAAGTCTAAACCTTGTCTGTGGTATTCCGAGTAGGATTCAAGGATTGAATGACTGTGACGAGCTTCAAACTCCTGAAGGCTGGGCGTTAGTGACAAACGCAAAGGAATCAAGGGATTCTATTCCAACCGGATCGAGAACCAACCGGTGATTAGCCGTGCTGTGACAGAGCGCGTGAGCGTAGTTTTCACTGGAAGGATGGAAGGTAGCCATTGACAACGGTGATCCACCAACACACAGCTTGCCATAGGAGGACGTGCGTGCATGAACAAGAAGACAGAGGAAAGCAGAGATTCAGAAGACAAAGCATCTCCAAAACTCCAACATATTCTCCATTACTGCATAACAAGTAACCTTTAATCCATGCTCTCTTGTTTATTTACAATTCAACTGATAAACATAACTGACTTCCTGACTAAGATTTACAAGATAACCATAGATTGCTTCAAATCAACAATCTCCGTGGGATTCGACCCTTACTCACGTGAGGTATTACTTGGACGACCCAGTGCACTTGCTGGTCAGTGGTACGAGTTGTGAAAAGTGTGATTCACAATTTGTGCACCAAGTTTTTGGCGCCGTTGCCGGGGATTGTTCGTGTTTGAACAACTGACGGTTTATTTTGTTTCTTAGATTAGGAAAATTTTTCTTTTTGGTTTAGAGTCTCTTATTATTGTTCTTGGTAAAAATATATATATATATACTTCTTCAAAACAAGTGTTACATTCATAACTCATTTGGCTAGAGCGTTAATCTGTGTTCTTGGTAATTGGGTTAGAATCTTTTATATTCTTTTCAAAACCTTCTTTTTCATAAATAATAATTTCTCTATTAAATTGTGTGCCAAACTTTAAGTTTGGTGTTTTCTTGTTGATTTCCCTTTGGTTTTCGAAAATTTTAGTTTGGTTTTCTAAAAATTTTAAGTTTGGTGTTCTTTCTTCATGTTCTTGTGTTCTTGTGAGTCTTCAAAGTGTTCTTGAGTTTTCCTTGTGTCTTGATCTTAAAATTTTTAAGTTTGGTGTTCCTAGGTGTTTTCCCTCTAAAATTTTCAAAAACAAGGAGCATTAGATCTAAAAATTTTAAATCTTGTGCTATCTTATTATTTTTCTCTTTCCTCACTAAATTCAAAAATATATTTTCTCTCTATTTTTAAAATAAATTTTCGAAAATTATTTTAAAAAAAAATTTCAGATTTTTTTTTAAAATTTAAAGTTTTTTCCAAATCATATCTTTTTCAAAACTTCCTAACCACTTTCTCTCTCCTCATTTTTTTTTCGAAAATCTTCACCTATTTTTATTTATTTTATTTTAATTTATTTTATTTTCGAAATAATTAAATAAATAAATAAATAAATAAAAATATTTTTTTTTATTTTACATCATCTCCCTTTCTCCATCATGGATCTAAGTGGAAATGAACAATCCAGGAGGACTCTGGGGTCATATGCTAACCCCTCTACTGCTTCATATGGGAGTAGCATCTGCATACCCTCCATTGGAGTCAGTAGCTTTGAGTTGAATCCTCAGCTCATTATCATGGTGCAGCAAAATTGCCAGTATTCCGGTCTTCCACAGGAAGAACCTACAGAGTTTCTGGCACAGTTTTTACAAATTGCTGACATAGTACATGATAAAGAAATAGATCAGGATGTCTACAGACTATTACTGTTTCCATTTGCTGTGAAAGATCAAGCTAAGAGGTGGTTAAATAACCAACCTAAGGCCAGCATAAGGACATGGAAACAGTTGACAGAAAAATTCCTGAATCAATACTTTCCCCCAAAACGGATGACACAGCTAAGGCTAGACATCCAAGGCTTTAAACAAGGAGATAATGAATCTCTTTATGATGCCTGGGAGAGATACAGAGAGATGCTAAGAAAATGCCCCTCTGAAATGTTTTCAGAGTGGGTTCAGTTAGACATCTTCTATTATGGGCTTGCAGAAGGAGCTCAGATGTCTTTGGATTACTCAGCTGGTGGATCTATCCACATGAGAAAGACAATTGAAGAAGCCCAAGATCTCATTGATACAGTTGCCAGGAATCAGCATCTGTACCTAAGCAGTGACCCTTCCATGAAAGAAGAGGTCAAAACAGCAACTGCTGAACTCAGTCCTGTAAAACAAGCTGCTGAATTCAATCAGCAATTGGACTTTCTAACAAAGCAGTTAGCCGAATTCAAAGATAGACTACAAGAGACAAGGATGGCTAATATACATATGGAAGAACAGTTTAGGCAAACAAAGCAGCAGCTATCAAGACAAATAACAGAAGAATGCCAAGCAGTTCAATTAAGAAGTGGGAAAACATTAAATACCCCACCTCAAGGCAGCAAAAAGCTAAGGAATGAGCAAACCACCCAAAATTCACCTGAGGACAGTAAGATCCCAGGGAAAAATAATTCTGGCACTAAAACGCCAGAAAATTGGTGGAAGGCTGGCGCTGAACGCCCAGACCATGCCCAAAACTGGCGTTCAACGCCAGAAACAAGGCAGGATTGGCGTTCAACGCCAGAAATGCACAAGGATCTGGCGTTGAACGCCCAAAATGGGCAAGATCTGGCGCTGAACGCCCAAAATGGGCACAATTCTGGCGTTCAAACGCCAGGGCAGACAAGGAGCTGGCGTCCAGTTTCACTCCAGCTTCTAACTCTGGCACTCAATTGCCAGTGAGGGATCAGACACACACAAATGCTGATAACAACCCCTCTAAAAAGGCTTCTTCAACCACTTCTGTAGGCAGTAAATCTACAGCAAATAAGGTTGAAGAATATAAAGCCAAGATACCTTATCCTCAAAAACTTCGGAAAGAGGAGCAGGATAAGCAATTTGCTCGCTTTGCAGATTATCTCAGGACTCTTGAAATAAAGATTCCATTTGCAGAAGCACTTGAGCAAATACCTTCTTATGCCAAGTTCATGAAAGAGATCTTGAGTCATAAAAAGGATTGGAGAGAAACAGAAAGAGTTCTCCTCACTGAAGAATGCAGTGCAGTCATTCTGAAGAGCTTTCCTGAAAAGCTTAAAGACCCTGGGAGTTTTCTGATACCATGCATATTAGAAGGTAATTGCACCAAGACAGCTTTATGCGATCTTGGGGCAAGCATCAACCTAATACATGCATCCACTATCAGAAAGCTTGGCTTAACTGAAGAAGTTAAACCAACCCGGATATGTCTCCAACTTGCTGATGGTTCCACTAAATACCCATCAGGCGTGATTGAAGACATGATTGTCAGAGTTGGGCCATTCGCCTTTCCCACTGACTTTGTTGTGCTGGAAATGGAGGAGCACAAGAGTGCTACTCTCATTCTAGGAAGACCCTTCCTAGCAACTGGACGATCCCTCATTGACGTCCAATAGGGGGAAATAACCCTGAGAGTCAATGATGATGAATTCAAGTTGAACGCTGTCAAAGCCATGCAGCATCCAGACACATCAACAGACTGCATGAAAGTTGATCTTATTGACTCCTTGGTAGAAGAGATCAATATGGCTGAGAGTCTCGAATCAGAGTTGGAAAATATCTTTAAAGATGTTCAGCCTGATTTGGAGGACTCAGAGGACATGAAAGAGCCTTTGAAATTTCTTCTGGAAGAGGAAAAACCTCCTAAACCCGAGCTCAAGCCATTACCACCATCCTTGAAATATGCATTTTTGGGAGAAGGTGACACTTTTCCAGTGATCATAAGCTCTGCTTTAAATTCACAGGAAGAGGAAGCACTTATTCAAGTGCTAAGGACACACAAGACAGCTCTTGGATGGTCCATAGGTGACCTTAAGGGCATAAGCCCAGCTAGATGCATGCACAAAATCTTATTGGAGGATAATGCCAAACCAGTGGTTCAACCACAGAGGCGGCTAAATCCAGCCATGAAAGAAGTGGTGCAGAAAGAGGTCACCAAATTACTAGAGGCTGGGATTATTTATCCTATTTCTGATAGCCCCTGGGTGAGTCCTGTCCAAGTCGTCCCAAAAAAGGGAGGCATGACAGTGATTCATAATGAAAAAAATGAACTGGTTCCTACAAGAACAGTTACAGGGTGGCGCATGTGTATTGACTACAGAAGGCTCAATACAGTCACCAGAAAGGATCATTTTCCTTTACCATTCATAGACCAGATGCTAGAAAGACTAGCAGGTCATGATTATTACTGCTTTTTGGACGGCTACTCAGGCTATAACCAGATTGCAGTAGATCCTCAGGATCAAGAGAAAACAGCATTCACATGTCCATCTAGAGTGTTTGCTTATAGAAGGATGCCATTTGGGCTATGTAATGCGCCTGCAACCTTCCAAAGATGCATGCTCTCTATTTTCTTTGATATGGTGGAAAAATTTCTGGAAGTCTTCATGGATGACTTCTCAGTATATGGAGACTCATTCAGCTCCTGTCTTGATCACCTGAAACTTGTTCTGAAAAGATGCCAAGAAACCAACCTAGTTTTAAACTGGGAAAAATGTCACTTCATGGTGACTGAAGGGATTGTTCTTGGACATAAAATTTCAAACAAGGGAATAGAGGTAGATCAAGCAAAAATAGAGGTAATTGAAAAATTACCACCACCTGCCAATGTTAAGGCAATCAGAAGCTTTCTGGGGCATGCAGGATTCTATAGGAGGTTTATAAATGATTTTTCAAAAATTGCAAAACCTCTAAGTAATCTGTTAGCTGCTGACACGCCATTTGTGTTTGACACAGAGTGCCTGCAGGCGTTTGAAACGCTGAAAGCTAAGCTGGTCACAGCACCAGTCATTTCTGCACCAGACTGGACGTTACCATTTGAGCTAATGTGTGATGCCAGTGATCACGCCATTAGTGCAGTATTGGGACAGAGGCATGACAAGCTTCTGCATGTCATTTATTATGCTAGTCGCGTTTTAAATGATGCCCAGAAAAATTACACAACCACAGAAAAAGAATTACTTGCAGTGGTTTACGCCATTGACAAGTTCAGATCATACTTAGTAGGATCAAAAGTGATTGTGTATACTGATCATGCTGTTCTTAAATATCTACTCACAAAGCAGGATTCAAAATCCAGGCTCATCAGGTGGGTGTTGCTTCTGCAAGAGTTTGATATAGAAATAAGAGACAGAAAAGGGACAGAGAACTAAGTGGCTGATCATCTGTCCCGGATAGAGCCAGTAGAAGGGACGCCCCTCCCCTCTCTTGAGATCTCTGAGACTTTTCTGGATGAGCATTTATTTGCCATTCAGGAAACACCATGGTTTGCCGATATTGCAAACTATAAAGCTGCAAGGTTCATACCCAAGGAGTACAACCGGATACAAAAGAAGAAATTAATTACTGATGCAAAGTACTACTTGTGGGATGAACCCTATCTCTTTAAGAGATGTGCAGATGGAATAATCCGTAGGTGTGTGCCTAGAGAAGAAGCACAGAGGATCCTATGGCATTGCCATGGATCACAATACGGAGGCCATTTCGGAGGTGAGCGAACAGCCACCAAGGTGCTCCAATGTGGCTTCTATTGGCCCACACTCTATAAAGATTCCCGAGAGTTTGCACGTAACTGTGACAGTTGCCAAAGAGCTGGCAATCTGCCTCATGGTTATGCCATGCCTCAACAAGGAATCTTGGAGATTGAGTTGTTTGACGTATGGGGAATTGACTTCATGGGACCTTTCCCACCATCATACTCAAACACTTATATTCTGGTGGCAGTTGATTATGTATCAAAATGGGTTGAGGCCATTGCCACACCCACCAATGATACTAAAACGGTGCTGAAGTTCCTCCAGAAACATATCTTTAGCAGGTTCGGTGTCCCTAGAATACTAATCAGTGATGGGGGCACTCACTTCTGCAATAAACAGCTTTACTCTGCCATGGTTCGGTATGGGATTCACCACAAGGTGGCTACTCCATATCATCCACAAACTAATGGGCAAGCTGAAGTCTCTAACAGAGAATTAAAGAGAATCCTGGAACGGACAGTAAATACCCGTAGAAAGGATTGGGCACGGAGCTTGGATGATGCTCTGTGGGCTTACAGAACAGCATTCAAGACCCCTATAGGGACCTCTCTATACCAACTCGTGTATGGTAAGGCATGTCACCTGCCCGTGGAACTGGAACATAAGGCCTACTGGGCAACTAGATTCCTAAACTTTGATGCCAAATTAGCAGGAGAAAAAGATTGCTCCAGCTAAATGAGCTAGAGGAGTTCAGATTCACATCTTTCGAAAATGCCAAGCTTTATAAAGAGAAATAAAAAAAGTGGCATGACAGAAAGCTGTCATCTAGAATCTTTGACCCAGGACAGAAGGTTCTGCTGTTCAACTCTAGACTCAGGCTATTCCCCGGGAAATTGAAATTCCGGTGGAGGGGACCATACGTGATTACAAGCATATCACCATATGGTTATGTAGAGCTTCAAGATATTGACTCTGACAAGAAGTTCATTGTTAATGGACAGAGAATCAAGCACTATCTTGAAGGCAATGTTGAGCAAGAGTGCTCAAGGTTGAAGCTAGATTAAAAGCTCAGCAAGGTCCAGCTAAGGACATTAAAGAAGCGCTTGTTGGGAGGCAACCCAACTTTTATTTACTTTCATGGTTTTTCATGTTTTATTAGGTTCATGATCATGTGGAGTCACAAAATAAATATTAAAAATTGAAAACGGAATCAAAACAGCAGAAGAAAAATCACACCCTGGAGGAAGCACCTGTCTGGCGTTCAACGCCAGAATAGAGCATGGTTCTGGCGCTGAACGCCCAAAATGGGCAACATCCTGGCGCTGAACGCCCAAAACAAGCATGGTTCTGGCGTTCAACGCCAGAAATGGCTAGTAAATGGGCGTTGAACGCCCAAAATGGGCACCAACCTGGCGCTGAACGCCCAGAGTTGTGTGCAAGGGCATTTTGCATGCCTAAATTGGTGCAGGGATGTAAATGCCTTGACACCTCAAGATCTGTGGACCTCACAGGATCATTTCAAGATCTGTGGACCCCACAGGATCCCCACCTTCCCTCCTCATAATCCTAGTTTTTTTTTCCACAACTTCTTCTTCATCTATTCCTTCTTCTTTTGCTCGAGGGCGAGCAACATTCTAAATTTGGTGTGGTAAAACAATTATGTGAAGGATCTATAGCTCAGTGGTAGAACATGTGGCTGCAAATCAAGAGATCCCTGAGATACCTCAGGGGATGCACTTCCCTCCACATAATTATTGGAAGCAACTGAGGATAGAAATACCAAAAATCACTAGGAATCAAGCCACAAAGGCAAGGAAGAGACATAAAAGAGCTCAAGAACATCATTGGTTCCTCAAGAAGGAAATGCCATCATCACTAAGGTGGACTCGTTCCTTGTTCTTACTTTCTCTGTTTTTCGTTTTCTCTATGTTAAGTGCTTATCTATGTTTGTGTCTTCATTACATGATCATTAGTAGTAATTAGTGTCTATTTTGATTTTATCCCCAATTAAGTTATAGTCTATTTTTCTCATCATCAGCAAACATGAATAAAATAGTAGATCTTTTGAATAAGAGGCAATAAAATTTTGAGTTTTTAATAAGAAAAATTCTAATTAGTAACATGTGGTGGCAATGCTTTCTGTCTTCTGAATGAATGCTTGAACAGTGCATATGTCTTTTGAATTTATTGTTTAAGACTGTTAAATATGTTGGCTCTTGAAAGAATGATGAACATGAGACATGTTATTGATAATCTGAAAAATCATAAAAATGATTCTTGAAACAAGAAAAAGCAGCAAAGAACAAAGCTTGCATAAAAAAAATATATACATATATAATAAAATAGGCGAAAAAAAATAGAAAGAAAAAGAAAAAGCAAGCAGAAAAAGCCAAAAGCTCTTAAAACCAAGAGGCAAGAGCAAAAAGCCAATAACCCTTAAAACCAAAAGGCAAGGGCAAATAAAAAAGGATCCCAAGGCTTTGAGCATCAGTGGATAGGAGGGCTTAAAGGAATAAAATCCTGGTCTAAGCGGCTAAACTAAGCTGTCCTTAACCATGTGCTTGTGGCGTGTAGGTGTCAAGTGAGAACTTGAGACTAAGCGGTTAAAGTCAAGGTCCAAAGCAAAAATAAGAGTGTGCTTAAGAACCCTGGACACCTCTAATTGGGGGCTTTAGCAAAGCTGAGCCACAATCTGAAAAGGTTCACCCAATTATGTGTCTGTGGCATTTATGTATCCGGTGGTAATACTGGAAAACAAAGTGCTTAGGGCCACGGCCAAGACTCATAAAATAGCTGTGTTCAAGAATCATCACACTGAAATAGGAGAATCAATAACACTATCTGAATTCTAAGTTCCTATAGATGCCAATCACTCTGAGCTTCAATGGATAAAGTGAGATGCCAAAACTGTTCAGAAGCAAAAAGCTACTAGTCCCGCTCATCTAATTAGAATCTGAGCTTCACTCAAAAACTCTGAAATATTATTGCTTCTCAACCTATTAGTCTTCTATTTTATTTGTCTAGTTGCTTGAGGACAAGCAACAATTTAAGTTTGGTGTTGTGATGAGCGGATATTTTATACGCTTTTTGGGGTTAATTTCATATAGTTTTGAGTATGTTCTAGTTAGTTTTTAGTCTATTTTCATTAGTTTTTAGGAAAAATTCATATTTCTGAACTTTACTATGAGTTGTGTGTTTTTCTGTAATTTCAGGTATTTTTCTGGCTGAAATTGAAGGAGCTGAGCAAAAATCTGATTCAGGTTGAAAAAGGACTGCTGATGCTGTTGGATTCTGACCTCCCTGCACTCAAAGTGGATTTTCTGGAGCTACAGAACTCGAAATGGCATGCTTCCAATTGCGTTGGAAAGTAGACATCCAGGGCTTTCTAGCAATATATAATAGTTCATACTTTACACAAGGATAGATGACGTAAACTGGCATTTAACGCCAGTTCTCTGCCCAATTCTGGCGTCCAGCGCCAGAAAAGGATCAAAAGCTGGAGTTGAACGCCCAAACTGGCACAAAAACTGGTGTTCAACTCCACAAATGGCCTCTGCACGTGAATTGCTTAAATCTCAGCCCCAGCACACACCAAGTGGGCCCCAGAAGTGGATCTCTGCATCATCCATCATAGTTTACTCATTTTTTGTAAACCTAGGCTACTAGTTTAGTATTTAAACAACTTTTAGAGACTTATTTTGCATCTCATGACATTTTTAGATCAGAACTTTGTACTCTTTGACGGCATGAGTCTCTAAACTCCATTGTTGGGGGTGAAGAGCTCTGTTGTGTCTCGATGAATTAATGCAATTATTTCTGTTTTCTATTCAAACACGCTTGTTCCTATCTAAGATGTTCATTCGCGCTTAACTGTGATGAAGGTGATGATCCGTGACACTCATCACCATTCTCAACCCATGAACGTGTGCCTGACAACCACCTCCGTTCTATATAAGATTGAATGAGTATCTCTTAGATCTCTTAATCAGAATCTTCGTGGTATAAGCTAGAATTGATGGCGGCATTCATGAGAATTCGGAAAGTCTAAACCTTGTCTGTGGTATTCCGAGTAGGATTCAAGGATTGAATGACTGTGACAAGCTTCAAACTCCTGAAGGCTGGGCGTTAGTGACAAACGCAAAGGAATCAAGGGATTCTATTCCAACCGGATCAAGAACCAACCGGTGATTAGCCGTGCTGTGACAGAGCGCGTGAGCGTAGTTTTCACTGGAAGGATGGAAGGTAGCCATTGACAATGGTGATCCACCAACACACAGCTTGCCATAGGAGGACGTGCGTGCGTGAACAAGAAGACAGAGGAAAGCAGAGATTCAGAAGACAAAGCATCTCCAAAACTCCAACATATTCTCCATTACTGCATAACAAGTAACCTTTAATCCATGCTCTCTTGTTTATTTGCAATTCAACTGATAAACATAACTGACTTCCTGACTAAGATTTACAAGATAACCATAGATTGCTTCAAATCAACAATCTCCGTGGGATTCGACCCTTACTCACGTGAGGTATTACTTGGACGACCCAGTGCACTTGCTGGTCAGTGGTACGAGTTGTGAAAAGTGTGATTCACAATTTGTGCACCAAAGGGTCACCACATCCATTAGATTGATATGCATTAGGATGAGAGTTATACCCATAAGAATCTGGAGGGGGTTGTTGCCAAGAAGGGTGATCAATCCTTTGAGGCTCCTCCCACCTTTGACTGTTCCATCCTTGATGCATATCCTTATTGTAGCTCCCATTTCCTACAACATAATTTGAGCCAAACTTATAGCCAAAGTGATGAAAATTCATGATAGAAAGAGAAAATAAAAACAAAACTAGTAAGAACTAATAAAAACTAACTCCTAAAACAAGCAAAAACTAGCAAAGAAGCATATTAACATATATACAATAGCCAATAACATAACACCATTGCAACTCCCCGGCAACGGCGCCATTTTGATGATCTGTAATTCTTGACGGTTTAGAATTTCCTCAAATGAATGAATTCTCGTTGTAAAGTATAGTTTCCAAACCAATCAATAATCCTTTCATACAAAAATATTGGTTGTCACAATTAACAAACCCCAATAAAAAATAACCGAAGTATTTAGACTCCGGATCGTCTCACAAGGAATTGCAATGAAGTGCTCAATTATTGGCTATAAAGGGGTTAAGGGGGTTGGTTTTATATTTTTGCAAGAAAATAAATGGCAAGAAAAATTAAATGACAAGAAAAGTAAATCAAACAAGTAACTAAAGAAAGCAAGTAATAAAGAGAGAGACATTCATGGCAAAGATTGAGATCATAGGCTTTCTATCCTAGTCATGCAATGATTAATTCATCTTATTTAGTCAACTCTAACAAATAGGGAGAAAGTCAAACAAGACTAATCAATCATACCACAATAATAACAAGAATTTATCTTATTACGTCATCTCCAACATTGGAAGAAGGTATCATATTATCTTCCATAAGAGAAAGTCTAATAAGACTAGCTAATCTCAATCCAAAAGTCCTAATCAACTTACTAATTAAATTAGCAAAAGATTAGCGTCAATGGAAACAATATTCCAAAAGTCCTAATCAACTCAGTAATTAAATTAGCAAAAGATTAGCGTCAATGGAAACAATATTAGCTAACAACTCTAGATCACCAACATAAGTTGGGTTTTCATGACTCAAGATTGCCCAATTACTCTTTTCAAGCCAGGAATGCTCAAAATCTACTCTAAAGCCCAACCAAGCATTTTGTCAAACACTTGGTGGGTACAAAGGGAAAGCATGGTAAATAAGCAAAAATAGTAAAATCTACCAACTACAATTTGCAAGGATACAAGAAATCAACAATAGCAATCAAGATCAACATAAAAGAACATGGAAACATAAAAATTGCATTAAAGAAAATTGAGATCCAACAAGGTTCATGAACATGAGAGCAACAAAATAAAGGAAATGATCAAGAGGAACTAAGAACATTAAGATGTAATAACAAGAAATTAACAAGGGAAAACTAAATCAAAATAAGAATTAAAAGTTGGATTTAAGAAAATTAAACCTAAACTACCCTAAATTCTAGAGAGAAGAGAGAGCTTATCTCTCTAGAATTCTACCTAAAACATGATAAAAACTAAAACTATGACTACTTAGTTCATTCCCCCTTCAATCCTTGAGTTCAATAGCATCAGAAATGGGTTAGATTTGGCCCAAAATGAGCTGCAAAATCGCTGGGGGCGATTTCATTAAAGTGGACCCACGGGCAGAATCGGCGCGCGCGCACATGGCGCGTGCGCACCCCTGAACGTGAAGCAACATATGGCAAAATTTATATCATTTCGAAGCCTCAGATGTTAGCTTTACAACGCAACTGGAACTGTCTCATTTGGACCTCTGTAGCTCAAGTTATGGTCGTTTGAGTGCGAAGAGGTCAGGCTTGACAGCTTTACGGTTCCTTCATTTCTTCATGAGTTCTCCCACTTTGCATGCTTTTTGATGAGCGGATAATTTATACGCTTTTTGACATTGTTTTTAGTATGTTTTTAGTAGGATCTAGTTACTTTTAGGGATGTTTTCATTAGTTTTTATGTTAAATTCACATTTCTGGACTTTACTATGAGTTTGTGTGTTTTTCTGTGATTTCAGGTATTTTCTGGCTGAAATTGAGGGACTTGAGCAGAAATCAGATTCAGAGGTTGAAGAAGGACTGCTGATGCTGTTGGATTCTGACCTCCCTGCACTCAAAGTGGATTTTCTGGAGCTACAAAACTCGAAATGGCGCGCCTCTAATTTCGTTGGAAAGTAGACATCCAGGGCTTTTCAGCAATATATAATAGTCCATACTTTGGCCAAGAATAGATGACGTAAACTGGCGTTCAACGCCAGCTTTCTGCCCAAATCTGGCGTCCAGCGCCAGAAAAGGAGCCAAAACCAGAGTTGAACGCCCAAACTGGCACAAAAGCTGGCGTTCAACTCCAGAAAGGACCTCTACACGTGCAACACTCAAGGCCAGCCCAAGCACACACCAAGTGGGCCCCGGAAGTGGATTTATGCATCAATTACTTACTTCTGTAAACCCTAGTAGCTAGTTTATTATAAATAGGACCTTTTACTATTGTATTAGACAATCTTGGAACGCATTGTTCTTAGACCATGGGGGCTGGCCACACGGCCATGCCTGGACCTTCACTTATGTATTTTCAATGGTAGAGTTTCTACACTCCATAGATTAAGGTGTGGAGCTCTGCTGTTCCTCAAAGATTAATGCAAGTACTACTGTTTTCTATTCAATTCATCTTATTTCGCTTCTAAGATATCCATTCGCACCCAAGAATGTGATGAAGGTGATGATTATGTGTGACGCTCATCACCATTCTCCCCTATGAACACGTGCCTGACAAACACTTCCGTTCTACATGAATTAAGCTAGAATGAATATCTCTTAGATCTCTTAACCGGAATCTTCGTGGCGTAAGCTAGAATGATGGCGGCATTCAAGAGAATCCGGAAGGTCTAAACCTTGTCTGTGGTATTCTGAGTAGGATTCAATGATTGAATGACTGTGACGAGCTTCAAACTCGCAAGTGCTGGGCGTTAGTGACAGACGCAAAAGGAGGGTGAATCCTATTCCAGCATGATCGAGAACCGACAGATGATTAGCCGTGCTGTGACAGAGCATGTGAGCATATTTTTCACTGAGAGGAGGGGATGTAGCCACTGACAACGGTGATGCCCTTGCATAAAGCCAGCCATAGAAAAGAGTAAGATCGATTGGATGAAGATAGCAGGAAAGCAGAGGTTTAGAGGAATGAGAAGCATCTCTATTCGCTTATCTGAAATTCTCACCAGTGATTTACATAAGTATTTCTATCCCTATTTTATTAATTAATTTCGAAAACCTCATTGCTATTTTATATTTGCCTGACTGAGATTTACAAGGTGACCATAGCTTGCTTCATACTAACAATCTCCGTGGGATTCGACCCTTACTCACGTAAGGTATTACTTGGACGACCCAGTGCACTTGCTGGTTAGTTGTATCGAAGTTGTGAACCATGGTATTGGCACCATGTTCTTGGCGCCATTGCCAGGGAAAGAAAGAGCCATGAATTTTACATGATTAAAGTGTAATCACGATTACGCGTACCAAGTTGCTCACGTTGCCAGGGATTGTTCGAGCCTGGACATCACAATTTCGTGCACCAAGTTTTTGGCGCCGTTGCCGGGGATTGTTTGAGTTTGGACAACTAACGGTTCATCTTGTTGCTCAGATTAGGTAATTTTCTTTTTATTTTATTTTCAAAAATTTTTCAAAAATATTTCTAAAATTTTCTCATCTGTTTTCGAAAAAAAAATGTTTTCAAAAATTCTATTCAAAATTTTTAAGAATGAATTCTAGTGTTTCATGAAGCATGTTGAAGCCTGGCTGGCTGTAAAGCCATGTCTAATTCCTTTGGGAATGAGTATGTCAGGCGTGTCATGTCTGAATTACATGCTGAAGCTTGGCTGGCCATTGGCCATGTCTAGTGTTTTGGACCGAAGCTTTCATTGAAAGCTTGGCTGGCTAGTGAGCCATGTCTAATTCCTGGACTGAAGCTTTAGACTAAGAATGCAAGATTCCTGGAATTCATGTTAAAAATTTTGGAATCCTTAATTTTTCTTTTTCATATAATTTTCGAAAAAAAAATTTAGAAAATCATAAAAATCAAAATATTTTTGTGTTTCTTGTTTGAGTCATGTGTCATGTTATAAGTTTGGTGTCAATTGCATATGCATCTTGCATTTTTCGAAAAGTTCATGCATTCATAGTGTTCTTCATGATCTTCAAGTTGTTCTTGGTAAGTCTTCTTGTTTGATCTTGATGATTTTTTTGTTTTGTGTCTTTTATTGTTTTTCATATGCATTTTTGAATTCTTAGTGTCTAAGCATTAAAGAATTCTAAGTTTGGTGTCTTACATGTTTTCCTTGCATTAAAAATTTTTCAAAAATATGTTCTTGGTGTTCATCATGATCTTCATAGTGTTCTTGGTGTTCATCTTGACATTCATAGCATTCTTGCATGCATTCATTGTTTTAATCTAAAAATTTCATGCATTGCACCATTTTTCTTGTTTTTCTCTTGCATCATAAAAATTCAAAAATCAAAAAATATCTTTCCCTTTTTCTCTCATCAAATTCGAAAATTTGAGTTGACTTTTTCAAATCAAATTTTCAATTTGAAAATCTTATCTTTTTCAAAATCTTTTTCAAAAATTAAATCTTTTTCAAAAATTAAATCTTTTTCAAAATTCTTAGTTATTTTCGAAAATTCCAAAAATATTTTTCAAAAATATTTTTCTTATTTTTATACCAAATTTTCGAAAATAACAATAACAATTAATGTTTTGATTCAAAAATTTCAAGTTTGTTACTTGCTTGTTAAGAAAGATTCAAACTTTGAGTTCTAGAATCATATCTTGTGATTTCTTATGAATCAAGTCATTAATTATGTTTTTAAAAATCAAATCTTTTTCAAAAACTAATTTCTATCATATCTTTTAAAAAATATCTTCTTATCTTGCCTTTTTCAAAAAGTTGGTTTCAAAATATCTTTTCTAACCTCCTAACTTCTTATCTTTTCAAAATTTGTTTCAACTAACTAACTAACTTTTTGTTTGTTTCTTAACTTTTTCAAAACTACCTAACTAACTCTCTCTCTCTAATTTTCGAAAATATCTTCCCTCTTTTTCAAAAAATTTTTTTTAATTAACTAATTATTTTTTATTTTTGATTTAAAAAAAATTTCGAAAAATACTAACATTTTTCAAAAACCATTTTCGAAAATCACTAACTCTTTTTCAAAAATATTTTTCGAAAATTCTCCCTCTCTCATCTCATTCTATTTATTTATTCATCCACTAACATCTCATCTCACATCTCAACCCTCCTCACAGTTGTGTTTCTTCCATTATATTACATTCTTTGTCTCCCCCTCTTCTTCTACTCACACAGAGATCCCTATACTGTGGTATAAAGGATCTCTATTATTATTATTATTTTTCTGTGCCTTCTTCTTTATCATATGAGTAGGAGCAAGGATAAGAACATTCTTGTGGAAGCAGATCCAGAACCTGAAAGGACTCTGAAAAGGAAACTAAGAGAAGCTAAAACACAACAATTCAGAGATAACCTTTCAGAAATTTTCGAACAGGAAGAGGAGATGGCAGCCGAAAATAATAATAATGTAAGGAAGATGCTTGGTGACTTCACTGCACCTAATTCCAATTTACATGGAAGAAGCATCTCCATTCCTGCCATTGGAGCAAACAACTTTGAGCTGAAACCTCAATTAGTTTCTCTGATGCAGCAGAACTGCAAGTTTCATGGACTTCCATCTGAAGATCCTTTTCAGTTCTTAACTGAATTCTTGCAGATATGTGATATTGTTAAGACTAATGGAGTAGATCCTAAAGTCTACAGGCTCATGCTTTTCCCTTTTGCTGTAAGAGACAGAGCTAGATTATGGTTGGATTCTCAACCCAAAGACAGCCTGAACTCTTGGGATAAGCTGGTCACGGCTTTCTTAGCCAAGTACTTTCCTCCTCAAAAGCTGAGCAAGCTTAGAGCTGATGTTCAAACCTTCAGACAGAAAGAAGGTGAATCCCTCTATGAAGCTTGGGAAAGATACAAACAGTTGACCAAAAAGTGTCCTTCTGACATGCTTTCAGAATGGACCATCCTGGATATATTCTATGATGGTTTATCTGAGCTATCAAAGATGTCACTGGATAATTCTGCAGGTGGATCCATTCACCTAAAGAAAACGCCTGCAGAAGCTCAAGAACTCATTGACATGGTTGCTAATAACCAGTTCATGTACACTTCTGAAAGGAATCCTGGGAGTAATGGGACGCCAATGAAGAAGGGAGTTCTTGAAGTTGATACTCTGAATGCCATATTGGCTCAGAATAAAATATTGACTCAGCAAGTCAATATGATCTCTCAGAGTCTGCATGGAATGCAAGCTGCATCCAACAGTACTCAAGAGGCATCTTCTAAAGAAGAAGCTTATGATCTTGAAAACCCTGCAATAGCAGAGGTAAATTATTTAGGTAAACCTTATGGAAACACATATAACTCATCATGGAGAAATCATCCAAATTTCTCATGGAAGGATCAAAAGCCTCAACAAGGCTTTAATAATGGTGGAAGAAACAGGTTTAGCAATAATAAACCTTTTCCATCATCCACTCAGCAACAGACAGAGAACTCTGAACAAAATGCTTCTAATTTAGCAAATCTAGTCTCTGATCTATCTAAGGCCACTGTCAGTTTCATGAATGAAACAAGGTCTTCCATTAGAAATTTGGAAGCACAAGTGGGCCAGCTGAGTAAAAGGATCACTGAAATCCCTCCTAGTACTCTCCCAAGCAATACAGAAGAGAATCCAAAAGGAGAGTGCAAGGCCATTGACATAAGCAAAATGGCCGAACCCAAAGAGGGAGAGGAGGACGTGAATTCCAAGGAGGAAGACCTCCTGGGACGTCCAGTGATCAATAAGGAGCTTCCCCTTGAGGAACCAAAGGACTCTGAGGCTCATCTAGAGACCATAGAAATTCCATTGAACCTCCTTATGCCCTTCATGAGCTCTGATGAGTATTCCTCTTCTAAAGAAAATGAGGATGTTACTGAAGAGCAAACTGCCAAGTTTCTTGGTGCAATCATGAAGTTGAATGCCAAACTATTTGGCATTGATACTTGGGAAGTTGAACCTCCCTTGTTCATCAATGAACTAAATGATCTGGATCAACTGACATTGCCTCAGAAGAGACAGGATCCTGGAAAGTTCATAATACCCAGTACCATAGGCACCATGATCTTTAAGGCTCTGTGTGACCTTGGTTCAGGAATAAACCTCATGCCCCTCTCTGTAATAGAGAAACTGGAAATCTATGGGGTGCAAGCTGCTAAAATCTCATTAGAGATGGCAGGCAGTTCAAGAAAACAGGCTTATGGACAAATAGAGGACGTGTTAGTAAAGGTTGAGGGCCTTTACATCCCTGCTGATTTCATAGTCCTGGATACTGGAAAGGAAGAGGATGAATCCATCATCCTAGGAAGACCTTTCCTGGCCACAGCAAGAGCTGTGATTGATGTTGACAGAGGTGAAATAGTCCTTCAATGGAATGAGGACTCCCTTGTGTTTAAAACTCAAGGATCTCCCTCTGCAACCATGGAGAGGAAGCAGAAAAAGCTTCTCTCAAAGCAGAGTCAACCAGAGCCCCCACAGTCAAACTCTAAGTTTGGTGTTGGGAGGCCACAACCAAACTCTAAGTTTGGTGTTGAACTCCCATATCCAAACTCTAAGTTTGGTGTTGGAGAGTCTCAACAAAGCTCTGCACATCTGTGAGGCTCCATGAGAGCCCACTGTCAAGCTATTGACATTAAAGAAGCGCTTGTTGGGAGGCAACCCAATGTTTATTTATCTAACTATATTTTTCTTAGTTATATGTCTTTATAGGTTCATGATCATATGGAGTCACAAAATAAACAAAAAAATCAAAAACGGAATCAAAAACAGCAGAAGAAAAATCACACCCTGGAGGAGCATCTGTCTGGCGTTCAAACGCCAGAACAGAGCATGGTTCTGGCGCTGAACGCCCAGAATGGGCAGCATCCTGGCGCTGAACGCCCAGAACAAGCATGGTTCTGACGTTCAACGCCAGAAATGGCAGCAAATGGGCGTTGAACGCCCAAAATGGGCGTTGAACGCCCAAAATGGGCACCAACCTGGCGCTGAACACCCAGAGTTGTGTGCAAGGGCATTTTACATGCCTAAATTGGTGCAGGGATGTAAATGCCTTGACACCTCTGGATCTGTGGACCCCACAGGATCCCCACCTACCTCATCATCTCTCTTTCCATTCATGATCATCCCTTCTGTTTCCCATTTACCACTCACATGCATACACCTACTACCTTCAAAATTCAACATCTCTCTCCCACCCAATCCCACCCATATGGCCGAATACACACTCCCATCCATCTCCTCCATATCTTCTTCTTATTCTTCTATTCTTTCTTTTTTTGCTCGAGGGCGAGCAACATTCTAAGTTTGGTGTGGTAAAAGCATAGCTTTTTTGTTTTTTCCATAAACATTGATGGCACCTAAGGCCAGAGAAACCTCTAGAAAGAGGAAAGGAAAGACAAAAGCTTCTATCAAGGGTCTATAGCTCAGTGGTAGAACATTTGACTGCAAATAAAGAGATCCCTGAGATACCTCAGGGGATACATTTTCTTCTACACAATTATTGGAAGCAACTAAGGGTGGAACATCAAGAGCACTCCATCATCCTTCATGAAATCAAAGAAGATCTAAAAGCAATGAAGGAGGAGCAACAAAGACAAGGAAGAGAGCTAGAAGAGCTCAAGGACATCATTGGTTCCTCAAGAAGGAAACGCCACCATCACTAAGGTGGATTCATTCCTTGTTCTTATTTCTTCTGTTTTCGTTTTCTATGTTATGTGCTTATCTGTGTTTGTGTCTTCATTACATGATCATTAGTAGTTAGTAACTTTGTCTTAAAGTTATGAATGTCCTATGAATCCATCACCTCTCTTAAATGAAAAATGTTTTAATTCAAAAGAACAAGAAGTACATGAGTTTCAAATTTATCCTTGAACTTAGCTTAATTATATTGATGTGGTGACAATGCTTCTTGTTTTCTGAATGTATGCTTGAACAGTGCATATGTCTTTTGAAGTTGTTGTTTAAGAATGTTAAATATGTTGGCTCTTGAAAGAATGATGACTAGGAGACATGTTATTTGATAATCTGAAAAATCATAAAAATGATTCTTGAAGCAAGAAAAAGCAGCAAAGAACAAAGCTTGCAGAAAAAAAAAATAGGCGAAAAAAAAATAGAAAGAAAAAGAAAAAGCAAGCAGAAAAAGCCAATAATCCTTAAAACCAAAAGGCAAGGGCAATAAAAAGGATCCCAAGGCTTTGAGCATCAGTGGATAGGAGGGCCTAAAGGAATAAAATCCTGGTCTAAGCGGCTAAACCAAGCTGTCCCTAACCATGTGCTTGTGGCGTGTAGGTGTCAAGTGAAAACTTGAGACTGAGCGGTTAAAGTCAAGGTCCAAAGCAAAAAAAAAGAGTGTGCTTAAGAACCCTGGACACCTCTAATTGGGGACTTTAGCAAAGCTGAGTCACAATCTGAAAAGGTTCACCCAATTATGTGTCTGTGGCATTTATGTATCCGGTGGTAATACTGGAAAACAAAGTGCTTAGGGCCACGGCCAAGACTCATAAAGAAGCTGTGTTCAAGAATCATCATACTGAACTAGGAGAATCAATAACACTATCTGAACTCTGAGTTCCTATAGATGCCAATCATTCTGAACCTCAATGGATAAAGTGAGATGCCAAAACTATTTAAGAGGCAAAAAGCTATAAGTCCCGCTCATATGATTGCAGCTATGTTTCATTGATAGTTTGGAATTTATAGTATATTCTCTTCTTTTTATCCAATTTGATTTTCAGTTGCTTGGGGACAAGCAACAATTTAAGTTTGGTGTTGTGATGAGCGGATAATTTATACGCTTTTTGACATTGTTTTTAGTATGTTTTTAGTAGGATCTAGTTACTTTTAGGGATGTTTTCATTAGTTTTTATGTTAAATTCACATTTCTGGACTTTACTATGAGTTTGTGTGTTTTTCTATGATTTCAGGTATTTTCTGGCTGAAATTGAGGGACTTGAGCAGAAATCAGATTCAGAGGCTGAAGAAGGACTGCTGATGCTGTTGGATTCTGACCTCCCTGCACTCAAAGTGGATTTTCTGGAGCTACAGAACTCGAAATGGCGCGCTTCCAATTGCGTTAGAAAGTAGACATCCAGGGCTTTCCAGCAATATAACATAGTCCATACTTTGGCCAAGAATAGATGACGTAAACTGGCGTTCAACGCCAGCTTTCTGCCCAAATCTGGCGTCCAGCGCCAGAAAAGGAGCCAAAACCAGAGTTGAACGCCCAAACTGGCACAAAAGCTGGCGTTCAACTCCAGAAAGGACCTCTACACGTGCAACACTCAAGCCCAGCCCAAGCACACACCAAGTGGGCCCCGGAAGTGGATTTATGCATCAATTACTTACTTCTGTAAACCCTAGAAGCTAGTTTATTATAAATAGGACCTTTTACTATTGTATTAGACAATCTTGGAACGCATTGTTCTTAGACCATGGGGGCTGGCCACACGGCCATGTCTGGACCATCACTTATGTATTTTCAACGGTAGAGTTTCTACATTCCATAGATTAAGGTGTGGAGCTCTGCTGTTCCTCAAAGATTAATGCAAGTACTACTGTTTTCTATTCAATTCATCTTATTTCGCTTCTAAGATATCCATTCACACCCAAGAACGTGATGAAGGTGATGATTATGTGTGACGCTCATCACCATTCTCCCCTATGAACACGTGCCTGACAAACACTTCCGTTTTACATGAATTAAGCTAGAATGAATATCTCTTAGATCTCTTAACCGGAATCTTCGTGGTGTAAGCTAGAATGATGGCGGCATTCAAGAGAATCCAGAAGGTCTAAACCTTGTCTGTGGTATTCTGAGTAGGATTCAATGATTGAATGACTGTGACGAGCTTCAAACTCGCAAGTGCTGGGCGTTAGTGACAGACGCAAAAGGAGGGTGAATCCTATTCCAGCATGATCGAGAACCGACAGATGATTAGTCGTGCTGTGACAGAGCATGTGAGCATATTTTTCACTGAGAGGAGGGGATGTAGCCACTGACAACGGTGATGCCCTTGCATAAAGCAGCCATGGAAAGGAGTAAGATCGATTGGATGAAGATAGCAGGAAAGCAGAGGTTTAGAGGAATGAGAAGCATCTCTATTCGCTTATCTGAAATTCTCACCAGTGATTTACATAAGTATTTCTATCCCTATTTTATTAATTAATTTCGAAAACCTCATTACTATTTTATATCTGCCTGACTGAGATTTACAAGGTGACCATAGCTTGCTTCATACCAACAATCTCCGTGGGATTCGACCCTTACTCACGTAAGGTATTACTTGGACGACCCAGTGCACTTGCTGGTTAGTTGTATCGAAGTTGTGAACCATGGTATTGGCACCATGTTCTTGGCGCCATTGCCAGGGAAAGAAGGAGCCATGAATTTTACATGATTAAAGTGTAATCACGATTACGCGTACCAAGTTGCTCACGTTGCCAGGGATTGTTCGAGCCTGGACATCACAATTTCGTGCACCACTTTTCTCCTCACTTCTTCCATCCAATACTTGCCTTTTGAACCTGAAATTACTCAACAAACATATCAAGGCATCGAATGAAATTAAAGTGAATTAAAATCACCAATTTTAGGGACTAAAAAGCATGTTTTTACTTTCAAGCACAAATCAAGGGAGAATTGCAAATCCATGCTATTTCATTGAATAAATGTGAGAAAAGTTGATAAAATCCCCCAAAATAAGCACAAGAGAAACCACAAAATCGGGGTTTATCACAACCTAAGAAGGTACTACAGTTAGAAAAAGTAAAAGATCTCATTATTGGATGCACTCTTTTTCCTGAAAAGGTTTTTTAACGAGGCACCAAGTTGAGACCTAGACACTATCCGACTTAAAGGGATGAAAAATTCCCACATGTATATATTTGCACTTTCCTTTGAATAAAATATATTTTAGATATTCTACAAGATTTCAAGACGCATTAATCTGAAGCATTCATCATCCGATTATAAAGCAACAGATCGGCAGAAACTGAAAAACAATTTCACTGCACGATCACGATAAAGATAACCGTCCGGTAAAGGTGAAAACGCGATTCACCCAAAAGATGATCTAAAGATAACAACCACTTTCTACAAATCGGCAAAGATGAACACAGAATAATGTAAGAAGTTATCGAAAGCATTCCGGAAAAGAACCTGACGAGGTCTTATGGATTGCTAAATAATAACTTAAAGACTGGCCGACGTTAAGAAGTCGACCAAGTCAACCCAAGTTATAAGTAAACCCTGGAAAGAGGTCTGGCCAACCCTATTAAAGAGGATTACTTTAACTTAGAAGGGCCCGACATGACAAAGTCAGCCCAAAATGAAAAAGTTATAAAAGTAATCCCCGAAAGAGACCTGACAAAGGTCCAAGAAAGAGGATTACAAAAATAACTTAGAAGAGATCGACCTAACGAAGTCAGTCTCCTACAACAAAGTTATAGAAGTAATCCCTGAAAGAGACCTGACAAAGGTCCAAAAAAGAGGATTACAAAAATAACTTAGAAGAGATCGACCTAATGAAGTCGGTCCCCTACAAACAAGTTATAAAAGTAATCCCTGAAAGAGACCTGACAAATGTCCAAGAAAGAGGATTACAAAAATAACTTGGAAGAGATCGACCTAACGAAGTCGGTCTCCTACAACAAAAGTTATAGAAGCAATCCCTGAAAGAGACATGACAAAGGTCCAAGAAAGAGGATTACAAAAATAACTTAGAAGAGATCGACCTAACGAAGTCGGTCTCCTACAACAAAAAGTTATAGAAGTAATCCCTGAAAGAAACCTGACAAAGGTCCAAGAAAGAGGATTACAAAAATAGCTTAGAAAGAACCGACATGATGAAGTCGGCCCAACCAAGCTACAAAGTTACAAAAAGTAATCCATAAAAGAGACCCACCAAGGTCCAACTAAAAAATGGATTACTAAAGATAACTGAGAAAAATCGACATGATGACGTCGGCCAATTACAAAATAAATTTGGAAAAAGACGGAATAAAGAAGTCGGTTATGGACTAGGATCCATGCATCTACAAAACAGTTCAAAGAGACTGAGCAGCAAGGAGTTAAGACAGATACAAACAAGCGTGACACAAAATAACAAACTTCAGGGTCAAACCCAAAAGCTTAGGAGCTACTCGTTGTGTTTTGTTTTAATGGGTTGCTAAAAGCAACCAAAAAGAGTGTCATCAAAAGATACCAACCACAAAATAAAGAGTTAAAAGCCCACAAGCCGGGCCAACTACACAGATATCTAAAAACTAAAGATCAGAAGACTTTTTAACAGCATCAGTCTGAGGAGAAGGAGGGCGAGCCTGGAGAGGAACAACATCCACAGTACCATCGTCCCGGTTTAAGATCTGGCAGTCAGGATCAGAAGCAGGAGGGCCGACCTCAGCAGGAGGAACAGTAGGAGTTGACACCTTGGTAGAAGGAATAGGGAGAGGTTCAACATCATCATCATCCTCATCATCAGGGACAATCTTACCATCCCTGACGACATTCTCCAGGCTAAAGAGAGTGAGGTCAGCCTCGGGAGCAATAATCCGAACCTGCTCCTTTAGGTTCTCGTAAGCAGCAGTCACACTGCCAACGAGATGACCTTGGAGCTCAGAGTAATCAGCCCGGGCATTTTCCAACTCCTCCTTCAAATGCATCCCCTCTCGATAGGATGTGACATAACTCTCCTTATGCCTTAAAGCCGTGTCCTCGGCCAACCGCACAGAAGCCGCCAGAGCAAGGGAACTTGCCTTTTCATTTTCCAGATCCTTCTCCAACATGGCCACCTTTACTTCAAGCTCCTCCTTCAGGCCCTTCATCCGATCAAACTCTTGTTTAGCCTCCTCCATAAAGGCTTTGGTGGCATGGAGAGGAAGATTCTGAGCAAGTCCGGTATAGGGCAGCCCCCATGTATGCCATTCTAACACTGCTTCGAGTTATAAAGTCCAGATGGCGAAGGAGCGATACATCGTCCATAGGAAGGGCACCACAGGGACCGATTTGCTGATCCACAAATTCAATTGCATTAAAGTCAGGAGCATCAAGGTTGAAAGGCTCGGCTGTTTTCTGCTTCTTGTTGGGAGGAGCACCAGAACTAGAGGCAGAAGTCGGTGGAGGGTCAGCCAGACAAACTCGGGGAGTGGGGATCACTTTCCTCGGCCCAGGAGAACTCGGCATGGGCGGCTTCACTTGCACTTGGGAAGATCCCTCCCCGGCCGCTTTGGCCAAGATGTTGTGAGCAGCAGCAACCTTCTTCGCCTTCTTGTAGGCCTTCATGGAATCATTATTTTTCGACATCTCTGAAAATACAGAATCAACCACAAAAGACAAGTTACAACATAGGAGAAGAAAATATCAGAAGCAAGTATAAAAACAAGTCGGACAGTACCCAAAGCAGTTCGAACCAAAGATGGATCACTTAAGAATCTTTTCGTATCCAGATGGGGTGGTTTCCCCCACAAATCTTCAAGAACAACTACAAAGGCTCGCTCAATCTCATTAAGCATCTCCCATGTATAACGTGGCACTCTCACATTCTTTTTCCACTCTAGAGGAAAAGCAGGCTCGTCATTTTCATCAAGAAAAAAGGGGCAGACCCCCTCAACGGCACGGACTCGGAAGAAATAGTTCTTAAAATCTTTAAACGACTCATCATACATGGCAAAAACTTTATGCCCCTGGGCCAATCTGAAAGAAACCTAGGAAGCTTTCTTTTTGGAGGAACCTCCGGGCTTGGCCGAGATGAAAAGATAAAGGAAAAGAGTTTCAGAAGGTGTTATGCCTAACTCTTGGCAAAGCAGTTGAAATATTTTGATAAAACCCTAGGAATTCGGATGAAGCTGGGATGGAGCAATGTTACATGACCACAACAGGTCAGTTTCAAAAGCAGTAAAAGGAAAAGTAACGTCTAATTGGCTGAAGCATTATTCATAAGCATAGAAGAAGGGACGCTCCCCTCGACGAAAGTAGAAAAGCAAGCCCTCTCATTAGAATCAGGAGCTACAAGTTCATAATCCCTCTCCCGGTCACTGCTACTACAAATCCTATGACGCCTCCTCAGTTCTACACAAAATTCAGTATCCACGACAAAGACACACATTAGGACAAGGGAGTCCAGCCAATTAGACATCCCCTCAGAAACGTTGGAAGACACCTCTACAATGTTATTGCGAGAAGACATGACGCCGACTAATCCTACAAATAAGAAAGGAAGATTGGATTACTAAAAAATATCTCGGACGAGGGGCAAAACAACTCGACTAAAATGACACAGGCAAACACATAGGAAAGGAAAACCCCAAGACTCAAACCAAAGTCCTGGGGCATCCTTTGGAGGCATAAACAAGGCAAGGTTTCAGGAAATCCCTACAGCTTACGTCCCAACATTCATCAAAAAGAAGGTCTCAAATAACGCAAAGGAAGTAAAAACACAAAAGCCACTATCTTTCTACAGTGTTACCAACAAAAGGGCATAACAAACACCAAAAAAGCCGAAAGCAGGAAAATCGTCAAAGATACAACCTTTTTTCAGAAACAAACAAAATCATCATTTCAAAACCATCATCAGAAGCGCAAGCAGAAACGACGGCAACATGCAAACTCCAAAGGCATCAAGCAGACAGGAAAGGCGAAAAAAGTCACACAAAAGACGAAGAAATCCAAAAGCACACAACAATCAGGCACAGTAAAAGTAGAAAAATCCAAACTTTCTCCAAACAAAAATCAAACTTTCCCTAAATCAGACAAGAAAATGACGCAGAAGAGAGGAGAAGAGAAAGCCAACCTGGAACAAAGAGAGAAGCGGCAAAAAGAAGCTGAAGACAGAAAGACAGAATCGCCCAGAGAATCGCCAAGCAACGCTATCACGCAAGAAAGGGCAGGACGAGGCAGATGAAAACAGAAAAGTGAGAGAGTAAAGGAAGAAGTTACAAGGAGAGCACGAAGGAGAGAAACCGTTTTTGATCAAAAGATTCAAAATAAAAACCAAGGGAAGCGGGCAATTAAAACCAATTAATGAAGGTATTTAAAGTCGCGCATATTCCCATGGTCAAAATACTAAATGCAAAAGCGCGAAAAAACGTTTCACATTCAAAAAGGCTCTACAGAGAAAGGAATCGACAAAATGCTTGAGTTCGGCTTCACTAAAGAGGGACCAAAGTCAAGGACTCGACCTCAACAAAAAAGACCGAGCTCAAGCAGGGGCACTGTTCATACCCTGGGTCGAGCTATCCGACCTGGGATGATTGGAGGCAAAGCGACCGACCTCTTCAGGTCAGACTACCCGACCTCTTTACAAAAGAGGTCGGCCAAATCGACAGGAAGGCCCAAGTAGGCCCAAACAAAGGGACATAGCCCAATCCAAAGGCAACCCAAGCCTACAGAGAGAAGGGCGGTTCCGTTGAAGATAAGCTGACCTCACCCAAAGATAAGATAAGTTATCTTATCTAAAATCACTCTACACCATTATAAATACACTAGAACACACAGGTATAACTCATACTCTGATTCTACAATAAACCTGCTTAATACCCATGCTAACTTAAGCATCGGAGTCTCTTGCAGGTACCCCCCACCCTCCGGTGACCAAGGATCAGAAGTGCAGCTAGATTAACAAGTCGGATACGACGGCTCCGGCCGTCACTTACCGGCCAGACACATTGGCACCGACCAGTACAGAAGATCTCGACCGAGATCGACCTCCAGTTTCAGGTAACCCTCGGAACACATACTATATCAACAAAATGATCATAATTTATAAAATTAATTATAAAAATTATTTCTTTCAAATATTGATACACTATATATACATATTCATTAGGATTTTTTTAAATAAATATTTTATTTATGGATATAGATAATTTATAGCATATTTATCAATTTTTATTTTTTTACATATTCTATTTACTATGTAAACAAATTAAGATTGCTTATATTTCCTTTACATGGTAAACGAGATAAGATACGATTTTATTTGGCATTATCTTGTTTACAAACGAGATAATAAAATTTTAAAAAAATACACATAACGAGATAAATTCATAGTTATCTTGTTTATACTGTAAACGAGATATATGAAATTATAAATATAAAAATATAATTTTGAAAATAATAAAATAATATTAATACTTTAATTTAGACTAATTTAAAAATAAAAATTGATATATTTTGTTACTATTTAGATCGACTTTAATTAAATTATATCTCATTTATATTTTAAATTTTAAATTAATAACTTTTTCATATTTATTAGTACTGAATTATTTAAAATAGATGGTTTCAAATAATAGTAGAGATAGACTCAGATTGTATCAATATTTTAAAAAAATAATTTTTATACTTAATTTCATAAATTATGATAATTTTATTGATATAATATGTTAATTATTTTTCTCAACATGTATAAATCGAAACACCCTAATTAAATTTATTTTGACAATATACAAATATATAAATCGAACCAGACTATTTCGATTTATATAAAGAGCTAAATCTAATCTATCTATTTTGATTTGTATAGAAATATAATTGAGGTGATTCATGTTACATTTTTTATTTTAGGTGATATCCGTAATATTAGCTGGTTGATTTATTTGAATTATTTTTTTATTATTTACATAAATCATTCTTTCAAAGGGGTAAACGTTACTTTTGTATAAATCGTACTAATCTATTACGATTTACTATAAATATGGTACTATATTTTAACATGTAAATCATAGTACCCTATCATAATTTATTAACAAATTTAATATTGTTTTTACCTAACTTATTGTAAGATAGAGTAGATTTTTAAATTGTACTAAAATCCCCCACTAGCCTGTTGCAATTTATGTATAAAAGACAAACATTGAATCTATATCTATATCTATATTCTATATTCTATATTACAATTCTAAAAGAAGGTTCTGCGCATAGTAAAATTCCAATGTATCTTTGCTTTTCAAATATGGTATCATTGTTTATGTATGTCATGTATGGCATTCACATTACGCCATGCATAGAGTCATACATACTTGACGTTAACTTACATATCCTTGTTCAGTATTTGAGTTTTTCTTCTATTATTTATTCAATAAATTCTTTTTCATTCTCTCCCTTCTAATATGTTTACTTTGCAATTTTTTTGACTCTCCAATCCTATTTAATTTTTTCTCATCATTACTATAAATCATCCTTCTCTATATTCAAATTTTAGTGTTATCTCCCTTTTTTTTTGGTTTTTTTGCGTCGATAATGAAAAGTTGGAATTTGCATGCAAAGCGTCTAAAGAGCCACTTAAATAAAGATGTCAAAAACATCTTTTTTAAAAGATATTTTTTTAAAATTAAAATTTAATACATATAATCAATTAAATTATATTATTTTTATTAAAATTAGATCGGATAAATCAGTTTAACAAAAAAATTAATAAATTAAATTTTGAACTGATATAAATTAATATTTTTTATAAAAAATTACTACAATATCCCTATTATAAAACACAACTAAATATTCTTATTATATATATATATATGACTAGAATTTAGGATTTTCAAAATTAATATATATAATAAGAGTATTTTAGTCATTTTATATAATAGGGATATTGTAGTCTTTTTTTAATAAAAAAATAATATTAATTTAGACCGATTCAAAATTTGATTCACTATTTTTTCAGTCAAATTAATTTGTCTAACCTAATTTTGACAAAAATAACACAATTTAAGTGATTATATATGTTAAATTTTAATTATTAAAAATTATCTTTAAAAAAAGACGTTTTATACATCTTTATGGGAGCATCCCCTTCGCCTAATTGGTCGTTTTCTAAAAAAATTACTTTGCATTTTATTTTATTCGCATTTACTTTCTTTTTTTGTGAACATGAAATTTTCAATTTAAATTTTGAATTAAAAAAAGCAAGTGTATTCAAAGCTTGTACCTATTTTTTAAATTTTAAATTCTTCTGCAAATACATCACATGCATCATCATCACCGATTTATAACTCGTGGAGAAGCTTCAGACGAGGACAAGAACGGTGTTATAGTGCCATCGTATGAGACTGCCGAGAAGATCGATGGTGATGATGATGGGATTCGGCAACAAGCCAGCAATGACAACTGTGTCTGAGTTGTTTGGCAATGATGGCAGTAGGAAGGGTTCTTGTTATGTGTTCATTAATCATTATGGATGGAATTCCCATCTGAGGAAGCTACTTTCAGCAATAATGAAACTTTCATGATTGGAAACACTCTATTAGCTTATTTTTTCTTCTCTTCTCTGCTCACGTTGTGTTGTCGTTAATGGGTTCTCTTCTCCTCAAGTATACGGGTGCTCTTTCGCAGCTATTTTTGTTTTTATTGTTGTTTTACCTGAATTTGTATGCAGTTATATGAATTTGTATTTGAAAAATTCTGTTTCTCTATTCAAGTTTATCTTGTTCCTAATTTTTACTATCAGTTTATTTAATTATTTATATGTAGAGTGTGTTCTTTGTATTTAACTTTGTGATTTATTCTATTTTTCAGTGTGTTCCTCATTTTGGATTTGTTATAACTTCAAAATGATATCAATTTATTACCAAATAGTGAGATGTAATTATGAAAATGAATTTAAAATGTAGTGATGATCCAAATTTATTTCATTGTTGATACAGGATAAATTTGTTTTGATGTGCTTTGCTGCTACTAGGAATAATTCATCAAAATGCTTGCTACACATACTATATTACTTCCTTTCATAATTGATGTTTCATTGTATTTTATTTTAAAAATATTAGTGTCTTGTTTTAAGGATTTAGGAATTTTTTTAATGAGAGCCATTTTTTGTTCACAATTCACACTAAAAATTTCTAACACTTGGTTTTAAACTGAGTTGAAGCTTGATTTTCTGAGAATACATGATTGAAACATTAGTGTCTTGTTTTAAGGAATAAGGATGCTATTTTTTTCGGAAAAATCTAGGGGTCAGCAACTTTTTTAAATTTTGGCCAGTATGTAACCATAAAAAAAAGTGAGTCATTAGATGAAATCTCACACCAATCTCACACCATTAAAATCATCATTGATAGTTATTTGATGGCTACAAATCACAAAAATTGCTGGCCTCCTATCACTCCTTTTTTTTTTCAGGAGAGACATTTTCTAGCCCTTGATAAGTACCGAAGTGAGTGTTTATGGTGTTCAGTATTCATTTAATCTTATGTTTTATTTTGATAATTAGTTCAATATAATTCAATATGTCCAAATATAAATTTTAATATCAGTAGACTAAAAATGATTATTTATGCTTATTTTGACTGAGATAAATATTTTGATAGAAAGGAATGGAGGATTCAGATTATAATTGCTTGTTTATTATAAAATTTTATTTAGATGAATATGGATACAGATTCGGACGAGCAAACTTGCTTCTTAGATGAATTTTATCTTGTTGGAGAGGAAGCATCAGTCGAGTTGATTGATGTGGTTGAAAATACAAATGAGTGGACGCAATGACGTGACAATATTACAATTGAGATGTACGAAGAGTGGTGAGCTACTTGTACGAAATAGGAGTAACTTCTAGGCCCAGTTTAAATTTCGTTGTTTAATTTGGCATGGCATTTATGATGTAATAGCTTAACTTGTATTTGTAAGACTTTCTATTTTGTTGTTAATTGCATTGTTATTGAAACTTATTCATGATTTGTAAGACTTGTTTATAAGATTTTAATTTGTGTTCGTAAGACTTTCTATTGTGTTGTAAAACTCATTATTATTAAATCTTATTAATTATATTGAAACTTATTTATTTTGGTATTGATGTTATTGAATTGTACTAGTTATTCATGTTACACTTTTTGTTTGGTGTGAATGGACAAACGCATGTGATATACTACACATCTTATTGTAAGACTTTTTATTGTGTTATAAAATGCATGTTACACTTCTTGACAGATTTTTAGAAGAGTGCATTAGTGCGATTTATTCTTGACAAAACTTTGCACAATTATACACTTGTCTAATTTCAAGCAAACTAGCCAATATATCATTCACTAAACCCATTACAACATTTTATTTAAAAGTAAAGAAGTTCAATAATCCAATGTTTAGCAAAACCAATCAATCTAATTTCATTCATATAATTACTTTTACAATATGTTCATATTACAATCCAATGCTCCTACTAAAATTTAAAAAATAACACTAGAACTTAATAGCATCGTTTGTGTCATTTGCTTTATCTGATGTATAATATGTGTATTCACCAGCTTTCTCACTTGTTAGCAACTTTACATCAACTTCTATATCCTTCACTCGAGAATCATACTCAAAAGGCACACTACAAGAAAAATGCTGAGTACCGTCGGATTCTTCAAATATATCCGACGGTAATCAATTCACCGTCGGAAATAATCAAACAGTATAAATGATGCGCAAAATTAAACTCCGCACAACATAATTGGCAAGTGCACCAGGTCATCCAAGTAATACCTCAAGTGAGTGAGGGTCGATCCCACGGAAATTGTCGGATTGAGCAAGCAATGGCTATCTTGTAAATCTTAGTGAGGCGATTAGAAAAGATGGTTGTTTGTTTAAAAGCATAAATGAAATAATAAGAACGAGATACCAGATTAATGTAAAAGCAATGATGGATAATTAGTTAAGGCTTCGGAGATGCGTATTCTTTTTGGAATAATTTTTCTTACTGTCTACTTCAACAACGAATGATTCATTCAATGGCAGCCGTAATTGACTAACTCATATAGCATCCTCATCAAGTTAGTCTCTTTTAAACCATAGCAGTCCACTATATCCGAGCAACTCATGTAGCATCCTCATCAAGTTAACTCATGGCTTCCCACCATAGTCGAAGGTGAAGACCTAAGCAATCCACTCCCCTTTGCAATCCTACTCAAAACGCCACAGAAAAGGTCGGATCTTTCGGATCAGGGAATGCTGCTTTCCATACTCTAGCCTTAACACCACAGAAACCTCAGTAACCCACGGTCAACAGGATTATATGTCACACCTCCAAAGTCGCCCAAGCACGCTCTTGGAATTCGCAGTGCATTCTCTAGCTTGTAGTTCAATGCTATCCGGGCAGGACTCACACGGAACCCATGTAGAACAAGGATGATTGTCACGGGTCATCATCAATTCATGACATGAAGAACGAAAATGCACAAGTGAATGGAATCAAACATGTATTGAAATAGAATAGTAATATTATTAATCCATGAGAATCAGCAGAGCTCCTAACCCTAACTTAGGAGGTTTAGTTGCTCATGCTTTTACAGAAAGTAGTGTAATGTTCGAATGGGGCAGGAAGAACCACCTAAACATGGGTGATCTTCTCCTTAAATACTAATCTAATGACTAAGGATTACAGAAATAAGATAGACTAGGTTGATAGTGCGAAAATCCACTTTTTAGGACCACTTGGTGAGTGTTTGGGTTGAGCTTGGGGTGAGTCCACGAGTTGGTACTCCCTTTGGGGCATTGGACACCCACTTTGCTTCCCTTTTTGGGCGTTGGACGCCAGTTGATCCCTTTTGGGCGTCCAACGCCAAGAATGGGATTGGTAGCTGGTGTTGAACGCCAGTGTTGGACTTTAATTTCTAGAGATAAGTATGGAATATCATATATTGCTGGAACTTCCTGGATGTTAGCTTTCAAATACCATTGAGAGCGCGCCATTTGAACTTCTATAGCTCTAGAAATGCTCCTTCGAGTGCATGGAGGTCAGAATCCAACAGTATTTGTAGTCCTTCCTCTGTCTCTGAATCAGACTTTTCTAAAACTCCTCAATTTCAGTAAGAATTTAATGGAAATCATTGTAAAACACAAAAACTAAAAGTAGAATCCAAAAAATATGAATTTACACTAAAACCTATGAAAATATAATAAAACTTGAACAAAATAAAACTAAAATGATATGAAATTGATGCCAAAAAGCGTATAAAATATCCGCTCATCAGAACATCAAACTTAAACTATTGATTGTCCCTAAGCAATAAAAAACAAAGTAGGAACAAGAAGAAGAGAATGATACAATGGATCTTAGAGTTTTTCAATGAAGCTCAGTTCCAATTGATGAACAAAATGGAATAATAGAGTAGAAGAAGAAGAGAAATAGTGGAGATAGAGGGAGAGAGCGATTCGGCCAAGTGGGGGGGGGATATATGGTGTATGAGGGTTGTGTATGTGTGAGTATGAAGGGGTGATGGAGGGGGTATTTATAGGGGGGTTTGTGTTAGGATTCAGTTATGGGGTGGGAGATTTGGGAGGGAAATATTTTGAATTTGAAGTAGGTGGGGTTGGTGGGAATGGATGGATGGTAGTGATGAAGGGTTTTGAGAAGAGAGAAAGGTGATGTGGATATGATTAGTTGAGGGTGTATAGGGAAGAGTGTGTATGGAGAAGAGAGGAAAGTAAGAGAGAGAAGAGTGTGGGGTAGGTGGAGATTCTGTGGGACCCACTGATCCTGAGAGGCTAGGGAATTCGAATTCCCTGCACCCTGGCTGGCGTTCAACGCCAGCTTCTTGCTCCATTGTGAGCATTGAATGCCCTTTAGGGACTCCTCCCTTGACCTTCAACGCCAATCTTCCTCACCCAATTGGGGAGTTGAACGCCCCTCTTGCCTCCTTGTCTGGCGTTCAACGCCAGCAAGGGGTGTACTCCAGGGTGTTCTGCTTCCATCTTTGAACGTCTTTGTCTCTGTTCCTACTACTGCACATGATCAAAACTTAAACAAAAAATAATTATGAAAATAAACTAATATTAGATAAATAAACTTAAGGAAAACAGGAAGACTCTAGTTATGATTGGGTTGCCTCCCAACAAGCGCTTCTTTAACGTCACTAGCTTGATGGTTAGCTCATTTACAGAGACAGATAGGGGCTCAAAATGTCACCCGTTACAGTGAACTTCTTTCCTGTGCTCTCATGGATGAGCTCCACGTGTTCGAGAGACAAGATCTTGTTCACAGTGTGCGGAATCACTGGGCTGTCTTTGAAGACAACTCTCATGCCAGATGAGAGGTCTTCGGTGGAATTTTCTTATCCCTCCAGCCTTTAGGTACCTTCTTCTTAGTACCCTCATCCTCAGTACTTGTGGATAGTTTCACAACACCAAACTTAGATTTGGTATCTGGGGGCTCTATATAGCTCTGCACTGAGAGAGAGGGTTGGAACACTAAGTATTGCACAGTTGTCTCTCCTTTAGGGAAGGAGTTAGGTTTGGGCATCTTGAATAAGATGTGATCCTCCCATAATTGTAGGACTAGTTCTCCCTTTGCCACATCAATTATGGCATTGGCTATAGCCAGGAAAGGTCTTCCAAGGATGGTAGATTTATCGTCGTCCTCTCCAGTATCTAATATTATAAAATCTGCAGGGATGTATAAGTCTTCAACCTTCACTAAAACATCCTCTACCAGGGCATATGCCCTTTTCAGTGACTTGTCTGCTATCTCCAATGAGATCTTGGCAGCTTGCACCTCAAAGATTTCCAGCCTCTCCATTGCAGAGAGAGGCATGAGGTTTATGCTTGACCCTAGGTCACATAAAGCCTTTTTAAAAGTAATTGTTCTTATGGTGCAAGGAATTAGAAAACGTCTGGGATCTGGCAGCTTCTGAGGTAGTTTCTTCTGAACCAAGGCATTGAGTTCTTTGGTGAGCACTGGAGGTTCTTCCTCCAATGTCTCTGTTCCAAATAATTTGGCATTCAGCTTCATCAGAATCCCTAGGTACCGAGCAATTTGCTCTTCCCTAGTTTCTTCTTCCTCATCAAAGGAGGAGTATTCTGCAGAGTCTATAATTTTCAACCAGGCATTTAAAAGGGAACCTCTATAGTCTCCTCATGAGCCTTGGTTTCCTTCAGTTCTTTAACCAGGGGATCCTTAGTGGGCGTTGGACGCCCAGCTACTCCTATTGGGGCGTTCAATGCCAGGAGTTGTCCCTTTTTGGGCGTTGAACGCCCAGCCTCTACTCCATTGCTGGCGTTCAACGCCTCTGATGAATCTATATTTGATGATAATTTTTTGTTAGAATTGAATGTATTTTCATCACATAAACTCGCACTTATTCCCTTGAATAGCATGCTTTTGAACTTTCCTCCCAAATTGCGCTTGATTATGAAAACATGCTCTTTTGTGCCTAATTGAATCTATTTTATTCCATTTGCCTTCAATTCGATGCCTTGATGTTGTTTGTGAGTGATTCCAGGCGTATAAGTTAAAAATGGGTTGGAGAAAATGGAAGAAGAGCATGTAAAGTGGAGGAAACAAGAAGAATCAAAGGAGATGAGTTCATAGACGTGTGCATGCGCACGGCTACTTGTTCATACGCACAGCCACCCAATCAGAGCGCGTGGAGTGTTTTGAGCGCGTCGCGCGTCCAACCAGGCATCGCCTAGTGTGGTGCGCATAGCTACTTGTGCGTACGCATAGGAAGGGATTTTTCGCCAATTGCGCGGCCGCACGCGTCTGTGCGTCCGCACATGACTTCATTAAAATGACACATGACTCGCAATTTGGGGGCTTTGGAGGCCCATTTCTGAAGTCTTTTGGCTCATATTGAAAGGGAAATGAAGGATAGAACATAGCATATCATTAGTATAGTTAGGAGTAGTGGTAGGAAGCTTTTAGTTTTAGTTTTTCTCTAAGTTTTTCATCATCTCTATTAGGGTTTATATTAGGGTTTTACATTCAAGTGCCATTTCCATTTTTGATCTTGGATTTTGCTAGCTTTCATTGTAAGTATTCTCTTGTTATTACTCTTTATAGTTACATTGTCATTACTCTTTCTTCTAATTCAAGTTTTAGTTCAATTTTGCTTCTCTCTTGCAATTTCAATTTCTCGTTGATGAAGTTGATGTTTAATGTTTGTTTCATGCTTCCTTATGTTATTCTTGTTGATTGAGATCAATTGTTACTTTTACTTTCAAGCCTTTTATCATTTTCTCCATGTTTAAGGTTTTTGCCCACCAAGTGTTTGACAAAACGTCAAACATGGTTTTAGGCTAAATTTTTGGCTCTTGACTTGGGTAAAGTGAGAAATTCGGTTTCTAGAGTTAGAATGTCTGACATTTAGTTTCAATTCTTAGATTGTTAATTATTCTTGTTCCCACTAACGCTAATTTGTTGCTAAGGCAATTAGCAAGCAATTTAGGATTTGTGGGTTGAGAACACTTATACTCATTTAACTTACTTTTCGATGTGATGGTTGATCAAGTGAGACTAATCCATCATAATTGTTATAGTTGTGGTTCCAACAAAGAAAGGACCCTTAGCTCACTCCAAGCCAAGACTCTTTTTAATGCTTTCAATCTTTTATTCACTTCTATGTTAATCTCTTTTATACTTTACTTGTTTATATTACATAGTCGGTTCTTTAATTTCTTCATTAGTTCAATCATTACAATTTTGCATATTCTTTTATTGCTTTATATGTTCATTTCTTCATTGATAACCCCTTGATCACTACAACCGAAATTGCACACTCATTGTTCTAAAGTACTCCTTGGGAGACGACTCGGGAGTCAAATACTATCGGTTTTGAATTTGTTTTGAATTGTGACACATCTTGTGAGTTTTCAATTTGATTGATGGCCAATTTGTCGGGTTAGGAATATTCTTACAACGCCAATCCCATTTTGATAATCAAAGTTCCTAACCCGTGCATTTTGGTCCATCGTCAAATTTTGGCGCCGTTGCCGGAGAGTTCACTTTAAGTGCAATGAGTGCCACAATTTTAGTTGTTGTAAATATGTGAATAGTGTAAATACTTGATTTTTGGTTTGCTACTTGGCATTAATTGTAGATACTACTCTTCTCTTTAGTTAGTCTTAGTAGTCGTTGATTGTTAAGTGGTTCTTGTTTATTTGCCTATTTTGTTTTGCTTTTCGTAATTGCATGGTTTCATTGCCTCCTTAGTGAATGACACGGTCGCTTCCAGACCCGAGCTTGGCCACTTTTGATCCGAAAATTGAAAGAACTTTAACTCATATAAGGAAATCTCGGTGCTGGCTAGCTTTTCTGAATAGTGAACCAGGTTCCCTTGAGGAGCACTCCAATTCACTATCACCACCCATCCGTGACCATCATTCTCCAATCAATGAGAAGACTCTATATTCATCACCCACCTGGAAGAATCACCTTGAAGGAGGCCGGAGCTCCTGATCTTGACTTGCAACTGCTTCAAATTTTATATCCGGCTTTAGATCCAAATTTTAAGCTCAAGTCTGGCACGATAAACTTGCTCGCAAATACAATGGACTACCTGGGGAAGATCCTCTGAAGCATCTAAAGGACTTCCAAGTTGCATGTGCAACGGCTAGAAGACATGGGGCGGATGAAGCCGCAGTGTTGGTCTTCGCTTTCCCTTTCTCTTTGGAGGAAAAAGCAAAGGACTGGTTTTATACTTTACCAGTTGAAGTTAGATCCAATTGGGACTTGTTGCGTAAAGAGCTTTTAGAAAAGTTCTACCCTCCTCAGAAAACTGACAAGTTAAGAAGAGAGATCTCATGCATTGTGCAATGAGATGGAAAGATTTTGTATGAATACTGGGAGAGATTCAAGAAGTTGCTGGAGGCTTGCCCTCATCACTGGATTGATGAGTTGGTTCTTATCAGTTATTTCTGTCAACGAATGCACCACCAAGACAAGCTTCTCCTTGATGCCGCGAGTGGAGGATCATTGACCAAAAACAAGACCACTGCGAAAGCGTGGGAAGTTATATCTGATTTAGCGGATTCTACTCAACACTCAAGGGCAAGGAGTCCACAACCGAAAGCTTTGAGTGAAGTTTCTCCCTCTGAAGATGCTATTTTGACCAAGACCCTCGGTGAGATGACAATCTTGTTGCGATAAATCACCCAAGGGAAAAAAATTCCTCAAGCTTTGATAAATGCTCTACCTCAACCTCCAAGGATCGAAGGACCATCAAGGATATGTGGTGTTTGTGCTTGTAACACTCATTACACCGATGAGTGCCCTCAGCTCCAAGAGGACACTACATTGGCGGTAGCCAACTCTTATCCACAAAGACCAAATTACAACCAAGGATCCTACCAACATAGAGGCAATCAAAACCAAGGGTGGAGAGATAATTCAAACTAAAGGTGGAACCAAGCTCCCCAAGCTCAACCCAACCAAAATGCTCAAGTCTACTACCATCAACAACCCCAAGGTCAACCACAATACCAACAACCCTACCAACAACCCCCACAATCTCAACCTCAAGGGAAGTACCTACACCCATATAGTAGGTCTAGCCCTCTGATAAACCACTATTTTATGGTTTATCTTATGCTCAATTGAGTGGTTTTTATCAATCTTTCATACACTTATCCATACAAAATGCATGGTTTTACAATTTCCTTCTTGATTTTGTGCTATGATTGAAAACATGCTTCGTGCTCTTAAATTTCCTATGTTTAATCCTCTCTTATTACCATTCGATGCCATGATATGTGTGTTAAGTGTTTTCAAGGTTTATAGGGCAGGAATGGCTTGGAGGATGGAAAGGAAGCATGCAAAACTGGAAGGAATACAAGAAGCTGAAGGAACTGCTAAAGCTATCCAGCCTGACCTCTTCGCACTAAAATGGTCATAACTTGAGCTACAAAGGTCCAAATGACGCGGTTTCAGTTGTGTTGGAAAGCTAACATCCGGGGCTTCGCAACGATATATAATTTGCTATAGCTTCTCTAAATCCAGGTGACGCGCACGCGTAGACCACGCGGACGCGTGACCTCGCAAAAACCCAATCCACGCTAACGCGTGGACGACGCTTTCGCGTAACTTTGCAGCGACCTGTACGTACCAGAAATTGCTGGGGGCGATTTCTAAGCTGTTTTTGACCCAGTTTTTGGCCTATAAAACACATATTAGAGGCTATAAAGTGGGAGAATCAATCCACTCATTAACACAACAAAATACAACATTCGTATTCAAAATTTTATGTTTTAGATGTAGCTTTTAGAGAGAGAGGCTCTCTCCTCTCTCTTAGGTTTAGGATTTAGGATTTCTATTATGATTACGCTACTTCTCTTTAATCACAGGTTCAATATTCTTTTAATTTATTTTCTACTTTTATTTATTCTATTACTTTAATTGTTATTTATCTTTTCAATTTGACTTATGAATCTTTCCATGTTAGATTTGAATATTCTATTTAATATAATTTGAGGTATTTCAGATTTAAGATTTCCTTCTTTTATTTATGTTACTGCTGCTTCCAATCTGAAGGCATTTTTATCCTAGTAGATCTTCTCCCTTTTTGCTTTGGTTAAGTAATTGGTAACACTTGAGTTGTCAGACTCAACAGTTGATTGAAAATTGAGAACCGCTGATTGATTTGGATCGCTCTAAAGCTAGTCTTTCTACAGGAGTTGACTAGGACTTGAGGATCAAATTAATTAGTCCACTTGACTTTTCTTTATTTAGTAAGGGTTAACTAAGTGGGAGCAATAACAATTCTCATCACACCTGATAAGGATAACTAGGATGGGATTTCCAGTTCTTATACCTTGCCAGAGATTTTTATAATTATTGATTTATCTTTCTTGTCATTTAAGTTACTTGTTCCCTATTTTAGAAAAACCCAAAAATACACCTTTTTCCATAACCAATAATAAATTATACTTCCCTGCAATTTCTTGAGAAGACAACCCGAGGTTTGAATACTTCGGTTATAAATTTTATTGGGTTTGCTTAAGTGGCAAACAAGTTTGTGTATGAAAGGATTATTGCTTGGTTTAGAAACTATACTAGAAATGAGAATTTATTGTGAATTCTAAACCATCAATCTTCAGTTCATCACCCTCCTCAAGTTAACCAAGCCCTTCCCTCCAATCAACCTTACATGAATGACACAATTCACACCTTCATGCAAGAACAACGAGAGTTCCACAAGAAACAAGAGGCGTATATGGCTATGATAGCCGAAGCCCTTTCCCGTTTAACTCTCTCTCCTCAACCCGCACAAAACACCCAACAAGCTTCAACCTCGAGTAGTTTACTGATGAGCGGATAATTTATACGCTTTTTGGCATTGTTTTTACATAGTTTTTAGTATGATTTAGTTAGTTTTTAGTATATTTTTATTAGTTTTTAAATAAAAATCACATTTATGGACTTTACTATGAGTTTGTGAGTTTTTCTATGATTTTAGGTAATTTCTAGTTGAAATTAAGGGACTTGAGCAAAAATCTAATTCAGAGGCTGAAGAAGGACTCTAGATGCTGTTGGAATTTGACCTCCCTGCACTCAAAATGGATTTTCTGGAGCTACAGAAACCCAATTGGTGCGATCTCAATTGTGTTGGAAAGTAGACATCCAGGGCTTTCCCACAATATATAATAGTCCATACTTTGCCCAATTTTTGACGACACAAACTGGCGTTCAAACGCCAACTTCCTGCCCTATTCTGGAGTTAAACGCCAGAAACAGATTGCAAATCAGAGTTAAACGCCAGAAATAGGCTACAACCTGGTGTTTAACTCTAAAAAGAGTCTCTATACATGAAAGCTCAATGCTCAGCCCAAGCACACACCAAGTGGGTCCGGAAGTAGATTTCTGCATCATTTACTCATCTTTGTAAGCCCTAGTAACTAGTTTAGTATAAATAGGACTTTTTAATATTGTATTAAAAATCTTTTGGATAATTTTATGTTCAGAGATCACGTTTAGGGGGCTGGCCATTCGGCCATGCCTTGACCACTTTCACTTATGTATTTTTCAATGGTGGAGTTTCTACACCCCATAGATTAAGGTGTGGAGCTCTGCTATTCCTCATGAATTAATGCAAAGTACTATTGTTTTTCTATTCAATTCAAGCTTATTCTTATTCCAAGATATTCACTCGTACTTCAACCTGATGAATGTGATGATCCGTAACACTCATCATCATTCTCGCCTATGAACGCGTGCCTGACAACCACTTTCGTTCTATCTGCAATAGCTTAAGCGTTTATCTCTGGGGCTCCTGGTTCAGATCAGAGTCTTCGTGGTATAAGCTAGAATTATTGGCGGCCATTTTTGAGATCCAGAAAGTCTAAACCTTGTCTGTGGTATTCCGAGTAGGATCCGGGATGGGATGACTGTGACGAGCTTCAAACTCACGAGTGCTGGGCGTAGTGACAGACGCAAAAGGATCAACAGATCCTATTCCAACATGAGTGAGAACCGACAGATGATTAGCCGTGCAGTGATAGCGCATTTGGACCATTTTCACTGAGAGGACGGGAGGTAGCCATTGACGATGGTGATGCCCAACATACAGCTTGCCATGGAAAGGAGTATGAATGATGGATGAAGGCAGTAGGAAAGTAGAGATTCAGAAGAAACAAAGCATCTCTATACGCTTATCTAAAATTCCTACCAATGAATTGCATAAGTATCTCTATCTTATTTTATATTTTATTTATATTTTAATTATCAAAATCCCATAACCATTTGAATCCGCCTGACTGAGATTTACAAGGATGACCATAGCTTGCTTCAAGCCGACAATCTCCGTGGGATCGACCCTTACTCACGTAAGGTTTATTACTTGGACGACCCAGTGCACTTGCTGGTTAGTTGTGCGGAGTTGTGAAAATAGTTGAGATTAAGATCGTGCGTACCAAGTTTTTGGCGCCGTTTCAGAGATCACAATTTCGTGCACCAAGTTTTTGGCGCCGTTGCCGGGGATTGTTCGAGTTTGGACAACTGACAGTTCATATTGTTGCTCAGATTAGGTAATTTTATTTTATTTTATTTTTAAGATTTTTATTTTTGAAAAATACAAAAAAAAATTTATTCTATGGCTTCAGAATTTTTAAGAATGAATTCTAGAGTTTCATGATGATCTGTTGAAGTCTGGCTGGCTGTGAAGCCATGTCTAATCTTTTGGACCGAGGTTTCAACTCATCATCATAAGAGCTTTTTAATTCTCATCAATTCAGCTGTTGTATGCCTGATTTGTATGCTAAAGCTTGGCTGGCCATTGGCCATGTCTAGTGTTTTGGACCGAAGCTTTCACTGAAAGCTTGGCTGGCTAGTAAGCCATGTCTAATTCCTGGACCGGAGTTTTAGACTAACATTGCATGATTCCTGGAATTCTCATTAAAAATTTTTGAATTCCTTATTTTCTCTTTTTCCAATTAATTTTCGAAAAAAATACAAATTTTTTTTATAAAATCATAAAAACCAAAACTTTGATGTTTCTTGTTTGAGTCCAGTGTCAATTTTTAAGTTTTGTGTCAATTGCATCTTTTTAATTTTTCTTAAAATTTTTGAAGAACACCTACATGAAACTGTTCTTCATGATCTTCAAGTCGTTCTTGATGATCTTCTTTGTTTGATCTTTGCAATTTTATGTTTTGTGTCTTTCCTTGTTTTTCATATGCATTTTCAATTTATTAGTGTCTCAACATTAAAAATTTCTAAGTTTGGTGTCTTGTATGTCTTTCTTTTCTTAAAATTTTTTTAAAAATAAGTTCTTGGTGTTCATCTTGACATTCAAAGTGTTCTTGCATGCATATTTTTTTATTTTTATCTTAAATTTTCATGTTTTGAGTCATTTTGATGTTTTTCTCTCTTCTCATTAAAAATTCAAAAATCAAAAAAATATCTTTCCCTTATTTACAAATAAATTTCGAAAATTTAGTTTGACTTAGTCAAAAAATTTTAAAATTTAGTTGTTTCTTATGAGTCAAGTCAAATTTTCAATTTAAAAATCTTATCTTTTCAAAACCTTTTCAAAAATCAAATCTTTCTCATCTTTTTTTATATTTTCGAAAACTTAAAAAAAATGATTTTCAAAATCTTTTTCTTAATTTCATTTCATAATTTCAAATTCTTTACTAACAATTAATGTGATTGATTCAAAAATTTTAAAGTTTGTTACTTGCCTATTAAGAAAGGTTCAATCTTTAAATTTTAGAATCATATCTTTTAGTTTCTTGTTAGTCAAGTAATCAACTTTAATTTTTCAAAAATCAAATCTTTTTAATTTCCTTTTCAAATATTTTTTTTCAAAATAAATTTCAAATCACATCTTTTTCAAAATCAACTTCAAAATCTTTTCTAACTTCTTATCTTTTCAAAATTGATTTTCAAATCTTTTTCAATTAATCTCATCTTTTTGTTTGATTCTTATCTTTTTCAAAACTACCTAACTAATCTCTCTCTAATTTTCGAAAACTCCTCACCATTTTTTTTTAAAATTCTTTTTAATTAACTAATTGTTTCAAATTTTAATTTTAATTTTATTTCTCTTTTTAATTTTCGAATTGTAACTAATATTTGAAATAAAAACAAAATTATTTTCCTTTTATTTTAAATTAAATTCGAATTCTCTCCCCCTCTCACATCTCCTTCTATTTATTTATCTACTAACACTTCTCTCCTACCCAAAATTCGAACCCCATCTTCTTTTCTGTGTTCGAATTTTTCTCTTCTCCTTCTTCTATTCTCCTTTTCTTATACTCACATAAAGGAATCTCTATACTGTGACATAGAGGATTCCTCTTCTTTTCTGTTCTCTTCTTTTTCATATGAGCAGGAACAGGGATAAAGATATTCTTATTGAAGCTGATCCTGAACCTGAAAGGACTCTGAAGAGGAAGCTAAGGGAAGCTAGAGCACAACTCTCTGGAGAGAATCTGACAGAAATTTTTGAAAAAGAGGGAGACATGGCCGAACCTAATAACAATGGTGGAGATGCAAGGAAGATGCTTGGTGACTTTATTTCACCCTCTTCTAACTTCTATGCTAGAAGCATCTCACTTCCTGCAATTGGAGCAAATAATTTTGAGCTTAAGCCTCAATTGGTTTCTCTAATGCAGCAGAATTGCAAGTTTCATGGACTTTCAATGGAAGATCCTCATCAGTTTTTAGCTAAATTCTTGCAAATCTGTGACACTGTCAAGACCAATGGAGTTGATCCCGAGGTCTATAGGCTTATACTTTTCCCTTTTGCTGTAAGAGACAGAGCTAGAACATGGTTAGATTCACAACCTAAGGATAGCCTAAACTCTTGGGATAAGCTGGTCAGTGCTTTTCTGGCCAAATTCTTTCCACCTCAAAAGATGAGCAAGCTTAGAGTGGAAATCCAAACCTTCAGAAAGAAGGAAGGAGAATCCCTCTATGAAGCTTGGGAAAGATATAAGCAACTGATCAAAAGGTGTCCTACTGACATGCTTCCAGAATGGAGCATCATAAGTATATTTTATGATGGTCTGTCTGAGTTGTCAAAAATGTCATTGGACCATTCTGCAGGAGGATCTCTTCATCTGAAAACCCCTGCAGAAGCTCAGAAACTCATTGAAATGGTTGCAAATAACTAGTTCATGTACACCTCTGAGAGGAATCCTGTGAACAATGGGACGCCTCTAAAGAAAGGAGTTCTTAAAATTGATACTCTGAATGCCATATTGGCTCGGAACAAAATATTGACTCAGCAAGTCAATATGATTTCTCAAAGTCTGAATGGATTGCAAGCTGCATCCAACAGTACTAAAGAAGCATCTTCTGAAGAAGAAGCTTATGATCCTGAGAACCCTGCAATGGCAGAGGTGAATTACATGGGAGAACCCTATAAAAACACCTATAATCCTTCATGGAGAAATCATCCAAATTTCTCATGGAAGGACCAACAGAAGCCTCAACAAGGCTTCAACAATAATGGTGGAAGAAATAGGTTTAGCAATAGCAAGCTTTTTCCATCATCTTCTCAGCAACAGACAGAGAACTCTGAATAGAGCCATTCTGGCCTGGCAACCATAGTCTCTGATCTATCCAAGACCACACTAAGTTTCATGAATGAAACAAGATCCTCCATTAGAAATTTGGAGGCACAGGTGGGTCAGCTGAGTAAAAAGATTACTGAAACTCCTCCCAATACTCTCCCAAGCAATACAGAAGAAAACCCCAACAGAGAGTGCAAGGCCATAACCATGACCAATATGGCTGAACCTAGAGAGAGTGAGGAGGACGTAAGTCCCAGTGAGAAAAGCCTCATGGGACGTCCTATGGACAGAAAGGAGTTCCCCTTTGAGGAACCAAAGGAATCTAAAACTCATACAGAGACCATAGGGATTCCATTGAACTTTCTTCTGCCATTCATGAGCTCTGATGAATATTCTTCCTTTGAAGAGGATGAAGACATCACTGAAGAGCAAGTTGCTAAGTATCTAGGAGCAATCATGAAACTGAATGCCAAGTTATTTGGTAATGAGACTTGGGAGGATGAACCCCCCTTGTTCACCAATAAACTGAATGCATTAATGAGGCAGACATTACCTCAGAAGAAACCGGCTCCCAGAAAATTCTTCATACCTTGTACCATAGGCACCATGACCTTTGAGAAGGCTCTGTGTGACCTGGGGTCAGGGATAAATCTCATGCCCCTCTCTGTAATGGAGAAACTGGGAATCTTTGAGGTACAAGTTGCAAGAATCTCACTAGAGATGACAGACAAATCAATGAAACAGGCTTATGAACTAGTAGAGGACGTGCTAGTAAAGGTTGAAGGCCTTTACATCCCTACTAATTTCATAATCCTAGACACTGGGAAGGATGAGGATGAATCCATCATCCTTGGCAGACCCTTCCTAGCCACAGCAAAAGCTGTGATTGATGTTGACAGAGGAGAGTTGGTCCTTCAGTTAAATGAGGACTACCTTGTATTTAAGACTCAAGGTTCTCCTTCTGTAACCATGAAGAGGAAGCATGAAAAGCTTCTCTCAATACAGAGTCAAACAAAATCCCCCACATTCAAACTCTAAGTTTGGTGTTGAGAGGCCCCAACCCTGCTCTGATTATCTGTGAGGCTCCATGAGAGCTCACTGTTAAGCTATTAACATTAAAGAAGCGCTTGTTGAGAGGCAACCCAATGTTATTTAATTATATCTATTTATTTTCTATTGCTATTTTATGTTTTCTTTAGGTTGATGATCATGTGAAGTCACAAAAACAACTGAAAAATCAAAAACAGAATGAAAAATAGCTCACCTTGGAGGAAGAGCTTACTGGTGTTTAAACGCCAGTAAGAGTAGCAGAATGGGCGTTAAACGCGCAGTCTGGCACCATTCTGGGCGTTTAACGCCAGAAACAGGCACCAGACTGGTGTTTAACGCCAGAACAGAGCATCTAATTGGCGTTTAACGCCTAGAATGGGAGAAAATCTGGCGTTAAATGCCAGAAACAAGCAGCAACCTGGCATTTAACGCTAGAAGTGCACTCTAAGGGTGTTTTTGCACGCCTAAATAGAACATGGATGTTAAGTCCTTGACCCCTCAGGATCTGAGGACCCCACAGGATCCCCACCTATCCCACCTCTTCTTCTCTCCTCTTCACACCCTTTCATAACACTCTTCCCCAAATACCCTTCACCAATCACCTCCATTCCTCTTCCCCAAATACTCTTCACCACTCACATCCATCCACTCTTCCCCAAAAATCCCACCTACCTCCAAATTCAAAAATCATTTCCCTCCCAAATCCAACCCTGATACACGAAACCTAACCCTTCCCTCACCCCTATATAAACCCCTCAACACTACCTCATTTTCACACATTACAAACACTTCTTCCCCCTTGGCCGAATACACTCTTCCCCTCCATCTCCTCCATTTTCTTCTTCTTCTACTATTTTCCTTCTTCTTTTGCTCAAGGACGAGCAAACATTTTAAGTTTGGTGTGGTAAAAGCGTTACATTTTATTTTTCCATAACCATTAATGGCACCTAAGGCCAGAGAAACCTCAAGAAAGAGGAAATGGAATGCAATTGCTTCCACCTCCGAGTCATGGAAGATGGAGAGATTCATCTCAAAGGTCCATCAAGACCACTTCTATGAAGTTGTGGCCAAGAAAAAGGTGATCCCTGAGGTCCCTTTTAAGCTCAAAAAGGGCGAATATCCGGAGATCCGACAAGAGATTAGAAGAAGAGGATGGGAAGTACTCTCTAATCCTATTCAACAAGTCGGAATCCTAATGGTTCAAGAGTTCTATGCAAACGCATGGATCACTAGGAACCATGATCAAAGTATGAACCCAAATCCAAAGAATTGGCTTACAATGGTTCAGGAGAAATACTTAGATTTCAGTATGGAAAATGTAAGGTTGGCGTTCAACTTGCCAATGATGCAAGAAAACGCATGCCCCTACACTAGAAGGGTCAACTTTGATCAAAGGTTGGACCAAGTCCTCATGGACATATGTGTGGAAGGAGCTCAATGGAAAGTTGACTCAAGAGGCAAGCCGGTTCAATTGAGAAGACCAGACCTTAAGCCTGTAGCTAGAGGATTGTTAGAGTTCATCCAACGCTCTATCATTCCTACTAGCAACTGATCTGAAGTAACTGTGGATCGGACCATCATGATCCATAGTATCATGATTGGGGAGGAAGTGGAAGTTCATGACCTCTGTAATTCAGCTGGAATTGACATAGAGGGAGACATCCTCATTGATGAGGACAATCCCATCACTAAGAAAAGGATGGAGCAAACAAGAGAGCCCACTCATGGACCTCAACAAGAGCATGAGGAAATTCCTCATCATGAAATCCCTGAGATGCCTCAAGGGATGCACTTTCCTCCACAAAACTATTGGGAGCAAATCAACACCTCCTTAGGAGAATTAAGTTCCAACATGGGACAACTAAGGATGGAGCACCAAGAGTACTCCATCATTCTCCATGAGATTAGAGAAGATCAAAGAGCTATGAGGGAGGAGCAACAAAGGCAAGGAAGAGACATAGAGGAGCTCAAGAACACCATTGGTTCTTCAAGAGGAAGAAGACGCCACCCTCACTAAGGTGGACCCGTTCCTTAATATCCTTGTCTAGTTAATTTTTTTCTGTTTTTGTTCTCTATGCTTTATTTTTATTTATGTTTGTGTCTTATTACACGATCATTAGTGTCTAGTGTCTATGCCTTAAAGCTATGAATGTCCTATGAATCCATCACCTTTCTTAAATGAAAAATGTTCTAAAAACAAAAGAACAAGAAGTACATGATTTCAAATTCATCCTTGAGCTTAGTTTAATTATTTTAATGTGGTGGCAACACTTTTTGTTTTCTGAATGAATGCTTGAACAGTGCATATTTTTTGAATTTGTTATTTATGAATGTTAAATTTGTTGGCTCTTGAAAGAATGATGAAAAGGAGAAATGTTATTGATAATCTGAATCATAAAATTAATTCTTGAAGAAAGAAAAAGCAGTGAATACAAAAGCTTGCAGAAAAAAAAAGGGCGAAAAAAAAAAGAGAGAAAGAAAAAGAAAAAGCAAGCAGAAAAAGCCAATAACTCTTTAAACCAAAAGTCAAGAGCAAAAAGCCAATAACCCTTTAAACCAAAAGGCAAGGGTAAAAAGGATCCAAGGCTTTGAGCATCAGTGGATAGGAGGGCCCAAAGGAATAAAATCCTGGCCTAAGCGGCTAAACCAAGCTGTCCCTAACCATGTGCTTGTGGCGTGAAGGTGTCAAGTGAAAAGCTTGAGACTGAGCGGTTAAAGTGGAGGTCCAAAGCAAAAAAAGAGTGTGCTTAAGAACCCTGGATACCTCTAATTGGGGACTTTAGCAAAGCTGAGTCACAATCTGAAAAGGTTCACCCAGTTATGTGTCTGTGGCATTTATGTATCCGGTGGTAATACTGGAAAACAAAGTGCTTAGGGCCACGGCCAAGACTCATAAAGTAGCTGTGTTCAAGAATCAACATACTGAACTAGGAGAATTAATAACACTATCTGAATTATGAGTTCTTATAGATGCCAATCATTATGAACTTCAAAGGATAAAGTGGGATGCCAAAACTGTTCAGAGGCAAAAAGCTACTAGCCCCGCTCATCTAAATTGGAGCTAAGTTTCATTGATATTTTGGAATTTATAGTATATTCTCTTCTTTTTATCCTATTTGATTTTCAGTTGCTTGGGGACAAGCAACAATTTAAGTTTGGTGTTGTGATGAGCGGATAATTTATACGCTTTTTGGCATTGTTTTTACATAATTTTTAGTATGATTTAGTTATTTTTAGTATATTTTTATTAGTTTTTAAATAAAAATCACATTTCTGGACTTTACTATGAGTTTATGTATTTTTCTATGATTTTAGGTAATTTTTGGCTGAAATTGAGGGACTTGAGCAAAAATCTGATTCAGAGGCTGAAGAAGGACTGCAGATGCTGTTGGATTCTGACTTCCCTGCACTCGAAATAGATTTTATGGAGCTACAGAAATTCAATTGGTGCGCTCTCAATTGCGTTGAAAAGTAGACATCCAGGGCTTTCCAGCAATATATAATAGTCCATACTTTGCTCAAGTTTTGACGATGCAAACTGGCGTTCAAACGCCAACTTCCTGCCCTATTTTGGAGTTAAACGCCAGAAACAGGTTGCAAATCAGAGTTAAACGTCAGAAATAGGCTACAACCTGGCGTTTAACTCCAAAAAGAGTCTCTACACATGAATGCTCAATGCTCAGCCCAAGCACATACCAAGTGGGCCCGGAAGTGGATTTCTGCATCATTTACTCATCTCTGTAAACCCTAGTAACTAGTTTAATATAAATAGGAATTTTTACTATTGTATTAAAAATCTTTTGGATAATTTTATGTTCAGAGATCACTTTAGGGGGCTGGCCATTCGGCCATGCCTTGACCACTTTCACTTATGTATTTTTCAACGGTGCAGTTTCTACACCCCATAGATTAAGGTGTGGAGCTCTGCTGTTCCTCATGAATTCATGCAAAGTACTATTGTTTTTCTATTCAATTCAAGCTTATTCTTATTCCAAGATATTCACTCGTACTTTAACCTGATGAATGTGATGATCCGTGACACTCATCATCATTCTTGCCTATGAACGCGTGCCTGACAACCACTTCCGTTCTATCTGCAATAGCTTGAGCGTTTATCTCTGGGGCTCCTGGTTCAGATCAGAGTCTTCGTGGTATAAGCTAGAATTATTGGCGGCCATTCTTGAGATCTGGAAAGTCTAAACCTTGTCTATGGTATTCCGAGTAAGATCCGGGATGGGATGACTGTGACGAGCTTCAAACTCACGAGTGCTGGGCGTAGTGACAGACGCAAAACAATCAACGGATCCTATTCCAATATGAGTGAGAACCGACAGATGATTAGCTGTGCGGTGACAGCGCATTTGGACCATTTTCACTGAGAGGACGGGAGGTAGCCATTGACGACAGTGATGCCCAACATACAGCTTGCCATGGAAAGGAGTATGAATGATTGGATGAAGGCAGTAGGAAAGCAGAGATTTAGAAGGAACAAAGCATCTTTATACGCTTATCTGAAATTCCTACCAATGAATGGCATAAGTATCTCTATCCTATTTTATATTTTATTTATATTTTAATTATCAAAATCCCATAACCATTTGAATCCGCCTGACTGAGATTTACAAGGATGACCATAGCTTGCTTCAAGCCGACAATCTCCGTGGGATCGACCCTTACTCACGTAAGGTTTATTACTTGGACGACCCAGTGCACTTGCTGGTTAGTTGTGCGGAGTTGTGAAAAGAGTTGAGATTAAGATCGTGCGTACCAAGTTTTTGGCGCCGTTTCAGAGATCACAATTTCGTGCACCATTTACCCTCCCAACCTCAACCCAACCCTAAGGGTAGCATTAATGCCATTACCCTTAGGAGCGGCACTACATTGGATAAGAATGTTGCTATACCCACAAAGTTGAGTGCGGAGACAAACAATGAAGAGGTAGGAGATCAAGTGGAGGTGATGGGGGGTGAGGATGAAGGTGTTGACAAAAGTGAGGAAGAACCACCCAAAGTCAAGGAGTCAAAGAGAAAGACTTTTCTTGAAGAGCCTTTGCCCATTCCATTTCCAACTTTGGCCAAGAACGCCAAGAAACAAGAAGAGCTTGACCCCAATATGGTGGAAGTTTTTAAGAAGGTTGAAGTCACCGTCCCCCTCTTTCAAGCCATTCAACAAGTGCTAAGATATGCCAAGTTCCTTAAAGATGTTTGCACTCACAAAGACAAGCTTGGCAACCTCAACAAAAAGCCGGTAGATGATTCTATTTCCTCTTTACTTCCTGAAAAATGCAATGATCCCGGCCCATGTTTGGTCACTTGTTTGATTGGTGGGATGAAATTTATGGACTGTATGTGTGATTTGGGGGCGTGCGTAAGCATTATGCCACTCCCCATTTATCAAAGATTGAACTTGTCACCCCTAAAGAGGTCCGGGGCGACGTTTGTGCTAGCCGATAAAAGTATTGTGTCAGTAGTAGGGATTGCAGAGAATGTCCTAGTTAATATTCAAGAATTGCTCTTTTCAGTTGATTTTCACATTCTGGAGACTCCTCCCATTGACTCAAACAAGCCATCATCCATACTCCTTGGAAGGCCATTCTTGAAGACGGCCCGTTTCAAGCTAGATGCACATTCGGGAGTCTATTCTTTTGAGTCGGATGGCAAGTTAGTCAAGTTTACTTTGGAGGAGTCCAACAAGTCTGTTCTTGAATCTTATTCTATTTTTGGATGTGACATAGTTGAAGATCAAGTCATTGAGGATGACAAGGAGTAAGAGGAAGAGGATGTTGCCAATAAGTCAAATTCAAAGGATCACAATCAACTCAAGAATGCCAAGGAGTTGGAGATTTTCCTCCTTGGTGAAGTTTCCAAGTGACCTATAAAGCCATGCAAGTCCCACTTAGGACTCTAAACAAAGTGCTTGGTGGGAGACACCCCACCATGGTAACATTGTTGAAATTTTATCTCTTGTTTATAGTTTTTTTTTTTTTTGAATTATTTGCTTTCTTGTGATATAATGATTAGCTTAGGTTTGGTTTGATAATTTTGAGTTGAATAAGTTAAATTACTTGTGGACTATGAAATTGTGCTTGTTTGAATGATTTGGAGTTGGTATGTTGATGTGCTAAGGGTAGGAGCCTTAGTTTTGAAGAGAAAAGAATTTTCTGAAACAGGTCACCTGTGCGTGCGCACTAAGCTATGCATGCGCATAAAACTGTGTTTTTCGTCATCTGTACGGACGCACGCAGTTGTGCGTCCGCACACACCTTGACATGCCCCCTAGTTGCAGCGCCAGCACAGCTTGTGCGTGCACGCTGCCCTGTTTTATCTGATCTGTGCAAGCACACAGCTGGATGCGTACGCACACGTCCCCTCTCATACTTCATCTGTGCGGCCGCATAGATGTGTGCGCCCACACACCAATTGCAGACCCCTCTGGTGGGAGCGAGGGAACAGCTTGTGCGCGTGCTCATCCTCCCCCATTTTTGGTCTCTGTGCGTGCGCACAGACCTGTGTGTGCACGCACACATGATTCTGTCCTCAAGTTACAAAAAAAAACAAGCGAGCCTGTCTGTGCGGTCGCACGTCCGTGTGCATCCGCACGTCTCTATATAACCTCTCTGGTTGCAGCGATCGCACGCTGTGTGCATTCGCATCCTCTCTAAGTTGCACTCTCTGTGAGTCCACACAGGCCCCGGTGCTCCCGCACACATCGCGTTCTGGGCTTTAACAGGGCAACCTGCACTGTTGAGAGGCAGCCCTTTCTTTTCCTCTTTTCTTCTTCTCTTCTTAGCTGCTCTCTCCCTCTTCTCTGCCCAGCTCCGCTGGCCACCGTGGTATGCGAAATCATGATCGTTCATTCCTTGGTAACGGCACTAAAAACTTAATACGCACGTTCATAATCTTAGTTCTTTGTCACAACTTCACACAACTAACCAGCAAGTGCACTAGGTCGTCCAAGTAATAAACCTTACGTGAGTAAGGGTCGATCCCACGGAGATTTTCGGCTTGAAGCAAGCTATGGTCACCTTGTAAATCTCAGTCAGGCGGATTCAATTGGTTATAGAGATTTGATAATTAAAAGATAAATAAAATATAAAATAAAGATAGAGATACTTATGTAATTCATTGGTGAGAGTTTCAGATAAGCGTATGGAGATGCTTTTGTTCCTTCAGAATCTCTGCTTTCCTACTGCTTTCATCCAATCCTTCATACTCCTTTCTATGGCAAGCTGTATGTTAGGCATCACCGTTGTCAATGGCTACTTCCCGTCCTCTCAGTGAAAATGGTCCAAGATGCGCTGTCACCACATGGCTAATCATCTGTCGGTTCTCGATCATACTAGAATAGGATTTAGTAATCCTTTTGCGTCTGTCACTACGCCCAGCACTCGCGAGTTTGAAGCTCGTCACAGCCATCCCTTCCTAGATCCTACTCGGAATACCACAGACAAGGTTTAGACTTTCCGGATCTCAAGAATGGCCGCCAATAATTCTAGCCTATACCACGAAGACTCTGATCTCACGATAAGGAGGCTAAGAGATACGCATTCAAGCTTGTTTGCATGTAGAACGGAAGTGTTTGTCAGGCACGCGTTCATAAGTGAGAATGATGATGAGCGTCACATAATCATCAAATTCATCATGTTCTTGTGTGTAAATGAATATCTTAGAGAAGAAATAGGCTTGAATTCAATAGAAAAACAATAGTACTTTGCATTAATTCATGAGGAACAGTAGAGCTCCACACCTTAATCTATGGTGTGTAGAAACTCTACCGTTGAAAATACATAAGAACAAGGTCCAGGCATGGCCGAATGGCCAGCCCCCTAAATGTGTACAAAATGATCTAAAGTGATCAAAAGGGTCCTTAACACGATAGTAAAAAGTTCTATTTATACTAAACTAGTTACTAGGGTTACAGAAATAAGTAAATGATGCAGAAATCCACTCTCGGGCCCACTTGGTGTGTGCTTGGGCTGAGCATTGAAGTTTTCACGTGTAGAGGTCTTTCTTGGAGTTAAACGCTAGTTTGTAACGTGTTTCTGGCATTTAACTCTGCTTTGCAACTTGTTTCTGGCGTTTAACGCCATAATAGGGCAGAAAGCTGGCGTTGAACGCCAATTTGCATCATCTAAACTCAAAAAAAGTATGGACTATTATATATTAATGGAAAGCCCTGGATGTCTACTTTCTAACGCAATTGAGAGCGTGCCATTTGGACTCTTGTAGCTCCAGAAAATCTACTTTGAGTGCAGAGAGGTCAGAATCCAACAGCATCTGCAGTCCTTCTTCAGCCTCTGAATCTGATTTTTGCTCAAGTCCCTCAATTTCAGCCAGAAATTTTCTGAAATCATAGAAAAACACACAAACTCATAGTAAAGTCCATAAATGTGATTTTTAATTAAAAACTAATAAAAATATACTAAAAACTAACTAAATCATACTAAAAACTATGTAAAAACACTGCCAAAAAGCGTATAAATTATCCGCTCATCACAACACCAAACTTAAATTGTTGCTTGTCCCCAAGCAACTAAAAATAAAATAGGATAAAAATAAGAAAATATACTATAAATTCCAAAATATCAATGAAACTTAGCTCCGATCAGATGAGCGGGACTAGTAGCTTTTTGCCTCTTGAATAGTTTTGGCATCTCACTTTATCCATTGAAGTTCAGAATGATTGGCATCTATAGGAACTTAGAATTTAGATAGTGTTATTGATTCTCCTAGTTCAGTATGTTGATTCTTGAATACAGCTACTTTATGAGTCTTGGCCGTGGCCCTAAGCACTCTGTTTTCCAGTATTACCACCGGATACATACATGCCACAGACACATAACTGGGTGAACCTTTTCAGATTGTGACTCAGCTTTGCTAAAGTTCCCAATTAGAGGTATCCAGGGTTCTTAAGCACACTCTTTTTTTGCTTTGGACTTTGACTTTAACCGCTCAGTCTCAAGTTTTCACCTGACACCTTCACGCCACAAGCACATGGTTAGGGACAGCTTGATTTAGCCGCTTAGGCCAGGATTTTATTCCTTTAGGCCCTCCTATCCACTGATGCTCAAAGTCTTGGATCCTTTTTATTACCCTTGCCTTTTGGTTTTAAGGGCTATTGGCTTTTTGCTCTTGCCTTTTGGTTTAAAGAGCTTTTGGCTTTTTCTGCTTGCTCTTTCTTTTTCTTTCTTTTTTTTTCGCCATTTTTTTTCTCTTTTTTTTTCGCAAGCTTTTGTATTCACTGCTTTTTCTTGCTTCAAGAATCAATTTTATGATTTTTCAGATTATCAATAACATTTCTCCTTTTTCATCATTCTTTCAAGAGCCAACATATTTAACATTCATAAACAACAACATCAAAAGACATATGCACTGTTCAAGCATTCATTCAGAAAACAAAAAGTATTGTCACCACATCAAAATAATTAAATTATTTTCAAGGATGAATTCGAAACCATGTACTTCTTGTTCTTTTATTTTTAGAACAGTTTTCAATTAAGAGAGGTGATGGATTCATAGGACATTCATAGCTTTAATACATAGATACTTAAACACTAATGATCATGTAATAAAGACACAAACATAAATAAACATGAAGCATAGTAAACAAAAAATAGGAAAACAAGAACAAAGAGATTAAGGAACGGGTCCACCTTAGTGAGGGTGGCGTCTTCCTCTTCTTGAAGAACCAATGGTGCTCTTGAGCTCCTCTATGTCTCTTCCTTGTCTTTGTTGCTCCTCCCTTATAGCTCTTTGATCTTCTCTAATCTCATAGAGGATGATGGAGTGCTCTTGGTGTTCCATCCTTAGTTGTCCCATGTTGGAACTTAATTCTCCTAGGGAAGTGTTGATTTGCTCCCAATAGTTTTGTGGAGGGAAGTGCATCCCTTGAGGCATCTCAGGGATTTCATGGTGAGGAATTTCCTCAGGCTCTTGTTGAGGTCCATGATCTCTTGTTTGCTCCATCTTTTTCTTAGTGATGGGCTTGTCCTCTTCAATGAGGATGTCTCCCTCTATGTCAATTCCAGCCGAATTGCAAAGGTGGCAAATGAGGTGAGGAAAGGCTAACCTTGCCAAAGTGGAGGACTTGTCAGCCACCTTGTAGAGTTCTTGAGGTATAATCTCATGAACTTTCACTTCCTCCCCAATCATGATACTATGGATCATGATGGCCCAGTCTACAGTAACTTCAGACCGGTTGCTAGTAGGAATGATTGAGCATTAAATAAACTCCAACCATCCTCTAGCTACATGCTTAAGGTCCAGTCTTCTCAATTGAACCAGCTTGCCTCTTGAGTCAACTTTCTGTTGAGCTCCTTCCATACATATGTCCATGAGGACTTGGTCCAACCTTTGATCAAAGTTGACCCTTCTAGTGTAGGGGCGTGCATTTTCTTGCATCATTGGCAAGTTGAATGCCAACCTTACATTTTTCGGACTGAAATCTAAGTATTTACCCCGAACCATGGTAAGCCAATTCTTTGGATTCGGGTTCACACTTTGATCATGGTTCCTAGTGATCCATGCATTTGCATAGAACTCTTGAATCATTAAGATCCCGACTTGTTGAATAGGATTAGAGAGAACTTCCCATCCTCTTCTTCTAATCTCTTGTCGGATCTCCGGATATTCGCTCTTTTTGAGCTTGAAAGGAACCTCAGGGATTACTTTCTTCTTGGCCACAACTTCATAGAAGTGGTCTTGATGGACCTTTGAGATGAATCTCTCCATCTCCCATGACTCAGAAGTGGAAGCAATTGTCTTCCCTTTCCTCTTACTTGAGGTTTCTCTGGCCTTAGGTACCATTAATGGTTATGGAAAAATAAAAAGCAATACTTTTACCACATCAAACTTAAAATATTTGCTCGCCCCCGAGCAAAAGAAGAAAGAAAGAAGGAGAAGAAGAAGAAAATAGAGGAGATGGAGGGAGAAGGTGTATTCGGCCAAAGGGGAGAAGTGGTGGTTGTAATGTGTGATAATGGAGTAGTGTTGAGGGGTTTATATCGGGGTGGAGGGAAGGGTAGGTTTCGGTCATTAGGGTTGGGTTTGGGAGGGAAAAGAATTTGAATTTTGGAGGTAGGTGGGGTTTATGGGGAAGAATGGATGGATGTGAGTGGTTAAGGGTATATAGGGAAGAGGTATGGAGGTGATTGGTGAAGTGTATTTGGAAAAGAGAGTTATGAAAAGGTGTGAAGAGGAGAGGATTAGGGTAGGTAGAAATTATGTGGGGTCCACAGATCCTGTGGAGATCCTGTGGGGTCCACAGATCCAGTGTGGTCAAAGACTTAACATCGCTGCTCCAATTAGGCGTGTAAAACGCCCTTGCAGTGCAATCCTGGCGTTAAACGCCAGTTTGCTGCTTGTTTCTGGCATTTAACGCCACTTCCATGCTCTGTTCTGGTGTTAAACGCCAGTCTGGTGCTTGTTTTTGGCGTTTAACGCCAGCTTGATGCTTCTTTCTGGCGTTAAACGCTAGTTTGATGCTTCTTACTGGCGTTTAAACGCCAGTAAGTTCTTCCTCCAGGGTGAGCTGTTTTTAATGCTGCTTTTTCATTCTGTTTTTGATTTTTCAGTAGTTTTTGTGACTCCACATGATCATCAACCTAAAAAATAAAATAACAATAGAAAATAAATAAATATAATTAAATAACATTGGGTTGCCTCCCAACAAGCGCTTCTTTAATGTCAATAGCTTGACAGTGAGCTCTCATGGAGCCTCACAGATATTCAGAGTATTGTTGGGACCTCCCAACACCAAACTTAGAGTTTGAATGTGGGGGTTCAACACCAAACTTAGAGTTTGACTGTGGGGACTTTGGTTGACTCTGCAGTGAGAGAAGCTTTTCATGCTTCCTCTCCATGGCTACAGAAGGAGATCCTTGAGTCTTAAACACAAGGTTGTCCTCATTCAGTTGAAGGACCAACTCTCCTCTGTACACATCAATCACAGCTTTTGCTGTGGCTAGGAAGGGTCTTCCAAGGATGATGGATTCATCCTCATCCTTCCCAGTGTCTAGGATTATAAAATCAGCAGGGATGTAAAGGCCTTCAACCTTTACTAACACGTCCTTTACTAGTCCATAAGCCTGTTTTCTTGAGTTGTCTGCCATTTCTAATGAGATTCTGGCAGCTTGCACCTCAAAGATCCCAAGTTTCTCCATTATAGAGAGTGACATTAAGTTTATGCCTGATCCCAGGTCACACAGAGCCTTCTCAAAGGTCATGGTGCCTATGTTACAGGGAATTAGGAATCTACCAGGATCCCGTTTTTTTTGAGGTAGAGTTTGCTAAACCAAGGCATTTAGTTCCTTGATGAGCAATGGAGGTTCATCCTCCCAAGTCTCATTACCAAATAATTTGGCATTTAGCTTCATGATTACTCCTAAATATTGAGCAACTTGCTCTTCAGTAATGCCTTCATCTTATTCAGAAGATGAATAGTCATCAGAGCTCATGAATGGTAAAAGGAGGTTCAATGGAATCTCTATGGTCTCTAAATGAGCCTCAGATTCCTTTGGTTCCTCAAAGGAAAACTCCTTATTGGTCAGTGAACGTCCCAGGAGGTCTTCCTCACTAGGATTCACGTCCTCCTCCTCCTCTTTGGGTTCGGCCACACCAAGTAAGGTAATGGCCTTGCACTCTCTTTTTGGATTCTCTTCTGTATTGCTTGGGAGAGTACTAGGAGGAGTTTCAGTGACTCTTTTACTCAACTGGCCCACTTGTGCCTCCAAATTTCTAATGGAGGACCTTGTTTTATTCATGAAACTTAAAGTGGCCTTAGATAGATCAGAGACTATATTTGCTAAGCTAGATGGATTCTGCTCAGAATTCTCTGTCTGTTGTTGAGTGGATGATGGAAAAGGCTTGCTATTGCTAAACCTGTTTCTTCCACCATTATTAAAGCCTTGTTGAGGCTTTTGTTGATCCTTCCATGAGAAATTTGTATGATTTCTCCATGAGGGACTATAGGTGTTTCTATAGGGTTCCCCCATGTAATTCACCTCTGCTATTGTAGGGTTCTCAGGATCATAAGCTTCTTCTCCAGAAGATGCCTCTTTAGTACTATTGGATGCAGCTTGCAATCCATTTAGACTCTGAGAAATCATATTGACTTGCTGAGTCAATATTTTGTTTTGAGCTAATATGTCATTCAGAGTATCAATTTCAAGAACTCCCTTCCTTTGAGGCGTCCCATTACTCAAAGGATTCCTTTCAGAAGTGTACATGAACTGGTTATTTGCAACCATGTTAATGAGTTCCTAAGCTTCTGCAGGCGTTTTCTTTAGGTGAATGGATCCACCTGCAGAATGGTCCAATGACATCTTTGATAATTCAGACAGACCATCATAGAATATATCCAGGATGGTCCATTCTGAAAGCATGTCAGAAGGACACTTTTTGGTCAGTTGCTTGTATCTCTCCCAAGCTTCATAGAGGGATTCACCTTTTTTTGAAGGTTTGAACATCCACTCTAAGCTTGCTAAGCTTTTGAGGAGGAAAGAACTTGGCTAAGAAAGCCGTGACCAGCTTATCCCAAGAGTTCAGGCTATCTTTAGGTTGAGAGTCCAACCATATTCTAGCTCTGTCTCTTACAGCAAACGGGAAAAGCATAAGCCTGTAGACCTCGGAGTCAACCCCATTGGTCTTAACAGTATCACAGATCTGCAAGAATTCAGTTAAGAACTGAAACGGATCTTCTGATGGAAGTCCATGAAACTTACAGTTCTGTTGCATCAGAAAAACTAATTGAGGCTTTAGCTCAAAATTGTTTGCTCCAATGGCAGGGATTGAGATGCTTCTTCCATGTAAATTAGAATTTGGTGCAGTAAAGTCACCAAGCATCTTCCTTGCGTTGTTATTATTTTCGGCCATGTCTCCTTCTTTTTCGAAAATTTCTGTCAGATTTTCTCCAGAGAGTTGTGCTTTAGCTTCCCTTAGCTTCCTCTTCAGAGTCCTTTCAGGTTCAGGATCAGCTTCAACAAGAATGTTCTTATTCTTGTTCATGCTCATATGAAAAAGAAGAAAACAGAAAAGAAGAGGAATCCTCTATGTCACAGTATAGAGATTCCTTTATGTGAGTAGAAGAAGAAAAGAAACTCGAACACAGAAAGAGGGAGAGGGTTCAAATTTTTAAGAAGAAGAGAAGTGTTAGTAGATAAATAAATAATTAGGAGGAGGTAAGAGAGAAGAATGTTTGAAAATAATTGAAAAGAAAAGAAAAATATTTTTGTTTTTAATCTAAAATTAAAGTTAAAATTCAAAAATTTAAAAAGAAAAATAAAATTAAATCAAATTAAAATTTAAAATAAATGGTTAATTAAAAGAAATTTTGAAAAAGAGGGGAAGGATTTTCGAAAATAAGAGAGAGAAAAGTAGTTAGGTGGTTTTGAAAAATATAAGAATCAAACAAAAAGATAGGATTAGTTTGAAAAAGATTTGAAAACCAATTTGAAAAGATAAGAGGTTAGAAAAGATTTTGAAATTGATTTTGAAAAAGATATGATTGAAATTTATTTTGAAAAAGATTTGAAAAAGAAATTTAAAAAGATTTGATTTTGAAAATTAAAGTTGATTACTTGACTAACAAGAAACAAAAAGATATGATTTTAGAATTTAAAGATTGAACCTTTCTTACTAAGCAAGTAACAAATTTAAAATTTTTGAATCAATCACATTAATTGTTAGCATTAATTTTGAAAATATGAAATAGAAATAAGAAAAAGATTTTGAAAATAAATTTTGAAAATTTTGAAATTATGAAAGAAAAAATGAAAAAGATTTGATTTTTGAAAAAGATTTGAAAAAGATAGAATTTTTAAATTGAAAATTTGATTTGACTCATAAGAAACAATTAAATTTAAAAACTTTTTGACTAAATCAAACCAAATTTTCAAAAATTTATGAGAAGAAGAAAAGAGAAAGATATTTTTTTATTTTTAAATTTTTTTTAATTAAGAAAGAGAAAAACATCAAAAAGACTCAATGCATGAAAATTTTGGATCAAAACAAATGATGATGCAAGAACACTATGAAGGTCAAGATGAACATCAAGAACACTTTGAAGATCAAGATGAACATCAAGACTTGTTTTTGAAAATTTTTAAGAAAAGAAAAACATGCAAGACACCAAACTTAGAAATTTTTAATTTTTCGACACTATGAATGCAAGAATGCATATGAAAAACAAGATGCAACACACAACAAGAAAATATGAAGATCAAACAAGAGGATTCATCAAGAACAACTTGAAGATCATGAAGAATGTAATGCATGAATTTTCGAAAAATGCAAGAAAGAGATAAACATGCAATTGACACCAAACTTATAAATTGACAATAGACTCAAACAAGAAACACAAATTTTTTTTTTTTTGGTTTTATGATTTTATTAAACTTTTTTTGTATTTTTTTGAAAATTAATTGGAAAAATAAAAATAAGGATTTCAAAATTTTTAATGTAAATTCTAGGAATCTTGCAATGTTAGTCTAAAGCTCCAGTCCAGGAATTAGACATGGCTTACTAGCCAGCCAAGCTTTCAGTGAAAGCTCCGGTCCAAAATACTAGACATGGCCAATGGCCAGCCAAGCTTCAGCATACATAATTCAAGCATGTGAGGAGGAAGCCTCAATCCAAAAGAATTTAGACATGGCTTTACAGCCATCTAGGATTCACATCTCTCATGAAATTCTAGAATTCCTTCTTAAAAATTTTGAAGAACATAGAATAATTTATTTTTTGAAGAAATTTTTTTTTTGAAAATTTTTCAAAAAATAAAAAGAATAAAAACAAAAACTTAAAATTAAAATAAAATTACCTAATCTGAGCAACAAGATGAACCGTCAGTTGTCCAAACTCGAACAATCCCCGGCAACGGCGCCAAAAACTTGGTATGCGAAATCGTGATCATTCATTCCTTGGTAACGGCGCTAAAAACTTAATACGCACGTTCATAATCTTAGTTCTTTGTCACAACTTCACACAACTAACCAGCAAGTGCACTAGGTCGTCCAAGTAATAAACCTTACGTGAGTAAGGGTCGATCCCACGGAGATTGTTGGCTTGAAGCAAGCTATGGTCACCTTGTAAATCTCAGTCAGGCGGATTCAATTGGTTATAGAGATTTGATAATTAAAAGATAAATAAAATATAAAATAAAGATAGAGATACTTATGTAATTCATTGGTGAGAGTTTCAGATAAGCGTATGGAGATGCTTTTGTTCCTTCTGAATCTCTGCTTTCCTACTGCTTTCATCCAATCCTTCATACTCCTTTCTATGGCAAGCTGTATATTGGGCATCATCGTTGTCAATGGCTACTTCCCGTCCTCTCAGTGAAAATGGTCCAAGATGTGCTGTCACCGCATGGCTAATCATCTGTCGGTTCTTGATCATACTGGAATAGGATTCAGTAATCCTTTTGCGCCTGTCACTACGCCCAACACTCGCGAGTTTGAAGCTCGTCACAGCCATCCTTTCCCAGATCCTACTCGGAATACCACAGATAAGGTTTAGACTTTTCGGATCTCAAGAATGGCCACCAATAATTCTAGCCTATACCACGAAGACTCTGATCTCACGATCAGGAGGCTAAGAGATACACATTCAAGCTTGTTTACATCTAGAACGGAAGTGTTTGTCAAGCACGCGTTTATAAGTGAGAATGATGATGAGCGTCACATAATCATCACTTCATCATATTCTTGTGTGCGAATGAATATCTTAGAGAAGAAATAGGCTTGAATTGAATAGAAAAACAATAGTACTTTGCATTAATTCATGAGGAACAGCAGAGCTCCACACCTTAATCTATGGTGTGTAGAAACTCTACCGTTGAAAATACATAAGAACAATGTGCAGGCATGGCCGAATGGCCAGCCCCTTAAATGTGTACAAAATGATCTAAAGTGATCAAAAGGGTCCTTAACACGATAGTAAAAAGTTCTATTTATACTAAACTAGTTACTAGGGTTACAGAAATAAGTAAATGATGCAGAAATCCACTCTTGGGCCCACTTGGTGTGTGCTTGGGCTGAGCATTGAAGCTTTCACGTGTAGAGGTCTTCCTTGGAGTTAAACACCAGTTTGTAACGTGTTTCTGGCGTTTAACTCTGTTTTGTAACTTGTTTCTGGCGTTTAACGCCAGAATAGGGCAGAAAGCTCGTGTTGAACGCCAGTTTGCGTCATCTAAACTCGGGCAAAGCATAAACTATTATATATTGCTGGAAAGCCCTGGATGTCTACTTACCAACACAATTGAGAGCGCACCATTTGAACTCCTATAGCTCCAGAAAATCCACTTTGAGTGCAGAGAGGTTAGAATCCAACAGCATCTGCAGTCCTTCTTCAGCCTCTGAATCTGATTTTTGCTCAAGTCTCTCAATTTCAGCCAGAAATTACCTGAAATCACAGAAAAATACACAAACTCATAGTAAAGTCCAGAAATGTGATTTTTAATTAAAAACTAATAAAAATATACTAAAAACTAACTAAATCATACTAAAAACTATGTAAAAACACTGCCAAAAAGCGTATATAAATTATCCGCTCATCACACCGCCGGTGACCTCTATCTCTCTTTCTCTTACTTCTCTTATCTTTTCTTTCTTTCTTCCTTTCCCTTCTCTTTTCTCTATTCACCACCGGTGAGTTCTCTCTTCCGGTGTGTCTTTTTCCGGCGAACCCAAACGCCGTGATTTCGCAGTGGCTATAAGGGGGTGCCATTGTTCCTCCCTAGTTCTTGTTCTTTTCAACCTTAATATCCCAGGTTCTTGTTTTCCTTTCTATTTATGTTAATATTTTTGCAATTGCTTTCATTTCTTTTATGTTACTTAGATTAAATTAGTTGTTTTCCTTGTTGTTTCTTTGTATTGCATAGTGTTGTTGCATGATTGTTGGGTTGGTTATGATCAAATTTGAGCTTAATTGTGATGAACTTGCACATTGCATACCACATGTTCGATAAAATGCCTCAATGAACATTTTGTTTGATTCATATGACTTGGCCATCATATGTGTTCAATTTATCTCTTGTTAGGCATATTGTATGGATTGTGCAACTTCTATTATGACTTTTGATGGTAATTAATATAACCCACCAATGCATTTCATTGTTTGTCGATGTGCAATTTTGGTTGAAAATGCATTGTGTTGTATAAGACTCCATTGACATTGTTCATCTTGGAATTTAAATTGGGTAACCACTTTACAAATGTTCAACTTTTAATGATGTCTTGATCAAACATCTTTTGGCTTCCAATTAAGAACATTGTATGTGTGATTACCACTGCTTGAGGATGAACAATTGACAATTCCCTTTTGGTGCTTGCTTAAAGTTGCTTGCATTTCTTTGTTTTATATTTGCAACTTGAGCACTAAGTCGTGAAGTTTTGAACTGTGAATTGCCTTAAGGGTGTGATTGCCGTGATATCCGGCCGGTGTGTGTGTTCCAACCGTGCGCATCATTAGAATATACATACCATGTTTTTTGTAAATCACACTATTTCTATAAGCTTCTTTTAACCTCGTTAGTAATTCCTCAATGATTTTACTTTATTGTTGTCCTTTGATCTCAAAATTCTTTTATTTTGACTTTCAGGGTGAGGAAGAAGGGTAAGGCACCGGTTACTTCACCGGTTAAGCAAACTACCGCTCACTCTCCTGATATTTGGTGGAATCGCCAAGGTGATAGACCGAACACCTTGGTTAACCAAAGAGCCGACTCATAATACGAGGCTATTGAGAAGCGTACAATCCATTGGGAGCGATCGTTGAAGGTTCCAAGCCAATACAAGGCGACTATTCACCAAAGGATTGCCTCGCTTCATTGGGAGTTTCTCAAGCGAGAACCCATTGAAGTCAATGAGACTATGGTGCGGGAATTCTATGCAAACTACCAAGATTGGGAACCAAAGTCAGTTTTCCTCTGGGAAAAGATGCTGGATACATCCGATCAAGCTCTAGAAGCTATTCTGAACATCCCCCACATTCCACTTGAGAAGGATGACTGTTTCAAGATAAAAGTGGATGTCTTCAAAGGAAGAGTATCTCTGACTCCCATTCTTGAGAGAATAGGCCGTCCTGGTGTATCTTGGGAGTATAGCAAATGGAGAAATTCTGTTCCCACTAGTATTGCATACTTTGATTTGAATGCTGAAGCTCGTATATGGCATCAGATTGTGGCGGACTACATCATCCCAAGCACCCACACTACCCATGTGAGATTTAGAACTGCTTTGCTACTATGGGCTATTATGCAAGGGAAGCATATAGCCATCTTACCTTTATTGCGCAAATCGATTTGGAAATTGGTCGAGAAGAGGAATATCAACATTCCATTTCCGTCGATGGTGATGCGCTTAGCAAACGCAGCGGGGGTAGAAAGGCGACCAATGGATATCATGTTCGAGTTTCTAAGAGGCAACAAGTTCATCCCGATGGGAGATTTGGAAAGATTAACAAACATAACACCCTCGAAGAGGAAGGCACCCGTAGCACCACCATCAAGTCTAGCAACCTCATCAACTGCTTTATCGCTTCTCCGATCTCTTCTGGATCTATTTCAAGATATCTTGCACGACATCTACTACTTGGAGCAATTGGAGCACAAACGTTTTGAGTGGATAGCGGCAAAGCTAGAAGGGAGAGACCCCGGCCCAATTCCTAGAGCTTTATCCGAGCTGGATGGGGAGGAGTATGATGCAGTTGACCAACCCACTCCTGAGTCCACCAGCTGAACATGACCCCTCTTCATCCTCCCGAATCGTAAGCATGCACGGAGGACCGTGCACAAATTAAGTGTGGGAGAGGATCGATGACTTCAAAGGGGGGTAAAAATTCCTCTTTTAAAGACACTTTGCAATGTTTCTTGTAGTACTTTTTCTTCATTTTGAGTAGTCTTATTTCTTTTGCATCTTGTTTGGTTTGTTGTAAATATTTCTTTATCGTTTATGGATATTTAGTAGTTAATATTTGCATGTTGCATGATAGAATGAATAAGTTGGTGAAACACCAAAGAATTTTCATGAAACCTTTTTTAGGGGCATACCATTGATTGAACTAAAGAAAATTGTGTTTACCAACTTGGTTGGAGTATTTTGTTAGTAGAACATGGAAAAGAGCTAGAACAACATACCTTGTGAGATTTGAGCTTTTATAGATGGTTGCACTTTTCAACTAACCATAATGTTGTTCTTGTGTGTGATTATACTCCTTTTTTATTGTGATCATTGATTTGCATGATTCTTTATGTCCTGTATTTGTGTTTGGATGCATTTAGCATGATTGAGGCCATCTTTGATGATAAACTCACTAACCTATATGGCCAACCCTTGTATTCACCTTTGTGAACCCCTTTGAGCCTATGAATCCCCTTTTGTTCTAATGATAGCACATTACTCCCCTTAAGCGGAAAACCATTGATGTCCCTGAATTACTCTTTGATTAGCTTGGGTGGATTAGTGTGTAAATTCTAAGTCTGGAGGAATTTTGTGAAGCATTGGTGATAGATGCATGAACTCTTTGTGAAAAATTTTTGGGCAATTAGGTAATGCTCATGCATTTCACTAATTAAAACATATGCATTCATAGTTCCAAAAAAAAAACTTGTGCATAACAAAGTATGAAATGAAAAAGTAAATAAAGGATGCATATGCCGTGTTTAAAAAAAATGCATGAGTGAGGTGAGATAGAAAAAGAAAATGGGTAGAAAGGTTGTATTATTATGTGTACATAGGTGATGTAGGATTAGGTGGATACTCAAGCTAATCAAAGAACTAATTTTTTAAATTCACTTAACCATAATTCATCCTACCTAAACCCTAGCCCCATTACATCCCTCTAAAGACCTCATGATACTTGTTATTCATGCATTAAATACTAGTTGATTGTTAGATGACTTGCAAATCTTTGAAAAGCATGAAAAAAGGAGAATTGATTGGTTAAACCTTAAACACTGAGCGAATTGAGTGGATACACATACGGTGAGGGGTTCGATCGCTCAATCCTATGTTCTTACGCCTCATATTGTATCTTCTTGCAAGTTGTTTAGTTGAATGGTTTTGATAACTTCAATTCAATTCTTTGGACATTGATCTTAGTGCATGAACTCTTTGCATTGGCCCTAAAGTTTTCTTGTGATGGATTGGAATTTCATGGTTTGTTTCTACCAACTCTCATCATAGTACATATTGGTGATTAGCCTTAAGATAGTTGCATGCATTTAAGTAGTATATAGCATAAGTCATTTTCCCTTTTCATCTATCTCCTTTGTGTGTGTTAGCATGAGGACATGCTAGTGTTTAAGTGTGGGGGAATTGATGAATCCATATTTGATGATGATTTTTGGTTAGAATTGAATGGATTTCAATCACATAAACTCACACTTATTCCCTTGAATAGCATGCTTTTGAACTTTCCTCCCAAATTGTGCTTGATTATGAAAACATGCTCTTTTGTGCCTAATTGAATCTATTTTATTCCATTTGCCTTCCATTCGATGCCTTGATATTGTTTGTGAGTGATTCTAGGTGTATAAGGTAGGAATGGGTTGGAAAAAATGGAAGAAGAGCATGCAAAGTGGAGAAAACAAGAAGAATCAAAGGAGATGAGTTCAGAGACGTGTGCGTACGCACGGCTACTCGTGCGTACGCACAGCCGCCCAATCAGAGCGCATGGAGTGTTTCAAGCACGTCGCGCGTCCAACCAGGCATCGTCTAGTGTGCGTGCGCACAGCTACTTGTGCGTACGCATAGGAAGGGATTTTTCGCCAAGTGTGCGGCCGCACGCGTCTGTACGTCTGCATAGGTGTCTGCACATGACTTCATTAAAATGGTACGTGACTCGCAATTTGGGGGCTTTGGAGGCCCATTTCTGAAGTCTTTTGGCTCATATTGGAAGGGAAATAAAGGATAGAACATAGCATATCATTAGTATAGTTTAGGAGTAGCGGTAGGAAGCTTTTAGTTTTAGTTTTTCTCTAAGTTTTTCATCATCTCTATTAGGGTTTATATTAGGGTTTTACATTCAAGTGCCATTTTCATTTTTTATCTTGGATTTTTCTAGCTTTCATTGTAAGTATTCTCTTATTATTACTCTTTATAGTTACATTGTCATTACTCTTTCTTCTAATTCAAGTTTTAGTTCAATTTTGCTTCTCTCTTGTAATTTCAATTTGTTGTTGATGAATTTGATGTTTAATGTTTTTTTCATGCTTCCTTATATTATTCTTGTTGATTGAGATCAATTGTTGCTTTTAGTTTCAAGCCTTTTCTCATTTTCTCCATGTTTAAGATTTTTGCCCACCAAGTGTTTGACAAAATGTCAAACATGGTTTTAGGCTAAATTTTTTGCTCTTGGCTTGGGTAAAGTGAGCAATTGGGTTTCTAGAGTTGGAATGTCCGACATTTAACATTTAGTTTCAATTCTTGGATTGTTAATTGTTCTTGTTCCCACTAACGCTAATTTGTTGCTAAGGCAATTAGCAAGCAATTTAGGATTTGTGGGTTGAGAACACTTATGCTCATTTAACTTACTTTCCGATGTGAGGGTTGATCAAGTGAGACTAATCCATCATAATTTTTATAGTTGTGGTTCCAACAAGGAAAGGACCCTTAGCTCACTCCAAACCAAGACTCTTTTTAATGCTTTCAATCTTTTATTCACTTCTATGTTAATCTCTTTTATACTTTACTTGTTTATATTACATAGTCGGTTCTTTAATTTCTTCATTAGTTCAATCATTACAATTTTACATGTTCTTTTATTGCTTTATATGTTCATTTCTTCATTGATAATCCCTTGATCACTACAACCGGAATTGCACACTCATTGTTCTAAAGTACTCCTTGGGAGACGACTCGGGAGTCAAATACTTTCGGTTTTGAATTTGTTTTGAATTGTGACACATCTTGTGAGTTTCCAATTTGATTGATGGCCAATTTGTCGGGTTAGGACTATACTTACAATGCCAATCCCATTTTGATAATCAAAGTTCCTAACCCGTGCATTTTGATCCATCGTCAGCCTCCAACTGCTCCTCTTTGGGCGTTGAACACCTAGCTTCTCCCTTGCTGGCATTCAATGCCATCTTCTCCTATTCAGTTTCGGCCTCAACTTCTACAGTGATGGCATTGCACTCTTCTCTTGGGTTTACTTCAGTGTTACTAGGAAGAGTGTTATGAGGAGTCTCAGGAATTCTCTTACTCAGCTGATCAATCTGTACCTCCAAATTCCTGATGGAGGATCTTGTTTCTGTGATGAAACTATGAGTGGTCTTAGAGAGATTGGAGACTATAGTGGCTAGGTCAGAGAGGCTCTGCCTAGGAGTCTCCATCTGTTGCTGAGAAGATGGGAATGTTTTATTAAGAAACCTATTCTGGTTTTTTCCACCTTGATTGTTATTGAAGCCTTGCTGAGGCTTCTGTTGATCCCTCCAAGAAAAGTTTGGATGATTCTTCCATGATGGATTGTAGGTGTTGCCATAAGACTTATTATTGGGATTTCCTAAGGAGTTTCCCAAATAGTTAACCTCATCCATCATGGGTTGATCTGGATCATATACATCTCCTTCATAGGAGGTTTCTTGAGTGCTGTTAGCTGCAGCTTGTGATCTAGTCAGATGTTGAGAGATCATGTTGACCTGTTAGGTCAGGATCTTGTTCTGAGCTAATATGGCATTTAGAGTATCAATCTCTAAAACTTCTCTCTTCTGAGCTGCCCCAGTATTTACAGGGTTCCTCTCAGAAGTGTACATGAACTGGTTGTTAGCAACAATGTCAATGAGTTCCTGTGCCTCTTCAGGCATTTTTTTCAAGTGGAGTGAACCACCAGCAGAGTGGTCCAATGCCATCTTGGACATCTCAGAAAGAACATCATAGAAGATATCTAATATGGTCCAGTCTGAAATCATGTTAGGAGGGTACTTTCTGATCTGTTGCTTGTACCTCTCCCAAGCTTCATAGAGGAATTCACCATCTTTCTGCATGAAGGTCTGTACTTTCACCCTGAACTTGCTCAGCTTCTAAGGTGGAAAGAACTTGGTCAAGAATGCATTGAGCACCTTTTCCCAAGAGTCTAGGCTTTCCTTAGGTTGAGAATCCCGCCATAACCTATCTCTGTCCCTTACAACAAAGGAAAAAGTATAAGCTTATAAATTTCTAGATCCACTTCATTAGTCTTGACAGTATCACAGATCTACAAGAAATCAGAGATGAATCTGTTGGGATCTTCCTGTGGAAGTCTATGAAACTGGCAGTTCTGTTGAACCAAAGTGACCAGTTGAGGTTTCAGCTCAAAGTTATTTGCACCAATGGCAGGTATAGAGATGCTTCTTCCATAGAAGTCAGAAGTGGGTGTAGTAAAGTCACCTAGGATCTTCCTTGCGTCTCCTCCACCATTAGGATTGGCTACCTTGTTTGTATATTCAACTTCTTGTTCGAAAGGCTCTGTGAGGTTTCCTCCGGAGTGCTGTGCTCTAACTTGTTGTAAACACCTCCTCAGAGTCCTCTCAGGTTCAGGGTCAGGATCAAAGAGAGGTTCTTTGATACTTTTTTGTACTTTTTTATATGCCATTTTCCCTTACCTTTTGTCACTCCTTTGATACTTTTTCACCTCACCAACTAGCATGTTCTCTCTGTCTTGTATTTTTTCGAGTTGAATGATCAAACACCATTGTCATCCGCTGCTTACCTATTCTCATGAAGAAATCATATAGTTTTCGCTCTCTTTCAACAGTTCCGTCTGCGTTCTCTCGTAGAAGTTCCATCTCCGTTCTTTCGTGGCAGTTCTGTTTGCGTTCTCTCGTGGCAGTTCCGTCTGCGTTTCGTCTGTGTTTCCTTGAGGCAGTTCCGTCTGTGTTTCTTTGTGGTAGTTCCATCTGTGCTTAATTCAAACAAGCGGCAGTTCCGTCTGCGCTTCCTTCAGACAAGCGGCAGTTCTGTCTACGCTTCCTTCAGACAAGCGACAGTTCCATCTGCACTTCCTTCAGACAAGCGACAGTTCCATCTGCGCTTCCTTCCTGTAGTTTCGCTGCACCTGTTCTATTCGTTGTTTTCAATAAGTTTCAAACTCAAGTTTTTACTTGAGTTTGAGGGGGATGTTAGAATATAATTAGTATCAATTAGGATCAATTAGCATTATTTAGCATATTTGAATATTTATTATAGGATATTACGTCTTTATTATTTCGATTCTCTTAACACCTATAAATACCCTTTTATATTGTATTATTCTACACAATTTGAATACACTTAATAATACACAAATTCTTTTTCCACTTAGTCTCTTATTTCTAACATGGACAAATTGCATAATAAATAAAATATACTTTAAAATGATCTATTTACAACATTTGTAAAATGGTTGCATCTGTGTCCTAAATGTACTCCATGTAAACTAGTGTAAAGGTTTCAAAATTTGAAAGTAGACCATAATATCTATAGCAGATTATGTGAAAATAGAATAACATCATAAACTGCTAGAGCAACAGAAATTTATAAATAAGGTACACCAATAGATAAATTGTGATACCTCTAGCAGATTATAAACAAATACGAATCCGTTTATTTAAATTTTTAATAATACTCACCAAAATAAAATTTATTAAATGATATTATTATTGTTAGAATTTTTATTAAAAATAACATGAATATGTTTATTTAGAATTTTAAAATTTTGAATAAATCTACTTGTATTATTTAAAATAATATAAATACGTTTATTTATTTATTTACAGGACCATGTGAAGCCATACGACTTCAATGTGGGGAATGAATATCCAAAATTATATCAACTAGAGGGATTTTTTGGAATAAAATATAAAAAAAAAACAATTCTCAAACTAAATTAAAAGGACATTATTTTCTAAGATTCACTTTTTGTATGTTTTGTTCCCACAAAGTTCGCCTAATAGATAGGCAAATTTTATTTTTATTAATGCTATCGAAATTTTAAATAATCGAATTTGTTTTTGTTCATAATCTGCTAATAGGGTGGCACATCATAAGTTACTGTTGCCTCTAGCAATTTATGATGTTACTCTATTATGGGTATTACAGCTTATTTTCAAATTTTGAAATCTCTATACGATTGTAGTAGTAATAGAATATGTTTAGGACTCAGACCATTTTATAAATGTTGTAAATAAATAATTTTGAATTATATTTTATTAAATTTAGATTCTTTAAAGTGAGAAAGTTAATAAAGTAATAAAATAAAAAATTAATCATAGTTAATTTTATGACTTTCATAAAATATATATACACTATCTTAATTTAAGAATAATCAACTACTCTTCAATTTATCAATTTACTAATTTTTTCATTTTAATGGATTTTAATCTCATTTTATTTATTCATGTAATTTATCCGATTTATGTATTAAAGGATAGTATTAGATTTGTGATTAAATCGTGGTAAGATAGGTATCATAATTGTGTAGTTTTGTTAAACACATTAACTTAGCATGATTAAAGATTGTACAATATTCTCAATTAGTAAATAGTAGTAGGATAACATGGTTTATAAATAAATAGAAGAATAAATATCTAATAAATTTTTATTTAAGACAATAGGATAAATACGAATTTTCTTATTTTATTATTGTAAACAAGCTTATATTGAAACCTACTTTGTCCCATTCCCATATTATGTCCCTTTCGTAAATTATCCCATCGTCCATACTTTGCCGTGAAAACTTGGTACTTAAAAAGTTATTTATGACAGCTATATATTAATTAATGATCATGTATTTTTATCTTCGATATATGTGATATATATATGACTTGGTTTTAGCAAAAGGATTATTCTCTACATACAAGTCATTTACACATACAAGTCCATACAAGTCATTTATATTGTATTGTTTAAGAATTTTTTATGTATGTGTATTGATAAGTTCTATATAATTCAAAACTCTTCCTCTTCTTCCTTGCATTATAAAAGTAGATTTTATTGAATTAAGGTTAACTTGTATAAACTTGTATGTCAAAAAGACTTGTATGTGTAGCAGGTCTCTTAGCAAAATTAACAATTATCTTTAAAAAGATTTGTAAAGGAAGATGAAAATCAAACAAAAAACTTTGATAAAAGAAGAAGAATGTTACCGGCCAACATACATTTTTAACGAAGAAAAAAAGGATAATTTATTAGTATTAACTCAAATATAATACACTTATATAAGAATAAAATATTAATCATCTAATATTTTCAATACAAAATAAACTATTAAAGCATTGGTTCAACCGTAACAAAACAAGATTAATGGCACTGGGAAGAAGATCATACTAATAAGAGTTTATGAATACAACAGTGTAGTAAGTAAAAAAAAGTTATACATAGCTAGCTTCTGAGCAAAAGAAGTAAATTCTAATTTAGGGTTGGTAAGAAATTAAAGTATATTTTAGCACTAATATTTGAAAACCTTTTTTTTAAAGATTATAGTATTTTTTTAAGAGTGAGTATCCATCGATCTCGATATCTGATAATTTTTTCGAATGACTACGAAATCTTCGATAAAAAAAAAATCATTTTTGATCTTTGATATTTAATTTTGTAAGATTGGTTAGTTTTTTTTTGACAATGATCTTTCTTTAGAATACAATGATTTCTCTTTAGAATATACCTATGTGACACGTTAATCACTAATATGTTTTTCATTTAATTTTTATAAGATAATTTAAAAATCACTAATATTTTTTAGTATTACACAATAAATTTAGCTAATATATTTAAAAAAGATAATAAAAAATAAAAAAAACTAAACGACTTTGACAATTATTCTTAAAAGACAGCAAGATTCCCAACAAAAGAGAATTTGTATTGCCAATCCAAGTTAGTTCTTAATGGATAAATCAATAGTTTAACATATTATGTGGATTTATTCCGTTAATACAGAGATAAAATATTGACAGAGGGGTTAATCAGTCTTATAAAAATAAAGATCAAGAGCCAAAAAATATATTTTTTTTATTGAGAGCATCATTGTCTTTCTAAATAATTATCCGCGTCGTTTAGAAATTTTTCTCTACTTTTTAATTTCGTTTAATTTGTATTAATTTTATCTTTAATAATTAAAATAAGTTTTATTTTTACTTTTACACATTAATTATGTATGTTAATATAATTTAAAATTATTCCCAACTCAAAAATTTATAATAATTTTTGTTTTTAATATTTAATTTATGTTTTCCAATTATATCTTATTAAACTATTATTAACAGATCATAGACGAAGGTAATATATTGGAATTAGTCTCTAAATCAATTACTAAATTAAATGATTGTGTATAGGAATATAAATTTCTTTTTTTTTTAAGAAAAAAATGGAAAAAGAGACAAAAAAAAAATTGAAAATAGATGATTATTATTCATGAGAATATATAAAAAATGACAAAGTCCATATGGTTGTCAATTACTTCTTGTCTTCTTAATGGTGCATTGTTGCCTAAGTTTTGTCATTTTGGCAATACTTGCACATTGAGAAAGAATTTCTTCAAAATATATAATTCATTTTCATGCATTCAAAAACGAGTCAAACGATCCCAGCAAAGAATTTCTTTGTCGAACCTAATTTATATTCAACAATGACAAGTTAATTTTTTAAAGGATCATTGTTTATTTTATTTAGGTTTAATTACTCTGTTGGTTCTTATAGTTTCGCGAAATTTTTAATTAGGTCTCTATACTTTTTTCTTTTAATTGGGTCCCTGCACCAATTTTGTTTTTCAATTAGGTCCCTCTTAATAGTAATCGACTTAATTTTACAGGGACTCAACTAAAAAAAAATTGGTGCAGAGACTTAAATAAAAGGAAAAAAAAAGTGTAGGGACCCAATTAAAAAAATTGGTGCAAAGACTCAATTAAAAAAAAGTATAGGGATCTAATTAAAAATTTTACAAAACTATAAAAACCAACCGAATAATTAAAGCTTTTATTTATTTGTTTGTTTATTGTCACTAGAAGCATAACTTTGTTAGAAATCGAATCGTGCAAGCGGAGACGCAAAATCAACATAACTCATATAAACTGAACACTAAAATATTTTCTAAAAAAATATAATATAACAAAATGATAAAATTGGATAACTGCAGAGGGTCGGGAGCTGGACGGCAGCAGCAATGCCTCCATGTAAGCTTGCGATGGCCGGTGGCTGCGGGTTGAACGCAGAGGCGACGGCGGGTGCACCTCTGAGGCAGCCCAACGACGGCATGATCTCCCCCCTTTCCTTTTCCCCTTCTTTTTCCCTGCCCCCACCCTCTGCGTGATTTCCCATTTTCCTTCCCCTTTGTTTTCTTTCTTTTTTTCTTTTTTTTTTTCATTTTATAATTTTTTATAATTTGTTTTAATTTTTTAATTATTTTTATTATTTAATAAGAGTAATTTGGTAAAAAAATAAAATTGAAGTGGAAAAGGACGATTTTATAACGTTTTGTAATGTTGAGAATGATTTTAATAACAAAAAAAGATCGGAGACGATTTTGATTTTGACCTCAAACCTTAGGCACAAAAAAAGTACCTATCCCTATATATTTTTAATTACTTTGTAATAATATTAAAGAAATTTAACTTTTAATTTAATTAAATTGATAATCTCAAGTTAAAATTTTAACCAAATAATTAACTTTTAATAATTATTCAAGCTTTACAACTAGTAAATTTTTTAGTAATATCAATGTTTGCAACTTGCATTATTGTTTTTAACTAATAGATAAATTACAATTAATTTCTGATTCATTACCATGAAATTGATTTTTTTGAAGTTTTATATTTCTTCCAATTCAAGCCAAGTTGCTTAATCATCAAAATTGATTTTACTTTTTCACAGACTTGACTTAATTATTACCAGAAAACTAATTCGGTCAAAAAATTATTTATCTTAACATATTTTGCCAATTAAATTGCACCATATTGATTTGAAGCATTAAGGTTCTATAAACTCTTAGCAGATTTTCACCTACTAGCTAGTATACATTTTTTTTTTCAAAATTAAATTAAATTTCTTTTAAAGATCGAATAAATGAACAGAAAACATCGTTGGAGCTAATTACTATGTTGCCACCTATGCTCACTCTTGTTTGTAACTCTACGGCAGTGCATGTAGGCACTCTCAACTATATACTATATAACCCTAAACTTACAGTTGGAATAGTTTAAGACATGAGATTTTCTTTACTTACCTTGATTCAAAAAGATCAAAACAGAAAATAAAATCTATATATAGAACTTGCAATAAGCAAAAAAGGGTAAGCACGCAATTAACTATAGAAAATGGTTTTTTCTTCATCAACAACCAAATTCACCATGGTTGCAGCTTTCGTTCTTCTTCTGGTTGCTGTTGTTGCTGGCTCTGATGACATGGGTTCCATGCCAGGGATGGGTCCCATGCCAGGGATGAGTCCTGGACCATCAACCTCAGGTTCTTCAAGAAACCTCGTCGGTGCAGTGATCACTGTTCTTGTTCCTGTTGTTCTTATTTTTCTTGTTACCAAAGACAGGATTATTTAAATTCATCATTAATTGTTACTGTGACTACCTTCTAGCTAAGGTTATTGCCTCTTAAATGTTATTCTGATTTTCTGTGTGTTCTTTTTACATGTTGTATGTGTTAGTGAGAGGATTCTAATTAACCCTCTTTCGTGTTATATGTTATGTCTTCAAATATATATATCAATAAAGATTATTTGTGTACGGTGTACCTTGACATGAACTACAACATCCTCGTTCCGTAAATGCTATGTTGCCTATGCTTAATGTGTCTGTGGCTATACAAAATATAATCTTATATATTCACCCTTAAAAATACTACTAAAATTAAAGTGATGTTTTTTTATTATTTACTATTGTTATTAAAATATTAAAAAAATATGTCTCTAATTTTAAACATATTTAAAGAATTATTAAATTTTTTTAGTTACTGTAATTATAAGCATCATAAATTCCACCTATTCATTATTTCTCATGCAATAATATAAATCTTAATTTTGTTTTTTTTTTTTTGTAATAACATCCATGGTACTTAGAAAGTTAGAATTTTGCCAAGGCTATTAAGAAAGGAGTTCACTTAGGAACTTAATATTCGTCACTAGGTGATTAGTTGTTCTTATTTAATGGCATGTTTAATTTTTGGACACATAAAATGATGTGTTTAATTACTTTTTTTTTTTTTGTGACTTGAGATTAAACAAGAGTAGGGAAAGCAGCTTAGTACAAAAGATTTTTACCATTGAACCAAAATTATTAAATAATAATTTATTATTTTTGTTTATATAAAACTCAATTTTATTTTAGTGATATATAAGTTCAACGTTATGTCACAACTTTACAATCAAATCACATATTTACAGCTTTTTAATCTCTCCAAAAATATTTAATGGTTATATTATTTATGGGACGATTGTATTATTTGTGAAATGATTATATTATTTATATTAAATTTTTAATTTGCATTTTTATTAAGTTATATAATAATATTACATATTTGTAAAAATTTACAAATAAAATAGAATATTTATAAGTTGACTACAAATAGAGTTAAAATTAGGATTAGGTTGGAATCCTATTTACCTTATTTATTACCACCCCTAAACAAGAAAAAAAAAAAAAAAACAGAAAAAATAAGGCAAACTAAAACCTAAATCACAGTAGTTAGGTCTCTTTGCATCATTGCCACTAAGCTATCCTAAAGCTCATCCCATTCCAATTGCTCAATACCGTTGGATGCTGTGAAATTGGCCAGAAAATTCGCAACGCAATTAGCATCTTTTTGTAATTAACTCGATCAAAGAGAGAATATAATTGTGGTTGCGAAAACCGGACCGATCAATAAATCGGTAAGATGATTGGTTTATTAATTTAATGGTTCGATCAGGATTCAATCGGGATTCGACAAGTTTAATTAAATATTAAATAAAATTATTAAAAATTTAATATATAATTTTAATAAAATTTTACCTAATAAAATTTAAAATTTAAAATTTCAATCTATAATCTAATAATAAAAAATAACAAACAATTGAAATAAATCAGTAATAACCACTAGCAAACATAATCAGAATTTAAATTTTAAACAAACATAATCATAATTTGAACAAACAAACAGAATTACAAAAATATTATGAAATCAAACAAACAGATTATGAAATCGAATTGCAGTAACAAATTAACAGCAGAACAAAAATATAATTTAAAACTTACAAAAATAGAATAAAAAAAACTTGATTAATTCATTTAATTAACAAAATTAAAAGCTAAAAAGCAAAAGACAGCAGCAATCAACAGAAATTAAATGCAGAAGACAGCAATGAAAAACAACAATTAACCCAGACAAACAAGCAACAATCAACATGATCAAATCCAAAAAATAGCAATTAACTCCCAAAAATGAAAACTGAAGCAGGGCAGGGATCTGCTTACAAACTTAGAAATTCATAAACTCAAGCTAAGAAGAAATTAGTAAACTTAGAATCAGAAATCAGAAACCAAATAAAAGTACAAAAACAATCAAAATTAAATTGAAGACTGGCAGCGAAGGAGGAATCCAAGTGACGGCGATGGAAGAGGGGAACTGAGCTCAGGCATAGAGGGGATTGAAGACAGGCTTGACGCGCGAGAGAGGGGGATCGACGATGAGGAGTGACTGATGGAGACACGATTTCAGGGTGGCCAACGACAACGAAGACAGAGAGATGGCTCGACAGCGACAGAGAGAGACGACGGCAAGGGGAAGAGAAACGATGACAGCGAAGAGTATACCTTCACCTTCCACAGGCGACGATTCTTGATGCCACCACGGTCAGTTCCACCCGGCGGCGACAGCACCCTCTATCCGTTCAGCGATGAGACCTAGCGACGCGAGGAGATGGGATCCAGAAGAAGAAGATCGGCGACGACGAGGCTAGACGCTGGCTGAGGAGACGAGTTCGTCGGCGACGTCGGCGTTGGGCATTGGGCGGTGGCTCCTGCTGCTATTGGCTGGGAGAGAGAAAGAAAAGGGGGCTAGGGTTTCGTGGAGTGGAGAGAGAGAAGGGGGTGGGTCTTGTGCGTGAGAGAGAGAGAAATAGGGGAGGGTTACTTTATATATCTTTTTTTTTATTTTTTTGAGTAAAAGACATATCGGTCCCTGACCTTTTTAAAATTGGACATTTTCGTCCCTTAAGATTTGAAAATACTTTTAACCCCCTCACCTTGTAAAATCTGGGACAATTGAACCCCTCCATTGATTTGGGTTGGAAAACGTCACCGGAGAAGGCTGATGTGGCTGGGGGGAGTGTGACCTGTCCGTTTAGGTTGCTGAGCTGGATGGGATACTAAAATTCATAGGACAGATCGATCCCTCACACACAACGACGTCGTCCCCTTCCCTTACCCCTATTCAGATAATGTTATTCCCATAACACCCAGAAGCCACACCTGTAATTACTGAAAACCCTACCAGAAGACAAACAGTTTCTTTCTCCCTCTAAAAAAAGAACGTCTTCAACTCGTTGAGAAGGTGTTGTGTGCTCAGTGGACGTTGCAGGTGGCGAAGGGTTTGACAGGCTTCGTCTGGCAAGAAGCTGCCGTCTGCTACAGAGGTAAGGGTATTAGTGGAATATACTGTTCGTTCTTGTTTAACTATTTGGTAGAATATAATGCATGGGGTTGGGGTTAGTCATGATCGCATGCTCTGTTTCGGGGATGATACTGGAAAAAATTCTATAGGGATTTAACTGATTTAAATTTCTCAGGCACTTGATCTAGGGTTTAATGTGTAATTGTTATATCTGTGCATAATGTAGATGGTTGATATATATGTTGTACCTGTTTTTCACCATGGAGGTCATTTTGGTAGAGGACCCAGTGGCACTCTTGAGTATATTGGTGGGAAGGTTGAGAAATTTCCAGAGATGGATTTGGACTTTGTGAATTTTGGGGATTTGGTTACACTATTCAAGGGTCTAGGCTATGCAACATACAGGGCAGTGTATTGGTATGACCCAACCAGCAATGATCTTGAGTCTGGACTGCACATTTTGAGAGAGGATGCAGGAATCAATGAAATGCGAGAGAACAAGCTGAGGAATTCAACTAGCAATGAGTTCTACATTTACTTCGATCACCCTGTTGATGAGCCACAGATTGTGGAAGAAGATGCTGCTGCCGAACAGGGGCCGGAAGAATTTGATGATGCAGTTGATGTGGACAGTATCATGCGGGAGCTTCACTCATCACCATCAACAGCAGGGGATGGGAATGGTAGTGGGGAGGACGAGCTGTATAAACCTCCTCCGAATGGTACTGGAACTAGTTCTGATGATGACTCTTCTAACTGTGATGAGGAGAATGATGTTATGAAGAAAAGAAGAACTCTGAAAGAAAAGGAGAAAGTGCTGCCAAAAAGAAGGATCACTGTCAAGGAAGGGCCAGGGGCAGAGTCAAGTAGGAACAAGAGGGGTGCTGGGAGAAAGACTACAGGTGTGCCTGATGGCAAAGGTACCAGGCCAGCTGCCAAGCCCAAAGAAACTGGGCCTAGTGCGAAGCCCAAAAGAAACAGGCCTACAGCCAAGCCCAAAGGAAGTGTGCCTAATGTCAATCCCCAAAGAACTGGTGCTGCTGTGCATGCTGAAGAAGATGTCCCATCTGTGCAGCCCAATGACAGGCCTCCAATAGGGCTCTATGTGAATGAGGAGGATTCAGATGATGATGACCCGGTTTATGAGTATGCATCTGAGGACCTTCACACACCAGTATCCTCAGAGGATGAGGGAGACAAGCATGAATTTCCAGTCTTTAATGAAGAGTATGAGTTTGGAGAGGGGAGATTTGAGGTGGGTACCAAGTTTGCAACCATTGATGGCTTCAAAGAGGTTGTCAAAGATATGTTCATAGTTGAGGGGAGAGAACTGTTGTGGATAAAAAATGACAAGGAAAGGGTGAGAGTTGCCTGTAGAGGTGAAACCTGTCCATGGCTGGCACATCTATCTTACAACAAGACACTGCTATGCTTCCAGGATAAGACTTACAAGTCTGAGTACACATGCACAAGAGATCTGGGTAGTAATGCTGCTGATCAACACTGGATCAGTAAGAAGGTGGAAAAGAGAATGGGAAGTCAACCTCATATGACAACTAATGAGGCAATTGATTTCCTCAGAGAAGAGTTTAACTTAGTTGTGCATCAGAAGATGGTATATAGGGCAGTAAAGGAAGCAAAGGAAAGGCTAGTGGGAAACGAAAAAGAACAATATGGAAAGCTCAGGGATTATGGGATGGAGATTCTCAAGAGTAATCCTGGGTCGACAGCAATAATTGATGTGAAGCCTATCCCTCAGTCCCTCCCTGTCTTTGACAAGATATATATCTGCTTTAAGGGCTGTAAGCAAGGCTTCAAGAGTGGATATAGGCCTTTCATCCATCTGGACGGAGCTTTTTTGAAGACATACCATGGAGGCCAGTTACTGTCAGCAGTGGCCCAGGATGCCAACAACCAGTTCTATGTTGTGGCATTTGCTGTTGCAAGATCTGAGACCAAGGAGTCATGGAAATGGTTCCTGACACTACTTCAGGAAGATCTGGGTGATGCCTCCCAATTCAGTTGGAACTTTATGTCCGACCAGCAAAAGGTAAGACTCTTACTTTCCTTTATGTGTTTAGTTGTTGGTGTTTATTGAAATAGCCTATAATATGCTTAGTTGTTGGTGTTTAGGGTATTAGCCTATAATATGCTTAGTTGTTGGTGTTTATTGATTTTGCCTATAATCTGTTTATTTGTTGGTGTTTATTAAATTAGCATATACCCTGTTTAGTTGTTGGGGCTGTTTGGGTAGGCTATAATGTGTTTAGTTGTAGGGTTTGTTAGGGTAGGCTATAATGTTGTTTAGTTGTTGGTGTTTATTTGTTTATTGAAATATACTTGAATAGGGCCTGCTACCAGCGTTAAAAGAAGTGATCCCAAGGGCACATCATAGAAACTGTGTCATGCATATATGGAAGAACTTTATTAATCGGTTCAAAGACATGCACATTAGAGACATTGTGTGGGAGTGTGCTAGGTGTACAACTGAACCAGAATTCAAGGAGAAAATGGATAGGCTGAAGGGGGTTAACAATGCGGCATGGGAATATTTGATGAAATTTGAACCTACCACTTGGGTTAAAGCCTATTTTAGTCATGGACCTAAGGTGGATAACCTGACTAATAATATGTGTGAAGTGTTCAATGCAAAGGTAGTAAAATACAGAGTTATGTAAAGTTATGCAACACATGGCAATTGACTGGTAAATAGTTTAACCCCATCTAATATGTGCTCGTCTTATGTAAAGTTATGCTGGTTTACATGTAACTTTTACTGATTATGCAGGCATGCCGTGCATACATGCTATTGCTGCTATTAGAAAGAGGCATGACCAAGTTGAGGATTATGTGCATCCATGGTTGTGTATGGAGTCCATTCATAAGACATATGCACATTGCATCAAGCCCGTTCCTAATGAAGAATTCTGGACTACAACTGAGCAGCTGAGGCCTGCCCCGCCACCTATCAAATGGCCTATTGGGAGGCCAAAGGTGCACAACCGCAACAAGGACCCTGTTGAGGCTCATATTCAGGGAGACAAGCTGAAAAGAAGCCTCCAGGTTACATGTAGCAAGTGCAACAAGAAAGAACACAACTATAAAACTTGTAAAGGAGCTCCAAGCAACCCCAACTGGAAACCAAAGAAGAAAAAATCCAAGAAGACAGTTGACAACTCACAAGCTCTGGTGCTACTTCCCCTTTCACAATCAGCCCCTCAACCAGAGGTAAGCCAGCACAAAAAATGCTTTAGGACCATTTTATACTTCTTATTAGAGAGTCACTTATAAAAAATTGGTTAGGTTAAGCACTAATTACCCTATTTGGTTACATTGCTGTCTCTTTGTTACATAGGATCAAAATCAATCACAGAGTGAAAAATTGACTGAACCTAGTGCTGGGGAGGCATCTGGGTCTGCACCAGTTTCTGCACCAGTTCCTGAACCAGTTTCTGCACCAGTTTCTCCATCCCAGCTGCCAAGAATGGACCAACCAGTCTCAAATGCTGCTGCACCTACTTTCAGACCCAAGCAACCAATTGTCCGACCCCCAACAAATGCAAATCCATCACCAAATCTAACACCACACACACAACAAACTCAAAGCAGATACACTAGCAGTGGACCCTCGAAGGAGACCTTGAAAGCAGCTACCAGTGCCACAGAGAATTCTCAAGCCTCAGAGGAAGTGAACAAAGCAGCATGATATCTGTGTTTTTTTTTTTTTTTTTTTGGCTAGTTATTAGCATGACATTAGACAATGCTTTTTAGAAGAGTAATCTTGGCAAACTTGTTTACATGCCAACCAGACATTTTCATATTTTGGAGTTAACTCATGTTGTTTAGCAATGTTTTGGATTAAATTAGATACATTGTCATTCTAACGTTTTGGTTAAAATCTATCCAGAATTACTATCTTGTATAATGCTTGGAATAATGTTTAGATGTTCTAAATACAAAATAAAAATGGATTCAATTTACTAATACACTTTTCATTCAAAAGCCAGTTATGGCAAGTTCCATTACAACTAATTCTATGTACATCAATCATACCCCTTCAATATACATACAGAAACAACAACTACTACTACACCAATCACAGTTATATGCCACAAACTCAATTTTTTTTTTTTTTGCTTTCAATAGACAACAGCTTCCTCTCCAACTCTTCTATTTTTTTCTCAATATCTTGATTTCCAAGCAGCTGTTCTTCAACGGCTACTCCCTCAGCTTCATCCATCGCACCCAAGGCTTCAGGCTCCACGGCCCTAATTTTTTTCAGATGTTCATCCAGCCAGACAAAGTACCGGCAGTACGGTTCTTTAGCCTGGAACAAAATTTCAGTGAATCACCCATCAACACCCAGCACACTATAACCTAACTATTGTAAAAATCGCTCACTTACCTTGAATAATGGACACCCAAGAAACACTCTATTAGGGTTACTAGTCGTTCTTGACTTGTACATAATGGCATAGATGCCACAGTAGCACTTGGGCGCAATCGCAACTCGCGAACATCCTCCTGGCACAGCGCACGAAGATCCCCCTCCTCGTCTTGTGCATGAAGAGCTCCCTTCACTCATCATGGACGATCGCAGCATCAACACCCATGTCTTCCTCCAAGGTTATCGATCAAATAGGGGTAAGGGAAGGGGACGACGTCGTTTTGTGTGTGAGGAATCGATCTGTCCTACGAATTTTAGTATCCCATCCAGCTCAGCAACCTGTCACACTCCCCCCAGCCACATCAGCCTTCTCAGGTGACGTTTTCCAACCCAAATCAACGGAGGGGTTCAATTGTCCCAGATTTTACAAGGTGAGGGGGTTAAAAGTATTTTCAAATCTTAAGGGACGAAAATGTCCAATTTTAAAAAGGTTAGGGACCGATATGTCTTTTACTCTATTTTTTTTAATTGAAAACCAGAAAAAATTGTTCGGTTCAAACGGTTCACCAATTAACTACCGGTCGACCAATTTTTTTTACTGATTTTTTGTCAGACGATTTGGAACCTCAACCGAACCGGTTAGATAGTTGGTTCTTGGCTAATTCGGTTGAACCGGTCGGTTCGATTCGGTTTTCAAAACAACTGTAGGCTTGTAGATAAAAAAGAAAAAATCTCAGATGTCATAATTCTCTATATGGAGAAGGTAATTAGTAACCAATTATTTCCAAAACAAGAAACTTGCTGATAATAACCATTCTGTCATGATGTAAGTATTGGGAAACCTTCTTACATGAAAAAGTCGGTCAAATGGTCAAATGAGATAAGTATGAGGAAATCTTCTTAAAACAAACTCTCATTTTTATTTATGAAAATTTTAAATATTAATAAATTTATTTAAAAAAATAAAACTAAAATTATACTTTATATTTATAAAAGATAAATTCCGTACAACAATTTCAGAATTCACCTTTTTTCACAAAATTAAAATTCAAAATACTAAAAAAAGAAAAACTTTTTTTTATTTTTTTTATACTTGAAAAAACTCACTTACCCTCAAAACGAAAGATGAGAGTACAGAGAACAAGTTCAAAATCAAAGGAACAAACAAAGCCAAAATAACGATGGTATGAAAATAGATAATCAAAGGAAAAAACAAAGCCAAACAATGAGAATCAAACCAATGACAACCTCCTCCTCGTAATAAATTGTTACTGCCAGGAACTATCATGATGATTATGATCTATTTTTCAACCTGCTCCCCTGTCTCCCCATACGTCTCAAATCGCAAAAATCATCCTTTATTTTTTTGTTTGATCCTCTCGGGTGAGCAAAGATGGAAGAAAAGGGTTTTCCTGAAAATCCAATTTCATATTATTATTTATCCTTTTAAGTGTCATCATTCTTGCCATGATGATAATTTGGAGTTTTGAATAATTTTTTTAATATTTGGATAATTTTGTTAGCGTTCAAAAATTTTGTAAGTAAAAATGATAATTTACTTTAAAAATTATTAAATTATATGGTCTGATATCAAATTTTACAGATTAAATTGAGTATTAATCCTACTTTTGTTTTTCTTCAATCTTATAAATCTTATTACAAATTAAGTTAGTTGAAGATAATAGGAGTAAGCTAGCATCAAACTTACTTTTTCTTTGAGAATAGATTTTCATGTATGTGAATGAGATTAACTAAAGAATTTATTCAGTATCAACCAACTTATTTGAAATAATTTTTTATTTTAAAACTTAAATTTTAAATTTTAATCATGAATGAGAGGAGAGACAGCCTATTTAGTATAAAATTGAATTGAATTTTATCAAAAATTAAATTTCAGTCAAAATTAAATTGAATTCTAATATTTAGAATAAATTAAAAAAATTATATAATTAAAATTAAATTCCAGTATTTAGAATGTTTATAAAATAAATTAAAATTTTATAATAGATAACTTTATCCTTTATTAATATAATATCATATTTAAATAATAAATATATTTATATGTTAAATTATATAAAATAATTAAAAAAATTATATTTTTTAACTAATTTTTTTTTAGCTAAAATTTGTTCACCTCTTTTTAAAAAAATAGATTAATCTAAAAATATTAAATTTAAAAAAATTATTATTAATTAAAAAATTAAATGGTTCTTTATGGTTGATTTCAATGACAGACAAACTAATAACAGAAAACAAATATGAACTATCAAAAACTAACTTGTTAAGTGATCTAATGACATAGAAAGTAAAAAAAAAAAATTAGTTATTAACGGTAAATTATAGCAACTAATTTATGTTATTAAAATGAAATAAAATTATGCCATTTTTTGTTAGACATGCAAACGCTTGATGTCATTAATCTAAGTTAAACACATAAAATCTATACTAAGGGACTTGAAGGAACAACATAGCAGACCTTTCAAGAAAAATAGGTATATATTATATTAAGGGACTTGAAGGAAAGGAAAGAGAAGGGAAGAAAATAAAGGTGGTGAGAGAAGAGAGAGTGTCTATTGAAAGGTGGGAGGCGGTAAGAGGATGTGAGCAAAAAAAGTTAAAAAGAAGTAATTAGATTATAAAAATATTTTAGACATTTTAAGTTTTAAGTGAAATTCCAATGAAATGAAATTCTAAATCGGACTTATTTGGATCAGAATTGATTTTGAGAGAAAACAATTGAATTGAATTGAATTTAATTTGAATTTTAAGGGGTTTCCAAACACCTTGATAGAGAAAATGAGAACATCTCCAATACTTAGTTTTAATTTCATTTATTTTGGATCTTACAAAGTACCACATCAGTATTTATATGACCATATATCATAAAATTTAATTTAAAATTAAATGTGAAATTTGTCACTCTAATCTTTGATTTCAATTCAATTATTTAAACTTGAATTACTTTTTAATTATTTCAAAAATTAAAATTTTATGAGTGTAAAGATTGAGAATTTTGTGCATTTGAATTGAAAAAAAATTAAAATTTTATAAATAATTGAAAAAAATTTACGTTAAATTAATTTGGATTCATTTTTCTACCAAATTGATAAAAAGAATTTATTTTTTATTAAATTGATAAAAAGATAATAAAAATAGAATAATAAAATACAGGAGTATAATTAAATATATCTAATTTATTTGAGTATATTTTAATTGAGTCTTTGTTGTAATATTACAATACTAATGTTATAATAATAATATTATAATATTTATTTAATAAGTTTAATGAATTATACAAGTATTAGTATTTAATTTGTTTAAAATGCTATAGTTTTTTTTATTAATACCCGTGTCATTTAAAAGAGTATATCTAATATAAATTTTAAATTTAAATTATTTCAATTACTGTAGAAGCCAAAACTCAAAAATAATACCCAAAATTAATCCTATTGTAATTGTTACGGGGATCATGAAAGGGAAGTGAATAGATACTAAGCTATAAGATTTTGAAAAAACCGTCGCTACACTACCTTAGGTGGTGAGAGAACCCAAAACTTTATAATTATTAATCTCGCAAGACTCATAAATAGAACACGTATGAATTGGGTAGATTAGTTGATTAGATAAGCCGTACGGAACAGGATTCTTGTCTCGTAGAGGAGATAAATGCTAGGAAATCGAAGGGTGTAAATCAAATATAGAATTTTTAATGAAAGAAATATTCAGTAAAATTCAAAAATGACTTGGAACAGACAAAATAAAGTGAAAAAGTGTGGAGACAGAAAGATAAAGGAAAAGTTAATACAATATAGAAAGACCATCTCTAGAGTGAACTATAATAAAAGAAGGTGAATGTTATGGTATTTATTATATTATATCTAAGTTATTAAAAAAATAAATAAATAATATTTAATAAATTTTAAATAATTTATTTTTTGTTTTAAAAAATAAGTTAGATAATTTAAGTACCATAATAAAAATATCATAAAAAAAAAAAAAGAAAGTATAAACACAAGCAATCAAAAGCATGAATCATGAAGAGAGAGGCATGAAGGGGGAATCGGAGACTACAAACAACATCAGGTTCAAAAAACAACCCTTTCTACTCGAATGGAGTGGTGAATTATGAAAATTTGAAAACGGGAGAGAGGTGTGGACCGGAGTGGAATTTTCATTAGAGAAATATTAAAAGAAATATTAGATGAAACTGGAATTATAAGCATTGCTAGTTCTACCCAATATTTTTTTTATATTATTTTAGTAGTTCTAATAAATAAAGAAAATGGTAGCTGCCTGGTTGGTGAGGAATGTATGGTAGTAAATGATGTATTTTCTTTCAGTTCTCACTTAAGTGTGTCGTTTTTTTTTTTTTTTTTTTGTGGACAGGAAGTAACCTCTGGTTACCTTTTTTTTTTATTTCATTCTAGAGTGGGCTTTTTATTTAGAATTTAATTTTGATACACTTTTAGTATAATGTCATATTAATAAAAATAACTATTTTTTATATTGACTGCGTGAATAATCATCCAAGATAACAGTTGTGATTGCACAATTATATAAAATATTTTACACTATCAGTATCTCAAAATTAAACTCTCTTATTTATTGGTAAAACTACTATTTCTTATTTAGTTTCGATTTGATTGCTTCTCTGTCTCATTATTTACTATATATTAGTAAAACCATGTTTATATACTAAAATTAGCTATTAATGTAAAATATATACATTAAAATATAAAATACACATTAAAATTGAATTGAGTTATATATATATATTTATACATAAATGCATAGTAATTAATAATTTGGTAGCTATTTTTTAGGTTGGACATAGCATTTTTGATACAATTATGCTACACATACAAGTTTTTTTGGCAAATAAGTCCAACCACGTTAGCTCAAACCTAACAAAAACCAACTTCATAACAGAAAGCGTGTAAAACATGCGCTGACGCCACTGTTCACTAACGCGAAAATGACGTTTTGAAGCGTGAACCTTAATATGAAAAACACTTCGTCTCTCTCGCTCATAACTGCAACACACAAACTTCAAACGATGATCAAAATCTCTCAAAAATCTTTAAAAATCTCTGCAAAAATTCAAGAAAATCTCAAAACTACATTTGAAATCTTCAACAAGAAACACCGAAAGAGAAGACGAAAGATTATTGAAGGTAAATTGCCCATGTTTTTTCACTTTTCTCTTTCTCATTTTCGATCATGAAACACTAAATAGTCATATTTCTGTATATTTAGTAGATTCAGTTTGAGTTCTCACGATAACGTAGATATGAATGTTCTCATTATACTGTTCATTTGTGATAATTGTGTTAGGTCGGTATAAGAATGCTGCCGTAGTACTTCTGGTGTTATTTAACCTATATTAATAACATTTTCTGATCCAAAATTTATTTGCGTGTGTTTTTTTGTGCATGTTCGAGTGATTTACATTTTTGAACTGAGTTTGTGCCTAAAAATCAGTAAGTACTTTCGATGCATTTTGATTGAATTGAGGTATAATTTGTTTTTTGTCCTGGATTTGATGGAATTAGGCCATAGAATGTTGTTGTAGTAATTCTATTATCATTTTGTGCATGTTTGGGTAATTTTTATGTGTTTTTGGCATGTTTAAGCGATTTGCATGTTTTGAATAGAATTTGTGCCTAGTAATCAGTAAGTATTTTCGATGCATTTTGACTGAATTGAGGTGCAATTGATGTTTTTATCCTGAATTTGGTGTAATTAAGCTATGAAATATTGTTGTAGTGATTTTGTTGTTATTTTGTGCATGTTTGAGTGATTTGCACGTTTTGAACTGAGTTTGTATCAAGTAATCAGTAACTACTTTGGGTGTAATTGATGTTTTTGTCATGGATTTGGTGTAATTAGGCCATAGAATATTGTTGTAGTACTTCTAGTTTTATTTTGTGCATGGTTAAGTGATTTTCATGAGTTAAATATAGTGTTGTTATCTATTATCTTAATTCTTTATTCCTTACGGAAAAAATGACAATGAAAAAGTTATTGAGAAGAGCATCTCAAAGAAGAAGGCACCAGTATATAATGGAAGCATATATATGTTAAAACAACTTCATTTTTGTTGTATAAATATAGTTATATAACATAATTTTTATTTATTTACAGAAAACTCATGATTTGCGGTACTCCACAAGATCGATATAAGATATATTCAGCAAAATGAGTGATGAAAAGAAAAATCTTGTGGACGAATTGGGATTTAGTGCGATGAGATATATTTCGGACTTGAATGTGACCCATAAACTGCTGAAAGAACTAGCTAATTCCATTGATCTGTATAATAGCTCCCTAGACACACGGTACAGGAAAATCAATATCACCCTTGACAAGATAAGGAATGCTCTTGGCTTAAATGCATCCGGTAAAAATCCCTTTTGTAACCTATTCTGTCAATTAAATTTCGGTATTTTTTACATTACTTCTATGTTATTAAAATATTTTTGCTGCTGCTGTAGAGGATTGCTTTCCAGACAAAATAATCTAAAAAGAAATCAATAAGGATCAGAAGAAAGTTGTTAAAAGCTTCAAAGGTTGTTCTTTGTCACTTTTGACAAAGTCTTTGATTGACATGAGTGTGGATGGACCGAAAAATCAATTGAAATTCAAGAGGATATTCATCCTCTTCATCCAAGAGTGCTTCTTGTTGCTAACAACAATAAGCAAAATTTCTCCAATTCACATGCCACCCATTCTTTATGTGGACACCATACAAGAATGGAATTGGGCTGCTCATGTGCTCAACTTCCTTATCAAAGGAACTAGAGGTCACAAATTGCAAAATAAATATGTAGTTGATGGTTGTCTCTTTGCGCTCATGATTATATATTTGCGTGAATCCACATACATGAATAGGCTGACGGATAAAACTCCCGGACCATCATGGGTGTAACATTGGACAAAGGAAAAGCTCGTTAAAGAATAGAATGTGAGGCGAAGGACGAAATGAAAACTCAACAAAAATCATTCCCTTAAATTTTGGTGCATTTGTTTGAAATATATTCTGCTAAATTAAATAATTTTTAGATTTAGGGCCTCATAATGAGAGCACAACTGAAGGGACAATCAAAAGAAGAAAAGAAGAAAAAAAAAGAAAAAAAAAAGAAGCAACAAAAGAAGAAACCTGTTATATTGGACTCATCTTCAGAAAGCGAAACTGATTCTGAGTATGAGGATGATTCTGAATATGACTCTGAGAAGACACCGAAGAGAAGAAAACAATTCGAAATATTCACAAAGATGTAAGTGTTATTGTTTGGTGTCTTTTGTAAATATTTATTCTGTTTATTTACCTCATGTGTTTGTATTTTTTCAAGATGAAATCCCATATTATTGTGGATTCATCTTCCTAAATAGAGATTGAATCTCTGATAATGAGTAAGATTCAGAAACTATTATTATAAAAATTATGTTCTATTTTTTCATCAAAAATTTCTTTATAAATAGAGTTTTTTGCATGTATTCTCATAAGTGAAGAAATCCAGGAAAAAACAGAAAGAAGAATGAAGAAAAAAAAAAGTTATAAGTCTGCAAAAGAGTATGTGTTAATTTTGATATTATTTGTAAATATTTATTATGTTTATTTGCCTGATGATTCTTTGCTTTTTCAGGATGCAGGCCAAAAAGGCGACGCCACCAAAAAAAAAAAAGAAAGCTTGTTCAGCCTAAAGTAGAAAAAAGTGGCCACGATTTAACAGAAGTTCACTATGCTTCTTCAGAAACGTAAGATTCAATATCTTATATTGTTTCGTTGCAAAAATTTCCTAAAACCTGATATAATTGTCTAGTTTTACTAAATAATATTTATTTTGTCCTTAGAATGCTAGTTGTAAATCTGTCAAGTGAGAATGATCTTGTGTTTCAAATACAGTTAAACTTTTATGGGTCTGTAAATGCACGAATTGATCCCATATAATTTCTCTTACCATTTCTTTATTTCTTCTCCTACCATAATGTGCTTTTTAATTTGATATCTTTTGTTTTAGAAAAAAATGGCACTAAGATTTTTTTTTTCAAGAAAAAAAAAAGGCATAAAAAGAAAGAAAAAAGAGTTTGCAGCCTACAACTATATAAGTTCTCATAAAACAAAAAGTTTTGTTATTATTCAATGATTGAAGTGCTTTGTTGACATAATTTCGATAAATTTCAGATAAAAAGTACAAAAAAAAAAAAATTTGGATGAAGCCAACTCTGTTGAGGAAGCTATACCAATTAAACAAGTAAGATTAGAGAAAGAACTCCAACTACAGGAAAGGATGGAAGATTCATCGACGTCTGACAAATGAATAAAGTATTCAATTTAGTTCATAATAATAAGTTTTTATATTTCATTAAATTTTATTAACTTAATTGACACCGAATTTTATTTAAGTCATTACAAGAAAATGAAACATTTGTAACAAAAATTTTGTAACAAATTTAAAATTGTTACGAATAATGATTTTTTTTGTAACAAAAATCAGTGATTGTTACATAATAATAATATTTTGTAACAACAATACAATTTGTTACAAAACGTTTTGATATTTTGTAATGATTTAATTTTTTTGTTACAAATTATATTGGCCTTTGTAACGAATCGGTATTTTGTTGCAAAATTTTATAATATTTTGTATCAAAAAATGAAATTGTTGCAAAAGTTCAAAATATTTTGTAACAAAATATTCATTTGCTTCAAAAACTCCAATTATTTTGTAACAAAAAATTAATTTGTCACAAAATTTAATATTGTTTGTAACAAGTTATTTGTTTGTCACAAAATATAAGAATTTTTGTAACTAAAAAAATATTTTAAAATGTTAAAATCTTTAAAATAATTTTATTTTGTTTCAAAAATTTATTTTTTAAAAATATTATTTGTATTAATTAATTATTTTTTATAAAAAAATTAAAGATTAAATGATTAATTTTTTAAAATGGTATATATTATTTTATATTTTTTATAAAATTAATATATAATTTTTACTAATAATTAAGTCTTAAATGTTGACTAAAAATTAACTTTTAAATCAAAATAAATTAATTGTTAAACATAAATAAAAATAGTTAAAATTTAAAAATGAAAACAAATGTAAAAAGTAAAAATCCTAATTCTAACTCTCACTTCACTCTTTATTCTGCTGTTCGTTGTCCTCGTCCACTCTCGCTGCCTCCATGGCTCCACCTCTCACACTCAAGATCACCGTCTCATTACAGAAGACAGAATTGTCGTCGTTGCTTCATTGGGACACCCTCCTTCTCTTATTTAAAATAAATTTATAACAAATATTATTTTTTGTTTATTATCGCTCTAAAATTTAACATATTTTTACACTTAAACAAATTTTTGAAAAACTCTATTAAGAACAAAATATAGAGCTTTAACTTTTTGTCTTTCTCTACTAGTCCTAAATCCACCATAACCGAACACTTATCATTAAGTCTGTAAGATTCTCAATTGTTAGAAAATAAATAATAAATAATAAATTATTTTTAATTTATTATCTTATTCATGATTTTATTTTTAAATAATTATTCACCAAAAAATAATTAAATCAAAGTGATGAGATTTTAAATTTAAAATTAATTAGATTTTATATAATTTTTATAAATATTTGGATATTTTTTATTTAGAATTTAAAATTTTAATAATTTAATTATATAATATTTTTTAAAAAGTAATTTTATAAAATTAATTTAAAATTAAAATTTTAATAATATTTTTTTTATTATAGAGGATCAAATTACCCTTATACCTAGTCACCAAAAAAAATTGCCCTTATACCTACTTTTACCTAAAACTCCAACCTTAATTTCTAACATCACTCCCACCTTACACTCTCTTCACACACACAGCGCCGCTTACATCCCTCACAGCACTCACTCCACTCAAGTGACACACACACGCAGAAGTGGAGAAAGAAAAGAAAGAAGGAAAGAAAGAAAGAGAGGGCGGAGAGGAAGAGAGAACCGAGGGAGAAGTGGGTCACGCGAGGAGAGGAGAGGGAGTGCGCCGTGGTGCTCATGCCGCCGCCGTCGTGTCGCGCCAGGAGCTCAGAACCGAGGAGGAGAGAGAGGAGACGTTGGAGGAGAGGAAGACCGTCGCGTCGCCGTTCCTTCGTAGCCGCCGCAGCTGGTTCGCCGTGAAGAGAAGCCCGTCGCTGTTCCGACGCCGTCATTGGAGCTGCTGTTGCGTCACTGTCGCTGCTGGAGGAGGATGAAGTCTTGTGAACGTTTTTGGCTGCCGGGAAAGTCGACGTCGCTGCCGGAACCACCACCGGTGCTGCCGCTGCTTGGTCCAGTAATTACTCCTTGAGTATGGTAAGCGTTTTCGCATGAAAGCCTCTGGTAATTTCAAGTTATCACTCCTGTATTCATATATTTTTTTTTTCAACTGGTTGATGAATTATGTTTTTCTTGGAGTTAATTAGGGTTTGATAAAATAACCAAAATTCACTTTCCACTTTTTCCCTCTTTAAAAAATAGAAAGAAAAATTGTGCATATGTCTATAGAATTGAATCTGGGCAGTTACCTTGGGTTAGTGAATTTATTTGTAAGTAATTTTGATCCAACTCTCGTATGTCATTGGTGAAAAACACTATATGCAAAATTTTATATAATGCACTATCAGGTTGTGGCTAAGACAAATTTAGTCTTTTGTTGTCAGCATTCTTCTAAGATTATACTATCATGTTGTGGCTAAGATAAATTTGGTCCTTTATGGCTGTTGAATATGGCTCCATATGATTTATTTAGTTTTATCACTTATGTAACAGCCCAGACCACCCGCTAGCACGATATTGTCCGCTTTGGCACACAAGGCCTCACGGTTTTGCTTTTGACGATAGGGATGCTAGCCGAAGCCCCCCACACTCACTCGTCAAAACGTGTCATGCTAGGGAGAGGTATCCACACCCTTATAAGGCATGCTTCGTTCCCCTCTCCAACCGATGTGGGCCTTACAATCCACCCCCCTAAGGGAGTCCAGCGCCCTCGCTGGCACATCGATCCGGGTTCTGGCTCTGATACCATCTGTAACAGCCCAGACCACCCGCTAGCACGATATTGTCCGCTTTGGCACACAATGCCTCACGATTTTGCTTTTGACGATAGGGATGCTAGCCGAAGCCCCCCACACTCACTCGTCAAAACGCGTCATGCTATGGAGAGGTATCCACACCCTTATAAGGCATGCTTCATTCCCCTCTCCAACCAATGTGGGCCTTACAACTTAATTTTGAATGTCTTAAATATAATTTTTTTTGGTCTAGTGTAACGAGTCTATTTAGTTTTATAAGTATGGTTATATTCATGGAACTTTTATAAACTCAAAATGACTTGTATTACTAGGTTTTGAATTGATGCTAGAAGTGTAAGAAATTTAAGAAACTAATTATTATGTTGCTGAACATATACATAATAATGTTCTTTTTCAATTCTGTATATGTTTTATTTTTCTTTCTTGCGAGTTTTGTGGTGCCTTTCCGGCTCTTTTAATTAAAAAGGGATAATGACAATTATTTTTTTATTTGTTTTATGTTTAATTCAAATCTTTTTCTCCTTTTTATTGCATCAGTGTATCAAGAAGTTTTAATTGGAGCATGCACAAATGTAAATATCTAATATTTTAATTCTGTCTTAATTTTTGTTGTTATTCAAAAGTTGGGTAATCACTATTACTGGTGGAAGGCCATACTTGCTAGTCCATCATGGGTACCCGTTCTTCTTGCATCACTGGTTGGTAAGTCAAGCTTTTCCCCTTTTTTGCCTTTAATTTATATGGTTGGTTTATTGCTTGTTACATAAATAATGAATACAGATACATCATATATCACTTTAATCTATTTAGGACTCAGTAGTATAATCATAGTCTTAACTATCATTTTCAGTTTTAGTCAATTAAATTCAGTTTTTCACATTCTTTGATGTTATCTTTAGACATTTTTTTCGCCCTTTTGTTGGATATAGAGAATTGAGGCTTGTGAGCAAAGAAACTATCACTTTTTCACTGTTGGTAACATTATTAGCTCGAGTGAAAGCTTAATTGAAAGATCAACAAGCCGTTGTGAACTATTTTATAGTGCGCTTTGACAATGAAAGAAACTAAACAATTAAAGGTACCCTTTAAATTGCTTATGGTTTTAATACATTTTTCTATATGATTCCTATTTTATTAATATAGTTTAATTTGTATATGAATCTATTTATCACATTTTACTTGTGTCATGATTGAAAAATGACGAATGTCCTATTATTTGGTTTGATAAATTTGGTTGTGTGTATTGGCTGAGCCATAAGTTGTGAATTGGTTGTTTTTGTTAGAACCGTAGACGGTGGAAATATCCAAGTTTTAGGAGAGGTTTTGTCAAAAATTTTTTTAAACATTTTGGATAAAACTTAATGGATAAAATTATAGTTAGTGTTATATCTTGTTTCTAATCTTTTGTTTCAGTTTTTCTTATCTACAGGAGCGCTGAAATGGTGACTACATGCTACCTTGAGGGCTCAAGAATAGTTTGATTCATAGAAAAACTATGTTAGAACTTTTAACTTTTGGTTGAACTTACGCAAGACATATAACTTGTAGAACTAATCAATGTACTCACTAATGTTATTTTGTTTTAAAACAACTTTAGGTAAATGAGGCATCTTTGAATTATGTATGTTTTTGCATATTATATGAATGTAGACTTGCTTATTAGAATATTTAATATATTAGTTAATTTAAAAAATAATTTAGTAAATTATGCATGCAATTTGTATTAAAAAAATTGTTACAAAATAATTAATTTACTTTTGTAACTAAAGAAAAAAAAACGTTACAAAATCAAGTAACATTTTGTAACAAAATTTTATGATACGAAAAAATATATTGTCACCAAAAATATCTTGGAGATCAAAATTTGTTACCACTTTTGTAACGGCTTTCGGGTTTTTTGTATCAGAAAAATTTGTTACAAAATATCACCTTAAATTGTGACAGTTCCATTTTTTGTTACAAAAACTTTTTGTAACGGGATTTACTGCAACGGCCACTTTTTTTGTTACAAAAACCTTTTGTTTCAAAATTCAGTTTTTTTGTAATGCTTTTTTTTGTTACAAATATTGCTTTTTCTTGTAGTGAGTATAGTCTAACTATTAATCTTGGGACTAATCCTGAAGATCAAATGTTTGTGTTACGAAAACAAACTCAATCACAATCTAAACCATTGAATATGTGAGTTTCTAATCATTGAGTTAATGATTTGCACCAAAATTTGTTAAGCATCGCTCTTGAATTTTATTCTTTGCCTTTATTAAAGTGCCAATTCGAGCAATTGCGCTTTCTATCTCCGACCTCCCACATACTCAACAACAAACTCCTGCACAATCTCCCACAAGTGAAAATATGCAAGAAGAAGCTATTAATGTGTAAGTTCTAATTAAATTCATTTTAGGTGCATAATTCTTTTTAATATTTTATTAAACAATTTTATGTCTTATCCTACAATCCTCCACAACCTCGTCAAGAAGCTCCTAAGAAAGCTTTTCCAAAAGAAACTCAGCATGAAATCTCTTAATGTGTAAATTCTAATTTATCAAAATTTTTTTTTAACAATTTTGATGCATTCTTAAAAAAAAATTATATGTCATGCTGCAATCCTCCACCAGCTCAATATCTCAAAGTTGAATTACTGATTGTTGTAAATGCTACATTGGATGATAATTTTGGTGCACCATCCTTTGACCTTGGCATAAGTCAATCAACTGATGAAGCTATAATTACACAGGATGATGAACCAATAGCCAATAAGAAAAAATTCTCAAAAATTGGAACACAAGAGAGTCCTGTGTTGGTTAATGAGTTGAAAAAGCTAAGATTGTGGATGCTGGGGTTGTAACAGCATTGAAATTTACCAAGGAGACAACTCCACAACCAATGCAGCAAGATGTGCAGCCAAGTCTCAACTTCCTTGAAAAGTTCAAGACTCAAGTCAAGCAAAAGGAAATAACAAAAGAGCTTAGGGACAAATGCTATCATTAGACAATAAATATCAAGACTTTCAAAGATGACACCAGTAATGAATGGGAGATCATATTCAGGTTGAAGCATGAAAATATATTTGAGGGAGTTAGATCTTACTTTGAATCTTTAAAACCAAAAGAATATGTAAAAAATTTGGTAAATTTTTTTGCTATAACATTAATATTTTTTCTTACGAGTTATTGTGCCATATATGTAATTTAATTTGGGTCATTTGTTTTCATAAGTGGTCTCTGCAATATGCCAAATTCTCAACAAGAAGAAATCTAATAGATTTGAAAAACAGATACACTCTATCCCATCCGATACTATGATAAGCTCTACTATCATTAAACTTTAATCTCGATTTCAGTGCATTTTGAAAATATATTGTATGCTAAAAGTTATTATTTCGGTGCAGAATAATATGTTGATGAAGTTTGAGCACAACTACATTAATCTGGCAACCAAGAAGGCCTACAACATCAATGAATATAAGGAATACCTCCCTTTTCTAGACAAGAAAAAGCTAGGATCCTATCTATTTATAAGTTTTTATTTTTAAAATTTCTTAAATAATTATTTCATTTTGTGTCATTTAGACTAAAATATTGTCCAACTTACCCAAACTTCAACCATTTGTCCCAATTTGCCATGGAGGACATTGGTGACTATGGATTGCGAATGTGCAAAATAAAATCTTTCATGTGATTGACCCCATTCATAAAGAATCTCCCAATGAAGAAAGAACAAAAATGAATAAATTTATAGTAAGTTGTTTACATAATACATATTTCTGTTTTTTTATCTTGTTTACGTTCTTCTTTTGAACTAAGCTTGTACATCGTAATCATTAATTAATTTTGGTACAATTCTATGTCAAATAACGTTTACTTGTTTTGATCATTTTCTGATCCAAAATTGATTTGTACTACTTCTTATGTTTGACTTTCTATGCTTTTCAGAGCTTGATTATATCATAAATGAAGGTGTATGCTAGAGCAAAATCTTTGGTGGACAATCAAGAGGGAATTGAAACACCATATATTTCAATCAGTGATCAATAAATATCGTAAGCACTATTATTTAATATATTTTACTGTTCTTTCCTGTTACTGTCCTCTTAAACATGTTTTACTCTGTTATTTTATTTTTGTTTATTAGTTAGGATTGCAAAATATATGTTATGAAATAGCTGGAGATAATTGATCCCAAAAAGATTAAAAAAGAAAATACACATGGAAAAATTAAAAACAGATAAGTATTGTAACACCCTACCATACAGAGCTTTACGTTTAAGTCGTAAAATAGTAGTGGTGAGGTATTACGATCTCTAAAATAAAATATATACATAGCAATAGTTGAAAGGAATTTATACCCACAGCAAGAAAAAGCAATATTTGTAACAAAAAAATTATTACAAAAAACCTAGAATTTTGAAACAAAAGAATTTGTAACAAAAAAAGGCAGTTGCAGTATGTCGCATTACAAAAAGGTTTTTGTAACAAAAAATAAAACTATTACAATTCAAAGTAATATTTTGTAATAAATTTTTTTGATACAAAAATCAAAATTCATTACAAAAGTGATAACAAATTTTGATCTTCAAAATAATTTTTATGACAATATATTTTTTTCTATCATAAAATTTTGTTACAAAATATAACTTGATTTTGTAATATTTTGTTTTCTTTAGTTACAAAAGCACAATATTTATTTTGTAACAATTTTTTAATACAAATTACATACATAATTTACCAAATTATTTTTTTAATTAATTGATATATTAACTACTTTACTGAGCAAATCAACATTTATATAATATGTAAAAACATAGATAATTCAAATATGCTTTATTTAAATAAAATTGTTTTGAAACAAAATAACATTAATGTCTACATTGATAGTTCTACAAGTTATATTTCTTACACAAGTTCAACCAAAAGTTAAAAGTCTAACATAGATTAGTGTCTCTATGAATCAAAATATCCTTGAGTCCTTTAGGTAGCATGTTATCACCATTTTAACACTCCTATAAATGAGAAAAACCGAAACGAAAAATTAGAAACAACATAAAACACCAATTACAATTTTTTTCATTAACTTTTATTCAAAATTTTTAGAAAATTTTTGGCAAAACCTCCCCTAAAACTTGGATATTTCCACTGTCTATAGTTCCATCAATAACAACTAATTCATTACTTATTTTTCAGCCAATACACAACCAAATTTATCAAACCAAATAATAGGACATTTGTCTTTATCAACCATGACACAAGTAAAATGTAATAAATAGATCCATATACAATTAAACTATACTAAAAATATATGAATCATCTATGAATATGTATTAAAACCACAATCAATTTTAAGAGCACCTTTAATTGTCTAGTTTCTTTCATTGTCACAAATATTTTGTAACAAATTATTTTGTTGTTACAAAATATTATTATTATTATGTAACAATTACTAATTTTTGTTACCAAAAAATATTTTTTTGTAACAACTTTAAATTTGTTACAAATGTTTCATTTACTTGTGGTATACCAAGAAACCTTGAAGAAAAGATTAAACAAAAGTTACAAAACGAAAACGCAACCTTCACGTAAACGAAAACTTGCGTACAAAAAAAAGTAAATACATGTATATATATGATAAGAGCGGAATGTCAAAAGATACAAAATATCAAACTTCAGGCTCAACCTGAGAAGTCAAGGCCGGCCGGAGAATATGTATATACATGTACGTTTCCACATCAAAGTTACATATATTACTTCATTTTTATTTTTCATTTTATGCCTATTGGTGTTCCAAAGTTCCCTTTCGAAGTCCTGGAGAGGAAGATGCATCTTGGGTTGACATATAGTGTGAATTGTATATATATATATATGGGTTATATGGGATTTTCCCGTTTTCTCCACCGATTGAGGTATCATCTCTTTTACCCCGAAAAATATTGATTGAATCGTAAAAAATCTAGAGCGTGAAGTGTAATGAAGTTTAATTAGATCGATTTTTTAGTTTTTTAGAGGGTATCCAAATTAGTATGTTCAATTTTGAATTATTTATGGTTGGCTTGACTGGACTAATAAATAAAATATAAATATATCCCATAAAACCCCAACATAGATAAAGAAAGCACCGAGTTCTCCAAAAAGCCTCTAATAGGATTAAACATAAGTTATTTATTCATAGGAGAGTCTATAAATATAAATACATAACTGACAGCCCAAAATATAACATCCTAACTTCGCTTGCCATAGGAACCTCCAAACGCTCACCGAGGCACATCTCGACCTGCATCTGAAAAATGACAACATTTGTATGGAATGAGAACTGGAGATTCTCAGCATGGTAATTGTTCCCACATAAATAATATGTAAGGTTTCGAGAAAGCTAGAGGCAATCCTAGAACTCCAACACTCAGATTAAAAACTTAGAGTTATACTTTAAACCAAAAACTAGGTGAACTATCTATGGTACATAGGTTCTAGTCCAATTTTAACTTAACACCTCAATCTCTCCTTCCTCCAATCCTCCAAAATCTGGTGAAACTAATCTCGTCACATCTCTGCCATACGAGAGGTCTCTCAGTTGCACAGATACACAATTCAAGCAAGGAAAGTACAAATGAGATGCAAATACAGCAAATAGATCAAATAGCAGTTAATTATAGTTAAGGAATTAGGCAAACCAATACAAATGCATACTCAAACAAATCATACAAATTCACATGATGCATGCCTGTCCTACTGGCTGTGAGCTCACGTGTCGGTTATACTGCCATAACCTGACACATTCCGATAGCTAACTCAGATGTCGTCTCTCACCTGCGTATCCCCAAAAAGCATAACATTGGGAGATAAGTGCCCTGCCACCTTCTCTTGGAGGCATACACCAGGGGAAAATAAATTGAAGGATTAGTGCCCTACCACCTTCCCCTAGTGAGGTCGTGCTATACCGATCGAGAGATTAGTGTCCTACCACCTTGCAGACAGAGAGAGAATGTGAGGAAAAACGTCGGGGGATTAGTGCCCTACCACCTTCCTCACATCTCACACAACACAATCACAAGGAATGCGGGGGAATGAATTGAGGATTAGCACTCTACCGCCTTCCCCGCATCCAACACATCACAATCACAGAGAATGTGGGGGAAAAAGTTTGTGGGATTAGCGTGTAACACCCTACCAAACAGAGTTTTACGCTTAAGTCATAAAACAGAGGTGGTGTGACATTACGAACTCTAAAATAATATATATATATATATATATATATATATATATATATATATATATATATAATTGAAAGAACATAGTATACGAGGAGCCTTGAAGAATACGTAAAGCAAAAATCGTAAAATTAAAAGCGCAATGCTTAGGAATAAGGATTATCTGCGTACAAAGATAGCTAAGGTACATAAACATATATACATAGAAAGTGAGAATAGAAGGTCAAGGGTACAGAATAAACAAGCTCCTAACTCAGCCTGCGAAACTAAGGTTGGCCGGAGAATATTTATATACATATATATAGACGTCCATAACCCAAAATACATAAAAGCAATCCTAGTTCTCCATAATCTCTAGGAGGTGCAAAAGTAAAACATATATATACGTAAGGAGAGTCTATACACATAGATATAACAAAATAAAACAAAATATCAAATCCCAAAAGCCCACTTCGCTGCAGAGAACTCCAGACGCCTAGCAAGGTGCCTCTCGACCTGCATCTAAAAATATTCGTATAGAATGAGAACCGGGGGTTCTCAGCATAGTAAATGTGCCGCATACATAAGATATAATGTAACACCCTAATATTCACATCCTTATGCTCGAGTCATAAGTCAATGATATTATGGTGGTACGAATCTCAGGTGGATTATAATACATAATTATAAGTAAAAGTGGAAAGAAGTATTAAACGAGAAGCCTGAAAAGGAGTAAAATAAAAATCGCAAAGTCGTATCGCTCACGTATCGACAACTAAAAGATAGAGCGTGAAGTCGAAAGCAATATACAGATAAAGGCATAAATGAGAGCAAGAGATGGACAATATATAGATATATAACATAAGTAAATAGCCACTAGTCGCGACCCGCGAAGTTTAGGCCGGCTAGGGTACAGTATGAAAGTAGTTGACAACGGTATCTCCTAATCTCACCCAAAATAAACATAAGAGCCTCTATAGGCAAGTTCAAAAGAGTTCAATACATAATATAAGATTTTTAAAATAAAGGTGGAGAGATTCTAAGCAAAATATAAAGTAGAGAATATAAAGATCTTCGCCATCTCTTAGATGAACCACAGTTCACTTCTGAGCACATGGACCTGTATCTGAAAAACAAGAGATATATATGGAATGAGAACCCCCGACCCATGGGTTCCTAGTACGGTAAAAGTGCCAAATAAATACAATGCATTGTAATAAAAACTCACTAAGCATCCTAAACTTTCTTTCACCAAATATTTATCCTATGTTCTCGCTAATCCATAAATAGGCAACTGTCATAAGAGAATGCTAAATCTGATTCATATTCCTCATGCTTCCTAACTTTCTAACTCTCCGACAATTCACAATCATTAATTATAAACAAAACCATTCCCAACTATTATGTCTCAATAATTCTGTATCATTACCTCATATCCTCACCTAGAGCAAGTGAAGTCACTTCACTGCGTCTACTCAGGGAGCTCAATTATCTCATTCAATAATCATCATTTTAAATTAATCATATCATTATTCCATTTCAACAAAAACAGCCCTCAGCGTCAACCGACACTGGTATGAGGGACCTCTCAGTTGTACAATCACAAGCAATACAGACAAGTAATACACAAGTAAGGCAAGTAGGGCAATTAGCAAATATTCAAGAAACAAGTACAGTTAGGCAATCCAAAGCAATTAAGCAAACCCAAACAATTCAAGCATATGCAGATGATGCATGTCTATCCTACTGGCCGTGAGCTCACGTGTCGGTTAACTGCTAGAACCCGACACACCCGGTAGCCAACCCGGATATTGTCTCTCTGTTGCGCATTAATATCATTAGAGAAAATACGTGCCCTGTCACCATTAGAGGGTATCTGTGCCTGTCACCACCATTAGAGGGTATATGTGCCCTGTCACCATTAGAGGGTATATGTGCCTTGTCACCATTCCAACCAGAGAGAAAACACAAGCATACTCACATTCAACATTTTCCATCATTATTCACTTACCACATTCATTCATTATTCTTCATTATTACCAATTCTCAAAAAATGATCCGGAGCAAGTGGGACGAACCACAACCCTTGCTACTACCCATGTATCACAAATACACATTCATTCATAATCACTCTTCATTATTACCAATTCTCAAATAATGACCCGGAGCAAGTGGGACGAACCATGACCCTTGCTACTACCTAGGTATCATAGACATATATTCATTCAAAACTCCATAATTAAACTCATTTATCATAATTCTTCTCCCCCATCTCATACTCAGAGCAAGTGGACATCGCCACTGCCTACTACCTGGGGTCACACATCACATTCATTTTTAAACCATCATTTCTGCACTTCCTCAATCACAATTCATTACTCCAAGTCTTTCTTCATCATTAACTTATCACATTTCCTAGCTTCTTCTCATTACTGGGTGTACTATAAAAATTTAGGACTTAAAGGATGAAAATGGAGGCTTAGAAGTCTGAACGGCTTTAAAAACTCAAAAATCAATTTTTACTGAGAACGGGTCACGCGTGCGCGTCGCTCATGCGCACGCGTGGGAAGTGGAGAAAAGCAGGTGACGTGGGAAGTAGAGAAGTAGCGTGACGCATGCGCGTCAGCCACGCGTACACGTGGATGCGTTTTGTGCTCCTCGCACAAGACCGACACGCTACCATCACAACTCTCTGGAATTTATACCACACACCTGCATCAATACAGCGACGCATACGCGTCGGCCAGGCGCACGCGTGATAGAGTAAAAATCGTGAGTAACGCGTGCGCGTCGGCCATGCGTGCGCGTCGGAGTACGTTTTACCAAAAATTTTACTAAGTTTAAAAGGCTGCAGGATTATATTTTCAAACCCCAAACTTCCGACAAGCATAACTTTTTCATTTCAAATCATTTTCCACCCGTTCTTCGAACGGCATAAATATCTCAGATCCAATTTTATTTCTAAACAAGTTTGATACAAATTGGGGATCCGAAGACAAAGTTATGATTTGTCAAAATAGACCAAGATCACAACTTTCATAAAAACCAACAAAAACTAAATTTTCAACACAAACCAATTTCAAACATTTTCAAAACTTACCAAAATCAACATCAAGCCTCCTCAACTCATATTTTCAACATTCTCATTAAATTCACAATCCAACAATCGACCATTTTCACCAATCTCAATCAAATAACTCAATTTCAAACAAAATACCATGTCATATATTTCATTCCACATCTCAAGTTCCAACAATACCAATTCCATCAACTCCCAATACATATAAATTCATATCATCATATACAACCCACATGCATTATCAACAAAGACATCAATTCCTCCCTCAAAACCAATAACCACATAATCCATACAATCCATTGTAACCAAATAACAATAATCACAATTCCATTCAATCTCATATGACATCACACAATACACACATCACTTACCTTCCTTATCTCTTTTCGGCCTCCGGCCCAAGATTCACAGCCTCCGGCTCAAATTCACAATTTAAATGCATATCCCACAAACTAATATTCATTATCCAATTCATCAAATTCTCAACACATCAAACATAAAAATTCACACAATTCTCAACCCAATCATTAATTTATATTACATATCAACTATACATATTAGTACCAACCATTTACACAATTCAAACCTAATCCTAGGGGCATCTAGCCTAGGAATTCTCATCACACCACACGGTACTTAAATAAAACTTAAATCGTACCTCTTGGAGCCAAACCAATTGAGCCTCTTCTTTGGAAGTCTCCACCCACCTTAGCTCCAAGCCTCACCAAAGCCCCACAAGCAATATCAATCTTCCAATTGTGTACCAAGATCACATAATACTCTAACATAATCAATTTTCACACTTATAATCAACCTAGGGTTCATGAAATTGATAAATCACAAGGGTTAGAGGGTTCCTTACCTTAACCCATGAAATTGGTTGATGGAACTCACCAATGGCTCATACTAGAGCACTCCTAAACAACCAAAATCACAAGATTTCCTCAAAATCCAAACCAAATTCGAATTTAAAGAGAAAAATGAAAACTGGGCAGAGGACAGTGAAATACTCACTACAAAACTTAGATAGAATCGTAGAGGATGAGAAGAGCAACGCGTGGCCGCAAATGGCTCGTCAATCGAAGATTCGGAGAGAAAGTTATGGTGATTTGAAGTTTGGAAAACTAGGTTTTCTTTCTCTCTTCTCTCTATCCGCCCCCTCTCTCATTCTCTAGGGTAAATGAGCTATAATGGACATAACTAGTGTTTATATATGTTGGGTCTTGGACCCACTTGGGTCCGGTTCACTTGATTTAGTCCGTTGGCCCAATTTTGGGCCAAAACCATTAAGATTAGAGTTTTAAATCGTATTTTAAATATTTCTATCTTCCCAATTTATAAATTCTTATTTCTTAAAATTATTCACTTCTAGTTAATTTTTTCAGCCACAGTACCGGACAAATCACAGCCGATACTGCCGGTCAAATTTTCCAGTGCGCATTTTTATTCAGAAAACTATGTTTTTCCGACTCAGAAAAATTCACTGAGTCTAAATATCATATTTAAATTATCAAATTCCGATTGCTAAATTTTCCAACCATATTCGCTCCTATTTAATTTATTATTTAATTAATTATGATTTGACAGAGTTTTATATATAAGGTCCTGGGATGGCTAGAGGCAATCCTAGAACTTTGACACTCAGATTATAAAACTTAAAGAACTAAAATAGAAACCATAAATAAGGGTGTTTTTCTAAGGATTTTTAAACTTAACCAAACTTTAACCTAAACCTCCATCATCCACTTTCCTCCAAAACCTCCAACTTCGGTGGAACCACACAGACAATCAAGCAAGCAATAACAAACACAATTAGGATACAAGTAATGCAAATAACACATATACCAGTTAAGCATATTAAAGTCATGTAGGCACTCCCAATTATAGCAAGCAATCAATTCACACAATATGCATATGATGCTTGTCTGTCCTATGCTTACCAGTTAAGCATATTAAAGTCCGGCTGCTAAACCCTAGACTGTCCCCTATCGCACATCCCCAACAGTATATGCATAGCTTTTCTCATATATAAAATTTTCTCATTAGGGGTATCCTTCTCGGAAATTTATACGTGTCCGGTCTCCCTTACGACGTAGGGTCAATAGAGTATCGAGTCTCAACCTGGAGCATGTGGTGGCAAGCCACTGCTCTTTACCCAGGGAAACTCGTATTCATTCATAATCTTTGCATAATCATTCATCATATCCATGGCATCATATGAGTCACATCTTCACACTTTTCATACATAATTCATCATTTTCCAATCTTACTTCACCCCCCAAGTTACCACCTTTTCCTAGTTTCATCTCATTACTAGGCATACCACTAAGATCTAGGGGCTAAAAGAGTAAAAATGAGGTTTAGAGGTTCAAAATTAGGTAAAACACAAAATTCACTTTGTTGGAAACAGGGGCATCGCGTACGCATGCACCTTGCTTGCGTACGCGAGATACCAAACCTGAAAGTGTTGGTCGTGTCACATGCAAGTGGTTGTGTACACATGCCCCTGCTCGTGTATGCGAGATATCAAACCCGAAAGGGTTGTTTGCGTCACGTGCAGGTGGTCGCGTACGCACGATCCGCAGAGTAGCAAAAATGTTGAATGTTGCAGAATTTCAGTTTTGCACTCCAAACTTCCAATGCACATAACTTTTTCGTTTTAAAATATTTTCCATCCGTTCTTTGAATGGCATAAACTTCACAGACCCAATTTTTATATGAATAAAGTTTGAAATAATTTGGGAGTCCGGAAGCCGAGTTATGGCTCACCGACGTTCGGCCAAAAAGTCAGATTTTCACAAAAGTTCTTAAACCTCTATTTTCACCAAATCAAACTCAATACCTACATTCTATACATACAAATAGCACTACAACATACCATTTATAGCACCAAAATCCCCACATCCTACCACAACCAATCATACCTCAATTTTAAACAATTTCATACATGAATTTCTTAATTATACCAACAAGATCATCAATATATCTCCACATACTCATATTCATTCATATCACCTTGTTAATCATCATCAAATCATCATTTAGCTTCCCATTTTCATCACAAGCATTAATCACCAAACCAATACTCAACCTATTTCAACAATTATCATCAAAAGTACTAAGCATTTAAGATACTCATGCATTCCAACTTATCTTATGGTCATCTAGCCTAAGTTTTCACAAGACATTATATATTAAATACGAGAAACAAAATTCATATCTTGGTCGATTTCCTCGTATATCCCAAGAACAACCCCACAAGGCAAGCTCACAAGTTTCACCACCAAAATTCAACCTCCAAAGTTTCACCAAGCATCCAACATTCACAATCAAGCTCCAATTCACATATATACTCTACCTAAATCACATTGCCACATCCATATACCAAATTTCAACACCCAAACACATATAAACAAGGAATTAACTAGGGTTGATGATCCTTATCTTGTATGTACCTCAATTAAGCAAAAGACCACCAATTTCTCAAGGCAATTTGATCCTAAAATATCAAATTAACCAAAATCTCAACACCCAAAATCATGAAATTTTCGAATTGGAGAAGAGAAAATAGAAATTAGGAATGTGGTTTTCTCACCTTATAATATACTGGGCTTTGTAGAGCTCCTCATTGCGGACACGTGGCCGCAAACGGTGCGGCGATCAGAGCTTAGAGTGAAAAGTTGTGTGGATTTGAATGAAATCTAAGGGTTTGGGATTTGTTACATGCTCTTCCCCTTTGGCTGAGCTTCTCATCATGTTTGCATGCAAATGGGGAAGATAATGAGCTGAGCTCATTAAGTGGAAGGGGTTGGTTGGGCTCACGGGCCCGATTCAGCCGGTTTGGCTCAATCTTGTGCCAAATTCTTTAAAATTAGTGTCAAAATTCTTATTTTAATTAGCTCTATCTTATTAAACTATAAAATTCATATTACTAATTTATTTTATTAAAAATTAATTTATTGACTAATTATTCATTAATTTTACGGGGTTTACATCCTACCCAGGAATTAAGAATTTTGCCCTCAAAATTCAGATTTAGTTACCTGAAAAGAGGTGTGGGTAGTCTTTCCGCATATCCGATTCAAGTTTTCAAGTATGTTCTTCGATACTAACCCGACTCCAAGCTACTTTAATCAATGATACTTTATTTCTGCACAATTATTTGATGCTGGTATCGTCAATCCTAACCGTGATTACTAGAAGTATCAAATCTTCTCTTACTTGAACCAATTCAGGTTCTAGAACATGACTTACATCAGGGGTATACTTCCAAAACTACGACACGTGAAACACGTCGTGCAGGTTTGAAAGATGCGGTGGTAAGGCAATCCTATAGGCTACTGGTCCAATCCTCTTCAAAATTTCAAATGGACCGATGTAACGAATTCAGTTTCTTCGTTTTGATTGCTCTACCCACTCTAGTTGTTGGAGTAACCTTCAGAAACACATGCTCTCATTCTTCAAATTCTATAGGCTTCTGCCTCTAATCAGCGTAGCCCTTTTGACAGCTTTACGCAATAAGCATTCGGCTTCGGATCTTCTTGATCTGTTCAGTGGTTTCAGATATCATTTCAGGCCCTAACAAGCTTTTCTCCCCAGCTTCATACCAACATAGCGGAGATTGACACTTCCTCCTATACAGAGCCTCATACGGAGCCATTCTGATGCTCACATGGTAGCTGTTATTATATACAAACTCCACTAACGGCATATACCAATCCCAGCTCGTTGGCTGATCCAAAGCACAAGCCATCAGGATATCCTCCAGGGTTTGGATTGTCCTTTTCGACTGTCCATCGATTTAAGGGTGATATGGGTACTCAAGTTTAATTGAGTACCAAATACTCGTTGGAAATCTCCCCAGAACCTTGATGTGAAACGAGGGTCCCTATCGAATATAATGGTGGTAGGCACGCCATGCAACCTCACAACCTCTTTAATGTACAAGCGTGCTAGCTCCTCCAATGTACAACTCATCCGAATGGGTAGAAAGTGAGCCGAATTTGTCAGTCGATCCACAATCACCCAAACAGCGTCATACCCAGCTCGAGTTCTAGGTAAACCCAACACAAAGTCCATCGCAATACTTTTCCATTTCCATTGTGAAATTTCTAAGGGCTGAAGGGTTCCTAATGGTTTTTTATGCTCAATTTTGACTTTTTGACAAGTCAGGCACTTAGATACATGCAAGCTCGTTCTTCATTCCCGACCACTAGAACATTGCTTTCAGATCTTGGTACATCTTAGTGCTTCTTGGATGAATAGAGAATCCGCTTTTGTGCGCCTCATTCAAGATATCCTGCCGTAAGATCCTAACATCTGATAAAATGATTTGGCCCTTAAACCTCCATAATTCGTCTTTGTCCCAGGATACACTCTACTGCTTTCCTTGCTCAATTGCTGGCAATACCTTCTGTAATTCCTTATCGTCTTGCTGAGCTTTTTCGATCTCGGACTTAAAATCACTTGAAATTTGCAATTGGCTTAAATATAGAGTACCAGACTTCTCTCTAACCCCCGAATTCAGACTCGCGAACGCCTTTAGCAATTATTCCTCTCGTAGTATCATCCAAGAAGCACATAGGGACTTTCTTCTCAAAGCGTCCACCACAACATTTGCTTTCCCAGGGTGATAATTCAACTCGAAGTCATAGTCCTTTAGAAGTTCCACTCACCTCCTCTGACGCATGTTCAGTTCTTTCTGCTAAAAAAGGTACTTCAAGCTTTTGTGATCTGAGAAAACTATAAACTTGACGTCATAGAGGTAATGCCTCCAAACCTTTAAAGCAAACACAATGGCAGGAAGCTTTAGGTTGTGAGTCAGATAATTCATCTCGTGCGATCTTAACTGCCTTGGGGTGTTTGCCACGACATTGCAGTATGGTATCAGCACGTACCCCAGACCCTTCAACAATGCGTCACAGTATACCTCAAATGGTTCATTCGGCTGGCAACACCAATACAGTTGCAGTGATCAACTTCTGCTTAAATGCTTGAAAACTTTCCTCTCACTCAAAAGTCCAAACAAATGGCGCGTCCTTCCTAGTCAGCTTAGTTAGAGGCAAGACGAGTTGCGAAAACCCTTTGATGAACCTTCGGTAATAACCCGCTGACCCAAGAAAACTCCTAATCTCCATCACAGAAGTTGGTCGCCCCCAATCCATTACCACCTCAACTTTAGCAGGATCCACAGCAATCCCTTGTTGACTTACCACATGACCAAGAAACTTCACCTCACTCTTCCAGAATTCACATTTAGATAACTTGGCGTACAATTTTTTCTCTTTTAAGATTTGTAGCACAGTCCGCAAGTGAGCCGCATGCTCTTCATCAGTCTTGGAGTAAATGAGAATGTCATCAATGAAGGCGACAACAAACTTATCCAGAAACAGACGGAAAATTCCGTTCATGTAGTCCATGAACATCGCAGGAGCGTTCATCAGTCCAAAAGACATTACAGTGTACTCGTAGTGACCATAACGAGTTTTGAAGACAGTCTTAGGGATGTCTTCGTCCCTCACCCTTATTTGGTGATAACCAGATCCCAAGTCAATCTTGGAAAATACTCTGGCTCCCTGTAGTTGGTCCATTAGATCGTCGATCCTTGGTAACGGATATTTATTCTTCACAGTGACTTTGTTCAACTGCCGGTAATCGACACATAGACACATACTCCCATCCTTCTTCTTTACTAGTAGCACTGGTGCTCCCCAGAGAGAAACACTCGGCCGGATGAAACTTTTACTCATTAGTTCTTCTAACTAAGATTTGAGTTCAGTTAATTCCAACGGCGACATTTGATCAGGAGCAATTGAGATTGGCCCGGCCCCAAGCACCAACTCAATCGCAAATCTCGAGCAGGAGGAAATTCAGGAATATCGTCTGGAAACACTTTAGAAAATTTACATACGACCGGAATTTGCTCTACGCTTTGTTCCTCACCCGACACATTTGCCGCCAACAGAATAATACCCTCGCATTCACACCCACTATAGTTCACAACCACAGAGTTCAGATAATATCCTTCGCCACAACCGGCCCTTCCAACATAAAATGCAACGTTCTTTCAGAACAGTTTAACAACACGCAGTTCTTAGACAACCAATCCAATCCCAAGATGAGATCAAGACTAGTCATCGGCAGACAAATCAAATCATGAATGAAATCACGTTGTTTAACTCGGAATGACACTTGTGGACATTCTAACCTAGTCATAACGGCTTCAGAAGTGGCATTATGCACCTTCAGATCATAACCCAATACCACAATCTTCAATCATAATTCACTATCCTTTTCAAATGCTATAAATGACTGTGTCTCTCTAGAATCAAACAAAGCATTTAAAGGTTTACCAACTACTTCACAGTTACCTCTAATCAATGTCTCGGATCTCTCGGCACCTGCTGCAGAAGTCGTGAACACTTTTCCCGGTTGCTGTACTCTACCAGTTTCATCCTTCTTCCTCTATGGAAAATTCCAGGCCAGGTGCCCGGCTTGTCCACAAAAGTAATATACTCCCGATCCTAGTCTGCACGAGACTCCAGGGTGATACTTCCTGCACCTCTGACAACTTACATCATTCTGTGGCTGCTTTCTATACCTTCTTTCTTGATTAGCATTATTATTCGGCCTTCTGAAGTTGTTTTGACCTTGAGTATGTTGTGGAACAAAACCTCCACGCCTAAAGTTTCTGCGTCTCGGTGCAAAATTCCTTCCTTGAGTCCTCTGAAAAGGCATCCTCTGACTTCCCTTCTCCAATGCCGCCTTCCTCACGCACTCTTCCGCCACTCTACTCTTATTCACAAGCCCAGAATACCGCTCCGAAGTCCTCCCACATACTTTATGAATTTTCATTCAGCAAAATCCTCTGGGACACCTTGACAGATTCGGGAAAACTGGCACAGTTCTTCAAACTTATTAGTGTACTCTGCTACAGTCATTTGGCCCCATTTTAACTACAGTAACTCAAGCTCCTTTGCATTTCTAACTGAGTTGGAAAAGTACTTTCTATAAAACTCCGTTCGGAACACCTCCCAAGGTATCATAGCACCATCTGGCTGCAGAATACGTTGTGTTCCCTGCCACCAGTATTGTGCTTCACCCTGCAACTGATAGGTCTCGAATTTAACCCAATGTTCCTCGAAAACATGCTAAGCCTATAGAGCCCTCTCCATCGCCTGAAGCCAGTTATCCGCCTCAGTAGGGTTATAGGTCCCCCTAAAGGTCGGAGGGTGCACTTTTAGAAAAGAGGCGAGCGTCGTGGGACCCTCTTCACCGTTGTTCCCATTATTTCCATTATTCATCTGATTTCCCAACACCTTGGCTGTCACCTGCATAGCCATAGCCATGTTTTCCAGGGTAGCCATAAAGTCTATAGGGTTGTTCCATGCCGGTTCAGGACTTGCATTGCCTAATCTACCTTTTCCTTGCCCACAATCGCGTCCACGAGGTGCCATCTAGTTCTTATACACATCAAACAAGTGATATCAAGTTGATCAGTCTCAATATCGCAAGTCTAATGTTTTAAAGTCACAAATGCATGCTCATGAACGCTTATGCTGTATATATCAGTTAAATATCCTAATAGCACACACACCCACACACACACACAGAGTATGCACAGAAGCATAGTCAGTCCGTCCTTCAAGCTCTACAGGAACAAACTGCTCTGATACCATAACGTAACACCCTACCACACAGAGTTTTATGCTTAAGTCATAAAATAGAAGTGGTGTGGTATTATATATATATATATATATATTGAAAGAACATAGTATACGAGGAGCCTTGAAGAATACGTAAAGCAAAAATCGTAAAATCGTAAAATCGTAAAATTAAAAGTGCAATGCTTAGGAATAAGTATTACTTGCGTACGAAGAAAGCTAAGGTACATAAATAAATATACATAGAAAGTGAGAATAGAAGGTCAAAGGTACAGAATAAACAAGCTCCTAACTCAGCCTACGAAACTAAGGCTGGCCGGAGAATATTTATATACATACATATAGACGTCCATAACCCAAAATACATAAAAGCAACCCTAGTTTTCCATAACCTCTAGGAAGTGCAAGAGTAAAACATATATATACATAAGGAGAGTCTATACACATATATATAATAAAATGGAACAAAATATCAAATCCCGAAAGTCCACTTCGCTGCAGAGAACTCCAGATGCCTAGCGAGGTGCCTCTCGACCTGCATCTGAAAAACACAAATATTCATCTGGAATGAGAATCAGGGGTTCTCACCATGGTAAAGGTGCTGTATACATAAGATATAAGGTCTTGGGAAGGCCAGAAGCAATCCTAGAACTCCGACACTCAGATTATAAAACTTAAAGAACTAAAACAGAAACTATAAATAAGGGTGGTTTTCTAAGGATTCCTAAACTTAACTGAACTTTAACCTAAACCTCCATCATCCACTTTCCTTTAAAACCCAACTCCGCTAGAACCACACAAACAAGCAAGCAGGAAATAATAAACCCAATTAGGATACAAGTAATGTAGATAGCACGTATACCAGTTAAGCATATTAAAATCATATAGGCATTCCTAATTAGAGCACAAGCAAGCAATTCACACAATATGCATATGATGTATACCTGTCCTATCACTGAGGAGTCTCATCTATTGGTTATCAAGCCAACTCGATAAGTCCGGCTGCTAAACCCTAGATTGTCTCCCGTTGCGCATCCCCAAGAGTCTATGCATAGTTTTTTCTCATATATAAAATTTGCTCATTGGGGGTATCCTTCCTGGGAATTTATACGTGCCCGGTCACCCTTACGATATAGGGTCAACAGAGTATCGAGTCTCAACCTAGAACATGTGGTGGCAAGCCGCTACTCTTTACCCAGGGAAACTCGTATCTCAGAAAAAAATAAGTGCATAAGCCACATAAGCATTCATATTCATTCATAATCTTTGCATAATCATTCATCATAGCCATGGCATCACATAAGTCACATTTTTGCACTTTTCATACACAATTCATCATTTTTCAATCTTACTTCACACCCAAGTTACCACATTTTCCTTGCTTCATCTCATTACTAAGCATACCACTAAGATCTAGGGGCTAAAAGAGTAAAAATAGAGGTTTAGAGGTTCAAAATTAGGTGTTAGAACACAAAATTCACTTTGTTGGAAACAGAGGCATTGCGTACGCGTGCACCTTGCTCGTGTATGCAGGGGCTCGTTTTACCTTGGTCGCGTCACGTGCAAGTGGTCGCGTACGCAACCCCTTAAATTCCCTACTCATATACGCATGCCCCTGCTCGCATACGCGAAATACCAAACTCAAAAGGGTTGGTCGCGTCGCATGCAGGTGGTCGCGTACACACGATCTGCAGAGTGGCAAAAATGTTGAATGTTGCAGAAATTTAATTTTGCATTCCGAACTTCCGACGCGCATAACGTTTTCGTTTTAAAATATTTTTCATCCGTTCTTCGAATGGCATAAACTTCACGAACCCAATTTTCATATGAAACAAGTTTAAAAGAATTTGGGGATTCGGAAGCTAAGTTATGGCTCGCCAAAGTTTGGCCAAAAAGTCAAATTTTCACAAAAGTTCTTAAACCTCTATTTTCACCAAATCAAACTCAATACCCACATTCTATACATACAAACAGCACCACAATCCCCACATCCTATCACAACCAATCATACCTTAATTTTAAACAATTTCATACATAAATTTCTCAATTATACCAACAAGATCATCAATATATCACCACATACTTATATTCATTCAAATCACCTTGTCAATCATCATCAAATCAGCATTTAGCATCCCATTTTCATCACAAGCATTAATCATCAAACCAATACTCAACCTATTTCAACAATTATCATCAAAGGTACTAAGTATTTAACACACTCATGCATTCCAACCTATCATATGGTCATCTAACCTAAGTTTTCACAACACATTATATATTAAATACGAGGAACCAAAACTATACCTTAGCCGATTTCCTCGTATATCTCAAGAACAACCCCACAAGGAAAGCTCACAAGTTCCACCACCAAAATTTAGCCTCCAAAGTTTCACCAAGCATCCAACATTCACAATCAAGCTCCAATTCACATGTATACTCTACCTAAATCACATTGTCACATCCATATACCAAATTTCAATACCCAAACACATATAAATAAGAAATTGACTAGGGTTGATGATTCTTACCTTGTATGTACCTCAATTAAGCAAAAGACCACTAATTCCTCAAGTCAATTTGATCCTAAAACTTCAAATTAACCAAAATCTTAACACCCAAAACTATGAAATTTTTGAATTGGAGAAGAGAAAATAGAAATTGGGAATGTAGTTTCCTCACATTATAATGTACTAGGATTTGTAGAGCTCGTCACTACGGACACATAGCCGCAAACGATGCGGCGATCAGAGCTGGAGTGAAAAGTTTGTGGATTTGAATGAAATCCAAGGGTTTGGGATTTGTTACATGCTCTTCCCCTTTGGCTAAGCTTCTCAGCGTGTGTGCATGTAAATGGGGAAGAGAATGAGCTGAGTTTATTAAGTGGAAGGGGTTGGTTGGGCCCACAGACCCGGTTTGGGCCCAATTCGGCCTGTTTGGCCCAATCTTAGATTAAATTCTTTAAAATTAGTGTCAAAATTCTTATTGTAATTAGATCTATCTATTAAACTATAAAATTCATATTTCTAATTTCTTTTATTAAAAATTAATTTATTAACTAATTATTCGTTAATTTTACGTGGTTTACATAGTGCCATACCGCCTTCCTCACATCCAACACATCAATATCATCATTTTCATTAATTACGTCTCATTCATTATTCATACATTCATACATGTTCACACTTCCTCAAATATTTCACGTCAAATTATGTCATCATTCATATTATGTATCACCTTATTCACCCTTCTCAATTTAATTTCTCCATTTCACAACCCTTCTTTATGGGTTCACTCTATTTTCTAAACTTATAGGCTAGGTATCGGTCCATAGAGGATAGCTACAGAGGTTTGAAAAAATAGAGGATTGGCTAAACTTTGTAAAAAAATCACATTTCTGCCAAACAGGGGTTCCGCGTACGCAAACCATGTTTCCTTCAAAAGCTGCTAAAACCAGATTTTTGCATCAAACTTTGAACGCGTATAACTTTTCATTTTAAATGATTTTTTATCCGTTCTTTAAACGGTATAAACCTCATGGACCCAATTTTCATTTGAAACAAGTTTGACAAAATTTAAGGGTCCGAAAGCTGAGTTATGGCTCGCCAAAGTTGGTCAAAAATTTACTTTTTACCAAAACACAAACACCTATATTCTTTCCAAATTCTCAATTCAAAACCTACATTTCACTTCTCAAAACAATATCAAAAGTACTTAAAATAGTTATACATCCATTCCATTCCTTTCACAATATTCCAATTGGTCATCTAGTCTACGTTTTCACGTTACATTATATATTACCTACGAGAAACCAAAATCATACCTTGGCCGATTCCTCGTTAAATCCCAAAACACTTCAATTCAAGCCTTCAAGGTCCACTTGACAAGCTTCCAATATTTCCAAATCAACTCAATCAAGCTTCAATCACCGCAACTTGGTTCCAATTCACCAATTTGTCTCCAACCAACACAATATTCATCCTAACTTCATGCAAGGTCATATACCACTATCAAATTCAATACCCAACATCAAAAATCAAAGAAACCAAAAAGGTTACGAGCTCCTTACCTTGCCCATTAGAAAATCGGGGTGAAACCCACTTATAATCCATGCTAGAGTACCCCGAAACCATTAAAATCACCAAAATCACTCAATACACATACCCAAATCACAAAACTGAAAGGAGAAGAACTAGCCACGAAATCAGAAATTTTTTACCAAATTGTTGGGTGATTTTTGTAGAGAATTCCGAGACGAACGCCGAACGCGTGGCCGTTGACAGCTCATCAATCGAAACTCCGGATTGAAAGATATGGAGGATTGAAGGTGAGACTAGGGTTTGGGGTTTCATGTCTTCCTCCACCCCCTATTTCAGCGTGTTTCTATGATTCTTGGGGATGAAAGGCTGAATGTTGGCTTTATATAATGGACCTTGGGTCCGGTCCAACCGGTTCATCCTATTATCTTAATTTTGAGCTAAATATTTAAAATTAATGTCAAATTTCATATCTTAATTATTTCTACCTTTCTAACTTATTAAATTTAATTTTTTAATTTTTTAAATAAAAATTAATTTATTGGTTAACTATTTATTAAGCACCCGAAATTTACAAGTATCATTAAAAATACATAATTCTTTACTTCTAAATTAATATAAATTAAAAATAAATTTCTTTCAAGTGTAGGAACAAATTGATCGTTTCAGATTGGAATATGCTTTGATTGTAAATATCAAGTCCTTTCTGTAAATTTTCATCAGGAGATATAGAAAGTGTATAGGTTGAATGTTACAAATTGTTATGAATTTTTACACTGGTTGAGTATTGAATTGTCTGTGTATTATATAGTTAAAACAAAAACATCATTTGCATCTTTGTAAATATTAAATCGAAGCTTTTGATAAATTCTTTTGCCAAATTAAACTTCTATAGACCTATTTGTACTGTATTGCAGAATCTAAAGCCATATTAATCAAGGTTTACAACTTTTAGGTTTAATATATTGAAGAAATAACAAATGCACCAAAATTTATTCACATTCACAGCTGAAACTATTTATCATTAAATAATTGGAAAAGGTAATTTAAAAACTAACAGTAACTTGGCAAATGGAACAACACACAACACAATTTAGAAAGTAAACCTTATTTCCATTAAAAAATAAAAATATTACACTAATTGCACCGAAATTAATTCAAATAAACACTGAAAAATCTATGTATATAGGTTCGCACCTTTATTACAGAAGCAAAACACATAAATATCTGATAAAGCCACCCTTATATGAAAGCCACTTATTGTCTCTAACACCATACTTCATAAGAAAATCATTTCAATTTCTATCAAATGCATCCTTTGTAAAAGAGTTCCAAACAACATGACTTATCTCTTGTTCAATTTCTTTATCTCTCTTGTAGCCATTTAATTTCTATGGAATCTTCTTCATGATATGCCAAATACACTACTTGTGAATTGTTATGGACATACAAGTCTCAATTGCCCTTGCATTGATGCACATTAATCGATAAGAATGCCTTTTGGAGCCTTTCCTCCCATGAAAAGAAGCCAATATTTAAATAACCATTTGAATGATTGAATATCTTTATTTGTCATTAGAACATATCTGAGAAGTGTAGAATGACCATGGTGATTCACACCAACAAAAGAACCAAAAACCAAATTATACCTGAAATCAACAACACAGAAACAAAAGCATATATGCACCGAAAAACAGTTTCATATTCACCGAAAGTTGTTTCAGAAAGCACATAAACCAAAATTGCACATTACATGTTTGTATTGTAAGTGGTATCAAATGAAATAACATCTCCAAAATACTCACAAGCAACCCTGCTTCTTGCGTCAGCCCAAAAAGTAATTTTGATTGATTGATCAACCTGAAGTTCAATATCGTAAAAGAAATTATGATTCTTCTCTTTCATTCTTAATAAGTATTTCCAAAATTCTTTGGCATCGTCTAGTTCGAAAACATTATGAACTCCCCTCGTAATATAATTTCTCACATTTTTTTTCAATACAACTTAATTCTCTTGTGACAAATGATTGATATATTTTGCTTGGTCTAATTCTAACTTCATCATTATTCTCAATTGTACAACATACAAACATGCTTAACTGCCTATATTGTTTAAGCATCTCTGCTTGATTTGGATAGCATGGATGTGAATTAAGCGAAACAACCTTCGAAATAACCCAAACAACAACATCCTTCAATATATGTATATAAATTCTTGCAGGACAATTTAATCCAGCTGAGTGGTCTTCTGAGTTGGAGATATGTTCGATGTCCATTTACCCTCTCTATTACATGTAATCAATTGGTTCTTAATTTCATTTCTCTTTTTATTTATGTTCCGAATTTTGGTGAAAAATCTGCAAGTTTAGAATAATCTTTGTAGAATTTTTCAGCTTCTTCAAGCGTGTTAAAAGTCATCCCAACTTTTGGGACAAACTACTTATCATTATAGAGAAACTGAAAAAACGCCAAAAATAATTTTATATTAAACCAAATTGTCTTTTCAAATGCACCAAAACTAGGAACGAAACAGATTCATCGAAACTAACAATTCAAAACTCTTACATTATATCCCTGACCAAAAAAAAAAAAACTCCTACATTATATTAATATTCAAACCTTCAACATGAACACCAATTTTCACAAACAAAAACTAAATTATTTAACTACACGAGCATCAACTACTAGGTTCGAACCAAACCTCAAGTCTCATCCACTTGATTCAATTTAAAAGAATAATCCAATTCGCCCTGGTTCAACTGACAGTCTGAATTTGCATCATTCACCGTCTTCGAAAACGAAAAACATGTTCAAATCTGATTTCACTACTTGATTTCAAAGAGCATCGATCTTAATCGTAGAGAGCCAGAGAACACATAAAAATTTGAAAAAAAAAACGAAATCCACAAAAAAGATTTGAAAACAAAAAAAACAAAATTCGCAGAGAAAACACAGTTATATATAGTGGCGCGGTTATTCAAAAAGCAATTAGAGATAGTGATGCATGAATACAAATTAAATTATATCAACTTGGTTAGACTTATTTGGGTAATTAACTTGATGGTAGAGCATTTCTATTTTTGATATTAGTATAGATTACTATAAACCAATTTCTTGAGAAAGGAACGTTCAAAATAAAATATTATTATTATTATTAATGTCTTCATTTACACATTATCCGATTGTCATCATAGTTGCAATTTTAGTAAATAGCGATCTCAGCTCCAACATAGTTACAATGACATTTCTCCACACTTGTTTTTCTCGAAACATTAAACAAGATTTGACAAGCACCATTGCCCTTCCATTTTAGCTATAATTTGTCCTGAGACATAATTTACGATAGCCATCATGCGCTATTAGCCAACGTAAATTAGAAGACAACAGCTACAACTACAACATTTCGAAGGCCTCAGGGAACAAATACCTAAAGGAATCGAATGCCTCTATTAAATATATACAAGGAATCAGAGAGCATGCTGTAGACAGAAATAGACATGAACATAGTACATACACAAAAGAAAAGCCAAACACTAATATGTGATAATACAAAAGAGATTCAGGGTTGACAAACAAGGAGATATAGACTTAACTAATTGGATTTAATTTTAACCCAACTACAACTATACTTGAAATTGCCCTGGCTCTATGCACCAAAGCTTTGCCATTACTTACTAACCAAAATTACAACCCATGTAGAGAGTTGATCATGCTTCATCAATAATAAATCAAACAATTTACAAGTGCAAATTCATAAGATAGAGCTATTCAGCTGCTGAGAACAAATTTTAAAGGGAAAAGGGTAAAGGGGATTATACAAAAACAATGAGTAGTTGTCATCCTTAACATGCCTGAGTTACATACATAATGAAACCTGGTTGGCGCTTAAGCAAAGCCTCCATCATAGCTTGGGCATGTGCTAGACAATCAAACCAGTGTAGATCCCCACCAATAATAGCTTTGACCGTGGCATTTAGAGTTGACAGGTAAATTATAAAATATATTCCATTATTTAACAATATACGAGTGATAAAAGAATTTGTTGATTCTCCAATTCTCACCCTAGCAAGCCTTTCTCTTATCAACTCTTAAGTGGATGTTGTACCATCTCTTCTTCTTTGGTCGTTCTCTTGTATTCCTCTTCTCTTTTGTCTGGCCCTCTTCTATCGCCTCATTGGAAGAACTTTTATTCCGACTCTTACTTGAACTCCGTTTCAAAGGAGCAACAGTGTACGCTGCATGTATTTCATTTCGTTGTTTTAATAGTTCATCAATCTGCACAATAATTAATGGCACAAGTTGAGTGGCTTCAATTAGAAAGGAGAAGAGGGTTGGACAAGGGAGATGAAGCATATAGAAATTTAGAAAAGAAAAACTCACTTCTTGCATTTCATTTGCATATCTACTTGTCATCTCTGTGAACTGCGCCAGAACCTATGAAGATCCAAGAGTGAGTGTTGATAAAAAGCACGTAATTAGAGGTTTACAAGAATAAGGAATGCTCATGCCATATTACACACCTCTCGGTACTCTGTCTCAAACTTTGATATCTCTGCCCTTTTAGACAAAATTTGAGTTTCAATGTTTCTTAAATTTTCCTTTTCTTCACTAAATGGTGCAGCGCATAGAGCTTCTATCGTATAGTTTGCACTTTTGAAAAAATTGTCACCTTAAAGGAATTAATAGGATGTAAGTAAAGTTCAAAAGATCATAATTACAATAAAAGCATGACAATCAGCACAATTACCATAAACTGCAAACACATGGGTACCAGCCTTCAGTTCTGTCAATTCACAGGGTTGAAACCCTTCAAGCTTTCTGAAAAATGATGTATCTGGATCCTTTGCAGCAGATATCTGTAAAGAAATTATTACATACCGATTCAACCAAATTTAAATTAATACAAAAGATAGTTCCTACGATGTCTGTTTACAGTGGCAACTCACTGAGTTCATGGTCTGATCCAATCGATAAACAGGAAACCCAAGAAAAAACATTCCAGCAGAGGTAACTTTCCCTGTTTTTGCGCAGTCTTCCTATAACAATAATCAGTAATGTCATAAAGCGTTCAGAAGCCAAAGAAGCAAAAGTACATACAGAAAAATTACACGAAACTCTTATGACTTATCATCAGATAACCAAAATACATCAGATATATTTAACTCCTTAGAGAAATTATACCATCTTATGTTCTCTCTCACCCACACAGGGGCAACAATAAAGTAAATACCTGGAGAGCAAGACTTAATCCACCATTTTCTTCTTGATCAAAATATAGCAACTGTAGAAAACCAATTAACAAATACCATCATAAAATGAACATTAATGAAACATATTAAAAATAAAGCAAATCAATGTTTTACAATTCATATGGAAAAGGTAGATATTTGAAACTGCAAATACAACACAAAGAAAAACATAACAATGCCTAGGATTAGTTACATCATTATTTTGTACAGAAGATACAGAATTGTTTTGATAAAGTTCTAGCCTCAGATTCCCTAGAAATAAATCAGAGAGAGAGAGAGAGAGAGAGAGAGAGAGAGAGAGAGAGAGGGTGGCAGGTTTACTCGAGTACATGTGGGGAGGATAGAGCAGCACTTTATCAGTTTAGCATATATATATGAAACTGCTCAAATATGGGGAGTGATTATTGTTAAACAGACATCCTGCATGAAGGATTTATTAGCAAGAACCTTGAATTTGTTATTCCTGACCCCCTCTAACATAAAAAGTGACCCTCTTGGAAATCATATTGTTTACATAGTAGTGAAAAACTCGGTCTCAATTAAGCAAGAATGGAAAATCGAACATTAGTAGGTTGAAGATAACAAGCATGTGCATGCAATCCTCATTGTTATGCTTATAGATATAAATAGCAGATGTAAGGTTTGACCTTGAACTTGCTTTTGTCTGATGAGTGCACTCGACAAACAAATCCAGCTTGTGCTTCCTCTTCTGTTATTGTAACTGAATAGAAATGTGCACATTGCTTCTCAACCTTCAGATGAAGACACCAAAAAAAACAAAGGAAAAAAGTTCTTTTCAAAAAATATGACTATAAAGGGATCCATGAAGGTATGAAGTGATTAAAGAAGCAGCTCACCCTTCTAGAAATAAACTGTCCCAATGGAAGTGGACGAATGGTCACTACACCATTGAGGGCCTCTTCCAAAACAGTTGCTGATACAGTTGTCTTAATTGGCACACCGAGTTTACTGTTATGTATGTAGAACATTAATATTATGCATAATGGAAATCAGGTAATGGAGATTAGGAAAAACCAAAGATGGGAAAAGAAGGATTAAAGAAAAGGATACCTAAAAAGTGCAGCAAACATTGTATTCACAGCACCCAAACTTGAAAGGTCCAACTCCAACTCTTGGTTATCCGATTCAACAGCCTATGCACAAACATGAAATATTCAATCACATATGATGCATGCAAAAAGATTCGAGCAAAAAATAAAAATGAAAAGAGAATCAACAGATTTACAGGTGGGGGGTGAGTAGCATGATTTAATCAAGATCGGAATTTAAACTCTTTTTTGCAAAATAAATTTCAAGAATCAATTATCCTCCTAATTCCAAAAGGCTTCATGGTTAATAATTTGAAAAAATGAGGGTCACCTCAAAACCAGCTGTGTCGAACTGACGACGCTTGTCAGGATCTGACAATATATTGTATGAAAAGGTAACCTCTTTGAACATATCAGCTGCCTTAGGATCATTAGCATTCTTGTCAGGATGATATCTGAAATGAAATAAATTTAACCAGTTAATTAATAATCAATCCTTTTCATCTAAAGAGACGATGAAATAGGGTATTCAAGAAATCAGGTGGCCAAGAAAGGGCATGATTTATTATTTAATTCAAGACATCTCCGGGAAGTCATTAAGTTTTTTGTAAACCATCCAGCTCATATCCAATGCATGAAAAACAATCAGACATCATGGGCAGAGATTAACAATTCAACATCTTTGCAGTGATATTTTGGGCTTATCTAGATGATCAATAAACAAGTTTCATGCCATGGGGATTTGACAAAGTCTTATGCTGACTATCAATTGCCTAACACAACCCTCCTCTATTATCTAGGCTTGAAAATCAACTATGCAAAGATTTGCCACAAAAGGTTCCCCCTATAACAGATAACGTTTCCCAATGTTGTATTCCATGATCTTTACCAGCCATTTCTCTTTTTTTTCCCAGGTCAATATATATCATCTTAATTTGATTCTAGCACACGGATATTTTAGCGATTATAAAACAACCTTCTATTCACCAAATTCCACAAACACACTATATTAGTTAAAAAGACTACCACCAACAATGATCGATACTAAAATAAAAGCATATTTGATCTTGAGTCAAATCTTCAAGAAGCAAAATAAACAAGACCACCCTCGCGAATATTGATTTCACCTAGACTTAGAAAAATCAAAGTAGAAGATTCGGCAAGCCGTTGCTCAAACGAATACTAGCCTTGACTACGTGTCCTCTGCTGAATCACTGTCTTCACATAGTTCTATTTTGTCTTAAGTCTCTCAGACTCTGAGAATTAAAACAAAACCAGTTTTCTATCAAACATCATTCAAAAAGTGAAGAAGTTCATTTCCCAACACATGGATCCCAGATTCAACAACATATTACTTCGGCCGATAGGATATTAGTACTAACATGCTGAAACTAATTTCAAATTTCAAATTTCAAATTTCAAATGTCAAATGTCAAATAAATACATAAAACCCTGTAAAATATTTTTTAAAAAATGCATATAAAATTATAAATCCCAAACTACACCAAACGAAATAGTATAAATATTGAACATTTTTGAATAAACAAATAAATAAATACGAAGCTAGTTGGAGAAGCAGAGTGAGGTAGGGGACTTTACTTGAGAGCCATTTTGCGGTAAGCGGTTTTGATTTCCTGATCGGTGGAGTTGCGGGAGACGCCGAGGACCTCGTAAGGGTCCCGCCGGAGCGGCTTGGCGCCGCCGCCGTCGGCGTGCTTCTCCGACGACTTGGACCGATGCCCCGGCATACTTCTTCCTAATACTTTCAGACAAACGGCGTCGTTTCGTCTTCTGCTTCTTACTATAGCAAACCCTAGAAGTGAGGTTCCTCCACTACCTGGCTACCTTGGTGTTCGAGGAAGAAGCTGTCAGGTTTTGGCGCCGTGCAATGGTGGTGAGAATGGTGGTGGTGGTAGTGGTGGCGGGGGAGTCATTGAAGAAAAAGGAGGTGGTTGAAAGAGAGTTTCGAAATTGTGGTGATGAGATCCAGAAACCCCATGGACCCCTCCAACCTGGAACTTCCCACAGCTCAGAGAGAGAGAGAGAGAGAGAGAGAGAGAGAGAAGAAAATAAAAAAGAAAGAAAAAATTGAGAACAATGACAACACCAAGCCAACAAACACAAGACAACAGGCCCTGCCCGAAAGAAAGAAAGAAAGAAAGAAATGAAAAGAAAAGAAAATTCGCCAGGGAAATTTCATTTTACAAGACGTCTTCTATTATTATTATTATTATTATTATTATTATTATTATTATTATTATTGTCAACATTTTAATTTGTAAGCACCAACGCAGAGTATATACCAATACTAGCAGAAGACCCGTGCGTTTTTATTTCTTGTTTCAACCTTTCTTTTCTTCAATCATCTTAGATGGTCATTTTTTTACTTATATTAGTAGAAGTATTTTTGTTGTTTAATTGTTTAATTAAAAATAAAAAATTTATTTATTCTATTACTATTTAAAATATATAAATATTTTTTTATTTTTTATAATTTATAGAAATTTTTTTAATTATTACTAAATTTATATTCATTCTTTCTATTTTTATTTTTTAAAATATTTACTTTAAATATCAACATACCATAGCACTTCTTAAAATTAGCTAAAGAAATTCTATTTTATAGTATATTGTATTTTGTTCAATCTCATTAATTATATGATAACAGATACAATTTAAAAATATAAACAATATAATTCAAAAAATAAACATAAATAAATATCATAACTAATATAATTTATGTATATAAAAAATTTAATTTATTGTGTTAAAATAATTTATTTTTAGTTAAAAAAATATTTTATAAAATATAAATTGTCATTTTTCAATGTTAATAGGGGTCTATGAAAAAGAGAGGATCGAATGCATAAAAAGATAAAGAACTTAAGGATTTGAAAAAACTATTATTTTGGCTTTTAATTTTTGTTTATTTGTTGATTGAAAAAAAAAAAGAAAAAGAAAAAATAGATGTCTAAAATTTCTCATCAATTTTATTATTTTCTAAGATAAAAGAAAGAATTATAGAAACAAGTGCAAGGTTTCTTTTGTCTAACTTCAACTTGTTCCTACAAATTTCTTAACCATTATCTTTTAATCTGAATATTAACTTAGATGAGAGAGAGTACCACAGAGGACGTTATTTTTTGCTTTACCTTTTATTTTTTCGTTTTTGTTTTCTCTTTTATTCTTGAGTATTTACCGTTTTGGTCTTCAAAAAATTTTGGACCAGACATTTTAGTTTCCAATTAAAATTAATTACTCGCTTAGTTCCTAACAATTAATTCTGTGAGTCATTTAGGTCCTTGACTCCGTCAACTCTAACGGAAGACAAAATAGTTCCTGACAACTCTAACAGGGAATAAAATGATCCCTAACAACTCTAATAGGGGACAAAATAATCCATCACCCATTTGTTAGAAAACGACACTGTTCTTTCCCAATTTTTATCATATCTCGCATAACCCTAACATTCATACTCTCCTTCTTCACCTTTCACATTCTTCTTTTCCATTTTTTCTTTTCTCCTCAGTTCCGAGATCAAGTCATTGTGTAACTGCCACGCGTGTCGTGCCTACCTCAACATGTCATAGACCACACACTTCCTAAATCTCTGTGACTGGTACACCCATCTCCTCTGCACTTCACCCACCAGAAGCATCCACTTCTACGTCCTCGATAAAAGCATCACCTCCAACCCCGACAACGTCCACCACATCCTCAAGACCAACTCAAGGCCACATTTTTCTCCACTCTCCGGCAAGTAATATAGATTGTTGGACATTAGGACATCATGAAGATATTCTCCTTCGACATGCAAATTCTCATTTGAAATTGACCCCAAATGCTTCATTCCTTCTTTCCCGAAGTCCATGTTAACAGACTGCTTCTACCTCGCATCCAAACTATCAGTACAACGAGCAATGTCGTCGTTGCCGCTCATATGAAAACTGAAGCGATTACTAAACATTGGTTCAAAGAAAAAGCTACAGAAAACAATTAGAGTGGTGGACAATGTGGTCATGGAGATGATATAACAAAGGAGGAGGGAGATGACGACGGGTCTTAACAAATCAGACTCGCTGTCTAGATTCATGGGATCTATCGAAGATGACAGGTACTTGAGAGACGTAGTCATTAGTTTCCTGAGTATGAATTGGTTGAGAACAAGTTGAAGATTTTTCTTCTTGTGAACATTGAAGTTGCAGAGTGTGCATTGTGTAGTTTGAAGTTACAGTGTTAGACTGCTAGTATTATGCGAGATATAATAAAAATTGAGAGAGAACAATGTCGTTTCCAAACAGAGGAGGTCAGAGACCATTTTGTCCCCTATTAGAGTTGTCAAGGACTATTTTGTCCTCCGTTAGAGTTGACGGAGTAAAGGATCTAAGTGATTAATGGAGTTAATTGTTAGGGATCAATTGAGTAATTAATTTTAGTTGGAAACTAAAGTGTCTGGTCCAAAATTCTTTAAGAACCAAAATGAATAAATACTCTTTATTCTTTATTTCTAAATATTGTGAAAGTGACTTTTGGATGAATACTCCACAAATGTTGAAATGTACAAAATATAATCTATTTTTAATATACTATTTGAAAAATAAAAAGATAGTATTCTAAAAATGGTTCCTAATATGCTTCTAAATTTTTTTCAACCCATCAGGTAAAAATTCCAAAAAATTAAGAATGCATTTTTTGTGTAAGAAATACAAATTTCTAATAGTCTCATAATACTCTAGAGTCTAATCTAACTTTATATTAAGATTTAAAAAGAATGAATTATTAAGGGTGCTCACAGTCGACAGGTACTCTTTTTTTTTTTTTTTCTTTGTTAATTTCCAACCATATTAAATTTTCAAATAATCATCAATCACAATGAATCATTTCCCAAAATAAAACAATAAAACAATAACTTTAATGATTTAAAAAAAAAAGTGATATGAATAATATAATTATGCATTTAACAACCGTACAAATAATTATTTGGAATCAAAATTAAAATATAAAAAAATTAGGTTATTAAATAGTAATGCAACTATAAAAATAAAATTCTATTTACATGTAATAGTTAACCTAAACTATGAAATCAAATATTTGAACTAATATTTAGTGACCCTATATGATTCTTAATTTGGAACAATAGATAAAAAAAAAAAAAAGCTTTATCACATATATTTGACTCTCATATAAAAGTTCTTTAAATCTATGAATTATAGACCTAACCAGTGGCTTGTATTTTTACATTCTGTCAATATACAAGATAATTTTTATTAAATTTGACATCAATGATCAAGAGAAGAAAATATATAATTCGTACACATTAAATAAAATAACAGATTAAAAAATAAACAAATTTTTAATTACAAAATAAAAAATAAACTACAAAGAGCCAAACATTAAATATAAATAATATTTTTAAAATAAACAAATAAATTCAGAAATAGATTAAAGTGGAAATGAGATAAGAACACAACAATAACAAACGCAAAAATTAAATCAATATTCAATATAAAATTAAATCCACCAACCAAAAGAATAAAGATTCTAATATTTTCAAAACGGCATTAGAATAAGCTAATATAGTAGTAGAAGAGTTTAATGCATAACAAAATTAGAACTAAATATGTATTTTTATTTATTATAAAAAATAAATATTATAACATCACATAAAAAAATAAATTAAATATAATTTATATAAAAAATAAACAAAAAAATATTATTTATATTAATTTTTTTACAAAATTTCTTTTTCCAAGCCAAAAAGTGCTCCAACATTAAAAAAAGAAGATCAACTGAGTTTATACTAATATACTATGTACTCTCTTTATCCTTAATAATATACTATGTACTCCCTTCACCTTAACAAAAGTTATATATATATATATATATTCTATAATTATGGTTAAACATTTTTTCTAAAGTTTTTTCTTTCTATTTAAACGTGATTGTCAATATTTTTTGAACAAATAATATACATGACAATTAAAAAAATTGTTTCCAATTAAAAAAGACAAATAAATTCTTGATTTTTTGTTCTGTGGACATTTTTGTCTCTCATCATTTAAAAATACTTTTAAGTTCATCGTTTTTTTAAAAGTTAGACAGATTAATTTTTTCGTACAAACGCCTCCATCAGTCCCAACAGAAAATCTGACGTGACTCTCGTTCTAATAAGCTGAGGTTACAGTGCACACGTGACATACAAAAAAAAAGATTTTTTTTGTCCAATTTTCAAAATTACCATTCCACTCAAGCTGAAATTCATCCTAAGATAAAATTCACCGCAATCATCCCAGACTGCTTGAAAAGCTCGGGCGAGATTGTTTCGGTCAGCTTATTGGTGTTGAGATCCAACCAAATCAAGCTATGACAATCGCCCAACTCCGCCAGAATACTATCGGAGAATGAGTTGTTGCTAAGCTTTAAGATTACCAATACAGGGGAATCTCCCCTATGAGCTTGTTGTTCGAAAGGAAAATCCAATTAAACTGTGTGTAGATGCTTAAACCGGCGGAGTGCTTCCTGTTAGCTCATTGAAGTCCAGGATCAAATTCTACAACGTCTTTATATTACCCAACTCCAGGAAAATCTTTCCGATAAGCTGGTTCACCCATATGATCAAGTTTTAGAGGTTGGAAAGTGACCTTAAAGTGAACGGGATACTTCCATTCGGGTAGTTGAAACTCAAATCCAATCCCATTAAATTGGAACAGTTGCCGAAAGTGAACAGAATAGAACCCGTGAAGTGATTATTCTGTAGGAACAGTTCCTTTAAACAATTCCTAAAATCTTGACACAGCCACTTCGCAATTGTACTATAGAAGTTGTTCGAACTCAGATCCAATCTCCGTCAATGACTCCGGAAGCAACCTTCGAACTGGTTGAACCCAACAAAAAGCTCCCTCAGCCCCCTTTATTTTCACAAAAATCTCAATCGATAAAATCTGTTAGACAATCTATCGAACGAGACGATAGACAAGCACGAGTGAACTTGTCGGCGAGAGATCAAGTTCGACAAGCATAGAGCAGAGACCTCCCACCATGGCGACCGGAATCTGGCTGGTGAAGTGGTTGCCGGAGAGGTAAATTAAAGGAACTAGAGCGAACTGGTGGGGAGTGAGGGAACAGGGTCGAAGAACTGGTCGTCACACAAAAGGACGTAGTTTTAAGGGAGAAGAATTTTTTTGTCCAATTTTCAAAACTACCATTTTACTCATATGTCACGTGTGCATTCCCGTAACGCCAGCTTATCAGAATAAGAGCCACGTCAGATTTTTTTTGAGTACTAATTCGTCCCATTTTTAAGGAGGCGAAAAATTTAAAAATATTTTTAAATGGTCAAGAATAAAAATATATGTAAAACAAAAGTTAAAGACTTATTTATTTTTTTTGGCTGAAAAAATTATATAAACAAGTTTTGTACCATAATATATAAATAAAAGACTACATTAATTTTTTTTTAAAAAATTAAAAGAAAATTTTATTAGAATGAATTATTAATCTATTCATATCATTTGATTTAGTTGTTGTCCCTTTTTTTAATATTTATTTCGGAGCAACGTGCAGACAATTGGACTAGTATACTAATATACTATATACTCTCTTTATCCTTAATAATATACTATATACTCTCTTTACCTTAATACTTATTATTATTATTATTGTCAATATTTTAATTTGTAAACACCAAAGAGTATATACTAATATACTATGTACTCTCTTTATCTTTAATAATTGAAAAAAAAAATACTCTATGTCTTTGATTTGATCAGTTTGGTTTGAGATTTTTTTTTTCTTACTTCAAAAAACTTTTTTAACATTATAATTCTTTCATTTAGAATTATTTATTTATTTAACTTTTTCTAGTGTTTAATGGAGATCAAACTAATTCAGCAACTATATATAATTCTGCTTCATTGGTCATGATATTTTTTTTAGAAAATTACTACAAAAGATTTTTAATTATTAAAAAGGACCATTTAAACTAAAATTATTAAAAAAGATTTAATCAAATAATATCCATTTTTTTGTAAGAGTAAACCCTAAGTTTTTTCAAGTTCTAAGTCTATTAGATTAAATATAATCGGATCATTAGCTTTAGTCAGTGCATAATATTCCCCATCAAGTGTTTGGAATTTAAATAGCAAATACAGAGCATTTCACGAACGAGATTGGAAATGTCTAACATAATTAATATCTACTCTTAGAATATATGATAAAATTATTGTAAATAAAAAATATATAATTTTTTAACAAATAAAAAATAAATTATTAATTTTTTTATATTTTTAATTTATAATTTATACATATATTTTTAAAATAAAAAATAACTAAAAACTGATTATTATTATTATTATTATTATTATTATTATTATTATTAGGAGGATAAATTATTAAATAATATTTAAGAGTTTAAAATTTATGTTATTGATAAAAATATTTTAAAAACTTAGAACGGTAAATAAAATTTTAAAAAATTTATAAATACAATAAAAATAATTAAATATTAAATATATAACTTTTGTTATAGATTAAGTGATTGATTAAGGAGATAATTGTCTACTCAATATAAAATTTTGATCATTCTTCTTAAATTTTATTTGAATAGGTCTTTTTTAAATAATTTTAATATAGTTGGTATCTTTTAGAGTAAAGATTATTTTAGTTCATAATATTTGGGATAAGTTTTAATTTGATCTCTAATATTTTAAATATTTTATTTTAATCCCAAAAATTTTAAACATTTTATTTCAATCCTGAAAATTTTTAAATGAATTTAATATTATCCTACTATTAAATTTGACATGAACAATTAGCATATTATTTTTTTTCAAATAACGAAAGCTCAACACAAACCAGTGGAGCAATAAGTCAATGTGCTACAAATAGAGAAACAAGGAAAAAGAACAAAGAAAACAGACCATAGAGCCTGTTATCCCCAGCACTACTATCAACACTCTCCGGGATTACTGTCCGTCCATTCTTTGTAGCTCAGAAGCGTTTTCTGTTGTATGAGGTCAACACCTGCTATCTGATTGTTGAAAATCCTACCATTACGTTCCAACCAGATGTTCCAAATCACTGCAAAGAACCCAGTCAACCACCGCTTCTGCTCTTGTTTACTCGTGTGCAAACCAGTCCAACTCTCGAACAGACCTCTGATGGAACCCGGCATAGCCCACTTTCTACCAACTGACCGCAACCAACAGCACCACACTTGCCATGCTAAATCACACAAAAGAAATAGATGCTGGACAGTTTCTATCTCCTTGTTACAGAGCACACAAATATTATCACTGTGATGAATAACGCCTAGCCTACTCAACCTGTCTCTGGTATTAACTCTATCAACAAGTACAAACCAGCCAAAAAGCTCAATCCTCGGAGGCACCACTCCTTTCCACAATGAACTTGTGAAACTATAGCTTGTGATCGCTGCTGGCAGATTCTCCGATTGAAGGACCCGCATAAGAGACTTAGTAGAAAACACACCCTTACTATCAAACTTCCAGACCACATTATCCTCCATACCATGTGACAGCTTTACTGGCCGTAACCTCTCGTGCAGCTGGTGGACAAGTTCCAGCTCCCATTGGAAAAGCTCTCTTCTCCATTGGAAGTTCCATATCCACTCCAATCCATCCCAAAACCCACAATCCCCTACCACCACTCCTTGTTGGTTGGACACCGAGAATAGTCTTGGAAACGCCACTTTCAGTGGCCCGCCTTGCACCCAGTTATCCTCCCAAAACAGGGTACTCCTTCCATTCCCTACTTCCATGGCCAGGCCAGTAACCAATTTATCCCTTAGTCGCTGCTCCTTTATGTTTAATTGGCATATGTCCTTCCAAGGCCCGCCTTTCGCTGGTATCTTCTGATTTACCAACATGACATCAGGGCTCAAATTGTTACAGGAGCAGACAATTTTCTTCCATAAGGGGCAATCCTCCTTTGAAAACCGCCACCACCACTTAAACAATAGTGCTGTGTTCCGAAGCACTGCATCCCCAACCCCCAATCCCCCAGCCTTCTTCGGAGCCTGGACCAACTCCCACCTAACTAATGGGATACCATCCTTCCCATCCCCCTTACCCCACATAAATCTCCTTTGCAGTGCAACCAGCTTGTCCGCAACCGCCTTTGGCATCTTGTACAGACTTAAGTAATATATCGGCAGGCTATTCAATACCGACTTAATGAGGATAAGCTTGCCTGCTTTATTCAACACCTTCGCTTTCCATAGGCTGAGCTTTTCTTGCACCTTATCTATGACTGGTTTCCAAGTCTTCACTAGCCTCGGATTCGCACCTAGAGAGATTCCAAGGTACCTAACTGGTAACACAGCTTGGTTGCACCCCAGAAGGCCGCACACCTGATCAACCCACTCCTGCTCACAGTTTACTGGTATCAGATTTGACTTATCATAATTGATGCTCAACCCCGACATCAACTCAAAACACCGTAACAATCTCTTATAATTGACCACTGTCTCTGTGTTTTGGGGACAAAATAAAATTGTATCATCCGCAAATTGAAGGTGTGATAATTCTACATGCTCACCTCCGACCATTAGTGGTTCAATACGTCCGTTTCTGACTGCTTCCCCCACCATGCGATGCAACACATCAACCACAAGCACAAACAGAAGGGGGGACAGGGGGTCTCCTTGTCTTAGGCCCCGCTCCATGTTGAATGGCTTGGTTGGAGACCCATTCACCAGGACTGACATAGATGCCGTGCTCACACACTCTTTTACCCAATCCCTCCACCTCTGGCCAAACCCCATATTCTGAAGTACAATATCTACAAAGCTCCATCGGACTCTATCATACGCTTTTTGAAAATCAAGCTTGATAATAGCCGCCTTCTTTTTTCGCGCCTTGAGCCAATGGACCGTCTCACAGGCAATGAGTGCACCGTCATGGATTTTCCTACCCTTTACAAATGCCGTTTGGGTCTCTCCCGCCAGTCCTGGCATAACCGATCGCATCCTTCTTACCAAAACCTTCGAAATTACCTTGTAGACACAGCCCACCATACTAATCGGCCGGAAGTCCTTGATTTCCTTAGCCCCCACAAACTTTGGGGCCAGTGTTACCCATGTGATATTCACATCAGATGGTAACTCTGCCGTTCGGAAGAATTCCAATACTGCTCCAGTGAACTCCTTTCCAATCTCCTCCCAGCAATTCTTGATGAAATTCATATTGAACCCATCACTCCCTGGGGCCTTAGACGATTCACAATCCCATACTGCTTCCCTGATTTCTTCCGCCGACGGCAGAACCTCCAAGGCCTCAGCCTCAGCCCTATCAATCTGTTTCAGTAGCCCATCACGCACACCAATTCTCGGAGCATACTCCTGGCGATATAGCTCCTTATAGAACCCCCTAATTGCATACTTTATTCTTACTGGGTTCCGCACCAACCTTCCCTGGATCATCAGAGCCTCAATTCTGTTATGCCGCCTTCTGGCCGATGCAATGTTATGAAAATATCTCGTATTCCTGTCCATGTCCCTCGCATGTTTGGACCGAGACATTTGCTTCCAGTGAACTTCCTTCCTGATGTGCCACTTTTCACAAAAACTCACCAAAGCCTTTCTTCTAGCTTCTGTCGTACCGTCATAAATCCCCTCACTAACCTGGATGTCAAGCTTCTTTATTTCATCCTCAAACCTCATCAGTCTACTGTCCATATCGCCGAAGTTATCCTTGTGCCACTGTCTCAAAGGCACCGTCAAAGCCTTCAGTTTACCAATAAATGGAGCATCTCCCAGGTTCCTCCATTCGTCTCTTACCATCCTCAGGAAGCCCTCATGGGTAAACCAGACATCTAAACTCCGGAAAGGTCGCGGGCCCCCTCGTACCCTAGCATCCTCCACAATTAACGGGCAGTGATCTGACAGTCCCCGCGGACCACCTTTTACCCGAATGTCAGGAAACTCCTCAACCCACTCAACAGAAACCAGCACCCTATCAATTCGACTACATGATTGACCCCTAAACCATGTGAACTTCCCATCAGAGAGAGGTAGATCCACCAACTGCATGTCTTGAACCCAACTCTTAAACTCCTCCGCTGATGCCGGCAGAGTCGTCCCCCCTTTCCTTTCCTCCACTTGCAGTATCTCATTGAAATCCCCTAGCAAGCAGAGAGGGACTCAGCACAGTCCCGCAATATAGCTCAATTCTTCCCAAACCACCCGCTTTTCTTCCCTCCCGTGCGCCCCATACACCAAACCGAACGCACAGTGAAAGTTATTCTTTGTTAACACTCCTTCAATGCACAACCACCTTTCTCCTTTATAGCAATGACTAGTCTGAAACATCATGTCATCCCACATCAATAAAAGCCCTCCAGCTGTCCCATCAGATTCCACAAACTCCCAACCTACCGGATTATCTCCCCAAAGTCTTGCAACATCATATTTTGAAATCACCTCCCTTTTCGTTTCAATTAACCCCAGCATATGCAAATTATATTTTTTCTTCAATGATTTCACCATAATTATTTTCCCATCCCCCCTCAACTCCCTAATATTCCAGCAACTCACAATCATTTAATTAAAGTACTGTTCACCTTATTTTTGTTCTTCGGACGACTCCTTCTTGCCTTTTCTTTTTGTTTTGCCAATCTTCTTTTTGCTGCTATTTCGTCATTTTGAGCTTTCAAAATACTCATGATATCCACATCATCATCATACAGCACAGCACCAGATTCAACAGCCAGAGACCAAGTAACTTCATTTTCATGCATCTGATCCTCTTGTGAATTCCTAGCCATATCTTCCTGGTTGGGGTCGCTGTTTCTCCTTATGCCTAATCCTGCGCTACGCCCCTTCACAGGCTCTCCTCCACCGTTCGCCCAACCTTGCTCACAACCCAAAGCTGTTCGGTTAGCCCCCAAAATCGCTTCCTTCCCTCGCCCTTGGTCCACCAGCCCCGGTAAGCACCCTTGATCTCGGCCATCGCCCAAGGTCCCTGCCCAGGCCACCGGAACCGGAACCAGACCCTCATCGACCGCGCCCCACTCTTCCCGGAACCCCTCCTCGACACCAAGCCCTGCAGGAACACCCTTCCCCGCCGATTCCATCGCATCTCCCTGCATATCATCCGGCGCCACCGTACCAGCCACCATCGACGGGATCTCTACCCAGACCACCTGCACCGGCAACAAACCCTCATCGCTTGCGCGCACCCCTTCATGCATCCCCTCCTCGACACCGAGCCCTGACTGACCACCCGTCACTGCCGAGGCCATAGCAGCTCCCTGCAAGCCATCCGGCGTTACAGGCCCCGCACTCGTCGACAGGTCCTCCCCCATCTGCTTTAGACTTCCGCTTCTGCCACCTCCCACTAGGGTTGTCGCCGCCTCAGACCCTTCACCACCCTGCGCTTCGGACCAGCAAGACTGAGAACCTGGTATGACCCCTCTGTCCGAGACCCGACCCGCCTCACCAACACTTGGATCTTCAGATACCCCCTTATCCACCTGCCCGCCCACCTGAGGCCCACCCACCTGAGGCCCACTCTTCCTACCCCTCCCCAACCGCGTTTCAGTCAATTCCTGTGGCCCAGACTCACACTGAATTGGAATTGGACTTCTTGGATCCAATTCCCTACTTACACCCCCCAAGATGTTATCCCCTCGCTGGCCCAATTGATCAGGCCCACCTAGTATTGTACCCCCATCTAATTCAATTCCATCAGGAACCCCTCCACCACCATTACCATACCCCAGTGTACCCGTTTTGTCAGGCACCCCTTCGTCACTCCCCCCAAATCCCTGAGAAATCGCTTCGCCATGATTCTCGGTACAACTCCCTAAAGCAGTTACCAGCCTAGGCGTTTGAACTTTCAAAATCTCAACGATAATGTCATTTAACAGCACTTCCGAATTTACAAATCTGCCCTCCCCCATGTTAACCTGGTTGACCTCACCGGAAATTAGCTCCGCCACCGGATCCGCCTGTACAGCCACCTGCTTCAGCCGATTATCATCATGCCCTTCATCCCCATTCACCGCATAGCCCACATGGCTTTCCAGTAATCTTGTCATTCCCGCTTCCTCCACCCGCACCTCGTTCACAAGGATTGTAAATCCCTCATTCACCACCGCCAGGTGAACCCTTTCCCTAATGACGTCAAACTCCTCGGTATCAACTTGAACTCTTCCAACCCGAAAAGATAGCCCTCCTCCCGTTTGGCCTCCACACTGTATCACATCGCCCCACTGGCCTCCAATTGCCTTGAAGGTTTCCGGAGTCCAGACATGAAGAGGTACACCATAGCACTCCAACCACACCCTACGAGATATACAACGCTCGGAAGCGTCCCATTTCCGAATCCTATGAAAGAATTGGAGCAAAGTATCCAGTTGGAAAGTGAATGCCCCTTCCACATGCTGCACCGTATCAAAAGTAATCAATACTTTAGTCCCACTGAGCTCCCTAATATCCACCACATGCTGCACATTCGTTGGTATAATTCTTTTCAACGACTTTACGTCCACTGGGTTCAACGTAGTCCCTACTAGACTCCTCTCCAACCAAGCCATATTCTCTGCCCCTATCGCTACTTCAACCCTCTTCATACCCTCGTGGCACTGCTGTTCTAGTGGTGACACGCTTAGCGGCAATTCAGGCACCACAAGAGTATTCCTAACCTCTGCATTGTTAATAATTCTCTCGGGGCTCCTATTCATCTGTGCACTACCATCTCCACGCCTCCGTTGGTACTCCGCTTGATATGACCTTCGGAACTTTGCTTCCCCGACCGACATAACTTTTCCCCGCAGTCGGAATTGGTTCATTTCTGCTATAGCCTTCAGAGTACCCCCTTTCGTCGTGTATCGAACAAATGCGAATAAGTAAACCATATCATGTTTCATTTTCCGGCATAGATAAATATCATTAATCCAACCCGTCCAACCAAACAGTTGATACAACTCCTTCCTGGAACTATCCTCCGGCAAGTTGGCCACGAACACTGTAAATGAATCCCTTTCCAAGCGATGATATGCTTCACGATTCCATATCCGGGGATCTTTTCTTTGGATCCGGCAGTCCCGATGTCCACCCCCACTAGTGCTTCCCCTCATGCTTCCCCAGTTATAAGAACCACTATATTAGCAGGGTTAATAGTTTAGCATATATATCTTCCACCTTCCTAATATTAATTCTAAGCATATGCTTCTTGGCTCCGAAAATCTCTACAATTAGCATATTAAAAAACCAATATGGTTTGATTTCAATATATAAGTAAAATTGATCTACTAAGAATCACCAATATAAATTTTTTTTTTAATTTTAGACCGTTGATGATTGATTATTAGGATTTGGGATCTTTCTTTTTTAACAAGAAGGAAATTGAGACGAGAAAGTGTTATAAGAAAGTTTTGGTTATGTTTCTCTAACACACTAAAAAAAATATAATTTAATAATAACGTTATTAACATTAACATCATTTACTCTATTAACTATTTGCGTCAAATTTAATGATAGAATTACATTGAATCCGTTTAAAATTTTTTAAGACAAAAATAAAATATTAAAAATCAAATTAAAATTTAAATCAAACATTATAAATTATCTTTTATTAATAATTCCTTGTTAATGGTCCCTTAGTAATTTCTCAAATTGGCTATCAATAAGTTTTTGTTTGAATAAAATTAATATTTTACCAAAAAATGTTCAATTAGCTCCTAGTTTTATATAATATTTAGTTAGTTCTTATTAAAATAAATAAATTAATTATTCATTTATCTTTTAAATTCGAGACAACTTAATTCAAAGATCATATAAATTTTAGAATGATAAAAAACTAATTATTTAATATTCTAAAATGTTAAAGACATATTTGTAAAAAAATCAAAGTAATTTATCAGTGAAAAAATTTGAAAAATTAATTTGGTGTATCATTCTATTATCCAATACTTATATTCAAGATTTAAGAAATTGGATAAATTTGTATATAATTTAATCAAAATAATATTTATATTTTATTTAGAATATTTAATTTAATATTATCTAAAACTTTTATTATTCACTTTTTAAGTGTCACTTTAGATGTTAAGATTTATATTGTGTCTATATACTAAGTAATAACAGTCTGATATAAAAATTTTTTTCTCTTTCTCTTTCTCTGCTTTCTGCTCTTTACTCTCCTTCTTCTCTTTTCCTCTTCTCTTTCTTATCTTTTTTACCAATTATCATTTTCTTTATTTTTACTGTTATAATTTTGAAAAATTTTCACATGTTCCAACTACTTTATTGGAATACTGCTGTACCAAGTACGGATCAGTTATAAATTAAATTTTTGTCCATTAGTATGTATTACAATGTCAGAAAAATCCCTGAAATAAAAACTAAATAGAAGAAAAAAATAGTGATCTAGCGGCTATATTAGGATGGATACTTTGAATAGAAGTTTTCGAAATTGATTGCGCCATGAAATGGTTAAAAAAATCAAATAAAAAATTAAATAATTTTTTTTATACATAAAAAATTCGAGTCAAATAATTTTTTTAATAATAATAATTTTTAAATTTAATTAAAAATCAATGTCAACATAATTCTTTCTTTTATTTAAAAATAATTTTTATTTTATTCGAGTACTAGAATAAAATTATTTTCTAAAGAATTATATAATTATCAAATAAAATAAGTAAATTTATATAAAATTTGTGAAATTGAAATGAACATTTCTGATAATTTTAATTTACTCGCTATTAGTTTAAATTGCATAAACACAATAAAATAATGTTAGATAAAAATTCAGAATATATATGTTATACCTTATAATTCATCTATAAATTTTTTTTTTAATTATCATATACTATATGCCATGTATTATATATGCACATGACTATTATTATATGATTAAAAAAACATTAATTTAATTTTATAGTATTAGTGATAATAAATTTGGGTAATATTAATTTAGGTATAAAATAGAAAAGAAGGCAATTTAAGATGATTAAATAAAATTTTATTAATTGAGGTGTGACAATAGTCTTTTTCTCTATATAATAATAGATAAATAGTCAAATAAAAATTATACTTGTAGAAGCATAAAAAAAATTACACTTATAAAAAAGATAATTAATCCTTTTATTTTGAATATATTTCATTGCGATTAGTTTTATAAATTATTAATTCTAAATTTTAATACAATCATATCATTTAATTCTATTATTAATGGGTAAATACTATTGTTTAGATAAATACTTATTAAAATTATTTTATTGAAAACTTATATATTTGACTATCAATAAAACATAGTAAACACGATATACCTAGCAACTTCTATTTTTTTTTTTTAAGAACAAAAGAATACCTACATATTTTAATTTTTTAAGGAGAAAAAACAAATATACAAATATAAGAAATAATAGTATTGTGTGTGTTATTTCAGTAATTATTAAAAAAGTTTTTAATCCTAATTGTTTTTAATTTTAAAAATACTAATATAAATTTATTTAACTTTCTAATTTTTATAACATTTTAGAAAAATAATACAGACATAATGCATGAGTAGCTTTGATTTTAGTTAATTCTCAAATTTTTGAATTATTTATTATTTTTAATGTTTATATATTTTTCTCTCTTAGTAAATTGAAATGGCTAAAACTGATTTACATAAATTCTCATATTTTAATAAATTGGCTTCAACTGAACTATATATAATTGTATTATCTATTAAATCGTACTTAGTTAAAATAATTTATCTATATCTATATCTATATCTCTTATTATAGTCTAAGACTATTTATTAATATCTACTACTAAATCGTTCTAGCTCAAAAATATTTGTATAAAACATATTAATAACAAAAAATTAAAAATAAATGGATAATATTAAATGAGATTCATTTAGATAGGTGATTTATTCTTAAATTTATAAAGACTTAAAATCTAATATTGCACACATGACAATAGTATATTACTACAATTCACTTTTTTACTGTTTAAACAAAATTATTTAATTTAAATTATTTTATTTTTTATTATTTTGATAAAAAAAATTAAAAACTCTTTGTTTTTATTTCTAATGTTTCAAAAGTAAAGTATGGTTGGTTTAAAAAAAATTAATTTTTAATAAAAATATTTTTTTACAAGATTTATTTAAACGTGTTTAAATTTAATAAAAGTCCGTACTTTATAATTTTAAAGAAAATATATATTTTTTTAAAATCAATCCAACCAAACACTTATTTTTTTTGTTAGTTATTCAATGTATTAACTGCTAAAAAATATCTTTTCAAACGAAGAGAATTGTAAAATAACAAAAGCAAAAAATTAATCACCATTAAATATATAATTTTTATCACATGTGAATCTCACTATTTTTATTCAAAAATAATTAGACTCTCAAATTTTATTATTAATTTTTTATTTTAAATAATTTTTTATCCTTAATGTTAATATTATTTTTTTATAGTTATAAATAAACTAAAAAAAATCCTACTTATACTATATTTGATCTGATTTAATTTCTTTCTTATATTATAGGACTTAAATATAGTATAATATATCACATTTAAAATATTTTTATAATCTATTATTGAAATTTGTCTCTCTCTAAATTATTTTAAATATGAAAAAGCAAACAGAAATAAAAAAAAAAAAGAAAATAGTCATGAGTGTTAAATAGATCTAATCTTTTTTTTACCTTTTTCTCATTTTTTTAATTTTATCTCTTTTTTAAATAATTTAATAAAAATAGATTAATATTTAAAATAATTAATATTTCAAATTTTGGAAAATAATATGCATTTAGTAAAATAATATGTTTTTAATATAGTGAAAAAAATTGAATTAATAAATAAGTACTATATATGTACTGTTAGGAAATTATTTTAATTTCCTAATTTGTTTGTGGGCAATACATATATTAATTGTAATCACAAATTATGCTATTTCACTATAAATGACTTATATAATGATGATCTCATTTATTGTTTTAAATGCTAATTGAATAAGTCATTATTACTTTTGATTTGGAATTAAATGAGAATAAAACCGGATATTATCTTTTATTCCATAGATAATTATCTTTTTTGGATTTTAGATATATTATCTTTTGGGCTTTAGATACTATTTTATTTGGGTTTAAGGGTTTAATGGGTGCCATGCTCAAATATAAATAGACCTTCAGGGTTTCGGTCCCCAATATACCAAAAGCCGTCTTTGTTGCTCTTTCCCCATCAAAAGAGTTACAGTACAGCCACCTAGGAATACAGAAGGCTTTGGTTGAGGAAGATCGAAAGAACCACAAGATCCAAACTCTTCCAATCCTATGATTCATGTTTATGAATTCAGGTACGCATTCGAGTATGATATATATTTTTGATGATTTAATATGGATGATCTGGGATATTGAAAATTAATTTATTCCAACAAGTGGTATCAGAGCCATCCATAATTTAATCATCAAAATATTCAGTTTTATTTTACTGGATTAATATATATATGTACGTTCCCTATTACAGTATGATATTATAGGAATATACATATATATGTATCGTATACATGCGATTGTGTGCGTTAGTATATATACCTTTTAAGTATCGTTCCACATATATATAATGTGTCGTTGTTTTGGTTGCCTTTGGTATATATATACTATTTGGTTATACATAAAGACGCATGTATATATTCTATATGAGACGGTATGTTATTTTATTTAGTTTGGCAGAATTTTTTTTTAAAATTGATTTATTTTAAAATATTGATAAAGCATTGTTACACTTTGATCTTTTCGAATCTAATTCTATATGCTATTAATTTAATACAAAATTAATAGATTATCCTTTTGGGATATAAGGATTATTATATCCATCTATTTAATAAAGATTTGGTTTTAGAATAAATTGATTGAATATTATGCTGCCAAAGTAGCCCCTTTTGTAAAAATCAATTTATTCAAAACATTAGGAATATGGTGATATGTAATTCATGCGAATATTGGTCGGCCCAAAGGAAGGTCTGTATTTGGCCGAATTACATACACATATTAATGGTAAATACATATTTGGGTAACTAACTAAGAATAAAGTAATACTTATTATTTATGCGAACAATAATCGGCCCAAAGAAAGTTTATTGTTTGGCCAAATAATAAGCATTGCACACTTTTGTTTATTTCCTATTAATTATGCGATCAATAACCGGCCCAAAGGAAGGTTATTGTTTGGCCAATTAATAGAAAATATATGCGGTAATAAATAGGTTGCGAAGTTTAAGTCTCCATGTGTGCATTAAGTCGGTCCAAAGAAAGGCTTGATGTGTGACAGGAATTTTGACAATATTTGATTACTGCAATGAGAGTATCACTTACAGTTAATTTTTCTATCCAAAGATTGAAAATTAATGTTGTACTGGATATCTCAATATGGATTTTTTTTTACCCATTAATTAACTACTATTTACTGCATGTTATTTTGTTCTAATCCAGAAACTATGGCTTTAGCTACCAATGTTTCTACGCAAATTAGCAGTATTCCTATGCTGAATGGTTCAAACTTTAAAGTTTTGAAGGATACCGTGGAGATTGTCCTCGGTTGTATGGATCTAGATATAGCTCTTCGAGAGGAGAAACCCACTTCCACTCTGGAAAACCTCAATGAGGTTAAAATAGAGAAGTGGGAGAGATCCAATCGAATAAGCATTATGATCATGAAACGCTCAATTCCTGAGGCATTTCGGGGCTCAATTACTGAGGATAAAGATGCCAAACAGTTCCTGAAAGATGTTGAAAAATTCTTTACTAAGAATAAAAAGGCGGAGGCAAGTAGCCTTTTGAGCAAACTTGTCTCCATGAGGTATAAAGGTAAAGGGAACATAAGGGAGTACATTATGGAAATGTCTCATCTTGCTTCAAAATTGAAAGTACTAAAGTTAGAGTTGTCTGAAGATTTACTCGTGCATTTCATTTTGATTTCCCTTCCTGCACACTTTGGGCAATTCAAAGTGAGTTATAACACTCTGAAGGACACTTGGTCCTTAAATGAGCTTATATCTCACTGTGTGCAAGAAGAAGAGATGCTGCAGCAAGATAAGACTAAAAGTGCTCACATGACTTCATCTTCTCAGTATAAAAGAAAGCGTGATACTACTGCGGATGTGCCTTCTCAGCAGAAAAAGGTTAAGAAACAAGATCAAGTTTCAACTTGTTTCTTCTGTAAGAAGGTGGGACACATGAAGAAGGATTGTACCAAATATGCCACTTGGCGTGTAAAGAAGGGTATAATTCTTACTTTTGTTTGTTCTGAGGCTAGTTTAAGTTATGCACCTGTTGATACTTGGTGGGTAGATTCTGCTGCTACTACTCATGTAAGTGTCACTATGCAGGGTTGCCTGTGGAGCCGACCGCCAAGTGATGCTGAAAGATACATCTACGTGGCAGACGGCAATATAGTTGCAGTCGAAGCTATAGGAACCTTTAGATTATGTTCCACGAGTGGATTTTACTTGGATTTATTAGAGACATTTTATGTACCGTCATTTAGACGAAATTTGATTTCTGTTTCTCGTTTGGACAAATCAGGTTATTTTTGTTCATTCGGAGACAATAAAGTCAGTCTCTTTTACAATTCGAATAATATTTGCTCTGGTCATTTGGTGGATAATCTATATAGGCTTAACTTAAATTCCTATAATAATGAAATACTGCAAACGGGTACAAAACAAAAACTGAATGAGAATTCGGCATCATTATGGCACAAACGCCTAGGCCACATCTCTAAACAGAGAATTCAGAGGCTCGTGTCGGATGAAATTCTCGGACCCCTAAATTTGGCGGACTTTGAAGTCTGCATTGAGTGCATAAAGGGGAAAAGGACAAACGAAAGGAAATTAGGTGCCGAGAGAGCTAAAGATGTCTTAGAACTAATACATACCGATATATGTGGCCCATTCCCTACTGTCTCTTGGAATGGACAACGGTACTTTATTACGTTCATAGATGATTACTCTCGTTACGGGTATCTATATTTAATTCATGAAAAGTCCCAAGCCTTAGATGTTTTCAAGTCTTTCAAAGCTGAAGTTGAACTTCAACTTGGAAAGAAAATTAAAGCTGTCAAATCTGATCGTGGTGGTGAATACTACGGAAGATATGACGGTTCAGGTGAGCAACGTCCTGGGCCTTTTGCTCTTTTCCTAGAGGAGTGTGGTATTATTCCGCAATACACTATGCCAGGCAAACCTAGCATGAATGGTGTTGCAGAGCGAAGGAACCGAACTCTTAAGGACATGGTGAGAAGTATGATTAGTCATTCTTCCTTGCCTGAATCACTCTGGAGAGAAGCCTTAAAGACCGCAGTATACATCCTTAATAGGGTGCCAAACAAAGCAATTAACAAAACCCCATATGAAATTTGGATTGGGAAAAGGCCTAGTATAAAGCATATGCATATTTGGGGATGTCCAGCTGAGGCGCGACCTTATAGGCCGCATGAAAGAAAATTGGACTCAAGGATAATTAGTTGCTACTTTGTTGGTTACGCTGAGCGTTCACGGGGATACAAGTTTTACAATCTTGCATCAAGGTCTATTTTGAGACGGGAAATGCGAGATTTCTTAAGGATGTTGAGTTTGGGGGGAAGGAAATATTAGGAATGTTGCTTTTGATGAGGATTCTATAACTGACAATGATCAGGACCTTGTGCCTATTATTGTTCAAGATACAGTTATAGTACAAAAGCACAATGAGAATCCTGTTGTAAATCCAGCTACATTACAAGAGAACAATGAGAATATTGTTGTTGCTCAAGATACTGCTACAGTACAGGAAAATAATGAGAATCCTCCTCAAACCCAACCCATACAGCAAGCTCAACAACCTCAAGAAGTGTCATTAAGGAGATCCAATAGAGAAAGGAGAAAATCCATCTATGGTCTCAAGCAAGCTTTCCGTCAATGGTATCACAAGTTCATCAAGTCATTACCTCATGGTTTTGAGGTAAATATCATAGATGAGTGTGTATACCGCAAGTTCAGTGGGAGTAAATACATCCTTTTGGTCTTACATGTTGATGACATTCTACTTGCCAGTAACGATATAGGCTTGTTGCATGAAACTAAGAAATTTCTATCGAACAAATTCGAAATGAAAGATCTTGGTGATGCCTCTTTTGTATTAGGAATCGAGATACTAAGAGATTACTCTCAAGGTATTCTTGGATTGTCACAAAAGAACTATATCGAAAAAATTTTAAGTAGATATGCCATAGAAAGTTATAGACCAATGGACACACCCGTAGTTAAAGGAGACAAATTTAGTCTCAAGCAATGCCCCAAAATGATCTAAGAAGACAACAATGCATGATAAACTTTATGCATCAGCACTAGAGAATTTAATGTATGCTCAAGTCTACATACATCCCGATATATCATTTATAGTGGGAGTGTTGAGTAGATACTTGAGCAATCCGGATATGGATCATTGGATAGCTGTTAAACGCGTAATGCGTTGTTTAAAGAGAACAAAGGATTACATGCTTATTTATCGGAGATCAGAAAATTTGGAGATCATTAGGTACTCTGATTCCGATTTCATGGCATATGGTTGCGAAACTTTGTCACTAAGCTTCATATAGTAGATGACATTGAAAGGCCATGAAAGATATTTTGTGACAATAAGTCAGCAGTACTATACTCCAATAACAATAAGAGCTTGACAAAATCGAAGCATATAGACATTAAACTCTTAGTTGTCAAGGAGAAAGGTTAAGAAAAACAGATTTCCATAGAACATATAGAAACATAGTATATGCTAGCAGACTCACTAACCAAGGGATTGATCCCTAAAGTATTTCATGAGCACACTGCTCGGATGGGTATCAATATTTGTGATGCTTTGGTTTAGTGGGAGTTTATTTATACTATATGTTCTATGACAGATAATTGAATTATTTTTTCTGCAGAATTAAGTTGATGGTTTATTTCATGTTATGTGAAATGTTCATTTTGCAATATTTGTATTGTGTTTGATCTCAATAAAGTTGGACCAGCTGGAAATAGACATGCATGAGATCATTTGGCATGTAATTTTCATATTACTCAGATTATCCATATTGAATCACCAAAAATATATATATCATAATGCGGAAGCGTACCTGAATTCATAAACATGAATCATACGATTGGAAGAGTTTGGATCTTGTGGTTCTTTCAATCTTCCTCAACCAAAGCCTTCTGTATTCCTAGGTGGCTGTACTGTAACTCTTTTGATGGGGAAAGAGCAACAAAGACGGCTTTTGGTATATTGGGGACCGAAACCCTGAAGGTCTATTTATATTTGAGCATGGCACCCATTAAACCCTTAAACCCAAATAAAATAGTATCTAAAGCCCAAAAGATAATATATCTAAAATCCAAAAAGATAATTATCTATGGAATAAAAGATAATATCCGGTTTTATTCTCATTTAATTCCAAATCAAAAGTAATAATGACTTATTCAATAGCATTTAAAATAATAAATGAGATCACCATTATATAAGTCATTTAATTTGAAATAGCATAATTTGTGATTATAATTAATATATGTATTGCCCACAAATAAGTTAGGAAATCAAATAATTTCCTAACAATCTCCCACTTGGGCTATACATATATTATTTCTTGACATAATCACATCTTTATAAACTTTATGCGCGCATCTGAATGCTATTTCTCTCATTACTTTAACAATCTGGTCCGTCTCATACATTAGATATGGAACTACCGCAGCTTTTATCACATTAAATGCCGTGACTAAACCACGCCAATCACCATCCTAATATACTCAACGACATAGATCAAATTTGGATGAGTAATATGGAAATTACATGCCAAGTGATCTCATGCATGTCTATTTCCAGCTGGTCCAACTTTATTGAGATCAAACACAATACAAAATATTGCAAAATGAACATTTCACATAATATGAAATAAACCATCAACTTAATTCTGTAGAAAAATAATTCAATTATCTGTCATAGGACATATAGCATAAACTCCCACTAAACCAAGGCATCACAAATATTGACACCCATCCGAGCAGTGTGCTCATGAAAAACTTTAGAGGTCAATCCTTGGTAATGAGTCTGCTAGCATATACTCTGTTCCTATATGTCCTATGGAAATCTGTTTTTCTTAAACTTTCTCCTTGACAACTAAGAACTTGATGTCTGTATGCTTCGATTTTGTCAAGCTCTTATTGTTATTGGAGTATAGTACTGCTGACTTATTGTCACAAAATATCTTTAATGGCCTTTCAATGTCATCTACTATATGAAGCTTAGTGACAAAGTTTCGCAACCATATGCCATGAAATCGGAAACAGAGTACCCAATGATCTCCAAATTTTTCTGATCTCCGATAAATAAGCATGTAATCCTTTGTTCTCTTTAAACAACGCATTACGCGTTTAACAGCTATCCAATGATCCATATCCGGATTGCTCAAGTATCTACCCAATACTCCCACTATAAATGATATATCGGGATGTATGTAGACTTGAGCATACATTAAATTCCCTAGTGCTTATGCATAAGGCTTATCATGCATTGATGTCCTCTCAAGATCATTTTTAGGGCATTGCTTGAGACTGAACTTGTCTCCTTTAACTACGGGTGTGTCCATTGGTCTACAACCTTCTATGACATATCTACTTAAAATCTTTTCGATATAGTTCTTTTGTGACAATCCAAGAATACCTTGAGAGTAATCTCTTAGTATCTCGATTCCTAATACAAAAGAGGCATCACCAAGATCTTTCATTTCGAATTTGTCCGATAGAAATTTCTTAGTTTCATGCAACAAGCCTATATTGTTGCTGGCAAATAGAATGTATACAAGACCAAAAAAAAGTATTTACTCCCACTGAACTTACGGTATACACATTCATCTATAATATTTACCTCAAAACTGTATGAGGTAATGACTTGATGAAACTTGTGATACCATTGACGAGAAGCTTGTTTGAGACCATAGATGGATTTTCTCCTTTTTCTGTTGGATCTCCTTAATGACACTTCTTGAGGTTGTTGAGCTTGCTGTATGGGTTGGGTTTGATGAGGATTCTCATCATTTTCTTGTACTGTAGCAGTATCTCGAGCAACAACAATATTCTCATTGTTCTCTTATACTGTAACTGGATCTACAGTAGGATTCTCATTTTGCTCTTGTACTATAACTGTATCTTGAACAACAATAGGCACAAGGACTTGATCATTGTCAGTTACAGAATCCTCATCAAAAGCAACATTCCTAATATTTTCTTCCCCCCCAAACTCAACATCCTCAAGAAATCTCGCATTTTCCGTCTCAAAAATAGACCTTGATGCAGGATTGTAAAACTTGTACCCCCGTGAACACTCAGCGTAGCCAACAAAGTAGCAACTAATTGTCCTTGAGTCCAATTTTCTTTCATGCGGCCTATAAGGTCGCGCCTCAGCTGGACATCCCCAAATATGCAAATGCTTTATACTAGGCCTTTTCCCAGTCCAAATTTCATATGGGGTTTTGTTAATTGCTTTGCTTGGCACCCTATTAAGGATGTACACTGCGGTCTTTAAGGCTTCTCCCCAGAGTGATTTAGGCAAGGAAGAATGACTAATCATACTTCTCACCATGTCCTTAAGAGTTCGGTTCCTTCGCTCTGCAACACAATTCATGCTAGGTTTGCCTGGCATAGTGTATTGCGGAACAATACCACACTCCTCTAGGAAAAGAGCAAAAGGCCCAGGACGTTGCTCACCTGAACCGTCATATCTTCCGTAGTATTCACCACCACGATCAGATTTGACAGCTTTAATTTTCTTTCCAAGTTGAAGTTCAACTTCAGCTTTGAAAGACTTGAAAACATCCAAGGCTTGGGACTTTTCATGAATTAAATATAGATACCTGTAACGAGAGTAATCATCTATGAATGTAATAAAGTACCGTTGTCCATTCCAAGAGACAGTAGGGAATTGGCCACATATATCGGTATGTATTAGTTCTAAGACATCTTTAGCTCTCTCGGCATCTAATTTCCTTTCGTTTGTCCTTTTCCCCTTTATGCACTCAATGCAGACTTCAAAGTCTGCCAAATTTAGGGGTCCGAGAATTCCATCCGACACGAGCCTCTGAATTCTCTGTTTAGAGATGTGACCTAGGCGTTTGTGCCATAATGATGCCGAATTCTCATTTAGTTTTCGTTTTGTACCTATTTGCAGTATTTTATTATTATAGGAATTTAAGTCAAGCCTATATAGATTATCCACCAAATGACCAGAGCAAATATTATTCGAATTATAGAAGAGATTGACTTTATTTTCTCCGAACGAACAAAAATAACCTGATTTGTCCAAACGAGAAACAAAAACCAAATTCCGTCTAAATGACGGTACATAAAATGTCTCTAATAAATCCAAGTAAAATCCACTCGTGGAACATAATCTAAAGATTCCTATAGCTTCGACTGCAACTATATTGCCGTCTGCCACATAGATGTATCTTTCAGCATCACTTGGCGGTCGGCTCCACAGGCAATCCCTTCTTTTCACGCCATGTGGCATATTTGGTACAATCTTTCTTCATGTGTCCCACCTTCTTACAAAAGAAACAAGTTGAAACTTGATCTTGTTTCTTAGCCTTTTTCTGCTGAGAAGGCACATCCGCAGTAGTATCACGCTTTCTTTTACACTGAGAAGATGAAGCCATGTGAGCACTTTCAATCTTATCTTGCTGCAGCCTCTCTTCTTCTTGCACACAGTGAGATATAAGCTCCTTTAAGGACCAAGTGTCCTTCAGAGTGTTATAACTCACTTTGAATTGCCCAAAGTGTGCAGGAAGGGAAATCAAAATGAAATGCACGAGTAAATCTTCAGACAACTCTAACTTTAGTGCTTTCAATTTTGAAGCAAGATGAGACATTTCCATAATGTACTCCCTTATGTTCCCTTTACCTTTATACCTCATGGAGACAAGTTTGCTCAAAAGGCTACTTGCCTCCGCCTTTTCATTCTTAGTAAAGAATTTTTCAACATCCTTTAGGAACTGTTTGGCATCTTTATCCTCAGTAATTGAGCCCCGAAACGCCTCAGGAATTGAGCGTTTCATGATCATAATGCTCATTCGATTGGATCTCTCCCACTTCTCTATTTTAACCTCATTGAGGTTTTCCGGAGTGGAAGTGGGTTTCTCCTCTCGAAGAGCTATATCTAGGTCCATACAACCGAGGACAATCTCCACGGTATCCTTCCAAACTTTAAAGTTTGAACCATTCAGCATAGGAATACTGCTAATTTGTGCAGAAACATTGGTAGCTAAAGCCATAGTTTCTGGATTAGAATAAAAGAACATGCAGTAAATATTAGTTAATTAATGGGTAAAAAATCCATATTGAGATATCTAGCACAACATTAATTTTCAATCTTTGGATAGAAAAATTAACTGTAAGTGATACTCTCATTGCAGTAATCAAATATTGTCAAAATTCCTGTCACACATTAAGCCTTTCTTTGGACCGACTTAATGCGCACATGAAAACTTAAACTTCGCAACCTATTTATTACCGCATATATTTTCTATTAATTGGCCAAACAATAAACTTCCTTTGGGCCGATTATTGACCGCATAATTAATAGAAAATAAACAAAAGTGTGCAATGCTTATTATTTGGCCAAACAATAAACTTCCTTTGGGCCGGTTATTGTTTGCATAAATAATAAGTATTACTTTATTCTTATTTACCCAAATATTTATTTACCATTAATATGTGTATGTAATTCGGCCAAATATAGGCCTTCCTTTGGGCCGACCAATATTCGCATGAATTACATGTCACCATATTCCTTATGTTTTGAATAAATCAATTTTCACAAAAGAGGCTACTTTGGCAGCATAATGTTCAATCAATTTATTCCAAAACCAAATCTTTATAAAATAGATGGGTATACTAATCCAAATTGTTACCAATTTCCTTTATGTAACAACAAAAAAAATACTTAAATCTCAAAAGAAAGTAAATCTTAATGATGTCTTTTGAGATCTTAAAGAAAAAATATGATTATAATTCATATGCCAAGAATTCTTGATCTGTTAAAATTAGAATCAACCTTTATAAAATTAGTAGATATAATAATTCTTATATCTCAAAAGGATAATCCATTAATTTTATACTAAATTAATGGCACACATAAAAAAAAACCCAAGACCATTATAATAATATTTTTGTGCTAATGTTTCAGAATAAATCAATTACTATATCAAATAAAAAAAAATTCGATACGGTAAATATATATATATAAGCACCTGAAAGTATATATATTTACCGTATCGAATTTTTTTTTCATGTACAAGAAAAATAAAACTAAATTACAAAATAGTTTTATTTTATATAATAATAGATTAATAATAAATTATTAATAATATCCCTATAAAATAAATAGACAAATAAAGTACTACATCGTGTCAAAGGATGTCATCTATTTTGGTGAAACGAAAAGAAAGGAAAAAAACAATAACAAAAAGAGATAAAATGATCAATGAAAATTGGTTAATATTAAGAAAAAAAAAAAGAAGTAAAAGTGTAACAAATAAAACAACACAACACAGAAGTATAAGATTGTAATTTCCTTTCATTTTTCCTGTGGGCTAAGGGAACAACTTGTTTTTTTTACGGTGTAAAACCACTCAATATATTTCTATTCAATTTTATCCTTCTAATTATTTTATTATATATTTTAATGGCAAAAAAGAATGAAATATTACGTAGTGTTTGGTTGATGTCTATGGACACGGTGACACATGTCTACTGTTTAATTTGGTGAAATACAAATTTTTGATGGACACGGGAGGACACGGATAGATACGGAGACATTAAATTTGTGTACTTTCAATTTGATGAGACACTGAGACACAACTTGTGAGACACTAATTTTTTACTCTTTTACCCTTATTCAATTTTCAAAATTTATCATCTTATCTCTTCAAATATTTTTTTTTTTACTTTCTCTTTTAGATTTTACAACCAAATTTGTTCTCCCATTTTTTTCAAAAAAAAAATTATACATTTAACTTTTATTTATTTAAATTTTAATTAATCTTTGATAAATTTTAGGCTTTGGTTTTCTATTTTTTTTAAAGAAAAAACTGTATATTTAATATTTGAATGATAATTTGAGATGATATTAGAAAGAAAAAAATACGAAAAGAAATAAAAATTTAATTGTAATGACATATGTAGCGTTTGAGGTGATGGGTGTGTAGTGGTGTTGATAAAATTGTGGTTAAATGAAGAGTAATTCAGTCTTTTTCAAATATTTATGTCTTGTTCATTATTTTTACCAAACACAATACATAGACACAAATATTTTATGTCTATGTCTTTAATGTCTGTGTCTTTGTGTCTATGTCTCATCCTATCCATCAACCAAAAAAATACTGTGATACATGTAAAAACCTTCCTATAGTTTTACTTTCACTATTTTCTTATAAGTCTGTAACATTATCCACCACGTCACTCTCACCTTCGCCGCCGCCCCTTCCTTCCCTTCTCTCGCGTATCTCCTTTCTCTGGTTGTGATTTTTTTTTTTTCATCTTTTCTTTTAAAGATCTAAATTTATAATAGCCCATCTTATAGTTGTTCTTTTTATTTTATGGTATATTAATTCTCTTTATAAACGTTTGAAAATGATATTAAAGGTATCGAATGAAGATACAATGAAAAAAATTTTTTGTTCACAAAAATATTTTTAGATTTAGAAAGCTTTTGGATCTACTCAGAAAAAAAAATAATATTTTTCTATGTTGTAGCACTTCTTATATAGTTTTAGAATTAATAAAAATTGTAATATACTTCTGTTTCTCTCTAATAAAATTTTTTATAATCAAATTTTGTGTCTCCTCTTATATCATAGTTTAATAAAAGGCTTATCAATTTTCTTTCTTAATTTTAGATCTTATGTATTTTTTGCGATTTGTTAATTGTTGACTATTTCTTCGAATAAAATTTTTTTTTTCAGTAAAAAAAAAGATCACTTTGATATAGCTAGAAAGTTTTTCCTTGCTTTTTTTTTTCCCCTTCAAAATAAGAATTACTCCAAATTTTACAATAGAAACTTACCAAAAAATACGGTAGATAAAACGTTCTTTCCTGTGATATATATATATATATATATATAGGAGATCACTTTAATAAAGATACTAAAAATATTCTTTTTTAAAAAAGTTTATATGTGTCATGTTATTATTGGACATCTTTATTAAATCGGTTAATAATTTATTTTTTAATAAACCACAACAAAATCGATTTATTATAGTAACAATAATAAACCCAATTGTTTGTATTATAATTATTAGACCCGATTTGATCTTATCGAATTATACCATCTAAATCGAATATCTTTAAATTTTTCATAAAAAGACAAATATATTCCTAGCTTTTTGTTTTCGAACATTTAAATCCCTAAAATTTTAAAAATACAATTAAATTTTAAAAAAATAGATTTATTGTTATTGTTATAAAAAAATCGATTTTATTCTAATTTGTTAAGAAATTAAAAAATAATTGATTTATTAATACGTCCAATAATAATATAAGAAATAAATATCTTTACAAAAAGACGTTTTACATATCTTTACGAGAATATCCCATATATATATATATCTATATATTCGAATGTGCATAAACAGAATTAAATTTAAGATTTGATGCAGATTATTACATTCCTTTTACCACTAAAATATTCATAATACCTAACTGTATTTACTGGGAAAAAAAATGAGGGAGCTAATTAAAAGTCATAAAAATAATGTTCCGGTAAAAAAAAACATAAAAACTCTTTTGTTTTAGAATTGATTATTATTATTGGATAAATAGTCAAATTAATTATTGAAAGATTATTTGTTTTTTAAATTAGTTATTAATTTTTTTTTTAATTAAATTCGTCACTCACAGATTTTAAATTAGTCATATTAGTCTTTACATTACTTCTATTACTAATAACATCATAACATATACACACCTAATAATCTTAATTAATGGCTAACATGATAAGTTTATGAAATCAGATCAAATTAACTTTAAATTGTGGGATTCTAATGTCTTAAGTTTTCCTGTCAATTAAATTTTAATTTGATCTAATTTCAAAAATTTATTATGTTAATAGTCAATTAATATTTTTAGATGTGTATTGTGGTGTCATTTAATATGATACATTAGTAAATTTTGACACTATCAATAAAAAAAGTGACGAAAGGAGTAATGTGATTAACTTAAAATTTTTGAAGGATAAATTTAACTAAAAAAATATTTCGATGATTAATTTAAAAAATGAGTAATCTTTTAGAGACAAATTTAACTATTTATCTATTATTATTATTTTAAAACAAAAAGAAAATGAAATTGAAATTGAAATGGTTGCTTATTTATTCTGAAAAGAATTTTGAAAAGGGAAGGTAGTGGTAGAGTACGCATGGTTGGTAGTGCGCAGGGTCGAAGGGAAGAAGCTGACCTGATAGCTACATTTGAACTGACGTACAAGTTGTGCCTCAAGTTCTAAGTTCTAACTATAAAGTGAAAGTGCAACCAGTTAAAGGGTTAAAAAGGTAAAATTTTACCAGTAAAAGTATATTTTTTTGTCTTTAATATTTATAATTTTTTAATTTTATTTAATTTTATTTATAATATTTTTAATTTATTTAATTTTATCTAATATTTTTTATTTATATCAAAATTATTATCAAACGTTTTTAATTTTATCTCTAAATTTTAGATGAAATTAATATTTAGGAATAATCTTAAAAACATCATAGATAAAATTGAGTAAAATCAAAAGTTACAGATACTTTTAAAAGAAATCATAAACGTTCAAAACAACAAATATAAAAAGGTTAAATAATGAACTAACAAGTTAAGTACGTGAATCAAATAATCTATAAGAACAATAATGGGTAGTTCTAAGTTATTCTCTTAATTATTTTCTTAATATTTAAAGAAGTAAATATTCAAATAAATATGTTACTTATTAAAAATTTAAAAAATTCATCAAATTTTTATTTAGAAGTTAGGAAAATAATTAGAAAGATGAATTAGAATTTTCAATTATTTTTCATTTTATAAATCCAACAATTTTCTGTTTTTAGTTTGAGTAAAGTAGGATTTTTATCTTTAATGATTCGGATAAATTTTAAAGTTGTTCCTAATATTTAAATCGTGCAATTTAAATTTCTAATATTTTAAAATTATCTTAATGTTATCCTGTCATTAATGATCTGTTAACAGAGTTGACAGTAGAAAAATAGTGAGACAATATTAAAACATTAGGGACTTAAATAGGACAAAAATATTAAGGATAAAAATAATACACTACTCTTAAAAGAATTACCAAATCAAGTAAAATAAAAATAAATTTTAATGCAAATAAAAAAAGTAGGGGAGGAGAAATTACATGATTCAACCAAAGCCAAAAATGTAACATGGATCAACTAGAAGCATGTTTCTATGTAATTTGAATCAAGCAAATTCGAACTACAAACCAGAAGTAATTCGAAGTTGATCAATTTGAAATATGCAAAAACAAAATTCGTAGGTAATTCGAACCTAACTAATTCGAATTATGCATGCAACTTGACCCAAGGTAGTTCGAGTGCAATTCAAATGTAGTTCAAATGGAACTGATTCGAATTATGTATATATAATTCGAAACTGGTTGCTTCGAATTATGAAGCCCCAGACGTGTATAAATATGGTGTGAACGTGAATTCTTCTCATTAGAGTGACAAAATGGCTAGTGAGGAGAGTTTTGTAGTGTTGGTGCATTATAGAGGGTCCATTAAGAGAAAAATACGCTCTGGTGTGTGATGAATGGGATTCTTGACGGTTTAGAATTCACAAATGAATTCTCGTTGCAAGTATAGTTTCTAAACCAATCAATAATCCTTTCATACAAAAGATTGTTTGTCACAAGTAACAAACCCCTAAATTTATAAACCGAAGTATTGAACCTCGGGTCGTTCTCCCTAGGAATTACAATAAAGTGTTCTTGTTATTGGTTATGAGTTGTATTTTGAGATTTTGGGGATAATAGGCAAGAAATATAAATGGCAAAGGAAATAAACTAACAACTAACAAAGCTATTGGCAAGATATCAGAACTAGAAGTCCTATCCTAGTTATCCTCCTCAATTGTGACCAAAATTGTCCATTGCTACTACTTAGTTAACCTCTAATCATGGAGGAAAGTCAAGTGGATGAATTAACTTGATTCCACAAGTTCTAGCCAACTCCCAAGGGAAAGACTAGCTTTAGTGGTATCCAAATCAATTAGCAACTTCTAGTTATCAATCAACAAAGGAATTAGATAACTCAAACGTTACTAATCACTCCACCTAGGCCAAGAGAAACAAAATCTACACTAAAATCCAACCAAACATTTTATCAAACACTTGGAAGGCATAAAAAAAAAGCAAAGTAAATTGATAACAAAAATAGAATCTAACAACAATTATTGCAAGGAATTAATAACAACAATCAAAAGAAACACAATTATTATGAATTACCTCAAATTGAATTGGAAGAAAATAGAAGAAGAAAGAATGCATCAACAACAAAGTAAGCAATTACAAGAATGAAATACAAAATTAGAGAGAGGAAGAGTAGAGGAACAAAGAATTGTAAAGGAAAAGTAAATCAAAGCATGAATTAAACCTAGATCTAAGAAATTCTAATCTAGATCTAAAACCTAATCCTAATCCTAGAGAGAAGTGAGAGCTTCTCTCTCTAAAAACTAACTCTAACTACTTCCAAAACTTAAACTATGACTAATGATCAAAAGTATATAAAGTATGTTAATTCCTCTTCAATCCTTGGCTTAAATAGCATCAGAAATGAGTTGGATTGGGCCCACAAGGCTTCTAAAATCGTTGGCCACGAGTTGTATTTAAGTGAGTCATGTGCACCCATCGGTGCGTACGCGTACCGTGCGCGTGCGTGCCCCTATGCGCAGTGCAAATATGGCAAATCTTATATCATTTCGAAGCCCCAGATGTTAGCTTTCCAACGCAACTGGAACCGCATCATTTAGATCTCTGTAGCTTAAGTTATGGTCGATTAAGTGCGAAGAGATCGGCTTGACAACTTTTGCGATTCCTTCATTTCTTCATGAGTTCTCCATTTTTACATGCTTTTCCTTCATTCCCTTGATCCAATCTTTGCTTCCTAAATCTGAAATTACTTAAAAAACATATCAAGGCATCTAATGGAATCAAGGTGAATTAGATTTAGCTATTTTAAGACCTAAAAAGCATGTTTTCACTTTTAAGCACAATTAAAGGAGAATTTACAAAACCATGCTATTTCGTTGAATAACTGTAGGAAAAGATGATAAAACCCTCTAAATTCAATACAAGATAAACCCTACAAATGAGGTTTATCAGTGTGAAGTTCACTGATAAAGATCCTCTCAGTATTTTTATGAGACCTACGACGAGGTTCGATGACTTCTTGAATTCTATACTACAGAAACTTGGGCTGCAAGGCATGAAATAGGTTCAGAAGTTATTCTATCGTATTCCTATCTCAGTGCTGCGAAATGATGTGAAGTACGATTGTTTCATCATAGGGAGTGACGAGGATTTTCAGGTCCTGTTCCATTGTCATCGGCAGTTTCCCGAGGTCAGAACACTTGAGCTGTTGGCAAAGTTGGTTGATGTGGTATCTAGTTCGGGAGGTTCGAACCGGAATACCCAAACTTTAGGTTCGAACTGTAGTCGAACCGGTTTCGTTAAATATAAAATAAAATTATTAAAAATATAATATAAATCTTTTTAAAATTTAAGTTCAATCATTCATATAATAATAAGATTTAAATTTTCATAACCCACCCACTAACTAAACTATATCTCATCTCATCATTAAAATTCTACATTCAAATTCAAACATCAAAATTTAGAACAGAAAAAATCATGGCATAAAATACTATATCCAGTTATCCACATTCAATAAAAAATTATCAACAATGTCAATAATTACTTAACTAGACAAAATTCGCTCAATTAATGTCAAATTACTAATTAAAAATAGCTATGAACCAATCTCAGCAGCAATATTTTTTCAAGATGTGCAAAACAAACCATCCTCTGCCCCTGAAAATCCTAAAAGAAAAGAGATTTACCAATAATTGACTAACTTCTATTTTAACATTCAACCCTTCCAAACAGTTCTCCTAAAAAATTGGTACAACCTCAAAAAAGAAAATTCTAAAACCCAACTTCATGCTTCAGTTGTAGTTACAACTTACAATATAGCATACCTTCAACGAGCAACAAAGGGACAAAACAGAAACGCAATATTTGAAATAAAATCATCCTTCACTCGCTCCAGAAACGCAATAGAAACCTGCCTTCCAACAAATTCATCCGCAACAACACAGTAAGCTGAAAACGACAATGTAGCATTTCAAATCACTCAAACACAATGAGAATTTCACCCTAACAATCATCTAAGCAAAAATACATACATATATACACAAAATTGAATTAGAGAAAAACAGATCTAGAGAGAAAAAGAGAGGAATCGACTAAGCCATTATTGACGAGGAAATTGAAGGTGTGGTTGTCGCAGTTGTAGGTGAACTTGTTGTTGGAGGAAGGAAGCAACATAATTAAATTCAGCAATTCATTATATTGCTCTGTTAACTAGATGAATTCTCCAGCAATCCAGAATCCAGACCAGTATATCAATTCATAGTTCATACAATTCATATGGCATTCAACATAATGAAATTCAGCAATTCATCTAGTTAATTCAATAAAGCAGAATTAAAAAAATAAAAAATTGAACCTATATCAACAGAGCAGAATTCTAAAATTGAACGTACATCAAATTTATTCAATATTACAGAATAATTAATCATATAATAAAAAAATAAAAAAAATTAAAAAACAGAACAAGAGAGCAGAAGAACTCTGCATCTGAAGAACATGAACCTACTTTAAATCTTCCCTAAATTCTTCACTGAATAAAAATTTAATTGAAAAAAAGTCAAAAACCACAGTACTCAAAACAAAAACTCAAAAAGATTGAAAAAATGAAGGAACTTTCTATTCCTCTGTTAGCACTACTGATACATCTTTGCATACTACAGGTGAAAACCACATGGCAGAGCCACGTAGGATTACCTTGCATGAACAAGGAGCACCGGATCTCATTCTTCAACCGTTGCAAGCTAGGTATCCGAATCTTGATCCTAATTTTGAGCTGAAGAATAGTCTAATTAACTTGCTTCCTAAGTACCATGGACTACCGGGCCAAGACCCCGTTAGGCATTTGAGAGACTTTAAAGTAGCGTGTTCTACGGCTCGAAGGCATGGTGCCGATGAGATTTCTATCATGGTTTTTGCTTTCCCCTTCTCTCTTGAGGGGCAAGCAAAAGAATGGTTCTACTCCCAACCTGATGAAGTGGTGACTGAATGGGACCTATTGAGAAGAGAGTTCTTAGATAAGTTCTTTCCTCTGGAGAAGACCGACTACATCTGGAAGGAAATTTCTGGTATAATGCAAAGAGACCAAGAGACACTCTATGAATATTGGACTCAATTTAAGAGGTTGTTAGAATCTTGTCCACATCATGGGTTAGACACTCATTGCTTATTAGCTATTTCACTGGAGGTCTTTGTGCACCAGATAAGAGATTGTTCACCGCCTCTAGTGGTGGTTCCCTTTCTAAGAACAAGACGGCGGCGGAAGCAAGGAGTTTGATTAATGATGTCGCCGAAGCTACCCAACATGTGAAAGTAAGGAACAATCCTTCCAAGAGTGTGGTGGAAGCACCTTCTTCTGACTTGGCTTTGACTAAAGTGCTTGGAGAAATGACCACTCTCCTCAAGGAGATTCACCAAAGACAAAAGGCATCTCACTCAATCCAAACCATCCAAGCTCCACCACAAATTCTCCAACTTGAAGGACCTCCAAGAGTGTGTGGGGTATGCTCTTGTACCTCACACTATACCGACCAATGCCCTCAAGTCTAAGAGGATTACACTCTTGCGTTAGCCAACAACTACAACAACCGTCCACCCTATCAAGTTCAAGGTCAAAGAAATTACTCCCATGGTAATAGCTCTAATCAAGGGTGGAGGGACAATGCTCAAGGAAACAACCACAATCAAAGATGGAACCAAGGCAACTCACCTTCTCAACACCACAACAATACCTACCAAGCCAACCAAAACCACCATAACCAACCATACCAACACTCACAATAAAACCAAGCCAACAACCATAGATACTAAATGCCTCACCAAAGACAACAAACCAATCAACCTTCTTCTTCTTCTTCCACAAACCAAGGTGATGACTCTCACCGTACACTCTGCCAAGAACAAGAGAGACTTAGGGCTATGATAGAGAAAAATGAAGAGAACACTAGGAATCTCAATGCACAAGTTGGCACTATAAGTGCTCAAATGTCTTTCATAGCCGAGATTCTCTCAAAGTTGGCCCTACCTCCTACCAAAAATACCAACACCAACCAAGCCTCTAGCTCATCTAGCCTTCCTTCTCAGCCTATCCCAAAACCCAAGGGATAGCATCAATACAATTACCTTGAGGAGTGGTATAACGCTTGAGGAAGTTGAACAAAAGCCTATCAAGTTGGCGGAGGATGTTCCTAATGTAGAAGTTGGTGAAACAATGGAGACAGATGAAGATGAAAAGGAGGGAGAAGTTACAAAGGAAGAAGAAGAACAATTGAGGGCCAAGGAATCGAAGAGGAAGAATAACTTAGAGGAACAAATTCCTATACCTTTTCCTACGATAGCTAAGAAGCCCAAGAAGCATGAGGAGCTTGATCCCAACATAGTACAAATCTTCAAGAATGTGGAGGTAACTATTCCACTTTTTGATGCCATACATCAAGTCCCAAAATATTCGAAGTTCCTTAAGGATGTGTGCACTCACAAAGAGAAGATTGATGGATTAGGGATGAATCCATTATGTAATTCTTTTTCTTCTGTGATGGATGATTTTCCTGAAAAATATAGTGATCCCGGTCCTTGTTTGGTATCTTGTATGATTGGTGAGATTCAACTTAAGGATTGCATGTGCGACCTAGGGTCGTGTGTGAGCATTATGCCACTCTCGATTTATGAGAAATCGAACCTTGCACAGCTGAGGCGATCCGGGGCTAGGTTTGTGCTTGTGGACAACAGTATAATTTTAGTTGTGGGTATTGCCGAGAATGTGTTGGTGAGAATTCAGAACTTAATCTTTTCGGTGGATTTCCATATTCTAGAGACACCTCCCATTGATTTGGATAGACCATCCTCCATCTTACTTGGGAGGCCATTCTTGAAAACATCCCAGTTTAAACTAGATACATTTTCGGGGAATTACTTATTTGAAGCCAAAGGGAAGGTGGTGAAGTTTAAATTGGAGAAAATCATGAGGTAACCTCTAGAGGTCCACTCAATTTTTGGTTGTGACATTGTTGAAGATAATGTAATTGAAGAACACTTTGGGAGTGATAGTGAGATAAGTGTCAATAGAGACTTCGAGCTAAGAGGACTTAGCAAGGAAAACAGAAAGGATCCACAACTTCCACATTCTCAAGTAAGCAAGGCACCCAATCATGGTTCAATTGACAAGTGGAAGCATCTCCCCTTGAAGAACACTCTTACCAAGGCTAACAAGAAGGACAAGATGGATGTCCTTGAGGATGTTCCAAAGAGGTGATAGCAAGCTCATGACCATCCAACTTAAGGACGTTAAAGAAAAGTGCTAGGTGGGAAACACCCCACCATGGTATGATCCTCCTTGTACATAATTTCTTGCATGTAGTTTTAGAGTCTTTGTTTAATTTTGTGATTGTTTAATTTTGTGAGTTGGTCTAAGTGTGCTTGATTTTGTTTGATTTTGTTGAGCTTGTTAGAGTCTTCATGAGGATTTCATTGATCTTGGTTTGGTTAAATTGGCAATTTTGAAGAAAAATGCTTGATTTTGAGTATTGCCTGAAATTTTAAGTGTTTTTGAAGTATCTAGCTTGAATGAATGCCAAGATTGGTCTATAATTGTCTTCCCTCATGTTTTTGTTTTAAAAAAAAAAATCGTTCTACGCGTATGTGTGGACGACGCGTACGCGCCGATTTCAATGCCACCACCCCTAGTACAAAAACCAGAGAGTTGCGATGGAATTGTGCAGGAGGGGCGCCAGAAGCACAAACCCCCTCCACGCGTGCACGTCAGCTGATGCCTACGCGTCCCTGTGTTTTTCGCGCATCCACGGATGAGCGTGGACGATGCACACGCGTCGCTGGATGATCTTGGAACTCCTGGTACAAAAATCAGAGAGTTGCACCGGTACTGTGCAAATTTCATGCGTGGAGCACAATTGCTCCCCACGCGTAAGCGTGGACGACGCGCACGCGTCAGTCGTTCTTTTCACCATCCACGCGTGAGCATGGGCGACGCGCACGCGTCACATTGATGACGTAGCTAAAGTGCAGCGCGCCCTGTTTTCTTTCTTTCTTCATTTTCTTTCTTCTATTTCTTCTTCCTTTCTTTTTCCTCCTCCTTACCACATCTTCTCTCTCCTCTTTTCTTCTCCTTCTTTTTCTCCTTTTCTCACTTACACTCAACCTAACTTTCTCCCTCTTTCAAGGTGGCATTTCCCTTCTTCCTCTTTTGTTTCTTTTTCAAATTTTTCTTTACTATTGCATTTAATTACTCTACTCTCTCTGTTCTTGGTTGCATTTTAACTTTGTTGTTTATTTTTTTGTGTGCTCACTCTTGTTTCTTTTCTTCCCTTTTATTTTCTTGTATGGGTGTTGAATCTTATTTACTTTTTGAATTGGTGGATTCTTTCATACCTCTTGGATTGTTTGTGCTATGGTAGATGACACTCTATTTTGGGGCATATTCCCCTTAGACTCATCAAATTTGCTTGTTATTTACACTTTGTACACCAAGTGTTTGTGAAAAAGAGCCAATGATATCTTTATTCATTGTTGACCTTTATCTTTCAACTTAGTGTCTCTCTCTCACAACACTTGCGCTACATGAGCATCAAGCGTCATTTTCATGATTTTTCGTCATCAAATGCTCATTATTTGTGGTTTGCTGTGCTTGTAGCGTCATGAAAGAATGAGTGGTTCAATGCTCTCTAACCCCACATTTTTCAATTTCTAGACCTCATTGTCTTGGAGTTAGTTGAGCCAACAGTTTTTCTATGACTTCTACCATTCTTGCATGTGTTACCATTGCTATTATTGATACTTGAGTTTATTCTTCTCATGCTTTATACTTGCATGCTTCTTTCACTCTTGCATCTCATGCTAGTGATATGCCTCATTGCTCATTTTGTCGTCTTACTTGCATGTAGTAGCTACCATGTTTTTAAGACGCTTCACTCCTTTGCGGCATTAATTTTCACTTGCACTTTAATAATTCCAGTCTTTGTCTCTCTAAGCTTAATGCTTCTTCTTTTTCTTCCTTTTCAGGATGGCCACCAAGAATGGGAAGGAAAGGGTTCTAAAGAGACACATACAAAAAGGCCAACTCAAAGAGCGACCACTTAGGCGCCAACTTCCTCAAAGGCCAAGCCACTTGCTAAGCGGTTGAAGAACTCTAGCCGCACTGATGAGGTAGAAAAGAAAGTTCCTGCAAGATTCACCAACCCACCTACGGTGGAAACCGACAATCCGGAGTCCACCTCGGATCATGGCAAAGAAGTAATCAAGAGGTGAACAAGGAGACGTCCTTGTTTCACCATCCTATGGCCATTGCGAGTGACACTCCCAGACCCACTCTGTTCATCATTGATAGCACAGAGGACCGTACAAATTTCTAAGTGTGGGAAAGTCGTTTACCGACTTCCGTAGGTAACAACCATTCTTTTCAACACCCAAATTTAAATTTTCTTTTGTTAATTAGGATAATTTGCAATGCATGGCTAATTTTTGCATTTAAACATTTTTTTACATGGTAGTTGTTTGTACATATATCTAGAGTTATGCTTGTTAAGTGATTGCTTGGTTGTGCTTGAACTAGATGAATTACTTTTTCCATCCAATCACTTCTTGTTAGGACTACTTAGTTAGAATGATGATTTCTTTTCAAAGTAACTGTTTTTAGGGCACCCTACCAATTCGAAAAAAATTTGTGTTAAACTTGCTTGAAGGAATTAATTTTGGAGAAAGGTTTTTGAGCTAAGAACACACAAGCATGTGAGTTTTGAGCTTAATTGCACGGTTACATCATATAACCACTTATTTCCATTCTTGTGTGCATTGTTCTCTTTCTATGATTGCAATCCTTGATTTGTTTGATTCTATATGTCCATTATTTTGTGTATAAATGCATTTATATGATTGAAGTCGTTTGATGAGCGGATAATTTATACGCTTTTTGGCATTGTTTTTAGTATATTTTCAGTATGATTTAGTTAGTTTTTAGTAAATTTTTATTAGTTTTTAATTAAAAATTATATTTCTGGACTTTACTATGAGTTTGTGTGTTTTTCTGTGATTTCAGGTATTTTCTAGCTGAAATTGAGGGACCTGAGCAAAAATCAGATTCAGAGGTTGAAAAAGGACTGCAGATGCTGTTGGATTCTGACCTCCTTGCACTCAAAGTGGATTTTCTGGAGCTACAAAACTTCAAATGGCGCGCTTCCAATTGCGTTAGAAAGTAGATATCCAGGGCTTTCCAGCAATATATAATAGTCCATACTTTGAATAAGGATTGATGACGTAAACTGGCGTTCAACGCCAGTTCCATGCTGCATTCTGGAGTCAAACGCCAGAAATAAGTTGCAAAGTGGAGTTCAACGCCAGAAACACGTTACAAACTGGCGTTCAACTCCAAGAATGACCTCTCCACGTGTAAACTTCAAGCTCAGCCCAAGCACACACCAAGTGGGCCCCGGAAGTGGATTTCTACATCATTTACTCAATTCTGTAAACCCTAGTAACTAGTTTAGTATAAATAGGACTTTTTACTATTGTATTAGACATCTTGGGACGTTTAGTTCTTAGATCATGGGGCTGGCCATTCGGCCATGCCTGAACCTTTCACTTATGTATTTTTCAACGGTAGAGTTTCTACACACCATAGATTAAGGTGTGGAGCTCTGCTGTTCCTCAAAGATTAATGCAAAGTACTACTGTTTTTCTATTCAATTCAACTTATTCCGCTTCTAAGATATTCATTCGCACTTCAACATGGATGTGATGATCGTGACAAAGTCATCATCATTCCCCTATGAACGCGTGCCTGACAACCACTTCCGTTCTACCTTCAATTGAATGGATATCTCTTGGATATTTAATACAGGGGACCGAGTCCGAGTTATTAGCGTCTTCGTGGTATAAATTAGAACCCATGGATGGCCATTCCTGAGATCTGGAAAGTCTAAACCTTGTCTGTGGTATTCCGAGTAGGATCTGGGAAGGGATGGCTGTGACGAGCTTCAAACTCGCGAGTGCTGGGCGTAGTGACAGACGCAAAAGGATAGTAAATCCTATTCCAGTATGATCGAGAACCGACAGATGATTAGCCATGCAGTGACAGTGCATTGGACCATTTTCACAGGAGGATGGGATGTAGCCATTGACAATGGTGATGCTCTACATAAAGCTTGCCATGGAAAGGAGTAGGATTGATTGGATGAAGATAGCAGGAAAGCAGAGATCAGAGGAACGAAAGCATCTCTATACGTTTATCTGAAATTCTCACCAATGAATTACATAAGTACCACTATCCTATTTTATATTTTATTTATTTTCATCCACTATAATTTCTTAATACTATTTAATCCACCTGACTGAGATTTACAAGGTGACCATAGCTTGCTTCAAGCCGACAATCTCCGTGGGATCGACCCTTACTCACGTAAGGTTTATTACTTGGACAACCCAGTGCACTTGCTGGTTAGTTGTACGAAGTTGTGAAACAGATATAAGATCATGAACGTGCGTATTGAGTTTTTAGCGCCATTACCATGGAATGGAATGATCACGATTTCGCACACCAAGTTTTTGGCGCCGTTGCCGGAGATTGTTCGAGTTTGGACAACTGACGGTTTATCTTGTTGCTCAAATTAGGTAACTTTATTTTAATTTTAACCTTTTTGTTTTTATTATTCTTATTTTCGAAAAAAATAAAAAAAAATTTCTTTTTTCGTTTTTCCCAATTAATTTTCGAAAAATACAAAAAATTTACAAATTCATAAAATCAAAAATATTTTTGTGTTTCTTGTTTGAGTCTAGAGTCAATTTCTTTTAGTTTGGTGTCTTGCATGTGTTTTTTTTTTCTCAAGAATTTTCAAAAATTCATCATATGTTCTTCATGATCTTCAAGTTGTTTCTGGCCAGTCTTCTTATTTGATCTTCATATTTCCTTGTTTTGTGTCTTTTCTTGTTTTTCATATGCATTTTTAATTTGTTAGTTTCTAAAGTTTGAAAATTTCTAAGTTTAGTGTCTTGCATATTTTTCTTTTCTTAAAAATTTTCAAAAATAAAGTCTTGATGTTCATCTTGATCTTCAAAGTGTTCTTGGTGTTCATCTTGACATTCATAGTGTTCTTGCATGCATTGTGTGTTTTGATTCATAATTTTTATGTTATGAGTCTTTTTCATGTTTTTCTCTTTCTTCATTAAAAATTCAAAAATAAAAAATATCTTTTCCTTATTTCACTCAAAACTTTCGAAAATATGATTTGATTTAGTCAAAAAGTTTTTAAATTTAATTGTTTCTTATGAATCAAATCAAATTTTCATTTTAAAAATCCTATCTTTTCAAAATCTTTTTCAAAAATCAAATCTTTTTCATTTTTCCTTCATATTTTCGAAAACTTTTTAAATTTGATTTTCAAAATCTTTCTCTTACTTTATTTCTTAATTTTCAAAGATTTTATTAGCATTTAATGTGATTGATTGAAAAATTTCAAGTTGTTACTTGCTTATTAAGAAAGATTCAATCTTTAAACTCTAGAATCATATCTTTTTAGTTTCTTGTTAGTCAAGTAATCAACTTTAGTTTTCAAAATCAAATCTTTTTAATTTTCTTTTCAAATCTTTTTCAAATTAAAATTTCAATCATATCTTTTTCAAATTCAATTTCAAAATCTTTTCTAACTTCTTATCTTTTTAAAATTGATTTTCAAATCTTATCTTTTTTTTCAATCATATCTTTTTAAATTTCAATCATATCTTTTTCAAAAACAAATTTCAAAACTTTTTCAATCAATCTTATCTTTTTGTTTCAATCATATCTTTTTCAAAACTACCTAACTAATCCTCTCTCTCTTACTTTCGAAAATTCCCTCTCTCCTTTTTCAAAATTCTTTTTTTTAATTAACTAATTGTTTTAATTTTAATTTAATTTCAACTTTAATTTTCGAAATCTAACTTTCAATTTTAATTTTTATTTTAATTAAATTTCGAAATTCTCTCTCTCATCTCCTTCTATTTATTTATTCATCTACTAATACTTCTCTTTCACCCAAAAATTCGAACACCACCTCCCTCTCTGTGTTCGAGTTTTTCCTCTTCTCTTCTTTACATTACATTCTTTTCTTCTTCTACTCACACAAATGAATCTCTATACTGTGACATAGAGGATTCCATATTTTCTTTGTTATTCCCTTCTTTGTCATATGAGCAGGAGCAAGGACAAGAACATTCTTGTTGAAGCAGATCCTGAAACCGAAAGGACTCTAAAAAGGAAACTAAGAGAAGCTAAAATACAACAATCCAGAGACAACCTTACAGGAATTTTCGAACAGGAAGAGGAGATGGCAGTCAAAAATAATAATAATGCAAGGAGGATGCTTGGTGACTTTACTGCATCTAATTCTAATTTACATGGAAGAAGCATCTCCATCCCTGCCATTGAAGCAAACAACTTTGAGCTGAAACCTCAATTAGTTTCTCTGATGCAGCAGAACTGCAAGTTTCATGGACTTCCATCTGAAGATCCTTTTCAGTTCTTAACTTAATTTTTGCAGATCTGTGATACTGTTAAGACCAATGGGGTTGATCTCGAGGTCTACAGGCTTATGATTTTCCCGTTTGCTGTAAGAGACAGAGCTAGAGTGTGGTTGGACTCTAAACCCAAAGATAGCCTGAACTCTTGGGATAAGCTGGTCACGGCTTTCTTAGCCAAGTTCTTTCCTCCTTAAAAGCTCAGTAAGCTTAGAGTGGATGTTCAAACCTTCAGACAGAAAGAAGGTAAATAGGTTATGAAGCTTGGGAGAGATATAAGTAACTGACCAAAAAGTGTCCTTCTGACATGCTTTCAGAATGGACCATCCTGGATATATTCTATAATGGTCTGTCTGAATTAGATAAGATGTCATTGGATACTTCTGCAGGTGGATCCATTCACCTAAATAAAATGCCTGCAGAAGTTCAAGAACTCATTGACATGGTTGCTAACAACCAGTTCATGTACACTTCTGAAAGGAATCCTGTGAATAATGGGACGCCTATGAAGAAGGGAGTTCTTGAAATTGATACTCTGAATGCCATACTGGCTCAGAACAAAATATTGACTCAGCAAGTCTCAGAGTCTGAATGGAATGCAAGCTGCATCCAACAGTACTCAAGAGGCATCTTCTGAGGAAGAAGCGTATGATCCTGAGAACCCTGCAATAGCAGAGGTGAATTACATGGGTGAACCCTATGGAAACACATATAACCCCTCATGGAGAAATCACCCAAATCTCTCATGGAAGGATCAACAAAAACCTCAACAAGGCTTTAATAATGGTGGAAGAAACAGGTTTAGCAATAGCAAGCCTTTTCCATCATCCACTCAGCAAAAGACAGAGAGTTCTGAGCAGAATCCATCTAGCTTGGCAAATATAGTCTCTGATCTATCTAAGCCCACTCTAAGTTTCATGAATGAAACAAGGTCATCCATTAGAAATTTAGAAGCACAAGTGGGTCAGCTGAGTAAAAGGGTCACTGAAATCCCTCCTAGTACTCTCCCAAGCAATATAGAAGAAAATCCAAAAGGAGAGTGCAAGGCCATTGAATTGACCATCATGGCCGAAACCACAAAAGAGGAGGAGGACGTGAATCCCAGTGAGGAAGACCTCCTGGGACGTCTAGTGATCAATAAGGAGTTTCCCTCTGAGGAACCAAAGGACTCTGAGGCTCATCTAGAGGCCATAGAGATTCCATTAAACCTCCTTATGCCATTCATGAGCTCTGATGAGTATTCTTCTTCTGAAGAGAATGAAGATGTTACTGAAGAGCAAGTTGTCAAGTACCTTGGTGCTATCATGAAGCTGAATTCCAAATTATTTGGTAATGAGACTTGGGAAGATGAACCTCCCTTGCTCACCAATGAACTGAGTGATCTGGATCAACTGACATTGCCTCAGAAGAGACAGGACCCTGGAAAGTTCTTAATACCTTGTACCATAGGCACCATGACTTTTGAGAAGGCTCTATGTGACCTTGGGTCAGGGATAAACCTCATGTCACTCTCTATAATGGAGAAACTGGGAATCTTTGAGGTACAAGCTGCCAGAATCTCACTAGAGATGGCAGACAACTCAAGAAAGCAGGCTTATGGACTAGTAGAGGACATGTTAGTAAAGGTTGAAGACCTTTACATCCCTGCTGATTTCATAATCCTAGACACTGGGAAGGAAGAGGATGAATCTATCATCCTTGGAAGACCCTTCCTAGCCACAGCAAGAGCTGTGATTGATGTGGACAGAGGAGAATTGATCCTTCAACTGAATGAGGACTCCCTTGTGTTTAAAACTCAAGGATCTCCTTCTGTAACCATGGAGAGGAAGCATGAAAAGCTTCTCTCACTGCAGAGTCAACCAAAGCCCTCACAGTCAAACTCTAAGTTTGATGTTGGGAGGCCTCAACCAAACTCTAAGTTTGGTGTTGAACTCCCATATCCAAACTCTAAGTTTGGTGTTGGGAGTCTATAAAATTGACCTGATCACCTGTGTGGCTCTATGAGAGCCCACTGTCAAGCTATTGACATTAAAGAAGCGCTTGTTGGGAGGCAACCCAATGTTATTTAATCATTTTTATTTTATTTTCTCTTTGTTATTTCATGTTTTATTAGGTTGATGATCATGTGGTGTCACAAAAACTACTGAAAAATAAAAAACAGAATGAAAAACAGCATTGAAAACAGAACACCCTGGAGGAAGGGCTTACTGGCGTTTAAACACCAGTAAGGAGCATCTGGCTGGCGTTTAACGCCAGAACAGAGCATGAAACTGGCGTTAAACACCAGAAACAAGCAGCAATCTGGCGTTTAAGCGCCAGGATTGCACTCAGAGGAAAGCTGGCGTTAAACGCCAGAAACAAGCATCAGACTGGCGTTTAACGCCAGAAACATGCACCATACTGGCGTTCAATGCCAGAAATATGCTGTAGACTGGCGTTGAACGCCCAAAGCAAGCATGGAAGTGGCATTTAACGCCAGAAACATGCTGCAGTCTGGCGTTAAACGCCAGGATTGCATATATAGGGCGTTTCACACGCCTCAAAGGTGAAGGGATGAGAAATCCTCAAACACCTCAAGATCTGTAGACCCCACAGGATCCCCACTTACCTTTCTTTTCTCCTCTTCACACCTTTTCATATCACTTTTCCCCAAATACCCCTCACCAATCAACTCAATCACTCTTTCCCATCCTCTCTTCCCCAAAAACCCCACCTACCTTTAAATTCAAAATAATTTCCCTCCCAAACCCAACCCCAAATGGCCGAACCCTAACCCTTCCCCACTCCTATATAAACCCCTCATTCCTTCTTCATTTTCACACAACACAACCCTCTCTTCTTCCCCTTGGCCGAATCCACCTTCTCCCTCCATCTCCTCCATTTTTCTTCTTCTTCTACTTCTTTCTCTTTTCTTTTGCTCGAGGACGAGCAACCATTTTAAGTTTGGTGTGGTAAAAGCATTGCTTTTTATTTTTCCATAACCATTTATGGCACCTAAGGCCAGAGAAACCTCTAGGAAGAGGAAAGGGAAGGCAATCGCTTCCACCTCTGAGTCATGGGAGATGGAGAGATTCATCTCTAAGGTTCATCAAGACCACTTCTATGAAGTTGTGGCCAAGAAGAAAGTGATCCCTGAGGTTCCTTTCAAACTAAAAAAGAATGAGTATCCAGAGATCCGACTTGAAATCCAAAGAAGAGGTTGGGAAGTTCTAACCAACCCCATTCAACAAGTCAGGATCTTAATAGTTCAAGAGTTCTATGCAAACGCATGGGTTACCAGAAACCATGATCAAAGTGTGAACCTGAACCCAAAGAATTGGCTCACCATGGTTCGGGGGAAATACTTAGATTTCAGTCCGGAGAATGTGAGGCTGGCATTCAACTTGCCAATGATGGAAGAGAACGCACGCCCCTACACTAGAAGAGTCAACTTTGATCAAAGGTTGGACCAAGTCCTCATGGACATATGTGTGGAAGGAGCTCAATGGAAAATTGACTCAAAAGGCAAGCCGGTTCAACTAAGAAGGCTTGACCTCAAACCAGTAGCTAGAGGATGGTTGGAATTCATTCAACGCTCAATCATTTCTACTAGCAACCGGTCTGAAGTTACTATAGACCGGGCCATCATGATCCATAGCATCATGATTGGGGAGGAAGTGGATGTTCATGAGATTATACCTCAAGAACTCTACAAGGTGGCTAACAAGTCCTCCAACTTGGAAAGGTTAGCCTTTCCTCACCTCATTTGCCACCTCTGCAATTCGGCTGGGATTGACATAGAGGGAGACATCCTCATTGAAGAGGACAAGCCCATCACTAAGAAAAGGATGAAGCAAACAAGAGAGCATGGACCTCAACATTAGCATGAGGAAATTCCTCACCATGAAATTCCTGAGATGCCTCAAGGGATGCACTTTCCTCCACAAAACTATTGGGAACAAATCAACACTTCCCTAGGTGAATTAAGTTCCAACATGGGATAATTAAGGGTGGAACATCAAGAGCACTCCATCATCCTCCATGAAATTAGAGAAGATCAAAGAGCTATGAGGGAGGAGCAAGAAAGACAAGGAAGAGACATAGAGGAGCTCAAAAGCACCATTGGTTCTTCAAGAAGAGGAAGACGCCACCCTCACTAAGGTGGACTCATTCCTTAATCTCCTTGTTTATTTATTTTCCTGTTTTTCGATTTTTATGCTTTATGTTTGTTTATGTTTTTGTCTTCATGATCACTAGTATTTAAGTGTCTATGCCTTAAAGTTATGAATGTCCTATGAATCCATCACCTCTCTTGAATGAAAAAAATATTTTAATTACAAAAGAACAAGGAGTACATGGTTTCGAATTCATCCTTGAAACTAGTTTAATTATTTTGATGTGGTGACAATACTTTTTATTTTCTGAATGAATGCTTGAACAGTGCATATGTCTTTTGAAGTTGTTGTTTAAGAATGTTAAATATGTTGGCTCTTGAAAGAATGATGATAAGGAGAAATGTTATTTGATAATCTAAAAAATCATAAAAATGATTCTTGAAGCAAGAAAAAGCAGTGAATACAAAGCTTGCAGAAAAAAAATAGCGAAAAAAAAAATAATAGAAAGAAAAAGGAAAAAGCAAGCAGAAAAAGCCAAAAGCTCTTAAAACCAAAAGGCAAGAGCAAAAAGCCAATAACCCTTAAAACCAAAAGGCAAGGGTAAATAAAAAGGATCCCAAGGCTTTAAGCATCAGTGGATAGGAGGGCCTAAAGGAATAAAATCCTGGCCTAAGCGACTAAACCAAGCTGTCCCTAACCATGTGCTTGTGGCGTGAAGGTGTCAAGTGAAAACTTGATACTGAGCGGTTAAAGTCAAGGTCCAAAGCAAAAGAAGAGTGTGCTTAAGAACCCTGGACACCTCTAATTGGGGACTTTAGCAAAGCTGAGTCACAATCTGAAAAGGTTCACCCAATTATGTGTCTATGGTATTTATGTATCCGGTGGTAATACTGGAAAACAAAGTGCTTAGGGCCACGGCCAAGACTCATAAAGTAGCTGTGTTCAAGAATCAACATACTGAACTAGGAGACTCAATAACACTATCTGAACTCTGAGTTCCTATAGATGCCAATCATTCTGAACTTCAATGGATAAAGTGAGATGCCAAAACTATTCAAGAGGCAAAAAGCTATAAGTCCCGCTCATCTGATTGGAGCTATGTTTCATTGATATTTTGGAATTTATAGAATATTCTCTTCTTTTTATCCTATTTGATTTTCAGTTTCTTGGGGACAAGCAACAATTTAAGTTTGGTGTTGTGATGAGCGGATAATTTATACGCTTTTTTGCATTGTTTTTAGTATGTTTTCAGTATGATGTAGTTAGTTTTTAGTATATTTTTATTAGTTTTTAATTAAAAATCACATTTATGGACTTTACTATGAGTTTGTGTGTTTTTCTATGATTTCAGGTATTTTCTGGCTGAAATTGAGGCACCTGAGCAAAAATCAGATTCAGAGGTTGAAGAAGGACTGCAGATGCTGTTGGATTCTGACCTCCCTGCACTCAAAGTAGATTTTCTGGAGCTAAAGAACTCTAAATGGCTCGCTTCCAATTACGTTGGAAAGTAGACATCTAGGGCTTTCCAGCAATATATAATAGTCCATACTTTGAATAAGGATTGACGACGTAAACTGGCGTTCAACGCCAGTTCCATGCTGCATTCTGGAGTCAAATGCCAGAAACAAGTTGCAAAGTGGAGTTCAACGCCAGAAACACGTTACAAACTTGCGTTCAACTCCAAGAATGACCTCTCCACGTGTAAACTTCAAGCTCAGCCCAAGCACACACCAAGTGGGCCCCAGAAGTGGATTTCTACATCATTTACTCAATTCTGTAAACCCTAGTAACTAGTTTAGTATAAATAGGACTTTTTACTATTGTATTAGACATCTTGGGACATTTAGTTCTTAGATCATGGGGGCTGGCCATTCGGCCATGCCTGAACCTTTCACTTATGTATTTTTTAACGGTAGAGTTTCTACACACCATAGATTAAGGTGTGGAGCTCTATTGTTCCTCAAAGATTAATGCAAAGTACTATTGTTTTTCTATTCAATTCAACTTATTCCGCTTCTAAGATATTCATTCGCACTTCAACATGGATGTGATGATCGTGACAAAGTCATCATCATTCCCCTATGAACGCGTGCCTGACAACCACTTCCGTTCTACCTTCGATTGAATGGATATCTCTTGGATATCTAATACAGGGGACTGAGTCCGAGTTATTAGCGTCTTCGTGGTATAAATTAGAACCCATGGATGGCCATTCCTGAGATACGGAAAGTCTAAACCTTGTCTGTGGTATTTCGAGTAGGATCTGGGAAGGGATGGCTGTGACGAGCTTCAAACTCGTGAGTGCTGGGCATAGTGACAGACGCAAAAGGATAGTAAATCCTATTCCAGTATGATCGAGAACCGATAGATGATTAGCCATGCAGTGATAACGCATTGGACCATTTTCACAGGAGGATGGGATGTAGCCATTGACAACGGTGATGGCCTACATAAAGCTTGCCATGGAAAGGAGTAGGATTGATTGGATGAAGACAGCAGGAAAGCAGAGATCAGAGGAACGAAAGCATCTTTATGCGCTTATTTGAAATTCTCACCAATGAATTACATAAGTACCACTATCCTATTTTATATTTTATTTATTTTCATCCACTATAATTTCTTAATACTATTTAATCCGCCTGACTGAGATTTACAAGGTGACCATAGCTTGCTTCAAGCCAACAATCTCCGTGGGATCGACCCTTACTCACGTAAGGTTTATTACTTGGACGACCCAGTGCACTTGCTGGTTAGTTGTACGAAGTTGTGAAACAGATATAAGATCATGAACGTGCGTATTGAGTTTTTCACGCCGTTACCAAGGAATGGAATGATCACGATTTCGCACACCATCGTTATTTCAATAGCTCACTTACCCAAATAGCCTTAACCCTCTTATCCACCTTTGTTAACCAATTTTGAGCCTATGATAAACTCCCTTTGTTCTTTAATTTAGCACATCAATACCCCTAAGTGAAAAACAATAAATGTCCTCTGATTTAGATCTTTGATTAGCTTAGGCGAGTGAGGGTGTGTATCATTTAAGCGGGAGGGAAGCTTGGGAAAATTGGTAGAGATAAAAGTGTGTTTTTTGTATTTTTATTGAAAACATTGGAAATTGGGTATACACTTATGTATTGAAGTTTAGACCATATGCATTAATACCATTGTATATAATTCATCAAAAGAAAAAAAAAGAAAAAAATATGTAGAAAAAGAAATAGAAAAATAAAAGAAAGAAAAATATATAGAAAAAGAAAGCAATAAAAAAAGGGGGACAAAATGCCCCAAGGCGAAGCCAATAATAACTAATGCATATGTGTTGTGAATTGAAAAAGAATGCATGAGTGTGTGAAAAGTGAATAAATGGGTAGTTAGGTTGTGTATTAGAATTGTATAGGTTGTTATTTGTGTTAGGTGAGAGCTTAGGTTAATCAAGGATTCAAATTTTAAGCTCACTCGGCCATATATGCATCCTTACCTTTACCCTAGCCCCATTACAACCTAAATATAAGCCCTCATGATAAATGTATGCATGCACCGAATAACTGTTGATTGTTAGATGAAAAATAAATCTTGGAAAGCATGATTAGAAGAGAATTGAGCGAATTAACCTTATACACTTGAGCGAATAGACCGGATACACTTCCGGTGAGGGTTCGATGCTCAACTCCTTGTTCCCTGCTTTCACAAGATTTCTTCTTGCAAGTTGTTTGCACTCCATTTTGATATTTGAATTGGTAGAGTTCATGAATCATCTTATTACCTTGGCCCTATGCATTCATATATGTTCTTGGAAGTTGATTCACTTTTGACCAAGTAGATAGAAGCATTTGCATTAGTTGCATCCATGTAGGTAAATTGTATTTCATAAACCTCGTTCTCCTATGTTCTTTGGTCTTTTAATTTTTAGCATGAGGACATGCTTGGTTTAAGTATGGGGAGGTTTGATAAACCCCAATTTTAGGGTTTATCTTGTGTAGAATTTAGGGAGTTTTATCAATATTTTTCGCATTTATTCATATAAATTGCATGGTTTTCTATTTCCTTCCTAATTTTGCTTCATGGTTTAAAACATGCTTCTTTAACCCTAAAAATGCCAACTTTTAATTCTCTTCTATTACCATTCGATGTCGTGATGTGTTTGTTAAGTGGATTCAGGATCTATAGGGCAAGAATGGCCTAGAAGATGGAAAGGAAGCATGCACAAGTGGAAGGGCATGAAGAATGAAGCTTTGGAGAATTGGCGGCGACGCGCACGCGTGGCTGACGCGCATAAGCGGGCACATTCGCGTGGTGATGCGAAATCCCACCGACGCGTACACATGACCGATGCGTACATGTGGCTTGAGGAGTTCATATGACGCGCACGTGTGGCCGACGCACACGCGTGATGCCCAGCACGTGACATCATTAATGAAATCGTGGCTGGCGATTTTTGAGAGGCTCCAGGCTCAAATCCAACTTGATTCTGCATGGAAAAGACCCAAGAAACTAAGGGGGATTGGAGGACTCACTCATTCACACCAAACATATAATTTTAGCTAGTTTTTGGTTCTTGTTTTCTAGAGAGAGAAACTCTTACTTCTCTCTAGATTTAGTTTGTTTTGATCTTCCTTTATTGAATTTCTGAATTGGGTCTTGTTAATTCTAGTTTCAATTACTTAATTTGAGTTCTCTAGTTATAATTTTGTTTAGATCTTGTGTTGGAATTGTGTTCTCTTGTCATTTTTCCTTTTCTTCTCATTTTATGAACTTTCTTGATTTTGAATTTCTCTTAGTGCATTGATCTTTTCTATGATTGATAGTGTTATTTTAGTTGTTCTCTATTGATAATTGTTAGTGGGTACTTGTAATTTCTAGTTAGTTTTGCAATTTAAATATGTCTTTAGTTAGTGTATACCATGTGTTTGATGAAATGTTTCCTTTGATTATGGAGTAGTTTTCTATACTCTTGGTCTAGGCTAAGGGAATTGGGTGACCTTGAGTCATTGGGTCTAATTGAATTGGTGATTTGAGAACCCCTAGTGGTCAAGTTGATACCCATTGACACTAATCTACTACTAAGCTAATTAGTAGGTAGATTAGGACTTATGAGTTGAAATTGACCAAGCCATTTGACATACTTCACTTGTAGAAGTAGACTTAATGGGCTTGGTTCCTCATAATTGTCAAGATATGGTTATTAGATAAGGATGGTAATCCCAATTCCTATGCCTAGCCAAGAGTTCCTTTTATTATTCATATTTGAAACCCAAAAATCCCAATTACTTGATTCTTGTTACAGTTAGTTTAGTTGTTCACTTAGTCTTAGAATAGAAGTAGCTTTATATGTTATCTTATTAGATTGCATTTACTTATACCTTGCTTTAATTGCTTTGATTTAGTTTCTTGCCCCTTTAAGATTTCTTGCATGTTAAGTTTAGTAGTTTAAATTTTTGTTTATGACTCCCAACCCCGGAATTCTAACCAATATTGATGCACATGTTTGCTCATTCTCTTGAGGACGACCCAAGACCAATACTCTCGGTTACTTTTTATTGGGGTTGACTTTGTGACAACTATATCAAAATTTGATCAAGAGGATTACACGTCGGTCTAGGACTATACTATGACAATGATTTGATTTTCTTATTGATGAAATTCTAGATCGACCATAATCTTCTCATCAGTTAGCTACCAAGACATGTCGGGTTCGCTATATAACCGACAGATGAGACTCATCAGTCATAGGATAGGCATGCATCATATGCATTTGTATGTTTTGATTGAGTGTGCATTTATTCTGATTTGCTTAATTGCTTAACTATGTTTACTACTACTTATTTTACTTGCTGTACTTAAATCCTACCTGTTATTTCTTTATTTGTCTTGTATGTGTATGTTTATCTGAGAGACCCTCTTTGGTAGAGGCGTGATGAGGGTGGTTTCTGGTATGTGGTAATGAAGGTTGAGGCATGATGGACTAGGTGTTGCCTTATTATTCTAATTTATGTATTGGTTGAATAGAGGTTAGCGATGTAAGTTGGGTAGGAGGTCCTTAGGCACATCTTTAGTCATTTTTATTTCTTTAAAATATTCATTTTATTGATTTGTAAATTAAAGAAATTTCTTTACAACCTTTCAAAGTAAGTTTTTCACAAAGCTTTTCCAAAAGGTTATTTCAGGAATAAACAGTTTTAATAATGAATTTTCTTCTATTTGCAAGTATTTCTTTACTTTGATGATATTCATTTCCCTACTGAGAACCTGCAAGAATGGTGTTCTCACCCCCTAAACACTTTCTTTTTCAATGACAGGTTCAAGAAGCTTTGGCGCAAAGTCGTGATTGATTCACAAGTTTTATATAAATATTGTATTTTCTGTTTATTGGTTTAGTTGAGATTTTACCCCTCATCAATTGTCATTTTGAGTTTTTAGAGGGGCATGACTTGTATTTGAGAAGTTTTAAATAAGTTTATGTATCTATTATTATGTGGATATAATTATATGAGTAAGTGAATTAAAGTAAAGACTTTTCTAATTCATAACTAAAGATTCGGTTTATATTCGCAAAGGTTTAATATTAAATAATTATAATATTAAATTAAAGGATTAGAGGTAAGTAACGTCTGAACTTTTTCTACAATCATGAGGTGTTAAAAGTAAGGATGTTACACTGTGTGATCGTCTTCATATTGATTGTCTGCCATACTCGGATGTAGACTTTCAGGTCCCCGACAACAGCGCCAATGTTCTGGGGGTTACCTGAAATGGTAATTTGGGCTTGAACGTGAGGTCCAGACTCCTTCTAAGGCAGCGTCCAACTTGTGCCGGTGTCGAGGTGCTGTTGTCCAAGTTCCTCGTGAGGAGGTGGAGGGTGATACCTGCAAGAGACTTGATAAACTCCAATTTTGTGGTTTATCTTGTGTTTAATTTGGGGGATTTTATCAAATTTTCTCACATTTATTCAATGAAATAGCATGGTTTTGTAATTCCCCCTAAATTTGTGCTTAAGTATGAAAACATGTTTTTTAGGCCTTAAAATAGCTAAATTTAACTCACTCTAATTCCATTCAATGCCTTGATATATTTGTTAAGTGATTTCAGGTTTAGAAGGCAAAGATTGGGTTGAAGGAATGAAGAAAAGCATGCAAAGTAGGAGAACTCATGAGGAAATGAAGGAATCGCAAAGCTGTCAAGCCTAACCTCTTCCTACTCAATCGATCATAACTTGAGTTACAGAGGTCTAAATGAGGTGGTTCTAGTTGCGTTGGAAAGCTAACATCTGGGGCTTCAAAATAATATAAAATTTGCCATAGTTGCCTGGCATCTAGGGACGTGGGTGGATTAGCGTGACTCACTAAAGGAAAATTGTGGCCAGCGATTTCTAGCTCATTTTGGGCCCAATCCAACTCATTTCTGATGCTATTGAACCCAAGGATTGAAGAGGGAATGAACCAAGTAGTCATAGTTTAGTTATCAGGATGTTTTAGGGTAGAATTCTAGAGAGAGAGGCTCTCTCATCTCTCTAGATTTAGGATGAAAATGAGGGTAAAGTTATGTTAATCTCTCTCAAATTTATCTTTCAATTCTTGTTTTGACTTAGTTTTCCTTCTTAATTTCTTGTATTACATCTTTGCTCTTCTAGTTTTACTTGTTCATTTCCTTTATTTTGTTACTTTTATGTTTATGAACCCTTGTTGGATTTTCATTTTCTTTCAATGCAATTTTATGTTTCCATGCTCTTTTATGTTTATCTTAGTTGTTATTATTGAATTATTGCTTATGTTAGTCATGGGTTTCTTTAATTCTTGCATTTTATGATGTTTACTTTTGTTGCACACTAGGTGTTTGATAAAATATTTCTTTTAGTTTTTGAGTAGTTTTCTTGACTCTTGGCCTAGGCTAAGGGAATTGAGTGACCTTGAGTCATTGGGTCTCATTGAATTAGTGATTTGAGAACCCTTGATGGTCAATTTGATAACCATTGACACTAACCTACTACTAAGTTAATTGGTAGTTAGGTTAGGGCTTATGGATTGATGTTGATCAAGCCATTTGATATACTTCAAGTATAGAAGTACACTTAATGAGCTTGGTTCCTCATAATTGTCAATATATGGTTTGTTGACAAGGATGGTGATCTCAATTTCTTATGTCTTAGCCTAGAGTTCTTTCCATTTCTTTTATTAGTTCTTGTTATTTTACTTTCTTGTCATTTATACTTTCCTGTCAATTTCCAAATCAAACCCTCCCTTGCATCTTTATAGCCAATAATTGAGCACTTCATTGCAATTCTTTGTGAGACGACCCGAGGTTTAAATACTTCGGTTAATTCTTATTGGGGTTTGTACTTGTGACAACCAAAATTTTTTATGTGAGAATTGTTTGTTGGTTTGGAGCTATGCTTACAACGAAGTTCTTATTTCTATAAGAGAAATTCTAGACCGACACAATAATTTTTACTATCAAGACTCCGATGCTTAAGTTAGCAAAGAATTTAAGCAGATTTTTAGTGAACCGGGACTTGAATATACCTAAAGAGTGTCATTGTATTTATAGTAGAATAGATAACCACCTTTTGGAGTAGTTTCACCTTTGTTGGTGGATAACCGTTCCCTTTATCTTGGGAGTTTGTTGAGGTAGAGATGGTAGGAGAGATTTAGGAGAGGTAGTCAAGTAAGGCTGGACCTCCTTATCACGTCCAACCTCTCAAGAAGTTGGATAAGTGGAAGAGGCCACCTTTGATGGCCTTTATCCTTAATGGACATGGCTTTTTTTTAGACTAAGATATGAACCTATGACAACTCTTTTCAGAATTTTGTACATGTTATTATTCAATATCGTCAGGCTAAACTACATGTTAATGATTATTCAATTTTTTTTGTTACATCTAAATAAATTATTCTTAATTATATTATTTTCATTTTAAGTAAATTTATTATTTTTTTAATTTTACTCTTAATCACATTACTTTTATTCTAAATAGAATTATTTTTTACTAATAGTAAAATTAAAAAATTAAATTGAATAATTATCTATTATAAAAAAATTAATATTATTAAAGGATAAAATTAAAAATAAAATTTGATTAAATTAAATATTAAAAAATTCAATATATTTGAGATAAAAATACATAATTTATACTTTATTATATATGTATCATGTTTTTTTTCTCCTTTCTATTAAAAGTATTCATTTTTATTTTATTTGATTTGGTAATTTTTCTAAGAGTAATTTTTTATTTAAGTTTCTAACGTTTTAAAATCGTATCAATATTATCATATCGTCAACTTTGTTAAAAGGATGACTAACGGTAGGATAACATTAAAATAATTTTAAAATATTAAATTTTAAATAAGACGATTCAAATGTTAGGATAATTTTAAAATTTATCTCAAGCATTAAAGACAAAAATGATACTTTATTGTTTTAGTTTTCTATTAAAGGTTTTCAGTTTTGCTTACGTTGAACTAATATTCAAAAATTACTTATATACCATTCATGTTAACTGATTTTTGTTATTTTTCATATTTATCCTTTGTCAAATTAGAAAACAACTTCCTGACCAATTTGATTTTGATTTGGGGTTGTAATGTAAATGTTAAATGCCACCAAACAGGGCCTTCATTGTTTTAATCACAATGTTGTTAATGCATTTATTATATACTAGATTTAAATATGCGATTTTTATATGTATTTTAAAAATAAATATTAAATCTAAATAAAATTAGATAAAATATATTTTTATTTTTAAAATTTGTTAAAAATTTTAAAATATCTCTAAATTTTATTTTATTTTAATTTTATCTTAAAAAATTTTTATTTGTATCAAATTTACTCTTAACGACTAATTTTTCAAAAATATTCTGACCAATAATTTAAGAATAACTTCACAATAACAACTTTAATATAAGCAAATCAAATATATTTATCATACATTATTATTAGATTAGTCCTAAATCTTTATAAAATTTTGTTGTTAGAGTATTCTGATACAAATAAAAAACTTTGAAGACAAAATTAAAAAAAAATAAAACTTAAGAGTATTTTAAAATTTTTGACAAATTTTAAGAACAAAAATATATTTTACCCATAAAATTATAAGGACAGACATTTTAATGTTTGAAGAAATTTATCTCCTAATATATATAGGTTTAACAAACTTAAATACTATAGCGCAATAATAAATGTAATACAAATATAAATATAATATTTTAATAATTAAAAATAACATCTATCTTTTCTTGAATCATGATATCATGCATGTATTTTCAATATTATTATTATAATTAAATAATATTAAAATATAAATTATTGAAAAAAAAATGATATATAAATGACAAAAATAATATATATATAATCGATAAACACAATTAGATAAAAAAAAACTTAAAAATATTATAAGAACATTATACTTTATAGTATTTTAGGAGTTTATCACCCAATATATAATGAATAAATTATTTAGCAAACTAAAATAAAAAACTGTGGTAATCAATTAAATTTTTAAATAATTGTACAAAATATTAGCAAAGACAAAAAAGAAAGAGTGAGAAATATAAAACTATGTGAGAGAAGATAAACAAATGTGTGAAATAAATATTAATTTATATAATAGATATGAATAGAATTGAGAATAAAAGAGAGAATAAATTAAGTTTTATTAAATTAAATAATTTATATCTATTAAGAAAAAATCACATTACTACTAAAAGTATAGAATAACATAAATAAAAATCAAGATAGAGTAAAAAGAGATTATTATAAGATAAGATTCAACACTATATAAGAAGAATGAAAAGTGATGTAATGATAAAAAGAAAAAATATAAAATGACAATTTTACTAAAATATTTATATGACAATATTAAAAATTATCTAATATGTCAAGAGTTTATTGTGTTATTATTTAATTTTATTTTTTATATATTATAATAAATTAATAGATAGATAGATAGATAAATACATAAATAAATTTTTATAAAATATTTTTTTAAATAAGATATCTAATATTAAAATTTAAACTATTAAAAAAATTAATAGGTTTTTATACTATATTTTTTTTGTAAAATTAAATAGTTTAATATGTGAAATTATGAAATTAATAATGTTAGATTATTTATATAAATACTATCTTTATAATAGTATAAATATAATTTTAAAATAAATATTTTTTATATTATTATAACAAATGATATAATAATTTTATATAAAATTTAAAATTTTATATATTATTTATTTATCATAACACTATTTTAAATTTTTTTAATATATTATAATAGATTAGATAATATATACCACAATTACAATATATATCTATTGATGTTGGGTTACGATAGCAATAGTTATTATTGAAGATAATAATTACATATGGGTAACGACTAACGAGTCTTGACTAATTATTAGTTATGAAAGCAACAATCAGCACACAACGGTCGGAAACAGTTAAATTCAATTAATAATTACTGTTACCAAGTTATTGCTCACTTAAATTCATTAATAAAAGGACTCTAAGGCTGCATTTGGTTATATCTTAGACATAAATATAGATATCGAAACATATAGTATATTTTGTGTTTAGTAAAATAAATATACAAGACACACAAGATATTAAAAAATTTATAATATTCTCATTTTTTATTTTTATCATCATCACCACACAAATTTTGATTCTATTATTATTTTTTTTTTACCATCATTCATATAACCAAAAATAAATTATTCAAATATAAAAAAATTTAATAATTTTATCAACAAATTCAATAATATAAAAAATATAGATGAATAATAAAAAAATTAAACTTTTTTTGGAAAAAAATAGAAAAAAGAAAAAAGAGGCAGGAAGAAACAAGAATGAATAGAAAGTAAAATTAAGAGAGCAACAATAATGGACTGAAGAGGAAGAGGGGAGAGAGGATGGTGCGAGCCGTGAAGAGAAAAAGAAAGAGAGGTAACGGTGAGGAGAAAAAAGAGACAGTAGAAAATTTGGATCAAATAAGGAGGAAGTGTGACGGATCTGGACCAAAGGAGCAAGGATATCTTCTTTTTTGTGTAAACGGTTCGTCTCTAGCCTCTGGATACGTCGGAACAGCATGAGTTTATCAGGGTGGAGCACAACGACAGCGATGGATCTAGATTTGAACAAGTGGTGGAGAAAGAAAGATGAAAAGAGAAGGGCACGGTGGCGATGGCGATGACAGTAGCAGTGACGGAGAACAAAAGAAGTGACAGAGGAAATAAAAAAAAAAAAAGAGAGAAGAGGAAGAGGATAGAGCATCTTTGAACAAAAATGAAGAAGGAAAATATGAAAAAAAAAGGTTAAGATTAAAGAATAAGAATGATATTTTAAAAAATAAATATAGATAAAAGAGTAAAAATTTGTGTCTCATTTAATGTGTCTTAATATTTTATTTTTTTTTAAAAAAATAAAATACATCTATTTTATATATATTTATGTATGACCGTACCTTTAAAAAATTAATATATTAACAACTAAACATTATATATGTGTATCCGTATTTATATCTTCTATAGACACACATAAAACAAATGCACTCTAAAGTCTAAACTCATGGATTTTTCTTATTACTGGCCAAGGATAACATTAATAAGGAATTGATATTTTATAATATTTTTAGAGTATTATTTTTAATATTTTTAAAAATTAAATTGATTTAAAATTAAAATTTATATTAAAATTAATTGATGAAATAAAATTGATATATTTTAAAAATATAATATTATTTTGATAGAAAATTAATAAAATTTTATCATTGTATAATTATATTAATAAAATAATTAAAAATAATATAAATTTTAATTAAATTAAAAATATATATAAAATGAATAAATTTTATTTTTAATTTTAAATTATTATTTATAATAAATAATCCTACAAATGTTTATGTATTATCTTATAGAATTCAAAATGAAAGTAAAATTAAAACTAGATGCATCTTTCATTGCCTTGTTGCATACTTGCATTATAAAATCAGTGTCTGGATTTAATTGCCTACTTAAATTCTGTACCTTGGGTAGCAGTGTAGGCCCTAACGCCTATTCGCCAAAATGAACCTTCCATTTTAAGTCAAATGGGTGTTACTAATGTACATTTTTCTTTCTCCTTTTTTGACTATTATTTGAATTTTGTTATTAAAAATTTGATTGACCCAATTTCAAAAAATTTAAATATTTCATTAATAGCAAAAATTAAAGTATTCGTGTCATATTGTTTTATATTTTTTATAAAATAATCAAATTTTTATATTAATATGGAACATGATGCGATAGTAATTATTACTAATTAATAATGGGTGGCTAGAAAAAAATAAAAAGAGGATGATGAAGGAAAAAATCTGAAAAAAAAAAATTTTGATTGAACGATTAAAATGTTTAGAATAATAATAAAAATATTTCTTAAAGGTAAAATTAATATTTAGCCAAAATGTTTTAGAACAGTAATTTATCTTAGATTGAAGTGCATACATCATTTAACTTTAAGTTTTGTGCTTTTTCAAACTTTTCCCTCGTAAAAAATGTTAAAAGTAAGAAGAAAGGAAAAGGTCACGTGATTATTTTGACTGTTATGGTCTCATAATTCAACAGCTATCACTACAACAAATCCGGCAGACGGCGGCGGTTGGAATCACGGATGGCGGCGGTTTTTTGACCGCCGCTAGACATTTTGCAACGGTTGGCTGACCGCTGCTAGTAAGGGCGCCGGTAAACCTTTAGCGGCGGTTTTTAACAACCGCCGGAATAACCGCTGCAAATCTGTTTTTAGCTGGAATGAGATGGAATATAATGGAATGAAGCTGATCAATTGAATTAACAATGACGAAGGGACTAGGGAAGTTGGACTAACCATAATAAACATTAAGTTATTGACCTCAACAATAACATTTATTGTTCATCAATTTCACTGCATACGATTCTCAATTATCTGCAATATTTCTTGCTCTTTTTTCTTAGGTATATATATATAATTTGGTGGAGAACTTTGATGATTTGATGGATTTAAAAGACCTCCAACTTTATTAACTGGTGATACCCATATTTGTGGTGGACAATGGAGAAAAATAATGAGTCCCCCCCACTTTCAAAGGTAATGAACATAAATATGATTGGAATGGTTTAAAGCTAAAGAAGACAAATTATTCTTGCATTCTGAAGTGTACAAGCCCCCCAAGGGTTCATTGCAATTGCAAATCAAAAAGTGCCACACTTAGAAAGCGTACCTTTTGTGGGGTTGCAAAAACTGAAAGCTACTTCAAATGCATTTTGTAGCTAAATTACTAAATAACACCTCCCAGTCACATTTTTGTGTATTTGTAAATGGCTAATAAATAAATAAGTAAATATCAGCTTGAAATTTTGATGCCTTAGATAAGTTTGGTTCTTATAAAATAATTTGGATTACATCTAAAAGATTTTGATTTCAGTTCTTATCTGTTAATTTATTTTGTTCTAATATAATACATCTTATTATATTTATATAGGTATTTAATTTTAACTTGTCATATCAGTATTTAATGTAATAAACTAATGACTGAGACGGGGTACCTTTAAGATTAATTGTGATGCTAGCTATCCTGGCAGTGGTGTTCGAGTTGGTTTTGCTTGTGTTAGCAGAGATTGGAAGGGAAGGTGGCAACGAGGTTGTCTGGGAACAATTGAGAGTCGTAGCATTTTGCAAGGAGAGTTGTTTGCTATTTGGAGAGGCTTTCTTTTAGCATGGGACTCGGGACAAAGAGACATTATATGTGAGACAGACTGTGTGGAGGCTTTTACTATTGTCAATAATTTACAAGATTACTCTGGGTTTATTGATCCTTTGGTGTTAAAAATCCGAGATATCATGTCTTGGAAATGGCGTGCTGATCTTCGGTTGATCTTGAGAGATGCAAATACAGTAGCAGACATCATGGCAAAGACTGCAATGAGGACTATTTCTCCCCAAGTCGAGCTTCCATTGCCTTAGAAGGAGTTTGAGAGTAGTATTCAGCGGGACTGCCTTTCTTAAGCAGTTTCTTGTTTTTTTTTTCTTTCTTAATTTTTGTTTATTTTCTTTTAAGTCACCCAAAAAAAAAACTAATGACTGATACTAAAACCAAAATTTTAAACCTTTTAGACTTAAATAAAATACAGATATTTTATAGAGAATAAAAACTTATTTAAGCCAACTTTATGAATCATCTCTCTTTTAATTTTTATTCGTAATAATTCTTAAGTTTAATGATTACGTTAGTTTTTATACTTTTATTAAATTTTTAATTAATTTTTATAATTTCAAAGTTTATAATTAGATTAATTTTTTTTTATTTAAATCCTAATTAATACTTATCTTTCAGAAAAGAAAAAAATTAAAAATCTAGAATATTCATTTTTAATTAGAAGATTACACAATTTATGATACATCAAACTCAAAAATAGATAATATCAAAAATAATTTTTATTTTTTATAAAATAAAATAATTAGTAAGACCATAATTAAATAATTTTAAATTATAAAAACCTAGATAAAAATTTAATAAAATTATAAATACCGACAAAATAGTTCAACCTAATTCTTATATACAACTACATTAATAAACTACATCAACAAGTATATTTAAAGAAAAGTCAGAAATTGAGACATAAATTTCTCTTATTTATGAAAATGAATTTTTTATCTTACTTTAAATGTAGTTGTTTTTAAAAATTATTGATATAATATTTTTCTACTTTAATGGAAATTTCATCTTTCTTCCTTATAATAAGTAGAACTGGAGAGAAGTTAGCTATTCATACTAATATTTCAAGCTTCAATGAATATGAACATAAGGAGGAGTGAATTGAGTTTTTCTTTTTCTTCTTCATCTCTCCTAGTTTCTTGTACAACTTATTTTTTAGTAGATTATCCAAATTACTATTAGATAGGAAAGGTCTAGAAGTGGATGAAAAAGTGTGTACATGAATGCAAGTAAATGATATGTTAAACCTTTAATTTTACTTGTATTCTCTGCCAAAAAATAGAAAAACCAATAATAATTTTAATTAGATTTATTTTAGTTTTTTTAAAAAAATTAATTAATTCAATAATAAATTATTTTTTAGTTGCCCATTCTAGCAATCCAAGTCTTATAAAAACCAATTATTCTCGTTAACTAGCCCTTGTTGTCATCCCCCTTTATCCTCTGCCATTTAATAATCTGTTTTTTATGGTTAGGTCCATGACGTATGTAACTAACCTTGCCGACTGATGAAAGTGTTAATTATAATCATCCAAATTAATTTATGAAAAATATTATATAATTATTAGAATTTATTATTTTTAGTCATTATTTTTAATTATTAATTTAATTTTTTTTAGTTATAATATATTTTAACTTATATTATAAATATTAATAACTAATTAATAATAAAAAATAATAAATTTTGATGAACTTTTAACTAACGTTATTCTAATTAATTTATATATATATATATATATATATATATATATATATATATATATATATATATATAAAAGAACATCACAGTCACTAAGTAGGTACTCTAGGTGAACACTATAATTTTGTCTCGATCTGAAGAATGAACCAACCAACCAATGCTTAAAGTTATGATCAAGTTGTTTGAGATGCTTATAAAATAGGGACAAAAAGGCATGGAATCTTAACTAAGTAGGTGCGATCGCATTTATTTGAGATGAAATTAACTATTCTGATCACAAATTTTAAGAATATTGAGAGAATTGATCATGAAAAATTGAAAGTTAATTTTTATTTATAAAATTTGTTTTTCTATTTTATAAATTTAACCGATTACAATATAAAAATTGACGTTATCAATGAATAATTTTACGTATATTGTTATTGTCCAAGGTGATAATATGATTGTTTGACGTTGAATTTATTATTTCTTTTGTATTGAATTAACTAATTTTTTTTTAAAATAAAAAATGAAAAGGCAAAAGAGGGGACAGCATTTCACAGGTTCAACTTCGAGCATTTACCAATATCCACAACCATACCCTAATCAAGAGAAGACAAATCCACCATAGCCAGAACATATTGGTGTTGTGGTGCATTGTCACACTGTCATAAGTCGTTGTCGCAAGGAGAAGGTGTATCTGGGAAGTTTGCTCTCTCACAAGTATATTCTGCTAAGTTGGTGACTCTAAATAGGTAATCCCTCGCAACTTTGAAGAAAGACATTACTTTAGATCATTAGGGCTAACAAGTGTGGTGTACCTCCTAATTATAAGAGTTTTTTTTTTTTTTGATAAGTGACGGGCCAAGGCCCAAAAGAAAGGAAACCTACTTTATTACAATTCTGCTGAACTTCATCCCGCTTGCATCAGCAAGAAGATGATGGAATAAATATGGAGGTGGTTGTTCCCAAAATTTAATTCTCGATTCATGTTCCTGTCCGAGTTTAGCAAGAGCATCAGCACAGAAATTCGCCTCTCTATAGATGTGTCTAACTTTAACATCTTCCATCTTCATCAAAAGCTCATTGATGGTACGAATGAGGGAGGAGTTACCATGCATCTTTGGTGACATCTTCTGAGTCAGTATTATAGCGCACTTTGAGTCTGATTCCACCACCAACTTCTTAATCCCTAGCTCAGATGCTCGTTTAACCCCAACATACATGCCCCAAATCTCAGCCATGGTAATGGTACAAACTCCAATGTTCATCGAAAAGCTGGCAATAGTGCGATCCGTCCAATCCCTAATGAGACCTCCACAAGCGCCTTTATTGTCAGGTTGGGTAACCGACCCATCCACATTCAGTTTGTTCCAACTCCGATTTGGCGCCTCCCAACCAATAAACTCCTCTCTGGTAAGGCTTAGTAAGGTATTGCTCTTTTCCATAATTTTCATAGTGCCATTGTAATTCTCTGCCAATCTTTTAATCATTTGGAGAAGCTGATTGTTTAGCAGAGTCTCGTTCCTGAAGATGAGGTCATTCTTGTACTTCCAGGTTATGTTGCAAGCTGTGACAAAAGTTATGGGCCAAGGGGTTTCATAGTGCTTTCGAGAGACTAAGGAAAGGTTAGTACTGAGTCAATCTTGGAAAGATTGAGAGAAAAAAAATATCCTGTGCGTCTCTGTTTACTATGCTAATCCATGCTGTACGGATGTAGGGGCAATCACGTAGAACATGGAGCAAAGTCTCCTCCTCTCCACAGCATATTGGACAGTCGCCATCTTCCGTGAGATTTCTGAGTTTCCTCTTACTGTTGGTCAACAGAGCTTCATGTGTGAGGAGCCAGCTGAAGGTTTTTAAACGCTGAGGTAATTTGATTTTCCAAAGTAATTTGTGTAAGTTGTTGTTATTTTCTATTTTTGTGAAATATACTTCAAAAGCTGATTTAATAGAAAATTTGCCATCTGCTGCTGGTACCCATCCCACTGTATCTGCACCAATGTTTGGGTTGGGGGCTTTTAAAATTTTTATATGTTCTAGGATGTCCTCAGACAATACCTGACTAAGTTTAGCCCAATTCCAATTGCCCTGGGTATTAACATAGTCACTCACCTTTTTTCCGAGCTTTGCCTCGTCAAAGTTACACGTGGCTAGATCTCTAAGCTTCTAAACTCCTGGGATCCAGTGATCGTCCCAAAAGGATATGCTCTTCCCATCGCCTATCCTCCAAATAAGGTTGTTTTGGAATTCCTTCCAGACCTTAGTTATTCCAATCCAGGCATTTGAGTTGCTAGCCTTCTTGCGGACTTTCGGAATGGTGTTGTCTCATCCCCCATATTTTGCTCTCATCACCTGAACCCATAGGGCATCCCTTTTATGGATTAACCCCAGGCTAACTTCATAAGAAATAACTGATTTCTCTCCTGCGCCCTTCGTATACCTAGACCACCCTCTTCTTTCGGTTTGTAGATTTTCTCCCAATTTAGGAGGTGGACTTTTCTTTCTTCATCGCTGCTTCCCCAAAGAAAATCCATACAGATTTTGTCCATGTTTGCACAAACTGCCATAGGAATCTTCATAGTTTGCATGCAATAGCTAGGTATGGTTGATAACACCGATTGGATAAGGGTGCATCTTCCCGCAAAGGATAGAGATTTCTTATTCTAACTAGAAAGCTTGGCTTGCATACGGTCAAGGATGAACTGAAAATGTTGTTGATTGCACTTCTCATGTATTAAGGGCACTCCTAAATACTTTCCTAAATTTGCCGTGAGGGTCACCCCAAGCTCTTAGCTTAAATGTTGCTTGACATTGTGATTGACATTTTTTGAGAAGAAAACACAAGACTTGTTGAAACTAATTCTTTGTCCTGAGCTTTCGCAAAACGTATGTAAGGTATTTTCGATCATTTGCACTTGTTCATTAGTAGCTCTAGCAAAAAGAACTAGATCATCTGCAAAACAAAGATGAACTATTTTAGGCCCATTTCTAGAAATAGTTATTGGTTCCCATTTCTTATCAGCAACAAGTTTATTAATAAGGTGAGATAAACGCTCGATACAAAGGATGAAGAGATAAGGTGAGAGAGGATCTTCCTGTCTTATTCCCCTTGTAGGAGAGAAGGCCTCAGACGGTGAACCATTCCAAAAGAGATTCATAGTAGGGGTGGATATGCAGTAGGTAATGAAATTAATGATCTCTTCTGGAATACCAACATATTTCAAGGTCTCCACCTCGAAATTTCAATTTAATCTGTCGTAGGATTGCGCTAGGTCAATCTTAATAGCCATGATCCCTTTTTCCTTGATTCTTATTACGCACGGTATGAACAACCTCTTGTGCAACCAGGATATTATCCGCGCTAACTTTGCTAAGGACAAAACTAGCTTGAGTGATAGAAATAAGCACAGGCATATATTTTTTAAGTCTAGAGGCAATAATTTTAGTAACCACTTTGTAGCAAACATTACAGAGACTGATTGGTCTAAAGTGGCTAAAATTCTCTGGGGCAGAAATTTTGGAGATGATCGCAATGAGCGTTTTGTTCACTTCATTAATGTTTGTGGGTTGTTGAAAAATGGACTTCACCCAGGTCGTGAAGGAATCAGCAATAATACTCCAGGATTGTTGGAAAAATTTGCTGGAATGCCATCACTGCCTGGGGCCTTCTAACTTTCCATATCAAAAATGGCAGCTCTAATCCCTTCTTGAGAAATCTCTCTGGAGATATTCATGTAATCCCCTCTAAAGAGTTTCGGGAAGCAGCTAGACAACAGAAAAGTATTATAGGAACGAAAACTACTCTTTTTTTATGGGTAACAGTTCATTATGCATCAAAGTCTATCATTTTTGTCACAAAAAAAGAGAAGATTTTTATTTTTTATTTAAAGATGAATTAATAACTTAAAAGAATAAAATGACATGTACCTGCAAAGTTTTGAATGTAAATAAATTTGATCAATAATAAAATTTGCAAAAAAGATGAAATAAAATAAAAACAAATTCTGAATGTAACAGTCACTAAACTAAAATTTGCTCAAAAAATAAACTGCATAAAATATAAAGTGCAGAATTAAAAAAAAGTATGAAACATGAAAGGAAACCTATAGAAACTATAACTCAAAAATTGACTTAAAAAATTTTTGGGGATGTAAGTGTGTATGAGTATATTTTTGAAGAGATTTCTCTCACTCCTAATCCCTTGTTTGCAATTCTATTTATAAACATCTTCCATCAATCTTCTGATGACACTTGTCAATTTGCCAATAGCTCAAGGAAATAACCATTTCCACCTAAATATGCCCTGTAACTGCTCCCTTAATCACGTTCATCACTCTGTTGAAATTGCTCTGCCATCAAGTTGATCTTAATCCCAAATCGAACTTCATCATAAAATCAATCCAAGTCTTTTTCACTGTCGAGTTATCACAACAAACGTATATATTTTCCAAATCTAACAATTGAATCCCCTTCTCAATCTTAATAAATATCGAAAACTCGATTCATCGATTCGATGTTTTTTATCAAGTAATAGTATGTGTCTTAGTTGGTACTAGTTAATTACTCTGTCTACTTGATTTTATCTTTTAGATTTTGAAATAATTTTTTATTTACTAAAATATCATATTAGAATTTTGTATATATAATTTGATTCTACTCATATTTGTTATTTCATAGAAGTAGAATTTAATTAATTTGATTTTTAATATATTTTTATTTAAATATGAAAATTTTAGAATATTGAAAGTGTATATATAATAGAAATTCTTCAAATCGAGGGAGATTAAGATAAGAATTTGTTAATGGTATTTAGGATTTCATCAATATAACGATGAAACAACTTTAATTTATACTTGATGATGGTGTACTTAGATATCCTTACAACAAGTATAAAATAAAATTTTCTCAACTCCTAAAGAGATTTCACTATATTTATACAAACATGTTTTCAAGATAAGATATTATTGTTGGGATTCGCATAAGAAAAGTCCAATGCATTTAAATGCAGGTCATGATAATCAAGAAGGTACTTTTTTTTGCAGGCTAGTGTATTGGTAAGGAATTCATATGAATCTATGATGGTTGATGTTGTTGGGCTATAATAATTGATAGGTTAATTTGATGAATACATAGATGAATATCCAAATCCAAAAGCCAAAAGAAAATTATGATTTATTGCTGTATGCTCAGTAGCCATTATTTAGTGGATGTGTTAATCTTTTATAATTATCAATGGTAGTTAAAATGTTGAGTATACACTACAAGAAAAATATTGAATATTGTCAAAATTTTCGTCTATAAAACAAAAAAAATTTGACGATAATTTAATTATCGCTAGAAAGAATTAGACGGTATAAGCCATGCCAGTAAATGTTTACTAACGGAATTTTTCCTTCTGACGGTAATTATCATCGGATTCTGTGACGGATTACCTGTTTGAAAAATCATTTAGTTACTGGCAAATTTTTTCGATGATAATGTTGGCGCTAAGATATGTTGTTTCCCGCACTATTACTGTCGGATTATTCCCTCAGTAAATCCGACAGTAACGTCAATTTTATTTTTAATTTTTTTTGAAATAAATGGTCAATTCTAATTTTTTTATTTAAATTTATTTTTCACACAATTAATGGTCAATTCTTAAATAATAAAAATCTAGTATTTAAAATAAATAATACTATGTTCAAATAAATTAAAAGTCAAGTACACCAAATAAATATAATAAAATAATAAAAAATAAAACGAAAGACTAATAACTAAATATCCAAGTAGTCCTCGTCGTCGGTTCCGTGGCCCTAAAGAGATAGCGCAGAAGGCGGTGATGTATGTGTGCTACCAACAGGACCGCTGCCATCAGCAAGGATGTTGCCAACGGTGTGCATCTGAGCCTGTTATACTTCCATCTGAGTCTCCATCTGCTGAAATCGCTCCAACTGCTCCCTCCACTCCAGTCTGAGGTCATCGTTGTCTGTCACGCGTGTGAGGATCTCCTGATACCTTTTTCGATAATCGTTCAACTCCTGAGCCTGCTAGTGAAGGTTACGTTGGAGTTCCTACACCACGACTTCCTCAGTCTCGACGGCTCGATGGGTAGCAAAGCCTGACGATGGCCTCAACGTGGAGGTTCAGAGGCTGCTGGAAAATAATGATCCCATCCGATATACGCAGTTCTTATATGGTGCTGAGGCGGCCTCACGCCAAACCGCATCGAGATTGACGACTAAAGCAGCAGAGCCATTGGCGGCATCCTCCCAACTTTGTTGAGATTGCTGAGTCGCAGCCTCTAATTTCTGCATGTAGGACTCCTGTGTAACACAGTACGATAGCTATACAGTTAATCTCTAATCATTTTATACCAGAATACTATATGTATGTTTACTCACATAATGGTCCTGAGACCGCTGATTAGCAAATCTCTCTTTGTTCTCCTTCAGCGTGTGGGTGTATTTGAACGTCTCCGTCAATGTCGCCTCGCAATCCAACGACTTCTACTACACATGTTGCATTGAAACAATATCATTAGGATGCCTAGTAGAAGATATGTAAAAGAATATAACTAAGTTATTAACAATATTAAAAACACTACATACCATCTTGACCTTAGTTTTCATGAAGGTCGCTGAGCTGCCGGTATACTTGGACGACTTGGCCGATACCCTGTTAGCTCTGTTCATGAGACGCTGATGTCTGAACCCCTCATTGATCTCCCATTAAACTCACAGAGCCTTCTTTATTTTCGATTGGAGCCAGGTTGTTAGGTGGTCCCGCCCCTCACGAACATCCTCTAGCATTTCCTGATGGTAAGATCGTGCTTAGCGTCCCAAATAAACTGCAAGTGCAGAAAGAAACTTTAAAATTAGTTAATCAAAATAGAAGATATAAACTAACTAGAAAGATTTGAAACTAAAAGAAATTAATTACCGCTCATTTCTGAAACCATCGCTCTCTGGTCTCAAAGGGGATCTTCTTGTAGCTGGGCTAGGGATGGTCGTATATCAGTTTGATGATGTAGGTCATCTCGTGAGTACATGCATTGTTGTTTGGCACAAACCTATCAACGATCCACAAACAAAATAATATGGCAATTCCATAAACAAGAATAAATAAATAGACACTTTCAGCAATTCTATAATCAGGAAATAGGAAACACTTTCAGGAAATCAAACCTAAATCCACTAAATAAGAATCAATAACCAAACACTTTCAACAATTCTATAATTAGGAAATAGGAAATACTTTCAGGAAATCAAACCTAAATCCACTAAATAAAAATTAATAACCAGATACTTTCAGCAATTCTATAATCAGGAAACAAAAAACACTTTCAGCTAATCAAACCTAAATCTACTAGACTAGAATTAATTTTCAGACACTTTCAGCAATAACAATAATTAGAAAATAAGAAACGCTTTCAGAAAATCAAACCTAAATCAAATAAATAAGAATCAATGACCAGACACTTTCAGTAATTCTATAATCAGGAAACAGGAAACACTCTCAGGCAATCAAACCTAAATCCACTAAACAAGAATCAATAACCAGACACTTTCAGCAATTTCATAATCCAAAAATAGAAAACACTTTCAGGCAATCAAACTTAAATCCACTAAACAAGAATCAATAACCAGACACTTTCAATAATTCCATAATCAGGAAACAGAAAATACTTTCAGCCAAAAACCTAAATCCACTAAACTAGAATTAATTTTCAGGTACTTTTAGCAATAACAACAATCAGGAAATATAAAAGACTCAAAGTGATACTTATCCCGTGCTGCCATCGTGCCAAATGGTCAACCATATGATCGGAGTTGGTGGAGGGGTATCAGCTACCTCACTTCCGTGAGTGGATTTCAAGGCCGCGACTTATATCGCTAGAGGTGGTGTTGCCGTGGCGGCAAGCTACTGAGCAGTAGGAAGTAGTATCATCACTGTAGACGGAGGAACGTAGTTGGGGTTAGGGACCATGAGAATGGCTAGTCTCCTAAACCCGCAATCTGTGACGTCATTGGGGTAGTCGGAGTAGAGGGAGAGGATCCAGAATTCCTGGGGGTACCGGAAGAAACCCTCCCTCTACCTCGACCACAACTACGACCATGACCATCAGCTTAATTCGGCAGATCTCTACCCGTCGTCATGCCTAAAAAGAGCATAACCAGCAGTAACACAATGAATCACCATAATTCAGACAATTTTCAACAAGTCCAACAACAATATTCAGTAATTCAGTTCAATAATTGAAACATTTTTCAAAGTTCAAGCTCAACTCAATTAGTTCGCCTAAGATGATTTCAAAATATTTGTGAGTTAGAAATAAGAAAACAATCAACAAGAGACTCAATAATGTACATAACACATATAATAGTGTATATAACACATATACTCAAAATAATATTTCTTCCTAAAATGTCACATTTTCAAAATAAGAAAAATTTCATTAGATAATTAGAATAATGTCAATTTTTTCTTTATATTATGAATTCATATGAAACAAAATTCAACAATCAACAAAACCTCAGCATATTCATAATAAGCAAAATCACTGCATATTGATATTCATAACTAAATTCATAAACTAATTCAATGTTTCAACCACTACCATATTCTAATTAACATCATAAACCAATCAACAATAAAAATAACAACACTAACATCAATGAATCAACTACTTAAAATTAATATAGCATTTGAAATATTAGAATAAATGGGAAAAATTAATATGGTTACCTGTTGTTGCAGAGGTAGAGACGTTTCCAGAAGGTGGACGACGCACGGCAATATGCAGGCAACACAACCATGGAGGCACAGACAACGAGGGACGAGCAGCAACAACCACCCACGGAGACGGAGTAGAGGCGGAGGGAGGCCTGGCGGCACGTGAGGAGGGAGAGAGGCGAAGCCCAGCAGTGGCAGTGATGGGTCTGTGGTGCGGCGTGGCAGTTCTAAGAACGAAGAAGGTGAATGGTGAAGTGGCAAGGAGAAAAGAGGGAGAAGAAGAAGAAGGGAGGGGTGTCGGTGGTGGGTGGTTTGACGGTGATGGAGAGGGTGGTGTTGGGGATCGGAAAGGGAAATGGTGGTTGAGTGAGAGAGAGGGTGAATCTTAAATGAGGGGGAAGAAGGTTCACGATTTGAATTTACAACCTGTTACCATCGAATTTTTCCGACAGTAAACAATTGTGGGTCACCAAAATGCAACATTTTACTAATTGGTGTTACCGTCGAATTTATACGATGATAAATCCGACGGTAACAGACGTGCCGATTTAATTGTTTTTTCTCCAAATATTATCGACAGATTTACTGTCAAAAATCAAAATCCGCCGGTAATTACTTAACTTTACGAATTCAACGTCCTTACGGCCACTAAATCTGTCGGTAAATCTGTCGCAACTCCATAATGTTAAATCTGACGGTACTCAGCGTTTTTTTTGTTGTGATAAAAGTTAAAGGGAACATATCTCAATAAATCTTTAATGATTTTGTTAAATTTATAAAGAAAGTAATGCCTAAGGATAACTTGTTTGTCTCTAATTTTTACGAAACAAAGAGGTTAGTATCGAAACTTGACATTGAAAGCAAAAAAATAATTGTTGCATTAATAGTTGTATGTTGTATTATAATGAGAATGACAGACCAAAAAAGAATGTAAATTTTATTATTTTCCATAATATAGGATAGATAAAATGGATAAATAAGTATCTTTGAAATGAATGTACTAATACCACTTATATATCGTCTAAAAAAATGTATACTTTACTTCACTTAACACTTCATATGAGACTTGTTTAAAGGTGTACTTGAGCATCCATCTGATTCACGAGGATTGAAGTATTTTGATAAAAAAAAAGCATATAATATTTTCTCAAGAACCACCAATATCAGACTAGGATTATATGTTAGTGGATTCACCCTCTTTGGTCAATCAGATAAATAATATTCTTGTTGGCCAGTAATTGTCAATTCTTATAAACCGCCTCTCTTTATATATAAACTCTTTACATATTTTTGTCTATGATTATCCCTAGTCCTTTAATCTCAAAACTAGAGTCTCTCTCTCTCTCTCTCTCTCTCTCTCTCTCTCTATATATATATATATATATATATATATATATATGAAACCTTTATTTGATGAGCTAAAACTATTATAAAGAGATGACATCTCAACTTATGATATTTATTATAAGTAAAATTTTGTAATAAGAGTTGCATTGTTATAGACTATTAATAGTTTTTCAACTTATAGAATATTGTCTAGATAGATGTCGGCAAAAATGCTAGCATATTCATATTGTATAAGATGAACGAATGCATTCCAATTAAAATACGAGGGAAAGCTATAATGGTTTGGTTACCACAGATAAATCTTACTAAATAATCACATATTTAAAAGAAATAAAGATGCATTTTACAAGAATAGAGTTGAGAAATCAAAACATCCGCCAAGATTAAGTAGAGAACAAATATAGAATATTATTCAAAATTATAATAAGATAAGTGATGTTAAGAAACTTGAGATAGCAAGGTACAAGAATACACATAATTGGATAAAACAAAACATATTTTGACATTTAAAGGGAAGATTATTTATTATTATACTGCAAATGGAAGAGTTTAAAATTATCTGAACAAAGTGAAGATAAAATTATAAACTCAAGGCAAATTACACATTTATTCTCAAGCAAAAGATAACAATATATGTGAATGAGTGAAGAGATTAAGGCTGCCTTGATAGATAAGTTTTAAATTTAGAAAAATATGATAACATGAAGGAAGAAAAATTTTATAAAATAAAAAATCATACACTACAAGAAAATCTTGGATACCATCAGTTTAGAGGAGGAATAATAAGTTCGACGGTATAAACTTTGTCGGTAACTGTTTACCAGCGGATTTTTTCGTCCACTACTAATTACCAGCAGATTTTGAGGTGGATATAAATTTTAATTGACGAAATTTTGGACCTTGTTACCGTCAGATTTTTCTCTGGTAAATCCAACGGTGAACTTAAATTTTAATTTTTTTAAATTTGTTTGAATTTAATATATATATTTAAAAATTTTTGAATTTAATAATTCCTAAACTAACAATATTCAAAGTTCTACAATTTCTTATAATAATTTATCTATAATTTTTAGTTAAAAATTCACAAACAAGTTCAAATATCAAAGCGTATTATTAAAACAAAAAAATATAAAAGAATTCAATTAAGCAGGAAAATTAGATTTGAAATGCACCAAATCCTCAATTACAAAAAAATGAGCAAAATTAAATCAGAAATTAAAAGAGAAATATTGACGAGCATTAGAAATTAGGCTGCGCTATACTAATACTACTACATTACATAAAGAATCAACCATTACGAAACTATTTATGATACTTGCAAGTTGCAAGACTACCCAAAAACTAAATCCTCAAGAATCGCCAGCACAATATTTCAGCATTGAGAATTGATAAAACAAAAAGACACTTACTGTAGCTATATAACATTTGTCATTCCCTCTGAATTTCATTGTAATAGTATCATATGATTCCAAATCAATAAAGTTGCTAAACTCTATATTTACAATGAACCAGGGGTAAATGATTTACTTAACATTTAAAAAACACAAATTTAGGCAGCCAATCTAAGATTTGAATCCATGACCTTTAAGTTCAGGTCACAATGCTACATATTAGTACATCAAATAAATTTCATCGAATAGGTTTTGTTGCCAGTAAAATTAAAATAAATTTTAAAGAAAACAAAATTTAAAACTTCCAACAAAACAATCTACCACATAATTTAAAGCTTCCAACTAATCTACCACATAATAAAAAATTAAAAATTACAAACAACATTATCATTTCTAAATTATATAATAAAAAAAAAGAAAAAAAATAATCCTCCATCATAATACAAAAATAATCCATAATATAAAATTAATAGCAGAATACCAGATTAATTTCAATATTTTTTATAATTAAATACTCTAATAACACGTAAACAATAAGAGGATTAAATACTTACATCAAAAGCAAGAAACACGACATAAAATAGATCAATCAAAACAAAAATAATAACAAATGTATCATCATCCTATTCAATTCATTAAGCAAAGAAGGAAAGCAGCAATATATATGTATATCTGACAATTAAATAAAAATTAAACAAACCATAAATTCTCAAACAAAAAATTTAGCAATAATTACACAAACAATTGAACAAAAAAGAGATACAAACTCAGAAAATTAACAATTTCAAAAAATTTCAAACAACTGAACAAACCCTAAATCCCCAAATGTAGAAAAAAATTAAAATAAACTAATCAGAGAAAGGGACTTAGTACAGAAGGTGGTGACGACAGAAGAATACTGTGATGAGGCGGCGATGATGAAGCTGCGTGAGGCGGCAATGATGAGCAGCGAAGATGCTGTTGGAGGCGGCGATAACACTGCTAGTGGTGTTGATAATTTTGTTGGACGCGGGGACAATGAGGGAAGATCGATTGGAGGAGGCCGTGAGAATGATGAAGAAGCGTGGAGTAAGAGGCGCCGACGCTGTTGAAAGAGCGCGGTGCTGGACACAGCAACGTTGAGGCAACAACAGTGACTGAGTGACAGTGACCAGCGTTGAGAGTGAGTGAGGGTGGTGGTTATCGGCAAAATAGCAGCGAATGGTGGCAATGGGAGGGTTGACCGCGAGAGAGAGAGAGAGAGAAAGGGGGAGAGAAGTGAGGTTGGTGATGTTGCAGAAATGGAGGGGAATGGTTTGCAAATTCGAATTTAGGGTCAATTTTACCGGCAAATTTACCGTCAAAAAAATCCGCTGGTAATGCATAGCTTGTGACCAAAATGGCGGGTTTCATTTAGTTACCTTATCATCGGATCTTTTGCCTCTAAATCCGACGGTAATGATCGCGCCAATTTTGTTCTCCAATTATTACTAGCAAATTTACCATCAGAAAATGGAATCCGACGGTAATTTTTTATTGGACGAATTTATTGCCAAATCCATTAGTAAATCCGCTAGTTAATTTTTGCCACTAACTTCTGACGCTAAATCTGATGATATTCAGCATTTTTCTTGTTGTGATAATTGTCATAATATTTTTCTCGTTCTTCCTTTTTGAACTTGATGGTAATGCTAGAACTTGGGAATGGGAATTGAATTAAGTTGATTTTAGAAAAGAAGTTCTTTTAGCATTTTTTGCGCAAGCATATTATGCAGGAGATTTTTTGCGTTTTGTCTTTAAAACCAGAACAGGACAGATTAGGGAAGAAGAGAATCAGGCAAGCATGTATCCTAGTTCGGTTTTCTTGTGCCATGAAACTTACATCCAGTCTCCATCACAACCATGGTAGAATTTGTACTATAATCAAGCTAATCATATACACTTAATACTAATGAATTACAACCTAATTCATCTAGTATCAACTACTAAGCTTTTAATCAAGCTTAGTCACCACGAAGTACTATCCCAACTTGGCAAAGGAGATTCCTAACTGGTTCAATAGCCACCAAGGGCTATCCCAACATGGCAAGGAGAACCCAACTAGTTCAATGACCACCAAGTGTTATCCCAATTTGGTAAGGAGAACTAATTCTAGTTCAACAATAACCAAATACACAGAAATTTTCTTTTGACTTTTTCAATGTATCTCTCTTGCCTCTTTTTTCTCATGGCTTTTTCAATTTTTTTTACCTCACTATGATTTGCCTTTTTCTCAACTACAGAAAGATAAACGTCAGATAGCCATAACAATGAAATCAAAAATAAAGCTCAAAGAGAAGGAAAATAATTCTGTATGTATAAGATGATGCTTTGATTTTTCACTCTATTTTTCTTGTCTTCAAATGTTGTTGAGAGTTCAGATTTATAATATGAAGCTTGTTCTTCAAATTCCATCACTGCCTCTTTAATTTTCTTGTTGATTCTACCAGTTGTAACTGTCTTTCTTGGCATGCAATGCTTTTTCATTTTGCTCCACTACTTTTGCTGTCTTTGGAGCTGCTCTACTACCTCTGCTGTTCTTGCGTGTTATATTTGCTCTACCAACCTCTGAATTTTGATCCTCTACTATTATTAGTGTAGTGTGGTTGTCCTTGTGTCCTTATTATCATTCATTCTCCATACTGATGCCAAATGTCCTATTTTCTTTTTCTTTTCTTTCTCTTAGCAAATGCAGAACCTTCTTTCTTTGTGTTTTGGTTATGATTTGTCTTCATAAGTATTGGACTCATGCTTGGATTTATGTATTATGGAAGTTTGCTGAGACAACATGAGTTGGGCCGATAGATGAAGTATTGGGCCTACATTACTAATATACACATTAAACCACATTTGGAATTTTAACCCAATATATATATATATATATCTACATCTAAAATCATTTCTAACTCAACAATCTCTCTCTTGATGACAAACATGATAAAAGAGGATAAATAAAATTGAAATTTAATTAAAGACGGAGTAAGAATACTTACCTTTGATGACCATTTGATCTGAGTAAGGATGTGAAGTACTCCCCTTTAATGTCAGCATTTCTCCCCCTTAATCATGACTTTCTCTTGAAATAGAGAATGCTCAAAACAGCCAAAAACCAGCACTAAAGCAAAATGAAATAGCAATAATAGTACAGAGCAAATAATCAACTATCAGAAGAGCTATAAAAAATATGTAGTAGCAAATTTACAATGAACAATAAGGCAAAAGATAGCATAGCACATGCATTAAACATCAAAAGTCTAAGCCTCTTTTTTCTTTCTCCCCCTTTTGTCATCAAGGAGAAAAAGTAAAGAACCTGCAAAAAAAAATTGTTACATGCACAATAGAAGCAGTCATAAGTAGCAGTCAAGATAAAGTTTTAAAGTGTATACAATTATCCAACATAAGCAAAATAAAGAAATTATCAAAAATAAAAATCTCTAAAAAAAATTAGAGAAAGTTTGAAATTGCTAGATCAGAGATGAGATAATCTAGGCATCAGAGTTGGAGTCATCCAAGGCATCATCATCCTCAATTTTAGTGGTAATGAAACCAGCTTCAATGTCTTGAACAAAGTTCCGAAGAATGCGAATGCAGCCTTTGGTCTTCTTGAGAGAAGATTTAGCCATTCCTTCAGCTCTCTTTCTTTTATCCCCAATGTTAATAAAAAGATCAGACAGATTCACAAACTCTTAAAGCACATCCTTCACAATCCTAGTTAAAATTTATATCTTGGCAAAATTAGATTAGGGACCAAAATAATGAAGTAAAGTAATTTTTCAATGAACACATTTATACATATGCCTTATCAGAATATAAGCAAATAAAATGAAAATTTTAGAACTAATATGTCACAAAATGAAAGACATTGAAAAAAGTAATACTTATAGAACACTGGTCAGTTTCAGAAAGTGAAGAGTGAGGTGTGTAAGTGCAAAGGTATTAGCTTAAAAATGTTAAAAAAATTTAAAAAGAAATAGTTTTACAGTTGTGACTCAAGGTACATGTAATACACCATGTATTAAAAAAATACATTTAATTAGAAAATATTGTGAAAATATTTATTTTAAATGCAAGTTCAAAGTTGGCCCAACAAAATCAGAAACACATGGTCTATATTCGAATTCAGAAACAAATACAAAGGGTTTACACGATTTGATAATTCTTCAATGTTCCAATTAATCAACTTATATGATAAAGCCCACTCATCATTTATCCAAAATTATCTCATGATGACGTGCGAGACAAAACCACTAAACTAGAGCATTAGAATGATAAAAAAAAAACATAGAAGAGTCAATAGTACCCAAAGTAGTACGCAGTTTGTAGAATCTATTTTCAATCAATGGTTTGGAAAAAATATCAGCCAACTAATCTTTAAATTTAACAAAATTGAATGTCTAAATTTTTAATTTGTACATATTTTCTAATAGAGTAAAACCTAACTTCAATGTGCTTAGTTCTAGAGTGCAAAACAAGATTTTTTAAAATGTTTATAGCACTCATATTGTCATAAAATAATGGAATATTAGATGCATTCAACTTGTAATCAACCAACTGTGTTTTCAACCATAATAATTGAGAGCAACATGAAGAGACTGCAATATACTCAGCTTCGGCAGTGGACAAGGCAACAGTTGCTTGTATCTTGCTTGACCAAGAAAGCAAAAAATGCACTTGTGCTTCTTCTATCAACTCGATGCCCAACAAAATCTGCATCACAATAACCCACTAATTGAACGGAATCAGTTTTCGAATACCATAAACCATAATTAGTGGTACCAAGTACATATCATATAATTCTCTTTACGGCTGAGAGATGAGATTCTTTGGGTTTTGATTGGAATCTTGAGCACACTCCAACACTTTGAATGATATCAGGCCTTGTGGATGTAAGATACATTAAGGAACCAATCTTATTTCATCAACATCTCTAGCATGTTCATCTTTGTATAGCTTGATGTTTGGAAGCATAAGAGTTCCTATCGGTTTAGCTCAGTCCAGCCCAACCTTCTTGACAAGTTTCTTGGCATACTTCTCTTAATGAACAAATATGTCCTCTACAGTTTACTTAATTTGCAATAGAAAAAAAGTTATCTCTTCCATCACGCTCATATCAAATTCACTAGTCATAAACTTAGCAAAATCTGCACACAAATCTTCATTGACAGAACCAAAAATGATATCATCAACATAAACTTGCAAAAAATAAAATTATCATTAAAATTTTTAATAAATAGAGCGGTGTCAGTGGCTCCTCTTTGAAAATAATTTTTCGACAAAAATGAACTAAGCTTCTCATACCAAGCTTTAGAAGCTTGTCTCAAACCATACAAGACTTTAGCAAGTTTGAAAACATAATTTGAAAAAGCTTTGTTTTCAAATCCAAGAGATTGAGCCACATAAACCTCTCTATCTATTATTCCATTTAAAAATATACACTTTACATCCATTTAAAATAGCTTGAAGCCACAATGAGCCGCATAGGCTAAGAGCAATCTGATGGTCTCCATTCAAGCTATAGGTGCAAATGATTTATCAAAATCAATTCCCTCTTCTTGATCATAACTTTGAGCAACTAGTCTTGCTTTGTTTTTGATAATGGTTCCGTATTTACCTAGTTTATTTCTAAAATCTATTTTGTACCCGTGACTTTCTTTCCATTTGAATCAGGTACAAAGGTCCAAACTTGATTCTTTTCAAACTGCTGTAATTCCTCCTCTATAGCCAATACCCAAGATGGATCAGCAAGTACTTTTTGGATATTTTGAGGTTCAATTGAGATGAGAACTACATTGTTTGAATTAGCTCTTTTCAAAATATGATCTTGTTGTCACAGCTTTGAAGGGATCACCAATTATAAATTTCTCTAATAACTTTTCAAAAATTTTCATTCTCTTGGCCTTTTGGTTTGGGTTAATGATTCAGGTCCATCTTGATCAATAATTGCTTCAGTTTCAAAATTTTCTACTACAACAGGAGATAATTTCATAGTCTTCTGCAAAATTGCCATTCTCTGTGCTTTCAGGTGTAGTTTCTTGTGAACTCAAATTTAATTATTCTGTTTCAACTGTCTTGGTCACTCCAACTCTATTTTCTGGACTTTCATCAATGTAAACACTAGAAATATTGTTAGATTCACAGAATGTAACATGCATAGTCTCCTCAACAGTTTTAGAATTCTTGTTATAAACTCTATAAGCCTTGCTATTAATGGAGTAACCAAGAAAAATACCTTCATGTATTTTTGGATTAAATTTTCTTTCAAGTTTAGTATAAAACACTTGCATCCAAATAAACAAAAATATTTGAGGCTAGGAGGGTGTCCTTTCCAAAGTTCATAGGGTGTTTTTTTCAAAAAATTTCTTATAAGTGTTTGATTTAAAACGTAACAAGCTATATTTACAGCTTCAGCCTATAGAAATTTAGGAACATCATATTCACACAACATAATGCTATCCATTTTTTGTAAACTTCTATTTCTCCTTTCTACAACACTATTTTGTTGTAGTGTTCTAGGACAAGAGAAATTATGTGATATGCCTAGTTCATCACAAAAAAACTTAAAATGTTGGTTTTTAAATTATTTATCATGATCACTTCTAATTGAAATAATTTTTAGATTTTTTTTCATTTTGAATCTTCTTACTAAATGTTTTAAAAACAAAAAATGCTTAATGCTTATGGGCTAGGAAGAACACCCAACCAAACCTAGTATAGTCATCCACAATAACTATTATATAGCTTTTTTCTCCAAGACTTTGAGTCTTAGTAGGTCCAAACAGGTTAAGATGTAACAATTCTAATAGTTTCTTAGTAGAGACATCTTCTTTGAGTTTGAAAGAGATTTTTGTTTGTTTACTCATTTGGCAAAAATTACATGTGATGTATTTATCAAATTTAATGTTAGGAAGACCTTTAACTAAGTCTCTTTTAACAAGTTTAGAGATTTAGAACATACTAGCATGTTCTAATCTCTTGTGCCACATCCATTTTTCAAATTCTATTGAAGAAAACAAGTTACATTTTAAACCTTCAGATCATCTAGAGTGAGACCATAGACATTGTCATATTTTTTTGCAATAAACATAATAGCCCCCATTACTTTATTTATGTCTCTACAATCTAATTTCCTAAAAGTTACTGCATAGCCAAGGTCACATAATTGACTTATACTCAAGAGATTATACTTTAACTCATCTACTAGAAAAACACTATCTATGCAAGTTGAGAAATCTTTGCCAACCTTATCAATGACAATTATTTTACCTTTTCTATAATCTCCGAAAGTTACAAACTTTCCATCATACTTGTTGAGTTTGATAAAGAAGATAGACTTTCCGAGCATATGCCTTGAACATTTACTATCAAGATACCATATGTCCTTTTTTTCTTGGATGTAAGGCAAACCTGCATGTTCTTCAACTAACCTTAGGTATCCAAATCCATTTAGATCATTTTATGTTAAATCATGCATAACTTTATACAATTTGTTATCACCAAAAGACCTTAGAAACATGAAGCATTGTTAAAGAACATGACCATTTCTATTGCATTTGTAGTAATAGTTCATATTTGCTAAATTTTGAAGCTTGCTGGAAATTTTAAGCTTAACTTTCTTGGAAGAGGAAGCTTTAGATTTTTTAAATTTTTGTTTAAAACATATATGCTTTTCCCTTTGAATCCAAGTCCAAAATTTTCAAAACTAGATCTTTAACAAGCAAGTAAATTGTCAAGATTTTGCGAACTTTGAATAAATTTTGCTAGGTCTCCTTTAAGATTCTTAATTTTCTCATTCAGCCTTTTATTTTTAACAATCAGATTAGTAAAGGCTAAGACCGAATGCTTGAGTTTGAATTTATTTAATTCAACTCTTAAAGCATCATTTTTTTCTTTCAAAGATTTCTCATCACAAGCTTTGATTGCTTTTACTTTTTCTAATAAAAATTCATTTTCAATTCTCAATGCCTCATTATCTTTTTTACACTCAACATATTTATCAAACAGTTTCTTTGAGTTCACAGTTAAATGTTTGATAATAAAGTGCAGTTCATTAGCGGATAAATTAGAGAAATCTACCTCATCCATGTCTGTGTGATCAACCATCAAGCACATTTGAGTCTCGTGATCAGAATCTTCTTCATTTTCAGAATCAGAATCATTTTCCAAATCTTTCCATGTTACCATCATCACCTTCTTTTTGTCCTTCCTTGATTTTTTGTCTTTCTTCAATTGAGGATAGTCAGACTTGAAGTGATCTGGCTCTTTGTAGTGGTGACAAGTAAACTTAGATTGATCCTTTTTGAAATCTTTGGATGAAATAGTTTATTTTCCTTTGCCTTTGTATCTCAACAATCTCTTCAATTTCTTAGCAAAGAACGCCATCTCATCATCTGAAATGCTGTCATCAGCTTCCTCTTCTTTGGCTATCATTCTTGACTTCAATGCTAAACTTTTCTTTTTGTCATCCCTATTTTGAGACATATGGGTTGTTTCATAAGCCAACAACTTGCCTCTTAGCTCATCATAGGTGATTTTTATCAAATAATTTCTTTTGGAGATGGCTATGTCATTCACTTCTCATTTCTTAGTGAGACTGATAAATCCATATTTTATGATGTATTTTGTGCTCAATTTAAGTAATTTATTCAATCCTTCACTCACTTATTCATGTTAATTGCATGGTTTTACTTTCCTTCCTTATTATGTGATATATGTGAAAAATATGTTTCCTATGCTTTAAAAATATTAATTTTAATTACCCTTTATTACCATTTGATGCCGTGATTTGTGTGTTAAGTATTTTCAGATCTGAGACTCCTCAAAATCTTTCTTACTAAAGTTTCTTCGGAGTAGCTCTTCCCATAGTGTCCAGATTGTTTATGATTATTGAGAACATCTCGAACTTCTGATCAATGCTTTCAACCTCCTTCATGAAGAACATCTCCTACTCCTTCATCAACATGTCTATTTTTGTCTCTCTCACTTGTTTTGTTTTTTCATGGGTGAGTTTCAACGTGTCTATGATTTCTTTCGTAGTTTTGCATCTTGAAACTTTTTTGTACTCTTCAAAACTGATAACACAGTGTATTAGGTTGATTGCCTTGGCATTCAATCTTCTTCTTCTTATCTTCTGTCCATTCGTTGTCTTCCTTTGGAACCACGTCTTCGTCAGTATTTTGCTTAGTTGGGATGTCAGGTCCATTGCTGATGATCTTCTAGATGTTGTAGTCGATTGAATGCACGAAAATTCTCATTTTCTCTTTTCAGTATAAGTAGATACTACCATTGAAATAGGAAAGTCTATTATTAGGCTGACCCTTAGTGAGTGTGTAAGCCACAATGTTTGCACCTATGTTACTATTGTCCATGGATCTTTTTTCCAAACTGTGAAGCTTGACTCCTTGAGACCTGGCTCTTAATAGTAATTGATGGTAATGCTAGAACTTGAGAAAGGAGGTTGAATCAAGTTCATTTCAGAAAAGAAGTTCTTCTAGCAGTTTTTGGGGAAGTAGATTATGTACAAGATTTTATGTATTTTGTCTCTAAAACCATAATAGAACAGAGTAGGGAAGAAGAGAATCAGGCAAGCATGTATCCTAGTTTGATTTTCTTGTGTCATGAAACCTACATCCATTCTCCAGTACAACCATGGTGGAATTTTCACTATAATTAAACTGATTACATACACCAATACCAATGAATTACAACCTAATTCATCTAGTATCAACCATTAAGTTTCTAACCAAGCCTAGTCACCACCAAGTGCTGTCTTAACTTGGCAAAATAGAACCCTAACTGGTTCAACAGTCACTAAGTGCTATCCCAACTTGGCAAGGAGAATCCAACTGGTTCAATGACTACCAAGTGCTATCCCAATTTGAGAAGTGAAACTAATCCTAGTTCAACAATAAGTCAATAACTAAATACACAGAAATTTTTTTTTGTCTTTTTCAATGTATCTCTCTTGCCTCTTTTTTCTTATGAATTTTTCAATTTTTTCACCTCAGCATGATTTGTCTTTTTCTAAATTACAGAAAGATAAACATCAGATAACCATAACAATAAAATCTAAAATGAAGCTCAAAAGGATGAAAAGTAATTCTGCATGTATGAGATGATGTTCTGAATTTTTCACTCTATTTTTCTTGTCTTCAAATGTTGTTGAGAGTTCAGCTTTATAATATGAAGCTTGTTCTTCAAATTCCATCACTGCCTCTTCAATTTTCTTGTTGACTTTGGCTGTTGTAGCTGTCTTCCATGGCATGCAATGCTTTTTCATTTCGCTCAACTACCTCTATTGTCTTTAGTATAGTGTTGTTGTCCTTGTGTCTTTTGTCTTTCATTCTCCATAGTGATACTAAATGTCCCATTTATTTTTTCTTCCCTTTCTCTTAGCAAATGCAGAATCTTCTTTCTTTATGTTTTTGATTCTGATTTGTCTTTATAAGTATTGAGCTGATGTTTTGATTTGTGTATTATGAAAGTTTACTAGAACAACATGAATTAGGCTGAGAGACAAAGTATTGGACATATACTACTAACATACACATTAAACCACATTTGAGCTTTTAATTCAATAAATAATTATCATCATAACTCAACAGAATTGAAAGTCCTGAAATGTTTCTAATAACTCTGGTTAGACCCAAATGAGAATCATCACTTTGACATTCCTTGCACCATTCTTTCTTTTGGTTTGTACAATTTTTTGAAATATGATTTTAAATTTAGAAAATTAATATCAAAGAATAGAATTTTTTCAATGTTTGTCAATTAAACAACTATTTTGTATTCCTAGACAATAATTGTATGCGTAAAATTATTGTTATTGATGTGTAAATAAATATTCAAATAAGGTTGATTATATTTGTCAAATAAAAAATAAATTTCATAATTAAAAATAAATTTTAAATTTTTTATGATTAATTTTATTAGTATTCTCAGAATTTGTTGTAAGAAATAATACATTTTTCATATATAAAAAAATGTCACAAACACGATATTTCAGGTAAATAATATAATTTGTATGGATAAAAAAATAAAATTTGGATCCTCTAAATTTTAGATTTTTACTTTAGAGGATAAAGTGGAATCTTTTACCATTGAATGTTTTCTCTTAGTCCCACCTATGAAATAAATGGTAATAGATCATACTTTATTCTCTAAAATAAAATTTAAAATTTAGAGAATCCAAATCAAAAAAATCAACCAACCAGTTTTTAAAATTATGTTGCATATTATTTGTGATCCTTATAAAATGAGGGCAAAATATAATTGGCCGTTAATTTGGTTTTTGAAGGAGGTAGGCTCCAATTAATGTGTGTTGTAATGGAAGTAGGGAATCCTAATTAACTAAGTTTTTGGGATTATTTGAGAGATGATAAATTAAAGGTGATTTAATAACGAATAGTTTGAGTTTGAGTTTTAAGATAGAAGTGAAAAATTCTTGTTGTAAGACTTTTGTTCCTTCATAAGATTTCGCGAATCAAGCTGATGCAAATTAGTTAAATTTTTTAAAATTTAGAAATTGTAATTATTGGCATAATTAATTACAAATATATACACGGATCATCACTTCATTAATTAGTTCATTATTACATTCACTTTCATTGGTTGACCCTCATCATGTTTATCACCTTGCTGATTTATCACCAACTTGGACCACTTAAACTTATTGTCATAAATCACATCTGATACTAGTAATCACAATAATGAAAAATATGGTCGTTTTTTTTTTTTTGGAAAAATATAAGAACCAATTTATCCCAATATGAGAGTGCCACTTAGAAGTTTTTTTCTCCGTCTCTCTCTCCCCGCAACAGTTCTTTGTTTGAATTTGAAACTATAAATGATGTATCATGTTTATGAAATTTCGTATCCTTTAATTATTGTTTGATATATTTTTCATATATAAAAAAACCAGCAAAATATATACATAACAAGATCTATTTTGTGACACCCGTAAAGATTAAATTTTATAAAATTTAGTCTAAAGAAAAACTTTATACACTATAAAAAATTCGTTAAAAACGGTCAACATAAACGTTAAATTTTGCATCATTCATTATTTACAGATTTATCGTTGACATTTAAAACGATTAGTGTGACAGTTTTGTCGAACTATTAGTGTTATCATCGGATTAAAAAAATTAACAAAAAAATCCGACGATAACAGTTGGTGCAAATCTAAATTAAAATGGTGCACGGATTATCGTAAGATAAATCTAATAGTGATTAAATTTTTAAAATGCGTCATTTATACACTCTCTCATTCATTTTTGCATCTTCCTTCTCTCTCCTCTCGTCACTCTTCTCTCTTTTTTCACTACCAACCACCATTGTTGCCGACGAGAAGTTTCTCTGCCGCGTCCTCTTCTCTGAAGCACCGTCGTGGTCAGTGTTCTAATTTTCGTCGTCGTTGTTGCTGCACGAGTCATCATCATCTTCTTCCGGTTTCTACCGCTGCCATCGTTGAGCTTGGCCACCGCCATTGCGCTTATCATGTTTGAGGCTCTCCTTCTTTTCCCATTCTCAAATTAGTTCTTGTGCATGTTCCATTCTTCCCTTTGTTTATTTATTTATTTTTTTTGATGAAATCCTAACACTTCCTCTTTCACCTCTTTCCAATAGCAGCGGCTCAATATTCTCTGCACTTTTTATGTGATTTTTTTATCTCTTGTGATTTTTCAGGTATGATTCGTAATTTTTTTTTGAATTTTTTATCAATGACTATATTATTTGATATGTTATTTTTTGTCAGTTAATTTTGTAGTTTTGGGATTGTGACTTTATTTTTGAGAAATTTTAAATTAGTGCTTGACCTGTGTTGGTGCATATTGCTATAAAACTTTGTTGTTGATGTTTTTTGAAAATATGCATTAATTATGTAATTAGGTTAATATATTAGTTTAATATATTAATTTTGTTAAATCAAGTTAATTTTGGATTGGATTTATGGTTTAAATTAATTTAGAGTAAGTAGAATTTAATTAGGATTAATTTATGGTTTATTGTTGAAATAATTTAGAGTGATTAATATAAGGTTTAGTTAAGATTTATTTAAGGTTTAGAGTAATTTAGGGTAATTTAGAGTAATTAAAGTTTATTTAATATAATGTTTATTTAAGGTTTTAGAAAAAGGTAATTAAATTTGTATATTATCTGTAAAGTTTTACTAACTTTATTTTTTATTTAGGATTTTTTTTGTTTATCGGCTTTATTGTGTGTTATTTATACTGTTTTTATATATATGGGTTGTTCGTACAGTAGTATCGATGTTGGTTTTTTATTTGTATTTAAATGTTAAATTGTTTAAGTTTTATGCTGAACTTATTTTTTTAGGATAGAGTTTTAGGACGGAAGTGGAAGAAGCTTGCCTAGTGGCACCTTCTCGAAACTATTGTTTGCTGAAAAATTGCGGAATAATAAGGGGATGCGGGCTAGAATGGCTAGGATTTCATGTTTGTTTGAATGTTTGTTTACTTTAATATATGCTTGCAATTAAGCGTCAGAAAATAGTTGTAAAAATATTCTCAATCTTCTTCAGTCATACGAGGGGTTCAGTGGCCAAAAATTAATTTGCATAAATCAGCTCTATTCTTTAGTAATAATACTCCTCCCGCTGCTCGATTACTACTGGTTCGAAAATTAGAAATTGATCATATTGGTGCACAGGATAAATATTTGAGTCTTCTATCTACAGTCAAAAAATAAAAAAATGCCACTTTCGGAGAAATCAAGGACAAGATGAGGAAGCGAGTTCAAGGGTGAAAAAGAAAACTTCTCTCCTCTGCAGACAGGCATGTTCTAATCAAAGATATTGGGGAGGCTATCCCAATTTGTTCATTATCATGTTTCCGTCTTCCTGACACTTTAATTAGGGAGATTCACAACATACTCTCCCAATTTTGGTGGGGTCAGAAAGGTACAGAGCGAAAAATAGCATGGGTTAGTTGGGATACTATGACAAGACCGAAATTGGAAGGTGGACTAGGTTTTAAGGACTTAAGGGATCAGAATTTGGCACTATTAGCAAAATAATATTGGAAAGTCGTCTCTCAGCCACAATCACTCCTATCTAGACTCCTCAAAGATAAATATTTTCGATAAGTTCTATAATAAATGCAGAGATCAGAACAGTACCTTCGTGGGGGTGGCGTAGCATATTGGAAGGGCGTAAGGTTGTTGAAAAGGGGCTGGTTTGGCGAGTTGGTGATGGATCCAGTATCCGAATCTTCAGTGATCTTTGGCTTGCTCCTCCACATCCTTATGTTGTTTCTTCATCTGAAACTTCCAATCTACAAAATCAATCACTATTGATGGTCAAAGACTTAATACTTTCTAATAGTCAGTGGAATCAAACTCTAATTAGAAGTTTTTTTTTTGAGGACACTAGTCAGCGTGTGCTAGTAATAACAATTGGCGGTGAAGAAGATAAAGTTTATTGGGCCCTTAATAAAAGTGGTTTGTATGAAGTGAGTACTGGGTATCGTGTGGCTTATGGGTTCTCGCATCCTCCCATTGAATTTTGCCCAGAGATTATAAGACAACAAAATTTGTGGCGAGAACTGTGGAAGTTGAAAATTCCAGGGAAGATTAAGACTTTTCTCTGGAGGGGCTTCCATGAAAAGCTTCCAGTGCTGCAAAAGCTTCATCATCGTATCCCATTGATTCAACCTATCTACCGAATATGCCTACAATTTTCAGAAACAATCAATCATTGCATCTTTCATTGTATAAAATCAAAGAAAATTTGGTTAAAAATGGGCTTACCAGCTACTAGAAGGAACACCGAAGACTCTGATTTCTACTTTGAGTGGAACTTGAGAATGGGAGCCTTGCGTACCCAAACCAATAGCTCCTCTCAGAGAATGATGATGGTGATTGTGAGCTGGTCCTTATGGAAGGCTAGGAACAGGTTCATTTTTGATAATGTATCAACTAGTGTAGAAGAGACAATGGCGTCGGCTTTGAAGCTGCAGAAAGAGCTTCAACAAATTTACACTTCCTAATTGATGAGCGCTTTACTTTTTTTATCTCTCTTATTAGATTATTATATGATGTTACCTCTATAGTAGAGCATTGGAAGTTCCCCATTTCTTTTATTTGTCCCATATATGGACACCTATATATTTCTTTCATTTCATAAATGGAATTATTTGACTTTGAAAAAAATATATATGCTTGCAATTGTCTAAATTATGAAAACTGTGAAATTTTTTTGGTAGAGGTCTCTAAATTAAAGAAAAATTCTGCTGACTTTTTTGTTAAAATTGTTTAAAGACATGTTTGATTTGTAAAAGTTAAAAATTATATTTGATGAAGGTCGCTAATTGTAGCCGAAACTCTCCTGAAATTTCTTAAAAATTAAAAAAAGATGTGTTGGTTGTTTGTTTTAATACATACTTGCAATTATTTAAACTGTGTAAACTGAAAATTTTGTTTTTGGTTGTTTGTAATCTTAGGGTTTTCTCATTGTGTACTTTGATATTACTTTTCTTTAATGTAATTAATAATTTATTTTGTTTTTAGTAGTTGTTATTCCGAATTATGTTATAATTTTTTATTTTAATAAAAAAATTTAGGTTTCATTAATTTTTAATTTCAATGTTAGTTACTATATTGTGAATCTTAAGTAAAAACAAGTTATAATTATGATAATTATAGTTAAAAAATTAAATAAAAATATTTTTTTAAAATATTATTGTTGGATTTTTTATAGGATAAATTCAACTGTAATCACTAATTAAGTTGGTCATCCTAAAAGGTATTATCGTCAGAAATTTTCGACGATAATTAATGTTGGATTCATAAATTCTATCGATAAATTATTATCGACGATGTTTAGAATGTCAATTATTTTTTATAGTACCATCGGATTTTTTTATAAATTCTGCTAGTAAATTTAGCAATTTTTAACATTTTTTTGTAGTGATATATATTGAGTTAATAGTCAAAATCGTCCCTGAAAGATACCTCGATCTCCATTTTAGTCCCCAAAAGATAAAATTAATCAAAGTCGTCCCCGAAAGTTACTCACGTTGATCGAGTTTGTCCTTCCGTCCTTTCAGGTGGTGACGTGGCTAACGTTTGCTGAGATGGAACGTTAAGTGCCAGCGTGGTGAGGTTCAAAACGACGTAGTTTCATATCCTCAACCCTAAATTAGTGGAACGACGTCGTTTATGGTGTACAGTTGGATATTCAAACGTTCTGCCCTTCTCTCCTCTCATAACAACCCTCTTCAACTTTCGCTCCAAAACCCCTCATCTTCTCTGTACTCTAGTACTCTCCCCAAAGATCCTTTGATCAGAACCTGGTGGCGTTGTTGACGATTCCTGTGCATGTCGAGGCTTGTAGAAGAGTAGGCTCTACTACGTTGGATAGTTGGAGGAGGTCGCGGAGGAGTTTCGTAGTTGGAGGAAGGAGCAGTAACTGCCATAGGGTAAGATTTAATTTTCTTTACAGTTTCTGTTGATTTTGCAATGTTGGTGTTTGTTGGTTTAGGGTGACTTAGTTCTAAGAACCATCTAGTGAGACTAGGGTTTGGATTAGCCTGAACATGTTCTGTATGCGTTTTCCGTTAGGGGTTTCTTGGTCGTTATGTGGTGGGTTTTTCTGGGGAGTGGAGGGTTTGCGATGGTTATGATTATGTAGTTTGCTATGTGTTTACATGCAGATGTAAGGCTGGAGTTGTTTCAGATTTTGATGTTGACTACATTCATTTATTTTTGCACTTGTAGATGAAGGATCCTCCGATGACGTTTGTATTTCACCATGGTGGGAAGTTTAAAAAGGATGAGGGTGAAAATCTGTACTATGAGCCGGATCACACAGAGGTGTTAATGGGAGTTGAAGCTGACACACTTGACGTGTTCTTTGTGAAGGGATACTATGTCGAACTGGGATATGCTGAGGCTAGGGAGTGCTGGTGGAAATCTCCAGGAGTTCTCCTTGAATATGGGCTGAGGAGGCTGGCTACAGATCATGATTTGGTTGCAATGGTGAAGGATTGCAGGAGGAACTTCAACTTGATCAACCTGTATTTCGAGCATGGTGTTTCAGAGCCATGTGTGGTTGATGAGCAGGTAGAAGATGTGCAAAAAATTAAGCCAACCCAAACCAAGAGACATCAGTCTCAGCCCTCCAAGTTACCATCCCACCAAAAAGCATGCTCTGAATCCACGAAGGCATCAGCTGATGGTAGCAGATTATCTCAGCCCTTAAAGTTGCCTTCTCAGTCCAGGAAATTTTCTACCCAATCCACAAAGGAACCAAGTCAGCCCAGTAAACTACCTACCCAGCCCACTAAGCAACCAATGCAGCCCACTAAGCCCACTAGACCATCATTGAAGCCCACGGGTCCATCAGCTAAGCCCACTAGACCAACATCTAAGCCCAGCAGACCATCATCTCAGCCCACCAAGAAGTCACATCACCCTGTGCAAACTCCATCACAGCAGAAAAAATCCTATAGTCAGCCTACCAAACCTACCCCTGCTCCATCTCAGACCAAAGGTAAGGCTAAGGTCACTACCACCACAAGAGCAGGCAGGCATGTGAAGACAGTAGAGGTTGAGGAAGACAGTGACTCTCATGACTCCTATGAGAGTGCTGAGGATAGCCTTTACAAACCTCCAAAGGTACTAGGAGATGATGAATCTAGCAGTGACAGTGATGATAGTGTGAACTCTACAAGGCTGAACAAAAAAAGTGAGGTTAAGGAGAAGCACAAGCTTGCTAAGACCAGATTAGCCGAGAAAGAAATAGAGACTGACGATTTAAGCTATGAGGCTTCTGAGGATGAGGATGAAAGTGACTCATGTATTTGGTTAAATCAATTGGTTTGTAGTTGTTGATTTAATTTTGGTCACATGACTGATTAACTACTTTCTGGTTTAAATTTGGCAGATCTAGAGGATAATCCCCTTGATGAAGATGATTCGGATCTCAACTCATGGCACTCGAAGGACTCAGGCCAGGAACTAGACTCTGATGATGAATCACTAACCGTATATCCCCAGTATAATGACAAGGCAAAGTTCGGGGACCTCAAATTTGAGGTTAGTATGATATTCAAATCAAAGGAACACTTTATGCATGCAACTAGGGACTACACAATCCAGTTAGGTAGAAACATATTGTTTACAAAGAATGACAATGTTCGGGTTAGGGCTGTGTGTAAGGCTGAGGGTTGTCCTTGGGTAGTATACTGTGCACGTAGTAAGCAAGACGGGTCCTGGCAGATTAAAACCCTAGTTGACAATCATATCTGTCCTAGAAGGCGAAAAAATAGGGCAACGACCCAACAGTGGACACTAAGCAAACTTGTTCTAAAACTTAGAAAGCACCCTACAATGAGACATCGTGAAGTGTATGAGTGGTTTGTCAGGAAGTGTAACGTAAACCTGAATAGCACCTGCATCACTAGAGCATTGAAAGCTGCTAGGAAAGTGGTAGAGGGTGATGAAGTTGCTCAGTATGGACTAATCTGGGACTATGCCAATGAATTGCTTACAAGTAATCCTGGGTCTACAGTTCAAGTTGGTGTAATCCCGATACCAGAGGGTCCTCCTCAATTTGAGAGGTTTTATGTGTGTCTTGATGCATGTAAAAAAGGATTTAAGGCTGGGTGTAGACCGATGATTGGATTGGATGGGGCTTTTCTTAAGACCCTGCACGGCGGACAAATATTGACGGCGTGTGCTCAGGATGCCAATAACCACATCTTTGTTGTTGCCTATGCAATTGTGGATGTGGAAAATAAGGACAACTGAAAATGGTTTCTGGACCTGCTGCAATCAGACCTTGGCAACTACAATGATAACAAGTTGTGCATCATTTCAGACATGCAGAAGGTGTGGACAGTTTTCATTCTCGTTTTCATAGTATTGGGATTTGTGTGATTTAATGAGAAATACTTCTAGGACTAAATTGATTTAATGATCAAATTTGAGGGATTCAACTAATTAACAATCTTTTCGGGTTTCTTTGTATCTGGCAGGGACTGATTTCAGCAATGAAAGAAGTCATGCCCATGGCCCAGCACAGATTCTGTGTGTGGCATCTGTGGCAGAATTTTTCAAAACAATGGGGTAGCACGGAGTTGAAAGACCTGGTCTGGGAGTGTGCTAGATCAAGGACACGTAATGAGTTTGAGAGGAACATGAAGAGAGTAAATTTCATCAACGAGCAGGCTTGGCAGTATCTTGAAAAGTGGCCGAAGGAAGCTTGGACTAAAGCGTACTTCAGTGAGGATCCTAAGAATGACAACATTTGCAACAATGCTTGCGAATCATTCAATGTTAAGATAAAGCATGAGAGGACCAAGCCGATTTAGACTTTGGCTGAAGAGGTGAGAAGAATAATCATGAAGAGCATGGTCGATAACAAACTGAAGTTGAGCACTTATCAAGAAATTTTACCCCCGGTTCAGCAAAGCAGACTAGAAGCCATGACAAAGTTATCTAGTCACTGGGCTCCCCAATGGTGCGGGGATGAAAAAGAGGAGTTGTTTGAAGTACATGACTGCCCACAAACATGGTGGTCGACTTGGAAAAGCACACTTGCACCTGTCGGTTCTGGCAACTCACAGGTAATTCATTTAGACCCTATCACTCCTTCCCTTAGCCTGAATTAGTCAGAGTTGCTTTTGATTTTTTCATTACGTTTGTCTGTCTGTACTTGGCACAGGGATGCCATATATGCATGCAATTTCAGCAATTCAAGACAAAAATGGTAAAAGAACTGAGGAGTATTGCCATGAGTTGTTGACAATAGAGGCGTATAAAAGGACATACTGTTTCAATGTTAACCCAGTGAAAGGACAAGATCTGTGGGAGAAAACATCCTCACCTGCCCCTGTCCCACCCCAATCAAGCCAAAACCTGGGAGGCCTACCAAGAAGAGGAGAAAGGACAAGGGAGAGCAGCCAGTTGGGTCAAGCACCAAGATGAAGAGGAAGTACAACCCAATTAGGTGCATGTTTTGTGGTGAAGTTGGACACAACAAGAGAAGCTGTGCAAAGAAGAAAAAGGAGGATGCTGAGGAACAAGCTAGGCAAATGCAACTTCAGCTTGTCCTTGCTAAAGGGCCTGCTTCCCCTACAGATGAGCCAAACACCAACAATGAAGTTCAATCACATTCTCCCCCTCCTCTCCCAGTCTAGCCACAACCTGCTGTGGAAATCAACCAACCTGGAGGAACCCAACCAATGCAAGATCTCTAAACCCCTGTTCAAGACATTCAGGTTACTTAATTGTTGCTTTTTCTTCTACCCAATTGCATTTATTTTATTTACTTGAAATTAATTGGTTTGCAACTGGCCTATGCAGGGTGCAAAGAGAGGCAGGCCACCCAAACTGCATGTCATAAAAAAAAGGCAAGATCGAATGCCTCCACCCAGTCACCGTGGCCATATCTGCTGAGACATTGAAAGGAACAACTTCCGTCATTGCAAAGAAGATGCAAACCTTCATGACATTTGTGCCTACTCCAGGCTTCAAGCGTCCAAGAAAGAAAGATTAATATGTTTAACTAGGAAATATATTTTGTATGTAGTTGCAAGTTTGCTTTTTGGGAACATGGCTCTGTAAACTGCTTCTGTGTTCAGGATCATTTAAGTTAGGCCTAGTATGTTTTTTGGTTTAAGTGAACAATTTTGTCTGAACTTATGCTTTGTTATTTTAACTTCTGGATCCTTGATCACCCCTGTGGTGTGTTGGTGCGCGGAAATTGTGATTACACTTTAATTATGTAAAATTCATCGCTCTTTCTTTCCCTGGTAATGGCGCCAAAAACATGATGCCAGTACCATGGTTCACAACTTCGCACAACTAACCAGCAAGTGCACTGGGTCGTCCAAGTAATACCTTACGTGAGTAAGGGTCGAATCCCACGGAGATTGTTGGTATGAAGCAAGCTATGGTCACCTTGTAAATCTCAGTCAAGCGGATATAAAACAGTAATGGGTTTTCGAAATTAATTAATAAAATAGGGATAGAGGTACTTATGTAAATCATTGGTAGGAATTTCAGATAAGCGAATGGAGATGCTTTTCGTTCCTCTGAACCTCTGCTTTCCTGCTATCTTCATCCAATCAATCTTACTCCTTTCCATGGCTGGCTTTATGTGATACATCACCATTGTCAATGGCTACTTTCGGTCTTCTCTCGGGAAAATGATCCAAATGCCCTGTCACGGCACGACTAATCGTCTGGAGGCATCACCCTTGTCAATGGTTTCATCTTATCCTCTCAGTGAAAATGATCAACGCACCCTGTCACGGCACGGCTATTCATCTGTCGGTTCTCGATCATGCTGGAATAGGATTTACTATCCTTTTGCGTCTGTCACTAACGCCCAGCAATCGCGAGTTTGGAGCTCGTCACAGTCATTCATTCATCGAATCCTACTCAGAATACCACAGACAAGGTTTAGACCTTCCGGATTCTCTTGAATGCCGCCATCATTCTAGCTTACACCACGAAGATTCTGATTAAGAGATCTAAGAGATACTCATTCAGTCGAAGGTAGAACGGAAGTGGTTGTCAGGCACGCGTTCATAGGGAATGATGATGATTGTCACGTTCATCACATTCAGGTTGAAGTGCGAATGAATATCTTAGAAGCGAAATAAGATGAATTGAATAGAAGACAGTAGTACTTTGCATTAATCTCTGAGGAACAGCAGAGCTCCACACCTTAATCTATGGAGTGTAGAAACTCTACCGTTGAAAATACATAAGTGATAATGGAGTTCATTGGTCTCGGCCCCAGAGGGGAACCGGAGTAACCAAGACTACTATGATCCGAAGATAAAACTCAGGATGTCAAATACAATAGTGAAATGTCCTATTTATAATAAACTAGCTACTAGGGTTTACAGAAGTAAGTAATTCATGCATAAATCCATTTCCGGGGCCCACTTGGTGTGTGCTTGGGCTGAGCTTTGAGTGTTGCACGTGTAGAGGTCCTCCTTGGAGTTGAACGCCAGCTTTTGTGCCAGTCTGGGCGTTCAACTCTGGTTTTGGCTCCTTTTCTGGCGCTGGACGCCAGATTTAGGCAGAAAGTTGGTGTTGAACGCCAGTTTGCATCGTTTATTCTTGGCCAAAGTATGGAATATTATATATTTCTGGAAAGCCCTGGATGTCTACTTTCCAACGCAATTGGAAGCGCGCCATTTCGAGTTCTGTAGCTCCAGAAAATCCACTTTGAGTGCAGGGAGGTCAGAATCGAACAGCATCAGCAGTCCTTCTTCAACCTCTGAATCTGATTTTTGCTCAAGTCCCTCAATTTCAGCCAGAAAATACCTGAAATCACAGAAAAACACACAAACTCATAGTAAAGTCCAGAAATGTGTATTTAACATAAAAACTAATGAAAACATCCCTAAAAGTAACTAGATCCTACTAAAAACATACTAAAAACAATGTCAAAAAGCGTATAAATTATCCGCTCATCACAACACCAAACTTAAATTGTTGCTTGTCCCCAAGCAACTGAAAATCGAATAGGATAAAAAGAAGAGAATATACTATAAATTCCAAACTATCAATGAAACATAGCTTCAATCATATGAGCGGGACTTATAGCTTTTTGCCTCTTGAATAGTTTTGGCATCTCACTTTATCCATTGAGGTTCAGAATGATTGGCTTCTATAGGAACTCAGAGTTCAGATAGTGTTATTGATTCTCCTAGTTCAGTATGATGATTCTTGAACACAGCTTCTTTATGAGTCTTGGCCGTGGCCCTAAGCACTTTGTTTTCCAGTATTACCACCGGATACATAAATACCACAGACACATAATTGGGTGAACCTTTTCAGATTGTGACTCAGCTTTGCTAAAGTCTCCAATTAGAGGTGTCCAGGGTTCTTAAGCACACTCTTCTTTTGCTTTGGACCTTGACTTTAACCGCTCAGTCTCAAGTTTTCACTTGACACCTACACGCCACAAGCACATGGTTAGGGACAGCTTGGTTTAGCTGCTTAGACCAGGATTTTATTCCTTTAGGCCCTCCTATCCACTGATGCTCAAAGCCTTGGGATCCTTTTTATTTCTCCTGCCTTTTGGTTTTAAGGGTTATTGGCTTTTTGCTCTTGCCTCTTGGTTTTAAGAGCTTTTGGCTTTTTCTGCTTGCTTTTTTTTTTCTTTCTATTTTTTTCGCCTATTTTTTTTTCTGCAAGCTTTGTTCTTTGCTGCTTTTTCTTGCTTCAAGAATCATTTTTATGATTTTTCAGATTATCAAATAACATATCTCCTAGTCATCATTCTTTCAAGAGCCAACATATTTAACATTCTTAAACAACAACTTCAAAAGACATATGCACTGTTCAAGCATACATTCAGAAAACAAGAAGCATTGTCACCACATCAATATAATTAAACTAAGTTCAAGGATAAATTTGAAACTCATGTACTTCTTGTTCTTTTGAATTAAAATATTTTTCATTTAAGAGAGGTGATGGATTCATAGGACATTTATAACTTTAAGACAAAGTTACTAACTACTAATGATCATGTAATGAAGACACAAACATAGATAAGCACTTAACATAGAAAACGAAAAACAGAAGAAATAAGAACAAGGAATGAATCCACCTTAGTGATGGTGGCGTTTCTTTCTTGAGGAACCAATGATGTCCTTGAGCTCTTCTATGTCTCTTCCTTGTCTTTGTTGCTCCTCCCTCATTGCTTTTTGATCTTCTCTTATTTCATGGAGCATGATGGAGTGCTCTTGGTGTTCCACCCTTAATTGTCCCATGTTGGAACTTAATTCTTCTAGGGAGGTGTTGATTTGCTCCCAATAGTTTTGTGGAGGAAATTGCATTTGAGGCATCTCCGGGATCTCATGGTGATGAGCTTCTTGCGCCTCTTGAGCTCCATGAATGGGCTCTCTTGCTTGCTCCATCTTCTTCTTAGTGATGGGCTTCTCTTCCTTAATAGGAGTGTCTCCTTCTATGAAAGCTCCAGCTGAGTAACATAGATGGCAGATAAGATGAGGAAAAGCTAGCCTTGCCATGGGGGATGACTTTTCGGTTATTTTGTAGAGTTCATTAGAGATGACTTCATGAACTTCTATTTCCTCTCTAATCATGATGCTATGAATCATGATGGCCCGATCCACAGTGACTTCAGATCGGTTGCTAGTGGGAATGATTGAGCATTGAATGAACTCCAACCATCCTCTAGCCACAGGCTTGAAGTCCAATCTTCTTAGTTGAACCGGCTTGCCCTTGGAGTCAATCTTCCATTGAGCTCCTTCCACACATATGTCCATAAGGACTTGGTCCAACCTTTGATTAAAGTTGACCCTTCTAGTGTAGGGGCGTTCATCTCCTTGCATCATGGGCAAGTTGAACGCCAACCTCACATTTTCCGGACTAAAATCTTAGTATTTCCCCCGAACCATTGTAACATAGTTCTTTGGATCCGGGTTCTTACTTTGATCATGGTTCTTGGTGATCCATGCATTGGCATAGAACTCTTGAACCATTAGGATGCCGACTTGTTGGATGGGGTTTGTTAGAACTTTCCAACCTCTTCTTTGAATTTCATGTCGGATCTCCGGATACTCATTTCTTTTGAGTTTGAAAGGGACCTCAGGGATCACCTTCTTCTTGGCCACAACATCATAGAAGTGGTCTTGATGGGCTTTGGAGATGAACCTTTCCATCTCCCATGACTCGGAGGTGGAAGTTTTTGTCTTCCCTTTTCCCTTTCTAGAGGATTCTCCGGTCTTAGGTGCCATCAATGGTAATGGAAAAACAAAAAGCTTATGCTTTTACCACACCAAACTTAGAATATTGCTCGCCCTCGAGCAATAAAAGAAAGAATAGATGAAGAAGAAGAAGAAAATATGGAGAATAGGGGGTGAAGTGTGTTTCGGCCAAGTAGAGAGGAGAGTGTTGTGTTGTGTGAAAATGAGGAAGAATGGAGGGCTATATATAGGGGAGGGAGGTGGGTTAAGGTTTGGCCATTTAGGGTGGGTTTGGGTGGGAAATTGGTTTTGAATTTTGAAGGTAGGTGGAGTTTATGAGGTAGGTTTATGGGGAAGAGTGGTTGGATGCGAGTGGTGAAGAGGTGATGGGGAAGAGAGATTGAGGTGATTGGTGAAGGATTTTTGGGGAAGTGTGTTTATGGGGTTGTGTGAAAGAGAGTGGTGAGGGATGAGAAGAAGTGAGTGGAGGTAGGTGGGGATCCTGTGGGGTCCACAGATCCTGTAGGGGCCACAGATCCTGAGGTGTCAAGGCATTTACATCTCTGCACCAATTTAGGCATGCAAAATGCCCTTGCACACAACTCTGGGCGTTCAGCGCCAGGTTGGTGCCCATTTTGGGAGTTCAACGCCCATTTACTAGCCATTTCTGGCGTTGAACGCCAGAACCATGCTTGTTCTGGGCGTTCAGCGCCAGGATGCTGCCCATTTTGGGCGTTCAGCGCCAGAACCATGCTCTGTTCTGGCGTTGAACGCCAGGCAGATGCTCCTCCAGGGTGTGATTTTTCTTCTGTTGTTTTTGATTCCGTTTTCAATTTTTATATTCATTTTGTGACTCCACATGATCATGAACCTATAAAGACATATAACTAAGAAAAATATTGTTAGATAAATAAAAATTGGGTTGCCTCCCAACAAGCGCTTCTTTAATGTCAATAGCTTGACAGTGGGCTCTCATGGAGCCTCACAGATGTTCAGAGCATTGTTGAGACTCTCCAACACCAAACTTAGAGTTTGAATATGGGAGTTCAACACCAAACTTAGAGTTTGGTTGTGGCCTCCCAACACCAAACTTAGAGTTTGACTGTGGGGGCTTTGGTTGACTCTGCTTTGAGAGAAGCTTTTTCTGCTTCCTCTCCATGGATGCAGAGAGAGATCCTTGAGTTGTAAACACAAGGTTGTCCTTATTCAATTGAAGGATCAATTCTCCTCTGTCCACATCAATCACAACTCTTGCTGTGGCTAGGAAAGGTCTTCCTAGGATGATGGATTCATCCTCTTCCTTTCCAGTATCCAGGACTATGAAATCAGCAGGGATGTAAAGGCCTTCAACCTTTACTAACACGTCCTCTACTTGTCCATAAGCCTGTTTTCTTGAATTATCTGCCATCTCTAATGAGATTCTAGCAGCTTGCACCCCATAAATTCCCAGTTTCTCTATTACAGAGAGGGGCATGAGGTTTATCCCTGAACCAAGGTCACACAGAGCCTTAAAGATCATGGTGCCTATAGTACAAGGTATTATGAACTTTCCAGAATCCTGTCTCTTCTGAGGTAATGTCAGTTGATCCAGATCACTTAGTTCATTGATGAACAAGGGAGGTTCAACTTCCCAAGTATCAATGCCAAATAATTTGGCATTCAGCTTCATGATTGCACCAAGAAACTTGGCAGTTTGCTCTTCTGTAACATCCTCATTCTCTTCAGAAGAGGAATATTCATCAGAGCTCATGAAGGGCATAAGGAGGTTCAATGGAATCTCTATGGTCTCTAGATGAGCCTCAGAGTCCTTTGGTTCCTCAGAGGGAAGCTCCTTATTGGTCACTGGACGTCCCAGGAGGTCTTCCTCCTTGGGATTCACGTCCTCCTCTCCCTCATTGGGTTCGGCCATTTTGCTTATGTCAATGGCCTTGCACTCTCCTTTTGGATTCTCTTCTGTATTGCTTGGGAGAGTACTGGGAGGGATTTCAGTGATCCTTTTACTCAGCTGGCCCACTTGTGCTTCCAGATTTCTAATGGAAGACCTTGTTTCATTCATAAAACTTACAGTGGCCTTAGATAGATCAGAGACTAAGTTTGCTAAATTAGAAGTATTTTGTTCAGAGTTCTTTGTCTGTTGCTGAGTGGATGATGGAAAAGGTTTATTATTGTTAAACCTGTTTCTTCCACCATTATTAAAGCCTTGTTGAGGCTTTTGATCCTTCCATGAGAAATTTGGATGATTTCTCCATGATGGGTTATAGGTGTTTCCATAAGGTTCACCTAAGTAATTCACCTCTGCCATTGCAGGGTTTTCAGGATCATAAGCTTCTTCTGCATAAGAAGCCTCTTGAGTACTGTTGGATGCAGCTTGCATTCCATTCAGACTCTGAGAAATCATATTGACTTGCTGAGTCAATATTTTGTTCTGAGCCAATATGGCATTCAGAGTATCAACTTCAAGAACTCCCTTCTTCATAGGCGTCCCATTACTCACAGGATTTCTCTCAGAAGTATACATGAACTGGTTATTAGCAACCATGTCAATGAGTTCTTGAGCTTCTGCAGGCGTTTTCTTTAGGTGAATGGATCCACCTGCAAAAGTATCCAATGACATCTTTGATAGCTCAGATAAACCATCATAGAATATATCCAGGATGGTCCATTCTGAAAGCATGTCAGAAGGACACTTTTTAGTCAGCTGCTTGTATCTTTCCCAAGCTTCATAGAGGGATTCACCTTCCTTCTGTCTGAAGGTCTGAACATCCACTCTAAGCTTGCTCAGCTTTTGAGGAGGAAAGAACTTGGCTAAGAAAGCCGTGACCAGCTTATCCCAAGAGTTCAGGCTATCTCTGGGTTGAGAGTCCAACCATACTCTAGCTCTGTCTCTTACAGCAAAAGGGAAAAGCATGAGCCTGTAGACTTCAGGATCTACTCCATTAGTCTTAACAGTATCACATATCTGCAAGAATTTAGTTAAGAACTGAAAAGGATCTTCAGATGGAAGTCCATGAAACTTGCAGTTCTGCTGCATCAGAGAAACTAATTGAGGTTTCAGCTCAAAGTTGTTTGCTCCAATGGCAGGAATGGAGATGCTTCTTCCATGTAAATTGGAATTTGGTGCAGTAAAGTCACCAAGCATTCTCCTTGCATTGTTGTTGGGTTCAGCTGCCATCTCCTTTACTTGTTCGAAATTTTCAATCAAGTTGTCTCTGGATTGTTGTAATTTAGCTTCTCTTAATTTCCTCTTCAGAGTCCTTTCAGGTTCTGGATTAGCTTCAACAAGAATGCCTTTTTCTCTGTCCCTGCTCATAAGAAAGAGGAGAGAAAAAGAAAAGAAGAGGAATCCTCTATGTCACAGTAAAGAGGTTCCTTATTGTTAGTAGAAAAGAAGAAGAGAAAAATCTGAACTCAGAAAGAGAGAGAGAGGGTTCGGATTTTTAGTGTGGTGAGGGAGAGACGTTAGTAGATGAATAAATAAATAGAAGGGGATGAGAGAGAAGGAATTTTCTAAAATAATTTTTGAAAAAGAGTTAGTGATTTTTTAAAATAGTTTTTGAAAAATGTTAGTAATTTTCGAAAATTAAGATTTAAAAATTAAAATAATTAGTTAATTAAAAAGAGATTTTTGAAAAAGAGGGAAGGTATTTTCGAAAATTAGAGAGAGAAAGTTAGTTAGGTGGTTTTGAAAAAGATAAGAAACAAACAAAAAGATAGTTAGTTAGTTGAAACAAATTTTGAAAAGATAAGAAGTTAGGAAGTTAGAAAAGATATTTTGAAATCAAATTTTTGAAAAAGATAAGATGAGAAGATATTTTGAAAAGATATGATAGAAATTAGATTTTTTTTTTGAAAAAGATTTGATTTTTAAAATCACAATTAATGACTTGATTCACAAGAAATCACAAGATACGATTCTAGAACTTAAAGTTTGAATCTTTCTTAACAAGTAAGTAACAAACTTGAAATTTTTGAATCAAAACATTAATTGATTATGTTATTTTCGAAAATATGATGTAAAATTAAGAAAAAGATTTTTGAAAAATATTTTTTTTTGGAATTTTCGAAAATAACTGAGAAATTTGAAAAAGATTTTGAAAAAGATAAGATTTTCAAATTGAAAATTTGATTTGACTCATAAGAAACAACTTGATTTTAAAAATTTTTGAAAAAGTCAACTCAAATTTTCAAATTTGATGAGAGAAAAAGGGAAAGATATTTTTTTTTATTTTTGAATTTTTATGATGAGGGAGAAAAATTAAAAACATCATTTTCATGTTTTTCTCTTTTATTTTTGAATCAAAACAAGGAATGCATGCAATAACACTATGAATGTCAAGATGAACACCAAGAACACTATGAAGATCATGATGAACATCAAGAACACATTTTTGAAAAATTTTTAATGCAAAGAAAACATGCAAGACACCAAACTTAGAATTCTTTAATGCTTAGACACTAAGAATCCAAGAATGCATAGGAAAAACACCATACAACACAAAACATGCAAATGCAAAGATCAAACAAGAAGACATACCAAGAACAACTTGAAGATCGTGAAGAACACTATGAATGCATGAAAATTTTCGAAAAATGCAAGATGCACATGCAATTGACACCAAACTTATAACATGACTCAAGACTCAAACAAGAAACAGAAAAATATTTTTGATTTTTATGATTTTCTAATTTTTTTGGATTTTTTCGAAAATTAATTGAAAAAGGAAAATAAGGATTCTAAAATTTTTAATATGAATTCCAGGAATCTTGCATTCTTAGTCTAAAGCTTCAGTCCAGGAATTAGACATGGCTCACTAGCCAGCCAAGCTTTCAATGAAAGCTCCGGTCCAAAACACTAGACATGGCCAATGACCAGCCAAGCTTCAGCATGTAATTCAGGAACAGCAGCAGGTGGATTAGCAACAACTAGCTTGCTCTTGATAACAAATTGCAAGCCTCAGTCCAAATGAATTTAGACATGGCTTTACAGCCAGCCAGGCTTCACATGCTTCATGAAACACTAGAATTCATTCTTAAAAATTCTGAAGAAAAATAGATTTTTGAAAACATTTTTATATTATTTTTTTTTCGAAAACAAAAGAAAAATTTTTGAAAGATTTTTGAAAAATTTTTGAAAACAAAGCAAAAAGAAAATTACCTAATCTGAGCAACAGGATGAACCGTCAGTTGTCCAAACTCAAACAATCCCCGGCAACGGCGCCAAAAACTTGGTGCGCGAAAATTGTGATTACACTTTAATTATGTAAAATTCATCGCTCTTTCTTTCCCTGGTAATGGCGCCAAAAACATGATGCCAGTACCATGGTTCACAACTTCGCACAACTAACCAGCAAGTGCACTGGGTCGTCCAAGTAATACCTTACGTGAGTAAGGGTCGAATCCCACGGAGATTGTTGGTATGAAGCAAGCTATGGTCACCTTGTAAATCTCAGTCAGGCGGATATAAAACAGTAATGGGTTTTCGAAATTAATTAATAAAATAGGGATAGAGGTACTTATGTAAATCATTGGTAGGAATTTTAGATAAGCGAATGGAGATGCTTTTCGTTCCTCTGAACCTCTGCTTTCCTGCTATCTTCATCCAATCAATCTTACTCCTTTCCATGGCTGGCTTTATGTGATACATCACCATTGTCAATGGCTACTTTCGGTCTTCTCTCGGAAAAATGATCCAAATGCCTTGTCACGGCACGACTAATCGTCTGGAGGCATCACCCTTGTCAATGGTTTCATCTTATCCTCTCAGTGAAAATGATCAACGCACCCTGTCACGGCACTGCTATTCATCTGTCGGTTCTCGATCATGCTGGAATAGGATTTACTATCCTTTTGCGTCTGTCACTAACGCCCAACAATCGCGAGTTTGGAGCTCGTCACAGTCATTCATTCATCGAATCCTACTCAGAATACCACAGACAAGGTTTAGACCTTCCGGATTCTCTTGAATGCCGCCATCATTCTAGCTTACACCACGAAGATTCTGATTAAGAGATCTAAGAGATACTCATTCAGTCGAAGGTAGAACGGAAGTGGTTGTCAGGCACGCGTTCATAGGGAATGATGATGATTGTCACGTTCATCACATTCAGGTTGAAGTGCGAATGAATATCTTAGAAGCGAAATAAGATGAATTGAATAGAAGACAGTAGTACTTTGCATTAATCTTTGAGGAACAGCAAAGCTCTACACCTTAATCTATGGAGTGTAGAAACTCTACCGTTGAAAATACATAAGTGATAATGGAGTTCATTGGTCTCAGCCCCAGAGGGGAACCGGAGTAACCAAGACTACTATGATCCAAAGATAAAACTCAGGATGTCAAATACAATAGTGAAATGTCCTATTTATAATAAACTAGCTACTAGGGTTTACAGAAGTAAGTAATTGATGCATAAATCCATTTTCGGGGCCCACTTGGTGTGTGCTTGGGCTGAGCTTTGAGTGTTGCACGTGTAGAGGTCCTCCTTGGAGTTGAACGCCAGCTTTTGTGCCAGTTTGGGTGTTCAACTCTGGTTTTGGCTCCTTTTCTGGCGCTGGACGCCAGATTTGGGCAGAAAGCTGGCGTTGAACGCCAGTTTACGTCATTTATTCTTGGCCAAAGTATGGACTATTATACATTTCTGGAAAGCCCTGGATGTCTACTTTCCAACGCAATTAGAAGCGCGCCATTTCGAGTTCTGTAGCTCCAGAAAATCCACTTTGAGTGCAGGGAGGTCAGAATCCAACAGCATCAGCAGTCCTTCTTCAACCCCTGAATCTGATTTTTGCTCAAGTCCCTCAATTTCAGCCAGAAAATACCTGAAATCACAGAAAAACACACAAACTCATAGTAAAGTCCAGAAATGTAAATTTAACATAAAAACTAATGAAAACATCCCTAAAAGTAACTAGATCCTACTAAAAATATACTAAAAACAATGTCAAAAAGCGTATAAATTATCCGCTCATCATGTGTCTACTAAGACAATATGATATCAGTATAATTATGATGTTTGTTATGGATTATAATGACTTTGTCTATTGTCATGTATGTTTCTATTGGGTGAATAGATACTTATAATAGTTCAAACATCACCATCATGTATTCTCAGTGAAACCCATCATGCTTAAACAACAAGTTTATGTTAAATTAAACACAATTAAACCATACTTTCATTCATAAGTAACATCATCATTACATATCAACTAATTCAATTTCTCTGATCTAACAACACCTCTAACACACAAGAACATAACACTCCATCTGTGGCTTTACTTGGAGATTGATGTGAACAACAGTGATACACACAAGACAGTAGCCACCACCACTGCAACTGACAGGAACATTATCAGCATTTTCATTGCTCTAACCTCACCCTCCAAGCTATCCAATCTCCATGACACATTCAGTCTCCATTCATCATAGTCCCCACCAACCTCCGCATCAGTTTCCGCCCCTGCTACATACCCGTCTTTCTCAACCCACCTAAAGAAGTTGCAGTGACTTCCCTTCTGAATTTTTTCAAAAAAAAAACGAAAATCAATTTCAACTATCCAGCAGAATAGACAAAGGAATATAGAAAACAAGCTTTATATATCATAACCTAACTCACCGGGTATCTGGCACAAGCGTGGAACAACCTATCCGGATTCTCTCTTGTACCGGATTTTTTGATTGTCGTCTTCAACCCACAAAAGCAAGTCTGGTCCTTCATCTTCCTCCTCCGTCGCATGGAAGAGTTCGACTCATGGCTACCGATAGACTGCGACGGCAGGTCACCACTCCGGCTTCCACTCATCATAGCAGCGACTCCTCAAACATACATCGCCATCTACTACGAGAATCACGCACATATATGTTTCAGATTGGGGGTTAGGGTTGTAACATTAGGACTAATTTGACCTAAATAATCAAACATATCTTATCAGCATTAACGGTTGCCATGCTAGACCTCACCACGCTGGTACTTAACGTTCCACCTCAGCAAACGTTAGCCACGTCACCACCTGAGAGGACGGAAGGACAAACTCGATCAACGTGAGTAACTTTCGGGGACTAAAATGGAGATCGGGGTATCTTTTAGGGACGATTTTGACTATTAACTCGATATATATTTGTATGAAAAACACAGTAGTAATGGAATAATTATTTTTAAAATTGATGTTACTCATTTATATGGTGAAAATAATAGATGATGAATCATGTAAGTCAAAATTGTTATTTGTACACTAAAATTAGTTATTAAAATTAGTTACCAATATATTTATGTATAAATATATGTATAGTTTAATTTATTTTTAATGTGTATTTATATTCTAAATATATTTTATATTGATGACTAATTTTAATGGCTAATTTTAGTATACACATAATATAGTTGAATGTAAGTATAATTGTATTATGCCTTACAAGTGGCATAAAATCATTTCAAAAGCTTGAGTGTTAGTTCAACTAATTAAAACTCAAATAATGCTCAATTAATTAAGCTGCTTCCAACTTCAATGGAGCAAATGTAATTGACCTATTTTCAAGGAAGCCATTATTATTCATGTATATGAGTTCACTTGACCTTGATGAATCATCAAAGAGTATCGAGATAGAATGCTTGAAAATTTCAAATAAATGTAATTTAAATTTTAAATTTTAAATTTTAAATTTTTAAAAATTTAATGTTAAAAATCCTTCTCGGCTTATCAAATAGCTAGATTAGATAGATCCTTGTCCTTGGCATTAACTTGTGTGACAGGATTGACAATAAAGGCATCACAATAACTGGTCCCAAAATACCTTTAATTTGTCCTTGCATAACTATGGGTTTGGGACTTACTATAGCAACATTTTTATTTTCCAAGAACTTCAACAGGGAAAAAAAAAAAACCTAACTACACACAAACCAAAAACAATTCAATGAGAAACTCGTGCTCTCTCTCTCTCTCTCATGGATTTGGTAGCTAATAAATCTCCAAAGAATTAAATTACCAAAAAAAAACTCCAAAGAAATAAATTAAAAAATATTTATTTATTTTGATTTTTAGAAAATTTTGAATTAGATACTTTAGTCTCTAATTCAAATTAATTACTCGATTGGTCCCTAACAATTAATTTCGTCAATCACTTAAATTTTTTGTTCCGTCAAAATAAAATAGTCTCTGATAATTCTAACAGGGAACAAAATAGTTCCTGACCCCTCTATTTGAGAACGGCACTATTCTTCTCCAATTTTCATTATATTTCGCATAGGAGAACAAGCAAGGGAGTTAAGGATTATTTTGTTCCTTATTAGAGTTGTCAATGACTATTTTGTCTTCTATTAGAGTTGACGGAACAAAGGACTTAATAAGTGACTAGCAGAGTTAATTATTAAGGACCAATCGAATAACTAATTTTAATTGGAGACTAAAGTGTCTAGTTTAAAATTTTTTAGAGACCAAAATGAATAAATACTCTAAATTTAAAATTACTCATATATATATCTCCCATAAAATTCAAACCACTTATACTATTTTCTTATATCAATAATAATGGAAAATGACACGACATACCCTTCTTTAGTTTATGTCCACCTCAAAGCTCAAACACACAAATACAATATTGAAGGTAATAAGTAATAACTTTGTTCACCTTGCATTGAGAGGTACCAATTCTCTTTTCCGAAAGGACAAAGGACTCGAAAAGGCAAAGGAAACACTCAATATATAATTATTGAACACAGGGAATTAAAAATGAAAAATCAACCCAATTTACGGCAATAATAATAATACTCATAGGATGTAGGCATCAAACATATATTCAAAATAATACCGATAATCAGACAGATTCAAAAAATTTTAATTGTAAGAGTAAAATATATATAATACAAAAATAATTTTAATTTAATTATTTTATGATTCTTTATAATTTTACTAATCTTTTAATTAAGTTTTTATAGTTTAAAAGTTCGTAATTGAATTATTTTATTATATAACATTTTTAATTATATTGTTCTTTTTAGAAAATACACACTAATTCTAAAATATCTTGCTTTTAAAATATGTTAAAATTCATTATACATTAAATACAAAAACAAATATTTAAAAAAAAATAAAAAGGATCTAATTAAAGGTTTTTATCTGATAATATAAAAATTCAATATAATTACAAATTTTTAAATTATAAGACTCTAATTAAAGATTTGATTAAGGAAAAGTATGAGGAACCAACGGAATATTGGTACAATGTGTACAATGAAGATTTAGGGAGTATTAGAGATATAAGCTTTGATTAAATATAAAGACTAATAAAGTATAATTAAACCTAATAATTATATTTTATAATTATAAAATATAATTAATTTTTAAATTATTTAACTAATAAATTAAAAGACTAAAATAATAATTTAAATAATAACATATATTTTAGAATTCTATTATTCTAAATTTCGTATTTTAAAAATATTGAATAATTTTTTATTGTCAGTACAATCAAAGTCGTCTTTTTTGATACATATGTTACTAAATAACCAATTAAAAATTCGCTCCCTTACGATTATGAAGCCGACTCTTTATAATATTTGTATAGCTACAAATTTTTTTTAACTGATGCAGTTGCTAAGACAAAACTAAAACTAACTTTAAAAAATATCAATAAATAAATAATATTTTTTTAAGTCTCAATAATTTTTAATAAAGAACATCAATCCCATTTAAATTTAAAAATTAATCATCAAAACATATTAAAAAATTCTAATAAAGTTAAATTTTTATTTCTTCTAATATTTTTTATTTCTTCTAATATCATCTTAAATTATCATTCAAATATTAAATATATAATTTTTCTTAAAAAAATAGAAAACTAAAGCTCATAATTTATCAAAGATTAATTAAAATTTAAATAAATAAAAAAATTAAATGTACAATTTTTTTTTAAGAAAATAGGAGGATAAATTTGGTTGTAGAATTTAAAAGAAGAAGAGAAAAAAAGAAAGGTTTGAGGAGATAAGAGGACAAATTTTAAAAATTTAATAAAAATAAAAAAATAAAAAATTAGTGTCTCACAAGTTGTGTTTTAGTATCTCACTAAATTAAAAGTACACAAATTTAATGTTTTTATGTTCATTCGTGTCTTTCCGTGTCCTTCAAAAATCTATATTTCAATAAACCAAACAATAAATAAATATCTTCTTATCTATGTCTCATTAAAATATGGACATCAACCAAGCACTATCTAAACTAGTTTAACCTGGGTTGGGAGTTGATGAGGACCATGTAATATGATGAATCCAGCATCTCTTGTTGTATGTTGCAGTTGGCACTTGGCAAGGACCCTTTAATTTGCTCATCCAATTCAATGTAGTGAAATTATAGTCCTATTCACCGACACAAAATAATAATAATAAAGATACCAGCATCAATCTTTAAATTTTGGGACAGAATGCGAAGTTAATTCACCATGGCTTATAATTGTAGTAGTAGTACAAACTAGTAACAATTTTCATTTCTTCAACATCATCTCACCTTTAATTAGAATTGCTTGTATATGTAATCATTACTATATTTTGATTGCATGCACTAATTATGGGTAGTACAGTTTGATGATGTTTACATTAAATGCAGGCCGCAGTACACAACTTTAAATAAATAAAACTAAACACAAGTTATTAATCCAATAAACGGTGTCAGAACAAGTTTATAACTAGATTTGTCATTTGAGTCCGTGCATGCACTACATATACACATAAATTTTTTTAAACTAAATTTAACTAAATTAAACAATTAAGTTTGGATGAGTGAGTAGATTTAATTAACAAAAACAAGTTTATACGTATAGAATTACTTTTTTAATTAATCTTCCTTTAATTTTGAAAAATAAAGATAAAACTGTATCCATGCATATCCATATAATTATTGGGTACACAGTACATTTTTGAATTTAAAGCAAGGTTTAACAAGTTCTTTATTTTGTCACGCAACTTTATTTCCTCATCGATCTTAACCACCGTACCATAGTTTGAACTTTAATTTGATGATTTCGAAGAAACTACAGAGATGAGAACCCCATTGTACAAAAAGAAAAAAAAGGTGTAATTGTTATTAATTACGGTTTAAATTTTAGAGAGATGAATATTTATTCCTCTTCATGAAGCTGCAGGTACCACAAATTGTTCTAAATAAATTAACAAAAAATAATCATAGTAAAAGAAGAAATTATTATTCGCATGCAAACGGGAATATCAGATTTTTTGCACCGAAATTATTGTTTTGTTCACACAAGTCTGCCATCTCTATATATAGGCTTAATTTTATAACAAAAAAAAAAAAAAAAAAAACCCAACTTTGGTATATAAACAATGAACTTTGAAAGAAAGGAGCAAGAAAAGGAGAGAAATTATCTTGAAATTCAATTCTACTAAAATATTAAGATAATCATGATGCAATGACTTCTAATCTGACTATAAAAAGCCAAACTTCCAAATATATTTTTTAATATTTCAACTTAAGATGTTTACCCTAGTTTAGTTATCAAGTCTTCTATATTGGCTACAATTATATATACAAGCTTAATTTTATTATCTCTAATCACAATGTTCAATGCATGTATGCAATAAGATGATGACTATTTTTCCTACATTATACCTAACTTAATTGATAACACATTTTCTCTTTAATAAAATCTCTGAAAAATTATTAATGCAAAGCGTTGAAAGCAATGAATTGAATACAGCTAAAAAATAATAAGGTAAAATTAAAGTGAATGGTCGACAGATATATGGTTTAGAAAAAAATGAAGCGTGCCTTCGGGAGACAAGCTCACTTTTGAACACGGTGACGTGTGAATTATTGAGCCTTCAAATTTCAATTCTCAAAATATAAACAATTATTTTTTAATGAATATTAGTTTATTTTTTTAATTACGAATTTATTTTTTTAACTCTTATTGTTTAAAAAAAATTTAAGATTTAGGATTAAGATCTAGCGTTTATTATTTAAGATTTAAATTTAATATTTAATATTTAAAATTTAAATTAAAAAATTAATTTTTTTAAAAATATTACTTAATCTTAATTAAAAAATAATTGATGATTTTTTACGAAAATTATCTTTAATATTGAGTTGATAATAGTGATTTTTAAGATTATTGACTAATGTTGGGATGCAATATCAAATATGGTGCCATTTGATTTAGGGTACAAAAATAAAACTTTTTTTATTTTTGTTTCAAAAAGTAAAAAAAAATATAAGATAAAGAAATTAGATAATTTTATTTCTGTTTTAAAAAAATTAAAAAATAAAAATTTTAAAATCAGATTTTCAATTTTAATTTTTTTTACAATTTTAAAAAATACTAAAATTTATAATATTAAGATATATCACTCAATTCACACTTATAAAAAAAATATTTTTTTTACCTGAACTCCATTACATCATGTTTTCCCTAAACTATAAAGATAGTACATAGCATTTGAATACCTTTCAACCTAGCTAGGTTGTTTTTATTATTATTATTTTCTTGTTTGTTTGTTTAGGAGACAGGTGTGCTATTGACATGAAAAAATATAATGTTTTTTGCCTTGAAAGATTAGAGAAATTATTATTGAGAGAAGGCTACTTGCTACCTAATAAAGAAACACTAAATATACGTATTATTTCCTTGTTTCACCTCTTCATATATAGATATCACATCAAAGGGGTGGAGAATGATGCAACACCTTTAAATTAAATATATTTGATATTTGATCATATATATTATAAATTTGTAAAGAAAAGAAATGACAAATTAAATGACGCATTTTTTTTAAATTTTAATTTTCTTGATGAAGAATTGAAGATAACGTGTGAATTATTAACGCTGAAAAACCATGTTCTTTGCTCCCCGGTTCCCTTGCTGAGAACGAAATTCGGAGTTGAAATTATTACAATGCAAGTTGAGAGTAGAGACATATAATTTAATCATTTTTATATTCTTTCTCTTGTACTTAGGAGACAATGTAGCTTCCATGATATGCATATGCTTGCTGTACTCTTTATATACTCCATTATTTGTTCTTACTACTTCATGGATGAAGAAATACATGCAAAAAGGCAATAAGTCTTAACATTTTAAAATAATTTTTTTTAGTTACAAAAATTCTTGTATTTTGTGACAAATAAATACTTTATTATAAATAATATTGAATTTTGTGACAAATTAATTTTTTGTTACAAAATAATTGGAGTTTTTGAAACAAACGAATATTTTCTTATAAAATATTTTAAACTTTTGTAACAACTTTATCTTTTGTTACAAAATATTATAAAATTTTATAACAAAAACACTGATTGTTACAAAAGCTAATATAATTTGTAACAAACAAATCAAATCGTTACAAAATAACAAAACGTTTTGTAACAAATTATATTGTTATTACAAAACATTATTATTATATAACAATGATTAAGTTTTGTTAAAAAAAAAATAATTTTTGTTACATTTCTTGTAGTGGTATAACATTTTTACCATGATTAACTGTAACGAAACCATTTAGAATTTAAGATATTAGATATCGAAATATATGAATGAATATATATGTATTTAATATGTATTTTTATATAATTTTTTTTAACCCGTGGAAGTAAAATTCAGCTAATAGAAATAACTAGGTAAATTGAAGTATAACTGAGTGAAATGTCTAAAGTTAGTTATTTTGCTATTGCTAACTAAAATTAGTTACTAAAACTAGATATTTTAAGTGTGAGCTAAGTTAACCTGAATTTATTAATTTAAATTAGTTGTTCACGTTATAATCTGTTGTGTATAGATTTTACTATTAGTTTAGTGTGGTGTACTTCACTAGACTAAGCAACAGAGGAAGATAAAGAGTGAATGAGTTAATACTATAATTACTTAAATAGCTATATCATTAATTGTATAGTGTCAACATTGAAAAAAAAAAGTGCCACATGTTAATTTTTATTAACAGAAATGGAGCTTCATTGGCAAAAAGGTGGAAGTGATTTCGTGTACATTTGATAGATAATTTTATTCTTCGTGTGATCTTTTGTGTATTTATGTTCATTTTTTCTTAAAGTAAATGCTAATAAAAACGAAGCGTATTATCAGAAAAATAAAAAAGAAGACATGTTTTACCATAGTGAAGACACAAGAGGATTATGTGGATGTTGTATAAGAAAATTTGAAACTGCATAATTGTGGTTTATAATAACGAAAAGTTTTTGCTTTTATGTGATAAAAAATCATGGTTCAGAACTATAAAAAATGAGGTTTACTTTTGAAACCAAAATCGTGGTTCATAACCACGAAAATGAACTATTTTTCTTAGTTTTTTTTTTTTTTTGGTTCAAAAGTCGGTTTTAAAATCACAATAAGAGATTTAATTTTAGACCACCTTTTTTACTTAGTAAGGAGTGTTGTACTTCTTGTTTTGGTATAATAGAGGGTTGAACTAGGAGTACAGGAGAAAAAAAATTTTAGCCTAAGAATTTAAATCATTTGAGCTAACTCTAATTGGATGAGAATTTAGAATTTATGTTTAAAATTCAAGTTAGAGTGTTTTTTTTTTGTTTAAGATAATATTTATCTTATTTTTTTTTTTTTTTTAAAGTTAGGAGTGAACCTCAAATCTAAATGAAGATAAAAAAACTATACTATTTGAATTATAACTTGTTATTATTTAATTCTTGGTCTTTGTATTTATTTTATTTTAGCAACGTAAAGGTCCCTCCGTGCATCATAGAATCATAGGAGGAGGGTAATACTAATGTTAGTGGGCTTACAGTAGCTCTCACGAATTGTCATTGTTTTTGCCTCTTTTTTACATTTTAAAACAAAAATGATGTCATAACAAGAATAAGCCCATTTACTTCAAAAATGTAATCGGACATCTTTGGAGATGTTTTGGACTTAGAAATATAACAGGTTTTTTTTTGTCATAGGAAATATAACAGTTTAGTTTTTTTTTCTTTCCCTTGGGCTTCGGCCTCTCACGATAACTGTATAATAAATGTCGGTGTCCAAAAACAAAAAAAAAAAAACACATATAAATGTCATCCCAAAACAACTATAATTTTTTAATCCGGATAAATTTAGTTGGGGATAAAAAATTAAAATGAAGTATACATTTTTATGTATAAATTTACTCTTATATTAATTTATTCATGCAAAATTTCATCCTAGTTTTACTCCTAATCAAATATATCCAAAGTTTTTAATTTATAAATTATAAGTTAAAAGACTCCTTTCCCCATTACCTCCCCTCTCCAACGGAAAAATAAATAAATAAAAAGAAAAAAAGTTAACCGTAAGTGAATATATGAACCCAGCCTAAAAATAAAGTGCAATTAGATAATCAATTTTTTTTTGTTAGTATCAATTAATTTAATTACTTTTCTATTTTAAATTCTAAATCTTAAAATTTAAGTCTTAAATCATAAATAGTAAATCCTGAATTCTAATTCTAATACTTAAATCTTCAAAAAAAAAAAAATGAAGGTTAAAAACATTTTTTTATAACAAAAATTTAATTAATATTAACCAATTAAAAGTTGATCCCTATACCTATTCTTTCTTAGAATAATAATAGTTTTTTCCCTCATAATTTGTTACATACAGAAAAAGCTCAAGACCCTTAAGTGAAGAGAATGAATGATTATTTTGTACATGTCTCACGTGTTATTTCTTAAATTTAATTATTTTAAAGCTTACTTTTATATTTTATTAAAATAATTTATATAATAATAAGCTTGATAATTTAAATAAAACTAATTCAGGATTTATATAATAACAATTTAAAAAATGAATTCAGCAACTCATTTATTAGCAACAAACCTTTAAATAAAACTCATATCCATAACAAATTAGTTTTTAATTTGTGAGACTAAGAGATACAGTAGACAATTAAAAAATAACTACACTTATATAAAACTAGTACAAATTATCAAAAAATAATAGTACACGTACACTTCAACCTTTTATAACTTTTATTGTATTTCAACATTTACATATAAAATTAACTGAAATTGAGATCCAGCAAGAAAGCTATTAATAAAAAGTAATAAATGAGAAATCCTGTCTTATTACTTTGCATCGAGTGATATATATTATATTATATTATATTATATTCTTTCTATATAGAGGAATCAAAGCTGAGACTGAATTGGTCAATTCAATGTGTGTGTACATATTAATTATATTTATATATAATAATAACCTGAAACATATATCCACACCAATACCCAAGAAAACTAAGGTTGTGAATTGCGTATCGGAAATTAAATATATGATCATACTAAAAATAATGACAATGATTACTCAAGTGCATGCATTAATGCATATGCGTACCACACGTAACACAATTAAATATAGTTTGCTTATATTCTGTAATATTATCGATTCATTATTGGAATAAATAATGAAAATGATTCTTAACAACGCCACTCTTGTTTGTCTTGCTTTTTTTTTTATACACATGTCACTCACTCTATTACTAATTAAATGTTTTGTGTTCTGTATAAAATCCTTTAATAATCAACTTCCTTTGGTCCTCATTATTTCTTTGATGATTAATATAATGCCTATGACTATTAGACAAGCTTTTGCACCTAATAGTCTGATACATGTGAAATATCAAATCCATACACTATTTAAATTCAATTTTGTATGAAAAGTGAATAAACCGTGTAGTACTTCTGTAATTTATTAATATGCAATTGATTAAATTTTTTATTATTTTAATACTTTCCTGTCTTATATTAATATTTTTATTTAAATTTTTAATACTCTTAAAATTAACGATTAACCAATAAAAAATATCAACTTTCGATAAAGAATTTAGACTTTATGATTCTAATGACGTGATTAAATAAAATTTTAGTCGTCAACAAAACTGAATGAATAAAAAAATGTATTTCTTATGTTATTTATATTTATTATAATGATAGTAATAAATTAAAATTTGACAATTAAATTATATTCTAAGAGTTTACCAATAACTATAAAGATGGAGAGAATTATAATTGTTCTCTAATGTTGATTAATAAAAATACATTAATTTATATTATCAAGTTATCGAGAATATCATAATACTACTTCTTCTAAAAGCTTAAATTAATATATAAGAGGAAATTCATAAATAGTTATTATATTTCTAATACACTCCTCGTACAAGAGCTTGATCTTTTTGCTTTGTGAGAAATTTTGCTTAGTTTTCTTTCTCTCTTGTTAATAGTCTTATGCTAAATTCTTTTTTTCAGGGTCAACAAGCTAAGGATTAAACTCTAGTGGTACCATGTCATATACTACTTTTCTATAAAATTTAAACTAATAAAAAAAATACATGAATGATTATTTTTTTTGAAAGAAGAGTGTTGTTAAATGCCAAACTTAATTATAAATTTATTTTGACTAATTCACACTCCACTTAATGTTAAACTTATTATGGGTCATGCACTAATAGGTATTTTAATCTTTGTAAAAAATTATTTAATTATTATTTTAATTTGATAAAAAAAATAATTATCTTAATTCAAATAAAATATTATTATATTCTTTACTTGCATAAAAAATATAATAATAAATTAATAAATGAAAATGTTAAATGATTAAGTACAATTAATTATTTTGCGATGAATTTTAAAATTGAGTTTTAAATTTAGATAAGATTCTAACTAATTCTTTTTTAAATTGAAATAAAATATGATTTAAATTTAAAATAAAAAAACAATTTCATGATATATATATATATATGTGAATAGAGAGAGAGAGTAAAGTAATAATATACACCAATTTGTTCATTTAAATTTATATATATATATATATATATATATAAATTTAATTATTGGAAAAGAATATTTTGATGCAAGAAATTACAAAAAAAAATTTTCAATTTAGATGTACTTGGTCAAGGAGTTAATAACAAATATTAGTCTCGATATAAATACATATAGCACTTTCATACAATTAGAGGACGAAAAGGTTTTTATTGATAATCAAAGCATCTTTGGATTTTTTTTCCTGATTTATATTATCTGAATAAAATTTTAAACACAAAATTAATCGTCATGGATTACTTTATTACTTTTATTACTTTTCTTTCCTCAAAATTGAGTAGAGGGAAAGTGATTTCAGAGCTGATCCTGTCATAAATCGGGATAGAGCTGTCAACCTTCCATTTAATTATTGGACCTCTTTAACACAGGTTGGTCTTTTCATATTGAGTATAGCGTGACATTTATTAGGGCTAGCTTCTATGCCCCCCTCTGAGTCAGTGATGCGGCGAAAATTAGTCGATTAAGAAATTAATATAGAAATAACATTGTGAGTACAGTTCTTAACCAACAAAAATCCGCTTATCAATTTAGAAGGGTTGTCACAAATTTAGAATAAAAATACTGGGAGTAGCAATCCCAGGTCGTCCCCCAATGAATTGACAAAAGGGTGCTATTTTATCAGTCAGGAATTTTCTGAGAAATTTTGAGAGTTGGACGACAGAAAAATAAATAATTGTGAATTAAAGAAATATAAATTAAAAAAGATTTATAAAATCAAATAAAAAGTCTTGACCGGGGGAATAATTAATTGGAAGTTCTATCCTTGTTGGATTTCTCCCAAGTGTAATATTAAGAGGTTGTTGTTCTACTTAGTCATCCCTTACCTGATAAGAGAAAGTCAAGTAACTAACTAACCAACTATACCTCAGGTCCTAATCCTCTCCCCAAGGAAGGATTAGAGTTAGAGACTAGAGAGTCAGCCAACAACTTCCAATCAAAATTAACACTTGAGTATTCTAACTCAAGGTTCTCCTTTTAATCAACCCCCAAGTCAAGTAAGGAGTCTACTCCATTGACATGAAAATTACTTGCACAGAATTAAAAAGGGAATGAAAGGGAGACATGATAAAAAATAACTGAAAATTAATTAAAAGTAAAAGTAATTCTTTGCATTAATAAATCCCAAAATGCAACATACATATCTGAACAGTGTTAATAAGTAATCAAAAGAGTAAAGGGAGAAGAAAGCAAACTAGAATAATAGAAACTTCAACGGAGGTAATGACTCTTCTCAATATCCAAAGCAAAAGCATAAAACTAGAAATCTATGAATGTGTAGAAAACCTAGAGGAAGAAGTAATTTTTCTCTAAGATTCCAAAACTAAACTAAAAACTATGCGAATGAGAAGGTGTGTTGAGTCTCTGCTCATCTCCTGGCTCTAGTATGTGTTTCTGGGCCAGAAACTGGGTCCAAACTCGGCCTAAAATCGTCCCCAGCATTTTTTGCGATTTCTGCAGGTAGCGCATGTCACGCGTACGCATCAGTCACGCGTACACGTCACTGGTCATTTTCGCGTATCACGCGTATGCGTCAAGCACGCGCACGCGTCGTTCTTCACTGGTTGTCTCCTTTATTTCTTGTGTTTCTTCCATTTTTGCAAGCTTTCTCTCCATCCTCTAAGCCATTCCTGCCCTATAAAGCCTGAAAACACTTAACGCACATATCACAGCATCAAATGGTATAAAAAGAACGTTAAAAATACACAATTTAAAGGCTTAGGGTGCAAGTTTTCAATTATGGAACAAAACTAGGAAGGAATTGTAAAATCATGCAATTTGTATGAATAAGTGTGCAAAGACTTGATAAAAACCACTCAATTGAGCACAAGATAAACCATTAAATAGTGGTTTATTAGTCAGCATAAACCCTAAGAACTTTCCAGCTTCTACTGCAAAGGCACTTTGAGGGGTTTAACCTCATTTCATGCTTTCGTAAAGTGGAGAATACTTCTGAGATGTCGGACAATAGTGTTCCGTCCTATTTGGTCTTTACGAGCATGTCATCCACATATACTTCCATGAGTTTTCCTTTGTGAGAGGAAAACACTTCATTCATCAATCGTTGGTAGGTGACTCTTGCATTCTTTAATCCAAAGGGCATCACTATGTAGCAGTAGTTTGCCTTTGGAGTTATGAATGGGATTTTTTCTTGGTCTGGCTTATACACCGAGATTTGATTGTATCTCGAGTAGGCATCCATAAAAGATAGGTATCTATAGCTCGATACTGAGTCGACCAGAGCGTTTATGCTGGGAAGTGGATAAGGGTCCTTAGGGCAGACTTTATTGAGGTCGGTATAATCGACACACATTCTCCACTTTTTATTTTGTTTTTTCACCAGCACGACGTTGGCTAACCACAGCGGATATTTAACCTCCCTTATAAACTCTGCCTCCAATAGGGCTTGTATTTGTTCTTCTACGACTTGTGTTCACTCTGGTCCGAGCTTTCTTCGCTTCTGCTGAACAGGTTGGGAACCTGGGTACACAGCAAGCTTATGGTACATCAGGTTGGGAGCTATACTCGGCATGTCAGAGACTTTTCAGGCAAAGAGATCGGAGTTTCTTCTCAATAATTCCACGAGCTATTTCTTTAGGCTTTCCTCCAGGTTTGCCCCTATACTCGTTGTTTTGTTGGGGTGGTCTCCGATTTATATCTCTTCTGTTTTGCTTTCTGGTTGGGGTCATATTTCTTCTCGAACTCAGACTCCGCCTAATTCAATTGTATTGACTTCTTTCCCCCTCTGAGCTGCCTTTTAAACTGAGGCTCTCATTATAGCATTTTCTTGCTAGCCTTTGATCTCCTTTAATAGTGACAACTTCTTCAGCTGTGGGAAACTTCATGCAGAGAAGTGGGGGTGGAAACAGAGCTGCAAGTCGGTTCAGGGTCGTCCGTCCTATTAGGGCATTGTATGCTGAATTTTCGCTGACCACAATGAAGTCGACACCTAGTGTCCTTGATCTTGATCTTTTTCCGAAGATGGTGTACAATGAGATGTAACCCAGAGGTCAAATCGGGGTATCTCCTAGTCTAAAGAGGCTGTTCGAGTATGCCCTTAGATCCTTTTCCTCTAACCTGAGCTTATCGAAGGCAGGCTTAAACAGGATCTCCGCTGAGCTGCCTTCATCTACCAAGGTCTAGTGTAGGTTAGCGTTTGCTAGGATCATAGTTATTACCACTATATCATCGTGCTTGGGTATTATTCCTTGAGCATCTTCTTTAGTGAAGGAGATGGTGGGCAAGTCGAGTAATCGATCATTCTGTCTGACTTGATATACTTCCTTGAGGTGTCTTTTTCGCGAGGATTTTGATATTCCTCCTCCCCCCGAATCCACCATTGATCATATGTATATGTCATTCAGGGGTGTGAGGAGGGCAATATGGTCGTCCTCCTTCTTCATCCCTTATTCTCTTCCTCGGGTCGTCCGACCTGTCTGCCAGGTATCTATCAAGTCGGCCTTCCCTGGCCAACTTTTTGATGACATTCTTGAGATCATAGCATTCATTAGTGGGGTGCCCGTATAGCTTGTGATACTCACAATATTTAGTCCGACTTCCAGCTTTCTTATGTTTAATCGAATGGGGAGGCGGAAGCTTCTCCATGTGGCATATCTCCCTATAGACATCGACTAGGGAAACCCTTAGAGGGGTGTAGTTGTGGTACTTTCGAGGCTTTTCCACACTTTGCTCTTCTTTCTTCTTGGGCTCCCTTTCTTTGTCCTGGCTTGGATAGTAGGGTAGGTTGGATCGAAGGGGAGGTTCTCTAAGTCGAGAGTTTTCTTCAATGTTGATATATTTTTTTGCCCTTTCTTGGATCTCGTTCAAAGAAGTCGGGTATTTTTTGGATATGGATTGAGAGAATGGTCCTTCTTTGAGGCCATTGACCAGACCCATAATTATAACTTCAGTTGGTAGATTCTGAATTTCCAAGCAAGCTTTGTTGAATCTTTCCATGTAGTCGCGAAGGGTCTCCCTGACCTTTTGCTTTACTCCTAGTAGGCTCGGGGCGTGCTTCATTTTGTCTTTCTGGACGGAGAATTTGGTAAAAAAATTTCTGGCCAGGTCGTCAAAGCTAGTGACTGACCTGGGGGGCAGGCCGTCAAACCATTTCATTGCGGTCTTGGTTAGAGTAGTCGGAAAGGCCTTGCAACGAGTGGCGTCGAAGGCGTCGGCCAAGTATATTCGGCTTCTGAAATTACTGAGATGGTGGCTTGGATCGGACGTTCCGTCATAGAGATCCATGTCGAGCTATTTGAAGCTCCTAGGAACTTTAGCCTTCATGATCTCTTCTGTGAACGGATCTTGCCCTCCCAAGGGACTTTCTGACCTGGTGGCCCGACTTTGAAGATCGGCCTCTATCTTCTGGATATTTTCTTCCAACTCCCTACGTCTTTTTACTTCTCTTCAGAATTCTCGTTCAGCCTCTTATTACGTTGTCGCTCAGCCTCGTGTTCGAGCTGTCTCAAGCGATCTTGCTGTCCATGGACCATGTTCAATATCTCTGTCGCGTGGGGATGATCTTCGTTCCTGGGGCGGCGTACTCAGAATGGATCCTCCTTGGATAAGGGTTTTCCGAAGGCCCTTCTCTGTGGGGTCCTTTCGTATGTGGCTGTGGAGGGGGGAGCATGACGACGTGATCTTCTGGCTGAGCTTCTTGCTTGGGTTCGGATGCGATATGATCGTCCTCGAGTTGGTTGTCTGCCATGGTTGTGGGATGACTTTCATGTCTCCGGCAACGGCGCCAATATTCCGAGGGTTACTTGAAACGTTGATTTGGGCTTGAATGTGAGGTCCAAGTCCCTTTGAGGGGCAGCGTCCGACTTGGGATGCTGAGGTGCTGCCTGTCTGAGTTTCTCGTGAGGAGGTTAGGAAGTGGTACCTGCAAGAGACTCAGATGCTTAAGTTAGCAAGGGTTTTGGGCAGGTTTTTAGTAGAGTAAAGCGTGTGTTATACCTGAGAGCTCCAGTGTATTTATAATAGAGTAGGTAACCACCTTTGTTAGAGTAGTTCTATCTTTTCTGATAGATAAGCATTTTCTTTATCTTGGGAGTTTGTTAGGATCTACCTTTTAGATGAGATAGCGTTAGTTAGAGAGACTTTATGGAGGTGGTTACGCCAGGTTAAGCTGGGCTTCTAGGTCATTGTCCGACCTCTTTGAAGAGGTCGGGTATTTCAATAAATCCACCTTTATTGATGGGCCTTTTGGATTATTGGGCCTGACTTTTATTTGTTGGGTTAGGATATATTTTTTATTCCTTTCAAATTATATTAAAAAAGGGTGATGAGTGATGATATATTGCATAATAACTAATTAACAACCGGTAACGTAAATTTTTTTATTATCATTTGAAGTCCATAATTTATTAGTATATAATATCAAACTTATAATTTTTAGAGAAAAGGACAAATAGGTCCTTAATCTTTTGGTCGGCGGATATTTAAGTCCCTGAAAATTTGAAAGTACATTTAAGTTTTTAATCTTTTCAAAACCTGGATATATCGATCCTTGGGTCTAATTTGTCTCATTTCAAAAACTTTCCCACATGTGCATCCGTATATCGGCCAAATCAGGACAACGGAAGCCACATTTAATTTTTCCGTTGGGTCTGACAGGCCCAAATGAACAGAGGGATTGATGTGTCCAGGTTTTGAAAAGGTCAGAAATTTAAATATATTTTTAAATTTTCAAGAATTTAAATATCCATGGGCCAAAAGGTCAAAAACGTATTTGTTCTTTTTCTCTCATTTTTAAATTAAAAATCTGATTTATATTAATTGCAACTAACCTATATAATAAATAATAAAAGATAAATATTTTCTTCTACATATTATTTTTTGTTAATACAAATTCATTATTAATTAATATCATAATCATAATAAACTAAGAGAATAAAAGTTCCGTCGTGCAAGTAAATCCCTATAGTGGTCATCGAGATTGATGCTGTGCATCAAAATCGTCCCTAAGATTCCAATTGCACCAATTACGTCTCTGAGATTGGAAAAATTGCATCATAGTAGTCCCTGACCCATTTTTCATTAACGACGCGCTGAATTGGCTTAATGATGTGGACATTTGGTGACACGTGTCACCTCATGGTTTGGCCACGTATAACGGTATGATAACGTGGGTGGGTATGCCACGTGTCACAATGCTATTTTGCCACGTGTCAGATTATGCCACATGTTGCAATGCTATTTCTCCACGTGTCATCCACTATGTCATCGTTACATGTGCACTAAATTGGTCCCTTACTTTACATCAAATGACTCATTTTAGTCCCTGAAATTCAATGCCATGCACCAAATTAGTCCTTTCATTAGTTTTTTCTCACTTTAATAAATATTTTACGAATATTTGATAAGGCACTTATTAACTAATATAAATTTATTATTCCCATCTATTTTAAGAATGTCCGATTTCCTATATAATTAACTTCTCACTAAATTAATAAGATAGATTTATACTGTCGATTATAATAATTCATTTTATCTATAACTTAGTTAGGCGGCTTTTTCATATATTACACTATTAATCAATATAAGTACTTATTGTAACCATGACTTGAACAGTATTAAAACAGATACAAATAAACACAAGAGACAATAATAAAGTTTTGGTTTTAGTTAACGTGTACTCTAATGATACAAGTTAATATTATTAATTAAAAAATTTATTATAAAATATGTATAATAAAATATATAATTAAAATTAGTGTATAAAACAATATTGAGAATTTTAAATTTATAAAAAAATGAAAAAAAAAACTGATGAAGGGACTAATTTGGTGCATGACATTCAATTTCAGGGACTAAAATGAGTCATTTGATGCAAAGTAAGAGACCAATTTGGTGCACATGTAACGATGACATAGTGGATGACACGTGGACAAATAACATTGCAACACGTTGCATAATCTGACACGTGGCAAAATAACATTGTAACATGTGGCATACTCATCCATATCAGCATGTCATGTGTCGTTGACCGACATGTCATCGTACCGTTATACGTGACTAAACCATGAGGTGATACGTGTCATCAGAGGTCCACATCATCAAGTTACGTCAGCGCTTCGTTAACGAAAAACGGATCAAGGACTACTATGATACAATTTTTTCAATCTCAGAAACATAATTAGTGCAATTAAAATTTCAAGAATGATTTTAATGTACGACGTTAATCTCAGGGACCACTATGGGATTTACTCCCCTCATGCATTTACACGGTACTTAATTAGTTTCTCTTATTTTAATTTTCAATGATATGTTTCTGTGGGTACTCTACATTCACCAAAAGTTTTATTTTCCAAACTTCAATTTCTTTTAATTCGTTTAAGGAACCTGGATACATATGACATGTGTTACTAGATTAGTAACTTTAATATAGTTTAAAGTAGCTGAACGCATAATAATAATAATAATAATAATAATAATAATAATAATAATAATAATAATAATAATAATAATAATAATAATAATTTGCTTAGTGATGGTATGGAAGGGTCAGTAGCTCCAGCCATAGGATACATATATTAATATCTATACTTTTTATTAGAAGATAGGATTAAACTATCAAAGATTAGTAAAGTCATAAAGAAATTAATATTAATTTGGGTACAATTCCAATTCACATCAATCAAATGAAAGGTCCTTCATTGGACCGACTAACAATATTAATATCTATAGTTTAGTGGATGATCAGTGCTCCTAATCAAGTTAATTGGTTTTATTTGTAGGTAGCTATTCCAACGAAAATTTAATGATTATCATCGTGTGAAAATATATCATTTTAACTATTAAATAATAGATTGTAGGGCTTGATTTTATTTAAAATAAAAGTGTTACCTTTATTTAAAATGTTACTAAATAAATAAGTTATATTTTTTAAACAAAAATCATCATAAAAAAATATTTTTGACATCTTCACGAGAATAGTTACCTTATTTTTAATATATTTTGTTACATTATGTTCAGAAATGATAACGTGGGAAACAATTCACATATAAAATGTGACTCAATATCGGAAGCAACTAATTGGTGGATTTATTTTTAATATCCACTCATCCTAACTTTAGCTATCTAGGAGAATATTATTCAAACGCAGTATAAATTTATTGATTCAATTTTGATATATTAAATATTTTTGTGGGATCACTTTTTTAAAAAATTTATGTTGATAGGATAAGATACCTAAATAATTTTATTTTTATTATATTTAATTTTTTTTAGATTTGTTAGAATTTTTGCATAGTCTTTTTTTTCTCTTTTTTATTGACCTTTTGTTAAATTTTTTTTTTTAAAATTAACAAAGATCAAATACTAAAATTTTAAGTCATAAAAATTTTAATATTATAAAATTATTTCTTTTAAAAAATTAAGTTAATATAAAAAATACATAAATAATTATATCCCTAATTAATATATTTTTCATCCAAGAATCTCAATCGAATTTGCATAAATTTTTTCATATAGATTTTTTTCCTTTAATGATGACGTAAAATTTTCTCTAGTTATTTCGTTGCATTTTTATATTCATTTGAATACCGAGTGAGTCAGTCTATTATTTTATAACAATTTCATATATATAATTGTTATCCTATTCAGCTTCATACATATAAATTATATGCATGGCTATGCCTATAATATAATAATATAATGAAATATAGAAAGTACTCCATCTAGAGAGGTTTGGATGTAATAAATTTTATCCGCGAAGGATTTTGATGTATTCTTCAATTATAGTGTAAGTAGGAATTGTTTGAATGTATTCTTCGATTTAAGTTTGAAGCCTCCAAAAAACTTAGAGAAAGGGGTTGAATCTATGATCTTCTTTAACTTTGAATTATTAAGTCTTTTGTTGAAGAACTTTAAATATAATTTCTGTTGATCTGCACAACGGATAAATTAAGAGATAATTTTATTTTATCTCATAAAATCCAGAAAAATAGAACTAGAACAGAAAAAAAGAAGGTGGCACAGCCATATATCTTGGTTCAGTTGTCTTATGCAATGCAATCTATATCCAGACTCCACCACAACATTGGTAGAATTTTCACTATAATCCAAGTATTACATACACCAATTCCTTAGGACTCAATTCAATCATATCTGGACACACAAGCTTTAACATAAACTTGACTTGACTATGCTAATACCTAGACTCACCACACTAAGTGCTTACCCAACTTAGCAAGGGATACCTCTCAGGTACATGACACAAGACAGAAAATACAATCAAAAGAAATCTGAAATCACTCTTGACTTTTCTCTCAAGTGTATCTCTTAGCCTTTTTCACTGTTTGGCTTTTTCTCAATGCCTCTTGGTGCGCGAAATAAGAACTCGCACAACTAAACCAGCAAGTGCACTGGGTCGTCCAAGTAATACCTGAGGTGAGTCAGGGTCGATCCCACGGAGATTGTTGGCTTGAATCAAGATATGGACACCTTTTAGATCTTAGTCAGGTGATTAGAAAAGATAGTTTATTGAGATAAACGCATAAAACAGGAATATGGATGAAATTACTTAATTTGAGTGAAACCAGTGATAAGAGAATGGTTGAGGCTTCGGAGATGCTTCATTCTTCTAGATCAACCTTTCCAACTGTCTTTCTCCAACTGTGAGTGATTCTTTCCATGGCAGGCTGTAAGTGATCAACGCCGGTTTAATGGCCGCCAATCTTCCTCCTTCAGGCCGAACGCCGGTTTAGTGGGCGCCCAATCTGACTGAGGGTGAAGCTTCTGCAGTTCATCCCTTTGGTGATCCTACTCAAAATGCCACAGACAAGGTCGAATCTTCCGGATCAGAGAATGCTTCTTCTTTGGTTCTAGCCTCTACCACAAAGACCCTAATCTCCTCATACCTCGGCTGAACTGGTGTCTCGAGAAGTCCCTAACGAAGTCCTGGATTTGCCGTCTAAGAGATATATAATCAAGCTAGTGGTTCAGTGATCTATGGTTATTAAGGACTCACACTGAACCCATGTAGAATGAAGATGATTGTCACGGATCATCCCTTTTTTATTAATTCATGAAAATCAGAAGAGCTCCTAACCTTAACCTAAGAGGTTTAGTGACTCATGCTGATAGAAAAATACAATGGTAAATGTGAAAGTGGGCAAGAGTCTCTAACAATGGTAACCTATTGTGTATAAATACTAATTTAATGACTAAGGATTACAGAAATAAGGTAAACTAAGTTGATAGTGCAAAAATCCACTTCCGGGGCCCACTTGGTGAGTGTTTAGGCTGAGCTTAAGTGTTTTCCACGTGATAATGTCCCTTAGGAGCGTTGAACGCTGGCTAGGGACCCCCTTTTGGGCGTTGAACTCCAGTTGCTCCCCTGTGGGCGCTGGACGCCAGGAATGGGGCTGATGGCTAGCATTGAACGCCAGTTTTGGGGCCTTCATTTCCGAAATAAAGTATATACTATTATATATTTATGGAAAGCCCTGAATGTTAGCTTTCCATAGCCGTTGAAAGCGCGCCATTTTGACTTCTGTAGCTCCAGAAAAGCTCCTTTGAGTGCACGGAGGTCAGATCCTGACAACATCTGCAGTCCTTTCTGTGCTTCTGAATCAGGCTTCTGCTCAAGCTCCTTACTTTCAGTCAGAAAATACTTGAAATCACCATAAAACACACAAACTCAAAGTGAAATCCGAAAATGTGAATTTTGCACTAAAACCTATGAAAACATAATAAAATTAAACAAAACATAATGAAAACTATATGAAAATGATGCCAAAAAGCATATAAAATATCCGCTCATCACCTCTCTTTCTTGCCTTTTACCTCTCAAAGAAAACAAAGAAATATATACATTGAAACTGAAATACAAAACATTAAAACTTGAAGGAGATGATGAATAACATCTTTAATACTATGAACTGAACCCAACAACAAAACTCAAGACTTTGCACTTCATCTTAGCGGAGTGCTCCCTTTAGTGTAGATGTAATGCTTCCAAGACTTTAAATTCAATAGTGAGGTTTCACACTTTGCTTTCTCTCTCGGGTTCTCTCTCCTTAAGCTCTGATGAGAATCAATTTTCTTTTTGTATCTTGATCTTGAGACACAGCTAGAGTTCCTTCAGAGTCAACATCTTGGACTCTGATCTTTCAGAGATCATCCTTTCTCTTTCTTCAATCAAACCCAAAAATTAGGAATTACAAATATGGTTGTTTGTTTGACCAAGGAGTGCAGAGTAGCACAAAATGGTTTGCTCAGTGATAATCCCATATCCACACCCTTGAGAATGTGCTTTGGCCCCAAGTAACAATTTGAGCCTTTGATTTATAGCAAAACAAATCAACCACCATTTTCTTCAACTTTCCCAAAATTGGCGTTGCAGAGAGAAGGAGGAGAAGTGAAAAAATTAACTTGCATGAAAAAAGAAATTATTTACCTTTAACCTCTGACTTAGCTTAACATGCCATTGATTAGTGTGATTTGACAATGTTTTCTTGGTTAACCTCTCTCTTTCTTTCTTCTCTTGTGTATGGACTTGAGGAAGAAGCTTTCTTTTTCTTTCTCTCTCTCTCTCATTTACCCGAACTGCACAAGTGAACTTTGGCTGAGATTTGATTTAATGATACTTGGTAATAATTGGGCTTGGTTTGTGGGTCAACATTTCATTCAGAATGCTTGAGGTCGTAGCTTCATTTCTTTGGACTGCTACAAAATTATTTGGGCCTACATCACTAAAATAAAACAATTAAAACCCAATTGGGTGTTTAACCCAATAACTTAATGTTTGTCATCATCATTAACTTAATTGTATTCTAAACTCAACAATCTCTCCCTTGATGACAAACATAATTTCAAAGGATAGAATCAACCGAATTGAATTAGATAGAAATAATGAACTTCCCTTTGATGACATTTGATAATTTTGATGTGCTCCCGCTTTCTTTCTCAATGATTGCTTTCCCTGACTTTGTGCTCTTTTTTAGTTTCCTGTTTAGGTATTTACATAAAATAGAACACTATTTATAGCACATAAAATCTTGTACACACATATTTTGGTATCACAATTTTAACCAATGTAACCAAGCACCTTCCATATTTATGCACAGATTATAAATTGGAATTAAGCAATCCTTCAAGAGTTCCAAAACAGAGTGTGTACTTGAAATAGAGCATGTCAACTAAATTATTTTGAGCTCCAAAATAGAGTATGCCTAATCATATCCTAATAATTTTACATACATTTAGATAAGGGATTTTCAATAAAAAAGTCATCAAATCAGCCTCAAAATAGTCATAAAAACAAAATATGATCATCACTACTACTCCCCCTTTTGTTATCAAGAGAGACAATGCAATCAAACATGGACCTGCAACAGAGTTAGTTAGAATTCAAGTTCCATTAAGAACTAGATAATAACAAAACAAAATAAAACAGTAGTTAATTGGTTATAGTCATCCATAAAAAAAAAGAGTCTTAAACAAACTATAAATGTTCAAAGAGACAAAATATCTAAATTCATAGATCAGCAACAAAAGACATTTTCAAGCATCTAAACCATCCTCCTAAAATCAGCAGGTTGTTCTTAGTCAGTGGCCATGGTGTCATCCTAATGAATGTTGTCAATGAATTTCATAAGAACTGTCATTCTGTCTCTGAACTTTTTGAGGAAATTTTCATATTTGGCAACAAGTTTCTTCTGTTCTTTGCTTATAGAAATCAGATGGTTTGATTGAGAGACAAACTCTTGGACAACATCCTTCACAACTCCATATAAAAGTGATTTATGACCAGCGGAACCAGAAGTCTCCGAGGCAGAGGGAGGATGAGATTCATCAGGATCATAGTCATCATCATCATCATCATCATCAAGGACCACCTTTTCAGTTCGAGTAGGCCCTTTTTTTTGCTATTTCACTGAACCACCTCCTTTTAGATATGAGTGTCTATTTTCATAAGACTCATTTGACAAGTCAACACCAAATTGTTCAAAAATACAAGTTAAGAACATGCCATAAGGAAGAGATATATTTTTGTTACTCCTTATGCAATTAAACATATACCTCACCATTAAGTATGCAAAAGAAATTTCAGATTTTGTGAAGATAGCATATAAAATCAAAGTATCACAGAAAGATACCCTTTGATACGAACCGCTTTGAGAAAGGATAATGTGGTTCACTATACGATGCAACTGAGCACAAAGATGACCAAGGACTTAGTGAGTTAGTGTTAGGCCATCAATCATAGAGATATTTTCACATACATGAGCTAGAGCATCTTTATAGGAAACACCCAACCCCTCATCCCACTTACCAGAGGTATAAGCACAAGCCCCAACATAAGTGTATTTAAGAGAGTCACTAATGGATTTATTATTCAAAACAAGATCACGGCCTTTGATATATGAATGAATACTGCCCTCATGGTAGGCATATTGGCATAGAACTCTCTAATTAAGATAGGATAAACAGACTTTTTGATTTTGAAAATATGGTGCCAGTCCAAAAACTCAATATTTTTAGCAAAAACAAAACCTTTCTTTTTCAAGATTGGTAAATTAGCCAGAAAAGTGGGACAACTAGGTCGATGAATGACAACACCCTCATAAAAATCATGGTTCATGGCCGAACGAAAACGGTGAGGGTGGTAGTTGGAGTGAGAGGTCATAAATTGTGATTTGTGTTCAAAAGAATCAATGGAAGGTTCCTTAACAGATTTAAGAGGGATACGAGGGTTACCTCTTTGAGGACGTTGACAAATTGACCTAGGTTTAGGTCTTGATGGTTCAGTTGCAGGTTTCTCAGTAGCAGGACGCTTCCCCTTCGACGTGCTTGGACGAGAAGGACCACTAGGTGGAGCCATTGGCTTGGAAGAAGAAGGATACTTTAGAGTAGTTTTGGTGTGAGCCATTGGATCAGTGCGAGGAGGAGATGTTGACAGAGAAGGAGAAGATGTAAAAGTTGGGTTTTTGGAACGAGATGAGGTCTTTGGATTATCTGGAAGTTTGTAGATTTTGTCATGAGGACTCTTTTGAAGTACAGTTTTCTTCCTCATTGTTGTGGAGCAAGGGTTTTGCAAGAATTAAAACAATGATGATGGTGGGGAGAAACCTAAGAGATGGTGGAGGGAGTTATAAAGAGAGAAATTTGGTTACTTGCCCAGAATTGTCTCCTTCCAACCTGAGAGACAAAATTTCAACAAACACATCATTAAGGCTCAAATAAGGAATCATAACACATAATGCCTAGATTAGTTCTAAGCTTACAAAGTCTATCCTCAGCTAGAGGTTTGGTGCAAATATCAGCTAATTGATCCTCTGATTTAACAAATTGAATGCTAATGTTTCCCTTTTGAACATGTTTCCTTATTGAGTGAAATCTCACTTCAATATGTTTAGTTCTTGAGCGCAAAACTAAATTTTTGGAAATATTTATAGCACTCATGTTGTCGCACAATAAAGGAATATTTTCAGCATTTAATTTGTAATAAGCAAGTTGAGTTTTCAACCAAAGAAGCTGAGAACAATACGAGGAGGCAGCAATATACTGAGCCTTAGCAGTGGATAAAGCCACTGTATATTGCTTCTTACTAGACCAGACATTCAAAGACCTTCCAAGAAAGCAGCATATGTCTGATGTACTTCTTCTATCAACTCTGTCTCTGGAAAAGTCTGTGCCACAATAACCAACTGCAGAAAACTCATTAGTCTTGGGGTACCATAAACCAAAATTAGATGTGCCATGAACATATCTAATGATCCTTTTAACTGTAGTAAGATGTGATTCTTTCAGTTGTAACTGGAGTCTAGAGCAAATTCTAACACTTTGTACAATATTGAGTCTAGAGGATGTTAGATACATAAGAGAACCAATCTTCCCTCTATACCTAGTTTTATCTACATCTTTTTTAGTTTCACCCTTTTCTAACTTAGAGTGAGGATGTATGGGTGTTCCCATAGGTTTGCCATTTCCATCCCGAATTTCTTAACTAATTCCTTGGCATACTTCTCTTGATGAATAAAAATTCCATTTTTAGTTTTCTTTATTTGAAGCCCAAGGAAGAAATTAAGTTCACCCGTCATATTCATGTCAAATTCACTTGTCATGAGTTTTCCAAATTCAGTACAAAGGGTTTCATTAGCTGATCCAAAAATGATGTCATTAGCATAAATTTGGACCAAAATGAAGGAATCATTTTTTAATAAACAGAGTAGTGTCTGTGGTGCCTCTTTGAAATTCATTTTTCAAAAAGAAAGAACTAAGTCATTCATACCAAGCTCCATGAGCTTGTCTTAGACCATAAAGAGCTTTTGAAAGTTTGAAAACATAATTTGGAAGCTCTTTATTTTCAAAACCAGATGGCTAAGCCACAAACACTTCTCTATCTATTACTCCATTAAAAAAAATGCACATTTCACACCCATTTGAAATAGTTTAAAGCCACAATAAGCAGCATAAGCAAGAAAAAATCCGATGGCTTTCATTTGAACAACAGGGGCAAAGGATTCATCAAAGTCTATTCTTTCCTCTTGATCATATCTTTGAGCTACCAATCTTGCTTTGTTTCTAGCTATGCTTCCATCTTCACCCAACTTGTTCCTGAAGATCCACTTGGTGCCAGTCACTTTCTTTCCATTTGGCTTTAGAACAAGTGTCTAAACTTGATTCTTTTCAAATTCATGAAGTTCTTCCTCCATAACCTTTCCCCAAGATGGGTCATCAAGTGCTTCCTTGATGTTTTGTGGCTTAATTTGGGATAGAAAAGCTAGGTTTGATTCTTCATTTACTTTTCTAGTGGAGGATCGAGTTTTGACACCTTGAGAGAAATCTCCAATGACAAATTCTTGAGGATAGTTCTTCAGAAATCTTTATTCATGTGGTCTGGTGGACTTAAGAACCGATTTGGTTAAGGTGGGATCCATGGAACATATATTTTCAGGGTTTTTGCCTGTTTCAGGAGACAAAACAGAATTGCCTCCTACAGGATCTCTTGCAGCAGCAATTTCAGATTCAGGTAGCCCACAATTTTCCTTTTCTTGATTTTGGGCTTCTCCTTTGTTGCCTTCAACTTGAGTTCCTGCATCACAATCTTTTAAGACACTTTGAACCAAGTTAGTGTCACAAAAAGTTAGGTGTATGGACTCCTCAATGATTCTAGCATCTTGATGGTAAACTCTATAAGCTTTGTTAGTTGAGGAATAACCTACAAATAAACACTCATATGCTTTTAGATAAAATTTTTCTAGATTTTCTTTGTTATTTAAAACAAAACACTTGCATAAAAAAATATGAAGATAATTCAGATTTGGAGGGTTACCTTTCCAAAGCTTATAAGGAGTTTTCTTTAAAAATTTTCTAATGATTGTTCTATTTAAGATGTAGCAAGCTGTATTAACAGCTTCAACCCAAAGGAATTTTGGAACATCACTTTCACATAGCATAGCTCTTGCCATTTCTTGTATGCTTCTATTTCTTCTTTCCACAACACCATTTTGTTGTGGTGTTCTTGGGCAAGAGAAATTTTGTGATATTCTAAATTCTTCACAAAAAGATTCAAAAGATTGGTTTTCAAATTCTTTGCCATGATCACTTCTAATAGAAAAATCTTTAAACCTTTTTTCGTTTTGAATTTTTTTGCTGAAAACTTCAAAAGCCGCAAATGCATCATTTTTATGAGCAAGAAACAAAACCCAACCAAATCTTGTGTGGTCATCCACAATCACCAAACCATAATGTTTACCACCCAAGCTTTGAGTTCTTGTTGGACCAAATAAGTCAATATGTAGCATTTCAAGTGGTCTTTTAGTAGAGATGTCTTCCTTTGATTTAAATGAATTCTTTATTTGTTTTTTCATTTGACAAGTATCATTATCAAAGGAAGACCTCTTACAAATCCCTTCTTGACAAGCTTGTTTATTTGAAACATGCTTGCATGACCCAATCTTTTGTGCCGATAGCCACTTTTCATATTCTTTGGCGTGAAAACAAGCTACATTTTGATTATTTAGTTCATCAAAAGTGAGACCATACACATTATCATAACGATTTGCAACAAATAGCACTTTATTAGATTTTTCACTCACCACACGATATTCTAATCTTTTGAATATTACCAAGTAACCCAAATTACACAACTGACTAATGCTCAAAAGATTATGCCTCAAACCATCAACCAAAAAGACATCATCAATGAAGGTAGAATGATTGTTACCTACTTTTTCAACAGCTATGATTTTACCTTTACCATCATCTCCAAAGGTCACAAACCCTCCATTATACTTGTTGAGTTTTATGAAGAAGGTTGACCTTCCTGTCATGTGCTTAGAGCATCCGCTATTCAAGTACCACATATCTTTTTTTTTTGGATGCTAGGCAAATCTGCATACATTCTCAAGTAACCTTAGGCATCCAAATTAATTTGGGTCCTTTGAAGTTAATCCACCTTGGTTGTCCAAGTGCATTAAAATCACAAATAACATTGTAAGTTTGGTTTTCTACTCTTCTTTTGTCAATAAAATATTGGGAGTAAGAGTGACCAGGTTTCTTACAATTAAAACAATGGTTTCTGTTTGCATGTTGCTGAAATTGATTGAAGCTTTGATGTTGGAAATGATTAAAAGAGTGAGATTTTCTGGTTTTAGAAAAAATGCATTTCTTTTGACAAATTTATTTTTATTATTGGCATCCCTTGTTGCAAATGCACTCAAACCAAAATTTTTGAAAGCATATGGGCTTCTTGAATAGGAGGTTCTTTTGTAAAACTATGGTTTTTTGAATGCAACCTCGTTGTTTGAGACATAGCCCAGACCTGACTTGTTTGGGATAGGTTTGGTTCTTGAAGATGATGCAGTTTCATCAAAACAAGGCTTTTCAAATTCATCTTCATAGGTGAAAACATATCCACGACCAGATTTGTTAGAAGTGGGTTTTGCTTTTGAAGAAGAAGCCATAAATTTTGTAGAAAAAATTTCAAAAACTGCACTCTCTTTTGTCACATAGCCTAAGCCAGATTTTTCAAACAATAGTCTTTGATTTGCAAGTAATTTGTCCAAGTTACTAAAACTGTGAGCAAATTTTGCTAAAACACTATTCAATCTTTTAATCATTTTATTTAGTCTTTCATTTTCAGCAACAAGTTCTTGTGAAGGATCCACAATGTGTTTTCCTTTAAGTTTTTCAATTTCAGATTTCAAAAATCTATTTTCTTTAATAAGGTCCATAGCACTTTCGGTTTCTTTCACCTTTTCTTTCAAGAAATCATTTTCAGCCTTTAACACTTCATTTTCAGATTTGCAATATTTTTTCAACAACTTTTCAGAATGATGGGTAAGATCATTAACAATGACGTGTAAATTATCCATAGATAGATCATAGTAATTTACCTCATCCAGTTGATCTTCACCAGCAATGAAACAAACTTGAGCTTCGTATTCCGAGTCCTCTTTCTCATCCAAATTGTTCTCAAGATCCTTCCAAGAGGCCATGAGCACTCTCTTCTTTTCTTTCTTCCTTTTTTTTCCTTATTGAGCTTTGGACAGTTGTACTTAAAATGTCCAGCTTCTTTGCAGTTGTGGCACATCACTTTGCTCAAGTCCTTCTTGTATTCCTTTGAGCTCGAGCCCTTGTACCTGCCTTTGTTCTTCATTAGCCTCCTTATCCTCCTAGCAAAAAACACAATTTCATCGTCTGAAAAACTATCACTAAACTCACTCTCATTTGGTTCTACTTTTGATTTTAGGGTTATTCCCTTTTTCTTTGAGTCTTGACTTGTGTGTGTGGTTTCATAAGGAAGAAGTTTCCCTCTTAACTTATCATAGGTTATAGGACTTAGGTTATTACTCTTAGCTAGGATAGTAGCTTTTGTTTTCCACTCTTTTGTGAGGCTTCTAAGAACTTTTCTCACTAAGGTTTGTTCAGTATGTGTTAAGCCCATAGCATCAAGGCTGTTGATGATGATTGAGAATCTCTCAAATATCTCATCAATACTTTCTCCATCCTTCATGGTAAACATCTCATATTCTTTTTGCAGCATATCAATCCTTGTTTCTTTAACTTGTTTGGTGCCTTCATGTGTAACCTGGAGTTTTTTCCAGATTTCTTTGGCTGTCTTGCATCTAGACACCTTTCAGTACTCCTCAAAGCTGATAGCACAATGCAGTAGATTAATGGCTTTAGCATTTAGCTCCACCTTCTTTTTGTCATCATCATTCCATTTGGCTTCCTCCTTTGGAGTCACTACTCCATCAGCACCTATCTTTGTTGGGATTTTGGGACCATTCACCACTATCTTCCATATGTTATAGTCTGTTAACTGAATGAAGATCCTCGTTCTCTCTTTTCAGTAGGCATAGTTCTTCCCGTTGAAGAAGGGAGGCCTGTTGTTTGATTGACCCTTGATGAGTCCATATTTTCCAGTATATTTTGGTTTGATTTGAGTGGATTTCATCACATAAACCCACATTTATTCATCTAAATAGCATGCATTTGTGTTTTCTCTCTAGATTGTGCCTAAATGTGAAAACATGCATTTTTGTGCTTAATTTAGTAACTTTTATCCCACTTTTATGCCATTCGATGCCATGACATGTTTGTTGAGTGATTTTAGGTCCTAAAGGCAAGATTGGAAAAGCAAAAGTGGAAGGAAGCATGTACAAAGGGAGAAAACATGGAGAAAACAAGGAGGAAGCACACAGCCATGCGTGCGTGTGCACAAGGATGCGTACGTACGCACGAAAAGGAAATTAGCATGCGTGCGTGCGCACAACCATCTGTGCATACGCACAAGTGGGAATTCGGCGAAGTGTGCGGACGCACACATCTGTGCGTCCGCACAGGTACCAGCGCATACCTCCATTAAAAAGTCACGTGCTGCGCGGTTTTGGGGTCTCTAGGCCCATTTCTGAAGTGCTGAAGGCTGGTTTGAGAGGCTATATTAAGGGCATGTCAACACATAACAAGAGAGCCATCTTAGAATAGGAAAAACACATAGTAAGAGTAGGAGTAGTGTAGATTAGAAAATTCTCTCTTAGGGTTTTAATTAGGGTTTGTAGAATTTTATACTTCAAGTTTTGATTTGGGATTATAGCAATTTTTATTGTAAGTATTTCTTTAATTCTCTCTTTTATTATACCACTTGTTCTACACTTGCTTTTATTTTCATCTCCTTTGTCCATATTTATATAGTCTTGCCATTTTAAATTCCTAGTTGTTTAATTTGATGTTTGATGGCTTTTATATATTTGTTTGAGTTGCCTTTATTGATTTTGAGCATTTGTGGTTCATAGCTTTCCTTAATTTACCAATTTTGCCATGTTTTATGTTTATGCCCTCTATGTGTTTGATGAAATGCCAATTTTGATTATGAGGTAATTTCCACCCCTTGGCTTGGGAAAAATGAGTTTATGGATTACTAGAGCCATAATGTCCAACATTTAATGATAATTCTAGGGTTGTTAATTGTTCTTGTTCCCACTAACGCTAATTTGTTGCTAAGGTAATTAGCAAGCAAGCTAGGATTTGTGGATTAATGACAATTATGCTCACTTGACCTATCCTTCGATGTTAAGGGTTGACTTAGTGAGATTAATCCATCATAATTATCATAGTTATGGTTATGGCAAGGAAGGGATTCCATAACTCATCCCAAGTCAAGGTTCCATTTATGTTTTGAACCACTTTTTCATCACTTTATAGCATTACTTGTCCATATTACATTCATAGTTCTTTTATTCCTTTATTAGTTTATTAATTGAAATTTTTTCTCGTTCTTTTATCTCTTTATTTGTTTGTTTCCTTATTATTGAAAGCCCCTTTGTCTCTCACAACCAAAATTGTGTGCTTGTTGGCATTAGTTCTTAGGGAAGACGACCTGGGATTTAAAACTCCCAGTTATTTTGTGTTGATTGTGACATCTTTAGGATTATAATTTGATTGATGATCAATGGTTGGGTTTGGACTATACTTGCAACGTCAATCCTATTTTTAGTACAAAAATCCAAACCCATGCTTTTGGTCACTCGTCAACCCTCTGTTAGTGTGTAGGCCACTGTGGTTGTGCCCAAGTTGTTCGCCATTGGATCTTTGCTCCAAGTTGTTAAGCTTGATTCTTGAGACCTTGGCTCTTGATACCAATTGAAGGTTCCAGAAGGCTTAGAGAAGGGGGGTTGAATCTATGGCCTTCTTTAACTTTGAATTATTAAGCCTTTTGTCGAAGAACTTTAAACCTGATTTCTGTTGATCTGTGCAGCGGATAAATCAGGAGACGATTTTGTTTTGTCTCATAAAATTTAGAAAAATAGAACTAGAACAGAGAAAAAGAAGAAGATGACCAGCCATATATCCTGGTTCAGTTGCATTGTGCAATGCAACCTACATCTAGTCTCCACCACATTGGTAGAATTTTCACTATAATCCAAGTATTACATACACTAATTTCCTATGACTTAACTCAATCCTATCTGGGCACACAAGTTTCAACATAAACTTGACTTGGCTATGCTAATACCTAGACTCACCACACTAAGTGCTTACCCAACTTAGCAAAGGATACCTCTTAGGCACATGACATAAGACAGAAAATACAACCAAAAGAAATCTGAAATCACTCTTGACTTTTCTCTCAAGTGTATCTCTCAATCTTTTTCACTCTTTGGCTTTTTCTCAATGCCTCTCTTTCTTGCCTTTTACCTCTTAAAGAAAACTAAGAAAGATATACATTGAAACTGAAATACAAAACATTAAAACTTGAAGGAGATGATGAATAACAACTTTAACACTATAAACTGAACCCAACAACAGAACTCAAGACTTTGTTCTTCATCATGGCAGAGTGCTCCCTTTAGTGTAAGTGCAATACTTCCAAGACTTCAAACTCAGTCGTGAGGTTTCACATTTTGCTCTCTCTCTCTCTCTCTCTCTCTCTCTCTCTCTCTCTCTCTCTCTCTCCCCCCTCCCTCTCTCTCGGGTTCTCTCTCCTTGAGCTCTGATAAGAATCAATTTCCTTTTTGCATCTTGATCTTGAGACACGGCTAGAATTCCTTTAGAGTCAACGTCTTGGACTCTGAGCTTTCAGAGATCATTCCTTCTCTTTCTTCAATCAAACCCAAAAATTAGGGATTTCAAATCTGGTTGTTTGTTTGACTGAAGAGTGTAGAGTAGCAAAAAATGGTTTGCTCAGTGATAATCCTAAATTCACACCCTTAAGAGTGTGCTTTAGCCCCAAGTAACAATTTGAACCTTTGATTTACAACAGAACAAATCTACCACAATTTTCTTCAACTTTCCCAAAAATGGCATTGCAGAGAGTAGGAGGAGAAGTGAAGAAATCAACTTGCATGAAAAAGAAAATTATTTACCTTTAACCTCTAACTTAGCTTAACATGCCCTTGATTAGTGTGATTTGACAACACTTTCTTGGTTAACCTCTCTCTTTCTTTCTTCTCTTGTGTATGGACTTGAGGAAGAAGCTTTTTTTCTCTTTCTCTCTCTCTTGTTTACCCGAACTGCACAAGTGAACTTTGGCTGATATTTAATTCAATGATGTTTATTAGTGATTGGGCTTGGTTTGTGTGTCAACATTTTATTCAGCATGCTTGAGTTCGTTAAGCTTCATTTCTTTGGGCTGCTACAAAATCATTTGGGCTTGCATCACTCAAATGAAACAATTAAAACCAAATTGGGTGTTTAACCCAATAACTTAACGTTTGTCATCATCATTAACATAATTTTATTCTAAACTCAACAAAGTTTAACCAAGGATGGTTCAAGTGTATTCTTTGAACAAAGCACTCTGATGACAAGTCATCTTAGCCTAGTTTTACTAGTCTTTTTTGTAACACCCTAACTACCAAAGCTCACGCTTCCGGCTGCGCCACTCTGATAGCTCAGACATTACGACGACTTTTATACTATTTAATACTAAAATATGAGCCTGTTTAAAACTTTAAACCGCAATACCGCTCCCAAAAATACTTTCATCCGATAACATACATCCATAGATACCATACAACTTACAAAACTCATAAAGAGTACATCCATATATACATACATATATATATATATACAAATATATTTACAAGCTTTAACCAATACAATCCCTATCCCTCTCCCAGAATATATCAAGATAAAGGCGAGGGTACAATAAATAATCTACATCAATACAGAACATATCAATAACTAAATAAATTCTTCGTGACTTCTGCGCCCATATCCTGAAAGGGGAAAAATGTAGGGGGGTGAGAACATCATCCTCGAAAGGGTTCTCAGTAGAGGGTTTTTGGGAATTACTGTAATAGGATACGTGAAGATAATCGCACCAGTGATTAGTAACCGTCTTATGCCTCTTTTCAAAAACAACGATTTACAGTAAAAGTAATGTCGGAAATCTTTTCTGAAAGAAGAACCATTCAATAATCAAAAACTCAAAAGCCTTTCAAAACGGTTTATCTATGCAGAACCAAAATAGCCTTTCATAATTTATTCCAAACCAGAAACACAAAACCAAAATCAACCATTGGTTCATCTCATTCCAACCACGGCCCTAGGCCCAAACAATCCAACAACAACCAATCACCACAGTCCAACAGAGTCCCAGCAGCAAACACAAATAGGGAGATGCAAGCACAAACAAACAATTATTGCAAGTAGAACAGTTAGCAATTAATCACATAGGCAAACCAAGTATAATATGCACACCCAACCAATGTCACATAAATGCATATGATGCATGCCTGTCCCTAGTGGCTGATGATATCATCTGTCGGTTATAGAGCCAACCCGACAAGTCCTGGTAGCTAACCATTGGACTGTCCCTCTGTCGCGCATCCCCAACTCGAGTTATACTCATCATAAACTTGATCATAATCATGATCCATATCCATCACCTTCACTGGTGAATATTTACGGGGGCGAGCTCATCCGGGACTTTCACAGTGCCCGGCCACACTTACGACATAGGGTCAACAGAGTATCAAGTCTCAACCTGGAGCACGTGGTGGCTAGCCACTGCTACTACCCAGGGAAACTCGTATCTCAGATAGTGGAAGTGCAACATTCACATTTATCAATGATTCAGCATAAACATGCATTCAATCTCATCCATGGATCAACATCCATCTCAGCCATCCGGCTCACGGTTCAGTCCAGAACCAGCCAATATTCATATCTTACACAGCCATTCCGGCTCACGGTTCAATCCAGAACCAACCAATATTTATAATCATACATAGCCATTCCGGCTCACAACAAAACAACACTTCCACATTCAACATCATAAATTCATAAAATCGGCATTTAAGCCATAAATCACTTTTTCCCAAATCATTTCACTTGAAATAGAGTTTCAACTCTTTTTAGCCTTGACTTTGAAGATCTCATTTTCAAATCATCTCAGGCTCATAAGCCAAATTTACTCAAAGTGAGTTTCCTTTTTAAAGCAAAGCCACTCTCGGCATTCTCTTTCCAAAACTTCCAAAACCATGGAAAGTTAAAGATTCTTTTTGGGAACATTCAAAATCACCCATCCAACAATGGGATTTTATAACAAAAGTTTCTTGCCAGAGTCCCAAGTCTTTAGGGAAGGTCATCTTACATTAATTCTTTAAAATTCATTGAAACTCTTAAAATCATAGATTCTCGGTTCAATTAAATAAAACTGAATTTATTATGAAACTGAACCATACAAAATCACAAGTTCCAACCCGGTCCAAAAATCAACTCATTTGAAACGGAACCGGTTCATTTGAATCAAATCGCTTTTAGATTTCTTTTTGGAACCCATTTTTCCAACTCTTCCAAAATGCCTCAAACTTGATTACTCAATCAAAAGTCTAGGTTCCTTTAAAAATCACTAAAAACTCCTTTTTATATTGGAATCAATATTAGAGCATCATTCTTTCTTTCAGTGATTCAAACGGTAAAAATAGTTCAGTTCTAAATAAGCCGAACTCAACGTATAAGGTTCATCAAATAAATTAAGCTTGAAAACATAAATATCCTCTTAATAAATCAAATAATACAATTTCTCAAATCCAGCCCTTTTTAAATAACCTTTCAAACAAGACTAAGAGTTTATAAAAATTTCGGCAGCACCTCCCCTAAAACTTGGACTTTTGCCACCCGGTTCGGGTCCCAACTAAACCGTTTCTCATTCCTTTTCAACAGCTCAAAACCAGAAATCAATTCAAGGCAAGCTAAATCCAACAGTCGCCTCAATGGCATACCTCAAGGAAACCATTTCAAAAAATCAACTCAATATCGACCGATTTAACTCATTTATAAAGCTTTAAAGAATCGGTTCAGCAATAAATCATTTATCAAAACCAGAGCAATTAAAGCAACCCAGGCTGGATTTCAAGAGCATTCTATCTTTCACATCATCAAAATAATTGACTCAATTCAAACCAATCCTCAACAGATTAAACTCATTTCAAATATTTAAAGAATCAACTTCAAACATTACATTTCACAAGCCACACAACAATTCAGCCAAACCAACATCCATAGTCATTCGAGTCAATCAATTGATACATAAGGCAGATACAATCACCAAATACACAATATCTCACATCAGTACCCATATGTAATAATTCCAATAATAAACTATAGTTTTTGGAAAGCGCCCCTACCTCAAAACGCAATTCCATAATCCAAGCGCCTCATAAGTTCTTTTCACCTCAACTCAAAATCAAAGGCAGCTTCAAAGCACAGCCCCACACATTTTCGCAGCAGCATAAACAGCTCTAAATTACAACAAGCAACCTCAGTTACTAACTCTAGGAACATTAATACCATAAAGGCTTTAATACACGTACGGGACACTAACGTAAGGCTTTCGAAACATAATTTCTTACCGGAATAATAACACGAAGCAGCTACGGTTTCGAACCGGCCCCGGCACAGCTCTGGCGGCGGCCAGAAGCTCTGGTGGATCAACTATAAAAACCACGTAGCATCAAAACCTTCTCGGAATTCCAAAAGAACTGAAATCAAACTTAAAACGCTTACCGGCAAAATTTTCCGGCGACAGCAGCAAGGTCTCAAGCGGCGGAAACGGCCAGAAGCTCCGGTGTGGTTTCGGCAGCCACAACCACTTCTCCGGCAACCATTCACGACAGGCGATGACCACTACAACAGCTGGCTGGACGGCGGCAGCTTCTGACGGCAATGGAAGCTCCGGCGGCGCCAATACCTCTCGTAGCAGACCGAAGCAGCAGACACGGAGGGGGGTTTCACCTCGCTTCTCTTCGCAGCTGGCAAGGACGACTATCCAGCTCCGGCGACAGCGAGCTCGCGGTAGCAGCGGCGGTATGCAGGTGTGACGGTGGCGCACAAGGTAGCGCCCCTCTCTCTTCACCGCGAGCTCCCTCTTTGCACGACGCCTCCCTCTTGGTCTCTCACTCCCCTCTGGTCACGACATGAACGGCGGTAGCAGGGAGGGTTCGACGGACCCGAGCAGCGTGGCGGCAACGAGCTAGGCGGCTCCTTCCTCCCTTGCGCGCACGCGTCCTCTCCTCTCCCCTGAACGGCACCGACGAGCAGAGGTGACGGATCCACGAACCAAGTGCCACTGGCGGCGCGGCCCTCTCTCTCACTGGTCTGTTTCTTCCTTCTTCGTGGGTGTTGGGGAAGGCAATGTGTGCCATGTGATGAGAGGTGCGGCTGGGGGTGCATGAGGGGGAGGAACGGCGATGAGCTAGGAAATGGGGAGAAGGGTGTTATTGTTGGATTCAAGAGAAGCCGTGCATTGATTTGGTGAAAGGGAAGAGGAACCCAGCGGCTGATGGAGTTAGGTTAGGGAAGGGTTTCATTTTTCAAAAATTAGGGTTAAGGGCATTTTAGTAATTTCACTTAAAATAGGGATAATATAGTAATTGAAATCCAATTTAAATCCAACACTATTTGTATATAGAAAAATACTATTTACTCATCACTTTTACAAATTATTTTCAACAAAATGCCCAAATCAAATAATTAGAAATAATATACTTAATTTCTTCATTTTTCCAAAATAGCAATATCAATATATTAAAATATTGATTATTTAGTCCATATCATATAAAATTCTTATTATTTCATAACTATCAACTTTATAATTTAAATATAGAAAATAACCCAATAATTATAAAATTGGATAATAATCATAACTCGTCTCAAATCCAATAAATTAAAAATTGCCTTAATTATCTCTAATAAAATAATTTCTGAAATTAAGGCTATAAATAACTATATGATTTGAGACTTACTCATAAAAAGACTTTTCAAAGGTTCTGGGTCTTACATTCTACCCACCTTTTAAAAATTTTCGCCCTCGAAAATTGATACAAAACGAAAGAAATTTCATAGCAGTTCACCCTTGAACATATTTAAGGAAGAAGGAAAAATATCTCAAAATATAAACATATATACGGTTTCCAAATACTTTGATTGTCATATGCATAAGGATGCCAAGGTAGAAGTGTGAGTGCAAAGCAAATGCTACAAGGTCATATGACTTCAATGTCTCACAAAACTTGAGGTGCCAAAATAGGGTGCCAAATAAGATAGGCGTTCACAAAGCAAAGATGACATGGTTCAAACATGTGATAGTAAAGCAAGGCATCGAAGGCTATAAAACAGGATGGAGTTAAAACGATGTGCTCAATATCCGCACACTAATCTTATATCAACCTCAAGGTTTCAACTTTCCAACTCCATCAACCACTTTACAATTCCATACTCGATCACAAGTCTGACAATCACAAACCTGTTCGCAAGGAACAGAACGCCCACAACTCATACGTTGCACACTACCGCTTCAACTTTCGTATACCCATCACGTCTTAAAGAACTAACGTATCGCGTTACTACGTCTACAAGTCGCACGTGATATCAGAACAATTCTCGAGTCTACTCAGGAGGATACAAGATTTAAAAAGGAGAGCCAAATGTCAAAGATAGTACTCAAAGATTTGAGAGAATGTATCCAATTCCAAAATAACAAGGACACTCGAGCAATGAAGTTTTCTAGACTCAATTCAAATAACAACTTCAAAGATAACCCTTAGATCAAAGAAGTTCAATAGGATCAATAAGAAGAAAACCAACGCATCAGTTTGAAACAAACTCAAGCTGAGTCGAAGAAGTATGAGGTTTACAGAAAAGAATATCTCAGACCCAAGACAAAGCTCACAGAACTCAAGAGCATAATTAAAATACTTTCGAATACATTGTCCTTAAAAGAATCGAAAACGTGTAAAAATATCACTTCGTAGTCTAAAAGAGAAGTTAAACAACAAACACCCTTCAAGGGAGTAATAAAAGCATAAACGTGACTTTACTTCAATACAACTTCATGTTGAAGTAGATTTTGTAGAGTTCCAAAAACAAAATGCACACAACTTTGGCTAAGAGCTAAAATATTTCCTCAAATATTTTAGAAAGATAATTAGATGCACAACTTAACCAAAAGCAGTTCATAAAAACTCAGAAGTAATCAAATGCTTGTTCATAATTCTCAAAATTTCATATTCAAACAAGCGTGTATAACATTTATAGCAAGTACAAAAGAGGAAGTTAAACTCTTTTTAGAAAAGAAACTCCGAAGTAAAAATTTGCTTACAATCTGGTGAAGGAAATAAGTAGTGCGTTACAAACGAACCGATTTCCACTAAACAAGGAAGCTCTCCAAAACCTTATTTAAAATAGCGCATGCCAACTTTAAGAACAATTTTGTTAAAATCGAATAATGGTTTCACTCTCAATCAAGCAACAGAAAGTAAATTCCGTTTAAAACTTCTTACAAGAGAATTCGAAACTTCTTTAAAAGGTTCAAAACAAGACTCCAAAAGTGTTCTTGAAATCACCACCTCAGAAGAACATTCAAGAAGTTTAAGATGTACTAAAAAGAAGTCAAGCCATGCAAGAAAATGTCTTAAATCAAAGTAGTTCAAACAAGATTCACTAGGCATGAGTCATCAAACAAGCTTTCAATTGACTCCAAATGAATATAAAAGTCATAGGAAAGACAACTCAATCATTAGTAATTCCTCAAGAATAAATCTTTGACTAAAAACTCTTGTAGAGATAATGAGAGAATAAACGATGCACTATTTTGAAACGAATCAAACTGACTCACATAAGAATGGGATTCACAAGAGAGGACAAACCAAGATCAATGGTAATTTCACAAGATGTAAAAGATTAGTTAAAAACAGAATCATGTATGACATTCATAGAGGTGAAAAGCTTAAGAAGGAGCGAGTCTGATCATAAGAAGAAAGCTATGAGTCCAACATTTTCAAAAGAACAACAATAGCATAAACCATGTAGTATGCTAAATCAAACTCAAATCAAAATGAATTAAGTAAAGTTTATCAAATGAAACTCAACCGGGATAAAAGCGAGAAATCCTCTTTCTTTCCAGAATTTTGAAGAATACCTCAAATACATAATCAAATGAAGATGTACATTGGAACTATTGTAAAGTTACTAGAAAGTCAAATTTACTTTTAAAGTAAGTGCAATTGCGTAAACCAGTAAAAGTACAGGCAAGGTATTAGAAAGAAATAGTTGTTAAACTGCATAAAAAAATTTCAAAGTCTCATATATAGAAAAGTATATATCTAATCAACAGCAATTTATAAAATCTCAAAATTGGCTGTGATCACGGTCCAGTAAGAGAAAAACTGAATCAACAATTTCTCAAAGAATGGAATCAGAACCCGGAGTTAAAAGTCACAACACATTAAGACAAGTTCAAGGCTATATCAAAGAATACTTGAATTAAGAAGAACTCAAACAGAGGAAGTTAGATACAACAAGGATTTTAAACAAGCATATGCACTTAAGATCAAACAAGAATGCATATGAATAGAGAAACAGAGTGGAAGCATCAAATTACTTTTCAGGAGGAGTAGCAAATAAGAACTTCAAGTTAGGGTACGAAGAACATGTCGACTCGAACAAAATCCAAGATACACAACTGAATAGCCTCGAGAAAAAGTTTCTAACGTTCCCATAACCCGCAATTCGCTTTACTCAAAACTCGTATATCATCTATGATAACCCATTAGTGCTCTCATATACATAATTCACTAGTATTAAGCCGGCCGAACTTAATATCAGGAATTATGCAATGCAAGACTAACAGCGTTAATCAATAGACTGTCATGTGCATAAAGCTCTAATTCTCGTCATTCGACAAGACCTAATACATGACAAACGCTCAGAGTATGCAACTGAAGCATAGTCAGTCCATTCCTCAGGCTCTACAGGAAGAACTGCTCTGACACCATAATGTAACACCCTAACTACCAAAGCTCACGCTTCCGGCTGCGCCACTCTGATAGCTCGGACATTACGACGACTTTTATACTATTTAATACTAAAATATGAGCCTGTTTAAAACTTTAAACCGCAATACCGCTCCCAAAAATACTTTCATCCGATAACATACATCCATAGATACCATACAACTTACAAAACTCATAAAGAGTACATCCATATATACATACATATATATATATATACAAATATATTTACAAGCTTTAACCAATACAATCCCTATCCCTCTCCCAGAATATATCAAGATAAAGGCGAGGGTACAATAAATAATCTACATCAATACAGAACATATCAATAACTAAATAAATTCTTCGTGACTTCTGCGCCCATATCCTGAAAGGGGAAAAATGTAGGGGGGTGAGAACATCATCCTCGAAAGGGTTCTCAGTAGAGGGTTTTTGGGAATTACTGTAATAGGATACGTGAAGATAATCGCACCAGTGATTAGTAACCGTCTTATGCCTCTTTTCAAAAACAACGATTTACAGTAAAAGTAATGTCGGAAATCTTTTCTGAAAGAAGAACCATTCAATAATCAAAAACTCAAAAGCCTTTCAAAACGGTTTATCTATGCAGAACCAAAATAGCCTTTCATAATTTATTCCAAACCAGAAACACAAAACCAAAATCAACCATTGGTTCATCTCATTCCAACCACGGCCCTAGGCCCAAACAATCCAACAACAACCAATCACCACAGTCCAACAGAGTCCCAGCAGCAAACACAAATAGGGAGATGCAAGCACAAACAAACAATTATTGCAAGTAGAACAGTTAGCAATTAATCACATAGGCAAACCAAGTATAATATGCACACCCAACCAATGTCACATAAATGCATATGATGCATGCCTGTCCCTAGTGGCTGATGATATCATCTGTCGGTTATAGAGCCAACCCGACAAGTCCTGGTAGCTAACCATTGGACTGTCCCTCTGTCGCGCATCCCCAACTCGAGTTATACTCATCATAAACTTGATCATAATCATGATCCATATCCATCACCTTCACTGGTGAATATTTACGGGGGCGAGCTCATCCGGGACTTTCACAGTGCCCGGCCACACTTACGACATAGGGTCAACAGAGTATCAAGTCTCAACCTGGAGCACGTGGTGGCTAGCCACTGCTACTACCCAGGGAAACTCGTATCTCAGATAGTGGAAGTGCAACATTCACATTTATCAATGATTCAACATAAACATGCATTCAATCTCATCCATGGATCAACATCCATCTCAGCCATCCGGCTCACGGTTCAGTCCAGAACCAGCCAATATTCATATCTTACACAGCCATTCCGGCTCACGGTTCAATCCAGAACCAACCAATATTTATAATCATACATAGCCATTCCGGCTCACAACAAAACAGCACTTCCACATTCAACATCATAAATTCATAAAATCGGCATTTAAGCCATAAATCACTTTTTCCCAAATCATTTCACTTGAAATAGAGTTTCAACTCTTTTTAGCCTTGACTTTGAAGATCTCATTTTCAAATCATCTCAGGCTCATAAGCCAAATTTACTCAAAGTGAGTTTCCTTTTTAAAGCAAAGCCACTCTCGGCATTCTCTTTCCAAAACTTCCAAAACCATGGAAAGTTAAAGATTCTTTTTGGGAACATTCAAAATCACCCATCCAACAATGGGATTTTATAACAAAAGTTTCTTGCCAGAGTCCCAAGTCTTTAGGGAAGGTCATCTTACATTAATTCTTTAAAATTCATTGAAACTCTTAAAATCATAGATTCTCGGTTCAATTAAATAAAACTGAATTTATTATGAAACTGAACCGTACAAAATCACAAGTTCCAACCCGGTCCAAAAATCAACTCATTTGAAACGGAACCGGTTCATTTGAATCAAACCGCTTTTAGATTTCTTTTTGGAACCCATTTTTCCAACTCTTCCAAAATGCCTCAAACTTGATTACTCAATCAAAAGTCTAGGTTCCTTTAAAAATCACTAAAAACTCCTTTTTATATTGGAATCAATATTAGAGCATCATTCTTTCTTTCAGTGATTCAAACGGTAAAAATAGTTCAGTTCTAAATAAGCCGAACTCAACGTATAAGGTTCATCAAATAAATTAAGCTTGAAAACATAAATATCCTCTTAATAAATCAAATAATACAATTTCTCAAATCCAGCCCTTTTTAAATAACCTTTCAAACAAGACTAAGAGTTTATAAAAATTTCGGCAGCACCTCCCCTAAAACTTGGACTTTTGCCACCCGGTTCGGGTCCCAACTAAACCGTTTCTCATTCCTTTTCAACAGCTCAAAACCAGAAATCAATTCAAGGCAAGCTAAATCCAACAGTCGCCTCAATGGCATACCTCAAGGAAACCATTTCAAAAAATCAACTCAATATCGACCGATTTAACTCATTTATAAAGCTTTAAAGAATCGGTTCAGCAATAAATCATTTATCAAAACCAGAGCAATTAAAGCAACCCAGGCTGGATTTCAAGAGCATTCTATCTTTCACATCATCAAAATAATTGACTCAATTCAAACCAATCCTCAACAGATTAAACTCATTTCAAATATTTAAAGAATCAACTTCAAACATTACATTTCACAAGCCACACAACAATTCAGCCAAACCAACATCCATAGTCATTCGAGTCAATCAATTGATACATAAGGCAGATACAATCACCAAATACACAATATCTCACATCAGTACCCATATGTAATAATTCCAATAATAAACTATAGTTTTTGGAAAGCGCCCCTACCTCAAAACGCAATTCCATAATCCAAGCGCCTCATAAGTTCTTTTCACCTCAACTCAAAATCAAAGGCAGCTTCAAAGCACAGCCCCACACATTTTCGCAGCAGCATAAACAGCTCTAAATTACAACAAGCAACCTCAGTTACTAACTCTAGGAACATTAATACCATAAAGGCTTTAATACACGTACGGGACACTAACGTAAGGCTTTCGAAACATAATTTCTTACCGGAATAATAACACGAAGCAGCTACGGTTTCGAACCGGCCCCGGCACAGCTCTGGCGGCGGCCAGAAGCTCTGGTGGATCAACTATAAAAACCACGTAGCATCAAAACCTTCTCGGAATTCCAAAAGAACTGAAATCAAACTTAAAACGCTTACCGGCAAAATTTTCCGGCGACAGCAGCAAGGTCTCAAGCGGCGGAAACGGCCAGAAGCTCCGGTGTGGTTTCGGCAGCCACAACCACTTCTCCGGCAACCATTCACGACAGGCGACGACCACTACAACAGCTGGCTGGACGGCGGTAGCTTCTGACGGCAATGGAAGCTCCGGCGGCGCCAATACCTCTTGTAGCAGACCGAAGCAGCAGACACGGAGGGGGTTTCACCTCGCTTCTCTTCGCAGCTGGCAAGGACGACTATCCAGCTCCGGCGACAGCGAGCTCGCGGTAGCAGCGGCGGTATGCAGGTGTGACGGTGGCGCACAAGGTAGCGCCCCTCTCTCTTCACCGCGAGCTCCCTCTTTGCACGACGCCTCCCTCTTGGTCTCTCACTCCCCTCTGGTCACGACATGAACGGCGGTAGCAGGGAGGGTTCGACGGACCCGAGCAGCGTGGCGGCAACGAGCTAGGCGGCTCCTTCCTCCCTTGCGCGCGCGCGTCCTCTCCTCTCCCCTGAACGGCACCGACGAGCAGAGGTGACGGATCCACGAACCAAGTGCCACTGGCGGCGCGGCCCTCTCTCTCACTGGTCTGTTTCTTCCTTCTTCGTGGGTGTTGGGGAAGGCAATGTGTGCCATGTGATGAGAGGTGCGGCTGGGGGTGCATGAGGGGGAGGAACGGCGATGAGCTAGGAAATGGGGAGAAGGGTGTTATTGTTGGATTCAAGAGAAGCCGTGCATTGATTTGGTGAAAGGGAAGAGGAACCCAGCGGCTGATGGAGTTAGGTTAGGGAAGGGTTTCATTTTTCAAAAATTAGGGTTAAGGGCATTTTAGTAATTTCACTTAAAATAGGGATAATATAGTAATTGAAATCCAATTTAAATCCAACACTATTTGTATATAGAAAAATACTATTTACTCATCACTTTTACAAATTATTTTCAACAAAATGCCCAAATCAAATAATTAGAAATAATATACTTAATTTCTTCATTTTTCCAAAATAGCAATATCAATATATTAAAATATTGATTATTTAGTCCATATCATATAAAATTCTTATTATTTCATAACTATCAACTTTATAATTTAAATATAGAAAATAACCCAATAATTATAAAATTGGATAATAATCATAACTCGTCTCAAATCCAATAAATTAAAAATTGCCTTAATTATCTCTAATAAAATAATTTCTGAAATTAAGGCTATAAATAACTATATGATTTGAGACTTACTCATAAAAAGACTTTTCAAAGGTTCTGGGTCTTACATTTTTCTTTGTTTTTATTAGGATTTATGCACTTTCTTGCATTGTAAGTAAGTAATTTGGAGTAGAATTGCATGGTTTCTTTGAATCAATCAACCACCCTTTAATTGATACAAAATCATGAGGTTTAAGCTAAATTTAATTGATAATTAATTGATTTATAAACCTTGTGAATTTGGTGATACTTTGATTGGTTGTTTTGATTACTTGTAGGTGAAGAAAGAAGAAAATAAGAAAAGCGTGGCATAAGGAATGTGTCCAAGGGAAGCAAAAAGCGTGCCCAAGAGAAGAAAAAACGTGGCAATATTGAGGAAGAAGGAAAGCTAAGCTGGGAGGTGGACCTTGGACCAAAAATCCAATTTAATTCAATTTCTTCACCAAATTTTAAAGCCCACCCAAATTCTTAGATCTAAATTAGGAAGTGTATAAATAGGTGATAGTTTGATTTAGAGAGGACCTTTTGCTTCTTTGAGAATTTTCATTTTTGTAATTTTGAGCTTTTTACTTTGAATTTGGATCTTAGAGAATTTGGAAGGAGAATTGATCTCTCTTCTTCCTTGTTCTTGTTTGAGCACTCTTTACTTCTTGTTTTGGATCTTGGGTGAAGAATTGAAGAAATTCTGTTTCAATCACACCTTGAGATCTCTTGTTTTATCTTTCTGCATAATTCTAAGAAACTTTGATTTACAATTCAAATTTTGTTTACTGTTTTCACTTTTCTACCTCTTCTGCAATTTACTTTTCCATTTCCTTTTGCAATTGTTCTTGTTGGATCAAGGAAGGATTCAAGATCTAGACTTGTTTTCTAGTCTCTTCCACTCCTGAGATCTTTACTTTCTCTTTTAATTTCTATAATTGAGCTACATTTACTTTTTGTTTTAAATTCTTCAAGCATTTCTACTTTTCTGTTTAGATCTACTTTACTTCAATTCACCTTTTACTCTTCTGTTTATTGCAATTCTCTTATTCTTGTTTAAATTCTGCAATCCTAGTTCCCAATTCCCTTTATAATTCAAGCAATTTACATTTCTTGCACTTTAAGATTCAGTCATTTACATTTCTTGCAATCTAAGTTTCTGCAATTTATATTTCTTGCACTTTAATATTCAGCCTCTTTACTTTCTCTGCACTTTAATTTTTAGTCAATTACCCCTCCCCCTTTACGTTTCAAGCAATTTAGCTTCTGTCAATTACAAACAACTCAAACCAATACATGATTCGCTTGACTAAATCAACCACTAAACTAAAGTTGCTCAATCCTTTAATCCCTGTGGGATCGACCTCACTCATGTGAGTTATTATTACTTGATGCACCCGGTACACTTGCCGGTTAGTTCGGGTGTTGGAATTCGTTTTCCAAAAATAACCCATCATACTCTGCTTTATTTTCTCTTGGAATGAGTAAACAAAAATCAAATTGTAAGAAAGAAATAGTTAGACATAAAGGAGGCACATGTCTATATAATAGAAGACAGCAAAAATAGACAGTGCAACTTAAGAAAACCATAGCACCTGATGCACTTTAGTTAGCTTTTGTACAGTTGAACATGCTGATGGCTGCAACTAGTATGCAGTAACTAAATGTTTAATTAGAATATTAATTCATTACTTTATCCAATATTGTTGGTATCATACTCAAGTACTAGCATCACTAGATTACGCTTTAACCTGAGTAGCATGGGGGACATGGTATCCCATGTGAATGAGCGAGGACCACCTTGCGAGGCTAACCACTTTTAGTTGACTAATAGTGGAGTAGTATCGTGAGGGGAAAGTGAAAAGTGAAATATAACATGAGGCTGGTAACTACTAAGCAATTGGCCTAGGTCTTTTATTGTCTTCATATTGGTGCAACTTATTTGTTATTAGAATATTTGAAAGATATTTATTCAAATAAAGTATAGTTTACAACATTTAGGGTTTTGACCATATAGAAAAAATGATATTAGCTGAATAAAGATACTTTGTTGTTTATACTAATGCTTTATAAAAACAGCTGGGTTATATATTATATTTCCTTTCCATGATTTTATTAATGGAGTATCTAGTCTTGTATAAACATTCACAAGTTAATACATTTTTTGTGGCTTGTATTTTTCTATTTCTTTTATGTATTCAAAATTTTGTTACAGAACTATTCAAGCTGTTACCTTTCATCTTTTGGATGATTATGGTTAATCTAGGAATATGGTCATAAAAAATGATTAAATTTCAATTGTCTTGTTGGTATCCACTTTCTAATTCTAATAGATATCAAATGGAAGGATAAAATAAGAGGATATGAATATTATACACATAATGTGGTTGTAGAGGGAGAAGTGTTAATGTCACATTTTTTTTTCATTTACAATTTGAAGGATGTAATGTAAGAATTGAATTGGTATAAAAAATTGAGAGAAAAAAAAGATAGGGGGGATGGATGTTTCAAGCCTTTGTTCAGGAAGTTGAGCTACTTTCTGTTTCATAGTTTCATTAGCAGAACCTTTTGATTTTATCTAAATAATCTTTAAGCATCAAAGAGTTCAAATTTTTAAGTTTAATTAATCACTAATCAGATTCATTCCTTTTCTTGTAGCAAATGAAACATGTACTTTCTAATTGTATTCAATATTTTTTGATGTCCTGAGACATGATACTATTTGCATGATGCTGATTTCTCCCCCAAGTTTTCTAATATGCTTTAGTTTGTTTTGATGTACCCTCTCAAGTTTGTAATTGATTTGCGATGCTGTCCTTTTGGTCATGTTTAAGTAATATCCAGCTCTCATTTTACATGTAAAAAGAGACTATTTACTATGATAAATGATCTTTCAACAATATTTTAGGTTGTTACAGGAATGGGAAAGACAACCATTTCTAATCATAGCAGTAACAAATCTAGGCTAAAAACGAAAGCTAGGCTACTTTTAAATTCTTAATGTTGAGTTAAGTTTGATTTTGAATTTTATGTAAATGATGACAAACATTCTTTGGGTTAAAAGACCAAGTATGTTTAATGTGTGTGCTAGTGATGCAAGCCCAATGTTCACTTCTAAGGCCAAAGTTCATGCTGCTTTAGCTCACTTGTAGTGCACAAAGTCAAGCTTCAACCCAATACTCCTAACAAGCACTGTTCAGGATATATAAGCCAAGAGAGAGAGTTCCTAAACATTCATGGTTTGAAAAAAAGAAGAAAAAGGTAAAGGGACATTTGGCACAATTACGGGACAATTGTGGCTCTAGGAAAGCAACAAAGACACAAGGACAATACCACTAACAAAGAACATTAGTAAAGCAATATTCACATATTTGGGAAGAGCAAAATAAAATGCAAAGCTATGGACAGCAGATGGAATGACTCAAAAATAGAAATGCTATGCATGCCAAGGAAGACAGCAGATCCAAAGACAACAGAGTTGGTGGAGCAGCTCCTCATACAAGCAGGGTTAGTGGAGCAGAATGGAAAAAGCATTGCATACCAATGGAGTCAGCTTTAACGGGAAGAAGGTACAAAGAATTGGAAGAGGTAATGAAGAAGAATTGAAAGAGCAAGCTGCATCTATAAAGATGGTCTCACTTCAATATTAGAGGACTAGGAAAAGAGAGTGATACAAGAGCATCATCTCAACATACTTGAGCTAAATATTTTTCCTTCAATTTGTGCTTTGTTCATACATCGGTTCGAGCTATAAAGGGCCGGGTTGGCCGACCTCTTAGAAAGTTGGCCCATGACCGACCTCTTAGAAGGTTGGCCCATGACCGACCTCTTAGAAGGTTGGCCCATGACCGACCTCTTGGAAGGTTAGCCCATTACCGACCTCTTCACAAAGAGCTCGGCTAAATCGCCATAAGAGGCCCAAGCAAGCCCAAACGAAGGGACACAACCCAATCTAAAGTCAGCCAAAGCCTAGAAGGATAAAGGTAGTTCCTCTTAAAGATAAGATGACTTCACTCAAAGATAAGATAAGATAACTATCTTATCTCTAGAAAGGTCACTCCACACCATTATAAATACACTGGAGCACCCAGGTATAACTCATACTCTGATTCTACTAAAAACCTTCCTAAAGCACGTGCTAACTTAAGCATTGGAGTCTTTTGCAGGTGCCACCACCCTCCGGTGATCGAGGATCAGCAGCTCTACCAGATCCAACAAGTCGGACACGACAGCTCCGGCCACCAGATCTAACAAGTCAGACACGACAGCTCCGGCCACTAGCTCTAAACAGGTCAGACACAGCAGCACCGACCACCACAGCAGATCTCGTCCGAGATTGACCTACAGTTTCAGGTAACCCTCGAAACATTGGCACCTTTGCAGGGAAACCTAAAAGTCATCCCATCACCATGGCGGATGACCATGACAACGATCACAACTCTAGTTTGGTGGACAGAACGCCAAACAAAAACACGGATGCCACCTCCAAAGACACACCTCAAAACGGGGGAGATAAGCAACCCCAAACACAGAAATTTTTTGGAAGCTATCCACGAGGAACAGAATCACCTTAAACAGCTGGAACAAGAAGCTGAACATCAACGGGAAGCCGAAAGAGACCTTCGGAGAGAAACAAGATGACGTCGAAAGCTAGAGGACAAGCTCTTAAAGCTCGAAGCCGATCTCAAAACCAAGACTGCTCGATCCAGTCATGAAGATAGCCCCCACAAAGATCAAGACCCATTCACCAAAGAGATCATGAAGGCTAAAGTCTCAAGGGACATCAAAGCTCCCGACATGACCTCGTACGATGGCACATCGGATCTAAGCCATCACCTCAGCAATTTCAAAAGCAGAATGTATCTCACTAACGCCTCGGATGCCATTCGTTGAAAAGCCTTCCCAACTACCCTAACAAAGACAGCAATTAAGTGGTTCGACAGTCTGCCTCCCAGATCCATCACAAGTTTTGATGACTTAGCTAAAAAGTTTCTTGCTAGATTCTCCATCCAGAAGGACAAGGCCAAACACGCCCCAAGCCTATTAGGAATCAAGCAAGGAGATCGGGAAAGTCTTTGATCTTACATGGAAAGATTCAACAAAGCATGCCTGGACATACAAAGTCTATCAACAGAAGCAACCATCATAGGTCTCATCAATGGCCTACGGGAAGGACCCTTTAGTCACTCCATATCAAAGAAACATCCAACATCTCTGAATGAAGTACAAGAATGGGTAGAGAAATACATCAACATGGAGGAGAACTCTCGACTAGGAGAGACCTCAAAGCCTGGATTCTCCTACTCATCTCGGGACAAGGATAAAGAGTCCAAGAAAAAAGAAGATCAACCCAGAGAGAAGCCTAGAAAATACCACAATTACACCCCTCTTCGGGTGTCTCTTGTGGATGTTTACCGAGAAATATCCCGCACTAAAAAGATCCCACCACCTCGCCCAATCAAAAGCAAAAAGGAGGAGAAAATCGGACAGAATACTGTGAACACTACCGAATCTATGGACATCCTACCAACGAGTGCTTCGACTTAAAGAATGTCATAGAAAAATTGGTAAGAGAGGGGCGACTAGATTGGTACTTAGCCAACAAAACGGATGAACCCAAAAAAAGAAGAAGGGACGAAGACGTCGGATGAGTTGAACGTCCGCCTCACACCGAAGAGGTCGGGCGAGTTGAACGTTCGCCTCACACCGAAGAGGTCGGCGAGTTGAATGTCCACCTCACACCGAAGAGGTCGGCAAGTTGAACGTCCGCATCACACCGAAGAAGTCGGGGGAGTTGAACGTCTGCCTCACACTGAAGAGGTCGGACGAGTTGAACGTCCGCCTCACACCGAAGAGGTCGGGCGAGTTGAACATCCGCCTCACACCGAAGAGGTCGGATGAGTTGAACGTCCACCTCACACCGAAGAAGTCGGATGAGTTAAACATCCACCTCACACCCCTGAGAGACATGTTCATATGATAAATAGAGTATTCGCAGGAGGAGGAATCTCTAAATCATCTCGCAAAAGATACCTCAAAGAGGTATATTAAGGAAAGGAGAGAGGTTTGAATAGGACAACAGAGTGCGAACAAGCCTTCCGAGATTTCAAAAATTCTTGGGGCAACCACCCAATCTTACCCGACCACGGGAAGGTGAAAATCTCATATTATACCTCGCAGTGGGAAGTCGGGCAATAGCCTCAGCACTAGTCAGAGAAGACGAAAGTGGGCAACAACCCGTCTACTTCATCATTAAAGCTCTATAAGGGGCCGAACTAAACTATCAAAAGATAGAAAAAGTTCGCATACGCCCTCATACTTGATGACAAGTCATCTTAGCCTAGTTTCACTAGCCTTTTTCTTTTGTTTTCAATTGAATTATGCACTTTCTTGAGCCAAAAGCAAGCCAATTGGGTAGATTTTCATGTTTCCTTTGATTTAATCAACCATGTATGAATTCATGCTATTTCATGAGGTTTTATGCTATAATTGTCATATATTATGAAAGAATGAATATCTCATGATTTTGAGCATAGCTTTGATGTGTTTGGTTGATTAATGATAGGTGAAGAAAGCTTGGAGAAAGGTTGATGCAAGAAGGAATGGCTAGGAGGAATGACTTGAGTCTTGGATTAATTATGAACCAGGAAGCAAAAGCTGGAGCAAAAGTTAGCCCCTAACTTTTTGGCTAACTTTTGGGCAAAATCTGGAGCAAAAGTTAGCCCCTAACTTTTTGGCTAACTTTTGGCATGAAAAACACTCCCTGGATACACCAAAAGTTTGCGCCAACGTTAGTCCCTAACTTTTTGGCTAACGTTGGCGCCTGAAAAACTCTCCCTGGATGCACCAAAAGTTTGCGCCAACGTTAGCCCCTAACTTTCTGGCTAACGTTGGCGCCATGAATAACCAAGGGGAGGCCAACGTTGGAGCAAAAGTTAGACCCCTAACTTTTGCCCCAACGTTGGTATCAGCAAAACAAGGGTGCTGATGTGAAAAGTTGGAGCAAAAGTTAGACCCTAACTTTTACTCCAACTTTTACTCAAGCTTTCATGATTCCAACCCGGTTCAATTCGGTTCTTCTCCAAACTCCAAGAGCAATTAACCAAGGCCTCTATTAACCCAATTCCATCAAGAGCAAAGGCCCAAATTGAAGGCTTGAAGACCATTTGAAGAAAGTGTATAAATAGCATAGGATTTAAGTTTTTACAGAGCTTCCCTTTTAGTTTTTCAGAATAGCTTTCTTTTCAGTTTGCCTAGAGCTCACTTTTATTTTTCTTAGCATTGTTGTTTAATTCAAGAGAATTTGGGAGGAGAATTGATCTCTCTTCTTCCTTGTTCTTGCCCAGCACTCTTTACTTCTCTTGTCTTGGATTTTGGGTGGAGAATTGAAGAAATTCTGTTTCAATCTCACCTTGGGATCTTGTTTAATTTTCTGCTTAATTGAATTTCAGTTTTAGTTACTTGCTTCTTCATCTACTTTCTTTGCAATTTACAGTCTCCTTTGCAATTGTTCTTGTTGGATCTAGGAAGGCATTGAGATCTAGACTTGGTTTTCTAGTCTCTTGGGTCCTGAGATCTAAATTCCAATTTTACATCCTCTGTTTACTGCTTTCATGCTCATTTTACTTTTCTGTTTTAGATCCGATTCAATCCAAGTCTTCTTCTATTTCTCTGCTTGTTGCAATTTTACATTTCCTTGTTTAATTTCTGTAAATCCAACTCCCCATTCCCTTTACAATTCAAGCCATTTACATTTCTTGCACTTTAAGATTTTGCAATTTACATTTCTTGCGTTCTAAGTTTCTGCCATTTAATTTCTTGTTCTTTAAGATTCAGCACTTTAATTCCTGTTATCTTCAATTTCATGCCAATTACCCATTCCCTTTACTTTCTATGCAATTTAAATTCTGCAAATCACAAATCTCTCAACCAAATCTTGATTCGCTTGACTAAATCAACCACTAAACTAAAATTGCTCAATCCTTCAATCCCTGTGGGATCGACCTCACTCCCGTGAGTTATTATTACTTGATGCGACCCGGTGCACTTGCCGGTTAAGTTTGGGTGTTTTGGAGAGATTCGTTTCTTCCACGAAAATATCCCATCAAGTTTTTGGCGCCGTTGCCGGGGATTGGTTAGATTGACAATGATTAAGTGAGGTGGTGATTTAGATCTAGCATTTTTCTTTTCTGTTTCTTTAACTTTTGACTAACATGCTAACTGTTTGAATTTTTCCCTAAGCTAACTAATATTTCACTTCAGCCATGGATTGAAGTATTATTGCTTTTCTGGTATTGTGTGATTCTTGTGTTTTGCTTGTATGTCAGATGCAAGAAGAGAGATCCCTACCTTTCATGAAACTGACAAAAGAATCCTCCGAAGGCTAAGAAGAGAAGCAAGAGAAAAAAATGTTGCTGGAGAGGAAGAATCAGATGAAGAATATCATGAATTGGAGGAACACTCAACAAATCTAACAAATCCACCAGTGAGAATGGCCAACAACAATGGTCAACCCCAGAGGAGAGTCTTGGCTTCATATACATTTGCTAATCCAAGGCATTGTGGGAGTAGCATCCTTACCCCAAATGTTGATGCAAATAACTTTGAATTGAAGCCCCAACTCATCACTTTAGTCCAGAACAATTGCTCTTTTGGAGGAGGACCACTTGAAGACCCCAACCAACACTTATCCACTTTCTTGAGAATTTGTAACACTGTCAAAACCAATGGTGTGCCTCCTGACAGCTACAAGCTATTGCTATTCTCATTTTCTCTTAGAGACAAGGCCACTCAATGGTTGGAATCCTTTCCAAGAGACAGCATCAACAATTGGGATGATTTGGTAACCAAGTTCCTTGCCAAATTTTACCCACCTCAAAGGATCATAAGGTTGAAGACTGAGGTACAAACATTTACACAAATGGAGGCTGAACCCATCCATGAGGCATGGGAGAGATACAAGGCTCTAATCAGGAAATGTCCTCCTGAAATGTTCACTGAGTGGGATAAGCTGCAGAATTTCTATGAGGGCTTAACATTGAAATCCCAGGAAGCTTTGGATCATTCAGCTGGAGGTTCTTTGCAACTCATGAAAACTGCAGAGGAAGCTCAAAATCTCATTGATATGGTGGCTAACAACCAATATTTCTTTGCTCATCAAAGAAACCGCCAACCATCACAAAGGAGAGGAGTAATGGAGCTAGAAGGAGTGGACATCATCCTAGCTCAAAACAAGATAATGCAGCAGCAGATTCAAGAACAATTTGAGCAGATGGCTAAAAAGATTGATAGTTTGCAAGTTACAGCAGTGAATACAAGCCAACCATCAACCACATGGGGACAAAATGAAGAAAACCAAGAAAATCAGCAGCAGGAACAACCTCAATATGTGCACAACCAAGGCTCAGGCCAAAATGAGGTTTATGGTGACACCTACAATCCATCCTGGAAGAACCATCCAAATCTCAGATGGGGAGATAACCACACCCACAGCCAGCAACCGTGGCAGAAAAACTCAAACCAAAACAACTCAAGAAACACAACTTACTCAAACCACGACCAGCAAAACACTAATAATAATCAATACAAGAAACCACAAAATACATATCAACCACCCCACCACAATCCACAAACTCATCAAAATAGCATTTCCGCACCAACATCTAACCCTCAAAACTACCACACTACCCCTACAAATAACTTCCAGCAACCACATTCTACCCCCATCATACCACCAATAAACCATCATGAAAGTAGAATTTCAAGTCTTGAGGCAGCCATACAAGCAATTGCTCAGTCCACTCAAAGCTTGGTCAAAGTACAAGAGAGAAATGAAGCTACCATGAAGAGCCTTGAACGACAAGAGGGACAATTAGCCAAACAAGCTGAACGGCCAACCAATGTTCTTCCAAGTGATACAATCTCCAATCCAAAGGACAAAGGGAAAGCTACAAAGTGGGAGGAGTGCAAAGCAATTATAGTGGGAAGTGAAGAGACTAGGGAGAAGGAAGCCATCAATCAAGAAGAACACAATAGAGAAGTTCCACAAGAAGAGACAGAAGAGAGAAGTGAAGAGGATCAGAAAATCAAGAATGCAAAAAGCTCAAAGAGAGATAAGGACATCCTTGAAACACAACTACAAGAGAAGAAGGAAAGGGTGAAGCCACATATCCCCAAACTTCCGTACCCTCAGAGGTTCAAAAAAGAGAATGAGGATAATCAATACTCAAAGTTCCTGGACATATTCAAGACCCTCAGCATCAATATTCCTTTCTTAGAAGCACTTGAACAGATGCCAGTGTATGCCAAATTTATGAAGGAAGTGCTGACAAAGAAAAAGTCCCTAAAAGAAGGACAAATTGTTGAGATGACAATGGAATGTAGTGCTATTCTCCAAAGAGAGTTACCAAAGAAGAAAGATGATCCTGGGAGTTTTTATATACCTTGCACCATAGGAGACATAACAATTGAAAAGTCATTCTGTGACCTTGGTGCAAGCATAAACTTGATGCCTGTCTCTAATGAGGAAACTTCGAATTTGTGAGCTGAAATCCACACGAATACTCCTTCAAATGGCTGACAAATCCATCCAGCAAGCAGTTGGAGTTGTAGAGAATGTGCTGGTAAAAGTGGGAAAATTTCTTCTCCCAGCTGATTTTGTCATTCTGGATATGGAGGAGGACCCTAACACTCCCATCATCCTAGGGAGGCCTTTTCTTGCTACGGGCAGAGCATTGATAGATGTTGAAAAAGGGGAATTATTGCTGAGAGTACATGATGAGCACCTAGCATTCCATGTTTTTAAAACCCCACATGAGCCCACTCAAGAAGAAGAGTGTATGGAGGATAAGGCCAGAGATCAAAGTTTGAAGGAGGTAGTCAATGAGTTAGCTCCAAGACTTCCAAATCCATGCTTAAAAGAAGTAGAGATGGTGCAACAGACCAAAGAAATCAAGGAGGAACTAGATCCAAAACCTCCAGATGAGAAATTCAACATCTCAGATAAGGAACCACCAAGGCAGGGAGTATCTTTTGAGAAAGAAAAGAAAAAGAGGCCAAGAGGGTGGAGAAACAAGAAGATCCCTACTGAAGGCTTTTCACCAGGGGATAAAGTAGTGTTAAACACTCAACCAATGAAGGTGTCCCCACAATCATCCGAATACTACACTGTAAACCGGATCCTTTCACTTGAACACCTAGAGATCATCAAAAAGGAGACCGGAAGGAAGTTCACAGTAAGAGGAGAAAAGTTGAGGCACTATGATCTTCAACCCCCATGATCTAAGTGGATTGATGTCAAGCTAATGACAATAAAGAAGCGCTTGTTGGGAGGCAACCCAACCTGAGGTAGTTCACTTTTCATAGCTAATTCAATAAAAGGGTTAATTAGACTTATCTATATTGCAAGGAGCTAAGTTTGGTGTTGCACACCAAAATAAATTAAGAGAGAATGAAAGATTCTAAGTTTGGTGTTCCACCAAATTCTCATTTAAAAGCACATTCTCACCTTCTGCATACATGGATGCTAGCTCCGAGTAATCAGATAAACTAATTAACCAATTGTTTACTTTTTAGTTTTTCTAGTTTTTATTGTCTTTAACAAAGATAGGAGGATTTCACATATAGTTATTTTGATGCATGAGAAAGGTGGCAAGGAACTAAGTTTGGTGTTCACACACCAAAGTAAGTTCAAAAGCCTACAAGAAAATCCTGCACACTAACAAGTTACCTAAGGGCTTGAGAAACAAGCAACTTCCATGAACTTTATAGGAATTCAATCACTCTCTTGGAAGGGTTACATACCATCAGCTGAGAGTAAGAAGAAGAAGCCACCAAGAGGTTGTATTGTCACTTAATTCTATCAGCATTGAACTGTTCTAATTTGGAAGTTCGAGTGTTACCATTGCAACAGTAACTGTTAGTTCAGTCATTTTGCATCTTGAGTGTTCTAGTTGAAATAAGTAAGTTAGTCTATGTGTGTGCTTGTGTATTTACTTTCACTTAACTCTAAGCATGCTTTGTCCCCTGCATTTTCAATTCAATAAAAGAAATGTTTGAATGTGAAGTGAGATAGTTCTCTGTTAGATAGAAGTAAAATAAAAGTAAGTGGTGGTATGTGTGTGATTGTATAATAGCTCACCTTTAATGAATAAGAACACTAGGATGTCTCCTCTTAAGTAGAAAGTAGCTACTGTCTATGAATCTCAACCAAATAAAAATCCTTGGTTAGAAAGAAAAACAAAAAGAAAGAAAAAAAGGGGAGAAAAAGAAATAGCCAAAAAGTGGCAGAACAAAAGAAAACAAAAAGAAACAAAGCTGGACACCAATAGCTTGAACCTTAGAATATATGCCTGTGGTGTCTTTGTATTAGGATCTGCTTGGATTATTAAGCTCTTTGGAGTGCATCAACACTTGATGACTTGGGTTAACTAACCCGGGATCATCAGCTGAAAGTCCACTATCAAGAGCAACCTAACTACAAGGCATTTAGTAGCCCAAAGAGGTGCTGGGCATCAATGTTCTAAGAAGGAATGAAAGCTAAGTGTCTATAGTGAATAATGTGTCAAGTATAAAGAAAAGGAAATGAACTTGCTACACATGACACTCAAATAAAGCTTATGAACAAAATAATAGCCAAGGATAAAGAAATAATGAGAGGTCATAGCAGTATGTTACTTGAAGCTTGAAGGAGACTTTCTAGGCTTAAGAGTCAATAAGAGGTGAGTGTTTACATATCCACATAAAACCCCATGAACTACCAATAACACTCTACTAGCATGAACATCCTCTTCCATTTCATTCTTTCTTCTCAATAAATCATTTCTTGCTTGGGGACAAGCAAGCTTTAAGTTTGGTGTTGTGATGACAAGTCATCTTAGCCTAGTTTCACTAGCCTTTTTCTTTTGTTTTCAATTGAATTATGCACTTTCTTGAGCCAAAAGCAAGCCAATTGGGTAGATTTTCATGTTTCCTTTGATTTAATCAACCATGTATGAATTCATGCTATTTCATGAGGTTTTATGCTATAATTGTCATATATTATGAAAGAATGAATATCTCATGATTTTGAGCATAGCTTTGATGTGTTTGGTTGATTAATGATAGGTGAAGAAAGCTTGGAGAAAGGTTGATGCAAGAAGGAATGGCTAGGAGGAATGACTTGAGTCTTGGATTAATTATGAACCAGGAAGCAAAAGCTGGAGCAAAAGTTAGCCCCTAACTTTTTGGCTAACTTTTGGCATGAAAAACACTCCCTGGATACACCAAAAGTTTGCGCCAACGTTAGCCCCTAACTTTTTGGCTAACGTTGGTGCCTGAAAAACTCTCCCTGGATGCACCAAAAGTTTGCGCCAACGTTAGCCCCTAACTTTCTGGCTAACGTTGGCGCCATGAATAACCAAGGGGAGGCCAACATTGGAGCAAAAGTTAGACCCCTAACTTTTACTCAAGCTTTCATGATTCCAACCCGGTTCAATTCGGTTCTTCTCCAAACTCCAAGAGCAATTAACCAAGGCCTCTATCAACCCAATTCCATCAAGAGCAAAGGCCCAAATTGAAGGCTTGAAGACCATTTAAAGAAAGTGTATAAATAGCATAGGATTTAAGTTTTTACAGAGCTTCCCTTTTAGTTTTTCAGAATAGCTTTCTTTTCGGTTTGCCTAGAGCTCACTTTTATTTTTCTTAGCATTGTTGTTTAATTCAAGAGAATTTGGGAGGAGAATTGATCTCTCTTCTTCCTTGTTCTTGCCCAGCACTCTTTACTTCTCTTGTCTTGGATTTTGGGTGGAGAATTGAAGAAATTCTGTTTCAATCTCACCTTGGGATCTTGTTTAATTTTCTGCTTAATTGAATTTCAGCTTCAGTTACTTGCTTCTTCATCTACTTTCTTTGCAATTTACAATCTCCTTTGCAATTGTTCTTGTTGGATCTAGGAAGGCATTGAGATCTAGACTTGGTTTTCTAGTCTCTTGGGTCCTGAGATCTAAATTCCAATTTTACATCCTCTGTTTACTGCTTTCATGCTCATTTTACTTTTCTGTTTTAGATCCGATTCAATCCAAGTCTTCTTCTATTTCTCTGCTTGTTGCAATTTTACATTTCCTTGTTTAATTTCTGCAAATCCAACTCCCCATTCCCTTTACAATTCAAGCCATTTACATTTCTTGCACTTTAAGATTTTGCAATTTACATTTCTTGCGTTCTAAGTTTCTGCCATTTAATTTCTTGTTCTTTAAGATTCAGCACTTTAATTCCTGTTATCTTCAATTTCATGCCAATTACCCATTCCCTTTACTTTCTATGCAATTTAAATTCTGCAAATCACAAATCTCTCAACCAAATCTTGATTCGCTTGACTAAATCAACCACTAAACTAAAATTGCTCAATCCTTCAATCCCCGTGGGATCGATCTCACTCCCGTGAGTTATTATTACTTGATGCGACCCGGTGCACTTGCCGGTTAAGTTTGGGTGTTTTGGAGAGATTCGTTTCTTCCACGAAAATATCCCATCAATACTCACTTTTCGACGCTCCACCTATACTTTTAAGCTCACACTATCAGAGTTTAGACCAACCAGCCCATAAAAGGCATCCTACAGAAAACAGACTTAGCTGGAAGAATCCTACAGTGGGTAGCCGAGTTATCCGAATTTGATCTTCGATATGAAGCTCGGACAGCCATCAAATCACAAGTATCTGGCCGACTTTATTATAAAGTACACTGACACCCCGGGAACTCCCACAAAATGGAATATCTACGTGGACAACTCTTCAAACAAAACCAGGAGTGGTGCAGGTATAATTATAGAAAGCGACCAGGGAACCCAAATCGAGCTAAATAACCAAGCTGAATACGAGGCACTACTGGCTGGTTTAAGGCTGGCTAAGGAGGTAGGAGTTCAAAAGCTTACCGTGTTCAGTAATTCACAAGTAGTCACCTCACAAATAGAAGGGAGCTACCAAGCTAAGGATCCCACCATGAAAAAATACCTGGACAAAACCAGAGAACAGCTCGGACAATTCAGGGGATATGAGGTCAAACATATACCTCGGGAATAGAATACCCAAGCTGATGCACTTTCAAAACTAGCCAGCACGAACAGCTCGGACAATTTGGGGGATATGAGGTCCGACATATACCTCGGGAACAGAATGCCCGAGCTGATGCACTTTCAAAATTAGCAAGCACCAAACTAGGGGGCAATAATAGAAGTCTCATCCAAGAAACACTGCAAAATCTATCAATCTTGGAGGAAGAAAAGGTCTTAACCATACCAGGTCAGGGTCGTTCCCCTGAAGTCAAGGAAGGAAAACAAACCCGCTCCTCAGGGTCCGGCGACACCAACTCATGATTCCTCTCCTCATCCCTATCCCTACAAATTCTATGGAACCTCCTAAGTCGCACACAGTACTCAGGAACACACATTAAAACTATTGAATCCAGCCAGTCAGACATGCCACCCGGGATCTTAGTAGACATCTCAGCAATGTTTTTGTAGGAAGACATAGGTCAAATATTCCTACAGTAAGAAAAAGAAAAATGGGGTTACTACCAAACAACTCGGGAAAATAAGGAAACAACTCGGACAATAACAGCAAAACATCAAGTGTCAGATACAGCAGTAAAAGGGAAACCCCAAGACTCACACGAAAATCCAGGGGCACCCTTTGGAGGCAACAACAGGGCAAAAACACAGAGAAGAGAAGTCAAAAATCTATACCCAAACAATCCGAACACCTCTCAAACAAAAGGTCAAAACAAAAGCTAGAACTTTTGTACAAAAGGAGTCAGGCAACGATGAAAAGAAATAGAAACAGCAACAAAACCCTAAGCAAAGCACACATTCTTCTCAAAGGCGAACGACAAAAGAAAAGTCACAACAAACGATCAAAGACGCAAACTTTTTGCAGAAAGAACCAAAGTTTTTCAGAGCAAAAATCCAAATACAAAGTCAAAGCTTTACATCAAAAGCATGCACAGTTGTCGAAAGTAAAAAAAAAGAGAGAAAAGAACGACTAACCTGCAGAAAAGAAGATCAGAAACGGCTCAAATCAAGAACAACGAAGATACCAACTCTCAAACTCAAAGGGAAGAGCTCGACCTACTTCCAGAAGTCCGAGAAAGAGCTCGGATTAGAGAGGAGACACTAAAGCGTTGAATGGACCTAAGGTCGGTCAGGAGAAAGGAAGCTAGCAGCCAACTGGAAAGGACCATACCAAGTTGTTCAGAAGTACTGGGTAAAGGTCACCACAAAGTGTCCGACCTCGAGGGGTGAGAGCTACCAAGGTCATGGCATGCCTACAATCTAAGAAGGGCACCAGGCCAAGATCTAAAAGATTGCCCGACCTAGAAGGGTAAGCACTAACATGTACACACTCTTATTCATATCTTTATTTTATTGTTTAAAAGTTTGCATATTCCCTAAAAAGTTCCCTACCAAGACGCATTAATCTGAGCACAAAAATTTACTGCCTGATCACGACAAGGTCGGCGAGGTGAAAACTAAATTCACCACCCGATCACGATAAGGTCGGCAAAGATGAAAATAGAATTCATTGCCCGATTTCGACAAGGTCGGCAAAAAAGTGAAAGCAGAATTCATCATCCGATTTCAACAAAGTCGGCTAAGATGAAAGCGATAAAAACAGATTAATGCAAGAAGTTATAAAAAAGTAATCCATAAAAAGTGGCCTGACGAGGTCTGACTAAAAATAGAATACTAAAAATAACTTAGCTACAGCTCCGTCCGACAAGAAGAAGTCGGACCAACAAAAGCTACAGCTCAGACCGAGAAGAAGAAATTGGACCAGCAAAAGCTACAGCTTGGACCGTGGTGCACGAAATTGTGATCATCAACAATGGCGCCAAAGACTTGGAGCTCTCAAACGTGAATCACACTTTGTCACAATTCCGCACAACTAACCAGCAAGTGCACTGGGTCGTCCAAGTAATAAACCTTACGTGAGTAAGGGTCGATCCCATGGAGATTGTCGGATTGAAGCAAGCTATGGTCATCTTGTAAATCTCAGTCAGGCGGATTCAAATGGTTATGGAGTTTCAGGTGATGAAAATAAACATAAAATAAAGATAGAGATACTTATGTAATTCATTGGTGGATTTCAGATAAGCGTATGAAGATGCTTTGTTCCCCTTGAACCTCTGCTTTCCTATTGCCTTCTTCCAATCATTCATACTCCTTTCCATGGCAAGCTTTATGTTGGGCATCACCGTTGTCAATGGCTACATCCCGTCCTCTCAGTGAAAATGGTCCTGATGCTCTGTCACAACATCGGCTAATCAGCTGTCGGTTCTCGATCATGTCGGAATAGGATCTATTGATCCTTTTGCGTCTGTCACACGCCCCACAATCGCGAGTTTGAAGCTCGTCACAGCCATCCCTTCCCAGATCCTACTCGGAATACCACAGATAAGGTTTAGACTTTCCGGATCTCAGGAATGGCCGCCAATAATTCTAGCCTATACCACGAAGGTTCCAATCTTAGATTAGAAACCCAAGAGATATGCATTCAAGCCATTGCTAGTAGAACAGAGGTGGTTGTCAGGCACATGTTCATAGGTGAGAATGATGATGAGTGTCACGGATCATCACATTCATCAAGTTGAAGAACGAATGAATATCTTGGAGAAGAAATAGACTTGAGTTGAATAGAAAAACAATAGTACTTTGTATTAATTCATGAAGAACAGCAGAGCTCCACACCTTAATCTATGGTGTGTAGAAACTCCACCGTTGAAAATACATAAGAACAAATAGTGTAAGCATGGCCGAATGGCCAGCCTCAAAGGTCTAAGGACTAAACGTCCCAAGATGAAAAATACAATAACAAAAGGTCCTATTTATAGAAAACTAGTAGCCTAGGGTTACAGAAATCAGTAATTAATGCAGAAATCTTCTTCCGGGCCCACTTGGTGTGTGCTTGGGCTGAGCATTGAAGCTTCCATGTGTAGAGACTTTTCTTGGAGTTAAACGCCAGCTTTTGTGCCAGTTTGGGCGTTTAACTCTAGCTTTTGTGCCAGTTTTGGAGTTAAACGCCAGAATTCTTGAGCTGACTTGGAACGCCTGTTTGGGCCATCAAATCTCGGGCAAAGTATGAACTATTATATATTGCTGGAAAGCCCAGGATGTCTACGTTCCAACGCAATTAAGAGCGCGCCAATTGGGCTTCTGTAGCTCCAGAAAATCCACTTTGAGTGCAGGGAGGTCAGAATCCAACAGCATCTACAGTCCTTTTTCAGCCTCTGAATTAGATTTTTGCTCAGGTCCCTCAATTTTAGCCAGAAAATACCTGAAATTACAGAAAAATATACAAACTCATAGTAAAGTCCAAAAAAGTGAATTTTGAATAAAAACTAATAAAAATATAATAAAAACTAATTAAAATATACTGAAAACATACTAAAAACAATGCCAAAAAGCGTATAAATTATCCGCTCATCAGACCGACAATAAGAAGTCAGACCAACGAAAGCTACAGCTTAGACCGACAAGAAGAAGTCGGACCAACGAAAGCTACAGCTTGGACCGACAAGAGAAGTCGGACCAACGAAAGCTACAGCTTGGACCGACAAGAAGAAGTCGAACCAACGAAAGCTACAGCTTGGACCGACAAGAAGAAGTTGGACAACAAAAGCTACAGCTTGGATCGACAGAAGAAGTCGGACCAACGAAAGCTACAGATTGGACTGACAAGAGAAGTCGGACCAACGAAAGCTACAGCTTGGACCGACAAGAAGAAGTCAGACCAACGAAAGGTACAGCTTGGACCGACAAGAAGAAGTCGGACCAACGAAAGCTACAGCTTGGACCGACAAGAGAAGTCGGACCAACGAAAGCTACAGCTTGAACCGACAAGAAGAAGTCGGACCAACGAAAGCTACAGCTTGGACCGACAAGAGAAGTCGGACCAACAAAAGCTAAATAAGGATCAACAAGAGAAGTCGGACCAACGAAAAACGTGCACTAAAAGGGACATAGCTTTGCCTAAAAAGCCACGGATCTACGACAAGGCTATCGAAATTGTTCAGACTAACTAAAAAGGGTTCCATGAGAACACTAAAAAGTTGTCGGACAAGTTAGCCCAGAGGCCATCTCGCCCAAATAGGAGACAGACAAAACAAGATCTGATAAAAAGAGGTCGGACAGCAAAGTGCCAACACTCTACAAAGATCCACAAAAGGGACAAAGACATCTCGCAACGACCAGAGGAAGGCCAGAAATGCTTTGCTGAAAGGTACGAAGTCTTGAAAAAAGACACTACTTAAAAGGCAAAAGCACAAATCAGAACGGCGCTAAAAAGTCATCCAAACAAACGATAGAAAGGTTCCTCATCGGAACACTACCTAAAAAGTTGTTGGAATGTGACTAAAAAGCCCGGGGAGCAAAGTCGTACAGGTCGACGTCAGCTAAGAAGAGGCGCAAGTACGATCTCAAAAAAGAACAAGCCAAAAGGTTGGGAAACAACTTAAGGCTCAAATGTGCTTAGCTAAAAGGGATACAACTCTGCTCAAAGAAGGTACAATCTCAAACAGGGCTACGAACGTCATCCGTGACTAAAAAAGATTCTATATAAAGAACACTAAAAAGTCATCGGATAAGTCACTAAAAGCCCGAATATCAAGCTGCAAGGATAACTTCGCCAAAGCAAATGGTTGTCAACACAAACTTAAAGTAAGGCGTGATCCAGAAGGCAAGGGTAGAAAACCCACACTACCACTCAAAAGAGGTCGGACTGGGAAGTACCAAACCTCTAAAAAATCTGCAAGGATTGCAAAGCAATGAAGAAACAAGCCAGACAGATGCTTGAGCACGACTCCCTCAAAGGGATCAAAGCTAAGAAGCATGACCTCATAGGGAAGATCGAAGCTCAAGTAGGGGGACTGTTCATACATCGGTTCAAGCTATAAAGGGCCGGGTTGGCCGACCTCTTAGAAAGTTAGCCCATGATCGACCTCTTAGAAGGTTGGCCCAAGACCGACCTCTTAGAAGGTTGGCCCATGACCGACCTCTTGGAAGGTTGGCCCATTAACGACCTCTTCACAAAGAGCCTGGCCAAATCGCCATAAGAGGCCCAAGCAGGCCCAAATGAAGGGACACAGCCCAATCTAAAGGTAGCCAAAGCCTAGAAGGATAAAGGCAGTTCCCCTTAAAGATAAGATGACTTCACTCAAAGATAAGATAAGATAACTATCTTATCTCTAGAAAGGTCACTCCACACCATTATAAATACACTGGAGCACCCAGGTATAATTCATACTCTGATTCTACTAAAAACCTACCTAAAGCACGTGCTAACTTAAGCATCGGAGTCTCTTGCAGGTACCACCACCCTCCGGTGATCAAGGATCAGCAGCTCCAGCAGATCCAACAAGTCGGACACGACAGCTCCGGCCACCCGCTCTAAACAGGTCAGACACAGCAGCACTGACCACCACAGCAAATCTCATCCGAGATCGACCTACAGTTTCAGGTAACCCTCGGAGCATGCTTCATTTCAGATTTTCTTTGTTATGGCTATCTAATATCATCTTTCTGTATTTGAGAAAAGAATTTATGAATGTGAGTTGAAAAAGTCATGAGAGAAGAGGCAAGAGAGATGCATGAAAAAGCCAAAGAAATATTTCTGTGTAGTTTAATTTTGTTGAATTAAAGTTTAGTTCCTCTTTCCAAGTTAGGATAGCACTTAGTGGTAGATTGAATCTGCGGGTTCCCCTTGCCAAGTTGGGATAGCACTTGGTGATGTTTCTGAATCTAGTTAGGTTCTCCTTCCAAGTTGGGACAACACTTGGGTAACTAGGCTTTAGGTAGAAAGCTTAGTGTAAGATACTAGATGAATTAGGTTGTAATTCATTGGTATTGGTGTTTGTAATCTAGTTGATTATAGTAGAAATTCCACCATGGTTGTGGTGGAGACTGTACGTAAGTTTCATGGCACTTGAAAACTGAACCAGGATATATGCTGGCCACATTCTCTTCTTTCTTTCTCTGTTTCTTACTGGTTTTAGAGACAAAATTGAAAAAATCTCCTGCATAATTAGCTTCTGTGAAAACAGATCAAAAGAAGTTCAATTCTGAGTTAACTTGATTCAACCCCCTTTTCAAATTCTAGCAATTCCATCAATTGGTATCAAGAGCAAGATCTCAAAGAATCAAACCTCACAATTTGGAGTAAAGATCTATGGCCGACAATATGGGTGCTAACATCATGGCGTACACACTCACCGAAGGTAGTCCAACAATAGACCTCCCTACTTCAACGGCAGCAACTACTCATACTAGAAAGAGAGAATGCAAATCTTCATTCAGTCAATCGACTACAACATATGGAAGATTATCATCAATGGACCAGACATTCCAACAAAGCAAAACGCTGATGGAGATGTGGTGCCAAAGGAAGACAATGAATGGACAGAGAAAGAAAAGTAGAAGGTTGAACTCAATGCCAAGGCAATCAACCTAATGCATTATGCTATCAGTTTTGAAGAATATAGAAAAGTTTCAAGTTGCAAAACGGCTAAAAAAGTTTTGGGACAAGCTCAAATTCACCCATGAAGAAACTAAATAAGTAAGAGAGACCAGGATTGATATGATAATGAAGGAGTATGAGATGTTCAACATGAAGGAGGATGAAAGCATCGATCAAATGTTTGAAAGATTCTCAATAATCATCAACAACCTGGATGCCATAGAGAAAATCTATTCTAAAGAAACTTTGGTAAGGAAGATCTTGAGGAGTGGAAGTGGGAAGTAAAAAGCACAGTCATCTCTGAAAGAAATAATTTGGTAAAAATCACTTACGATGAGCTAAGAGGCAAGTTGCTCGCCTATGAAACTACTCACATGTCTCAAGACAGATTTGACAAAAAGAAAAGTGTAGCATTAAAATCAAGAATAATAGCCAAAGAAGAGGAATCTGATGACAGTTTCTCAAATGAAGAAATGGTGCTCTTTGTAAGAAAAATGAGAGGATTACTAATATTCAAACAAAGACAAAGGAGGTTTTACATCCAAAGATTTCAAGAAAGATCAACCTAAGTTTACTTGTCACCACTGCAAAGAACCGGGTCACTTCAAGTCTGACTGTCCTCAATTGAAGAAAGGCGAAAAATCAAAGAAAGGACAAAAAAAAAGTGATGATGGCAACATGGGAAGACTTGAAAAATGACACTAACTCTGAAGATGAAGAAGATTCAGATCAAGAGGCTCAAGTATGCTTAATGGCTGATCATACTGATATGGATGAGGTAGATCTCTTTGACTTATCTATTGATGAATTGCACTACATTATCAAAGATTTCACTATGAACTCAAAGAAACTTTTTGATAAATATGTTAAGTGCAAGAAAGATAATGAGTCATTGAGAGCTGAAAATGAATCATTATTAGAAAAGGTAAAGGCAATCAAAGCTTGTGATAAAAAATCTTTGAAAGAAGAAAACAATGCCTTAAGAGCTGAATTAAATAAATTCAAACTCAAGCATTCAGTCTCAGCCTCTACTAATTTAATTGCTGAAAATAAAAGCCTAAATGAGATATTTAACAATCTAAATAAAGACTTAGCAAAGTTTGTTCAAGGTTCACAAAATCTTGACAAATTATTTGCTTGTCAAAGATCTAGTTTTGAAAAATTTGGACTTAGATTCAAAGAGGAAAGTAAATCTGTTTTCAAATAAACATTCAAAAAATCTGAAGCTTCCTCTTCTAAGATTGTTAAGCCAAAGATCTCAAACAAGCCTCAAAATTCAGCAAATGAGAAACATTATTTTAAATGCAATAGAAATGATCATGTTCCTCAACAATGCTTCATATTTCTAAAATCTTTTGGTGATGATAACAAGTTGTATAAAGTTGTTCATGATTATAATACTCTTGGACAACCAAGAAGATTTCACATAAGAGGATCCAAATGGATTTGGATACCTAAGGTTAGTTGAAGAACATGCAGGTTTGCCTTACATCCAAGAAGAAATCGGACATGTGATATCTTGATAGTGGATGTTCAAGGCATATGACCGGAAAGAATGCCTTCTTCATCAAACTCAACAAGTATGATGGAGGGCTTATCACTTTCGGAGATGATGGTAAAGGTAAAATAATTGTCATTGGTAAGGTTGGCAAAGATTTTTCTACTTGCATAGATAGTATCTTTCTAGTTGATGGGTAAAAGCATAATCTATTGAGCATAAGTCAATTGTGTGACATTAGATATGCAGTAACCTTTAGAAAATTAGATTTTAGAGTCATAAATGAAAAATCAGGGGTTGTTTTATTCATTGCAAAAAGATGTTACAATGTTTATGGTTTCACTCTAGATGATCTTAAGGTTCAAAATGTAACTTGTTTCTCTTCAATGGATTCTGAAAAATGGATGTGGCATAAGAGATTAGGACATGCTAGCATGTTCTAAATCTCTAAGCTTGTAAAAAGAGGCTTAGTGAGAGGTCTTCCTAACAATAAGTTTGATAAAAACATCACTTGTGATGCTTGTCAAATGGGTAAACAAATAAAAACTTTTTTTAAACCCAAGGAAGATGTTTCTATTAAGAAACCATTGGAGTTGTTGCATCTTGATCTGTTTGGACCAATTAGGACTCAAAGTCTTGGAGGAAAAAGTTATGGAATGGGTATTATGGATGACTACACTAGGTTTGGTTGGTGTTCCGAGGGTTACCTAAATTTGTAGGTCGATCTCGGTCGAGATCTTATGTGCTAGTCGGAACCCGAGGTGTCCGGTTCGTGAATGGCGACCGGAGCTGGTGCGTTCGACTTGTTGGACTGGTTGTGCTGCTGATCCTTTATCACCAAAGGGTGGGGGGGTACCTGCAAGAGACTCTGATGCTTAAGTTAGCATGGGTATTAAACAGGTTTTATGTAGAATCAGAGTCTGAGTTATACCTGGGTGCTCCAGTGTATTTTATAGTAGTTGTAGAGTGACCTTTCTAGATAAGATAAGTTAGTTATCTTATCTTATCTTTATCTTTGAGTTGAGGTCAGCTTATCTTCAAGGGAACCGCCCTTATCTCTTATAGGCTTGGACGGCCTTTGGACTTGGGTCATGTTCCTCTACTTGGGCCCTTTTATGGGCTTTCCTGTCAACTTGGCCGAGTTCTTTAAGAAGAAGTCGGTCCGCTTGACCTGAAGAGGTCGGTCGCTTTGTCGTCGATCATCCCAGGTCGGATAGCTCGACCCAGGGTATGAACAGTGCCCCTGCTTGAGCTCGGTCTTCTGCTTTGAAGTCGAGTTTCTTGACTTCGAACTTCTTTACAGCGAAGCCGAACTCGAGCACTTTTGTCGATTCCTTTCTACGTAGAGCTTTTGAATGTAGAACGTTTTCCTCTAAAAACGCGCGCTTTTATACCAGCGCTTTGTTCTTGGGAACGTGAGAGGGTTTAATGCCTTCATTAATTGGTTATTAATTGCCCTCGTTCTCTCTTGGCTTTTATTTTGAAATTCTTAATCAAAAAACGGTTTCTCTTCTTCGCTTCCCTTCGTAACTTCTCCCTTTACTATCTCATTTTCTGTTTCTTTCGCAATTTCTCCTGCAACGCCTGTTCTGTTACTGCTTTCTGTGGGAAAGGGGCGATTTCCAGATTTCTCCTTCTATCTTCGTAATTTCTGCTTCGAGGGGGGTGGTTTTGCTTCTGCTCTTCGGCTTTCTTTTACAGTCTTTCTTCTATTTCTCCAGGTTCGATTTTTCTTTCTATCTTTCTCTATGCCATTTTTTTTGTCTGTTTTGAGAAAGTTTGGGTTTTTCTGTCTTTTTTGCTGATCATTGTGTGTCTTGTAGTTTCTCTGCTTTTGATGGTTTTCTGTTTGGCATTGCTGACGTTAACAGTGCTTTCGCTGGTAGACTGTAGAAAGATAGTTGCTTTGATGACTTTGCGTTTCTTAACTTTGATGGATGAAATGCTTGCTGCTTTAGGTCTTCTTTCCTTGTTTTGAGAGATACTGGGGTGTAGGTTTTTCCTAGAAATCTTGCTTTGTTATTGCCTCCAAAGGATGCCCCAGGACTTTTTGGTTTTAGTCTTGGGGTTTTCCTTTTGTTTATCCGCCCGTCGAGATGTTTTGACCCGTGCCCGAGATGTTTTTTGAGTAATCCGCTCTTCTTTTCTTTTGTAGGATCTTAGTTGACCTCATGTCTTCCCGAAATAACATCGTAGCGACGCCTTCTCAGGTCCCTACGGGTATGGCCGATTGGGTGGATTCCATGGTCCTCATGTGTGTCTCGCTGGTTGATTCTGAGTTTTGTTCTCAGCTTAGGCAGTTTCACAGCGTCTGTAGTAACTCTGGTGATGAGAAGAATTATGAGTTTGTTCCTCCTTCCTCTGACGAGAGAGTCTGTTTCTCGACTCGAGTTGTTGACGATCGCCCTTTCTTTTATGCTTACGATTTTTTCTTTGGTCAACTCGGAGTTACTCTTCCCTTTACTCCATTTGAAATCGACCTGTTATGGTCTTGTAATGTTGCCCCTTCTCAACTTCACCCCAACTCCTGGGGTTTTATTAAAATCTTCCAATTGTTGTGTAATAGTTTTGGTATTCCTGCTTCCCAATCTCTCTTTTTCTATTTGTTTGTCTTGACTAAGCCTGGTGTGGTGAAAAAGAAGTCAGCTTGGGTCTCCTTCCGTTCTACCCAAGGAAAGAAAGTTTTTTCCATGTTTGACGAATCGTTTCGGGATTTTAAAAACTATTTCTTCAAGGTCCGAGCTGTTGAAGGACCTCGGCCATTTTTCTTGGATGAAAATGATGAGCCCGCCTTTCCCCTAGAGTGGCAGAAGGATGTTAGGGTCTCTAGGTACTCTTGGGACATGTTGGATGAGGCTGAGCGAGCCTTTGTGACTGTTTTAGAGGAGCGTTGGGGTCAGCCTCCCCATCTTGACACAAAAAAATTTATAACCAACCCTTCTCTTCTTCAATCTGAACTGGGTATCTTGTGTTTCCTTTGCTGTTTGTCTTATGATGCTTGTAGCTGTATTTTTAACTTGTTTGATTTGTAGCTTGACTTCTATTTTATTTGCAGAGGCAATGAAGAACAATAAGTCTATGAAAGCTTTTAAAAGGGCACAGAAGGTGACTGCTGCCAGGAATGTTACGGCTAAGGCTGCTGGGGAGGGGGTCTTATCAGCCTCGTGAGAAGCCGGCCGTGCCGAGCTCTCCCGGGGTGAAGAAGACGATCCCGATACCTCGGGTCCGTTTGGTGGATCCCCCTTCTTCTTCTGCTGTTCCACCCATTGTTCCTCCAAGTAAAAAGGAAAAGACTTCCAAGCCCTTGGATCTCAATGCTCCTAACTTCAACGTTATTGAATTTATAGATCAACAGATTGGGCCATATGGTACCATTCCCATGGATGATGTGTCCATTCTTCATCATTTGGAGTTTATGGCTCAGAATCATGTGAGGATGGCCTATATGGTGGTTGCGATTCATCGAACTGCTCAGAACCTTCCTCTTCATGCTACTAAGGCATTTATGGAGGAGGCGAAACGGGAGTTCGACCAGATGAAGGGGTTGAAGGAGGAGCTCGAGGTGAAGGTGGCCAAGTTGGAAAAGGACCTCGAGAATGAGAAGGCGAGCTCTGAGTCGCTGGCTGCTTCCTTGAGGTTGGCTGAGGATGCAGCCATGATGCACAAGGAATGCTATGTGACATCCTATAGGGAGGGGAGGCGCTTGAGGGAAGAGCTGGACAACGCCCGGGAGGATTATGCCGACCTCCAGGGTCATCTTGTTGGTAGCGTAACTGCTGCTTACGAGAACTTGAAAGAACAAGTCCGGATCATTGCTCCTAAGGCTGATCTCACCCTTTTCAGTTTGGATAATGTTGTCCGAGACGGCAAAATTGTCCCTGATGATGAGGGTGATGATGATGAAGTTGTTCCTCCCCCCGTGTCTTCCACCAAGGTGCCGACTTCTTCCGCTCCTCCTGTTGTGCCTGACTTGGATTGCCAGATCCTGAATCAGGAGGATGGGACTGTTGATGCGGTGCCGATTCAAGCTCGCCCTCCTTCCCCTGGTCTTGATGCCGCGAAGAAAGCTCCTGATGGTGCCGAGAGAACTTCTGATGCCTGTTGATTTGTAGTTGGCCCGGCTTGTGGGCGTTTTGTGGGAACTTTTTATAACTTTTGTGTAGATGGCCCGATTTTTTGGCCTTTTGATCTCCTTATTTAGATGTTGACTCTTCTTAGTTGCTTTCCTAGCAACTTTTATTACTTTTAGAAACAGACAAGTAGCTTGCTATCCTTTGGGTAGTAAGTGTTGGTGATCCTTCGAGGCCTTTATAATTTTATATAAAACCTGCTGATGTTGAACTCTCCCAATTTGAACTTCTTGAGTTTTTGACTCTTTGTAGTCGTAGGGGTCCAATTTGGTTTTCTTGCTTTGCGTGTGTTTTTTAGTGCCTTGTGACCGACTTCTTTGCATTGGTCCCCTGATAGACTCCTTTTTGTAATCCTCTTTCTTGGACCTTCGTGAGGTCTCTTTCAGGGATTGCTGGATTTTTGTAGTGGATCGACTTCGTTGGGTCGATTTCTTCTAAGTTATTTCGTAATCCTCTTTCTTGGACCTTTGTTAGGTCTCTTTCAGGGATTACTTTTATAACTTGTCTTTTGTAGGAGGTTGACTTCGTTAGGTCGATCTCTTTTAAGTTATTTCGTAATCCTCTTTCTTGGACCCTTGTTAGGTCTCTTTCAGGGATTACTTTTATAACTTGTTTTTGTAGGAGGTCGACTTCGTTAGGTCGATCTCTTCTAAGTTATTTCGTAATCCTCTTTCTTGGACCCTTGTTAGGTCTCTTTCAGAGATTACTTTTATAACTTGTTTTTGTAGGAGGTCGACTTCGTTAGGTCGATCTCTTCTAAGTTATTTCGTAATCCTCTTTCTTGGACCCTTGTTAGGTCTCTTTCAGGGATTACTTTTATAACTTGTTTTTGTAGGAGGTCGACTTCGTTAGGTCGATCTCTTCTAAGTTATTTCGTAATCCTCTTTCTTGGACCATTGTTAGGTCTCTTTCAGGGATTACTTTTATAACTTGTTTTTGTAGGAGGTCGACTTCGTTAGGTCGATCTCTTCTAAGTTATTTCGTAATCCTCTTTCTTGGACCCTTGTTAGGTCTCTTTCAGGGATTACTTTTATAACTTGTTTTTGTAGGAGGTCGACTTCATTAGGTCGATCTCTTCTAAGTTATTTCGTAATCCTCTTTCTTGGACCCTTGTTGGGTCTCTTTCAGGGATTACTTTTATAACTTGTTTTTGTAGGAAACCGACTTCGTTAGGTCGATCTCTTCTAAGTTATAGCAATTCCTCTTTAATAGGGTTGATCAGACCTCTTTCCAGGGATTCGCTGATAACTTGGGTTGACTTGGTCCGACTTTTTGATGTCGGCCAGTCTTTTTAAGTTATTTATATTAGCTATCCGTAAGACCTCGTCAGGTTCTTTTTAGATTGCTTTCGATAACTTCTTACATTATTCTGTGTTCATTTTTGCCGATTTGTAGAAAGTGGTTGGCATATCGAGCTCGTCCTTTGGGTGAATCGCGCTTTCACCTTTATTGGACGATTTGTCTTTATCGTGGTCGTGCAGTGAAATTGTTTTTCACTTTTTGCCGACCTGTAGCTTTATAATCGGACGATGAATGCTTCAGAATAATGTGTCTTGAAATCTTTGTAGAATACCTAGGTAATATTTTATTCAAAGAAAAATGCAAATATATACATGTGGGATTTTTCTCCTCCTCTTAAGTTGGGTCTGGGTCTCGACCTGGTGCCTTATTAAAAAACCTTTTCAGGAAAAAGAGCGCATCCACTGGTGAGATCCTTTACCCTTTCTAACTGTAGTACCTTCTTAGGTTGCAGGCATGCCATGACCTTGGAAGCTCCCGTCCGTCGAGTTCGGATATTCTGTAGTAGCCCTTCCCGAGTACTTCTGTGACCTGGTATGGTCCTTTCCAATTGGCTACCAGTTTTCCTTCTCCGGGTCAAGTTGTTCCTATGTCGTTTCCGATTAAGATGAGATCGTTCTCAGCGAAACTCCTTGGTACTACCCTTTGGTTATATCTGGATGCCATTCGACGTTTTAGCACTTCTTCCCTGATCCGAGCTCTTTCCTGGATCTCAGGTAGTAGGTCGAGTTCTTCCCTCTGAAGTTGGGGGTTTGCTCCTTCATTATAATGGACTGCCCTGTGCGATTCTTCCTCAATTTCTACTAGAATCATTGCCTCCGGTCCGTATGTTAACCGAAATGGGGATTCCTTTGTGGTAGAATGTGGCGTCGTTCGATAGGCCCATAGGACTTGTGGAAGCTCCTCTGCCCAAGCTCCCTTTGCATCTTGTAGTCGTCATTTTAACCCTGCTAATATGACTTTATTGGCGGCTTCGGCCTGTCCGTTGGCTTGAGGGTGTTCGACAGAGGTAAACTGGTGCTTTATATTCAAGTCGGATACTAGTTTCCTGAAGCCGGCATCTGTGAATTGGGTGCCATTGTCTGTGGTTATTGAATATAGGACCCCAAATCTTGTGACAATGTTTCTGTATAAAAACTTCCGGCTTCTTTGGGCAGTGGCGTTGGCTAAGGGTTCTGCCTCGATCCACTTTGTGAAGTAATCTACCCCTACTATGAGGAATTTAACTTGCCCCGATCCCTGGGGAAAGGGGCCGAGAAGGTCGAGTCCCCACTTCGCAAAAGGCCAAGGTGCGGTTACACTGATGAGTTCTTCTGGTGGGGCAATGTGGAAGTTGGCATGCTTCTGACATGGTGGACATGTCTTTACGAACTCTGTAGATTCTTTCTGTAGGGTTGGCCAGTAAAACCCTGCCCGGATTATCTTTTTGGCAAGAGCCCTCGCTCCGAGATGACTGCCGTAAATGCCGCTGTGTACCTCTTCTAGCACTTCCCTGGTGTGGGAGGTCGGCACGCACTTTAGTAATGGCACCGATATCCCTCTTTTGTACAAGGTGTTATTTATAATGGTGTAGTATTGTGCTTCCCTTTTTAGCTTCTTTGCTTCTTTTTCTTCTGCGGGGAGCGTTCCTGACTTGAGGTAGTTGATTATGGGGATCATCCAGTCTTGGTCCTGGCCTGTTATGTTTAGGACTTTTTCTGTTTCCGAGATTGATGGGTTCTGTAGCATTTCCTGGATGATGCTTCTATTATTTCCTCCTGGTTTGGTGCTAGCCAGCTTTGAGAGTGCGTCAGCTCGAGTATTTTGCTCGCGGGGTATGTCGCAGATCTTGTATTCCCCGAATTGTTCGAGCTGTTGCTTGGTTTTATCCAGGTATCTTTTCATGATGGGATCTTTGGCTTGGTAGCTCCCTGCTATCTGTGATGTGACTACTTGCGAATCACTATAGATGTTGAGTTTTCGTGCTCCCACTTCTTCAGCCAGTTTCAAGCCAGCTAGCAACACTTCATATTCCGCCTGGTTATTTGAAGCCGGGAATCCGAACTTGAGGGAAAGCTCAACTTGGGCTCCCTGGTTGCTTTCTATTATCACTCCTGTGCCACTTCCTGTTTTGTTTGAAGATCCATCCATATACAAATTCCACTCTATAGGGGCCTCTAGGGCATCTGTGAACTCGGCGATAAAATCGGCTAGGTATTGTGATTTGATGGCGGTCCGAGCTTCATATTGGAGGTCAAATTCTGACAGCTCGACTGCCCATTGTAGAATTCTACCGGCTAAATCCGTTTTCTGTAGTATTCTTTTTAAGGGCTGATTAGTTCGAACTTTGATGGTGTGGGCCTGGAAGTAGGGGCGGAGTTGCCGAGATGTTAAGACGAGAGTGTAGGCAAATTTTTCTATTTTCTGATAGTTCAGCTCGGATCCCTGTAGTGCTTTGCTAATGAAGTAGATGGGTTGTTGCCCGTTTTTGCTTTCTTGGATCAATGCTGATGCTACTGCCTTTTCTCCTACTGCAAGATATAGTATGAGTGGTTCTCCTTCTTAAGGTCGGGATAGGATAGGTGGCTGTCCTAAGAACTTCTTAAAGTCTTGGAACGCTTGTTCGCATTCTGTCGTCCATTCGAACTGTTTTCCTTTTCTTAAAGTTGCATAGAAGGGGAGAAATCTTATTGCAACTCCTGCTAAGAATCGGGATAGGGCGGCCAGCCTCCCGTTGAGTTGCTGTACTTCTTTCATGCAGGTTGGGCTCTTCATGTTCATATGGCCTGGCATTTATCTGGGTTTGCTTCAATTCCCCGTTGTGTGAGCATGAAGCCTAAGAATTTTCCTGCTTCTACCGCGAAGGTGCATTTAGCTGGATTGAGTCGCATACCATGTTTCCTGATGGTGTCGAACACTTGGGCTAGGTCGGTCAAAAGTGTCTGTTCGCTTTTCGTTTTAATTAGCATGTCGTCCACATAAACTTCCATGATTTTCCCGATGTGCTCCGAGAAGACTTTATTCATCAATCTTTGATAAGTGGCTCCTGCGTTCTTAAGGCCGAAAGGCATTACAATGTAGCAGTAGTTTGCCTTTGGCGTTAAGAACGAAGTCTTTTCCTGGTCCGGTGGGTACATGGGGATTTGGTTGTATCCCGAATACGCATCCATAAACGAGAGATATTTATACCCAGAGGAAGCGTCTACCAGGGCGTCGATACTCGGGAGTGGGTATGGATCTTTTGGGCAAGCTTTGTTGAGATTTGTATAATCGGTGCACATTCGTCACTTCCCGTTTGATTTCTTCACCAAGACAACGTTGATTAGCCATAGTGGGTATTTGACTTCTCTTATAAATCCAGCTTCCAATAGTGCCTGCACTTGCTCTTCCACAGCCTAGGATCGCTTTGGCCCGAGCTTTCTTCGTCTCTGTTGTACTGGTCGAGATCCTGGATAGACTGCCAACTTGTGACACATTAGCTTAGGGTCTATACCTGGCATGTCTGCGGCTTTCCATGCAAACAGTTCGGCATTATCTCACAAAAATTGTATTAGCAGTTCTTTTAGATCTCCTTTGAGGATTGTGCCGATATTAGTTGTTTTTTCCGAGGTGTCTCCGATCTGAATTTTTTCTATCTCGCCCTCTGGTTGGGGACGGAACTCCTTTCATCGTTGAACTCCGCCCAGTTCAATTGTGTGAAACTCTTCTCCTTTGCCTCTGAGGTTGAGGCTCTCGTTGTAACAGCGACGCGCCATCCTCTGGTCTGCTTTTATTGTAGCTATTCCTTTTGGAGTTGGGAATTTCATGCACAGGTGTGGGGTCGAGACTATTGCACCGAGTTGGTTGAGCGTGGTCCGACCTATGAGAGCGTTGTAGGCTGAGCTTACGTTGACTACGATGTAGTCTATTTTGAGAGTTCTTGATTGGTCTCCTTTTCCAAAGGTTGTATGTAGTGGTATGTATCCTAGTGGTCGAACCGGAGTGTCTCCTAACCCGAACAAACTGTTTGGATATGCTTTAAGTTCTTTTTCTTCTAAGCCGAGCTTATCGAAGGCTGTTTTGAATAAGATGTCGGCAGAACTCCCTTGGTCTATTAATGTCCGGTGTAGGTTGGCGTTTGCCAAGATGACAGTGATAACCATGGGATCGTCGTGTCCGGTAATGATACCGGTTGCATCCTCTTTAGTAAATGTTATTGCTGGGATGCTGAGTGCTTCTTCCTCTCCTTCGACATGGTATATCTCTTTGAGGTATCTCTTACGAGAGGATTTGGAGATTCCTCCTGCTGCGAAACCGCCATGTATCATATGGACGTGTCTTTCTGGCGTCCGAGGTGATTGTTCTGTTCGTTCGGTATCATCATCCCTTCGTCTCTTTCTTTGCTCGTCATTTCGGGTGGCCAGGAATCGATCTAGTTTTCCTTCTCTTACCAATTTTTCTATTATGTTTTTTAAATCGAAGCATTCGTTAGTGGAGTGTCCCCGGACCCGATGATATTCACAATACTCTTTTCGATTTTTTCCTCCCTTTTTGCCTTTAAGTGGCCGAGCTGGGGGGATTTTTTCCGTGTGGCAGACTTCTTTATATATTTCGACCAGTGATGCCCTAAGAGGAGTGTAGTTATGGTACTTCTTAATTTTCTCTCCTTGTCTGTCGTCTTTTCTCTTGGATTCTTTGTCTCTGTCACGGTAGGAAGCTCCCGATTTTGAGGACTCTCCTAGACGAGCATTTTCTTCCATATTATTATATTTTTCTGCTCTCTCCTGAACTTCGTCGAGGGTAGTCGGGTATTTTTTTTATATAGATTGGCTGAAAGGTCCCTCTCGTAGGCCGTTGATGAGTCCCATGATTGTGGCTTCCGTGGGTAAACTTTATATGTCCATGCATGTTTTGTTGAATCTTTCCATGTAGTTGCGAAGGCTCTCCCGATCTCCTTGTTTGATTCCTAATAAACTGGGGGCGTGCTTAGCTTTATCCTTTTGAATGGAAAATCTGGCTAAGAATTTCTTAGCTAAGTCGTCGAAACTTGAGATGGATTTTGGTGGTAAGTTGTCGAACCACCGCATAGCTGTCTTTGTCAGAGATGTTGGGAAGGCTTTACAGCGAATGGCGTCTGGGGCGTCAGTAAGATACATTCTGCTTCTGAAGTTACTGAGATGGTGGTTAGGATCCGTGGTGCCGTCATATAGAGCCATATCCGGGAGTTTGAAGTCTTTTGGAATTTTGGTTTTTATGATTTCCCTAGTGAAGGGGTATTGTTCTTTGTGTGAATTCTCTTCGAGATTAGCGCGAGGGGCTTTTGATTTGAGATCGGCTTCCAATTGCTGCAGTTTTTCTTCCAACTCCCGACGTCGCCGCATCTCTCTTTGTAGATCTCTTCCGATTTCCCTTTGTTGGTGGGTTGCTTTTTCCAGTTGTTTTAGGCGCTCTAGGAGTGCTTCTATGGCCCCTGAATTTGGCGAGTCTTTGTCTTGGTTGATCTCCGGAGCGTCTTGTAGCGTGACGTTCGCGTTTTTGTGCGGTGTTCGATCCTCCAGACCTGAATCGTGATCGTTGTCATGGTTGTCCGCCATGGTGATGGGATGACTTCCAGGTTCCCCGGCAACGGCGCCAATGTTCCGAGGGTTACCTGAATTTATAGGTCAATCTCGGTCGAGATCTTATGTGCTAGTTGGAACCCGAGGTGTCCAGTTCGTGAATGGCGACCGGAGCTGGTGCGTCCGACTTGTTGGACTGGTTGTGCTGCTGATCCTTTATCACCGAAGGGTGGGGGGTACCTGTAAGAGACTCCGATGCTTAAGTTAGCATGGGTATTAAACATATTTTATGTAGAATCAGAGTCTGAGTTATACTTGGGTGCTCCAGTGTATTTATAGTAGTTGTAGAGTGACCTTTCTAGATAAGATAAGTTAGTTATCTTATCTTATCTTTATCTTTGAGTTGAGGTCAGCTTATCTTCAAGGGAACCGCCCTTATCTCTTATAGGCTTGGACGGCCTTTGGACTTGGGTCGTGTTCCTCTACTTGGGCCCTTTTATGGGCTTTCCTGTCAACTTGGCCGAGTTCTTTAAGAAGAAGTCGGTCCGCTTGACTTGAAGAGGTCGGTCGCTTTGTCGTCGATCATCCCAGGTCGGATAGCTCGACCCAGGGTATGAACAGTTGGGTGTTCTTTCTAGCTCATAAGCATGAAGCATTTTCAGTTTTTGAAAAATTCGTCAAGAAGATTCAAAATGAAAAAAGAATTAAAAAGTTGTTTCAATTAGAAGTGATCGTGGTAAGAATTTGAAAACCAACATTTTGAATCTTTTTGTGATGAACAAGGCATATCACACAACTTCTCATGTCCTAGAACACCACAACAAAATGGTGTTGTGGAAAGAAGAAATAGAAGTTTACAAGAAATGGCTAGAGCTATGTTATGTGAATATGAAGTTCTCAAATTCTTATGCGCTGAAGCTGTAAATACAGCTTGTTATGTTCTAAATCGATAACTCATAAGAAAATTTTTGAAAAAAACTCCATATGAACTTTAGAAAGGACATCCACCTAATCTCAACTACTTCCGTGTGTTTAGTTGCAAGTGTTATACTGAATATCAAAGAAAATTTGAAAAAATTTGATCTTAAAATACATGAAGGTATTTTTCTTGGTTATTCCACAAATAGCAAAGCTTATAGAGTCTATAACAAGAACTCTATGACAGTTGAGGAGACAATGCATGTCACATTCTGTGAATCTAACATTATTCCTAGTATTTGTATTAATGATAGTCCAGGTTTTGAAATTGAATTGACCAAGAATGCTGAGACAGATCAATAACTTTCAACTTCTCAAGAAACTGCACCTGCAAGCAACGAAAATCTCAATTCTGCAGGAGATAATTTGGAATTATCTCCTGTCCCAGCAGAAAATCCTGATACAGAGGCAATTGTGGATCAAAATGAACCTGAATCTTCAACCCAAACCAAAAGGCCAAGAAAATGAAAGTTTCTGAAAAATTATCTAGAGAAATTTATAATTGGTGATCCCTCCAAAGGAATGACAACTAGATCATCTTTGAAAAGAGCCAAATCCAACATTATAGCTCTTATTTTAAAGATTGAACCTCAAAATATCCAACACGCACTTGTTAATTCATCTTGGGTGTTAGTTATGAAAGAGGAATTATAACAGTTTGAAAAGAATCAAGTTTGGACACTAGTGCCTCATTCAAATGGAAAGAAAGTCACGGGCACAAAATGGATTTCAGAAATAAATCGGGGAAAAGATGGAACCATTGTCCGAAACAAGAAAAGATTAGTTGCTCAAGGTTATGATCAAGAGAAAGGAATTGATTTTGATGAATCATTCACACATGTAGCTCGAATGGAAGCAATCAGATTGCTCTTAGCCTATGCAGCTCATTGTGGCTTCAAGGTATTCTAAATGGACGTAAAGTGTGCATTCCTCAATTGTATAATAGATAGAGAGGTCTATGTGACTCAACCTCCTGGATTTGAAAGCAAAACATTTCCTAACTATGTTTTAAAACTAGCTAAAGCTTTATATGGTTTAAGATAAGCTCCTAGAGCTTTGTATAAGAGGCTTAGCTCATTTTTATTGAAAAAAAATTATAAAAAAAGAGCCACTGACACTACTCTATTTATTAAAAATTTCAATGATCATTTTATTCTTGTGCAAGTTTATGTTGATGATATCATTTTTGGTTCTGCTAATGAGGATTTGTGTGCAGATTTTGCTAAGCTTATGACAAGTAAATTTGATATGAGCATGATGGGAGAGCTCACTTTCTTTCTAGGCTTGCAAATCAAGCAAACTGCAAAAGGTATTTTTGTTCATCAAGAAAAATATGCCAAAGAACCTGTTAAGAAATTTGGGCTGGAATGTGCAAGCCAATGGGAACTCCCATGCATCCCAACATCATGTTAGACAAAGATGAACATACTAGAGATGTGGATGAGACAAGATATAGGAAAATGATTGGTTTCTTAATGTATCTTACTTTCTCAAGGCCTGATATGATTCAAAGTGTTGGTGTATGCTCAAGATTTCAATCAAATCCCAAGGAATTCCATTTATCTACTGTGAAAAGAATAATTCGTTAAGTGTTCGATACTCCTAATTATGGTTTATAGTATTCCAAAATTCATTCCTTTCAATTAGTGGGTTATTGTGATGTATATTTCGCTGGGGACAAAGTTGATAGAAGAAGTACTAGTGGCATGTGTTGCTTTCTTGGCAAATCATTCAATGTATGGTCAAGCAAGAAACAAGCAACAGTGGCACTGTCCACTGCCGAAGCTGAATATATTGCAGCCTCTTCTTGTTGTTCTCAATTATTATGGCTGAAAACTCAGTTAGCTTATTACAAACTGAATGCATCTAATATTTCTCTATTTTGTGACAATTTGAGTGCCATAAATATTTCAAAGAATCCTATTTTCACTCAAGAACTAAGCATCTTGAAGTTAGATTTTATTCCATAAGAGAACATGTGCAAAATAAAAATTTAGATATTCAGTTTGTGAAATTAGAAGATCAACTAGCTGATATTTTTACTAAAACCTTGATTGAAGAGAGGTTCTGCAAATTAAGAATAGCACCGGGAATTATTGATTCATCTAATGTTCCTCAATCTTGCTAACATTTTGGTTCAATATTTTTGTCTCACAGATCGAGATAAGACTATTTTGGACAAATGATGAATGACTTCATTAATTTTAAGTGTTGCTATATGGACTCGTTGGAGGTTTCTCAGATTTGATGGGCCTAGGATGTTTTCTTGTCTACTCTCTGATTGGGTCACTTGTGTCCAAAAGTTTTGGGCCTACTTTGGATTTGGGTTTTAAAACAATTGTTTTCATTTTAACTTGGTCTTCATCTTTCACAATTAACTTTTTCATCTTCTGAAAACTTGGCTCAATGGGTTACAGCTATAAAATTTAATTATTTTTCAAAAATTTTTCAAACATTTTCAAGTTCAGACCTTCACACTTCTCCAAGTCTATATTAGTGTTCCTCTTCATGCACCGTTTCACACTCACCGCTCTCCTTTCCAAAATTTTTATTTCGTTTGCTTATTTATTGTTGAGGTACATGCATGCATATGTTAGTTCAAAAAATGCTTTACCTTATGCCATGTTGCTCACCAAAATTTTTTAATATTATAATGTTGATTTTGGGGTTGAGTTTTCTAGAAAAATTAATTCTCACATTAAAGGGGGTGGTGCAATAAAGAGAGCAGCGAACAAGCGTAGAAGCACCGAGGATGACACTGAAGCTCCATCTCATGGTCATGATCCATTGATTCCTAAGGTCAACTCAACCAAAATTCGAACCATGACTAGTATCATGAAGGAGGTGCTCCAAGAATTTATCAATCTGACGAATCTTCTTATCAACTTTGGGGCCGAAAGGAAGAGAGCTGAAGGCATGGAGGAAACTGCGCTAAAAAAAACTAAGGGCCACATTCACATTCTCAGGAATTACGTGGAGGAAATTGAAGCTGGGTGTACCACCACTGATAATGAGGATGAAGACGAAGACTCCGATGACTCCAATTTTTATGCCTAGCTAACAAGCTTATCTCATCTCTGATATGCGCAATTTCAAAACAATCTCTATTTTCATTTTGAGACTTTTTAGTTTTATTTTGTTTATCTTGGATGATTGTAGACACTTTAACATTTTGGCTTGACTGCTACTTAAAACTGTTTGTGATTAGCTACTAACAATTTTTTGTAAGGTCTTTCATTTCCCTTCTTGATGACAAAAGGGGGAGAAAAGAAAAGACAAGTTAGATTTGGCTTTGGATATTAATGATGTCTAATGATACTTATTTGCTCTTTGTTACTACTGCTGTGTTGTATTATTTTAGTATTGGTTTTTAGTTGCTTTGAGTTTTTCTTTATTTCAAAAGCAAGCTTTGATAAAAGGGGAGAAATGTTGACATTAAGAGGGAGCACTACACATTCTATATGATCATCAAAGGAAAGTGTTCTTACTCCATCTTTAAATTAAATTTAAATTTTATTTATCCTCTTTTATCATGTTTGTCATCTAATGGGAGATTATTGAGTTAAGTTTAATTTTGAATTATATGTAAATGATAAAAAATATTCTTTGGGTTGAAAACCCAAGTATGTTTAATGTGTGTGTTAGTGATGCAGGCCCAATGTTCACTTCTAAGCCCAAAGTTCATGCTGCTTCAGCTCACTTATAGTGCACAAAGTCAAGCTTCAACCCAATACTCCTAACAAGCACCGTTCAGGATATACAAGCCAAGAGAGATGATTTCTAAACATTCATGGTTTGAACAAAAGAAGAAAAAGGTAAAGAGATATTTGGCACTATTACGAGACAACTGTGGCTCTAGAAAAGCAACAAAGACATAAGGACAATACCACTATACAAAGAACATGAGTAAAGTAATATTCACATATTTGGAAAGAGCAAAACAAAATGTAGAGCTATGGACAACAGATGGAATGACTCAAAAATGAAAATTCTATGCATGCAAAGGAAGACAGCAGATCCAAGGACAGCAGAGTTGGTGGAGTAGCTCCTCATGCAAGCAGAGTTAGTGGAGCAGAATGAAAAAAGCATTGCATACCAATGGAGTCAGCTTCAACAGGAAGAAGGTACAAGAAATTGAAAGAGGCAATGAAGAAGAATTGAAAGAGCAAGCTGCATCTATAAAGAGAGTGACTAGGAAAAGAGAGTGATACAAGAGTATCATCTCAACATACTTGAGCTGAATTCTTTTTCATTCAATTTGTGCTTCATTTCAGATTTTCTTTGTTATGGCTATCTAATGTCATCTTTCTATATTTGAGAAAAAGGCTTATGAATTTGAGTTGAAAAAGCCATGAGAGAAGAGGCAAGAGAGATACATGAAAAAGTCAAAGAAATATTTCTGTGTAATTTGGTTTTGTTGAACTCAAGTTTAGTTCCCCTTATCAAGTTGGGATAGCACTTAGTGGTAGATTTAATCTGCGGGTTCCCTTTACCAAGTTAGGATAGTACTTGGTGGTGTTTCAGAATCTGGTTAGGTTCTCCTTCCAAGTTGGGACAGCACTTGGGTAACTAGACTTTGGGTAAAAAGCTTAGTGGAAGATACTTGATAAATTAGGTTGTAATTCATTGGTATTGATGTTTGTAATCTGGTTGATTATAGTGAAAATTTCACCATGGTTGTGGTGGAGACTGGATGTAGGTTTCATGGCACTTGGAAACCAAACCAGGATATATGCTGGCCTCATTCTCTTCTTCCCTTCTCTATTTCCTACTGGTTTTAGAGACAAAACTAAAAAATCTCCTACATAATTAGCTTTCGCGAAAACAGAGTAAAAGAAGTTCAATTCTGAGTTAACTTGATTCAACCCCTCTTCTCATATTCTAGCATTTCCATCACTTAGATCAATTGCTAAAAACGAAAGCGAGGCTACTTTTTAAGGTATAACTTTAGATCATTGCTAACACTCGTGTTGCTACATTGATGTAACATAGTTATAGGCTTGTAACATTTTTTGTTGTTAAGATTTGTAATATGATTTATTATTTTTCAAGAGAAAGTTGTATATCAATATTTTAAGTTTAATGAAATATCACATTTTGTAGTAATTAATTTCAGTATATTTATATTATGCATAATAATAATAATTATTGGCAAAAATAATTGAGATTCTAGAAAAAAAGATAGATCGTTACTTCTAAGAAAATGAGTATAATATAACTAAAAAAGTCTTAAGATTTTAACAGCAATAGTAATGGCAACTAAAAGTGAATAACATTACAATTTTAGAATTATTTTTAGTGGCCATATAAATTGCCAGTAAAATGGATTTTGGTAGCAATAGTAATGGCCACTAAAAGTGAATAACATTGCAATTTTAGAATTACTTTTAGTGGCCATATAAATTGCCAAGAAAATGGCCGCTAAAATTTATATGCTTGTTGTGGCCATTAAAAAGATTTTTTTCGACAAGTGTTATAATTGCCGCTAAAACTTTTTAGCGACAAATCATAAGACGGTTAATATCTAATTGCCGGTAAATGTATTAGCAGTTATTTTTATTGCCGTTAAAAGCAAAATAAATAGCAGCTAAAAATGATTTTTCTTGTAGTGTTATGGAGTCATTAATATGGACGAAGAGGAAGAAAGACAACTAATTTTAAACTTTGGACAAGGTAATGAGAACATGATTGCTAATGAATTGTCCATAAGGTTAATCGCAACTCTTACTCTTAGATTCTTAGTATTTGATTCTATGAAGAATTTTTATGCAACTAAATTTGATTTTAGTTCTATATCTGTTGTTTGTGAGAATATTGATTTAAAGTGCCATAGTGGAATAAAAAGAATCTCAGATATGTTATTTATATATTTTGTTGGCCTCATAGACGTAGAAGTATGGATGGAATTTATTCTGATTTTTTTCATGTAAGAAAGTTGAATCTCAAGCTTTCTTGATTATGTTGTGCATTATTTTACTTATTTCTACTCATACATAGATTGATCTTTTTATGGATTTTCTACTTGGTTTGCCTAGGGTTAGAAAACATACATATATCATTAATTTTTCATTAGATAGATTTAATATGATGATATTTTTAATTGCAAGTCAAAATATTAAAGATTCCACACACATTGCTTAGTTATATCTCAAAGAGTTTGTTTATGTGCTAATTTATGCTAGTTGTTTGGATGAGCATATCTTGCATGTTAAGCCTTTTTTAGATAAAACTGTACAAAATATGGAACATCCTTATAATTCTGATATTTATAACTTCGTTGAGTGTTATCCTTTTGAATCTCTGAAAGTTTTTCAATCTTCACCTATTTTAAAATTATTTTTTTTTGTTCTTGAGTAATGATGTTACTTTAGATGGTGAAAATATTATTGAAAAAATTGAACCTGCACATATGAAGAATAATTCAGTGGATAGAGAAAAGCCATCAACCCATGGTATTTGAACCCAGAGATTAGGTTTGGATTTCTTAGAGGGAAGAAGAGCTTCTCATTCAAAAAAAAAAAAAAAAAAACACTTGTTGCTAGAGAAGATGGTCCATTCCAAGTATTGGGATTATCAAGGACAATTCTAATAAGAATAATTTTCTTAGTAGGTATGATAGTCCAATTGTGTTTAGTATCTCTAATTTTTTTGAATAGGGAGAGGATGATATATGTTTAAGAGGGCATTTTTGTTATTTTAGAGACAAGGAGCAGAATGGTAATCTTGTCATGTTCAAGGATCTGAATACTAGAAAAATTATACTATGCCGGTCTTGGATATTAGGGAGACCAAGAGTTCATCTAAAAAATAATAGTGCTGAAATGGCGGCAACTCATAAGATTCATTGAGCTAAGCGAGAACAGCAAGAAGCCCAAGAATGCAAGTCTAGTTCAATGGGAAGACATAAATTCGAATTTAGTTTGTTAGAATTAAATTTGAATTGTTGTTAGGGTTATCAAAAGATTTGATTTGGTTTTGTTTGTTTAGTAGTATTTTTAGGTGTTTTCAATTTAAATCTAATCTAATCTAATCTAATAAGATCACATATGATTTTAATTGTTGATTATATCTTTAAGATCTTAAATTTAAATCAAATCTGATTTAATCCAATAATATCAAATTTGATTTAAATTAGTTATCTTATCTTTTAGGAGATTTAGATTAAATTATCTTATCTTATTTTTTAAACTAATCTTTTATGGGTCTATTTAAACACTTTCATTAGTCTTTCTAAATAACTTTTGATGAATAACATTTTTCAGTTGCTTTATGCACATTTTTGTGTGATTAAGTGAGGTGAGTGAATTGCTTCGCTTGTTGCATGAAGAAGATAGAAGGATCCCACACTAAGGTAATTCTATATGTTTCTCTTTCAATTTATATCCCTCTGATCTAGATTGTCAAGGATAGGTTCTTTGAAGGTCTAGTAGAAAAAATTCTTCCTATGACCTAGGTTGCTAAGAACAGGTTTCTTAGAGGTCTAGTAGAAAAACTCTTCCAGTGACCTAGATTGCTAAGAACAGATTTCTTAGAGGTCTAATAAAAAAACTCTTATCTATCTTTTTATATTTTTACTGTGTCTTTTTGTGTCATCTTTTTTTATCCATTTATCCTTCATTCTAATTTTCTTATCAAGCAACCATTTTCCACCTCACACTCTTGCAATGGCAGCCTTTTCAACATCTATTTCTGATATGTATAAAAACAGAGAAAAAAATTATCGGTTCAAAATAAAATATTGGCATTAATTCCTCCCCAAAGTTAACAAAGACAAATACACAAACATCTTATGAGCAAGTGGATTAATTAATCACATACAGTTATGAGATTGTTACACACATATATTGCTACCCGCTAAAAGAAAAAAAGAAAAATTTCAGCAATGACTTCATAATTCAAAATAAGCATAGAAAAGTAGTTGTCATCCTTGATATTTTATATATAAAACACGCACACGACGCAAAGATAAATAATATGCAAAACATATATAATTAAAAAAATAAAAAATTCACATTTTTAACACAGAAAAAAAGAGTCTTATTTCTCATAAGTAAGGTTGGCAATAGAATGAATAGCGGCGGGTTTTTGTCCTATCTGACTCCACCCCATCCTACAATAACCCGTATAGAACCCGCCCCACTCTTATCTACGGGTAGTAAAAAGTTGAACCTTAACCCACCCCACCCTATAATTATTAAAATCCAATAAATAAAATTAAATTTTAAAATTTATATAACCATCATCACATACATAACATAAATTATGGTAAAATTTAAATATGATACAATATTATTAATTATTTTACTAATTATTTTACATATATTATATATATATCGGGGTGGGTAGGAGTGGGTATTACTAAATCCGACCCCGTCCCGCCCCGCAGAAAACCCGTCTCACACCAGAGCGGATAATTACTTGCCTCGAGCAGGTAGAAGCGGAGTGAATACCCACAAATACGGATAGTGTTGTCACCCTTATTCATAAGAAAGAATATGTAAAAGATACACTTTTGTTACTATCCATCAAAATTGTTGAAAAACTTTTAGATTGTCAAAAAAATAACCACCTTAATATATAAGCAATATTGTAGAAAAAAATTATGTATTTACCTATTGGACAACACCAGAAAACATTTGTTTGAAGACATTAAAGACTTCTAGTAGTAGTGGAGTAGCTGCAATCATAATAGCCTAGAGCTTAAGCTTGCTATTTGCTAAGATCAAATTTCAAATTCAAGAAGTTTTAAATTTTATGGTTTAACAATTAACATGCTTTTTTAAGTTAACCCAGATGCAAAAAATGTCAAATACCATTTTTGGTTCTCATAAAATTCATATATAGTTCATGTAGTTTTTCATATTTATTTAGATTTTGATACAAAATCAATTAAAAAAAAATTATACTCACAGAAAAAAAATTATATTCAGAATTACTTATTTATGTTAATGAAAAATCATATTTACAGGACGAATGAAAAAAAAAACAAACTTTCAAAAAGGAAAAATAAATATATACCATAAAGGCATGATAAAAAAAAAGATTAATATGTTCATTTGCATATTCTAAATAGCATACTATATTCAATTTTGGAGAAACATAGAAAGAACATTTAATAAACATACAAATCTTAATTCTAAAAATGTTGAAAACTTTAATTGAAATTATAAAATTACTATGCATAATAGAAAATCTTAACCGTGTAAACTTTAACTCTAAAAAAAATTTTTAGAAAAAAAAAGTACAAATATTTTATTTAGATTTTTGAAAGAAATAATTGAAAGGCATGCACACATCCAAATAGAGAGATCCACATCTTGAACCGAACTAAAATACTAAGAAGATAAAATCAAAAGCAAAATCAGCATTGTTATTCACTAAAATATAGTTTTGAAGGCAAAACGTGAAGCAAAAACGAAATGTTGCACTTACCTAGTGTATGCTTTAGGTCAAGTGTTAGAGGATGCAACTGTGGTTCATTTAAGTGACCAAATAAAAAAATGAAAAAATTTACAAAAAAAAAAAAAAACAAAATGAGTTTGAACCCAAAGGGGCACGAAGAAAAAAAAGATTGCCGCTTGTTAAGAGTGGTGGGTTAATGATGTTGGGTAAGCACAGAGAAAAAGAAGATGATAGAGGGTAGAACAACAGATGATAAAAGGGGGCATATGAGGTGGGTAATGCTTCATTCCATCATCAAATGCGCACCCATTTGTCTCTACGAGAGAGCGCAACTGCGCGAGAAAAAGAAAAGAAAGAGAAAATCAATCTATATCTGAGTTTAAATTTGTAGACATTTTTAAATTGAAATTTAAAATTTTTTAAAAATCAATTTGAAAGCGTGCAAAATAATCTTGTATTGGAGATTTTAATTGAAACTTACCTTTAAAAAAACTCAAATGGCATCAACCAAAGAAGAGAGTTTTGTTTGATTAAAATTTTTAGATATAATGTAAAATACAATAATATTTGATTTTGTAAAAAAAATATATTATTTTAATTATAAAAAGTCACAACAACGTATAATATATAATTTAGCTCATCTTTAAAGACTTTAACACTTATAATCTAATATACAAAATTAAAAATTCGTTTTGTTTCATCATTTACTTAATTTCATGGTTTTGGGATTGCTGTGGGGAGAAATCTTCAACTTTTTTTGTATAACCCTTGGATATATTATCCAAACCTCTATCTCTTTCTTTTAACCCAGCATATAAACGGCTCTTCCTCCCTTTTTAGCACCAAATGAATTTTTCTTCGATGGATAAGTAAATTGTCTTTTTCTTTCTGTTGCCACGCGTCAAGTTCAGAGGAACCAATTTTGGACAGGTGTTAGAATTTTGAGATGTATTTTACTGTTTTATAGCTCATCTTATATATATATATATATATATATATATATATATATATATATATATATATATATATATATATATATACTAGTGTAAAACCCACGCTACGCGTGGGACATTTGTGAATCCATTATAAAATTATTTTGTTACATTTTGAATGTTATTAATATTTGTAATCTATGAATACCAAAAGCATTTGTTCTATAAAAATTCACTGTAAAATTTAAAGCCTATTCTATTGGTGGCCTATTATTATTATTTTTTTGGACTCACATTAATAAGTTTTTTTAGGCCCATTACAGAATTCATTACTTATATCCCATAATAGCACCCATTATTTATAAAAAAGGTTTAAATTTATCCACTACCCACAAATTGTACTAAAAGGGATACTTAATGGTAAAATTTGTCTCCCGTCGCCCCCCCGATACATATAAAAATATATATAAAAATAGAATGTAAAATTAGAAGACCGAATTTAAATGGTATATAAATTAAAATATAGATACGTTAAATGAAACACAGTATCCATTGTTCTTGGTAACGGATGTCTATGAACATAATAACTTCCTTTCCACCTACCAATATGCTGATTTCATTACAGCTAAGTTAACAAAAAAAAGGCATAAACAACAGTTCATCAAAACTTCTTCTTTTCTAATCCACAGCAGCGAAGGTTCAGGAGGAAATTCACTAATTATCAGCAAAGCCATTGTACTGGGATGTGATTTCAAATCTGCAACTCCCAGTGAGTACTCCTTTGATTGAGATTGTTTTGCAATTGTTCACTTCCATATTATCAGTAAAGGCCGCTTGTCTTCTCCAGCTATAGCCATCGAATGACTTTGGTCCAGGTAAATCTTGTTACAAATTTTGCAACTATCACCTGAGAAAAAAAAATATGTCACCTATTCATATCATGTATTAAAATCATGCCTTTGATTAGGATCTTCACGTATTTCTTAAACAGTATCTATATTGACTCTCCTCTAACCCACATACACTGGGTAACAGATAATGGAAAAAAATATGAAATGCTACACAACCTGTCTTCAATATAGCTGATGCCTGAATTTTCACAAAATAATTTTACTCATTATGCAAATTTACTGCTTCTTTGAAAATACATTCTTAAAAAATTCATTCGATACCCCCACCCTCTAATTGAAAATTTAGAAGAAAAAGGAGACAAATATTTGATAGAAATTTTTGTTTTCACTATGAATGTATCTCTTAACTTCATTTAATTTTGGTTCTTAAGCAATATTTTAATGCTTTATGTGAGTTTAAATCTTATAATTGCTAGTTTTTCATTATCTGATATAATTGGGAAAACTTATTTTTCTCTCTGTATCATATGTGGTGTGTATATCTCACTCTTCCTTTATTATTATTATTTTTTTGAACTGGTAGTGACCCTACAACATTGATAGTTTCTAAACTTTGTTAGTTTGTTTAATAATGTTATGAAAGTGTAAATATTCTAAATTTTGTTAATGAATCCTTGAATGAAACATTGAAACATGTATGAAATGTTTAGTATGGGAAAAAAGAGGGATTAAAAGACAGGGTAGGGGCAAATGCAACATGCATGTCTTTGAAAAAGGATATAGGTTATAAGTTTACTGTGCACTGCAATATAGAATTCACTTTTCATCTCTTGGTTGAAACTGGGCAGCATTGTTGTGCTGTTGATAGAGAACATTTTCTCTTTTTCCTTCTTTTCCTATTTTTGTATAGAGGATAGCTCCTCTTTTTCCTAGGATTATCGTATCTTTGGTTATTTTATACACGTGAAGCTAACAATACTTTTAGATCTCATCCAGTGTGAACATTTGGGACAATGGCTAATGGACAATGCTCTCCAAAGGTGATCCTCAAACATGGATCTTTTCATGTAATTAATGCATGATCATAATCTAATTAATACCCTTACAAATTCATTTTATTGTGGCTCAGTTAGCAAACCTATATCTTATATCTCAATCTACAACTAATCATCATATCAATTATCTTCAATTTTCAGTTCGCAAACTTAATTAATGTATGATTTATTGACAAAGTTAACAACCAATTTTTCCTCTTAATGGAGACTGAAACCAATCAAGTTGTCTGCTCTTGTTGCTGAAATCCAAGTAAGTTATTTATATTCTATGATCATAAGTAGCTTATATTATATGTGATTTGTTTAAGTGGCATATGACCTTTGATATACAGATGTACTTGATAATAATGGGTAAAGGATTTTACTTCTATTTTCATCTCAAAACAAAAACAAATATGTTTACACTTTTAAAATGTGAAAATCCTACTTAAAGTGACACTTCCTCTAGATGATGAATGGTAGTATAAACATAGTTAATAAAATAAATTTTTACTACATTTTGCATTAGTGAAGAGCTTAATATACTTTGGTTTTACTCAAAGCTTCATCTCAAAATTAAAACAGATTCATTTACACTTTTAAGATGTGAAAACTCTATTTAAAGTGACAGTTCCGCTTCAGAATAACTTATATTATACACATAGTTAATAAAATTAACTTTTACTATACTTTGCATAAGTGAAAAGATTAATGGACTTGGGTTTTACTCATAGTTCGAACTCAAAGTCAAAACAGATTCTTTTACACTTTTGAAGATGTGAAAACTCTGTTTAAGGTGACACTTCCTCTTGAGGATAAATGATAGTATATTATCACTACTTTAATCATTTAAATATACATTTAAGAAATATACTTTGAGTGTTGCTGCTGGAATAGAATCGTATCTCTGTCAAAGGCATTATGCATCTTGTGTTATCTGCATATTGCCCATGAGAAATATGAAACCCATTCATCTTATGTTCAAGTTTTGTTGGACTATCCATCTTAAACCTAAAAAATTATGATATGAAATTTATCTTCAACTAAATATGTACACTTTTCCTATATTGAGGTTCCAATTTATTTACTTAAATTGTATTGAGTCAATAAGAAAATTTTACACCCTGGTGGTTTGTAGTGGAATAAGCTCTTCTGTGTGTATGGTTGAATAATGAGCTCAATACAACTAATCATCATATCAATTATCTTCAACTTTTAGTTCTCGCACTTAAAATTAATGTATGATGTATTGACAGAGTTACAAACCGATTTTTTCTCTTAGTCTCCATTGAAACCAATCAAATTGTCCGCTCTTGTTCTCAAATCCAAGTAAGTTACTTATATTCTGTGATACTCGTAAGTAGCTTATATTGTATGTGATTTGTTTAAGTGGCATAAGACTCTTGATATACATATGCACTTGATAAACTTTGCTTCAATTGTTGTATGATCCTAAGATTATGTTATCATCTTAAAACTCAACTGATCTATAGCTATTATGATTAGTTAAAAATAGTTTGGTTACTGAGTTTTATTTATAAATATGTATATATTGAGAAGTAAATGAATCTAAGTATCTGATTCTTAAGCTATTTTGGATCTCTTTATGATAATAACAACTACTCCATTATTCTAACAAATTTATTGTTGATTATTTTATACACGTGTTGTGCAGCCAGCAATACTTTCAGGTCCCAGCTAGTGTTAACATTTTGGACATTGGACAATGCTCTCCAAAGGTGATCCTCAAGCATGGATCTTTTCATGTAGTTAACACATGATCATAATATAATTAATACCCTTAGAAATTCATTTAATTGTGGCTCAGTTAGCAAATCTATATCTTATATCTCGATCTAAAACTAATCATTATATCAATTATCTTCCAACTTTCAGTTATTGAAATTAATTAATGTATGATTTATTGACAAACTGAGTTCACAACCGATATTTCTCTTAGTGGAGACTGAAGCCAATCAAATTGTCCACTTTTGTTACTCAAATCCAAGTAAGTTACTTATATTCTATGATCCTCATTACTAACTTATATTCTATGTGATTTGTTTAAGTGGCATAAGACTTTCGGTATACAGATGTACTTGATAATAGTGTTTAATAATGTGATTTAAAAAATTTGCTTCAATTTCTTTGTGATTCTAAGGTTCTATTATCATCTAAAATCTTATATGATCTATAACTATTATGATTAGTTAGAAATAGTTTGGTTAATTCGCTTGTTTTAAAAAAAATTGGCTAATGAGAAAGTAAAGAAATCTAAGTACCTGATTCATAAGCTACTTTGGATCAAAGTATCCAAAACACATACTCCAACTGAGCCTACTATTGATGAAGCTGCAGCATTCAAATGACATTCCTGAATACTTCTTTGAATATCACATTGTCTGTCATTGTTCTGTTATCATCGTCATGACATAACAATATCTTAAGTCCCTCCTTATTTGTCACCTTAGATGCTGCCACATACAACTGACCGTGTGTAAATGTAATACCCGGTCTAACCGAAATTTAGTAAATAATAAGTTAAATAGGAGAGAATATGGTTGGAATATTTGGCAATTGGAATTTGATAATTTAAATACGATATTTGGATTCAGTGAATTTTTCCGAGTCGAAAAATATAGTTTTCTGCGTAAAAGTGCGCAGTGGAATTTTAACCGGCAGTACCGGCTGAGATCTGTCTGGTACTACAACTGAGAAAATTGATTATGGGTAAATAAGATTAAGAAATGAGGAATTATAATTAGGAAAGGTAGAAATATTTAAAGTGCGATTTAGAGCGCTAATCTTAAAGGTTTTGGCCCAAAATTGGGCCAATGGGCAAAAATAAGTGAACCGGGCCTAAGTGGGCCCAAGACCCAACATATATAAACATTAGTTGTGAGCATTTCAGCTCATTTTACCCTAAAAAGAAGGGTTGGGGCGCTGATTTGAGAAGAGAGAAGAGAAGAGAGAAAACCTAACTCTCTTTGATCTTCAAACCACCATAACTTGAGCTACGGAGCTTCGATTGACGAGCCGTTTGCGGCCACGTGTTGCTCTTCTCATCCTCTACAATTCTATCTAAGTTTGGTGGTGAGTATTTCATTCATCTCTGCCCAGTTTTCGAAATTCCCCACTGTTACACATTTTTGGGTAGTTAGTGTTAAAATCTTGTGATTTTGGGTGTTTAGGGATACTCCAACATGGATTCTAAGTGGGTTCTATCCCTACTTCATATGGGCTGAGGTAAGAAGTGCTCAAACCCTTGTGATTTGTCATTTTTATGAGCCCTAGGTTGATGTATGTATGTGACATTGGTTATGTTAGTGTATTTGGTGATGTTGGTGCACAATTGGGAGATTGGTATTGCTTGAGGAGTTTTGGTAAGGCTTGGAGCTAAGGTTGGTGAAGAATTCCAAAGAAGAGGCTCAATTGGTTTGGCTACAAGAGGTACGGTTTAAGTTTCATTTAAGTACCGTGTGTTGTGATGAGAATTCCTAGGCTAGATGCCCCTAGGATTAAGTTTGGATTGTGTAAATGGTTAGTGCTAATATGCATAGTTGATATGTAATGTGAATTAATGATTGGGTTGAGAATTGTGTGACCTTGTATGCTTGGTGTATTGAGAATTTGATGTACTGGGTAATGAGTATTGATTTGTGGTTTATGCATTTAAATTGTGAAAATTGGGCCGGAGGCCGTGAATTTTGGGCCGGAGGCCGGAAAGAGGTAAGAAAGGTAAGTCGATGTGTGCATTGTATGATGGCACAAGTGATTGGATGAATTTCAGATAATGAATATATGAATGATTAGGTTGGTTATTGAAGAATAAGTTTTGAGAAGTTGAAGTGTGGAATTTGGTAATTTTGGGTGAAATTATGTAGACGAGGTATGTTTGGTTCGGTTGAGATATATTATGTGATCATATATGTGATTATGATTATTGATGCCTTGATGATATGATGATGCATTAGAGATATGTATGTTGTGATATATGCTTGGGGAATGATTAAGGTTGATTTGTGGGTGAAATCACGTGATAGTGAGTATGATATTGATTACGTATAATGATGGTTGATTGGAAATGGTATTATTGGAAATTGGGATGAGGAAGGATGTATGACATGATATTGTGTTTGTCCTTTAGCCATTTGATTGAGAAGTGTTAAAATGGTTAGATGTGGTTTTGGGAATTTTTGGTAAAGTGTCAATGTGTGAGTTGAGGATGGCTTGATGTGGATTTTGGTACATTTTGATTGATTTCAAAAAGGGTTGAAATTGGCATGTTTTGGTTGATTTTGAAAAGAGTTGAAAATGGCTTGTTTTGAAAATGGCACCTAGTGGTTTTGTATGAAAATATGGTTTTTGGGCATACTTTGACGGGACATAACTTGGACTACGGATCTCTGTTTTATGCCAAATCTGTTTAGAAATGAAATTGGATCTGAGATGTCCATGCCGTTTGAAGAACGGGTGAAAAATGATTTAAAATGAGAAAGTTATGTCCGTCGGAAGATTGGGGGTTGAATTTGTAAATTCTGCAGCTTTTAACTTAGAAAATTTTTAGCAGAATGACCCTCCACGCATAGGCGCACTTGGCGCGTACGCGTCGTTCTTCAAGAAGGCACTATCCACACATGCGTGTGGTGTGCGTGGGCGCGTTGATGCGCTGCACCAAATGCCCAGCTATTTTCCCGAGAGTTGTGCCAGTTTTGTTCCTGGGACGCAAGAGCACCCACGCGTACGCGTGGCTGACACTTGCGCGTCGTTTGGCTATTTTTCAACCCGCGCGTCCGCGTGTATGACGCTTGCGCATCGATGAGTTTTGTGGCCATCCACGCGTGCGCGTGGAGTGCGCGTACGCGTGGCCCTGTTTTCATGCCAAAGTTGATTTTTGAGTTTTAAAAGCCAAATCTCATACTTCTAAGCCTCCGATCTCACCTCTTATGTATTAAATCATTCTGATATGCCTAGCAATGAGCTAGGGGATGTGGTAACTTGCGAGTGAAGCAAGGGGAAAAGTTATGATCAATGATGATCAAAGATGATTATATGAGATATGGAGGATGACGGTGGAAGTACCGTGTATGCCGTGAGCCGGAGGGCTATATTTATTGATAAATGACCCGTTCTTGATTGGACCATGATCCGGATGGCTGAGTTATTGCCGGGTTACGGCAAAGCCATTATTGTTTATGGCTGAGTATAAATGCATATATGATTAATGAATGAATATGTTAAATGGATAATAATGAAAAAATATTGAAATGTGATGTGCGACCCCGGGTAGTAGGCAGTGGCGTTGTCCACTTGCTCCGGGTATGAGACGGGAAAGGAGGATTATGATAAACGAGTTTAATCGTGGGGTTTTGAATAAATGTGTATTTGTGATACCTGGGTAGTAGCAAGGGTCGTGGTTCGTCCCGCTTGCTCCGGGTCATTGTCTGAGGATTGATAATAATGAAGGGTGATTATGAATAAATGTTTATTTGTGATACTTGGGTAGTAGCAAGGGTTGTGGTTCGTCCCACTTGCTCCAAGTTAATGTTTGAGATTTGATAACAATGAATGTTGATAATATGAATTGAGATTGAATGAATATATGTTTGAGATGCCTGGGCAGTAGCAAGGGTTGTGGTTCGTCCCACTTGCTCCGGGCCAATGCTTGAGATACCTGGGTAGTAACAAGGGTTGTGGTTCGTCCCACTTGCTCCAGGTCAGAGATTGCGACGCCTGGGTAGTAGCGGTAGTAGTGGTGAATCCACTCGCTCCAGGTTGAGCTTTTAGACACCCGCCTGGGTAGTAGCCGCAGTAGTGATTATTTCACTGGCTATGGGTTGAGCGGGCAGTAGCAAGGGGGTTGTAGCTCAAACCTACTTGCTCCACAAGGGGTGTTTCTGTCCAATGGTTAGCTACCAGGACATGTCGGGTTGGCTATATTACCGACAGATGATATCATCAGCCATAGGGCAGACATTCATCATTTGCATATGTTTGAATTGTTTGGGTTTGCCATTTGTCTTGGATTTCTACATCATATATGCCATGTTACCTGACTATATGCTACTTGTTCTACTTGTATCATGTTTGTGTATTACTTGCCTGTATTGCTTGTGTTTGTACAACTGAGAGGCCCCTCATGCTGGTGTTGGTGGGTGTGAGGGCTGTTCTTGATGGGATGAATTGATGATGCGATTGCATGATGATGTATTGATATAGAACTGCTGAGGCAGAACAACTGGTGATGGTTTTGCTTATGATTCTGAGTCTGATTCGTGGAAGAGTCAGCGAATTGGGAAACATGTGAAACATGAATTGAATTTAGCACTCCTTTATGACAGTTGCCTATTCATGGATTAGTGAGAACCTAGGATGAATAATTGGTGAAGAAGTTTAGGATGCTTAGTGAGTTTTTGTTGCAGTACATTGAATTTATTTGGCACTTTTACCGTACTGGGAACCCATGGGCCCGGGGTTCTCATTCCGTATATATCTCTTGTTTTTCAGATACAGGTCCAGGTGCTCAGAAGTGAGTTGTGGGTCGTCTGAGAGACGGCGAAGATCTTTATTTCCTCTACTTTGTGTTTTGATTAGAATCTCTCCACCTTTGTTTTGGAAAGTTTATATTATGTATTGAACTCTTTGAATTTGCCTATAGAGGCTCTCATGTTTCCTTCGGGAGAAATTAGGATATACTGTTGTCAACTAATTTCATAATGTACTCTAGCCGACCTAAACTTCGCGGGTCGCGACTAGTAGCTACTTACTTATGTTATATATATCTATCTGTTATCTATCTCTTAATCTCCTCTACGCCTTGTCCGTATATTGTTTTCGGCTCACGGTTTATCTTTTGTTGTCGAAACGTGAGAGATACGTCTTCGCGATTTTATTTCTACTCTTTTCAGGCTTCTCGGTTAATACTCCTTTCGAAATTACCTATATTTATTTATTAAAAATCCACCTGAGAGTCGTACCACCGTAATATCATTGACTTATGACTCGAGCATAAGGATTTGAATATTAGGGTGTTACATTATGGTATCAGAGCAGTTCGTCCTCGTGAGCCTGAGGGATGGAACTGCTTATGCTTCAATGCATACTCTGAGTCTGTGCCTGTGCTAGTTAGGGTATCTAATCGATACATCTAGCATGAAGTCCATGAGTGTACCTTTGGTACTTTGAAGCACTATACTTCAGATATTGAGACTGATCAACTTGATATCGATTATTTGGTGTGTATAGGAACCAGATGGCACCTCGTGGACCCGGTCGGGAACGTGAAAGAGATCGTACTAATACGCAGGAACCGGAAATCAACCCGAATAACCCGGTAAACCTTATGGCGGCGTTGGAGAATATGGCTGCTGCTATGCAGGCCACTACGGAGGCTCTTGGGCAACAGATGAACAATAATGGCAATGGCGGAAGGGAAGCTCAGGGCCCGATGACACTGGCAACCTTCTTAAAGGTTAATCCACCGAAGTTCAAGGGAACCACCAATCCGACTGAAGCTGATACTTGGTTTCAGGCCATGGAGCGAGCACTGCAAGCGCAGTTGGTGCCTGAAGAGCAGCGTGTTGAATTCGCTACCTATCTACTCACGGGGGAAGCATCGCATTGGTGGCAAAGGGCTCGACGTCTCCTGCAACAGGGGAATGATCATATCACTTGGGATGCTTTCCAGGTGGAATTCTATAAGAAGTACTTTCCGAATTCCGCCAGGACAGCCAAGGAATTGGAGTTACTGCAGCTAAAGCAAGGTGCTATGTCCATATCTGAGTATACAGACAAATTTGAGGAGCTATTCAGGTTTTCCCGCATGTGTCAAGGAGCTCCGGGAGACTTCGAGGAATGGAAATGCATTAAGTATGAAGGAGGGCTCCGGAGCGACATCTTAAGTTCAGTGGGACCAATGGAGATCCGAACTTTTTCAGAGTTAGTGAATAAGAGCAGAATTGCTGAAGAGTGTGTGAAAAGGAGGGTTGCAGAGAAGGGAAGTCATAGAGAGCACAACCAAGGATTCACACCAAGGGGTCGAGAGTTTAAGGAGAGAGGATACGTACAACACTTTCCCCAAGGACAGAATAACTTTGCGACGTGTAAGGAGTCCCAAAGGAATGGTAAGGGAAAACGGGCAGCGGCTGCTTCTGATGTTTCAAGCTGTCAGAGATGTGGAACTCATCACCCAAATAGGCCGTGCCGATTGGGGTTAGGTGTATGTTACAAGTGCGGGTTACCAGGGCATGTATCAAGAAATTGCCAACAAGGAGAGAGTCAGGATGCGGGCCGATTGCGACAGTAAGATTGAGGTAATTGCCTTAATACAAATGGATAAATGCCTGTGATGTAAATGACTTTCTTTTGAGAATGATGTGTTGTGTTTGTTATGTAGTTGGTTGATTTCTGGATTTTTGGTGAAATGGATTGAACTCGTGACTTTTAGTTCATTTGATTTAAATAGATAAGGGATGGTCCTAAATAATGGATTTGGAAACGTTAATTCGAATTGTCGGTCAAGTTAAGTGGTGGTTTAGTACTTGAGGAAATAAGTGATGGAACTAATACTTGACGAGAAATCAAGATGGCATAGCGGAAGCTTGCTAAAGCGTTAGCATAGTATGGTAATAATAAGGAAAAGTAGAGCATGATTGGAAATGCTTTATGCTTTGAGTACTTAAAAGTTTAGTGAGCTTATGCAGATAATGATTCTAGGTAATTGGAATTAATTGCGGCTGTGAGCCTTAATGGTTCTGAAACGGATGAGGAAATTATCATTGATGCATAATTGGATTTAGATGATGAGAGAGTGCGAGTTGTCGTGTTTGAGAGATGAGTACCATGATGTTTGGTCATAGTGACCTTGGAATTAGATTGAGATTTATAATGATTGGTTTTGAAAGACGAATGTGAAAGCCACTAAATTGAAATACAGATGCAGTACTGAGATTGGTTTGAGGGAGCCCGTGACGGGTGGTAAACTCCAATTTTTGGGGAGGTACTGTTGAAAATTTTTCTCCAAAAAATTTGAAAGAGTGCTGGTTATAGTTTTGAGGATAATTTTTTATATGAGTAACTTTAACGAAAGAGATGTGTCTCGAATGCTTTTATAGATTATTAAAGGAAGGCGGATTCTCATGATTTTTGTTAAATTGTTATTTCAAACTCATTTGCTTTCTAGAAATGAAAGGGGTTTTTGATTGATGAGTCAGAGACTTTATAACAGCAAGTCATGTAGAAATTCGAAGGTTTGAGAATAAGAAAGTAAGTTTGGAGGTTATGCTTGGAGTTGAGCTGTGATTAGTGGTAATTGGCTTGGTAGAGGGAGAGGATAGTGATGGATGGAATTTTCGAGGGCGAAAATTTCTGTTAGGGGGGTAGAATGTAATACCTGGTCTAACCGAAATTTAGTAAATAATAAGTTAAATAGGAGCGAATATGGTTGGAATATTTGGCAATTGGAATTTGATAATTTAAATACGATATTTGGATTCAGTGAATTTTTCCGAGTCGGAAAATATAGTTTTCTGCGTAAAAGTGCGCAGTGGAATTTTGACCGGCAGTACCGGCTGAGATCTGTCTGGTACTACAACTGAGAAAATTGATTATGGGTAAATAAGATTAAGAAATGGGGAATTATAATTAGGAAAGGTAGAAATATTTAAAGTGCGATTTAGAGCGCTAATCTTAAAGGTTTTGGCCCAAAATTGGGCCAATGGGCAAAAATAAGTGAACCGGGCCTAAGTGGGCCCAAGACCCAACATATATAAACATTAGTTGTGAGCATTTCAGCTCATTTTACCCTAAAAAGAAGGGTTGGGGCGCTGATTTGAGAAGAGAGAAGAGAAGAGAGAAAACCTAACTCTCTTTGATCTTCAAACCACCATAACTTGAGCTACGGAGCTCCGATTGACGAGCCGTTTGCGGCCACGTGTTGCTCTTCTCATCCTCTACAATTATATCTAAGTTTGGTGGTGAGTATTTCATTCATCTCTGCCCAGTTTTCGAAATTCCCCACTGTTACACGTTTTTGGGTAGTTAGTGTTGAAATCTTGTGATTTTGGGTGTTTAGGGATACTCCAACATGGATTCTAAGTGGGTTCTATCCCTACTTCATATGGGCTGAGGTAAGAAGTGCTCAAACCCTTGTGATTTGTCATTTTTATGAGCCCTAGGTTGATGTATGTATGTGACATTGGTTATGTTAGTGTATTTGGTGATGTTGGTGCACAATTGGGAGATTGGTATTGCTTGAGGAGTTTTGGTAAGGCTTGGAGCTAAGGTTGGTGAAGAATTCCAAAGAAGAGGCTCAATTGGTTTGGCTACAAGAGGTACGGTTTAAGTTTCATTTAAGTACCGTGTGTTGTGATGAGAATTCCTAGGCTAGATGCCCCTAGGATTAAGTTTGGATTGTGTAAATGGTTAGTGCTAATATGCATAGTTGATATGTAATGTGAATTAATGATTGGGTTGAGAATTGTGTGACCTTATATGCTTGGTGTATTGAGAATTTGATGTACTGGGTAATGAGTATTGATTTGTAGTTTATGCATTTAAATTGTGAAAATTGGGCCGGAGGCCGTGAATTTTGGGCCGGAGGCCGGAAAGAGGTAAGAAAGGTAAGTCGATGTGTGCATTGTATGATGGCACAAGTGATTGGATGAATTTCAGATAATGAATATATGAATGATTAGGTTGGTTATTGAAGAATAAGTTTTGAGAAGTTGAAGTGTGGAATTTGGTAATTTTGGGTGAAATTATGTAGACGAGGTATGTTTGGTTCGGTTGAGATATATTATGTGATCATATATGTGATTATGATTATTGATGCCTTGATGGTATGATGATGCATTAGAGATATGTATGTTGTGATATATGCTTGGGGAATGATTAAGGTTGATTTGTGGGTGAAATCACGTGATAGTGAGTATGATATTGATTACGTATAATGATGGTTGATTGGAAATGGTATTATTGGAAATTGGGATGAGGAAGGATGTATGACATGATATTGTGTTTGTCCTTTAGCCATTTGATTGAGAAGTGTTAAAATGGTTAGATGTGATTTTGGGAATTTTTGGTAAAGTGTCAATGTGTGAGTTGAGGATGGCTTGATGTGGATTTTGGTACATTTTGATTGATTTCAAAAAGGGTTGAAATTGGCATGTTTTGGTTGATTTTGAAAAGAGTTGAAAATGGCTTGTTTTGAAAATGGCACCTAGTGGTTTTGTATGAAAATATGGTTTTTGGGTATACTTTGACGGGACATAACTTGGACTACGGATCTCTGTTTTGTGCCAAATCTGTTTAGAAATGAAATTGGATCTGAGATGTCCATGCCGTTTGAAGAACGGGTGAAAAATGATTTAAAATGAGAAAGTTATGTCCGTCGGAAGATTGGGGGTTGAATTTGTAAATTCTGCAGCTTTTAACTTAGAAAATTTTTAGCAGAATGACCCTCCACGCATAGGCGCACTTGGCGCGTACGCGTCGTTCTTCAAGAAGGCACTATCCACACATGCGCGTGGTGTGCGTGGGCGCGTTGATGCGCTGCACCAAATGCCCAGCTATTTTCCCGAGAGTTGTGCCAGTTTTGTTCCTGGGACGCAAGAGCACCCACGCGTACGCGTGGCTGACACTTGCGCGTCGTTTGGCTATTTTTCAACCCGCGCGTCCGCGTGTATGACGCTTGCGCATCGATGAGTTTTGTGGCCATCCACGCGTGCGCGTGGAGTGCGCGTACGCGTGGCCCTGTTTTCATGCCAAAGTTGATTTTTGAGTTTTAAAAGCCAAATCTCATACTTCTAAGCCTCCGATCTCACCTCTTATGTATTAAATCATTCTGATATGCCTAGCAATGAGCTAGGGGATGTGGTAACTTGCGAGTGAAGCAAGGGGAAAAGTTATGATCAATGATGATCAAAGATGATTATATGAGATATGGAGGATGACGGTGGAAGTACCGTGTATGCCGTGAGCCGGAGGGCTATATTTATTGATAAATGACCCGTTCTTGATTGGACCATGATCCGGATGGCTGAGTTATTGCCGGGTTACGGCAAAGCCATTATTGTTTATGGCTGAGTATAAATGCATATATGATTAATGAATGAATATGTTAAATGGATAATAATGAAAAAATATTGAAATGTGATGTGCGACCCCGGGTAGTAGGCAGTGGCGTTGTCCACTTGCTCCGGGTATGAGACGGGAAAGGAGGATTATGATAAACGAGTTTAATCGTGGGGTTTTGAATAAATGTGTATTTGTGATACCTGGGTAGTAGCAAGGGTCGTGGTTCGTCCCGCTTGCTCCGGGTCATTGTCTGAGGATTGATAATAATGAAGGGTGATTATGAATAAATGTTTATTTGTGATACTTGGGTAGTAGCAAGGGTTGTGGTTCGTCCCACTTGCTCCAAGTTAATGTTTGAGATTTGATAACAATGAATGTTGATAATATGAATTGAGATTGAATGAATATATGTTTGAGATGCCTGGGCAGTAGCAAGGGTTGTGGTTCGTCCCACTTGCTCAGGGCCAATGCTTGAGATACCTGGGTAGTAGCAAGGGTTGTGGTTCGTCCCACTTGCTCCAGGTCAGAGATTGCGACGCCTGGGTAGTAGCGGCAGTAGTGGTGAATCCACTCGCTCCAGGTTGAGCTTTTAGACACCCGCCTGGGTAGTAGCCGCAGTAGTGATTATTTCACTGGCTCTGGGTTGAGCGGGCAGTAGCAAGGGGGTTGTAGCTCAAACCTACTTGCTCCACAAGGGGTGTTTCTGTCCAATGGTTAGCTACCAGGACATGTCGGGTTGGCTATATAACCGACAGATGATATCATCAGCCATAGGGCAGACATTCATCATTTGCATATGTTTGAATTGTTTGGGTTTGCCATTTGTCTTGGATTTCTACATCATATATGCCATGTTACCTGACTATATGCTACTTGTTCTACTTGTATCATGTTTGTGTATTACTTGCCTGTATTGCTTGTGTTTGTACAACTGAGAGGCCCCTCATGCTGGTGTCGGTGGGTGTGAGGGCTGTTCTTGATGGGATGAATTGATGATGCGATTGCATGATGATGTATTGATATAGAACTGTTGAGGCAGAACAACTGGTGATGGTTTTGCTTATGATTCTGAGTCTGATTCGTGGAAGAGTCAGTGATTTGGGAAACATGTGAAACATGAATTGAATTTAGCACTCCCTTATGACAGTTGCCTATTCATGGATTAGTGAGAACCTAGGATGAATAATTGGTGAAGAAGTTTAGGATGCTTAGTGAGTTTTTGTTGCAGTACATTGAATTTATTTGGCACTTTTACCGTACTGGGAACCCATGGGCCCGGGGTTCTCATTCTGTATATATCTCTTGTTTTTCAGATACAGGTCCAGGTGCTCAGAAGTGAGTTGTGGGTCGTCTGAGAGACGGCGAAGATCTTTATTTCCTCTACTGTGTGTTTTGATTAGAATCTCTCCACCTTTGTTTTGGAAAGTTTATATTATGTATTGAACTCTTTGAATTTGCCTATAGAGGCTCTCATGTTTCCTTCGGGAGAGATTAGGATATACTGTTGTCAACTAATTTCATAATGTACTCTAGCCGACCTAAACTTCATGGGTCGCGACTAGTAGCCACTTACTTATGTTATATATATCTATCTGTTATCTATCTCTTAATCTCCTCTACGCCTTGTCCGTATATTGTTTTCGGCTCACGGTTTATCTTTTGTTGTCGAAACGTGAGAGATACGTCTTCGCGATTTTATTTCTACTCTTTTCAGGCTTCTCGGTTAATACTCCTTTCGAAATTACCTATATTTATTTATTAAAAATCCACCTGAGAGTCGTACCACCATAATATCATTGACTTATGACTCGAGCATAAGGATTTGAATATTAGGGTGTTACAGTAAACACTGGTTTTTTTAGTATCAACCCAACCTTGGACAATGATTGTCCTTGGCTCTTATTATAGTCATTGCATATGATACCATTATAGAAAATTGTCTGCGTTGAAATTTGAATGGTATTCGGTGATCGGATGGGATTAGAGTCATCCTAGGAATAAAGACCTTTTGGCCTTTGTTCTTTCCGGTGCTACTGCGTGCTTCTATGATGTGCTTACCAAGCTTGGTTAAAACCAATCTTGTGCCATTACACAATCCTGCCGAGTGGTTGATATTCCTTAACAACATTATAGGGTTTCCAATCTTTAATGTCAACTCATGATTAGGAACCCCAGAGCATTTGATCGTGTTTAGGAATTCAGGTGTATGTATGGATGCCAATAAATCATTGTTGGAATCTATTGGGCATGCTTTGTCTGAGCTATAATATGTTTGTGCTTTAGTAGGATTTAAGCTCATCATATAGTTGTTTAATTCATCAACAATCTGTAAGGTTGGAGCAAGTATTGCTCGGTCTTGAATTCGGTCATCAATATTTGAACCCACAAAAAGTTCTGGATAAGTAACTTTACAAATTTCCTCTATTGGGTCATCCCAATATTTAACCAAGATGTCGTTTGGGGTTTCAATTTTGTTAAATACATCACCTTGTGTGCCATGACTGCCATCACCAATACTAAGTATCCAGTTAGAAAAATCTTTTAAATTAGATGACATTGGGTTGGATTTAGTTGACTTCAATCTCATGTTTTTAGTTAGTGTAAGCAACTTGCAACTATTCCAAATATATGATGAGTTTATGGTTGCATTAACAATCTCTTGTCTAGATCCTTTAGGAATAACCGGGAGAATCTGTCGAAAATCCCCACAAAAAACAACTGTCTTCCCTCCAAATGGTTGGTCAAGACTGTTATGGTTCTTGAATCGCAAAATGTCATGCATAGTTCTGTCAAGAGCTTCAATACAAAATTTGTTCACCATAGGGGCCTCATCCCAAATGATTAGCTTCGTCTTGATTCACAACTCAGCTAATGCGCTGCCCTGCCTTATGTTGCAAGTTGAGAATTCATCTAAGTTTAGTGGGATTGCAAACCGTGAGTGTGCTATCCGACCACTTGGTAATAAAAGAGATGCAATGCCGCTTGAAGCAACCGTAAGTACAACTTGTGATCTTGATCTCAATGCAGATGCTAGTGTCTTCCAAACAAATATTTTTCCAGTACCCCAAAACCATACAGAAAGAATACGCCTCCGTTTTCACTCTAAACTGCCTCCATGACTTTTTGATAGACAATTGTTTGCTCATCAATTAGCTGTTGGATGTAAGCTGCATGCTCTGAAGCCAATTGTCTTCTGTCATAGTGGAGCTTGTCACAAATTAACCTGTTTAACCCATCGGTATACAAACCACTGTTAACTTGACTCATATCTGCAATTGGCATTGGTGGAAAATCTCTAAAACTCTTGTTGAAGTTGTTAAATAATTTCTCAATCTCAATTAACGTCAATTCCTTCAACTCAATATCAGTAAGGACTAAATCTGTATTAATGCATAAAAAATGTATAAAATGAATAAAGTGAAACACATCTAACATTAGAATTATAGGAAAGCAACAAATCTTTCGCATAACAAAGTTCACATATTAAAAGGAGATCAACGATGGAACATTTTACCCAATTATTCAATAGGTATAGAATATGTTAAGTTAAATATAGATGTAATAGTCATGCTTATGCAATTTAAGACTAAAAAACTATATATAGACACTAATTAAATATGATTTGTAATATTATAAATTATTTTTCATGCATTTTTTTGTTCGTGTGATTTATTTAATTTAATAAATTGCCAATATATAAAAACACCTAGTATATCCGAAAAAAAATAGTGATGGTCACAGATGAAATAATATAGAAGTAGTGTAAATTAGGTACCTTGAATGTCCATTACTGATTTCTAACGACCACTTATGAAAAATTTGCTAAACTTAGTTCAATCTCCAATTTAACAGATATTAGTTGTATCCAACGTTAATATTTTAAATTTTGAACTTTAACTCATACTTATTATTTTGAAAATTTAACTAAAACAATACTTTTCATTATTTATTTTCTTTCATGTCTTGAATATTAACTCATCCTTATTAGCAGAATAAATACAGCATGCATGTTACATGTTTTGAAAAAATTGGAAAATAATAGGAAAAACTTATTAGTTACCTGGATTGTCAAGTAGTCTTCTTTGCCTATGTGGTATGTCATCACATAAAATAGACCACGTCTGTTCCCAAACATGCTCTGGTGAATCCATTGAATTAGAAAATAGAAGTGTTGCAAAAAGTTTTCTCAAATATGTTCCTGATCCCAATGATTAGCTTCCTTTATAGCATCAACATATTCCTTATCATTATCTAGAAGGCCGCGGGCGTAACATGCATCTTTGAATGTAGCATACATGACACCATCTAAAGTCCTGATCTCCTCATATGATGTCGCTCCCTTGACGTAGTTGAGCAGAAGTCTTAAATAATAACTTTTACCAGATCTTGGAGGAACATAGAAAATCCTTCCAATAACAGAATGTGATTTTCGAGGCAACTGCATCCTTTCATTCGCCTTCCACACAAACTTTGTAGGTAGTTCTACATACGTTAGTGATCTCGCTTCTATGTAGTCCTTATTTGCCTGAAACCATCCTAGGAACATGGACTCCTTTACAGATGCTTTTTTTTATCACATAATCTAATTTTTCATGATCTTTAAATATTACATTCTGTTCATCCGATAAGTGGAAGCCTAATCTCATAACTGATTTATCCCTATACTGTATGTTAAATCCGAAAATTCTCCAAGCAGCTTCACATGGAGATATGTACCTACAGTCATAATACATACTGACCTCATCATATTCATCCAGTTCAGCACTCTCTATTGCACTCTTATAGAATGAAGCTATTATGCGATCATAACCTTTGTTGACATATTTGAACAAATACTTAATTAATCTTGATTGGTTATACCACTCCACATTTATGTGAGCATCGTATCTCATCAGCAGTAGCCTATTGTGCGGAACGACATAATGGTTATCAAGATCGACGCCTGACTTGTTAATAGTACTTCCATCCTCCCTGCGTCTATATACTGGGTAGCCATCATCATCAACTGTTGTGCACTCCACGAATCTCTTAGGAAAGTGACGAATACATTTACCATTCTCCATACATGGTGAATTTTTCCTAACAAACCCACATGGTCCATGCATCATGTGCTTTTATACTGCTTAAAAGTATACAGGATCTATATTCTTATCAGGTATCTCAACTGATATAATTTTATCAATGTCCTCAGCTGTCGGAAACTTGTATTGTGTAAGAATAAAAGTATATGTGCGTGTGGTAATCCTCATTTTTGGAACTCAGTTGTGTACACAAGTGCAACATCAATAATTTTCACATATCAGTTTGACCTAATAAAAATCACAACCTTGGCAAATTGTTTCATGCAAAAATGGTATCTAATTCTTCATCTTAAAAGTCTTAATAGTTATTGATATCAGCTTTACCTGCAGAGACTCTACCAAAAATTTTGTTCACTCTGATGTCTTTAATTAATATATCCAGTTTAGCCTTGAATGCCCTACAAACTATGTCAGGTCTGTCCTCTGCATTTAATTCTCCATTCTTGATAATGTCTTTGACCTCAGGCCACTTGGAGTTGCATGTGAATCTAATGAAAAGATCTAGATAACCAACTACCTTATATATTGCTATTGCATCTTGGTAGTTCTGAATCATATACCTTGGACCTCCCGTGAACGAAGATGGCAATATAATACGTTTGCCGCGCGATGATGGAGTTGTTTCCCCACTAAGAACTGCTTCCTTTATTCCCTTATACATCTTGATAAACCCCATTTGTAGGGTTTATCTTGTGCTTGATTTAGGGGATTTTATAACCTTTTACCCACATTTATTCAATGAAATAGCATGCTTTCATGATTGTCTCCTAATTTGTACTTAAGAGTGAAAACATGCTTTTGAGGTCTTAAAATAGCTAAATTTAATTCACCTTGATTCTATTAGATGCCTTGATATGTTTGTTAAGTTATTTCAGGTTTAGGAGGCAAAGATTGGATCAAGGAAATGAAGGAAAAAGCATGTAAAAAAGGAGAACTCATGAAGAAATGAAGAAATCGCAAAAGTTGTCAAGCTGACCTCTTCGCACTTAATCGACCATAACTTGAGCTACAGAGGTCCAAATGATGTGGTTCCAGTTGCGTTGGAAAGCTAACATCTAGGGCTTCAAAATGATATAATATTTTCTATAGTTGCACTGCGCATAAGGGCGCGCACGCGCACGGTACGCGTACACACCGATGGTGGCACATGGTTCACTTAATGCAACTCGTGGCCAGCGATTTTAGAAGCCTTGTGGGCCCAATCCAACTCATTTCTGATGCTATTTAATCCAAGAATTGAAGAGGGATGACCCATCTTGTTAGTTAGTGAGTTTTATTTTAGTTTTATGATGCTTTAGTTAGTTTCTAGAGAGAGAAGCTCTCTCTTCTCTCTAGAATTAGGAGTAGGTTAGATCTAGATTAAAAATTCTTAGATCTAGGTTAATTTCATGCTTAGATTTACTTTTTCTTTATCAATTCTTCTTCTTCTACTTCTCCTCTCTCTAGTTTTGTATTTAATTCTTGTAATCCTTTACTTTTATGTTGATGCACTTTTGTTCTTTTATTTCTCTTTAATGCAATTAATGTTTTCATGTTCCTTTATTATTCATTTGATTTGTTATTGTTTAATTCCTTTCAATTGAGTAGTGTAGATTTACATTCCTTGCAATTTTACTATGCTTTCCTTTTATGCCTTCCAAGTATTTGATAAAATGCTTGGTTAGATTTTAGAGTAGAATTTTATGCTCTTGGCTTGGGAAGGTATCTTAGGAACTCTTGAGTTACTAATGTCCAAGTGATTAATGATTGGGAGCCATTAACTTTAGATCTCATTAATTGAATTGGTGGAGAACTAGGACTTATGGACTTGGATTGACATAGCTCATTTGACTTTCCTTTATTAGTTAGAGGATGACTTAATGGGGTTGATCCTTGCCAATTCTCATGTTGTGGTTAGGGCTGGTAAAACATACCCTACCCGGCTCAACCCGTTCGGGTAGGATAGGCTACCCGACCCGCTGCGGGTAGGGTAGAGTGCGGTCCGGGTAGGCCTGAGGGTAGGGTAAGGTACGGGTTTAGGGTGTACCCTACCCTACCCTACCCGCACCCTCCATATATAACATGTTTTTTAAAAATTATATGCATAGTGAAGAAGGTGAGAGTTGAACCCTCAACCTCCTTCATGTGTAGCAAGCAAGGTTCTAAGAACTAGACTGGTTATCGAACCGCTCTAGTTACTAGTTCACTGGTTTACTGGTTCAATCGGTCTAACCAGTGGTTCAATCGGAAAAATCATTTTAGAATAAAATAATATATAAATTATAATTAAACACCCTAAAATATAATTATAGTCTAATATAAATATTAAAAGATCCAAAGTACATCAGCAACCTTAAAACAGCAACATCAGTATATTATCGAACAGCAACAATGAAATAGCAACACATTATAAAACACTAAATCAGCAACACCAGTACATTATCAAAACACTACACCAGTACATTAGCAACATCATTCAGCAAGGCAGTGATGACACTAAACTAAACACTAAAAACAGCAAACTCAATACATTAAAGTACTACTAAACAGATACGGTAAGCAATAATAATAATAATAATAATAATAATAATAATAATAATAATAATAATAATAATAATAGAAAGAAATTGCTTAGGTTGTAAATACTAAATATACAAATCTAAAAGCTAAGCCTTATATCAAATGCATGGCTCTAGTTTTTCTCAAGTTGCCATGTAGGTTAAATAAATAGTCCAGACATATGCACAAGAACTATTCAGCTGCAGCAATTGTAAAAGCAGCAATGGTAAACCATTAGCAGATCAGCAAAAAAATAGTGACTGAATTGAAGCTATATAGCAATTAAAAATCCTAGAAAAGCAAAAGAAACATAGAAGTTATTAACAAATGCAACTTCATCTGTGTTTATGAACCTGTAAATGGACTGGAGCAAATTTAAAAGTAACAAAATCAAAATAGGAGGACTGGAGCAAGTTATTATTCACAAATGCATTGTTAGCAGCAACAACTAATCCCTAGTCACACTGAACCTGAAATTTCAACAGCAGCAAGTACAGCAATAAGTAATCCCTAATCACACTGAACCTGAAATTTCAACAGCAGCAAGTAATCCCTAATCACACATTCATACTGAACCTAAAATTTCAACAAACATTACAACACAGCAACAAGTAATCCCTAGTCACACTGAACTTGAAATTTCAACAGCAGCAAGTAATCCCTAATCACACTAAACCTGAAATTTCAACAAACATTACAAAACAGCAACAAGTAATCCCTAATCCCTAAACAAAAATGTCAACAATGATTTGATTTTCAATTTTAGCAGCAACAAGAAAATTTCAACAAAAATATCAGGAAGTAAAGAAAGAGCAGCAGCACAAAATCAGCAAAAATTAGCAATTTCACAGTTTCACATTAAAAATCAGCAAACAGAGGCTCTAGGGAGAGAAGACTGAGACACGAACAAGAACTGAAGAACTGAAGAACTGAAGAAGTGAAATCAACAAACAGAGGCTTTGGGGAGAGAAGACTGAGACACGAATAAGAACTGAAGAAGTGAAAGCTGTGACACTAACCTTCGACGGAGACACGGACAGCGACCGGGGAGACGACGGCGAGCGACGACACGCTGAGCTGCTTCAAGCCAACAAAACAGAGAAGCCACGGAGGACGGACGGAGGACAGGGGGAAGGAGGACGCTGAGCTACAAGAGAGGGCCTGGCCATAGACGACGCCGACAGCACGGACGGCGGCAGCAGTGCGGCAGAAATGTTGTAGGAGGACCTAGGGATTTGGTTTGGGGATTTAACTTTCCTTCAGTAGAGTGATTCATGAATTGGTAGGGGGTTGTTGGGGGAAGGGGTGAGGGTGTAAACTGTAGACGCATTAACGCAACGTTGGTTTTTTTTTCCTCAAAAAAATCAAAACAGCGTTGTTTATCAAGAACCGGCGGGTTACCGGTCCGGTCCAACCGACCGGTTCTCGGCCGGTTCGGTGGTTTGACAGCGGTTTTCCAAGAGACGGTTATTAGAGGTGGACCGGACCGTTTTTACTGTCGGTTCCTGGTTGGACCGGTTCAACCGGCTAGTCTGGTCCGGTTTTCAGAACATTGGTAACAAGTAAGTAACCACTAAACTAGCTACTTACTTTGATAATATATTGCATTTGTATATTTATGAAGTTACCATAAAATAAAAATTAAACAAAAATAAAAATCATATATAATTCATGATTCAGAAATCACTCAAATCAGAAACCCTAAGACTAAGTGGGAGGCTGGTAGCGCCGTTTCTTCCCAAGCCATAAGCCTCAATGCTTCACTGCAAGATCCAAATCTCCTTCTTCGTTCCTCCATTGCCGATTTGCCGCCACTCTTCTTCCTCCTCTGTGCTCTCCTCGCAATGCCGCTGATTCGTGACCTTCTCTCCTCTCTATGCTGTTGCTCTGTGCTCTTCTTGGTATGTACTTTGCGTTTGAATCTGTGAAAATTGGGGCTTTACTTTGCATTTGAATCTGTGACTTTTGCTCCTTCTCTGTATCTCTGCTATCTTCTTTCAATTCGTTTAAATATATATGTATCAATCTTAATAATTATACTGGTGGTGAATTTTGTATGCATATATTGCTTATTTTTTGGTCCATGCAATTAGATATCTATACTGGTAGTGAATCATAAGTCTTTCATGCTAGAGTTTGGTTAGATGATGTGATTGGTAGCTGTAGGAAAGTAGCTATACCAAAAACAAGAGAGAAAAAAAGAAAAGAAAAACCAAGTTCATGTAATTATTCGGTCCTACTATTACAGTTTATGCAATATGCATGTGTATATATATGCCTTTGCATTGCACCATAATTATCTGTATTATTTAGTTTTATTCAATGCTTGCTGTGCCCAACCAGCTCAGTTTTGTTTTCTTGGAATGTAAATGCTTGAATTAATCAAATTTGTTGCTTCAGATTTATAGTTGATGTGAATGTAATATATATTAGAAAATTGTATTCTTAAATATTATCCTCAGTTTAATCACATACGATTTTTCAATATGAAGTCAGGTCATAAAAGAAATTTCCAATTTTTATAAAAAGATATTGTTTTTTTTATCAATTGTATATTAGACAAAAGAAGAAGGAAAAAGGTTCATTTGTGAAGACGGAATTTGATCACTATGTAAAGGAAGATGTTCATCCTTTAACTCCTGATTTTGATATATTAGCTTGGTGGAAGATAAATGGAGTTAGGTTTCCAATTCTTCAGAAAATTGCAAGAGACATATTTGCCATTCCTGTGTCTACTGTTGCTTCTGAGTCTTCTTTTAGCACAAGTGGCCATATAATTGCTACTCATCATGGTAGTCTTCATGAAGATACGGTAGAAGCTCTTATGTGCAATTAAAATTAGTTGTGGGCAGAATATTATAAAAGAGGTTATTTATGTTTTCAAGTTTTTTAATTTGTTTAGAAATTATAACTGTGTTAAAATTATATATAATAAAATTGTTGTATTTGATTTTTAGGTGGAAAACCTAATTATCAAATTGCTAATGAAGATGATGATGCATTTTCTGAACTGACAGAAGAATAATGTTGCAAGAACTTGGAATTAAAAGAAATGTTTGAAGACATTTATCTTTGTTTATGTTATTTTAATTTTATTAAGTACTTGATAATTATGCTATTTGTAATTTTATGTTGGATTTGTTTAGGACTTTATTGTTTTTAAATTTAATTTAAACTTAGTTTTTTATTTTATTAATATAACAATATTATGTTTGTAATTTTATGTTGAATTTCTTTAAGATTTTATTGTCTTTTATTTTAATTTGAATTTAGTAGTTTATTTTTTTATTTTATTAATATGTATGAAATTTGGAATGATTAAGTTTTATATTTATTTTTAAAAAAATTAATATTTCTGCGGGTAGGGTAGGGTAGGGTAGGATTTTGTAATTTAAAGTGCGGGTAGGGTTCGGGTTGAGAGATTCTCAACCCGCGGGTAGGGTAGGGTAGGGTTTTATTGAGATTTTCTACCCATTGCCAGTCCTAGTTGTGGTTAGTGATAGGGATAGAGATCCTTGACCACTAACCCTTGCCAAGACCTTTTTAGCAATTAGTTTATTTCCTTTCTATTTTACATTCCATGTCTCTTATCTCAAAAAACCCCAAAACACACCTCATAACCAATAACAAGACACTTTATCGCAATTCCTAGGGAGAACGACCCGAGGTTTAAATACTTCGGTTTATAATTTTAGGGGTTTGTTTTAGTGACAAACAAATTTTTGTATGAAAGGATTAGTGTTGGTTTAGAAACTATATTACAACGAGAATCCATTTGTGAATTCTAAACCGTCAAGAAATCTTATCATCACATCTCACATCTAAATTTCTCTTGGTCTAACCGTATATAGTTTAGTCGAGATGATTCAATCATTGAATACCCATCGACAAAAAATTGTCGGAAGAGCCACCTGGAATATAGCAGAGGAGAGCCATCTGCTAACCTTTCTTGAATTCTGTATGCGAAAAATTCTCTCATTGAAACTTCCTAACGCCCTTTACTACTATTCTGATTACACTTATTAAGTGGTATATCTTCCTTGTAACCATCTTCTCCAAAGGAAAATAACAAAGGATACTGTAATCCTAGGTAAGCCGGATTAGTTGATTAATCCTTTGTAATTTTTCACTTTATGTCTCAACCACAATGTCCCTATCTATCTTATCAATATCAAAGTCACCAACAATCAGTGCCGCAACCTTATTAGTTGATGGCAAGTTGTATCTTCTACCATCTTTACCTCGTTTCCCGAATAGCCTAAGCTTCACTGTGCTATTTGTGTCATTGGCGACTGACCCTCTAACCATACAAAATGCCTTCACTAATACATTGTTCTCATCCAACATCTTCTTCAAGTCTCTACCAATGTCTTCATGTATTACTTTGTTCTCCTCACCCCTAGATAAAAAATTGATAATATCAAACATTGTAATTAATTTAAACAGTTCACTATAACATCTTTTAATGGTATTTAAATGATGCACACCAACACTATAAATTCATGGTTTTGTTACTTACCGAATAGCGGCCATGCGATTTTGAACCTCATTCTGGGTGTCAAAAACATAAAGTTGTGCAAATTTAAGGAAGTTTCCTGTTCGTGGTATCAGACTACCCATTAGGTGGTAGTTCTCCCCATAAAGGCAAAATGTTGGTGGACCTCTAGAAGTATTTATGCCACGATCAATCTTTGCACCAATTGATATGAACTGAAACATGCTATTGTAAGATCTTATGTTATCTCGAAAATGCTTGCTGTTTGTGCTATTATTGAATAACAATTCATATAACACTTTAGGAGCTTCTAGTAGGTGTGGTACTTGAATCTTTCCTCCATTACAACATAATGTGAATTTCAGTTCAGGTGTGATGTAGTTTTTGTTTGACCTTTCAGCATACCAAAACAAAGCATTGCTGTATTCACACTCATAAAATGCATCTCCCATGTGCACATACTCTACAAAATGCAAAGAAAAAAACTGATTCATAAATAATTGTGATATTCAGCTTAATAATTTCCGTGCAATTTAGCTATGTATTTAAGAGCTTTGCATTATGTCATACCCTTGTTTTGTTGTTCGGCACCATAGACATCTTTGTTCACCCTTTCTGATTTCTTTTTACTTGATTGAACAATTTATTTCTCAGTATTCTGTCGTGCATGTCCAGTACAAACATACAGTGATTTTTATCTTATCCAATAATATCATGCCTAGTAAGTGATTAAAAATCCATATTTGGGTGTAATATGAGTGTCCAAATATTCAAAATGAGGAAATACATTATCCAGCTGAAGAAAATCCTATCAATTACACGGTTACTACTCACTACTAGTTTTGGTGCAATCATTTCCTCCAGCTGGCAGAGTTCTCTTTGTTACTAAATCTTCTGCAAATATTTGTCAAAATTTTCAATTTTTAACTTATCTATTGAGGACATCATCTTTTTGTTAATAAAATATACTATTAATTAATCTAGTTTTGTATCTCAAACAATTAATACATTAGATCTAAATAAAGTAGTAAACACTCTATGTATATAGTGTACCTGTACATACCTTCGAAATTTGTCTTGAGTTACCACTTTTGATGTCCAACTGGTTATATCTTCCTATTTCAATTTCAATGAACAATTTTCCAGTTCCATGATCCATAGGTATTTTAAAGTATAGATAAATAATGTCATTAAATTCCTTAATTACTACGAATAATATTGTGAAATATTTCTAAAAAACAAGAACATTCACAGAACAACAACATAATAGCCTCAAAAGAATATAAGGATAACTATGCACACCTAGTCCATTTTGCTCATTTTCAGGTTGTCTTGTTCTTTTCATTTTTTGTCTTCTATCCTTTCTAGCAGCTTTCCATTGATCTGTTACGTGTGAGTTATATAAAAACAAATTCTGATCAAATCATGTTGGATAAGTTTTCAAATGGCTGATGCCTGAACACATAAAAATCAGTATTTTTTTAGATTATTCACCAGATATTTGCATGTTCAATTGCATATAATCAGGGGAGGTATTATTCACGTTAACTAACACTAAGTTATAAATGTGTATATAGGATATTGAGTTCCCTGGATGTAGACCATGTCCCTTAGCAATTCTTTTTTATATTGAAGATTTATGGTGAATAAACTTTGAATTAAGGATTTTAACTCACATTTCACTTATTGTGTGTTACCTTTCATGGAAGTCTAAACTGCAGTAGTCGTGGTGCATGTAATTGTAGAGATTATCCATGTGTTAAAAAAGAACAATAATATAAATCATAAAATACACTTATATAAAACCATGGTTATCTATTTGTGGTGGTGAAAATTAATTATTTGAACAATTAACATTTACTTATTTGTGTCTGAGATACTTTGGAATTTTTTTGGCTAATTTGATGGCTCTTTTATTCCTAGCATGTCTTGCTGCCTCTACTAAAAGTAATTAGTTATTGATAGTATTGCTGCCTTAACTGAAAAAATTTATTCATTTATAGCTTATATACAACATTATATCTTTCGAATTTTTCTGAGTCTAAGTATAAGAAACTTACCATTTGATGGAGAGAGTGTTTGTTGACTTCCAGCTAGCAAAGTTGTAGAATCATTGTCTTATAAATAGTTTTGCAAACTTCCATCGAAATATCATTAGTCCATAGCGGATCCAAATGCCACGCCCGCTATGTGATTTTTCTTGTCCTCTGAACTCAAAACTCTATAGTCATCTTCTATACTGATTATATTCCCTGTACAATTCGAAGTATTTTCATAATAATGTGTATAAATATACCCTAAAATGAATAGATTATTTCTGTGTATTAATTACCTGAAGTAACAGGAAAAATTTGTTTGCTCTTTCCCTCAATGATCTCACTTTTATTACCCATTGGAGATACTGCAGAAAATTTTATACATCTTATGGAAAAAAGTAAAAGTTTATGAATAATTTGAGAGGTTATTTCTATTTCCTAGGAGTTTTAGAATATTTATTGGTACAAATATATATGCATCATTTAGCCTCATCCATTGATGTAAGATCTCCGATAGAACTCAGATGCAACACTCTACCAATATTTTTTTCCGATTAGATCATGATAATCTCGTTTATTAAGGCCAGTTTTCTTGTAACTCTACCTTCCTAGCAAGCAATACCTAAGCACTTTCTTTTCTTTGCTAAATTTAATGCTCGTTCTATCCTAGCATGTCTTGTGTGACCTGATGATGCAGATGTGCTATGTAATTAGTTATTCACAATGAACAAATAGTTTCTAATAAAATCTGAATAATATGAACAATCACACTTTGTGTATTACCTTCTGAAATGGGATTGGTTTCCAAAACTTGGCACTCCTCCCTTGTATATATTCTATTATTCATATGAAAATATATAGACTCTGCAACCTTATTTCTTGTTCTGATAGCATTTCTTTTATTGTTATCTATATCTTTGCATGAATCATCCATTAACATCATATGTGAAAATACTTGCATATCTGCAAAAGACATTCATAAGACATAGTAACTCTTCTTACACTGATCTTATTTCACCACCATGGCATTTCACATGTTTGATTATTCTGAATGAAATTCCCTTTGTAAGTGGCATATCCAATGTGAGTAAAACTTTGTCATAATGAGTTAGAAATTTATTTCAATGCTTACCTGAATGTGGAGACTCCCTCTTTTCATAGGGGTGAATTGTTTCAGGTGTTACTAAACTATTAAGTTCTGTGTTTGTCAGGGTTGTCCATTTAGTATTCCAGTATTCATCCACCTTTCGCTTATTGTTTAATAAGCCACAACTCTCTTCAATTGAGAATATTACATATATAGTTAATAAATTGGATTTTCACTATATTTTGTGTAAGAGAAGAACTGAACGCACTTAGATTTTACTCCTAGTTTCATCTCAAAACAAAAACAGATTTGTTTACACCTTCAAGATATGAAAATCCTGGTTAAAGTGACTCTTCCTCTTGGTGATGAATAGTAGTATAAATATAGTTAATAAAATAAATTTTTACTACATAACCCATAGTGAAGAGCTTAATGCACTTCGGTTTTACTCCTAGTTTCAGCTCAAAATCAAAACAGATTTTTTTACACTTTCAAGATGTGAAAACTTTGTTTAAAGTGAAAACTCTACTTCAGAATAACTCATATTATAAACATAGTTAATAAAATTAACTTTGACTACATTCTGCATAAGTGAAAAGCTCCTCAGACTTGGGGTTTTACTCATAGTTTGAACTCAAAGTCAAAAAAGATTCATTTATATTTTTGAAGATGTGATAACTTTGTTTAAGGTGACACTTTCTCTTGAGGATAAATGATAGTATATAATCACTACTTTAATAATTTAAATATACAGTTAAGAAACATACCTTGAGTGTTGCTACTGGAATAAAATTGTAGCTCTGTCAAAGGCATTATGCATCCTGTGTTATCTGCATATTGCCCATGAGGAATATGAACCCCATTCATCTTGTGTACTGGTTTTGTTGGACTATCTATCCTAAACCTGGAAAATTATGATATAAAATTTATCTTCATCTATATAGGTGCACTTTTCATATATTGAGGTTCCATGTTATTTACTTAAGTTGTATTGAGACAATAAGAAAATTTTGTCCCCCGGTGGTTTGTAGTGGAATAAGCTCTTTTGTATGTATGCTTGAAAAATTATCTCAATACAACGTTTGTGTGTGTTGCCTATCAACTGTAGGCAATGTAGACCTAAGGTGATGCATTAGTTTAGACCGCACTTCTATATTTTTGCATTAAGTTAATGTTGTCTTCATCAAATACTTAAGTGGTTTGCTATGATTCATAGTATTAGAGCTGATCAAGTACATTTAATCCTATTATAATCTGAATTTATTTCTTTGAAATAATAAATAATTCCTTTACTGCACTGTTTATACCTGACCCTAAAATGGATATGATACTAATTTTGTATATGATAGAAAATAAGTTTCTTACAACTAAGTATATAGTTAAGTGTTTACAGTTAAGTGTTTAAGTCAATGATGAGTGTCTCATATCAATTAGATCAATGTAAGTTGGAGTCACCTTGAGCTGATATTGTTTTCGAAAAACTATATTAGTGAGTTTTAAAGGTTTATTACTCACCATAATTCTGATTGTTTAACTTGAGCTGCATATTAAAACCCACCTCCACTCAAGTTAACTACCCTCCTTTTACTTGCTTTGGAACTTCTTTTTTTGTGTAGTCTGAACTAAGTCAATTTTTCCTTTGCACTATTAGAATATACCAAAGATTATGTCACTGTAATATCTATTCAGAACTCTTAATTTAATATCTTGTTTATATTATCTTTATAATACTAACTCTTATCACGCTAACCCAGACAATCATTTACAATACGGTATATGTACTAATATACACTAAATCTAGAATCATTTAACATTGAATATCATTAACATGTGGATAAATGGGTCTTACAGGCTTGTATATTATTTAGTATCAACGAAACTACTAAAAACACTATGCGAATACTCTTGCAAAACACCTTACTTGTTTTGTTCATCGCCCCAACAACTAATTGGGGTTACTCTATTACAAAAACATATTTTTCTTTTAAGAAAATAAAACATACATTTAAAAACCCAAATTTAGCTAATACACCTAGGAACGTAGTACATAATAAAAGCTTAAACAACAACTAATTAACTAAACACTATAGCTTCATAGTAGTGGGGTGCAAAAAGCATCCTAATTAGATATTAAACCATGAAGAGCCCTTCCGAATGCAATGTAATCATTTTAACATTAACATGATTATGCCAAGTTCGGTGGACTAAATTTTCCCTTCTACCCTCTATGTACCTAAGCCTTGAAAGTATAACATCAGTTGCTTCTGAGTCATTTGAAGAACCATGGCCGTTCCTAGCTTCCAGCACTGATAATATGTCTTTGTCAACAAACAGGGTTGGAGTATATGGAATTTCAAATCCAAAAACCCTGATCATCTTTTCCCAATCGAGATTGGTGTCCCAATCATTTTTTAATTGCCAAACCAAGACCTGTCTTGTGTAACCAACAGTATGATATGATACAAAGCCAACACCATCGTTGAAATGCGTCAATGAGTGGTAATCAGATTTTACCTGGGTGGGTGTTTCGGCCTCGTGAAACATTCTCTGACAAAGATTGAAAGTAACTATTGTTGTTGCCTCTAGAAAATTAGGCCCTCCCCACCCTATCCAGTATAAAATCCCTTTGTTTACAATATACTTAGGACTGAGCTTCTGCACGCTGGACTCAAAGGTCCCGACATGAGTCCAATCTCTTTCAAATGATGTATACAATGACAAAGAAAGAGTTATTTGAGTATAAAACTTCTTATAAGCATGGAGAATTCGATACTCAACTGTGTCATGTAAGAATCCAATTGCATAAAGCGAGACAGCGTGCCCGGAATGCTTGCTAGTTTCGTTAGTTGCATATCGCCTCTTACGGGTGAGACAGTTCCAAATAAGTAGCCTTGAGTTTAAGCCACCCATTGAAATCCTCAAGCAAACATTTCCTTGGTCAAAACCGATTAAAGCATAAAACCCATACTAGTTGATGTCAATGGGAACATTGAATTGTACTTAACGACCGAAGTCCACAAAAGCTCTTATGAACCATATAGAGTTTTCATCACTGAGGGGTAACCAATCCCAATGATAGCATTCCTGTTGCATTCCTTGTTTTATCTAAAGTTTTCCTTCACGAATATTAGTGTGCAAAGTCTGAAATTCCAGCCTTTACTCAAGGTCTTGCACCTACCAGCGGTCTTGGAATTTGCTTTCACAATGATCTTCCATATAAGATCCTCACTAAGATGTGGAAGATTAACACTCATAAGTGAAGAGTTGCTAAGTAGTCGAACACATCTTGTGAAGTTTTTGCAAAAATGTTTCAGTGAAATAGAACGGAGATTCGTATTAGCACTAACTGGTTTGAGTTTCATGTGATTTATACAAATGGTGAGTGATAATGACGGTTGCCAATAAAAATATTTTGTATATATGTATCAACTTTAAATACAAAATTATGCAACTTATTGAGAGTCAATTTATATAAATATATATTTCTATATCATGTGCCATTTGTCTTATTTTATATATAATATTACTTTAATCAAAATATAATTTTATATTATAAAACTATTTTTCAAAGTCTTAAGACCATGGAATATAATAAAAAAATTATAGGCCCTACTAAGAATAATTAGACCAAGATTAATATAATATACATCAGCACTCAGTCTCCTTAAATGACATATGTGACTGTTAGATCTACTGTGTAATGAGTGGTTTAATATATATATATATATATAGTAGTAAAATTGGGAAATAAGTGACGTCATATGGGTTGTCGATTTGACAACTTGGATAATAATGCATATCACATCACAGCTTTTTACTTATTTATTATAATCTTTATACAGAGGTTATTAGTCAAAAGTATTTTAAATCCTTGTATATATGTATGAACTTTATATGCAAAATGTGTGACTTATTAAGAATCTATTTATCTTAATATCCATCTTTATCTCATGTACTATTTGTCTTAGTTTTTGTATAATATTATTTGGTTTAAAATATAATTTTATATTATAAAACTCCTTTTTCGGGTCTTACAGCCATGGAATAAATTGAAAAAAATACAGGCCCTACTAAGAATAATTAAACTAAGATTAATATAATATATCTTAGCACTCACCCCTTTAATTCACATGTGTGATTGTTAAATCTGTTGTGTAAAAAGTGGTTTAATTTTAAAAGCATATATATATATATATATATATATATATATATATATATATATATATAGGTCCTACAAAATTGTCATTTAAATATGTTGTGATAGATCATATAGCCATTTTGACTACTTGTATGATACTGCATATTACTTCATAGATTTTATTTTGTTTACAATCTTTATCCAGAGGTTATTAGTCAAAAGAATTTTAAATCTTTGCACGACTACCAAAATCGTATTGCTAAGATGTCCAATCCTTATCGTAATAAGAAATCTATCTTTATATACATCAATATGTATTAGAGACTATATATCTTTCTATTCATGTGCATTGGAGATTGTATAACTTTACCTAATAGACTATATACCGATCTATCCAATCCTTATCCTAATAAGTATAATCCTGGACACTACATATTCCTTTATATGCATCCATGTGCATTGGATACTATATATATTTCCATCAGTCATGCCAAGACTTAATCGTCAAAAGACTAATCAAAGGAACCATATTTTAAAATTTCTTGCCTCTAGCATGATAACTTTGTAAAGTTCAATATGCATATTAGATATACTATAGAGTGTGATTGCCTGAATAATGATCAGACCTACTTTTACTAAACTTTTTCTAAAATTTTTTAGGCATCTGATCAATGTGGTACACATCTTTTTACTGTCAATCTTGACTACACGTATATCAAGATTGTGAAGTTAGACAATTAGCAATTAAAAGTATATAGACTTCTGAGTATGCATTAAGGTGTTTGACATTTATTTTGATTGGGATATGAGTCAAAGTACTGCATATATCTTAAATGTTGAGACTAATAAAAGGCCACAAATTTGAAATGTGCTTATTGTTATACATATCGTCACATATGTTTGACAATTAACAAATTAGTAGTCATTCACTTTTGGGTATTCATTATTTTGTTTGGCGTATATTTATTTTAAACTACTGAGTCAAATGAAACCACCTATGTTAAATGTTGAGTCTAGAAAAAGTTACAAATTAGACTTGCCGTTCTTGTTTTTCCTAACTAATGCAAACACCTATTAACATGTAGAATTGACAATTAACAATTTTGTTTACAGTGACTTCTAGAAAGGCATTAGCGTTTGTGGAGTATTCTTGTTTTATGCTAGGATTCATAGTAATCCAATATATCTTAATTTACTAAAGTGAAAAGTGGCTTACTTCTCAGAAGTGACATTTTTGCTTGCTATTCAAATGTGTTTGGTTTTCTTGCTTTGTTAATAAGAGCATATATTATACTGAAAGGGGATGCCTATGTCTGATCCTCTCGTCCTATAGTTTCAATCCTGATGTTAGCTCAAACCACTAAATCTCTAAATCTAGCTATTCAGGGATCTTGTTTACAATATATGGGAAGTTACGAGCCTTTTTAATGACACAATAGATCCTTATATTTTAAAGCATTCACCCCATTCATAAAGTCCTCAAACTTTTTGGTATTCTGATATGGTTCAATTCTTTCAAGATATCTTGCTTGTTGGAATGGATAAAAGTTCAGAGTTTATAACTATCCTTTTTCTTTAATAGATTAGAGCTTACACCTATCTCAATGTATTATCTTGCACTCATTTAAAATGTGGTTAAACCTTTTTATAATTAATTTTTTTATATTAACATGTAATCCCTGGACATAAAATCCTAACTTTGATGTTATTTCATGCAAATGAATCTCTAATGCCATGCTTCAAGAGATTCTTTTTAGTAATTCTTAAAACCTATGATGACTTTGAACGACCAATCAAATGCCTGAATTTCAAAATACTAACCCCCTATATTCTTACTTGACAATTTATTTATTTCAAAATTGTTTATTTTTCTTGATTTTTTTAACTTTAATACTTTCTTCATCTAGGATTGACAATTAACAATTTTGTTCACAGTGACTTCAGGAAAGGCATTAGCGTGTGAGGAGTATTCCTCTTTTATGCTATGATTCAAAGTAATCCAATATATCTTAATTTATCAAAGTCAAAAGGGGCTTACTTATCAGAAGTGACATTTTTGCTTGCTATTCAGATGTGTTTATTTTTCTTGCTTTTTTAAAAAGAGCATGTATTATACTGAAAAGGGATGCCTATGTCTGACCCTATCTTCCTATAGTTTCAATCCTGATGTTGGCTGATACGTGAGCATCTTCTCTATCTTTTTCTTGTGAATTTGCACTTGAATTGCTAAGTTTAATGAAAATTTAATATATTTTAGCCACTATGAATGCTACTTTGAGTTTTGTACAATTCTGTTTATTTTCAGGTAGCATTTTGGACAAATTTCACGGAGTTTAAGTCAAGGCTAGAAGATGGAGAGAGGGAAGAATGTATGATGCCTCCTCCACGCTGAACTTGAAGTTATTCAAGTTCAGCGCCAACATCAACACCTCCCAGGGAATACACGCGTGATCTCCATGCTAAACTTGACAATGGTCAAGTTCAGCACTAACATGAAAAGTTCCAAAGAAATTCGCTCTACCTTCTCCACGCTGAACTTGGCTCCTTCCAAGTTCAGCGCCAGCTTGAAGACTCCAAAGGAAGAATCATGTATCACTCCACACTGAACTTAGGTTAATTCAAGTTCAGCATGGACTCAAGAAAAACACAAAGGAAACACACTGCCTCATCCACGCTGAACTTGCGAATTTTCAAGTTCAGCGTGGACCTTAATGAATCAAGTGGTCCCCAATTCGTTCAAAGGCTGCACGGATCAATCTAAAATAATTTTGATTTACACTTTTATTTTATTTATAATTAGAAAAAGATATTATTTAGTTTAGGAATTATATTTTACATTAATTAGGATTAGATATAAAAGGGAAAAGAATAAGCCCTTCGGACTTCTTCTCTTCTCTTCTACCTTATTCTGCACTTTACATTTTTTCAGAATCCTAATTTTCTCTCTAAACCATGAGCAGCTAAATCTCCAATGTTCTATTGTATGGATTGATACTATTATTTTTCTATTTTAGTTCATGTACTGATTTCTAATTCAAGAATTGTTTTCGTTCTTTATCTTATGAATTTGGGTGGAACGGAAGTATGACCCTTGTTCTAATTGAGTTCTTGTATAACTTGGAAAAGCTTTTTACTTGAACAACTTGAAAACATATTCTCCTAAATTTCTAATTATCTGGACTTAACGGGATACGTGACATATAATCCTCTTATATTTGGGTAATTGGGGTTTTTGTGGCATATAAACTAGAATTGAACTTCACCCTCTAATTGGAGTTAAGTGACCAAGGAATTGGCGGTTGATGAAGGTTAGAGGAGACTAAAAAGGTCTAAAGAATTAGGGTTTAGTCACATATAGTTTGCCATGAATTGAATCTTGCATGATTAAAATAGTTAGTAAAAAAGTCAATCCGGAAAATAGATAACTCTGAAGCCTTAACTGTTTTCTCCATATATTCTCATCAATTTACTGCTTGCTGTCTTAATCTCTGAATTACTGTTTAATACTTTTGAACACCAAAACACTCTTTTCTGTTTGTATAACTAAGTAAATCACTTAACCATTGTTGCTTAGTCCATCAATCCTCGTGGGATCGACCCCCACTCACCTGAGGTATTAATTGGTATGACCCGGTGCACTTGCCGATTAGTTTGTGGGTTATAAATTCCGCACCAAGTTTTTGGTGCCGTTGCCATGGATTGATTGTAATTGACAACTATTAGTTGTTTGATTGCTTATATTAGGCGTTTTAGCTTTAAATTTATTTAATTTTTGCATCTTAACTTTCGAATTCCTCTAGCTTTATTTTTCCTTTATTTCTGAAATTAAGTTTAGTGTTACCTAGTTAATTTTATTTTAGTTTTTCTGTTTAATTTGTCCTTAAAATTTCAAAATTTTTAGCTTGCTTTTTAATCATTATTTTCAAAAAATTTTAGCATTAAGTAGTAAGTATTTTTATTTTATTATTTTACACAGGTTACCTCACTAGGAACTCTCTGCACTCTGACGTAGAGAGTCCCATCTTTTCTTGTCTTCTGTCTGTTTATGAGCAGGAACAGGGATAAAGAACTTCTGTTAGACTTTGATTCTGAACTTGAAATGACTTTCAGGTGGCATTTGCAACAAGCAAGACTTCACAAGGCTGCAAAGTCCACCATGGATCATCATAATGCTGCTAATGCCAATATGGCAAATCCGAATGGGAATGAGAAACCTAGAAGAGTGCTTGGCTCTTACACTACTCCTAATGCAGATCTTTATGGCAACAGTATTGTGGTGCCTCTTATAGCTGTAAACAATTTTGAACTTAAGCCTCAGCTTGTCACTCTTGTGCAACAAAATTGCCAGTATCATAGACTCCCTCAGGAAGATCCAAATCAATTTATTTCTGATTTCCTGCAGATTTATAACATTGTGAAGAACAATGGAGTGAATCCTGAGGTATACAGACTCATGCTCTTCCCATTTGCTGTGAAAGATAGAGCAAAGCTGTGGTTAGATTCTCAACTCAAGGAAAGTCTGGATACCTGGGATAAGGTTGTCACTGGATTTCTGACTAAATTTTTCCCTCCTCAAAAGCTGACTAAGCTAAGGGTGGAGCTTCAGACTTTCAGACAGAAAGATGGTGAGGCCCTTTATGAAGCTTGGGAGAGATTCAAGCTACTGACTAGGCAATGCCCTCCGAACATGTTCTCTAGATGGACTTAGCTGGATATCTTTTATGAGGGCTTATGTGAAATGTCCAAGATGCGCCTAGATAATTCTGCAGGTGGTTCTTTGCACATGAAGAAGACACCAGAGGAGACCACTAAGCTTATTGAGTTAGTTTCTAACAACCAATACTTATATTCCTCCAATAGGAATCCTATGAACTCTGAGACCCCTCAAAAGAGAGGCGTTTTGGAAGTGGAAGCTGTTGATGCTCTTCTTGCTCAGAACAAGCTTTTGTCTCAGCAAGTAAATCTAATTACTCAACGGTTGAGTGGAATACAAGTTTCAGCTGTCAACACCCAGAATACACCTCAAGAGGTCCCTTATGACATGACAGGTAATTTTATGCAAAATAAGAATTATGATTATGCTCCATCTTCTTCTGAACAGGTCAACTACATGGGGAGTGCTCCTAGAAACCCCAATAATGATCCATATGCGAAGACTTATAATCAGGGGTGGAAAAATCACCCAAATTTAGGGTGGAGAGAGCAACCTCAGAGGCCACAAAATTTTAATAATAATTCTCAAGGCGGTTTCCATCAAAACAATTTTAATAACCACCAGTTTTAGTCATCTCAGCAAGTAACTCCTCAGTCTAAAAAGAACAATGATTTGGAAGCACTAATGGCAAGCTTTATACATGAAACCAGAACATCAATCAAGAACTTGGAGATCAGATGGGTCAATTAGCCACAAAAGTTAATGAAATTGATCAGAGGACCACTAATAGCCTTCCTAGTAACACAATTCCAAATCCAAGAGAGGAATGTAAGGCTATCACCTTGATAAGTGGACAAATGGCAAGTACTGAAGCACAAATTAATGAGGAGCCAATTGAAAAAGAAGCTCCAGAGGAGAAGAAGGAAGAAGTAGAGCACGTCCCTCCAAAGCATGCAGATAATCCATTCCCAGTCTCTCTTGACACTCATCCTACATTGCCTAAGGCGCCTGAAGCCTAAAATGCCATATCCTCAAAGACTTCAAAAGGAGACCAAGGACAAGCAGTTTTCAAAGTTCTTGGAAGTCTTCAGGAAGTTGCAAATCAATATTCCTTTTGCTGAGGTTTTGGAGCAAATGCCTCTCTATGTCAAATTCATGAAGGAGCTGTTGTCAAAGAAGAAGCCTTTGAAGGGAGATGAGACAGTGGTCCTAACTAAGGAATGTAGTGCCATAATTCAGAATAACTTGCCAAGGAAGATGCCAGATCCAGGAAGCTTTCAAATTCCATGTACCATTGGGAGCACCACCTTTGAGAAAGCCCTATGTGATTTGGGGGCAAGCATAAATTTAATGCCCTTGTCTGTGATGAAGAAGTTGCAAATCCGAGAGGCACAACCCACAAGGATAGCATTACAGATGACAGACAAATCTATAAAGCCTGCATATGGATTAGTGAAGAATATTTTGGTCAAAGTGCGTAAGTTCTTCCTCCCAGCAGATTTTGTGATTCTTGACACGGGAGAGGATGAGAATGCCTCTATAATTCTAGGAAGACCATTTCTAGCCACTGGAAGAGCTCTAATTGATTTAGAAGTGGGTGAAATACTGCTTAGAGTGCATAATGAGCAACTAGTATTTCATGTCTTCAAGGATATGCATTCAGCAGGTAAAGAAGATAGGTGCATGTAGACTGAGCTTATTGATCCAAACCTTCAAGAACTCCCTGATGATGCACAACAGAATCTGCAGCTCAAACCTCCTTTGGTGACAATCAATAAAATTTCTCCTGACATCAAACCTAAGTTTGGTCTTGGGAAGGCATCATCCACCAAGGAGGAGGTTCCCAAAAAGAAGAAAGTACCCAAGAGATGGAGAAACAAAAAGATTTCCACTGAAAACTTCTCCCCAGTAATGAAAGTGGTATTCACTATATGCCCAATCCTGCCTCATACAGTGAACAGGATCCTATCTCTTGAGCATATAGAGTTGATGAATGGGAGCACAGGAAAGAAGTTCACAGTGAGGGGTGAAGAGCTGAGCTCCTATGATCCTCCTCCTTAGAGGAGCTGACCGTCAACCTAGTGACGGTAAAGAAGCGCTTGTCGGGAGGCAACCTGATAGTTTCATATCCTTAGTCTATTTTCCGTTGTGTTAGTTTTATTATTTATTTGATTTTTATTGAGTTTTTACTATTTTTTCTTTGTTTTACGTGTGCTTTAATCATGCAGATATTTTTAGAACAGGAACCAGACACTTAGAAAATTTTTGCCCACCCTAGAGACGGTTGACTCGGTCAAGTTGATGCCGAACTTGGGATTTCCAAATTCGGCGCCGTGCATGCATATAAAAAGAAATTTTGATTCTAGAAGGTCCATGCTAAACTTGGAATTTCCCAAATTTAGCGTGAAAAGCGGCGTAATAACATGCAAAGTGAGAAGCATATGGCGCCGAACTTGATCCTTTGCAAGTTCAGCGTAGAAGTGTACGTACAAATTGGGTGCGAGGCTCTGAAAGGCCCACGCTGAACTTGAAAAATTCCAAATTCAGCGTGGAGAACGACATAAAAAAAAGGAGAACACATACGCCAAGCAGTGGCGCCGAACTTGGTCCCTTCAAGTTCAGCGTGCCTTTACCCCCTCCCCCTCTCCCCCGACCAAATCTCACCCACCTTTCCTGATCCTTCCCCCCATCCGTGACCTCCCCACCCTTACATATATGTAACCCCCCTCATCCCCTACCATATATATATATATAATACGAACCCTCCCCCCCTTATATTTATACATAATACGTTCCCCTCCCCTCTTATATCCTCTTTTATATATATATATATAAAATTTTATTCTCTCTTGTCTTTTTATCATTTTATTCTTCTTTTGCAATAATATTTATTTTTACTCCCCCGTACATCTTTTCATGTCTCTTCCTGCTTTCAGTTTTTCTTTGCTTGAGGACAAGCAAACTTTTAAGTTTGGTGTTGTCACTTTGCTTATGGCTTTTCTGTTTATTTTTATGGCACCAAAGGGAGGCGAATCATCTTCACGGAGGAGCACAACTTTAAGAATGAGACGGCCACTAGGATGATTGAGGTGGCTCAGTTCCTCTTCATTTTCCTTATTATTTTGCTATTTTTTATGATTAGGTTCCTTTTTTCTGCTTGTTTTGTTATTGCATGATCAGTTGTTATTAAAATTCCTAGATTTTAGTTTAATTTACTGCTTATTTTGTTATTTGATTTTTATTCTGAAAGAATGTCTCTTGTATTGCTCACTGAACTTGAAATCAAAAGAAAAGAAGGAAGAAAAAGATGTAATGCATGAGAAATTGAGTTTATATTTAAGATTAGTCTGGTTTACTTAAATGTGGTAGTATTGTTGTGATTTTGAATGCATGACATGAACAGTGCATAGTTGAATTTGAATAAAGGGATTTTAATGTATGAGGAATAGGAATTTAGAGAACTATTATAAATTCTCTGAAATAAACAAAAATTTAATCCTTAAAGCAAAAGAAACAGCAAAAAGAAGAATAAGAGCAAGGTCCAAGGCTCTGAGCATCAATGACTAGGGAGGTCAGACATGATTAAAAGCTCAAAGAGCTGTTTCCCTAGTTATATGCTTGTGGTATTCTTGTGTCAAGTAATCATTGAGACAGAATATTTAGAGTCATGACCAAATACATTTAGCAGAGTATGCCAAAGGCTTTGAGCACCACTGTTTGGGAGAAGCTGAAAGAATAATCAGGACTTAAAGAGAGTTCCCCAGTTAAGTGCTTATGGTGTTCTTGTGTCAACAAACCATTGAAATGGAACATTTAAAGTCACGGCTAGACTCAGGGTATAAAGCACCAACTCATTGAGAAGTAAAGGATATATGTTGTGTTCAAGGATTAAAATAGAGTATGAAGATCAGAGAATTCATAATATAATCTAAATTCTAATCCCGAATGACAGTGACATTCCTCTTACTCAAAGGAGAGTGAGATGCCAAAACTGTTCAGAATTATAATAAATAAACCCCACTTTAAGAATAGACATGAGCATAACTGAACTCTCACTTCTCATGAAAATTCACATCTTAATCATGTACTAATTTTGGTTGCTTGAGGACAAGCAACAATTCAAGTTTGGTGTTGTGATGCGTGAGCATCTTCTCTATCTTTTCTTTGTAAATTTGCACTTGAATTTCTAAGTTTAATCAAAATTTAATATATTTTAGCCACTATGAATGCTACTTTGAGTTGTGTGCAATTCTGTTTATTTCAGGTAGCATTTTGGACGGATTTTACGGAATTTAAGTCAAGGCTAGAGGATGGAGAGAGTGAAGAATGTATGCTGCCTCCTCCACGCTGAACTTGAAGTTATTCAAGTTCAGCGGCAACATCAACACCTCCCAGGGAATAAACGTATGATCTCCACGCTGAACTTGACAATAGTTAAGTTCAACGCCAACATGCAAAGTTCCAAAGGAATTCACTCTACCTTCTCCACGCTGAACTTGGCTCCTTCCAAGTTCAGCGCCAGCTTGAAGACTCCAAAGGAAGAATCACGTATCACCCCACGCTGAACTTAGGTTAATCCAAGTTCAGCATGGACTCAAGAAAAGCACAAAGGAAACACACTCCCTCATCCACGCTGAACTTGAGAATTTCCAAGTTCAGCGTGGACCTTAATGAATCAAGTGGTCCCCAATTCATCCAAAGGCTGCACGGATCAATCTAAAATAATTTTGATTTAGACTTTTATTTTATTTATAATTAGGAAAAGATATTATTTAGTTTAGGAATTATATTTTATATTAATTAGGATTAGATATAAAAGAAAAAAGAATTAGCCCTTCGAGCTTCTTCTCTTCTCTTCTACCTCATTCCGCACTTTACAATTTTGCAGAATCCTAATTTTCTCTCTGAATCATGAGCAGCTAAACCTCCACTGTTATGGTTAGGAGCTCTGTCTATTGTATGGATTGATACTATTATTTTTATATTTTAATTCATGTACTAATTTCTAATTCAAGAATTGTTTTCGTTCTTTATCTTATGAATTTGGGTGGAATGGAAGTATGACCCTTGTTCTAATTGAGTTCTTGTATAACTTGAAAAAGCTCTTTACTTGAATAACAGCTTGAAAATATATTTTCCTAAATTTCTAATTATCTAGACTTAACAAGATACGTGACATATAATCCTCTTATATTTGGGTAATTAGGGTTTTTGTGGCATATAAACTAGAATTGAACTTCACCCTCTAATTGGAGTTAAGTGACCAAGGAATTGGCGGTTGATGAAGGTTAGAGGAGACTAAAAAGGTCTAAGGAATTAGAGTTTAGTCACATATAGTTTGCCATGAATTGAATCTTGCATGATTAAAATAGTTAGTAAGCAAAGTCAATCCGGAAAATAGATAACTCTAAAGCCTTAACTGTTTTCTCGATATATTCTCATCAATTTACTGCTTGCTGTCTTAATCTCTGAATTACTATTTAATGCTTTTGAACACCAAAACACTCTTTTCTATTTATCTAACTAAGTAAATCACTTAACTATTTTTGCTAAGTCTATCAATCCTCGTGAGATCGACCCTCACTCACCTGAGGTATTACTTGGTACAACCCGGTGCACTTGCCGGTTAGTTTGTGGGTTATAAATTCTGCACCATTGGCTCAATCCACTAAATCTCTACACCCAGCTATTCAGGGATCTTGTTTACAATATATGGACAATTATGAGCCTTTTTAATGACATAATGAATTCTTATATTTCAAAGCATTCACCCCCATTCATAAAGTCCTCAAACTTTTTATTCTGATATGGTTCAAATTATTTCAAGATATCTTGCTTATTGGAATGGATAAAAGTTCAGAGTTCATAATTGTCCTTTTTCTTTAATAGATTAGAGTTTACACCTATCTCAATGTATTATCTTGCACTCATTTAAAAATTGGTTAAACCTTTTTATGGGGATAAGTACTTTTTTCGTCCCCAAGGTCTGGGGTCGAAATCAAAATCGTCCCCGACCTTTTTTTTTATTAAAATCATCCTCAACGTTCAAAAACGCTTTAAAATCATCCTTTCTCAAATTTTTGGACCAAAATACCCTCATCATCATCATTCTCCTCTTCACCTTCCTCACCACCACCACCACCACCAACACAAATACAAACACCACCACCAACACCAACACCAATACCAACACCACCAAACAGCAACAACACCCTTACCCCACTCCCTCACCGTAACCCCCCACCCTCACCCCCTCACCCCCTCCCTCACCGTAACCCTCCCCACCCCTCACCCCCTCACCCCCCCATCGTAACCCCCAACCCCCTCACCCCACTCCCTCACCGTAACCCCCAACCCCCTTTCTCATGCCCCTCTCTTCATGGTCATCATCATCATCATCAACAGATTTCATCAACAACAATAAATTTCATCAAAAATCCAGAAATTCAAATTTTAGCAACAACAAATTTCATCAACAACAACAAATTTCATTAAAAATCCAGTTCACAGAAGAAGAAGAAGAAAAAGAAGAAGAAGAAGCAGAAGGCAGAAAGCAAAAGCAGAAAAGCAGAAGCGGCGGACTGGACGCAGGGCAGCGGCAGACTAGACGCGGGACGGCGGCGGGATGGACGCAGGGGCGGCGGGGGTGAGGGGGTGATGGAGTGATGGAGTGAGGGTTTGGGGGTGGGTGTAGGAGGAAGGGAAATTGGGGGGGGGGGAGGAGAGGAGAGAGACAAAGAAATGCTGATGGGTGTGGGTGGGTGGGGTTTTATTTTTTTAATATTATTTTTAATTTTTATTAATAGTTAAGGATAATTTGGTCCAAAAAAACAGAAAAGGACGATTTTATAACGTTTTATAACGTTGAGGATGATTTTAATAAAAAAAAAAGGTCGGGGACGATTTTGATTTTGACCCCAGACCATAGGGACGAAAAAAGTACTTATCCCCCTTTTTATATATAATTTATTTTTATTATATTAACATGCAATTCCTAGACATAAAATCCTAACTTTGACGTTATTTCATGCAAATTAATCTCTAATGCCATGCTTCAAGAGATTATTTTTAATAATTCTTAAAACCTATGATGAATTTGAATGACCAATCCGGTTCCTAAATTTCAAAACACTAACCCCCTATATTCTTACCTGATAATTTACTTATTTTGAAATTATTTATTTTCCTTGATTTTTTAAACTTTCTGCATCTTTCACTTCTACCAAGTCCTACTTCTCTATTAATCTTGTTTGATATTGAAAATATACTCTTATTTAGTCCTATTATTCTATGATTATTTGTTAGTAGAATATACTGTGTGTGGTTATAGATATCTTACTAACTTTGTTTTCTTTATTTAAGTTTTGATAAAACTAACATTCTTTTATTTATATAACTTTTGATACAATCCTCATGCTAATACATTCTGTTATGAGTCAATATATTTCAAGATATCTTGTTGAAAAGTATAAAAATTCAGAGTTTAGAATTTTCTAGTCAGTTATAGAGATTGGTGTCGATATCTATCACCATGTATTATTCTACACACAAAATTTAAGAAATTGTTAATTTCCTAAAAAGGTTTATATTTTTTCGTTGACTAAATCATGTAAAGGAACTAATTATATTTCCTTTGAATAAGCTTTGATTAAGTCTTCATAAGTAACACCTAATTTTTTTTATTTGCAGGGAACTCCATTGATTCACCATACCAATCCAACAATCAAGTATGCTCCGTCTAGTACACCTTAAAGTAATTTCACAATATACTTTATAGCTGATTCCATACTCCTGCAATATATTGCAGATGAAAAATACATATAAAAGCTTAGATAGGAAAATAAATGTCAAGCAAAGATACACTGATCATATGAAAATAACATAAAATTTATTCTCAAATCCATTAGCCAACTAATTCCACACCCAAAACATTCACCGTAATACAAAATAAATGTCAAACCCATATCTGATTTGAGGGCTAAACTGATACATTGCTCCCAATGCAAATAACAAAATACTGCCCATTTCAATATATAGAGACCCCTAACTTTAACATCTTGAAACCATAACTAATTTTTACTCCTAATGTGAAAACAAATAAACATCCTGATATCCAACCATGTTATGAATCATGTATTATGATCAATTGTTACTCCCACTAATTTGTATCTTCTGTCTTTTTTCACCTTTTCAATTGAATTTGTTGGTTGAAAATTTCACTATGTCTTCATTGTCAACATTTATAGTCAAAGTATGTTTTACCCCATGAGAGCTCTTTTAGCTGAGATTTCCTCTTTGAGGCTGGTGACACACTCTTCCAAACCATCCTGAGAAAATAAATTTAGCTTGAAACTTTAATATAGAAAACCGAAATTTAAAAAAAAATGTTTCCTAAAATTAATTCTTTAAAATTACCAAAGTAAGAATAGAATCAGTGTCATTATACATATTGGCCACAACTGCTGACACATCAAATGAGTCACTGCACACATTCTCCTACAAATAGACACCCGAAAATGCTACTTAAAAGTTATGTGATAGTTCATATTTGAATGAATATTTTCATAGTCAAATAGAAATTACTAAAATATATACAGTTACAGCAGCAAAGTTAGAGTTTTGAATTTTCTTTGGGTGATTCATCTTTACAATCTCCTCATAATCACAAATTTTCATGACTGTATAAATATGATTATATTGTCTAATGTTTGAAGATTTAACATTAACCTTGAAAAATAACTTTCTATCTATCATTATTTCCAAAGTTGGGGGTATCCATCTCTACCCAAAACCTGATGAGTTAATTGATATAAGTCCCTATATTTTTTGTGATATGAATAAGAGATAATGGAGATTAAAATAATTCTGCAAAAATTAACATACAACATCATCCTTGATCTGATTAGCCTGCCTCCCACAGAGGTGGATCGTCTCCCTATCCCACATTAGCAATGCTATGCTCCCAGTTTCATTACATGCCATTACCTTAACTTTGTACCTATTTCAAATCTGAAAATGAAATTTAAAAAAAAAATCAACTAAATAAAAAAACATGCTTTTTTTTATTTAACCTAGAGAACACACCTAACTGATGCAGCTCCATGAGTATGTCCGTATTTTTCACACTCATATTTGTTTTCAATAGGAGTTTCTACTTTCTTCGGGTATTTTCAACACGATTTGTAAAATCAATCATCCTTGCCAGAGTTTATTGAAATTATTGTACCAACAATCCATACAGGCCCTTCCTGTCCACAATAACATTCAAAAATTAATATCTGATGATAAAAATCTCAAAAATAGCTTCTTGTACAAATTTAACAATGGCATCTCCCTTCCTTAGTTCCTCAGCACCAGAACGCAGACCATGGGATGACACTTGACTAATTCTAGCTGAGTTCGCAGGTTTCCCAGAATGCCTCCTAAAAAATTATTCAATAAATAATTCACAGGCCAGTAAATAAAATATTCACTTCTAATAACATAATGACTCAATGTGGGTGTTAGTCTAACCTGTCACGGAAAACTCTAACCTCTTCTAGATCAGCATTAAGAGAAGAGACATTATTATGAGTCACATATTTTTTATGGATTTATGCTTCTAACATTAACTGAGTGCAAGGATTAAAGACATACCATTCCACCTGCTTGGTTTAAAGCACTGCGCTATAACTATTAAAGGCTCGACCCTTTCTTCTTTAAGATAGGGTAGAATTTGGTCTACCATGTCTCCAAACAACATACAACCAATATTTTTATTTCTTCAAAATAAACACAGAAGAATATTCATTTAGTTAAAAACTAATTGCATATCTAATTAAAATAGATAAAAATGTTATCGGAACTCTTACTCAATGTCCTCTATCAAAACATCCAAACGTTTTGTCTCCTTGCCTTTGCTAGTAATGAATTCTCTTGGATCCTCTTTTCCAACAACTTCACCTATAACATCTAAACCACAAAGACATGTCCAAACAAAATTAAATTACTCACGAGAATGTAGGTTATTCCTATGTTTATATAGAAATTTTTGAGTTTATGCATTACCTATAAGTAATGAATCGTCGAGCTTCTCAGCTGCCAGCAGCTCAGGGATTGGCTTAAAGGAAAATGCCTCTAGAGGGAAACTTGGATGAGATACCGAAATAACAGTGGTTCTATGTGAAAAGTTTATAGTCAATCTATTTGTAGTTGTCCTGATTTTTTCTTTCTTATCCACTACAATGAAGTTAGACATGACGTACATGTTAAACTCCAATATGTTGCCTCTTCACTTCTTCACTAGTGGCTTTGGGATTGAAGATTGGATTCTACCACCCTAAAAATTAAAAAAATTACATGTCAGTTACAAACACACACACAAAAAAAAGCAAGAAAATCAAGATCCAAAAAAGGTTTCACAAACTTGCCTTCATATCTTGAAGAAGCATCTCCATACCATTGATTTCGTTTTCGTTGAACTTGTTCGGAACTTTCCATAAGTATACAACATAAACTTTGAAGGTCCATTGGAGTTTTCTTGAATTAACATCCATTAACATATCACATATTTCTGCCATGTTTTTGCAGATATGGACCAAAAGTCACTCACTTTTTTTGGGATATATACTATCAAAAAGCTTTAGTGAAGAAAATTGTTCATGGACATGAACTAAACTCCCCTTTTATAGGCCTCTTTAAAATTTGAAGATCAAAGGGACATTTTTTTGCGCGCAAATTCATCCTAATTTTTTTTTCATATAGCTTTACTTTTCAGCTTACACGTGACATGCAATGGAAGATAACACTTGTCGAATATTGACCACTACTCCACTTGTCAAGCAAAGAACCATTTACTACATTTTTATTATATATTAATAGATAGTATAAGTGTACAACTTCAATTAAAGATATATAAAAGCAGTTTTATCAACACAAATAAGAATTCAATTATGTTAGTTCTTCTGTTTATTTGTTTTATTTTAGGTACGTACATGTACATTTCAATAATTATATGAGTTAACAACACCGATGAGCAACCAGCCTTAGCTTCTTTATTTTATCATATACTAATGTTCAATGCAATATGCTGTTTCCGTTTGAAGTGCAATTTGAAACAGATCTTTTCCTTTTTAATCAAGTGGAATGGCTATTATTATATTTTTTATTTCTTCGTAACAATAATGATGACTTTTTCCTTAAAAGCGTGAAGCTTATAGTATAGAGTATAGACTATAGAGGCGGCTTATCTTCATATTGAATCAATACAAGAACAAATTTAAAGATATTTATCACATATAATTTTGAAATTGTTTAATCATTAGCAACTATTTATTTATCAAGTGGCCAAAAAAAAAAAAAAAACTATGTATTTATCATATCATTAGCAACGTTTGTCTGTACTTAATTAAACTACAACTATGAAACAAAGTTTTTTTTTAAGTGGAATGATTCTTAATATTGTTATCTTTTTAATGCTTCACAATGAATTTCTTTTTATGAAAAAAAAATTAAAACCTAAAGTGTATAATTAAATAAGATTATCTTAATTTATTAGCAATTACTTTTTATTTTACAACCTATATATTGAATGTTGCTCGAGGTTGAATATCTTAATATTCAGTCAAGATAATATTTTTTAGTCGTACACTACAAGAAATTATCGGAATAACGATCGATTTAGTGACCAATTTGGGTGGTCGTTAAAATTTTGGTCGCTAATCAGAAAATAGCGACCGAAGTCGTTAGCGACCGATTTCTGAACAAAGTCACCCAACCCTCACCAAAGAGTATCGGTCACTAAATTGATCGGTAATTAGGGACCAAAATTTTCGTCGCTAAATCGGTCTCTGAGTAAATCGGTCACTAAATGGCGACCAACTTTTTGGTCGCTAAATTGGTCGCGAATTTGCGACCATTACTTCGGTCACTAAATCGGTCGCTAAGTGGGGACCTGTATTTTAGTAACCAATATTTCGGTCGCTAATTAGCAACTAAGCATTTTACTAACCAAATTTCCATAGCTGATCCTAATTTTTTAATTATCAATTTTTTACTAAATTTTTACATCTAGGCCATCAAATATTGAAAAACCATCAACACAAAACCTACACCTTAACACATAAAGCCAACCCATAACAAATATATCTCAAATAACATAACATACTTAAATAATCACCAAAATAACTCATCAATTCAATATCATAGACAATAACAATAATAAGTAAACAACACTTTCATATTACTAATTACATCATTTAAAGTCAATTAACTAACTAGCATCACAACTACTAATGACTCTTCAGACATACGTTCACCATCTTCATCCTCTCCTATATTTGTTTCTCCATCCTCTAGTTGAGGAATCAGAATTTGAAAATTAAGCTTTTTCATCATTTGTTGAAGCAAACAGTTATTGAGTTCAAGTCTTTTTTCTGTCTTTTCCAACCTAGTTTTCAAGTCATCGTTCTCTTGCATTTTCTTCATTATTTCTTTAGGTTCTGACCTTCACAACCAATCAGATGACTGAGAACTGGAACCACGATAACTAGGTCTTTTGTCAATTGCAGTGAATTCTATTCCAAGTCCATAATTCTTCCCTTTTTAACTCCGGCTATTTCACACCACACATCCATCTTATTTAGTGCATTACTTCCTTCTTTAGACGCTTTTTGCATAGCCTGTTCTAAAGTATTCTTAAATTCATCCTGTCAATACCAAAATTAGATCAATTATCAATCATCACATATTCACATGCCTCAGCCACAAGTTGGTTTACTTTTTAATGATGTTTATTTGAAGCAATCAAGCAACTGTTAGAGTCAATTTGGATAAACACCAAATTGGGCTATCATCCACCCTTCCATGCCAAACCCAAAGAGAACTATTAACTCAAATCTGAATAAAGCAAGTGAGACAAGTTTCTTTCATATCTATAACTTCAAGTAGAAATCACAATTCAGAAAGCTGAACTAACAAACTGAATAAACTAATTAGTAGAATCAATAAAAGCAAGTTATAGAATCAAACGAGACAGCCTTAGCATTAATTTTTAACCCTTATACCAACATCTAACATCACCTTATAAATAAACAAATCTAAGATGTAAATCTTGGTGACTCCTATGATTCTATCAGAATGCCACTTTCAGAATTAACTTAACTTAAAAACACAGAACAGATCCAAAGAAAAAAGCAATCTAAGTTTCTGAAGAAAGATCCTGATCTGTATTTAATATCTTCGAATATACTCTCTCAACTATATTATTAGTGTAAGAAATTAAGAGTGACAATTATCAATTACATGCATCTCATGAGAGAAATTTCATAACACTTCTGAAACAAACTAGGAGATTCCTCATGGCAAATTAAACAGTACTGAAAAAGGACTCAATTACTCAAAAGTAGATCACTCAAATCTAGAGTTCCGATAACCCCAAGCACATAGCCATATAAACAGAACATGCCTATCAGGTGGAACACTAGCCCTAATGTAATATTGTTTAATACATACAGAGGAAGTGATATATATTTTGATTAAGATAGACTCACCTCAACATATTTTGATTTCTTATCCACCCATGTCTCATCCTTGTGTGTTGTGAGTCTTTGCAAACAATTCTAACTGTGTTGGAGTCCTCTTTAATGATTTTTTCTACCAAAAATATAAATTAAAAAAATCTATGAGTATCAACTACCAATTGAAGTGTATAAAATTATAACATAAATAACTAAATTTTTCTATAACATCACCATATTAGCTTTGTGTTGGGTAACGGAAATTGAGCCAGTAGTATGAAGAGCTGTTCCAAACCCGCTACAATCATATGCTCGATTTAACTTACCTTGTGCACTCTTTTGTAGAAACCCAACACCAGTATTTCAATAAGCGCACAGAGCATCCCACACAACTTCTCTTATCCATTGAGGTTTGACACGACTTGCACGAGCTTTTCCCAACAAATTTTTTAGTAAATCAGCACCTCGCTTCCCAAAGTTTTTTTGAGCCCAATGAAGATCTGGAAGAACAAATTGATATTTGCTCTGAATAATCAATGCAAATAAGAATAGTTGTAAGTTGATATATATTATATTTTTCAAACTAAGGACGAATTCTTAATCTACCAAAGATTAAATGTTTCTCTAAAATCTATGATAAACCACTATTTTATGGTTTATATTGTGTTTAATTGAGTGGTTTCATCAAGTCTTTCCACACTTATTCATACGAATTGCATGGTTTTATAATTCCTTCCTAGTTTTGTTCTATGATTGAAAAACTTGCTTCCTAAGCCTTTAATTTGTATATTTTAATTTTCCTTTTTATAATTCGATGTCGTGATATGTGTGTTCAGTGTTCTCAGGCTTTATAGGGCAAGAATGGTTTAGAGGATGGAGAGGAAGCTTGCAGAAATGGAAGGAGCACAAGAAATAAAGGAGACAACCAGCGAGCATTGACGCGCACGCATGGCTCACGCATGCGCGTGATCTAGAGATTTTCACAGTGACGCGTGCGCATGCTTGACGCGTATGCGTGACATGCGTGATCTGCAGAAATCACAGAAAATGCTGGGGGCAATTTTGGGCCAAGTTTGGACCCAGTTTCCGGCCTATAAACACATACTAGAGCCAGGGAACGAGCTGAGACTCGGAACAGATTCTCATTAGCGTAGTTTTAGTTTTAGTTTTGAATCTTAGAGAGAAATTACTCTTCCTCTAGGTTTTCCTTTACATTCGCATATTTTTTAGTTTTATGCTTTTGCTTTGGATATTGAGAAGGTCATTACCTCCGTTGAATTTATTATTCTAGTTTGTTTTCTTATTCCCTTACTCTTCCATATCCTTAATCTTTGTTTAGAGTCATAATTGGATTATTTTTAGAATTTATTAAAGCAAAGAATTATTTTTACTTTTAATTAATTCTCAGTTATTGTTTATCATGTCTTCCTTTTATTCCCTTTTTAATTCTGTGCAAGTAATTTTCATGTCAATGGAGTAGACTCCCAACTTGACTTGGGGGTTGATTAAATGGAGACCCTAGAGTTGAAATGCTCAAGTGATTAGTTAAATTGGAAGTTGTTGGCTAATTCTCTATTTACTAACGGTAGACCTTCCCAAGGGAGAGGACTATGATTTGTGAATAAGAGTTAGCTCAATCACTTGACTTTCCTTTATTTAGTAAGGGTTAACTAAGTGAAAATAACAACCTTTTTATACTACACTTGAGAGAATTCCAACAAGGACAGAACTTCCAATTAATCATTCCCTCAGTCAAGGCTTTTTATTCTGAATATATAAATTTCTTTTAAATTTCATTGCGTTAATTTACAATTATTTATTTCTTGTTATTCAACTCTCAAAATTTCTCAGAAAACTCCTGATTAATAAGATAGCACCATTTTTTCAACTCATTGGGAGACGACCTGGGATTCATACTCCTAGTATTTTTATTCTGATTTTGTGACAACCTTTCTAAATTGATAAGCGGATTTTTGCTGGTTAAGAACTATACTCGCAACGTATTGCTTATATTAATTTCTTAATTGGCTGATTTCCGCCCCCATCAACCTACTTTGAACATTTTCCACTAAAAATTTCTAGTAGCATCTGGTATTTTTTTTTCACGAAGGCCATGGCTGAGAGTAATGCCCTTTAATAATGTCCGAAATCACATGAGCCGCGGTAGGTGAAGGTAAAAATCTGTAGATGTTACTTAATATCAATCGAAATGCAATATAAAAACTTCAAAAAATAAAATTACTGTAGTCTTGTATAGTGTTAAGGAAGTAAACTTAGAATGATAAGACCTTGTTCTCAACTATGCAAATAATAGTTTGTGAATAATTTCAATTAGTTGAGATATTAAAATCATTTTAAAGGCTATAATATATATTTCAAATAAAAAGGGACAGCAGGTATTTCAAAGACTATAACATATACTTCAATTCAATTCTTCTCTAAACATACTTAACACAAATGTGACACATAATCATCAAGCTCAAGAACAACAAAATCAAAATCTATCCCCACAAAACACAAAACAAAATCTGTTAGTGCCAAGTAATAATCCCAAGTGTATCCTAAATCCAATTCCAAAATCTGATATCACCTCTTTTCACAAATTTCTGGCCAGTATTAAATCTTTAATTTCACCATTTTGTCTAATGCCCTAGTAAAATAGCTATTATAATTACATCAAAATAAGATGCATGAATTTTCAGCCTCAAACTCATCCTAATCAGAGATGCCAACAATTCTTGAAGCTCATGTTTTGCCACATGAGACACATCAATTATAGCAAACCTATGAAAACTATTAATAAATAATTTTTTTTCGGTTATTACTATGTTCATGCCAAACTCAACCAAGCTTACTACTATACTAGCTAGCACCCTCAACGCTACAATCTTTTAACACATTTAAGTTGACAATTAAAATGAAAATATTAAAACATACTCATCCCCTGCCAAGTCCAATTTTATCTTTCTTTGACTTGTCTCAACATTTGAAGATGTGTGAGTAGATAACACTCCAATTTAATTGCCTTCGTTTTCAACTTAATTGTTAGGTACTTGCTCTCTTTTATCTGACATTGGTTGAGCATTTTCAAAGGTACTTGGATTGGAAGTTAATGACAGAAGTGTATTGGCTGTAATAGATGGAGTAGTAGTAGAATTGGATGTCATTGATTCTTCTAAACTTTCAGCAAATCGTGTCAGGTTCACTTTTTTTATTTTACTGTTGGATGTCATCTTTTGTTTTCCTTTTCTTTTGTCATTGTCAGACATCTGAAATTAAATTCAAAACTAGATTGTATATATGTAAAGGAAAGATCCAAATAAGACAATAATCAAGTACCAATCACATAGCCTAATAATAAGCAACTATTATCTTTTTACAAATGTTAAAGAAAAAATCACTTGAATGAGATAGACTAATAATCATCACTATTACAATCATTGTAATCAACATTGTTTGGATTCTCATCATTGTTATCTTCTTCATTATCATCAAGCAATGTATCCATCTGATTTTCACTGTCATATTCAGAATCATTGTCAAACTCAAACTTCCCCATTATCTATGTGAACTACATTTACCTCATTCACTTGAACTTCTTCGTATGCATCATCCTCGGATCTAAAACTTCCAAATGGTTCATCATTTTCTATAGGTTCTTTAGGTGTTGTTTCATCTTGATATACATGTTCTAGTGTATATCAATCATCAACTGTGCGTCTTGATTTGGTTCTGATAACAACCCACCAATTGGCCTTTTCTATTATCTTTTTAGGATATGAGACATAATATACTTGAATTGCATTTTAAGAAAATATGAAAGGATTGTATCTTGAATATTCTCTAGTATGACACATCTCCACAATGCCAAGTTGTTTATTAATCTTGACTCCACAATTAAGAGTACAATCAAACCATTTACACTTAAACAATACTAATCTATTCAATTCATATCCAGGGTATTCAATCTCAATGATTTCTTTAATTACTCCATAATAATAGCTCTCCTCATTGCAATTATCATCTCCCTTAATACAAATTCCAACATTGAAAGTATTTTTACCAACACTTCAATTTTCTGTGTGAAACTTAAAACCATTTACTATATACCAAAAATAACTGTGCATTTTTTTACTAGGATCCCATGCCAGGTGGTGTAGACTTTGATTCATTACTGAATTTCTGATATCATGAATCTAGAAAAGATCCAAAGTGTTAATAACTAACTTACTTACAAAAATGAAAATATTTAACAAAAAATGCTAGGAAACTTACATAGTTCTCAAACCAATTTAGTGACCACAACATTAGCGATCGAATTAGTAACCAACCACGTTATTCTATTTACCTATAGATTGATTGCAAAATCGGTCGCTAAATCAAAAAATATCAACCAATTTTGTGATCAAGAGTCCCAAGGACATTCCTTCCTTTGTTTTGGTTGCTAATTCGATCGCTAAATTAAAAAATAGCGACTGATTTTAGCGACCATTTATATTCTAGCTGTATAAAACTAATCAGTCGCTAATTCGGTGGCTATTAGTGACTGATTATGTTGGTCACCAAAATTAGTCGCTAAATTAACAATTAGCAACCAATTTAGCGACCAGTAATTTAGCGACTGAATTAGCAACCAAATAGTTGTTCACCCTATTTCACCATCAGTTGCAAAATCGGTCGTTAAAATAAAAAGTAGTGACTGCTTTTGTGACCAACAGTTCCAAAGACATTATTTCCGTTTTGGTTGCTAAATCGGTCACTAAATAAAAAAATAGCGACCGATTTTAGTGACCGATTTTACTTTGGTTGTATTTAAAACTTATCGGTCGCTAATTCGGTGGCTATTAGCGACCGAATTTGTTGGTCGCTAAAATCAGCCGCTGAATGTAATTTAGCGACCGATTTAGCAACCAATATTGATTTGGTCCAAGAAATTTTATATCAGTCGCTATTAGCAACCAATTTTTTCGGTCGCTAAAATCGGTTACTATTCCAGTATATTCTTGTAGTGGTATGTGTTAGATATAATTATTTATATGTCTTTATCTATAGTTTAAATTTTTTATTTTGTTGTACATTTAAGTATTTTTGTCAACCACGTCCAACCAAGTTGGTCTAAATCTAACAAAAATCACTCGCATAACGTACGCGTGAATCATATACTTTTTATTCTTCGTACTCTTTCTTCTTCTTCGCACATTTTTTCCTCATCGTCGCTCTTTTATTGTTACTGCTATTATATGGTCTTTTTTCTTCTCCTCCTCTTCTTCTTGGTGATTATTGTAGTATTTTTTATTTCTTTTTTTTATTTGAGTTTTTCTTCTCTTTTTTCTTGTTTATACTCTTGTTAATTAAGAGGGTAAAACAAGAAGAATTATGAGAAAGTGAAACAAGAAGGAAAAGATGAAAAAAAATTTCCTTAATTTTGATTGAAAAATTTTTTAACCGTGACATAGGTTCTTGCTAAGAGGATAAAAGAAGAAGAAGAAGAAAAAGGTGGTGGTGGTGCTGGTGGTGGTAATGGAAGAGGAGAAAAAAGTATAAATAAAAAATCAAACAAAAAATGAGGAGAAAAAAGAGAAAGAGGAGATGATGATAATAATAATGAAGGTGTAGGAAGAAGAAGAGGAGGATCGGAGAAAGAGAAAGGAGAATACAAAAAATATATGTGCATACATAAATTTAGCTTGATTGAATTTGATTGTTTAACATTTATATTAAATTTTTGGAATAAGTAATTTCATCTATGTAATAAAAAATTTAGAGTTTGATCTTATTACTCTAAAAAAAATAATTTAAAAATAGAAGACAACTAGAAAAAGTATATATATATATATATATATATATATATAATCAAACTTAAAGTATCTAAACAAAACTATTATGTGAGAAAACTTATTAAATATGACTATTCATGTAGCTTCAATATTTTTTAAAGTTTTTCATTCAATTAGTTTCATGGGATTTACTATATACTCTTAATATTGAGCAGTATTATTTTGAATATTAAATAAATAAATATATATATTACGAGATTATGTAAGTATTATTAAAATTATTAAAGTTATATTTTTATATTTTAATAATATTTTTTTTAAAATTTTGTTAAACAATAATTTTTTTAATTTTAATAATTTTTTTTAAAATATTATAAACACTACTATGAAAAACATACTAAAATGCAATATATATATATATATATATATATATATATATATATATATATATATATATATATGAAGAGTATTCCGTTTAATCCATCTAGTTAAATTATTTATTTATTTATTTATTTTCTTTGTTTTTCCATCAGTTATCCCAAAAAAAAAAACAAAAACAAAAAAATAGAGAGAACAAAAAATCAAGGGCAGCCAACAAATTGTTTTTTCACCCTGTAACCTTTTCGTTTTTGATGTATCTTCAACTACCCACTATATTCTAATATTGTTAGAAAGAACAAAAGCTATTGACTTTATATAGTTTTCTCCCCCAATCTCCAAGATCTTAATTTTAAAATTATTGTACTCTTTCAGCACTCATAAAACTAATAAATATTAATAAATAATAAAGCCATTTAAAGCATGTGCCCGGCGGCTGGTTAATTAAGAAAGGAGAGCTCTATTTTGTCTTCTACTTAATATTTGACAATGAATAATCAAACAAACCGATGAGTGTGATATTTATATGTAAATTTATAATTAAATTAATTTATAGATAGGAGTTTAGGAGAGCGTAATGCAGGCTTATTAAATTAATGTTATACTCTAATTAATGTTAGGTTTGTTCTGTTACAAACATGAATGCTGCCAAAATTTCATTGAGGCAAATAATCAAATAATAAAATTCGACGGTAAAAGCTTAGCTTAGATACAAGTATATATAGAAATGTAGTGGTTTCTTGTTAGAGTGGCACATGGAACCTCAAAACATGGCATCATGTTGATTTGATCCAGCATGCAACCAATCAGACTTTTAAAACAATTTTACTATTCTAAAAATTTAAGTTATTAAATAAAAGAATATAAACAATTATATATTAAAAAAAGAGTAAATTTAAATATAAGACGAGATAAAAAAAAAAGATAATTATATGAATTTAATTTGTTTATCTTAAAAATATTGTATACATATATTTAATTATATATATTATGACATTTTAATTGATTCTTGTTTTTATTATTTATTATTTGAATAGTTATTAGTGCATCAAATTTTTAGTGATTGACCAAACCTTGTTTTGATCCATAAAGTCTCAAAATAAAGCGTTATTTCTCCTAGCTAGAATATCAAAATTAGACTACAATTTAATAATGCAAAAAAAGGATAAATTAAAAACTGATAATGTACAACGTATAATGAATGGAAGAAAGGATAATGCATTAAATTAAAATATTATCACAAAAAAGGGAAGATATCGTAGTCGTAGATAGGCTAAAAAGAGAATGCACTATATAGATGAGGATAAGCACTATGACAAAAAAGAAATGATTATCTAAGCGCCAATCAGATAATGAAGTCAAATTAACAGTAAAACGAACGAGGATAAGTATTTTAATTTCATAAATTCAAGTTAATAGATGTTGCAAAGGTATTGGTTCAATGATCATCAGTTGAGCATATAAGGACGTTAACCTCATAACAAGGTATATCTTCAATAAGATTCCAAACCTATACATCAGTGTAAAGCACATAGCTAGCTACGTGATGATGATCACATTTATTAATCACATGTCTCTCTTAAATTAATGGGGAGAGTGAAATTTTGCTGGGGCGTAATATAATAGATACAAATTAATCATATTTATTCTTTTAAATAATAAAATACAATTACTTTTACTTATAAAATAATATATATTATTATGGCCCAAATTTTACAGTTGGATGTAAAGTATCCACACTCCTTTTAGAAGTATAATGAGGCTATAGGATATTCAATCCAAATTGTATTCCTTTAAATTTGGCAAGAATTTGGTACAAACGGTAATGTTACAAATATAAGTATTTTTGTAATAAAGTCTAATAATTAAATTTATAAGTTTAATAAAGAAAAAGCATATGTATACGCCATTGCTTTTTTTTATACTTTCATAATACATGAATTTTTGTTAAAGAATACAAAAATTAATTAATATAATATAAAAGTTTTTATATATAATATAAAAATTTGCACATAACATAATTTTATTGATATAGTATAAAAATTTATAGATATAACTCATAAATATTTATATATAATATATAAAATTTTATTCTAAAGGTATTTTGTTAGTTGAATGAGTTTATATTTGGATATGTGATATTCTAAAAATTTATGTGTTGCACACTAACATTCTTATGATATTTACTTAGATTTATATATTGTATACTAAAATTTATATGTTGTGTATATTTTGTTAGTTTAGTGTCAATATTTAAATATATAATCTTTTAAAAAAAAATTTATTAGACATCAATTTTTTTATATCGTACATCAAAATTTCAATGATGTATATCAAAATTTTTTGTGTTCTAATTTTTCAAACATATATATATATATATATATATAAAAAGAAAAACATGAAGAAGACCATGACGATCACAATGATAATAATAATAAAAAAATGAGAAAAAAATCAAATAAATAAAATATTAAAAAAGTACATATGTATACTAAGATAACTTAATTAGACTTAATTTAAAAATACTTGATCGCCTAACTTTATTATTGGTACAAATTCCTCTCGTATCCAAATATATAAGGTGAACGTCCAAAAAGGAGTATGTTATTTTCTAATTTTTATACCTGTCAAACGACTAATAACTTAATTTGTCAAAAATTCACTATCATTCTCGTCTAACTCGAGAATTATGACTGATCAAAAGTCTACATCTCCTCAAATATCAACTCATATAATTATTACTAAATAATTAGTGTTTTTGTTCCTAATGACGTTACGAAAACATAAATTTTTTAAAATTATGTTAATTTTATTTTGATAGATTATAGTATAAAAAATTTATAAAATTAAACTACTTTTATAAAAAAAATCGTAAAAATAAAAATTTTTATTGACTAAAAAAAATAGGATCTCTATCTGTAGATAAAGAATTAAATGATAAATTTTTTAGTTATTATTTTGATATGAAAGAGTTTAATTTTATATTAAAATAAATTTGAAAAAATTTAATGTGTATATTTTTATATTTGGTTAAGTGTTAAATCTGTTGAGAAATAAAAATAATTAATTGTAGCAATTTATGATACTATGTAATTTGTACGTCCGGACAGTATGTATAGGATTAGCTGCTTCCAGTAACAGACCCAAAAAAATTTAAAAATGGGGCAAAAATATATATCTTAAAATAAATTTTGTCGATTAATTATATTAAAAATATAATAGAGATATAAAATTTAAAAAGAGTTAATGAATACTTTCATTCTTAAAATACTATTTATTATATATAATTTATATAAAAAATATGTTTTTATTTCTAAAATTTAAACTTAAAATATTTTAATTAAATTATAAATAATTTATCATCATAACTAATTTTATTTTTATGTATTTTTATATACATTTAATAATAAAAGACTGAATCAATTAGCACGTTAGCGCCTATTAATATATTAACATTTATAATTTGAAACTATAGTTGTGTATAAATATCATAAAAAATAAACCTATATATGAAAAATATTTTTATATCAAATAATAAAAACTTAATTTACAATTATTTTTCTCTTTCTTTTTGAAATAATTAATTTTTTATATATTTTTTAATTTAATTTTAATATACTGTTAGATTAAAAAATTTATACATCTATTTAATTATGTATTATAATTTAAAAATATCTTTTAAATTCATCACGTAAATAATTATCTAAAAGAATAAATATAATCAAATAATTATGTAAAAAAATATACATATTTTAATATATCAAAATTAACTTTCATACTTTTACATAATTATTCTACTACTCATTATAATTTTCAAATATTAATTACCTCACATTAAATTAGAAAGTTTATTTTTTATAATCTTTATGACATAAGATACTTTTTAGTCTAAAATAGTTATTACAAGTAAAATTATTTAAAAGATAAAATTAAAAATATTATATTATTTTAAAATAAAAAATATTAATTAATAAATAAATACTATTTTTTATCTCAACTAATTTTTTAAGACAAGAAAATACTGATAATTTTACTTATATTTAAAAAATAGAGATTTAGTTTGGTAATTAACAAGTTGATTGGATTTAAAAAATTATATTATCACTATTTATTAATTTTTTTTATTGAGTTGATTTATTTACTCCTTCTTAATTTTGATATTAAATCAAATTTAATAAAATAAATATTGTTATACGTTAAATTTAATAAAAAAATTATTTTTAACATGGATCTCAAAATAAATTTTTATAAATTTTTGTGGGGCAAAAAAAATTACATTAAAACAAATATATTAATTTATATAGAATTATTATTATTATTATTTTAAACTTAGTGGGAGCAAGTGCCCCCTCCTCGAATGCCTAATCCATTCCCCCTTCAATGGAATTTTTTCGTTTCGTAGGAGGAGAAATTACCAAATGTCTAGCATTCCCTCACGCTTGGAGCTAATGAATCCTTTAAAAAAAAAAAAAAAGAAGATTATGCATGTCTTTGTTAAATAAATATTAAGTAATAATAACATGGCGCTTCGAGTTTGATATTAATTTTTTTTTTCAAAAATCATTCGTGTCTGTATCGAAAGAGTAGTATGAAAAAACCCATAATTATCATTTTATATGATCTATCGAAAGCCTATTTCAATGTCACAAACTATTTAGCTTTCAGTTTTTACATCGGAAAGATTTAAACAATATTTATGTTATGCAAGAATATATATATATATATATATATATATATATTCTAACTATTTAAAAAAAAGACACTTTGGGATTACTGAATAACAGACGAAATAATAAAACAATGGAACCATCATAGTATTTGAAAAATATTTGTTACTTAAATATAATATTTTTTCTACATATATAAAAATATAATTAAAAATTAATATAAAAGAATTTATATTGATAATTATAAAATTAATTCAAAATTTTTTTTTTGAAATAATTAAATCTTAATTCTAATTATTAATAATAACATTAGGATTCTCTCCAAATAAAAAGTAATAAATATTCGTAGGAAGAAAAGTAAAAATATAAATTAAAAAGATAAGCAGCAACAATTTAAAACTAAATAAAAAAAACAAAAAAGTATGCATATAACGATATGTTTTTTTTATGTGAATAATATTATAGAATTATTTTTAATTATATTTAATTATAAATTTAATGTATTTTTTATAATTTTATAAATTTATTTAAATTATATTATTTTAATAATTTTATTTTTTATAGAATAAAAAAGTAAATAGAGAAAGAAGTAGAAGGGAGTTTATTAATTTTGGAGGAAAAGATTTAATTTTAATTGTAATAAAAGAATATTTCGTGACATATTTTGATTTGTCAAATTAGTAATATAAAATATAAAATATAAATTATAAGTTATATATAGAGTAGAAAGGGTAGAGAGAAATAGAAAAGGGGAGAGAGATAGATAAGAAGATGGAGGAGGGAAGTTTATTAATTTTGAAGAAAAATATTTATCTCAATTTTAATGAGAGAGTGTCATGTGACATATTTTGGTTGTTAAATTAGTAATATATAATATAACTATATTTTAATTTCAATTTTAATATTAAAGTTTTAATTTTAATTTAATTTAATTTTAATTATAATTAGAGAATATTATGTTACGTATTTTAATTGTCAAATTTATAATTAGTCATTAATAATAATATATAAGAGAGATAAAATCAATAAATTAAAAAATAAGAAATATAAAAAAAGAGATAGAGAAGAGAGAAATCTTAATTTTAGAAAAAAAATTTTATTTTAATTATAATAAAAAAATGAGACGTAATAGATTTTTGTTGAATTAATAATATATAATAAATATGAATAGAAAATATAAAATAATTTTATGTATAAACCCTTGTCTTTAATTTATTATCTTCTCACACGATATATCGAAGCAATCATGAAATTACATGGGTAATCCATATTTTTTCCTTGTAAATTATATACCATGTTATAGCTTGAAATTTAATTTATTTTCATTCAGATTATATATTAGCATGCAACTAACTAGGCCTTTCCAAAAGGTTAATTATTTGCATTTAATATTTTAATTAACACCCTTTACATGCAACTAAGCGTTCTGATATTAAGTGCATGCTCCTTCATATATCTTATAATAATATGCATAATTAAACGAGATAGTAAAGGAAAATAAAATAAAATAAAATAAAGCTTCTATGTTATATATGTACAGCAAATCATATACAATTTCCAATGGTTAAATTATATTCTTAAAAAGAAAATATTACCACAAGAGCTGTATTATAATATTTTCCTAAAAATCATCACTATAATGAACTGTGAATTTTGTTCTTTTTCCAGATATATGTTTGAGATTCATACATTTGAACAATTCATCAAGAAACCAAAAACATAGAAACTATAAATAAATTATATATATCCTGTATGCCCTAATCAATAATAATAATACTACTAATAAATTAGGCCCTTTTTGTATTTGACTCCAAATTGAGACCTAATTGAAGATCCAAAGCTTTGTTATTACTACTATGGCTTTGTATTTGATGATTTGAAGAATCAAGAAAGTTGCAAGGCTTGAAGATGTTGTAGGCCCTATTATTATTATTATTATTATCTATACTAGTATTAGAGAAATTGAACATGCAAGAATCTTGTTGTGAAGAAGAAGCAGCTTGATATGATGATGGCAGAGATGAATACCAATTACTATTTGATGCTTTCTCAACCAAAAAGTTTGAATCTTGATCATTGGGGTTGAAGCTAATTTGAGATTCTTCACAAACTGTGAAGTCAGAATAGTAGTTGTAGGAAGAAGGATCATAGAACCAAGGTGTGTTATTGTTATTATGATTCTGATTATGGTAAGAAAAACCATGATAATTGTTGTTTTGGAAATTGGGTTGTTGAAGATAGTAGTTTATGGTGGCTTTCCTTGCTTGAAGCTGCAGCCTTTTCTTCTTCATCCTCTCTTTCTTGTGAGCATTTTGGTGCCCACCAAGTGCTTGTGAATTTGCAAATTCCTTCAAACAGTATTGGCACTCAAACTTCTTCTCATTATTATTATTGGTTGTGGTTCTTTGATCTTGTGCTGTGGTTTTGTCCCCTCCTGAAGAAACTGAGTTAGATGATGAATTCACACTTTCATCTGATCCTTCTGTAGTGTTAGGATCTTTCATATTGTTTGAAGGTGGATTCAGCTCAAATCCAAATAGCCTTAGCCTCTTCTCCACAGAATTATTGCCATTTTCACAATCCCATGTGGGAGAAAGATCACACACATCCCTTTCCATTTTTTTTCCCTCTCTCTTAATTATTAGGTTTGGGGTGATATTTTGAAGTAGAAATGTACTATGATTAGTTGTTTGGCATGTGTTCCTTTTATAGAAAGTTAGAAACCTCTTAGGTTATATCATGCATTGCATCTATTAAAATAACTTTAATTTAGTATTTTTTTAATAAAAATATTCTATGTATATACAAAAAATCAATTATCCAATCAGTTATCGTATATTTGTATATAAATATAAATATTGTTTAACTTATTTTTAAAATATATTGTATACTACAGATAATAAATTTTTTATGTACACTTAACATAGTTATTTTTTTAAACAAAATTTTTGTCTATTTTTATTATTAATAATTTGATTAATTTAATTTTAATTTATAAGTCTTATTAAAGAGTAATATTTTTTTATTTTTTATTTTTATTTTTAAGTAAATTAAAACTCAAAACTTCATTTCTCATTAATAGATTAAAATATCTATTCGACGATCAGTAATCTGATAAGTTGATATATCCATTAAAATAATTAGTTTTTTAATACATGGGCAGCATAAGGGGACTACCCAACGGATCAATAGAATAAAATAGGAGACTTAGAAAAATGAAAAAAAGAAAAAGTCAGATAAGAAAAATTAAAAGCCGTCTCTCATGCAATGCTTTGTTATATATTAAAACAAAAATATTATTCGTTGATTAAAATCAGTTATTAAAATTAGTTATTAATATATTTATATATAAATATATATATATATATATAATTTATTTTTAATATATATTTTTATTTTAATATATATTTTATATTAATAGCTAATTTTAATAGTTTATTTTAGTATATACATATCATAGTTGAATATTAAAAATACTTTCATATTGTATTAGATACACCTCAAACTTCTCAATCAGAGAGGATTCAGTGTGATTAAATTAGTATAGAATTAGATGGTTCATAAGCACTTAATAATAATTATAGTTCCACTTGGGGAGAAATCCTTAATTTAAAAAAGAGATATATTCCATGCCTAAGACATGATTAAAGTTATTAAACTAACTGTAGCTGCAAAAGTCAAAGAAAGGAAGGGTGCACTAACTTTATAACATATCTACTACTGTACTAAAATGCATATCTAATAAGATTATTTTAGTAACCAGCCAATGACTTAATGGCTTCATGTATTGTCCGCTAACTAAGCTTATAATAAATTAATATATTATTTTAGAGAATGGCACAAATAAATATTATTATTGTTAATATGGATTCCTAGCTATATATATATATCTAGGCTAGTCTATCTAGTCCCATTAAATACAGTTAATCCAATTTAAGTAATTAATAAAAAGCTAATTAACTGTAGAAATGTGATTAATCAGCACTAAATGAAGCTTCTTTTGTAATTATCCATCCCCACCACCACCCACAACCACATTAAAAAGAAGATTATTAGTCTGTTTTTCTTGACCATGTTTTATGAATGTGATATATATAAAAAAAGAAATATTATTATTTTTTTTCCTAAATGAAGGAATAAAAGAAGTGGTTGATGATGTAAGCATATATTATATACTACTAATTAAGAGTCTTCCATAAGATCTGGGCATATCTTCTTAGAGCAGGCAAAGCCTATATTTTATACAACAAATGTTTTCAGGTGAATGCAAGTCATCAACTATAATGTTATTCAAATAATAAACTTAGCATTTGCGTTAGACAGTTGTTCTAGCATGGACCCTACACTATGTTGCTTTTGGGACAATTTAGAAAAAAGATTAGATTGTGTTTTTATTCCATTGTCTATAACTAGATCTTCCATTGGTTGACTTCTTCCACCAATAAATCTCTCATGCCAATCAATTCCCACTCCTTTCTCCCTCTATCTTTCATGTTATTCAATTCATTAACATGATTTAAACATTTAAAAAGAAATATTGATAAAATTTTAAAATAAAAATATTCTATTTAATTATAGTTTTATACCATTAGTGGTTCTTGGATTTTTTTTTTCAGTGGATATCTTTAAGATTAATTGTGACGCTAACTATCTTAACAATGGTGATTGGGTTGATTTTACTTGTATTAGCAGAGATTGGAAGGAAAAGTGGCAACGAGGCTGTCTGAAAACAATTGAGAGTAGTAGTATTTTGCAAGGAGAGTTGCTTGCTATTTGAAGAGGCTTTTTTTTTAGCATGGAACTCGGAGCAAGAAGACATTATATGTGAGACAAACTATGTGGAGGTCTTTACTATTGTCAATAATTTACAAAATTACTATGGTTTTATTGATCCTTTTGTGTTATAAATCCGAGATATTATATATTGAAAATGGCGTGCTGATCTCCGATTGATCTTGAGAGATGCAAATACAGTAGCAGACATCATGGCAAAGACTGCAATGAGGACCATTTCTCTTCAAGTGGAGCTTTTGTTACCTTAAAAAAGAGTTTGAGAGTAGTATTCAACCAGACTGCCTTTTTTAAGCAGTTTCTTATTTTTTTTTTTTTTATTTCTTTCTTTGTTATTGGTTGTTTTCTTTCGAGTCACCAAAATAAAATACCTCTAAATCAGAATTCAAGCTATAAGTGATGAATGCTCTCACCACCATTTGTTTGTCGACTAATAGTAGAGAGTCTGTACTAGGGGTGCACAGACCCGACCCGACCCGGTCCCGAACACTTTAGGGGTTAATTTGGTGTGATTTCATCGGGTTTAGGGCCGGGTAAGGGTCTCAAAAATAGACCCGGTCATTATTTCGGGTCGGGTCCGGGCCATAGCTCGGGTCACCCGAAGTCGGCCCGGTGGCCCGGTTATCATACATAATTAATATTTTGTGTTATTAGTGATGGATCATGACTATTCTTATGTGGAATTTAAGTATTGTAAACCTTAATATTTTTTGTTATTAGTCATTATAAGACTATAAGTTAATGTTTTATTTTTAGAATGCATAAGACTTTAGACTAATGCATAATATTGTGTTATTTGTATTGATTTAAATATTTGGTATTATTAGACAATATTAGTATTGATTGTGGTTTTGCTTTAGTATTGATTGTGGTTATGCTTTAATTTTAAAGAAGGGTTGGTTCTTGTTATATTTTTCTAAGTGAATTTTACCATGTTAAATAATGGTTGGAGTCTTAGAAATTTGGATATTTTTACATGCTAGCTTACAAGAAGGTATCAACGTAATGTAATGTTAACGGCTCGGTTTTCACCCGATTTTCACCCGGTATAATTGTGGCCCGAAAGTGTATTGGTTTCATCGGGTTTAGGGTCGGGTTCGGGTCTAATAAATAGACCCAGTGTATATTTCAGGTCGGGTTTGGGTCACATCAAACCCGACTTCACCCGGCCCATATGCACCCCTAGTCTGTACCCCAAAAACACATGTCGTAGCAACATTTTCAGGGAGGATAAGTTCTGTGGAACGTTTTAAAATACTATTTAAAGAGTACCTAAAATTATCAGAAGAAAACAGATGATAATCAACGAAACACTTCAGTCAAATATAACAAGTTAATAATTTCAACCTTAAAATGAGAATTTGTCTAAATCTAAAAATGATAAAAATGAATATTAGCGATGATAATAATTTTAATGTTAAATAAATAAATAAAACATTTTCTTAATTGTTCCTTTTCTTGCATTGCTTTAGGAGGAGAATTCCAAGTAGGCATGCTGTCATGTAGCATTTCACTATCCTAACATGTGGAATAAAAAGAGAACATATGGGTTGTGGAGTCTAAGTGGGTGGGTTTAATAATTTTCAATCTAATTCCATTTTCATTACACGTTAGTTTGAGAATCAAACCATGGTCCCTACTCTATCAAGCTAAACCCAAAATAAAAATAAGCTTTGCTCTCCCACCACTGGGTATATATTGGTTTCACTTTTGGACAAATCCAAAGTGGTTTATAATTCTAATATTTTATTTATCTGGGGGGCCTCATAGGATACCAAAACTGACTTGGGGAGAAATTAAATGTACTGGAATATATGATAATTCAATCATGTCATGTAAGATAATGTTACTTCGGAGAAACAACACATTGTTAGTTTGGAATGATGTCTACTACTTATTAAGCTGAACAGTGATTAGTGATGCTGCATCAAACGCACTTAGACAATACAAGTTATGTTAATTAATGTTATCAATTAAATCATAGGAAAATTCAACCGTCACTATTTTGTTGGCTAGTAGAGTTGTAAATTGTAACTACCTCGTCAAGACTCAAGACTGTGGCTGCTGTATATGAAATTAGGAACAGGGACTTCAGGGTTCATAGTGTTTGGACCTACTTATTATAGCCGAATTGTTCATAGCATGACATCAGATACAGTACGGAATATGAGAGTCTTCTTGGTTCTTAATTAAGGCTTTGGGAATTTTTTATTTTTTATTTTTTACCGTCAGATTTCTATTAATAAATATCATTACTAATTTTCTTGTTAGTTTATAAATATCTCAATAAGTGGGTGATGTGGGTATAAATTAGCTATCAATATATTTGTATATAAATACACGTGTTTGTTTAATTTATTTTCAATATATATTTGTATTTCAATATATATGTTATAATACGTTCTTTGTCTTTTTTTTTTTTTTAACTTGTAAAAATCATTAATAAGGTTTAGATTATTTTAACAATATTTTTTTATTTCCAAAGTTGGACAACTCTTATAGCTCTAACTAATCATTTAGCCCCATGTCAATAAAATAACTAAGGTTTTTAAAAGCGGGGCATGAGAGTTGATAATTAATTATCATTTCCTGTCAATCCTTACAAGTTACAAGTCGCCAAAAAAAACCTAGTTAAGGCTGAAAAGTAGTACCAAAGCAATGTGAACCATTGTCAGAAACTGTTGAACCTAGTTGATGTTGAAATGAGACATCATTGTTGGTAGGTATGGAAAAGATATACGAAGCAGTATCTACATACTATATTAAAGGACATGGTAATAGAGCTAACACACGATCAACCTACTACGCTGCTTTTTTTTTTTTTTTAAATGCCTATATATGCGACTATATTTGACAAGGTTAGAATTCTAACCCACAATGCTATATGAAATCTCACTTTTAACTATTGAATCTTATTGAACGACTAGACACTCCGTGCATATAAAATTAAATTCAAATACGGATGAATTTATGAATACCTCAATGCTATTTCTCATAGGTCCTCAGTTTATGCTAACATATAACACCTCCTTTTCTGGGCATAATAATGCAATTGCTCAAGGCATACACCTACCTCAAAACCCATTTGGTGTAGTCGTGTTTAATTTGATACAAGGAATTAAAAATAAAAAAAAGAAAAAAATAAAAAAAAAAAGAAAAAAAGAAAGAGAAGGCACATGAAGACCAAAAAATTTTAAGTCATTGTAGGACAAGAGGGGCAAATTATACACCACAGCAACAGCCTTTGAAATTTTGTTTTACGAAAGCCCCAGTTGGAATTATCAACGCAAATTAAAGTGGTAGACTGTCTAGAAATTGCTACCGCAATTAGCTGATTTAAAAGAAAATCACTTTGAATATATTTTATATAGTGGCAAAACATGTAAATGATGGGAAAAAAAAAAACAGCACAATTAAGAACGTGTCACTAAAGTTGCATTTGAAAGAAGAGGTAAATACCAAATCGGTACCTGCACTGGCAAAATGGTACCTAATTTTTGTTATTGACAAAATAATCCTTGAAAGATTTTAAAATTTGACAAGCGTACCCACGAGTTTGTCGGAACATATCTCCAACAAGCACAATGCTGACATAGCCACTACGTTTTGATGACATGGCAAAAATACTCCCCCACCCTAATCCTTCCCCTCCAACGCACTCCTTCCTTCCCCTTCTTGAATGCACTCTCCCCCCTCCCCAATTCTACTCCTTCCCTCCCCCTCCTTAACCCTAATCCCCCCTCCCCAACGCACTTCTCCCCTCTTCAATCCAAAATCCCCCCTTCTGAACCCTAATCCTTTTCTCTTACCCCTTTGAACCCTAATCCCCTTCCCAACACGTTGTCTCACACTCTCAACTCACTCTCCCCCAAAACGGCAGTGGAGTTCAATTTTTCCAGTCTTACAGTGTTACCGACACCGCACTGTCGCCATCTCGTCGTCGGGTCTTTTGTGTCCGCCAGCGTCGTCTGTCTCCTTCATTGACATTTCCTCGTCTGTGCACCTTCATTGCTGTCGCCTTCACTGCTTGTATCTGCTTACTGCTCGTCCCCAGTCGCTGCCCTGCCTCCTCTGTCTGTGTTCCATCTTGGCTCTGTCGTGTCGTGCCTCCTCTGTCTCTGGTGTTCTTCTTCTGGCCTTGTCTAAATCTGCTTCTTGCTTTGGTGGTGTCTGTATTAAACTTTATTTTATTTTATTTTGATAATTGTATATGAAATTGTTTGTTTTCTCTAAATTTTATTGTTATTAATCTTTTTGAATGGTAAATTAACCTAAAAATTTGGGACAATTCATGATTTGGGACAATTTTGTTGATGTTGAGGTTGTTGCTGTGAGTGATGGTGTTGAGGGAGGGAGAGAGGAGTGTGCGTTGGGGAAGGAAGAATGGTGGAGATTATTGTTGCTATTGATATTGAGGTTGTTGTTGTTGCGAGTGGTGGGGTTGAGAGAGGGAGGGGTAGTGTGCGTTGGGGAGGAAGAGTGGAGGAGGTTGTTGCTGTTGATGTTGTTAAGGTTGTTGTTGCTGCGGTGGTGTTGAGGGAGAAAGGGAGAAGTGTACATTGGGGAGGGGGTTATGATGGGGCGGGGGCTGCAATGGGAGAGAAGCGTGCGTTGGGGATGGGGGCTGCGATGGGGAGGGAGGAAAGGAGAAGGAGTGTGCGTTGGGGAGGGGGTGATTTGCCAAATCACCAAAACACGGTGGCCACATCAATATTGTGCTTGCTAGAGATTTGCTCCAGCAAGCTCGGGAGCAGGCTTGTCAAATTTTAAAATTTTTTAGGGACTATTTTGTCAATAACAAAAGTCAGGTATTATTTTGTCAGCGTCAGAATTTTTCAGGTACCGATTTGATATTTACCTCTTGAAAGAAACTAAAATTGAGAGACTGCAATTGAAAAATACAAACTGAGAAACAAAGATTAAATTAAATTTTTGTATTGTATTTTATGTAAAATATACTATTATTAGTTTAAGATAAATATAGAAATTAAAAAATAAATTTAAAATTTTAAAAATTAAATAAAAATAATTTTAAAAAAAATATTAATAAAATTTCAGTTTCTATCTCCAAACATTTTAATCCTGACGGAATTGAAATTTTATGTCCCAGAACTAAACTCAATCCCAATCTTCCAATCTCAGTCTCTGTGAAAATAAACGCTACCTAATATTTTCTAAGCACACGTTCAAAATATTCATTAGCTACGCAGCGCCAATTATTCCACGTTATATGACTTGACTTTTGATTGTAAGAAAAGCAAGCAATTGCATAGTTGCCGGGAATATTGAGATCCACTGTTCTGCCGTCTTTCTTGCGAAGTATAATAATCACTGTTTATTTTCGGTCCCAATCAGGAAAAAGAAGGCATACAGATATTTTTGCACCATAAATTGTAGAGCCAAATGCCGTGTTTAAAAGGGAGGTAAACTTCAAAGCATCAATGCCATGCACTTTTTGGTAATGACACTCCTCACTCCAAATCTTGCTACTCTAGCAGGAGTGTGATACAGACCGGTCATACTCGCTCACTTTTTGAAGTTTTAGACATCAAACTAAGTTACTATTCCTTACCATGTAGAACACAATCAACATATTAGTCTGGTGTGTGGAGTGTCACAATCCAATGGTAGAAAAGAGTAGGGAGTTCGACTCAAGTGTCCAACAAGAATGAGAAGTGTCATTTTTCTTGATAAATAAAAGAAATATTGGAGACATTTTAATACACTCCAAACCCATGCTCCATGCAAAACATTTATTTAAGACAGTTAGATATCGATCAACCTTAGCTCAGTATAAATTGATTCCATTTCCTATTTCTTCAAACGAAGAGGAGAGAAAGGACAGAGTATGTCACAGATCAATATTCCCCAACAGACTACAATGTTAACAAATACTTGTTTTTAAATGCAAAAATGGGGCACTCAAACCCCATGTGAGAGAGCGCATGTTGTACAAACTGAGATATGTACTTTACCATCAACCAAAAAAAAAAAGAGAGAAAAAAGATAAAAAAGTCGAAACAAAAACCAATAACCTGGTGATCCAACCATGTGTTAAAGTTTACTTCATGTAGTAATATCAGTATCACTGTTGACGTTTTGCACGAGGCAAGAGAGCGAGAAGAATTTTCTTTCTTGGACCCTGCAACAGAAGCAAGTTCCATCAGACACACATGACACCACCATATTTCCGTCGTTTACTCACAAGATGCAGCAAGCATACATACCAATATGCATTAGTGAATGAGTGCATGCACACACATATAGGAACATCTACACTAGAACAAATAAAGACGAGCAGAATCTTAAACTAGTAAATCTGCATCAGGTTCAGATTGCAAAATGGTAAGGAATGAATTTAGCCTGGACTGAAATGAACTTCCATATGCTTTTTTGGGAAGATTTTTGTCAGATGTGTAAGATCTAAACAGCATATTTCCCTGAAGTGTGAACGAGGGATGTTCACAGCTTCCTGTGAAATAGCAAGGCATAGAGATTTTTTGGGTTACAAGTCAGTGAACGTTTGAGATTTACATTGAACACAACTGTAAACTATAGATAATATGGTGCAAGCGGGAAATAGTGGGTACGGGAAAAAGCATCTTCGTGAAGGTTACATTGGATATGAGATTGTTTATGTTTTATATGGTCAACAACGAAATACTTGGACATCCGATCTGCAGATGGTAGAGAAAGAACAAGAGAACAAATGGAAATCGATGATATTGGATAAGGCAGATTGCACTGAGAAGATGAATCCTCCAAAAATGAAATTGGCAATACTAAACATTCAAATAAATAAATAATTAAAATAAAAAATTAACAATTCCAAAACATTGGGAAATCCAGCAGCACCATTCCCCTAACAAAGCCCATACAATGTTGTCTGAGATACACACAATATAGCAATGTGTGATCGGAACATATTCTAATAAACGGAACTTAAAAAAGGACAATTACCATAGGAATTCCAAGCTCCTTGAGGTCATGTTCTCCCATCTGCTTCAATGCAGTCATATCTACCTGCATGGACACATCAGTGAAATGCCAATTAGAAACACCCTAATTCACAGACAATGCATCAAAATCATGACGATCTTCAATAATTTGATTAATTCGAATATCTGTACTTATAATGTTAAGATACAATCATTTGAGCACACAACCAAACTGCATTAATGAGGAGTCTGACTACATCAATATTAATATAAGTGAATGGAACTCTCTTAATTGTCAGATATGAGTGGAGCTAAAATCTTATTGAATCGTTTTACGAGAATAAAAGTTTCTCAAATTCTTTCGGGGTTTTGAACCTTTGAAGGTCAATCTAAGAGAGAAGGTAATATATGGGCTAAAAAGTGTATATAATTTTGGCATGATCAATTACTTTTTAAGGGCTAAAATTTTCCTGTATGTTTCTTTATATACACACACACAGACCAAAAAGGAAAACAAAGAAAGAAGAAAACCTTATGTTAACACTCCCAATTTACATAAACGGATGCAGGACATTCCTGGTTACCTAGGATCCAGGGAGGGGCTGCACCCCAAATTTACATACCTTTCTATAAATCAGAATACATATACACTAAATAAGATAGCAATTTGCAGAACCCAAATTCTCAGGTGATCCACCATTTAATAAAACATGAAGCATTATACATGTCAGTAATATTTTGAAACTTGTCTCCCAACCCTAGTAGAAAAAAAGCTGGTTGTTACCATGAAAACAAATCAGAGATAGCTCACTATAATTCAATAATGCAGTGAGAATAAAGAATAAATTGAAGAAGCAGAATAGAAATAAAAGAATTAAGCCAAGTTGCAAAATACTGCGTAAAATGATCACTTCAAAAGATCTCGAGATTTGTATTTAGCATTCACCAACAATTTTCTAGAGTATAATTCTTCTAGCAGCCAATTACCAAATGCTATTAACATTCAAGTTGAACAAATAACATACAACAACAACAAAAAACCACACAATTACATTTGAAAAAGGATACATAAACAAATGAGTTACGTACTTCTTCAGCCTTGAAGAGAATGGCATATTTTCCCAGTCCTAGAGCATGTAACAGGCCATCAACAGTTTGGTGAGATTGCTGTTCGTCACCCTATATGATAACCAACAAAGCACGTATCAGGACAGATTTACAGAGAATCTATTCAGATAATTCAACGGGAAAGGTGAACATTTTTCTGCGACTTTCACACCAAAAGCCGCCCCTTCTTTTTTTTTTTTTTTTAAATAAAACACTATCATTACAATTGAAAGAAGGATAAGACCAAAAAATGGGAAGATAAGAGATCCTCCTTACAAGTTCTAAAAACCAAACAAAAGAAAAAGCTATTTATGACGCAAAGCTTTTAAATATCTCAACATGTTTGAGAGGGAAAGTCCTTTGAAAAGATCATGAGCTTTACAACAGACAGAAATAGAGATGTTTAACACTTAATTTTAGAGTCATGTTAGCAGTGTTTTTAAATGGCGGCGCCATAACGGTATGGCGTGGCGGGTTTTGACCCTGCCGCCATTTACTGGGTGCCGCGATGGGTTGTAACGGGGGGCGCCATGGCGGCCGCAATTGCGGTGGCGCCATGGCGGAACGCGATCTGTATGGCGGAAATAGCGGGGGGGTTTCGGGTTTTCCAAAAAAATCTGAAGGTGGTTTGGGTAATTTAAGAAACCTAAGTCAGATCCCACTAACCACTAACCCTAATAATCAGCCCCTCATTCAAAAACTCCCTCCTCTGCCTCTTCTTCAAAAAAAAAACCCTCTCTTCGTCTCTGTTCTCTCATCTCTGCGACCCAGATTTCTGCACCACGCTGCCATCCATCACCGCCGCTCATCTAGCCGCCCGTCTCTGTTCTCTCATCACTGCTGCTCATCACCTGTTCATCATTGCTGGTTCGTACAACGTGTTTCATCTTCTCTGCTCCTATTTTTTTCTTTTCTCTCTTCCCTACTGCCCCTTCTTTATCAATAATCAGTGTTAAACTTCACTTCTTTCATTTTTGTTCCATTCAGTTCACTATGCCCACTTCTAGACAAGCCCTTGATGTTTTATGTCTTCTATTTTATGTTTTATGTCTTCTATTTTATGGTTTGCTTATGACTTTTGAGTTATGATTTGAACTTGATGTTATGTTTATTTGCTAAATTTGCTACTATATTTGCTATGTTAATTGGATATTTTATGACTAGAAAGTTGCTTATATAGATAGATTTTATAGTTTATTATCTTTGTAATTTTTCTGTATGTTTTTTTGTACAAATATGTGTATTTTTTAGGTAATCCGCCATTTCCGCCATTTTCCGCAACGCCATCCGCTATAACTTTATGGCGGATTTTTGGCTCACCGCCATGAGCCGCCATCCGCAATCAAAAACTATGCATGTTAGAGTGTAGGGGCAGTAAATTCCAACTCTTCCTAAATTACAAATGTCAAGGCCAGAAAATAGTAGTAAATTTACCATCTCAGGAGAGATCATTCTCAAGATATACACACAATCCATTTATCCTCCAAATCCAGCCCCTCACTTACATTACAGAGGCATCTATAACTATACCAACAATCAGGCAAGACAATCATGCAGCCCATACAACGAACTGTTTGATTGTCATTTCGTATTTTTCTTTTTCTTTTGGTTCCATGTTATCAGCTTATCATATCTAAGCATCATGTAAGCTTTTAGAGGAGCATATGAAACCGACTGACCAGAAACAGGTCTGATTAGATATAAAATGGAACAATAATAGCAGTGAATCAGCTAAGTGTTTGAATCGTGAATTAATCGTTGAAACAGGTCCAATTAGATATATGATTCAAATCGCACGGTTCCAACAATTCACAAGCAAGATGTGTTTGTTCTTTGTTGTGTATTTTCAGGTATTTTTTGGGGACAAATTAGATATCAACATTAAAAAAAATTAGGAAATTAATTTAAATAGATCAAAAAGCACCCTCCGCTTCTCAAAACTGCTTCTCTGCCTCCCACTTTCTCATCGTTCTACCACTTCTCTTCACGTTCCCTCTACTCTGCAATCATTGTTCTCTAACCTCTCATCTTCACATTCCCTCTACTCTGCTTCATGTTCTGTCCATGTTCTCTTCGTGCTGTTTTCTGCTGCTCGGTTCTGTTGCTTCTGTGTTTTTCCCACTATTAATGGCTCCTAAGGTGGCTACTGCTCAGCCCAAGAAGACAGGTAAAGAGGATGTTGGTACGGTAATATGGTACTAGCGTCTTGATTTATAATGATTTTTGTAATATTTAAGTGCTTTTTTATGCTTTGGATATATATCTGTTATTTATGGTTTTTATGAATATGGTTGTGTCATACAATTCTAAAATTGGTCAAACAATTCATGTCATGATTAACAATTTGACAACTATGATCAGAAACAGCTAACAACCAGCATATCCATAATTTGTGGTCATCATAGACGGACCAATTTTACAACTATGAACTCAAGGTGTTAACCAAAACTACATTTTACAAACATAGATTCGTTCATTCAAATCCTCACAATGCTACTGCAGATTCGGATTGCAACAAGAGGACTTATGCCCTATCACAATATAATATGCAGATTGCAGAGAAATCACATGTACTGAACTAAAAGATCTCATACCCCTAAATCAGTTCCCCAAGCAGAGAATCATGATTAAGCAATTATATTGAGCCATCCTAAAAAATTATTTTTCTGTTATGATTACTATTAATTGGAATGTTTAAAGAATCTTTTAATATACAACAACCAATTTCACCTGCATAAAGCATTTCTGACTATAATAACACTAAAAATCTTGTGCCATTAAGTCCTGTTTTCATAAACAATCTTTCGCATAAGGAGTAGCCAGCAAGGGCATAAAGGAATCAACCATAGCATCTATCAGATGGTCATGGGGAAAAAAATCTCGAAGACCAAAAGCAGTGTTTTAGGAAATGATATCAAGGGACAGAAGGTAGGTATTACTCACCACATATGAAGCTCTTTGTGCAACACTGCTTGATGGAGGAAGTTGGCCAAGATGAGATGTTACAGGCTTAGCAGTTACAGGAGGCAAAGTGGACATTGTTGAGCGTGCCGCAAAAGATGCAGGTGTAGTGCCAGGAGGCCTTGAAGATTCAACATCCCTAGTTACATAAGGTACCGGTGTAACACTTTCATATGTCCTATTTAGTGGCCTCCTCTGTAGGTCTTCCACATTTCTTTGAGGGGAAATCCTCCTGGAACTACTTGGAAACCCATCTGGTGATCTTCGCCTAATATGGTCCAATGTCCAAGGAGAGTATGAGCTTCTCATGGATTCCATACGCATTAAATCATCAGAACTTCTAGCTGAGGGAATTCGCCTAATCATGCTTGTTTCCCTTGGTTCAAGTTCACGCTGCTTTGAATTAAAACTGGTCATTGGAGAACGAACTGCCTTGGTCAGTTTTTCACGGAGATCTATCTGGCTCTTATCACCATTGCTCTCAGCTCGCTTAGATGCACTTTTGCGCATAAGCTTCAACCGAAGATCATCTTTGTCAATACGCCCATCTAAGTAAATTTAGCCAAAAGATATCAGAAATGCAGAAACGATGAAGCTATGTAAAGATGCAAGAGTAAGTTCACTGCTGAGAGAGCCTAAATACCGTCAAACCCATTTTGTATGCTATTATCTCCTCTGTGTCTGCAGGGAATATTAAAAACACAAAAGTAACAAACAAAATCAAATTTCAATTGAAATTGAATTATACAGACGAGACATCCTAATATGCCTCTGTTACTGAAATAAAAAGTTATATACCACAGAAGCAGCAGTAAACACACCGTTTGTTGTTGCTGTGTCCATAACCATCTACATTATTTCCAATTCTGTCTCTTACAGACCGCTTAGTTCCAGCCAAGGAAAGAGAAGAAGCATACGATACGTCAGCTGAAGATAAATCCCTCTTGACAACCTAAAACTCAAATGGCACAATACAAAAATGAACACAATCATTCATAATATCTTGGAATAGGACCCTATTCAGTGCTCAAAAGTCAAACTTAAGTAAATGGAGGCGAAACAACAAAAATCGCATTCCTGCATTCCCCAAAGCAGAAATTTAACAAAATAGCACTTGCAGAAAATCAATCCGAAAATTTTTAGCATGTAAAATTTATTGGAAAGCACAACAGAAACAAGCAAGTAAAAACAAGGAAATCCCAAAACAAAAACATAAATCAAAGCAGCAGAAATCACACAAACAAGTTCCTTTGAACAGAAAATATTAAAATTATAAATAATAAAATGAACAACGTGATTTTGAATTAGAAGACGTATCGAATTACCTGACCACTACGGCCAAGAGTAATGGTAACTCGACCACTATCGGACATGACGAAACCCCAAACTTTAACCTATCAATGGAGCAAAAATTTCGGAATTCACAACATGAATACGCCAGCAACTCGCAAGCCAGGCATCAGAAGAACTGAGCGAGTAGGAGAAGAACGAAGGGTTGCCCTAACCCTAACCCTAGTTCCATTGGCGCGACCCGAAGCAGAGACGGAAAAACAACCAATAACAACACCTTCGTTGGTTCAGAAGCGAAACGCGTTTCGAGATAGAAGTTCAGAGATAATTTAGCTCACAATTTGGAAAGTCTAGAATCAGAATTAGAAAAGACAGGGTAGCGAGGGTTATTGCGCGGTGCTTTTGCGTAGGAGGAGAAGCCGTGGAGCTCCGAGGTGGTGGTAGTGCTGCGGTGCTAGACAGTGGGGGCGCACAGGGGATTATGCTTCATTCCTGATCGAACTGGGGCCGTTGGATCAGATTACCTTTTTTGTTTTAGATCAGATTACCTTAAGAACCCAGTAGCCCACTAAGGAGACAACAAAATATTTTTAACCCAGAAAGAGCCAAGACCCAAAAAAATAAAGAAAGAGGTGTGGGGTCCAGCCCATACTTAAGTACAAAAGAAAACAAGCCGCCACCAAATACAAACTCCAAAGCGAGAAAAAAAAAAAAAAAAAAAAAACCGCTGAAGCTTCGGTGGGAATTTTGATGTTTTTAATGTTTTTAAATGTTATATGAATACTGTGTTTGGAAAGCTTAGAATTATAATTCTTTTGAGAATTGAATTTTTTTTAAATATAAAAAATACTTGAATTTAAATTTTTGCAAGAATTTTAATTTTTATCTTCAAACCAAAAGTAAATCAGATTAAAATATATCTGATTACAAATTCAACCTAGTAAAATTTGTATTTGAAGTTAAAATATCTAAATTAACTCTAATATAATTTAGTTTTTTAAATATAATTTTTCTTTTTTTTTATTGAGAGTAACAAAGTAATATTACATATATTTTAATTATTTTTTTTCTTTTTAATTCTTTTATTCTAAATTTAAAAATTAATGTGAGAATTCATTACAAGACACACGCCGAATAGCGGCGGTTTTTTTATGGATCTGCGGCAGTTTTAAACTACTGCAAAACAAGATATCAGCGGTTTCAAAATCGTTGCGAGTTAAGTAGGTATGGCAACACCTACCCACGGGGCTAGCCTCCGCCACCGCCTCCATATCCAGTCCCCGTCCCCGCCTTGTTCCCGCCACGGATAACGGGGACCCTGTATCCGCCGGGGACCGAGGACTCCATAGATATCTGCAAATTTTTAAAAAATAAAAAAATGGAAAAATTTAGAAAAAAATTGGAAAAAAATGAAAAAACCATATGAATCATCATGTTCCTTATCTCCAAAGACATTAACAACAACAAAGACATTAACATGTTCATAGTCTCCAAAGACATTAACAACAATAAACAATATCAAACATATCCATAACACAACCAAAGTATCAAACATATCCAAAAACTACAAAGCACAATTCATCACATTGTAGAATTCTCAAAGCTTTTTTCATGATATAATAGTAGTGATGGTAGATTCCGATTTGTTTGAATCCTACATCAAAAAGAAGAATGCAATTAAAAGTTAAAATCGTAAAATAAATCAAGAATAAGTCAATAATATAAAAAAAAAGTATTGTATATAACCTAAAATTCAGAAATATAAATTAGAAATAAAAAATTCAGAATCAAAATCTCATTAACCTAACTCCAGATTAACCCAAAATTGACTCAGAAACATAAATCAGAATAAAAAATTAGAATTACATTAACCTAATTCAAAAATATAAATTAGAAATCAAAATCAGAAATTTAGAAATCAGAATCTCATTAACCTAACTCCAGATTAACCCAAAATTGACTCAGAAACATAAATCAGAATAAAAAATTAGAATTACATTAACCTAATTCAAAAATATAAATTAGAAATCAAAATCAGAAATTTAGAAATCAGAATCTCATTAACCTAACTCCAGATTAACCCAAAATTGACTCAGAAACATAAATCAGAATCAGAAATCAGAATCACATTAACCTAACTCAGAAATATAAACTAGAAATCAGAATCTCATTAATCTAACTCCAGATTAACCCAAAATTAATATAGAAATATAAATCAGAATCAGAAATAAGAAATCAAAATCAGCTCAACCTAACTCAGAAATTCAGAAATCAGAATCACATCAGGGTTGACTTACCCGAGGGAAAAGAGGCAAAGACCAGCGATTTGGCGGACGAACATCGAAGATGCGACGACCGGTGACGAGGAGAAGACGCTGCTCTGTCGTGACAAGGAGAAGACGATGACCAGCACGACGTGACGAGGAGAAGATGTTGCTCTGTCACGACGAGGAGAAGATGACGACTGACGACGACGCGACGAGGAGAAGAAGACAACGTGGCCGCGACGGTGAGCTGGAGAGGTGCAATGAGCGACGGTGTGGGAAGTGGTGGTCGGCGGTGTTTAGGAAGGAGATAGGATAGGCTGAGGGTTTGGTGAGGAGAGGAGAGGAGAGGAGAAGAGACTCTGTCTCTGAACTGAAGTAGTGAAGCACCGAAGGGAATATGTAACGGCTAGGATTTTTTTTTGAATGGCTCACATATGTAATATATATTAGGGATATTTTTGTCTTTTCACATAAATGGAGATTTAACGGGTCTCCACGAGGCGAGGACCTCTATCCCCGCCCCGCCCCATTTATTATACGGGGCCCCGCCCTCCATCCCGCGGGTAAAAACCAGTCCCCGTACCTGCCCCCGACGGATAAATCCTCGAGGGTACCAGTCTCGCCGGGGATTTTTGCCATGCCTAGGGTTACGGAGTGAAGATTTAATTTTGCGGCGGTTCTAAGAAACCGTTGGTACAACCACTACAAAACCAAGGATTAGCGTCGTTTGATTTAAACCACCGCTATTTCAGTGATTGGATTTAAAAAATAAATTACATCGGTTACAAAATTGTCATAGAATTATGTATTTTTAAAAAAAATTGCGATGGTTTTGAACCGCCGCAATTTCATAAACTAGCTTAAAAAAAATTGATTAATTACAATAATTTATACCATTTTTCTTTACTATAACCTATTTTCTTTACATCATATTTATTAAACTTGAGATATTAATATAGAAAACACTAAATAAATAATATTAAACTCAGATAAATCCAAAATGTTAACTAAAAAAATACTTCTTTGTAAAGTTAAAAAACATGATATATATATATATATATATATATAAACAAAACTAAGGTGGTAAAAATTTACCTTAGAAAAATTCTAAATATTAAAGCCCCATTGAGAGTCATCACTGACAAATATAAACCATGGGACATATTTCATTTGGATCCTTGTGTAAGTCTTTGCGTCTCATTTTAGTTATTGTTGAGAGTTTCTATGAGAAGGGTTGGAGCATACTGTGCTATCCCATTCTCTTCAAAATTCTGACAATATGAGAGAATGATGGTATTAATTGACATCTTGACAACTCTAAAGAAAGAGTTGCGATAATGTACCCAAGAACCCAGCAAATTTGCAATGCACAGAATCTAAAATGAGGTTTAAATAAACACAGTTGAGAACTTATTTTTTTGGACTCTAAAACTATGTGTTCATAACTGAAAGTTGAATAATCATATCTAATACTTAGTTTTAAATAATAATTCATCTCGGCGTCATACTCGTTTAATTATATATATCATAGAAAATATACCAAAACAAACGAGTTTATGTGCAGCTCTATACTAAATAAATTGCATAGCAGATCCAAGGGAGTAAACTTGATAATAGAATCTACATTCAATAACACATCCACATTCTCAAATATGACTATAATTGCTATTGCAGAATTTTTATTGCGATTGTCATAATTAACTATTAATCAGATGGAAAATATGAGTATTAGCTTACTTTAATCAGATTAATAATAATAATAATAATAATAATAATAATAATAATAATAATAATAATAATAATAATAATAATAATAAACTTACTGCCCGGTTGCATGTAAAACGACAAACCTTTGAGGAGATAAGCAATAAAGGCTAACAAAATGCTAAAGAAAGAAGAATATATCAACAATGTTATTCCCTCCTCTAATGGACTTCCATTCTGAGACTATGATTTAGAGAAATCTTGCAGTGTGATCGAAATGGTTCAATTTCTAAGGTTTATTAAACTATTCTCCATAGTTTCGAAATAGGTACTCATGAGAGGATATCTGAATGTACAACCATTAAAATATTTAACAAGAATAATGAACCAAAAATAAAATGCAGCACTGCTCTACTTATATTGTTTCCGATAAGATGTAGCTCTTCAAGTCATCACATAGATCAAGTAAGAGATTATAAGTTATTTTATTAAAATAATAATATGATCTATATAATTAATGAAACTAATTTTAATTATAGTGAATTAAATATGATGGCTGTTACCTAAAAAAAGAAATAGAATTAATGGGAGCTACTACAAAAAAAAGGGGTCTATGGTCACGGTAAAAAGCTAGTGAAAAGGGTGACCATAGGTCTATGGTCACGGTTTTTGACCTATGGTCACGGTTTTTTTACAGTGGCCTATTCTCTCGTGGCCATAGACCTATGGTCACGGTTTTTTTATCTATGGTCACGGTTTCTATGGTCACGGTTGTAATGTTCAAATTCTGGCACTTTAGGCCACGTTTTTTTACCGTGACCATAGGTTAATCTATGGTCACGCGATAAAACCGTGACCATAGCCTTATCTATGGTCACCCCTTCCCAAAACCGTGACCATAGCCTTATCTATGGTCACAGTTTTGGCCGTGACCAAAGCCTCTATGGTCACCCCACCAAAAACCGTGGCCATAGCCTTAGCTATGGTCACGATTTTAGCCGTGACCATAGCCCCTATGGCCACCCCTCATTAAACCGTGACCATAGCTTTATCTATGGTCACGGTTTTGGTCGTGACCATAGCCTCTATGGTCACCCCTCACCAAAATCGTGACCATAGCCTTATCTATGGTCACGGTTTTGGCCGTGACCATAGCCTCTATGGTCACCCCTAACCAAAACCGTGACCATGGCCTTATCTATGGTCATAGTTTTAACCGTGACCATAGCCCCTATGGTCACCCCTTCCTTAAACCGTAACCATAGCCTTATCTATGGTCACGGTTTTTCGCCGTGACCATAGCCTCTATGGTCACTCCACCTTGACCGTGACCATAGCCTTATCTATGGTCACGGTTTTCACTGTGGCCATAGCTTATCTATGGTCACAGTTTTTACCGTGACCATAGCCTGTTTTATGTTGAGATTTAATTTTTTTAAATCATAATCACATCCCAAAATGATGATAATCACAAAATAAATCTAAAAATGAAAAATTTGATAAATCCAAATCATAAAAGTTTCATTAAAAATTAGATATTCATTACAACACTAATCAAAATAGAGTGTAATTTATCCATTACATATAATATCGGATAAAGTCTCTTATCAAAAAGTAAAGAACACATCAAAATAATACATTTAGATAACCAAACTCATTATAAGACCCATCCCATCTTATACAGGGTGCCACAACAACTAGTCAACTCCTTTTGTCTTTACGAGTCCAAAAAAATTATCCTGTATACAAAATAAAACAAAAAATTCCTCGTAAAGAACATTCAAGAGTAGGTAAACAAAATAATCAATTAATAAATATTAATCCTAAATTAATATAAAATACAAAATAATTTCTATTTTAAACTTCCTATCTTAAAATGAGACATAATCAAGCATGTTCTGAAAAATATTTGCAATTTAGCAATTGAAGATTTTACATATCAATAATTATAAAATATCTTGAAAAACACAGAGCTATTTGAAAAATCAAAGAAAATAGATACAAAAATTTTTAAAATTTTTACACACTAATCACATAAATAAAGTTGATGCATGACCTCTGAAAAATAAATAAAATTAAAATTTCTAATCTATCATTAAGACAAAAAATAGTGATATCATATCATCTACATGACATTTATAAAGTGATGTGTTTTGATTGAGTGAAATCAAAATGATTTAGTAGTCCCCATATATATTTTTTTGGTAAAATTGGAATGAGAAATTTTCATGCAAAAATTTACTCTTAGTGCTTAAATTCATCACTGTTACACCTCATCATATTCACCCTTTTGTTTAGTGTAAAACCTTGCTATTACCAATTTCAGAAGAAACAAGAAATGCTAATCCCTAGGTTAGTTCAAAAAACCCTAAATTCACGGACAGTCCCAACAAATAACCATCCTACAAGCATACCAAACAAGTTGTTTATTGCTGCACTGAAAAATTGAAAACACAAAAATTTTCACTGAGAACTAGCCATAAGGATTCACATTTGAGAACAAGAGAATCTGCTACTTAACTAAATTTAAATCAGAGTGAGGTCAGATGTTTCAGAAAAAGCAACTCTGAAAAACAGAAAAGAGAAAATAAAAATAGCCTAAAAAGATGCATTGAAACCTAGGATATTAAAGATGAAGAGAATAGACTGGCTTTAGAAATATAATCTCATCGAAGCGCCAATTATCATTGGCAAAGCACACAACCAGAAAGCACTACAATGCTCATCTGCATCAGCAATCTAGCCTTTCCGGGTCCCAACAAAACCATTTCTCAAACTCCTTTCAACTCAATTTCAAAATCTGAACAATTTCAATATCTCAAACTATTTTCAATTTAAATTCATTTTTCTACAAATCAAGCTCATCTCCAATATTATAACCCTTTCCAAATTCCAATTCATTTCCAACAAAGTCAACTAACATCTTCTCAAACACTTTCCAGCATTTTCAAACCCAAGTCATTCACAAATCTCAAATCATTTTCCGAAATCAAACTAAATCTAACATCCAATCACTTTCCAATTCTCAAATTATACTTGATAAACATTCAAATCAGAATTTTAAATCAATCCTTCATTCACTACTTCAATATCAAATAAATATTCAGAACTAGCCACAGGCAAGTAAGCAATCACATTTATTCAAAGCAGTTCAGAATTTTTTGCTGACTCTAGCTTCGGGAATATAAGCAAAACCGTGACTGCTCTGCAGTGTTTTAAATTCAGAAGACAACAGCAGCGTACAACATTCGAAATTTCATATAAAATCCAAATTAAATCCAACCACCTTCAAAATTTATGTGGTTAAACATAACTTATTCAAATTTCTTTCTCAATTAGTTCCAGGGTCATACCATTTTTAATGAAGGAGTTACGTAGCTTGGAAGTTAGGTAATTTTCTGCTGAAGTCTGTTTTACAAATCATTGAACATAACCTCTTCCAAGTCCCATAACTCACTTACTAAAACATGGAAAACCCTGAAATTTGAATCATATATACTAAACATACTCAACTTTCACCTCCAATTGGTTGCATCTCAATATCATTCCAGAATTAAAAATTATGAAGCCTCAAAGTTACTGACTTAGAAAACAAAGCTTGACTTTTACTGCATAATACATCTTTCTCTGAAAATCCAAATCTTTAAAACCACAACTCTAACCATTCTAAATTTTTATGAAATTAAAGTATTAGGACCAAAGTTTCATTTAAAATTGGTTCCATTTCAAAATTCAAACTGCAGAATTTCCAATAGAGGAATCAAGTGGCTGCTGTGTTAAACGTTTTGCAGAAAAACTAGATTTGACATCCCCAATTCAAAAATTCACCATAAATCATAAACTTAATAAAAAAGTCTCAAATTTACCAGTTTAGTTCTTTATATCCCCAAGTTTAACCCAGGCTTGGTCTCATGCAATTCCGATCATTACATAAGTAGTTATAGCTTTTCAAAGTTTCTGACTTCGTTTAAAATTATGCAGAAAATCAGATTTTAGAGTTCAACTTTGAAAAATCATAACTAATTCTCTAGTTGATACGAAACCTTAAAAATTGAATTTTCACAATTACACTTAATATAATTTACTTAACATTTAAATTCTTATAATTTCAGTCACTATAGAGTTACTAAATCACTTTCAAAGTTGCCGTTTTATTTCAAGAGAACCTGATTTTCAGCAAACCATTTAGTATTCAAAATCCAACTCTTCAATACCCCTCAAAACCAATTCCAAATCAACCACCAACCAAGTTCATTAACATTACAATATACCAAATAACAGCTCAACGGCAACAAATCCAACATAACCCATTAAAATTCAGAAATTCTCAACAATTAGTCATCAAACAATTTCCAATCCACATAATCAATCAATATCACTAATCAACAATTCCAAATCACAATCTCAACCATTCCAATCACAGTTTCAGCCACAATTCAATATTCACATAATCAATCAATTACTCACAGCTATTAAATCTATTTGCAGTTATTCAATAAACCTTGTAGGCATTCTTAAATTGAAATCGTTTAAACCCCGTACCTCAATTAGTCGAACCGTAGAATTTAAACGCAATGATGCCCTTCTTTTTTTCCAGTTTACAACAGCCAATGCGGCCGGAACAGCAGCAGCAGCCTCACTTCTTCTGGGGCAGCAACAACAATGACAATCGCACCTATCCCAATCACCTCCGTAGCGGTGACATCAGTGGTTCCGGATAAAGATGATAATACTAAACAGAGACATTAACATATGCTATTGTAATCAGAACAAAATATGGTAGAGGAATAGATTCGGGAAACAGAGCATGAGCAAGAGTGTTACAGTTTCAAGAATGGAATTGGGAACGCAGGGGAAGCTGCTGTCGGGTATATCAGTGACGCCTCCCTTCAAACGCGACGATGGCAAGCCCAGCCACTCGACGACCACGGCAACACCGTGACGCTCCCTTTCGTGCCTCTTCTCCCTCCTCCATTCGCGACTCCAATGGCGGCGGCAAGGACGGGTTCGATGACAGAGATCCGACAAAGCTAGTAGCAACGGGCTTCCTCTATACTTGCGAGCACGACGGTGGCGATGGGGTTGACGGGCTTCCTCTCGGCGCTGCTCTCTGCCTCGTTTCTGGCGAGCGCGACGACGATGACGACCAGACAGCGGCTGCGTGGCTATGGCGGCAGCGGCGAGGACCTTCCCAGCGGCAGCTCTGGCCCAGCGGCGCCTCCTCTGGGTCTCCCTTTCTCTTCCGTTCAGCTCGTTCTCTCTCTTTCGGGTCTCACTCTCTCTTTGCTGTGTGTGAGAAAAAATGAAGCTGATGAGTGAAAGGGGGAAACGGCGCTGGGGTGAAGGGTAAGTGGGTTAGGGTTTTCTAAATTAATTTAGGAAATAGGGTTTTTGAGTAAATTGAAATTTAGTAATTTTAATTAAATTAGGGTATAGAGTATTAAATGAAAATTTAATTTATTTTTTTAAAATTACTTTGAAAATATTATTTAATTATCAATTTATTAATTTTCTTTTAAATTAAATATTTTAATTTAAAAATTAGAGATATTATAATTAATTTTCTTTGTCTATAAAAATTAAAATATTAACTTTTAAAATCTCAATTATTCAAACTAAATCATACAAAATCTTTATTCTTTTAAAATTATTAAGTTCTATAATTTAAATATAAAAAATTATTCAATATTATAAGAGTAAGTAAAATTTCTCATTTAATTATCAAAACTTAATTTAATTACTTTTAATAAAATAATTTCTAAAAATAAAGTATTTAATGAATATATAAATTAAAATTAACTCAAATAATATTTTTTTCGAAAATTATGGGTTTTACAAATCACATTTTATAAATATACGATTTTAAATTTAAAATATCGATTACCTAAATTAAATTATATTACATTTCATTATTTTTCTATCACAACTTTAATTTCAATTTCTATAAAGTAACTAATTATAAATCATTTTTTAAATCATTATTAAGTTATTAAATTATTTTTTATGTTATTAAGTTTTAAATCTTTTTTTAATTTAAAATTAATAGTATTCAACTTAATTTTTTATTTATAAAATTAAATTTAAAATTTTAATATTTAAAATAAATCATATAAAATTATTATTAGTTTTTAATTATTAAAATTTTTAAAAGATAAAATATTTAAAATTATAAAAAATACATAAAAATTTTAATTAATTTAAACTCAAATGATTAAAACTGTGACTATAGACCCCTTTAGGTCACCTCCAAAACCGTGACCATAGACCCTTTTAGATCACCCTTTTGAAAAACCGTGACCATAAACCCCTTTAGGTCACCCTCAAAACCGTGACCATAGACCCTTTTAGGTCACCCTTCCGAAAAATCGTGACCATATACCCTTTTTGGTCACTATAAAAAACCGTGACCACAGACCCTTTTAGGCCACCCCCAAAACCGTGACCATAGACCCTTTTAGGTCACCCTTTTTTGAAAAACCGTGACCATAGCCCCTTTTTGGTCACTGTAAAAAACCGTGACCATAGACCCCTTTAGGTCACCCCTAAAACCGTGACCATAGACCCTTTTAGGCCACCCCCAAAACCGTGACCATAGACCCCTTTAGGCCACCCCCCAAAACTGTGACCATAGACACTTTTAGGCCACCCTCAAAACCGTGACCATAGACCCCTTAAGGTCACCCCCCAAAACCGTGACCATAGACCCTTTTAGGTCACCCTTTTTTGTAAAACCGTGACCATAGCCCCTTTTTGGTCACTGTAAAAAATCGTGACCATAGACCCCTTTAGGTCACCCCAAAACCGTGACCATAGACCCTTTTAGGCCACCCCCCAAAACCGTGACCATAGACCCTTTTAGGTCACCCTTTTTTGAAAAACCGTGACCATAGACCCCTTTAGGTCACCCCTCAAAACCGTGACCATAGACCCTTTTAGGCCACCCTTTTTTAAAAAACTGTGACCATAGGTACTCTATGGTCACCCTTTTCAAAAAAACCGTGACTATAGCTTTTTTTTTTGTCACCCTAAAAAACCGTGACCATAGAGGGTCTATGGTCACGGTTTTTTACCGTGACCAAAAAAATCGTGGCCATAGACCCAAAATGTTGTAGTCTTTTAAAATAATAAAAATAAAGGATATCACTCTCTTCCTTCTTCAAAACAGAAATATAGAAGTTATAATTTTTAAAAAAAGAGATGTGACAAGAAAAAAAAATCTTTTTGAAAAATAAAGTTTTTTGGTTTTTCTCTATGCCATCAACAAGAAATTGAAAGGAAAGAAGGTAGAGAGGGAAAAATATCTATAAATATTGGGAGGTTACCCAATAGTTCAGTTGATTAAAGTGTTGTATGTCCAACTGCCTACAACACAAAGGTCATTAGGAGTAGTAAAAGCGTAGTGTGTTCATAACCTATAAGTTCCTGAATTAGAACTAGACTCTGATATATATCAAAGAACAACCATAACTCAAGAACAATCTAACATGGATATGCGTATGTTTTGAATTATGTTTTTATGATGTAATAATCATAAATTTCAAGATCTTATTTATTGTTAGAAATAGTTTCTATATTGGTTGTAGAAACTAAAACTAACAAAAGAATACAGAGATACTAACAAAAGATACAACTTAACTAACTTGAGTTAGTCGAGTAATCGAGTGGTAAGCTCACTCGTCCGCTTAAATAATTGTCGGGGGTTCGAATCCCGCCTTGTGCATGCAGCAACCCATTAGCCAGCGACAGACCCTTAAATTGAGCTCCGATCCGCGACAGATTAGTCCTTAGTTTGTCGGGTTGGAGGATACCGCATGGGCAACCAAAAAAAAAGACATAACTTATTTTTTATTTTTCTTTCATTATTCATATTTTTCATAATTATATTTTTATTATTATATATTTTTTTAAATTTTTTGAATGAAAAAATAAGAATAAATTGGACTCTGTTAATTTGTTCTAGTTTAATTTATTACATACCAAACAAAATATAAGAACACTAATTTTGTATCTCTATCCTTTATGTCTTGTTTTTAATGTTTTATTTTGTCTTGTTCTCAAAACCAAACGCAGCCTTAAAGAACAACGCAAAATAACACAGTAGATGCTTTCTTTGTTACTTTAGTATTTTGTTGTTTTTGGTAGCTTTTTTTTACAAAGATGACTCAATAAAAATAAGGGTTAAGTACGATTTTAGTCCCTAAGGTATAGGTCGAAAATTTTTTTCGTTCCCAACTTTTTTTTGCATATAAAATCATCCCTAATATTTAACTTAGTTTTAAAATCGTCCTTTTCACTTAAATTTTAAATTTTATTACCAAATTATACCTGTCTAAAAAATTATAAAATAAAAAAAAAAAAAGAAGAGAAAGAGAACGGATGAAGGAGAAAGGGAATCACGCGAGGGGGAGGAAAGAAGAAAAATGGGAAGGAAAGAAGAAGGGAAAGAAAGGAAGAGGGGGAAAGGAGGGACGACACCGCGCGAGGCTTGGAGTTGCCGTCGCCGTCGGAAATCAGAACTAGAGGAAGAGAGAGCCACTGCGACTGCGCCGATCTCAGCTCTTCTGCGACAACTTCCGCTCCACCATCTGCGTCACCATTGCCCAACCCCTCAACAAGCGTTGCATCATCGCCGACAATTTCTGCAAGGTCTGGAACCTTCTAGAGTCTTCTAATGAAGACTTGCTCTGCCTCCTCAGCATCTTCGATTCCAAAGGTACCAACTTCTCTCTCACTCCAATTGCTGAAAGACCATGTTAAAGTTGCAATAGAACTTGGTTAATCAGATTGGGAAACCTATCCTCTCTAGGGTTCCAATTCTACTCCTATTTCTAATTTTGTTAATAAGATTGTTAAACCCCCCAATTCTGATTTTGTAAACCCACCAATTCTGATTCTGATTTTGTTAATCCATTGTTAATTACATTATTTTCAATTTTGATTCTATTTTTTATTCTGTTAATCTATTATTCTTCTGTTTTTATTTTTTCTGCTTCTGATTCTGTTCTATTTTTTATGCTTTTGATTCTGCTTATGTTTCTGTTTTTATTTTTGTTTTCAATTCTACTTTTACTTTTGTTTTCAATTTTGCTTATGCTTCTGTTTCTATTTCTATTTTTATTTTTTATGTTTACTACATTGTTTTTGCTTTATTGTTGTTGTTGCTGAAGAAGAAGAAGAAGATAAAAAAAGAGATGTTGTGATGAAGAAGAAGAATAGAAATTGAATATTTTCGTGAGGAAGGAGAAGGGTATTTTAGTCTGAAGGACGATTTTAAAACTAAGTTAAACCTTAGGGACAATTTTATATGTAAAAAAAAGTTGAGGATAAAAAAAAATTGGCTTATATCTTAAGGACTAAAAATCGTATTTAACCCAAAAATAAACTTCAATACATTTATTTTTTCTTTACTTTTGGATGTTTTTATTGTTTGATTCTAAATATTTTTCTCTCTGTATTTTCGGATGTTTTTTATTGTATAATTTCAAATGAGGAGTGCTAGATGACCAGTAGAATTTGTGATGTGTAGTAATTAATTAGCCATCATCAATATTTTTAATAGTGTGAGATGACATCAAATGGTGTAAGATTATTCATTTTTCTTTTGATAGTTAAGTGCTGGCCAAATTTCAATAAAAGTGCTAGTCCATAAACTTCCTCATTTCAAATATTCTCTTTTCTATACTTTTAGATATTCCTTCTAGTATATCAAAAAGTTGGCTCGTTTTTTTGAAAAAAAAAATAATTGAATAAGAGGTTGTTACCTAAGCTTTTTCTTTTACAAAATTATTGTGGAAAAGCTTGGTTCCGCCTTAGAGTTGAGGTTTTGGTTGGGTACGTATTGTTGGAAAGACTAAATACTAGAAATAGGATTTGGAGGTTTGGAATAATTATTCCGAACGGTGAAACTCATTGTGTATTGTGTTGTTCTGACTTCTGAGATTGAGACGGTGCACTATTTGTTTTCTGCATGTATGAAAACATCATCAGTTTGGGATTTTATTCTCGAGTTTGACCAGATGAAGCAAGAGATAATTCTTTGTGCAAGGAAAGAGAGCAGAGAAGGATGCAAGTGAAGGAGTAATGTTTTTTTTTTTTTTCTTTTTACTTTGATTGTATTATGTAATTTAGCTTGTGCCTTATTAGTTCTGTTTTTCTGGAAGTACTTGGTAGTTTGATAGTTGTATATTGTGTTATTGGTTTGTTCTCGAGCAGAGACCAGATGAAGCATATTGCATGAATGTGATTATTGTGAACTTAGAAGAAAACAAACTAGCTTTTCCCTCGCCTAATTTACCATAAAACTGCCAAAATAAATGCATGACGTAATTTCCAGTCTATATGATATTTATGGATTATATATATCATTATTGCTCTCAAGAAACATATACGTCATTTCAAAATCGATAGTTCATTTGTTGGGTGATTCATATCCCCACTGAAAATATGTGTGTTTTGTGATATACATACGTACATGATATGATAAGATCCATGCTTATTACGGACACACAAGTACTTATTTGTTTAGTCTTAGTCACCACCTTCATAGAGCAATAATATTTCAGCAAACATGGTCCTACATCCTTTGTCACTGCATCAGTAGCTACTGTGTTCCAGAGTATAATACTGTGTTCCAGAGTATAATCGTTCAGTTGTCTCTGGGTCGTCATAAAAAAATTACTCTTATTGACAAATTTTTAGTAATAACTACACAATGATCATTATATATTGAGAAAATTTCACTCGTCCCTTTTAAAAGATATTAAAATGACACTCTTCTCTTCTCTAGTTGTAAAATATATATTCTTCTTTTTTAATTCATTTTAAATTTTTTGTGTTAACTATTATTAACTTTATCCAGTTTTCAAAAGAAAATAAATTACTTTTTACAAAAATATCCTCTAGTAAAAATTTTATTTTTTGTCATTAAATTTTGTTTACCAAAATCTCCTTTAATAAATTATTTTTTTATTGATTAAATTATATTTTTATCAAAATATTTTTTTAAAAAATTAATAATTAAATTATTTTTTCTAAGATATCCTTCAATAATTTTTTAATTATTAAATTATGATTTTACCACAATTTTTGTTAACAATTATTTTTATATTTTACTATTAATTTTTTATATCAATATATATTATTTTAATATTAAATAAAAAAAATCTTGATAAGATTATTTTTCGATATCAATTTATATTAATTGTTATACATATTAACAGTGGTAATATTTTTTATTTAATATTAAAATAATATATATTGATATCAAAAAATTAATAATAAAATATAAAAATAATTGTTAACAAAAATTTTGGTAAATCAAAATTTAATAATTAAAAAATTATTAAAGGGTATCTTAAAAAAATAATTTAATTATTAAATTTTTTTAAAAAATATTTTAGTAAAAATACAATTTAATCAATAAAAAAATAATTTATTAAAAAATATTTTGGTAAGCAAAATTTAATGACAAAAAAATAAAATTTTTGTTAAAGGGTATTTTTGTAAAAAATAATTTATTTTTTCTTGAAAAATAGATAAAGTTAATATTAGTTAACACAAAAAAAATTAAAATGGATTAAAGAGAAAGTTTTTTAAAAGTTACAAGAGAGGCGAATGTACATTTTACAAATAGAGGAGAGAGGAGTGTCATTTTAGCATCTCTATGGACAGAGGAGTGAAATTTTCTCTTATATATTTTATTAAACTTATATTTTTATAGCAACTGTATATTTACCGTTATTACTAAATGTTATAATGACAATTATATATTTTTTGTCGCTATTAAATTTTTTTTTACTAATAATTGTATAATTACTGCAAAAAATTTTTAACAATAAAGTATAAGACGACTATTATCTAATTATCGCTAAATATATTAGCAGTTATTTTTATTGTTAATAAAAACAAAACAAATGACTACTAAAAATTAATTTTTCTGTGAGTTTAGAATTTGATTCTTATTGGTTTAAAAAAGAATTTTAGTATAAAATTAATTAAAAGATAAAACTTTTATACAATAAGATAAATTAAAAATATAATTATCTATATATCTTTACTGTTTATTTAAATTTTTCAGTTAAATTATTTCGTTACATTAGCTAACATGTTAGCTGGTGGTTTGTTATAATATAATAGGAATATTATAGGGTAATTTAATATAACTAGAGTATAATTTGATATATATCTCATCGGTATTTATTTAGATTCTATCATCAACAATTCAGCTATGTTATAGTTCAAAGAAATATAGGAATACTAGGCCAGCAACTTTTGTGATTTGTAGTCATTGAGATTGGTGTCAAATTTCATTTAATGACTCATTTTTTTTACTGGTTATATACTGGCCAAAATTTAATAAAATTGCTGTCCCCTAGATTTTTCCAAAGAGATATATAACCGCCATCAGACTCGCGCGATGAAAGGGTTTCGGTCAGAGGCAGAGCTACATACTGCGAAAGGGGGGCAACGGCCCCCCTAATTTTAATATTTTACATGTAAACTATATGTAAATTTCAGTTTAGCCTCCCTCAAAAATTTATTTTAATATTATTTTATTGTATAAATATTTTTAGTCTCTCTAATATATATTTTTTTTTAGCTCCGCCCTGGTTTCGGTGGTCTCTAAATTAAGGTAGGTAATTTTGAACATAAGCTTCAGAGAGATTTTATATGTCTCAGAGCAGATTATTGTTTGCGCACTGATAATTGAGATTGCTCGCATCACAATGTACTTTTTCAAACTTTAATTATTGGGAAATGGAATTTCTCCATTTTTTTTAACACTTGAAAAAATAAAGTGTGATTTTTTATCTTTAATTTTATAAGTGAGACTAAAATTAAATAGAAGAGAGAGAACAATGAAAGATTAGATCCTACATTGAACACCATCCAATTTTTTTTCCACTGAAAAAGATCCGCTCCCTAATTATTGTTGTTGAATCAAAGGACGCGCGGATAACGTGTACAACCGAAACAGAACTAGATGAACTGATGAAGTATTAGAGGAGACTAAAAATATTTACACAATAAAATAAAACTAAAATAAAATCTTATAAAAAATTAAATTAAAATTTACATATAATTTATATATAAAAAATTAAAAATAGAAAAGATTATTACTCTTTTTTCTATTACGTAACTTCGTTACCGATGTACAGGCTAAGAAATAATTAGAAAAGAATATTGAAATCCTGTTTGGATAGAGTATTTTAAAATTTAAAAAATTTATTTTTGTGAAAATATTTTAGATTCTTTATTTAAAATAAATAAAATATTTCATAAAAATACTTGAAATTTATAAAAAAATTTATTAGTATTTAAATAAAACATTTTAACAGAAAAATTTAAATTAAAAAATATATTTCTGTCGTCTAAATATCTTATCCAAACACAATCTAATAGCTTATCAATCTATGATTAACTCTAACTAACTAGAGAGACATAATCAAGCATCCAATCTTAGCTAGCTGAATTACAAAGAACAAAAGACACATTTGAAAGCTAGCCATCAATTAAAGATAGGACAAGAACATATATAGCAGACTAAGGGTCTAAGGTGAGAAACACATGCATGCTTGGACAAATAATGATATGCTGGCAAACAATAATTTTGAATTAACACAACAGAGTTTAGCGTCTGAAAAAAAAAAAAGTAATTACTCCAATATGGTTTCAACCTCCCTTGATTTCTGATTGGAACAATAACAAAAAATTAATTTGCACTAAACTCCCTCCATATTGCCTCGTTTTTATATGTATTAATTTTGTTCCCTACTTCCCTTATCAATATCTTAAAAATGTCAAAAGGATTGTAAAATATGAAAATGAAGACAATAATAATATGAAGCAATAATGTGCAATAGGAGAAAAACACCCTAGCTATATTCAAAACTCTAATTAAATATATGTCATGAGAAATTTAGAATTTATTATTAGTTGTAATTACTATAATACAATGAGGAAGATAATATTTCTTTGGATTTGCATGCTAAACAAACTAAAATGGCGGAAGCAATTATTCTTGATCTGTTGTTGGAATTTAAATGCAAAAGAAAAAAAAAAAAAGAAAGCATCACAATAAGTGGCTTCATGGAGTGATTTTTAAGCTGTATGGACTTCAGCGACTGAAATGATTTACTTATATGTAATAAGAAATAATCTAATGTTTAATTAATTTTACTGTGTTTTTTCCAATATAAAAAAGAAAAGAAGAAGGCATGTCATATTATTTGTTAATGATATGCATTGCAGTAGTGTACAAATTAATAAGAGCCTATTTATTTGAAGAAAAAAAAGGAATAAAATTGCAGGAATAATTAAAGACACATACATGATGATGGGTATGGGTTGGGGTCATGAAGCATTAAATAGTTATAATAGTACAAAGAAAATAGTAACATGGTTTGGAACAAACAAAGAGTTATTCATTGATGTGCAACATTTATTATGATACATAGATGTAGAAATCCAGGTCCAACTGTAATCATCAGAAAGCTACAAATTGAAGCAATAAATTCCTGTCCGCAAAATCAAATTAAATTTACAAGAAATTAAAAAAAAACTTACAAGCAGAGAGTAATAAGAGGGAGAGAGAACTCACCAATTTCACCATGTTCTTGACGAGTACATATATATCTCTAGAAAAACACCAAACTTCAAAATTAATCACTACATACACAACCCATGCTTCATAATATTAGATATAGTTCATCATAAGATAAGTCACCTACATACTTAAATCAAACCAAAGCTAACAAATCAATATGAGAAAGATACATATATATAATATAATTGGCTTGCTTGATGAAGCAAACAATATACATATCGGACCAAAACGCTTCAATTCCCCGAGAAGAGAGATCGAGATAGAGTAGCATGAAAAGAAGAAGATATGAAAGCACACCCTAGCTAGCTTGCTAGAGCTATAGCTGCTTTGATTTGATTCCTAATAATAATGGAAGGTGTGTAATAAGAGGGGTAGGGTTTCTTCTTCTTAAGTGGAGGCATAGAGTTGTTGTTGTTCTAACCGTTATCATTGGCGGAAGAGGAAGAGGAAGATGGTGGTGCGGTTGGTGGGGGGTAAGAGATGCGGTGAGAATGATGATAAAAGTAAGAGTGATGAAGAGAGAGTAATGATGATGATGATGAGGGTAACAACATTATCATTGCTGCCTGTTGCCCTTCTTTTTATTTTTATCAGATTCACCCAACCTATTCTATCTTCTATTGGCCTTCTTATATTACTTCCCATAATATACATGTATATATATAGAGAGAAAGAGAGAGAGAGAGAGAGTGAGAGAGATTTCTTTTTCTATATCTCTTATCATATTTTTCCTTCTTTCACATGGAGGAGCTTGTTATCCTTTAGAAGCCACCATGTTTTTATATATAATTTTATTTTGAAAAATTAATTTTTTAAGTAGTTAATATTTTATTATAAAATTATCTTTTAAACTTTTATTTTTGGAGAATTTAGAGTTTATGATTAGAATTTAAAATATAAAATATAAAATTTAAAATTTAAAACTAAAAGAAATTTATTAATGTTGACTTAAAAAAATTGACTCTGACTTTAATTTAACTCTTTTAGTTTTTAGAAAATGACATTCTTCTTTCATTTATTTATAAAATATATATTTTTTTAAGATTTAAATAATATACATTTTAATTTATATTAGACTAAAATATTTTTTAATAATTATTATAATAATCATATATAAATTAATGATAATTTACTTGGTTGATTTAAATAATATATTAATTTAATAAAATTTATTAATTTATAATATTTTATTATTAATTATGAAATATATAAAAAAATTTTAAATTAAGTATTTTTAAACAAATTATAGTATTTTATATTATTATTTAAATCAACTAAATAATTATTACTAATTTGTTTATATAATTATAATAATTATTGAATAATATTTTAGTTATTAAATAAATTAAAATGTTTGTTATTTTAATTTTGTAGGAGAGAAAAGTATATATTTTTCATAAATAGAGAGGAGAGAATCAAAGTGTTATTCAGAGATCTCACAGAAAAATAAAAAATATCATTTTTCTTATATTTTTTGTTAATTTATTGTGTTAAACATTAATAAATCAAAGTAATATAATAATATGTTTAAGTAAATGTTTAAATGATAAGTTTTTTTAATTATTACAAAAATTTAAATTTTAAAACAAAAAAAATTTGTAATTAAAAAAAGATAATTATAGTATGTCCGTTATAAAAAATTTTTTTAATTAAAAATAAAATAATTACAATATAAAGTAATATTTTATAATAATTTTTTTTAATATAAAAACTAAAATTTGTTATAAAAGTGATAAAAATTTTTAACCTTCAAAATATTTTTTGTAATAATATATTTTTTCTATCATAAAATTTTATTACAAAATATAACTTAATTTTGTATATTTTTTTAATTACAAAAGTACCATATTTATTTTGTAATATTTTTTTAATATAAATTACATATATAATTTATTAAATTATTTTTTTAATTAACTGATATATTAATTAATTTATTGAACAAATCAACTTTTATATAATATGTAATAACATAGATAATTTAAACATGCATCATTTAACTAAGATTAGTTTAAAACAAAATAATATTAATGTCTATATTGATTAGTTTCATAAGTTATATTTCTTCCACAAATTCAACTAAAAGTTAAAAATTTAACATAAATTAGTGTCTCTATGAATAAAAATATTTTTGAGTCCTTTAAATAGCATGTTGTCATCATTTTAGCACTCATGTAAATAAAAAAACTAAAACAAAAATTAGAAACAAGATATAATACTAATTACAATTTTTTTCATTCACTTTTATTCAAAGTTTTAGAAATATTTTGGCAGATCCTCTCCTAAAATTTGAATATTTTCACCATCTACGATTCTATAAAAAACAACTAATTTATCACGTATTTCTCAATCAATACACAACTAAATTTATCAAACCAAATAACAGAATATTTATCATTTCTCAATCATGACACAACTAAAATGTAATAAATAGATTCATATACAATTAAACTAAATTAATAATATATCAATTATATATTAATTTTTTAAAAGAATATAAAATAATATCTACAATTTTTAAAAATTAATAAATATAAATAATATTTAAAAAATTTTAATTTTTGAAACAAAATAAAACTATTCTAAAAAAATTATATAAAGAAATTTTTTTACTCTTAAATATTTTAACATTTAAAAATAATTTTATTAGTTACAAAAAAGTAGTTATATTTTGTAACAAATAAATAAATTGTTATAAATAATATTAAATTTCGAGACAAATTAATTTTTTTGTTATAAAATAAGTTGAATTTTTATAATTATTTTATTTATTCTTTGTTACAAAATATAATAAAATAGAGAGAGATTTGAATGGATGTCAGCTATGTTTACCTTTTGTTACGAAAACTTAGGGAGGAGATTATTGTCAACTAGCACTTGTATACATAGTAAAATAAAATGACTATGATACCAATTGTATCTAGAATCTCATGGAAAAGGAACAGCTATGAGATCTAAAGTCTATATCCTTGACAAATGACAACTAAGCCAACATTCATATATAGATACGTTGAAATTGTATATGATAGTATCACCAAGGTCTTGAAATATTACTTTCTTTTCACATTATTTTTATGTCTTAATACTCCATGCTTAGCTTACAATCTCTGTTAATACTTAATATTGTTGTCTTCCCTAATTAATTTTAAAATCATCAAGCTTATTTCCACTATATATTATTACGATAAGATAAAGGGTGTGTGTACTAGTTTAAGTTTATTTATTTAAAAAATATTATTCCAAAAAAAAATAAATTTCACAAATATACGTATTAAAAATATAACTTTAAGCTTTTTGAAGTAATATAAAAAAATCTGAACAAAAAATAGCTTCTTTTCAAAAAGATATATATAAACAAAAGAAGTTAATTTTGATGCACTGTCAGTGTAAATGTCAGTGTAAAGTAGTTTTACACTGTGCATTTAATTACGTAACGTCACATCAGTAAAAACGACTATTTTTTACGTTAAACGCGTGAATGATCATCTAAAAGAACAAATACAATTACACTACTATATAAAATATTTATATTGTTAATATATCAAAATTAAACTTATAAACAAAGTGCAGGGTGGGAATTTGTTGAATCTGACGGTGCGTCGGATGGATTGTTGATTATGTGGGATGAAACAGTCTTTAAAATGAGTAATTGTTACAAAGGAGAGAGGTGGTTGTGTGTGGTAGGAACTATTTTGAAGAATAACTTCAACTGCGCTTTTTTCCTGATTTATGGTGCTCATACTAGAAACAAAAAACTTGTGGTGTGGGAGGAGTTGAGCTATATGGCAGGTTTATGCCAGGTTTCTTGTTGCTTCATGGGAGACTTTAATGAGATTGTTCAAGTAGAAGAAAGGAAAGGTACTACTGATTTAACAGCCTCTGCTGAAGATTTCAAGAATTGGATCTAAGATATGCAACTGGTGGACTTGCCACTTAATGACCGAAAGTTTACCTGGTTCAGAGGCCGTTCTTGTAGTCGGATTGACAGAGTTTTGCTCAGTCTGGAATGGGTGGAGGAGTTCCCAGAGATTTGCCTAAGAGGGGGACCAAGGGGGTTGTTTGATCACTGTCCGATGATAGTGAAAGATACTAGATTGAGATGCGGACCGAGACCTTTCCGAAGCCTTGACTCATGGTTCACACATGAAGGTTTTCTCAAACTGATCAAAGAGGAATGGAGAGAGTTAGGGGAGAGACAGTTCACAGATAAATTAAAAGCCTTGACTATTCCATTGGGGAGGTGGCACAGGGACAACTTTGGTGGCATGGATAAAAAAATAATGAAGTTTGAAGAAGAGATTAAGAAGGTAGATGACATGATTAGCAATGAGGTGTATGATGGAACGATGGAGGAAAGAAGGAAAGCATTAGTGATTTGTTGTCAGAAGTGGTATGTGAGAAAAGAAGTGCATTGGAAACAGATGTCACGGTCTCGACTCGCAAAGGATATGGACAGAAATACCAGGTACTTCCACAACATAGCTTAAAATAGAAGGAGGAATAACAGGATTGATACATTGGTAATTAATGGAAGGTTAGTGAGAAACCAAGCGAGAATAAAGGTAGCTATTAGTGAATTTTATAAGAATTTATATCATCAGGAGGAGTCTCCCTTAATTGGCTTTAGGGATGGATTGGTTGAGATTATACCTGAAGACGAAGCTGCTAGTTTAGAGGTGCTGCCATCGGCTGATGAGATCAAAGATGCAGTGTGGGACTGTGAATCCTCTCGAGCTCCTGGTTGCGACGGATACAATATGAATTTTATTAAGAAATGTTGGGATGTGATTGGAGTTGAGTTCACAACTGCAGTATTGGGATTCTTCCAGACATCTAAGTTACCGGCGGATTCTAATATCACATGGGTTGCACTAGCACCTAAGTTCATTGGCGCTAAAAAAATCAAGGACTCTCGACCAATCAGTATGGTTGGCTGCGTGTACAAGATGATTTATAAGGTCTTGGTTAAGAGGATGCGAATAGTTATGCCAGGCCTAGTTGGAGAGACTCAGAGTGCTTTTGTCAAAGGTCGGAAGATACATGACAGAGCTCTTATTGCGTGTGAAACAGTACATTGGCTTAAAACTCGAAAAAAGAAAGCAGCAATCATCAAACTGGACTTCTAAAAGGCATACGATAGGGTCAAGTGGAGCTTCGTGGACATTGTTTTACAGAAGATGGGGTTCGGGCGACAATGGAGGGAGTGGGTGATGGAGTGTATAGGCACGACTTCTATGTTAGTATAGATAAATGGTTCACCAACAAAACCGTTCAAGATGGAAAGAGGTCTGAGACAAGGTGATCCACTATCTCTATTCCTGTTTGTACTTGTGGTGGATGTACTACATAGAATGATTGGAGAGGCAGTTCGAAATGGCCGGATTTCCCCTTTATGGGTTGGGAGAGATAATATAGAATTGTCTCATCTTCAGTTTGCCGATAACACGGTATTGTTCTGTCCGCTAGAGGAGGAAATGATAAAGAACTATAAGAGACTCCTACGATGTTCTGAGCTGTTGTCGGGATTAAGCATCAACTTTGATAAGTCTAACTTGATTCCAATCAACTGCGAACATCAGTGAGTGCGAAGTATGTGTAGCTTATTATTGGGGTGCAAGGAAGCTTCTTTGCCAGCTAGATATCTTGGAATTCCGCTAGGAGCGAACCCGAGGTTGGTCAAGACTTGGAAGCCAGTTATAGACAAAGTAGAGAAGAAGCTCAGTTTATAGAAATCAAAGATTCTAAACAAAGCCGAAAAGTTAGTGCTCATCAAAGCAGTCCTAAATAGCTTACCGGTTTACTATTTAAACTTGTACAAAATGCCGAGGGCCGTGGCGGAGAAGCTGATTTCGCTACAGAGAAGGTTCTTGTGGAGTAAGGAGGATGGTCGGGAGGGTATGGCTTTGGTGAGGTGGGAAGTGGTCCAAGCTCCGAAGAAGTTAGGGGGCTGGGAGTCGGAGATGCAATGCTCCGCAACACCGCACTCTTGTTTAAGTGGTGGTGGAGGTTCTCAAAAGAGGAATGTCCACTTTGGAAGAAGGTGGTATGATCTTGTAATAAGCTGTCCCCCTATGAGTTGTTGTCCACACAAGCTGTGCCTAGCCGAGGGGGTCCATGGAAAGACATTTGCCAACTACAAATTAAGGAGCAGCATATAAGAGAAAAGATCATAACAGGCTTGTCCATGGAGGTTGGTGATGGGAGAAGAACTCACTTTTGGGAAGATGTTTGGCTAAGTTGTGGTCCTCTAAAGGATAGGTTTCCAAGGCTCTTCTCAGTTTCAATTCAGAAAGGATCTGTCATAGGGGATTGTGGGTTTTGGGATGGGCTACAATGGATATGGAACTTCCAATGGAGGCGTGAGCTCTTCCAATGGGAGTTGGAACTTGTTAACCAATTACATAATACCTTAAGTCCGGTTAATTTAGTTTTTGATAGAGAGGATAGAGTTGTATGGAAGTTTGACAGGCAATGTGTTTTTTCTACTAACTCCTTTGTGCAGGTGCTACAGGCAGAAACGATCTCGGCTGACGTTACTAGCTATAGCTTTACGAAGACTCTTTGGAAAGGACTTGTCCCTCCAAGAGTAGAGCTGTTTACATGGTTTGTCTTGATAGGCAGGGTGAATACAAATGAAAGATTATGTAGGCTAGGAATTGTTAATCAGGGTGGTAATTTGTGTGTATTATGTAATAAGGATGTTGAATACGTTCACCACTTATTCCTTGGCTGTGAATTTACTTGGCAGGTGTGGTGTGCTTGGTTATCTGAGTTTGGTAGACTATGGTCTTGTCCAGGTAATTTGAAGGAACATTTCCAAAGCTGGACAGGTACAACGAGTAGGAAAGTGGAGTGCAACAGGTGGTTCATTAGCTACTTCGCGGTTGTTTGGAACATCTGGCTGGAGAGGAACAGGAGGTTGTTTCAGAACATAGGAAAAGGTGTTGAAGAAATATTCAACATATCCATGGTTCACTACAAGGAGTGGGGGATGCGACCATCCCTTTTGTTGTTGATGGCAATGCCGGAGATGACAATGGGATAATTATTGGTGTGTCGTTTACTAGGTGTATTTATAATGTGTTGGTTTTTGTCCATGTAATTTCTATGTTACTAGCTCCACTTGTGTGTTGAGCTTTCTTCTTTTTAAAAAAAAAGTTTTTTCTTTTGGTTTCTCACAATATCCCCTAACGCGGCAGGTCAAGGACTAATCCGCTGCGGTACTGAGTTCCATTTAAGGGTTTGTCGCTGGCCAATGGGTTACTACATGCACAAGGCGAGATTCGAACCCCCGACACTTATTTAAGCGAACTAGTAAACTAATTACTAGACCAACCCAACTTGATTAGAGCAGCGTATTAGTTAGTTATGAAAATATACACACATGCATTACCATTTTTTTTAAAACAAAAAGGATGATTTCCGTATGAAGCCAATTAAGGTAATCTTAGCCAATTTCTATAACTGATATTTTATTTGAAATTTTAATTTTAAATTATAAATTTTAGAGTAATACTACACATTCAAGTTTTTTTATGAACTAAATCTAACCAAATTAAACAATAAGACTTAAAGTAATGTTACTTATAATTGATTTTTATTGATGTTAGACCAACTTAGTTAGACTTAGTTAACAAAAATACTTGGATGTATAACATTATACTAAATGTTAACCCTAAATCCTTAACATCTAAAAAATAAGGGTTAAAAAATAATTTTACAATAAAAAATTAATATTAACTAATTAAGAGTTAATTTTCCATCTTTATTCTTCAACTAAGTAGATAACTTCTTTCGTTTAATATCAACTAACTTTTGAAATTATTTTTTATTCTAAATTTAAAATTTCAAATGTGAAATTCTAATTCTAAATCTTAATTTTAAATTTTAAAACTTTATATTCTAATTTTAAACTTTAATTTTTTCAAAAATAAAAAAATTAATTCTATAAAAAAATTAATTTATAAAAATTAATTCTTTATACTTATTCAAAAGTGAATTGTTAATGATTGTTTGTCAGAAATTCATATTTAGAACTAAGTTTTGCCATATATATGACAGGTGCGTTGTGATGGATATATTCGAACAATTATATCGACCAACTTCAAAATTATCAAAAGATAAAAAGGACGAAATTAAAAAACTTAAAAGAAAAATTTGCGTGCACTTTACTAGATATTATATTATTGTCTGTTCATAATTCCTATATATCATTGAAATTTAGCATGAAAAAATGGTGATTAGAGTGAAACAACCAAGTGTAATTATTAAGAAAATGACTCAATTACAAATATGATTACATTCATGAAATTAATAAAGCCCTTGCTGTTTTGATTAATTGGCTGAATTAAAACCATGATGATTAGTACGACTAATATATGTCACATTATTCTCCGGTAGTTACACCAGCCATTTTTATGCGAAAGAAAGCCCATTTCACTATCGAGTAACACTGTATATTCAAGTTTTTTTTGTTAATCAAATCTAATTAAATAGGTTTAATATAATAAAAATTAGTTATAACTGATACGAAATAAAAAGATAAATAAAACAAAAATTTAAAAGGATGGGAGAGCGAGAGCGAGAGAGAGCGAGAGAGGGTTGGGGAAACACCGGGAAGGGTAGGTTCAGGATTTTAGTGCGACAAGAAAAGGATTCCAGGATTTGGAATCGGGAGGAGTACGTTCGTTTGGAACGAGATTCATTCAGCATCTTTGTGGACAGATTACCAGAGGACATTTCGAAAAAGGAATTGTTTGGACTATTTTCTTGGACGGAAAGAATTAACGACATCTATCTCTCAAGGAAGCTGCGAAATGGAATGATCTGCCTATTCACATTCATACGATATACTACGAAAGGAGGAGTATTGAAAGAAATTGCAGAAATGAACCGTATGCAGTTAAGGGGGAAGGAGATGTTTGTAGGGGAGGCTAAGTACAGAAGAGAGGATTCTAAGGAAAGGAGGACAATGGATGGTGCCGTTGCACGGAGAGGTACAATTGCGGTGGAGGCTGATCGAGGGATCGAGTACCATCAGGAGGACGTTTGTGCCAACGATAGGAAATGCGCAGATGAAATCAATCCAGATTCGACCACGGTTCCAGAGAAGGAGCTGATTAAAGTGAGAGTGAAGGGTCTGGAGGTCTCTGTGGATACGACTAACATGAATTGGCTACAGAGGAGTGTTGTTGGGAGCACCACGAGAGAAATTGACTTCCGATTGTTGAACGATTTAGCCCGGAAGGCCTGGCCTCACATTGTTAAAATTTGTGACGTGGGGAAATACAAGGCCTTGTTGATTTTTGATACTACTGAGAGTGCGGAAGAAGCGTTGGGGCTGTCTGAGGATGCCTACTGCAGTTCTTTCAGAGTGTGTGCCTATGGACTGAGCAGGAACGGTGTGATATGAGAAGGGTGTGGATTGAGTGTTATGGAGTTCCGTTACATGTTTGGTCAGAGGATACATTCCGGGCGATTGGTGGCCAGTGGGGTGAGGTGGTTGCTTGTGAGGACGAAACAAACTTTCTCACGTCATTCTGGGTTGGCCGGGTGCTGATCGATACATGTCAGTTTGATGCTATCCATGAAAGGCTCCGCTTATCTGTAGGGTCGTCTAGCTTCGATGTGTGTGTCAAGGAGATGGAAAGCGGTTCGCATGGCTATGCGGGTGGCGTGATGCAAGTTGTTGTGAACGGGCATGAGGGGAATGTTGAGAGTAACGCTGGTGGTCCTGGAAGTCCCATGCAGTGGAAGGGTTGGGACACGACGGCTGAGATGGTGGCACTGACGCTTAGGATGGAAGAAAGGCCGGAGGGCAGAGGCATAATTACTCCTGAGATATTGAACGAATACGAATGGAGTAACAGTTTTTTGAATTTGAAAATTTCAACGGCAATGGATACGGATTTAGCTCCGAAAGAGAGAAGGGCTGACCATGCAGTAGTTACGTCAGAAAGAACTCAATCTTGGGATTATGATGGATATCGGGTGGTTGCGGGTGAGGTTACAAGCAGGTTTGGGGTGGGTTTGAATGCTAGACGGGCCAGAGACATGAGACCTAGATACAGGGCCCAAATGGAGATGCCTAAGGAATCTGAAGCCGGATTGGGCCTAACCAACCAAGGCCTACACGATACTCCTAATGCTGGATCTGAGTTGGTGCTTCTTGGGCCTGGAGTGGAGCGGGTTAGAGGCAACACGATGCAGGTTCCTCGCTTGATGCGACCTGGGTGCAGGGATGCTGCGGATCTGCGCTGCGACGTCGAAGAGGGGGAACAAGGCGGCGCAGTCTTGGTCGTCGCGGACAAGTATAGGGAGGCATGCAGGAACCTTAACCCGGAGAGCGCGACGCGCCTCCCAGTCACGGGTGGTTACCACTTGACGTCCTCCACGATGGTGTATGAGACTGGGGCGATAGCAAGTCGGGCGGCTGTCGGTGAGGGGTGCCCGGGTCGGCTGGCGTCCCATGCGGGGGCTAGTGGGCCGCGACAGAGGCCACATGAATCTCGGCCTTGTGCTGCGGGTAGGGAGTCTGAGCAGGTTGCGTGGGAAGGAAATTCACCGGGAAGGAGGAACGAGGAGATGACTCTGGGGGGTTTGGGGCGCAGGAGACACCGTCAGTGAGCGGTGGGTTGGAGGCGGACCTCTCTGGTGGGGACAAGGGATATGCGGTGGCATGTGATGGCAATGTTGATGGATGCCATAAGGGAGGGTGGCGCCGTCAGTTGGAAGGAGATGGAACAAGGTTGGGAGACATATATGTGAAGATGCCATGGAAGGGGGGTGGCAAGGGAGAGCAGTGTAATGATCCGGAAGGTGAGGGTCTTGTAGAGGATAGTGACATAGGTGACCATCCAGGGTTGGTGGATCTTCCGCCGGAGCTACATACCGGTGGTTCGAGGGGAGCCTTGAAGGACCAGTGTAATGCCACCTGTGACGTAGGAAGCGAAGCTGAATCGGAAACGGCCGAGAACAGATGGGCAGCTGAAATACAAGAAAACCGGAAAGCCTAGAAACTTGCAGTGGAATCTGGGGCAGTGCAATATGATGAGGAAGATGACATTATCGCAATACTACAAGCACAGAACAAGGCAATCGCACAGAAGAAAAAGCAAGCAAAGCAGAAGGAGAAAGTTTCAGAAGAAGCAAGCAAAGCAAGCACAGAAGAAGGAGAAGTCGACCGAAAAATCGGAAAAGGTGTGTATAAATGCGTTAAAATGATATTTAGCTCTTGGAATATCCGGGGATTGGCAGGAGTTGGTAAACTGAGCATGGTAAAGAATTTTCGGAGAAAGTTTAAATTGCATATGTTAGGATTGATAGAGACAAAGAAAGAGGTCATGAACAACCTTGATATAGTGCAACTGTGGGGTAACAGTGCAGTTAAATGGGAGTTCGTGGGGTCCTCTGGTGCTTCAGGTGGTCTGTGTTTGATGTGGGATGAAACAATATTTCAGATGAACAACTGCTATAAAGGAGTTAGATGGTTATGTGTGGAGGGTGTCTTACTAAAAAATAATTTTTCTTGTGCTTTCTGTTTAGTTTATGGTCCGCATGATAGGGAGGGAAAGCTTGTTTTGTGGGAAGAGCTGAGCTTCTTGTATGGGTTATGTCAGGTCCCGTTTTGTTACATGGGAAATTTTAATGAGATAACTCATGTGGAAGAGAGAAAGGGAGCTACTTCATTGGCGGTGTCTGCAGAAGAGTTTAGATCATGGATTCAGGATATGTAGTTAGTGGACTTGGCACTCAATGATCGCCTGTTCACTTGGTTCAGGGGGCAATCTTGTAGCCGCATTGATAGAGTTCTAGTTAGTTTGGAATGGTTAGAAGAGTTTTCTGAAACAAGGCTGCGAGGTGGCCCAAGAGGATTATCAGACCATTGTCCAATGATTATAGAGGTCACTCGGATTAGAGGGGGGCCAAGACCTTTTCGGAGTCTGGACTCATGGTTTACTCATGATGGGTTCTTAAGGATGGTAAAGGAGGAATGGAGGAGCTTAGGCGAGGTACAGTTCATGGATAAGTTAAAGGCACTGACGACCCCGCTGAGAAGATGGCATAGAAAAAATTTTGGGGACATGGACACAAGGATTACACAGCTTGAGGATGAAATAAAGAAAGTAGATGACATGGTAAGCACCGGAGCGGCTTATGGGACGGTTGAAGCAAGGAGAAAGGCGCTCGTGAGCTTCTGTAGGAAATGGTATATCAAAAAGGAGCTACATTGGAAGCAGATGTCCCGGTCTCGGCATGCAAAGGAGATGGATAAAAACACTCGTTACTTCCACAATTTAGCCTCAGCCCGAAGAAGGTCAAATCGGGTTGATACCTTGATGGTTAATTATAAGGGGCTATACCACCAGGAGGCAGCGCCGGATATTGGTTTCAGGGATGGGCTGGTAAAGCAGATTCATGCGGATGAGGCAACAGAGTTAGAGGTGATGCCAACTATTGAAGAAATAAAGGATGTAGTTTGGGATTGCGAGTCTTCAAAGGCACCAGGCAGTGATGGGTATAATATGAATTTCATAAAGAAGTGCTGGGGAGAAATAGGAAGGGAGTTCACTAGAGCGGTGATAGGGTTCTTCCAATCAGCTAAGCTACCTAGCGAGTCAAATGTCACTTGGGTGGCACTGGCGCCGAAGGTTACTAGAGCTAGAGAAATAAAGGATCTCCGGCCGATTAGTATGGTGGATTGTGTCTATAAGGTTATATCTAAGGTGTTGGTTCGGAGGATGCTGAAAGTAATGCCGAGTTTGGTAGGAGAGACACAGAGCACCTTCGTAAAGGGAAGGAAAATACATGACGGGGCTCTGATTGCTTGTGAAACTGTGCATTGGCTAAAGTCTCGGAAAAAGAGCTCAGTGATAATAAAGCTTGATTTCCAAAAGGCTTATGATAGGGTCTGGTAGAGCTTTATGGATATTGTATTGCAGAAGATGGGGTTCGGTCAGAGGTGGAGAGGGTGGATCAAGGAGTGTGTCTGCTCTGCATCTATGTCGATACTTGTAAATGGATCACCTTCGAAGCCTTTCAAAATGGAAAGGGGTTTGCGGCAACGCGACCCACTGTCTCCCTTTTTATTTGTGTTGGTTGTTGATGTCCTCCATCGGATGATTGGAGAGGCGGTAAGAAACAGACGTATTTCGCCACTCATGGTTGGAAGGGATAATATTGAGCTGTCCCACTTGTAATTTGCGGATGATACTATTCTTTTCTGCCCGACTGAAGATGAGACCATCAGGAATTATAAATGGCTGCTCCGATGCTTTGAACTGATGTCCGGGTTGAGCATTAACTTTGAGAAGTTCAGCTTTATCCCGGTCAATTGTGATAGGCTATGGGTCCGTAGAATGTGTCTTCTATTGGGTTGTAAGGAGGCATCACTACCAGTCAGATATATGGGCATTCCACTGGGAGCAAACCCGAGACTGGTGAAGACATGGCAACCGGTAATTGACAAGGTGGAAGAAAAGCTGAGTTTGTGGAAAGTAAAGACCCTTAACAAAGCAGGCAAGCTGGTCCTCATTAAGTCTGTCTTGAATAGCCTGCCTATTTACTATCTCAGCTTATATAAGATGCCAAAGACAATGGCAGAGAAGTTGATTTTCCTACAACGGCAATTCTTGTGGAGTACAGAAGATGGGAGGCACGGGATACCGCTCGTGAAATGGGAAGTGGTAATGGCTCCTAAGAAGGCAGGTGGATTGGGAGTTGGTGATGCAGTAATTCAAAATATAGCATTGCTTTTTAAATGGTGGTGGAGATTCTTAAAAGAAGACTGTCCGTTATCGAAGAAAGTCGTTTGCTCCTGTAACAGCATGGATACTGCTGTGATGCTGGGCGCCCAGCTTGTACCCACAAGAGGGGGTCCTTGGAAGAATATCTGTCAGCTACAAATAAGCCATCCGCAGGTGCGGCAAAAGATGATCAGAGGTATGGCTATGGACCTCGGGAATGGCAAAACAATCCGTTTCTGGGAGGATAGCTGGCTACCTAATGGGGTGTTGAAAGACTTGTTCCCTAGGCTTTTCTCGGTTTCCAACCTTCACGGATCTGTTATAGGTGATTGTGGATTTTGGGATGGGTTAGAGTGGATTTGTAGTTTCCAATGGAGGAGAGATTTGTTCCAATGGGAGTTAGATTTGGTAAACCAACTTCATGAGATTTTACATTCAGTCAAGCCCACAATTGAGAGAGAGGATAGAGTGGTATGAAAATTTGATAACACAGGTGTTTATTCAACTAATTCCTTTGTGCGAGTGTTGCAGACAGAAACTCTACCGGAGGAAATCACAAGCTATAGCTTTACTAGTGCAGTTTGGAAAGGATTCGTCCCTCCAAGGATTGAACTTTTTTCTTGGTTTGTGTTGGTCGGCAGGGTGAATACCAAGGACTTCGGGTTATTGATCCGAATGACAATATGTGTTTGTTATGTTGTAAGTCTGTGGAAACTGATTTTCATCTATTCCTTGGTTGTGAGATCACTTGGCAGGTGTGGTGCGCTTGGCTGCTTGCCTTTGGAAAGAGGTGGAGCTTTCCAGGTGCATTAAAGCACCACTTTGAAAGCTGGAAGAATTCATCACCAAGAAAGGCGGACAGAAAAAGGTGGTTTATTGGATTCTTTGCTGTTATATGGACGATTTGGCTAGAAAGGAATAGTAGGCTATTCCGAAATCGGGCTTCAAGTATGGTGAAAATTATAAACAGGTCGTTTACGTATCCCGAAGAATGGGTTGGTGGTGAGCCCTTTGGTTGTTGATGGCCATGCCGAAGATGACTAGGGGTTGTTGTATTTGGATTTTCGATGTTGCTTTTAGCTACTTTTATTGCTCCACTCTGTTGTGTTGAGCTCGCTTTACTTCAAAAAAAATTTGAAATTGAATAGAAAAGATACATTAAAATTGAAATAAAAACAAAAAGGATAGGTTGAAATTGAATACGAAGAGAATCACTCTACTTTCTACCAAATTTCTTGATGCAACAAGAAAGGAACTCCTCAACCTAACTTGTCAACGCCATAGTTTGGAAATTGAATCTAAAGGACTCCTCAACCTTCTACCCAATTCCCTGATGCAACAAGAGAGGGACTCCTCAACCTCAATTGTCCACATCATGATTTCATCACAAAACCAAAAAAGGGATTTTTAAACCTCTAAATCATTCTATACTACGACTACAATAACTAAGGAGGTATTTATAACCTCTTATTAGGTTAAAATAAAGAAAAATCCTAAAGCCCATAAACATAAGACCCAATCTAGTAATTAAATAAACAAAATCAAAATACATTAAATTAAAATAATCTAAAAATATAAACTAATATTTTCTAAATAACACTTGAACTCTTCATATCACGAACATTTAAAGCACGAATATTTTTAGATTATTTTAATTTAATGTATTTTGATTTTGTTTATTTAATTACTAAATTGGGCCTTATGTTTATGGGTTTTAGGATTTTTCTTTATTTTAACCTAATAAGAGGTTATAAATACCTCCTTAGTTATTGTAGTCGTAGTATAGAATGATTTAGAGGTTTGAAAACCCCTTTTTGGTTTCATGATGGAACCATAATGTGGACAATTAAGGTTGAAGAGTCCCTCTCTTGTTATATTGGAAAATTGGGTAGAAGGTTGAGGAGTCCCTTCGATTCAATTTCCAAACTATGGCGTTGACAAGTTAGGTTGAGGAGTCCCTTTCTTGTTGCGTCAAGAAATTGGATAGAAAGTAGAGTGATTCTCTTTGTATTCAATTTCAACCTATCCTTTTTGTTTTTATTTCAATTTCAATGTATCTTTTCTATTCAATTTCAATTCTTGTCTTGTTTATCTTTTTATTTCTTTATCATTTGGTATCAGAGTTCAAGTATTAGATTAATTCTTATTAATCTATATTCATTCTTCTTTTATCATAAAAAAAGAGTCCAGCGTCTGTCGCGTCTTTCTTTTTATTCTTGTGTTCTTGTTTTCGTTTGCGTTTTATTATTGTTTAAAAAAAGAAGCATAAAGTGAAAAAAAAAACAAAAAAAAGGAAGAAAAAAAAAACAAAAAAAAAAGAAATTATCTTCCTTGTAATTATTGTCCTTTTCATATATTATTTTTTTTCCACCTATAAGATTCGAGGACGAATCTTTTTTGAAGAGGAGGAGAATGATACGTGCTTCAAATGTTCGTGATATGAAGAGTTCAAGTGTTATTTAGAAGATATTAGTTTATTTTTTTAGAATATTTTAATTTAATGTATTTTGATTTTGTTTATTTAATTACTAGATTGGGCCTTATGTTTATGGGTTTTAGGGTTTTTCTTTGTTTTAACCAAATAAGAGGTTATAAATACCTCCTTAACTATTGTAATCGTAGCAGAGAATGATTTAGAGGTTTGAAAACTCCTTTTTGGTTTCATGATGGAACCATGATGTGGACAATTAAGGTTGAAGAGTCCCTCTCTTGTTACATCGGAAAATTGGATAGAAGGTTGAGAAGTCTCTTCGATTCAATTTCCAAACTATGGTGTTGACAAGTTAGGTTGAGGAGTCTCTTTTTTGTTGCGTCAAGAAATTAGGTAAAAAGTATAGTGATTCTCTTTGTATTCAATTTTAACCTATCCTTTTTGTTTTTATTTCAATTTCAATGTATCTTTTCTATTCAATTTCAATTCTTATCTTGTTTATCTTTTTATTTCTTTATCAATAACTAACATTATTTTAAATCTTATTATTTAATTTGATTAAACTTAATTTATAAAAACACCTAAATATGTAACATTACAATCACTATATATAAGCGCTTATTACTTATTTTTATTTAGAAAAAGTATAAGGACTAATAAGCAAAGCAGCCAACTTAAATAATTCTTTTCATAATTAATTTTAAATTTTTAAAAATTAAAATTTGAATAATTAAGATTGGACAAATAACTTACACACAAATCCTAATCCATCCCTTTCTTCCAAGTTTCATCGTTGCTTCTAACTACACGTTGTACCGTTTCATCACACCTCCCCACCGCAATACTGACTAGAGTTTGTGTGCCCCTGTCGTTGTTGTAGACCGCTGCATCCTCCATCATTAACGCAGGACTCTTTGCGAACCAGAGTAACATGCCATCGCGCCACTGTTTCATCATCCGACAATCACTATTGGGCCCTCTTCGGTGACGAAACCATCTCTAGCCATCACGCTCCCCCATTGAGCTGTAGCATTGTCGCCGACTCGCCGTCTTCGCACGAGTTGCGCCCATTGTAGGGAAAAACCGTGCGAGTGACGCGATCGCTCTCCCTCTATCCTCCATCACGCTACAGTGGGCCCGTTTTCCCTCGCGTCACCGTCCTCCTTCCACCTTCTTCTTCTTCTTTCGCCGTTGTGATTTGGATTTTTTCGATGTAATTTGAATGTTTTTTTGATATAATTTAAATATTTTTTTGTATATTGTGGATATTTTTTTCTCCCTTATAGTAAGAAATGTATTAAGATTTAAAATGTAAAAGAAACATTAAATTAAAAGAAACATCCACAATCCCTTGAGAAAGAATTTAATGTGATTTGGATTTTTTTCCATGCAAAGTTGATCTTTTTTCAATAAAATTTGGATATTTTTTGGGTATAATTTGGATGTATTTCCGTCCCTAAGTAAGAAATGTATTGGAGTTTAGAATGTGAATAACCTTTTTTAAAAAAACATCTAATTACAAAAAAAAATATTAACTACCCTTATAATGAATTTAATATGATTTTTTGAATTTTTTCAATATGATTTAAATATTTTTTTCATGTAATTTAAATGTATAATTTAAATATTTTTTTAGTACATTGCAGATTTTTTTCATGGGCTTTGGAGTACTGTCTAAATAAAAATTGACTGAAGTTGATTATTTTTTATGGAGTTAATACTCAAAATGACTCCTGAAATTTGACCTCCGATGCAATTTAACCCTTAAACTTTCAATTGACTCAAATTGTACTCTGAAATTTTGACCCGTGCCTCAATTTGGCCCTTTCGACATTTTTCATTACCGGAAAGCTGACATGGCAATTTTAAATGACACGTGGCACTGTACGGTTAGATGATGTGGCCAAAATTTTCAAGGTATGAATTTAACCCCTCACAATTTGAACATAAAATCTAGCGCAGCCCCAATTCTCCCAAATTGTAGTAGTTTCTCCAATCTTGAAGTATGATGTTGAATTCAAAGTGGCATCCAATGATAATTCTGATTAATGAATTAGTGCAAACTCCCCTTCAAGCTACACGCATGCACACACACACACCAAAAAGGAAATGGTTAAATAAGGTACTTCTGCTTCTCCTTGCTTTAATAAGACAATGAAGTGTGTGTTTGGATTACCGTTTGTAAACAGAAGTTTTTATAAAATTAATTTTGTAAAATTGATTTTGATCAAAAGTGAGTTAATATTAACGTAGTTTATGTTTGATAATTTTTATTTAAAATGGATTATAGTAAACTAAATATTGTTTAGATTACATTATTCAAAATCACTTTTAGATGAAAAATTACAGAAAGAAACATAAATTTAAATAATTATTTTATGTTATTTTATAATTTTATTTTAAATATTTAAATAAATTTTAATATTTTTTTAGTACTCTCAGTATTCTTTAATACTCTAATAGGATTAATAGAATCATAATACAAAATAAAAAAAATATTCCATACAAAAAGGAAATAACAATAACAGTAAAAAAACTCATATAAAAAAAAAAAAACAGAAATTTTATAAAAAATAATAATATACATAAAAAAATATTAGAAAAAAATATTATAAAAAAAATAAACATATGAATAATGAAGGATATAATTGGCACACAGAACATAAATTTTAATCCAACTTAAAAAGGTGAATGGAAAAGCTAGAATTTGTAACTTTTAGTAAACGTGGGTTGAAGATAGAAATCACTTCTACGTTTAAAGGATAAAAACGTTGCCAAACATAAAAATGAAGTGTTCAAAGAACTCAAACGCACTTCTCTCTTCTCCAACGCAAATCCAAACACACCCGAAATAAGATTGTCAAAAATATACAATTATAATGGTAATTTCACATACCTTTACGACTTTCCCTGCAGTGCAACTTGCATAGACAAGTCCACTTTACCTTTGTTGGCTTTTTCAGAATACTTTTATTGACATTCTCTGCATTACTCTCTTGTTGGCTCAGTTTCTTAATCTCCAATGGAACTTTGTTATCACTAGATTAGAAGGTTGCCCCTTTAGCAGAATAGGCCTTACCAAACCCAAACCATCCAATTTACTCAATAACTTCCTTTCCTTAGAACTTTCAAATGGAACTTCCTCCACCTCAACGTGTTTTTTCTTCTTATAATACGATATCTCAATATCAAGAAAAGTAGCATCAGGATTAACTTTTCTTCCCATTATCTGAAACAGCAAATACCACACTGAATATAATTCATCAATAAGCATATACAGAGTAAAATCAATGAATATAATTCTCTATACAAATCGTTTTCTTCACCCATGCCACCATGCGAACGAGCTCTGTTAGAATTACCTAAGCCTTCACTGCTGCTCCCCAATTCTTGGAGAGACTACTACGATTTGGGGAATTGGGACTGCATTAGGTTTTATATTCAAATTGTGAGGGTTTAAATTGATGCCTTGAAAATTTTGGCCACATCATCTAACTGTACAGCCACGTGTCATTTAAAATTGCCATGTCAGCTTTCCGGTAACGAAAAACGTCGAAAGGGCCAAATTGAGGTACGAGTCAAAATTTCAAGGTACAATTTGAGTCAATCGAAAGTTTAAGGGCTAAATTGCGTTAGAGATCAAATTTCAGAGATCATTTTAAGTATTAACTCATTTTAAGTATTAACTCATTTTTTATGGTTATCCAACTCAAATTAAATTCGATTTTTATTCTAAAATTCTCTCTCACTAGCCAAACTTTCTAAAATTAATTAATGACATGAATAACATTGTTAACTAACGTTTTCTAAAGTAATGTTATATGATATGAATACCATTGTTAATTAATGTTTCATATTATTATTATTATTCAATCACATGCTATTAAAACTAAAATATTAGAACAAAAGCATAGGATTCAGGAAGTATGATTTAGGATTTGTTATTTTTGTTTAGATTATATTTTATTTTAAATTTAAATTTACTAATTTTTAGGAAGACTGATTTGTATTTTAATTGTAGCTAGGAGAGAAATTAAAGGATTGGATATTAAACATGAAATTTAAAGATGCGTTTCTTGCATTCATTTAAATGAGTCTTAATATTTAATAGTCATTGACGGAGCAAAGAACAATGTTATATAGCCAGTAAATATTATTATTTTTTATTTAGCATTTGGCCAACAATAATTAGCTTCTATATTTATAGGAATTTCACAGCAAAAAATATATAATTTGTACCTATATTTATCATAGTTTGCAGTATGAATCAATATAGTTTGCACTCATATTTTTCAGAATTTACAGACATAAAATAGTAAAATTTATTTGTTAAAGATAATTTAGTATTTGTGTGGGTCAAATAATAGACAAAAATATAAAAAATTGCTACACTACAAGAAAAACACTAAGTTTTGTCGAATTTACAGTTAAAAAAAAACGAATAAAATCTGACAGTATAAACCTCGCCGGTAACGAGTTACCGTATGATTTTTTTGTCTGACGGCAATTACCGTCGGATTTTGAGACAGATCATCTACCTGAAAATCATTTGGTTACTGGCGGATTTTTTCAATGGTAATATTGGCGCCACAATATCCTGTTTTCGCACTATTACCGTCAGATTATACCCTCGGTAAATCCAACGATAATGTCAATTTTATTTTTTTAAAAAATATTGTGATGCAATTTTTTTAAAATTTTTTATTTAAATTTGTTTAACACAATTAGTGGTTAAATTATAAATAATAGAAACCAATTATATGATATTAAATATCAAATGTTCAAATAAATTAATATTCAAATAAATCAAATACAATGAAGCAGTAAAAAATAAAGCCCTAATCACTAAAGATACTGGAAGTCGTCATCGTCATTCCCGTGGTCCTGCTGAGGCGACAGAGAAAGCGGTGATGTTTGTGTCCCACCAGTAACACCGCTGCCACCGGCACGCATTTGATCTTGGTATACCGCCATCTGCTGCTCCATTCACTGAAGTCGCTCCAGTTGCTCCCTCCCCTCCAGCCTGAGCTCATCCGTGTCCGTCATGCATGTCAAGATCTCTTGATACCTCGCCCGAGTCTCATTCAGCTCTTGAGCCTGTTCGTGAAGGCTCCGGGTGAGCATCAGTAAAAAACAAAGCCCTAATCACTAAAGATCCTGCTAGTCGTTGTCGTCATTTCTGTGGTCCTGCTTAGGCGGTGGAGAAGGCAGTGATGTCTATGTTGCACCAACAGCACCGCTGCCATTAGCGTACATCTGAGCCTGGTACACCGCCATCTGCTGCTCCATCCGTTGAAGCTGCGCGCTCCAGATGCTTCCTCCACTCCAGCCTGAGCTCATCCATGTCTGTCACGCGTGTCAAGATCTTCTGATAGCTCTCCCGAGTCTTGTTCAGCTTTTGAGCCTATTCATGAAGGCTCTGAGTGAGCTCCTGCACCTCTAACCTCAAATTAACGCCTTCTACGGGATCGACGGCTCGACTGGTGTCCTCCCCACTTTGCTGAGATTGCTAAGCTGCGACCTCCAGTCTCTGCATGTAGGACTTTTGTGTAATACATGTTATTATGATTAGGACAACAACTATACAGTTCTGATCAGCAAATCTCTCTTTGTTCTCCTTTAAAGTGTGGGTATACTTGAAGGTCTCCGCCAATGTCGCATCTCGATCCAACGACTTTGACTCCACATATTGCATTGAAACAATATGTTAGGATGCCTACTAATGATATGTCAAAGAACATAACTAAGTTAATAACAAAATTAGAGAAGCTACATACCAGTCTGACCTTAGTCTTCATGAAGATTGCAGAGCCACCGGTATACTTGGATGACCTGGTCGATGTCCTATTAGCTCTATTTGTGAGACGCTGATGCCTGAACCCCTCATCAGTCTCCTAATGAATGTACAAAGCCTTCTTGATTTTCCAACAGAGCCAGGAAGTGAGGTGGTCGCGCCTCTCATGTACATCCTGCAGCTGCCTACCCATTCGATGGTTGTATATCTTTTTTATGAGGGTATCGTTCTCCTTGTCCCATATAAAGTTCAACTTCACAAAGAAACTTTAAGATTAGTTAATCAAAATATATCGTATTAAACAAAATAGAAGATATAAACTAGCTAATAAGGGTTGACTATATTAAGTTTTTATTGCCCACTTCTAAAACCATCGCTCTCTGGTCTCAGTAGGGATCTTCTTATAGCTAGGCCATGGATGGTCGTACATAAGCTCGATGACGTTGGTCATCTCTTGAGTATATCCATTTTTGTTTGGCGCAAACCTATCAACAATTCACAAACAAACCAATATGGCAATATAAATTAAAACTTCAGAAGCAAATAACTATAATATATAAAGATTTTTTTTTTAGAAATTTTGACAGAGTTTCATTTATAAATGGAATGCGCCACAAACTCTATCTATCAACAATTAACTTAAATAGCACCAATTGTCAACAATTAATGAACAGCAGTCAATAATCAATAAGCAACATCCATAAATTTATTAAATCCACTAAACTAAAATCAATAATCAAGAATCAATAGTCAGGATATATCAAATACTTTTAGTAATTTAAACCTACAACCCTAAATTCACTAAAACTAGAATCAATAATCAAGAATTAATAATTAGGATGTATCAAATACTTTTAACATTTCAAACCTACAACCGTAAATCTACTAAATCTAGAATCAATAATCAGGATATATCAAATACTTTTAGCAGTTCAAATCTACAACCCTAAATTTACTAAAACTAGAACCAATAATCAAGAATCACTAATCATGAATTATCAAACACTTTCAGCATATAAAAGACTTAAAGTAGTACTTACGCCGTTTCGCCATCAGGCCAAATCGTCATCCGTACGATAGGAGGTGGTGGAGGGGCATCAGCTAGCTGGCTTCCGTGAGAGGATTCCAGCACTGCGGTGTTCGTCGCCGGAGGCGGTGTCGTCAAGACAGTGTGTTGCTGAGCGGATGGAGGTGTCGTCGTCGCTGTAGACACAGGGACGTAATTGGGGTTAGGCACCATGATAAATGGCTGTTTTGATGCACCCGTAACTTGTGACGTCACCGGGGTAGTCGGAGTAGAGGGAGAGGATCCAAAACTCCCAGAGGTACTGGCAGAAACTCTTCCTCTACGACGATCACGACCACGACCACGACCACTAGGCTGATCCATAACACTTCTATCTACCGTAATGTCTGTAAAGAGTATACCAATTAAAAATGTGCTAAACATATTCACAACATCATTCAAGATGCTTAATCAACATACGTTAAACTTAGTTAAAGAAATACATCCATTGAAATCAAATAAAACAAAAGAGGTAAGTGCACATTTCAACTTCACAAACATTTAGCAATATATATTACTACATGTATAATTTTGTCCGTATGAAAATAAAAAGTCATTCATAAGTCATTTAAAATGATTTTATATTTATTTTTTTTATTTACAACTATTTTCACTTTTAAAACATATTGAAAATCAATGTAACTTATTATTAGAGTCTTTAATCAACTTGTTGACTATTGACTCGTGCAAGAAATAATAATAATAATAATAATAATAATAATAATAATAATAATAATAATAATAATAATAATAATAATAATAATAATAATAATAATAATAATTGGTGCACAAAATTGTGATCTCAGGTAACGGCGCCAGAAACTCTGTACGCACGTCTTAATAAATCGTTTTTCATTCACAACTTCGATACAACTAACCAGCAAGTGCACTGGGTCGTCCAAGTAATAAACCTTACGTGAGTAAGGGTCGATCCCACGGAGATTGTTGGTATGAAGCAAGCTATGGTCACCTTATAAATCTCAGTCAGGCGGATATAAAATAGTTATGGAGTTTTCGAACATAAATAATAGAATAAGGATAGAAATACTTATGTAAATCATTGGTGAGAATTTCAGATAAACGCATAGAGATGCTTTCGTTCCTCTGAACCTCTGCTTTCCTGCTGTCTTCATCCAATCAGTCTTACTCCTTTCTATGGCTGGCTTTATGTAAGGACATCACCGTTGTCAATGGCTACTTTTAATCCTCTCTGGAAAATGGTCCGATGCGCTGTCACTGCATGGCTAATCGTCTGGAGGAATCACCCTTGTCAATGGCTGCATCCTATCCTCTTGTGAAAATGGTCCAAATGCTCTGTCATAGCACGGCTAATCATCTGAGGTTCTCGATCATACTGGAATAGGATTCACCCTCCTTTTGTGTCTGTCACTACGCCCAGCACTCGCGAGTTTGAAGTTTGTCACAGTCATTCAATCCCAGAGTCCTACTCGGAATACCACATACAAGGTTTAGACTTTCCGGACTCTCATGAATGCCGCCATCAATCTAGCTTATACCACGAAGATTCTGATTAAGAGATCCAAGAGATACTCATTCAATCTAAGGTAGAACGGAAGTGGTTGTCAGGGATGCGTTTATAGGAAATGATGATGATTGTCACGTTCATCACATTCAGGTTGAAGTGCGAATGAATATCTTAGAAGCGGAATAAGTTGAATTGAATAGAAAAACAGTAGTACTTTGCATTAATCTTTGAGGAACAGCAGAGCTCCACACCTTAATCTATGGAGTGTAGAAACTCTACCGTTTGAAAATACATAAGTGAAAGGTTCAGGCATGGCCGAGAGGCCAGCCCCCAAAACGAGATCACATGATCAAAAATACAATCCAGGATGTCTAATACAATAGTAAAAAGTCCTATTTATACTAAACTAGTTACTAGGGTTTACAGAAGTAAGTAATTGATGCATAAATTCACTTCCGGGGCCCACTTGGTGTGTGCTTGGGCTGAGCTTGAATGTTACACGTGCAGAGGTCCTTCTTGGAGTTGAACGCCAGTTTATAACGTATTTCTGGCGTTCAACTCTGGTTTGTGACGTGTTTCTGGCGTTTAACTCTAGACAGCAGCGTAGAACTGGTATTCAACGCCCTTTTACATCGTCTAAACTTGGCCAAAGTATGGACTATTATCTATTGCTGAAAAGCCCTGGATGTCTACTTTCCAACGCAATTGGAAGCGCGCCATTTTGAGTTCTGTAGCTCCAGAAAATCCACTTTGAGTGCAGGGAGGTCAGAATCCAACAGCATCAGCAGTCCTTCTTCAACCTCTGAATCTGATTTTTGCTCAAGTCCCTTAATTTCAGCCAAAAAATACCTGAAATCACAGAAAAACACACAAACTCATAGTAAAGTCCAGAAATGTGAATTTAACATAAAAACTAATAAAAACATCCCTAAAAGTAACTAGATCCTACTAAAAACATACTAAAAATAATGCCAAAAAGCGATAAATTATCCGCTCATCACAACACCAAACTTAAATTGTTGCTTGTCCCCAAGCAACTGAAAATCAAATAGGATAAAAAGAAGAGAATATACTATAAATTCCAAACTATCAATGAAACATAGCTCCAATCAGATGAGCGGGACTTGTAGCTTTTTGCCTCTTGAATAGTTTTGGCATCTCACTTTATCCATTGAGGTTAAGAATGATTGGCATCTATAGGAACTCAGAGTTCAGATAGTGTTATTGATTCTCCTAGTTCAGTATGATGATTCTTGAACACAGCTATTTTATGAGTCTTGGCCGTGGCCCTAAGCACTTTGTTTTCCAGTATTACCACCGGATACATAAATGCCACAGACACATAATTGGGTGAACCTTTTCAGATTGTGACTCAGCTTTGCTAAAGTCCCCAATTAGAGGTGTCCAGGGTTCTTAAGCACACTCTATTTTTGCTTTGGACCTTGACTTTAACCGCTCAGTCTCAAGTTTTCACTTGACACCTTCACGCCACAAGCACATGGTTAGGGACAGCTTGGTTTAGCCGCTTAGGCCAGGATTTTATTCCTTTAGGCCCTCCTATCCACTGATGCTCAAAGCCTTGGGATCCTTTTTATTTACCCTTGCCTTTTGGTTTTAAGGGTTATTGGCTTTTTGCTCTTGCCTCTTGGTTTTAAGAGCTTTGGCTTTTTCTGCTTGCTTTTTTTTTCTCTCTATTTTTTTTTCACTATTTTTTTTCTGCAAGTTTTGTTCTTTACTGCTTTTTCTTGCTTCAAGAATCATTTTTATGATTTTTCAGATTATCAAATAACATGTCTCCTTGTCATCATTCTTTCAAGAGCCAATATATTTAACATTCTTAAACAACAACTTCAAAAGACATATGCACTGTTCAAGCATTCATTCAGAAAACAAGAAGCATTGTCACCACATCAATATAATTAAACTAAGTTCAAGGATAAATTCGAAACTCATGTACTTCTTGTTCTTTTGAATTAAAACAGTTTTCATTTAAGAGAGGTGGTGGATTCATAGGACATTCATAACTTTAAGACAAAGTTACTAAATACTAATGATCATGTAATGAAGACACAAACATAGATAAGCACTTAACATAGAAAACGAAAAACAGAGAATGTAAGAACAAGGAATGAGTCCACCTTAGTGATGGTGGCGTTTCCTTCTTGAGGAACCAATGATGTCCTTGAGCTCTTCTATGTCTCTTCCTTGTCTTTGTTGCTCCTCCCTCATTGCTTTTTGATCTTCTCTTATTTCATGAAGGATGATGGAGTGCTCTTGATGTTCCACCCTTAAGTGTCCCATGTTGAAACTTAATTCTCCTAGGGAGGTGTTAATTTGCTCCCAATAGTTTTGTGGAGGAAAATGCATTTGAGTCATCTCCGGGATCTCATGGTGATATGTCGGATCTCCGGATACTCATTCTTCTTGAGCTTGAAAGGGACCTCGGGGATCACCTTCTTCTTGACCACAACATCATAGAAGTGGTCTTGATGAGCTTTGGAGATGAATCTTTCCATCTCCCATGACTCGGAGGTGGAAGCTTTTATCTTCCCTTTCCCTTTTCTAGAGGATTCTCCGGTCTTGGGTGCCATCAATGGTAATGGAAAAATAAAAAGCTTATGCTTTTACCACACCAAACTTAGAATATTGCTCGCCCTCGAGTAAGAAAAGAAAGAATAGATGAAGAAGAAGAAGAAATGGAGGAGAGGGAGAAGGGTTTGTGTTTCGGCCATAAGGGTGGGTTTTGGGTGGGAAAGTGATTTTGAATTTTGAAGGTAGGTGGAGTTTATGAAGTAGGTTTATGGGGAAAAGTGGATGGATGTGAGTGGTGGAGTGGTGATAGGGAAGAGAGATTGAGGTGATTGGTGAAGAGTTTTGGGGAAGAGTGTTTATGGGATTGTGTGAAAGAGGGGTGAGAAGAAGCGAGTGGAGGTAGGTGGGGATCCTGTGGGGTCCACAGATCCTGAGGTGTTCAAGGATTTACAACCTTGCACCAAATTAGGCATGCAAAATGCCCTTGCACACAACTCTGGGCGTTCAGCGCCTGATTGGTGCTTGTTCTGGGCGTTGAACACCCATTTGTTGCCCATTTCTGGCGTTGAACGCCAGAACCATGCTTGTTCTGGGCGTTCAGCGCCAGCTCTTCTCCAGGATGCAATTCTGGCGTTCAAACGCCCAGATGTTGCCCATTTTGGGCGTTCAGCGCCAGAACCATGCTCTGTTCTGGCGTTGAACGCCAGCCAGATGCTTCTTACTGGCGTTTAAACGCCAGTAAGGTCTTCCTCCATGGTGTGATTTTTCTTCTACTATTTTTGATTCTGTTTTCAATTTTTATATTTATTTTGTGACTCCACATGATCATGAACCTAATAAAACATGAAAGAACAAGAAAAATAAAATTAGATAAATAAAAATTGGGTTGCCTCCCAACAAGCGCTTCTTTAATGTCAATAGCTTGACAGTGGGCTCTCATGGAGCCTCACAGATGTTCAGAGCATTGTTGAGACTTCCCAACACCAAACTTAGAGTTTGGATATGGGAGTTCAACACCAAACTTAGAGTTTGGTTATGGCCTCCCAACACCAAACTTAGAGTTTGACTGTGGGGGCTCTGGTTGACTCTGTTTTGAGAGAAGCTTTTTATGCTTCCTCTCCATGTTTACAAAAGGATGACCTCGAGTTTTAAACACAAGGGAGTCCTCATTCAATTGAAGGACTAGTTCACCTCTGTCAACATCAATCACAGCTCTTGCTGTGGCTAGGAAGGGTCTTCCAAGGATGATGGATTCATCCTCATCCTTCCCAGTATTCAGGATTATGAAATTAGTAGGGATGTAAAGGCCTTCAACCTTTACTAACACGTCCTCTACTTGTCCATAAGCCTCTTTTCTTGAATTGTCTGCCATCTCTAATGAGATTCTAGCAGCTTGCACCCCATAGATTCTCAGTTTCTCTATTACAGAGAGGGGCATGAGGTTTATCCCTGACCCAAGGTCACATAGAGCCTTCTCAAAGGTCATGGTACATATGGTACAAGGTATTAAGAACTTTCCAGGATCCTGTTTCTTCTGAGGCAATGTCAGTTGATCCAGATCACTTAGTTCATTGGTGAACAAGGGAGGTTCATCTTCCCAAGTCTCAATACCAAATAATTTGGCATTCAGCTTCATGATTGCACCAAGGTACTTGGTGACTTGCTCTTCAGTAACATCCTCATTCTCTTCAGAAGATGAATACTCGTCAGAGCTCATGAAGGGCATAAGGAGGTTCAATGGAATCTCTATGGTCTCTAGATGAGTCTCAGATTCCTTTGGTTCCTCAAAGGGAAACTCCTTATTGATCACTGGACGTCCCAGGAGGTCTTCCTCACTGGGATTTACGTCCTCCTCCTCTTTTACAGGTTCGGCCATGGTAATTAATTCAATGGCCTTGCACTCTCCTTTTGGATTTTCTTCTGTATTGCTTGGGAGAGTACTAGGAGGGATTTCAGTGATCCTTTTACTCAGCTGGCCCACTTGTGCTTCCAAATTTCTAATGGAGGACCTTGTTTCATTCATGAAACTCACAGTGGCCTTAGATAGATCAGAGACTAAGTTTGCTAGATTAGAGGTGTTTTGTTCAAAGTTCTCTGTCTGTTGCTGAGTGGATGATGGAAAAGGCTTGCTATTGCTAAACCTGTTTCTTCCACCATTATTAAAGCCTTGTTGAGGCTTTTGATCCTTCCATGAGAGATTTGGGTGATTTCTCCATGAGGGGTTATAGGTGTTTCCATATGGTTCAACCATGTAATTCACCTCTGCTATTGCAGGGTTCTTAGGATCATAAGCTTCTTCTTCAGAAGATGCCTCTTGAGTACTGTTGGATGCAGCTTGCATTCCATTCAGACTCTGAGAAATCATATTGACTTGCTGAGTTAATATTTTGTTCTGAGCCAATATGGCATTCAGAGTATCAATTTCAAGAACTCCCTTCTTCTAAGGCGTCCCATTACTCACAGGATTCCTCTCAGAAGTATACATGAACTGGTTGTTAGCAACCATGTCAATGAGTTCTTGAGCTTCTGCAGGCGTTTTCTTTAGGTGAATGGATCCACCTGCAGAAGTATCCAATGACATTTTAGCTAATTCAGACAGACCATCATAGAATATGTCCAGGATGGTCCATTCTGAAAGCATGTCAGAAGGACACTTTTTGGTCAGTTCTTTGTATCTCTCCCAAGCTTCATAGAGGAATTCACCTTCTTTCTGTCTGAATGTTTGAACATCCACTCTAAGCTTGCTCAGCTTTTGAGGAGGAAAGAACTTGGCTAAGAAAGCCTTGACCAGCTTATCCCAAGAGTTCAGGCTATCCTTAGGTTGAGAGTCCAACCATACTCTAGCTCTGTCTCTTACAACAAAAGGGAAAAGCATGAGCCTGTAGACTTCAGGATCTACTCCATTAGTCTTAACAGTATCACAGATCTGCAAAAATTCAGTTAAGAACTGAAAAGGATCTTCAGATGGAAGTCCATGAAACTTGTAGTTCTGCTGCATCAGAGAAACTAATTGAGGTTTAAGCTCAAAATTGTTTGCTCCAATGGTAGGGATGGAGATGCTTCTTCCATGTAAATTGGAATTAGGTGCAGTAAAGTCACCAAGCATCCTCCTTGCATTATTATTATTTTCGGCTGCCATCTCCTCTTCCTGTTCGAAAATTTCTGAAAGGTGCTTGCTGGATTGTTGTAATTTAGCTTCTCTTAGTTTCCTCTTCAGAGTTCTTTCAGGTTCTGGATCTGCTTCAACAAGAATATTCTTGTCCTTGCTCCTGCTCATATGAAAAAGAGGGAACAGAAAAATAATAATAATAGGGATCCTTTTTTACCACAGTATAGAGGTCCCTGTGTGAGTAGAAGAAAGGAAGAAGAAAAGAATGTAATGTAAAGAAAGAAACACAAGGGTGAGGAGAGCAGAGATGTGAGATGAAGAGAAGTGTTAGTAGATGAATAAAGATATAGAAGGAGATGAGAGGGAAAGGGAATTTTCGAAAATTATTTTTGAAAAAGAGTTAGTGATTTTCGAAAATAGTTTTTGAAAAAGGTTAGTAATTTTCGAAAATTAAAATCAAAAATTAAAATAATTAGTTAATTAAAAAGAAATTTTGAAAAAGAGGGAAGATATTTTCGAAAATTAGAGAGAGAGGGTTAGTTAGGTGGTTTTGAAAAAGATAAGAAACAAACAAAAAGTTAGTTAGTTAGTTGAAACAGATTTTGAAAATCAATTTTGAAAAGATAAGAAGATAAGAAGTTAGAAAAGATATTTTAAAATCAAATTTTGAAAAAGATAATATAAAGAGATATTTTTGAAAAGATATGATTGAAATTAGTTTTGAAAAAGATTTGATTTTTAAATTCACAATTAATGACTTGATTCACAAGAAATCACAAGATATGATTCTAGAACTCAAAGTTTGAATCTTTCTTAACAAGCAAGTAACAAACTTGAAATTTTTGAATCAAAACATTAATTGATGAAGTTATTTTTGAAAATTAGGAGATAAAGATAAGAAAAAGATTTTTGAAAAATATTTTTATAATTTTCAAAAATAGCTAAGAAAAATGAAAAAGATTTGATTTTTGAAAAAGATTTTAAAAAAGATAGAATTTTTAAATTGAAAATTTGATTTGACTCATAAGAAACAACTAAATTTTAAAAAATTTTGAAAAAGTCAACTCAAATTTTCGAATTTCATGAGAGGAAAAAGGGAAAGATATTTTTTTGATATTTTTGAATTTTTATGATGAGAGAGAAAAACATGAAAAAGACTCAATGCATGAAAATTTTGGATCAAAGTATGTGATGAATGCAAGAACACTATGAATGTCAAGATGAACACCAAGAACACTTTGAATGTCAAGATGAACATCAAGAACTTATTTTTGAAAATTTTATATGCAAAGAAAACATGCAAGACACCAAACTTAGAAATCTTTCATGTTTAGACTCTATGGATGCAAGAATACATATGAAAAACAAGAAAAGACACAAAACAAGAAAACATCAAGATCAAACAAGAAGACTTACCAAGAACAACTTGAAGATCATGAAGAACACTATGAATGCATGAATTTTCGAAAAATGCAAGATGATTATGCAATTGACACCAAACTTATAACATGACACATGACTCAAACAAGAAACACAAAAAATATTTTTTTGATTTTTATGATTTTATTAATTTTTTTTGGATTTTTCGAAAATTATTTGAAAAAGAAAAATAAGGATTCCAAAATTTTTAATATGAATTCCAGGAATCTTACCATGTTAGTCTAAAGCTCTAATCTGAGGGTTAGACATGGCTTAATAGCCAGTCAAGCTTTAGCATGTAACATCAGAATATACTGCTCATTACTTATCAAATTAACTTGCCTCTATGCTGATGGCTGGAAGCCCCTATCCAAAAGAATTTAGACATGGCTTTACAGCCAGCCAGGCTTCAACATGCTTCATGAAACTCTAGAATTCATTCTTAAAAATTTTAGAATAATTTTCGAAAACAGATGAGAAATTTTTGAAAGATTTTGTTGAAAATTTTTTTGAAAAGAAAACAAAAAAAGAAAATTACCTAATCTGAGCAACAAGATGAACCGTCAGTTGTCCAAACTCGAACAATCCCCGGCAACGGTGTCAAAAACTTGGTGCACGAAATTGTGATCTCAGGCAACGGCGCCAGAAACTCTGTACGCACGTCTTAATAAATCGTTTTTCATTCACAACTTCGATACAACTAACCAGCAAGTGCACTGGGTCGTCCAAGTAATAAACCTTACGTGAGTAAGGGTCGATCCCACGGAGATTGTTGGTATGAAGCAAGCTATGGTCACCTTATAAATCTCAGTCAGGCGGATATAAAATAGTTATGGAGTTTTCGAACATAAATAATAGAATAAGGATAGAAATACTTATGTAAATCATTGGTGAGAATTTCAGATAAACGCATAGAGATGCTTTCGTTCCTCTGAACCTCTGCTTTCCTGCTGTCTTCATCCAATCAGTCTTACTCCTTTCTAAGGCTGGCTTTATGTAAGGACATCACCGTTGTCAATGGCTACTTTTAATCCTCTCTGGAAAATGGTCCGATGCGCTGTCACTGCATGGCTAATTGTCTGGAGGCATCGCCCTTGTCAATGGCTACATCCTATCCTCTTGTGAAAATGGTCCAAATGCTCTATCATAGCACGGCTAATCATCTGAGGTTCTCGATCATACTGGAATAGGATTCACCCTCCTTTTGTGTTTGTCACTACGCCCAGCACTTGCGAGTTTGAAGTTCGTCACAGTCATTCAATCCCAGAGTCCTACTCGGAATACCACAGACAAGGTTTAGACTTTTCGGACTCTCATGAATGCCGCCATCAATCTAGCTTATACCACGAAGATTCTGATTAAGAGATCCAAGAGATACTCATTCAATATAAGGTAGAACGGAAGTGGTTGTCAGGCACGCGTTCATAGGGAATGATGATGATTGTCACGTTCATCACATTCAGGTTGAAGTGCGAATGAATATCTTAGAAGCGGAATAAGTTGAATTGAATAGAAAAACAGTAGTACTTTGCATTAATCTTTGAGGAACAGCAGAGCTCCACACCTTAATCTATGGAGTGAAGAAACTCTACCGTTTGAAAATACATAAGTGAAAGGTTCAGGTATGGCCGAGAGGCCAGCCCCCAAAACGAGATCACAGGATCAAAAATACAATCCAGGATGTCTAATACAATAGTAAAAAGTCCTATTTATACTAAACTAGTTACTAGGGTTTACAGAAGTAAGTAATTGATGCATAAATCCACTTCTGGAGCCCACTTGGTGTGTGCTTGGGCTGAGCTTGAATGTTACACGTGCAGAGGTCCTTCTTGGAGTTCGCCAGTTTATAACGTATTTCTGGCGTTCAACTCTGGTTTGTGACGTGTTTCTGGCGTTTAACTCTAGACAGCAGCGTAGAACTGGCGTTCAACGCCTTTTTACGTCGTCTAAACTTGGCCAAAGTATGGACTATTATATATTGCTGGAAAGCCCTGGATGTCTACTTTCCAACGCAATTGGAAGCGCGGCATTTTGAGTTCTGTAGCTCCAAAAAATCTACTTTGAGTGCAGGGAGGTCAGAATCCAACAGCATCAGCAGTCCTTCTTCAACCTCTGAATCTGATTTTTGCTCAAGTCCTTCAATTTCAGCCAGAAAATACCTGAAATCACAGAAAAACACACAAACTCATAGTAAAGTCCAGAAATATGAATTTAACATAAAAACTAATAAAAACATCCCTAAAAGTAACTAGATCCTACTAAAAACATACTAAAAATAATGCCAAAAAGCGTATAAATTATCCGCTCATCAATAATAATAAGGTGATTTCTTCCATACCCAACTAGTTTAAGGGTATTACATACCCTTCCTACATGTTTCAATTAAGTGTTGACAAATGTATTCATTAATTCCAGTCAGCAAAGGATTTTTTAATTTTTAAAAATTAAAAAAATTGAATTTAATACATGTATTATACACTTTATATATACATAACTTAATACACTCTACATACGTTTTAACTCTGGTTAAATCAAATCACCATACATGGTAAACTTTAAATAAATTAAAAAAAAAAAGAAAAAGAAAAAATTGGTTTTCCTCTTCTTCCCTAATCCCAATCCTTTCAACGGCACCAATTCCCCCTAACCCTAATCTCCTCAACGGCACCGAGGCAGCAAGCCAACAACCCCTCCAGGCTCCAACTCCGCCGGCCGTCTCGTCGTCTTCATCTCGCCGGACACGGTGCGGCTCCAACGACCTCCCTGCACGTCGCGTTTTGGCTCGCAGCCTCGCAGGTCGTCTTCTTCATCGCAGCTCCTTGCTCTGTCGGTGCTTCCTCTCCGTCACTGCTGCCTCCCCTTCGCCAGAGTCTGCTTCGCCGTGCTCGAACGGGTTGGTATCTCCTCACTTCTCTGCGTTGGTGAAATGAAAGTGTGAAACCCATTATCTCTGTGTTTTTTGTTATTCAAGTGGATTTTAATTTAATTAAGCGAGTGAGTAACTGATTAATAATGTTGAATTGTTGATTATAAATCTGTTTATGTTATGTTGTTAATGGCAGATTGATGATGTTTATGTTATATCTGTTTATGAATCTGATTAATGATGTTGGATTGTTGATTCTTGGCTGTGTAACATACATAGGTTAATGGCAGATTGATGTTTGTTTTCTGATTATCAGTGTTTATGGTTGTTTTGTTGGCATACCAAACTTTATGCCATATTCATCCCAGCCACTCTTCACTGCTACACAGTCATCTCCAGAAACTATACGGCAATCTTCAATTCTGGTGTTTGTGCAAGAATCTAAGAAAAGGAAAAAAATCAACAAAATGTAAGAAAAAATTTATTAATCTATATTCTATATGATGTGTTTAGGCACTCTTAGTTTGTTGTTTGGAGACGGAGTAATATAGTCTCAAACTTAGCTGGGATGACTTAGGGTGTGTTTGTGAAACACGTTGAAGAGGATAAAAGTGCGTTTCAACATTATCCCAAAAGCTCGTTCACTATAAGCAAGAAATTATAGCTTCTTCGTTTACTTTACTCAACGCACGTTTAGGTTTGTTGCTAGTTATTATTGGTTTTCCAAAATTTTTTCTAAATAAATACTGAGAATATTAAAACAATTATTCTAATTTTTGTGCATTATTTACTATTTTAATTTTTTATAATATGTATTATTATTCCAATTAGAAATGATAAATTAAATAAAAAATTAATTATAAATAATAATCAAAATATAAGTTGTAAAAAATTAGAATCTAAAATAATAATAAAAATAAAATTAAGAGTACTTAAAGAGAGTACTAAAATATTTTATTTTAAATATTTTTTAATTTAATAAATAAATATTATATTTTACTATAAAAAATATTTAAAAAGTTGTCAATTTTTATGTGATTTTTAATTTCATAAATAAATATTCATTTTTGTTATAACATAATAAAAAATTATAACATAATAAAATAGAGTACAATAAAAAATTATTATATAAAAAATACAAAAAAAAGAATTAAATACACTTAAAAAAATAATATTAATGATGTTTATGTTATATCTGTTTATGAATCTGATTAATGATGTTGAATTGTTGATTCTTGGCTGTGTAACATACATAGATTAATGGCAGATTGATGTTTGTTTTCTGATTATCAGTGTTTATGGTTGTTTTGTTGGCATACCAAACTTTATGCCATATTCATCCCAGCCACTCTTCACTGCTACACAGTCATCTCCAGAAACTATACGGCAATCTTCAATTCTGGTGTTTGTGCAAGAATCTAAGAATAGGAAAAAAATCAACAAAATGTAAGAAAAAAAATTTATTAATCTATATTCTATATGATTTGTTTAGGCACTCTTAGTTTGTTGTTTGGAGACGGAGTAATATAGTCTCAAACTCAGCTGGGATGACTTAGGGTGTGTTTGTGAAACACGTTGAAGAGGATAAAAGTGCGTTTCAACATTATCCCAAAAGCTCGTTCACTAGAAGCAAGAAATTATAGCTTCTGCATTTACTTTACTCAACGCACGTTTAGGTTTGTTGCTAGTTATTATTGGTTTTTCCAAAATTTTTTCTAAATAAATACTGAGAATATTAAAACAATTATTCTAATTTTTGTGCATTATTTACTATTTTAATTTTTTATAATATGTATTATTATTCCAATTAGAAATGATAAATTAAATAAAAAATTAATTATAAATAATAATCAAAATATAAGTTGTAAAAAATTAGAATCTAAAATAATAATAAAAATAAAATTAAGAGTACTTAAAGAGAGTACTAAAATATTTTATTTTAAATATTTTTTAATTTAATAAATAAATATTATATTTTACTATAAAAAATATTTAAAAAGTTGTCAATTTTTATTTGATTTTTAATTTCATAAATAAATATTTATTTTTGTTATATCATAATTAAAAATTATAATATATTAAAATAGAGTACAATAAAAAATTATTATATAAAAAATACCCAAAAAAAAAAGAATTAAATACACTTAAAAAAATAATATTAAATTTTTTTAGTAGTTAATTAATTATTTATCTAAAAGTAATTTTAACTAATATTATTCAAATAATATTTATTTTATCAAAATAAATTTTAGGAAAAATTACCAAACATAAATCATGTTAGTATAAAGTCACTTCTACCCAAAATTAATTTTACAAAATCACTTTTATTCAAACTCCAATTTACCCAACGTAAATCCAAACACACACTTAATCGATAGTCATATAAAAGGTTGTAACGTTAAAAAAAAATTAAACATACTTGCTGTGTTTTAAAGATGCTAAAGCAAACACTCCCTGAATGGATAAATGCATAATATTGAATCTGTCATGTGATTTGCTTCCGGCGTTGAAGCATAAGAGAATCAAGTGCCTCATAACTTGACCCACCTTTGGCCAACGATTTCAACGTACTCTCTTTGACCTCTTTGACTCTCTTTCACCGCCTTCCTTTCTTCATCCTCCATTACACACCCTCACCACTCTCCCTATTAATAGTACCTGTTATTTTGCTGGTGTCACAAAAGTAAAAAACTCAAATGTGATTTTGAAATGCTTTTAAGACTCTACTTTGAATAATGTGAACATATATATGAACTAATAACTATATCACAAGAATAGGATTATTATTATTATTATTATTACCTGCTGTAAGTTGGATGAACATGCCATGATCGTGAATTCAGGAGTGTTAGATTTGAGATTTGAATATTGTTCGAGAACATGAATTCAATTGTAGTAGTAAATTAATGGGAAGTTTTGAAAAATCTAAGCTGCTGTTTTATAATTTTGAAAACTAAATATTGCTTAAAACTATCATCATAAACTTATAAACTTAAAATTAATTCATACATAAGTGCGTTTATCACAAATTTTTCTTATGTATATCTACATTTGTTTACTATTTTTTGATTACATTGATTGATTGTGTATTATTATTTATTGTGATAATATTTTTTTTTACTATTCAAAGTTCCTTAGATGCAATTGAATAGTAGTGTGCTCATACATTTTTTTTACATTTTATGTTAATAATAGACTTACAACACAAGTATGGGGAGCGTTCACAAAAATTCAACAAAGAGTTCTGTTGAATTTAATGATTTGAGTTTTGAGTATAGTGGTTCTAGTGAAGAAAATGATATAAATATATCTCAAAAGAAGGGTACAATTGATGAAGCTATGAAAATGGTCGATCGTGGAGATGGATTTGGTGAAGTTGAGAAGAAGTTAACTGAGTTGACCAGGGATGACATTTGGGGTATTGAGCATGATAGTGTAGAGTAGTGTGTTCAATTCTACAAAAATTATGCCAAAGTACATGGTTTTGTTGCAAGGTGTGATGAAAAAGGTTATGATTTCAACGGCAACCTTAACATGAGACAAATGGTTTGTAATAGAGAGGGTACACGGAGAAAGAAGTATCTGGAGATGGAGAATAGGAAAAGAGACCACAGGCCGATAACACGTGTAATGTGTCAAGCGAGAATTGGATTTCACTATGATATGAAATTGAGGAAGTGGAAAGTCACTGCATTTGAAGAGACTCACAATCATGACCTCATCCCACCTAAATATATACAATTTGTCCCCGCATATCGCGTAATGACCGAGGCCGACAAAGCGCAAGCCAACAGTCTGCATGATTATGGTGTGAGAACTTGCCATATAATGGGGTTCATGTTAAAGCAAAAGGGAGGACCTGGAAAAATTGGTTTTACAAAGAAGGATTTGTATAATCATTTCGACAAATCAAAGCGTGCTAAAGTGAAAGATGGTGATGCATATGCAGCATTGAGTTACTTGATTTCTAAGGCCGATGAGGATCCATTGTTGCAAGGGAAATTTACTCTGAAAGATAATAAACTTGAAAATTTAGTATGGGCTGACGGAGCTAGCATAATCGATTATCAATGTTTTAGTGATGTACTAGCATTTGACACAACATACCAGAAGAATAAATATAACAAGCCATTGGTTGTCTTCTCAGGAACTAACCATCACGGGCAGACATGCATATTTGGTTGTGGCTTGCTAGCAGATGAGAAGCATGAGACATATGTATTAGTTTTGAAGATGTTTCTTGAAATAATGGGTAATAAACATCCAACAGCAGCGGTGACAGATGGTGATCTTGCAATGAGAGGAGCAATTAGAGAGGTGATGCCAAATGCAACGCACCGACTTTGTGCATGGTATTTACATCGCAACGCGTGTGAAGCTATCAAAAATTCTGAGTTTCTTCATGGATTGAAGCACCTCATGTACACGGGAATTTTTTTCCGAATGAGTTTGAAGATAAATGGCATCGCTTGGTATCAAAATTCAAGCTTTCTGAAAATGAATGGGTGAAAAAAACATACGAGATCAAAAGGATGTGGGCTTCCGCATATTTGAACGACATGTTTTTTGGTCGAATTAGGACTACGTCACAATGTGAAGGAATTCATTCGTTGATAAAGCACTATATTGGTAAAAAATGTTATCTTTTGGATTTGATGCATAATCTTAACGAGGCAGTGAGGCAATATCGGACAAATGAGCTATTATCTGATTTTAAGTCATTGTTCTCAAGTCCAGTTTTAACTACATGTTTCGAAGACATCGAAAAGGAAGCAGCCAATATTTTTACCCACAATATGTTTAAAGAGGTAAGAAATGAGATACTAGAAGCGAGTAAACAAAACGTTGTCGGCCATTCAATTGACGGTAACAAAATTGAGGTGAGAATGAACAAATATCAAGAGCCGGCTATTGAATATAAGGTTCGGTATGATAGAAGCACTAACAACTTTGCTTGTGATTGTCGATTATTTGAGAGCCGTGGTATCCCTTGTTCCCATATTTTTTGTACTATGAGACATGACCATATTAGCACTATTTCTAATACTCTTATTCACAAGAGGTGGACGAAAGATGCTAAAAAAGAATACATTAGTTCACTTACTGCCGAGGATATTGAATCTGAAAAGATTGCTGGTGTTAGGTACGGTGCTCTAGCGACGCTTTTTTTTTCACTATGTGATAAAGCATCGAAACATCGAGATGACTTCATAGAAATCAGAGAAGACATTTTTGGATTGATTATGAAACTCCATAAAAGACACAATCCAAATAACAAGCTTCCTTCTACCGCCAACTTGGTAGGTGACCCAAGTGTTGTGAAGACAAAAGGAGCCCCACGACAAACAACCAAGACTGCTAAGGCCCGTAAGTGTTCGCATTGTAAACGGATTGGTCATACGGTTCGTAGGTGTCCAAAACTATATGGTGGAGAATGCTCACTAAGTTCGAACGAAGATAAATTGAATACTGACATTGACCAATCAAGTACAGAATCAAATGGTGTTACGGTAATATCTATTATTGATTTTTCTTTGTTTAGGGTACATTCTTTTCTGTACTACTTATTACTTTTAAAATTTATGTGTTGTTGGAATATATTGTATTACAGGATATGTCTGATGAGGAAACAATACACCAATGTAACGAAAAACGTAGTGATTTATTTGAAAATATCCAGAAAAAAGTGAACAGGCCTCATGTCCAATCTACAAAAGTTCAAAGCAACCAGTACAACGATAACAGAACAGAAAAGCCTACTGCACAAACAAAAATAAATGCACCTGAAGCTGCTTTTGCGGTATATAACTGTGTATTATAATATAATTTGAACTGCTAGAGATTTTTTAATAGTTTTTATAATTTTTCATGTAGGACACAAAGAAGGATAAAATTTCAAGTGTCGAAAAGAGTAAGAAAAGAAAGCGGTTAGATAATAATCGCATCGAAAAGGTTAGTTTGCCATGTTGTATTATCGTGTATTGATTCAATAATGTATAAAAAATGTTTTTAATAATTTATTTTTTTATATGTATTTAACAGGGTCGAAAACCAAATGATGCAGATCATCAAGAAGTTCCCCCCAAAATTGGAACTTATGGTGCTATATCCTCTACAAAGGGTATTGAGAATTTTCAATGGATGAATGGATTACCTATGTACCCCAATTTTAATGGATATCCCATGCCACCTTTTTATTCATACAGTGGAGGTGGAACACCCATGTTTCAGATAAATCCATCACAAGCTAATGTACCAAATTACTACTATTATTGGAATGCAAGAGTTCAAGATTTGAAGAAGAAGAAGAATTAATGCATTCGTCATGGATTATAAGTTGTGACTTGTGTTCGCTATGGAAGTGTATTACTGTATTCCAAACAAATTTTATGTGTAAGATTCTGGATTTACGAAAATTAAATAATACATTATTTTACGATTTATTCTATTTAATCAAGAATATATTTTCGGAGATTTTTACATAAAATGCGAGTAATTTCTTAATTATAATTTAAAGTTCTAGTAATTTAGAAATAATGAATATTTGATATAACGTATTTTGAATATTTAGTTTCGAACTTATTTTATAAACAAAGAAAAATTTATTTATTTATCTATAATTTTAAAATAGACTATTTAATTAAAAATAATTTGTAAAAAAAAAATATATAATATCCTTAAAATTAATTTTATTGACTGAGTTTAGTTTTCAATTCATATTCCAATTCAATCTGTAAATTCCCAATTCAAACCCTAATTTCACCAACCTTAACCCCTATTACTCAACTCACACACACGTAACCCCCAGCTGCCACTCACTCACCACCGCTATTCCCCTTTCCCTCTTACCCACACCCATACAAGACACACACATACACTAACAGTGGAAAGATGAAAGAAAGAGAGGGGAAGTCTGAGAAAAGGAAAACAGAGGAAGAGAGCTTTCGAAAAAGAAGGAGGAGGAGGGTGAAGCTGCTGCTGTGCCGTCGCGTCCAGCTCGCCATCGCCCGTCGCCGCACCGCGTCACCGTCGAGAGTAGAAACGCGAGCCCATGGCCGAGGAGGGAAGCCCACTGCTGCGACGCCGGAGATTCGGGTCAGGGCCGAGAAGGGGGACAACGCCGCTAAGGTAAGGAGCTCGACGCCATCGCCAAGGCTCTGTCATCGCCGCCACGCCGTGACCCCGTCGCCACTACCGAAGGCTCTAGTGATAGCCGCCGTTGTCTGTTGCATGTGAGAAAAGGAGAGAGGGGACTTGAGTACAAGGAAAGGAGTCGTGTAAGGCTGGTGCCGAGAGACAGAGGGCTGTTTAGCCGCCACCGCTGCTGCATCGTCAACGTTGCGGTTTCAGTAAAAAAAGGGGATGCCGTCGACGTACCTCTGATATGGTCTAGGTCCCTTCCTCTAATTTGCTCTTTTTCAATTCTTGCTCTGCTGCTATTTTATTTGTTACCCTATTCTCGTTTTATTTCGTTTCAGCCCATATAGCTATGATTTTTGATAATGTTACTGCTGTTGCTACTGCTAGTTCTAAGCAGCTGCAGCTGTGAATTTAGAGAAAGTGGGTTTGTCGCGTTTAAATTCTGCGGTTTCGCCTAACTGAGGTACGGGATTTTTTTTAAAAATAAAGGTTTTAAATTATGAATGCCAATAAAATTAAATGAGTAATTGTAAATAGTTTATGGTTGCTTATGTGAATAATTCTTGGAATTGAGTTGAATCATAGCTGTGATTGATGATGTTGTGTATTTTGAAGTTATACTTGCTGTTAGTACTTGTTGATGATGATTTTGAGTATGGAATATTGAGATGGCTGCTGGAAATATATTTGATGAATCATAACTTGAGATGCTAAAGAATGGATGAGGTGATAATATGGTTATGTTGCACCTATGATGTGAAATTGTGATATATTGAATTAAGAGTTCTTGGGCAACTTCGTTAAGTCAAAAGAAGGTTAGAAATGTGGTTTTAGATGATTCCTAGGCTTAAATATATGATTTGGTATGTGAGGTTGTTGGAAATATTTTGTGTAGAATTTAGCAGAAAGCTGCTTAACTGGCAGCAGAACGAATGACTTTTTGGGAGCAGTCCAGACCTAATTTTTAGATGAAAGTATTTTTCTATAAAATTTTAGTGTGTCTTGGATATTTCATAAAAATTTCAGGGAATTTGGCCAAGTGGTTTGAAAGATATGATTTTTTGAATTTTAGTGGTCGCTGCAGATTTTTCTGCTTTTCTGGTTCTGCAGTACCAACTTCCAGACGCTATAACTTTTAATTTAAATAGAATTTTGAGTTCATTTCAAAATAATTTTAAAGATCTATCACTCTATTTTAAGTGAGTACAAATTTCATGTTCATATCAATTTTGAGGACTTAGATAAATCCCTTGGAAGGTCGGTTGTTTGCTGGAAACTTTGAACTGGTTTATGAAAACAGGGTTCCACTTCCAATTGATAGTTACAAGATTTTTAAAAAACCTTTTCAGAGATACAGACAGGATGGCTAATCAAAAAGCTATGGACGAATAGAGGGCTTGTTTGGCTAGTTGCTTCTGGGTTTATTTTCCCTCGCCCTTGATGTTGTAAAGTGTTGTTTTTTTACAGAGGGGTAGGTTGTATTTAAGTCTTGTATGAATAATTATTATGTAATCAAAAAGCCCTTTGCATATGGCAGCTAGTGCAATTGCATGTTGAAAAACATGTTCAATGAAAATTTTTTGGACATAAATAATAGATTTTTATGATTGAATCCATATCATATCTATCAATACGATAATTTTTATTTTGATTTGTGGTTTACCACTAAAAATAAAGTTGTTTATTTTCATAATATAAGTGAAATAGTAAAAACTTAGAGATGGTCATATGAAGAAGACAAAGAAATGCTTAAAAAATGTGATTAATCCCATGGCGAGAAAGCCTTCAATAATTAATTCACAATAAACTAAAAACATGAAAAAGAATCATTACAGTTTACAAATTCCTAACAAATAATATATTTTATTAGTGAGGATTAAAAATACAACTTTGTATGATATAACATAAAAGTAATAAAACCAGGAATGTTCGCCATGTGGGTAAAGTTTTAAAGAGGATTGATGTAAATTATATTACAAATTTTATGTGCTTAATATCTTTTATTATTGCTGTAATTATTAATTATTGTTTTAAAATACTATGATACTTAGACTTCTGGCCGTTTAAACGTAAAGTAAAATTATTTCTTAATCATGTAATTATATTTAATAGACTATTATTTTTTAATTAGACGGTATAAAAAATGTATGCTGAATACCTTATTCACAATTAAATGAAGAGGATGCAGAAGTAACTTTTGGACGCCTCTTCTCATCCTATAGTATGTTTTCTATCTTTAACTCATTCTTTTCATCTTCCGTCTTTCACCCCATAGTAAATTTTCCATCTTGTAATCACTCCTTTCATCTTCCGTCTTTCCTTTTTCTTGTTACAGAAATATGAGAAGTCAGGCTTTATGAAAAATTACTTCAGAAATAATTAATGTGAAATCCATATACATGATGACCTTTGATGTATCCAGTTTCCAAATTTCCTATAAATGGATAAAATTATTTCCAGTTATCACCGTAGAATTCGAATGTCTTACAGTCATATATGCGTGTTGCTTTTTCTACTTGTAATTATGTCTTCAAGAGGAACTAACAACTCCATTTCAAAAATAGTCATAGCCGAAAGCAATCACACACCTCAATCACCATCTGATGACATTGGAGAAAACCTTGGCAGCGCTCAACAAAAATCAAATGTAACAAAAGCACAAGTGAAGAACACTCTGATGGAGGCCATCGAAATTTCGTCTAGGTTGGAATACACTTCAATTGATTCTATGAATTTTAAATTTTTTGTTCCGTATTTTTCTTAAGAATTTTGATATTTACTTATTTATTCATAATGGTTTTCAGTCTCAATGAGGGCGTCAATATGGTAGAAAATAAGGAGGAATTAAAATCTAAAGTAGTGGATGTGCCAGGTGAAACCATCTTTAACAAGGTGATCTTCAATCTCTTCTGAGATTGTTATGTTGAATCCACTAAGTATTGGTCGGTCTTCAATTAATTCATCGGACAATTAGTTGATTAAACGTCTATAGCATTTCGTGGAATACTAATGTAATCATTTTCTTATGACTTTCCAAATATTTTGTAGGAGAATAAAGGTGAAAAATATGATGCGCTCAACTCACAAATCATAAAGATGCAAGAAGTTGTCACTAACTTGCAAAACATGGCCTCTGTCAATCAATCTATGATGCCAATGATGCCTTACTTTCACCCCATGCCGTCACAATTTTATAATCATTTGGGAGGATTTAACCCAAGCTCACCTCCTTATCCATCGCTTTCAATGCCAATGACCATGTCTCCATATGCAAGTCCCTTTGAAAACCTTTCTTCTGAGCAAGCCATGATAGACACGATAATAAACAAGTTGGCCACTCCCCCCGGTTAAAAAACCTTCTTTTGAGAGAAAAAAATCTTTTCTCGGTGTGAAGAAGACTAATCCTAAAATTTCTAGAGCCCAGTCATCCAACAAAATACATGGTAAACAATTTTGTGTAGCAGATACTCCATCAACTGATGTTGTCAAATCATTGCTGAGTAACGCATCTTCTACTGGTTATCATATAAATCAGAGGATGCCAGGGTTTACAAAACTCCAACCGAGAAATCTTGGGGTTGAAGCTCCATTTGTGAGTGTCAATTGCTTAAGTTTTATTCGTCCAAACACTTTTGAAGATTTTCTAATTCTTGAGTTATTTTAAATTTCGAGGCTTAATTTTTGTTACCTTTTATTTTTCTTAATAGTGGCTACCAGTATTGTTTGCACCGCCAACTACCATGGAATTAGATGACACTGAAATCATGGTTGCAACCTACGTATTTGGAACAAATAAAGATAATGAGTTTGGGAGGTAACTTATTTTGAAAAAATATTATCTTTATACTTTGTCATCTTACGATCGTATTAGAAGAACAATGCTAAATTATTTTTTTTTTTATATTTAATCAAATTGTAGGCAAGAGATATTAGCAAAAGGATGCAAATTTGATGCAACCAGAGATTCTTTTTTTAACTTAATTCCAAAGGGTTGGATTGACCAAACTGTAAGTTATTTTAGTTGATTTAATTTTGGATATCAATTCAATATCATGATTATTATCATTATCTAACCATGTCTAATATGCATTTAGATACTGGACGTATATGCTCATATGCTAAATGATGAGGAGAAGACTACTTCTGGAGTTTTAAGACATTGGTATATGCCCACAGTCTTTTCGGTAAGCCACGTGTAATTTATAATAAATTTTTTTAATCAACATTTCAGTAATTGTTAATATTTGTCACACTTGCTTGTATAACGTAATATAAGTGCTCCAAATGCTTATATTATATAAATAAATTGAAATTTTTGCACCAAAAGAAATATATAATTTTCATCCTCATTCTGTGCAATATTTATATGTAATATTAGTTTGGCAATTTAACATTGACAAAATTATATTCTTCTCATTGTATAGCAAATGGCATTGTCGGGAACTATCCCAAGTAGTCAAGTTCGAGAGGATTATAAAGAGGCATTTATGGGTAAAGTGAAAGTCCTTAGAAAGGCAGGGGCGGAGCTAGAAGAAATATTAGAAGGGGGCAAAAAATATTTATACAATAAAATAAGACTAAAATAAAATTTTAAGGGGGGGCTAAACTGAAATTTACATATAATTTACATGTAAAAAATTAAAATTAGGGGGGGCCATTGCCCCCCTTTCCTTGTACCTAGCTCCGCCCTTGTAGAAAGGTAAAATCATATGATATAATTTCATCTCTACTAAATAAAAATCTGTTCCTTTATTTGTTATGCATGCTTAATAAAGAAAATAATTATCTTTGGTTTGACAACTTTTTTCATCAACATATAAAGTGTTGAATCTTGTGATAATAAGTTTGTTTTGGATTATAAGTATTATGACTATATGAGACTTCACATTGAAGTCACTCCCGTGATAGAAACTTTAATACTCTTCATAAATAGAATTATATTTTTAAACCATCACACTCAAAACATAATAATTATTTCTTGTATATATGTACAGATTTATGTGCCTGTTAATGAAGATAATCTTCATTGGTATCTTGTTATCTTCGACATGAATCAATGTCAAGTAATTTTGTTGGATTCCAACCCAGATCCTAAGAAGAAAGCAAGTAAAATATTCAGCATTAAGCAATTGGTATATCATTCCTGTATTCAAACATTTATGTCATCAATTTTACATCTTTAATTATACTATTTTTACCATTTATAAAAACACTAATTCAATGTTAACCACGTATTAGGCTTTGTACCTTGAAGGGATGCTTCAACATGACTCTTTCTATGACTTTACAATTAGGCCTAAGGTGTCTGAGTTTCCCATTTTGGAAGCTCTCGGAATAGGAAGACAAAGAAATGACTCGTAATTTTCTAGCTCTTTATTTGGTTTGTCAAGCAATCTTTTTTCTTTTGTCACATTGTCTAACTGGTACTTTTTTTTTCCATATAAAATTTAACATAGCTTTGATTGCGGTATTTGGGTAGCAACTTGGATGAAGAACTGCATTTGGATTGATGATTACAACATTTATGTAAGTTACAATACATGATAAATTTCTAATTGTTTAATTTCTAATTACATAAGTGTGACTTACTACTGGTTTTATGATTTGAAGGTTGATGATGCAACTAGGATGCGCATTGCTATAGATTTGATCATGAAGTCATACAATCTGAAAAAAAATACCATTATCAAGGCTGCTAAGAAGAACTACAAAAAAATTGAGGAAAAGAACAAGAATTTAGTTAAAAAATAAGAGTATATGTTACTTCTGATTGCATCAGTTGGAAAAATTCTAAATAAATTATGTTAACTATAAATGATATAAATAAGTCATTTTGGTGCTAGTACTTTTGTAATGAGACTTTTTTTTGTGGTAGCTATCTATTGTTATAGAATCTTTCTATATAAATTAAAATCTATAACAATCCTATATATTTATATTTTGGAATATTGAATTTTCTTTATTTTTGTAAGAATGGATTTTGTTATGACAGATTTTTTTTATAGAATGTTTCAACCATTTTTATCATTCAAAGAAATTTCTACTGATTAAAGACTATAAAAATCAACAACAAATAAGGGTATGTTTACAAATTTTTAATGTATATATCACTTTAAATTTCTGGTAAATTTGTGTACCAATTTTTATTGATTGGTTAAGCCGCTCGAAATGAACATCACATCTATATAATCAAGTATAAACTAATAAATCATAAACAGGAGATTATAATCATTAATACCAGAAATTTTATATGAGCTATAACCTGTATCTATGTTGTACGATTATTAAGAATTATTACTATTAATTTTTTTTCTACTACTCTTTGAAGTACGCTTTGTTTCTGTAATTCTAAATTACTGCTATCGAAGGAGAAAAAATTGGAAAAACAAAATCAAATGGAACTGGGGACAACAGATATGTTTATGCATTCAATGAATTGGTTATTCCATCAATCCAGAAGTTTGGACCTGATATGATTGTTTTGACAATTGGACTAGACTCTAGTGCAGTAAGTTCTATTTTTCATTTTTTTTAGGTTCATGATTTATACTCTTGCCATAGTTAGCATTTTCACCTATTTTTAACCCCTCAACCAAATATACCTTTAGAAATTATCTGTTTCATTTCAATCACAAAAAAGATTGTTCTCATCAATTACAGCAGAAGTAAAGTCAGTTTTCTTTCACAATTGAATCCTTTAATTAAGATATTAAAAAAAATACTTCTTGTGTAAAATTTCTTTCTACAGACTTCAATTAAATGGAACATGACAATGTTAACAGTAGTCAAATCACATTATCTTTACTTTTTCCCTCATTATCTAACAATAAAGAATCTTTACTTACTTTATGTGCCTCAGTTTGATCCAAATGGAAGGCAATGCTTAACAATAGAGGGTTATAGAAAAATTGGGAAGATTGTTCATGATCTTGCAAAACAGCACAGTGATGGACGCCTTGTAATTGTTCAAGAAGGTGGATACCATGTTACATATTCAGCATACTATTTACATGCATTTCTGGAGAGTGTTCTCAGCCTAGCATCATTGCCTCCATTTCCAGATCCTATTGTTTATTACCCTGAGGATGAACCATAGGATGAACCATAAACACTAATAATCAGAAAACAAACATCAATCTGCTATTAACCTATGTATGTTACACAGCCAAGAATCAACAATTCAACATCATTAATCAGATTCATAAACAGATATAACATAAACATCATTAATATTAATTTTTTAAGTGTATTTAATTCTTTTTTTTTGGTATTTTTTATATAATAATTTTTTATTGTACTCTATTTTATTATGTTATAATTTTTTATTATGTTATAACAAAAATGAATATTTATTTATGAAATTAAAAATCACAAAAATTGACAACTTTTTAAATATTTTTTATAGTAAAATATAATATTATTTATTAAATTAAAAAATATTTAAAATAAAATATTTTAGTACTCTCTTTAAGTATTCTTAATTTTATTTTTATTATTATTTTAGATTCTAATTTTTTACAACTTATATTTTGATTATTATTTATAATTAATTTTTTATTTAATTTATCATTTCTAATTGGAATAATAATACATATTATAAAAAATTAAAATAGTAAATAATGCACAAAAATTAGAATAATTGTTTTAATATTCTCAGTATTTATTTAGAAAAAATTTTGGAAAAACCAATAATAACTAGCAACAAACCTAAACGTGCGTTGAGTAAAGTAAACGCAGAAGTTATAATTTCTTGCTTCTAGTGAACGAGCTTTTGGGATAATGTTGAAACGCACTTTTATCCTCTTCAACGTGTTTCACAAACACACCCTAAGTCATCCCAGCAAAGTTTGATACTATATTACCCCGTCTCCAAACAACAAACTAAGAGTGCCTAAACAAATCATATAGAATATAGATTAATAAATTTTTTTTCTTACATTTTGTTGATTTTTTTCCTATTCTTAGATTCTTGCACAAACACCAGAATTGAAGATTGCTATATAGTTTCTGGAGATGACTGTGTAGCAGTGAAGAGTGGCTGGGATGAATATGGCATAAAGTTTGGTATGCCAACAAAACAACCATAAACACTGATAATCAGAAAGCAAACATCAATCTGCCATTAACCTATGTATGTTACACAGCCAAGAATCAACAATCCAACATCATTAATCAGATTCATAAACAGATATAACATAAACATCATCAATCTGCCATTAACAACATAACATAAACAGATTTATAATCAACAATTCAACATCATTAATCAGTTACTCACTCGCTTAATTAAATTAAAATCCACTTGAATAACAAAAAACACAGAGATAATGGGTTTCACACTTTCACTTCACCAACGCAGAGAAGTGAGGAGATACCAACCTGTTCGAGCACGGCGAAGCAGACTCTGGCGAAGGGGAGGCAGCAGTGACGGAGAGGAAGCACCGACAGAGCAAGGAGCTGCGATGAAGAAGACAACCTGCGAGGCTGCGAGCCAAAACGCGACGTGCAGGGAGGTCGTCGGAGCTGCACCGTGTCCGGCGAGATGAAGACGACGAGACGGCCGGCGGAGTTGGAGCCTGGAGGGGTTGTTGGCTTGCTGCCTCGGTGCCGTTGAGGAGATTAAGGTTAGGGGGAATTGGTGCCGTTGAAGGGATTGGGATTAGGGAAGAAGAGGAAAACCAATTTTTTCTTTTTCTTTTTTTTTTAATTTATTTAAAGTTTACCATGTATGGTGATTTGATTTAACCAGAGTTAAAACGTATGTAGAGTGTATTAAGTTATGTATATATAAAGTATATAATACATGTATTAAATTCAATTTTTTTAATTTTTAAAAATTAAAAAATCCTTTGCTGACTGGAATTAATGAATACATTTGTCAACACTTAATTGGAACATGTAGGAAGGGTATGTAATACCCTCAAACTAGTTGGGTATGGAAGAAATCACCTAATAATAATACCTTAACATAATAAAATATAATATACATTATAACGAATAATATAATATAATTAACTACGCTAACTATGCAAAAAATAAAGAACTATTAGAATGATAGATAATTAATTATTTAATTACATAGATAAAATTAGTTATTGACCAAAAATTGACCCGTATAAAAGAAAGTTTAATCAACTTGTACATGAGGGTGACATCATTTTATAAGTTGATCCGTTGAAATCAAATAAAACAAAAGAGCTAAGTTCACATTCCAACTTCATAAACATTTGGCAATATGCTTATTTGAATAGAATAACTTGAACTATGTGAAATATATGCATTCAAACTTGAATATCACTAATTTACTAAATTCAATTCCAATTCAAAACCAACAGCACAACAACAACAACAATATCACATCATTACAGCATTAAAACTCATAAAAGTCTAATAATCTAATCTAATCCTATCTTAACCACATAAATTCACTAAACAAAAAAATTATTTCTATCTAAATCATAATACTAATTAATAAGTAAAATCTAAATTAATCATAAATTTAATGAAAACAAAAATTTAAATTTATTTACCGGAGAATGTAAACACAGAGGTGGATGGGAGAATATTGGTGGTAGCCGGCGTTGTTGGTGGCGGCTGGCAGAAGTGGTTGGCGGCAAAAGGGAGAGGGGTTGTCAGAGAGGATGCGGCGGTAGGGGATAACATGCGGCGGGGATGACGGGGTAGCAGAGAGGGAGAGGGTTAGAGAGAGAGTGAAAGAAGTAAGGGGAAAGAGACATATTGAGGAGGTAGTGGCGGGGTTGACGGCGGAGCTTACGGAGCAGCGGGAAGGGAGAGGGTTAGAGAGAGAGTGGGAGAAGAAGGGTAGAGAGAGAGAGATGGATTTGAAATCAAGGAGGAGAGCATTCACGCTTTGAATTCAGGGAAAATTACCGTCGAAAAAATACGAGGGTAAACTATTATGTGTCACCAAAATGCAGCGTTTCACTAAATGGGTTTACCGACGATTTATCCGATGGTAAATCCGATACTAACTTACGTGCCTATTTTTTTTTGTTTTCCTCCAATTATTACCGGCGAATTTACTGTCAGAAACGTAAATCCACCGGTAATAATTTAACTTGACGAATTCGACACCTTTACCACCTATAAATCTGTCGGTAAATTTGCTGCTACTCTGCGATGCTAAATCCGACAGTATTCAGAATTTTTCTTGTAGTGCTAGTTTTCAAGAGTTTCTCAAGACTAAGTGTATAATTGGATTAAAATTTTGCAAATAGGATTTTGTATCAAATTGATTTTATAAATTTGATTTTGATTAGAAGTGAGTTAGTATTAATGTGATTTATATTTGATAATTTTATATCAAAATTGATTATAGTAAAATGAATATTGTTTGAATTATATTATTCAAAATCAAGTTTAGATAAAAACTACTAAAAAAACATAAATTTACATTACTTAAAATCACATCTTTTTTTAACACTCTTTTGGCTATAATTTTTTTTAAAAGAACTTAAATTTATGTATTAAAATTTAGTTCTCTTTTGGTCATAAATTTTTCGGTACTTTTTTTTAGTACGCTTTTTTTATTTAATTTGATCTTCTTAGAATCAATAATTTATATTATAAAAAAATAATACTAATAAACATAGTATATACTAATTCAATAACTCACAATAAAAATTATACAAATCCTAATAAAAGATAACAAAGAAAAATTTCATAAAAAAATTACCAATAAAAATGATTAAAAAAATTTATATGAATAATGTGTACTAAAATTTTCATAAAAAAAAATGTGCGTAGAGAACATTATAAACTTGAAAGCTCCCAAAAAAAAGCAACTTCTATAGTATGAACCAAAAAAAAAAAAATTGATAAAAAAAATCAAAACTTAAAAAAAGTACTAAAAATAATAGTATATAAAAATATTTACTTGTAAAACATAGCCACAAAAGAAAAAAAAATACAAAAATTCTGATAATTGTTCTTGATGTATTTTATTATAAATGAGAATGAAGGATAAAATTGGCAAAAAAAAAATTTCTTCAATTACTTCTCTAATTATAATTGCTTTTGGTGAACAGAAGTTAGAACATAAAATCACGTTTATGTTTAGAGAAAAAAATAGCCAAATAAAAAATTGAAGTGTTCAAGAAGATTAAATGTGCTTTCTATGACTCAAATGCTAAACCAAATACACTCTAAGTTTCAACGGTTAGCCTAGCTAGTTATATTAAATCTATTAGTGAGTGGTAAAATATGAAAAAATATTAGTTAAAGATAGTTATAATTGTTATTCTTTCTCTCTCTCCCTCCTTCCCTCCCTCCACACCGCATTATCGCAAGGTCTGGAGATTAATAAACTTTTCTATGCGCTATATGTGTTGGCTAATCTTTTTATGTACGATATACAAACACATCATCTAAGTAAATTATTGTAAAATCTACATATAAATAAAAAATACTATTCATAATTTCTTGAAATCTACTTGGAGTGTTTTAACCCTTAAAGCATTACATTTTCTGTTCATAATGTCCAAAGAAAACTATAAAATCCATCTTATACCTATCTTCTTTCATTAAAATTTGATAATATTTTGATTTTATATCAAATTTTAAAAAAATAGCATAACTTAATCTTTTGATTAAATCGCTTTTATTAGGTAACGGGTATCTTATCTATTTTAAAGTCTTATTTAAAAGTTTGTAATTAATTACTAATCTAGGAACTTTTTTTTTAATTTTTGAAGCGTTCATAACATAGAACTCTATACAACTCTAAGGAGACTTAAAAATAACCTAATAAATTCTTTATTTAGATACTCCTGAATTTCTTTCTTATAATCCTCTAGATATTCTTTATTCATCTGAAGGTTTTACCTTAGTGCAAATCTCCTTTTTATTAAAGTTATCTTGGTATGGTAAGGATACTTCATGTAATTTTCTATGATAATATATTTTAAGATTTAGATTATATATATATATTTTTAATTCTATTTTTTAAATCTTTTATTATATTTTAGATTTTTTTGTTTTTATATAATCTTTCACTACAAAAACTGCTAATTATGGCAATTTTTTTTATATTTATGGCGATTTGAACTGTCATTATTACCAAAAATGACAGTTTCAAAAACAACATAATCCTTGGGTCATTTTGGTAATTATGGTGGTTTTTAAAAAATTGCACAATTTCTTGAGTTAAAATGACAATTTTGTAATGGGTTAAAACAACGGTTCAAATCGCTGTTAAATCCAAATAAAATGATATTTTTTAGTTGGTTAAAATAGTGATTGAAACTGCCATTTTTACAAGATTAAAATGACATCTCATGTTGATTAAAAGGACGGTTATGAACCACCAATTTTTTACTCGAATAGGGTGGCATTTTTATTGTTTAAAAATGTTGGTTAAAAATGATCATTTTACTGGGTTAAAATAGCGTTTTAATTGTTTAAAATAGTAGTTACAAATCAACCGTAGTTTTTATGGGTAAAAATGACATTTTTTTTTGTAGTTTTAAAAGACAGTTTTAATCGTCATTTTTACCAAATTAAAATAGCAATTTTTGCTCATTTAAAATGACAGTTGAAACTGTCTTTTTGACCACGTTAAACAAATAATTTTTTGTTTAAGATTTCACAATAGCAAAACCATACACAAAATATTACATAACTCATAAATAAAGTATTAAGCATAATATATGATTTTTTAGTATCGAAAATCAAAAGTCATAACCCTTATACATAATATCAAAAATAACATGATTTTTCAATTATAAATGTCTTAACATGTAGTTCTTATTACATAAAATTTTCATTAGAAAAAGATCACCCTACTTTGTTGCTTGTTCTAAAAGACTGACTTTCTAACCTTTTTGGTGAATAAATTTTTGCTCTCTTAATACAATTTCTACAACAATAAATTAATAAGTAGAATTAATTAATTACTGCATCAATGAAGTGGAAAATCAAAGAATGAGTATCATCAGTGCCATAAACTATATTAGAAAGAGCTATATACATGGAATTTAATTTCTCAAGTTACCAAAATGTCGAGTGTTCCAAATTGGGATTTGATGACATTCGCAAGAGAAGCTACACTAGAAGGATAAAAAATATCAAGGTAGTGAAAGAGTACAAGATAAAAGAAACTATGCCATTGATTTTTAAAGAAAGTCTCTAAAATAGCATATCACTTCTCAAAATTAATTGGAAAAGCAACACAATCAGTCGCTAGGTGTCCATCAGCTTATCCTATTGCTACTTGTTCTTTATTAAAATGAATAATATGCAAATTTTCTGGTAAATTATGAATTTCCTTGACTAACAAATAAAGACTTGTGATAGCTTCATACTCATCCAAATAGACAAGACAAAGAATGTGCCGTTTATGTTAATTAATGAACTTAATTTAATAATAAATAAAATATTAATAAAACCTACTAAAATACTACACACTAAAAATACTAATAAAACATGTAAGACCTGAGAAAATAATAAATTATTAACTAATTAATTAAAAGTGAACAAGAAGGATAAAATATTTAGAATTTATAATTGAAAAAAATAAAAATTTTTAAGATAAGACACTTATCTTAAAGATTTTGGTTATAGATTGGGCAAAATGGGCAAAAGTTGAATTGGGCCTCAGGCCCATGACATATAAAATCCTCCGCTCACTCAAAGCACACTTATTTTACACCAATTTGGGGGAAGCCACGGTAGAAGGAGAAGGGGAGAAGAGGAACCCTAACACTATTCACATCCATACTTCAAATTTACATAACTTTTAATTGGAGTTTCGATTGACGAGCCATTTACGACCACACATTCATCTCGGATTTTTCTTCAATTCTATTCAAGTATTGTGATAAGAAAATTTGAAATTGATGCTCAGTTTTCTATTCTCTTCAGTTTTTCATTTTTGGGGGTATGGGTGAGTTAAAATCTTGTGATTTTGGTTATTTAGGGACACTCTAGCATGAATTTCAAGTGGGTTCCATCCCAATTTTGAGTGAATTAAGGTAAAGAAGACTAATTCTTTCATTATCCCTAATTTTAAGTAAGAACCCTATTATGAATGTTGAAATAATTATTGTGATTAGATGGAATAGAGCTTGTTTGGATTGAATTTGGGGTGAAATAGAACTAGCTTAGTGCAATTTAGTGCAGCATTAAATTCAAGGATAATTTTGATGTGAATTTTATTGGAGTTTAGACCGATAGAGGTTGGAATTGTCGAAAAAGAGTATTTTCGAGGTTGAGACTGCCATCAATGAAGGTACGAGTCTTAATTTCGGATAGACATTGTGTAATACTATGTGAAAACTTAGGTTAATTACCCTAGTATAGCATTGAACGTGGTGTGTTGATGATATGTTGTGATTTTAGCATGATTGTGTGTTTGGTGAGCTATGTATGATTATATGAGTGGAATTGAAATTGAATGTTGTGGTATAGTTGTCATTTTATTGATTGGTATAAAAATTAGGCCGGAAGCCGTGGGTGAGCTATCCCCTATGAGGTAAGCTATGGTAAGTTTCATAATTGCCATATTTTGATTTGGTTGTGGAACGATGTGGTTTTGTTAGATGATTAATGTAGTGTGATTAAATTGTTGACGGAGGTTTGGGAAGTTGGATTGTTGTGTGGAAATTGTTGAGTTAGTGTTGAATAGGTAGGAAGTGATAGATGAGTATTAAGAATGTTTAGAAATGGTTTTTGGACTGGTTTGCAATTGAATTGGGTTGAGAATTGGTAAAAATTGACAATTTAGTAATTTTGGTAAAAACAGAATTTTGACAAACTTCGACGGGTCATAACTTGGCACTCGGAGCTTAGATTTGTATGAAATTTATATTAAATTGAAGTTAGTAAAAAAAGCTTTAAAATCGTCTAAGAACCAAATAAAATGGAATTTTATAGAAGTTATGAACATTTGAAATTCGGTGTTACAAACTGAAATTTCAGATTCTGCAAAAAATAAAGAAATTTGGCTGGTGTGCATGGAAAGTTGTGTATGAGCATATGAGCACGTATAGTATGGTGCGTACGCACCCGTCAGGAATGGAAGTCTGATCTGTGCGTAGGCATAGTTGTGTGCATGGGCACATACCCTGTTTTCTTCAAAAAAACTCTGTTTTGACTGTATAGCCTTTTCGACAAGCTTGTAACCCCCTGTAAACCCCGTATGACACTCGATAACTTGTTTTTAAGCCCTGGATAGGGTGTGGCTAAGGCCAATGATTTAAATTAAATTATTTCTAGACAAACGCTTGGTTAAATCGGATGACATGGTTGCGGAGATGGTGGTTCGTCCCACCTTCGATGAGAACAGTGGTGTTATCCTGCTCACAAGGTAATGGAATTGATAATTGATAGAGATTTGGATTAATGAATCTAAGCTTGATAAATTAACAACGATTTGGGGGTTAACGAGTTTAGTAACTTATGATATTACTAAAAGACTTTGATATTGATTGATGGTGGCCTAAATGGCTGGATCGGTAAGGACGGAGGTTTATCCCGCTTGCGTGCTTATGAATAATAAAGTGATTATACTTGAAAAATGTGCCGGACACTATATCCCAAATGTGTGCTAGGCACTATATCCCTGATAGATGGTGATTATGAATATGATGAGGTTTGATTGAGAAATGATTATATTAAGTTACAATTTTGCTTGTGATCTTGGTTGTGTATGATTTGCTTCCCTTTTGTTGTATCATACTCTCTCTGTTTGTGAAGTGTGTCGGGCACTATATCCCAAGAGTGTGTCGGGCACTATATTTCAAGAGTGTAACGGGCATTATATCCCAAGAGTGTATGAGCACTATGTCCCAAAAAAATATTGGATACTATATCCCAAGAGTATGGCGAGCATTATATCCCATGAGTGTGGCGGAAACTATATCTCAAGAGTGTGACGAGCCCTTTGTCCTAAGAGTGTAGAAGTGTAACAGAGAGACAATGTCTGGGTTAGCTACCAGATGTATTGGATTTTGGCAATTTAACCGACATGTGAGCTCATGGCCAGTAGGGTAGGCATGCATCATTTGCATTTGTGTGTACTGATTGGGTGTGCATTTTATTTTTGGCTTGCCTTGTTGAATAATTGTATCTATATGCTATTTGAGCTAATTGCCTTATCTGTTCTCTCTACTTATGCATTCTTTGTATTATTTTGTATGTGTTTAAACAACTGAAAGATCCCTTATGCTGGCGATGGTGACGATGAGGGTTGTTCTTGAAGAGATGAGTTGATATGGTTGGATGATGAAGATGAGTTTGATTGATATTTGAGTTGCTTGGATAGATGTAAGGGTCGTGGCCTTGTCTCACTTGCTCCGAGTTGATATTTGGACTCCCTGGGTAGATGCAAGGGTTGTGGTTCGTTCCACTTGCTCCGAATTGAGATTGGAACCACCTGGGTAGATGCAAGGGTTGTGGTTTGTCCCATTTGCTCCAAGTTAAGGTTTGAGAACACTAGTATAACTGAGACTTAGTCTGTTTTTCTTATTTGGATTTGAAAGTACCCTAGGCTTGAACCTTGAATGATTGGAGTTTAGAATTGCCTAGCGGGTTCATATCTTTTTACATAGTCTCTATTTAGAATTATTACCCTACTGGAAACCTTTGGGTTCTCACCTGTTGTTAGATTTTGTTATTTGTAGGACGTGACGCACCTCGTTGAGTATGCCAGACTCTCTTTGGAAAGCGAAGAATCCTTTGTATTCTCTGTTTAATGTATTTTCATTCTCCACTTTTGAATACATACTTGTATATCCCTATTAGAGGTTGATTTATGGAAAAACATGTTGTATTTTATTTACTTCTGGGTTGTATTATACTTTCTAGCCGGCCTTGTCTTCGCAGGTCGAGAATAGTATTTTCTATGTATCTCCTTTGAATCTAATATATATATATATATAGCGACGACGCTGTATATCTTTGACGTTTCGAGTGAGATGCGCTTGTCATTTTGTTATTCTTTCTTCACAGGCTCTTAGCTATATTATTATCTTCCAAATATATGTATTTTGCTTTTAGGCATCATAATACCTCACCACCTCTAATTTATGACTATAACGTAAGGCTTTATGTGGTAGGGTGTTACAAAATTTCTATATATTCCTATGGCTTCAACAGTCCAATAATGTGTAGATTCATGTCTACGTTTACATCTAGATTTGAATGGACGTTCAGATGTAGTTGGAGCAATCGATAATGGCTTAGAAAAATTCAAAGTATGTGATGAATTTCTTGATGTATTGATGTTGGATAGATGACCTTATAACGGATAGATTTGCAACTGCTGACTTTTCTTCCTCGTGATACATTAGCAACTGTCGACTTGTCTAGTAATGTATTTACAGCCGCTATTAACTTGTCTTGTGAAGAATTTACAGCTTTCGACTTGTCTGGTGATGAATTGGTAGTAGTAGCTGAGTTGACTTGTGATGCATTTTCAGTTGCCGACTTGTCTAGTATGAATTTGTAGCGGGTGCTACTTTAAGTAGATTCTTGTACCTCTTTTATTTTGACATATCTATATAATAGATCAAATCAATAATCAATAAGTTAATAATAAATTTGAGTTATAACTAAATACAAACTTAATATAAATTTTGTAAGTACCCCGGATTTTTAGAAATTTGATTATGGTATTTACTTGTGATTTTAAAGGAAAAATCAATCTGATTATCTTTAATCTCTATTGAATTAATATTTATTTGAAAATAATTTGCAAGTTGATAATAAAATGGTATTTCAAAGATAATTATTTTGTGTTTAATTTGGGTTTTAAAATTACTACACTACCCATACTTTTATTAAAAATACCTACACTATCCAAACCCTAATTTAACATTAACACACACAAACCCTAGCTTACTACCACTGCCACCCTACCCTCATCCTTTCATCCATCACCCAACAAAAGAAAGAAAGAAATGAGAGAAAGGGAGCTGCGAAGAGGGGAAGGAGAGGAAAGAAGAGGGAAGAGAAGGAGAAAGGAGAGGGGGAGACGGCGCTGGCAGGAGGGATACCGCCGCCGCTGAGCCACCGAGCACGGAGAGAGAGAGAGAGAGAGAGAGAGAGAGAGAGAGAGAGAGAGAGAGAGAGAGATGAGGCGACGTACCAAAAAGGGGGAGGAGCCGTTGCCACAGTCGTGCCTTGTTGATGCCGGCCTCGTCGCATCTGTCACTGATGCATGAGCATCTTTTTCTCATTTTCTTACTATTTTAGATATTAATTTATTGAATTTTATTGAGATTTTAGTGTTTTGTATAGTATTGGATGCTACTTTGAGTCACTTTATTGTTTTGATTATTTCAGGTAAAGTTTGGATCAGTTTGACAGAGTCTGTGTAGAAGAAAAGAGAAGAATTTTGATTCTGTTGAATTGGCGCTAAATGTCGCATCTGGCGTTTAGCGCCCAGGCGCTTTGTAACGCGTGCAACCATTCTGTGAATCCGGCTTTAAACGCGGACCTGGGCATTTAGCGCCAGTTGCCTTGTAACGTGTGCGAGTAAGCTGTGAAGGCAGCGCTAAACACCGCTACATGGCGTTTAGCGCTAGGAGCCCCGAGACATCTCCAATTGGATCTGTTTGAGCAGCGCTAAACGCGGTCCTAAACGTTTAGCGCCAGGCCTCCGGAAGCGATGGAGAAGCTCACTGTCCAAGCGGCACTAAACGCCGAACCTGGCGTTTAGCGCCAGCAGCACATTTTTGAAGTGGGGGACCACACAATCAATAATCAATCCACAAGACTTTTCCTTAGTTTTTAATGAGATTTTTTTATTTAAGAAGAGATATTTGAGATATTTTAATTTAATTTTTAGGTTTTAGGATTTTAATTTTCAAATCAAATAGGTAAGATATAAAAGGGAAAAGATTTAGCCCTTCGGGCTCTCTTCTCTCTTCTACCTCATTCTACACTTTACACACTTTTAAACGCTAGTTTTTCTTTGAGCCATGAGCAATTAAACCTCCATTGTTAAGGTTAAGAGCTTTGTTTATTCTATGGATTAATACTATTGTCACTCTATTTTAATTATTGTATTGATTTAAATTCAAGGATTACTTTCATTCTTCATCTTATGAACTTGAATGTATTGGAAGATAACCCCTGTTATACATGAATTTTTGTTACTTCTTAGAAAAGTTAACTCACCTGAATAACAGCTTGAAAGTAAATTTCTCCTAAACCACTAATTGCATGGACTTAATGGGATAGTGATATATAATTCCCTTATATTTGGGTAATTAGGGTTTTTGTGGCTAATAAACTAGAATTGGACTTAAATATTTAATCTACATTAAAGTGACCAAGGAATTGGCAGTTGATTAGGTTAGAGGAGACTAGATCACTAAGGAATTAGGGTTTAGTCAATTACAGTTTGCCATGAATTGAATTTTGTATGATTAAAATAGTTGGTAAGAACTATTAATCCGAAAAAATAAATAACTCTGAAGCCTTAACTGTTTTCTCATACATTTTTCACACAAAACCTTTACTTGCCTTCTTGAACTCTCTGAATTATTGTTTAATGCAATTTGAATCCAAAATGCTATTTTCTGATTGTCTGACTAAGTGAATCATTCAACTATTGTTGCTCGTGGGATTGATCTTCACTGACATGAGGTATTACTTGGTACAACCTGGTGTACTTGCCGGTTTAGTTGTGGTATTCTAATTCTGCACCAATCACTGCCATTGGTTGAGTCCTTTTCCATCATCGCCGTCACATGCGTCGCCATCCGTGGAGCCACGAGGAGATGCCGCTGCTACCACCGTCGCTACCGTTGCGGAGAGAAGGAGATGTCCTCGCCATGCATGTCATCGAGAACGTTGCCACCGCCGCCTGAAATGCCACCCCTGCTGTTGCATGTGAGAGAGAGAAGCACATGAATATAGGGTTGAGCTGCTGCCACGGCCACCCCTGAGCTACTGCCTTCGTAGCGACGTTAATGTCTTAGGATTGAGCTGCGATTCTTGCATGTCACGTTAGGAGTTGCTATGGTTGTTATGAAAGAGGTATGGAGCTGTGGTTGCTGCTACCACTGTTGTGGGCTGGGAGAAAAAGGGTTTGATGCGTTCTATGGTTTACCGAGTTTCGACAATTGAGGTAAGGGTTTTTTTAAAAGCGTTTTATTATCAAGAATTGTAACAAGTCGATATTTCCATGAAAAATATGTTTTTATGATTTCGTAAGTCTTATGGATTAAACTGAGTTATTCTGGATGAATGGAGTTGTTTATTTGATGGATATATTGATTATTTGAGAAGGTTGGCAAATTTGGTTAATTGATATTTTGATGAGTTGGTGATTGTTGAATTGGTTTCCTAATTTACAGAAATCGATTGGTTGTTGAAATTTCGTTATGTTGATTCCTTGATTTGGCATTACATTGGAATTGGTTTGATTTTGAAATTGTTTGACATCGAAAATGGTTTGATATTTGGAAATCTGAATTATGCGTAAATAATTATGATGCATGTCTATTTCTAGCGCAGGTAATGAGCTCATCTATCAGTTTCTACCCGCTCCCGACACTACCTGGTACTAGTCCCGAATATAGCTTTCCAGTTGGTATTAACCTCTATAAGCGACCTCGCCTTACAGGTGTGGCTCTTCCTAGCCATTGAATGCCGAACATAACCTTTGTAAGCAACTTTGCCTTACAGGTGCTGTAAGACCCAGAATTTTTAAATAAATCTTATTATGAGTTAATTTCAATTTATTTATTTATTAGAAATTTTATTTTCAGAAATTATTTTATTAAAGCTAATTAAATCAGGTTTTGATAATTCCTTAGAATTTTACCTAATTTTATAATTATTGAATTATTTTCTATACTTAAATTACAAAATTAGTAGTTACGGAATGACAAGAATTTTTATGTGATTTAATTCAAATAATTGATATTTCTATGATTTAATACTTCAAGTTTTAGGAATAAAGAAAATTAATCTTATTATCTTATAAATTCAATTAAAGAATTTGATTTCAAACCAATTAGTATTTTAATACAACAAATGATATTTTAAAATAATTTTTAAGATTAAATTAGATTTCAAATTAACACTCTATACCCTAATTTGATTAAAATTAACCAAATCTAAATTAAATCCCAAAATCCCCAATTCCACACACCCAAAATCCCCAATTCCACACACAACCCCTAACCCTAATTAACACCCAATTATCCCTTTACCCCAAAGAAACCCTAGCCCCTTTCTTCTTCAGCAACACACACACACACACACACATACACACACACCCACCTAACAACAGCTTGGAAAGAAAAGAAAGAAAGAAAGGGGAAAAGAGGGAACGAGAGAGCAGAGGGGAAGAGAGATCGGTGAGGGAGAAGAGTAGAGGGAGGAGCTACGCCACCATCACCGGCCTTGGGTTCGCCGCCGTTCGTACCCGTCGGTCACCACCCAGCCGCCTCCAGCCATCCGCTAGTCGCTGTTGTCGTCGCCAACAAGGGAGGAGAGAGAAAGAGGCAAACGTGAGGAGAGATAGGGAGCTCGTGAGAAGGAGGGCTCAAAGATCTGCTGCCGCCTAGCCCGCATCCATCCCGCCGCGGTCGTCACAGCGCTATCCACATGCGTCGCCGTTGATCTCGAAGTCACCGTTGCCATCGTCACCCTCACCGCGACCTATCACCGTCGTTGGAGCCAGCCACCTTCATCGCCGTTCATGCCGTTACCGCTCTTCGCCACTGTCGAGCCATCGTCGGACTGTGCACCGCCACGCAGGGCCGTTCCTAGTTGGCGCCGTGGCTGGTGGTTGCCTCTGCCTTCAGTGTAAGCACCCCGTCGGAGTTCAGTCACCGTTCTGCTCTTCGGAAGTTGTCCCCAGAGTTGCAGCTGCTCCACCACCGCCTCTGCTGTCGGAATCCGCTGCTTCTCTAAATCCTCTGTCTTGGTAAGCTCTAACCTTGTTTCTAAATCTCCCTGTTCATTAAGTGTGTTGTTATCATGAGCGTGTTGATGAGGCTGTTGTGCGAGGTTTATGGTTACGGCGAGTTATACTGCGTTTTGGTTTATATGATATTGTATTAATTAGATAATTTTTCTTCCCTCGTCCTTGTTATTACAATTTTGTAAGATGGATAGGAGTTGTGTGTTTTATATGTATATTATATTATAAGCTATTATGTAAGAAGTCTTGTATATGAATCTATGCCTGTTTGTTTTTTTTTTTTTTTTAAGATAAAGTATTTATTTCTGATTTTCAATTAAATCAGCGAGACGATGTCGAATCACGGTCTCCTATTTTAATATTAAGTATATAAAGTAGTCGTAGTACTTCTTGCTATCAGAGTGGCGCAGCCGGAAGCGTGACATTATGATAGTAAGGGTGTTACATTATGGTATCAGAGCCGTTCATCCTGATTAGAGCCTTGGGGATGAACTGACCATGCTTCATTGCATTCTCTGAGTGTCTGTCATATTGTAGGTCTTCTCCAAGTAATAAGAATTAGAATTTTATGTACATGACTGCCTATTAATTAACACTGTTAGCTTACCGTTGCATATCTGTTGATGTTAAGTCTGGCCAAGTTAATGTTGATGGCTTATGTGAACAGAAAGTTAATAGGTTATTATAGGCAAATTGGAATTGATAAGAAATAGATAACACCTATCGCGCGGTTTGGGGACGTTAGGAGTTAAATCTTGAGGATATTCTTTTATGTGTCTTGAAAATTCTATTTATGACTTGTAACATGTTCTTTCATAGTGTGCCTTGAAAACCCTTACTTGAGATTTCTTTTTGAAAAGTAGTTTGATTATTTCTTAACCTTATCTCTTGTTGAAATGCATTCTCGTTTAATCCTAACTGCCTACGTTTACTTAAATTCCTTGGATGATTTGTTTTTGTCTGTTCAAACTCTTTTTGATTCATGTACTCTTTTATGTGATCTTGAAATTGTTTAATGCAACATAAATGTCTTTGAAATCTTTAAGAAATTGTTATTGATTGGGTTGTTTTTCTTAAAGAATTTTGTATTTCTTCAGATTAGCTGAGAACTTATTTGATTTGTCGTGTCTTGTAAATTCTGTTCGAGTTCCTTGACTAAGATTCTTTCTCAAAATATGAGAGGGTTTCCTTCCTTATATCTTTCAATCTTTTTGAATATCTTTATGAGATTGTGATTTCAAAAAAAAAAGCACTTGGAATTTTAGTTTTAAAATTTTTAAAAGAGATTTTCGATTCTCTTAGAAGAAATTTCAACTCAATCCTCCCTTACTTGGTTGTACCTATAATCATTTTTTAAATTTGATAAACATGTTTTGAATTTGGCATGTCTTTATTCATATGTATTTTTGAAACGTTTTCTCGTGCCTGTGCATTATTATCTAGTTGTAATCCTACGTCTCCTTCCGAATTCATGTGAATCTTATCTTTGTCGCTTATTCTTCTCTTACTGAGATTTGTATCTCTTTGAACATTCTTGCGCTTGTCTCTTTAAAAATTGTTTTAGTACGACACGGATCCTTAAATCTTTAAAAATGTTAAGTGCTCCTTCTAATTAGGTGGTATAGGCCTAAGCGTTCTAATCGTGCCGTGTAAATTAACATTTCATTTGTTATTTTTCTTTTCTTGAGATGTAACTTATATTTCTTTACTTCACGATCTGTACCTTATGCATATCTTAATCTGTTTACATTTCTGACTATGTTAACACTCTTGCAACACGATTGTTGATCTTATGTTCCTCCACGAACTATGAACCTTTGTAATAATTTAAAGTTGGTCTGCTGTGATGTGTTACTATTGGTTCCGATAATTTCTCATCTGTAAAATCTCATACTTCTTCGACTCATCTTGAATCTATTTAAAACTAATGCACTGTTTTTCTTCTTTTTGATCCTATCGAATTTCACTGATTCAAGAGATTTCTTCGAAGTTGCCAAATGATTCCTTTCCGACAAACTTCATTGCTTGTACATCCTTGTTACCTCAATTTAATTCATTTTTCCAAATTCTTATGAGTACTGTCTTTGTTGCTTGTCCTTCCTTCTAAATTCTCGTGACATTTTGAGTGAACTCGAGATATGTGTTAGTATCACGTGTGATCTTAGATGTGGTAAGTAATACATTAGTTCTTAGGACACGATTAGCAAAAGCGGAAGGCAAAGCTTATAAGTGTGCGATGCCACAAGATGTTATGGAGCTTTGTTTTACGTGAAAAAGCTTTGTTGATATTGGACTTGTGACCGATAGTGAATTTGCAAAATCTTGATGAGATTGAGAATTTTAAGTTGGGAATTTTAACGATGAATTATGCTAAAGTGTGGGAAGTTGAAACCTTAAGGCTTGATATGAAAACTAGCTATCACCACAAAATGTGTCAGAGGTGTGCAGTAGAATCGAATCATGAGGGTATGAAGTGAGAATGTTCTTGGGGAGTTATAAGTAAGTTGGGAAGCGCCTAATGATTGATTAGTTAAGGGAACAAGAGTGTTGGCTTGTCGATTGCATTATTTTTGCAAATACCTATCTTGAAAATTTGCATCTTAATGTGTTTCAAATTTTGATAAAGTATTGATATCATGTAACCCCTTTTCTTTTGAGCCTATCTTATAATTTCTGCTCTACACCATGCTTTTCCTTCATTTCTAAGTCTTCTTTTTACTTTTCTAAAATATTCAAAAGTAAAGTATCAAAACCATGTAATATCTTATGTATTATATTACTTAAATTTTCGAGAACGAAAATTTTTATAAGGGGGAAGGATGTAAGACCCAGAATTTTTAAATAAATCTTATTATGAGTTAATTTCAATTTATTTATTTATTAGAAATTTTATTTTCAGAAATTATTTTATTAAAGCTAATTAAATCAGGTTTTGATAATTAATTAGAATTTTACCTAATTTTATAATTATTGAATTATTTTCTATACTTAAATTACAAAATTAGTAGTTATGGAATGACAAGAATTTTTATGTTATTTAATTCAAATAATTGATATTTCTATGATTTAATACTTCAAGTTTTAGGAATAAAGAAAATTAATCTTATTATCTTATAAATTCAATTAAAGAATTTGATTTCAAACCAATTAGTATTTTAATACAACAAATGATATTTTAAAATAATTTTTAAGATTAAATTAGATTTCAAATTAACACTCTATACCCTAATTTGATTAAAATTAACCAAATCTAAATTAAACCCCAAAATCTCCAATTCCATACACAAACCTTAACCCTAATTAATACCCAATTATCCCTTTACCCCAAGGAAACCCTAGCCCCTTTTTTCTTCAGCAACACACACACACACAACTAACAGTAGCTGGGAAAGAAAAGAAAGAAAGAAAGGGGAAAAGAGGGAATAGGAGAGCAAAGGGGAAGAGAGATCGGTGAGGGAGAAGAGTAGAGGGAGGAGCTACGACACCATCACCGGCCTTGGGCTCGCCGCCGTTTGTACGTCGTCGCATCACCACCCAGCCGCGTCTAGCCCACCGCCAGTCGCTGTTGTCGTCGCCAACAACGGAGGAGGGAGAAAGAGGCGAACGCGAGGAGAGAGAGAGAGAGGAAGCTCGCGAGAAGGAGGGCTCGAAGATCTGCTGCCGCCTAGCCCGCGTCCATCCCGCCGTGGTCGTTGTAGTGTCGTCCTCATGCATCGCCGTCGATCTCGAAGTCGTCGTCGCCATCATCACCCTCACCGCGACCTATCACCGTTGCTGGAGCTTGCCACCTTCATCAGCGTTCATTCCGTCATCGAACTATGCACCGCCACGTAGGGCCGTTCCTAGTTGGCGCCGTGGCTGGTGGTTGCCTCTGCTTTCGGTGTAAGCACCCCGTCGGAGTTCAGTCACCGTTCTGCTCTCCAAAAGTTGTCACTGGAGCTGCGGCTGCTCCACCGCCGCCTCTGCTGCCAAAAACTACCGCTTCTCTGAATCCTCTGTCTTGTTAAGCTCTAACATTGTTTCTAAATCTCCCTGTTCATTAAGTGCGTTGTTACTGTGAGCGTGTTGATGAGGCTGTTGTGCTAGGTTTATGGTTACGGTGAGTTATACTGCGTTTTGGTTTATATGATATTGTATTAATTAGATAATTTTTCTTCCCTCGTCCTTGTTATTACACTTTTGTAAGAGGGATAGGAGTTGTGTGTTTTATATGTATATTATATTATAAGCTATTATGTAAGAAGTCTTGTATATGAATCTATGCCTGTTTATTTTTTTTTAAGATAAAGTATTTATTTCCGGTTTTCAATTAAATCAGCGATACGATGTCGAGTCACAGGCTCCTATTTTAATATTAAGTATATAAAGTAGTCGTAGTACTTCTTGCTATCAGAGTGGTGCAGTCGGAAGCGTGACATTCAGATAGTAAGGGCGTTACAGGTGCAGCTCTCTCTAGCTGTTATATGTCATGATAAACCTTTGTAAGGACACCACTTTATAGGTGTGACCATCACTACAAACTGGTCATTGTATCCCTAAAAAGCAACTTTCTCAGTGGAATTACCACCATATCTCTGCTCGCTTCCAGTAGCAGACAGTCAACTCAGCTCGTATTCAGCATCAAACATTTATTTTTTCCCATGTCCTCTTTATTCTCTTTATTTTCTTTTCTTTATTTATCTTTCTTCAGTCTTTTACTTTATGAATTTCAAAAGATCAAATCATGTTCACACTATTCTTTCGCCTTTCCCTAAGTGTCTTATGAAAAGAGAATTATAAAATTCATAATATAACTCTGGGTTTCTAATACTTTTAGAAATTCTTATTATTTTACTTTTCTTTCTTATTTAATAAAAATATTGGTTTTAGTAAAAATAAATAAATAAAAGTATATACTAAGTAAATTATTATATGTAAAATAATATTAGGGGAGTATTAATATTCAATATTTCTATTTTGATATACCAAAAACTAGTTTTATTAAAGCTTTATTCTGAAACTTTTAGAAATTATACTTTAAACCTCAAGCTTTTAAGTATTTTATTTTTGACTCAACATTTTAAAAAAATTACTAATTAACTCTCATATATATTAATATTTACAAAAGTAATCCGGAGTTTTATAAAATACCCGTTCACCCTGAACGCCTACTTTTTACTCAAAATACCCCTAAACTTATTTATTTATAAAATCAACCTCATTTTTTATCAAAATATAATTTTATTCTCAAAATAATAATGTTATGTTGGTGACAAACTGATGAGCGGATAATTTATACGCTTTTTGGCATTGTTTTTACATAGTTTTTAGTATGATTTAGTTAGTTTTTAGTATATTTTTATTAGTTTTTAATTAAAAATCACATTTTTGGACTTTACTATGAGTTTGTGTGTTTTTCTGTGATTTCAGGTACTTTCTGGCTGAAATTGAGGGACTTGAGCAAAAATCTGATTTAGAGGCTAAAGAAGGACTGTAGATGCTGTTGGATTTTGACCTTCCTTCACTCAAAGTAGATTTTCTGGAGCTACAGGAGCCCAAATGGCGCGCTCTCAATTGAGTTGGAAAGTAGACATTCAGAGATTTCCAACAATATATAATAGTCTATATTTTGCCCGAGTTTAGATGACGCAAATTGGCGTTCAACGCCAGCTTCCTGCCCTATTCTGGAGTTAAACGCCAGAAACAGGTTGCAAAGCAGAGTTAAACGCCAGAAACAGGTTACAACCTGGTGTTTAACTCCAAAAGAAGTCTCTACACATGAAAGCTCAATGCTCAGTCCAAGCACACACCAAGTGATCCCCGGAAGTGGATTTCTGCATCATTTACTTATCTTTGTATACCCTAGTAACTAGTTTAGTATAAATAGGACCTTTTACTATTGTATTAGACATCTTTGGATCATCTTGGGAACTTCTGATCATTTTTAGATCTCTAGACCTCCATGGGAGGTTGGCTACTCGGCCATGTCTACCCTATTTTCACTTATGTATTTTCAACAGTAGAGTTTCTACACACCATAGATTAAGATGTGGAGCTCTGCTGTTCCTTATGAATTAATGCAATGTACTATTATTTTTCTATTCAACTCAAGCCTATTTCTTCTCTAAGATATTCATTCGCACACAAGAACATAATGAATGTGATGATTATGTGACGCTTATCATCATTCTCACTTATGAACGCGTGCCTGACAACCACTTCCGTTCTACATGCAAACAAGCTTGAATGTGTATCTCTTAGCCTCCTGATCGTGAGATTAGAGTCTTCGTGGTATAGGCTAGAATTATTGGGGGCCATTCTTGAGATCAGGAAAGTCTAAACCTTGTCTGTGGTATTCCAAGTAGGATCTGGGAAGGGATGGCTGTGACGAGCTTCAAACTCGCGAGTGCTGGGCGTAGTGACAGATGCAAAAGGATTACTGAATCCTATTCCAGCATGATCGAGAACCGACAGATGATTAGCCGTGCGGTGACAGCGCATTTTGGACCATTTTCACTGAGAGGACGGAAAGTAGCCATTGACAACGGTGATGCCCAACATACAGCTTGCCATGGAAAGGAGTATGAAGGATTGGATGAAAGCAGTAGGAAAGCAAAGATTTAGAAGGAACTCAGCATCTCCATACGCTTATCTGAAATTCTCACCAATGAATTACATAAGTATCTCTATCTTTATTTTACGTTTTATTTATATTTTAATTATCAATTCACCATAACCATTTAAATCCGCCTGACTGAGATTTACAAGGTGACCATAGCTTGCTTCAAGCCGACAATCTCCGTGGGATCGACCCTTACTCACGTAAGGTTTATTACTTGGACGACCCAGTGCACTTGTTGGTTAGTTGTGTGAAATTGTGACAAAGAACTAAAATTATGAACGTGCGCATGAAGTTTTTAGCGCCGTTACCAAGGAATGAACGATCACGATTTCGTGCACCAAGTTTTTGGCGCCGTTGCCGGGGATCGTTCGAGTTTGGACAACTGACGGTTCATCTTGTTGCTCAGATTAGGTAATTTTATTTTAATTTTAAGCTTTTTATTTCTTATTTTCGAAAAATACAAAAGAATTTTTCTTCTTTTTCGTTTTTCCCAAAATAATTTTCGAAAAATTTTCAAAAAAAAAAAAAATTATTCTATGTTCTTCAAAATTTTTAAGAATGAATTCTAGAGTTTCTTCATGATCTGTTGAAGCCTGGCTGGCTGTCAAGCCATGTCTAAATTTTTGGACTGAGGCTTCCACTTATCATGGCAAGAGTCCTTGGACTCTCATCTAATCAGCTGTTATCTGCCTGATTTGTATCTGCTGAAGCTTGGCTGGCCATTGGCCATGTCTAGTGTTTTGGACCGAAGCTTTCACTGAAAGCTTGGCTGGCTAGTGAGCCATATCTAATTCCTGGACTGGAGCTTTAGACTAACATTGAATGATTCCTGGAATTCTCATTAAAAATTTTGAAATCCTTAATTTTCCTTTTCCAATTAATTTTTGAAAAATTACAAAAAAATGTAATAAAATCATAAAAACCAAAAAAAAAATTGATGTTTCTTGTTTGAGTCTTGTGTCAATTTTTAAGTTTGGTGTCAATTGCATTTTTTTAATTTTTCTTAAAATTTTCGAAAACTCATGCATGATGTTCTTCATGATCTTCAAGTTGTTGTTGATGAATTTCTTTGTTTGATCTTTAAATTTTTCTTGTTTGGTGTCTTTTCTTGTTTTTCATATGCATTTTCAATTTGTATCTAAAGTTTGAAAATTTCTAAGTTTGGTGTCTTGCATGTGTGTCTTTTCTTAAAAAATTTTCAAAAATAAGTTCTTGCTGTTTATCTTGACATTCAGAGTGTTCTTGCATGCATCATGTGTTTTGATTCATAATTTTCATGTTTTGAGTCTTTTTGTCATTAAAAATTCAAAAATAAAAAAAATCTTTCCCTTATTCACTCATAAATTTTCGAAAATTTGAGTTGACTTTTTCAAAACTTTTTAAAATTTAATTGTTTCTTATGAGTCAAATCAAATTTTTAATTTAAAAATTCTATCTTTTTCAAATCTTTTTCAAAAATCAAATCTTTTTCATTTTGTCTTTCATAATTTCGAAATTTTCAAAATTTATTTTCAAAATTTTTTTCTTATTTCTATTTCATATTTTCGAAATTAATGCTAACAATTAATGTGATTGATTTAAAAATTTTAAGTTTGTTACTTGCCTAGTAAGAAAGGTTCAATCTTTAAATTTTAAAATCATATCTTTTTGTTTCTTGTTAGTCAAATAATCAACTTTAATTTTCAAAATCAAATCTTTTTAAATTTCTTTTTCAAATCTTTTTCAAAATAAATTTCAATCACATCTTTTCAAAATCAATTTCAAAATTTTTTCTAACTTCTTATCTTTTCAAAATTGATTTTCAAATCTTTTTTCAATTAATCTTATCTTGTTTGATTCTTATCTTTTTCAAAACTACCTAACTAATTCTCTCTCTCTAATTTTTGAAAATCACTAACCTCTTTTTCAAAATTCCTTTTTAATTAACTAATTGTTTTAAATTTTAATTTAATTTAATTTAATTTTTTTTATTTTTGAATTTTAACTTTAATTAAAAACAAAAACAAAAATATTCTTATTTTATTTTATTTAATTTTCGAATTCTTCTCTCTCTCACCCCCTTCTATTTATTTATTTATCTACTAACACTTCTCTTCTACTCAAAATTCGAACCCACTCTTCTCCTCTGTGTTCAAATTTTTATCTTTTCCTTCTTCTATTCTTCTCTTCTTATACTTACATAAGGAATCTCTATACTGTGACATAGAGGATTCCATATTTTCTTTTCTGTTCTCTTCTTTTTCATATGAGCAGGAATAAGGATAAGAATATTCTTGTTGAAGCTGATCCTGAAGCTGAAAGGACTCTGAAGAGGAAGCTAAGGGAAGCTAAAGCACAACTCTCTGGAGAAAATCTGACAAAAATTTTCAAAAAAGAAGGAGACATGGCCAAAAATAATAACAATGGTGGAGATGCAAGGAAGATGCTTGGTGACTTTACTGCACCAAATTCCAACTTGCATGGAAGAAGCATCTCAATCCCTGCCATTGGAGCAAACAATTTTGAGCTAAAGCCTCAATTAGTTTCTTTGATGCAACATAATTGCAAGTTTCATGAACTTCCATCAGAAGATCCTTTTCAGTTCTTAACTGAATTCTTGCAGATCTGTGATACTGTTAAGACCAATGGGGTTGATCCCGAGGTCTACAGGCTTATGCTTTTCCCGTTTGCTATAAGAGACAGAGCTAGAATATGGTTGGACTCTCAACCTAAAGATAGCCTGAACTCTTGGGATAAGCTGGTCACGGCTTTCTTAGTCAAGTTCTTTCCTCCTCAAAAGCTGAGTAAGCTTAGCGTAGATGTTCAAACCTTCAGACAGAAAGAAGGTGAATCCCTGTATGAAGCTTGGGAGAGATACAAGCAACTGACCAAAAAGTGTCCTTCTTACATGCTTTCAGAATGGACCATCCTGGATATATTCTATGATGGTCTGTCTGAATTATCAAAGATGTCATTGGACCATTCTGCAGGTGGATCCATTCACCTAAAGAAAACGCATGCAGAAGCTCAGGAACTCATTGACATGGTTGCAAATAACTAGTTCATGTACACTTCTGAAAGGAATCTTGTGAGTAATGGGACGCCTCAGAGGAAGGGAGTTCTTGAAATTGATGCTTTGAATGCCATATTAGCTCAGAACAAAATATTGACTCAGTAAGTCAATATGATTTCTCAGAGTCTGAATGGATTGCAAGCTGCATCCAACAGTACTCAAGAGGCATCTTCTGAAGAAGAAGCTTATGATCCTGAGAACCCTGCAATAGCAGAGGTGAATTACATAGGGGAACCCTATGGAAATCCCTATAATTCCTCATGGAGAAATCATCCAAATTTCTCATGGAAGGATCAACAAAAGCCTCAACAAGGCTTTAATAATGGTGGAAGAAATAGGTTTAGCAATAGCAAGCCTTTTCCATCATCCACTTAGCAACAGACAGAGAATTCTGAGCAGAATCCATCTAGCTTAGCAAATATAGTCTCTGATTTATCTAAGGCCACTCTAAGTTTCATGAATGAAATAAGGTCCTCCATAAGAAATTTGGAGGCACAAGTGGGCCAGCTAAGTAAAAGTGTCACTGAAACCCCTCCTAGTACTCTCCCAAGCAATACAGAAGAGAATCCAAAAAGAGTGTGCAAGGCCATTACCTTGTTTGGTGTGGCCGAACCCAAGGAGGAGGAGGAGGACGTGAATCCCAATGAGGAAGACCTCATGGGACGTCCTCTGAACACTAAGGGATTCCTCAATGAGGACCTGAAGGAATCTGAGGCTCATACAGAGACCATAGAGATTCCATTCAACTTACTTCTGCACTTCATGAGCTCTGATGAGTATTCTTCCTCTGAAGAGGATGAAGACATTACTGAAGAGCAAGTTGCTAAGTACCTTGGTGCAATCATGAAGCTGAATGCCAAATTATTTGGTAATGAGACTTGGGAAGATGAACCTCCTTTGCTCACCAATGAACTAAATACATTGGATAGGCAAAAATTACCTCAAAAGAAACAGGATCCTAGTAAATTCCTAATTCTCTGTAACATAGGCACCATGACCTTTGAGAAGGCTCTGTATGACCTGGGGTCAGGCATTAACCTTATGCCACTCTCTGTAATGGAGAAACTTTGGATTTTTGAGGTACAAGCTGCCAGAATCTCATTAGAGATGACAGACAACTCAAGAAAACAGGCTTATAGACTAGTAGAGGACGTGCTAGTAAAGGTTGAAGGCCTTTACATCCCTGCTGATTTCATAATCCTAGACACTGGGAAGGATGAGGATGAATCCATCATCCTTGGAAGACCCTTCCTAGCCACAGCAAGAGCTGTGATTGATGTGGATAGAGGAGAGTTGGTCCTTCAACTGAATGAGGACTACCTTGTATTTAAGACTCAAGGATCTCCTTCTGTAACCATGGAGAGGAAGCATGAAAAGCTTCTCTCACTGCAGAGTCAACCAAAGCCCCCACAGTCAAACTCTAAGTTTGGTGTTGGGAGGTTCCAACAATGCTCTAAACATCTGTAAGGCTCCATGAGAGCTCACTGTCAAGCTATTGACATTAAAGAAGCGCTTGTTGGGAGGCAACCCAATGTTATTTAATTATATCTATTTTATTTTAATTGTTATTTCGTGTTTTATTAGGTTGATGATCATGTGAAGTCACAAGAACAACTGAAAAATTAAAAACAGAATAAAAAACAGCAGAAGAAATAGTACACCCTGGAGGAAGAGCACTCTGGCGTTTAAACGCCAGAAACAAGCATCCGTCTGGCGTTTAACGCCAGAAGCAAGCACCAAGCTGGTGTTTAACGCTAGAAACAAGCAGCAACCTGGCGTTAAACGCCAGAAACATGCTACATTTGGGCGTTTAACGCCAAAAACAGGCAGCAGTCTGGCGTTAAACGCCAGTATTGCATACAAAGGGCGTTTTGCACGCCTAATTAGAGCAGGGATGCTAAGTCCTTGACCCCTCTGGATCTGTGGACCCCACAGGATCCCCTAAGGATCTGTAGACCCCACAGGATCCCCACATACCTTAACTCTCTCTCTCACACCTTTTCATAACACTCCTCCCCAAATACCCTCCACCAATCACCTCAATCACTTTTCCCCATCACCTCTTCACCACTCACATCCATCCTCTCTTCCCAAAAAAAAAACACCCCACCTACCTACAAATTCAAATTCATTTCCCACCCAAACCCAACCCTAATGGCCGAACCCTAAACCCCCCCACGCCTATATAAATCCCTCATTCCTTCTTCATTTTCACACAACACAACCCTCTCTTCTTCCCCTTGGCCGAATACACACCTCTCCCCTTCTCCTCCATTTTTCTTCTTCTTCTCCTTCTTTTTTTCTTCTTTTGCTCGGGGACGAGCAAACCTTTTAAGTTTGGTGTGGTAAAAGCATTGCTTTTTATTTTTTCATAACCATTAATGGCACCTAAGGCCAGAGAAACCTCAAGAAAGAGGAAAGGGAAGGCAATTGCTTTCACCTCTGAGTCATGGGAGATGGAGAGATTCATCTCTAAGGTCCATCAAGACCACTTCTATGAAGTTGTGGCCAAGAAAAAAGTGATCCTTGAGGTCCCTTTTAAGCTCAAAAAGAGTGAATATCCGGAGATCTGACAAGAGATTAGAAGAAGAGGATGGGAAGTTCTCTCTAATCCTATTCAACAAGTCGGGATCTTAATGGTTCAAGAGTTCTATGCAAACGCATGGATCACTAGGAACCATGATCAAAGTGTGAACCCGAATCCAAAGAATTGGCTTACCATGGTTCCGGGGAAATACTTAGATTTCAGTCCAGAAAATGTAAGGTTGGCGTTCAACTTGCCAATAATGCAAGAAAACGCATGCCCCTACACTAGAAGGGTCAACTTTGATCAAAGGTTGGACCAAGTCCTCATGGACATATGTGTGGAAGGAGCTCAATGGAAAGTTGACTCAAGAGGCAAGCCGGTTCAATTGAGAAGACCGGACCTTAAGCCTGTGGCTAGAGGATGGTTGGAGTTCATCCAATGCTCAATTATTCCTACTAGCAATCGGTCTGAAGTTACTGTAGACCGGGCCATCATGATCTATAGTATCATGATTGGGGAGGAAGTGGAAGTTCTTGAGATTATACCTCAATAACTCTACAAGGTGGCTGACAAGTCCTCTACTTTGGCAAGGTTAGCCTTTCCTCACCTCATCTGCCACCTCTGCAATTCGGCTGGAATTGACATAGAGGGAGATATCCTCATTGATGAGGACAAGCCCATCACTAAGAAAAGGATGGAGCAAACAAAAGATCATGGAACTCAACAAGAGCATGAGGAAATTCCTCACCATGAAATCCCTGAGATGCCTCAAGGGATGCACTTCCCTCCACAAAACTATTGGGAGCAAATCAACACCTCCCTAGGAGAATTAAGTTCCAACATGGGACAACTAAGGATGGAACACCAAGAGCACTCCATCATTCTCCATGAGATTAGAGAAGATCAAAGAGCTATGAGGGAGGAGCAACAAAGACAAGGAAGAGACATAGAGGAGCTCAAGAGCACCATTGGTTCTTCAAGAAGAGGAAGACGTCACCCTTACTAAGGTGGACCCATTCCTTAATCTCCTTGTTCTTATTTTCCTGTTTTTTGGTTTTATGCTTTATGTTTTATTTATGTTTGTGTCATTATTACATGATCATTAGTGTTTAAGTGTCTATATCTTAAAGCTATGGATGTCCTATGAATCCATCACCTCTCTTAAATGAAAACTGTTCTAAAAACAAAAGAACAAGAAGTACATGGTTTCGAATTCATCCTTGAAATTAGTTTAATTATTTTGATGTGGTGACAATACTTTTTATTTTCTGAATGAATGCTTGAACAGTGCATATGTCTTTTGATATTGTTGTTTATGAATGTTAAATATGTTGGCTCTTGAAAGAATGATGAAAAAGGAGAAATGTCATTGATAATCTGAAAAATCATAAAATTGATTCTTGAAGCAAGAAAAAACAGTGAATACAAAAGCTTGCAGAAAAAAAAGAAAAGAAAAATGGCGAAAAAAAGAGAGAAAGAAAAAGAAAAAGCAAGCAGAAAAAGCCAAGAGCTCTTTAAACCAAAAAGCAAGAGAAAAAAGCCAATAGCCCTTAAAACCAAAAGGCAAGGGTAAAAAGGATCCAAGGCTTTGAGCATCAGTGGATTGGAGGGCCTAAAAGAATAACATCCTGGCCTAAGTGGCTAAACCAAGCTGTCCCTAACCATGTGCTTGTGGCGTGAAGGTGTCAAGCCAAAAGCTTGAGACTGAGTGGTTAAAGTCGAGGTCCAAAGCAAAAAAAAGAGTGTGCTTAAGAACCCTGGACACCTCTAATTGGGGACTTTAGCAAAGCTGAGTCACAATCTGAAAAGGTTCACCCAGTTATGTGTCTGTGGCATTTATGTATCCGGTGGTAATACTGGAAAACAAAGTGCTTAGGGCTACGGCCAAGACTCATAAAGTAGCTGTGTTCAAGAATCAACATGCTGAACTAGGAGAATCAATAACACTATCTGAATTCTGAGTTCCTATAGATGCCAATCATTCTGAACTTCAATGGATAAAGTGAGATGCCAAAACTATTCAAGAGGCAAAAAGCTACTAGTCCCGCTCATCTAGTTGGAGCTAAGTTTCATTGATTTTTTGGAATTTATAGTATATTCTCTTCTTTTTATACTATTTGATTTTCAGTTGCTTGGGGACAAGCAACAATTTAAGTTTGGTGTTGTGATGAGCGGATAATTTATACGCTTTTTGGCATTGTTTTTACATAGTTTTTAGTATGATTTAGTTAGTTTTTAGTATATTTTTATTAGTTTTTAATTAAAAATCACATTTCTAGACTTTACTACGAGTTTGTGTGTTTTTCTGTGATTTCAGGTACTTTCTGGCTGAAATTGAGGGACTTGAGCAAAAATCTGATTCAGAGGCTGAAGAAGGACTGCAGATGCTGTTAGATTCTGACCTCCCTGTACTCAAAATGGATTTTCTGGAGCTACAAGAGTCCAAATAGCACGATCTCAATTGCGTTGGAAAGTAGACATCCAGGGCTTTCCAGAAATATATAATAGTCTAAACTTTGCCCGAGTTTAGATGACGTAAACTGGCATTCAACGCCAGCTTTCTGCCCTATTCTGGAGTTAAACGCCAGAAACAGGTTGCAAAGCAGAGTTAAACACCAGAAACAGGTTAAAACTTGGTGTTTAACTCCAAAAGAAGTCTCTACACATGAAATCTCAATGCTCAGTCCAAGCACACACCAAGTGAGCCCCAGAAGTGGATTTCTGCATCATTTACTTATCTCTGTATACCCTAGTAACTAGTTTAGTATAAATAGGACCTTTTACTATTGTATTAGACATCTTTGGATCATCTTGGGAACTTCTGATCATTTTTAGATCTCTAGACCTCCATGGGAGGCTGGCCACTCGGCCATGTCTACCCTATTTTCACTTATGTATTTTCAACGGTAGAGTTTCTACACACCATAGATTAAGATGTGGAGCTCTGCTGTTCCTCATGAATTAATGCAAAGTACTATTATTTTTCTATTCAACTCAAGCCTATTTCTTCTCTAAGATATTCATTCGCACACAAGAACATAATGAATGTGATGATTATGTGACGCTCATCATCATTCTCACTTATGAACGCGTGCCTGACAACCACTTCCGTTCTACATGCAAACAAGCTTGAATGTGTATCTCTTAGCCTCCTGATCGTGAGATCAGAGTCTTCGTGGTATAGGCTAGAATTATTGGCGGCCATTCTTGAGATCTGGAAACTCTAAACCTTGTCTGTGGTATTCCGAGTAGGATCTGGGAAGGGATGGATGTGACGAGCTTCAAACTCGCGAGTGCTGGGCGTAGTGACAGACGCAAAAGGATTACTGAATCCTATTCCAGCATGATCGAGAACCGACAGATGATTAGCCGTGCGGTGACAGCGCATTTTGGACCATTTTCACTGAGAGGACGGGAAGTAGCCATTGACAACGGTGATGCCCAATATACAGCTTGCCATGGAAAGGAGTATGAAGGATTGGATGAAAGCAGTAGGAAAACAGAGATTTAGAAGGAACTCAGCATCTCCATACGCTTATCTGAAATTCTCACCAATGAATTACATAAGTATCTCTATCTTTATTTTACATTTTATTTATATTTTAATTATCAATTCACCATAACCATTTAAAACCGCCTGACTGAGATTTACAAGGTGACCATAGCTTGCTTCAAGCCGACAATCTTCGTGGGATCGACCCTTACTCACGTAAGGTTTATTACTTGGACGACCCAGTGCACTTGCTGGTTAGTTGTGCGAAATTGTGACAAAGAACTAAAATTATGAACGTGCGCATGAAGTTTTTAGCGCCGTTACCAAGGAATGAACGTTCACGATTTCGTGCACCATAAACACAACTCTTAAAATCCAAAAATTCTTTCTTGTAATATGTTTGAAAATATATATGATTTTTAATCCGTTTTCGAGCTTTACAGTTACCGATTTTCACAGTTTTTCAGTTAATCTCTCGACCATCAAACCTCATCAATTACTATCAATAATTCTCATTCACAAAAGCTCTAAAATCATCAAAATGCCCCAGTTGTGCTGTTTCTCATGGCTGAACCAACAATCACAAGCAACAACAATAATTCAACAAAATTTCAACATAAACTTAATCAAACTCAACCATAATCAATCAAACCATCAATCACTTATCACATTAACATTTAGTTGGTACAAAATTACCAAATTCTACCTCTGTACAAATTCACAATAACTGAAGTTGCAAAGAGAGCTTCTGAACAAGAAATTGAAGACAAAAACGTCGTAAATCGGCTACTCCTTCCAACTCCTCAATTTGGCCGAGCCATGCAAGGAGAACAATGACTTCTCTGTCGACTTCTCCCAAACATGAAGAGGAGGAAGATATGAACACTTTAATCAATTCAGATTTTTTACAGGAGTTACGGATCTAAAAAAATCAAAGCTTGAAGGTCATGATTCCATAGAGGTATTCATTTTTTCTTTCACAGTCTTTCTCTCATGTTTTCCTTATGGTTTCGGTGGTTCATGAGAGAAGATAGGAATTATTTAATTAATAATGATGGTGTGGAGGCAAGGGAGGGTTGGATGTCACGTTTTTAAGCTGTTGAGTCAGCGATTTAAGTTATAAATATTTTAAACGGATAATTATGAAAACTGGATATATATATATATATATATATAAAATAATAATAATAATATAGGGTTAAATATATATGAGTTACTAATATAAATGACATTAGTAAATTAATGATAAAAGGTACATGATGGAGCATTAGCAACTCTAAACTCATCAAAGAGTATCGATATTTACTTATATCTGCAGATATCGAACTCGATAAGGATAATAATAAAAATAATATTATTATATAAACTTATTATAACTATGGCATATAAAATAAATAAATAACATAATAATAAAATTATATTATCATTTATTTTATTTTCAGGGCTCGAAAATGATTAAATAAAATTAATCACTTGAAAAAACAAAACATCGTTTAGTTACGAAAAAACAGAATGTTACATCTTCATCCACGTATCTCTCAGCTATAGAACCTTTCAATTTAGCTTTGTTTTGTACATAGGACTTCAAATATCCTAAATACCTAATTTGTATAATTAGTTTTAGTAAACAAGGATATAACCGAATCAGTGTTTATCTCAAGCACAAATAATATTATTAGGTGATGGAAATAAATATTTATCTTTCAATAGGATATATCCATATATAATGTACTGGTCCTCACATTTTGCTTCATCAATTAGATGACAAGTTAAATGAACCATGATTATAAAAAAGGAGAGAACATCATTTTTAGGTGACAAAAGGTAAGGATTATTCGAAGTTGGAGCTTTTTAAGTTGCGTAAGACTTAAGCTTTTAGAGCACAACTATTAAAAAAATGAAGACAACTTTTTTAGCACTGCAGCAACTTTATCTGATAACATGTTACATATAGAAGTGGGTAATAGTTTTTACATAAGGATGTGGAAATCATGACTTTTCAATCCAAAGAACTTTCTTTGCTTCAAGTCAACACACCGCGAAATATTACTCAAGAGACTATCTGGCACTTTAACATTCTTTATAATACGCAAGAATATATCTTTCATCGAATTTGACATTGTTAACAAAGATGGATGATATCTCCCATTTTCATTTGGCCATAGATCTTTTCTTATACCCACTTCTTTAAGATCCTTACGCTATTTAAGATTATCCTTTATTTGACCTTCCAGTCTTATTTAGCAAAGTGTATAATACATTGTCACAAATATTTTTTTCGATGTGCACAACATCTAGATTATGGCATAATAATTTAGATTTTCAATAAGGAAGATAAAAAAATATATTTTTCTTCCTCCACATTTCCGATTCATTATCTTCTTCAACAATGTTTCTTGGAGTCCTCTTATCTTTACTTGCCTATAGTTCCTTCCCAAATGAAACATTGATGCCTTCAAGTTGTTCCAATATTTCTGAATCTATTAGTACTGTTAGGGGATCCTTCAACTCAACCTTTTTACTAAATTTTGCATGACTTAGTCTAAACTTATGATCAATTTCTAAGAAACGACGATGCCTCATAAAACACCACTTTTTTACCATGCTTTAATCTATACGAATCAGTGTTGAAGCTACATATGGGGCAAGCACATTTATTGTGTATGTTCCACCCAGATAAGGTACCAAGGCCTAGAAAATCACTAATTGTCTACGTCAATGCTGCTTGTAATGTAAACATTTCATTCTTGAACCTATCTAATGTTTGAACACCATCGTGCCACAACTCTTTTAACTCTTTTGATAAGAGGTTGTAAGTACACACCTATATTTTTCTGTGACATTTTTTCTCCAAAAATAATAATTGACAAGATAAACGATGTTGGCTTCATGCATTCCCATAGAAGTCGATCGAATGGAATAAGTACCACTGGCCAAACACTATAGTTTGTACGCATAACTCCAAAGGGTTGAATCCATTAGCAGCAAGACCACGACGTACATTTCGAGGATCTTCAGAAAACCTTTCATGAAGTAAATTGAATGTCTTTTAAGTTTTAGAATCTTGTGGATGGTGATGAGCGGATATTTTATACGCTTTCTAATTTCATGTAGTTTTTAGTATGCTTTAGTTAGTTTTTAGTATATTTTCATTAGTTTCTAGGCAAAATTCATATTTCCGGACTTTACTATGAGTTTGTATGTTTTTCTGTAATTTCAGGTATTTTCTGGCTGAAATTGAGGGAGCTGAGCAAAAATCTGATTCAGGCTGAAAAAGGACTGCTGATGCTGTTGGATTCTGACCTCTCTGCACTCGGAATGGATTTTCTGGAGCTACAGGAGTCCAATTGGTGCGTTCCCAATTGCGTTGGAAAGTATACATCCAGGGCTTTTTAGAAATATATAATAGTCCATACTTTGCTTAAGGATAGATGACGTAAACTGGCATTCAACGCCAGTTTCATGTTGCAGTCTGGCATTAAACGCCAGAAACAGGTTACAAATTGGAGTTAAACGCCAGAAACAGCCTAGGCACGTGTAAAGCTTAAGTCTCAGCCCCAGCACACACTAAGTGGGCCCCAGAAGTGGATTTCTGCACTATCTATATTAGTTTATTCATTTTCTGTAAACCTAGGTTACTAGTTTAATATTTAAAACAACTTTTAGAGGTTTACTTGGTACCTCATGACATTTTTAGATCTGAAATTTGTACTCTTTGACGGCATGAGTCTCTAAACTCCATTGTTGGGGGTGAGGAGCTCTGCTGTGTCTCGATGAATTAATGCAATTATTTCTGTTTTCTATTCAAACACGCTTGTTTCTATCTAAGATGTTCATTCGCACTTCAATATGATGGATGTGATGATCCGTGACACTCATCACCATTCTCAACCTATGAACGTGTGCCTGACAACCACCTCCGTTCTACCTTCGATTGAATGAGTATCTCTTGGATTCCTTAATCAGAATCTTCGTGGTATAAGCTAGAATCCATTGGCAACATTCTTGAGAATCCGGAAAGTCTAAACCTTGTCTGTGGTATTCTGAGTAGGATTCAGGGATTGAATGACTGTGACGAGCTTCAAACTCATGAGTGCTGGGCGTAGTGATAGACGCAAAAGGATCAATGGATCCTATTCCAGCATGATTGAGAACCAACAGATGATTAGCCATGCGGTGACAGCGCACATGGACCATTTTCACTGAGAGGACGGATGGTAGCCATTGACAACGGTGATCCACCAACACATAGCTTGCCATAGGAGGAACCTTGCGTGCGTGAAGAAGAAGACAAGGGGAAAAGCAGAGATTCAGAAGACAAAGCATCTCCAAAACTCCAACATATTCTCAATTACTGCATAACAAGTATTTATTTCATGCTCTTTTATTTTTCGCAATTCAAATTGATAATCATAATTAATCTCCTGACTAAGATTTACAAGATAACCATAGATTGCTTCAAGCCAACAATCTCCGTGGGATCGACCCTTACTCACGTAAGGTATTACTTGGACGACCCAGTGCACTTGCTGGTTAGTGGTACGAGTTGTGAAAAGTGTGATTCACAATTTGTGCACCAAGTTTTTGGCGCCGTTGCCGGGGATTGTTCGAGTTTGGACAACTGACGGTTTATTTTGTTGCTTAGATTAGGAAAAATTTTTCTTTTTGGTTTAGAGTCGTCTATTATTGTTTTTGGTTGAAATTATTTTTTCTAAATCCTTATTTTCTCTTTTTTAATTTTTTGAAAATTTTTTTAAACTAATAATTGAGTTTTTCTGTTTGAGTTTAGTGTCATGTTTTAAGTTTGGTGTCAATTGCATGCTTTTCTTTGTCTTTCAATTTTCGAATTGCATGTTCTTTGTTCTTCCTTGATCTTCAAGTTGTTCTTGTCAATTTTTCTTGTTTGATCTTTAGTTTTCTTGTTCTGTGTCTTTTCTTGTTTTTCTTGTGCTTTTTCAAAAAATCAGTTTTAAAAAAAAATATATTTTATTTATTAAATACCTTATTAAAACACGTTAAATTTATAGCTCAATTGGCTAGAGCGTTGTGCTTATGTTCTTGGTAACTGGCTATCTTCTTTTTAAAACTTTTTCAAAAATATTTTTTCTTTGAATAAATCTTGTGCCAAACTTTAAGTTTGGTGTTCTCCTGTTAACTTTTCTTTAGTTTTCAAAAATTTTATTTTGGTTTTCTAAAAATTTTAAGTTTGGTATTCTTTCTTCATGTTCTTGTTGTTCTTGTGAGTCTTCAAAGTGTTCTTGAGTCTTCCTTGTGTTTTGATCTTAAAATTTTTAAGTTTGGTGTTCCTTGGTGTTTTTCCTCCAAATTTTCAAAAATAAGGAGCATTAGATCTAAAAATTTTAAATTTTGTGTCTTTTTATTGTTTTTCTCTTTCCTCATTGAATTCAAAAATATCTTTTTCCTTTATTTTAATTGATTTTTCGAATTTTTCTTTTAAAAATTCAGATTTTATTTTAAACTTTTTTATTTTATCTTATCTTAGTTTTAAAATTTCAAAATTCAAATCTTTTTCAAAAAAAAATCATATCTTTTTCAAAATCTTATCTTATCTTATTTCAAATTTCAAAACTTTTTAATTTAAATTCCTTATCTTCTCTTACTTAGCTTATCTTATCTTTTCTAATCTCAAATTTTAAAATCAAATCTTTTTCATATCTTTTATTTTATTTTATTTTATTTTATTTTCTTACAAGTATCTCTAATTTTAAGACATATCTTTTTCAAAACCTCCTATCCATTTTTTCTCTCTCTTCATTTTTCGAAAATCTTCACCCATTTTTCATTTATTTTATTTTTAATTTATTTTATTTTTGAAATAAATAAATAAAAATATTTTTTTATAATACTATTTCAATCTCTATTTCACATCATCTCCCTTTCTCCATCATGGACCTAAGTAAAAATGAACAATCCAGAAGGACTCTGGGGTCCTATGCTAACTCCACTACTACTTCATATGGGAGTAGTATCTGTATACCCTCTATCGGAGTCAGTAGCTTTGAGTTGAACCCTCAGCTCATTATCATGGTGCAGCAAAGTTGCTAATATTTTGGTCTTCCACATGAAGAACTTGCAGAGTTTCTGGCACAGTTTTTACAAATTGCTAACACAGTACATGATAAGGAAGTAGATCAGGATGTCTACAGATTATTACTATTTCCATTTGCTATAAAAGACCAAGCTAAGAGGTGGTTAAATAACCAACCTAAGGCTAGCATAAGGACATGGAAACAGCTGTCAGAAAAATTCCTGAATCAATACTTCCCTCCAAAACGGATGACACAGCTAAGGCTGGACATCCAAGGATTTAAACAAGGAGATAATGAATCTCTTTATGATGCCTGGGAGAGATATAGAGAGATGCTAAGAAAATGCCCCTCTGAAATGTTTTCAGAATGGGTGCAATTAGACATCTTCTATTATGGGCTTACAGAGAAAGCTCAAATGTCTCTAGATCACTCAGCTGGTGGATCTATACACATGAGAAAGACAATTGAAGAGGCTCAAGAGCTTATTGATACAGTTGCCAGAAATCAGCATTTGTACCTAAGCAGTGAATCTTCCATGAAAGAAGAGGCTAAAACAGTAACTACTGAACTCAGTCCTGCAGAACAAATTTCTGAATTCAATCAGCAATTAGACTTTCTAACAAAATAGCTGGCCGAATTCAAGGAGATACTACAAGACACAAGAATAGCTAATCTGAATATGGAAGTACAGTTGAAGCAAACAGAACAGCAGTTATCAAAACAAATAACGAGTGCCAAGCCATTCAATTAAGAAGTGGAAAAACATTAAATACCTCACTTCAAGGCAGCAGGAAGGCAAGAAATGAGCAACCTACTATCCAAAATCCCTCTGAGGACAGTAAGAGCCCAGAGAGGAATAACTCTGGCGTTCAAACGCCAGAAACAGGCAAGGATTTGGCGTCAAATGCCCAATGGAAGCTCAGTTCTGGCGTTCAAACGCCAGGAACAAGTAAGGAGTTGGCATCCAACACCACTCCAGCTTCTAACCCTGGCATTCAAATGCCAGTGAGGGATCAGACACACACAAGTGCTGATAACAACCCCTCTAAAAAGGCTTCTCCAACCACCTCTGTAGGAAATAAACCTGCAGCAACTAAGGTTGAGGAATATAAAGCCAAGATACCTTATCCTCAAAATCTCTGCCAGGAGGAGCAGGATAAGCAATTTGCTCGCTTTTCAGATTATCTCAGGACTCTTGAAATAAAGATTCTGTTTGCAGAGGCACTTGAGCAAATACCTTCTTATGCCAAGTTCATGAAGGAGTCTTGAGTCATAAGAAGGATTGGAGAGAAACTGAAAGAGTTCTCCTCACTGAAGAATGCAGTGCAGTCATTCTGAAAAGCTTTCCAGAAAAGCTTAAAGTTCCCGGAAGCTTTCTAATACCATGCATATTAGAGGGTAATTGCACCAAGACAGCTTTATGTGATCTTGGGGCAAGCATCAACCGAATACCTGCATCCACTATTAGAAAGCTTGGTTTAACTGAAGAAGTTAAACCAACCCGGATATGTCTCCAACTTGCTGATGGCTCCATTAAATACCCATCAGGCGTGATTGAGGACATGATTGTCAGGGTTGGGCCATTCGCCTTTTTCACTGACTTTGTGGTGCTAGAAATGGAGGAGCACAAAAGTGCTACTCTCATTCTAGGAAGACCTTTCCTAGCAACTGGACAAACTCTCATTGATGTCCAAAAGGGGGAAGTAACCCTGAGAGTCAATGAGGATGAGTTTAAGTTGAATGCTGTCAAAGCCATGTAGCATCCAGACACACCAAAAGACTGCATGAAAGTTGATCTCATTGACTCTTTGGTAGAGGAGGTCAACATGGCTGAGAGTCTCAAATCAGAGCTGGAAGACATCTTTAAAGATGTTCAGCCTGATTTGGAGGGTTCAGAGGAATTGAAAGAGCCTCTGAGACTTCCTCAGGAAGAGGAGAAACCTCCTAAACCCGAGCTCAAGCCATTACCACCATCCTTGAAATATGCATTTCTGGGAGAAGGTGACACCTTTCCAGTGATCATAAGCTCTGCTTTAAATCCACTGGAAGAGGAAGCACTAATTCAAGTGCTAAGGACACACAAGACAGCTCTTGGGTGGTCCATAAGTGACCTTAAGGGCATAAGCCCAGCTAGATGCATGCACAAAATCTTATTGGAGGATGATGCTAAGCCAGTGGTTCAACCACAGAGGCAGCTAAATCCAGCCTTGAAGGAAGTAGTGCAGAAAGAGGTCACCAAATTACTGGAGGCTGGGATTATTTATCCTATTTCTGATAGCCCCTGGGTAAGCCCTGTTCAAGTTGTTCCCAAGAAGGGAGGCATGACAGTGGTTCATAATGAAAAAAATGAACTGGTTCCTACAAGAACAGTTACAGTGTGGCGCATGTGTATTGACTACAGAAGGCTCAACACAGCCACCAGAAAGGATCATTTTCCTTTACCATTCATAGACCAGATGCTAGAGAGACTAGCAGGTCATGAATATTACTGCTTTTTGGATGGCTATTCAGGTTACAACCAAATTGCAGTAGATCCTCAGGACCAAGAGAAAACAGCATTCACATGTCCTTCTGGAGTATTTGCTTACAGAAGAATGCCTTTTGGTCTGTGTAATGCACCTGCAACCTTTCAGAGGTGCATGCTCTCTATCTTCTCTGATATAGTAGAGAAATTTCTGGAAGTCTTCATGGATGACTTTTCAGTATTTGAAAACTCATTCAGCTCTTGCCTTGACCATTTAGCACTTGTTCTGAAAAGATGCCAAGAGACCAACCTAGTTTTAAACTGGGAAAAATGTCACTTTATGGTGACTGAAGGAATTGTCCTTGGGCATAAAATTTCAAACAAGGGGATAGAGGTGGATCAAGCTAAAGTGGAAGTAATTGAAAAATTACCACCACCTGCTAATGTTAAGGCAATCAGAAGCTTTTTGGGCATGCAGGATTCTACAGGAGGTTTATAAAGGATTTTTCAAAAATTGCAAAACCCCTGAGCAATCTGCTAGCTGCTGACATGCCATTTGTGTTTGACACAGAGTGTCTGCAGGCGTTTGAGACTCTGAAAGCTAAGCTGGTCACAGCAACAGTTATTTCTACACCAGACTGGATATTATCATTTGAACTAATGTGTGATGCCAGTGACCATGCCATTGGTGCAGTACTGGGGCAGAGGCATGACAAGCTTCTCCATGTCATTTATTATGCTAGCCGTGTTTTAAATGATGCCCAGAAAAATTATACAACCACAGAAAAAGAATTGCTTGCAGTGGTTTATGCCATTGACAAGTTTAGATCATACTTAGTAGGATCAAAAGTGATTGTGTACACTGACCATGCTGCTCTTAAATATCTACTCACAAAGCAGGATTCAAAACCCAGGCTCATAAGATGGGTGTTGCTTCTGCAAGAGTTTGATAAAGAAATAAGAGACAGAAAAGGGACAGAGAACCAAGTGGCTGATCATCTGTCCCGGATAGAACCAGTAGAAGGGGAGTTTCCCCCTTCTATTGAGATCTCTGAGACCTTTCCGGATGAGCATTTGTTTGCCATTCAGGAAACACCATGGTTTGCAGATATTGCAAACTATAAAGCTGCAAGGTTCATACCCAAGGAGTACAGCAGGCAACAAAAGAAAAAATTAATTACTGATGCAAAGTACTACTTATGGGATGAACCCTATCTCTTTAAGAGATGTGCAGACGGAATAATCCGTAGGTGTGTGCCTAGAGAAGAAGCACAGAGGATCTTATGGCATTGCCATGGATCACAATATGGAGGCCATTTCGGAGGTGAGTGAACAACCACCAAGGTCCTTCAATGTGGCTTCTACTGGCCTACACTCTATAGGGATTCCCGAGAGTTTGTACGTAACTATGACAGTTGCGAAAGAGCTGGTAATCTGCCTCATGGTTACGCTATGCCTCAACAGGAAATCTTGGAGATTGAGTTGTTTGATGTATGGAGAATTGACTTTATGGGACCTTTCCCACCATCATAATCAAACACTTATATTCTGGTGGCAGTCGACTATGTATCAAAATGGGTAGAGGCCATAGCCACACCCACCAATGATACTAAAATAGTGCTGAAGTTCCTCCAGAAACATATCTTCAGCAGGTTTGGTGTCCCTAGAGTACTAATCAGTGATGGGGGCACTCACTTCTGCAATAAATAGCTTTACTCTGCCATGGTCCGGTATGGGATTCGCCACAAGGTGGCGACTCCATATCATCCACAGACAAATGGGCAAGCTGAAGTTTCTAACAGAGAACTAAAAAGAATCCTGGAACGGACTGTAAGTACCCGTAGAAAGGATTGGGCAAGAAACTTGGATGATGCTCTGTGGGCTTACAGAACAGCATTCAAGACTCTTATAGGGACCTCTCCATACCAACTTGTGTATGGTAAGGCCTGTCATCTGCCCGTGGAACTGGAACATAAGGCCTACTGGGCAACCAGATTCCTAAACTTTGATGCCAAATTAGCTGGAGAAAAAAGATTACTCCAGCTGAATGAGCTAGAGGAATTCAGACTCACTGCTTTCAAAAATGCCAAGATTTATAAAGAGAAATAAAAAAGGTGGCATGACAGAAAGCTGTCATCTAGAGTCTTTGAACCAGGACAAAAGGTTCTGTTGTTTAACTCTAGGCTCAGGCTATTCCCCGGGAAATAGAAATCTCGGTGGAGGGGACCATATGTGATTACAAGTGTATCACCATATGGTTATGTGGAACTTCAAGACATTGATTATGATAAGAAGTTCATTGTTAATGGACAGAGAATTAAGGACTATCTTGAAGGCAATGTTGAGCAAGAGTGCTCAAGGATGAGGCTAGATTAAAAGCTTAGCAAGGTCCAGCTAATGACAATAAAAAAGTGTTTGCTGGGAGACAACCCAGCCATTAGCAAAACTTTTTCTGTTATTTTATTTTATTTTATTCCTCATTTTATTTATATGAGTTTAATATTAACAAGGTAAAGAATCAATTGCATAAGTCCACAGGGTTACAGAAGAATTTAGAGCACAAAACAGGAAAAAGGAGCTTACTGGCAAGAAAATGCCAGTAAGAAACACAACTGGGCATTAAACGCCCAAAAGGAGCATCTACTGGGCGTTTAACGCCAGTAAAGATAGCCATCTGGGCGTTCAGAAAAACGCCCAGGGACAAAGGGGTTTCTGGCGTTTAACGCCAGCTAGAAGCAACAGCTGGGCGTTAAACGCCCAAAACATGCAGCAGTTGGGCGTTTAACGCCAGGATTGTGGGGAGTAGGCGATTTCGTTTTCAATTCAAATTTTTTCCATTTTTTATGTTTCAATTCATGATTTCTTTCACAAACATGTTACAAATCCTAATTTTTCAAATCCTTTTTCAAAAGATATCAAATATATCTTAATTCATAAACCCTTTTTCTTAATCCCCTTCAAATTATTTTCAAATCCTTTTCAAAATAAATTTATCTCTTTTCCTTCTCAAATCTTTTCAACTCATCAATATCTTTTTCAAATCTTCACATCATCTTTTTCAAAATTCAGATTTATCTTTTTCAAATATCTTTCATATCTTTTCAATTTTAAATCACATCTTTTACTATCATACTTATCTTTTCCAAATCACTTTTTCTATCATATCTTTTTCAAATAATTTTTGAAACCCACCCCCCTTCCCTTTAAATATTGGTTCGGCCTTTCCCCCTCTCCTTCACAAGTTGCGCTTGGCTCTCCCTCTTTCCCTCTCCTTTGCTTTCTTTTGCTTGAGGACAAGCAAACCTCTAAGTTTGGTGTGTTTATCCGTGATCACTAAACCAATACCCACTAAGATCATGGCTCCTAAGGGAAAACAAACCGACTCAAGAGGCAAGAAAGAGAATATTCCAAAACCACTTTGGAATCAAGGGAAGTTCATAACCAAAGAACATTCAGACCATTTTTACAAAATAATGAGTCTAAGGTCAGTGATCCCGAAAGTTAAATTCAATCTGAAAGAAGATGAATATCCGGAGATCCAAGAGCAAATTCGAAACAGGAGCTGGGAAGTCCTAGCTAATCCTGAAACAAAGGTGGGAAGAAACATGGTTCAGGAATTCTATGCTAATCTATGGCAGACGGACAGGCAAAGGATAGCTGGAACCGCATTCTATGACTATAGAACTTTGGTCAGAGGGAAGATTGTTCACACCCACCCTGATAAAATAAGGGAGATCTTCAAGCTGCCTCAACTGCAAGATGACCCAGACTCCATTAATAGGAGAATGATGAGATCAAACCTGGGCTTGGATAAAATCCTAGAGGACATATGCCTCCCTGGAGCCAAGTGGACAACCAACACAAAGGGTGTCCCGAACTAACTCAAGAGAGGAGATCTCAAACCAGTCGCCAGAGGCTGGTTGGACTTCATTGGGCGCTCTATACTGCCCACTAGCAACCGCTCTGAAGTCACCATCAGAAGAGCAGTGATGATTCATTGCATTATGCTGGAGAAAGAAGTGGAAGTTCATAAGCTGATTGCTTGTGAGCTTTACAAAATTGCAAACAAGAACTCCAAAGATGCCAAATTGGCCTATCCAAGCTTAGTTTCTCTATTATGTAAAGATGCTGGGATAAAGATGGGAGTAGATAAGTATATCTCAGTTGAGAAACCAATCACCAAAAAGTCTATGGAAGGACAACAAGTGCAGGACGACCCCATCAAGAGAAAAGCAGAGGAGTTCCTCCCGAAAATCCCTCAAATTGAATACTGGGAGCGCCTAGAAGCATCTGTCACCAAGTTGCAAGAAGCTGTGGATCAACTGAAGGAAGAACAACAAAATCAAAACAGCATGCTCTGCAAACTGCTTAGAGAACAAGAAGAGCAAGGGCGTGAACTGAAGGAATTAAAGCGTCAGAAACTATCTCTTGAAGGGCCAAGCACTCCACAGACTAAAGAGGCATCCACCTCCCAAATTCAAGGTTGTTGAGTTCTAATCTTAGCCTTAACTCTGTGATAATTGTTCTTATTTGAGTTTTACCTTAGAAGTTATATATGAGTAGTAGTAATTAGTATTCATATTTTGATTTTATCTCCAATTAAGCTATAATCTATTTTTCTCATCATCATTAAACATGAATAAAATAGCAGATTTTCTTTAGAATAAGGAGGCAATATTTTTCGAGTTTTTAATAAGAAAAATTCTAATTATTTACATGTGGTGGCAATGTTTTTTGTCTTCTGAATGAATGCTTGAACAGTGCATATGTCTTTTGAATTTGATGTTTATGAATGTTAAATATGTTGGCTCTTGAAAGAATGATGAAAAAGGAGAAATGTTATTTGATAATCTGAAAAATCATAAAAAAATGATTCTTGAAGCAAGAAAAAGCAGTGAATACAAAAGCTTGCAAAAAAAAAGGCGAAAATAAAAGAAAAAGAAAAAGAAAAAGTAAGCAGAAAAAGCCAATAACCCTTAAAACCAAAAGGTAAGGGTAATAAAAAGGATCCAAGGCTTTGAGCATCAGTGGATAGGAGGGCCTAAAGGAATCAAATCCTGGCCAAAGCGGCTAAACCAAGCTGTTCCTAACCATGTGCTTGTGGCATGAAGGTGTCAAGTGAAAACTTGAGACTGAGCGGTTAAAGTCAAGGTCCAAAGCAAAAAGAAGAGTGTGCTTAAGAACCTTGGATACCTCTAATTGGGGACTTTAGCAAAGCTGAGTCACAATCTGAAAAGGTTCATCCAATTATGTGTCTGTGGCATTTATGTATCTGGTGGTAATATTGGAAAACAAAGTGCTTAGGGCCACGGCCAAGACTCATAAAGTAGCTGTGTTCAAGAATCAACATACTAAACTAGGAGAATCAATAACACCATCTGAATTCTAAGTTCTATAGATGCCAATCATTCTGAGCTTCAATGAATAAAGTGAGATGCCAAAACTGTTCGGAAGCAAAAAGCTACTAGTCCCGCTCATCTAATTAGAATCTGAGCTTCACTCAAAAAACTCTGAGATATTATTGCTTCTTGACTTGTTTGTATTCTATTTTATTTGTCTAGTTGCTTGGGGACAAGCAACAGTTTAAGTTTGGTGTTGTGATGAGCGGATATTTTATACGCTTTTTGGGGTTAATTTCATGTAGTTTTTGGTATGCTTTAGTTAGTTTTTAGTATATTTTCATTAATTTCTAGGAAAAATTCATATTTCTGGACTTTACTATGAGTTTGTGTATTTTTCTGTAATTTCAGGTATTTTCTGGCTGAAATTGAGGGAGCTGAGTAAAAATCTGATTCAGGCTGAAAAAGGACTGCTGATGCTGTTGGATTCTGACCTCTCTGCACTCGGAATGGATTTTCTGGAGCTACAGGAGTCCAATTGGTGCGATCTCAATTGCGTTGGAAAGTAGACATCCAGGGCTTTCCAGCAATATATAATAGTCCATACTTTTGCTCAAGGATAGATGACGTAAACTGGCGTTCAACGCCAGTTCCATGTTGCAGTCTGGCGTTAAACGCCAGAAACAGGTTACAAATTGGAGTTAAACGCCAGAAATAGGTTACAACCTGGCGTTTAACTCCAGAAACAGCCTAGGCACGTGTAAAGCTTAAGTCTCAGCCCCAGCACACACCAAGTGGGCCCCAGAAGTGGATTTCTGCACCATCTATCTTAGTTTATTCATTTTTTGTAAACCTAGGTTACTAGTTTAGTATTTAAAACAACTTTTAGAGGTTTACTTGGTACCTCATGACATTTTTAGATCTAAAATTTGTACTCTTTGACGGCATGAGTCTCTAAACTCCATTGTTGGGGGTGAGGAGCTCTGCTGTGTCTCGATGAATTAATGTAATTATTTCTGTTTTCTATTCAAACACGCTTGTTTCTATCTAAGATGTTCATTCGCACTTCAATATGATGGATGTGATGATCCGTGACACTCATCACCATTCTCAACCTATGAACGCGTGCCTGACAACCACCTCCGTTCTACCTTCGATTGAATGAGTATCTCTTGGATTCCTTAATTAGAATCTTCGTGGTATAAGCTAGAATCCATTGGCAGCATTCTTGAGAATCCGGAAAGTCTAAACCTTGTCTGTGGTATTCTGAGTAGGATTCAGGGATTGAATGACTGTGACGAGCTTCAAACTCATGAGTGCTGGGCGTAGTGACAGACGCAAAAGGATCAATGGATTCTATTCCAGCATGATTGAGAACCAATAGATGATTAGCCGTGCGGTGACAGCGCACCTGGACCATTTTCACTGAGAGGACGGATGGTAGCCATTGACAACGGTGATCCACCAACATACAGCTTGCCATAGGAGGAACCTTGCGTGCGTGAAGAAGAAGACAAGGGGGAAAGCAGAGATTCAGAAGACAAAGCATCTCCAAAACTCCAACATATTCTCAATTACTGCATAACAAGTATTTATTTCATGCTCTTTTATTTTTCGCAATTCAAACTGATAATCATAATTAATCTCCTGACTAAGATTTATAAGATAACCATAGATTGCTTCAAGCCAACAATCTCCGTGGGATCGATCCTTACTCACGTAAGGTATTACTTGGACGACCCAGTGCACTTGCTGGTTAGTGGTACGAGTTGTGAAAAGTGTGATTCATAATTCGTGCACCAGATGCCTCATCTTTGCATCTTTATTTTTTGCCAAATAATGTCATCGCATTGATTGAGCAGTCTTAGAACACAAACAATCATTGAAGTCTCGGATTTAGGGAGAAGTATCGCAAGTTATTTTCAGGTTTCTTCTTTTTATCATCCTTCCACTTAGATGTCTTGCATCTTTTGCATTCTTGTAAATCTTCATCCTCCCTGTAACATGCAATCATTAGGAAAAGCAGGTATCTTGGTATAATTAAGTCCTATTTTATTTATGATTTTCTTAGTTTCGTAGAATGTATTTAAAATCTTCATATTTTCAAAAGCATCTTTTATTAACTTGAGGATTTCCGTCACGGCTTTGTCGAAACTCTTTATGTGATACAACTAATCAAGAAAGACAATTTTAAATACTTTGTGCACCCTTCATACAATTGTTCATTACTATCTTCCAATAACTTATAAAATTATGCATTTTTTCATTGTGCTCTTCATTTTGAATTCCATCTTCATCTTCTGCATTGTCACCATCTCCATCTATTGGATCAAAGAGTGAACATGTTCATTCAAGTTAGGACCAGCAACCCTAAATGCGTCATTGAGCATTGTTACCATTGAATACTGAGATGTCAAGTCATCTTGTACAATGACTAGTTTGATGAACTTGTGACCCAACTCCAATTGCCTCTTTACCATGCCAATACCAAATTTTGTAGTTTTCTAAAAATGGCTTGATTATTAAATGTTAAAGAATCTTCTCTCTTGTTTTCCACTTGTCAAAACCACACACCAGACAAGAGAATTTAATTTGGCAACTCCGAAAGATTAATGCTCAAAAGCAAAATCCAAAAACTTGTTTAAACCATTTTTATACTCATGCATAGTTCCTAATTTTTCAATTCATGACTTATCAATTGACATGACTAAGAAAAAATACAATTAGTTATTATAAAAATATATTCATTAACAATTTATATATTTTAAAGATAATAAAATTATTTTTGTATGTGAAAATTAAAAATAAAAAATATTTAAATAGTATTCTAAAAAAAACTATAAAAAATTATAATTACCTCTTTTAACAGATAATTTTTTAATTGGAGTAGTAGATTTGTAATTTTTTTCTTATCAAATAATTGTGTATACACAAATTATATTCTCCGTGCAAAGTAAAAGGAGAAAAAGCAACTTTAGACAGTGACGGACCTAGAAAATTTTAAGAATGGGGGCAAAAATATATATCCTAAAATAATTTTTTTGAACATTGCCCATTATACTAAAAATATAATAGAGATATAAAAATTAAAGAGAGTTAGTGAACACTTTTATTTTTAAAATACTTTAATTTAATTTTGATATACTGTCATCAGATTAAAGATTTTATGGATCTATTTAATTATGTATTATAATTAAAAAACTACATTTTACAATCATCACCTAAATAATTATCTAAAAAATATACATATTTTAACATATTAAAATTAACTTCTATTCTTTTAAACAATTGTTCTTGTAACACCCTACCACACAGAGCTTTACGTTTAAGTCGTAAAATAGAGGTGGTGAGGTATTACGACCTTTAAAATAAAAGATATATATGTATAATACTTGAAAGAATATAATATACGATGAGCCTTGAAGGATTGGTAAAACAAAATTGCAAAATTTAAAAGCGCAACGTTCAAGAATAAGGATTACTTGCATACGAAGAAAGATAAGATTTATATATATATATATATATATATATAAAACAAGAGTAGAGGGTCAAGAGTACAAAATAACAAGCTCCTAACTCAGCCTGCGAAGCTAGGGTTGGCCAGAGAATATTTACATACATATATATATAACCCATGACCCAAAATACATATATGAAACCCTAGTTCTCCATAGACTTCTAAGAGGTACAAAAGTAAAACAAGTCATTCGGAGAGTTCTATACATATGGTCATGTACAAGCAGTATACAAAACAGTGTCCCAAAAGATCTACTTCACTGTAGAACTCCAGACGCCTAACGAGGTGCCTCTCGACCTACATATGAAAAACACAAATATCTGTATGGAATGAGAACCGGGGATTCTCAACATGGTAAAGGTGCCGCATACATAAGATATATGGTCCCGAGAAAGCCAGAGGCAATCCTAGAACTCCGACACTTAGATTATAAAACTTAAGGAACTAAAACAGAAACCATAAACAGGTGGTTCTCTAAGGTTTTAAACTCATACAAAACCTAACTAAAACCCTCAGTCTCTCCGTCTTTCCTCCGATCGTCTCAACTCTGGTGAAACCACATAGACAAATAAGCAGGCAATGGCAAACACAGGTAGATTACAAGTATTACAGTTAGCAAGTATCACAATAAGCATATTAAATTCACTTAGGCATTCCCAGTTAATGCACAAGCAAGCAATTCAAATAATATGCATATGATATATGCCTGTCTTATGGATGATGAGTCTCATCTGTCAGTTATCAAGCCATCCCAACAAGTCCGGCTGCTAAACCCTGAACTGCCCCCCGTCACGCATCCCAAGAGTCTATGCATAGCTTTTTCTCATATATCAAATCTGCTTATTGGGGGTATCCTTCCCAGGAATTTATACGTGCCCGGTCACCCTTACGAAGTAGGGCCAACAGAGTATCGAGTCTTGACCTGGAACACGTGGTGGCAAGCTACGGTACTTTACCCAGGAAAACTCGTATCTCAGATAAATAAAGAGGATAAGCCTAAAAAACATTCATATTCATTCATACTTATTGCACAATCATTCATAATAGCCATGGCCTTACATATACTTCATTTCTTTAAACTTTTCATACATAATTCATCATTTTTCAACCTTAATTCACCTCCAAGTTACCACCTTTTCTTAACTTCATCTCATTACTAGGTATACCACTAAGGTCTAAGGCTAAAAGAGTAAAAATAGAGGTTTAGAGGTTCAAAATTAGGTTTTAAAACACAAAAGTCATTTTGCTATGGGCTTGCATTTTTCCTTCCTCGCGTATGCAAGCAACTTGCTCGCGTACGCGAGATCCCTAACCCGAAAAGGTTGGTCGCGTCGCGTGCAGGTGGTTGCGTACGCAACCCCTCAAAAATCACTGCTCGCATACGCAAGATGCCAAACACGAAAGGGTTGGTCGCGTTGCGTGTAGTGGTCGTGTACGCAAGACATGCAGGATGGCAAAAATGTTGAATGCTCCAGAATTTTTTGTTTTGCACTCCAAACTTCCGATGCAAATAACTTTTTTGTTTCAAAATATTTTTCATCTGTTCTTTCAACGGCATAAACTTCACGGATCCAATATTCATATGAAACAATTTTGAACAATTTGGGTGTCTAGAAGCCGAGTTATGGCTCACCGAAATTCGGCTAAAAATAAGGTTTTCACAAAAGTTCTTAAACCTCTATTCTTACCAAAACCAAACTCAAAATCAACCTGCCATACACAAAAGCAGCACCACAACACATCATTTATAGCACCACAATCTACAATTTCTACCACAATCAATCATACCTCAATATCACACAATCTCATACCTAAATTCCTCAATATAACTAACAAAATCATCAACAATCCATCATCTATGCATATTCAATATTATCAACTTGTCAATCATCATTCAATAACCATTTATCATTCTATTTCCATCATAAATAATAATCACCAATAATTACTCAATCCATATCAACAATCATTATCAAAAATACTAAGTACTTAACATACTCTATCATTCCAACCTATCCTATGGTCATCTAGCTTAAGTTTTCACAAGACATTATATATTAAATACGAGAAACCAAAATCATACCTTGACCGATTTTCTCATATAACCCAAGGCAACCTACTTAGACAAGATTGCAAGACTTCAACATAAAAAATCAGCAACCAAGATCCAAACCAATCTTCCAATTTCCACAAATAAGCTCCACTTTACATATTTACACACCTAATTCATATTACTACATATATATGTATTCAAAATTTTATATCCAACACACATAATCAATGAATTATCTAGGGTTCTAGGATTCTCACCTTACTCAAACACCAATGAAGCAAGGTTAAGTGTTTTCCTCAAGCTAATCGGATCCTATAACATAAAAGGATCAAAATCTCAACACCGACCTATAAAATTTTCAAATATTTGGGGGAAGGAAGAACTAAGATTAAAACTAAGACTTCCTTACCAAATTAGGCTCTGGGCTTTGTAGAGCTCGTCACTGCGGATACGCGGCCGCAAACGGTGCGGCGATCAGAGCTCGGTGTGAGAAGATATGATGGTTTGAAATCAAAGCCAAGGGTTTGTTCTTGCTCCCCTTGTCTTGAGCTTGCTTCAGCGTGATTTTGCTGAATGGAGGAAGAAGAATAATTCTTCTTTAAGTATATTGGGCTGATGGGTTGGGCCTTGGGCCCAATAGGGCCCGGTTTGCCTGGTTCGGCCCATTCGGCCCAATCTTGGGCCAAATTCTTTAAAATTAGTGTCAAAATTATTATTTTAATTAGCTCTATCTTATTAAACTATAAAATTCACATTTCTAATTTCTTTTATTAAAAATTTATTTGTTGATTAATTATTCGCTAATTTTACGGAGTTTACATCCTACCCACCTAATTAAGAATTTTGCCCTCAATATTCAGATTCAGTTACCTGAAAAGAGGCGTGGGTAATCCTTCCGCATATCTGATTCAAGTTCCCAAGTATGTTTTTCGATTCCAGCTCGACTCCAAGCTACTTTCACCAATGATACTTCCTTTTCGTGCAATCGTTTGATGCTGGTGTCATCAATCCTAACCGGGATTACTGGAAGCGTCAGATATTCTCTTACTTGAACTGATTCTGGTTCCAGAATATGACTTGCATAAGGAGTATACTTCCGAAGCTGCAACACGTGAAACACGTCGTGTAGGTTCAAAAGATGCGGCGATAAGGCAATTTTATAGGCTACCGGCCCAATCCTCTTCAGAATTTGAAATGGACCGATGTAACGGGAATTCAGTTTCTTTGTTTTGATTACTCTACCCACTCCAGTTGTTGAAGTAACCTTCAGAAACACATGATCTCCTTCCTCAAACTCTAAAGGCTTCCGCCTTTGATCAGCATAGCTCTTCTGACAGCTTTGAGCGACAAGCATTCAAATTCGAATTTTCTTTATCTGCTCAGTAGTTTCTTCTATCATTTCAAGCCCTAACAAGCTCTTCTCTCCAGCTTCATACCAGCATAGCGAAGATTGACAATTTCTTCCATACAGAGCCTCATACGGAGCCATTCCAATGCTCGCATGGTAGCTATTGTTATATGCAAACTCCACTAGCAGCATATACCAATCCCAGCTTGCCGACTGGTCCAGAACACAAGCCCTCAGCATATCCTCTAGGGTTTGAATTGTTTGTTCCGATTTACCATCTATTTGAGGGTAATACGCCGTACTTAAACTCAACTGAGTTTCAAATGCTCGCTAGAAAGCCCCCCAGAACCTAGAGGTAAAACGAGGATCTCTGTTGGATATAATTGTAGTAGGCACGCCATGCAGCCTCACAATCTCTTTGATGTACAAGCGTGCCACCTCCTCCAACTTACAACTCATCTGAATGGGGAGACAATGTGCCGATTTTGTCAGTCAATCCACAATCACCCAAACAGCATCATATCCAACTCGAGTTCTTGGTAATCCTGACACAAAGTCCATCGCGGTGCTCTCCCATTTCCACTGGGGAATTTCTAAGGGCTGAAGGATTCCTGATGGTTTCTGATGTTTAATTTTGACTTTTAGACAAGTCAGACACTTAGATACATGCAATGCTACATCGTTCTTCATTCCCGGCCACCAGAACATTGTTTTCAGATCTTGGTACATTTTAGTGCTTCCCGGATGAATAGAGAATCCGCTTTTCTGCACTTCCTTTAAGATATCCTGCCGTAAAGTTCCAACATCAGGCACACAATCCCACCCTTAAATCTCCATATCCTGTCATCGTCTCATGATACTCTCCACTGTTTCCCTTGCTCAATTACCGGCCACACCTTCTGCAATTCCTTTTCGTCTTGTTGAGCTTTCTCGATCTTGGATTTAAACTCACTTGAAATTTACAACTGGCTTAGACATAGAGTACCAGACTCTTTTCTAACCCCCCAGTTTTAGACTTTCGAATGCTTTTAGCAATTCTTCCTGTCTTAGCATCATCCAAGCAGCACATAGAGACTTTCGACCCAAAGCGTCCGCCACAACATTTGCTTTCCCAGGGTGATAATTCAACTCAAAGTCATAGTCCTTTAATAGCTCAATTCACCTCCTTTGACGCATATTCAGTTCTTTCTACTCAAAAAGGCACTTCAAGCTCTTGTGATATGAGAAAATTGAAACTTGATGCCATAGAGATAATTCTTCCAAACCTTTAAAGCAAACACGACGGTAGCAAGCTCTAAGTCATGAGTTGGGTAATTCATCTCGTGCAGCTTTAACTGCTGTGAGGCATATGCCACGATATTACGGTGTTGCATCAGCACGCACCCCAGACCCTTTAGTGAGGCATCACAATATACCTCAAATGGTTCATTTGGCTCAGGCAACACCAATACAAGTGCAGTGGTCAGTTTTTAATTTAACGCTCGAAAACTCTCCTCGCACTCAGAAGTCCAGACAAATGGCGCATCCTTCCCGGTCAATTTGGTCAAAGGCAAAGCGAGTTGCGAAAACCCTTTGATGAACCTTCGGTAATAACCTGCCAATCCAAGAAAACTCCTAATCTCTGTCACAGAAGTTAGTCGCCCCCAGTCCATTACTGCCTCAACTTTAGTAGGATCTACAATAATCCCTTGTTGACTTATCACATGACCAAGAAACTTCACCTCACTCTTCCAGAATTCACATTTAGATAACTTAGCATACAATTTTGTGTCCTTCAAGATTTGTGGCATAGTCCTCAAGTGATCCGCATGCTCCTCATTGTTCTTAGAATAATTCAGTATGTCATCAATGAAGACGACTACAAACTTATCCAGATACTGTCGGGGCATTGGTTCACCTGAAAGACATTACTCTGTATTCGTAGTGACCATATCACATTCTGAAAGTAGTCTTTGGAATGTCCTCCTCTCTAACCCTTATCTGATGATAACCGGATCGCAAGTCAATTTTGGAAAATACTCCTGCTCCCTGAAGTTGGTCCATTAGATCGTCGATCCTTGGTAATGGATACTTATTCTTCACGGTAACCTTGTTCAGTGGCTGATAGTCAACACATAGGCGCATGCTTCCATCCTTCTTCTTTACCAGTAACACTGGCGCTCTCCATGGAGAAATACTCGGCCGAATGAAACTCTTACTCATTAGTTCTTCTAACTGAGATTTGAGTTCATTTAATTCCAGTGGTGACATTCGATAAGGATCAATTGAGATTGGCCCGACTCCAGGTACCAGCTCAATCGCAAACTCGATTTCTCGAGCAGGAGGGAATTCAAGAATGTCGTCTGGAAATACTTTAGGAAATTCACATACAACCGAAATTTGCTCTAAGCTCTGTTCCTCACCCGACACATTTGCCGCCAATGGCACAACACCCTCGCATTCACACCCACTACAGTTCACAACTACTGAGTTCAGATAATAATCCTTCGCCACAACCGGCCCTTCCGACCCTTTCGTCATAAAGTGCAACGTCCTTTCAGAACAGTTTAACAACACGCGATTCTTAGACAACCAATCCCATCCCAAGATGAGATCAAGACCAGTCATCGGCAGACAAATCATATCATAAACAAAATCACGCTGTTTAACTCGGAATGACACTTGTGGACATCCTAATCTAGTTAAAACGGCTTCAGAAGTGGCATTATGTACCTTCAGATCATAACCCAAGACTACAATCTTCAACCCTAGTTCACTAGCCTTGTCAAATGCTATAAATGAATGCGTCGCTCCAGAATCAAACAAAGCAATTAAAGATTTATCAGCTACTTCACAATTACCTCTAATCAGTGTCTCGGATTCCTCAGCAACTGCTGTAGAAGAAGTAAACACTCTTCCCGGTTGATGTACTCTGCCGGTCTTATACTTCTTCTTCTCTGGACAATTCTAGGCCAAGTGCCTGGGTCATCCACAAAAGTAGCATACCACTGATCCCAATCTGCATGAAACTCCAGGATGATACTTCCCAAACCTCTGACAACTTAGATCGGTTTGTGGCTGCTTTCCATACGTTCTCCCTTGATTAGCAATGTTATTCGGCCTCCTGAAGCTGTTCGGACCCTGATTGTACCGTGGGACGAAGCCTCCAAGCTTAAAGTTTCTACCTCTCGGTGCGAAACTCCTTCTTTGAGCCCTTTGAAAAGGCATCCTCTGACTTTTTCTTTCCACTACTACCTTCCTCAAACACTCCTCAGCCACCCAGCTTTTGTTTACAAGCTCAGAGAGTACTCTAATTTCCATTGGCCCAACAGAGCTCAGAATATCACTCTGGAGTTCTCCCTCATATTTTATGCACTTTCATTCAGCAAAATCCTCTGGAGCACCTTGACAAATGCAGAAAAATCGGCACAGTTCTTTGAACTTGTTAGTATACTCAGTAACAATCATCTGTCCTTATTTTAATTGCAGCAAATCAAGCTCCTCGGCATTCCTAACTAAACTAGGAAAGTAATTTCTATAGAACTCTGTTCGGAACACTTTCCACGGTACCACAACACCATCTAGTTTCAGGATACGTCGTGTTTCCTGCCACTAGTACTGAGCCTCACCTTGTAACTGATAGGTCCCGAACTCGATCCACTGTTCCTCAGGAACTTGCTAAGCCTGCAGTGCCCGCTCCATTGCCTGAAGCCAGTTATTCACTTCAGTAGGGTTTTAGGTCGGAGGGTGCACTTTCAGAAAAGAAGCTAGCGTCATTGGCCCCTCATCACCGTTGTTCCCATTATTCCCGTTGTTCATCTAATTTTCCAATGCCTCAGCTGTTGCCTGCATAGCCGCAACCATGTTTCCCAAGGCAGCCATAAAGTTATAGGGTTATTCCCTGCTGGTTTAGAGTTTGCATTGCCTAATCTACCTCTTCCTCGCCTGCGACCGTGTCCGTGAGTCGACATCTAGTTCCTATACACACCAAACAAGTGATATCAAGTTGTTGAGTCTCAATATCGCAGGTCTAGTATTTCAAGTCCCAAATGCACACTCATGAACATTTATGCCACATATATCAGTTAGATATCCTAATAGCACATAAACACACACACAGAGAATGCACAGAAGCATAGTCAGTCCGTCCTTCAGGCTCCACAGGAACAAATTTCTCTGATACCATAATATAACATCCTACCACACAGAGCTTTACGCTTAAGTCATAAAACAGAGGTACTGAGGTATTACGATCTCTAAGGTAAAAATTATATATACGTATAATACTTGAAAGAATATAATATACGAAGATTCTTGAAGGACTGGTAAAAAAATTGCAAAATTTAAAAGTGTAACGCTCAAGAATAAGGATTACTTGCGTACGAAGAAAGATAAGGTTCATAACATATATATACAGAAAACAAGAGTAAAGGCTCAAGAGTATAAAATAATAAGCTCCTAACTCAGCCAGCAAAGCTAAGGCTGGCCGGAGAATATTTACATACATATATATATAAACCATGACCCAAAATACATATATGAAACCCTAGTTCTTCATACACTTCTAAGAGGTACAAAAGTAAAACAAGTCATTAGGAGAGTTCTATACATATGGTCATATACAAGTAGTACACAAAATAGTGTCCCAAAAGATCCACTTCACTGCAGAACTCCAGATGCCTAGCGAGGTGCCTCTCGACCTGCATATGAAAAACACAAATATCCGTATGGAATGAGAACTGGGGGTTCTCAGCATGGTAAAGGTGCCACGTACATAATATATAAGGTCCTGGAAAAGCCAGAGGCAATCCTAGAACTCCGACACTTAGATTATAAAACTTAAGGAACTAAAACGGAAACCATAAACAGGTGGTCCTCTAAGGTTCTAAACTTATACAAAACCTAACTAAAACCCTCAATGTCTCCGCCTTTCCCCCGATCCTTCCAACTTCGGTGAAACTACATAGACAAACCACCAGGCAATGGCAAGCACAGGTAGATTACAAGTATTACAGTTAGCAAGTATCACAATAAGCATATTAAATTCACTTAGGCATTCCCAATTAATGCACAAGAAAGTAATTCAAACAATATGCATATGATGTATGCCTTTCCTATGGCTGATGAGTCTCATCTATCGGTTATCAAGCCAACCCGACAAGTCCGGCTACTAAACCCTGGACTGTCCCCCATCGCGCATCCCCAAGAGTCTATACATAGGTTTTTCTCATATATCAAATATGCTCATTGGGGGTATCCTTCCCAAAAATTTATACGTGTCTGGTCACCCTTACGATGTAGGGTCAACAAAGTATCGAGTCTTGACTTGGAACACGTGGTGGCAAGCCACGGTACTTTACCCAGGAAAATATGTATCTCAGATAAATAAAAAGCATAAGCCTAAAAAAACATTCATATTCATTCATAATTATTTCACAATCATTCATAATAGCCATGGCATCACATATACTTCATTTCTTTACAATTTGCATACATAATTCATCATTTTTCAACCTTACTTCACCCGCAAGTTTCCACCTTTTCTTAGCTTCATCTTATTACTAGGTATACTGATGCGTGAGCATCTTTCCTACCTTTTTCTAGTGAAATTGCATTTAATTTGTTGAGTTTAATTAAGAATTAATTATCTTTTAGCCACTATGGATGCTACTTTGAGTCTTGTGCAATTCTGTTTATTTTAGGAAATATTCGGATGGATTTTGATGGAGTTTCTGCAGAAAAAAAAGAAGAAGGCTATATAGGGCAAGAATGGCTTAGAGGATGGAGAGGAAGCTTGCACAAATGGAAGGAGCACAAGAATTAAAGGAGATGACCAGCGAGGAGCGACGCGTGCACGTACCTAATGCGTGCGCGTGATTTGGAGATTTGTACAGCGACGCGTGCGCGTACCTGACGCGTACGCGTGACACGCGAAGAAGACCGTCGACGCGTACGCGTGATTGACGCGTACGCGTGACATGCGCCACATGCAGAAAATGCAGAAAACGCTTATTGCTATAATTAATTCTGATTTAAACTTTAATTTTTAAAAATAGGATAAGATATTATATTAGTTTTAGAAAATAGATTTTAAATTAATTAGGATTAGATATAAAAGAGAAAAGGAACTTCTCTTCTGGGGATTCCCTTTTCATTCCACCTCAGCCCAATTTACAGTTTACCAGAATCCTAGTTTTCACTTTTTTCCATGAGCAACTAAACCTCCACTATTAAGGTTAGGAGCTCTGTCTATTGTATGGATTGATTCTATTGTTTTTCTATTTTAATTCATGTACTGATTTATAATTTAAGAATTGTTTTCGTTCTTTATCTTATGAATTTGGGTGGAAAGGAAGTATGACCTTCTTTCTAATTGAGTTCTTGTATAACTTGGAAAAGCTCTTTACTTGAACAACAGCTTGAAAACAATTTCTCCTAAATTCTAATTATCTGGACTTAACGGGATACTGACATATAATCCTCTTATATTTGGATAATTAGAATTTTTGTGGCATAATAACTAGAATTAAACTTCACCCCCTAATTGGAATTAATTGACCAAGGAATTGGCAGTTGATGAAAGTAAGAGGAGACTAGAAAGGTCTAAGGAATTAGGGTCTAGTCACATATAGTTTGCCATGAATTAAATCTTGCATGATTAAAATAAATTAATAAGAAAAGTCAATCCGAAAAATAGATAACTCTGAAGCCTTAACTGCCTTCTCCATATTGTTTTTCCAACTTATTTACTTGCCTGTCTTCTGATATTCTGAATTTACTATTTAATGATTTTGAACTCTCAAAACACTATTTTCTACTTGTATAACTAAGCAAATTAATCAACCATCATTGCTTACTCCATCAATCCTCGTGGGATCGACTCTCACTCACCTGAGGTATTGCTTGGTACGACTCGGTGCACTTGCCGGTTAGTTTGTGGTTATAAATTCTGCACCATATACCACTAAAGTCTAAGGCTAAAAGAGTAAAAATAGAGGTTTAGAGATTCAAAATTAGGTTTCAAAATTATCGAGTGGATGGAGGTCAGAATCCAACAGCATCTGCAGTCCTTTCTCAGCCTCTGAATCAGATTTTTGCTCAGGTCCCTCAATTTCAGCCAGAAAATACCTGAAATTACAGGAAAACACACAAACTCATAGTAAAGTCTAGAAATGTGATTTTTGCATAAAAACTAATAAAAATATAATAAAAAGTAACTAAAACATACTAAAAACTACATGAAAATATCACCAAAAAGCGTATAAAATATCCGCTCATCACAACACCAAACTTAAACTGTTGCTTGTCCTCAAGCAACTAGACAAATAAAATAGGATAAAAAGAGGATCAAGTTGCAATAGAATCCCAGTGTTTTAAGTGAAGCTCAAATTCTAATCAGATGAGTGGGGCTAGTAGCTTTTTGCTTCTGAATAGTTTTGGCATCTCACTTTATCCTTTGAAGTTCAGAAAGATTGGCATCTATAGGAACTCAGAATTCAGATAGTGTTATTGATTCTCCTAGTTTAATATGTTGATTCTTGAACACAGCTACTTTATGAGTCTTGACTGTGACTCTAAGCATCTTGTTTTCCAGTAATACTACAGGATACATAAATGCCACAGACACATAACTGGGTGAACCTTTTCAGATTGTGACTCAGCTTTGCTAAAGTCCCCAGTTAGAGGTGTCCAGAGTTCTTAAGCACACTCTTTTGCTTTGGATCACGACTTTAATCACTCAGTCTCAAGCTTTTCACTTAGACCTGCATGCCACAAGCACATGGTTAGGGACAGCTTGATTCAGCCGTTTAGGCCAGGATTTTATGCCTTTAGGCCCTCCTATCCATTAATGCTCAAAGCCTTGGATCCTTTTTACCCTTGCCTTTTGGTTTAAAGGGCTATTGGCTTTTTCTGCTTGCTTTTTCTTTTTCTTTTATATTTTTTTCTCCATTTTCTTTTCGCAAGCTTTGTTCTTCACTGCTTTTTCTTGCTTCAAGAATCAATTTCATGATTTTTCAGATTATCAATAACATTTCTCTTTTTTTCATCATTCTTTCAAGAGCCAACAATTTTAACATTCATAAACTTCATTATCAAAAATATGCATTGTTCAAGCATTCATTCAGGAAACAAAAAGTATTGCCACCACAATTAAATAATTTTGAATTCTTCTCTTAAAAACTCGAAATAATTGCATCTTTACTCAAAGGATCCACTATTTTATTCATGTTTAATGATGAAGAGAAAAATAAATTATAGCTTACTTGGAGATAAAAATAAAATTAAAAATAAAGACCCTAATTACTAATATTCATATAATTCTTAAGATAGGTTTCTAATAATAAAAGTTATCACAGAGTTAAGATTAGGACTCAACAACCTTTATTTTGGGAGATGGATGCTCCTTCAATCTGTGGGGTGTCTGGTCCCTCAAGGGAGAGCCTCTGGCGCTTTAGCTTCTGTAGCTCACGCCCTTGCTTTTCTTGCTCCTTAAGCAGTTTGCAGAGCATGCTATTTTGATTTTGCTGTTATTCCTTAAGTTGATCCATAGCTTCTTGTAGCTTGGTGACAGATACTTCTAGGCGGGTCCAGTAGTCAATCTGAGGAATTTCTGGGAGGAACTCCTGCGCCCTCCTTTTGATGGAGTTATCTTGCACTTGTTGTCCTTCCATTGACTTCTTGGTGATTGGGTGCTCGACTGGGATGAACTCATCTACTCCCATCTTCACCCCACCATCTTTACATAGCAGAGAGATTAAGCTTGGGTAAGCCAATTTGGCTTCAGTGGAGTTCTTGTTTGCAATTGTGTAGATCTCACAAGAAATCAGATGATGAATCTCCACTTCGTTTTCCAGCATAATGCAATGAATCATCACTGCTCTTTTGACAGTGACCTCAGAGTGGTTGCTAGTGGGCAGTATAGAATGCCCAATGAAGTCCAACCCCTAGCGACTGGTTTGAGATCTCCTCTCTTGAGTTGGTTTGGGACACCTTTTGAGTTGGTTATCCACTTAGTTCCAGGGAGGCATATGTCCTCTAGAACTTGGTCCAACCGCTTATCTACTTTCACCATTCTCCTATTAAAGGATTCTGGATCATCTTGCAGTTGAAGCAGCTTGAATACCTTTCTTATTTTGTCAAGGTGGAAGTAAATAATCCTCCCTCTGACCATAGTTTGAAAGGTATGGAAGGCAGTTCTAGTCATTCTCTGCTTGTCTGTCAGCCACAGATTTGAGTAGAATTCTTGAACCATGTTTCTTCCCACCTTTGTCTCAGGATTAGCTAGAATTTCTCAGCCTCTGTTTCGAATCTGCTCTTGGATCTCCGGATATTCGTCTTCTTTCAGATCGAATTTAACTTCCGGGATCACTGACCTCAGACCCATTATTTTGTGGTAATGGTCTGCATGTTCCTTGGTTAAGAACCTCTCTTGATTCCAAAGTGGCTTTGGAGTATTCTCTTTCTTACCTCTTGAAGTGGTTTATTTTCTCTTAGGAGCCATGATCTTAATGAGTCTTAGCTCGATGATCACAGAAAAATACACCAAACTTAGGGGTTTGCTTGTCCTCAAACAAAAGAAAGGAAAGGAGAGGAATAGGAGGAGAGTCTAATTCGAGGTGTGGGGGAGAGGGATGGCCGAACGTGTATTTAAAAGTGGAGGGGTGGGGTTTCGAAAATTTTGAAAAAGATATGATAGAAAGATCTGATTGATAAAAAATGAATCATGATATGAAAAAGATGAGATTTTAAAATTCAAAAGATATGAAAAAGATATAAAGAAGTTAAATCTGAACATTTGTTGATGCATCTAAGAATTAAGAGAATATATGATGAGTTGGAAAAGATTTGGAAAGAAATTGAAAAGATAAATGAGTTTTTAAAAAAGATTTGGAAAGGATTTGAAAGAAAATTGAAAAAGAATTTAGAAGATTATTAAATTTTTGAAAATTGAGTGTGAGTGATGAAAATTTGTAACATGTTTATGCAGAAAATTATGAATTAAAATATGAAAGTTTGAAAAATTTTGTAGTGGAAACAAAATCTCCTCCCCCTGCCTTTTCTGGCGTTAAACGCCCATATGTTGGCCATTGTGGGCGTTTAACGCCCAGCCAGGTACCCTGGCTGGCGTTAAACGCCAGAAATCTTTTGTCACTGGGCATTTTTCTGAACGCCCGGGATGCTGCAATTCTGGCGTTAAACGCCCAGAATGGTACCCATTTTGGCGTTTAACACCCAGAATGGTATCTTTACTGGCGTTAAATGCCCAAAATACCCCTTACTGGCGTTTTCGTGCCAGTGAACTCCTTTTCTCTGCTTTATGCTCTGAATCCTTTTGTAACTCTGTAAACTTCTGCATTTGGACAAATAACCTTAAAGATAATTGATATCAAACTCTTATAATTATTATTTAAATAATAAGAACCTATGCTAATGACTGGGTTGCCTCCCAACAAGCGCTTCTTTATTGTCTTTACCTGGACCTTTACTGAGCTTTAGTCTAGTATCAGTTTTGAGCATTCTTGCTCAACATTGCTTTCAAGATAATGTTTGACTCTCTGTCCATTAACAATGAAATTTTTGTGAGAGTCAGCATCCTAAAGCTCTACATATCCATATGGTGACACACTTGTGATCACATATGGTCCCCTCCATCGGGATTTTAATTTTCTAGGGAATAATCTGAGCCTAGAGTTAAACAGAAGAACCTTCTGTCCTGGCTCAAAGACTCTGGATGATAGTTTCTTGTCATGCCACCTTTTTTCTTTCTCCTTGTAAATTTTTGCATTTTCGAAAGCATTGAGTCTGAATTCCTCTAGCTCATTCAACTGGAGCAATCTTTTCTCTCCATCTAACTTGGCATCAAGGTTTAGGAATCTGGTTGCCCAATAGGCCTTGTGTTTCAATTCCACTGGCAGGTGACAGGCTTTTCCATACACAAGCTGGTATAGAGAGGTCCCTATAGGAGTTTTGAATGCAGTTCTGTATGCCCATAGAGCATCATCCAGACTCCTTGCCCAATCCTTTCTACGGGTACTTACAGTCCGTTCCAAGATTCATTTTAGTTCTCTATTTGAGACTTCAGCCTGTCCATTTGTTTATGGATGATATGGAGTTGCCACTTTATGGTTAATTCCATATTGGATCAGAGCAGAGTCAAGCTGTTTATTGCAGAAATGAGTCCCTCCATCACTGATTAGTATTCTAGGGACACCAAATCTGTTGAAGATATGCTTCTGGAGGAACTTCAGCACTGTCTTAGTATCATTAGTGGGTGTGGCAATTGCCTCTACCCATTTAGATACATAGTCTACTGCCACCAGAATAGAAGTGTTTGAGTATGATGGTGGGAAAGGCCCCATGAAGTCAATACCCCATACATCAAACAACTCAATCTCTAAGATCCCTTGCTAAGGCATGGCATAACCATGAGGCAGATTACCAGCTCTCTGGCAACTGTCACAGTTACGTACAAACTCTCGGGAGTCTCTATAGAGGGTAGGCCAGTAGAAGCCACATTGGAGAACTTTTGTAGCTGTTCGCTCACCTCCGAAATGTCCTCCATATTGTGATCCATGGCTATGCCATAGATCTTCTGTGCCTCTTCTCTAGGCACGCATCTATAGATCATTCCATCTGCACATCTCTTAAAGAGATATGGTTCATCCCACAAGTAGTACTTTGCATCAGAAATTAATTTTTTCGTTTCTTGTCTACTGTACTCTTTGGGTATGAATCTCACAGCCTTATAGTTTGCAATGTCTGCAAACCATGGTATTTCCTTAATGGCAAAGAGTTGCTCATCCGAAAAGGTTTCAGATATCTCAGTTAGGGGAAGAGACACCCCTGCTACTGGTTCTATCCGGGACAGGTGATCAGCTACTTGGTTCTCTGTCTCTTTTTTGTCTCTTATTTCTATATCAAACTCTTGTAGAAGCAACACCCATCTTATGAGCCTGGGTTTTGAATCTTGCTTTGTGAGTAGATATTTGAGAGCAGCATGGTCAGTGTACACAATCACTTTTGATCCTACTAAATAGGATATAAACTTGTCAATGGCATAAACCACTACAAGCAGCTCTTTTTCTGTGGTTGTGTAATTCTTCTATGCGTCATTTAGAACATGGCTGGCATAGTAAATAACGTGCAGGAGCTTGTTATGCCTTTGTCCCAATACTGCACCAATAGCATGGTCACTAGCATCACACATTAGTTCGAATGGTAATGTCCAGTCTGGTGCAGAAATAACTAGTGCTGTGACCAGCTTAGCTTTCAGAGTCTCAAACGCCTGCAGACACTCCGTGTCAAAGATAAATGGTGTGTCAGCAGCTAACAAATTGCTCAGAGGTTTTGCAATTTTTGAAAAATCTTTTATAAACCTCCTATAGAATCTTGCATGTCCCAGAAAGCTTATGATTGCCATAACATTGGTGGGTGGTGGTAATTTTTCAATTACCTCTACCTTAGCTTGATCCACCTCTATTCCTTTGTTCAAAATTTTATGCCCAAGGACAATTCCTTCAGTCACCATAAAGTGACATTTTTCCCAGTTTAAAACCAGGTTAGTCTCTTGGCACCTTTTCAGAACAAGTGCTAGATGATCAAGACAGGAGTTGAATGAGTCTCCAAATACTGAGAAGTCATCCATGAAGACTTCTAGAAATTTTTCTACCATATTAGAGAAAATAGAGAGCATGCATCTCTGAAAGGTTGCAGGTGCATTGCACAGACCAAAAGGCATCCTTCTGTAGGCAAATACTCCAGATAGACATGTGAATGCTGTCTTTTCTTGATCCTGAGGATCTACTACAATTTGGTTATAACCTAAATAGCCATCCAAAAAGCAGTAATAGTCATGACCTGCTAGTCTTTCTAGCATCTGGTCTATGAATGGTAAAGGAAAATGATCCTTTCTGGTGACTGTATTGAGCCTTCTGTAGTCAATACACATACGCCACCCTGTAACTGTTCTTGTAGGAACCAGTTCATTCTTTTCATTGTGAACCACTGTCATGCCTCCCTTTTTGGGTACAACTTGGATAGGGCTCACCCAGGGGCTATCAGAAATAGGATAAATAATCCCAGCCTCTAGTAACTTAGTGACCTCTTTCTGCACCACCTCCTTCATGGCTGGATTTAGTCGCCTCTGTGGTTGAACCACTGGCTTAGCATCATCCTCTAATAGGATCTTGTGTATGCATCTTGCTGGGCTAATGCCCTTAAGATCACTTATGGACCACCCAAGAGCTGTCTTGTGTGTCCTTAGCACATGAATTAGTGCTCTCTCTTCCTGTGGATTTAAGGCAGAGCTTATGATCACCGAAAAAGTGTTACCTTCTCCCAGAAATGCATATTTCAGGGATGGTGGTAGTAGTTTGAGCTCGGGTTTATGAGGCTTATCCTCTTCCTGAGGAGTTTTCAGAGGTTCTTCTGTTCTCTCTGGTTCCTCCAGATCAGGATGAACATCCTTAAAAATGTCCTCTAGCTCTGATTCGAGACTCTCAGTCATATTGACCTCTTCCACCAAGGAGTCAATAACATCTGCGCTCAGGCAGTCTTTTGGTGTGTCTGGATGCTGCATAGCTTTGATAGCATTCAACTTAAACTCATCCTCATTGACTCTCAGAGTTATCTCTCCTCTTTGGACATCAATGAGGGTTCGTCCAGTTGCTAGGAAAGGTCTTCCTAGAATGAGAGTTGCACTCTTATGCTCCTCCATTTCCAGCACTACAAAGTCAGTGGGGAAGGCAAATGGCCCAACCTTGACAATCATGTCCTCAATTATGCCTGATGGATATTTAATAGAGCCATCAGCAAGTTAGAGGCATATTCGGGTTGGTTTGACTTCTTCAGTCAAGCCAAGCTTTCTGATAGTAGATGCAGGTATTAGGTTGATACTTGCTCCAAGATCACATAGAGCTGTTTTGGTACAAGTGCCCTCTAATGTGCATGGTATCATAAAGCTTCCGGGATCTTTAAGCTTCTCTGGTAAGGTTTTCAGAATGACTGCACTGCATTCTTCAGTGAGGAGAACTTTTTCAGTTTTCCACCAATCCTTCTTATGACTTAAGATCTCTTTCATAAACTTAGCATAAGAGGGTATTTGCTCAAGTGCCTCTGCAAACGAGATCTTTATTTCAAGAGTCTTGAGATAGTCTGCAAAGCGGGAAAATTATTTATCCTGTTCTACTTGGTGGAGTTTCTGAGGATAAGGCATCTTGGCTTTGTACTCCTCAACCTTGGTTGCTGCAGGTTTATTTCCTACAGAAGTGGTTAGAGAAGCTTGCTTAAGGGAGTTGTTATCAGCACTTGCAGGTGTCTGATCCTCTATTGGCGTTTGAACGCCAGGATTGGGTGCTTTGTGGGCGTTTAACGCCAGATTGCCACCCTTTTCTGGCATTTGAACGCCAGATTTGGCTGCCCATTGGGCGTTTAACAGCCACTTTCTTATCCTTTTCTGGCGTTTAAACGCCATAATCATTTCTCTCTGGGCTCTTACTGTCCTCAAAAGGATTTTGGGCAGTGGGTTGGTTATCCTCTGTCAGTTGTTCCTTTCTTGGCTTTCTGCTGCTTTGAGTTGAGACATTCAATGTCTTCCCACTCCTTAATTAAATAGCTTGGCATTCTTCTGTTATCTATTTAGATAGCTATTGTCTTGTCTGATCCAATTGTGCTTTCATATTCTGGTTGGTATTTTTAGTGTCTTGGAGCATCTCTTTGAATTCTGTGAACTCTTTTGTTATAATAAGCAATTGCTGATTGAGTTCAACAACTTGTTCTTGAGGACTAAGTTCAGTGGATACTGCTTTGGCCTCTTCTTTCAGGGAGGACTCACTGCTCAAGTACAGATGCTGATTTCTAGCAACTGTATCAATGAGCTCTTGAGCCTCTTCAATTGTCTTTCTCATGTGTATAGATCCACTAGCTAAGTGATCTAGAGATATTTGAGCTTTTTCTGTAAGCCCAGAGTAAAAGATGTCTAACTGCACCCACTCTAAAAATATTTCAGAGGGGCATTTCCTTAGCATCCCCATGTACCTCTCCCATGCATTGTAAAGAGATTCATTATCCTCTTGTTTAAAGCCTTGGATGTCCAGCCTTAGCTATGTCATCCTTTTTGGAGGGAAGTATTGATTCAGGAATTTGTCTGACAACTGTTTCTATGTTCTTATACTTGCTGTGGGTTGGTTATTTAACCACCTCTTAGCTTGATCTTTTACAACAAATGAAAACAGTAATAATCTGTAGACATCCTGATCCACTTCTTTATCACGTACTGTGTCAGCAATTTGTAAGAATTGTGCCAGAAACTCAGTAGGTTCTTCTTGTGGAAGACTGAAATACTGGCAATTTTGCTGCACCATGATAATGAGCTGAGGATTTAGCTCAAAACTGCTTGCTTTGATGGGAGGTATACAGATGCTACTCCCATATGTAGCCGTAATGGGGTTAGCATATGACCCCAGAGTCCTTCTAGACTGTTCATTTCCACTTAGATCCATGATGGAGAAAAGAGAATTGATGTGAATTGCAAATAAAATATATTTTTATTTTTTATTTTATTTAATTAAAAACAAACTGAATAAATAAAAAAAGAAATAAGATAAAATAAAATAATTAGAAATTAAAATATAAAATTCGAAAACTAGAAAAAAGAAAAATAAATTCAAAAACTAAAATAATTACTTAATTAAGAAGATTTGAAAAACTTTGGATATGAATTTTGAAAGGGATTTTGAATTTAATGAGGAAAGAGAAAAATCATAAAATGACACCAAACTTAGAATTTTTAGATCAAAATAAGGAAAACAAACAGGAAAACCTTGAATATCAAGATGAACACTGAGGGCAACTTTTGAAAAATTTTTAAGAGAACAGAAACACAAAGGACACCAAACTTAAAATATGAAACTAAACTCAAACAGAAGACTAAATTATGAATTTATTGGTTTTGAAAATTTTTGAAAATAATTTAGAAAAATAAAATAAGGATTTTAAAAATTTTAACCAAAAACAATAATAGAAGACTCTAAACCAAAAAGAAAAATTTTTCCTAATCTAAGCAACAAAATAAACCGTCAGTTGTCCAAACTCGAATAATCCCCAGCAACGGTGCCAAAAACTTGGTACACGAAATCATGATCTCAACACTTCTTCACAACTCCGTGTAACTGACCAGCAAGTGCACTGGGTCGTCCAAGTAATACCTTACGTGAGTAAGGGTCGATCCCACAGAGATTGTCGGCTTGAAGCAAGCTATGGTTATCTTGTAACTCTTAGTCAGGATATAAATAATAATTCTCAGTTTTAATTGGAATGAGTAAAAGAACATGGATTAAATAATACTTGTTATGCAGTAATGGAGAATAGGTTGAGGTTTTGGAGATGCTCTGTCTTCTGAATCTCTGCTTTCCTACTATCTTCTTCTTCACGCACGCAAGGCTCCTTCCATGGCAAGCTGTATGTTGGTGGATGACCGTTGTCAATGGCTACCATCCGTCCTCTCAGTGAAAATGGTCTAGCTACGGGTTTCGTAGGGCTAATCATCTGTCGGTTCTCACTAGTGTTGGAATAAGATCCATTGATCCTTTTGCACACTATCACTGCGCCCAACATTTGTGAGTTTGAAGCTCGTCACAGTCATCCCTTCCCGGATCCTACTCGGAATACCACCGAGAAGGTTTAGACTTTTCGGATCTCAAGAATACTGCCAATTCATTCTAGCTTATACCACGAAGACTTTGATTTCACAGATTTGAATGCTCTGTTGTCAGGAGAGGCAATCAAACTCGTGAACCAGGAACCAAAGAGATACACACTCAATCTAAGGTAGAACGGGAGTGGTTGTCAGGCACGCGTTCATAGGCTGAGAATGGTGATGAGTATCATGGATTATCACATTCATCATGTTGAAGTGCGAGTGAACATCTTAGAATAGAAACAAGCGTGATTGAATGGAAAACAGTAGTAATTGCATTAATCCATCAAGACACAGCAGAGCTCCTCACCCCCAACCATGGAGTTTAGAGACTGATGCCGTAGAAGATACAAATTTCATATGTAAAAATGTCATGAGGTACAAAATGCATCTCTAAAAGTAGTTTTTATACTCAACTAGTAACCTAGGTTTACAGAGAATGAGTAAGCTAAGATAGATAGTGCAGAAATACACTTTCGGGGCCCATTTGGTGTGTGTTTGGACTGAGCACTGAAGCTTTCACATGCATAGGCTATTCCTGGCATTGAACTCCAGCTTTTGTGCCAGTTTGGGCATTTAACTCCAACTTTTATGCCAGTTCTGGCGTTTAACGCCAGAAAAGGGTAAGGAGCTGGCGTTTAAACGCCAGTTTGCGCTACCAAATCTCGAGCCAAGTCTGGACTATTATATATTGCCGGATAGCCCAAGATGTCTACTTTCCAACGCAATTGAGAGAGCATCAATTGGATTTTTGTAGCTCCATAAAATCCATTTCGAGTGCAGGGAGGTCAGAATCCAACAACATCTGCAGTCCTTTCTCAGCCTCTGAATTAGATTTTTGCTCAGGTCCCTCAATTTCAGCTAGAAAATACCCAAAATTACAGAAAAATACACAAACTCATAGTAAAGTCCAGAAATGTGATTTTTGCATAAAAACTAATAAAAATATAATAAAAAGTAACTGAAACACACTAAAAACTACATGAAAATATCACCAAAAAGCGTATAAAATATCCACTCATCAACCTGCTAAAAAATTTAAAACATTTTCAACTCCAAGACTCTTAAGCCAAAAAATCAAAAAATGATAAGTACTATTATTTTCTATCACTGCGTCCAAAGAAAAAGAAAAATTTAAGCTTTGTTTTCACAATCTTTACCCTAATTTTTAGATAATTAAATTAATTTCAATTTTTATTTTTTGTTATTATTTGATTCGAGAATTTCTGTTTTAATGTTTTTCTACAGATTTTATAACAAGAGTGACAATGATGCTAAAGAAGGGGTGAGGATATGCTTGTGCAATTGTGCACAAACAAGAATTTTTGAAACAGGCCCAACCGGTTGAACCAGGCTCAACCGACCCAGCACGTAAGTGAGCCAAAGCTTCTTTTCTTCCGCAATTCAGCAGAAGCAGCACTGAAAGCACAACAGGGGATAGGAGAAAAGAAATTTTTCTAACCCTTTACGGTAATTCAAATCACCGTATCTCCTCCGTCTGAGCTCTGATCGTCGCACCATTTGCGACCACACGACCATCGCGTCGAGCTCTACGTTTCTACTGGAACAATTTCATAGGTAATCTATTTAATTACTATCACCCACTCCTTCTCCCAATTTTTGAAAATTATTTAGAGGTATTGTATTTCTTTGCTTTTTGATGTATTAGGATCCGATTAGCTTGAGGAAAACGTTCACTCTTACCTATACGAAGCTTGGGTAAGGTGAGGATACCATAATTCTATTTAATTTTATGAATTTATGATTTGGGTATTAAATTGGGTGTATATGTGTTATGAATGTGTATTAGGTTGTGAATAAATAAACGGTGATTGAAATTGTGGATGTTGGAACTTGGAGGAAGCTAAGAACTAGTGTTTTATTGAACTTTTGGGGGGTTGTGTTTGTTTTGGTGAGTTGCCTTGGACAATACGTGGAAACCAGCCAAGGTATGGTTTCGGTTTCACGCATTTAATATATAATATTCTGTGAAAACTTAGGCTAGAGAACCATATGATAGGTTGGAATGATTATGTATGTTGGATGCTTGGCATTAGTAACTTGATTAGTAATATAAATTGTGTATGTGTTGGTTGTGTTGTTGGTAAGTTGGTGGTAATGATTGCATATGTATGTATGGCAAATAGTGGGGGTTTTGTTGAAAGTAGTATGGAATTTTATTGATTGGTGGTGATGATTGTTTATAGATAGTAGAGTGATTTAAAGATGTTATATATTGTGTGTTTGTGCTGAATGTAGGTAAAGCACGTGAACATTGCAATTGTTTAAAGAAAATTGAGGTTTGAAGTATGATGAAAATTGGTTTTTGACTGAATTTTGGTGAGCTATAATTTAGCCTCTGGAACCTCAAAAGATTTCAAACTTGTTTTGATAAAAAATTGGGTTCATGAAGTTTATGCCGTTCGAAGAATGGATGAAAAAGGATTTAAAATGATTAAGTTATGCACGTCGAAAATTTTGGTTTGGAATATGTAAATTCTGCAGCTTTCTACTTAATCAGATTTTTGAAAAATGTGTGTCCACGCGTATGCGTGGCCTGGAATTTTTGGCTGACATTCTTATATACGTACGCGTGACATAAGGTGCTCACATACGCGTACGCATGATAAGGGGATGCGCGCGCGAGCTGCCTTTTTACACTCCCATGCGTACGCGTGGCCCCTATTCCAGCAAATATGGTTTTCTGAGTTTTAAACCCTATTTCAAACTTCTAAACCTCTATGTTCATTCTTCTAGTCATAAACAATAGTATTAAGTTTGATAATCAAGTGAAGTTAGGAAATGGGGATAACTTGGAGGTGAAGTAAAGCTGAAAAGGTGATGAATTGATTATGAAATGTTATGAATATTTATGTATGATACTTGGCTTGAATAATCAAATGATCTGAGATACGAGATTCTCTGGATAAAGTACCGTGGCTTGCCACCACGTCAAATCACCGTATCTTCTCTGTCTGACCTCCGATTGCCGCACCGTTTGCATCCGTATGACCACCGCGTCGAGCTCTATGTTTCTACTGGAACAATTTCATAGGTAATCCATTTAATTATTCTCAGGCACTCCTTCCCCCAATTTTTGAGAATTTTGTAGAGGTATTGAATTTTTTTACTTTTGATGTATTAGGATCCGATTAGCTTGAGAAAAACGTTCACTCTTACTTACACGAAGCTTGGGTAAGGTGAGGATACCATAATTCTATTTAATTTTCTGAATTTGTGATTTGGGTATTAAATTGGGTGTATATGTGTTATGAATGTGTATTAGGTTGTGAATAAATAAACGGTGATTGAAATTGTGGATGTTGGAACTTGGAGGAAGCTAAGAACTAGTGTTTTATTGAACTTTTGGGGGGTTGTGTTTGTTTTGGTGAGTTGCCTTGGACAATACGTGGAAACCAGCCAAGGTATGGTTTCGGTTTCACGCATTTAATATATAATATTCTGTGAAAACTTAGGCTAGAGAACCATATGATAGGTTGGAATGATTATGTATGTTGGATGCTTGGCATTAGTAACTTGATTAGTAATATAAATTGTGTATGTGTTGGTTGTGTTGTTGGTAAGTTGGTGGTAATGATTGCATATGTATGTATGGCAAATAGTGGGGGTTTTGTTGAAAGTAGTATGGAATTTTATTGATTGGTGGTGATGATTGTTTATAGATAGTAGAGTGATTTAAAGATGTTATATATTGTGTGTTTGTGCTGAATGTAGGTAAAGCACGTGAACATTGCAATTGTTTAAAGAAAATTGAGGTTTGAAGTATGATGAAAATTGGTTTTTGACTGAATTTTGGTGAGCTATAATTTAGCCTCTAGAACCTCAAAAGATTTCAAACTTGTTTTGATAAAAAATTGGGTTCATGAAGTTTATGCCGTTCGAAGAATGGATGAAAAAGGATTTAAAATGATTAAGTTATGCACGTCGAAAATTTTGGTTTGGAATATGTAAATTCTGCAGCTTTCTACTTAATCAGATTTTTGAAAAATGTGTGTCCACGCGTACGCGTGGCCTGGAATTTTTGGCTGACATTCTTATATACGTACGCGTGACATAAGGTGCTCACATACGCGTACGCATGATAAGGGGATGCGCGCGCGAGCTGCCTTTTTACACTCCCATGCGTACGCGTGGCCCCTATTCCAGCAAATATGGTTTTCTGAGTTTTAAACCCTATTTCAAACTTCTAAACCTCTATGTTCATTCTTCTAGTCATAAACAATAGTATTAAGTTTGATAATCAAGTGAAGTTAGGAAATGGGGATAACTTGGAGGTGAAGTAAAGCTGAAAAGGTGATGAATTGATTATGAAATGTTATGAATATTTATGTATGATACTTGGCTTGAATAATCAAATGATCTGAGATACGAGATTCTCTGGATAAAGTACCGTGGCTTGCCACCACGTCAAATCACCGTATCTCCTCTGTCTGACCTCCGATCGCCGCACCGTTTGCATCCGTATGACCACCGCGTCGAGCTCTATGTTTCTACTGGAACAATTTCATAGGTAATCCATTTAATTATTCTCAGGCACTCCTTCCCCCAATTTTTGAAAATTTTGTAGAGGTATTGAATTTTTTTACTTTTGATGTATTAGGATCCGATTAGCTTGAGAAAAACGTTCACTCTTACTTACACGAAGCTTGGGTAAGGTGAGGATACCATAATTCTATTTAATTTTCTGAATTTGTGATTTGGGTATTAAATTGGGTGTATATGTGTTATGAATGTGTATTAGGTTGTGAATAAATAAACGGTGATTGAAATTGTGGATGTTGGAACTTGGAGGAAGCTAAGAACTAGTGTTTTATTGAACTTTTGGGGGGTTGTGTTTGTTTTGGTGAGTTGCCTTGGACAATACGTGGAAACCAGCCAAGGTATGGTTTCGGTTTCACGCATTTAATATATAATATTCTGTGAAAACTTAGGCTAGAGAACCATATGATAGGTTGGAATGATTATGTATGTTGGATGCTTGGCATTAGTAACTTGATTAGTAATATAAATTGTGTATGTGTTGGTTGTGTTGTTGGTAAGTTGGTGGTAATGATTGCATATGTATGTATGGCAAATAGTGGGGTTTTGTTGAAAGAAGTATGGAATTTTATTGACTGGTGCTGATGATTGTTTATGGATAGTAGAGTGATTTAAAGATGTTATATATTGTGTGTTTGTGCTGAATGTAGGTAAAGGAAGTGAACATTGGAATTGTTTAAAGAAAATTGAGGTTTTTGAAGTATGATGAAAATTGGTTTTTGACTGAATTTCAGCGAGCTATAACTTAGCCTCCGGACCTTCAAAAGGTTTCAAACTTCTTTTGATAAAAAATTAGGTTCGTGAAGTTTATGCCATTCGAAGAACGGATGAAAAACGATTTAAAATGATTAAGTTATGCACGTCGGAGGTTTTGGTTTGGAATATGTAAATTCTATAGCTTTCTACTTAATCAAATTTTTAGAAAATATATGTCCACGCGTATGCGTGGCCATAAATTTTTGGCTGACCTCTTTATATGCGTACGCGTAATGAGCCAACATGCATGTCCATGCGTACGCATGATAAAGAGATGCGCGCGCGAGCTGCCTTTTTACAGTCCCGCGCGTACGCGTGGCCCCTTGATAAACCACTATTTTATGGTTTATCTTGTACTCAATTGAGTGGTTTTTATCCAGTCTTTGCACACTTATTCATACTAATTGCATGGTTTTACATTTTTCTTCCTAATTTTGTACTATGATTGAAAACATGCTTCTTTGGCCTTAAATTTGCTATGTTTAATCCTCTCTTATTACCATTCGATGCCTTGATATGTGTGTTAAGTGTTTTCAGGGTTTACAGGATAGGAATGGCTTAGACGATGGAAAGGAAGCATGCAAAACTGAAAGGAATACAAGAAACTGAAGGAATTGCAAACCTGTCTAGCCTGACCTCTTTGCATTCAATCGATTATAACTTGAGCTACAAAGGTCCAAATGAGGCGGTTCTAGTTGTGTTGGAAAGCTAACATCCGGGGCTTCGCAACGATAAATAATTTGCCAAAGTTACCACGCTGCTAGGTGACGCGCACGCGTGACTTGGAGAAAATTCAATCCACGCGTACGCGTGGACGACGCGAACGCGTGATAGAGCCACGTGATGGACGTATCAGAAATCACAGGAGGTGATTTTTGGGCTGTTTTTGACCCAGTTTTTGGCCTAGAAAACACATATTAGAGGCTACAAAGTGAGGGAGTGCATCCATTTATTCACACTTTCATTATTCACAATTTTAGGTTTTAGATGTAGTTTTTCTAGAGAGAGATGCTCTCTCCTCTCTCTTACGATTTAGGGTTAGGATTTCTTCTTCTTCTCAATTCCAGGTTCAATGTTCCTTTAATTTAGTTTCTCTTCTACTTTTATTTGTCTTAGTATTCTACTTTATCTATTTCCCCTATTGATTACTTTATGTTGCTATTTGATTTATGAATTCTCATGTTTAATTTGATTTTCTATTTAATGCAATTTGAGGTATTTCAGATTTATGATTATTTTCTTTAATTTATGTTATTTATGCTTTCAATTTAATTTTGATTTCACCCCTTTTGGCTTTGGTTGAGTAATTGGTGACACTTGAGTTATCAAACTCCTTTGTTGATTGATAATTGGAATTTGCTAATTGATTTGGATTCCTCTAAAGCTAATCTTTCCTTAGGAGTTGACTAGGACTTGAGGAATCAAATTGATTAGTCCACTTGACTTTCCTTTATTTAGTAAGGGTTAACTAAGTTGGAGTAATGAACAATTCTCATCACAATTGATAAGGATAACTAGGATGGGATTTCCAGTTCTCATACCTTGCCAAGAGTTTTTCTAGTTAATAATTTACTTTTTCGTAATTTACATTCCTTGTTCAACCTTTCAAAAACCCCAAAAAGATACAATCTCATAACCAATAATAAATCATACCTCCCTGCAATTCTTTGAGAGACGACCCAAGGTTTAAATACTTCGGTTATAAATTTTATTTGGGTTTGCTTTAGTGACAAACAAGTTTTTGTACGAAAGGATTCTTTGTTGGTTTAGAAACTAACAACGGAAATTTATTTGTGATATTTCTTTACTAGCAAAAATCTGTTCGTCAAAATGGCGCCGTTGCCGGGGAATTGCAAACATGTGCCTTATTATTGGCTATTGTAAATATTTGCTTTTTCGTTTCTTTCTTGGTGTTTCTAGTTTTATAGGTTTATTTTTATTAATTTTTATTAGTTTTTATTTTCTTTAGCTACTATGAATTCTCACCCCTGTCTCTATGAGTTTGGTTCCAATGTTGTTGTAAGGAATGGAAGCTATAATGAGAACAGGCATCAAAGTTAGAACAATCAAAGATGGGAGGAGCCACAAGAATTTGACCAACCCTCTTGGCAACAATCCCCTCCAATGCACTATAACCAACAACCATTCTATGATGCATACCAAGACAATAGTTATGGTGGACCTTTTCATAACAACCAACCTCCACCAAATTACTGTGGTCAAGATCCATTCCAGGGTGCATACCAAGATGATGAATATGGTGGACCCCTTATGGTTACCAACAAGCCCCACCATATGCCTATGAACCCCCTCCTCAATATAACTTTGAACCACCACACTCACAAGCCCTTTTTCACCATTCACCTCCATATGACCCTAACCCTTATCCACCATATCAACCACCCTATGAGCCTTATGAGCCATACATAGATCCACCCCAATTCCAACCCAATTACTCCCAAGAACCACCACCTCCATATATATGATGAGCGGATAATTTATATGCTTTTTGGCATTATTTTTACATAGTTTTTAGTATGATTTAGTTAGTTTTTAGTATATTTTTATTAGTTTTTAAATAAAATTCAAATTTCTGGACTTTACTATGAGTTTCTGTATTTTTCTATAATTTCAGGTAATTTCTGGCTGAAATTGAGGGACTTGAGCAAAAATCAGATTTAGAGGCTAAAGAAGGACTGCAGATGCTGTTGGATTCTGACCTCCCTGCACTTAAAGTGGATTTTCTGGAGCTACAGAAGTCCAAATGGCACGCTCTCAATTGCGATGGAAACTAGACATCCATGGCTTTCCAGAAAGATATAATAGTCCATACTTTACCTGAGTTTAGATGACGCAACCTGGCGTTCAACGCCAGCTCTCTGCCCTATTCTGGAGTTAAACGCCAAAAACAGGTTGCAAAGCAGAGTTAAATGCCAGAAACAGGTTACAAACTGGCGTTTAACTCCAAAAAGAGTCTCTACATATGAAAGCTCAATACTCAGCCCAAGCACACACCAAGTGGGCCCGGAAGTGAATTTCTACATCATTTACTTATCTCTATAGACCCTAGTAACTAGTTTAGTATAAGTAGAACTTTTTACTATTGTACTAGGGGTCTTTTTCCCTAATTTCGAATTCATATGCCATTTGGGGAGGTTGGCCATTCAGCCATGCCTGGACCTTGTTCTTATGTATTTTCAATGGTAGAGTTTCTACACACCATAGATTAAGGTGTGGAGCTCTGATGTCCCTCATGAATTAATGCAAAGTACTATTGTTTTTCTATTCAACTCAAGCCTATTTCTTCTCTAAGATATTTATTTGCACACAAGAACATGATGAATGCGATGATTATGTGATGCTCATCACCATTCTCACCTATGAACGCGTGCCTGATAACCACTTCCGTTCTACATGCAAACAAGCTTGAATGCATATCTCTTAGCCTTCTGATCTATGATCAGAGTCTTCATAGTATAGGCTAGAATTATTGGCAGCCATTCTTGAGATCCGAAAAGTCTAAACCTTGTCTGTGGTATTACGAGTAGGATCTGGGAAGGGATGGCTGTGACGAGCTTCAAACTCGCGAGTGCTGGGCGTAGTGACAGACATAAAAGGATTACTGAATCCTATTCCAATATGATTGAGAACCGACAGATGATTAGCCATGCGGTGACAGCGCATTTTGGACCATTTTTACTGAGAGGACGGAAAGTAGCCATTGACAACGGTGATGCCCTACATAAAGCTTGCCATGGAAAGGAGTAGGAATGATTGGATGAAGACAGCAGAAAAGCAGAGGTTCAGAAGAAACAAAAGCATCTCTATACGCTTATCTAAAATTCTCTCCAATGAATTACATAAGTATTTCTATCCTATTTTATATTTTAATTATATTTTAATTATTAAAACTCTATAACCATTTGAATCCGCCTGACTGAGATTTACAAGGTGACCATAGCTTGCTTCAAGCCGACAATCTCCGTGGGATCGACCTTTACTCACGTAAGGTTTATTACTTGGACAACCCAGTGCACTTGCTGGTTAGTTGTGCGAAGTTGTGAAGAAGAACTAAGATTATGAACGTGCGTATTAAGTTTTCAGCGCCGTTACCAAGGAATGAACGATCACGATTTTGCATACCAAGTTTTTGGCGCCGTTGCCGGGGATTGTTCGAGTTTGGACAACTGACGGTTCATCTTGTTGCTCAGATTAGGTAATTTTATTTTAATTTTAAGCTTTTTGTTTTTGTTTATATTTTAAAAAAAAATATTTTACAAAATCATAAAAACCAAAAATAATTTTGTGTTTCTTGTTTGAGTATAGTGTCAATTCTTAAGTTTGGTGTCAATTGCATGCTTTTATAATTTTCTTTAATTTTCCAAAATTCATCATATGTTCTTCATGATCTTCAAGTTGTTCTTGATGATCTTCTTTGTTTGATCTTTGTATTTTTATGTTTTATATCTTTTGTTGTTTTTCATATGCATTCTTGAATTATTAGTGTCTAGAGAATAAAAATTTTTTAAGTTTGGTGTCTTGCATGTTTTTCTTTTCTTAAAAATTTTTCAAAAATAAGTTCTTGGTGTTCATCTTGACATTCAAAGTGTTCTTGCATGCATCATGTGTTTTGATTCATAATTTTCATGTTTTGAGTCTTTTGGTTGTTTTTCTCTTTCTTCATTAAAAATTCAAAAATCAAAAAATATCTTTCCCTTATTTCACTTATAATTTTCGAATGGTTTGATTTAGTCAAAAAGTTTTTAAATTTAATTGTTTCTTATGAGTCAAATCAAATTTTCAATTTAAAAAAATTCTATCTTTTTCAAATCTTTTTCAAAAATCAAATCTTTTTCATTTTTTCTTTCATAATTTCGAAATTTTCAAAATTTATTTTCAAAATCTTTTTCTTATTTCTATTTCATATTTTTGAAATTAATGCTAACAATTAATGTGATTGATTCAAAAATTTTAAGTTTGTTACTTGCCTTGTAAGAAAGGTTCAATCTTTAAATTTTAAATTCATATCTTTTAGTTTCTTGTTAGGCAAGTAATCGACTTTAATTTCCAAAATCAAATCTTTTTAAATTTCTTTTTTAAATCTTTTTCAAAATAAATTTCAATCACATCTTTTTCAAAATCAATTTCAAAATCCTTTCTAACTTCCTATCTTTTCAAAAATTGATTTTCAAATCTTTTTCAATTAACTACTTGACTTTTTGTTTGATTTTAAAAGTTTTCTATTTCAATCATATCTTTTTCAAAACTCCTAACTATTCTCTCTCTCTAATTTTCGAAAATCACTAACCTCTTTTTCAAAATTCCTTTTTAATTAACTAATTGTTTTAAATTTTAATTTAATTTCATTTCATTTTTCTTCTTAAAATTTTCGAATTTTAACTTTAATTTTTATTTTTAATTTATTTATTTTTCGAATTCTTCCATCTCCTTCTAATTATTTATTTATTTACTAACACTTCTCTTCTACTCAAAAATTCGAACCAACTCTTCTCCTCTGTGTTCGAATTCTTATCTTTTCTTTCTTCTATCCTTCCCTTCTTCTACTCACATAAAGGAACCTCTCTACTGTGGCAAGGAGGATCCCTATTATTTTCTGTTCTCTTCTTTTTCATATGAGCAGGAACAAGGATAAGAACATTCTTGTAGAAGCTGACCCTAAACCTGAAAGGACTCTGAAGAGGAAGCTAAGGGAAGCTAAAGCACAACTCTCTGGAGAAAATCTGACAGAAATTTTCAAAAAAGAAGGAGACATGGCCGAAAATAATAATAATGGTGGAGATGCAAGGAAGATGCTTGGTGACTTTACTGCACCAAATTCCAACTTCCATGGAAGAAGCATCTCAATCCCTGCCATTGGAGCAAATAATTTTGAGCTAAAGCCTCAATTAGTTTCTCTGATGCAATAAAATTGCAAGTTTCATGGACTTCCATCAGAAGATCCTTTTCAGTTCTTAACTAAATTCTTGCAGATCTGTGATACTGTTAAGACCAATGTGGTTGATTTCGAGGTCTACAGGCTTATGCTTTTCCCATTTGATGTAAGAGACAAAGCTAGAATATGGTTGGACTCTCAACCTAAAGATAGACTGAACTCTTGGGATAAGCTGGTCACGGCTTTCTTAGCCAAGTTCTTTCCTCCTCAAAAGCTTAGCAAGCTTAGAGTGGATGTTCAAACCTTCAAACAGAAAGAAGGTGAATCCCTCTATGAAGCTTGGGAGAGATACAAGCAACTGACCAAAAAGTGTCCTTCTGACATGCTTTCAGAATGGACCATCCTGGATATATTCTATGATGGTCTATCTGAATTATCTAAGATGTCATTGGATCATTCTACAGGTGGATCCATTCACCTAAAGAAAATGCCTGCAGAAGCTCAAGAACTCATTGACATGGTTGCAAATAACCAGTTCATGTACACTTCTGAAAGGAATCCTGTGAGTAATGGGACGCCTCAGAGGAAGGGAGTTCTTGAAATTGATACTCTGAATGCCATATTGGCTCAAAATAAAATATTGACTCAGCAAGTTAATATGATTTCTCAGAGTCTGAATGGATTGCAAGCTGCATCCAACATTACTCAAGAGGCATCTTCTGAAGAAGAAGCTTATGATCCTGAGAACCCTTTAATAGCAGAGGTGAATTACATGGGTGAACCCTATGGAAACACCTATAATCCCTCATGGAGAAATCATCCAAATTTCTCATGGAAGGATCAACAAAAGCCTCAACAAGGCTTTAATAATGGTAGAAGAAACATGTTTAGAAATAGCAAGCCTTTTTCATCATCCACTCTGCAACAGACAGAGAATTCTGAGCAGAGTCCATCTAGCTTAGCAAATATAGTTTCTGATCTATCTAAGGCCACTCTAAGTTTCATGAATGAAACAAGGTCCTCCATTAGAAATTTGGAGGCACAAGTGGGCCAGCTGAGTAAAAGGGTCACTGAAACTCCTCCTAGTACTCTCCCAAGCAATACAGAAGAGAATCAAAAAAGAGAGTGCAAGGCCATTACCTTACTTGGTGTGGCCGAACCCAGAGAGAAGGAGAAGGACGTGAATCCTAGTGAGGAAGACCTCCTGGGACATCCATTGACCTATAAGGAGTTTCCCTTTGAGGAACCAAAGGAATCTGAGGCTCATCTAGAGACCATAGAGATTCCATTGAACCTCCTTTTGCCCTTCATGAGCTCTGATGAGTATTCATCCTCTGAAGAGGATGAAGACATTACTGAAGAGCAAGTTGCTAAATACCTTGGTGCAATCATGAAGCTGAATGCCAAATTATTTGGTAATGAGACTTAGGAAGATGAACCTCCCTTGCTCACCAATGAACTGAATGCATTGGATAGTCAGAAATTACCTCAAAAGAAACAGGATCCTGGTAAATTCCTAATTCCCTGTAACATAGGCACCATGACCTTTGAGAAGGCTCTGTGCGATCTAGGGTCAGGCATAAACTTAATGCCACTCTCTATAATGAAGAACCTTGGAATCTTTGAGGTACAGGCTGCCAAATTCTCATTAGAGATGGCAGACAAATCCATGAAACAGGCTTATGGACAAGTAGAGGACGTGCTAGTAAAGGTTGAAGGCCTTTACATCCCTGCTGATTTCATAATCCTAGACACTAGGAAGGATGAGGATGAATCCATCATCCTTGGAAGACCCTTCCTAGCCACAACAAGAGCTGTAATTGATGTGGACAGAGGAGAATTGGTCCTTCAACTAAATGCGGACAACCTTGTGTTTAAAACTCAAGGATCTCCTTCTGTAACCATGGAGAGGAAGCATGAAAAGCTTCTCTCACTACAGAGTCAACCAAAGCCCCCACAGTCAAACTCTAAGTTTGGTGTTGGGAGGCCACAACCAAACTCTAAGTTTGGTGTTGAACCCCCACATTCAAACTCTAAGTTTGGTGTTGGGAGGTCCCAACAATGCTCTGAATATCTGTGAGGCTCCATGAGAGCTCATTGTCAAGCTATTGACATTAAAGAAACGCTTGTTGGGAGGCAACCCAATGTTATTTAATTATATTTATTTATTTTCCATTGCTATTTTATGTTTTCTTTAGGTTGATAATTATGTGAAGTCACAAAAACTACTGGAAAATCAAAAACAGAATGAAAAACAGCATTAAAAATAACACACCCTGGAGGAAGAGCATTATGGGTTTAAACGCCAGAAACAAGCATCTGTCTGGCATTTAACACCAGAAACAAGCACCAAGCTGGTGTTTAACGCCAAAAACAAGCATCAACCTGGCATTAAATGCCAGAAACAGGTTACATTTGGGCGTTTAACGCCAAAACAGGCAGTAGTCTGGCGTCAAACGCCAGTATTGCATACAAAGGGCATTTTGCACGCCTAATTAGAGCAGGGATGCTAAGTTTTTGACCCCTCAGGATCTGTGGACCCCATAGGATCCCCCACAGGATCTGTGCACTGGTGCACGAATTGTAAATCACACTTTTTACAACTCGTACCACTAACCAGCAAGTGCACTGGGTCGTCCAAGTAATACCTTACGTGAGTAAGGGTCGATCCCACGGAGATTGTTGGCTTGAAGCAATCTATGGTTATCTTGTAACTCTTAGTCAGGAAGCAATAAAATAATTCACTTATCAAATTTGATTGCAAGGAATAAAAGGACAGAACGCAAATTATACCTATATGCAGTAATGGAGAATATGTTGGAGTTTTGGAGATGCTTTGTCTTCTGAAATTCTACTTTCCTCTGTTTTTTGATTCACGCACGCACGTCCTCCTATGGCAAGCTGTGTGTTGGTGGATCACCGTTGTCAATGGCTACCATCCATCCTTCCAGTGAAAAGGGTCCAGATGCGCTGTCACCGCACGGCTAATCATCTGCAGGTTCTCAATCGTACCGAAATAGGATTTACTATCCTTTTGCGTCTGTCACAATGCCCAGCACTCGCGAGTTTGAAGCTTGTCACAGTCATTCAATCCCTGAATCCTACTCGGAATACCACAGACAAGGTTTAGACTTTCCGGATTCTCTTGAATGCTGCCATCAATCTGGCTTATACCACGAAGATTCTGATTAAGAGTTCTAAGAGATATTCACTCATTCTACAGTGGAACGTAAGTGGTTATCAGGCACGCATTCGTGGAGGAATGATGATGATTGTCACGTTCATCACATTCATATTGAAGTGCGAATGGATATCTTAGATAGGAACACACATGTTTGAATGGAAAACAGAAATACTTGCATTAATTCATCGAGACACAGCAGAGCTCCTCACCCCCAACAATGGAGTTTAGAGACTCATGTCGTCAAAAGGTACAAAGTTCAGATCTAAAATGTCATGAGATACAAAACAAGTCTCTAAAAGTTGTTTAAATACTAGACTAGTAAACTAGGTTTACAGTAAATGAGTAAACTATGATGGATGGTGCAGAAATCTACTTCTGGGGCCCACTTGGTGTGTGCTGGGGCTGAGACTTAAGCTAATCACGTGCATAGGGCTGTTTGGGGCGTTCAACGCCAGCTTTGGATCCTTTTCTGGCGTTGAACTCCACTTTGTAACTTGTTTCTGGCGCTGGATGCCAGACAGCAGCATGGAACTGGCGTTGAATACCAGTTTATGTCGTCTATCTTTGAGCAAAGTATGGACTATTATATATTGCTGGAAAGCCCTGGATGTTTACTTTCCAACGTAATTGGAAGCGCATCATTTGGAGTTCTGTAGCTCCAGAAAATCCATTTTGAGTGCAGGGAGGTCAGAATCCAACAGCATCAGCAGTCCTTTTTCAGCCTGAATCAGATTTTTGCTCAGCTCCCTCAATTTCAGCCAGAAAATACCTGAAATCACAGAAAAATACAAAAACTCATAGTAAAGTCCAGAAACATGAATTTTTCCTAGAAACTACTAAAAACAAACTAAAAACTAACTAAAATACACTAAAAACTATATGAAATTAACCCCAAAAAGCGTATAAAATATCCACTCATCACAACACCAAACTTAAACTGTTGCTTGTCCTCAAGCAACTAGATAAATAAAATAGAATACAAATAATTTAAGAAGCAATAATATCTCAGAGTTTTTGAGTGAAGCTCATATTCTAATTAGATGAGCGGGACTAGTAGCTTTTTGCTTCTGAACAGTTTTGGCATCTCACTTTATCCATTGAAGCTCAGAGTGATTGGCATCTATAGGAACTCAGAATTCAGATAGTGATATTGATTCTCCTAGTTCAGTATGTTGATTCTTGAACACAGCTACTTTTTGAGTCTTGGCCGTGGCCCTAAGCACTTTGTTTTCCAGTATTACCACCGGATACATAAATGCCACAAACACATAATTGGGTGAACCTTTTTAGATTGTGACTCAGCTTTGCTAAAGTCCCCAATTAGAGGTGTCCAGGGTTCTTAAGCACACTCTTCTTTTTGCTTTGGACCTTGACTTTAACCGCTCAGTCTCAAGCTTTCACTTGACACCTTCACGCCACAAGCACATGGTTAGGGACAGCTTGGTTTAGCCGCTTAGGCCAGGATTTTATTCCTGTAGGCCCTCCTATCCACTGATGCTCAAAGCCTTGGGATCCTTTTTATTACCCTTGCCTTTTGGTTTTAAGGGCTATTGGCTTTTTCTGCTTGCTTTTTCTATTTTTTTTTGCAAGCTTTTGTATTCACTGCTTTTTCTTGCTTCAAGAATCATTTTTATGATTTTTCAGATTATCAATGACATGTCTCATGTTCATCATTCTTTCAAGAGCTAACATATTTAACAGTCTTAAACATCAAATTCAAAAGACATATGCACTGTTCAAGCATTCATTCAGAAGACAGAAAGCATTGCCACCACATGTGAATAATTAGAATTTATCTTATTAAAAACTCGAAAAATATTGCCTCTTATTCTAAAGAATTTCTTCTATTTTATTCATGTTCAGTGATGATGATAAAATTAAATTATAGCTTAATTGGGGATAAAATCAAAAGTATAGATACTAACTACTACTATATGACTCCTAAGGTAAAAATAAAAACAGTTATCACAGAGTTAAGGCTAAGATTGGAATTTAACAACCTTTGTTCTGGGAAGTGGATGTTCCTCTAATCTGCGGGGTGCTTGGTCCTTCAAGAGATAATTTCTGGCACTTCAATTCCCTTAAATCACGCCCTTGCTCCTCCTGTTCTTTAAGCAAATAGCAAAGAATGCTACTTTGTTCCTTCTGTTCTTTCTGTATTTGTTCCATAGCTTCTTGCATCTTGGTAATAGATGTTTCAAGATACTCCCAGTATTCAGATTGAGGGATTTCTGGGAGAATTTCCTGTGTTCTCTTCTTGATGGGGTCATCCTGTGCTTGTTGTTTTTCCATTGATGCTTTGGTGATTGGCCGCTCAACTGAGATATACTCAGTTATTCCCATCCTTACTCCAGCGTCCTTGCAGAGCATAGAAATCAAGCTTGGATAAGCCAACCTGGCATCTTTGGAATTTTTGTTTGCAATTTTGTAGAACTCAGTTGAAATCAGTTGATGAACTTCCACTTCTTTTCCCATCATGATGCAATGGATCATCACTGCTCTTCTAATAGTGACTTCAGAACGGTTGCTTGTGGACAGCAGAGAATGCCCAATGAAGTCCAGCCACCCTCTGGCGACTGGTTTGAGATCTTCTCTTTTGAGTTGAATTGGGACACCCTTCGTGCTGGTGGTCCACCTGGCTCCAGGGATGCATATATCCTCTAGAATCTTATCCAGGCCCTTGTCTGTTCTCATCATTCTCCTATTGAAGGAGTCTGGATCATCTTTCAGCTGAGGTAGCTTTAAGATTTCCCTGATCTTGTCAGGGTGGGTATGAATAATCTTTCCTCTGACCAAGGTCCGATAGTCATAGATAGCAGATCCAGCTAGTCTTTGCCTGTCTGTATGCCACATATTAGCATAGAACTCCTGGACCATATTCCTTCCCACTTTCGTTTCAGGATTAGCTAGGATCTCCCAGTTCCTGATTCGAATTTGCTCCTGGATCTCCGGATATTCGTCTTCTTTCAGATCGAATCTAACTTCCGGGATCACTGATCTTAGACCCATTATTTTGTAATAATGGTCTGAATGTTCTTTAGTTAAGAACTTCCCTTAATTCCAAAGTGGTTTTGGAACGCTTTCTTTCTTGCCTCTTGGAGTGGGTTGTTTTCCTTTAGGAGCCATGATCTTAGTGGTCACGGATAAGCACACCAAACTTAGAGGTTTGCTTGTCCTCAAGCAAAAAGAAAAGAAAGGAGAGGGAGAGAAGGAGAGCTAGGTGCAATGGTGGATGGGAGGGGAGGGAGGCTGAACCCATATTTAAGGGGAGGGAGGGTGGGTGATTTCGAAAATACAAAGAAAGATAAGATAGAAGATATGATTTAAGATTAAAAAGATATGAAAGATATTTAAAAAAGATAGATTTGGATTTTTGAGAAAGATAGTATGGAGATTTGAAAAAGATATTGATTAGTTGAAAAGATTTTTGAATGAAAAGAGATAGATTTGTTTTGAAAATTTTGAAAAAGAGTTGAATTGGATTGAAAAAAGGATTTGTGCTTATGGATTAAGATACATTTGATATTTTTAAAATAGGGTTTTTAGAAATTAGGGATTTTAGAAATCAGGGTTCTTAACATGTTTATGCAAGAAATCATGAATTGAAACATGAAAATTGAGATTAGAATGAAAAATATGAAGAAAAAATGAATTTACCTCCTCCCCACCATCCTGGCGTTTGAACGCCCAAATGCTGCCTCTCCTGGGCGTTCAACGCCCAGCTGTTGCTTCTTTCTGGCGTTGAACGCCAGGAACTCCTTTGTCACTGGGCATTTTTTTGAACGCCCAGGACGCTGTAAGTCTGGCGTTAGACACCCAGAAGGAGCTTCTTTCTGGCGTTCAACGCCCAGATGGCTATCCTTACTAGCGTTCAACGCCCAGTGGATGCTTCTTTTGGGCGTTGAACGCCCAAAACAGATTTTTACTGGCGTTTTCTTGCCAGTGAGCTCTTTTTCTCTGCTTTGTGTGTAGAATCCTTCTGTAACCCTGTGAACTTATACAATTGACTCTTTACCTTAGTATCAGTGAACTTTATATAAACAAATAAAATCAAGAATAGGGCAAAATGCTTAGAGGAAGTGGTGCCCCATGGCTGGGTTGCCTCCCAGCAAGCGCTTCTTTATTGTCTTTAGCTGGACCTTGCTGAGCTTTTAATCTAGCTTCAGCTTTGAGCACTCTTGCTCAACATTGCCTTCAAGATAGTGCTTGATTCTCTGTCCATTAACAATGAACTTCTTGTTAAAATCAATATCTTGAAGCTCCACATAACCATATGGTGATACACTTGTAATCACATATGGTCCCCTCCACCGGGACTTTAGTTTCCCGGGGAATAGCCTGAGCCTAGAGTTAAACAACAGAACCTTTTGTCCTGGTTCAAAGATTCTAGATGATAGCTTTCTGTCATGCCACTGTTTTTATTTTTCTTTATAAAGCTTGGCATTTTCGAAAGCAGTGAATCTGAATTCCTCTAGCTCATTTAGCTGGAGCAATCTTTTTTCTCCAGCTAATTTGGCATCAAAGTTTAGGAATCTGGTTGCTCAGTAGGCTTTATGTTCCAGTTCCACGGGCAGGTGGCATGCCTTACCATACACAAGTTGGTATGGAGAGGTCCCTATAGGAGTCTTGAATGCTGTTCTGTAAGCCCACAGAGCATCATCCAAGCTTCGTGCCCAATCCTTTCTACGGGTACTTACAGTCCGTTCCAGGATTCTTTTTAGTTCTCTGTTAGAGACTTCAGCTTGCCCATTTGTCTGTGGATGATATGGAGTCGCCACCTTGTGGCGAATCCCATACCGGACCATGGCAGAGTCAAGCTGTTTGTTGCAGAAGTGAGTGCCCCCATCACTGATTAGTACCCTAGGAACACCAAACCTGCTGAATATATGTTTCTGAAGGAATTTCAGCACTGTTTTAGTATCATTGGTGGGTGTGGCAATGGCCTCAACCCATTTTGATACATAGTCAACTGCCACCAGAATATAAGTGTTTGTGTATGATGGTGGGAAAGGCCCCATGAAATCAATACCGCATACATCAAACAACTCAATCTCCAAGATTTCTTGTTGAGGCATGGCGTAACTGTGAGGCAAATTACCAGCTCTCTGGCAACTGTCACAGTTACGTACAAACTCTCGGGAATCTCTGTAGAGTGTAGGCCAGTAGAAGCCACATTGGAGGACCTTGGTGGCTGTTCGCTCACTCCAAAATGACCTCCATATTGTGACCCACGGCAATGCCATAAGATCCTTTGTGCTTCTTCTTTAGGCACACACCTACGGATTATGCCATCTGCACATCTCTTAAAGAGATAGGGTTCATCCCACAAGTAGTACTTTGCATCAGTAATTAATTTTTTCTTTTGTTGCCTGCTGTATTCCTTGGGAATGAACCTTGTAGCTTTGTAGTTTGCAATGTCTGCAAACCATGGTGTTTCCTGAATGGCAAACAAATGCTCATCAGGAAAGGTCTCAGAGATTTCAAGAGAGGGGAATGATGTCCCTTCTATTGGCTCTATCCGGGACAGATGGTCAGCCACTTGGTTCTCTGTCCCTTTTCTGTCTCTTATTTCTATATCAAACTCTTGCAGAAGCAACACCCATCTTATGAGTCCGGGTTTTGAATCCTGCTTTGTGAGTAGATATTTAAGAGCAGCATGATCTGTGTACACAATCACTTTTGATCCTACTAAGTATGATCTAAACTTGTCAATGGCATAAACCACTGCAAGCAATTCTTTTTCTGTGGTTGTGTAATTTTTCTGGGCATCATTCAAAACACGGCTAGCATAATAAATGACATCCAGAAGCTTGTCATGCCTCTGCCACAGTACTGCACTAATGGAGTGATCACTGGCATCACACATTAGCTCAAATGGTAATGTCCAGTCTGGTGCAGAAATAACTGGTGCTGTGACCAGCTCGGCTTTCAGCGTTTCAAACGCCTGCAGACACTCTGTGTCAAACACAAATGGCGTGTTAGCAGCTAGCAGATTGCTCAGAGGTTTTACGATTTTTGAAAAATCCTTTATAAACCTCCTATAGAATCCTGCATGCCCCAGAAAGCTTCTGATTGCCTTAACATTGGCAGGTGGTGGTAATTTTTCAATTACCTCTATTTTTGCTTGATCCACCTCTATTCCCTTGTTTGAAATTTTATGCCCAAGGATAATCCCTTCAGTCACCATAAAGTGACATTTTTCCCAGTTTAAAACCAGGTTGGTCTCTTGGCATCTTTTCAGAACTAGTTTCAGGTGATCAAGACAGGAGCTGAATGAGTCTCCATATACTGAGAAGTCATCCATGAAGACTTCCAGAAATTTTTCCACCATATCAGAGAAAATAGAGAGCATGCATTTCTGGAAGGTTGCAGGCGCATTACACAGCCCAAATGGCATCCTTCTATAAGCAAACACTCCAGATGGACATGTGAATGCTGTTTTCTCTTGATCCTGGGGATCTACTGCAATCTGGTTATAGCCTGAGTAGCCATCCAAAAAGCAGTAATAATCATGACCTGCCAATCTTTCTAGCATCTGGTCTATGAATGGTAAAGGAAAATGACCCTTTCTGGTGGCTGTATTGAGCCTTCTGTAGTCAATACACATGCGCCACCCTGTAACTGTTCTTGTAGGAACCAATTCATTCTTTTTATTATGAACCACTGTCATGCCTCCCTTTTTGGGGACAACTTGAACAGGGCTCACCCAGGGGCTATCAGAAATAGGATAAATAATCCCAGCCTCCAGTAATTTGGTGACCTCTTTCTGCACCACTTTCTTCATGGCTGGATTTAGCCGCCTCTGTGGTTAAACCACTGGTTTAACATTATCCTCCAATAAGATTTTGTGCATGCATCTAGCTGGGCTTATGCCCTTAAGGTCACCTATGGACCACCCAAAAGCTGTCTTGTGTGTCCTTAGCACTTGAATAAGTGCTTCCTCTTCCTGTGGATTTAAAGCAGAGCTTATGATCACTGGAAAAGTGTCACCTTCTCCCATAAATGCATATTTCAGGGATGGTGGTAATGGTTTGAGCTCGGGTTTAGGAGGCTTTTCCTCTTCCAGAGGAAATTTCAGAGGCTCTTTCATTTCCTCTGAATCCTCCAAATCAGGCTGAACATCTTTAAAGATGTCTTCCAACTCTGATTCGAGACTCACAGCCATGTTGATCTCTTCTACCAAAGAGTCAATAAGATTAACTTTCATGCAGTCTTTTGATGTGTCTGGATGCTGCATGGCTTTGACAGCATTCAACTTAAACTCATCATCATTGACTCTCAGGGTTATTTCCCCCTGTTGGACATCAATGAGAGTTCGTCTAGTTTCTAGGAAGGGTCTTCCTAGAATGAGAGTAGCACTCTTGTGCTCCTCCATTTCCAGCACTACAGAGTCAGTGGGAAAGGCGAATGGCCCAACTCTGACAATCATGTCTTCAATCACGCCTGATGGGTATTTAATGGAGTCATCAGCAAGTTGGAGACATATCCGGATTGGTTTAACTTCTTCAGTTAAACCAAGCTTTCTGATAGTGGATGCATGTATTAGGTTGATGCTTGCCCTAAGATCACATAAAGCTGTCTTGGTGCAATTACCTTCTAATGTGCATGGTATCAGAAAACTCCCAGGGTCTTTAAGCTTTTCAGGAAAGCTTTTTAGAATGACTGCACTGCATTCTTCAGTGAGGAGAACTCTTTCAGTTTCTCTCCAATCCTTCTTATGACTCAAGATCTCTTTCATGAACTTGGCATAAGAAGGTATTTGCTCAAGTGCCTCTGCAAATGGAATCTTTATTTCAAGAGTCCTGAGATAATCTGCAAAACGAGCAAATTGCTTATCCTGCTCCTCTTGGCGGAGTTTTTGAGGATAAGGTATCTTGGCTTTATATTCCTCAACCTTAGTTGCTGTAGGTTTATTTCTTACAAAAGTGGTTGAAGAGGCCTTTTTAGATGGGTTGTCATCAGCACTTGTGTGTGTCTGATCCCTCACTGGCAATTGAGTGCCAGAGTTAGAAGCTGGAGTGACGTTAGATGCCAGCTCCTCATCTGTTCCTGGCGTCTGAACGCCAGAACTATGCTTCTTTTGGGCGTCCAACGCCAGATCCTTGCTTGTTTCTGGCGTTGAACGCCAGTCCTGAGCATGGTCTGGGCATTCAGCGCCAGCCTTCCACCCAATTTCTGGCGTTTTAGCGCCAGAACTATTTTTCCCTGGGCTCTTACTGTCCTCAGGTGGATTTTGGGTGGTTTGCTCATTTATTGGCTTCTTGCTGCCTTGAGGTGGGGTATTTAATGTCTTCCCACTTCTTAATTGAACTGCGTGGCATTCTTCTGTTATTTGTTTTGACAGCTTCTGCTTTGTTTGCTTTAATTGTACTTCCATGTTTATATTAGCCATCCTTGTCTCTTGTAGTTTATCCTTGAATTTAGCTAACTGCTTTGTTAGAAAATCCAATTGCTGATTGAATTCAGCAGCTTGCTCTGCAGGACTGAGTTCAGCAGTTACTGTTTTAGCCTCTTCTTTCATGGAAGAGTCACTGCTTAGGTACAGATGCTGATTTCTAGCAACTGTATCAATGAGCTCTTGAGCTTCTTCAATTGTCTTTCTCATGTGGATAGATCCACCAGCTGAGCAATCTAAAGAGATCTGAGCTCTTTCTGTAAGCCCATAATAGAAGATGTCTAACTGAACCCACTCTGAAAACATTTCAGAGGGGCATTTTCGTAGCATCTCTCTGTATCTCTCCCAAGCATCATAAAGAGATTCATTATCTCCTTGTTTAAAGCCTTGGATGTCCAGCCTTAGCTGTGTCATCCGTTTTGGAGGAAAGTATTGATTCAGGAATTTTTCTGTCAGCTGTTTCCATGTCCTTATGCTAGCCTTAGGTTGGTTATTTAACCACCTCTTGGCTTGGTCTTTTACAGCAAATGGAAATAGTAATAATCTGTAGACATCCTGATCTACTTTCTTATCATGTACTGTGTCAGCAATTTGTAAAAACTGTGCCAGAAACTCTGTAGGTTCTTCCTGTGGAAGACCGGAATACTGGCAGCTTTGCTGCACCATGATAATGAGCTGAGGATTCAACTCAAAGCTACTGACTCCAATGGAGGGTATGCAGATACTACTCCCATATGAAGCAGTAGAGGGGTTAGCATATGACCCCAGAGTCCTCCTGGACTGTTCATTTCCACTTAGATCCATGATGGAGAAAGGGAGATGATGTAAAATAAATAAAAATAGGTGAAGATTTTCGAAAAAAATGAGGAGAGAGAAAGTGGTCAGGAAGTTTTGAAAAAGATATGAATTGAAAAAGATTTTAAATTTTGAAAAAAAATCTGAATTTTAAAAATAATTTTCGAAAATTTGTTTTAAAAATAGAGAGAAAAGATATTTTTAAATTTAAATAGGAAAGAGAGAAACAATAAGATAGCCCAAGATTTAAAATTTTTTAGATCTAATGCTCCTTGTTTTGGAAAATTCTGGAGGGAAAACACCAAGGAACACCAAACTTAAAAATTTTAAGATCAAGACGCAAGGAAAACTCAAGAACACTTTGAAGACTCACAAGAACACAAGAACATGAAGAAAGAACACTGACGTTAGGATTTTTGCCAGTAAAGAATGTCATAAGAACAGTCGCGTTGTAGATATAGTCTCTAAACCGACAAAAATCCCTTCGTACAAACGTTTTGATTGTCACAAGTAACAAACCCCTTTTATTAAATTGATAACCAAGTATTTAAACCTCGGGTCGTCTTCTCAAGGAATTGCAGGGAGGTGTTCTTATTATTGGTTATGAGTCTTGTAAATTGGGGGTTTTTAATGTATGAGATAAAAAGCAACAATAGTAAATGGCAGAGGAAATAAAGTAATAGCAATAAAAATAAACTCTTGGCAAGGTATTAGAAATTAGAAGTTCTATCCTGGTTATCCTTATCAATTGCGATGAGAATTGGATTTTTCTCCCACTTTGTTAACCTCTAACTATGAAGGTAAGTTAAGTGGAGGAATTTATTCTGATTCCTCAAGTGCTAGTCTTTCCTTGAGAAAGGCTAGAGTTATTGGAATTATGAATTAATGAAATGAAGAAATCCAATTTTCAATCAACAATGAGTTTGATAACTCAAGTGTCTCCGATGATTCAACCAAAGCCAAAAGGGAGAAAAATATCTAAATTAAATTGAAAGCAAAGTAAGATTAAATTTTAAACACCTCAAATAAAGATTTATGAATCAAATGGGCAACATAAGTCTGAAATACCTCAAATTATATTAAATAAAAGGAAAAGTCTAGGGGGCCAGCAGTTTTATTACATTTTGGCCAGCATGTAACCAGCAGAGAAATGTGAGCCATTGGATGATATCTCACATCAATCTCACACCATCAAATCATCATTGATGGCTAGTTGATGGCTACCAATCACAAATGTTGCTGGCCCCCTAGCATTGCTCTAAATAAAATATTCAAATCATAACATGGAAAAGTTCATAAATTAAATTGGGAAAATAAATAAAAATAAAGAACCTGGGATTGAGAGTCACTTCTAAAACTAAGAGAAATCCTAAATCCTAATCCTAAGAGAGAGGAGAGAACCTCTCTCTCTAAAAACTACATCTACTCCTAAAATTGTAAATATGAGAGCCTTCTCATGAATGGATGCAATCTCCCACTTTATAGCCTCTAATCTGTGTTTTCTGAGCCGCAAACTGGGTCAGAAACAGTCCAAAATTCGCTGGTTTTGAATTTTGCCACGCTGGATTTCCGTCACTGCGACACGGCCGCATGGATCACGCGGTCGCGTCACTTAGCGTCAGGGGAACTATAACATATTATATATCAAATCGAAGCCCCAGACGTTAGCTTTCCAACGCAACTAAAACCGCGTCGTTTGGACCTCTGTAGCTAAAGTTATAGCCGTTTGAGTGCAGAGAGGTCAGGCTGGACAGCTTAGCAATTTCTCCAACTTCTTGCATTCCTTCCACTTTTGCATGCTTTCTTCCCATCCTCAAAGCCATTCCTGCCTTATAATATCTGAAAACACTTAACACACATATCAAGGCATCTAATGGTGATAAGAGAGGATTAATAATAAGCAAATATAAGATCAAAGAAGCATGTTTTCAATCAAAGCACATAATCAGGAAGGAGTTGTAAAACTATGCAAATAGTATGAATAGGTGGGTAAAGAGTTGATAAAATCCACTCAATTGAGTACAAGATAAACCATAAAATATTGGTTTATCAAACACCAAACTTAAAATTTTTAGAAAACCAACAAGAAAACACCAAACTTAAAGTTTGGCACGAGATTTAATAGAAAAATTATTTTCGAAAAATTTTTGAAAAGAAAATAAAAGACTCTGACCCAAAAGACAAAAATTTCCTAATCTAAGCAACAAGATTCACCATCAGTTGTGCAAACTCAAATAATTCCCGGCAACGGCGCCAAAAACTTGGTGCACGAATTGTAAATCACACTTTTTACAACTCATACCACTAACCAGCAAGTGCACTGGGTCGTCCAAGTAATACCTTACGTGAGTAAGGGTCGATCCCACGGAGATTGTTGGCTTGAAGCAATCTATGGTTATCTTGTAACTCTTAGTCAGGAAGCAATAAAATAATTCACTTATCAAATTTGATTGCAAGGAATAAAAGGGCAGAACGCAAATTATACTTGTATGCAGTAATGGAGAATATGTTGGAGTTTTGGAGATGCTTTGTCTTCTGAAATTCTGCTTTCTTCTGTTTTCTGATTCACGCACACATGTCCTCCTATAGCAAGCTGTGTGTTGGTGGATCACCATTGTCAATGGCTACCATCTATCCTTCCAGTGAAAAGGGTCCAGATGCGCTGTCACCGCACGGCTAATCATCTGCAGGTTCTCAATTGTACCGGAATAGGATTTACTATCCTTTTGCGTCTGTCACTACGCCCAGCACTCGCGAGTTTGAAGCTCGTCACAGTCATTCAATCCCTGAATCCTACTCGGAATACCACAGACAAGGTTTAGACTTTCCGGATTCTCTTGAATGCTGCCATCAATCTGGCTTATACCACGAAGATTCTGATTAAGAGATCTAAGAGATATTCACTCATTCTACAGTGGAACGCAAGTGGTTGTCAGGCACGCGTTCTTGGAGGAATGATGATGATTGTCACGTTCATCACATTCATATTGAAGTGCGAATGGATATCTTAGATAGGAACACACATGTTTGAATGGAAAACAGAAATACTTGCATTAATTCATCGAGACACAGCAGAGCTCCTCACCCCCAACAATGGAGTTTAGAGACTCATGCCATCAAAAGGTACAAAGTTCAGATCTAAAATGTCATGAGATACAAAACAAGTCTCTAAAAGTTGTTTAAATACTAGACTAGTAAACTAGGTTTACAGTAAATGAGTAAACTATGATGGATGGTGCAGAAATCTACTTCTGGGGCCCACTTGGTGTGTGCTGGGGCTGAGACTTAAGCTAATCACGTGCATAGGGCTGTTTTGGGCGTTCAACGCCAGCTTTGGATCCTTTTCTGGCGTTGAACTCCACTTTGTAACTTGTTTCTGGCGCTGGACGCCAGACAGCAGCATAGAACCGTCGTTGAACGCCAGTTTACGTCATCTATCCTTGAGAAAAGTATGGACTATTATATATTGATGAAAAGCCCTAGATGTCTACTTTCCAACGCAATTGGAAGCGCACCATTTGGAGTTCTGTAGCTCCAGAAAATCCATTTTGAGTGCAGGGAGGTCAGAATCCAACAGCATCAGCAGTCCTTTTTCAGCCTGAATCAGATTTTTGCTCAGCTCCCTCAATTTCAGCCAGAAAATACCTGAAATCATAGAAAAATACACAAACTCATAGTAAAGTCCAGAAACATGAATTTTGCCTAGAAACTACTAAAAACAAACTAAAAACTAACTAAAACACACTAAAAACTATATGAAATTAACCCCAAAAAGCGTATAAAATATCCGCTCATCATGCACCCCACAGGATCCCCACCTCTCTCACACCTTTTCATAACACTCTTCCCCACCTACCCTTCACCAATCACCTCCATACCTCTTCCCCAAATACCCTTAACCACTCACATCCATCCACCCTTCCCCATAAACCCCACCTACCTCCAATATTCAAATTCATTTCCCACCCAAACCTAACCCCATGACCGAACCATAAACCTCCCCCCACTCCTATATAAACCCCTCATTCCTTCTTCATGTTCATACAACACAACCCTTTCTTCTTTCCCTTGGCCGAATACACACCTCTCTCCCTCTCCTCCATTTTTCTTCTTCTTCTCCTTCTTTCTTTCTTCTTTTGCTCGAGGACGAGCAAACATTTTAAGTTTGGTATGGTAAAAGAATTACTTTTTATTTTTCCATAACCATTAATGGCACCTAAGGCCATAGAAACCTCAAGAAAGAGGAAAGGGAAGGCAATTGCTTCCACCTCTGAGTCATGGGAGATGTAGAGATTCATCTCAAAGGTCCATCAAGACCACTTCTATAAAGTTGTGGCCAAGAAGAAAGTGATCCCTGAGGTTCCTTTCAAGCTCAAAAAGAATGAGTATCCGGAGATTCGACATGAGATCCGAAGAAGAGGTTGGGAAGTTCTCACCAACCGCATTCAACAAGTCAGGATCTTAATGGTTCAAGAGTTCTATGCAAACACATGGATCACTAGGAACCATGATCAAAGTGTGAACCCGAATCCAAAGAATTGGCTTATAATGGTTCGGGGGAAATACTTAGATTTCAGTCCGAAAAATGTAAGGTTCGCGTTCAACTTTCCAATGATGCAAGAAAACGCCCACCCCTACACTAGAAGGGTCAACTTTGATCAAAGGTTGGACCAAGTCCTCATGGACATATGTATGGAAGGAGCTCAATGGAAAGTTGACTCAAGAGGCAAGCCGGTTCAATTGAGAAGACCAAAACTTAAGCCTATAGCTAGAGGATGGTTGGAGTTTATTCAACGCTCAATCATTCCTACTAGCAACCGGTCTGAAGTTACTGTAGATCGGGCCATCATGATCCACAGTATCATGATTAGGGAGAAAGTGGAAGTTCATGAGATTATACCTCAAGAACTCTACAAGGTGGCTGACAAGTCTTCCACTTTGGCAAGGTTGGCCTTTCCTCACCTCATTTGCCACCTCTGCAATTCGGATGGAATTGACATAGAGGGAGATATCCTCATTGATGAGGACAAGCCCATCACCAAGAAAAGGATGGAGCAAACAAGAGATCATGGCCTCAACAAGAGCAGGAGGAAATTCCTCACCATGAAATCCCTGAGATGCCTCAAGGGATGCACTTCCCTCCACAAAACTATTGGGGGCAAATCAACACTTTCCTAGGAGAATTAAGCTCCAACATGGGACAACTAAGGATGGAGCACCAAGAGCACTCCATCATCCTCCATGAGATTAGAGAAGATCAAAGAGCTATGAGGGAGGAGCAACAAAGACAAGGAAGAAACATAGAGGAGCTCAAGAGCACCATTGGTTCTTTAAGAAGAGGAAGACGCCACCCTCACTAAGGTAGACCCGTTCCTTAATCTCCTTGTTCTTATTTTCCTGTTTTTCGTTTACTATGCTTTATGTTTTATTTATGCTTGTGTCTTTACTATATGATCATTAGTGTCTAAGTGTCTATGTCTTAAAGCTATGAATGTCCTATGAATCCATCACCTCTCTTAAATGGAAAATGTTCTAAAAACAAAAGAACAAGAAGTACATGGTTTCGAATTCATCCTTGAAATTAGTTTAATTATTTTGATGTGGTGACAATACTTTTTGTTTTCTGAATGAATGCTTGAACAGTGCATATGTCTTTTGATATTGTTGTTTATGAATGTTAAATATGTTGGATCTTGAAAGAATGATGAAAAGGATAAATGTTATTGATAATATGAAAAATCATAAAATTGATTCTTGAAGCAAGAAAAAGCAGTGAATATAAAAGCTTGCGAAAAAAAAGAAAAGAAAAATGGCAAAAAAAAAAGAAAGAAAAAGAAAAAGCAAGCAGAAAAAGCCAATAGCCATTTAAACCAAAAGGCAAGGGTAATAAAAAGGATCCAAGGCTTTGAGCATCAGTGGATAGGAGGGCCTAAAGGAATAAAATCCTGGCCTAAGCAGCTAAACCAAGCTGTCCCTAACCATGTGCTTGTGGCGTGAAGGTGTCAAGTGAAAACTTGAGATTGAGCGGTTAAAGTCGAGGTCCAAAGCAAAAAGAAGAGTGTGCTTAAGAACCCTGGACACCTCTAATTGGGGACTCTAGCAAAGTTGAGTCACAATCTAAAAAGGTTCACCCAATTATGTGTCTGTGGCATTTATGTATCTGGTGGTAATACTGGAAAATAAAATGCTTAGGGCCACGGTCAAGACTCATAAAGTAGCTGTGTTCAAGAATCAACATACTGAACTAGGAGAATCAATAACACTCTCTAAATTCTAAGTTCCTATAGATGCCAATCATTCTGAACTTTAATAGATTAAGTGAGATGCCAAAACTGTTCAGAGGCAAAAAGCTACTAGTCTCGCTCATTTAATTGGAGCTAAGCTTCATTGATATTTTTGAAATTTATAATATATTCTCTTCTTTTTATCCTATTTGATTTTCAGTTGCTTGGGGACAAGCAACAATTTAAGTTTGGTGTTGTGATGAGCGGATAATTTATACGCTTTTTGGCATTGTTTTTACATAGTTTTTAGTATGATTTAGTTAGTTTTTAGTATATTTTTATTAGTTTTTACATAGCTTGTCTGGCAAAGGTTGGATATTCCTTGTCATCCTTTGGATTTGAAGAACTGGTTCTTGTATCATAGCAGAGAGCACCCGTTCAAGTTCTTTTCGGGCCTTTGGTGGATATGGCGAGCAAGGAATAACGACATCTTTAATCCCCATGAAACTTGGCCTCCGGAAAAAGTCATTTGTCTGGCATTAACTTCAGAAAAGGAGCTTAGAAATATTTTTGAATTACAACGTATGTCCCTTCCCTCTACTCTAAATGGTTTTTGGAATCCCCCATCCATTGGTACTTTTAAGATTAATTGTGATGCTAGTTATTTTGGTTCGGGTGATAGTGTTGGTTTTGCTTGTGTTATTAGAGATTGTAATGGGAGCTGGCAAAGGGGGTGTTTGGGAATGATTGAGAGTAATAGTATTCTTCAAGGAGAATTGTTTGCTATTTGGAGAGGATATCTCTTAGCTTGGGATGTGGGTCAACGAGATGTTATTTGTGAGACGGATTGTGTGGAAGCATTTAATCTTGTTACTCAAGATGGTTTTGGGTTTATTGATCCACTGGTGCTCAAAATAAGAGATATCATGCATTGGAATTGGCGTGTTGACTTTCGTTTGATTATGAGAGATGCAAACACGGTGGCAGATACTATGGCAAAGATGGCGATGAAGTTACAACTTTCGCATGTGGAGCTTCTTTCACCTTGGGAGGAGTTTAAGAGTAGTCTTAAACGGGACTGTCCCTCTATTTAAGCAGTTCCTTGTTTTGTTTCTTTTGTTTTTCTTTGTTTAATTTATTTCAGTCACCAAAAAAAAAAATAAAATTCATATTTCTGGACTTTACTATGAGTTTGTGTGTTTTTCTGTGATTTCAGGTAATTTCTGGCTGAAATTGAGGGACTTGAGCAAAAATCAGATTTAGAGGCTGAAGAAGGACTACAGATGCTGTTGGATTCTGACCTTCCTGCACTCAAAGTGGATTTTCTGGAGCTACAGAAGTCCAAATGGCGCGCTCTCAATTTCGTTGGAAAGTAGACATCCAGGACTTTCCAGCAATATATAATAGTCCATACTTTGCCCGAGTTTAGATGATGCAAACTGGCATTCAACGCCAGCTCTCTGCCCTATTCTGGAGTTAAACGCCAGAAAAACAGGTTGCAAAGCAGAGTTAAACGCCAGAAACAGGTTACAAACTGGCGTTTAACTCCAAAAAGAGTCTCTACACATGAAAGATCAATGCTCAGCCCAAGCACACACCAAGTGGGCCCGAAAGTGGATTTCTACATCATTTACTTATCTCTGTAAACCCTAGTAACTAGTTTAGTATAAGTAGAACTTTTTACTATTGTACTAGGGGTCTTTTTCGCTAATTTCGAATTCATATGCCATTTGGGGAGGCTGGCCATTTGGCCATGCCTGGACCTTGTTCTTATGTATTTCAACGGTAGAGTTTCTACACACCATAGATTAAGGTGTGGAGCTCTGATGTCCCTCATGAGTTAATGCAAAGTACTACTGTTTTTCTATTCAACTCAAGCCTATTTCTTCGCTAAGATATTCATTCGCACACAAGAACATGATGAATGTGATGATTATGTGACGCTCATCACCATTCTCACCTATGAACGCGTGCCTGACAACCACTTCCGTTCTATATGCAAACAAGCTTGAATGCATATCTCTTAGCCTCCTAATCTACGATCAGAGTCTTCGTGGTATAGGCTAGAATTATTGGCGGCCATTCTTGAGATCCGGAAAGTCTAAACCTTATATGTGGTATTCCGAGTAGGATCTGGGAAGGGATGGGTGTGACGAGCTTCAAACTCGCGAGTGCTGGGCGTAGTGACAGACGCAAAAGGATTACTGAATCCTATTCCAGTATGATCGAGAACCGACAGATGATTAGCCGTGCGGTGACAGTGCATTTTGGACCATTTTCACTGAGAGGACGGGAAGTAGCCATTGACAACGGTGATGCCCTACATAAAGCTTTCCATGGAAAGGAGTAGGAATGATTGGATGATGACAGGAGGAAAGCAGAGGTTCAGGAGGAATAAAAGCATCTCTATACGCTTATCTGAAATTCTCACCAATGAATTACGTAAGTATTTCTATCCTATTTTATATTTTAATTATATTTTAGTTATTAAAACTCTATAACCATTTGAATCCACCTGACTGAGATTTACAAGGTGAACATAGCTTGCTTCAAGCCGACAATCTCCGTGGAATCGACCCTTACTCACGTAAGGTTTATTACTTGGACGACCCTGTGCACTTGCTGGTTAGTTGTGAAGAAGAACTAAGATTATGAACGTGCGTATTAAGTTTTCAGCGTCGTTACCAAGGAATGAATGATCACGATTTTACACACCAATATACCATGTCCATATCCATCAACCCAAGAGCCATATGATCCTAATCATGTTATTCAAGTTGGACAAGAGTCAAGGGATCATCTCAAGAAAGCAATGGATCAACTTCAAGCAATCATACGTCAAAAGTTTGGCCCAAGAGACTCATGCAATGAACAAAGCATTCCCACGGATGAGTGTGTTGAGCAACAAGTGGAAAAGATGGAGAGTGTTGAACCGCCACTTAATGATCTCACCATCCCATCACCGCCCTCCATGGAAGAGTACCCACATCCATCAATCCAAGAGCAACATGATCCCAATTATGCTACTGACATGGAACAAGAGAGAAGGGATCGTCTTAGGGACGCAATGGATCGGTTACATGCAGCTTTATTTCCAGAGGAGCAAGAGGAGGCCCAAAATGTGGAGGTAGGAGAGACCCTTGAAGATGAAGGAGTAGTTGAAGGGAGTTGTCATAGAAAGGAAATCATCAAGGAAGAGTACGATTTTATACTAAAACAACTGGACAAAGCAGCAATTATTGAAGAGGAAGAAGTGGTTGCAGACTTAGGAGATGCTGAACTTCCATGGGAAAGTCCAGTCATAGAGCTTCCTTCCAAGATGTTTGATGTTGATGTTGAGGAAGGTGCACAACCTCCGAGGCATATCATGGTTGCAGACTTTACAGAAGTTGATCAAGAGATGGAGATTAAAGAAGAAGAAGCACAAGGAGCTTGAAATTGGAAGAAGAAGCACAACCTCGCATGCCCTTGGTAAGTAATGAAGAAGAGATTGAATTGGAAGAATGCTACCAAAAGGAAGAGGTTGAACTTGAAGAAGCTTTCAAGGAGGTGGAAGTTGTCAAGGAAGAGCACAAGGGAATGGAGCTTGAAATTACCTTGCCAAAGCTGTTGGAGACCTCTCCCCCAAAGACATTACCATCCAATACGACATTCAAGTGGGTAAAATTCTTATTCTTGACCTTTACTTTCCCACTTGAATATGGTTCACTTGAGACAGATGTTCAGCTTAGAGCTCTTTGTGGCTTTAAGAGTAAGAGGGAGATGGTTAGTGGTTGGCAACACAATCCTAGGTTCGTTGTGGTTGGGAGCTCAAAATCTAAATGCAAGGGTTGGTGTAGAGCTCGAATGAATGGGTCTAGGAAGCTTTTTGGATGCCTTAGTGAGAACTCGGATTGCTTACCACCCGGATGAAATCATGATGATCAACTTGAAGACGGGTGTAGAAATAAGATTTGGGATCCGGGCATACAAGAAGATCAATTTTGGGAGCTCAAAGCTTGTGAATAACTCCATCAAAGCTTGGGGAATTTACTTGGAATAGATAGAGCTTTATGGAAGTCCAAGCATTGGTGGAAATTTCAAGATGAGTTTAAGCACAAGCCACTATAACAAGGAGCTCACCAAATGTCCAACTTAAGGACTTTAACTAAAAGTGCTAGGTGGGAGACAACCCACCATGGTATGATCGCTCTTTTTTTCAGTCTTAATTTTATTTTATCTTGTTCTATTCTTAGTTTTATTTTATTCTATTTTCATTAGTGTTCATTCATAATGTCTGCATCAGCATCTGCATTCTGCATTTTGCATTTTGCATAAAATTAAAAAAAAATGTTCACGACGCCCAAGCGTCGCTGACGCGTACGCGTCATATGTGCATGCGGGAAATATAAGAATTGAGCAGAAAGTTGGGCAGAAGTGGTGCTGGTGGCGTGCCTGGCGCACAAAGCAAGTCCACGCGTACGCGTCCCTCACGCGTACGCGTCGCTTGCGTTTTCACTAGTCCACGCGTATGCGTCCCCCACGTGTACGCGTGACCCTGTGAATCGGCGTAAATGGGTGTATGGTCAGACAGTTATGATGGTGTGGGGCTGGAACTGTGCTAGAGGCACAAACTCAACCCATGCGTACGCGTCCCTGACGCGTGCGCGTCATTTCGCTTTCAGACCTCTCATGCGTACGCGTGGGCAACGCTTACTCGTCGAACGACCAACCCAGTTTTTCACGCGTACGCGTCGCGCCCTGTTTTTAAATTCTTACTTCTTTCTTCTATCCTTTCTCCTTCTTTCTTCCTCCTTTCTTACTTTCTTCTTCTTCATTTCTTTAGCTTCTCATCCTTATTCTCTATCATTCTTTTTTTCTTAATTTATTTGCATACATTCATTCATTACATTTTAATTTTGTGCATATTTTTATTTTCTTTTCTAAAGTTATTCTTTTTCCGTTGGTGTCACATATTCTTATTCAACTGTTGTGTCTTTTTTGGTATTATTTTGGTGCTTAATGACTTGTTTTACATTGATTGGGTGATATTATTTATTTGTCAAATGCCAATTTTTATGATACCTGTGCTCCTTTTACATTGATATGAATTTATACTGCCTTTTTCCCATTGTTGCAACTTTTGCACTATTGATATGCCATTTGCTTCAACTATTTTCTCACTTGCATGTTGTAGCTACCATGTAATTGAGACCCTTATTATTTGGCATTAACACCCATATTTTATTTGTTTTCTATTTGTTTCTGGGTTACTTTTCTTCTTTCCTCTTCTTTCAGGATGGCCATCGGGAAAGGAAAGGAAAAGAACTTCTATATGGGGTGACAGACAAGTCCACCTGCACAATCTTTGGAGAAAAGCATCAGTTGCAGCAGCCTGTACATCTTAGCATACACCGAAGACGGTGCAATCTTTAAGTGTGGGGAGGTCGATACCGACTTCCGTGGGTTAGTTATTGTCTTCTCAACACCAATATTTTACTTTATTTGTTAGTTCATTGTTGCATTTACATGTTTAATTGCATGTTTGTTTGATTTTATACATTTAGCTACTACTTGGTTAAAGTAATGAGTTTCTTTTCAAGACCCTATTTTACAGTATTTCACTAATTTAAATTAAAATCTTTTTGTTAAACTTGTTTGAGAATTGTAATTTGGAACATAAATTATAGCAAAAAACACACAACCTGTGAGATTTTAAGCTTATTTATATGGTTACATTATTTAACCATAAATTTTTATTCTTGTGTGTTTTCTTCCCTATGATTGTAATCTTTGCTTTGTTCCATTCTATATGTCTATTGTTTAGTGTATTTACATGCTTGCATATGATTGAGGCCATCATTTGTTACTATCTCACTTACCCCAAATAGCCTACCCTTTAATCACCTTTGTTAGCCACCTTGAGCCTTTTAATCCCCATTTGTTCTGTATTTTACCACATCACTAGCCTTAAACAGAAAAATAATTAATTATCCCATTGAATCTTTGGTTAGCTTAAGATAGAGATTGTGTGTCAACTAAGTGTGGAGAAACTATGGAAACATGGGTTAATAGGGAATGTGTTATGTTTCTACTTTATTTAAATATTGGAAATTTAGGTACCTACTCATGTGAGACTAGAAAAAAATTAAAAATCCATGTGCGTTGATATGTTATGTTTACTTTTATATTTTTAATAAAAAAAAAGAGAAAAAAAGAGAAAAAATATATATATAATATAAATAAATAAGTAGGAGACAAAATTACCCCAATGCTAAGTTTAATAAAAAAAATCAATGTACATGTGGTGAAACTAAAGAAAAATTTAGTACATGAGTATGTGATACAAAAGTGGGAATTATAGGTAGCTAGGCATGAATTTAGAGTTACATAGAAAGCGTGTGTGTGTGTATAGGTGAGAGCTTAGGTTAGTCAAGGATTCAATTTATAGCTCACTTAGCCATACATATATCCTCACCCTTAGCTTAGCCCCATTACAACCTTGAAAAGACCTCATGATGTTTGCATTGGTATACTAAATTTTTGTTGATTGGTTAGATAAAGAACAAAGTTTTAGAAAGCATGACTAGGGAAGATGTGAGTGAATTAACCCTAGACACTTGAGAGAGTTAGAGTGATATACACTACCAGTGAGGGTTCAATGCTTGATTCTATGTTCCCTGCTTTCATGAGCTATATTCTTATAAGTTTACTTGTCTTTACTGTATGATTTGAATTAGTGGAATCTGATTTATATTTGTCTTGGAGAACTTGTTTATTTTCAACCAAGTATACAGAACCATCTTAGCATATAGTTGCATTCATATATAGGTTGCATCTCATGAGTCTTACTTTCCCCCATTCATTTCTTTTGATCTCCTTGAGCTTAGCATGAGGACATGCTAATGTTTAAGTGTGGGGAGATTGATAAACCACTATTTTATGGTTTATCTTGTGCTCAATTGAGAGGTTTTTATCAAGTCTTTGCACACTTATTCATACTAATTGAATGGTTTTACATTTTTCTTCCTAATTTTGTGCTATGATTGAAAACATGCTTCTTTGGCCTTAAATTTGCTATGTTTAACCCTCTCTTATTACCATTCGATGCCTTGATATGTGTGTTAAGTATTTTCAGGGTTTACAGGGCAGGAATGGCTTAGATGATGGAAAGGAAGCATGCAAAAGTGGAAGGAATACAAGAAACTGAAGGAATTGCAAAGCTGTCCAGCCTGACCTCTTCGCATTCAATCGATCATAACTTGAGCTACAGAGGTCCAAATGAGGCGGTTCTAGTTGAGTTGGAAAGCTAACATTCGGGGTTTCGCAACGATATATAATTTGTCATAGTTACCACGCTGCTAGGTGACGCGCACGCGTGGATCACGCGCACGCGTGACCTGGAGAAAATTCAATCCACGTGTTCGCGTGGACGACGCGTACGCGTGATAGAGCCGCGTGATGGACGTATCAGAAATCACTGGGGACGATTTTTGGGCTGTTTTTGACCCAGTTTTTGGCCCAGAAAACACATATTAGAGGCTACAAAGTTGGGGAGTGCATCCATTCATTCACACTTTCATTATTCACAATTTTAGGTTTTAGATGTAGTTTTTCTAGAGAGAGAGGCTCTCTCCTCTCTCTTAGGTTTTAGGATTAGGATTTCTTCTTCTTCTCAATTCCAGGTTCAATGTTCCTTTAATTTAGTTTCTCTTCTACTTTTATTTGTCTTAGTATTCTACTTTATCTATTTCCCCTATTGATTACTTTATGTTGCTATTTGATTTATGAATTCTCATGTTTAATTTGATTTTATATTTAATGCAATTTGAGGTATATCAGATTTATGATTATTTTCTTCAATTTATGTTATTGATGCTTTCAATTTAATTTAGATTTCACCCCTTTTGGCTTTGGTTGAGTAATTGGTGACACTTGAGTTATCAAACTCTTTTGTTGATTGATAATTGGAATTTGCTGATTGATTTGGATCCCTCTAAAGCTAGTATTTCCTTAGGAGTTGACTAGGACTTGAGGAATCAAATTGATTAGTCCACTTGACTTTCCTTTATTTAGTAAGGGTTAACTAAGTGGGAGTAATGAACAATTCTCATCTCAATTGATAAGGATAACTAGGATGGGATTTCCAGTTCTCATACCTTGCCAAGAGTTTTTTCTAGTTAATAATTTACTTTCTCGTAATTTACATTCCTTGTTCAACCTTTCAAAAACCCCAAAAAGATACAATCTCATAACCAATAATAAATCATACCTCCCTGCAATTCCTTGAGAGACGACCTGAGGTTTAAATACTTCGGTTATAAATTTTATTGGGTTTGCTTTAGTGACAAACAAGTTTTTGTACGAAAAGATTCTTTGTTGGTTTAGAAACTATACTTACAACGGGAATTTATTTGTGAAATTTCTTTACTAGCAAAAATCTATTCGTCACCCCTATTCCAGCAAACATGGTTTTCTGAGTTTTAAACCCTATTTCAAACTTTTAAACCTCTATTTTCATTCTTCTAGTCATAAACAATAGCATTAAGTTTGATAATCAAGTGAAGTTAGGAAATGAAGATAACTTGGAGGTGAAGTAAAGCTGAAAAGGTGATGAATTGAATATGAAATGTTATGAATATTTATGTATGATACTTGGCTTAAATAATGAAATGATCTGAGATACGAAATTCCCTGGATAAAGTACCGTGGCTTGCCACCACGTCAAATCACCATATCTCCTCCGTCTGAGCTCCGATCGCCGCATCGTTTGCGGCCACGCGACCACCGCGTCGAGCTCCATGTTTCTACTGGAACAATTTCAAAGGTAATCCATTTAATTATGCTCAGCCACTCCTTCCCCTAATTTTTAAAAATTACGTAGAAGTATTGAATTTCTTTGCTTTTTGACGTATTAGGATCCGATTAACTCGAGGAAAATGTTCACTCTTGCTTATATGAAGCTTGGGTAAGGTGAGGATACCATAATTCTATTTAAGTTTTTGAATTTGTGCTTTGGGTATTAAATTGGGTGGATATGTGTTATGAATGTGTATTAGGTTGGGAATAAATAATTGGAGTTTGAAATTGTGGATATTGAAACTTAGACGAAGCTGAGCACTAGTGTTTTATTGAACTTTTGGGTGGGTTGTGTTTGTTTTGGTGAGTTGCCTTTGACAATACGTGGAAACCAGCCAAGGTATGGTTTAGGTTTCACGCATAATGTTTTGTAAAAACTTTGGCTAGAGAACCATAGGATAGGGTTGGAATGATTATGTATGTTGGATGCTTGGCATTAGTAACTTTGATTGGTAATATAAATTGTGTATGTGTTGGTTGTGTTGTTGGTAAGTTGGTGGTAATGATTGCATATGTACGTATGGCAAATAGTGGTGGTTTCGTTGAAAGAATTATGGAATTTTATTGATTGGTGGTGATGATTGTTTATGGATAGTAGGGTGATTTAAAGATGTTCTATATTGTGTGTTTATGCTGAATGTAGGTAAAGGAAGTGAACATTGGAATTGTTTAAAGAAAATTGAGGTTTTTGAAGTATGATGAAAATTAGTTTTTGACTAAATTTCGGCGAGCTATAACTTAGCCTCTGGACCCCCAAAAGGTTTCAAACTTGTTTTGTTAAAAAATTGGGTTCGTGAAGTTTATGTCGTTTGAAGAACGGATGAAAAATGATTTAAAATGATTAAGTTATGCACATCGGAAGTTTTGGTTTGGAATATGTAAAATCTTCATCTTTCTACTTAATCAGATTTTTGGAAAATGTATGTCCACGTGTACGCGTGGCCTGGAATTTTTGGCTGACCTCCTTATATGCGTACGCTTGACATGAGGTGCTCACCTACACGTACGCATAATAAGGGGATGCATGCGCGAGCTGTCATTTTACACTCCCACGCATACGCGTGGCCCTTATTCCAGCAAACATGTTTTTCTCAGTTTTAAACCATATTTCAAACTTCTAAACCTCTATTTTCATTCTTCTAGTCATAAACAATAGTATTAAGTTTGATAGTCAAGTGAAATAAGGAAATGGGGATAACTTGGAGGTGAAGTAAAGCTCAAAAAGTGATGAATTGATTATGAAATGTTATGAATGTTTATGTATGATACTTGGCTTGAATAATCAAATGATCTAAGATACGAGATTCCCTGGGTAAAGTACCGTGGCTTTCCACCACGTGTACTAAGTCGAAACTCGATACTCTGTTGACCCTACGTTGTAAGGGTGACCGGGTACGTATAAATTCTCGGGAATGGTACCCTCATTGAGCAATTGATATTTATATAAGAGAAAAAAGCTATGAATAGGCTCTTGGGGATGCGCGACTAGGGACAGTCCAAGGGTTTAGCAAACCGGACTTGTCGGGTTGGCTTGATAACCGACAGATGAGACTCATCAGCCATAAGACAGGCATGCATCATGTGCATATTACTTGAATTACTTGTTTTTGCATTAACTGGGTGTGCCTAAGTGTACTTGTGATGTTAACTGTATATTTGTTACCTGCAGTACTTGTAATCTTCTTGTGCTTGCCTTTATCTGCTTGTTTGTCTGTGATATGTTGTCAGAGATGGAGGTCTGGAGGAAAGGCGATAAGACTTAGATTCAAGGTTAAGTTAAGTTAGGCTTAGATACTTTTAGAAAACCTTTTATGGTTTCTATTTAATACTTTAAGCTTTATAATCTGAGTGTCGGCGTTCTTTGATTGCCTCTGACATTTCCAGGACCTTATATCTTATATGTGTGGCACCTTTACCATGCTGAGAACCTCTGTTCTCACCCCATACTGTGTTTTTGTTTTTTTTTTTTCAGATGCAGGTCCAGAGGCACCTCGTTAGGTGTTTGGACTTCTGAAGCGAAGTGGTTGTCAGGTTACTTTTGTTGTATAGTTATGTATATATATGTACTTAGTTTCCTCTCCGCACGACTTATTCCTTTTGACCCTCTTAGAGGCTTATGGAGAGACAGAATTTTATTTCTGTAAATTTGGGTTTTGGATATGTATATATGTGTAAATATTCTCCGGCTAGCCTTGACTTCGAGGGCTGAGTTAGGAGCTTGTTATTTTGTATCTTTGGCCCTCTATTCTTACTTTTGTTATCTTATACTTGATAGCTATAGTTTTCTTAATACGCAAGTTAACTCGTTTTCTGAGCATTGCATTTTTATTTCACGATTTTTATTTCACCTGTTCTTCAAGAGTCCTAGTTTATTATATACTTTCTGCTATTATATATACACATTTTAATTTAGAGGTCGTAACACCATCCCACCTCTGTTTTACGGCTTAAGCGTAAAGCTCCGCGTGGTAGGGTGTTACAGGAATCCTCTAATATGACGCCTAGACTAGCCTAGTCTTCTAAACTAATTTCTCGAAAAGAAAACGTGAGAGTCTAAAACAAAAAAATACTAAACCAGAGAGCTGCCAAAATTAGATTTTGATGCCACTACTTAATTGCTGTCGAAAGGCAAGTCAACGATCTCTATATCCATCTTAGGATCCTCATCGTCCTCAAAAGTCAGATCTACAATTTCAATCTCCTCAACGTCCTCATCGTCAGAAATAATGATGACCTCTGATGTACTCTGAGAATTACCATCACTACTGTTTCCTACGAAAGCTATACCACTAGAAAAAATATTCAACTGCTAAGGGCTAACCAGACGCCACGGTGGAAGTCCCGATAGGCTCTAATCAAGAAAGACAATTTTAAATACTTTGTGCACCCTTCATACAATTGTCCATTACTATCTTCCAACAACTTATAAAATTATGCATTTTTTCGTTGTGCTCTTCATTTTGAATTCCATCTCCATCTTCTGCATTGTCTCCATCTCCATCTCTTGGAGCAAAGAATGAACATGTTCATTCAAGTTAGGTCCAACAACCCTAAATGCATCATTGAGCATTATTGTTATCATTGAATACTGAGATCTCGAGTCATCTTGTACAATGACTAGTTTGATAAACTTATGATCCAACTCCGATTGTCCCTTCACCATGCCAATACCAAATTTTATAGTTTTTTGGAAATGGCTTGACTATTAAATGTTCAAAAATATTTTTTTGTTTGCCACTTGTCAAAATCACACACAAGACAAGAGAATTTAATTTGTCAACCCCGAGAGATTGATACTCAAAAGCAAAATCCAAAAACTTGTTTAAACCATTTTTATACTCATACTTAGTTCCTAGTTTTTCAATCAATGACTTATCAATTGATATAACTAAGAGAAAATACAATTAGAAATTATAAAAATCTATTCATTAACAATTTATATATTCTAAGGACAATAAGATTATTTTTGTAAGTGCAAATTTAAAATTAAAAAATATTTAAATAATATTTTAAAAGAAACTATAAAAAAATTATAATGACCTCTTTTAACTGATAATTTTTTAATTGGAGTAGTAGGTTTGTGAATTTTTTCTTATCAAACAATTATGTATACGCAAATTATATTCTCTGTGCAAAGTAAAAGGAGAAAAAGCAACTTTAGAATATGAATAATATACTATGTAGCACAAATAAAATTAAAAAATAAAAGTACAATGGACCTTTCAAAAGAAACTTTTTAATTAAAAAATAATTTCTCACCCAAAACAAAATAGTTACAATAATCCTTTTCCCTTTCTTTTTTCAGACCAATTCCAGAATTAATTCAATAGAAGATGTAAGAGTGAATCACTTGTCATGATTATTTTTCTAATTTTTCTTGTAATGTGAAGTGAAAAATATGGTCAACTTTGAGCGTGTATGAAACTATGAATAATTAAAAGCCAAAAGCCGAAAAGCATGGATACCTTATTGGCAAGACGCCACGACGAAAGTTTTGATAGGCTCTACAGTAAAAGAAACAGAAGAGTAAGTAGAAAAGCGACTCTATCAACATATTCAAATCTATTGGAGGAAACTCAAGGACGTAGTCATCGATGACAGGGCCAGACTCAGGTGGCACCTGACCAGACTGACGTGCAGGAACGGGATCTCCATACATGTGATCAAAAGGATTGTGGACAGAATTGGGATGTAACAATGACAGTGGAAAAATATATGGTACATCAAGATCAAGAAGAAAGAAAGTTAGCGGGTACTGAAAGGGATGATCTCTAACTACGTACTTACAGACTCGAGGCTCTGCGCCAACCACATAGAAGATAGGAAGGACATTATTCTCGTACACGTAAGGCTGCTTGAGCTCATAAAAAATGTCACTTGTCTCCATCTAAAGAGGGTAGGAAGTTAGGGGGTAAGAATTGGAGAGTTTTTAGTATAGTCGGGGTGAAACAAGTTAATTTGCTTTTATATAACGGCCACGTGTCCCAGATCGATCAGACCACAACAAAGGAACATAGAGCAAACAACAAACAAGACCAAACAACAACATAACATACAACCACAAGAATGAATTCAAAATACACGAGATATGTGAAAACAAATATGATTCATGTATAGCCCTAGTGCAGGTAATGAGCTCATCCATCAGTTTTCACCCGTGCTCAACATTACATCTTTACAGACGTTGTCTCCTGTTGTCATCGCTTCAGGGTATAGTGTCCGATACACTCTTGGATTATAGCGCCCGCACGCTCTTGGGCTATAGGCCTATAGCGTTCGTACCGCTCCCACGATTAAAGTGACGGATCACACTTTTGGGCTATAGTGCCCGTACCACTCTTCGGTAAATTGCTGGATAAATCGATTACAAGAAGTCATTGATGTAACACTTTCAACCACAATTATTTCATCACATAATCAGCTAATTTCCAAGATATAATAATTGTTTACACAGAATTCCACGATTTCTCTAAAATAATAAACTAAATAGACTGGGTCATGAGATTTAACTTTAGAATCACTTTATCACTTCTATAAAAGAGACCCAGTCTTCACTGGTTATTTTATAAATTATTCAAAATATTATACAATTTTTAAATACCTAAAACTTCATTAAAATAAGTAAATTAGGCACGGTTCTTCCATTTTTAAAATAAAGCCTTTTTCGTTCAATTATAGTCATATTTTTTCAAAAATCGTCTTCCATTTTAAACCCTTTTATTTCAAACCAATTATTTTTTTCAAAATCCAAACTCAATTAATTTCAATAAAATTTATATATTTATAAATAAATAATTCTTATTCATTACATCTTTCTCAAAAGCCAAGTCTCTGCTCCTTTTTACTCGAAACTTCTGTTCAAAATATTCGTTTTAGTTATATTTAATCCCAAATCAACATCCGACCGACAGAATTCAGTCACATACTATTATATAACTTAGATTTCAGCCAATTATTCAACAACAACTTCTCAGTTCTGATTCCTCAACATGGATGACTCACAATAGTAAGTTCAGCAGCAATTCAGCTAAAATTTTAACAACCAACAATCACATATTTGAACAACAGACTTCAACAGACAACAATCCAGCCACATATATCAATTAATTTATAATTTTAACCGATTAAAGAGTCAAACCCTACCTTTGTGGAGCGCAGAACACACAGAGGATAATAGAGGAGATTTTTGATCGGTCAAACGGAGCGAAAACGTCAAAAACTTGGTGGTTCCTCCCCCTCTTTTGGTTCGGTCAAACTGGTTCCTGACAGGGGCAGCTCTACTTCGTGATTCTACCGAACAAAACATATGTCATTGTGTAGAGGAGGAAGATATAGTCAATTCTATCATATCAGAATTTTTGTGGGGGTCACGGTTCTTAAGAAATCATGCTAAGAAGATCTGAAATCAACAAAATCCTCCCATTTCTCTCCATGCATGACTCGGCTGGTTCTTGAAGAGAGAGAGAATTTTGTGCTTTTATATGAGGTGATTAAGTGGGCTAAGTGTCACTTAATTAAGTTTAATGGCATGCATCGTGACACGTGGCACATTAAGTGCTGTGTCCCACGATTTTATACCACTGAGTCAGCGAGGTTAATTTTTAAATATTATGAAAGGTAATTAAGGTAATTGGACATGGTACAAACTCAAATAATTATCTCAAATAGTGGTAGTAAATTAAAATAAAGATTGGGTAAATTACTAATGTAAATGACATTAGTAAAGCCGAGCTTTTACAATCTTTCGAGCACAATATCAAGTGACTGTCCTTCGTTAAATAAAATTAAATAATAACATAATAATATTACATTATTATTCATTTTATTTAAGAATCACAGAAAACTTATCACAGACGTTACACAAACAAAATGTACAACTTGTATACGCGACTCTGATAAACCCCATTTTTAGGGTTTATCTTCTGCTTAATTTAATAGATTTTATCCACTATTCTCACACTTATTCATTTAATTCACATGTTTTATATTTTTCTTCCTAATTTTGTACTATGATTGAAAACATGCTTCTTTGGCCTTAAATTTGCTATGTTTAATCCTCTCTTATTTCCATTCGATGCCGTGATATGTTTGTTAAGTGTTTTCAGGGTTTATATGGCAGGAATGGCTTAGAGGATGGAAAGGAAGCATGCAAAAGTGGAAGAAATACAAGAAATTGAAGGAATTGCTAAGCTGTCAATCCTGACCTGTTTGTACTAAATCGATCATAACTTGAGCTATAGAGGTCCGAATGAAGCAGTTCCAGTTGCGTTGGAAAGCTAAAATTTGGGGCTTCAAAATGATATGCAATCTGCCATAGTTGCCTTGAAGTTAGGCGACACGAACGCATGGTATGATGCGTACGCGTGACCGGTATGGCAGACAAGCGACGCGTACGCGTGGGCAAAGCGTACGCGTAGGGGTGGCGAACGGGCCTAAACTCGCCAGGGCAGCCCGTGTAACCCGCCAAAAAGGCAGGCCGGGCTGGAAATTTAGGACCGCCAAAAGACAAAAGCCCGCCTAACCCACACCGCTTAAACCGTGGGCTTTGGCAGGGCGGGGCGGGCTTCCCCGGTGGGCTGAGGCATTTTTTTGTTTAAAGGCTAATTGTTTTTTTAGCCCAGACCTAGAACCTAATTAACCCTGACCCGACCCGACTCCCCAATGAAACCCTACTGAATCCCTAATTCCAATTTCCAGATTTGCAGCTTTGAGCTTCCTCGACTTCAATCCTCACCGTCACTCTTAGTCTCTCACTCGGTCACTCCCTTGGTCGTCAACACAACAACACAGAGGACAGAGCTTCAGCCTTCAGCCTTCAGCTTCTCCAGTCTCCAGTCTCCACTCTCCACCCATAGACCATAGTCAGTCTCACTCACACGGTCACACCCGCAGTCTCGCACCGAGTATCCTCACCCTTCAAGATCGCACTTCCGTCGACCTCAGCCCGCACGCTTGCACTTCGGAGTTCTGTCCTCACCCCTGATGCTCGCTGAGTCGCATTCACCGTCGATCTTTAGTCCTCGTGGGTTCTAGCCACTGCTGCTGCTCCGTCTAGCCGTCGTAGCTGCTGGTCTCGGTCCTGGGGTCCTGGGTCTTGTCCTCTCGCTGCTGGTCTCGCTCTCTGGGTCTCCTTGTCTGTCTTCATCACCGCGACACCGCTGCTCCTCGCCTCCTCTGTCCTGGTCCCCACCTCCTCTGGTATGTTATTTTTCTGGCTTAGGGTTTGAGATCAGAGATTTAGGTTTCTTTGTTGTATTTTGTGTTGTTTGATATAGGTAAATTAGGGTTTATAGTTGATAATGGTTATTTGATTATATCTTATGCAGATTCAGAAATTGTTTGCTATTTTTTGTGTTGTTTGATAATGGTTGAGTTTTGATTATGGTTGATAATGGTTGATATTTCGTTGAATTTGATGCAGATTCAGAAATTGTTTGCTTTTTTGTGTGTTGTTTGATAATGGTTGAGTTTTGATAATGGTTGATATTTGGTTAAATCTGATGCAGTCATGCATATTCAGAAATTGTTTACTGTTTTTTGTGTGGTTTGCTAATGGTTGAGTTTTTATTAAATCAGATGAGTTGATACTTGTTTTATTTCAGATTCATATAAATAATTTACATTTGCTTTTATTTCAGAAAATATGAATTCTAAAACTGTGAGTAACCTTGTTACTGCTGGAGCTAGTTCTGAGGCTGCTCCGGTTGAGGTTGATGAACCTAGTTCGAAAAGGCTGAGACCAGCAACATCTGATGTTTGGAATTTTTTCAAAAAGCTCGGTCCAGATAAAAATGGAGTAGAACGTTCTGAGTGTAAAGGATGCAAGAAGGTGTTTAAAGCTGGAGGTAAGCGATATGGCACTTCTACTCTAAAACGACATCTTGATAGTTGTACTCAAATTAAGCATGAAGATATTGGTCAGACTATAGCAGAATTGCAACTTAAAATGGGTGCACTTAAGATTGATTCAGGAGTGGCTAGAGACATGTTTGCTTTTTATGTAGTTGCTGGGAATAAGCCATTCAATATGGTTGATGATAGGAGATTTAGAAATTGGGTGAAATATATAAGTCCAACTTTGAAACTTCCTTCTAAGAATACAGTTAAGGCTGACATAGTGAAAGTTCACAAGAGAGAAGCTGCGAAACTTAAAAAAAATGTTAGTTTCCATTCCAAATAGAATTTGCTTAACATCTGATCTTTGGACTTCCAGTACCAATGAGGGGTTTATATGTTTGACTGCACATTTTGTTGATGAGAACTGGAAATTACAGAGTAAAATTCTCAATTTTTGTCATATGCCTCCTCCTCACACAGGATTTGAGTTGTCTTCTAAAATCTTTACGCTTTTGAATGAGTGGAAAATTGATAAAAACATTTTTTCCATTACTTTGGATAATGCTTCTTCTAATGATACTTGTGTTGAACACTTGAAAAGTACTTTGGATGTGCATGGTTCATTGTTGTGTGGTGGTGAATTCTTTCATGTTCGTTGCTCTGCTCATATTTTAAATCTTATTGTCTAAGATGGAATGAAAATATGTGGTGATGCAGTGCATAAGATTAGAGATTCTATTAAGTATCTGAGAAAATCTGAAAGTCGAATGGTTAAGTTTAAAGAATGTTTTCAAGATATTGAGGGACTTGAGTATACGACTGCATTATGTTTAGATGTTCCTACTAGGTGGAATTCACTTTATGCAATGCTTGCATGTGCTATTCCATATAAGAAAGCTTTTGAAATGTATAAAGTAAAAGAAGCTGGATTTAGGGAGTATTTTCCTTCATCATATGAATGGAGAAGAACTGAAAAGATATGTGATTTCTTGTTACCATTTTACGAAACTACTAAGTTGATGTCTGGAACTTCTTACCCAACATCCAACTTGTATTTTTACAAGTTTGGCAAATTCAGCTTATTTTGATGAATAGTTTGAAGAATAATGAAGTGCTTATAAGGAACATGGGAGAACAAATGATGATTAAGTTCAAAAAATATTGGGAGGAATACAGTGTTGTTCTTGCATTTGGGGCAGTTCTTGATCCTAGATTTAAACTCAACACTTTGGTTCATTGCTATAATGAGATTGATCCTATTAGTGCTAAAGACAAAATGGAGCATGTGAAGAGTAAGTTATACAAGCTCTTTCAGGTTTATGACCACAATTTCTCTACAACTGTAGAGAGTTCTTCCCAACTTCCAAGTAATTTTTCTCAAGCAACATCTTCTGCAATTAGAACTCAGCTTATTAAAATTGTTGGTTTAAATATTTTTATCTACTTAGTTATATGTATTTTTTATTTTTCATGCTTTTTGATTCATATATTGTTTGCAATGTAAATGATTTGATGTCCCGTAATCAAGAAGCTGAAGTAAAAAGTGGAAAAAACCAACTTGATATTTATTTGAGTGAGCAACATTATTTTGCAATGATACAATCATTGATGTTTTGCAATGGTGGAAAGACAACCATCATCGTTTTCCAACACTATCACTAATGGCACGAGATTTGTTGAGTATTCCTATTACTACTGTGGCTTCAGAATCCGCATTTAGCATCAGTTCTCATGTTTTGAATAAGTATAGAAGTCGTTTGTTGCCAGATAATGTTGAAGCGGTGATTTGCACCAAAAATTGGATACGTGGATATGATGATTATGGTATAATTATATTTATGACATACATACTTGAGTGATTTTGAACATTGTTATGTACTATTTTTCTAATATATTTATTTACTTTTTTCTAGAGGAAGATTTAGATGAGGAAGATATTGCAAAAGGAGAAGGCTATTCTTCAGGAGTTGGTTCCAAAGATGTTATTGACTTACATGAAGATGAAGATGAAAATTAAATGTTTCGAATTATGTTTATTTTGCTTTGAAGACTATTTATAATTATGTTTTTGGATTTTGGATTATATTTATTTTGTCTATGGGACTATTTATAACTATGTTTTTGTATTTTGGATTATGTTTATTTATTTTGGAGACTATTTATATTTAATATTTGCATTTATATGGATTTAAATAGAAGATATGTCCTTATAAATATTAAAAAAAAAAAAGAATTTTAGGCAGGCTTAGCCCGCCAGCCCGCCATCCCGCCATTAGGCGGGGCGGGCTAGGATTTTGGGACCGCTTGAATAGGCGGGGCGGGGCGGGCTTTCCCGCCTGCCACCCCTACGTACACGTGACCAGAAAATTGCGCAGCGACGCGTATGCGTGAGCGACGCGTACGCGTGACCGAGCGTCATGTGCTGAATTACACAGAAGACGCTAGGGGGCAATTTTTGGGCTCCTTTTGGCCAGTTCCAAGCTTGAAAACACAGAATAGAGGCTGCAGAGTGGGAGAATCATTTATTCAACATTCATTCACATAATTTTAGATTTTAGATGTAGTTTCTAGAGAGGGAGGCTCTCTCCTCTCTCTCTAGGTTTTAGGGTTTCTAGGTTTAGTTCTTCTCAAATTCTGAATTCTATCTTATTTCAATTTAGTTTCTCTTCTACTTTTATTTATTCTAGTACTTTAGTTTATCTATTTCTCTTGTTGATCTCTTTTATGTTGCTATTTTAGTTTATGAATTCTCATGTTAGATTTGATTTCCCTTTTAATGCAATTTGAGGTATTTCATGTTTATTGTTTCTTTCTTCAATTGTTAGTGTTGATTCCTTGCTTTGGTTGTTTAGATTTTATTATTCCTTGTTAATTTTCTATGCTTTTATTTTGCGCCCACCAAGTATTTGATAAAATGCTTGGTTGGATTTAAATTAGCTTTTTATGTTCTTAGCTTAAATTGAGTAATTTGGAGACTCTTGAATTGTCAAAGTCTCTTGTTGTTTGGTGATTGAAACTTGCTAGTTGGCTTGAGCTTCACTAACTCTAGTCTTTGATTAGGACTTGTGAACTCAAGTTGATTTTCTTGCTTGACTTACCTTCAATTGTCAGAGGTTAACTAAGTGATAGCAAAAGGCAATTACCATCACAAGTGACTATGATAATGAGGATAGGAATTCCGATTATCAATCCTTGCTAAGACTTTTCTTAATTATTCTTTTATTTCCTTGTTATTTACATTACTTGTTCCTTATTTCAAAACCCAAAAAGATAAAATCTCATAACCAATTATAAGTACAGTTTCCTGTAATTCCTTGAGAGACGACCCGAGTTTTAAATACCTCGGTTGATTTTTATTGGGTTTGCTTAAGTGACAAACAAATTAAATTTGATTGAGGTTTAGTTGTTGGTTTAGATCTATACTTGCAACGTGATTATTTTTGTGAAATTCTTTACCGACGATTTTCCCCCCATCAATTTTTGGCGCCGTTGCCAGGGAATTGCAAATGTGTGCCTTATTATTGGTTATTGTACATATTTGCTTTTTGCTTATTTGTTAGTTTTTGTTAGTTTTAGGATTTTATTTCTTATTGTTATTAGTTTTTATTTTTATTTGCAACTATGAATTCTCTCCCCTTTGGCTATGAGTTTGGTTCAAATTATGTTGTAGGGAATGGAAGCTATAATGAGAACATGCATCAAGGTTGGAACAATCAAGAATGGGAGAAGCCTCAAGGGATTGATCAACCTTCTTGGCAACAACCCCCTCCGGTTTCTTATAGGTATAATTCACCCCCTAATGCATATCAATCCAATAGCTATGGTGGATCCCCTTGTAGTTACCAACAAGCCCCAGCCCCACCATATGCCTATAAACCTCCTCCTCAACATAGCTTTGAACCCCCATACTCACAAGCCACCTACTACCAAACACCCTCATATGACCCTAATCCTTACCCACCATACCAATAACCATATGAGCCATATGAACCATATATAGAACCACCACCATTCCAACCTCAACACCTACAAGAACCACCTCCTCCATACTATTACCAAGATGAACCACCTCCAATGTATGCAAATTTTCACCCACAAGATGAATTCTACTTTCCACCACAACCCCCCATGGAAGAATATTCATGCACATTGATCCAAGAGCAATATGATCTTACTTATGTTAGCAATTTGGGACAAGAATCAAGAGATCGCCTCAAAAAATCAATGGACTGGCTTCAAGCAACCATCTGTCAAAAGATAGACGCATGGGATTCATGCCACAAGAAAAACATGTTCAAGGATTATTGTGGAGGAGCAACCGTGGAGTGTGTTGCGCAACAAGTGGAAAAGATGGAGAGTGTTGAACCGCCACATCCCTATTATGATGAACCACCCTCATATCATGAACCTTTCCTCCCAAGTAATGAACTTTCATATCCACCCCAATCTCCGATGTATGACACCATAAGTGTTATTCTTCAAGAGCAAAGAGAGATGCAAAGGATGACACAAGAATTTATAGCCACCTTGACTGAGGTAGTAGGTAATTTAGCCTCTCTATACTTCAATACTCAAAGTACTCCCATGGATACATGTGGAGAATCAATAGAAGAGTGTAGCAAGAAGGAGACACTAGAAACTCCGGTGGACAATGAGGAACGTGACTTTGTATTGAAACAAGTGGAGGAAGCCGTAATAGTTGAAGAGGAAGAAGTGGTTAAAGACTTAGGAGATACCGAACCTCCATGGGAATCAAGAGTTGTAGAGTATTCCTCCAAGAAGATTGAAATTGATGTCAAAGAGGCTAGTGCACAACCTCCATGGCATATTCCCTATGAAGAATTGGATGGGATAGATCAAGAAACAAGTTCCCTTGGTGGTGATGATCATGAATCAAGTCTTCCTAGTGATGAATCTACATCCGCATTTGAACTCCTTGAATTTGAAGACCCTTCTCTAATTGAGTCTGAGAATGATGTGAAAGCGGAAATCCTTCGAAAAGGCTGGACGGGAGTTGAATATGTTTTGTCAAGAACGTTGGAAACTTCTCTACCTAGGTGGCCGTCTACTCCTTCATTCGAGTGGGTAAGACTTATCTCTATTCGCTTTACCGTCCCACTTGAGTATGGTATTCTTGAAACGGATGGTCAACTTAGGAGGCTTTGTGGCATTAAGTGTAAGAGAAGAATGTTTAGTGGTTGGAGTTGCAAATCAAGGCTCGTCAAGGTTGAGACTTCAAGAGCTAGATGCAAGGGTGGGACTAGTGAACATTTGGTTGGATCTAAGAGAGAAGTTTGGCATTGCATTGAGAATTTGGATTGCTTGCCACCCAGTTGAAGCGATGATGAGCAACTTACAGACGGGTGTAGGAACAAGATTTGGGATCCGGGCATACAAGAGGATCAACTTTGGGAGCTCAAATCTTGTGGAGAACTTCATCAAGGCTTGGCGAATTTATTTGGAGATGTTAAAGCTTATTGGAAGTCCAAGCATTGGTGGGAGTTTCAAAATGAGTTCAAGCACAAGCCACCATGACAAGGAGCTCACCAAATGTCCAACTTAAGGACTTTAACTAAAAGTGCTAGGTGGGAGACACCCCACCATGGTAAATTTCTTTTCTAATTTTCCTTTATTTATATTAGTAATAAGTTAGATTTTTATTTTTCTTTTTAGATATCTTTATTTCGTTTAATTCATGGTTTAGTTGTCTAAAAAAAAATTTGCAATCGACGCGTAAGCGTCGATGATGCGCATGCGTCACATGCAGGTTCGCAACATTAATAAAATGAACAGAGAGTTGCAATGGAGACGCGCGGGAGAGGTGCCAGGAGCACAGGCCACCCCACGCGTATGCGTGCCTCACGCGTATGTGTCCCCTGCAAATTTTTCAATGACGCGTACGCGTGGAAATGAAAATTGGCGTAAAAGAGTGAATTGAACAGAGAGTTGTGTGACCATGGTGCTGGAGACGCGCGAGTAGTCACGCGTACGCGTGACAGACGCTCACGCGTCAGTGTTCTTTTTTGGCCACCCACGCATACGCGTGGGTGACGCGTACGCGTCGAATGCCTATTTCAGTTTTCACGCATACGCGTGATGCATGCGCACGCATCGTGTCCTTTTTCTCATTTCCTTCCCCTTTCTTCTCTCCTTTCTCCTTCTTTCCTCCTCCTTTCTTACTCTCTTCTTCTTCATTTCTTTAACTTCTCATCCATATTATCTTTCATTCTATTTTCCTTATTGTATTTGCATACTTTCACTCATTGTGTTTTAATTTTGTGCATGTTTTTACTTTCTTTTCTAAATTTGATGCTTTTTCTTTGGTGTTGAATCTTCTTACTCAACTGTTGAATATCTCTTCCATTATTCTGATGCTTAGTGACTTGTTTTACATTGTAGGGTACTATTATTTTTAGGTCAATGCTAATCTTTTATGATACCTGTATTCCTTTTGCATTGACATGAATTTATATTGTCTTTCATTACCCACTATCTCTTCCCCATTGTTGCAATTTTTGTACTATTGATATGCTATTTGCTTCTACTGTTTTCTCACTTGCATATTGTAGCTACCATGCAACTGAGACCCTCATTATTTGGCATTAACCCAACCATATTTTATTTGTTTTCTATCTTTATTTTTGGGTTACTTTTCTTTCCTTTTGTCTTCTTTCAGGATGGCCACCAGGAAGGGAACCAAAAGACATTTACATGGGGCAACAAACAAGTTCCTATGCACATTCTTTGAAAAAAAAGCGTCAGTTGGAGCCACCCGTCCACCTGCACATCTTTGCATGCACCGAGGACGGTGCAATCTTTAAGTGTGGGGAGGTCGATACCGACTTCCGTGGGTTAGTTACTTCCTTTCTCAACACCAATGTTTAATTTGTTAGTTGTTACATTTACATGTTTGATTACATGTTTGTTTGATTTTATGCATATTCTACCACTGCTTGGTTGAAGCGATGAATTCTTTTTCAAGAAATTATTTTATAACATTTCACTAATTTGAATTAAAATTTTTATTGAACTTGTTTAAAGAAATATTATATTGGAATATGGTTTTGAGCTCGAACACACAAAACCAGTGAGATTTTGAGCCTATTCGATTGGTTGTATTTTATCAACCAATATTCTGTTTTGGTGTGTGTTGTTCTCTCTATAATTGTGATCTTTGTCTTGCTTAATTCTATATTTCCATTATTTGATGTATTTATACACTTATATAATTGAGGCCTTGTTTCACTACAGCTTACATACCCATATGGCCTTAACCTTTTCATTATCCTTTGTAAACCAATGTTGAGCCTTTTAATCCCATTTATTCTTTACTTTAGCTCATCACTAACTCTAAGCATAAAACAATAATGTCCTTAATTTGAATCCTTGGTTAGCTTAGACTAGTGAGAGTGTTCATGATTTAAGTGTGGGGAAGTTGGGTTTGGAAACATTTGGTTTAAAAATTGGGCGTTGTATATTCTTGTAAAAATGCGCAAAATAATAGTTGAGCACATATTATTGCATTCAATAATTTAATCATGTGCATTAAGAAAAACAAAAGAAAAGAAAAGGAAAAAAAAAGAGAGCAAATATTAAAAAGGGGACAAAATGCCCCAAAGTAAATGGAGTTAGCAATGCATATGAGTTGTACTCAAATTGGGATGCATGAATATGTGGCAAAACATAGTTAATGGATAGTTAGGTTTTGTATTATGATTACATGGATTGGCTTAAGTTAGGTGGAAAGTTTAAGTTAATTAAGGATTTAGATTTTAGTCCACTTAACCAAATACAATCCTACCTTGACCCTAACCCCATTACAACCCTTAAAAGACCTCTTGATATGTGTATTTGTGCATTAATTTTTTGTTGATTGGTAGAAGAAGAGCAAGCCTTAGAAAGAAAGATTAGTAGAGAATTGAGAGAATCGAACCTTAAACACCTGATTGATTAGAGCGTATACACTTCCGGTGAGGGTTCGATGCTCGATTCTTTGTTCCCAGCTTTCATGAGCTATTTTCTTCTGCAAGTTTACTTGTACTTTACTTTATGATTTGAATTAGTGAGATCCAGTTCATATTTCTTCTTGAAATATTTGCTTACTTTTAACCAAGTACGTAAGAGCATTTTGCATTTAGTTGCATTCATACAGATAGGTTGTATTTCATAAGTTTTACCATTCCTCTTCACTCCTTTATAGCTTCTCTTGAGCTTAGCATGAGGACATGCTAATGTTTAAGTGTGGGGAGATTGATAAACCCCATTTTTAGGGTTTACCTTGTGCTTAATTTAGTAGATTTTATCCACTATTCTCACAATATTCATTTAATTCGCATGTTTACATTTTCCTTCCTAATTTTGTACTATGATTGAAAACATGCTTCTTTGGCCTTAAATTTGCTATGTTTAATCCTCTCTTATTACCATTCGATGTCGTGATATGTTTGTTAAGTGTTTTCATGGTTTATAGGGCAGGAATGGCTTAGAGGATGGAAAGGAAGCATGCAAAAGTGGAAGGAATACAAGAAATTAAAGGAATTGCTAAGCTGTCAATCTTGACCTATTCGTACTAAATTGAGCATAACATGAGCTACAGAGGTCTGAATGAGGCGGTTTCAGTTGCGTTGGAAAGCTAACATTCGGGGCTTCGAAATGATATTCAATTTGCCATAGTTTCCTTGAATTTAGGCGACACGAACGCGTGGTATAACACGTATGCGTGACCGGTGCGGCAGACAAGCGACGCGTACGCGTGGGCGAAGCGTACGCGTGACCAGAAAATTGCACAGTGACGCGTACACGTGGGAATGTACGCGTGACAGAGCGTCACGTGATGCATTACACAGAAGACGCTGGGGGGCAATTTTTGGGCTCCTTTTGGCCCAGTTCCAAGCCCGAAAACACATAATAGAGGCTGCAGAGTGGGAGAATCATTCATTCAACATTCATTCACATAATTTTAGGTTTTAGATATAGTTTCTAGAGAGGGAGGCTCTCTCCTCTCTCTAGGTTTTAGGGTTTCTAGGTTTAGTTCATCTCAAATTCTAAATTCTATCTTATTTCAATTTAGTTTCTCTTCTACTTTTATTTATTCTAGTACTTTAGTTTATCTATTTCTCTTGTTGATCTCTTTTATGTTGCTATTTTAGTTTATGAATTCTCATGTTAGATTTGATTTCCCTTTTAATGCAATTTGAGGTATTTCATGTTTATTGTTTCTTTCTTCAATTGTTAGTGTTGATTCCTTGCTTTCGTTGTTTAGATTTTATTATTCCTTGTTAATTTTCTATGCTTTTATTTTGTGCCCACCAAGTGTTTGATAAAATGCTTGGTTGGATTTAAATTAGCTTTTTATGTTCTTAGCTTAAATTGAGTAATTTGGAGACTCTTGAATTGTCAAAGTCTCTTGTTGTTTGGTGATTGAAACTTGCTAGTTGGCTTGAGCTTCACTAACTCTAGTCTTTGATTAGGACTTGTGAACTCAAGTTGATTTTCTCACTTGACTTACCTTCAATTGTTAGAGGTTAACTAAGTGATAGCAAAAGGCAATTACCATCACAAGTGACTATGATAATGAGGATAGGAATTCCGATTATCAATCCTTGCTAAGACTTTTCTTAATTATTATTTTATTTCCTTGTTATTTACATTACTTGTTCCTTATTTCAAAACCCAAAAAAATAAAATCCCATAACCAATTATAAGTACATTTCCCTGCAATTCCTTGAGAGACGACCCGAGGTTTAAATACTTTGGTTGATTTTTATTGGGTTTGCTTAAGTGACAAACAAATTAAATTTGATTGAGGTTTAGTTGCCAGTTTAGATCTATACTTGCAACGTGATTATTTTTGTGAAATTCTTTATCGACGATTTTTCCCCATCAGACTCTACGCAAAAAATAAAAAAAAAATCAGGATGTCACATTCTACCCTCCTTAAAGAAAATTTTTTCCTCAAAATTTCCTTTACTTGTAAACAAGTGAGGGTAGTCTGCTCGTATCTTTTCTTCTAGCTCCCAGGTATGCCCAACTTCAGCGTTGCATTCCTACGCTACTTTGACCAAAGAAACCGTTTTGGCTCGTAGCTACTTATCAATCTTATCAACGATCTCGACCGGTGTTGCCGGGTATGTTAGATCGTTCTGCAATTGTACTGTCTCGGGTCATAAGACATGACTCTCGTCGAGATTCTATTTCTTAAGTTGAGAGACATTGAAAACATCATGAAGGTTGAACAGGGAAGGTAGAAGAGTTATTTGATACGCGACTGGACCGGCTCTCCTAAGGATCTGAAAAGGACCCACGTACCTAGGGTTTAACTTTTTGTTTTTAAGGGTTCGAACTATACTGGTGGTAGGACATGCTTTTTTGTTTTCAATGTATAGTTAGCTCGGATCGAAAAAAAATGAGTCGACTTTGTCAATTTGTCCACTATAACCCATATAGAATCATGCCAAATCGACGTCCTCGGTAATCTAGTGACCAAATCCATGGTGATTCTCTCCCATTTCTATTGAGGCACTAATAAAGGCTATAGTCTTCGTGAGGGTTTTGTTGTTCTGTCTTGATCTTTTGACAAGTTAGAAATTTAGATACATATTCCGTCACATCCCTCACTATATATAATACGGTTTTATAACTCCCCAACTTTCCTTCTCACCCAAATTAAATCAAACTAGGTTCTTATTCTTGTGTACTCCTAGAGACGATAATAATAGTTGCCATTGTCACCGACGACGTTGAAGAAGCCATACTTGTTGTATTCTCTATTTATGTTATCTTCTTCAATCTTTAATTCGTCTCTGTGTATTCTCTATTTATTCTCTTTCTTTTTTTTATGGGTGTTTATGGAGGATTTGACTCAAAATTTGCTATTAGGTACAGAAAATTTCATATAAAACTAGAAGTTCGTCTGGGTGCAACAAACTTTACGAAAATAATAGAGTTTATCTAGGTGCGACGAATTCATCCAAAATGTCAAAAAACAAAAAATATATTTTGAATTTAAAGTTTGAATAATTTTTTTAAGAAAATAATTTTTTTTTATTTTATAATTAAAAGAAATTCCTATTTTTAATTGAACTAACTCAATTCTGAGGATGTCATTTATGCCTTTTAATTTTTCTCTCACAAACTACTTGTGGACATGCTTATCATGTGGCTGATGAAGTGAAATTGAACTATCATAAATTAGCAAGCTTTCATCATGGAAAATGGAAGAATAATAGACCACACATGCACGAGTGATGACTTTGAGAGTCACTATATATATTAACTTGCATCATAATTAAGCGGCATGTTAAGATAGGGAAATGGCATCTAAACAACATTGTTGATTCCGAATTTCACTTTACAGTTTACACTAATGACTTTTGTCACATAAAATTTTGGTTGATAATCTTATGATTATTTGTCTTTTCTAATTTTTTTTATGTTTTTATTAATTTTGGCTATAATAATTGTATAATTTCAAATGTAATAAATATACCATTATAAATATATATTATATGTATAAAGTTATAGATATTAAATTAAATAAGATAACTTAATTATTGTCTTTTTAATATTATCATAATTTTGATTTTAGAGATATAGTGCTAAATAATAATTACATAACACAATAAAAGAGAAAAATATAATTAAAGTATACTTAAACTAGAAAACACTATAATATATAGTACCTCTAAATATTTCTATATGTTGATCCAAGTTATGAAGATACAATTAACTTTGTTAACATCTATCCTTAACAGATTCATTTAGGTATCACCTCTTTCTATGGAAAAAGGTCAACAAATTTGATAAATTGAAAAAAGGTATACAAAAAGGAGAGAGCACAAAGATTATGCAGCCTTCAATTCCTTTGTCTTTTCAGCTGAGTGGAGGCTTTGGCCATTATATTTGCCCTGCTTTATTTTGATTCTTTTTTATGCAATTGGGTTTGATGTGAAAACCAAGAAAACCAAAGTATAGAAGAAATGATCAACTATATATGCTGAAAAGTTATTTATTTCCCACTTCCAACTATTGAAAAAGGGTCGCACTGGAGGATAAAGAAGTAGTAGTAATCATTCAAACCTCATCAAAGCAATGGCCAAGCAGTTAATCTTTTTTAGATAATTGGATGAACTCCGGTGAGGTGAAGAGAACAAGAATCTCAAATATCACAAATGAAAACAAATTAAACCGCCATATATAATTTTTTGTTCGATTTTTATACAGAATATCGATCAAACTTATATTAAAGATTTCATCCTCTAAATAAATAAGTTTGACTCGAAACTTATCGATTTTAATGTCGAAAAAGAACTTTATAAGTAATGAATAAGTATTGAAATTCTTATATTAATAATGACAAAGTGTACAAATAGATTGTTTGATAAATAATTAAAGTAAATCAAATAATCTGATAGTGAAACAAAAGAAGTTGTTCAAACATAAATAAGAACAAGAACACGGCTAGAAATTGAATCATAGAGCTAAAATGAAAAAGAAAAACTTAAACAAAAGAAATGAACAAAAATAAATTGATCCCTAACACACATGCACTTGGATCTATAATCTTTCTTTATGTTAGTATGACTAGAAATTTTACATAATTTTAATATAATTTATGGTGTTGAATTAAAATCCCTTTTTATGTCCTTTGGTTCTCTTATTTGTAGAGAAAATTTTTGAGTTGTAGGAGCTCATCCCATGTTCTTACTATAATTTGAGAATCAAGTAATACACTCCATGTTCATGGCAGTTTTACCCATTAGGGTCGAATTTGATTTTAAGCATATGTTAATTATTGCCCGTTTATTCATCCCTTCGACTATCAAATCTCACCGTCTAAATTTTGCTAAGTACTTTATTCTTTATTTCTCCGACTCCCACCATTATCATTTCTTATCCTGGTCGACATCTTGTAAGATTATGTTACGTTTTTTCTTGTCGACTACTTGCACTTGATCAACCATAGTGGCATCAAAACTTGTTGTCGAAGTCGATGGTCGCACAATCGAATTCTATTTTTGTGCCAACAATAATAAAAAAATATAATTCAAATATATTTCTTCATATATATAATTAGGTAGCTTTTAGTATGTCTATGCATATAGTGGCTACTGTAGTTATGTAAGTGTTAAAATTAAACTCATTTTTTATATATATTTTGGTATTTTTTAGAATACTTTAAAAAAAAAGTTACTAAATAATAATAAATTGTTACTTTAATATTATTAATACTTTTTAAAATACCGTACGTAGTCACCACAACTATCATACTATATATATTAAAATGTACCATATAAGTAATACTAAAAATATTTAAAGTTAGTGATGAATGGGTGGTGACATGGATGATTAAAAAAACAAATTCGACTTTAATTTTTAGGTTATGTACAATTTTGGTCCTTAAGGTATAGGGTGAAAATTTTTTTCATTTCCAACATTTTTTTACATACAAAATTGTCCCTAAGATTCAACGTAATTTTAAAATCGTCCTTCAAACCAAAATACTCTTATCATGTTCTTCTTCTTCTTCATCATATCATCTCTTCTTCTTCCTCAGAAGAAAAAAACAGAAGATATAGAGCCCAACCACCGCCGCATCCAGCCCTTCCCCTCTTACTTGGACTCTACCTCCTCCCTCTACCCCACCGTCAAAACCCTCTGCCACATCATCACCACCACTCCCTCTCACTCCATCGAGCAATCTCTCCACGACGTGCAGCACCTAGCTTTGCAGCACCTCGCCCTTGCCGTTGCTCGGCCCTCGCCCTCATAGCACCGCGACTCGCTCCCTAATTAACCTCGCTGCGACTCGCCCTCGCCTCACATTACCTCTCCCTCGCCTTCGCTTGGCCCTCGCCCTTGCCCTCACAACACCTCGCCCTTGCCCTCGCAGCATAGAGACTCGCGCCCTATCCCTTCCCTCCTTTTCCCTCCCCTCCCTGGCTCCCTGCCCTCCCTACCCTCTGCCTATAAAACTCGGTAAATTAATAAATAATTAACTAATAAATTAATTATGAACTAAATAAATTATAAAATTAAATTTTATAATTTTTAGAAAGTAAAAATAATTAAAATACGAATTAAAAATACTAATTTTAAAGATTTTAGTCCAAAAGTGGGTCAACAGGCTGAACCGGTTAAATCGGGCCCAAATTGGACCCAAGCCTAACATATAAAACCCTAACTCACCTTCCATCCCCTTTTATTCAAAGTGAAACATGCTGAATTGAAGAGAGAATGAAGAAAACAAAACCTTAACTCAACCAAATCTTTAATTCTTCATAACTTTTGATTTGGAGCTCCGATCGACGCATCGTTTGCGGCCACGCATTCGCCTCGTCGTGCTCTTCAATTCTATCCAAACAAAGTAATAAGAAACTTTGAATTTCTTGCCAAGTTTTCTCTTCTATTCTGATTTCGTATTTTGGTTATGGGTATTGAGAGATTTTCATGATTTTGATAGTTTAGTTGCAATCTAGAATTAGATAATTGTTGAATTTTACCCTCAATCATCATTAGATAAGGTAAGAGACCACTAAACTCTTGTGAATTATTGAATTAGTGGAACTCTAGTGTTTATTTGTGGTAAATTGTATGAAATTAGATTGACTACATGTGAATTGAAGTCAAATTGGTGAACTTGAGTGCTTGAATTGGAGCCTTGGTGGCTGAAACTAGCTAAATTGGCGAAATGAAAACTTGAAGGCTTGTGTGAAAAAGAGGTTTCGGTGGTGTCTAAACTTGGGGAGAAATTAGTCAAGATATGATTTCGGTTTCTTGTAGTTAATAAATAATGTAGTGTGAAACTTAGGCTAGTAGCCTTTAAGATAGGTTTGAGTTATATGAATTGGTTAATTGATGAATGGAAATTGTTGAATTTGGTGTTGAATGTGTAAATTGTGAAGTTGGTGGTTTTGTGAGTGAAATTATTGATTAAAGTTGATAAAGTGAAATTGGATGTGATGAATAATAATTGTGATGTTATTGAATGATGATTTTGATTTTTAATGATGATTGATGGAAAATTAGGTTGGAATTTGAATGGTGGATTGAATTGGTTTGAAAGTGAGAGTTTAGGTTTGGGTTGAATAGGTTGATAATTCAAAAATAATACTTGTTAGGTGTTGAAGGGTTGAATTTGGTATAGTTGATATTGATTTGGTTGTGAATAGTTTGGTTTTGACTTGTGAGGTTTTGGAAAACTAGAGGGTTTGTTACTTTTGGTAAAAATCGAATTTTGACCAACTTTGGCTGGCCATAACTTTGCTTCTAGACTCCCAAATTTGGTAAAACTTGTTTTAAATGAAAATTGGGTCCGTGAAGTTTATAACGTTCAAAAAATAGACCGAAAAGGATTTTTAACAAAAAGTTAGGTAGGTTTGAAGTTTGGTATAAAAAACTGATTTTCTGAGCTTAACAGCATTTTGGAAAAAACCCATGTTCATGCGTATGCAGAGGCCATGCGTACGTGAAAACTGGCTCTATCCAGCACCCATGCATACGCGGAGGGTATGCATATGCGAAAATAGTAAGTTTTGAACTCTCGCGTACGCGGCATATAGTTGGCGTACGCGAGCAACCCTTTCTGCCACGAATGGTCGTGTACACAGTGGTGTCTTGCGTACGCGACTATGCAAATTTTAACATACATGTGTACGCGGAAGGCATGTGTATGCATGACACCCTATTTTGCAGAAAATATATTTTTGTGTTTTAAAACATTCATCTAGCTTTTCAAACCTCTGTAACCCCTGTTTAAGGTCCGATAGCAAGTGTTTAGGCTTTGGGACGGGTGATAGTGTATTGGATGAAATAAAAGGGGTATTTTTGGTTATGAATTTAGAGCCGGTGACTTAGGATTGTAGAGTATTGCGGGTGGATTAGCCAGAGTGTTATGGAGTGTACTGAGTAGATTAAAGAGAACATATCGGAGCATAGTGGAGATAAGTGTGAAGAAGCATATTTTGATTATAAAACTATATTTTATTATGAAACTGATTTGGGAATGATTGTTTATCTTGGGCTCTCTTTCTTGAAAGTGCGACCCTAGTGAGATGGTGGAAGGTGAGGATCCCCTTCTTTGTTCCTTCTGGTATTGTAAAACCGCCTCCATTGAGATGGTGGGAGGATATGATCCCCTCTTTTATTCTTCCTGGATATATGAGAACGTACCTCCTAGGTAGACGCAAGGGTTGTGATTTCGCCCCACTTGCTCCAGACTAGTTATTGAAGCTCCCCGGGTATATGCAAGGGGTGTGGTTCACCCCACTTGCTCCCGACTAAGATGATTTGAGCTTCTTGGGTAGACACAAGGGTTGTGATTTTGTCCCACTTGCTCCATGTTGGTAATTGATATTTATCTAAGTTACGAGTCTCCCTGGATAAACGCAGTGGCTCAACCCCACTTGCTCCAGGTTGAGATTTGAGATTTTGTTGACCCTGCATCGCAAGTGTGGTCGGACACTTATATCTTTCCGGAAGATCTCCCCTAATGAGATGATAAATGAATGATTATATATATGCATAGACTCTTGGGGATGCGCATATGTAAGGACTGTGCAGGATTCGCTATTGGACATGTTTGGTTTGGCTGGATAACCGACAGATGAAACTCATCGGCTATAGGGCAGACATGCATCATGTGAATTTGTATGATTTTGTTTGGATATGCATATTGTGTTTAGGTTTGCCTAATTGTTTATCTATATTTATATGCTATGTGAATTGATGTATCTGTTTTCTTAACTATGTATTACTTGTATGCCTTGTATGTGTTTACTTTGAGAGATCCCTCATGCTGGTAAAGGTGACACTGAGGTTTGTTCCAAACTAGTGATTGGGAGGTTTGTAGAGAATTGGAATTGAAGAGATAGATTAGAATCACTAGGTAGAATTACCATATTACTGGTTAGTGAGAGCTCTAGGCTTTGATCTAGGTTGTAGAAGTTTAGGATTGCCTTCGGCTTTCCAGAGCCTTACATCTTATCTATTGGGTACTGTTACAATACTGAGAACTCCCGGTTCTCATTCCATACGTATTTGTTGTTTTTCATATGCAAGACATGAGGCACCTCGTTGAGTGTGTTGGAGACTCCTTTAGAAGCAAAGATCTACTTTTGGGATTTTTATTTTACGTACTTAGGATGTATGTATGTATGTATGTATATTCTCCACTGTTGTATTAAAAGTTGTATTGTCCCTCCTAGAGGTTGATTCGGAGAATTAGGATTAGTACTTTATCTTTTGGTTTGTCTTTTGGGTAGTGTATATATATATATATATATATATTTTCTAGCCGGTTTGCTTCTGCTTTCTGTGCGTAAGGTGTTACACTGGCGCCCTTCGCATCCCCTCCCTTTCCAATCTTGCCTCTTTCCAAATTCTGCTAAAAGTGCAAACCCCCAGTTTGATAGTATTAATGTCAAGGGTTCTAAACCATACGTCCCACACAATTTCATTTTCTTTGGGGGAAAAATTGATGTCATTGTTTGCTGGGACACTGTGATGTGTGGTTACTGTGATGTAGTACAACCTCTTCGAATCAGATGCTAACTCCATGATGAATTCCTCGAGTTTAGTCTATTCACTATTCAATCCTAATCCTAATAGCTCATTGGGCCTTGGCGTGTTTCAGGGGGTTTTTCTTTGCTTTCTTTTGTTTGGCGTGTAGGGAAGTGAAGTTTCAAGTTAGTTATACAGTGAGTCTTTGGTATGATCTGTTTTATCAGTTTTTGTGTACTTGGTGCCTCAGTATATTTTTGTGGTGTGGTTGCTGAAGGAATTTTGGAGATGATGATGGTAGGTGGTGATTGTGTCCCTCGTATTTTTCGTCGTCGTCGGGGAGGTGGTGGTTATTCTTTGCGTTTCTAGCATTACCGCCGTGCCTCTTTTCCTCTTCCCTCCCTGCCCTCTGCTGCCTTTTCCCTCCCCTCCCTTTCTCTTCCCTCCCTTTCTTGTTAATGTTTGTTTTGACAATGATGATGATGATTTTCTTATTTTTTTGTTAACGATGATGGTTTTGGTGATAAATTGTTGTTTTGACTTTGATTTATTTGAGGTTATTGTTGAAGGTTATTTCTTGGTGCAAATGGTGATGGAGTGGTAGTGTATGGGGTGGTGGTGGTGAGAAAAGAGAGAAGGGGTAGTTTAGTTATTTAAAAAATTTGTTTGTCTAAAATGACGATTTTAAAATTCCGTTGAATCTTAGAGACGATTTTGTATGCAAAAAAAGGATGGAGACAAAAAAAATTTTTGACCTATACCTTAAGGACCAAAATTGTACTTAACACTTAATTTTTATTATTTATTTGAAGACTATTGTTTTAGTGAATAATCTATGTTTTTTAATGAAGAGTCTAAAATTAGGTCCTTATTCTAATAGACTAATATTAGCAAATTTACCTAAATTTTTATATAGAAAATATTTTATTGGAACATTTATGATCTAAAGATTTTTGTAAAACTAGAAACCTATAATTGAATGACAATATTAAGTTTTCTAATCTAAATAACACGAAATAAAATCAATTTAATTTACTAGCAAATAAAGTAACTAGAAGGACAACTTATTAGGATAATAGAGATCGAAATTGGTAATTAATTAGTAGCTTCAATTAAAAAAAAAGAAGGAAATAGGGGGTGGGGTAAGGAAGGGGTTTATGTTAATTGTTAAGTTTCAACTAATTTCCTTAAGGCCCCATTTTAAGAAGCAAACAAGAGAGTCGCTATCTATCTTTGAAATAATGTAGAGAATAGAATGCACGATTGGCCCAACTTTTCCACTCTTTGAAGTTTAATCACAAGTATTAGCTTAGGTCTCATTTCTAGGAAGTAGGAACTTAACTTTAGGGACTGCTTTGTGTTTGGTCTTTAAGTGTAAGGCGACGTTATGAGCAAGCATGATTGCACTTGGGTTGTAAGCTTTGATATTTTACTTTTGTACTAGATCGAGCTACTCGTTATAGATAACTTTGATAATCTCAACCAACACTTGAACCAAGAGCAATAAAACCAAAATGGAAAATCAAACATCGAAATTGTTGCCTCTGCCACATAAGGTCTCCTTACAAAAAACCAAGATTTTTGCTAAATTCATGAAGCATTAGACAACTAGATATAAACAATGCAATTTCGCTAAACAAGTGTATATGAAACAACCACAAAGCTTCTCAGTGAAAGCTTCTTACTGTCTTACAACATCCTGTTTCTATTGCTGCAAAGTCTAATGCATCTGTTTTCATCTGGATAATATTATCATCACATCATCATTATAGTTATTTTAGCAACAAAAGATATGGGAGGCTTTCACTATTTCTTAGGAACTCAAGTGAATAAAACTAAAACTGGAGGCCAAATTGGATGTACACAGTGTCTAACTCTTTTATCCTCTTTGACTAAATTTTCTATCTTTGGAGGTTCAAATTTTAGAAATTAAATGTCGGATTTGTCTTATTGTGCTAGTAAGGTGTCTTAATTAATTCAAATGATAGCATGTCAACTTGTGCCTTTTAGTGTTTCCAGCACTAAGGATATAAGGTCATGGCAGATCCATCAGTAGTTGAATTGGATTTAGAACTTATTACAGAACTCAGAGTCGAAATCCTTATAGCACTAACTCTGTATTGTGACAATCTAGTGTTGTTTTGTTAGTAGTAACACAAATTCTCCATTCAAAGTCCAAGCCCTCTGAAACTTGATTTAAATTTTGTGAGAGATTATGCAACAAGCAAGATAACTCATACACTCAAAGTAAAAGCTAGCTAATATCTTAATAATCAAGGAAACTCCAAAAAAGGAACACAAATGACAAGAGAGAACAGAATGATTGAGAGTTGAATAGATGATACACATAGAGATATGAGAAGGAATAGAATAGTAGGAAACACCATATATAATTGAATATAGTTGTGTTACTTGAGTTGCTATATATAGTGCTTGTATAAAACTTCTCATTTGATCAATTCTCATTCAATAACAAATGTATTAGATTTCTCTCTCTAGCTATAATTTTACTCACTCACATATTCTTATTACTCTATTTGTACCTCAAGGGAAACATTCCCTATCTATATTTCTACAATCTTTCTTAGGTAAATCTAAATGCGAACAATGGCGTTTTCTATGAAAACATGATTGTCTGTTACGATTCCTTTACTTCTAAGTTCTATTCCACGGTTGGCATGGTGACAAGTTTTGGAAAAAACTCAACAAAGGTTCAAACGAGAACCTGTCTAACAGCGGAAGCAACTCAACAAAGGTTCAAACGAGAATCTGTCTAATAGCGGAAGCATCAAAAATAATTTTTCTACAACCTGTGCGATTAAATAGGCAATACCAAAGATACTCCAAGCAGCAAATATAATAACAGAAATTAAATAATCAGACACCAGAATTCTAACGTGGGAAAACCCCCAAAAGAGGGACAAAAAACCCACGAGACCTAGTCCAAAAAAATCTTCTACTCTCAGAATAATGGGTACACAATCAGTCTTCCTAGTAACACTAGGACATCTCAACAATCAACAAAATACATCATCAAAACTGATAGAATCAACAAAAACCTTTCACAAAGTGGGTATCTCAAATCAGGTAAAAGAGAAGGCAATACAACTAGCAAGTTATATCCTAATGTTCATCTCTACACCAGGAATAACATACTAAAATTTCATAGGAAATGGAGCAAATTTACCAAATCAATCGAGTCAAGATAGCTTGTCCTTTTCCCCCAAATTTTCTCTTCTCCCTCGACGCCGTTTTTCTTTTCATTCAAAGAATGAAGCTTCGTACATCCTCTCTCTCTTCCTCGTGGCTTAAAGCCACTTTCCTTTTTTTTGTTTTAAAAAAACTGTGGGCCCCACTTAGTTGGGGACCCACCAACAAATCTCTCCGTCACCAATTTAAGTGGGGATAGGCTGCTCCACCAAGCCCGCCTTCTCTTTGTAGGAATCAAACTTCACTGCAGGTAAACTCTTAGTCATCATATTTGAACCATTATCATCAGTATGGATCTTCATAAGTGCATATGACTTCATCTCAAGCACTTGACGTATCCAATGATACCTCACCTCTATGTGCTTCGATCTGAAATGAAACGTCAGATTCTTGCTGAGACGGATAGCACTCTGACTGTCATAAAATAACATAAACTTCTCTTGATTGATGCCTAACTCTTGTAGAAATTTCTTCATCCACAAGAGTTCCTTAGAAGCTTCAATAACAGCAATGTATTCTACCTCTGTAGTAGACAAAGCAACACATTTCTGAAGTCGAGATTGCCATGACACAGCTCCCCCTGCAAAAGTCATCATATAACCAGAAGTAGACTTCCTTGAATCAAGATCTCCAGCCATATCCGCATCTGTGTAACCATCCAACATAGGTTGGCCACTCCCAAAGCATAAACAAACACTGGAAGTATCATTAAGGTATCTGAGAATCCACTTCACTGCTTGCTAGTGTTCCTTGCCAGGATTAGAGAGAAATCGACTAACAACTCCAACGGCATGAGCAATATCTAGCCTGGTACAAACCATAGCATACATCAAACTGCCAACTGCAGATGTATATGGAATCTTCTTCATTTTTGCTTTCTCTTACTCACTTGTAGGACATTGCTGCGGACTCAGCTTAAAATGACTAGCAAGTGGAGTACTAACAGGTTTGGAATTACTCATGATAAACCTCTCTAAAACTTTCTCAATGTACTTCTGCTGCGACAACCACAGTTTCCCATTCTTCCTGTCACGAGTGATACTCATGCCAAGGATTTTCTTTGCAGGACCCAAATCCTTCATAGCAAAGGATATGTTCAAGTTTTTCTTAAGACTTTCAATTTTCTTAGTGTCATGACCAACAATCAACATGTCATCAACATAAAGCAAGAGAATTATAAAATCACCATCAGAGAATTTCTTAACATATACACAATGATCAGAAGAAGTCTTACTATATCCATGACCTTCCATGAAGGAATCAAACTTCGTGTACCACTGCCTTGGCGCTTGCTTCAGCCCATATAAGCTCTTCTTCAACTTGCATACAAGGTGCTCCTTTCCTTTAACCTCAAAACCCTCTGGTTTCTCCATATAGATTTCTTTATCTATATCACTGTGAAAGAATGCAGTCTTCACATCAAGCTGCTCAACCTCTAAATTCAAGTTAGCTGCCAATCCAAGCACAACTCGAATAGAGGACATCTTCACAACTGGAGAGAAAATCTCCTCAAAATCAATACCTTTCTTTTGCTCAAAGCCTTTCACAACCAATCGAGTTTTGTACCTTGGCCGTGAGACATTTTGATCCGCTTTCAGTTTGAACACCCATTTATTCTTAAATACTCTTTTACCCTTCGGTAGCATCACCAATTCAAAAGTATGATTCTCATGCAAGGATGTCATTTTTTCTTGCATGGCCTTCAACCAATCTTCCTTATGCTCATCAGACATAGCTTCCTGGTAGCTCTCTGGATACCCAATCTCAGTGTTCATCACATACTCATGAGGAGAGTATTTCTGAGAAGGATGACGCTCTCTAGTAGATCTTCTCAATTCAGGTTCAACTGGTGGTTCAGGTGAAACTTCAACATCTGGTACCTCAGGTTGAGGTGTAGGTTCATCATGCAAATCATCACCATCATTATCAACTTGTACATCTCCCCCATCAACAAGAGGTCTAGTGAAAGGACCAGGTTCATCATCAATAGAACGTCTAACAGTTATTATTGGCTTATCTGTCTTCTCAAGATCTTTAATAGTTTGGTCTTCAAGAAAAATCACATCTCGCCTTCTAATTATCTTTTTGCTCACCAGATCCCATAATCTGTAATCAAAGTCAGTGACCATAACCCATGAAGATACACTGCTTTGACTTCTTATCAAGTTTAGACCATTCATCTCTTGGAATGTGAACAAAAACCCTGCAGCCGAACACTCGTAAGTGACTATAGGAGACATCTTTCTCTCTCCAAACCTTCTCTGGAACATCACCATTTAGTGGAACCAAAGGAGAAAGGTTGATCAAATCTACTGCAATCCTCATCGCTTCACCACAAAAGGATTTAGGCAACTTTGCATGAGAGAGCATACACCTGACTCTATCATTGATAGTGCGATTCATTCTCTCTGCAACTCCATTTTGTTGAGGAGTCTTAGGAACCGTCTTCTCAAGCTTGATTCCATGTCCTTTACAATACTCTTCAAACGGACTCCTGTATTCACTACCATTATCTGCTCGAACACATTTTAATTTCCTTCCTGTTTCTCTTTCAACACTTGCATGAAAGTGTTTGAAGATACCGAGCACCTGGTCTTTAGATTTCAAAACAAAAGCCCACACTTTTCGAGAATAATCATCAATAAAAGTAACAAAGTATGATGCACCACCTAGTATCTTAGCATCTATAGTGCAAACATCAGTGTGAACTAAATCTAGAACATGTGATCTCCTATGAGGTCCAAAACTATGAAATGATACTCTAGCATGCTTTCCAACAAAACCATGAGTACAAGTATTTAAAGTTGTACCTTTCATGAGAAGTGAGTGCTTCTTGGCTAAGACGCTTAGCCCTTTCTCGCTCAAGTGACCAAGACGTATATGCCACAAATCAGAAGAGGAATCATCAGCAACATACATCACTTATTTGCACAATTTTGCTTGCAACTGGTAGAGAGGGGTGAGACTATTGTCTTTGATGCACTACTATTTCGTGGTATATTTTATGCTAAACTGAGTGGATTTTATCCATTATTCTCACACTTATGCATATAAATTGCATGTTTTACATTTTTCTTCCTAATTCTGTGCTTTGATTGAAAACATGCTTCTTTGGCCTTAAATTACCAATTTTTAATCTTCTCTTATTACCATTCAATGTCGTGATATGTGTGTTAAGTGATTTCAGGTTTTCTGGGGCAGGAATGGCTTAGAGGATGGAAAGGAAGCATGCAAAAGTGGAAGGAACACAAGAAATTGAATTTTGGAGAAGCTGGCAGCAACGCGCACGTGTGGACGACGCGTACGGGTGACCTACGCATCAGTCAAACGACGCGTACGCGTGGATGACGTGTACGCGTGACAAGAAATTTGTTCAAATGACGCGTACACGTGACAGAGCGGCACGTGCTGCAATTGGCAGAAAACGCTGGGGGCGATTTCTGGGCTCTTTTTTAAGCCAATTTCAGGCCCGAAAATACCGATTAGAGGCTGCAGAGTGGAGCTGGAAAAAGGAATCATTCATTCACACTTCATACAAGATTATTAGGTTTAGATGTAGTTTTCTAGAGAGAGAGGCTCTCTCCTCTCTCTAGGTTTAGGTTTAGGGTTTAGGGTTGGTTTTTATGTTTTTATGTTATGCCTTCCAAGTGTTTGACAAAATGCTTGGGTGGGTTTTAATTTAGCTTTTTACGTTCTTAACTTGGATTGATTATATGGAGACTCTTGAGTTATCAAACTCTCTTGTTGATTGGTGATTGAAAGTTGCTACTTGACTTAAACTTCACTAACTCTAATCTTTGATTAGGACTTGTGAACTCAAATTGAATTGCTCATTTGACTTACCTTCAATTGTTAGAGGTTAACTAAGTGAGAGCAAAAGGCAATTACCATCACAAGTGACTATAATAATGTGGATAGGAATTTCAATTATCAATTCTTGCTAGGACTTTCCTTAGTTGTTATTTTATTTACTTGTTATTTACATTACTTGTCTCTTATTACAAAACCCAAAAAGATACTTTTCCATAACCAATAATAACTACACTTTCCTGCAATTCCTTGAGAGACGACCCAAGGTTTAATACTTCGGTTTATTTTTATTGGGTTTACTTTAGTGAGAAACAAATTAAATTTTGATTGAGTTTTAATTGTTGGTTTAGAACTATGCTTGCAACGAAATTTCATTGAGAAATTCTTTGCCGACAATTTTCCTATGTCAATCTTCTTTAGCAATAATGAGAGCCCCTTTGGTAATCTTGCATTTTCCACTACCAAAGGAAGTGCAATACCCATCTTGATCCAATGCCTTCACTAAAATAAGATTGAACCACATATCTGGCGCATGCCTAACGTTCTTCAATTGCAACTTGCATCCCATGTTAGTTTCAAGCCACATATCACCCATACCAATGATATCACACACTCCTTTATCTCCCAATTTGATCTTGCCAAAATTTCCAGCAGTATAGGAAGTGAAAAATTCACGCCTCGGTGTTACATGACATGAGACACCAGAGTCCATAATCCAAGTGGAATCATCATAGACAAGATTCATATAATTTTCATCATATGTGATAAGAACACCTTCATAAACAATAGCAGCAGTTTCTTTATCACTATCTTTACCTTTGTCTTCATTTCTTCCCCTTGATTGTTCTCTTTTCAAGAACCTACAATACCTCTTGATATGTTCTGCCTTGCAACAATGGTGACAAATGAACTCCTTTCTTGGCTTGTACTTTCCTCTTGACTTGCTTCGACTCTCTGACTTGTCGGAACTGTGAGGTTTTCTACTTTGACTTCTCCCCCATGACTCTGAAACAAGTGCTTCTGACTGGGAGGAGGCATTAGTCAAACCTCGCTCTCTTCTTCTGGCTTCTTCATTCAACATGCTCTCTTTAACCATTGCTAACGTCAACTTCCCATTTGGAGCTAAGTTAGTCAGTGTCACAACCAGAACTTCCAAACTATCAGGCAAAGAGCTCAACAACAACAAGGCTTGCAACTCATCATTCAAAGTGATTTCATTATTTGTCAGTTGGTTCACCGTCTCCTGGAAAATGCTCAAGTGCTCCGACATTGATTTGCCTTCAATATACTTCATATTGACCAACTTCCTAATCAAGAATGCTTTGTTTTGCATATTCTTTCTCTCATATAACTCCTTCAATTTGTTCCACATCTTCTCGGCATTCATTTCGGTGTCAACATGTGGATACACGCTAAGATTAAGCCATTACCTAATTAAAGCAACTACCTTTCGATTCAGCTTCTTCCATTCAGCATCGGATTTGGTACCTTTGGATTTATCCCCCTCCACAGGATCATAAAAGTTCTTGTTATACAACATATCTTCCATGAGGGTCTTCCAAATCGAGTAATTTTGGGAATTCAGTTTGACCATATTTGGCCCATAAGTATTTTCCTCCATTTAATCAGCACAGAGATAAACAACCAGAGCTCTAGATACCACTTTGTTGGGAAAAACTCAACAAAGGTTCAAACGAGAACCTATCTAACAGCTAAAGCAACTCAACAAAGGTTTAAACGAGAACCTGTCTAATAGCGGAAGCACGAAAAATAATTTTCCCACAACCTGTGCGATTAAATAGGCAATACCGAAGATATTCTAAGCAGCAAATATAATGATAGAAATTAAATAATCAGACACCATAATTTTAACATGGGAAAAACCTCAAAAGAGGGACAAAAGCCCACGAGACCTAATCCAGAAAAATCTTCCACTTTTAGAATAATGGGTACTCAATCAGTCTTCCTAGTAACACTAGGGCATCACAACAATCAACAAAATACATCAAAACTGATGGAATCAACATAAACCTTTCACAAAGTGGGTATCTCAAATTAGGCAAAAGAAAAGGTAATACAACTAACAAGTTATATCCTAATGTTTATCTCTACACCAAGAATAACATACTAAAATTTCATAAGAAATAGAACGCATTTACCAAATTAATCAGATCAAGATAGCTTGCTCTTTTCCCCCAAATTTTCTCTTCTCCCTTGACGCCGTTTTTCTTTTCATTCAAAGAATGAAGCTTCATGCTTCCTTTCTCTCTTCCTCGAGGCTTAAAGCCACTTTCTTTCTTTATTTTTTTTTTGTTTTTAAAAAAACTATGGCCCCACTTAGTTGGGGACCACGAAGAACAAGAAAGATCTTAACCAAATTTGATCGCGCCAAAAGAACTCATTGGGGAGTCTTCGGGTTTCAAGTTGGAACTCTATAAGTATAATATATTAATGGAGACCACTTCGATAAAGACACTAAAAATGTCTTTTTTTAAAGATGTTTACATGTGTTATCATATTATTGGACATCTTTATTAAACCAGTTAATAATTTATTTTTTAATAAACTAAAACAAAATCAGTTTATTATAGTAACAATAATAAACCCAATTGTCCGCACTATAATTATTATACCAGATTTGGTCCGACCGATTTACACAATCTAAACCGAATCATGTTTAAATTTTTTGATAAAAAGACAAATATATTTCTGATTTTTTTTTTTAAAAAAAGCCCATGATTCAATGAGTTATGTAAATTGGTCAGTTCGACCGGATCTGATAACAATTGGGTTTATTGTTATTGTTATAAAAAAAATCGGTTTTATTCTAGTTTGTTAAGAAATTCAAAAATAACTGATTTATTAATACGTCCAATAATAATGTGACACATAAGTATCTTTACAAAAAAACGTTTTATGCGTCTTTGTGAGAACATCCTCCTATATTAATAACTATCATTATAATCACAACTTTTTATTTTTAATGATTACAAATTTATAATTGTGTAGTTTTAAATATTAATAAAATAACACATTAAATACATTCTAAAAGCGTATAATTATTTCTCGTAATTTAAATATTCTATATATCGTCGTTTTTTCTTGTGGACCAACAACGTTATTAGTGGGGTATGGACCGCCCCACCCTGACACTGTCGAGGAACAACTTGTGAGAAATTAAATCAAATAATTGAGAATGTTGGAAAAGATTAGGAAATGAGAAAAAGAAACGTAACATAAGGGATGCTAAGATAGTCAATATACTTTAGTTGCCTTTGTGCAACACTTCCATTTTCCATGTCAATTTCATGACACGAAAAGGCTTAACTTTTACACTTCCCACTTGCAAATATAATATTATACCCTTTGTAGGAAGGATTCAGAAATTTTAAAAAGCTTGAAAAATCAAGGAATTTTAAAAATAAATATTTTTGATATATTGTCAGTGTAAAATAATTTTATACATACATCCAATCACATAATGGTATATTGACAAAAATAATTATATTTTTATCTTAACCACGTGAATGGTCATCCAAAAAAATAAATATGATTGACCGACGGTGTAAAACATTTAATACATCAAAATTAAACTCTTACAAAATCAGTATTATATTAGTCAATAACTCAATATAAATTTCATATTATGATTCATTTCTAAATTCTAATGATTTATTTAGTACTAGAAAAAGATATTTTATTTTTATATACTAATTTGTTAAATAACTAAAGAATTTCACAAGTAACATTTTTATGAAACTAGCATTCCTTGAACTAATTTCTGAGTGGTTTTATTTTTTTCTGGTAAGATGGGACTAAAATCCAAAAGATGAGGCTTAAGTACAAACCAAACGGGGCAAAGAGTCCGTCCAAAAACAAAAATTGGACAAAGAGTTCCCTTGTTCATCATCAAAAAGGATGGTAACTATTTTTTTAGGAAGAATATCTCAAAAGTGGAGACCTTGATCTAACACTAAACTTTTGTGCATTGGATGATTAGCATATTTATTGTCTTCTATAGATATATACAAAATGAATCTCTCAATGTGTATTTTTTCAGTTTTGAATATTTCTGATGAGATCATTTGGATGCTTTAGCAGGTTTCTATTGCTCTGGAGCCATATTCAACCACGATTCTTTTAAATCTCATTGTCTAGGCCAAATTTAATCCTTGATCAATTTCCCATAGTTAAGCTCTAAAAGCAGTATGATTGCCAATAAAATAAGAGAAGCCACCACTCCACTTGCCATTTTCGTTCCTCAGACGGGCCCAGAGTATGCCTTTGGGGACATTGCTTCTTAGGTTTCGCTTATACGCCCGTAAAATAACGTTACCTTGTTTGGTTCGCACTTAAAAGCCCTTAAGAATGAGATAAAATTCAAGCCCATGAACCTGAAAAAAAGAATTCTCACAAGAATGACACAAGGTGAGGAGTGAGGTGAATTGAACCAGGGATGATTACAGTGTAAGAATGCGGATTTGCATTTCAATCTAATAACAAGTAATTTCTAATTTCCTAAGGCAACTAGCATAACTTTGCATTGACTAATTATATGTAAATTATATCATGGAGACTAATCATGGAGGTGACATAGCATTCTCTGTTTTTGCAAAGTAAAAAAGTTTACCAAGAAAAGAATCCTCCCTCTTCAAATTAGTTCATCACTATTCAAACTTTCCGATTTCATTATGAACTTGCTACGTCCTTATTTGCAGTCTTCAGTTTTCTTAATAGTCACAATACATTGTTGCATAAAGTGACGACTTTCGAGCAATGTGTAACTAAAATTTAGCTACCAAATTAACTATTAGTACATAATATATATTAAAAGAGATACCCCCAAAAAAAAATCTCTCTAATCAGACCGTTAGAATCTCAAATATCAGAACATTACCAAGAGACTCCGCAAAACAAGCATCAAGGATATGCATAACCACCTAAGACTACCCCTATATATACGAATGACCTACTTAGTCACAGATACGTAATACATTCAATTTTACCCTGAATTATTTCATACTCTTACTTACTTGAGTGTTGGAGTTCCTTTTCAGGTGCCCAACGCTACCTCCTCAGCAAGCAGATTACGTTCCATCCTTTCGTTCCAAGGAAAGCTGGTCTGAGCTCCGTCAGGACGAGCTATACCTCAGAACACCCAGATTTACACAGGAACACTTGGTGCCCACCGTGGGGTCCTCGATTTTTTCTAACCCCACAACCCTCTACTCTATACATTTTCTACTCGTTTTTGCAGGCCACAACAAATGGCGGACGAGCACAGTCATGCTCCCTCGAGTACCAACCAAGCCGAACTCCTGGCGATCAATGAGGCCCTCAGGGCCGAGAACCAGAGAATGGCTGAACTCTTACGCCAGAAGCAGCACGACCATAGTAAGGGGAGGAGAACACAAGAATACCGAAAACAAAGACAATAACGATGAGCATACATCAGAGACAAAACACACTATACCTAATCCCCCGAAAACAACCACCAAAAGAACCAACCCCTTCACAAAAGAGGTCATGAGCTTCGAAATGCCCAAAAACTTCACCCTGCCATCAACTCTAAAACCCTACCAAGGAATAGGAGACCCAAATGTCCATGTCACTAAATTCCACACTATGATGTTTATGAACAAAGAATCCGATCCGATCTTATGCCACACCTTCCCAACCTTTCTGGATGGAGCCGCCCTAATTTGTTTCTCCAACCTCCCCGAATGTTCCATCTCCAATTTCGACGAGCTGGCCGACCACTTCGTCAATCATTTTGCCGCATCCAAGATATATGTCCACGACTCTGACTACCTGAGCAGTATCAAACAAGGGCTGAATGAAAGCCTGAAAGACTACATGACCAGGTTCGCAGAAGCAACCAATGAAATACCCAACCTAAACCCTGAAGTCCACCTCCACACCCTAAAAAGCGGTTTTCGCTCAGGGAAATTCCAAGAATCCATAGTCGTAGCAAAACCAAAAACTCTGGCTTAATTCCGAGAAAAAGCAACAACTCAGATCGAAATTGAGAAATTCAGAGCACTGCGAAGAGCGGAAAAGCCTACCTCGAATAGGGAGGACGAAAGACGGAACAAGCTTTCAAGCAGTAGAACAGACCAGAGCTCATTCAGACTGACACCTAAATTCAACAGCTACACTCCCCTTAATACAAAAAGGGAAGACATCATAAAAGATATCCAACACTCAAAACTCATCAAACCTCCAAACAGGGCCGGTACATATCAAGACCAGCGATACGTAGATAAATCCAAATACTGCGCCTTCCACCAGAAGTATGGACACACCACAGATGACTGTGTAATAGCAAAAGATGTCCTCGAGAAACTAGCCTGCCAAGGACTATTGGACAAATATATCGATAGCCGCGGACGAAAATGGAATACAGAAGACCTTGGCCAACAAACTAAAACAACTGACAATTTCCGAGATAAAGAGAAAAAGGTAGACAGTGATATCAATCCACTTCGCAGAATAATAAATTGTATTTTTGGTGGTTTTGCAGGTGGCGGATGTACAAAATCGGCAAGAAAAAGGTCATACTGAGCTATGATGACTATGACAAAGTCAACCTCGTCTCAACCCATCAACAAAGACAAACTAGAAATCTCGTTCATCCCTAAAGACTACAAAGCAGCCGACCGCAACCTGGACGACCCCGTCGTCATCACAGCACAGGTCGGAGAGCCACTAGTGAAGAAGATTCTGATGGATCCAGGGAGCAGCGCTGACGTGTTATTTTATTCAACATTCCAAAAGATGAAACTGAGTGACAAGTCCCTCCAATCCTCATCTGGAGAACTGGTAGGTTTCTCAAGTGAGCGAGTTTCCATCTGAGGTTACATCTAGTTACAAACTACTTTTGGAAATTATCCTGACAGTAAAACCATAGATATACAGTACCTCGTTGTCGATTGCAAAAGCCCTTATAATATCATTATGGGCAGACCTTCCTTAAATGCATTCAATGCTATTGTTTCTACTATGCATTTGTGTGTTAAGTTTCTCTCGCAGGATAACAAAGTCATAACCATCCACGGAGACCAGAAAGAAGCCAGGCACTTCTATAACGCAATCCTGAAGAACAAACAATCAAAACGGCCTGAGAAGCAATACGTCCAGGCAATATATAATTCAGAACAACAACCTCCCTTGGCTGACCTGGACCCTAGAACCAACTATCAAAAACAACCTATGCCAACAGACGACCTTACTAAGGTTCAACTAATGGCCGGGGAAGAAAAATATACATACCTCGGCAACGCACTAAAAAATGAAGAACGAAATCAATTAACCGAGCTCTTAAGGCACAATGTCGACCTATTCGCATGGACCCCAGCAGATATGCCAGGGATAGACCCCAACGTCATCTGTGACAAGCTAGCAATCAACCCATCAATCCGACCTATAGCCCAGAAGAAAAGACACCTCGGTACAGACAAAAAGGCAGCCTCCCTAGAGGAAACACAAAAGCTCCTAAGCGCTGGCTTCATCAAGGAGCTCAGATACTCCACGTGGTTAGCCAACATGGTAATGGTAAAAAAGAACAACGGTAAGTGGAGGATGTGTGTGGACTACACAGACCTCGATAAGGCCTGTCCAAAGGACGCATACCCCCCTCCCGTGCATTGATAAATTGGTTGACAGTTCTTCTGGCTTCCAATGTTTAAGTTTCATGGATGCTTATTCTGGCTATAACCAAATACTAATGCATTCGGCTGACCAAGATAAAACTGCTTTTATCACTAACAATGGTAATTTCTGCTATAAGGTTATGTCATTCGGATTCAAAAATGCAGGTGCTACTTATCAAAGACTTATGGACAAAATCTTTACAAACCAAATTGGCCGGAACATAGAAGTCTATGTCGACGACATGGTGGCAAAATCAACGCATGCAGTAGACCACGTTAATGATTTGACGGAAATATTCCAATAACTTCGAACATACAATATGAAGCTCAATCCAGAAAAGTGCGCGTTTGGAGTTCAAAGTGGGAAATTCCTCGACTTCATGCTAACTTGTCGAGGTATTGAAGCAAACCCCGAAAAATGCCAAGCAATCCTTAACATGAGAAGCCCAAGGACGGTCAAAGAAGTTCAACAATTAACTGGCCGACTTGCAGTGCTGGCCAGATTTTTACCTCTCATAGCTCACCAGTCACACCATTTTTTCAAGACTCTACGAAAACAACAAAAGTTCAAATGGACCAAAGAGTGCGAAGAAGCCTTCGCCGAGCTCAACCATACTATCAGAACCACCAATCCTTCAAACACCAGAAGTCGGTAAACCACTTTATCTCTATTTATCTGTTACTAATCATGCTGTCAGTTCTGCCTTAGTAACAGAAATAGGAAGACAACAACACCCGGTATACTTCGTCAGCAAATCTCTTCAGAATGTCGAGGTCCGATACCCGAAGCTAGAAAAATTGGCTCCGGCTCTTGTAACAACAGCGAAACGCTTACGACATTACTTCCAAAGCCACACCATTGTGGTCAGAACTGAGCAACCCCTAAGGCAAATTCTAACAAAGCCCGAACTGGCAGGAAGATTAATCAAATGGTCGATCGAGCTGTCAGAATACGACATCCAATACCAGTCCCGAGGAGCCATCAAATTCCAAGCACTAGCCGAATTCATCGCAGAACTCACCTTAAAAGAACCAAGCCCTACAGAGAATAAATGGACACTATATGTCGACGAAGCTTCAAACAGCAAGGGCTCCGAAACAGGAATACTACTTGAAGATGAACAAGGAACAGCCTTAGAACAATCCTTACAATTCAATTTTCACGCAAGCAATAACCAAGCAGAGTACGAAGCGCTAATAGCAGGACTGCGATTGGCCCACACAATGGCATAAAGCAGCTAAACGTCAAATGCGATTCCTTACTGGTGGTACAACAGGTAACAGGTAATTTCTAGGTAAATGATCCACTATTAGAAAAATACAACACCATTGTCAATAACCTTGTCAATAGTTTTAAAAAATTCAATATATCCTACATACCTCGGGAATAAAATGATAGAGCAAATATCCTTTCAAAATTAGCAACAACAAGAAGTCAAAACACGACACCTATATTATCTCAACTAACGCTTGACGAACCTAGTGTTATGCTAACAATGACTTCAAGTATCTCGCAGGAAGATGACTGGCGATCACCTTTCATAACTTACTTGCAAACAGGTAGCATACCCAACAATATTCAAAATAAAAGAAAATTCAAAAGAAGAGCAAGTTTCTACACAATACTCGGAACCGAACTATACAAAAAAGGTTTCACAAGACCTCTCCTAAAATGTCTAAACACGGCAGAAGCCGAACTGGCAATGAACGAAGTTCATGAAGGCGTCTGTGGAACACACATAGGATGACAAAGCTTAGCTGCCGAAATCCTCCGAGCAGGTTATTATTGGCCGACGTCACAACAAGATTGCATGAACAAAGTTAAACATTGTAATCACTGCCAACGTCACGCACCAATTATCTACAACCCAGCCGAGCAGTTACATGCGTCCGAGGTATCCTGGCCGTTCAACAAGTGGGGGCTAGATATCCTCGGAACTTTTTCACCCGCTCCAGGCCAGGTTAAATTTTTAATTGTCGCCATTGATTATTTTACAAAATGGATAGAGGCAACACCATTGGCAAAAATAACTTCCGAAAAAATGATTTCTTTTGTATGGAAAAACAAACTATGCCAATTCGGTATTCCTCAATCCATTATTACTGATAACGGTAGACAATTTGTAGATAAAAAATTCACAAACTTCTTACAAAATTTCAAAATAGTTCAACAGTTCTCATCTGTCGAACATCCACAAACTAATGGGCTAGCCGAAGCTGCCAATAAGGTCATTTTACAAGGACTTAGAAAGAAACTCGAAGACTCAAAAGGAGAATGGGCTGAGCTTATCTCTAAGGTACTGTGGAGCTATAACACAACGGAACAATCATCAACAAAGGAAACCCCTTTTAGGTTGGTATACGGATGTGATGCCATGCTACCCATCGAGATCTCTCTACAGAATCCCAGAGCTATAAATGTCAATGAAAACGACAACACTGAAAATAGAAGAACCGAGCTTGACCTCGTCGAAGAAAGCCGAAACAAGTCAACACTACAACAACTAGCAACTAGACGAGCTATAGCCCAAAAATACAACAAAAAACTCAAATCAAGGACATTTTCAGAAGGCGACCTCATCCTCAGAAAAATAGAGGACGTACAACGACCACCAAGACATGGCAAGATCAGCGCCAACTGGGATGACCCATTCCGAATTCATAAATTCATCGGCAAAGGAGCTTACAAGCTACAAAACTCAATGGAACTATCCTACCAAACAGTTGGAACATAACTTCTTTAAATATGTATTTCAGTTAGTCTATAAGTCGTACATGGTGATTCACTCTTTTTTCTACTACCAGATTTTATCCCTAAGGAGGGTTTTGCTGGAGAGGTTTTAATGAGGCACACCACCCCGCACTTCTTTCGTTCATCATCTTACAATACAAACATTACTTATTATCTATGTTTTATTTCACATTCTACTCGACCGAGTACTGTCAACAAACAATACTAACTCAAAAGTATGAGTACTCAAAGGCATTTTCCACAAAATCGAACATGTCATACAAACATGCAATCCAATATTAACAATCATCGTAAGATTATAACAAAACCCAAAAAGTATACTTCAATCAAAACCAATTCCAAATGTTTTCCACCTAAAAGGAAATCAAACAAGTGCTATAACGCACAAAATCCAAATCTAAACTTGTTAAATATTACAAAAAAAAAAAAAACAAACTACGAGTTTTACCATCACATAGCAAACAAACTAAAATCAGGGAGCACCAACATTTTCACCCTCTCCCTCAATGCTATCTTCATCATCTTCTACTAACTGGTCATCCACAACAACCTTGCAGGGGTCCATCCTGGACAGATCAACTTCGGAAGCCAAGAGCTTAGCCTGCTCCACAGCCCTCTCAAAACCAGCTGCAAACATCTCCAGGCCGTGATCTTTTTTCTCAGTCTCGGCCTGTTTCTGCTCCACGCCGAGCACCACCAGTCTAGCCTCAAGAGATACATTTTTCTCCTTCAAATCCTTTTCAGCATTTTCATAAGCTGTCAACCTCTCCTGCAACGAATTTACCAAGTCAAGAGTATCACGCAGCTTACTCGACTTTTCCACATTATCCTGCATCAACTGAGTCATAGAAGCTCTATCGAAGGAGTCCCGAGCATGCTTGAGCTCCTGAGTGTGACCAATGCACATCAGCTGAACCCCCATCACCTGAAAAATACAATAGTTTTTAGTCAAGCAAACTCAACAAAAATACCCAAAACGAAAATAAAAAGGCATATATGCAGGTACTGTGCAACACCAACATCGCCATCATCATGTATAAGCTTTACATCAGAAGGACTCTGAGCATGTTCATCAGCAACAATAGGGAAGGGGAAGTGTTCACTCCAAACAGACGTTAAGTCTTCATCCCCCTATACCTATGTAAAACCTTCTGGTTATCAGTGAACCTCTTAACCTGGTCTAAGTCAACCCCTTTCCCACCGAGCTTATCCTCAGCTCCACCGACTTCCTTCTCTTTCTTCTCCCCTCTCTTTCTCTTATAGCTAACCTTCTTAACCAGGGACGCCTGATTCACTTCGGCACCCACCTCAGCCGCAACCTGACTACTCGAACCTTATTTCTCAACATTCTTTGACCGAAAGAAAGCTTGCAAACCACTAGACGTAATATTGGGAGCTTTTTCAACTGAAATGGTAAACAGATAAGTCAAGCACCATGACAACAAAACAAACAAAAACGAACAAACAAGATATCAAACCAGATATGTAAACCCCGTGAAATTAGCGAATAATTAGTCAATAAATTGAATTTTAATAAAGAAAATTAAAAATATAAATCTAATATTAAAATAGAATAGAGCTCTTCCAAACGAGAATTTTGACACCAATTTCAAAGAATTCGGCCCAAGATTTGGCCGAACGGGCCGAACCGGACCCATAGGCCCAACCGTTTCATTAAATAAAATGAGTTCAGCTCATTCTTCTTCTTCTTCAAAGAAGAACCCGTGGAGCATGCAAGGAAATGGGGAAGAGGGTTCCAAACCCTTGGCATAGCTTCAATCCTCCGTAACTTTCAATCCGGAGCTCCGATTGACGATCCGTTTGCGGCCATGCGATCGCGTCGTCGAGCTCTACAAAGCCCAGAACCTTGGGAGGTAAGAAAACCACGTTTTCTTTCTTAATTTCCTCAGTTTCAGTTTTGAAAATATATGAGCAATTATGTTAAAAATTGTTCAATTTCGGTGTTTAGGATCAAATTAACTCGGTGGACTTGCCGAGTCTTGCCCCAATTTCCCGTTGGTAAGGTGAGTGATGAGCGGATAATTTATACCCTTTTTGGCATTGTTTTTACATAGTTTTTAGCATGTTTTAGTTAGTTTTTATTATATTTTTATTAGTTTTTATTCAAAAATCACATTTCTGGACTTTACTATGAGATTATGTGTTTTTCTGTGATTTTAGGTATTTTTTGGCTGAAATTGAGGGACCTGAGCAAAAATCTTATTCAGAGGCTGAAAAAGGACTGCAGATGCTGTTAGATTCTGACCTACCTGCACTCGAAGTAGATTTTCTGGAGCTACAGAAGCCTAATTGCCGCGCTCTCAATTGCGTTGAAAAGTAGATATACTGGGCTTTCCAGCAATATATAATAGTCCATATTTTCTGGCGTAAAACGCCCAAACTGGCACCAGAATTGGAGTTAAACGCCCAAACTGGCACCAAAGCTGGCGTTTAACTCCAGGAACAGCCTATGCACGAAAAAGCTTAAATGCTCAACCCAAGCACACACCAAGTGGGCCCCGAAAGTAGATTTCTGTACTATCTGTACTTAGTTACTCATTTTCTGTAACCCTAAGTTACTAGTTTAGTATAAAAACTACTTTTAGTGATTTATTTTATATCTTATGCTATCATAGACTATTGTACACGTTTGGAGGCTGGCCTCACGGCCATGCTTAGACCTTTTTCACTTATGTATTTTCTACGGTGGAGTTTTTACACCCCATAGATTAAGGTGTGGAGCTCTGTTGTTCTTCATGAATTAATGCAATTACTACTGTTTTTCTATTCAATTCACGCCTACTTCTTCTCCAAGATATATTCTTGTTCTTAATTCAGTTAAGTTAGAATGAAGGGGTGACCCGTGACAATCACCCACTATCTTCGTTACTCGCTTAGCCAAGATCCGCGTGCCTGACAGCCACAAGCGGTCTACATGATGTTCAACGTAGTCATTGGACGACAGCCGTAGTATATTCTCTTGGATATCGAATACACGGACCGAGTCCATGAGATTGGTATATTCGTGGTATAGGCTAGAACCATTGGCAGCATTCTTGGGATCTGAAAAGTCTAAACCTTGTCTGTGGTATTCCGAGTAGGATCCGAGAAGGGATGACTGTAAAGAGCTTCAAACCTGCGAATGTTGGGCGCAAGTGACAGTGTGCAAAAGGATCAATGGATCCTATTCCGACGCTAGCGGGAACTGACAGATGATTAGCCATGCGGTAGCTGTACCTGATATTTTTCATCTGAGACGAGAAATCCGACAGTTGATTAGCCGTGCAGAAACTGTAGAGGACCATTTTCATTGAGAGGATCTTACAGCTTGCCATGGAAGGGAGCACGCATGGTTGGAAGAAAGCAATAGAAAAGCAGAGATTCAGAAGCAACAAAGCATCTCCATACGCTTATCTGAAATTCCCACCAAAGAATTACATAAGTAACTTTATTTTATTTTATGTTTTATTTATCTTTTAATTGTTAAAACCTTATAACCATTTGAATCCACCTTACTGAGATTTACAAGGATGACCATAGCTTGCTTCAAGCCGACAATCTCCGTGGGATCGACCCTTACTCACGTAAGGTATTACTTGGACGACCTAGTGCACTTGTTGGTTAGTTGCATTGGAGTTGTGAAAAGTGTGAATCACAAGTCTGTGCACCAAGTTTTTGGTGCTGTTGCCGGGGATTGTTCGAGTTTGGACAACTGACGGTTCATCTTGTTGCTTAGATTAGGTAATTTTATTTTATTTTTATTTTTGAAAAAAATTCAAAAAAAAATTACAAAAAATTCAATAAAACCATAAAAACAAAAAATTTTGTGTTTCTTGTTTGAGTCTAGTGTCAAATTTTAAGTTTGGTGTCAATTGCATCTTTTTAACTTTTCTTAAAATTTTCGAAAATTCATGCATGTGTTCTTCATGATCTTCAAGTTGTTCTTGATGATTGTCTTTGTTTGATCTTGAGCTTTTCTTGTTTTGTGTCTTTTCTTGTTTTTCATATGCATTTTTGAATTCTTAGTATCTAAAGTTTAAAAATTTTTAAGTTTGGTGTCTTGCATGTTTTTCTTTTCTTAAAAATTTTCAAAAATATGTTCTTGGTGTTCATCTTGACATTCAAAGTGTTCTTGCATGCATTATTCATTTTGATCTTAAATTTTTATGTCTTGTGTCATTTTGTTGTTTCTCTCTTTCCACATTAATTCAAAAATAAATAAAAAATATCTTTCTCTTATTCTTCTCATGAATCTCAAAATTTTAAGTTGATTTAGTCAAAAAGTTTTCAAAATTTAGTGTTTCTTATTAGTCAAGTTAAAATTTCAAATTAAAAATTCTATCTTTTCAAATCTTTTTCAAAAATCAAATCTTTTTCACTTTCTTCTTAATATTTTCAAAAATTTTAAAGTTGATTTTCAAAATCTTTTTATTATTTTTATTTCATATTTTCGAATTCATTGCTAACATTTAATATTTTGATTCAAAAATCTCAAGTTGTTACTTGCCTATTAAGAAATGTTCAATCTTTAATTTCTAAGAATCATATCTTTTAGTTTCTTGTTAGTCAAGTAATCAACTTTAATTTCAAAAATCAAATCTTTTTAATTTCCTTTTCAAATCTTTTTCAAAATAAATTTCAATCATATCTTTCTCAAAATTTAATTTCAAAATCTTTTTCTAACTTCGTATCTTTTCAAAATTGATTTCAATTAACTACTTGACTATTTGTTTGATTTTAAAAAGTTTCCTATTTCAATCATATCTTTTTCAAAACTACCTAACTACTTTTCTCTCTCTAATTGTCGAAAATCACTAACAACTTTTTTTTAAAAGTTCCTTTTAATTAATTAATTATTTTAAACTCTAATTTTATTTTATTTCTCTTCTTAATTTTCGAATACTAACTAATAATTAAAATAAAAAACAAAAAATATTTTTCTTCTCTTTTAATTTAAAATTTGAATTTCTCTCTCCCTCATCTCTTTCTATTTAGTCTATTTATTTACTAACACTTCTCCTCTTCTTATAATTCGAACCATCTCCCTCTCTCTGTGTTTGAATTCTTCTTCTTCTCCTTTTTTCATTCTATTCTTCTATTCTTCTACTCACATAAAGAAATCTCTATACTGTGACATAGATGATTCCGCTTCTTCTCTGTTCTCTTCTTTTTCATATGAGCAGGAACAAGGATAAGAACATTCTTGTTGAAGCTGATCCTGAACCTGAAAGGACTCTAAAGAGGAAGCTAAGAGAAGCTAAAGCACAAAACTCTGGAGAGAACCTAACAGAAATTTTCAAAATAGAAGAAGTCATGGCAGCCAAAAATAACAACAATGGAGGATATGCAAGGAAGATGCTTGGTGACTTTATTGCACCCTCTTCTGACTTCTGTGAAAGGAGCATCTCAATTCCTGCAATTGGAGCAAACAACTTTGAGCTTAAGCCTCAATTAGTTTCTCTAATGCAGCAGAATTGCAAGTTTCATGGACTTCCATTGGAAGATCCTCATCAGTTCTTAGCTGAATTCTTGCAAATCTGTGACACTATTATGACCAATGGGGTTAATCCTGAGGTCTACAGACTTATACTTATTCCCCTTTGCTGTAAGAGACAGAGCTAGGACATGGTTGGACTCACAACCTAAAGAAAGCCTGAACTCTTGGAAAAAGTTTGTCAATACTTTCTTGGCCAAATTCTTTCTACCTCAAAAGTTGAGCAAGCTTAGAGTGGAAGTCCAGACCTTCAGACAGAAGGAAGGTGAATCCCTCTATGAAGCTTGGAAAAGATACAAGCAATTGATCAGAAGGTGTCCTTCTGGCATGCTTTTAGAATGGAGCATCATATGTATATTCTATGATGGTCTGTCTGAATTGTCCAAGATGCCATTGGACCACTCTACTGGTGGATCTCTTCATCTGAAGAAGACTCCTGAAGAAGCCCAAGAACTCATTGAAATGGTTACAAATAACCAGTTCATGTACACTTCTGAACGAAATCCTGTGAATAATGGGATGACTCAGAAGAAAGGAGTTCTGGAAATTGATACTCTGAATGCAATATTGGCTCAGAATAAAATATTGACTCAGCAAGTCAATATGATTTCTCAGAATCTGACTGAAATGCAAGTTGCATCCGGCAGTACTAAAGAAACCTCCTCTGAATGAGAAGCTTATGACCTTGAGAATCCTGCAATGGAAGAGGTGAATTACATGGGAGAATCCTATGGAAACACCTATAATCCTTCATGGAGGAATCATCCTAATTTCTCATGGAAGGATCAGCAGAAGCCTAATCAAGGCTTCAATAATAATAATGGTGTGAGAAATAGGTTTGGCAATAGCAAGCCTTTTCCATCATCTTCTCAGCAACAGACAGAGAATTCTAAGTAGAGCCTCTATGACTTAGCAACCATAGTCTCTGATCTATCTAAGACCACTATCAGTTTCATCACTGAAACAAGGTCCTCCATCAGAAATTTGGAGGCACAAGTGGGTCAGCTCAGTAAAAAAGTTACTGAAATCCCTCCTAGTACTCTCCCAAGCAATACAGAAGAGAATCCAAAGAGAGAGTGCAAGGCCATCAATATACCCAACATGGCCGAAATTGTAGAGGAGGGAAAGGCAGTGAATTCCAGTGAGGAAGACCTCAATGGACGTCCACTGGCCACTAAGGAGTTCCCTAATGAGGAGCCAAAGGAATCTGAGGCTCATATAGAGACCATAGAGATTCCACTGAACTTACTGTTGCCATTCATGAGCTCTGATGAGTATTCTTCCTCTGAAGAGGATGAAGATATTATTGAAGAGTAAGTTGCTCAGTATCTAGGAGCAATCATGAAGCTGAATGCCAAGTTATTTGATAATGAGACTTGGGAGGATGAACCTCCATTGCACATTAAGGAACTGAATACATTAGTTCAACAGAAATTACCTCAGAAGAAACCGGATCCCAGAAAGTTCTTAATACCTTGTACCATAGGCACCATGACCTTTAAGAAGGCTCTGTGTGACCTTGGTTCAAGTATAAACCTCATGCCACTCTCTGTAATGGAGAAACTAGGGATCTTTGAGGTACAAGCTGCAAGAATCTCACCAGAGATGGCAGACAACTCAAGGAAACAGGCTTATGGACTTGTAGAGGATGTCTTAGTGAAGGTTGAAGGCTTTTATATCCCTGTTGATTTCATAATCCTAGACACTGGGAAGGATGAGGATGAATCCATCATCCTTGGAAGACCCTTCCTAGCCACAGTAAGAGCTGTGATTGATATAGACAGAGGAGAGTTAGTCATTCAATTGAATGAGGACTACCTTGTGTTTAAGGCTCAAGGATCTTCTTCTGTAACCATGGAGAGGAAGCATGAAAAGTTTCTCTCAATACAGAGTCAAACAGAGCCCCCACACTCTACTTCTAAGTTTGGTGTTGGGAGGCCACTTCTAAGCTCTGAGTCTCTGTGAAGCTCTCTAAGAGCTCACTGTCAAGCTATTGACATTAAAGAAGCGCTTGTTGGGAGGCAATCCAATGTTATTTAATTATATTTATCTGTTTTCCATTGTCATTTTATGTTTTCTTTAGGTTGATGATCATGTGAAGTCACAAAAACAACTGAAAAATCAAAAATAGAATGAAAACCAGCATTAAAAATAGCACACCCTGGAGGACAAGCTTACTGGCATTTAAACGCCAGTAAGGATAGCAGAATGGGCATTTAACGCCCAGCCTGGCAGTATTCTGGGCGTTTAACGCCAGAAAGGGCTGTCTGGCATCTGGCTGGCGTTAAACGCCAGAAATGGGCAGCAGAGTAGTGTTTAACGCCAGGAAAGGTAGCAGAGCTGGCGTTAAACACCAGGATTGGCATAGAAAGGGCGTTTGAACACCAGAATGGTGCAGGGAGCAGAATTTCTTAACACCTCAGGATCTGTGGACCCCACAAGATCCCTACCTACCCAACCTCTTCTTCTCTCCTCTTCACACCTTTCCATAACACTCTTCCCCAAATACCCTTGACCAATCCCATCAACAACTCTTCCCCAAACACCCTTCACCTATCAAATCTTACCCTCTTCCCCATAATCTTTTCACCACTCACATCCATCCTTTATAAAACCCCACCTACCTCACCATTCAAATTCAAACCAATTCCCTCCCAAACCCACCCCTTCATACACGCTCTCTCTCTTTCCCTTCCCTATAAATACCCCTCCTTACCACCTTCAATTTCACACATCTTACACACTCCTACCCCCTTGGCCGAACCCAACACACACCTCCATCTCCCTCATTTCTTCTTCTTCTCCTCCTTTCTTTCTTCTTTTGCTCGAGGACGAGCAAACATTTTAAGTTTGGTGTGGAAAAAGCTCTGCTTTTTGTTTTTCCATAACCATTAATGGCACCTAAGGCCGGAGAAACCTCTAGAAAGAGGAAAGGGAAGGCAATTGCTTCCACCTCCGAGTCATGGAAGATGGAGAGATTCATCTCAAAGGTCCATCAAAACCACTTCTACGAAGTTGTGGCCAAGAAAAAGGTGATCCCCGAGGTCCCCTTCATGCTCAAAAAGAGTGAATATCCGGAGATCCGACATGGGATTCAAAGAAGAGGTTGGGAATCTCTCACCAACCCCATCCAACAAGTCCGGATCTTAATGGTTCAAGAGTTCTATGCTAATGCATGGATCACTAAGAACCATGATCAAAGTGTGAACCCGAACCCAAAGAATTGGCTCACAATGGTTCGGGGAAAATACTTGGATTTCAGTCCGGAAAATGTGAGGTTGGCATTCAACTTGCCAATGATGCAAGGAAATCCTCACCCTTTCACTAGAAGGGTCAACTTTCGTCAAAGGTTGGACCAAGTCCTCTTGGACATCTGTGTGGAAGGAGCTCAATGGAAGAGAGACTCAAGAGGCAAGCCGGTTCAATTGAGAAGGCCTGACCTCAAACCCGTGGCTAGGGGATGGTTGGAATTCATCCAACGCTCTATCATTCCTACTAGCAACCGGTCTGAAGTTACTGTGGACCGAGCTATCATGATCTATAGTATCATGATTGGAGAGGAAGTAGAAGTTCATGAGATCATATCCCTAAAATTCTACAAGGTGGCGGACAAGCCCTCTACTTTGGCAAGGTTAGCCTTCCCTCATCTCATCTGTAATATATGCAATTCAGCTGGAATTGTCATAGAGGAAGACACCCTCATTGAAGAGGACAAGCTCATCACTGAGAAAAAGATGGAGCAAACAAGAGAGCCCACTCATGGACCTCAACAAGAACATGAGGAAATCTCTCATCATGAAATCCATGAAATGCCTCAAGGGATGCACTTTCCTCCACATAACTATTGGGAGCAACTCAATACCTCCTTAGGAGAATTGAGTTCCAACATGGGACAACTAAGGATGGAGCACCAAGAGCATTCCATCCTCCTCCATGAAATTAGAGAAGACCAAAGATCCATGAGGGAGGAGCAACAAAGGCAAGGAAGAGACATAGAGGAGCTCAAGCACTCCAAAAGATCTTCAAGAGGAAGAACTAGCCACCATCACTAAGGTGGACCCGTTCTTTAATTTCCTTGTTCTTATTTTTCTGTTTTTCGATTTCTATACTTTATGTTTTATCTATGTTTGTGTCTTTATTACATGATCATTAGTGTCTAGTGTCTATGCCTTAAAGCTATGAATGTCCTATGAATCCTTCACCTTTCTTAAATAAAAAATTGTTTTCTGAAAAAGAAAAAAAGAAGTACATGAATTTTGAATTACATCTTGAAAATAATCTAATTATTTTGATGTGGTGGCAATACTTTTTGTTTTCTGAATGAATGCTTGAACAGTGCATATTTTTGATATTGTTATTTATGAATGTTAAAATTGTTGGCTCTTGAAAGAATGATGAAAAAAGGAGAAATGTTATTGATAATCTGAAAATCATAAAATTGATTCTTGAAGCAAGAAAAAGCAGTGAAAAACTTGCAGAAAAAAATTGCCGAAAAAAGAGAAAGAAAGAAAAAGAAAAAGCAAGCAGAAAAAGCCAATAGCCCTTTAAACCAAAAGGCAAGGATAAAATAAAAAGGATCCAAGGCTTTGAGCATTAATGGATAGGAGGGCCCAAAGGAATAAAATCCTGGCCTAAGTGGCTAAACCAAGTTGTCCCTAACCCTGTGCTTGTGGCGTGAAGGTGTCAAGTGAAAAGCTTGAGACTGAGCGGTTAAAGTCGTGGTCCAAAGCAAAAAGAGTGTGCTTAAGAGCTTGGGAACCTCTAACTGGGGACTCTAGGGAAGCTGAGTCACAATCTGAAAAGGTTCACCCAGTTATGTGTCTGTGGCATTTATGTATCCGGTGGTAATACTGGAAAACAAAATGCTTAGGGTCACGGCCAAGACTCATAAAGTAGCTGTATTCAAGAATCAACATACTGAAATAGGAGAATCAATAACACTATCTGAATTCTGAGTTCCTAAAGATGCCAATCATTCTGAACTTCAAAGGATAAAGTGAGATGCCAAAACTGTTCAGAAGCAGAAAGCCACTAGCCCCGCTCATCTGATTGGAAATGAGCTTCATTGATATTTGGAATTCACTGTATTTTCCCTTCTTTCTATCCTATTTTATTTTTAGTTGCTTGGGGACAAGCATCAATTTAAGTTTGGTGTTGTGATGAGCGGATAATTTATACCTTTTTTAGCATTGTTTTTACATAGTTTTTAGCATGTTTTAGTTAGTTTTTATTATATTTTTATTAGTTTATATTCAAAAATCACATTTCTAGACTTTACTATGAGTTTGTGTGTTTTTCTGTGATTTCAGGTATTTTCTGGCTGAAATTGAGGGACCTGAGCAAAAATCTGATTCAGAGGCTGAAAAAGGACTGCAGGTGCTATTGGATTCTGACCTCCCTGCACTCGAAATGGATTTTCTGGAGCTACAGAAGCCCAATTGGTGCGCTCTTAATTGCGTTAGAAAGTAGACATCCTGGACTTTCCAGAAATATATAATAGTCCATACTTTGCTTGAGATTTGATGGCCCAAACTGGTGTCCAAAGCCAGCCTAAAACTTTCTGGTGTATAACGCCCAAACTGGCACCAGAATTGGAGTTAAACGTCCAAACTGGCACCAAAGCTGGCGTTTAACTCCAACAACAGCCTATACACAAAAAAGCTTCAATGCTCAGCCCAAGCACACACCAAGTGGGCTCCGGAAGTGGATTTCTGCACTATCTGTACTTAGTTACTCATTTTCTGTAACCCTAAGTTACTAGTTTAGTATAAAAACTACTTTTAGTGATTTATTTTATATCTTATGCTATCATAGACTATTGTGCACGTTTGGAGGCTGGCCTCACGGCCATGCCTAGACCTTTTTCACTTATGTATTTTCTACGGTTTAGTTTCTACACCCCATAGATTAAGGTGTGGAGCTCTGCTGTTCTTCGTGAATTAATGCAACTACTACTGTTTTTCTATTCAATTCACGCCTACTTCTTCTCCAAGATATATTCTTGTTCTTAATTCAGTTAAGTCAGAATGAAGGGGTGACCCGTGACAATCACCCACTATCTTCGTTACTCGCTTAGCCAAGATCCGCGTGCCTGACAACCACAAGCGGTCTACATGATGTTCAACGTAGTCATTGGACGACAGCCGGAGTATATTCTCTTGGATATCTAATACACAGACCGAGTCCATGAGATTGGTATCTTCGTGGTATAGGCTAGAACCATTGGCAGCATTCCTGGGATCCGGAAAGTCTAAACCTTGTCTGTGGTATTCCGAGTAGGATCCGGGAAGGGATGACTGTAAAGAGCTTCAAACCTGCGAATGTTGGGCGCAAGTGACAGTGTGTAAAAGGATCAATGGATCCTATTCCGACGCTAGCGAGAACCGACAGATGATTAGCCATGCGGTAGCTGTACCTGGTATTTTTCATCCGAGACGAGAAATCTGATAGTTGATTAGCCGTGTAGAAACCGTAGAGGACCATTTTCACTGAGAGGATCCTACAGCTTGCCATGGAAGGGAGCACGCATGGTTGGAAGAAAGCAATAGAAAAGTAGAGATTCAGAAGCAACAAAGCATCTCCATATGCTTATCTGAAATTCCCACCAAAGAATTACATAAGTAACTTTATTTTATTTTATGTTTTATTTATCTTTTAATTGTTAAAACCTTATAACCATTTGAATCCGCCTGACTGAGATTTACAAGGATGACCATAGCTTGCTTCAAGCCAACGATCTCCGTGGGATCGACCCTTAGTCACGTAAGGTATTACTTGGACGACCCAGTGCACTTGCTGGTTAGTTGCATCGGAGTTGTGAAAAGTGTGAATCACAATTCCGTGCACCGGTGAGAATTCTAGAACTCTAGTTGATTTATTAAATTGGTATTTTGGTTATTGAATTTTGGGAATATATTGTGATAACTATGTTAGGTGCATGTAAATATGTGATATGGGACAATTGGATATTTTGGAAGCTTAATTGGAGGCTTGGTGAGAATTCTAGTTGTTGAATTTTTGGTGGGAGAGGCTTACAACTTTGACTTGTGGGTTACCTTGGATAAATACGCAGAAATTGGCCAAGGTATGGTTTAGGTTTCACGCGTTTAATATATAAGGTTTTGTGAAAACTTAGATTAGAGCATTATAGGATAAGTTGAAATGATTAAATGCATTAAATGATTAGTTTTTTTTTATGTTGATGGATAAGTGGATGTTGAGTTGGTGTTGAGGAATATGGTTAGTTTATGATATTTTTTTGAGATTTAGTTATTATTGAATGTGTACATATACATATACTAGTATAATGATGATGGATGAAGGATTTATGAATATGGAAATGAAAAGATATGGTTGTGATTGAGTAGTGTTTATTTGGACTTGTTGGTATTGACATGATGACTAATGTTGTAATGATGGTTGAAGAATTTCATGATGATGATAATATGTGTATGTATAGTAATATGTTGGTTTGTGGCTAAAACTTGTAAAATTGGGTGAAATATGATATTATTGAGCTAAGGTTGCAAGAATTGTTGTGCTATGGTTAAGGGCTGGTTATATTGATGGTTATGGTATGTTAAGTTGAGTGGAAATGAGTTTTGAAAGGAAAATGTGGTTTTGGTAAAAATGAGGTTTGGGTGTAATTTGGTAAAAAGTGGTTTTTGATGAACTTTGGTAGTCTATAACTTGATCCTCAAATTTTGGATGAAAATGAGGTTTGTTTCAAATTAAAGAAGGTTTTAAAAGCTTGAAAATGATAAAAGGTTTGTGGCAAACTGAATTCTGTAGGGGAACTTATGGACGCCAAAAATCCGGTGCGAAAAACTGAAATTTTCAAAGTTGCAGCAGAATCAGGTTTTTTGGTGTGTACCCACTGGTGTGCAAAATCGTGATCATTCCTTCCTTGGTAACGGCGCTAAAAACTCAATGCGCACGTTCATGTTCTTAATTCTGTTTCATAACTTCGTACAACTAACCAGCAAGTGCACTGGGTCGTCCAAGTAATAAACCTTACGTGAGTAAGGATCGATCCCACGGAGATTGTCGGCTTGAAGCAAGCTATGGTCACCTTGTAAATCTCAGTCAGGCGGATTCAAATGGTTATGGTGAAGTGATAATAAAAAGATAAATAAAATATAAAATAGGATAGTGGTACTTATGTAATTCATTGGTGAGAATTTTAGATAAGCGTATAGAGATGCTTTCGTCCCTCTGAACCTCTGCTTTCCTGCTGTCTTCATCCAATCCTTCCTACTCCTTTCCATGGCAAGCTGTATATTAGGCATCACCGTTGTCAATGGCCACCTGTCCTCTCAGTGAAAATGGTCCAATGCGCTGTCACTGCATGGCTAATCATCTGTCGGGAATAGGATCCATTGATCCTTTTGCGTCTGTCACTACGCCCAGCACTCGCGAGTTTGAAGCTTGTCACAGTCATTCAATCCCTGAATCCTACTCAGAATACCACAGACAAGGTTTAGACTTTCCGGATTCTTAAGAATGGCCATCCATGGGTTCTAACTTATACCACGAAGACACTAATAACTCGGACTCGGTCCCTTGTATTAGATATCCAAGAGATATCCATTCAATCTAAGGTCGAACGGAAGTGGTTGTCAGGCACGCGTTCATAAGTTGAGAATGATAATGACTGTCACGATCATCACATCCATCATATTGAAGTGCGAATGAATATCTTAGAAGCGGAATAAGTTGAATTGAATAGAAAAACAGTAGTACTTTGCATTAATCTTTGAGGAACAGCAGAGCTCCACACCTTAATCTATGGTGTGTAGAAACTCTACCGTTGAAAATACACAAGTGATAACTGTTCAGGCATGGTCGAATGGCCAGCCCTCACAAAAGTCTAAGATAGCATAAAAACTAATCCAAGACCTCTCCAAAAATAGTAAAAAGTCCTATTTATACTAAACTAGTTACTAGGGTTTGCAGAATTGAGCAAATGATGCAAAAATCCACTTTTAGGGCCCACTTGGTGTGTGCTTGGGCTGAGCATTGAGCTTTACATGTGTAGAGGTCTTTCTTGGAGTTGAACGCCAGTTTGTAACCTGTTTCTCGCGTTTAACTCCACTTTGCAACCTGTTTCTGGCGTTTAACTCCAGAATGCAGCATGGAACTGGTGTTCAATGCCAGTTTACGTCATCTATCCTTAATCAAAGTATGGACTATTAAATATTTCTGGAAAGCCCTGAATGTCTACTTTCCAACTCAATTGAGAGCGCGCCATTTGGAGTTCTGTAGCTCTAGAAAATCCACTTTGAGTGCAGGGAGGTCAGAATCCAACAGTATCTGCAGTCCTTTTTCAACCTCTGAATCTGATTTTTGCTCAAGTCTCTCAATTTCAGCCAGAAATTACCTGAAATCACAAAAAAACACACAAACTCATAGTAAAGTCCAAAAATGTGAATTTTATTTAAAAACTAATAAAAATATACTAAAAAATAACTAAATTATACTGAAAACTATGTGAAAACAATGCTAAAAAGCGTATAAATTATCCGCTCATCACAACACCAAACTTAAATTGTTGCTTGTCCCCAAGCAACTGAAAATCAAATAGGATAAAAAGAAGAGAATATACTATGAATTCCAAAATATCAATGAAACATAGCTCCAATCAGATGAGCGGGACTTGTAGCTTTTTGCCTCTTGAATAGTTTTGGCATCTCACTTTATCCATTGAAGTTCAGAATGATTGGCATCTATAGGAACTCAGAGTTCAGATAGTGTTATTGATTCTCCTAGTTCAGTATGTTGATTCTTGAACACAGCTACTTTATGAGTCTTGGCCGTGGCCCTAAGCACTTTGTTTTCCAATATTACCACCAGATACATAAATGCCACAGACAGATAACTGGGTGAACCTTTTCAGATTGTGACTCAGCTTTGCTAAAGTCCCCAATTAGAGGTGTCCAGGGTTCTTAAGCACACTCTTCTTTTTGCTTTGGACCTTGACTTTAACCGCTTAGTCTCAAGTTTTCACTTGACACCTTCACGCCACAAGCACATGGTTAGGGACAGCTTGGTTTAGCCGCTTAGGCCAGGATTTTATTCCTTTAGGCCCTCCTATCCACTGATGCTCAAAGCCTTGGATCCTTTTTATTACCCTTGCCTTTTGGTTTTAAGGGCTATTGGCTTTTTTTTTGCTCTTGCCTTTTGGTTTTAAGAGCTTTTGGCTTTTTCTGCTTGCTTTTTCTTTTTCTTTTTTTCTTTTTTTTCGCTATTTTTTTTCTTTTTTTTTTCTGCAAGCTTTTGTATTCACTGCTTTTTCTTGCTTCAAGAATCTTTTTTATGATTTTTCAAATTATCAAATAACATGTCTCCTTTTTCCTTATTCTTCAAGAGCCAACATATTTAACATTCATCAACAACAATTTCAAAAGACATATGCACTGTTCAAGAATTCATTCAGAAAATAAAAAGTATTGTCACCACATCAAAATAATTAAACTGGTTTCAAGGATGAATTCAAAACCATGTACTTCTTGTTCTTTTGTAATTAAAACATTTTTCATTTAAGAGAGGTGATGGATTCATATTCATAACTTTAAGACATAAACACTTAGACACTAATGATCATGTAATAAGACACAAATATAAATAAACATAAAGCTCAAAAATAAAAAAACAGGAAAATAAATAAACAAGGAGATTAAGGAATGAGTCCACCTTAGTGAGGGTGACGTCGTCCTCTTCTTGAAGAACCAATGGTGCTCTTGAGCTCCTCTATGTCTCTTCCTTGTCTTTCTTGCTCCTCCCTCATAGCTCTTTAATCTTCTCTAATTTCATGGAGGATGATGGAGTGCTCTTGGTGCTCCACCCTTAGTTGTCCCATGTTGAAACTTAATTCTCCTAGGGAGGTATTGATTTGCTCCCAATAATTCTGTGGAGGAAAGTGCATCCCCTGAGGCATCTCAGGGATTTCATGGTGAGGAATCTCCTCATGCTCATGTTGAGGTCCATGATCTCTTGTTTGCTCCATCCTTTTCTTAGTGATGGGCTTATCCTCTTCAATGAGGATATCTTCCTCTATGTCAATTCCAGCTGAATTGCAGAGGTGGCATATGAGGTGACGAAAGGCTAACCTTGTGGTATGCAAAATTGTTACTCAGGTTGTAAAATTTGTTGTTCGTTCTCTCCCTGGCAATGGCGCCAACAAACTGGTGCACAATACCATGGTCTAAACATAACTTCACAACTTTGCACAACTAACCAGCAAGTGCACTGGGTCGTCCAAGTAATAAAACCTTACGTGAGTAAGGGTCGATCCCACGGAGATTGTTGGTATGAAGCAAGCTATGGTCATCTTGTAAATCTCAGTCAGGCGGATATCAAATGGTTATGGAGTTTTCGAATAATAATAATAAATAAACAGAAAATAAAGATAGAAATACTTATGTAAATCATTAGTGAGAATTTCAGATAAGCTTATAGAGATGCTTTCGTTCCTCTGAACCTCTGCTTTCCTACTGTCTTAATCCAATCATTCCTACTCCTTTCCATGGCAAGCTTTATGTAGGGCATCACCGTTGTCAGTGGCTACATCCCATCCTCTCTGTGAAAATGGTCCAAATGCTCTGTCACGGCACGGCTAATCATCTAGAGGTTCTCGATCATACTGGAATAGGATTCACCCTCCTTTTGCGTCTGTCACTACGCCCAGCACTCGCGAGTTTGAAGTTCGTCACAGCCATCCCTTCCCAGATCCTACTCGGAATACCACAGACAAGGTTTAGACTTTTCGGATCTCAGGAATGGCCATCCATGGGTTCTAACTTATACCACGAAGATACTAATAACTCGGACTCGGTCCCCTGTATTAGATATCTAAGAGATATTCATTCTAGCTTGTTTGCATGTAGAACGGAAGTGTTTGTCAGGCACGCGTTCATAAGTGAGAATGATGATGAGCGTCACATAATCATCACATTCATCATGTTCTTGGGAACGAATGGATATCTTAGAAGCGGAATAAGTTAAATTGAAAAGAAAAATAGTAGTACTTTGCATTAAATCATGAGGAACAGCAGAGCTCCACACCTTAATCTATGTTGTGTAGAAACTCTACCGTTGAAAAGTACATAAGTGATAATGGTCCAGGCATGGCCGAATGGCCAGCCCCCATGAGAGTCTAAGATAGCATAAAACTGATCAAAGGATCCCTTCGATGTAAATAAAAAGTCCTATTTATACTAAACTAGCTACTAGGGTTTACAAAAGTAAGTAATTAATGCGTAAATCCACTTCCGGGGCCCACTTGGTGTGTGCTTGGGCTGAGCTTGAAGTTTACATGTGCGAAGGCTTCTTTTGGAGTTGAACGCCAAGTTGTAACGTGTTTTTGGCGTTCAACTCTGGTTCGTGACGTGTTTCTGGAGTTTAACTCCAGACTGCAGCGTAGAAATGGCGTTCAACGCCCTTTTGTGTCATCTAAACTCCGCCAAAGTATGGATTATTATATATTGCTGGAAAGCCTGGATGTCTACTTTCCAACGAAATTGGAAGCGCGCCATTTTGAGTTCTGTATCTCCAGAAAATCCACTTTGAGTGCAGGGAGGTCAGAATCCAACAGCATCAGCAGTCCTTCTTCAACCTCTGAATCTGATTTTTGCTCAAGTCCCTCAATTTCAGCCAAAATTTACCTGAAATCACAGAAAAATACACAAACTCATAGTAAAGTCTAGAAATGTGAATTTAATATAAAAACTAATAAAAACATCCCTAAAAGTAACTAGATCCTACTAAAAACATACTAAAAACAATGCCAAAAAGCGTATAAATTATCCGCTCATCACAACACCAAACTTAAATTGTTGCTTGTCCCCAAGCAACTGAAAATCAAATAGGATAAAAAGAAGAGAATATACTATGAATTCCAAAATATCAATGAAACATAGCTCCAATCAGATGAGCGGGACTTGTAGCTTTTTGCCTCTTGAATAGTTTTGGCATCTCACTTTATCCATTGAAGTTCAGAATGATTGGCATCTATAGGAACTCAGAGTTCAGATAGTGTTATTGATTCTCCTAGTTCAGTATGTTGATTCTTGAACACAGCTACTTTATGAGTCTTGGCCGTGGCCCTAAGCACTTTGTTTTCCAGTATTACCACCGGATACATAAATGCCACAGACACATAATTGGGTGAACCTTTTCAGATTGTGACTCAGCTTTGTTAAAATCCCCAATTAGAGGTGTCCAGGGTTCTTAAGCACACTTTTCTTTTGCTTTGGACCTTGACTTTAACCGCTCAGTCTCAAGTTTTCACTTGACACCTTCACGCCACAAGTACATGGTTAGGGATAGCTTAGTTTAGCCGCTTAGGCCAGGATTTTATTCCTTTAGGCCCTCCTATCCACTGATGCTCAAAGCCTTGGATCCTTTTTATTTACCCTTGCCTTTTGGTTTTAAGGGCTACTGGCTTTTTTCTCTTGCCTTTTGGTTTTAAGAGCTTTTGGCTTTTTCTGCTTGCTTTTTCTTTTTTCTTTTTTTTCGTTATTTTTTTTCTTCTTTTTTTCGCAAGCTTTTGTATATTCACTGCTTTTTCTTGCTTCAAGAATCATTTTTATGATTTTTCAGATTATCAAATAACATGTCTCCTTGTCATCATTCTTTCAAGAGCCAACATATTTAACATTCATGAACAACAACTTCAAAAGACATATGCACTGTTCAAGCATTCATTTAGAAAACAAAAAGTATTGTCACCACATCAATATAATTAAACTAAGTTCAAGGATAAATTCGAAACTCATGTACTTCTTGTTCTTTTGAATTAAAATATTTTTTATTTAAGAGAGGTGATGGATTCATAGGACATTCATAACTTTAAGACATAGTTACTAAATACTAATGATCATGTAATAAGACACAAACATAGATAAGCATTTAACATAAAGAAAACGAAAAACAAAAAATTTAAGAACAAGGAATGAATCCACCTTAGTGATGGTGGCGTTTTCTTCTTGATGAACCAATGATGTCATTGAGCTCTTCTATGTCTCTTTCTTGTCTTTGTTGCTCCTCCTTTATTGCTCTTTGATCTTCTCTAATTTCATGAAGGATGATGGAGTGCTCTTGATGTTCCACCCTTAATTGTCCCATGTTGGAACTTAATTCTCCTAGGGAAGTGTTGATTTGCTCCCAAAAGTTCTGTGGAGGAAAGTGCATCAGGGAGGTGGACGCGATTGCGTCAGTCACGCGGTCGCGTGACCTATGTTGTGCTGCTGGCGCGAGTGCAGCCTCGCTCCAGCACAACTCTCTGTTCAATTCATTTTAATTGCCAAAATTGGGTGACGCGATCGCGTGGGTCACGCGATCACGTGAGTGTGCGTTATAAAATGGTGACGCGATCGCGTGACAAGGATTGTGCTTCCCGCACCAATCCAGCATCACTCTCGCACAGAATGCGACTGTGCACCCTTTTACGTCGAAAACTCAGGGCACGCGGCCGCGTGGGACACGCGGTCGCGTGGGAGGCCATGATTTCCATGCGACGCGGTCGCGTGGGGTAATTTGTGCCATTGGCACGACTCCAGCGCTCCTCCTGCATAACTTTCTGTTCATTTTTATTTTTCTTTACACCCCCTGCCACGCGGACGCGTCGCTGATGCGATCGCGTCGCGCGGCAAAATTTTTTTTTTTTAAAAGAAATGATAAAGACATGTAATTGAAAGAGCACGAAAGCACTAATAAAGAGAAGAGTTATTAAAGAAGAAAAACTAAAAGTGAAGAAAAGAACGATCATACCGCGGTGGGTTGTCTCCCACCAAGCACTTTGCTTTTACGTCCGTAAGTTGGACGCTCCACTAGCTCAATCTGCTGCTATGTGGGGATCTTCCAGGTGGAGGATCTCAAGCTCCTTGCTTTTCTGCACCTTCTCACCATGGTACAGCTTTAGGCGGTGTCCATTAACCTTAATAAGTTCAGAGCTTGAAGGATGGCTTAGGTGATAAACTCCGTACGGTTCAGCCTTCTCTACTCTGTATGGATCTTTCCATTTTGATCTTAACTTACCGGACATTCGCCTTAGTCGAGATTTGTAAAGGAGGACAAAATCTCCAGGTTAAAATTCTTTCTTCTTGATGTTTTGATCATGCACAGCTTTCATCCTTTCCTTGCAAATTCTGGAGTTCTCATAAGCTTCTAGGTGAAGGTTCTCCAGTTCCTGCAGTTGCAACTTTCTTTCAGCTCCGGCCTTCTCAATTTCCATGTTGCACTCTTTAACTGCCCAGAAGGCTCTGTGTTCGATTTCAACTGGAAGATGGCAAGCTTTTCCATAAACTAAGCGAAAGGGACTCATCCTAATGGGTGTTTTGTATGCTGTTCTATATGCCCACAGTGCATCTTGTAGTCTGGTGCTCCAGTCTTTTCTATGAGGCTTCACTATCTTTTGCAAGATACGCTTAATTTCTCTGTTTGACACCTTGGCTTGCCCATTAGTTTGGGGATGGTAAGCTGTTGCAACTTTATTGATTATCCCATGCTTCTTCATCAATCCTGTTAGTCTCCTGTTACAAAAATGGGTGCCTTGATCGCTCACGATCGCTCGTGGTGATCCAAAGTGGCATATAATATGGTTTCTCACAAAGGAAACAACAGTGTTAACATCATCAGTGCGGGTAGGAATTGCTTCCACCCATTTGAAAACATAATCCACAGCTAACAATATATAAAAATATCCACTAGAATTTGGAAATGGACCCATGAAGTCAATGCCCCAAATATCAAAAATTTCACAGAAAAGCATATATTGTTGAGGCATCTCATCCCTCTTGGATATGTTACCAAATTTCTGGCATGGGTGACAAGATTTACAAAACTCAGCAGCATCTCTAAAAAGAGTAGGCCACCAGAATCCGCAGTCTAAGACCTTTCTAGCTGTTCTTTGAGGGCCAAAATGTCCTCCACTCTCAGATGAGTGACAGGCCTCTAAAATGGACTGGAATTCTGATTGAGGCACACAACGTCTAATTATCTGGTCAGCGCCACATCTCCATAAATATGGGTCATCCCATATATAATATTTAGACTCACTTTTCAGCTTGTCTCTTTGATGTTTAGAAAAATGTGGAGGAAATGTGGGGCTAACTAAATAATTAGCAACAGGTGCATACCAAGGGACTACCTCAGATACTGCTTGCAAGTTGTCAAAAGGAAAATTATCATCTATAGGAGTAGAATCATCCTTAATATGTTCAAGGCGACTCAAGTGGTCTGCTACTAAATTTTGATTACCACTCCTATCCTTTATTTCTAAATCAAATTCTTGTAACAACAGTATCCAACGTATAAGTCTTGGTTTGGATTCCTTTTTAGCTAATAGATACTTTAGAGCTGCATGGTCCGAATACACTACTACTCTAGTACCAAGTAAATAAGCCCAGAATTTATCCAGAGCAAAAATAATAGCAAGTAGCTCTTTCTCAGTAGTAGTATAATTGGACTGGGCAGTGTCTAAAGTCTTAGACGCATAGGCAATAACAAAAGGATCCTTACCTTTATGCTGAGCCAGCGCTGCTCCTACTGCATGGTTAGAAGCATCGCACATGATTTCAAACGGCTGGCTCTAGTCGGGTCCTCTCACAATTGGGGCTTGAGTTAGAGCAGTCTTCAGCTTATCAAATGCTTGTTTGCAATCGTCACTGAACTCGAACTCAATGTCCTTCTGCAGTAATCTGGATAAGGGAAGTGCCACCTTACTAAAGTCCTTAATAAATCTCCTGTAGAAACCTGCATGGCCAAGGAACGAACGGACTTCCCTCACAGAAGAGGGGTAAGGTAAACTAGAAATAACATTCACCTTTGCTGGGTCTACAAAAATGCCATTATTAGATACCACATGTCCTAATACAATCCATTGCTTTACCATAAAGTGGCATTTTTCGAAATTCAATACAAGGTTTGTATTAACACATCTATCTAATACTCTAGATAATCCATCTAAGCAAAGGTTAAAAGAATCACCATAAACGCTAAAATCGTCCATAAAAACTTCCATACAGTCCTCAATAAGATCAGAGAAAAGACTTGTCATGCACCTTTGGAAGGTGGCTGGTGCATTGCACAAGCCAAAGGGCATTCTCTTATAAGCATAAGTCCCAAAAGGACATGTAAAAGTAGTCTTTTCCTGATCCTCAGGAGCTATATGAATCTGGAAATAACCTGTGTAACCATCTAAAAAGCAATAATGTGATTTACCTGACAGGCGATCCAGCATTTGATCAATGAATGGAAGTGGGTAGTGATCCTTACGGGTAGCTTGGTTGAGACGCCTGTAATCGATGCAGACTCTCCAAGCATTCTGAACTCTAGTTGCTTTGAGCTCTCCATGCTTATTCTTCACTGTAGTAACTCCAGATTTCTTGGGCACCACTTGTACTGGGTTTACCCATTCACTGTCTGAAATGGGATATATGATACCTGCTTCCAATAGTATGGTCACTTCCTTTTTGACAACTTCCAAGATGGTGGGATTCAATCTTCTTTGTGGTTGACGGACAGGTCTTGCTCCCTCTTCTAAAAATATTCTGTGCTCGCATACTTGAGGGTTAATTCCCACTATGTCTGCCAAACTCCACCCAATTGCCTTCTTATGCTTCCTTAGCACATCAAGTAACTGCTCTTCTTATTGAGAAGTCAGTTCCCTTGCAATAATAACCGGAAGCTGCTGCTCATCCTCAAGATAAGCATATTTGAGATGTGGAGGGAGAGGTTTCAATTCTAACTTTTGATCATGGGCAGGCTCTGGATTATCTGGGGCTTGTGAAAATGGCGAAGTGTCCTCACTGTCAGTTAAGAGGGTCCCCACACTTGGACTTTTTCCAGTGTGCCTCTCTTCAAACTCTTCTTTTTGAACTTCAGCCACACTTTCGTCTATGACATCACACTGGAAGATAGAACGATCTTCTGGGGGGTTGTCAATGACTCCATTCAGATTGAAGATTACTATGCGGCCATCTATTTCAAAGGAGTATGTTCCTGAAAAGGCATCCAATTTGAATTTTGATGTCTTCAGGAATGGTCTTCCAAGTAGGATTGATGATGGCTTATCTGAATCATTATGGGGTATCTCCAAAATATAAAAATCAGTGGGAAATGTGAGCCCTTTAATATTCACCAAAACATCTTCAGCAACTCCAGCCACTGTAATAATGCTTTTATCTGCTAACACAAAACGAGCTGCCGACCTTTTTAAGGGAGGGAGCCTTAAAACATCATATATAGACAAAGGCATTATACTGACACATGCTCCTAAATCACACATGCAATCATAAATTACTACACCACCAATAGTACAACTAACTATGCAAGGACCTGGATCACTACATTTTTCAGGTAATCCTCCCATTAAGCAGATATAGAACTACCTAAAGGAATAGTTTCTAATTCATTAATCTTGTCTTTATGGATACATAAGTCTTTTAGAAACTTTGCATATTTAGGTACCTGCTGAATAACATCAAAAAGGGGAACAGTTACCTCAACTTTTTTGAATATTTCTACCATTTTAGGATCAGGTTCCAGCTGCTTCCTGGGCTTCCTTGCAAGTTGTGGAAATGGAATGGGAGTAGTGTTTTCTGTGGTGCCTGCGCCTTTTTGTGCTTCTTCCTGTGGTTGAGCTATCTCTTCTTCAGCTATGTCCTGTATATCCTCTTCCTCTTCAACATCTTCGATTTCTACCACCTCTTCAGCTGAGGTGTATTCTGGTGAGCTTGGTTCTTCCTGATTCCTCTCCTGCAGTGTGGTCCCGGACCTCAGGGTGATGGCATTAATGCCTCCCTTTGGATTGGGTAATGGTTGAAAGGGGATTCCAGTGGTGCTTGAAGGTTGGTTACTGAAATTTTGTGCTGAACCAAGCTGTGTCATAAAAGCTTGCAGAGTAGAGGTGAGACCATTCAGACTGGCGTTAATATTGTTCACGATGGTACTTTCCATGGCCAGTTGTCTTTTCTCAAAAGCTTGTAATAAATCTTCATTAGAAGATACAGAAGAATGAGTAAATTGAGAGGTTTGCTGCTGATTGTTCGGTAGTCCTTGGTTTTGCCTCACGTGAGGTGCTCGGTAAGGTTGATTTCGCTGCATGTTATTGTTATTATTCCACCTCTAATTTCCCTGATTATCTCTGCCTCCCCTATTATTGTAGTCCCTCCAATTTTGGTTTGAATTGTCCTGCCATCCATGGTTATTATTTCCACTTTGATTGTACCCTTGGTTGGGGCGATCATAAAAGTTGTGAGTGGATGCCACCATGTTGTCTTCTTGTTAGAGCTGCGGACATTCATCGGTTGGGTGGCAGAAAGAGAGGGGGGCGCGGCTGGGTGGCCGGCGGTGGGGGCTGGGTGGTGCTCGCGGAGGCAGTGGTGGAGAGGGGAGGAGAGAGGAGGAAGGGAGAAGAAGGGAGGGGAGGGGGTTGGGGCGGCGGCGTATGGGGTGGCGGCGGCATCTGGGTGGCTGGCGGTGGTGGCTGGGTGGTGCTGGGTGGTGGTTGGAGGGAGAGGGAGCAGAGAGGGAGAGGAGGGTTGGGGGTGGGGGGCTCGCGACTGATAGGGTTCGCGGGCTGGGGGGTTATATTTTCGAATCCATGCGGCCGCGTCGGGCACGCGGTCGCGTGGTTGGGGTGAAAATGGGAGTGACGTGATCGCGTGGAGTGCGCGATCGCATGAGAAGGGGGGAAGAAGGGTGATGTGATCGCGTGGGTCGCGCGATCGCGTCGCTGGAATTTGTGCTAAACGCACGACTCCAGCGCCGTTTTAGTGCAACTCTCTGTCTCCTTTTGGGGTGATGTGCAATCCATGCGACGCGATCGCGTCGCTCACGCGATCGCGTGGGATTGGTATTGTGCAAGGGATGCGATCGCATGGGGCATACGATCGCGTGGGCCAATTTATGCGAAACGCACAGGGGCCGCACGATTCCAGCCTAACTTTCTGTTCGTTGGATCCTTACACCGATATATATATCACGCGGCCGCGTGGGTGACGCGGTCGCATGGGTGGTGTTTTTCGCGATATGACGCGATCGCATGGGGCATTCGGTCGCGTCGTGCAACCCTTTTTTTTTTAAACTGAAAAATGCAGGATGCTGTGATTAACATGAATGCTATGCATGATTCCAGGTTAATGTTAAAATAAAAAGAAAGGTAAATTGAAAACAATAAACAAGAAATAGATTTTGAAAGAAACGACCATACCATGGTGGGTTGTCTCCCACCTAGCACTTTTAGTTAAAGTCCTTAAGTTGGACATTGGAAGAGTATCCTGTTATGGTGGCTTATGTTTAAATTCGTCCAAAAATTTCCACCAGTGCTTGGAATGCCAATAGTCTCCGGAGTCCCAAACTAGGCATGTAAAGCTTTTGAGCAGCTTCAAACAGATAATCAGCCTCCCAGAATGACGAATGTCAGAATATAATCCATGATCCCAAGCTGTGTTTTTAGATCCGCCTCCATTTTGATTTGTAAGTTTCCATTCGGGCGGGTTAAAAAGTAGAATCTCACCGTGGTGATCAAACGTTCTCCGTGATCCATGCAATTGAGCGTGATACCAATCCGTGTACTTCGAGGTGAAGCGTGGAACCTTATTGAACCTGGTGCACCAGCTCTGAGTACGAGCCAATTCCCTTTTACTCTTAAAGCCGCAGAGAACTCTAAGTTGGCCATCTGTTTCAAGCAAACTATATTCAAGTGAATAAGTAAAATTATAAGTTAAGGATTGTACCCACTTGAAGCTTGTATTAGGTGGTAATGGCCTTGGGATAGGTGTTTTTGGTGGTTCTGCAAGTTCCGTTTTCTTGTGCTCTTCTGTGAATTCTTCCACTTCCTTGCAAAGATCTTCAACTGTATCTGTATCCTGGTCAAAGTCTTCTATGTCTTCCTCATCACTTGAGTCATAGATTGGAGGTTGAGAGAAATCTACCTCCGCATCATCTTCATATTCACCTGGGAAAAATTCTCCGATCTCAGAGAATTCACTTGCGGATTCAAGTTCATCACTAGGAGAACTAGACTTGTGACTATCATCATCAAGGAAATTTGCTTCTTGGATTATTCCGTCTGATTCTTCGTAAATGACTTGCCTTGGAGATTGTACGGTATCCTCCTTAGCATCAACTGCAGCATCTTGGACGGGGTTTTCCTCAATTCTGGATTCCCAAGGAAGTTCAGCATCTCCTAAATCTTCAACCAATTCTTCTTCTTGAACAATGACAGCTTCTTCCACTTGTTCTAGTACGAATTCATTCTCTGTCTTGTCCACTGGAGTCTCTAGTATTTCTTTCATGCTACGCTCTTCATTGGGCTGTCCACATGGAGCTGTGGTTGATCCTTGTATATTTGAGTGCCTAGTGGCCCATTGAATTAGTGCTTGCTCCAGTTGTTGAATGGTTGTTTGAAATTTAATTACTGTTTCTTTTAGGCGATCCTTTGCTTCGCGGTTTGCCAGACTTGGACATGATACAAAGGAAAGTGGTGATGATTGGGAACGATTGGATTGGTATTGGGGTAAGGAAGGATCATATGATGGCGAATGGTGAAGAAAAGCTTGTGAGTGTGGTGGTTCGAGGTTATGTTGAAAGGATGGTTCATATGCACGGGGTGGGGCTTGTTGGTAGTTACAAGGTTGTCCACCATGTCTTTCAGCTGGGTATGCACGGTAGAATGGTCTTTGTCCAGGATATCTCGGAGGGTGTTGCTGCCTAAAGGGTTGATTAGATCCTCTTGGCTCCATCCATCCTTGATTGGTTTGACCATGATGCACATTCCTGCTGTAACTTCTATTTCCTTTAACAATATTAGAACCAAACTCAAAGCGAGAGGGGTGAGAGTTCATAGTAGCAAATAAAGATAAAAAGGAAAAATAAAAATAAATAAACAAGCAAAAGAAAAATATTTACAATAACCAATAATAAGGCACACGTTAGCAGTTCCCCGGCAACGGCGCCATTTTGAAGAACTGAGGATTGATGGTTTAGAGGTTATAGCAAACTCTCGTTGTAAGTATAGTTACTAAACCAAACAATCAACCTTTCTTACAAACGTTTTGGGTGTCACAAGTAACAAACCCCTTTAGAAATTGTTAACCGAGTATTCAAACCTCGGGTCGTCTTCTCAAGGAACTGCGAGGAAGTATGTTCTCATTATTGGTTATAAAGGTTGTAATCGGGGATTAGAAGGTGAGAAGCAAGTAATTTAAATGACGAATGAATTAAATGGTAATTAAAAATAAATAATAACGGTGAAACAAATTTTGGCAAGATAAGGGAAATTAGAAGTCCAACTTAGTTATCTCTCTCAACAATAATGAAAGTTGTATCTTAATTCCACTTGGTCAACCTTTACCAGGGCAAAGGAAAGTCAAGGGACTAATTAAATTGACCTTTGAATCCTAATTATTTCCTAAGAAAAGGTTGGGATTATTTAAGTTCAGCTCAATTAGCAAGATAAAGATTATCAATTATGTTGAGTTTAATAATTGTTGAGTTACTAAATTCTTAACCAGAACCAAAAGGGGAAAAAGTAAATTGCTCGAATAATAAAAATATCCTTAGATAGGAAGCAATGGTGACTTAAATCAAAGAGAACAATCATAAACTGAAAATACCTCAAATATCATTAATTCAAAGAACAATCTGTGATATGGAATAATTCATAAATCAAATTATAATAATCAATTCAAATGTTGGAATAAATAAAACTAAAATAAAAGAACATTAAAACCTGGATCCAGAGTTACTCCCAAAACAAGAAGAAGTCCTAAATCCTAAGAGAGAGAGAGAGAATCTCTTTCTAAACTAAATCTAAATCATGAAAACTAGAAATTGGCGAGCTCTCCTTGAATGGAAGCATTCCCACACTTTATAACCTCTGGTCTATGCTGTCTGGACTTGGATCTGGGCCAAAAAGGGCTTCAGAATTCGCTGGGGGGTATTCTGTAATTTCTGGTGCATGGCCTCTGTCACGCGTCCGCGTGGGTCACGCGGTCGCGTCATTTGGAGCTTTTTCTTTCCATGCGGTCGCGTCAGTCATGCGACCGCGTCATGTGCGTTCTGCTTAAGGCGCACGGTCGCGTCAGTCATGTGGCCGCGTCGCTGCTGATTCGTGCTTGGCACGCGATCGCGTCGTCCATGCGATCGCGTGGATACCAGTTTCCTTAAAGCTCCGTTTTGCTTTCTCCTTTCATTTTAGTATGTTTCCTTTTTCATCCTTTAAGTCATTCTGCCTTAGAAAATCTGAAACTACTTAACACACTAATCACGGCATCGAATGGAAATAAAGGTAATTAAAATAATTAATTTTAAAGCTTAGGAAACATGTTTTTCACAATATGACATAATAAGGAAGGAAAAGTAAAACCATGAAATTAATGTGAATAAGTAGGTGAAGAGTTGAATAAATCACTCTAATTAAGCACAAAAGAACTCATGAAATATGGGTTTATCAACAGCAGAGCTCCACACCTTAATCTATGGTGTGTAGAAACTCTACCGTTGAAAAATACATAAGTGATAATGGTCCAGGCATGGCCGAATGGCCAGCCCCCATGAGAGTCTAAGATAGCATAAAACTGATCAAAGGATCCCTTCGATGTAAATAAAAAGTCCTATTTATACTAAACTAGCTACTAGGGTTTACAAAAGTAAGTAATTGATGCGTAAATCCACTTCCGGGGCCCACTTGGTGTGTGCTTGGGCTGAGCTTAAAGTTTACATGTGCGGAGGCTTCTTTTGGAGTTGAACGCCAAGTTGTAACGTGTTTTTGGCGTTCAACTCTGGTTCGTGACGTGTTTCTGGAGTTTAACTCCAAACTGCAGCGTAGAACTGGCGTTCAACGCCCTTTTGTGTCATCTAAACTCGGCCAAAGTATAGATTATTATATATTGCTGGAAAGACCTGGATGTCTACTTTCCAACGCAATTGGAAGCGCGCCATTTTGAGTTCTGTAGCTCCAGAAAATCCACTTTGAGTGCAGGGAGGTCAGAATCCAACGGCATCAGCAGTCCTTCTTCAACCTCTGAATCTGATTTTTGCTCAAGTCCCTCAATTTCAGCCAGAATTTACCTGAAATCACAGAAAAACACACAAACTCAGTAAAGTCCAGAAATGTGAATTTAATATAAAAACTAATAAAAACATCCCTAAAAGTAACTAGATCCTACTAAAAACATAGTAAAAACAATGCCAAAAAGCGTATAAATTATCCGCTCATCACAACACCAAACTTAAATTGTTGCTTGTCCCCAAGCAACTGAAAATCAAATAGGATAAAAAGAAGAGAATATACTATGAATTCCAAAATATCAATGAAACATAGCTCCAATCAGATGAGCGGGACTTGTAGTTTTTTGCCTCTTGAATAGTTTTGGCATCTCACTTTATCCATTGAAGTTCAGAATGATTGGCATCTATAGGAACTCAGAGTTCAGATAGTGTTATTGATTCTCCTAGTTCAGTATGTTGATTCTTGAACACAGCTACTTTATGAGTCTTGGTCGTGGCCCTAAGCACTTTGTTTTCCAGTATTACCACCGGATACATAAATGCCACAGACACATAATTGGGTGAACCTTTTCAGATTGTGACTCAGCTTTGCTAAAATCCCTAATTAGAGGTGTCCAGGGTTCTTAAGCACACTCTTCTTTTGCTTTGGACCTTGACTTTAACCGCTCAGTCTCAAGTTTTCACTTGACACCTTCACGCCACAAGCACATGGTTAGGGACAGCTTAGTTTAGCCGCTTAGGCCAGGATTTTATTCCTTTAGGCCCTCCTATCCACTGATGCTCAAAGCCTTGGATCCTTTTTATTTACCCTTGCCTTTTGGTTTTAAGGGCTACTGGCTTTTTGCTCTTGCCTTTTGGTTTTCAGAGCTTTTGGCTTTTTCTACTTGCTTTTTCTTTTTTCTTTTTTTTCGCTATTTTTTTTTCTTTTTCTTTTTCGCAAGCTTTTGTATATTCACTGCTTTTTCTTGCTTCAAGAATCATTTTTATGATTTTTCAGATTATCAAATAACATGTCTCCTTGTCATCATTCTTTCAAGAGCCAACATATTTAACATTCATGAACAACAACTTCAAAAGACATATGCATTGTTCAAGCATTCATTTAGAAAACAAAAAGTATTGTCACCACATCAATATAATTAAACTAAGTTCAAGGATAAATTCGAAACTCATGTACTTCTTGTTCTTTTGAATTAAAACATTTTTTATTTAAGAGAGGTGATGGATTCATAGGACATTCATAACTTTAAGACATAGTTACTAAATACTAATGATCATGTAATAAGACAGAAACATAGATAAGCATTTAACATAAAGAAAACGAAAACAGAAAATTTGAGAACAAGGAATGAATCCACCTTAGTGATGGTGGCGTTTTCTTCTTGAGGAACCAATGATGTCCTTGAGCTCTTCTATGTCTCTTCCTTGTCTTTGTTGCTCCTCCTTTATTGCTCTTTGATCTTCTCTAATTTCATGAAGGATGATGGAGTGCTCTTGATGTTCCACCCTTAATTGTCCCATGTTGGAACTTAATTCTCCTAGGGAAGTGTTGATTTGCTCCCAAAAGTTTTGGGGAGGAAAGTGCATCCCTTGAGGAATCTCAGGGATTTCTTGGTGATGAGCTTCTTCATGCGTCTCTTGAGATCCATGAATAGGCTCTCTTGTTTGCTCCATCCTTTTCTTAGTGATGGGCTTGTCCTCCTCAATGAGGATATTTCCTTCTATGTCAATCCCAGTCGAATTGCATAGGTGGAAAATGAGGTGAGAAAAGGCTAACCTTGCCATAGTGGAGGACTTGTCAGCCACCTTGTAGAGTTCTTGAGGTATAATCTCATGAACCTCCACTTACTCCCCAATCATGATGCTATGGATCATGATAGCCCGGTCTATAGTAACTTCAGACCGGTTGCTAGTGGGGATGATTGAGTGTTGAATGAACTCCAACCATCCTCTAGCTACAGGCTTAAGGTCCAATCTTCTTAGTTGAACCGGTTTGCCTTTTGAGTCAATCTTCCATTGAGCTCCTTCCACACATATGTCCATGAGGACTTGGTCCAACCTTTGATCAAAGTTGACTCTTCTTGTGTAGGGGCGTGTGTTCTCTTCCATCATTGGCAAGTTGAATGCCAACCTCACATTTTCCGGACTGAAATCTAAGTAGTTCCCCCGAACTATGGTAAGATAATTCTTTGGGTTCAGGTTCTTACTTTGATTATGGTTCCTAGTGATCCATGCATTAGCATAGAACTCTTGAACCATTAGAATTCTGACTTGTTGGATGGGGTTTATTAGAACTTTCCAACCTCTTCTTTGGATTTCATGTCGGATTTCTGGATACTCATTTCTCTTGAGTTTGAAAGGGACCTCGGGGATCACCTTCTTCTTGGTCACAACATCATAGAAGTGGTCTTGATGGGCTTTGGAGATGAATCTTTTCATCTCCCATGACTCGGAGGTGGAAGCTTTTGTCTTCCCTTTCCCTTTTCTAGAGGATTCTCCAGTCTTAGGTGCCATCAATGGTAATGGAAAAACAAAAAGCTTATGCTTTTACCACACCAAACTTAGAATATTGCTCGTCCTCGAGCAAGAGAAGAAAGAAAAGAAGAAGAAGAAGAAGATATGGAGGAGAGAGAGAGAGAGTTGTGTTTCGGCCAAGAAGGGGAAGAGAGGGTTGTGTTGTGTGAAAATGAGGAAGAATGGAGGGGTTTATATAGTGGAGGGAGGGGGTTAGGTTCGGCCATTTAGGGTGGGTTTGGGTGGGAAAGTAATTTTTAATTTTGAAGGTAGATGGGGTTTATGAGGTAGGTTTATGGGGAAGAGTGGATGGATGTGAGTGGTGAGGGGGTAGTAGGGAAGAGAGATTGAGGTGATTGGTGAAGGGTTTTGGGGAAGGGTGTTTATTGGGAAGAGAGGATAAATGAGAAGAGGGAAGAGTATGAGTGAAGGTAGGTGGGGATCCTGTGGGGTCCACAGATGCTGAGATGATCCTGTGGGGTCCACAGATCCTGAGGTGTCAAGGATTTACATCCCTGCACCAATTAGGCATGTAAAATGCCTTTGCATGCAATTCTGGCGTTTAAACGCCGAATTGATGCTTGTTCTGGGCGTTCAACGCCCAGATGCAGCACGTTTTTGGCGTTGAACGCCAGTTCTATGCTTGTTTCTGGCGTTCAGCGCCAGCTTTCCTCAGTGTGCATTCCTGGCGTCTGAACGCCAGGATGCTGCTTGTTTTGGGCGTTCAACGCCAGATCCATGCTCTGTTCTGGCGTTGAACGCCAGCCAGATGCTCCTTACTGGCGTTTAAACGCCAGTAAGCCCTTCCTCTAGGGTGTAATTTTTCTTCTGCTGTTTTTTATTCTGTTTTTGATTTTTCTATTTATTTTGTGACTCCACATGATTATGAACCTAATAAAACATGAAAGAACAATAAAAATAAAAATAAAATTAGATAAATAAAAATTGGATTGCCTCCCAACAAGCGCTTCTTTAATGTCAATAGCTTGACAGTGGGCTCTCATGGAGCCTCACAGATGTTCAGAGCATTGTTGAGACTCCCCAACACCAAACTTAGAGTTTGGATATGGGAGTTCAACACCAAACTTAGAGTTTGGCTGAGGCCTCCTAACACCAAACTTAGAGTTTGACTGTGGGGGCTTTAGTTGACTCTGTACTGAGAGAAGCTTTTCATGCTTCCTCTCCATTGTTACAGAAGGAGATTCTTGAGTTTTAAACACAAGGTTGTCCTCATTCAGTTGAAGGATCAATTCTCCTCTGTCTACATCAATCACAGCTCTTGTTGTGGCTAGGAAGGGTCTTCCAAGGATGATGGATTCATCTTCTTCCTTCCCAGTGTCTAGGATTATGAAATCAGCAGGGATGTAAAGGCCTTCAACCTTTACTAACACGTCCTCTACCTGACCATAAGCCTCTTTTCTTGAATTGGCTGCCATCTCTAATGAGATTCTAGCAGCTTGCACCTCAAAGATTCTCAGTTTCTCCATTACAGAGAGTGGCATGAGGTTTATTCCTGACCCAAGGTCACATAGAGCCTTCTCAAAGGTCATGGTGCCTATGGTACAAGGTATTAGGAACTTTCCAGGATTCTGTTTCTTCTGAGGCAATCTGAGTTGATCCAATGCATTTAGTTCATTGGTGAACAGGGGAGGTTCATCTCCCCAAGTCTCTTTACCAAATAAATCGGCATTCAGCTTCATGATTGCACCAAGGAACTTGACAACTTGCTCTTCAGTAACATCCTCATTCTCTTCAGAAGAGGAATACTCATCAGAGCTCATGAATGGCATAAGGAGGTTCAATAGAATCTCCATGGTCTCTAGATGAGTCTCAGATTCCTTTGGTTCCTCGGAGGGGAACTCCTTATTGATCACTGGACATCCCAGGAGGTCTTCCTCCTTGGGATTCACGTCCTCCCCTTCCTCCTTGGATTCGGCCATGATGGTTATATCAATGGCCTTGCAATCTCTCTTTGGATTCTCTTCTGTATTGCTTGGGAGAGTACTAGGAGGGGTTTCAGTGATCTTCTTACTCAGCTGGCCCACTTGTGCCTCCAAATTTCTAATGGATGACCTTGTTTCATTCATGAAACTCAGAGTGGCCTTAGATAGATCAGAGACTGAATTTGCTAAGCTAGATGGATTCTGCTCAGAATTTTCTGTCTGTTGCTGAGTGGATGATGAAAAAGGTTTACTACTGTTAAACCTGTTTCTTCCACCATTATTAAAGCCTTGTTGAGGCTTTTGTTGATCCTTCCATGAGAAATTTGGGTGATTTCTCCATGAGGGGTTATAGGTGTTTCCATAAGGTTCACCCATATAATTTACCTCTGCTATTGCAGGGTTCTCAGGATCATAAGCTTCTTCTTCAGAAGATGCCTCTTGAGTACTGTTGGATACAGCTTGCATTTCATTCAGACTCTGAGAAATCATATTGACCTGCTGAGTCAATAGTTTGTTCTGAGCCAATATGGCATTCAGAGCATCAATTTCAAGAACTCTCTTCTTCTGAGGCGTCCCATTACTCACAGGATTCCTCTCAGAAGTGTACATAAACTGATTGTTAGCAACCATGTCAATAAGTTCTTGAGCTTCTGCAGGCGTTTTCTTTAGGTGAATGGATCCACCTCCAGAAGCATCCAATGACATCTTAGCTAATTCAGACAGACCATCATAGAATATATCCAGGATGGTCCATTCTGAAAGCATGTCAGAAGGACACTTTTTGGTCAGTTGCTTGTATCTCTCCCAAGCTTCATAGAGAGATTTTCCTTCTTTCTGTCTGAAAGTTTGAACATCCACTCTAAGCTTACTGAGCTTTTGAGGAGGAAAGAACTTGTCTAAGAAAGCCGTGACCAGCTTATCCCAAGAGTTCAGGCTATCTTTAGGTTGAGAATCTAACCATATTCTAGCTCTGTCTCTCACAGCAAACGGGAAAAGGATGAGCCTGTAGACTTCAGGATCTACTCCATTAGTCTTAACAGTATCACATATCTACAAGAATTCAGTTAAGAACTGAAAAGGATCTTCAGATGGAAGTCCATGAAACTTGCAGTTTTGTTGCATCAGAGAAACTAATTGAGGTTTAAGCTCAAAATTGTTTGCTCCAATTGTAGGGATGGAGATGCTTCTTCCATGTAGATTGAAATTTGGTGCAGTAAAATCACCAAGCATCTTCCTTGCATTATTATTATTTTCGGCTACCATCTCCTCTTCTTGTTCGAAAATTCCTGTAAGGTTGTCTATGGATTGTTGTATTTTAACTTCTCTTAGTTTCCTTTTCAGAGTCCTTTCAGGTTCAGGATCTGCTTCACCAAGAATGTTCTTGTCCTTGCTCCTGCTCATGTGAAAAAGAAGAGGACTAAAGATACCGGGGATCCTCTTTACCACAGTATAGAAGTTCCCTTGTGTGAGTAGGAGAAGAAAAGAATGTAATGTAAGGAAAGAGAAGGGAGGAGAATCCAAACACAAGGGTGAGGAGAGCAGAGATATGAGATGAAGAGAAGTGTTAGTAAGTAATTAAATAAATAGAAGAGAGTGAGAGAGAATAAAATTTCGAAAATAATTTTTTTGAAAAGGAGTTGATGATTTTCGAAAATTAAAGGGAAAAAATTTAAAATTAAAATTTAAAATAATTAATTAATTAAAAAGAATTTTTGAAAAAGAGGGGGGTATTTTCGAAAATTAGAGAGGGATAGTTAGTTAGGTAGTTTTGAAAGAGATAAGAAACAAACAAAAAAGTCAATTAGTTAGTTGAAAAAGATTTGAAATTCAATTTTGAAAAGATAAGAAGATAAGAGGTTAGAAGAGATATTTTAAAATCAAATTTTTTAAAAAGATAAGATTTAAAAAGATATGATTGAAAAGAAATTAAGAAGATTTGAAAATTAAATTTAAAAAGATAAGAAGTTAGAAAAAGATTTTGAAATCAAAGTTTGAAAAGATATGATTGAAAGAGATTTGTTTGAAAAAGATTTGAAATTTTAAAATCAAAATTAATGGCTTGACTCACAAGTAATCACAAGATATGATTCTAGAACTTAAAGTTTGAATCTTTCTTAACAAGCAAGTAACAAACTTGAAATTTTTTGAATCAAAACATTAATTGTTGATAATATTTTCGAAAATTATGAGATAAAATTAAGAAAAAGATTTTTGAAAAATATTTTTAAAATTTTTGAAAATAAATAAGAAAATGAAAAAGATATGATTTTTGAAAAAGATAGGATTTTCAATTTGAAAATTTGATTTGACTCATAAGAAACAACTAAATTTTAAAAAGTTTTGAAAAAGTCAACTCAAATTTTCGAAAATTTATGAGTGAAAAAGGGAAAGATATTTTTTTGATTTTTTAATTTTTAATGATGAAAGAGAAAAAAAACTCAAAATTGACTCAATGCATGAAAATTTTGGATCAAAACATGTGATGCATGCAAGAACACTATGAATGTCAAGATGAACACCAAGAACACTTTGAAGATCAAGATGAACATCAAGACTTATTTTTTGAAAATTTTTAAGAAAAGAAAAACATGCAAGACACTAAACTTAAAGATTTTTAATTTTTAGACACTAAGAATTCAAGAATGCATATGAAAAACAAGAAAAGACATAAAACAAGAAAATATGAAGATCAAACAAGAAGACTGGCCAAGAACAACTTGAAGATCACGATGAATGCAATGCATGAATGCAATTTTCGAAAAAAGCAAGGTGAATATGCAATTGACACCAAACTTAAAAATTGACTCAAGACTCAAACAAGAAACACAAAAAAAATATTTTTGATTTTATGATTTTGTAAATTTTTTTGTATTTTCTTTTAATTTTTTTTTTCGAAAAACATATAGGAAAAAGAAAATAAGAAATTCAAAATTTTTAATAAGAATCCCAGGAATCTTTCAATGTTGGCCTAAAGCTCCAATCCAAGGGTTGGGCATGGCTTAATAGCCAGCCAGCTTTAGGATATAAATCAGGCATGCAACAGCTGATATTCCAATTAACTTGCCTCTATACTGATGGTTGGAAGCCACAGTCCAAAAGAATTAGACATGGCTTTACAGCCAGCCAGGCTTCAACATGCTTCATGAAACACTAGAATTCATTCTTAAAAATTTAGAATAATTTTCAAAAACAGATGAGAAATTTTTGAAAGATTTTTGAAAATTTTTTTAAAATAAAACAAAAAGAAAATTACCTAATCTGAGCAACAAGATGAACCGTCAGTTGTCCAGACTCGAACAATCCCCGGCAACGGCGCCAAAAACTTGGTATGCGAAATTGTTACTCAGGTTGTAAAATTTGTTGTTCGTTCTCTCCCTGGCAATGGCGCCAACAAACTGGTGCACAATACCATGGTCTAAACATAACTTCACAACTTTGCACAACTAACCAGCAAGTGCACTGGGTCGTCCAAGTAATAAAACCTTACGTGAGTAAGGGTCGATCCCACGGAGATTGTTGGTATGAAGCAAGCTATGGTCATCTTGTAAATCTCAGTCAGGCAGATATCAAATGGTTATGGAGTTTTCGAATAATAATAATAAATAAACAGAAAATAAAGATAGAAATACTTATGCAAATCATTGGTGAGAATTTCAGATAAGCGTATAGAGATGCTTTCGTTCCTCTGAACCTCTGCTTTCCTGCTGTCTTCATCCACTCATTCCTACTTCTTTCCATGGCAAGCTTTATGTAGGGCATCACTGTTGTCAATGGCTACATCCCATCCTCTCTGTGAAAATGGTCCAAATGCTCTGTCACGGCACGGCTAATCATCTGGAGGTTCTCGATCATACTGGAATAGGATTCACCCTTCTTTTGCGTCTGTCACTACGCCCAGCACTCGCGAGTTTGAAGTTTGTCACAGCCATCCCTTCCCAGATCCTACTCAGAATACCACAGACAAGGTTTAGACTATCTGGATCTCAGGAATGGCCATCCATGGGTTCTAACTTATACCACAAAGATACTAATAACTCGGACTCGGTCCCCTGTATTAGATATCTAAGAGATATTCATTCTAGCTTGTTTGCATGTAGAACGGAAGTGTTTGTCAGGCACGCGTTCATAAGTGAGAATGATGATGAGCGTCACATAATCATCACATTCATCATGTTCTTGGGAATGAATGGATATCTTAGAAGCGGAATAAGTTGAATTGAATAGAAAAACAGTAGTACTTTGCATTAAATCATGAGGAACAGCAGAGCTCCACACCTTAATCTATGGTGTGTAGAAACTCTACCGTTAAAAAATACATAAGTGATAATGGTCCAGGCATGGCCGAATGGCCAGCCCCCATTAGAGTCTAAGATAGCATAAAACTGATCAAAGGATCCCTTCGATGTAAATAAAAAGTCCTATTTATACTAAACTAGCTACTAGGGTTTACAAAAGTAAGTAATTGATGCGTAAATCCACTTCCGGGGCCCACTTGGTGTGTGCTTGGGCTGAGCTTGAAGTTTACACGTGCAGAGGCTTCTATTAGAGTTGAACGCCAAGTTGTAACATGTTTTTGGCGTTCAACTCTGGTTCGTGACGTGTTTCTGGCGTTTAACTCCAGACTGTAGCGTAGAACTGGTGTTCAACGCCATTTTGTATCGTCTAAACTCGGCCAAAGTATGGACTATTATATATTTCTGGAAAGCCCTAGATGTCTACTTTCCAACGCAATTAGAAGCGTGCCATTTTGAGTTTTGTAACTCCAGAAAATCTACTTTGAGTGCAGGAAGGTCAGAATCCAACAGCATCAGCAGTCCTTCTTCAACCTCTGAATCTGATTTTTGCTCAAGTCCCTCAATTTCAGCCAGAATTTACCTGAAATCACTGAAAAACACACAAACTCATAGTAAAGTCCAGAAATTTGAATTTAACATAAAAACTAATAAAAACATCCCTAAAAGTAACTAGATCCTACTAAAAACATACTAAAAACAATGCCAAAAAGCGTATAAATTATCCACTCATCACCTTGCCTAAGTGGAGGACTTATCAGCCACCTTGTAAAGTTCTTGAGGTATAATGTCATGAACTTCCACCTCCTCTCCAATCATGATACTATGGATCATGATGGCCCGGTCTATAGTAACTTCAGACCGGTTACTAGTAGGATTGATTGAGCGTTGAATGAACTCTAGCCATCCCCTAGCCACTGGTTTGAGGTCATGCCTTCTTAGTTGAACCGGCTTGCCTCTTGAGTCAATTTTCCATTGAGCTCCTTCCTCACATATGTCTATGAGGACTTGGTCCAACCTTTGATCAAAGTTGACCCTTCTTGTGTAGGGGCGTGCGTTCTCTTCTATCATTGGCAAGTTGAACGCTAGCCTTACATTTTCCGGACTGAAATCTAAGTATTTCTCCCGAACCATAGTAAGCCAATACTTTGGATTCGGGTTCACACTTTGATCATAATTCCTTGTGATCCATGCGTTTGCATAGAACTCTTGAACCATTAGGATCCCGACTTGTTGAATGGGGTTAGTGAGAACTTCCCAACCTCTCCTTTGGATCTCAAGTCGGATCTCCGGATACTCATTCTTTTTTAGCTTGAAAGGAACCTCAGGGATCACTTTCTTCTTGGCCACAACTTCATAGAAGTGGTCTTGATGGACCTTTGAGATGAATCTCTCCATCTCCCATGGCTCAGAGGTGAAAGCAATTGCCTTCCCTTTCCTCTTTCTAGAGGTTTCTCTGGCCTTAGGTGCCATTAATGGTTATGGAAAAACAAAAAGCTATGCTTTTACCACACCAAACTTAAAATGGTTGCTCGTCCCCGAGCAAAAAAAGAAAGAAAGAAGTAGAAGAAGAAGAAAAATGGAGGAAAGAGAGATGGTTTCGGCCAAGGGGAGAAGAGAGGGTTTTGTTGTGTGAAAATGAAGGGGGAATGAGGGGTTTATATAGGAGTGAGGAGGGGTTTAGGGTTGGGTTTGGGAGGGAAATTATTTTGAATTTAAAGGTAGGTGGGGTTTTTGGGGAAGAGAGGATGGATGTGATTGGTGAAGAGGTGATGGGGAAAAGTGATTGAGTTGATTGGTGAGGGGTATTTGGGGAAGAGAGTTATGGAAATGTGTGAAGAGGAGAGAAGAAGTAGGTGGGGATCCTGTGGGGTTCACAGATCTTGAGGGAATCCTGTCGGGTCCACAGATCTTGAGGTGTTTGAGGATTTCTCATTCCTGCACCTTTTAGACGTGTAAAACACCCTATATATGCAATCCTGGCGTTTAACGCCAGACTGTAGCATGTTTCTGGCGTTAAACGCCAGTATGGTGCATGTTTCTGGCGTTAAACGCCAGTCTGATGCTTGTTTCTAGCGTTTAACGCCAGCTTTCCTCTGGGTGCAATCCTGGCGTTTAAACGCCAGACTGCTGCTTGTTTCTGGCGTTTAACGCCAGTTTCATGCTCTGTTCTGGCGTTAAACGCCAGCCAGATGCTCCTTACTGGCATTTAACGCCAGTATGCTCCTCCTCCAGGGTGTGCTATTTTTAATGCTATTTTTCATTTTATTTTTTATTTTTCAGTAGTTTTTGTGACTTCACATGATCATCAACCTAATAAAACACGAAATAACAAAGAGAAAATAAAATAGATATGATTAAATAACATTGGGTTGCCTCCCAACAAGCGCTTCTTTAATGTCAATAGCTTGACAGTGAGCTCTCATGGAGCCTCACAGATAATCAGAGCAAGGTTGGAACTTCCCAACACCAAACTTAGAGTTTGGATGTGGGGGTTCAACACCAAACTTAGAGTTTGACTTTGGAGGCTTTGGTTGACTCTGCAGTGAGAGAAGATTTTCATGCTTCCTTTTCATGGTTACAGAAGGAGATCCTTGAGTTTTAAACACAACGTTGTCCTCATTCAGTTGAAGGATCAATTCTCCTCTGTCCACATCAATCACAGCTCTTGTTGTGGCTAGGAAGGGTCTTCCAAGGATGATGGATTCATCGTCATCCTTCCCAGTATCCAGGATTATGAAATCAGCAGGGATGTAAAGGCCTTCAACCTTTACTAGTACGTCCTCTACTTGTCCATAAGCCTGTTTTCTTGAGTTGTCTGCCATCTCTAATGAGATTCTAGCAGCTTGCACCTTAAATATTCCCAGTTTCTCCATTACAGAGAGTGGCATGAGGTTTATCCCTGACCCAAGGTCACATTGAGCCTTCTCAAAAGCCATGGTGCCTATGGTACAAGGTATTAAGAACTTTCTAGGATCCTGTTTCTTTTAAGGCAATGTCAGTTGATCCAGATCACTCAGTTCATTGATGAGCAAGGGAGGTTCATCGTCCCAAGTCTCATTACCAAATAATTTGGCATTCAGCTTCATGATTGCACCAAGGTACTTGGCAACTTGCTCTTCAGTGACATCTTCATTCTCTTCAGAAGAAGAATACTCATCAGAGCTCATGAATGGCATAAAGAGGTTTAATGGAATCTCTATGGTCTCTAGATGAGCCTCAGATTCCTTTGGTTCCTCAGAGGGAAACTCTTTGTTGATCACTGGACATCCCAGGAGGTCTTCCTCACTGGGATTCACGTTCTCTCCCTCCCTTGTAGGTTCGGCCATGATGGTTAAATCAATGGCCTTGCACTCTCTCTTTGGATTTTCTTCTGTATTGCTTGGGAGAGTAGTAGGAGAGTTTCAGTGACTCTTTTACTCAGCTGGCCCACTTGTGCCTCTAAATTCCTAATGGAGGACCTTGTTTCATTCATGAAACTTACAGTGGCCTTAGATAGATCAGAGACTATATTTGCTAAGCTAGATGGATTCTGCTCATAATTCTCTGGCTGTTGCTGAATGGATGATGGAAAAGGCTTGCTATTGCTAAACCCATTTCTTCCACCATTATTAAAGCCTTGTTGAGGCTTTTGTTGATCCTTCCATGAGAAATTTGGATGATTTCTCCATGAGGGATTATAGGTGTTTCCATAAGGTTCACCCATGTAATTCACCTCTGCTATTGTAGGGTTCTCAGGATCATAAGCTTCTTCTTCAGAAGATATCTCTTTAGTACTGTTGGATGATTCCTTCAATCCATTCAGACTCTGAGAGATCATATTGACTTGCTGAGTCAATATTTTATTCTGAGCCAATATGGCATTCAGAGTATCAATTTCAAGAACTCCTTTCCTCTGAGGCGTCCCATTACTCACAGGATTCCTTTTAGAAGTGTACATGAACTGGTTATTTGCAACCATGTCAATGAGTTCTTGAGCTTCTGCAGGCGTTTTCTTTAGGTGAATGGATCCACCTGCAGAATGGTCCAATGACATCTTTGATAATTCAGACAGACCATCATAGAATATATCCAGGATGGTCCATTCTGAAAGCATGTCAGAAGGACACTTTTTGGTCAGTTCCTTGTATGTCTCCCAAGCTTCATAGAGGGATTCACCTTCCTTTTGTCTAAAGGTTTGAACATCCACTCTAAGCTTGCTAAGCTTTTGAGGAGGAAAGAATTTGGCTAAGAAAGCCGTGACCAGCTTATCCCAAGAGTTCAGGCTGTCTTTAGGTTGAGAGTCCAACCATATTCTAGCTTTATCTCTTACAGCAAACAGGAAGAGCATAAGCCTGTAGACCTCGGGATCAACCCCATTGGTCTTAACAGTATCACAGATCTGCAAGAATTTAGTTAAGAACTGAAAAGGGTCTTCAGATGGAAGTCCATGAAACTTGCAGTTCTGTTGCATCAGAGAAACTAATTGAGATTTCAGCTCAAAATTGTTTGCTCCAATGGCAGGGATTGAGATGCTTCTTCCATGTAAATTGGAATTTGGTGTAGTAAAGTCACCAAGCATCTTCCTTGCATTGTTATTATTTTCGGCCATGTTGTCTTCTTTTTCAAAAATTTCTATCAGATTTTCTCCAGAGAGTTGTGCTTTAGCTTCCCTTAGCTTCCTCTTCAGAGTTCTTTCAGGTTCAGGATCAGCTTCCAGAAGAATGTTCTTATCCTTGTTCCTGCTCATATGAAAAAGAAGAGAACACAAAAGAAAATATGGAATCCTCTATGTCACAGTATAGAGATTCCTTTATGTGACTATAAGAAGAGAAGAATGTAAGAAGGAGAAGAGAAAAACTCGAACAAAGAGAGGAAGATGGTGTTCGAATTTTGGGTGGAAGAGAAGTGTTAGTAGATGAATAAATAAATAGAAGGAGATGAAGGAGAAGAATTCGAAAATAGTTGAAAAGAAAAGAAAAATAGTTTTGGTTTTAATTTAAAATTAAAATTGAAATTCGAAAATTTAAAAAGAAAAATGAAATTAAATTAAATTAAAGTTTAAAACAATTAGTTAATTAAAGAGGAATTTTGAAAAAGAAGGAAGGTATTTTTGAAAATTAGAAAGAGAGAGTTAGTTAGGTAGTTTTGAAAAAGATATAATTGAAACAAAAAGATAAGATTGATTGAAAAGGATTTGAAAATCAAATTTGAAAAGATAAGAAGTTAGAAAAGATTTTAAAATTGATTTTGAAAAAGATGTGATTGAAATTTATTTTGAAAAAGATTTGAAAAAAAAATTTAAAAAGATTTGATTTTGAAAATGAATTTGAAATTAGCAATCAAAAAGATATGATTGAAAAATTAAAAAGATATGATTTTGAAAATTAAAGTTGATTACTTGACAAAAAGATTTGATTTTAAAATTTAAAATTCGAACCTTTCTTGTTAGGCAAGTAACAAATTTAATATTTTTGAATCAATCACATTAATTGTTAGTAAAGATTTGAAATTATGAAACAAAATAAGAAAATATTTTTGAAAATTAATTTGGAATTTTCGAAAATTATGAAAGAAAAATGAAAAAGACTTGATTTTTGAAAAAGATTTTGAAAAAGATAAGATTTTCAAATTGAAAATTTGAATTGACTCATAAGAAACAATTGAATTTTAAAAATTTTTGAAAAAGTCAACTCAAATTTTCGAATTTGATGAGAAGAAAAAGGGAAAGATATTTTTTTATTTTTGAATTTTTAATGATGAAAGAGAAAAAAGGAAAAGATATCTTTTTGATATTTTTCTCTTTTTTTTTTCATTAAAAAACAAGAATGAAACAAAACATGAAGAATTAAGATCAAAACCAAAAATGCATGCAAAAATACTATGAATGTCAAGATGAACACCAAGAACACTTTGAATGTCAAGATGAACACCAAGAACTTATTTTGAAAATTTTTCAAGAAAAGAAAACATGCAAGACACCAAACTTAAAAATTTTTATTCTTTAGGCATTAATGTTTCAAGAATGCATATGAAAAACAAGAAAAGACACAAAACAAGAAAATATGAAGATCAAACAAGAAGACTGGCCAAGAACAACTTGAAGATCATGAAGAATGCAATGCATGGATTTTCGAAAATAATTTTTAGAAAATTAAAAAGATGCAATTGACACCAAACTTAAAACTTGACTCTAGACTCAAACAAGAAACACAAAATATTTTTGGTTTTATTATTTTGTAATTTTTTTTTGTATTTTTCGAAAATTAATTGGGAAAAACGAAAAAGCAGAAAAATATTTTTTTTGTATTATTTTCGAAAATAAGAAATAAAAAGCTTAAAATTAAAATAAAATTACCTAATCTGAGCAACAAGATGAACCGTCAGTTGTCCAAACTCGAACAATCCCTGGCAACGGCGCCAAAAACTTGGTGTGCGAAATCGTGATCATTCCTTCCTTGGTAACGGCACTAAAAACTCAATGCGCACGTTCATGTTCTTAATTCTGTTTCACAACTTCGTACAACTAACCAGCAAGTGCACTGGGTCGTCCAAGTAATAAACCTTACGTGAGTAAGGGTCGATCCCACGGAGATTGTCGGCTTGAAGCAAGCTATGGTTACCTTGTAAATCTCAGTCAGGCGGATTCAAATGGTTATGGTGAAGTGATAATAAAAAGATAAATAAAATATAAAATAGGATAGTGGTACTTATGTAATTCATTGGTGAGAATTTCAGATAAGCGTATAGAGATGCTTTCGTCCCTCTGAACCTCTGCTTTCCTGCTGTCTTCATCCAATCCTTCCTACTCCTTTCCATGGCAAGTTGTATGTTAGGCATCACCGTTGTCAATGGCCACCTGTCCTCTCAGTGAAAATGGTCCAATGCGCTGTCACTGCATGGCTAATCATCTGTCGGGAATAGGATCCATTGATCCTTTTGCGTCTGTCACTACGCCCAGCACTCGCGAGTTTGAAGCTCGTCACAGTCATTCAATCCCTGAATCCTACTCGGAATACCACAGACAAGGTTTAGACTTTCCGGATTCTCAAGAATGGCCGTCCATGGGTTCTAACTTATACCACGAAGACACTAATAACTCGGACTCGGTCCCCTGTATTAGATATCCAAGAGATATCCATTCAATCTAAGGTAAAACGGAAGTGGTTGTCAGGCACGCGTTCATAAGTTGAGAATGATAATGACTGTCACGATCATCACATCCATCATATTGAAGTGCGAATGAATATCTTAGAAGCGGAATAAGTTGAATTGAATAGAAAAATAGTAGTACTTTGCATTAATCTTTGAGGAACAGCAGAGCTCCACACCTTAATCTATGGTGTGTAGAAACTCTACCGTTGAAAATACACAAGTGATAACTGTTCAGGCATGGCCGAATGGCCAGCCCTCACAAAAGTCTAAGATAGCATAAAAACTAATCCAAGATCTCTCCAAAGATAGTAAAAAGTCCTATTTATACTAAACTAGTTACTAGGGTTTGCAGAATTGAGTAAATGATGCAGAAATCCACTTCTGGAGCCTACTTGGTGTGTGCTTGGGCTGAGCATTGAGCTTTACATGTGTAGAGGTCTTTCTTGGAGTTGAACGCCAGTTTGTAACCTGTTTCTGGCATTTAACTCCACTTTGCAACCTGTTTCTGGCGTTTAACTCCAGAATGTAGCATGGAACTGGCGTTCAATGCCAGTTTACATCATCTATCCTTAATCAAAGTATAAACTATTATATATTTCTGGAAAGCCCTGGATGTCTACTTTCCAACGCAATTGAGAGCGCGCCATTTGGAGTTCTGTAGCTCTAGAAAATCTACTTTGAGTGTAGGGAGGTCAGAATCCAACAGCATCTGCAGTCCTTCTTCAACCTCTGAATCTGATTTTTGCTCAAGTCTCTCAATTTCAGCCAGAAATCACCTGAAATCACAAAAAAACACACAAACTCATAGTAAAGTCCAGAAATGTGAATTTTATTTAAAAACTAATAAAAATATACTAAAAACTAACTAAATTATACTGAAAACTATGTGAAAATAATGCCAAAAAGCGTATAAATTATCCGCTCATCACCCATGCACACTGTTGTGCGCACGAACCCAACTGAAGCAGAAACTTTACTTGTGCATATGCACGCCTTTGTGCGCACGCACACCTAGTATTTTTCAGAAAGGGTGCATACGCACGCCCTTCTGCGCACGCATACACCAGGATAGGCTTTCTGTTGGTGGCGCTCGCAGGGAGTGAGGCGCATGCACACCAAGTAATCCCTTGCTGGTGTGCGCACGCACACATTCTATTTTCTTTTTAAGCTGTGTGCACGCACATATGTGTGTGTACGTACACACTCTGTTTTTCCAGCACCTGTGTTTTTGTGATCTGAACATGGTTTTGAACCCCTAAACCCCTATTTTTGCCCTGTTAACCTTAGATTTTACTGGTAAGCTTAGTAACTAGCGGAAGTTAGGAATTTAAGGTAACTTGGGAGTGAAGTAAGAGGCAAAATGATGAGTTATACGAAGAAGATATGGATGTTAAATGAGGTTATAATGCCATGGATTTGATGAATGATTATACAATGATTATGAATATTAAAAGGCTTATGAAATGATGATATCTGAGACACGAGTTTCCCTGGGTAACAGAACCGTGGCTTGCCACCACGTGTTCCAGATCGAAACTCAATACTCTGTTGACCCTACGTCGTAAGGGTGACCGGACACGTATAAGTTTTCGGGTATGGATATCCCCCATTGAGTGATATATGAATGAATAATTAAATGATAAATTTATGTGAAATCTATGCATAGACACATGGGGATGTGCAATGGGGGACAGTCTAAGATTTTCGGACTTGTCGAGTTGACTGGATAACCAACAGATGAGCCTCATCAGCCATAGGACAAGCATGCATCATATGCATCTTGTTTGTTTATCTGTTGTGCATTACTTGGGATTGTCTAATTGAACATATATCCTGCTAATTTTTATATTTGTTATTTGCACTATCTATTTTCTACTTGTGCGTGAATTTGTTTGGTTGTTTGTCTCTGCTAAATCATGGATGATGGAGGAGCGGAGGAAGGGTGGAATGGTTTGGTGTTTATGTTAGGTTTAAAAGTGAGTAAGTTTAGGAATGCTTAGATTACCTACCCCTTTTTATGGCTTCTGCTTAGAAATAAAGTTTTACAATTGTATGACAGAGTTCTAAGATTGCCTCTGGCATTCCCATGACCTTATTTATTATACGCGTAGCACCTTTACCATGCTGAGAACCTCCGGTTCTCACCCCATACTGTGTTGTTGTTTTCAGATGCAGGTCGAGAGGCTCCTCGCTAGGCGTCTGGATTTTCTTGAAATGGAGTAGTCCCCGGGTTATTTTGGGTTTTCAATTTATATATGTATGTATATATGTACTAGCTTGCTCTTCAAGAAACTTGATTATTTTGTTTCTCATAGAGGTTACAGGAGAGTTAGGGACTTGTTTCTGTATTTTGGGTATTTGGGATACTTATGTATATATATGTAAATATTCTCCGGCCAGCCTTGGCTTCGCAGGTTGAATCAGGAGCTAGTTTCAATATATTCTTGGCGCTCTTGTTACTCTTTCGCTTATTCATATCTCCAACCCTTAGGTTTCTTAGCACGCAAGTAATTCCGTTACTTGAGTGTTGCGCTTTTTATTTTGCAATTTTGTTTTATCCGTTTTTCAAGGCTTCTAGTATACTATGTTTTCCCCTATTATAAGTAAATATTTTCTGTTTAGAGGTCTGTAACACCACACTACCCCTGTTCTACGACTTAAGCGTAAAACTCTATGTATGTAGTGGGGTGTTACAAGATACCTATATACTCTAATAGTACGCTTTATCAGATTCCAAATCAGGCATTTCAACAACAGATAACAAATCAGAAGATGATATATGATTCACCAAAAATTCAACAACCATCTCATTCATATACTCCATTGCCTCCATCCCTAGAATCTGCCTAGGCCTCGGAACCCAAAACAGAGGGAACCTTTCTAACATACACTCAATGACATACCAGGGAAATTCACCCTCAACAACACCAATTTTCACAAACATTGACTTAAATCCTTTATATGAGAACCTATAGAGACTAAAAATAGCACACCCAAGAATACTGGCCAAATTCAACCAACACCCCCCTTTTAACACCTTTACATTGAAACAAGGCAACAAATACTTCAAGCGATGGCTCCAACCCAAGACAATCCATCAAAATTTCAAATGCCCTAACAAACACCCACGAGTTTGGATGTAACTGCGAGGGAGCGCACTTCAGTTGCATCATAACCCCACACTCAAACTCCGTAAAAGGAAACCTAACGCCCAACTCTACAAACACGCAGCTGTACATATAAAAGAACTCGAAGCTATCCTTACGATGAAAAAAATGATCGTCAGTAGAACAAACCAAGAACCTAATACTAATGCCTGACCCCTCCCTAACCCACAAAGAAGGAGAACCTAACTACGACACACTACGCTCATCATCAAAGACTGACGCCTAACTTTTCACCGAATCTGCGACCTAGGAAATAGGATCACGCGAATCCCACACAAACACCTCTTCTACTATCTTATCAACGTCTTTATCCTCCTTTTGAAGATTCTGACTACTAACATTCTTCTTCAACACCTTTTTCCCTTTCTTCATTACAGCAACAAAACCCAGAAACACAAAATAACACAATAAAGCAAGCAAAGGAAATACTAACCTTTCCTGTCAATCTTCATCCAATAAACAAAGCATGCAATAAGATACACTAACAATAACAAAACCCCACCCAATAACCCACTTCATACACCTTCAGACGGGCAGGCACCGTCGATCAAAAAATCAACCCACAAATCAAGCAAACATCAATGATAACCGCTCCGTTTCCCCAGACGCATTAACTGCAAACGTCTTTTCACACAACACTCTCTCTTTAAGGAAAACTTTTCATATCCACAATTAACCGCCAAAAATGCATTAAAAATTGACCTATTTTTCAAATCTTTGCAATAACCAGGTTCAGCTTGGGGGCTTTAACCATTCTCGAATCCGAGCTATACCTCTGAAGCTTAACCTGTTATAGCTAGGTCCCGTAAAAACAAGTCGAGCTCACATCCAATTTCAACTATTCCGAGCCATACCTATAAAGCTTGACCTATCGTCAGTCCGAACAAGTCAACCTTGGGGGCTATGATCCGTTACCACTAAAACGGGTTTCACTCAACAGAACTCGGATCCGAACAAGTACTTTTTACTATATGAATAATATTTATTTATTCCCATTCAATTATTAAATTTGACTTCACAATAATTTTTTGCTCAACTTTTGGTACTTAATAATCAATTTAAGAATTTTATATTAGATGTCAATTAGAATGATCAATTCTCAATTTAAATGAAATTGGTATTTTTTTCTTAGAAGTCGACTCAAAGTCATCTTTTGAAATTAGCTTTAGTTTTTAACGTAGCAATTGCATTAATTGAAAGAACTTTCTCAACAATGAATATCAGTAAGAGTTAGTTTCTAATTATATGAGAAATAAATTTCTAAATAATTATTTACTAATATATATATATATATATATATATATATATATATATATATATATATATATATATATATAAAGAGAGAGACGTTTCGATTGTGATGAGTTTGGAAAACTCAAATTTAATTTTGATGATGAACAAACATTATTGAAATATTTGATTAACAAAATTATTAATTTGATTCTCATTTAACATATGATTATTAATAATTTTTTTGCAGGTTTTAAATTGGGCCGAAATAAAAAAAATGTTGCTAGCCCAATGGTTAAAATATTCAGCATTAATATGAGTTAGTTTCTTGTGGCTGAATAATTTTCTTGGGTCAGAATGATTTTGGTTGCTTCAAGCCCAATTATGTTATATGCTTAAGATCCAATGCTTGATCTAAAATCTATCAGGAAAGCAAATGTTATTATTGGGCCAGACTAAATGTTGTTGCAACCAAGCCCAATTTTATATTTGATGAAAGTTCTTCATGCATGATCCGAAACCAAAGAAGAAAGAAAGCAAAATTGCTTTCAACGGATCCAAGAATTCAAACATGTGATGGATTCCAAAATTCATTCAATTGCCATTTATTGCATGGGAACTATGAGAGAGAATATGAGTGACTTTGATTTGATGGGTATCATTAGGATACATATTGCTCAGTAAAGGAAAGTGGACATTTATTTTTTGCTTTATCAAATTACATTAGTTAATGTTCAATTTCTCTTTCTTCTCTCTCAACTCTCTTTCTCCTCTTCGGTCATTAACCAGGAAACCATGAAAGCAAAATGGAGCTACCGAGGTGGAGGAAGAACACTCTACAAGACCATCACAATGATGGCAAGAAAACATACCAAAATAAAAGTATGCTGTGGCTAAGATATTCACCAAATATGGTTAGATTTGGTGAGGTAATCTTGAGCTCTTCATGCTCAAAAAGGAAGAAGAAGATTCGGCCAGCAAGGTGAGATTCTTGGAGGCATGGCTTGTCTTTGATTCTGCTCAACCACCACAGGAAGTAGCTAGAGTGGCGAAGTGACGGTAGAGGCAGAGATTAAAGCAGATGAAGCCATCATCATCATGAAGCATCAAGGGCCAGAAATCTATCTTGGAGAGCAAGCCAAGGATGGAGAGCTCAGATTGATGAAGAGTGATGATCAAGGAAGGACTAGAGGTAATTGCATGTTGGTTTTTGCATGGTTATCTCTTCTCTCTCTGTGTGGCCGAACCGGTTATGTGTGAAGGAAAAGAAGTTAAGCTTGGGTTTTGGCTTCAAGTGTGGAGGCTTCCCTCTTCTACAAAAAGAGTGAACAACCACTGTTTGGAGCAAGGAGTAAGATCTGAGAGTGCAAGGCACAGAAGTCTCAGAGCTACCTAAGCTAGCGGTTTTTCTTCTCCTTCAATGTATTCTGTTTTGTAATTTTTCTGTTTAATTTTGTCATGTCTTGAGTCTCATAGAAAAAGGCAAATAGTGAGGTTTGTATGAAAAAGCCATAGAGCAGAAAAAGGCAGAGAGTGCAAAATTAAAAGAAAAAGTCATAGATGTCTTAGAGTTCCTTTGTTCATCTATGTTGTGTTTCATGATTCTGTAGGAATCCCCTTGTAAGTTGGGTTAGCACTTTACAGTTTTTAATCAGATTGATTATAGTGAAATTCTATCATTGTTGTGATGGAGACTGGATGTAGGCTGCATGGCACTTAGCAGCTGAACCAGGATATATCTGGGTGTAATCTTCTCTCTCTACTTTGCCATTTCTGTTTTCTACTGCACAGGAGCTAAAACCAAAAATAGCTCGTCCCAAGTGACGAGACAAAAGTAAAAAGTCTCGTGGCTAGGGACGAGATAAAAACAGAAAAGTCTCCTCAAAGCTCAGCAAGTGTTATCAAGCAAAAAAGGGAGCTAAGATTCAACCCCCCCTTCTCTTAGCCACTGAAACCATCAAATTGGTATCAGAGCTTGGTCTCAAAGAGATCAAGCTTTGCAGCTTGGAGAAAAGATCCAAATGACAGAAAGCAGTGGCTCTAATCTGGTGTCCTACAATCTTATAGAAGGACAGTCAGGCAACAGACCGCCTCTTTTCAATGGAAAAAACTATACCTATTGGAAAGAGAGAATGAAGATCTTTGTGCAAGCAGTAGACTACAGACTTTGGAAGATCATCTTGGAAGGCCTTCAATTTCCATCTAACACAAGTGCTGAAGGAATAGTCACTCTCAAACCAGAAGCAAGCTGGACCGAGGAAGATAGGAAGAAGGTGGAGTTAAATGCCAAGGCAGTAAATCTGCTCAACTGTGCTATCAGCTTCGAGGAGTACCGACGGGTATTACGATGCACAATGGCAAAGGAAATCTGGGACAAATTACAAATCACTCATAAAGAAACCACCATTGTAAAGAAGACTCGGACAGATATGTTGAATAGAGAGTATGAAATGTTTGCAATGAAGGAAGGAGAGTATATTGATGAGCTGTTTGAACGATTCAACATCATCATTGTTGGCTTAGATGCTCTGAGAATTACATATCCTGATTCTGTGCTTGTGAGGAGAGTGCTGAGATGTCTCACAAAAGAGTGGGAAACAAAAGCTTTAATTATCTCTGAGAGCAGTAGCTTAGACTCCATGACTTGTGATAACTTGAGAGAAAATCTTCTTGCTTTTGAAAACACCTATTTGAAAAAAGATTCAAAAAGGAAAGGAATTGCTTTTTCTTCTATGACTAACCCTCTGGATGATGAATCCAGTGATAACTCCTCTGAACATGAATTTGTGTTATTTGCCAAAAAATTCAGGAAAATGATGAAGCTCAAAGGAAAAGGCAGCAGCTCAAGGAAAGCGAAGAAAGACCTTAGCAAAGTAACCTGTTACAACTGCAAAGAAATGGGGCATTTCAAATCTGATTGTCCCAAGTTAAAGAAGGAGGAGAAGCCGAAAAGAGGAAAGAAGAAGGGACTGATGGCTTCATGGGAAGACTTGGAAAATGACTCAGATGATGATGATGAAGAAACCGAGACCAAGTCACAACCATGTTTCATGGCAGATCACATAGATCAGGTAGTCTTTCATAACCCTAACACTGAAGATCTTCATCTTATGATAGACCACCTTTCTGAAAAAATAAGATATTTTCTGCTGGAAAATCAAGAACTTGAACAACAAATCATCATTCTTAGAGCTGAAAACAGTTTTCTTAAAGATAAAGTAAGGGAGGCCGAAACTGCTTGTGATCTTGTTGAAGAAAATAAGCAGTTAAAAGCCCAACTTAGAAGTTGTGAAAGTAACCATTCTGTTGTTGCCTATGTAAATTGTTTTAAGGAGAATGAAGAGTTGCTGAAAAAGATTAGAAATCTTGAAAATGATTTAGCCAAGTTTACTCAAAGTTCAGAAAATTTAAATCAAATATTGGCTAGTCAAAAACCACTTTTTGATAAGGCTGGGTTGGGGTTTTATAAATCTGAAAAATCTCATTTTGAAAACATTGCTTCATCTTCAAATGATACAAGGTATCAAGACTCCACCTACTTTAACAAAATAGCAACTCCAAGATTTTGTAGGCTATGCAATCGAAATGGACACTTTCCTATTCAATGTTTCTTCGGTGAAAGAATGATTGGTGATAAAGTTTGTAAAGTTTTTTTTATTACAATGGCTTAGGACATAGGAGATGGTTTAACGTGAAAGGATCCAAGAAAATTTGGATACCTAAGGTCACTTAAGCTTGTTTTGTAGGTATGCCTAGCATCCAAAAGGAAGGAGAATATGTGGTATATGGACAGCGGATGTTCTAGGCATATGACCGGAAAGGCAACCTTCTTCATAAAGCTTGATGAATATGATGGAGGACTTGTCACTTTTGGTGATGATGCAAAAGGAAAAATAGTGGCTGTTGGGAAAGTTGGTAAAAATTTCTCATCTTGTATAAATGATGTTCTTCTTGTACATGGCTTGAAACATAATTTACTTAGTGTTAGTCAATTGTGTGATTTAGGTTTTGAAGTTGTTTTTAAGAAGTTTGTTTGTTTAGTTATTTGTGAGAAAACTGGAGATATTTTATTTGAAGCCAAAAGATGTAACAATGTGTATGGATTAACTCTTGAGGAGTTAAAGGAACAAAATGTGACATGTTTTACATCTTTTAAATCTGAAAAATGGCTTTGGCATAGAAAGTTGGGTCATGCTAGCATGTACCAAATTTCTAAGCTAGTCAAAAAGAATTTGGTTAGAGGAATTCCAAACATCAAGTTTGATAAGGATCTTACTTGTGATGCTTGCCAATTGGGCAAACAAGTAAAATCCTCTTTTAAATCAAAAGATGGAATCTCAACCAAAAGGCCATTGGAAATGTTACATATTGATCTTTTTGGTCCTACTAGAACTCAAAGTTTAGGAGGAAAACACTATGGCCTTGTGGTGGTAGATGATTACTCTAGATTTGGTTGGGTACTTTTCCTTGCTCATAAAAATGATGCCTTTCATGCTTTCTCAACCCTTTGCAAGAAAATTCAAAATGAAAAAGATTTAAAAATTGCTCATTTGAAAAGTGATCACGGAAGAGAATTTGAAAATCAAGATTTTGAAAAATTCTATGATGACTTAGGAATTTCTCATAACTTTTCATGCCCTAGAACACCTCAACAAAATGGGGTAGTTGAGAGAAGGAATAGAAGCCTTCAAGAGATGACTAGGGCCATGCTTTGTGAGAATGAGATTCCTAAATCTTTATGGACTGAAGCTGTGAATACAGCTTGTTACATTTTGAATAGGACAATCATTAGAAAAGGGTTAAAGGAAACCCCTTATGAGCTATGGAAAGGAACCCCTCCAAATCTTAAGTACTTTCATGTTTTTAGATGCAAATGCTTTGTACTTAACAATAAGGAAAACTTTGGAAAGTTTGATCCAAAATCCTATGAAGGAATGTCTGTTGGATATTCCACCACAAGCAAGGCCTATAGAGTTTATCTCAAAGAGTATAGAACTATAGAGGAATCCATACATATTACTTTTTGTGATTCTAAATTAATTCCCAATACTGTGATAGATAATGATTCAGATAGTGAAGAAGCTGGAACAAGCAAAGAAAATCCCAAATCTGTTCAACATGAGGAATCTGTCAGTCCAGTTTTGTCTCGTCAGATTGGAGGAGACATTTTCATTCTGTCTCCTGAGTAGGCACGAGAAACTGAAACAGTAAGACCACCAGAAGTTCATCAAAGCTCAACACCACTTAGAAAGCCCAGAGAATGGAAGTCTATGAGGGGTTATCCTCATGACTTCATCATCGGTGATCTCTCTCAAGGAGTTACAACAAGATCCTCCACCAAAAGGCAAACCGAACCTAGCAACTTTGCTCTCTTATCACAAATGGAGCCCAACAATGTCAAACAAGCTCTTGAAGATCCATCTTGGGTCAAGGCCATGCAAGAGGAGCTTGCTCAATTTGACAAGAATGAGGTTTGGACACTAGTACCTCATCCGGATGGTAAGAAGGTAACGGGTACTAAGTGGGTTTTTAAAAATAAACTTGGTGAGGATGGACAAGTTGTTCGTAACAAGGCTAGATTAGTGGCCCAAGGTTACGATCAAGAAGAGGGAATAGATTTTGATGAGTCTTTTGCTCCGGTAGCTAGAATGGAAGCAATTAGGTTGCTTCTTGCCTATGCTGCCCATAAGGGCTTCAAAATATTTCAAATGGATGTTAAATGTGCTTTCCTTAATGGCTTTATTGATAGAGAAGTATATGTGGCAAAACCCCCCGGTTTTGAGGATAAAAAGTTTCCAAATCATGTTTTCAAATTAACTAAGGCTCTTTATGGTCTTAGACAAGCTCCAAGAGCTTGGTATGAAAGGCTTAGTGCCTTCTTGTTGGAAAATCTTTTTCAAAGGGGTACCACCGACATTACTTTATTTATTAAAGCATCTAATGATGATATACTCCTTGTTCAAGTTTATGTTGATGACATTGTATTTGGATCGGCCAATGTATCTTTATGTGAAGAGTTTGGAAAACTTATGACTAGTGAGTTTGAAATGAGTTTAATGGGATAGCTAACTTTCTTTCTTGGCCTCCAAATCAAACAAACTCCTAGTGGTACTTTTATTCATCAAGGAAAGTATGCAAAAGAACTTATCAAAAAGTTTGACCTAGAAAATTCCAAATCAATGGGTACACCAATGCATCCTAACACAAAACTTGAAAAGGATGATGATGGCCAAGATGTGGATGAAACAAGGTATAGGGGAATGATAGGTTCACTCATGTACCTTACCTCCTCTAGACCGAATATTGTTCAAAGTGTGGGTGTGTGCTCAAGGTTTCAATCTCACCCAAAAGAATCTCATCTTACGGCTGTTAAATGCATCATTAGATACATTAAGGGAACTTGTGATTATGGCTTGTGGTATCCTAAATCTGATGACTTTTATGCAGTAGGGTTTTGTGATGCAGATTTTGCAGGAGATAGAGTGGATAGACGGAGCACATCCGGCATGTGTTTCTTCCTTGGAAGCTCACTTAACATGTGGTCAAGCAAGAAGCAAGCCACAGTGGCTTTATCCACAGCTGAAGCAGAATATATTTCCACATTTGCATGTTGCTCTCAATTAATTTGGTTAAAAACACAATTAGAAGATTACAAATTAAAAATCAATAGTATACCCTTATTTTGTGATAATATGAGTGCTATAAACATTTCAAAGAATCCTGTTCTGCACTCAAGAACCAAGCACATTGAGATAAAATATCATTTTATTAGAGAGCATGTGCAAAAGGGTACTATTGATATTCAATTTGTAAAATCTGAAGACCAAATTGCTGATATTTTTACAAAACCCCTCTGTGAAGACAGATTCTACACCTTAAGAAAAAGTTTGGGAATGTTTGATTTAAGTTCCATTGATAATTTATGAATATTTATCTCTGTTCAGTTTTGTCTCGTAGGTTTGGACGAGATAAAAATGCAGGCATGATGGAGGAGCTATGATCAAGGGGGAGGCAACGCAGAATTAAATTTTTATGGGCCCCACCTAATAGTTTCTGACCCCACCATGACAGTTTAGTTAGTTACTCTTTCTTTAAAAAATAAAATCACAAAATTCCTTGGTTGTCTTTTCAAATCTTGTTGGAAGAAGCATGTTGTCAAATCAAATCTTTCCTTCCAACTAATCCCTTGATTCAAGAAAACTCCCCTTTCAGTTTTTGAAACCTCCTTTGGTTAATAACCGCGCCATAATGGTCATTAACTTCCCCATCTTCTCTTTCCCATCAACATTTAATGCCCTCTAACCTCCCTCCACTCACCACACCTTCGGACATCACTTCATCTTCCACCCCCATTCTTTTCGCTCACCATGAAAAAGAAAATGGCACTTAGAAGAAGTGGCCGAACCCCCATTCCTAAAAATCCACCTTTTTCATCACCTCAGACTCACACCCATATCCATCTTCATTCAACATCCTCTTCTACTCAAACACCCCCTCCAAAAAGACTGAAACTATGCGCCGGAAAGTCGTTGCTCAGAAAACTTCAGGGAGAGGAAAGACTGGAAAGAACAAGCAACCAAGTGTTGAAGAAGATGAAGAGGAATCACACACTTCACCCCCTCCATCACCACCCAAGAAATCCACTCCATATGCAAAAGTTCTCAGAAGAAGAAAAGCTTTGTGTTACATGATACTAGAGAACCCGCAAATTTGGAATCGCTAGAGTTCAAGAACAAATTCCACAAAACTCACTCACATTTTGATCCCTCTCGGTTCTACTCTTGTGCCTTCTTCGAATTCCACAAAGAGGTTCTGCTGAAACGTCATCTCTGCCCCTCATATTTGGTAAATCTTGAAAATCTGGCCACCAAAGGAATCGACTTTTCTTCTCTGTTCGATGCTCTGAAGTGGACTCCACTGGTTCACATTCAGAAACTTGTTTACCCGGGGCTGGTCTGAAAATTCTATGCAAACATGCGTTTGATAGATGGCTCAATTCACTCTTACGTCAAGCATGTTTACATGACTCTCAATCCTCAAACCATAGGCGCTGCTCTTGGGTACGAGGATGAAGGACCAAAAGTTTACATGATTGACAAATGGGATGATCAAGTTGGAGTCGCACAGCAAACTGTCTTGCAACACATCTGTGCAAATCTTTCTGGATTAGATGGATTAATTCCAACCCATAGAGCACTCGGTCCTGAGAACTCTCTATTGCACCGTATCATCACTCACATCCTCACTCCACAAAGTGGTTCTCACCATAGAGTAACAGTTTCTGACTCTATTATTCTTTTTGCTCTTATTACTTCTTCTCCAATTTCATTTGCTTATATTATGATACGTCATATGTAGGAACCAGTTAAGAGTACTAAAAAGGCTAATCTTCCTTATGGAATGTTCCTCACATGTATCTTTGAGTATTTTAAGGTTGATTTATCTAATGAAAGTGTTGAGAACAAGGTTTCGATGATTAAAGGAGGAGGAGTTTCGGGTAAGAAAAGCAAGCGCTCCATTCCATCCGAACCGTCTCTCAGCGATCTTGAGAGTCGCCCCCCTGAATCCTCCAATGTGACTGCATCAATCAGGGAGGTTCTCAATGAATTTCGCAACATGTCGAAGTTGATGTTTAAATCCCACAAGGCTGCCCGGAAATTGGCATATGAAAATGAAAAGGCCTGGAAGAAATATCACGAAAGGGTTGGCTTCATGATTCAAAGCTTTGAGGATGAGATGGGGACAGGGGATAACGAAGATGATTCCGGTTCAGAGTTCAATCTCTCTGATGATTGAATACTGTTTCTTTAATTTTATTTGATATTGGCTCCATTAGGCTCAATCTTTTTTTGTAGAAGCATGACTTGATACTCACTGCTCTATGACACTTTGATACACTCTTGTTACTTTTATATGGATATTTTGTTATGCTATCAATACCTTTCTTTGCAGGTGCCCCTTGATGACAAAAGGGGAAGGAAAAATTGGTTCCAAAATTGAAACTGGAACAGGGAAAATTGAAACTGAAACAGGGGATGAAATTTTCAGTTGAAAATTCATGATCACCCTTGTTAAATAGATACATGATTAATATTACATTTGTTTCACTGAGTTTACTGCTGCAGGAAATGCATTTGGCATTTGGTTATGATATATGATTGGCAATGCATTTGATTGTATGAATGTCTGGTTGTTGTTGATGAATATGCATGTCATTTTGAAGATTCTGAATTATCTTGGTAAAATATTTTTACTGTGCTCATAATATATTTTATTTATCTTGATAAATTGATTTATGTTGGATTTATTTTTGGCAATTACTTTAGTTCTTAATGTTGAAAATTGCTGTGTTTTAAAAAAATTAAAATACTTTTCCTACCAAGTGTGCTCTGATTTATTGAAAAATATTTTTGAATAGCAAGTCTTCTGCCAAAAACAGATTTTGTTTGATTATGGTGTGTTTGAGCAGACAATCAAATTATTGATAACAAATGAGTTTTGTATATCATTCAAATCTGCTCATAAATCAAGCATTTAGCATCATGTAATAAAAATACTAAATAACATTATTACTTGAAGCTTGATTAAACTGTTACAGGTTAGTGCTTCCCTTGGTAAAAATGGCATATATTAAGGGGGAGCCATGTGACAAGTTGAAAGGGGAGAAATTCAAATTCAAAGGGAGTACTCTATACTCAAATTCTTAAATTTCTTTCCATTTCAATTTTAATAATGTTTGTCATCAAGGAGGAGATTGATGAGTTTGAAAACTCAAATTTAATTTTGATGATGAACAAACATTATTGAAATATTTGATTAACAAAATTATTAATTTGATTCTCATTTAACATATGATTATTAATAATTTTGTTGCAGGTTTTAAATTGGGCCGAAATAAAAAAAATGTTGCTAGCCCAATGGTTACAATATTCAGCATTAATATGAGTTAGTTTCTTGTGGCTGAATAATTTTCTTGGATCAGAATGATTTTGGTTGCTTCAAGCCCAATTGTGTTATATGCTTAAGATCCAATGCTTGATCTAAAATCTATCAGGAAAGCAAATGTTATTATTGGGCCAGACTAAATGTTGTTGCAACCAAGCCCAATTTTATATTTGATGAAAGTTCCTCATGCATGATCCGAAACCAAAGAAGAAAGAAAGCAAAATTTCTTTCAACGGATCCAAGAATTCAAACATGTGATGGATTCCAAAATTCATTCAATTGCCATTTATTGCATGGGAACTATGAGAGAGAATATGAGTGACTTTGATTTGATGGGTATCATTAAGCTACACATTGCTCAGTAAAGAGAAGTGGACATTTATTTTTTGCTTTATCAAATTACATTAGTTAATGTTCAATTTCTCTTTCTTCTCTCTCAACTCTCTTTCTCCTCTTCGGTCATTAACCAGGAAACCATGAAAGCAAAATGGAGCTACCGAGGTGGAGGAAGAACACTCTACAAGACCATCACAATGATGGCAAGAAAACATACCAAAATAAAAGTATGCTGTGGCTAAGATATTCACCAAATATGGTTAGATTTGGTGAGGTAATCTTGAGCTCTTCATGCTCAAAAAGGAAGAAGAAGATTCGGCCAGCAAGGTGAGATTCTTGGAGACATGGCTTGTCTTTGATTCTGCTCAACCACCACAGGAAGTAGCTAGAGTGGCGAAGTGACGGTAGAGGCAGAGATTAAAGCAGATGAAGCCATCATCATCATGAAGCATCAAGGGCCAGAAATCTATCTTGGAGAGCAAGCCAAGGATGGAGAGCTCAGATTGATGAAGAGTGATGATCAAGGAAGGACTAGAGGTAATTGCATGTTGGTTTTTGCATGGTTATCTCTTCTCTCTCTGTGTGGCCGAACCGGTTATGTGTGAAGGAAAAGAAGTTAAGCTTGGGTTTTGGCTTCAAGTGTGGAGGCTTCCCTCTTCTATAAAAAGAGTGAACAACCACTGTTTGGAGCAAGGAGTAAGATCTGAGAGTGCAAGGCACAGAAGTCTCAGAGTTACCTAAGCAAGCGGTTTTTCTTCTCCTTCAATGTATTCTGTTTTGTAATTTTTCTATTTAATTTTGTCATGTCTTGAGTCTCATGGAAAAAGGCAAACAGTGAGGTTTGTATGAAAAAGCTATAGAGCAGAAAAAGACAGAGAGTGCAAAATTAAAAGAAAACGCCATAGATGTCTTAGAGTTCCTTTGTTCATTTATGTTGTGTTTCATGATTCTGTGGGAATCCCCTTGTAAGTTGGATTAGCACTTTACAGTTTGTAATCAGATTGATTATAGTGAAATTCCATCATTGTTGTGATGGAGACTGGATGTAGGCTGCATGGCACTTAGCAGCTGAACCAGGATATATTTGGGTGTAATCTTCTCTCTCTACTTTGCCATTTCTGTTTTCTACTGCAGGAGCTAAAACCAAAAATAGCTCGTCCCAAGTGACGAGACAAAAGTAAAAAGTCTCGTGGCTAGGGACGAGATAAAAACAGAAAAGTCTCATCAAAGCTCAGCAAGTGTTATCAAGCAAAAAAGGGGGCTAAGATTCAACCCCCTCCCTTGTCTTAGCCACTGAAACCATCAGATTGTATTATTAGAAAAAAGATTACTCAATTTTTTAAAATATAAAACCTAAAAAATAGAATTTTATATTATATATTATTATTTAAATTAGTATTTTAATATTTTAATTTGTAAATTAGATATTTTGAAGACTAATCATATTTCACAATAACAAAATATAATTATAATAATAATCATGTTATATGTATATAAAAAATAATCATTCATATAAAATACATATTAATATACAAAATACATATTAAAAATTAGTTAAACAACATACGTATTTATACATAAATACATAATAATTAACAGATAATTTGATAACTAATTTTTATATATACATAATATTTTTATTATAAAAATTATTATTATGTTATATATTTTGCCCTCATCATAAAAATTTTTTGGATTTCCCATTGAATTTACATTTGGTCTTCATATATTCCATCAAAATAGTGCATTTTAGGTCAAAGATTACGAACGAAGCATGTTTTGATATCTTTATTGCTGAATATTATTAATACTTAGTTTTAAATTAGCAGTATACCTGCTAATAACCGAAGAGAACACTGTTATATATTTTATTGCAGGTCGTATTATATTAAATTAATATTTCTTGTATCATGCATGCACATTATCTATTTTTTTAAGATAGTTTTTATTAATGTAATAAAATAACTAGTCCAATTGGACATACAACATAATGATCAAGAATAAGATGGGTATTCCCAAACAATGAAAGAAATCTTAAAAAAGAGAGAGAAAAAGAGTTAAAAATAAAGTATTTTAAAAACAAAAGAAAAAATAATGTGTTTAGAGAACAAAAAATATAAAAAATCACTGCTACTTTTTCAATGGCAGAGGGACTCTTGTTCTTCAACAATGGTTTATGCTAAGGTTACCACTTCATCCGGGAATGTGGTCTTCTCCTCAAAAACTTTGTTGTTTCTCGATTTCTAGATTTGTCAGGTAAGAATTGTGCCTAATTAAATCTTTTTCTTTGAATTTTCTCCTCTTTCAAGTTGTTTCGGAAGCCATAACCATCATCTAGTTTCAGGTGCTTGTTTGAACATGGGAGTTTGACCAATCTCTAAACTGTCTCTGATTCTGGACAGAATATCAGATAATGCATTGTGATTTCATCAGCGCCAACACAGCAAGGACAATTGGGACTCACATCAATTGGGACTCACATCATTGTGGTGTTATCACTTTCCAAAAAGAAATTTAATTTTTTGTTAACATTTTAGTCTCTAGATGGATCTCTAGACCTTTTTCAATCTACATTGCTCCAGAAGGAATTCGATTAGAACGTGGTAGAACTGGAAGCCAACAAGTAACCCAATGCAACAAAATAACTTCCATTCTTTTCTCTGGTCTAGGTAACAACATCTTTCTGAGAAATGACAGTCTCTAAAATAGCATTTAAAAAATATAATTAAACAGTTCTTGATTCTAAGATTTGTTTGGTTGCATGAGTTCAGATACCCAAACTGAAATGTTGTTTTCGTTGTAGTTGAAATGAATCCTGTAGGTGAAAATTTTTTTATCCAATTATCTTTAGTAATCTTCACCAAATTTTCTCTCCCTATATTCCAAAATATGCCATTTTTTAATATCTTTCTGCCTTCTAGAATACTTTATCATTCCCAAGAAGAGTTATTTTCGATTTCGGCGCGTAAAAAGGTTGAAAATTTGAAGTATTTACTTTTATAGACTTTATGAATAAAAGAGTGTGGCCTTGTAATTAATCTTCATCTTTGTTTCCCCAACATAATTAGATTAAAAGCTCTAAGGTCTTTGAAGTTCAGACCATCTTCATCTTTGAGTCTACAAGTAACCTTCCAACTAACCAACTGTATCTTCCTTTCTGTGTTCTTCTGTCCCTACCAAAATTGCATAGTGGCTTTATGAATTTCTTCTAACAGTGTCTCCGTTAATTTGAAATAATTCGGGTGTGTTGCAATTTCTACAATACTTCATTCTTAACGTAATTAAATGTCTTCCTCCTTGATCTATTAACCACTGCTGGAAGGTCCAGATACTTATTCTAGCATCCAACATGTAGTACAGGAAATAGAACAGCAAGCTGATCTCGTATATCAGGAAGTGTGTTCTTGCTAAAAAAAATACAGAAGATTTGTTCATATTTACCATCTGTCCATTGATCTCTTCATAAGCCTTTAGAATCATCAATAACTTTTCATAATCCCCAGTAGTAGCTTTGCTAAATAAGATAGAATCATTCGCAAAAAATAAGTGGCTGACTTTTGAGCATCTAGGATTCAATCTCAAACTAGAAAATTGCAGCTTTTGTTCTCTTATGTGGAGTAGACGGGAAAGACCCTCTGCACAAAATAGAAATAGATAAGGAGAAAGAAGATCACCTTGACATAATCCTCCATATGATTTGAAAAAATCATGAGATTGATCTTTCGCAATAGCAGAATAAGAAACTGTCTCTACACACTCCTTAATCCAATCAATCCACTTCCAATAAAATCCATCTAGTTCATAACATCCCACACAAAATTTCATTTAACTCTGTCATATGTCTTACTCATATCATGTTTCAGAGCCAATTCATAATTATCATAGTTCATATTCTTTAGGAAGTAGTGTATAAATTTATGCATAATGAATATATTATTACCAATTAATCTTTTTTTGATAAAAGTACTTTGAGTATCCCTATTTATAATGTATTGCAGTCTGTGCACTAAAACTTTAGAAATGATTTTATAAAATACACTATTGAGGCTAATTGGTCGAACTTGCTTCATAGAATTAGCATTTCTAATTTTTGGAATAAGACAAATGTTCATGTGGTTAAAAGCTTTCAGTAGTTTACCTCTAGAAAAAAAATTCTTGACTGCACATATCACATCTTTTCTAATCAGTTTGCAATAAAATTGAAAAAAATTTCTTGTAAAACCATCATCATCTGGCCTGCAAAAGGATTTATTGAGAAGATTGATGTTTTAATTTCTTTTTTTGAAACCGGCTTAGTAAGCATCCAGTTAGTATTTATTAACCTTGAAGGAATTTCTTCAAGTACTTCAGTAGGATCCTTGGGATTTATTGAGGTAAATAGCTTTAAAAATTACTCCTCAGCTGCTGCTACAATTTTCGCTTGATCCATAACAACCCTTCTATTCTCATTAATAAATTTTTGGATTTTATTTCTATGAAACCGTGATTGAAACTTAGAGTGAAAAATTTTGTATTTTTGTCACTCCAATTCAGCCACTGTATCCTAAATTTTTTCTTCCAAAAGTCACTCTTTCCGCTTCAGATTCTCTTCTAGTTCAGCCTCTAACAATCGGATTATAGTGCCATCAGCCTATCCCTCTTTTTTTTCTCTTCTTCTAACTTTAATTGAATCTATTAGATCTGGTGCCTTCAGTTCGAGCCTGCTGATTTTTGCCAATCCACTAGCCAGTGCCTACAATAGTTCAATTTCACAGTCAGTTTAAATATAGGGGAGCCAACAATCTCCAAGTCCAAAGTTTGTTTAATGATTGTAGAAACCTCTTTATCACACCAACACTTTTGAAATCAAAATCTTCTTAGTTCTTTCTTTTTCCTTCTCCGAATAAATTATTAGAGGGCAATGGTCCGAGCCCGTATTCTTTCAATTTTATCCTATTTCTCTCCTTCTCATGATGAGCTCTAATTGTATTAAAATCATCAGCTACTAATAGATGATCTCCACAATTCTGAATAATTTGCAAGACCTGGCCAAACTGCTCTTCCTTCCTAGCTTTATCCATGTGAAAATGCATAGAAATAACTTCCCACACCTTAAAGTCTTGTAAGTCTTACCAAGTGAAGTGTATGAAAAAATTATCGTGGGCTTTGATTTGAACCTTCACATCATCCCTCCAAGCCACCATCAATCCTCCCACCTAACCAATCGGGTCCACGTAAAACACAAACTGAAACCCGACTTCTTTTATCACCCACTCTAAAGTCGAAGTATTGTTTTTGGTTTCATAGAGAAATAATACTTTGGGGGAATGAGATTTAGTAATTCCTTTGATATTGTGAATTGTCACGAGTTTTTTCAAACACCGACCGTTTCACACTTCCATCTTTATGGATCTTCGGGTGCCATTTGTTGGGTGGCATCCTCCTCCTTGTCAGCTTGATTAATTTCGGTCGAGCAATGTTTCTTTGTTGTCCCATCTTCCTTCTCTTCACCCGTTCTCCTTTTCATTCCTGTTACCTTGGTATCTGGTTTATTTTTTCTTGCCATCTGTTTTAACCTTTGTTTGTGAATTTCTTTGGTGATTGTTGTACTTATTGAAGCGCTAAAGGAGAATGTGCCCTTAGAGTTAAAAATTGTGTTCTGACTTCTCTGCCTCATTCGCCTTTTCTGCTCCTTCCTCTTTTTCCCCTTGCACCTTTTTATCAATCCCGAACATTCCTTTATACTCTGCTCCACCTTTTGGGACCTGAATTACTTCTGCTAACTTTTGAATTCAACTCTGCACTTTCTCTCCTTCCTTTTCTTTTAGGGACTTTGACTGGGAGAGCTGCAAAGCTTCTGATCAGCCCTAAAGGAGTAGGTCTCCTATTGTGCTGACTTATTCTTCTATTTTGACTAGCAAACTTTGAATTTTAATTCTCCTTCTGCGTACAGCGTACTAATCCTCCTTCCAAACTATTATACTCTCATCCACGGCTCCCACTTCTCCTCCACAACACTCCTTGCCACCGAATCTTCTAGGAATATATTGTATCCTCGGTCTTTATGCCCTAGAAAGCCACAATAGTGGCAGAAGTTTGCTATATGTTCATATTTGATATACAATTCCAAAACCTTCTTGCTTCCATCCGTTATCTTCATCATCCTCCTTAGTGATTTTGTAGTGTCCAAACTGATTATCACTTTAACAATATTCTCCTCTTTTTCCCGCATCTCAAACAAATCTACATCTAAGATCTCTCCCGTGGATTTTCTTATCTTCCTTCTCGGGTCTTTTGTTTTGCATTGCTCCGAAAGATTCCATAATTGACTCCATATATAATATGCAGAAATTAAAATCATCTCCTACAATTGAGATGTCCTTCCTCCATCTTTTTAAGGTTAAAAATATAATTTTTAAACAGTCAAGGAGGTTCATTCTCAATCCTAATTAAATTAATCTCCTTACCAAAAAAAAATTGAAACATATTACTTCTATAATCCAAGACCTTAAAATCTTCAGGCTACCTCCATATTGAGTATAAGGCCGCCTGTTAAGTACCAGCCCTAAACTGCCGATCAGCCATTAATCTTTCAACAAGCTAAGGCTCCATGTACATTTATCCAACCCTTCCCTTATATCTTCCTCTCCATATTCAATGATCTGCTCACCCTCTAATACATCCACACTTCCTTCCATCGCCTGAGAAACAGTCAAGGCTGTCATTTTACGTTTGTTAATCACTGGTTGTGAAAAACACTCACAATGATCTAATTAGGATTACTCCACTCAAATTCTAGCAGAGCAAAATAAAACCCTAACTGCACGGAGCAAAAAAATTTATCATGCATTATCTGTTGACACATACATATTTTACATTTGTTATTAATTATCCTCTAAATAAAGTCAATTTCTAACACGGAATAAAATGAATTCGTTGTTGAAATAAATTGGAGAATTCGCATTCCTTTTTATGTTGGATACATGTAATCATTTACTATTTTTTTACATGACAAGTGGTGGGTATTTTATCGATGTTGTCCACTGAAGTCCCATCTTCATGAAATTTTATTTAATTCAGAATATAATGAGTTTCTTTCTAAAAGGTGTCACAGATGGAATAACATATTCGTGTCATTTATACTTTTAACCTAATTCACAAACCACTTGTAATAAACTAACTTCTTCAAATCTACTACGACTTTAATAGAACCATTATTTTATTATATTATAACCCAAGATGGAATAAAATAATTCAGACAAACATATAGATATCAATGAAATAATCAATGTTAGATTGACGACTAAGTTATATTTATGTTCCATATTATTTGTCCGACGATGGATATATCTTACTCTAGTCGTAGACAAAAAACAAAATGAATAAATAAAAAAATAAAAATAAACATGAGCTTAGCTTTTACCTATTTCTGATCTCTTGCTTGTTATATAGCTTATTTCTTTCTGGAAATTTATTCATTATGCTACTTTGGTTTCTTCACAAAATATTAAGATGTTAAATTCTCAAAAAAGTATTTTCAATGGATTAGCTTAGTTTATTATTGAACGTCTAAGAAAAAATGCTGTGAGTAATCAATATATACATACATAGGTTAAAAAAAAATAATTTAACTCATGATGCACATGCATCCTGTGCTTGGTTCTGCAAATTACGTGAAAAATATATATTAATCAAATAATGATATTATCTTGTTCTGGGCAAAAATGACAAAAATGAAATAAGCAAGAAACTGCTGCTTTGGGCGATTCTCACTGATTGATGAGAATGTTGTTGGAGTGTTCTAACACATAGCTTACTGTGGTTTGTGCGTGTTCCATTGCCACAAAAGACAAAATTTTGAAAAAGATTGATTAATGAATTGAAAGCTACATATATCATATATCATTTGTAAGTTTGTGTAACAGATAGAATGATTAATTTATTGATCATGCTGGATGTGAAGTATATATTAAAAGTAGTCATTAAAATTAATTATTAATATAAAATATATATTAAAATATAAAATAAAATTTAATTAAATTATATATATAATTATTCATAATATTTTATAACTGATTTTTGGTAACTAATTTTAGCATAAATAACATTTTTGTTAATTTGTATCTTCTGCTGTATGCATTGAAAATTAAATTAAATGTATCCAATTCATGATTCTTGCTCTGAATTATATATAATGATCTCTTTTTATTTTTGTAAATTATAGCACTTTATTAATTATATTAATTATTATTAAAATCAATCATTAAAATTAATTATTATAGTATAATATACATTAAAATATAAAATATATATTAAAATATATATCATTAATTATATATATATATATATATATATATATATATATATGTTAATTTGTATCTTCTGCTGTATGCATTGAAAATTAAATTAAATGTATCCAATTCATGATTCTTGCTCTGAATTATATATAATGATCTCTTTTTATTTTTGTAAATTATAGCACTTTATTAATTATATTAATTATATATTAAAATCAATCATTAAAATTAATTATTATAGTATAATATACATTAAAATATAAAATATATATTAAAATATATATTATTAATTATATATATATATATATATATATCAGAATTATTGGTCCTACAACCACCGCACCGAAATACCGGATCATGCATGCATATATAAGCAAGTTCTGTACTATTTGTGTGTCAAGGGACTATATATTATTAAAATAAAAAATGTTATTTGTATATTAAAATTATTTATTAAAATTAGTTATTAATATATTTATATTTAAATATATGTATGATTTAATTTACTTTAATGTGTATTTATATTCTAACATATATTTTATATTGATGACTGATTTTAGTATATACGCAACATAATTTTATTAAAATTATTGAACATTTTCAAATTAGAAGAATATATTTTTTTTTTCTTTTGCTAGTTGGCGTACAATGTATTGTCATCATTGAGGTTTAATTTGTATGCTTCCTTATTTTTAAAGAGGATAGTTAATTAATTATTTCATCCGGTAATATTAATTAATTTTTTTTAAATTCTATTTTTATTTTTATATTTATTCTTTTTTTTTTTTTTTTGCTTTTTTCTTCCTAACACTACAACTTCTTTCCTTGTCATTATTGTCGATGACCACTGCCATTGGTCATCCATTCGTCGTTGCAACTATTATAAATTTTAAACTTTAAATTATAAATCTTAAATTATAAATTATAAATTTTAAATCCTAAATTTTAAAAAAATAAGTGTTAGAAAAATAAATTTGCAATAAAAAATGGCTAATATTTAATGTTCTGAAAACCGGTTCGAACTGACCGATCAAACCAGTCAAACCGTGAACCGGTCACAAAGACGGTTCGAATAATAAAGAAAACTGTAAAATCTAGAAATCGGAGTTAAATCGGTGAACCGGCCAGTAACCGGTCGGTCAAATCGAACGGTAAACTGGCCGGTTTTTGAGCTTCGCAGCAAAACGCTGCCGTTTGGAGCTCTGAAACCCTAAATCAATGAATCAATCCCTAATTTGGCAATACCCTTCACAGTTCACACTTTCACTTTCACAGTTCACCTTCACCATTCTCATCGAGTTTCAGAGAGAAGTAGAGAACACCATCACGATCTCACCGGCTCACACGGCCACACGGGTTCGCCGTCGCGCAGTCATCTCCGTCGCGCAGGCACCTCCGTCGAGCGTTCACCTCCGTCGCGCAGTAACCTCGTTCGACCTGTCACCTCCGTCGCGCAGTCAGCTCCTTCGAGGCTTCGACCAGTCACCTCTGGCGAGCAATCACTTCCTTCGACCAGTCACCACTCGGCGTCGCTGTCTGTCTCCCACTCTCCCTACTAGCCTACTGCATGTTCGGTTGAAGCGTTGAAGGTGCCTTCGAGCTCTGAGAGAAAGCCTTCGACTTCGAGCTCTGTCGCGCAACCTTCGAAGCCTCCATCGAGCAGCAGCCATCTCAACCTTCGAAGCCACCGTCTGCTCCACCACTCTTGCATGCGCTGTCTCCCTCAGTGTCTCTCGTCTCCCTTGGTCACTTGGTGTCTCTGTCTCTGCCTCTCGGTGTCTCTGTCCCTCTCCGCAACCACAGTCTCTTGCATGTTCTCTAGGTAATTTTTTTTATTAACTATGAATTTATGATTGAACTCTGATATAGTGAAGCTCTGTCAACTCTGAATTTATGATTTACTGAAATAGTGAAGCTCTAAACTCTTATTCAAGTCATTCAACTGTGAACTGATATGGTGATATAGTGATTGAATAATTGTTTTTTTTTTTGTGAACTGTGAAGTGTAAACTGATATAGTGATATAGTGATTGAATAATTGATTGAATAATTGTTTGCCTATTTCAACTGAACTAAGTTACTGATTCAGAACTGTGAACTTTGTATTGTTATTGGATTGGATTGTATTGTTATTGGAATGGATTGTTATTGCCTGTTTGCCTGTTTCAATTGAATAATTGGATTGGATTGTATTGTTATTGGATTGCTGGTAATGTTTAGGTATGTATTGTTGTTGTATTGTTATTGGATTGCTGGTAATGTTTAGGTATGGATGAATAATTATTGTTAGTTAAGTTGTGAACTTTGTTGTTGTTACTTCACTTGTTACCATCGCCGGCACCAGCTCTGTTTCACCGGTCAGTGTTGTTCCCCCTCTTCCTCAGGATCTGCTCTGCTCTGTTCTATGCTTCTAGATTTCTTTGTTATTGGAATTTGATTTTATTTCTGGTTAGGATTGGTGATCTGAATCTTTTATTTGAAAATTATTTTTTGGTTCTTTGATTTTCAAGTTGCTTGCTGCTTCAATTTGAGGGGATTCTGAGTTTTGGTTTAAACTGTGATTGAAGATTCTTTGGTTTGGGTATTCTTTACTTTCCCGGAAGCTTAGCTTTTAATTCGTTGAGATCAAATTATTGTTTTCAACCTTGGTGATTTTTAGATATTCTTTTTGTTGCTTTCTTTTTAAATGTTTCAATTGGTGTTGTTGTGTTGTTGCTGTGATTTAAATGTTCTTTTTAATTCTTTCTTTTTCTCGAATGCCAAGTCAATGCTTGATTGATTGGATTTGCTCACTGATTATATTTGATGATAAATTTTAGATTATAACTCTATTACTGCTTTATTGTCTGTTTGTATAGTTAAATTTTATTAAAGTTTCTTGAATTTGCACTATGTTACTGATTCAAAGTTTTTTGAGTTTTGTTCATTGTTTGGTTGCACCGTCCCTGCTCTCAATCTCTGCCGACTTGCTGCCCCTCCTCTGTGTTGGATTTTTTTTTTTGTTTCAGCTGTTGTATTTTTGTTTCAGGTCCTGTTGTGTTTGTTGTGCAATACTATCAATTTGTTTTACTTTTTGACTCAGCTACAAACAATATTTTCTATCTTTAACTTGTGCATTGTATATTTATATTAGACTATAATTATATTTTAATGTATTTATTTATATTTTATTTTTTATTTTATTATAAAACGGTTTTTTCGGTTCAACCACGGTCAAACTAGTTGAACCTATGAACCAGTGAACCAGTAACTAGAGCGATTCGATGACCGGTTCGGTTTTCAGAACCTTGCTAATATTAGACAATTAAAAAGTTAATTTTCTATATTTATTTATGTTGAGTTAAGAAATTAACTAAATTAATTAGTGATGACAAACATTATTTTTGGGCAAAATAAATAATTAGAGTTAATTAATTATATTTACTTATTACTAATTGTTTATTGTTGCAGGCCAAAATTCCATAGCCCAAATGGAATGAAAAGCAATCAGCAAGATTGGTGGGCTGAAAGCAAAAATCAGAAGCCCAAAAGAAACAAAGCCAAAGAAATCAAAACGGATTGCTTAATGGAAATCCAATCCAAGCCCGTATCCATCCCACAAAGCTTCTCTTGTAAGATTGAAGTCTTCACTCTTTCAATATGCAACGTTTCCCTCCTCTCTAACCAAGTCAAATAAGAACTTCAGAAAAGTAAGAAAGAGAAAGAGAGAGAGCTTCTTCACCAAGCTAGTCACCAAAGAAGCAAGAGAGAGAAGGATTAAGCCTGAAACACAGAAATCTAAATCAGAAAATCCAAACAAAATCAAGCTTAGGTTATAGGTAAATCACTTTCTCATACATGCAACTCGGCTTCATCTCTTCTTCCGAACTCTCTACTCTATCCGAAATGGGATACAAGGGAAAGAGGATTTCTGTTCTTCTCTGCTCTGCTGTGTATCTACGGTCTTAAACAAGACTTGGGGACCAAGTTGGTTTTCAAGGGCTCAGATCAAGTTGACCATTGGAAGATTTCTATGGTTGCTGCTATATGGCTTTCGGTCAAGGTGAGGAAATCAGAAGGAAAGTTTCTATTCTGAGGATTAAGGAGAAAAAGTGAATCAGTGGGTTGGTGAAGCTCAAGGTTCAAGGTGTTGACCTTGGAAGAAGAACCAAGCAACATGCAAGGAGATAAAAGAGGTTTGCTGTTCATTCAGAAAGCAAGGAGAGAAAACCAGAGTTTGAGAGTTGTGTTCTGTAAAGAAGTTCCTCTACTTGGATAATGCTTTCTTTCAAAGAAGCATTCGGCCAATACTGAAGAACTGTATCTGAGGTTTGCGAATCTGGTTTTGCACATAGCAAAGAGGCTGTTGATGAAGTCAATCTCCTTCATGTTTACAGATTGTAATGTACTTTTCTATGTTTATCTTTTTGTAATTTCTTGTGAGAAAAGGCATATTGAGAGAGCTCAAGTAAAAGCCATGAGTGAAAAAAGGCTGAGTGAAACACTTGAGAGAAAAGCCTAGAGTTTATTTCAGATTTCTTTAGGTATGTCTATGTCTTGTATCTTGTACCTGTGAGGTATCCCTTTCTTAGTTGGGTTAGCACTAAGAGTGAATAGTTAGGTATTAGCATAGCCAATGTCAAGTTAGGTTAGAACTTGAGTGTGAAAGGATTGGGTCAATCCTGTAAAATTGGTGTATGTAATACTGTTAACTATAGTGAAATTCTTCCATAGTTGTGGAGGAGACTGGATGTAGGTTGCATAGCACAAGGCAACCGAACCAGAATACATGCTGGTGTTAGCTTTTCTCTTCTCTGCTAAGTTCTATTTTCTGATATTCATGAGACAAAAATAAATTGTCTCATAAATTTCCGCTGCTGAGTTCAAACAGAACCTGAATTGAAAGTTAGTTTTAAAAGGGTAATAACAGCAACTTAAAAGGAAGGCATAGATTCAACCCCCTTCTCTAAGCCTACCACAACCTTCAATTGGTATCAGGAGCTAAGGTCTCAAGAAACAAGCTTAACCGCTTGGAGCAAAGATCCAATGGCAAACAACTTAGGCACAACCACAGTTGCCTACACCCTCACTGAAGGCCAGTCAAACAACCGGCCACCTTTCTTCAACGGGAAGAACTACTCCTACTGGAAAGAAAGGATAAGGATCTTCATCCAATCCATTGACTACAACATATGGAAGATTATTGTGAGCGGTCCCAAGATCCTAACAAAAATAAGTGCTGATGGAGTGGTGACTCCAAAAGAAGAAGCTGAATGGAATGAAGATGATAAGAAGAATATAGAGCTGAATGCTAAAGCAATCAACCTTCTTCACTGTGCTATCAGCTTTGAAGAGTACCGAAAGGTGTCTAAATGCAAGACAGCCAAAGAAATCTGGGAAAAACTTCAGGTTACACACGAAGGCACCAAACAAGTAAAAGAAACGAGGATTGATATGATGCAAAAAGAGTACGAGATGTTTAGCATGAAGGATGGAGAAAGCATTGATGAAGCGTTTGAGAGATTCTCAATCATACTCAACAACCTTGATGCTATGGGTACAAACTATGCAGAACAAACTTTGGTGAGAGAACTCCTTAGAAGCCTCACAAAAGAATGGGAAAATACTGCCACTGTCCTAACCGAGAGTAACAACATAAGTCCCATAACCTATGATGAGCTGAAAGAAAAACTCCTTGCCTATGAAGCCACACACACAAACACAGACTCAAAGAAAAAGGGAATAGCCCTCAATTCACAAATAGAACCGAAAGAGAGTGAGTCTAGTAATGGTATTTCAGATGACGAGCTTTTGTTTTTTGCTAGGAGATTTAGAAGGATGATGAAGAACAAGGGCAAATACAAAGGTTCAAGTTCAAAGGAGCACAAGATCGACTTGAGCAAAGTGACGTGCCATCACTACAAGGAGGTTGGACACTTCAAACTAAACTGTCCAAAGCTCAAAAAGGAGGACAAAGGAAAGAAGGAAAGGAAGAGAGTACTCATGGCAGCTTGGGAGGATCTTGAGAATGACTCAAATGAAGAAGAAGAATCTGAAGGAGATGACAAAGACTGCTTCATGGCTGGAAACAACAATCTTGATGAGGTAAACTATTATGATTTGACCATTGAGGACTTGCATGCTATTATTGATGATCTCACTTTAAACACATCAAAACTGCTTGATAAATACAATGAATGCAGATCTGAAAGAGATGTGTTAAGAGCTGAAAATGATTTTTTAAAAGAAAAAGTGAAGGAAACTGAATGTGCTTTGGACATCATTGAAGAAAACAGATTTCTAAAATCTGAACTTGAAAAATTAAAAGGAAAGCGCATTGTGGATCCTTCTCATGAGTTAATTGCTGAAAATGAAAGATTAAATGATATGATTAAAAGACTGAATGGTGACTTAGCAAAATTTGCTCAAGGTTCTAGCAACTTGGACAAATTACTTGCAAGTCAAAGACCATTGTTTGAAAAATCTGGTTTAGGCTACATAGCCAAGGAAGATGCAGTTTCTAATACTTCCTCTATAAAATTTGTGGCTTCTTCATCAAATACCAAATCCATACCAAACAAATCAGGTATCGGATATGTTTCAACTTGTGAAGAAAAATTTGATGAAACATACACAAGTGAAACTGAGCCTTCACCAAAAACTGGTCCGAGTTCAAACCGGCCAGGTTTGGGTTACATTTCGAAAAATGAGGCTGCTTTCAAGAAACCATTATTTTACAACAAAACCTCATTTCCGAAAGGTAAAAATGTTCAAAAAAATTCTGGTGAAAATGCTTTTGCAAAGAGGAATAACTTTAATAAAAATCAGTTTGTCAAAAGAGATGCATCTCCTCCAAAAACCAGAAAATTTCAACCATTTAATCATTTCAAGCAATTTAACTCACCTAAATTTCAGCAACACACATCAGAAAATCATTGTGTTAATTGCAAGAAAGTTGGTCACTCATATGAACAATGCTTCATTGAAAAGAGAGTTGTAGAAAACAAAGTCTACACTGTTGTTTGTGATTTCAATGCACTTGGGCAACCAAGATGGATTAACTTCAAAGGATCCAAATTAATTTGGATACCTAAGGCTACTTGAAACTCATCATGCAGATTTTTCTAGCATCCAAGAACAAAAAGGACATGTGGTACATGGATAGTGGATATTCAAGGCACATGACTGGAAGGTCAACCTACTTCATCAAACTAAATAAGTTTGATGGAGGTTTTGTGACCTTTGGAGATGATGGTAAAGGTAAAATCATTGCTGTGGGAAAAGTAGGTAATGAGCAATCTACTTTCATTGATGATGTACTTTTAGTATGTGGTTTAAAGCACAATCTTTTGAGTATAAGTCAGCTGTGTGATTTAGGATATTTAGTTGTTTTCAAAAGGCTTGAATGTTGTGTTGTTAATGAAAAGACAAATGAAGTGATGTTTGTTGCCAAGCGTTTCAATAATATGTATGGACTTACTCTTGATGAACTAAAGGATCAAAATGTAGCTTGTCTTCATTCTAAAGAATCTGAAAAGTGGTTATGGCACAAGAGATTGGGCCATGCAAGTATGTTTCAAATAAACAAACTTGTAAAGAAAGAATTAGTAAGAGGTCTTCCTTTGATAAAGGTTGACAAAGATATCACTTGTGATGCTTGCCAAATGGGAAAACAAACAAAAAGTTCTTTTAAACCAAAGGAAGACATCTCTACTAAAAGACCACTTGAGTTGCTACACATTGATTTATTTGGTCCAACAAGAACTCAAAGCCTAGGTGGTAAACATTATGGTTTAGTGATTGTGGATGACTATACTAGGTTTGGTTGGGTTTTATTTCTTGCACACAAAAATGAAGCCTTTTCGGTTTTTGAACCTTTTTGCAAGAAAATTCAAAATAAAAAGGATTTGAAAATCTCTTCTATAAGAAGTGATCATGGAACTGAATTTGAAAATAATTTGTTTGAATCCTTTTGTGAGGAACTTGGAATATCTCACAACTTCTCTTGTCCAAGAACACCACAACAAAATGGTATTGTGGAAAGAAGAAATAGAAGCATACAAGAGATGACAAGAGCTATGCTTTGTGAGAGTAATGTTCCAAAATTTCTTTGGGCTGAAGTAGTTAACACAGCTTGCCACATTTTAAATAGAACAATTATAAGGAAATTTTTGAAGAAAACCCCTTATGAACTTTGGAAAGGCTACCCACCAAACTTAGACTACTTACACATCTTTGGATGCAAATGTTTTGTTTTAAATAACAAAGAAAATTTGGGAAAATTTGATCCAAAGGCTTATGAGTGTTTGTTTGTAGGATATTCCACAACTAGTAAAGCATATAAGGTTTATCATCAAGATGCTAGAATTATTGAGGAGTCCATACATGTTACATTCTGTGATACTAACTTGGTACAAAGCATTTTGGAAGATTGTGATGCAGGAAATCAAGCTCAAAAGGAAGCTGAAACTATGCAAAATCAAGAGAAAGGACATTCTGGTCAAACTGAACCAGAAACTGCAACTGCTGAAAATTCGAGAGACAATTCTATTTTGTCTCATGAATCTAAAGGAAATCCTGAAGCCAGCAGCACCCAGAATCTCTTGGTATCTCAATCTGCATCCAAGTCCACCAGACCTCGTGAATGGAGATTCTTGAAGAATTATCCTGAGGAATTTGTCATTGGGGACGTCTCTCATGGAGTGCAAACAAGGTCTTCCACTAGAAAGGCAAATGAAGGATCAAACATTGCCCTTCTTTCACAAATTGAGCCTCAAAATGTCAAGGAAGCACTCAATGACCCTTCTTGGGTTAAAGCTATGGAGGATGAGCTTCTTGAGTTTGAAAAGAACCAAGTATGGACTTTGGTTCCAAGGCCAAGTGAAAAGAAAGTGACCGGCACCAAGTGGATTTTTCGGAACAAGTTGGGAGAAGATGGTAGCATTGCAAGAAACAAGGCAAGGCTAGTGGCACAAGGATATGACCAAGAAGAAGGAATAGACTTTGATGAATCCTTTGCCCCTGTTGCCCGAATGGAAGCCATAAGACTTCTCTTAGCTTATGCTGCACATTGTGGTTTTAAATTATATCAAATGGATGTGAAATGTGCATTTTTGAATGGAGTGATAGATAGAGAAGTGTATGTGGAGCAGCCTCCTGGTTTTGAAAATAAAGATAATTTTGATCATGTTTTCAAATTATCTAAAGCTCTCTATGGTTTAAGACAAGCTCCTAGAGCTTGGCATGAGAGACTTAGTTCTTTTCTTTTGAAAAATGGTTTTCAAAGAGGCACCACTGACACAACTCTATTCATCAAGAACTCTAATGATTCTTTTATTCTAGTCCAAATATATGTTGATGACATTATTTTTGGATCAGCCAATGAATCCCTTTGTTCTGAATTTGGAAAACTCATGACAAGTGAATTTGACATGAGTATGATGGGTGAACTTAATTTCTTCCTTGGGCTACAAATTAAACAAACTGAAAAAGGTATTTTCATTCATCAAGAAAAGTATGCCAAGGAATTAGTTAAGAAATTTGGTATGGAAAATGCCAAACCCATGGGAACTCCCATGCATCCTAGTTCTAAATTAGATAAGGGAGAAACTGAGAAAGATGTTGATGAAACTAGGTACAGAGGAATGATTGGCTCTCTTATGTATTTAACTTCCTCTAGGCCTGATATAGTGCAAAGTGTTGGATTGTGTTCTAGGTTCCAATCCAAACCTAAAGAGTCTCATCTTTCTGCAGTTAAAAGGATCATTAGATATATTCATGGCACATCCAATTTTGGTCTCTGGTATCCTAAGATTGATGATTTTTCTGCAGTTGGTTATTGTGATGTAGATTTTGCTGGTGATAGAGTTGATAGAAGGAGTACTTCTGGTTTATGTTGTTTCCTTGGAAAGTCTTTAAATGTTTGGTCAAGTAAGAAGCAACCAACAGTGGCCTTATCCACTGCAGAGGCTGAGTATATAGCTGCTTCTTCTTGTTGTTCTCAGCTTTTATGGTTAAAAACACAGCTTGCCGATTATAAATTAAATGCTGAAAATATTCCCTTGATGTGTGATAATATGAGTGCCATTAATATTTCAAAAAATTCAGTTTTGCACTCTAGGACTAAGCATATTGAAGTGAAATTTCACTCAATAAGAGAACATGTCCAAAAGGGAGATATTAGTATTCAATTTGTTAAATCGGAAGAGCAATTAGCAGATATTTTTACAAAACCATTTGCTGAGGACAGATTTTGCATGCTTAGGACTTGTCTAGGTATTTTGAGTTATGATTCTTTATTTGAAAAATGCTAATGTGTTTGCTGGAGCTTTTTGTCTCATGAACAGGTATGAGACAACTCTGGGCAGAAAAAGAGCATTCCCCTTTAATCAACGTGATCTGGGCTTATTTCAAGTGCAAAATGATTTGGGCCAACCTCAAAAATTCAGATCTAGAATGGTCCAATGTGTTTCCATTAAATCCAACTATCCCTGAGCCCAAATATGAATGTTACATTTTTTGGTTAAAATTTTTTTGTTGGGCTGTGTGTTTAGATTTTTTTGAAAAAGTTTTATTCTAATTTTTTGTCCAAAAAGATTTTCAGTTTAATTTAATTTTTTTTGGATTTTGATTATTTAAAATTAGATTTCCTTGTTTTGAAAATCAAATCAAATCTTTTTTATGAGGTCATGTCTTTTCAAGTCTTTTCAAATGGTGATGCAGTTGCATGGTTTTGAAAATCTACTTTTGGGTACGGTTACCAACACTCCCTCTCTTCCCTCCTACCTCTCCTCCTCGGTGTGATCCTATGGCACGAACCAAGAATCCCTCTAGGGTTACTCCTTCTGCCAAGAAGACACCACAGACGAAAGAACCTCCATCCAAACCAGGGTCATCGAAACCGAGTTCATCCAAGGGGAAGCGACCAGCCACACCAGAACCTCCACCTGAGTCCACACAACCAAAGTCTAGGTCTGTTCCATCACGTTCTCAAAGAGGTAAAACTCGAGTTCCTCTTAAGTCAGTTAAAGAACCAGACATTGGCCCTTTTGATCACAAAGCTCACTTTTTGACTTCTCATTCGAACTATAACCCTTATAGATTCAAATCTGCCATGAACAATAATTTTTTTGAAGGGGTTATCCATTATCGTACCCTATGTCCCTCTTTTCTCGCTGATTTGCCATCTTTGAAAAGAAAAGGTTTTCCATTTGTTGATAACTTGATTTTTCTGGACTGGAATCACCTTTTTGACATCAAAAAGCCTGTGCTTGTTGGTCAAAGAATTTTATGCAAACATGACTTATCATGAAGGCACTGCTCACTCATATGTAAAGGGCCGAGACATAGTTTTAAATAATGAAACTATCAGTGATGCTTTGAAGTATACTGATGTTGGGCCCTGTGCTTACACTTCGGTTAAGTGGGATGAAGGTGTTGGAATTTCTTATCATGATGCATTGGCACACATCTGTGAACATGTATCTTTAATTGATGGCATTACACCCACTCACAAAGCCCTAGGATATGAGCGTGCTCAATTGCACCGAATGGTCAACCATATTATTCTGCCTCAAAGTGGCTCATATCAAAGGGTTTCCTACACTGATACTTTTGTTTTATATGCCCTTCTCACCAAAACTGAAATTTCATTTGCATACTTGATGGTTAGATATATGTTTGACTCTGTTAGGAGTGAAAAGGACAAAGCACTTCCTTATGACATGTTTCTAACTTGCATATTTGAATATTTTGGTGTTGACTTGACCAATGAGAACTATGAAAATAGACATTCATACCTAAAGGGGGGTGGTTCAGTGAAACAGAACAAAAGACCCACTAGATCTGAAAGAGTTGTCCTAGATGATGAAGATGATGATTTTGTCCCTGATGATTCTCCTGCTCCATCCACTGAGGGTACTTCTATCTCCACTGGGAAGAAATCTGCTCTGCTGAATGTGGTCAAGGATGTCACTCAAGAGTTTGTTTCCCAATCAAATCACTTAATTGAAATGAGCAAAGAGCAAAGGAAGCTGGCTAGCAAGCATGAGAACTTCCTGAAGAAATCAAGGGATATGGTAGCTGTGCTCATGACATTCATTGATAACTTTCAAAATGATGAAGACATTGCCATTGATGTTGAGGAGGAAGCTGCTTCGGAGGAGAACGGTTCTGATGCCTAGGATTTGTCTCATGAAAACTATTGCTACTGCTCTCTTTTTGTCTCATGAATTCTGTTTCTTTAGCTACTTTTGAACTGTTTCACTTTGGATGACTGTAATAACTCTAGATATTGCTGCACCTTTGGTAGTTTAGTCAGTACTTTGCACTATGAGCTAACTCTTTTCTGCAGGATGCAAGACTTTATTTTTTTTGTTTTTTGTTGATCTTGCTTATTATCCACCCTTGATGACAAAAGGGAGAGTAATAGCAATAGGATAATAGATCCTAGTACTTCTTTTGGGATTTTTGCTGCATTAATACTTGATTTCACATGTTGAATCATTTTGCTGATGATATTAGCTTGATGTTGGGCTGATTATGTGATGTTACTTATCTGATATCCCTTAGCCAAGATAAATGTATTTTAGCTCTTTATTGTGCTCTCTTTAAGATCAAAGAAAAATAGGAACAAAGAGGAAAGCACAAATTCAGAGGGAGCTAATCTTGAAAAGGAAAGGGGGAGCAACATAAAAGCAAATGACAAAAATCAAAGGGAGTTTCTATACCTTACTCAATTTATATCCTTTTTTATTATTGCTTAAATCATGTTTGTCATCAAGGGGGAGATTGTTGAGTTAAGAAATTAACTAAATTAATTAGTGATGACAAATATTATTTTTGGGCAAAATAAATAATTAGTGTTGATTAATTATATTTACTTATTACTAATTGTTTATTGTTGCAGGCCAAAATTCCATAGCCCAAATGGAATGAAAAGCAATCAGCAAGATTGGTGGACTGAAAGCAAAAATCAGAAGCCCAAAAGAAACAAAGCCAAAGAAATCAAAACGGGTTGCTTAATGGAAATCCAATCCAAGCCCGTATCCATCCCACAAAGCTTCTCTTGTAAGATTGAAGTCTTCACTCTTTCAATATGCAACGTTCCTCTCCTCTCTGATCAAGTCAAATCAAAACTTCAGAAAAGTAAGAAAGAGAAAGAGAGAGAGCTTCTTCACCAAGCTAGTCACCAAAGAAGCAAGAGAGAGAAGGATTAAGCCTGAAACACAGAAATCTAAATCAGAAAATCCAAACCAAATCAAGCTTAGGTTATAGGTAAATCACTTTCTCATACATGCAACTCGGCTTCATCTCTTCTTTCCAACTCTCTGCTCTATCCGAAATGGGATACAAGGGAAAGAGGATTTCTGTTCTTCTCTGCTCTGCTGTGTATCTACGGTCTTAAACAAGACTTGGGGACTAAGTTGGTTTTCAAGGGCTCAGATCAAGTTGACCATTGGAAGATTTCTATGGTTGCTGCTATATGGCTTTTGGTCAAGGTGAGGAAAGCAGAAAGAAAGTTTCTATTCCGAGGATTAAGGAGAAAAAGTGAATCAGTGGGTTGGTGAAGCTCAAGGCTCAAGGTGTTGACCTTGGAAGAAGAACCAAGCAACATGCAAGGAGATAAAAGAGGTTTGCTGTTCATTCAGAAAGCAAGGAGAGAAAACCAGAGTTTGAGAGTTGTATTCTGTAAAGAAGTTCCTCTACTTGGATAATACTTTCTTTCAAAGAAGCATTCGGCCAATACTAAAGAACTGTATCTGAGGTTTGCGAATCTGGTTTTGCACATAGCAAAGAGGCTGTTGATGAAGTCAATCTCCTTCATGTTTTACAGATTGTAATGTACTTTTCTATGTTTATCTTTCTGTAATTCCTTGTGAGAAAAGGCATATTGAGAGAGCTCAAGTAAAAGCCATGAGTGAAAAAAGGCTGAGTGAAACACTTGAGAGAAAAGCCTAGAGTTTATTTCAGATTTCTTTAGGTATGTCTATGTCTTGTATCTTGTACCTATGAGGTATCCCTTTCTTAGTTGGGTTAGCACTAAGAGTGAATAGTTAGGTATTAGCATAGCCAATGTCAAGTTAGGTTAGAACTTGAGTATGAAAGGATTGGGTCAATCCTGTGAAATTGGTGTATGTAATACTGTTAACTATAGTGAAATTCTTCCATAGTTGTGGAGGAGACTAGATGTAGGTTGCATAGCACAAGGCAACCGAACCAGAATACATGCTGGTGTTAGCTTTTCTCTTCTCTGCTAAGTTCTATTTTCTGATATTCATGAGACAAAAATAAATTGTCTCATAAATTTCCGCTGCTGAGTTCAAACAGAACCTGAATTGAAAGTTAGTTTTAAAAGGGTAATAACAGCAACTTAAAAGGAAGGCATAGATTCAACCTCCCTTCTCTAAGCCTACCATAACCTTCAATTTATTTTGAAATTATTCTTAACATTTAAAATATATTTCAGTTCTACCTCTATCCAATAATTAAGTATTTTTGGAATTTATGTTTGGATCTATTTTACCAATTAATAATTTAAATTTAAATTTAATATTGTGAATTTTTTTTTATAAAATGGTCCCCTCGCACGCATGGAATGAAACATTTGCAAATCTTTTTAAAATATATTTAGTTTGAAGTAAGGTTCTGAAAATCGGAACGGATCGGCTGGTCGAACCGGTTTAACTGAGAACCGGCAATGCAAGCGATCCGGTCCTTCACCCATATCCGCTACTAGAAAACCGATGGGGAACTACCGAACCGGCCAAAAATCGGTCGGTTGGACCGGACCAGTAACTGGTCGGTTCGGATAAAATGACGTCGTTTGAAATTCGTAAAAAAAAAAAAAAGGAACCACGCGTGAACCAACCCCTTTCCCCAATCGTTCATTCATTTCATCATTTGTCACTATACTCCCTATACTGGAGATTGGAGAACTCTGAAAGCGAAGGAACCCTAGCCCTCCATCGGAAGCCGCCGTTCCCAGGTCGTCGAACCCTAACCCAGTAACTCGGCAGGTACTCTTCATCGTCGCTGGCTTCTCGGCACGGAACCAGGTTAGTGGCTCGTCTTCATCTTCGGTCTTCTTCTTCGCGTAGCTCTGTTCCTCTGTCGCGTAGCTCTGTTCCTCCGTCGCAAGCTCTGCTCCTCCGTCGCAAGCTATGTTCCTGCCTCCATCGCCAGTTCTGTTCATGCCTCCGTCGCCATCTCTGTTCTTCTAGGTATTTTACTATTTTTTTAACAATATTTGTTGAATAATCTTTGAACTTGTTATGGCCTTATTGAATTGTTAATTAATCTATGAATTCGTAGGTTGAATAATAGGTTGAATAATGGTTGAATATTGTTAATTAATAATTTTGAATTTGTGATTTACTGATTTTTCATTTTCTTCTTCAATTATTGTTGTCTGTGGTTTAGGATTGATAATTTATAGTTCTATTGTCTTTAATTTCTATTTTAAATTTTAGTTTTTACAGTGATTGACTGATTTTGTTTGATTCTGTTATGGTTCTGCTTCTGTCTTTCGTTGTTATTTTTTTTTTTGTTGTATACCTGTTGCTGTCCTTGAGAGTTGAGAACTTGAGATTATTGAGTTGTTGTATTTGGATATTTGGATACTGTAAAGTGCATTTATTTCAGATGAATTAGAAGAGAAGTTGGTGAATAAGGTTTTAAACTGTGAAATCATGTGTTGTTGCTTGAATTTTAGAAGAAAGAGCAATATAATGTATTCCTATTTATGATTCCATAAGACCAAGGTTAAATTAACAATTTAGGTGGAGTTAAGTTTTGTTTATGAGTAATTTAGGTTAAGAAAACTTATTCTGTTTTGCTGAAAACTTACTCTGTGTTGCTGTTTTGTTAATGCTAAAAACTTATTCTGTTTTGCTGTTTTGTTAATGCTGAAAACTTACTCTTCTTGGATCTTGGCTTCTGTTTTTAATTGCTGATGGCTCCTGCTTTAGGTTAAGAACATGGTTAATCATTGTATTGTGGCTCCTGTTTTTAATTGCTGATGGCTCATAACTTGTTATTTTTCATTGTGTTGTGGGGCTGTTTTTAATTTCATATATTTTTCATTGTGTTTTGTAATTGCTGGCTTTGTTTAGTGTTTTGTAATTGCTGGCTTTGTTTTCTAATTGCTGGTTTTGCTGATGGCTCCTAATTTTTTTGTTCAAATTTGCTAATGGCTTTGAATTGTAGTTGCTGGTTGTGCTGATTTTGCTGGCTTTGTTTGTAATTTCTGAGTGAAGGTTTAGTGTTTTGAATGTCTGATACTCTGATTTGTGATTTCTGAATCTGAAATTAATTAAATCATTGATTTTGTGTTGTTGAAATTGTTCATTAAAATGGATTTGTTGTGCTGCTGTTGCCGTTTTTTAATTTTTAAGTATGATGTTTCTGAATTTTTGTTGAAATAGTTATTGATTTTAGGGTTTAGAGTGATTATTTGTTGCTGGTATTTAACTTTTGTTGCTATTAAGTTGCTACATTTAAACTTGTGCATTAGCCTATTCATCTTCACTTGCAATAACAAAAAGTTTTTCATTTGATTATCCATTAACTACCTCATTTTCTGGTACCATTCCTTTTGTTATGGCTTTAGCTGAAGAAATTGGAGGGACGGGATGAGGAGACATTGATGCCTCATAAGACACCACCACCATCAACATATCCTTGTTACTTGAAGGTTTCTTTAGCACAATAGTTGAAATTACAATCATAATTACATAATATGTTTAAATAATTATCCAAAAAAAAAAAATAGAAACTCACAAGAACATCTTGAGATTTTTATGATTGATAAATTTTTATGTTGACATTTAATATTTGAAATTTCTTTATACTATTTAACTTGAGTTTGTATATTAATAAGATTATATGAATTTGGTTGATGACATTTAATGTAGTTTTTTAAATTTGAAAACTATTTTAATGTTTATATTATATTATAATTATATTTTAGGATATTTATTTATAATTTATTTATTATTTTATTTTAAAACGATTTTTTTGGTTGAACCAATAAACCAATAAATCAGTAGCTAAAATGGTTTGATGACCAATCCGATTTTCTGAACCTTAGTTTGAAGATAAAAATTAAGTGACAATTTTCATGTACTAGTTTGATCAATATAAAACTTCTAATTTCAATGAATTAAACTGGAAACATAAATAATGGAAGAGATTTTGTCTCTTGAATAGTTGAATATATATATATATATGCTTGGCCCGTTTCTTGCCGAAAATCATGCAGATATTTTTAGTTGCCAAATTGGGATTGAATTAGCTATAACAGTAGGCCTAGGCCTACAGGGGAAAAAGAAAAAAGAAAAACCAAAAAGTAAGGGATAATTTAATGCAAAGTTGTAAAAATCGAATCGACTCAAGGATTCTATCAGAAAATCGGCGAAGGGATCTCAAACCGATCTGGTTCGATTTTAGGATAGGAGTATAGGACCGTTTAAAATTAAAAACCGACATAAATTGATGAAAATCGGAAAAAAAATCGGTTTGCAAAGAAAATTCTAAAGTTTCAATAAGTATGGTTTGAACTCAAAATTTTTAAATTAGAGAATATTCAACTTGTCACTCGGTTATTATACTTCTTAGTAATAAATATGCTATTTAATTAACATATAAAAAAATATAATTAAATTATTTTATATTATTTTAATTTTATATTTATTTATTTTTAAATTAATTATATTTTTTATTTATGAATAATTATTATTTTAAATATAAATTTTATTAAACACCTACCAAAAATAACAAATATTTTTATTAATTATAGCATAATTTTTTTATGATTATATAATATTTATTAATGTTATTTTTTAATAATTGCACATTGTATATAATAATATAATACGTATAGAATTATCAATTTGTTATTAAAAATTAAAAATAATAGTTACTTTAGAATAAAAATAAAATAAAATAATATTTATCATAAAAAATATTAAAATTTTATATAATTATTTAAACGAAATTGAATTTATCGATTCAATCAATGACTCATAGATTGAACTAATAAACCAATACATAGTAACTTAACTAAAATTGAGTAAGTGTCGTATTCGAAGTGTGTCCGATATACGAATACGGTAATTCAGGAAAATATGCTTCATAGTTCATAGTATGTAAGGAAAGGAAAGCATACATAGGATGAGAAAGCCATTTTTCTTGAAATGATTAGTTCGGTATGAAAGTGGAGAAAATATGTAGAAGATTATTATTATTCCATTATTTGTGGTCCAAGAACATGTTTTACACGCTTATTATGTTTACTTTAATTTCTTTTCAAGCTATGATTTCTATTCAATTCATAGTAATTAGTTTTCCTTTATTTCATACCTCTCATGTTAGCTTTCAATAAGAACTTGAAAGAAAGTTTAGGGTAAGTTTCTAGAAAGTAAAGCTTGCACGTTAAGTAATCAAGTCTCATACGCACAAACAAGAGGACAGTTTATCATCTCCTTTTGTTATTTGATACCCTTTTCCATCATAACAATTTTGTCTGTTTATTTTTTAAGTAAATGAAGAACTAGAGGTACTGTGGATAGTTAACATTCTTCATATCTCTGGAAACTTAATATAATAATATAATAAGTGCATGCTATGTTGTTTATGCTGTGGTGCCTATAGTAATTATGGTGTGTTAAAAAAAACTAAACTAATTTAAATTAGTCGAATAATTAATTCACTCGTTTATTTAAATAAGTATTCAGAGTTTAGAGAGATACGGTAAATAAAAAAAGATAATATTAAAATTAAAATAATAATTTTATTATATAATAATATTTTTAATAAAAAAAGATATTTTTACTAATGTATTATCATTTTTAAATTTATTATCAAAATACTATTATTTTAAATTTAATTACTCAAATATAACCCTTTTACTTAGGTGACAGCTATTTTTTATTTTTAATTATAATTAATTATCGTAATATAAGAAGAGTGACATCTAAATTTAATTAAAAAAATATTTTAATATTAAATTTCAAAAAAACATACATTAATAAAAAAAAACTAAAAAATATTATTAATATATAAAAAATATTTTTAATTACAATAATGTACGTCCATATAAAAATCCTAACCAAGTCATCCAAACACTTTTTTGTTAACACGCCTCCCCCTCCCCCAAGTTACGTGAAATACACGCGCGCTCTCCTCTCCCTCTTATTAACGTAAATTTCTTATTCAACGTAAACATTTTTCAACGTTAACAATTTGCATTGTAATTTTTGGATCTGCAATCTCTACTGCTCGTCGTTCTTCTTTTTTCTTCTCTTCTGTTCGTTGTTCTTCTCTGTTGCTCGTCCTTCTTCTTCCTATTCTTCTTCGTTTTCTTCTTCGATTTGTGGATTTATCTTCTTCGTTTTCATATTTTAATATTCTATCAAAATAATGAATGATTCAACTTCAAATTAGTTGAATGAGAGTGATTTGGATTATTCTTCTGAAACGAATCAAGCGGATGAGGTTTGGATTATTTTTTGAATCGAATTGAATTGAATGTACGCTAGTGTTCTGAATTGAATGGAATTGAATTGAATTGATAATCTCTAAATTATAGACATAGGTGTTTTAATTTGAATTTGATTTTATATAATGAATAATGTTCCGTTTATTTAGTGGTATACAGTTGATTCAACTTAATAACGTCTTCGGTGCATTATGTAAAAAGCTGTTTTGAATTTGATTTTATATAATGGATATTGTTCCATTCATTTAGTACTATAGAATTGATTCACCTTAATAACGTGTTCTGTTCATTAAAAGTAAATATCAAACAAGAAATGACATAATATGCAAAATTAAGAGAAATTCACGTTTTTACATGTATAAACATGACATTGTGAAATTGCGATAAAATATAAAAACAAAAAACAAAAAAAACAGTTAAAATTTATTTTATTTAATATTTATTAATTATTAAATAAAATAAATTTTTGTTATTTTTATTAATTTATTTTAGTTATTAAATATTTTTAATAAAATTATTAGATAATTTAATTAAATATATTCGATCAAATATATTAAATTATCTAATAATTTATAATATCATTTAGTATCCACCTCCCAATTATACATCTCGCACTCTTGAATTGGACAGTCCCACGCCTTATCACACGTTCCTTTCAATTCACACATTCCTTTCAATTTAAAAGTGTGATGTCTTTTATAGCAGCCTCATAATCTCAGTTTTAATTAGTATAACTTAATTACAATGTTGCCTGGCCTCTATTAAACTAGGAGGCATATATATTCAGCAATCCTTAATTCACTATGTGATCACTATGTCTATATTAATATGATTATTATAAGTGAAGTTACATTAGTATAACATTTTATAATATATTTTCTTTAATACATGAATATGTTTTACTCATATTATTTACCTTAAATAATGATATTATTTTACACAATAAAAATTTGTTTATTTGGACGTTAATTTTATCATGATTTCGAATAATTGATCATCGCTCATCCACTTTATTTTTTCCATGCTACTTAAATTTAAAAGGTATTCCAAGTTAACAATATATAACCCATGAAAAGATTTTTTTTATCACCCTTAATTCAAACAAATAGAATGGTAAATGCTAATGTGTTTTAAAGAAATTAAAATAAATAATAGTGGACTGAAATGTACAGTAAAAACAAAAGTAGAGAAAGTGACTGATTAGATTCTTTACAATGATCTGGAACATCTGATAAAAACAGAATCATAAAATTTTCAAGAATAAAGAAGCAGGTGTTGAAGAAATATAAAGTAGGATGATTTTGAGCTACCAAAAATGGATTCTCAATGATCTATGTAGGAGTTGATGGCATTACCGGGGATGCCAACGGAATTGATAACTCTTGTGTAGACGTAGACAGACATTTTTATTTTTTGGTTTTGTATGCTCTACTTTATTGTGTTGAGCTTTCTTTTGTTTCAAAAAAAATAGTGTAATATTTTTTAAAAATTAATTTATTGTTAAATATAAAAATAACAGAAGAAAAAAGTAAAATATTATAAATAAATCTTAAATTTTAAATTTAAATTATTAATATAACATATAATAAATAAATAAAATTTGACAAATTAATAAAGAGAAAATAAAATAGTGTGATAACAAATATTCACCCTCAATATCTTTCTCTTGGTTTTTACTATATAAAAACAGAATAAAATGAATAATTAACAAATAATACAGAAGCCAATAAACTATAGTTTAAATGGTATAATTTATTCATAGGGAATTTGAGCCTTTCTACTATTTTGATTAAAACAAAAAAAAAAACTAACAAAACAGAATATCCAGAAAAACTCCTCATAATTATTTACAAATTCAATGAATGATAGAAAAAAAATTTCTAAAAATAAAATTACAAAGAATATCAAAACAAGGGAACCCTTATTCTCCAAACTCTAATGCCACAGTCCAAACTACCACTATAAACCAAATAAGAATTACCACCACCGCCACCACCACTATTCTCATCATCACCACCATAGTTGTCGGCGGATTCAACCGCCACAGCCAAACACTTCACCGGTCTTCTATGTCCTTCCAACACAGCCAAACAAGAATAACAACTCTTCTCACTATTAACACTAATCCCTCTCCGCCGCCACACCCTAACACTATTATCCGCCGAACCACTCACCACCAAATCCGCCATTGCAACCAAACACAGTATTGCTTTCGTGTGTCCTCTCAACGCTCCAACAACCACCATCTTCACATTTTCATCGCCTCCTCCTTCCTCCTCCTTCTCCTTCTCCCACACCAGAATCGACCTATCACACGCGCCGGAGTACAAAACCAACCCATCGGCGCTGAGCGCCAACGCGTTCACCGCCGATTTATGCTTCTCCAACGTCCCCACAAGCGCATGCCTCTTTGAATTCTCAAGTTTCTTCCATATTTTTATCTTCTTATCAGCTGATCCAGTGTAAACTACACCGGCGCATGAAACCGCCAGCGCGTTGATGGCGTCTTCGTGCGCGTTAACGGACTCCAAGCACTTGAAATCGGAGGTTCGCCAAATCTTGAAGGTCCGATCCCACGAAGCGGAGTATAAGAGTGTTCCATCGACGGATATGGCGACGGCGGAGACTGTGTCCACGTGGTGCACCCACGTGGACTTCTTGTGGCGCCGAACTTGAACGTAGTTCTTGGAAGAGAAGAGCTTCCAGATTCGGTCGTTGAACGTTGGAAGCGTCGCTATGCATTTGTAGGGTTCTTGTTCTTGTTCTTGGATTTTCCAGACGCGGATTTTGTGGTCTTGGTGAGCGGTGAAAAGCTTACCACCGAAAACGGTTATGGACTTAACGGCACTGTTGGTGGTTGTTGCAAGAACGTTGTGATCAGGGGCAAAAGTGTCTTTTCGGTGTCTCCTTATCTCACTGCTGGAGGATCCGCTGTAGAGAAACTTACCGTGGAGTGCGAGGCAGAAGATTGCGGAGGAGTGACCGTTGATGGTGGTTACAATCTCTTGTTGTTGGAGTTGTTGTGAGGTTGTTAGGGAAGGAACTGAAGGTAGACTTGGTTGTGAAGAAAGAGAGGAAGAGGTTGATGATTCTGAATGAAGAAGGGTATTGTTGGAATTTGAGTGATGAGATTGTTGTTGGTGATCTTCATGGTGTTGTGATGATGATGAGTAGTGGCAACAAGAGGGACATTGAAGAATTCCCATTTTACCCTTTCAGTGACAGAAAGGTTATTGTGCTTTTATTGTGCTTGGTGGAGTTTATTTAGAGAGGGTGGTTGGGTTTTATAGAGGCATGCTCATGTTAGCAGCTTCGAGACTAGGAAGCAGCGCATGTTAGCAAGCTGGAATTTGGCTGTGTCTTTGACTAATGGTGTTCAAGTTGAGAGTTGAGACTTATTATGATTGTGAGTTGACATCTTTCCCCATTAGTTCGACGGTGATTGGTATGGTATTTGAAAGAAGGCCTCTAATTTGTTTAAAAAAAAAAATTAAAGTTTAATTTTAAAAATATAAAAATAAATATTCTTAAAAATTTTAAAATTTATTATAAAAAAATAAGTTATACAAAAATTAGATATGATAAAATTGACAATTCCAGTACACACGTTTTTTTAGATTTTATTGACTGATTGTATGCTTTAAAAACATTTTAAAACATTTAAAAAATTAAAGAAAAAGTACTATTAACCATAATAAATTCAAAATAATTAAAATATATTCTAAAAAATTAAAATAATCATGAATATGAAATAGAATAAGTTATTTTATTTCTGTAGAATATGATCAACTATTCAACTGTAGTCTCTTGCAACCAATTTCTAGCAAGAAACATGTGTCACGTTTACACTATATTTCTTAATAGTTTAAAGATTCGTCAACATTGCTGGTAAGGAATATCTCACAAGAATGTGATTTTTATAGTTTCATCAATATGGACGGGACGAATTCATTGGTTTACAGACATGTATATATATTTTTGAGCTATGAAGCCGTGCCTTAATCTTCTTACTAAGATTATTAATTAGTGTCATACCCACTGCAGCTACTATAGTTTATAAAAGAATCTACCTTAAATAATAATGTCAAAATATAATTTATGTTAATGGGGTCAACAAGTTAACACAATGTCAAAGTGGAAGGCTTCCTAATTCCTATACATGTGAAATTGGGGGTATGGCCGAAATGGCGAAATGACCAAATTGCTAAGGCCCCAACAACAAGATTGATTGTTTGTTTATATATGAATTATTATAGTATGACTATGTTACATTGACTATGAATTAATAATTGTGATATTTTAAAAAATATTGTTAAAATTAAACTAACGTTTTTTTATTTTTAAACAATGATTTTTAAAAAATGTTAAAAGTGTTACTAAAATGAATATATATTGAGGGGGAGTAGTTCTTGTTACTTTCCAGCACACGAGATTATGGTGATCTGAGTACCACGTAGCTTTAGGGTGCAACTTGCTGCTATTGCTGAGATCAAGCCAGAGGATTCCACAAATTAAGAGAGACTAAGACTTAAGAGTAAAGATAACATGCAACTTGGGAAATTTCTTCGCCTTTTATTTTGTAAGGAAAAGAAAAACAAATTTCAGATAGTAGTTTGCCTTTTGGATTATGCATATGGATATTACTATTAATATTATTATGACTAGATGTGATATAATAGTGTATAAAGGCCTCAAGATCATAAACAAATCTTCTTTTCTGTTTTCTATTATTAACGATGAATGTTACATTTGAATGGGGACCCATATTTATATGATATTATTATTATTTAGGGTCCAGTGCAATTTGCACTTGTCATGCCATATGTAGTCCGAGGCTAATATAATAGGCAGCTACTCCTATGAATATTAAAAATATTTTTTTATGATAATCTTTGTTTAAAAAATATAACTTATTTATTTTATAATACTTTAAATAAAAGTAACACTTTTACTTCAAATAAAATTATTAAACTCTACAATCTATTATTTAATGGTCAAAATAATATATCTTCACGTAATAACAATCATTAAATCTTTATTAGAGTAGCCACCAATATAATAATGTGATCCAAGAAAGGCCACCATGATGAACAGTCTCTGAGCTACTTTTGGAAGGTTAATTTGATCTTTGGATAGTTTTGGAGGTTTCTAGATAAGGCCATTACTTCCAGCTAGGCTATGGGTTTATTTTCAGTTAAAACTATATTATATAACATATCTGTCCGAATTTCATTGAGTGCACTTTATAAAGGTCGCCAAGTTGCCATTTAAACCAAGTCCATGCTGGTGTCACTCTCACAATGAGGATATACTCGCAGGCTATATTGGGTTCGTGACTTCGTGGCTTGGAACACTCTAGTCTTAACCAGAGTGAGATTTTGTGAAATACTTTTAGTAATTCATGAAATAAATTACAATTTCATTATTTTTTTAGAATAATTATTCAAATCAATTCTAAAAATTTTTAAAATCAGATATTTTAATTTTTTAAATTTTAATATACACAAAATAATTTTTAATATTTATTTTTATTAGAGAATGCAGTTTCCTTAACTTCTGTTAATACTACTAACGTAAAATATTACCATGGCCGTTAAATGTTCACGTATATAATCTAGACACATTAGTCCTTAAAAAAAAAATAAAATAATCTTTGAAAAATTTAACAAAAATTTCAAAACATTCGTTGAAAAATTTTAAAAATGGTAAAATAATCTTTTTGAATTATTTATATATAATTATTTTTAAATTAATAAATTTTAATTTTTGGAATTTTTAGTCTATTTATTTTAAATTTGATTATTTATATACAAAAATCTTTTATATATTTTCAAAATAAATTATAAATCAATTTTAAAAAGCACTCTTCCTCAAAAAAAAATATTTAAAATAAATGAGCCTATATTTATTTTTGATCATATAAAATATTAATTTAATTTAATTCAATTTATAAATACCATAATTTATGATCATTCTTTAACAATGAAAAAGAGAATAAAGTAGTGTTGTTTGAAGAGATAAAAAAACTTCTATTTAACATATAATTTTTTACATAAATAATTAAAAATATTTGTACAAATGCTTATGAAAGCAACATTTTGGAACTTGCATACATTGCTAAGCAATATAGATAATTTATAAAATTCTAATGTAAAGCTCTTAATATATACTTTTGCAACACTTGAAGAAGAAATGTCTTGCAGTTAAAGTTATTTGTGTTATTACAGTTAGTAATTATGCCAAAAAATTATACTTTTTCACTTAGGAATATTTTTCTAAGTTTATTTAGAGTTAATATCTTAAGAGTTTAATTAATGACCTCTTAGATTTAGTTATTATTATAGTTTCTAGGTTATCTTGTTGTAGATATCATATGTTAATGATTAAATATTATTATTTCTTATGACATTTTAGTGTTAATATAATTACCTTTTAATATATATTTTATTATTTTTTGTATTTTTATTTATTATATATTTTTTTAATAATTTTTTATTCTTTTGATTAATAAAAATATTATAAGATACCGACCATTGTAAAAGATTAAAAACATTTAAATAGACTGTTTTGGAATTTTTAAAATTTTTTGAGAACTATTAAAGATTTTGAAAATTCTTTGAATATTATTTTGTAGTTTATCTTGGAGACTAATTTATTCAGTTCGCACATGTGGACACTTAACGGCCACATATGCAAATTAATGTTTCACGTCAGCAATTACTATTAATGACTAATAGAAGAAGACTGTATTATCTAACAAAAATAAATATTAAAAATTATTTTATATATTTTAAAACTTTGAGGAGCTAAAATATCCAAATTTAAAAATATCAAAAATTAATTTGGATAATTAATCTTATTTTAAATTCTTAAACAAAATAATGTGCAAGATAATATAAGAATCTAGTAGCATATAATAGTTTAAGCCTAGAGTATTGACCAATGGAAATTAAATAGCGACTTTAATGGGAGTCGCTGTCTCAATTGCATCATATACTATAGAAACTGTGATCAATAGAAATATGACCATACCAGCTTTGGCTGTATAGAAACCAAGCATAACCACAAACCATTATTGTCCTATCTGTAACACCCTAACTACCAAAGCTCACGCTTCCAGCTGCGCAACTCTGATAGTTCAGACATTACAACGACACTTATACTATTTAATATTAAAATATGAGCCTGTTTAAAACTTTAAACCACAATACTGCTCCCAACTATACTTTCGTTCGATAACGTACATCCATAAATACCATACAACTTACAAAAACTCATAAAGAGTACATCCATATATATATATAATCCAATACAATTCCTATCCCTCTTACAGATTATATCAAGATAAAGGCGAGGGTACAATAGACTATAACTAAAACAATACAGAGCATCACAACAACAATTAAATAAGCTCTTCGTAACTTCTGCGCCCATATCCTGAAAGGAGAAAAATGTAGGGGGGGTGAGAACATCATCCTCGAAAGGGTTCTCAGTAGAGGGTTTTTGGGAATTACTGTAATAGGATACGTGAAGATAAATCGTACTAGTGATTAATAACCGTCTTATGCCTCCTTTTCAAAAACAACGGTTTACAGTAAAAGTAAAGTCTAAAAATCTTTTCTGAAGGAAGAACCGTTCAATTCTCAAAAACTCAAAAGCCTTTCAAAACAGTTTATCTATGCTGAACCAAAACAGCCTTTCATATTTTATTCCAAACCAGAAACACAAAACCGAAATCAACCATCGGTCCATCTCAATTCAACCACGGCCCTAGGCCCAAACAATCCAACCATCAACCAATCACCACAGTCCAACAGAGTCCCAGTAGCAAACACAAATAGGAAGATGCAAGCACAAACAAACAGTTATTGCAAGTAGAACAATTACCAATTATTCACATAGGCAAACCAAGTATAATATGCACACCCAAACAATGTCACATAGATACATATGATGCATGCCTGTCCCTAGTGGCTGATGATATCATCTGTCAGTTATAGAGCCAACCCGACAAGTCCTGGTAGCTAACCATTGGACTGTCCCTCTGTCGCGCATCCCCAACTCGAGTTATACTCAATATAAACTTGATCATAATCATGATCCATATCCATCACCTTCACTGGTGAATATTTACGGGGGCGAGCTCATCCGGGCTTTCACAGTGCCCGACCACACTTACGACATAGGGTCAAAAGAGCTTCGAGTCTCAACCTGGAGTACGTGGTGGCTAGCCACTGCTTCCTCCCAGGGAAACTCTCATCTCCGATAGTGGAAGTGCAACATTCACATTTATCAATATCTCAGCATATATGCATTCATTCTCAGCCATGGATCAACATCCATCTCAGCCATCCGGCTCGCGGTTCAATCCAGAACCAGCCAATATTGATAATCATACACAGCCATTCCGGCTCACGGTTCAATCCAGAACCAGCCAATATTCATAATCATACACAGCCATTCTGGCCCATAATAAAAACAGCACTTCCACCATTCAAAATAATCAAATTCATAAAACCGGCTTTTAGGCCATAAATCACTTTTCTCAAGTCATTTCACTTTGAAATCAAATTTCAACTCTTTTCAGCCTTGGCTTTAAAGATCTCATTTCTCAAATCATCTCAGGCTCATAAGCCACTTTTACTCAAGGTAAATTCCCCTTTTTAGAAACAATGCCACTCTTGGCACCCTCTTTCCAAAACTTCCATAATCATGGCAAGTTAAAAATCTCTTTGAGATATTCAGAATCACCCATCCAACAATGGAATTTTATAACAAAAGTTTCTCGGCAGAGTCCCAAGTCTTTAGGAGAGAATAACATAACTCATTCCGCCAAATTCATTTAAAATCATTAAAACATTGGCTTTCCGATTTGAGTAAGAAAATAGGATCTAAGCCAAACCGAGTCATGTAATTATTTACTTCTTTCAAAGCCGTTTCCTTTACTTAGGCAAAACCAACTTCAACCCCATGATAAATTCTAGAACGTTTCAACTGTTCAAAATTGTTTTAGTCTTGCAAGAATTCAGAATTCAAAGAGTACTTAAAACCTTTCTCAAAACATTTCAAAACGAAACTTGTCAATAGACATTCGGGTTCTTTCAAAGTCATTGAAACTCCTCTAATTGAAACCCTCAAGTCAAATTCAAAGGCATTGCCCTTGTCACATTTAAAACAGCTTTAAAACATAAGTTTCATTCTAAATAACTTTCTCCTGAAAGAGATACCATGCCTTTCTTAAGAAGCAAGACTAAATCAGAATTTTCCCTTTAATAATTCGTTTCAAAAGGATGAACCATCATTTTCTTGATAATTCAAATAAAATAGTAGAAGTCTTTAACTCATCATTTTTCCAGACAACATTCAATAAAGACTCGGATTTTATAGAAATTTTGGCAGCATCTCCCCTAAAACTTGGACTTTGCCACCCGGTTCGGGTCCCAACTAAACCGTCCCATAATCCTTTTCAATAGTCCAGAATCCAAAATCAATTCAAAATCAAGCTAAATTCAACAGTCGCCTCATTGGCATATCTCAAGAAAATCGTTTCAAAATCACACAAATATCAACTGAATTAACTCATTTCCAAAGCTTTAAAGAAACAGTTCAGCAACATTCATTTATCAAACCAGATCATTTAAAGCAAGCCAGGCTGAATTCAAGAGTGGATTCTATTTTTCACATTCTCAATAAAAATTAACTCAAATCAATTCTCAACGGGTTAAACTCGATCTCAAAGCTTTAAAAGAATCAACTTGAAAAGCATTTCGTTTTACAAAACCACACAACAATTCAACCAACAGACGTTCATAACCAACCAAGGCAAATCAAGCTATACATAAGGCTGATACAATCACCAAATACACATTCACTCACATCAGTATCCATATGTAATAATTCCAATATATAAAATATAGTTTTTGGAAAGCGACCCTACCTCAAAACGCAATTCCATGACCCATCGCGCCTCATCCTCCCCGCAACCTCCTTCTCTCTCCTCGAAGCTCGACGGCGGCATCAATCCGAGGCGACGATGATAGCACACGGCGGCGCAGCTCTGCGCGGTGGGTCGCGCTCCTCCTCGCGTGACAGAGGCACAACTGCTGGCTCCAGGAACGGGACGAAGACACGGTGACCCCGACGGCGATTGGGCGCAGCCCATGGCTCCATGGGTGGCGGTGGTGCGGTATTTTACAACCACACTTACTAACCGGCAAGTGCACCGGGTCGTACCAAGTAATACCTTACGTGAGTAAGGGTTGATCCCACGAGGATTGATGGATTAAGCAACAATAGCGTTTGATAGGATTAGTTAGACAAACAGAAAAGAGTGTTGAATATTCAAAGAGCATTAAATAGAAGACAGGGAAATGATTAATTTGGGAATAAAATATTGAGAAAGTAGTTAAGGTTTCAGAGTTATCTATTTTTCCGGATTAACTTTTCTTACTAACTAATTTAATTATGCAGGATTTAATTTATGACAAACTGTATGTGACTAGACCCTAATTTCTTAGACCTTCCTAGTCTCCCCTAAAATTCATTAACTGCCAATTCCTTGGTCAATTAATTCCAATTAGAGGGTGATAATCAATTTCTAGTTTATATGCCACAAAAACTCTAATTATCCAAGAGAAAAAAGGATTATATGTCATGTATCCTATTAAATTCAGATAATTAAAATTTAGGAGAAATAGTTTTCAAGCTGTTGTTCAGGTAAAGAGCTTTTCCAAGTTTTACAAGAACTCAAATAGAAAGAGGGTCATACTTCCGTTCCACCCAAATTCATAAAAATAAAGAGCGAAAACAATTCTTAAATTATAAATCCACACATAAATTAAACTAGTAAAAGCAAGAAAATTAATCCATAGAAATAGACAGAGCTCCTAACCTTAATAGTGGAGGTTTAGTTGCTCATGGAAAAGAGAAAATAAGGATTCAGGTAAAAATGTACAGAGTTCCAATCTGATGGCATCAGATCCCTTTTTATAACTAATCCTAATAAATTTAAAATCTAATATTTAAAATTAAACTTAAAATAATATCTTTTCCTAATTTAAGATTTAAATTTGAATTAATTAACAGATCTTCGGTGGATGGGTGGGGACCACTTGATTTGTCCATTCTGCAGCTTCTAATATGTGATTTCTGGGCTGAAAACTGGGTCAAAAAAGTCCAGAAATCGTCTCCAGCATTTTTCTACTTTTTCTGCACGTAGCGCATGTGACGCGTCCGCGTCGTCCACGCGTTCGCATCATTTGTGCAGATTTCAGTCCACGCGTTCGTGTTAAGCAGGCGATCGCGTCATTGCGATTTCCTCCATTCCGCGCGGTCGCGTGAGCCATGCGTCCGCGTCGGTATTCGCTGGTCATCTCCTTGGCTTCTTCTCTTTCTCTGCAGAAATTCCATCAAATTCTGCCAAATGCTACCTAAAATAAATAAAATTGCACAAAACTCAAAATAGCATCCATAGTGGCTAAAATATAATTAATTCTTAATTAAATTCAACAATTTAGATGCAAATTCACTAGGAAAAGATAGACAAGATGCTCACGCATCACAACACCAAACTTAAACTGTTGCTTGTCCTCAAGCAACCAAAACTAATATAAGCTTAGGATGTGAATTTGCATGAGAATGAGAGTTCGATTAAGCCCATGTCTCTTCTTATGGTGGGGTTTACAACTGTAATCCTGAATAGTTTTGGCATCTCACTTTATCCTTTGAAGTTCAGAATGATTGGCATCCCTAGGAACTCAGAATTCAGATAGTGTTATTGACTCTCCTAGTTCAGTATGTTGATTCTTGAACACAGCTACTTTATGAGTCTTGGCTGTGACCCTAAGCATTTTGTTTTTCAGTATTACCACCGGATACATAAATGTCACAGACACATAACTGGGTGAACCTTTTCAGATTGTGACTTAGCTTTGCTAGAGTCCCCAGTTAGAGGTGCCTAGAGCTCTTAAGCACACTCTTTTTGCTTTGGACCACGACTTTAACCGCTCAGTCTCAAGCTTTTCACTTGACACCTTCACGCCACAAGCACATGGTTAGGGACAGCTTGATTTAGCCGCTTAGGCCAGGATTTTATTCCTTAGGGCCCTCCTATCCATTAATGCTCAAAGTCTTGGATCCTTTTTACCCTTTGCCTTTTAGTTTAAAGGGTTATTGGCTTTTTCTCTGCTTGCTTTTTCTTTTTCTTTTTATTTTATTTTATTTTTTTTTTCGCAAGCTTTGTGTTTTTCACTGCTTTTTCTTGCTTCAAGAATCAATTTTATGATTTTTCAGATTATCAATAATATTTCTCTTTTTCATCATTCTTTCAAGAGCCAACAATTTTAACATTCATAGACTTCACTATCAAAAAATATGCACTGTTCATGTCATGCATTCAGAATCACAGAAAATACCACCACATTTAAGTAAATAAGACTATTATTCAATATAGACCCACTTTCTCATGCAATATATCACTCCTATATTTTTTTTTATTTAAGCTCAGTGAGTAATACATGAGACATCTTTTCAGAATTAAAGCAATAGAAAAACTAAACTAGTCCTAAGATTCTAACTAATAAAGGATCATGCAACAAACAAAGCAAAATAACAGGAAACCGGAACATAACATAGAAAAAGAGGGGAGGAATAAAAAATGAAAGGAACTCAACCACCTTAATTATCCTAGCGGTCGCTTTATTCTTTAGGTTGTGCTCCTTCGCGAAGATGATTCGCCTCCCTTTTGTACTAGAAAACCTGTAAGCGCAGTGTCAACACCAAACTTAAGGGTTTGCTTGTCCTCAAGCAAAGAAGAACTGAAAATAGAAAAGACAAATATTAAAATGAAAGAAAAAATAAAAGGATAAGAGAATAAGAGAGAAGTAGGATTGGGAGAGAGAGAGAAAGAAAACTGGGCGGCGCAAGCGACGCGTTTGCGTGGGTCACGCGATCGCGTATGTCGCGCATTCTTCATAATGACGCGTTAGTGTCAGGCACGCGACCGCGTGCCCTGGATTTTGTGCGATTCGCGCGAAGCCAGCCGCGCGCTCGTGTGACTTTCTGTTCGCATGGCTTGGGAACCAAATCTTCATACGACGCGTTCGCGTGAGCAACGCGGACGCGTGGATGGCCATTTATGCAATTGACGCGGACGCGTCGGGCATGCGTTCGCGACCAAATTTGTGCTTTTAGCACACTTCTTGCCTCAAGCCAGCTTAACTCTCTGTCCAAACACCTTTTACATCGATTTTTCGGGTCACGCGTCCGCGTGGATGACGCGGTCACGTGAAGTGGCAAAAATCATGAATGATGTGGTCGCGTGAGCCATGCGTCTGCGTGGGCTTGTTTGTGCTAGAGGCATCATTCTTGCGCCACTCCCGCGCAACTCTCTGTTCAAATTTATTTTTCATGCACACATGATTGACGCGTTCGCGTCAATGACGCGATCGCGTCGTGTGCCTCTTTTTTTTTTTTTGAAATATAGCTTGAGGTGTTCGATTCCTGGAAGAACATAGCTGCATGATCAGAAAATTAGTAAGAACTTCAAAAAAAAATAAATAAAATAAAATAACTAAGAAAACTACTACTACAAAAATAGCTAAGGATACGAATTTATCGGGTAGCCTCCCGACAAGCGCTTCTTTATCGTCACTAGCTTGACGGTCAGCTCCTCTAAGGAGGAGGATCATAGGGGCTCAGCTCTTCACCCCTTACTTTGAACTTCTTTCCTGTGTCTCCATAACGTAGCTCAATATGCTCCAGAGAGAGGATTTTGATTACTGTATAAACCCATGCTGGATTGCTGGTCAACACCACCTTCATTCCTGGGGAGAAACCTTCAGTGGGGATCTTTTTGTTTCTCCATCCTCTGGGTATTTTTTTCTTTTTGGGGACCTCCTCCTTGGTGGATGATGCAGTTTCAACACCAAACTTAGGTTTGATGTCAGGCAGAATTTTATCGGTTGTCACCAAAGGAGGTTTGAGTTGCATATTCTGCTGTGCATCATCAGGGGGTTCTTGAAGGTTTGGATCAATAAGCTCAGCCTGCATGCACCTCTCTTCTTCACCTGTTGAATGTACATCTTTGAAGACATGAAAGACCAGTTGCTCATTATGCACTCTAAGCACTAATTCACCCACTTCTACATCAATCAGAGCTCTTTCAGTGGCTAGAAATGGTCTTCCTAGAATTATAGAGGCATTCTCATCCTCCCCTGTGTCAAGAATCACAAAGTCTGCTGGGAGGAAGAACTTACCTACTTTAACCAAGATGTTTTCCACTAATCCGTATGCAGGCTTCATAGATTTGTCTGCCATCTGTAATGCTATCTTTGTGAGTTGTGCCTCTTGGATTTGCAGCTTCTTCATCACAGATAAGGGCATTAGAATTATGCTTGCCCCTAGATCACATAGGGCTTTCTCAAAGGTTGTGCTCCCAATGGTGCATGGAATTTGAAAGCTCCCTGGATCTGGCATCTTCCTTGGCAAGTTATTCTGAATTACAGCACTACATTCCTTAGTCAGGACTACTGTCTCATCTCCCTTTAAACGCTTTTTCTTTGACAACAGCTCCTTCATGAACTTGACATAGATAGGCATTTGCTCCAAAACCTTAGCAAAAGGAATATTGATTTGTAACTTTCTGAAGATTTCCAAGAACTTTGGAAACTGCTTGTCCTTGGTCTCCTTTTGAAGTCTCTGAGGATACGGCATCTTAGGCTTGTACTCAGGAGCCTTTGGCAGTGTAGGATAAGTGTCAAGAGAGTCTGGGAATGGGTTGTCTGCACGCTTTGGAGGGGCGTGCTCTACTTCTTCCTTCTTCTCATCTGGAGCTTCCTTTTTAACTAGCTCTTCATTGGCCTTGGTCTCAGAGCCAGCTACTTTACCACTTCTCAATTGAATAGCCTTGCAATCTTCTCCTGGGTTCACCACTGTATCCTCTTGAAATGTACTTGTAGACTTCTCAAGTATTTTCTTGCTCAGTTGGCCCACTAGCACCTCTAAGTTTCTAATAGAGGCTCTGGTTTCCTGTATAACTTGTGCTTTCGTACTTGCCACTTGTTCACTTATTACGGTGATAGCCTTGCATTCCTCTCTTGGATTTGGAATTATGTTACCAGGAAGGCTATTAGTGGTCCTCTGATTAATTTCATTAACCTTTGTGGCTAATTGACCCATTTGAATCTCTAGGTTTTTGATGGATGCTCTGGTTTCCTGTCTAAAACCTGTCAATATTGCTTCCAAATCATTGTTCTGCTGGAAACCGCCCTGAAAACTATTGTTGAAGTTCTGAGGTCTCTGAGGTTGGTCCCTCCACCCAAAGTTTGGGTGATTCCTCCATCCCTAGTTGTATGTCTTAGAATATGGATCATTGTTGGGATTTCTAGGACCACTCCCCATGTAATTCACCTGTTCAGAAGAAGGTTGAGCATAATCATAATTATCATTTTGCATAAAGTTACCTGCCATGTCATAGGAGACTTCCTATGGTGGATTTTGGGTGTGGATAGCTGAGACTTGCATGTCACCCATCTGTTGAGTAAGTAGATTTATTTGCTGAGACATCAGCTTGTTCTAAGTAAGAAGAGCATTAACAGCTTCTACTTCCAACACACCTCTCTTTTGAGAGGTCTCAGAGTTCACAGGATTCCTGTTAGATGAGTAGAGATATTGGTTGCTTGCAACTAATTCAATCAGCTCAATAGTCTCCTCTGGTGTCTTCTTCTTGTGCAATGAACCACCTGCAGAAGTGTCTAGGCTCATCTTGGACATCTCACCCAAACCTTCATAAAAGATATCTAGTTTGGTCTATTTGGAGAACATGTCTGGAGGGCATTGCCTAGTCAGTAGCTTGTATCTCTCCCAAGCTTCATAAAGAGTTTCATCCTCCTTCTGTCTGAAAGTCTGAACTTCCAACCTAAGCTTAGTCAGCTTCTTTGGTGGGAAAAATTTTGTGAGAAACTCAGTAACAACCTTGTCCCAAGTATTCAGACTCTCCTTTGGTTGGGAATCTAGCCATAACTTTGCTTTATCCCTCAGAGCAAACGGGAAGAGCATGAGTTTGTACACCTCTGGGTTCACTCCATTTGTCTTCACAGTATCACATATCTGCAGAAAATCAGAAATAAACTGATTTGGATCTTCATGAGGAAGTCCATGATATTGGCAATTTTGTTGCACCAGGGTGACCAATTGTGGCTTCAACTCAAAGTTGTTTGCAGTTATAGGAGGCACCACAATGCTCTTTCCATAAAGGTCTGCAGTAGGAGCAGAATAAGAGCCAAGCACTCTCCTCTGTTGATCATCCCCATTCAGATTTACCACATTGGCATTAGCGTTATTATTTGCCATAGTGGATTATGCAGTCTTGCTATGGTGGATTTTGGGTGTGGATAGCTGAGACTTGCATGTCACCCATCTGTTGAGTAAGTAGATTTATTTGCTGAGACATCAGCTTGTTCTAAGTAAGAAGAGCATTAACAGCTTCTACTTCCAACACACCTCTCTTTTGAGAGGTCTCAGAGTTCACAGGATTCCTGTTAGATGAGTAGAGATATTGGTTGCTTGCAACTAATTCAATCAGCTCAATAGTCTCCTCTGGTGTCTTCTTCTTGTGCAATGAACCACCTGCAGAAGTGTCTAGGCTCATCTTGGACATCTCACCCAAACCTTCATAAAAGATATCTAGTTTGGTCTATTTGGAGAACATGTCTGGAGGGCATTGCCTAGTCAGTAGCTTGTATCTCTCCCAAGCTTCATAAAGTGTTTCATCCTCCTTCTGTCTGAAAGTCTGAACTTCCAACCTAAGCTTAGTCAGCTTCTTTGGTGGGAAAAATTTTGTGAGAAACTCAGTAACAACCTTGTCCCAAGTATTCAGACTCTCCTTTGGTTGGGAATCTAGCCATAACTTTGCTTTATCCCTCAGAGCAAACGGGAAGAGCATGAGTTTGTACACCTCTGGGTTCACTCCATTTGTCTTCACAGTATCACATATCTGCAGAAAATCAGAAATAAACTGATTTGGATCTTCATGAGGAAGTCCATGATATTGACAATTTTGTTGCACCAGGGTGACCAATTGTGGCTTCAACTCAAAGTTGTTTGCAGTTATAGGAGGCACCACAATGCTCTTTCCATAAAAGTCTGCAGTAGGAGCAGAATAAGAGCCAAGCACTCTCCTCTGTTGATCATCCCCATTCAGATTTACCACATTGGCATTAGCGTTATTATTTGCCATAGTGGATTATGCAGTCTTGCAAAGTCTTGCTTGTTGTAAACGTCGCCTGAAAGTTCTTTCAGGTTCAGGATCAAAGTCTAAGAGATGTTCTTTGTCTCTGTTCCTGCGCATACACAAGCAGAAAATAAGAAAAAATGGGACTCTCTACGTCAGAGTGCAGAGAAGTCCCTGTGAGGTAACTTGTGTAAAATAATAAAATAACAATACTAAATAAATAAATAAATAAATTCAAAAATTTAAAAGAAAAAATAAACAGAAAATTAAAATTAACTGGGTAACACCAAACTTAAATTCAGAAATAAAAAAAATAAATTTTTTTTGCTATTTTATTTATTTAAATATAAAATTTTTTTTAATAAAAGGAAAAAAATACGGAAAGGGGGGTAACGTAAACGAAAGGAAAAATAAATAAAAAAAATAAAAATAAACGTAAAGAGAAAAAAGAAAAAAAATGCAAAATAAAAAAAATATAAAAATTAATAATAATAAAAAAATAAAAAAATTATCTAATCTAAGCAATCAAACAACGAGTAGTTGTTAATCACAATCAATCCCCGACAACGGCGCCAAAAACTTGGTGCGGTATTTTACAACCACACTTACTAACCGGCAAGTGCACCGGGTCGTACCAAGTAATACCTTACGTGAGTAAGGGTCGATCCCACAAGGATTGATGGATTAAGCAACAATAGCGTTTGATAGGATTAGTTAGACAAACAGAAAGGAGTGTTGAATATTCAAAGAGCATTAAATAGAAGACAGGGAAATGATTAATTTAGGAATAAAATATTGAGAAAGCAGTTAAGGTTTCAGAGTTATCTATTTTTTCGGATTAACTTTTCTTACTAACTAATTTAATTATGCAGGATTTAATTTATGGCAAACTGTATGTGACTAGACCCTAATTTCTTAGACCTTCCTAGTCTCCCCTAAAATTCATTAACTGCCAATTCCTTGGTCAATTAATTCCAATTAGAGGGTGATAATCAATTTCTAGTTTATATGCCACAAAAACTCTAATTATCCAAGAGGAAAAAGGATTATATGTCACGTATCCTATTAAATTCAGATAATTAAAATTTAGGAGAAATAGTTTTCAAGCTGTTGTTCAGGTAAAGAGCTTTTCCAAGTTTTACAAGAACTCAAATAGAAAGAGGGTCATACTTCCGTTCCACCCAAATTCATAAAAATAAAGAGCGAAAACAATTCTTAAATTATAAATCCACACATAAATTAAAATAGTAAAAGCAATAAAATTAATCCATAGAAATAGACAGAGCTCCTAACCTTAATAGTGGAGGTTTAGTTGCTCATGGAAAAGAGAAAATAAGGATTCAGGTAAAAATGTACAGAGTTCCAATCTGATGGCATCAGATCCCTTTTTATAACTAATCCTAATAAATTTAAAATCTAATATTTAAAATTAAACTTAAAATAATATCTTTTCCTAATTTAAGATTTAAATTTGAATTAATTAACAGATCTTCGGTTGATGGGTGGGGACCACTTGATTTGTCCATTCTGCAGCTTCTAATCTGTGATTTCTGGGCTGAAAACTGGGTCAAAACAGCCCAGAAATCGTCTCCAGCGTTTTTCTACTTTTTCTGCACGTGGCGCATGTGACGCGTCCGCGTCGTCCACGCGTTCGCGTCATTTGTGCAGATTTCAGTCCACGCGTTCGTGTCAGGCACGCGATCGCGTCATTGCGATTTCCTCCATTCCACGCGATCGCGTGAGACATGCGTCCGCGTCGGTATTCGCTGGTCATCTCCTTGGCTTCTTCTCTTTCTCTGCAGAAATTCCATCAAATTCCGTCAAATGCTACCTAAAATAAATAAAATTGCACAAAACTCAAAATAGCATCCATAGTGGCTAAAATATAATTAATTCTTAATTAAATTCAACAATTTAGATGCAAATTCACTAGGAAAAGATAGACAAGATGCTCACGCATCAGGCGGCGATGCCGTGAGCTCCCCTTATTCTCTCCTCTGCCGTGTGGCTTCTTCCCCCTTGCTCGGTTCTGGTCCTCGTGATGGCGGCGAGCGGCGAGCAGCTCGGCGGTGACGGTGAGGCCTGCCGGCGCCAGCCCGCGCCTCTCTTCCTCCCCTGCTTCCCTGTGCGTTCCCTGTTTCCTCCTGGCCCTTTTCTCTCTTTTGTTTCTTCTGGTAGCAGCTGTTGCTGCTGTAGTGTTAGGTGCGTGTGTGTGTTGGGTTCAGGGGAACCGGGTAACCGGGTAGGGTTTTTTAGGGTTAGGGTTCATTTTCAAAAATTAGGGTTAAGGGCATTTTAGTAATTTCACTTAAAAATAGGTATAATGTAGTAATTAGAAATAAATTCTATTTCAACAATAATAGTGCATAAAATACTATTTGCTCATCAATTTCACACTTTATTTTCAATAAAATGTCCAAATCTAAAAATTAGAAATAATATAATTAATTTCTCTATTTTCCAAAATAGTAGTATTAATATTTAAAATATTAATTATTTAATCCAAATAATGTAAAACCCCTCTTATTTCATAACTACCAAATTCATAATCTGAATATAGAAAATAACCCAATAATTATAAAATTGGATAAAAATCATAACTCGTCTCAAATTCAATAAATCAAAACTTGCCTTAATTATCTTTAATAAAATGATTTCCGAAATTAAGGCTATAAATAACTATATGATTTGAGACTTGATCATAATAAGACTTTTCAAAAGTTCTGGGTCTTACATCCTACCCACCTTATAAAAATTTTCGCCCTCGAAAATTGATACAAAATGAAAGAAATTCCATAACAGTTCACCCTTGAACACATTTAAGGAAGAAGCAAAAATATCTCAAAATATAATCATATATATACGATTTTCAAATACTTTGATCGTCATATGCATAAGGGTGCAAAGGTAGGAGTGTGATTGCAAAGCAAACATTACAAGGTAGGCTCGATGCAAAAGATAACATGGGTCAATCATGTGATAGTAGGGCAAGGCATCAAAGGCTATAAAACAGGATGGGGTTAAAACAACGTGCTTAACATCCGCACACTAATCTCATATCAGCCTCAGGGCTTCAACTTTCCAACCTCATCAGGCACTTTTCAATCCCCATATCCGACCACAAGACTGACAACCACAACCCGTTCGCAAGGAACAAAACACTCACAACTCATACGTTGCACACCTACCGCTTCAACTTCCGTATGCACATATCACGTCTTAAAGAACTAATGCATCGAAATTACTACGTCTACAGATCACACGTGATATCAAAACAATTCTCGAGTCTACTCAGAAGGATACCAGATTCAGAAAGGAAAGACATGTGTCAAGAATAATACTCATAGATTTGGGAGAATGTATCCAATCCAGGTAAACAAGGACACTCAACCAATGAAGTTTGCTAGAAATAAATCGATTGACAACTTCAAAGATAACCCTTGTATCAAAGAAATCCAACAGGACCAATAAGAAGAAAATTCAGCGCATTATTTTGAAACAAACTCAAGTTGAGTCGAAGAAATAGGAGGTTTACAGAAAAGAATATCAAACCCAAGACAAGGCTCACAGAACTCAAGAGCACGATTACAAATACTTTCGAATATACTGTCCATGAAAAAGTCGAAAACTTGCGAAAAAAACCACTTTGCAGTCTAGAAGAAAAGTTGAGCAACAAACATTCTTCAAGAGAGTAGCAAAAGCATAAATGTGGCTTTACTTCAATACAATTTCATGCTGAAGTAGATCATGTAGAGTTTTAAAAATAAAATCCACACAAGTTTGGCTAAGAGCTAAAATATTTCCTCAAATATTTTAGAAAGATAATTAGGTGCATAACCTAACCAAAAGCAATCATAAAACTCGAAAGAGAATCAAATGCTTATTCAAAAATTCTAAAAATTCATATTCAAACAAGTGTGTATGACATTTATAGCATGGACGCAAGAGGAAGTTAAACTCTCTTTAGAAAAGAAATTCCGAGGTAGAAATTTGCTTACAATTTAGTAAAGAAAATAAGTGGTGCGTTACAACGAACCGGTTTCCATTAAACAAGGAAGCTTTTCAAAACTTCATTTAAAATAGTGTATGCCAACTTTAAATTAACTTCGCCAAAATTGAACAATGGTTTCAATCTCAATCAAACAACAGAAAATAAATTCCGTTTAAAACTTCTTACAAGAGAATTCAAAACTTCTTTAAAAAGTTCAGAACAAGACTCCCAAAAGTGTTCTTAAAATCACCATCTCAGAAGAACATTCAAGAAGTTTAAGATGTACTAAAAAGGAGTCAAGCCTTGCAAGAAAGGATCTTAAACCAAAGTAGTCCAAATAAGATTCACTAGGCATGAGTCATCAAACAAGCTTTCAATTGATCCAAAAGAATACAAAAGTCATAGGAAAAGACAACTCAATCATTAGTAATTTCTCAAAGGTAAATCTTTAACTAAAAACTCTTGTAGAGAAAATGAGAGAATAAACAATGCACTAATTTGAAACGAATCAAACTGACTCACATACGGATGAGATTCACAAGAGAGGACAAACCAAGATCAATGGTAATTTCACAAGATGTAAAAGATTAGTTAAAAACAGAATCATGTATGACATTCATAGAGGTGAAAAGCTTAAGAAGGAGCGAGTCTGATCATAAGAAGAAAGGTATGAGTCCAACATTTTCAAAAGAACAACAATAGCATAAACCATGTAGTATGCTAAATCAAACTCAAATCAAAATGAATTAAGTAAAGTTTATCAAATGAAACTCAACCGGGATAAAAGTGAAAAATTCCCTTTCTTTCCAGAATTTTGAAAAATACCCTAAATACATAATCAAATGAAGATGTGCATTGGAACTATAGTAAAATTACTAGAAAGTCAAATTGTATTTGAAGTAAATGCGGTTCTGCAAACCAGTAAAAGTACAGGTGGGGTATTAGAAATAAATAGTTGTTAAACTGTATAAGAAATCTTCAAGGTCCCATGTATAGATAAGTGTATATCTAGTCAACAGCAATTTTTATAAAAATCTCAAAATTAGCTGTAATCACTGTCAAATAAGAGGAAAACTGAATCAACAAGTTCTCTAAGAATGAACTCGGAATCCGGAGTTAAAAGTCACAGCACATTAAGACAGGTTCAAGGCTATATCGAAGAATACTTGAATCAAGAAGAACTCAAACAGAGGAAGGTAGGTGCAACAAGGATCTCAAACAAGCATATGAACTTAAGATCAAACAAGAATGCATGTGGATAGAGGAATAGAGTGGAACATCAAACTACTTTTAAAGGGGATTAGCAAACAAGAACTTCAAGTTAGGATATGAAAGAACAAGTCGACTCGAACAGAATTCAAGACTCACAACTGAATAGCCTCGAGAAATAGTTTCTAACGTTCCCAAGACCCGCGATTTCGCTTTACTCAAAACTCGTGGATCGTCTATGATAACCCATTAGTGCTCTCATATACATAATTCACTAGTATTAAGCCGGCCAAACTTAATATCAGGAATTATGCAATGCAAGACTAACGGCATTAATCAATAGATCGTCATGTGCATAAAGCTCTAATTCTCGTCATTCGACAAGACATAATACATGACAAACGCTCAGAGTATGCAACTGAAGCATAGTCGGTCCACTCCTCAGGCTCTACAGGAAGGACTGCTCTGATACCATAATGTAACACCCTAACTACCAAAGCTCACGCTTCCGGCTGCGCAACTCTGATAGCTCGGACATTACGACGACACTTATATTATTTAATACTAAAATATGAGCCTATTTAAAACTTTAAACCACAATACCGCTCCCAACTATACTTTCGTTCGATAACATACATCCATAAATACCATACAACTTACAAAAACTCATAAAGAGTACATCCATATATATATATATATATATATATATATATATATATATATATATATATATATATATATAAGTAATATTACAAACATAATCCAATACAATTCCTATCCCTCTTACAAATTATATCAAGATAAAGGTGAGGGTACAATAGACCATAACTTAAACAATACAGAGCATCACAACAACAAATAAATAAGCTCTTCGTAACTTCTGCGCCCATATCCTGAAAGGGGAAAAATGTAGGGGGGTGAGAACATCATCCTCGAAAGGGTTCTCAGTAGAGGGTTTTTGGGAATTACTGTAATAGGATACGTGAAGATAAATCGTACTAGTGATTAATAACCGTCTTATGCCTCCTTTTCAAAAACAACGGTTTACAGTAAAAGTAAAGTCTAAAAATCTTTTCTGAAGGAAGAACCGTTCAATTCTCAGAAACTCAAAAGCCTTTCAAAACAGTTTATCTATGCTGAACCAAAACAGCCTTTCATATTTTATTCCAAACCAGAAACACAAAACCGAAATCAACCATCGGTCCATCTCAATTCAACCACGGCCCTAGGCCCAAACAATCTAACCATCAACCAATCACCACAGTCCAACAGAGTCCCAGTAGCAAACACAAATAGGAAGATGCAAGCACAAACAAACAGTTATTGCAAGTAGAACAATTACCAATTATTCACATAGGCAAACCAAGTATAATATGCACACCCAAAAAATGTCACATAGATACACATGATGCATGCCTGTCCCTAGTGGCTGATGATATCATCTGTCGGTTATAGAGCCAACCCGACAAGTCCTGGTAGCTAACCATTGGACTGTCCCTCTGTCGCGCATCCCCAACTCGAGTTATACTCAATATAAATTTGATCATAATCATGATCCATATCCATCACCTTCACTGGTGAATATTTACGGGGGCAAGCTTATCTGGGCTTTCACAGTGCCCGGCCACACTTACGATATAGGGTCAAAAGAGCTTCGAGTCTCAACCTAGAGCGCGTCGTGGCTAGCCACTGCTTCCTCCCAGGGAAACTCTCATCTCCGATAGTGGAAGTGCAACATTCACATTTATCAATATCTCAGCATATATGATTCATTCTCAGCCATGGATCAACATCTATCTCAGCCATCCGGCTCGCGGTTCAATCCAGAACCAGCCAATATTCATAATCATACACAGCCATTCCGGCTCACGGTTCAATCCAGAACCAGCCAATATTCATAATCATACACAACCATTTTGGCCCATAATAAAAATAGCACTTCCACCATTCAAAATCATCAAATTCATAAAACCGGCTTTTAGGCCATAAATCACTTTTCTCAAGTCATTTCACTTTGAAATCAAATTTCAACTCTTTTCAGCCTTGGCTTTAAAGATCTCATTTCTCAAATCATCTCAGGCTCATAAGCCACTTTTACTCAAGGTAAATTCCCCTTTTTAGAAATAATGCCACTCTTGGCACCCTCTTTCCAAAACTTCCATAATCATGGCAAGTTAAAAATCTCTTTGAGATATTCAGAATCACCCATCCAACAATGGGATTTTATAACAAAAGTTTCTCGGCAGAGTCCCAAGTCTTTAGGGGAGAATAACATAACTCATTCCGCTAAATTCATTTAAAATCATTAAAACATTGGCTTTCCAATTTGAGTAAGAAAATAGGATTTAAGCCAAACCGAGTCATGTAATTATTTACTTCTTTCAAAGCCGTTTCCTTTACTTAGGCAAAACCAACTTCAACCCCCATGATAAATTCTAGAACGTTTCAACTGTTCAAAATTGTTTTAGTCTTGCAAGAATTTAGAATTCAAAGAGTACTTAAAACCTTTCTCAAAACATTTCAAAACGAAACTTGTCAATAGACATTCAGGTTCTTTCAAAGTCATTGAAACTCCTCTAATTGAAACCCTCAAGTCAAATTCAAAGGCATTGCCCTTGTCACATTTAAAACAGCTTTAAAACATAAGTTTCATTCTAAATAACTTTTTCCTGAAAGAGATACCATGCCTTTCTTAGGAAGTAAGACTAAATCAGAATTTCCCCTTTAATAATTTGTTTCAAAAGCATGAACCATCCTTTTCTTGATAATTCAAATAAAATAGTAGAAGTCTTTAACTCATCATTTTTTCAGACAACATTCAATAAAGACTCGAATTTTATAGAAATTTCGGCAGCATATCCCCTAAAACTTGGACTTTGCCACCCGATTTGGGTCCCAACTAAACCGTCCCACAATCCTTTTCAACAGTCCAGAATCCAAAATCAATTCAAAATCAAGCTAAATCCAACAGTCGCCTCATTGGCATATCTCAAGAAAACCGTTTCAAAATCACACCAATATCAACTGAATTAACTCATTTCCAAAGCTTTGAAGAAACGGTTCAGCAACATTCATTTATCAAACTAGAGCATTTAAAGCAAGCCAGGCTGAATTCAAGAGTGGATTCTATTTTTCACATTCTCAATAAATATTAACTCAAATCAATTCTCAACGCTTTAAAAGAATCAACTTGAAAAGCATTTCGTTTCACAAAACCACACAACAATTCAACCAACAGACATTCATAACCAACCAAGGCAAATCAAGCCATACATAAGGCCGATACAATCACCAAATACACATTCACTCACATCAGTATCCATATGTAATAATTCCAATATATAAAATATAGTTTTTGGAAAGCGCCCCTACCTCAAAATGCAATTCCATAACCCAAACGCCTCACAGAGTCCTTTCCGCCTCAACCCGAACTTACGGCAACCAAAACCTCAGCTCCAAGCCACTTTTGCAACAGTCTCAACAACTCTAATCGCAACATACAACAACCGAAACTCAATCTTATAGCAATTAATGCCATAAACCTCAGCGTGAGATTACAGAACAGTAACGAAAGGGCTTTCAAATCGAAACGCTTACCGAACCGAAGAAGGAACGGCTGAACCGAAACAGCGGCGGTCTCCGAGCCGGTTCAGCGGCAACTCAGCAGCCACCTCAAGCGGCAGCGGCGACAAATTCCGATCACGATAACCGGAACCAACACGCAGTGACTATAATATCCTCGGAATTCAAAAAGGACAGAAACCACAATTAAAACCCTTACCGGCAAACTTTTCCGGCGACAGCAGCAAGGTTTCAAGTGGCAGAAACTCAGCCTGGAGCTCCAGCGGTGATTCCGGAAGCCACATAACCATTCCCGGTGGTCAGAAACACAGAGGCGCAGCTTACCCCTCCGACAGCGACACCTACGGCGGCCTGAACCCTTTTTCCGGCGGCGGTGAGACCTCTAATAGCGCCGGCGCGGCTCACTCTGCTCCATAGCACAACAGCGCCTGGCCCTTCCCCCACCGCGAGCTCTCTGCCTCTCGCTATCCTTCGTGGCGGCTCTGGTGGCCGTTCCTGACGGCGATGGCAGTAGGGGTGGCAGAACAAACCACCATCGCGCCTCATCCTCCCCGCAACCTCCTTCTCTCTCCTCGAAGCTCGATGGCGGCATCAATCCGAGGCGACGGCGATAGCACACGGCGGCGCAGCTCTGCGCGGTGGGTCGCGCTCCTCCTCGCGTGACAGAGGCGCAACTGTTGGCTCCAGGAACGGGACGAAGACGCGGTGACCCCGACGGCGACTGGGCGCAGCCCACGGCTCCATGGGTGGCGGCGATGCCGTGAGCTCCCCTTCTTCTCTCCTCTGCCGCGTGGCTTCTTCCCCCTTGCTCGGTTCTGGTCCTCGTGATGGCGGCGAGCGGCGAGCAGCTTGGCGGTGACGATAGGCCCGCCGGCGCCAACCCGCACCTCTCTTCCTCCCCTGCTTCCCTCTGCGTTCCCTGTTTCCTCCTGGCCCTTTTCTCTCTTTTGTTTCTTTTAGTAGCAGCTGTTGCTGTTGTAGTGTTAGGTGCGTGTGTGTGTTGAGTTCAGGGGAACCGGGTAACCGGGTAGGGTTTTTTAGGGTTAGGGTTCATTTTCAAAAATTAGGGTTAAGGGCATTTTAGTAATTTCACTTAAAAATAGGTATAATGTAGTAATTAGAAATAAATTCTAATTCAACAATAATAGTGCATAAAATACTATTTGCTCATCAATTTCACACTTTATTTTTAATAAAATGTTCAAATCTAAAAATTAGAAATAATATAATTAATTTCTCTATTTTCCAAAATAGCAGTATTAATATTTAAAATATTAATTATTTAATCCAAATCATGTAAAACCCCTCTTATTTCATAACTGCCAAATTCATAATCTGAATATAGAAAATAACCCAATAATTATAAAATTGGATAAAAATCATAACTCGTCTCAAATTCAATAAATCAAAACTTGCCTTAATTATCTTTAATAAAATGATTTCCAAAATTAAGGTTATAAATAACTATATGATTTGAGACTTGATCATAATAAGACTTTTCAAAAATTCTGGATCTTACACTATCAACCTCATAGCTATGGTTACCATTACGGCTTTTCTTGAGGCTTTATCATCTCCCGTGTTTTGCCTTCAAATTCTAACAATCAATGGAATAATAAAGTTCTTACTTACAACATGTTGCATATATCTCAACTTCAAAATTAGAAAAATGCGAGGAGGGCAACACTTTTTATCGAATAGTATAACCTCCCTACTTATAAAACGAAAGGGATTTCCAAATTAGCAACACCACTGTTGTCGTGATAGTTGCTCTGCGCAAGTTCCTTTAAGCTAGTCCAAGATCTTTTCCGTTTTTTGCTTGTTGTGCTGAGTTTTCGATGCTTCTGCTTTAGCAGATATGCTTGCAGTTTCAAGCGCCTTCTTAGATTTTCTCTTCTTTGAGGTTGTGGCATTACGCTTGATGGGGTGGCTGGACCATCAACAAAGTGGATATCTATATCTGCAACTCTCAAAGCAGACGCATTTGCTTCTTTTGCATTGTCTTCACATATAATGCCTTTCTCCAATTTTGAAGACTTGTTTGTGATGGTTTTTGTTGCTGGTGTTGATACCAATGATGTTTTGGTTTTAGATGGGCATAGTCCTTTCATATGTCCCTTAAGGGCCACCCAGTTTACATTGTGATTCAGGCAAAAATGGCACTTGTGCACTACATCGTTTTGACTGTGTTTATGCTTGCCTCAGTGCTTTGATCTATTCTTCCCAATTTACACAGTTGAATTGAAGCCAGGTTGAAGAACAGTTTCACATCTAAAAAAACAGTCAAATTACTTGATGTTAAGATATTTACAAGAAAACTGTATTTGGTAACCTAGGAAATGAATGCATTAAAGGTTCAAACAAATAAATAACCCAAAGTAGATGTCTGCCAGATTTTGTGAGCATAACAAACAAGAGTAAATTAAGTATTTTTTGGGGACAAAAACAAGTTGTTGTTATCCTTCTGAAAAAACGTTTAAGCATTTTGGTTTACTGGAGACCCTATGCTCTTAGATTCTGCCAAAATACATAAAATAAAAGATCACCAAGTGCCTCAATGTATATGTTATAGATGCTGATATTAGCATTTAGTTTTCGTGAATAAATATAAGTGAGTAAGTAGAGCAACTCATAAATTAATGTGTGTTAAAACTACTTACATAGCATACATAAATATAGGAAGCAGGAATACATAATAAGGACATGAAAAATATACATATACAGTATACAAATGCTATTGCAAACAAGTGGTAGTTTGTTTCACACCCTGAGGTGGTAGTGAGGTCAATTGGGAGAGGAGAAGAGGCTTCTATTGCTAGAAGAGTGCAGATTCTTCCACTACCCATTTCACTATAGCAGAAGAAATAGAATTAAGCGTAAAAAAGGAAAGATTGAAAGTGAGGATATTCCTGTAACTAATTTGCCACCTGGCACAATCAGTGAGGAAGGTGTGAAAGAGGGTGCAGAAACATGATTCCATCCGGGATTGAGAAGAGTGTCAATTTTGTTTGGAAAGATCAGGCTAGGCTTAGGAGAGGGGCTGGCTCTCAAAATACAGCCATTGTTTCCCCTGTTTCCCTGTTAACTCTGCATTTTCCCCTTTTTGGTGTTCTCATTGATGGCTCTCAAATCTTGAAATTTAATCAAATGGACGAGTTCATAAATCTTAAACAAAAGGCAAGGAAACACACTGACAATATGAGAAATAACCCAGATGGAGAACAAAATCCCCAAGCATTATTCCATCGGCCTCAGCAGCAGTGGCCAAATGCTGCTCATAGAAGGCTCCCAAAGATGGTATCTGAGCCTCATGACTGGCCCAAACTGCAATATTTTTCAAGTGCTCAACCTCTACTAATGATTTAGAGCTGGTTCTTGCCTTTTTGAGTATTTTTCCTTTGGTTTCTTCCCTGGATGATACAGGAACATGAGGCTGAAAAGCCGGTTTTTTAGTTCCTCCTCCTCCTCCTCCTCCTAGCTTCCCCATGCCTCACTACAGCTTTCTTCGCACTTTGCTCTTATCACTTTAACTCACCAAAATATCAATTGTAATGTTTAATTTCTTCCATGAATTTTGGACGAAAGCTAGACCTTACTGGCACCATTCTAACCCATCGAATGATCAAAGCTAGTGATTAATTTTCTTAAAAAAATTTGCATAGAAACCAGTCTCACATTACTATATGGTAACCTAAGATTTTTAACTGACCACTAATACCGTTGCAGATTACAAGTTGCCTCTAGACTTAATCCGGCAAAGGGTCACTTGACTCTAACAATAAGAGCTTCTAAAACTTTTTGAAAACCATCACTTTTGTCTAAATACGTTAGCAATGTTCTGCATAAAACAGGGTAGCCAAAATTACACATGATGATGCACATGATGGTGGTGATCTTCCTTCCTAGTTCCTCTTCTACCAAGCTAAGTCATACTTCACCTCAACACTATTCGATGGGCCAATTTTCACAACATTTGTTGCACTAATACTTTCTAGTGCAGATAAATTTTCTACATTCTCGTGCCATAACCAGGAGTTGAAAGCATCAAACCAAAAAAATACATTTTTTATTTCCTTAGAACTTTGCAAGTTTTTCACTATACTTAAACTAACACCAAACACCTTATGTGCATACCTTTGTTCAACAAAAAGAGAAAATTTGATTAACAAGTCCATATCAATGTCCCAGCAACGTACACCCATCTACCTAGCTTTAGCTTACAACACAGCAAAATAAATAAATAAATAAATAAAAATTCAGAAGCATTGTACACCTTGCAGAAAGAATAGAAGAGGCGGAGAACCGGACGGCGAACGCGGCGGTGCCGAAAGCTCTTGGATTGCCGGAGATCCTGTGCCTTTGCAGTTTGCAGCAATGGAGTTGGAAAACGAAGTCGACGAACAGAGTCAAATATATATATTTGGAACAGCGAACAGAGTCCACTTACTAGTACGGTCTTAAAATTCGGCCCAGCCCAAAATATTGTAAAAAGAATCACTCGATGTAGATTTGGATGGTCCCCTTTTTTTTTTTTGCCTTCCTTTTTATTCCCCTTTTTGGTTCTATTCAATGGAAGGGTTGAAAATTATTCTAGTATTCCTTTTTTAATTAATTAAGGATTGTTTAGTAATATCATCCTTGATCACTTTTAATTTTAATTTCTTTTTTAATATAATTTTCCATTAGATTCATACAAAGTGACAAGAAATTAAGAGAATATTTTATTGTACTTAACTCAAAACTATATTAGAAATATTAAGCAGTGAAGTAGTTTTACAATTTAGTCTAACTAAGTTTTATTATACGTATGCTCTTTTTTTTTTCATGTGTCTCTTCATCTATGTGACTTTCTTCTTCATTTACTTTATATTATTTTTTTTCTCCTTCTTTTGCATTTTCTTCTCTTTCTCACTTTTCTTCTTCTACATCATTATCATCATCATCACCATCTTCTCCTCCTTCTCTTTCTCCCACTACAAAAATTGTTAATTATCATCGAAAATTGCTATAAAAATTCAATGATAATTTAATTACTGTTGAATTTTTTGTCAAATGAAAATGAATTTTAAATTGATCGCCGGTAAATAGCTATCTTCAGATTTTATGAATTTGACGCTAATTACTACTAGAAAAACTTGACAGTAAATAATTTTTAGGAGACAAATATGGGAAAATGTCACCGTCGCCTGTCGGACGCCAATTATTACCGCTGGGTATTGCTGATCCTAAATTCGACGCTAATGAATGGCGTAATTCACTTTTTAAAAATAAATCAAAACGTTACAGTCAGATTTTTTCTAGTAAATTCGACAATAATAAATAACAATTTTTTCTGGATAATGCATATATACAATATCATTACTATAACCTGCTATATCAGATTCAATATTATGAGAATTAATATTTATACCAAATTAATCGAAACTAAATGTTATTTTTAATTAATACAACAAACAAAAATGTGAAACAATAAATATAAGAAAAAATTAATGTCAAACAAATGTAAATAAACCTTAATAAATGGGTCCTAATAGTCATCCTCATCGTCACCCTAATTCTGTTACTGCAGTGGTAGAGATACCGATGCAAATGACAATGAGCCCATCCAAGGCTCCAATAGTGGTGCTGCCATCCGTGTGTATTTGGTTATAGTAAACCGCCATCTGCTGCCACATCTTCTGGATCTACTCTAAAACTCCTACTTTAGAAAAATCTAAATCTAAATCCTGCATTTCTCGCTCTACCAAACGTGTAAGGAGCTCTTGGTACCTTTTTTCAGACTGATGCAATTGTTGACCCTGATCTTGTAGGCTCTGGGTCAGGTAGTGGACCTGTTCGCACAAATCGACGTTTTAGGGAGGTACAACACTGGTGGTTGAGGTGGAAAAAGTCCTTAAGGTGGAGGTGTGAAAATTGCTGGCAAAGAATGACCCTACTCCAAACATGCAATTCTTATATGGCTCAGATATGGTCTCGCGCCACACTCTATCAAGATCCACTAGCACTAAACAAGTTGACTCGTGGCATTCCTCTCCATTATGGTGAGATTGTTGGGTCGCAGCCTCCAATTCCTTTAATACAATTATAGATACCATTATTTAAAAATCATTACATGTCATTAGATAAAGACAATTACTCACATAAAAATTTTCAGATGATAAAAAAATCTTTTATTGTTCTCTTTCAGCATGTCAGTGTACTTCAAGACTTTAACCATGGTGACCACATGGTCCAATGACTTTTTTTGTACATATTGAACAAATAGGTTTAAACAAGTGACAATTAATTTAAAAAATAAACATCAAATTAACTTAAGATATTTCTAAATGACATACGAAAACCATTCTTGCTTAACCTTCTGCTCCTTTTTTTTCCTCTTCTTCTTCCTTCATTATCATCATCATCATCATTATCATGTTCTTCTTCTCTTATATATGTTCAATAAAATTATTGAGTACATAAATTTTGATGCATATCACAAAAAATTTGTAGTGACCAGGACATAAATTTTTGAAGAATCATATACCTAAAACATTAGTTCAGCTAATTAACAAAATACATTCAATATATCAAGTATTATCAGAACTCAACATAAAATGATTAGATAAAAAATAGAAAAATTAGTATAGAAATGACAAAAAAGCTTCAACAAAAGTAATTTTTGAGTTGTGCAGGAAAAATTTGCTAGGCTGTGCCAAAATTTTCATTGTTATATCGATAAATATTTGTATTATATATGCGCAAAATTTTTTGTGCCATGTGCAAAAAATTCTATACTATATTAATAAGTTTATGTGTTATGTGCAAAAATTTTAGTGTTATATTAATAAATTTCTGTGCTTTTTAAAAAGCATTTTTGTGATATATCGATAAAAAGAAGCGGTTAATGCATGCATACGTTGGTTTTTGCTGGACTTGCGCTAATTTAGTTTGACTTAATTACTAAAAATGTTTATACGTGTAAAAGTACTATAATTATATTATAAAAACAAATTTTTTATATTTTTATTAATATAATTTGTGTTACATGGAGTTAATTTTATATTGAGATTGTTTCTTTAGTATATTTATCAAATATATATTCGACTTTATTTCTAATTTATTAAATTTTTATGTATAACATCTAAACTCATAGATACACTCTTAAGAATTACAATTTTTTTATTAACAAAAAATATAGAAAACTAATTTTTAGTTAACCAATTATAGGGTTTAAATTTATAATTTAAGATTTAGGGTTAAGAATTCTTGATTTAGGGTCAAAAATTTAAGATAAAATCTATTCTAAGTAACCAACTAATTAAAACTAAGCCACCATATGCCAATAATCTAAAAAAGCTCAATACTCAGACACAATTTTTTATTGAAAGTACTCTTTTAAATTTTTTTCCTTCTTCTTCCTCCCAATACCCCAATTTCACCTACCACTACAATCCAGCTACCTCCACCATACACTAGCCACTATTGTTGCATTGCCAACCATTGTTAGCGACTACCTCCAGCGACAATCTCTGGCAACCACTAGCCACCCACCATCGGTCAGCCTAAATTCTAAACCATAAATTATAAATCCTAAATTCTAAACTCTAAATCTTAATTTTTTTTATTTGATTTTGGATATTTTTATTATTTTTAATTTTAGATGTTTCTTTTTATTGTGAATTGTTAGTTATTTTATTGGCTAAAAATTGTTAATTATTGATACTTTGTCTAAAGATAAAGAAAATAATTTTTAAAAAATTAGTTGATATTGGTTGAAAAAATTTGGTTCTATAGCATTACTTTTTTATTAACATAAAAAAGTAAATTGTTGGTCAAATAATATTGTAGAACATGAAACCACCACAAACTCGAGTTTGACGGTCTTATAATTGTCCCTGCAGATGCTGAATAACATATTAAAATTCAACTATGTATAAAAGCTTAAAGATTTTGACAATAGTTGGATTGGTTATATACGTAAATTGGTAACGATGGTTTTTTATTCTGTCATTATGAAAGGTCAGCCATGTGATTTCTTTAAACTAAATAGAGAAATCTACCAAGAAGAAAATAAATTTATTTAGAATAAAATTAATATGATTAAGTATCATTTACTTAGATGTGATTAAAAAATAATTGAATAATTATGTACCGTAAAAAATTAATATTATTAAAGGATAAAATTAAAATTTATTTCTATGTATCGTTTTTGTCCTCAACGTTTTCGTCCTATTTAAGTCTCTAATATTTCAAAAATTGTCTCAATTTTGTTCTGCCGTCAATTCCGTTAACAGATTTCTAATGGCAGGACAACATTGAGTCAATTTTGAAACGTTAAGGACTTAAATAGGACGATTCAAATGTTAGAGACAACTTTGAGACTTACCCCAAATTTTGGGGACAAAAATGATACTTTACTCTTAAATTTATTATGTGAAGAAGTTTTAGTATTTTGGAAATGGATGATAATTAAGGTGAATTAAAATTGGAGTTGTTCTGTTGAGCTATAATATAGAATCATTGAGACTTGAATGTTTTATCAAGTGTTCATAGATATTTTGGAATCAGTTGATACGTGCTTCAAATATTCGTGATATGAAGAGTTCAAGTGTTATTTAGAAGATATTAGTTTACATTTTTAGAATATTTTAATTTAATGTATTTTGATTTTTGTTTATTTAATTACTAGATTGGGTCTCATGTTTATGGATTTTAGGGTTTTTCTTTGTTTTAACCTAATAAGAGGTTATAAATACCTCCTTAGCTATTGTAGTCGTAGTATAGAATTTTTAGAGGTTTGAAAATCCCTTTTTTTTTGTTTCGTGATAAAACCATGGTGTGGACAATTGAGGTTGAGGAGTCTCTCTTGTTGCATCGGGGAATTGGTTAGAAGGTTGAGGAGTCCATTCGAATCAATTCCCAAACTATGGCGTTGACAAGTTAGGTTGAGGAGTCCCTTTTTTGTTGCGTCAAGAAATTGGGTAGAAAGTAGAGTGATTCTCTTGTATTCAAATTCAATCTATCCTTTTTATTTCTATTTCAATTTCAATGTATCTTCTTATTTAATTTCAATTCTTGACAAAAATGATAGATTGAAATTGAATAAAAAGAGAATCACTCTACTCTCTACCCAATTTCTTGACGCAATAGGAAAGAGACTCCTCAACCTAACTTGTCAACGCCATAGTTTGGAAATTGATTCGAAGGGACTTCTCAACCTTCTAACCAATTCCCCGATGCAACAAGAGAGGGACTCCTCAACCTCAATTGTCCACACCATGGTTTCATCATGAAACCAAAAAAAAAAGGTTTTGAAACCTCTAAAAATTCTATACTACAACTACAATAGCTAATGAGGTATTTATAACCTCTTAAAACAAAGAAAAATCCTAAAGCCCATAAACATAAGGCCCAATCTAGTAATTCTAGTAATTAAATAAACAAAATCAAAATACATTAAATTAAAATATTCTAAAAATGTAAACTAATATCTTCTAAATAACACTTGAACTCTTCATATCACGAACATTTGAAGTACGTATCATTCTCCTCCTCTGCAAAACAAATTCATCTTCGAATCATGTAGGTGGAAAAATAGTATATGAAAAGCACAATAATTACAAGAAAGATAATTTCTTTTTTTTGTATATATTTCTTTTTTCTCTTTTTTTGCACTGTATACTTTTTTTAATAATAAAATCAACAATGATGACAAAACAATAATGAAACACAAACGGAAAATAAGAACACGAGAACTTAAAGGAAGACGCGACAGACACTGGACTCTTTTTTTTATAATAAAAAAAGAACAAATATAGATTAATAAGAATTAATCTAATACCTGAGTTCTGATACCAAATAATAAAGAAATAAGAAATAAACAAGAAGATAAAGATTTAAACTGAATAAAAAAATACATTAAAATTGAAGATAGAAATAAAAAGATAGATTGAAATTGAGTACAAAGAGAATCACTCTACTTTCTACCCAATTTCTTGACACAACAAGAAAGGGACTCCTCAACCTAATTTGTCAACGCCATAGTTTGGGAATTGAATCGAAGGGACTCCTCAACCTTCTACTCAATTCCCCAATGTAACAAGAGAGGGACTCCTCAACCTCAATTGTCCACACCATAGTTTCATCACGAAACCAAAAAAAGGGGTTTTAAAACCTCTAAAAATTCTATACTACGACTACAATAGCTAAGGAGGTATTTATAACCTCTTATTAGGTTAAAACAAAGAAAAACCATAAAGTCCATAAACATAAGGCCCAATCTAGTAATTAAATAAATAAAATCAAAATACATTAAATTAAAATATTCTAAAAATGTAAATTAATATCTTCTAAATAACACTTGAACTCTTCATATCACGAACATTTGAAGCAAGTATCATCAGTACTTATCGTGATAGTTCTGTATGTGAACATGTTGAATCAGGTTGCCAATGTATTGTGGGTGATATCTTTTATTGGTGGTCTTTTCAACTTCCTAACTTTAATCTATATGGGCAGGCTCTTTACTTTTTTAGCTTTTATACAAGGATATTATATTTTTTACATAGTTTTTGCCTCTGTTAATTTGCTGCTGATATTTCAATAATTTTCTTGATAGGTGTTCTTCTAAGCTTGTCAGTTCCTGTTTTGTATGACAAGTTCCAGGACCAAATCGATGCTAAGCTGTACATGATAAATGGAATTATTGAGCCATATTATAGAAGGATTTCAAGCAAGATTCCAAAACTGTGAAATAAAAGAAGGTGCAGTAGGTAAGCAACATGTACCTTCACTTTTCATATTTGAACCTGATAGTTGCTAAAAGAGAAAATATTGCTGTCTTATTTATCTCTGTGGTGCAATGTTCAATTTTTGCTCTACCAAGTGCAAAACACGATCTTATGTTGCTTTTACTTGTAGTATATATGCATAATGTTAGTTAGGTATATGTTGATCATTTCTATCCTTTCGCCATCTCTCTATTTTAAGCAGATGACTATTTTGATTTATCATTTTAACTGATTTAGCAATCATAACTGAGTTTTATAAGCAATATGTTAAAAACCTTAAAATAGTTTACCTGAATTTTTGGGTTAACTTCTTCAAGTTTGAAATTCAGGATGCACATGGACAAGCGAAGTCGATTTAGGGGTATATAAATGAGTGCTTAACATATGAAGTACTTGAGGTTTTTCTTTAGCTGGGATGTTTTCGCTATTTTAATTGATGGTTATTGAAAAGTGATAACACTAATCTTGGTGTATTTCAGGTTGGAGCACGGGGTTTACAATATCTCAAGGATGAGGGAGTCAGCAGCAAATAGATACAAAGTCTTTCGGATTCCAGTTCATTGGATGCTTGATAGTGGCTTTGTGACTCAGGTAACTTGCCGGTTGCACATGCTTAATTTTATTTTATCTCCATATATAGCTTCAGCAATAACCAAATTTGAACTGAAATAACAGTATATCTTACGGATTTCTAGACAATTGTCTTCAAGTGTTAGTTATTAATGTTAGTGTTGGTCTCCAAGTATTTTTATCTTGATGCATTTCTTATCTGTGTATACTTTTTAAAATGTTTGAATAGAAATTGAGAAAAAAAATTGGGATAATTGTATTTGTTAAATGTTAAGCAGATAGAACTTTTACAAGTGCCTAAAGGGTATATGTGCAACATTTTCCATTTATTATTTTTTTTCAAACTATTCAAATATGGATGAAATTAATAGCTCTAACATGTCTGTGTTAAAATATCCAATTTCTAGTTTAAATATTATGATGAATAATACTTAAAAAGCATTTTTTGATTGAAGTTGCCTTTCATCACAGAGTTCGTGCCCTGGGATGATTCCGTCGGCCGTGAATGACATTGTTGCTGGTCTAAAAGGATTCAGAGATGATGATGTGAAGCCATTTTAATTTCTTCTTGTTTGAATGCAGTTGAGACTCAGGTTTGTTTGTAGATAGAAATAATTTAATTCTTTTTCTTGTTAATGTAAGAATATATACAAGTAACTTAGCAAGGTAGTGAACCTAAATCTAACGCCATTGACATGAATACATGATTTAATTGCATTGATATTGATTAGAACGAAAGTAGAGGATTTTCTTCTCTCTATTTTTCATACAAACAGTTTTTAACTAATGAAATTTCTTAGGATCCTCATTCATTGTATGTCTGATTGCAAATCAAAATAATTTAACCAACAAAGTAAGCAATAAGTTCTTCTTTTTCTAGCTAGGTTTATATTCTCCGCCTCCCTTCATTCTTTGTCTCAATGTTTCGAAAATAATAATTAGAACTAGATATTAAGCATTAGAAGAGGGATATAGAGCTAGCGTTAATTTTTTTTATTGACTTTACATTATTATTGAGGAACTTTCAACATGGGATAGTAGTAGTTAATTACTTTGATAATAGTTATTATTGTTTATTACTGAGATATATATATATATATAACCCAACTATGGTTAAGATAAGGACCAATTACAATGTGACACATAATGAAGGGTAACTTACATGTTATTTTAGAGGGAGTTGGGTAGCATTCACCTCTATATATATATATATATATATATCAAAAGGTAATTAAAAAAGCAATGATGGCTGTGAAAGATTTGGAGAATATATTATTAAGATTTTATTCCTATGAAAATATGTTGAGGTATCTGATTTGTTTGATAAACTGAATTTGGCAGATTACAAAAATTTAGGCTAGAGTGGTTATTCTTGTTTGGTACTGTTTTCAGGAGGTTCTTTTCTTTTCTTTTTTTTTTTTTTTTGTTTTATATGAACTTTGGCTGTTGCTTGATGAAGAGATTTTATGTCGGTATAGAATTTTATAGATAAATTCTCATTGCAAGTATAGTTTCTAAACCAATAAACAATCCTCAATAAAAAATTTGTTTGTCACAAGTACAAACCCCAATAAAAATAACCAAAGTATTCAAACCTCGGGTCGTCTCTCAAGAAATTGCAGGAAAGTGTTCTTGTTATTGGTTATGGGACAAGTATTTTTGGGGTTTTGAATAAAGAAACAAAAAATGTAAATGGCAATAAAGTAAAGGAAACTCAAATAATAAAAAGGTCTTGACAAGGGTTGATGGTTAAGGATCTTTATCCTTGTTACTAACCTCAACATGATAATTGCAAGGATCAATCCCATTAAGTCATCCTCTAACAAGTGGAGGAAAGTAAAATGGACTACATCAATCCTAATCCATAAGTCCTAGCCACCTTGTAAGACCCAGAACTTTTGAAAAGTCTTATTATAATCAAGTCTCAAATCATATAGTTATTTATAGCCTTAATTTTGAAAATCATTTTATTAAAGATAAATAAGGCAAGTTGTGATTTATTGAATTTGAGACAAGTTATGATTTATTATCCAATTTGATAATTATTGGATTATTTTCTATATTTGAATTATAAAGTTGATAGTTATAAAATAATAAGGATTTTTATATGATTTGGATTGGATAAGTAATATTTTAAATATTAATACTGCTATTTTGGAAAATGAAGAAATTAAGTATATTATTTCTAATTATTTGACTTGAGCATTTTATTGAAAATAATTTGTAAAAATTGATGAGCAAATTGTATTTTCTATATACAATTAGTGTTGGATCTAATTTGGGTTTCAATTACTATAGTATCCCCAATTTTATGCGAAACTACTATATTGCCCCTTACCCTAATTTGGCATACCCTTCCCTCTATTTTCTCTTCATGCTGCGCAGCCTCAAACCATCTTCTTCACTGTCTTTGCTGCGCAGCCCTACCCTAACTAAGCACACACGCATGGTTCTTTAAACTAGAGGAAAAAGAAGAACGGGAATCAAGAAGGGGGAAATCAGAAAACACAACACACACACCCACGAAGCATTTTTGGTCGCGGAGAAGGGGAAGGGAAGGGGAAGAAGTCGCGCCGGTGTACTGGGTTGCACCACCACCATGTCGCCGTCTAATCGAGGAGGGGGAAGAGCGCCGCGCCTCTCTGTCTTGCCGCCGCTGAGCTCGCACACAGGAAGAGAGGAGATGCGCGAAAGGGAGCCACTGCGGGGAAACCATCGCCGCCTGCCACCATCGCCGAGCGTGGGGCCGCCGTCCTCCTCGTCGCCGACCAGCCCGTCTCGTTGCCGCCGTCGAACCCGTCCCTTGCCGCCGCCGTTGAAGCTGTGAACAGAGAAGAGGGAAAGGGATGAGTCGCGAGGAAGCAATGCTGCCCTTCCATCGCCGCTGCTGCCACGGTTGTGGTTGAGGGTATCCCCGTCGCCGTGGGTGGTTCCACCGCCCTTGCTGCCATGCCATCAGAGTCTGCCGCCATGACCGCCGGTCTCCTAGTTGCTGCTGTGGTTGGGGGTCTGCTGTGTATGGTCGCTGGAAAATCCTTCTGCCACCGGAGCTGCCCTGAAACACCATCAGAGTCTGACAGCGCCGCTGTCGGAGTTCTGAGGCCACCGGAACCACCGCCAGAGGTTCTGGCTACTTCTGCCGTCGCCGGAAAAGTTGCCGGTAAGGGTTTTATTTGAAGTTTCTGCCTTTTTGCAATTTGAGAAGGTTTTAACGCTGCGCAGTCTTTATAGTTGATCTACCGGAGCTTCTGGCCGCCGCCGGAGCTGTTGCCGGGCCGGTTCGAAATCGCAGCTGCTTCGTGTTGTTATTCCGGTAAGAAATTATGTTTCGAAAAGTCTCGCATTAGTTTTCGGTTGTGTTAGTTAATGAATATGAGTTTTGGTAACGTGGGGTCGAGTCCTGATTATTATATGTTGCGACTAGAGTTGCTATGGTTATTGCAAAAGTGGCTGGGAGCTGAGGTTTTGGTTGCCGTCAGTTCGGGTTGAGGCGGAAAGGACTCTGTGAGGCGTTTGGGTTATGGAATTGCGTTTTGAGGTAGGGACGCTTTCCAAAACTATACTTTATGTATTGGAATTATTACATATGGATACTAATGTGAGAAAATGTGTATTTGGTGATTGTATCGGCCTTATGTATTATTTGATTGTCTCGAAAGCTTATGAATGTTTGTTTGGTTGAATTGTTGTGCGGCTTTGTGAAATGTAATGTTTGGAAATTGATTCTTTAAAGATTTGAAATATGAGTTTAATCCGTTGAGGATTGGTTTGAAGTGAGTCAATTATTTTGATGATGTGAAAGATAGAATACTCTTGAAATTCAGCCTGGGTTGCTTTAATTGATTTGGTTTTGATAAATGATTTATTGCCGAACTGATCCTTTTAAACTTTGGAAATTGGTTAAATCGGTTGATATTGAGTTGATTTTGAAATGGTTTCCTTGAGATATGCCACTGAGGCATTTAGCTTGCTTTTGAATTGATTTCTGGTTTTGAGCTGTTGAAAAGGATTGTGAAACGGTTTAGTTGGGACCCGAACCGGGTGGCAAAGTCCAAGTTTTAAGGGAGGTGCTACCAAAATTTCTATAAAACCCGAGTCTTTATTGAAAGGTTGTCGGGAAAAATGATGAGTTAAAGAGTTCTACTATTTTATTTGAATTATCAAGAAAAGGATGATTCATGCTTTTGAAATGAATTATTAAAGAGGAAATTGTGATTTAGCCTTGCTTCTTAAGAAAAGCATTGTATCTCTTTTGGGAGAAAGTTATTTAGATGAAATTTATATTTTAAAAGCTGTTTCAATTGTGACAATGGCTATGCCTTTGAATTTGACTTGAGAGTTTCAATTAGAGGAGTTTCAATGACTTTGAAAGAACCTGAATGTCTATTGACAAGTTTCATTTTAAAATGTTTTGAGAAAGGTTTTAAGTACTCTTCGAATTCTGAATTCTTGCAAGACTAAAACAATTTTGAGTCGTTGAAACGTTCTAGAATTTATCATGGGGGTTGAAGCTGGTTTTGCCTAAGTAAAAAACGGATTTGAAAGAAATGAAAGATTATATGACTCGGTTTGGCTTAGATCCTATTTTATTACTCAAGTCAGGAAGCCAAGGTACTTGGCGAAATGAGTTATGTTATTCTCCCCTAAAGACTTGGGACTCTGCCGAGAAACTTTGTTATAAAATTCCATTGTGGGATGGGTGATTTTGAATGTTCCCAAAGTGAATCTTTAACTTTCCATGGTTTTGGAAGTTTTGGAAAGAGGATGCCGAGAGCGGCTTTATTTTAAAAAGGGAACTCACTTTGAGTAAGTTTGGCTTATGAGCCTGAGATGATTTGAGAAATGAGATCTTTAAAGCCAAAGCTGAAAAGAGTTGAAATTTGATTTCAAAGTGAAATGGCTTGAGAAAAGTGATTTATGGCTTAAATGCCGGTTTTATGAATTTGATGATGTTGAATGGTGGAAGTGCTGTTTGTTATGGGCCGGAATGGCTGTGTATGATATTGATTTATGGTTGGTTGTCGAATGAGTTATGGGCCGCATGGCTGATTATGAATTATGAGTTTAAGCCGAAGGGCTGTATTTATTGATAAATTGGCTGGTTCTGGATTGAACCGTGAGCCGGATGGCCGAGATGAATGTTGTATGTGAAAATGCTTGTGTTTTCTCTCTGGTTGTAAGGGTGACAGGGCACCGATACCCTCTAATGGCGACAGGGCGCAGATACCCTCTAATGGCGACAGGGCGCAGATACCCTCTAATGATAATAATACGCAACAGAGAGACTGTGTCCGGGTTAGCTACTAGACACGTCGGGTTGGCTTGGTAACCGACAGATGATATCATCAGCCACTAGGGACAGGCATGTATCATATGCATCTATGTGACATTGTTTGGGTGTGCATATTATACTTGGTTTGCCTATGTGATTAATTGCTAATTGTTCTACTTGCAATAACTGTTTGTTTGTACTTGCATCTTCCTATTTGTGTTTGCTACTGGGACTCTGTTGGATTGTGGTGATTGGTTGATGGTTAGATTGTTTGGGCCTAGGGCCGTGGTTGAAATGAGATGGACCGATGGTTGGTTTTGGTTGTGTTCTGGTTTGGGAAAATATGAAAGGCTATTTTGGTTCAGCACAGATAAACCATTTTGAAAGGCTCTTGAGTTTTTGAGAATTGAACTGTTCCTCTTTCAGAAAAGGATTTCAGATTTCTTTTTATTTGTAAACCGTTATTTTTGAAAAGAGGCATAAGACGGTTATTAATCACTGGTACGGTTCATCTTCACGTATCCTATTACAGTAATTCCCAAAAACCCTCTACTGAGAACCCTTTCGAGGATGATGTTCTCACCCCCCTACATTTTTTCCCTTTCAGGATATGGGCGCAGAAGTTACGAAGAGTTTATTTGTTGTTGTTGAGATGCTCTGTATTGTTCTAGTTATGGTTTATTGTACCCTCACCTTTATCTTGATATATTCTGTAAGAGGGATAGGGATTGTATTGGTTAATGCTTGTAATAATATTTATATACATGTATGTATATATATGGATGTACTCTTTATGAGTTTCTGTAAGTTGTATGGTATGTATGGATGTACGTTGTATAGCAAAAGTATTTTTGGGAGCGGTTTTGCGGTTTAAAGTTTTAAACAGGCTCATATTTTAGTATTAAATAATATAAAAGTCGTCGTAATGTCCGAGCTATCAAAGTCGCGTAGCCGGAAGCGTGAGCTTTGGTAGTTAGGGTGTTACACACCTCACTAATTAACTTAGTGGAAGCTAGAGTCAATGGATACCAATCATCAATCACTTGGACATTAGCAACTCAAATTCACCTAAGTTACCATCCCAAGCCAAGAACACATAAATCTACTCTAACATCCTTCCAAGTATTTAATCAAACACTTGGAAGGTATAAAAGGAAAGTAAGATAAAATTGCAAGAAATATAAATCTACAACTACCAATTGCAAGGAAATTAACAACAACTCAAATCAACAATAAAGAAACATAAAACATAAATTGCATTAAAAGGAAAATAAAAAGAACAAGAGTGCATCAACAACAAAGTAAACAAATACAAAGAGTAAAACACTAAACTAGGAAAGCAAAGTAAAGGAACAAGAAACTAGAAAGGAAAAGTAAATCAAAACATGAATTAAACCTAGATATAAAGAAATCCTAATCTACATCTAACCTAATTCTAGAGAGAAGAGAGAGCTTCTCTCTTTAGAAACTAACTAAAGCATGGTGAAAACTATACTATGTTCTCCCCCTTGTCCAATCTTCAATTCTGCACGAAATAGTCTCTGGAATCAGCTGGATTTGGGCCTGGGAAGCTCAAAAATTGTCCCCCAGCATTTTCACTTTAATGAGGTCACGTGCGAGCTATGACGTGTACGCATGGGTCACGCGTACGCGTCGCTTGGCATTTTTACTTCCCACGCGTATGCGTCGCCCATGCGTCTTCATATCCATGCGTGCGCGTCGATGAATGCACTCCAATCCTTGATTTTCCATAAATTCTCCACTTTGCATGCTTTTCTCTTCACTCCTTTGATCCATTCCTAGCCTTCTCAACCTGAATTCACTAACAAACACATCAAGGCATATAGTGGAATCAAAGGTGAATTAAAATTAGCTATTTTAAGGCCTAAAAAGTATGTTTTCACACTTAAGCACAAATTAAGGGAGAGTTACGAAACCATACTATTTCATTGAATAAATGTGAGAAAAGTTGATAAAATTCACTCAATTCAACATAAAATGTATCATGAAATAGTGGTGCATTAAATCTCCCCACACTTAAACCAAGCATGTCCTCATGCTAAACCAAGAAAGAGACAAAGGGTATCATCATTTATTCAATGCAACCTATCTAAATGCAACTATCTAAATGAATGCAACTACTTGGTCAAAATAAATCAACTTCTAAGAAAACATATATGCACATGAGGCCTAAAGGTATTAACAACCAAGCCAAACCCACAATTGAATTGAGTTATTAAAAATTTTACAAACTTGCAAGAAATGTGATGCTCATAGGTGAAAATATGTAATTGAACAATCGAACCCTCACCGGATGTGTATCCGTTCTAGTCACTTGAGTGTATAGGGTTGATTCACTCAATTCTCCCCTAATCATGCTTTCCAAGATTTGTTTTTTATCTAACAATCAACAATTATTTAATGCATGCATACAAATATCATGAGGACTTATCCATAGGTTGTAATGGGGTTAGGGTTAAGGTAGGATGCATTTGGTTAATTGAGCTTGAAATTTGAATCTTTGATTAACTTAAACTTCCCACCTAACCTATATAACAACCTATACAATTCAAAGCTAACCTAACTACCCATTCTTCACTTTTTCACACACTCATGCATTCTCTTTTTTATCACAACTCATATGCATTGAGTATTATTGGACTTCATTTTGGGGCATTTTGTCCCCTTTATATTTCTTTCTTTTTTTTTTCTTTTTCTTTTCTTTCTTTCTACATTTTTTTATATAAATTTTTCTTTATATATATATATATATATATATATATATTCTTTTTGCAACAAAGTATATATAAAAGTATCAATGCATATGGTTTAAACATAATTGATACATGAGTATGTACCCAATTCCCAAGATCTTCAATGAAAATAAAAACACACTCTTACCTCAACCAATGTCCCAAGTTTTCCCACACTTGAATGATACATACATTTACTAGCCTAAGCTAATCAAAGATCCAAATTAAGGACATTTATTGTTTTTCGCTTTAAGGCTTGTAATGTGCTAATATTAAGAACGAGAGGGGTTAATCGTAGGCTCAAAGTTGGCTAACAATGGAAGATAAAAGGTAAGGCTATTTGGGTAAGTGAGCTATTTGAAACAATGGCCTCAATCATATAAATGCATGTATACACAAAATAATGGACATATAGATTCAAACAAATCAAATATTACAATCATAGAAAGAGAATAATGCACACAAGAATGAAAATAAGTGGTTATAAGATGTAACCACACAATTAAGGCTCAAAACTCACATGCTTGTGTTCTTGGCTCAAAAACATGATCTACAATGTATAATTCAAGCAAATTCAATGAAAAATTTGTACTCAAATCAATTGGGGTGCCCTATAGATAGATTTCTTGAAAAATTTCATTATTTTGACTAAGCTTATTATGTATATATATGCAAAAATAAGAAAATGAAACAAAAAATCCTAAAAGACCTAAAAATGAAATGCAAAAGTGTTGGAATTAGAAATTTGTCACCCAAAAATGCTGACTGGTCGGACGACCTCCCCACACTTAAAAGTTTGCACTGTCCTCGGTGCATTCAAAGATGAACAAGGGGGTACGGCGACTACACGGGTTGCCACCTTCAGCTGATGGATCAACCGGCTACTGCATGTTCTTTCTTCCGCATCCATTTTTGCTTATGGTGACTTATCTTGAAAATAGAAGACAGGATAGTAAGAAAAGTAAATGTAAAAGCAAGAAAGCATATATTGTTGGAATGAGGTAAAAACCACTAGAATGAAGTGAGTGAATTAGTGTGACATTAATGAATTAAGTGTGTGAGTTCTAAGATGCATGTGGTCTAGAACACACACTAGTATGGAAGCTATGTCACAATTACATAAGAGGAATGCACTTCACTCATTCTAGTGTGCTTGAGATGCTTCGAAGGAAACTTGTGAGTTAAGACAACCAAACAAGCAATGAAGAAGCATAAAAGCATTCAAGCCAAAAACATATGGATGCATATGAGCAAGAAATACAATTCATTAAGATAAATGCACACATCCATCAAGAAATTGCCTAATCAAAGAGAAGGGTTCCAATCACATGTTGGCTAGCTACAACATGCAATTCAAAGAATTTAAAATGCTTGAAAGGCAATTCTCATGCACTTAGTATGCATAAAATTAAGTATGAAGAATTCAAAACCAAGTAACAAATTATAACCTCAATAAAGGATCCAACAAGGATTATAAACAAAAATGATGTTAAAACAACATCTTATCAGTAATCAGCAGCAATAAACAGTAAACAATGTTACTAATCCAACACTCATAATGAAAAACAGAAAATTAGACAAAAATTAAACTAACTAAATAGCTAACTAACTAACTAAAAGAAATGGCGTTATATGGTGGTTGGTAGTGTTGGGTAATGATTGAAGGGTGGAAAGAAAAGAAGAGAAGAGAGAAGAAGGAAAGAAATGGAAAGAAGAGAGGAAAAGAAGAGTGGTGAAACAGGGCAATCCACGCGTACGCATGGGATGACGCGTAAGCGTGGATAGGTGAAATGGAAGTGACGCGTACGCATGGGTCACGCGTACGCGTGGTGGGTTACTCAGAGGTGCGACGTGTATGCGTGAGGTGATGCGTACGCGTGGGTAGGCTTGTGTGAAACGCAAGATTCCAGCCCAAAACTTGCACAACTCTCTGGAATTTGTATGGAGGTGAAAATTTTGGATTCACGCGTATGCGTAAGTGACGCGTGTGCATGGATTGGCGAAAAACTTGGGGTCACGCGTACGCGTGGAATGGTGCTCTATTTTTTAAAAATTTTTCAAGTTTTTGCACCAAACCAAGCATTCCAAGCCTCCAAACAGCTACGAAAACACCATAAAACCTTATTTAACATACTAGACTACTAACAAAACTCAACAAACCAAACAGAACTTGAAATTAAGCTAATTACCAATATTTACAAAAGAGAAAAATGAAAAGATTTTACCATGGTGGGGTGTCTCCCACCTAGCACTTTTATTTATTGTTCTTAAGTTGGACTTATGAGGAACTTGGTGCACAAAATTGTGATCCCTGGTAATGGCTCCAAAAACTTGGTGCTCTAATCTTAATTCATAATTTGTCACAACTTCGATACAACTAACCAGCAAGTGCACTGGGTCATCCAAGTAATAAAACCTTACGTGAGTAAGGGTCGATCCCACGGAGATTGTTGGTATGAAGCAAGCTATGGTCATCTTGTAAATCTCAGTCAGGCGGATATTAAATGGTTATGGAGTTTTCGAATAATAATAGTAAATAAAACATAAAATAGGATAGGGATACTTATGTAATTCATTGGTGAGAATTTCAGATAAGTGTATAGAGATGCTTTCGTTTCTCTGAACCTCTGCTTTCCTGCTGTCTTCATCCAATCAGTCCTACTCCTTTCTATGGCAAGCTGCATGTTAGGCATCACCATTGTCAATGGCTACATCCTGTCCTCTCAGTGAAAATGGTCCAATGCACTGTCACTGCATGGCTAATCATCTGTCGGTTCTCGATCATACTGGAATAGGATCCATTGATCCTTTTGGGTCTGTCACTACGCCCAACACTCGCGAGTTTGAAGCTCGTCACAGCCATCCCTTCCCAGATCCTACTCGGAATACCACAGACAAGGTTTAGACTTTTTGGATCTCAGGAATGGCCATCCATGGGTTCTAACTTATACCACAAAGATTCTGATTAAGGAATCCAAGAGATACTCATTCAATCTAAGGTAGAACGGAGGTGGTTGTCAGGCACGTGTTCATAGGGAATGATGATGACTGTCACGATCATCACATTCATGTTGAAGTGCGAATGGATATCTTAGAAGCGGAATAAGTTGAATTGAATAGAAAAACAGTAGTACTTTGTATTAATTCATGAGGAACAGCAGAGCTCCACACCTTAATCTATGGTGTGTAGAAACTCTACCGTTGAAAATACATAAGTGATAAAGTCCAGGCATGGCCGAATGGCCAGCCCTCCATGATCTAAGAACTAGACGTCCCAAGATGATCCGAAGATCCTAAATACAATAGTAAAAAGTCCTATTTATACTAAACTAGTTACTAAGGTTTATGGAAGTAAGTAATTGATGCATAAATCCACTTCCGGGGTCCACTTGGTGTGTGCTTGGGCTGAGCTTGAAGTTTACACGTGCAGAGGCTTCTTTTGGAGTTGAACGCCAAGTTGTAACGTGTTTTTGGCGTTCAACTCTGGTTCGTGACCTGTTTCTGGCGTTTAACTCCAGACTGCAGCGTAGAACTGGTGTTCAACGCCATTTTGCATCATCTAAACTCGGCCAAAGTATGGACTATTATATATTTCTGGAAAGCCCTAGATGTCTACTTTCCAACGCAATTAGAAGCGTGCCATTTTGAGTTTTGTAACTCCAGAAAATCCACTTTGAGTGCAGGAAGGTCAGAATCCAACAGCATCAGCAGTCCTTCTTCAACCTCTGAATCTGATTTTTGCTCAAGTCCCTCAATTTCAGCCAAAAAATACCTGAAATCACAGAAAAACACACAAACTCATAGTAAAGTCCAGAAATGTGAATTTAACATAAAAACTAATAAAAACATCCCTAAAAGTAACTAGATCCTACTAAAAATATACTAAAAACAATGCCAAAAAGCGTATAAATTATCCGCTCATCACAACACCAAACTTAAATTGTTGCTTGTCCCCAAGCAACTGAAAATTAAATAGGATAAAAAGAAGAGAATATACTATAAATTTCAAACTATCAACGAAACATAGCTCCAATAAGATGAGCGGGACTTGTAGCTTTTTGCCTCTTGAATAGTTTTGGCATCTCACTTTATCCATTGAGGTTCAGAATGATTGGCATCTATAGGAACTGAGAGTTCAGATAGTGTTATTAATTCTCCTAGTTCAGTATGTTGATTCTTGAACATAGCTACTTTATGAGTCTTGGCCGTGGCCCTAAGCACTTTGTTTTCCAGTATTACCACCGGATACATAAATGCCACAGACACATAACTGGGTGAACCTTTTTAGATTGTGACTCAGCTTTGCTAAAGTCCCCAATTAGAGGTGTCTAGGGTTCTTAAGCACACTCTGTTTTTTCTTTGGACCTTGACTTTAACCGCTCAGTCTCAAGTTTTCACTTGACACCTTCACGCCACAAGCACATGGTTAGGGACAGCTTGGTTTAGCCGCTTAGGCCAGGATTTTATTCCTTTAGGCCCTCCTATCCACTGATGCTTAAAGCCTTGGATCCTTTTTATTTACCCTTGCCTTTTGGTTTTAAGGGCTACTGGCTTTTTGCTCTTGCCTTTTGGTTTAAAGAGCTTTTGGCTTTTTCTGCTTGCTTTTTTTTTCTTTTTCTTTCTCTTTTTTTTTCTGCAAGCTTTGTATTCACTACTTTTTCTTGCTTCAAGAATCATTTTTATGATTTTTCAGATTATCAAATAACATGTATCCTTGTCATCATTCTTTCAAGAGCCAACATATTTAACATTCATAAACAACAACTTCAAAAGACATATGCACTGGTCAAGCATTCATTCAGAAAACAAAAAGTATTGTCACCACATCAATATAATTAAACTAAGTTCAAGGATAAATTCGAAACTCATGTACTTCTTGTTCTTTTGAATTAAAAACATTTTTCATTTAAGAGAGGTGATGGATTCATAGGACATCCATAACTTTAAGACAAAGTTACTAAATACTAATGATCATGTAATAAGACACTAACATAGATAAGCACTTAACATAAAGAAAACGAAAAACAGAAAATTTGAGAACAAGGAATGAGTCCACCTTAGTGATGGTGGCGTTTTCTTCTTGAGGAACCAATGATGTCCTTGAGCTCTTCTATGTCTCTTCCTTGTCTTTGTTGCTCCTCCCTCATTGCTCTTTGATCTTCTCTAATTTCATGGAGGATGATGGAGTGCTCTTGGTGCTCCTATCCTTAGTTGCTCCCAATAATTATGTGGAGGAAAATGTATCCCCTGAGGTATCTCAGGGATCTCTTGATTTGCAGTCAAATGTTCTACCACTGAGCTATAGATCCTTGATGGAAGCTTTTGTCTTCCCTTTCCTCTTTCTAGAGGTTTCTCTGGCCTTAGGTGCCATCAATGGTTATGGAAAAACAAAAAAGAACTATGCTTTTACCACACCAAACTTAGAATGTTGCTCGCCCTCGAGCAAAAGAAGAAAGAATGGAAGAAGAAGAAATGGATGTGAGTGGTGAAGGGGTGATGGAAAAGGGTGATATAGGATTATGAGGAGGTAAGGTGAGTGGAGGTATGTGGGGATCCTGTGGAGTCCACAGATGTTGAGATGATCCTGTGGGGTCCACAGATTCTGAGGTGTCAAGGATTTGCATCCCTACACCAATTAGGCATGTAAAACACCTTTGCATGCAATTCTGACGTTTAAACACTGAATTGATGCTTGTTCTGGGCGTTCAACGCCCAGATGTAGCATGTTTCTGTCGTTGAACGCCAGTTCTATGCTTGTTTCTGGCGTTCAGCGCCAGCTTTCCTCAGTGTGCATTCCTGGCGTCTGAACGCCAGGATGCTACTTGTTTTGGGCGTTCAACGCCAGATCCATGCTCTGTTCTGGCGTTGAACGCCAGCCAGATGCTCCTTACTGGCATTTAAATGCCAGTAAGCCCTTCCTCCAGGGTGTGATTTTTCTTCTGCTATTTTTTATTCTGTTTTTGATTTTTCTATTTACTTTGTGACTCCACATGATCATGAACCTAATAAAACATGAAAGAACAATAAAAATAAAAATAAAATTAGAAAAATAAAAATTGGGTTGCCTCCCAACAAGCGCTTCTTTAATGTCAATAGCTTGACAGTGGGCTCTCATGGAGCCACACAGGTGATCAGATCAATTTTATAGACTCCCAACACCAAACTTAGAGTTTGGATATGGGAGTTCAACACCAAACTTAGAGTTTGGCTGAGGCCTCCCAACACCAAACTTAGAGTTTGACTGTGGGGGCTTTAGTTGACTCTGCACTGAGAGAAGCTTTTCATGCTTCTTCTCCATTGTTACAGAGGGAGATTCTTGAGTTTTAAACACAAGGTTGTCCTCATTCAGTTGAAGGATCAATTCTCCTCTGTCTACATCAATCACAGCTCTTGTTGTGGCTAGGAAGGGTCTTCCAAGGATGATGGATTCATCCTCTTCCTTCCCAGTGTCTAGGATTATGAAATCAGCAGGGATGTAAAGGCCTTCAACCTTTACTAACACGTCCTCTACCTGACCATAAGCCTCTTTTCTTGAATTGTCTGCCATCTCTAATGAGATTCTAGCAGCTTGCACCTCAAAGATTCCTAGTTTCTCCATTACAGAGAGTGGCATGAGGTTTATTCCTGACCCAAGGTCACATAGAGCCTTCTCAAAGGTCATGGTGCCTATGGTACAAGGTATTAGGAACTTTCCAGTATCCTGTTTCTTCTGAGGCAATCTCAGTTGATCCAATGCATTTAGTTCATTGGTGAACAGGGGAGGTTCATCTCCCCAAGTCTCATTACCAAATAAATTGGCATTCAGCTTCATGATTGCACCAAGGAACTTGGCAACTTGCTCTTCAGTAACATCCTCATTCTCTTATGAAGAGGAATACTCATCAGAGCTCATGAAGGGCGTAAGGAGGTTTAATGGAATCTCTATGGTCTCTAGATGAGCCTCAGAGTCCTTTGGTTCCTCAAAGGGAAACTTCTTGTTGATCACTGGACGTCCTAGGAGGTCTTCCTCCTTGGGATTCATGTCCTCCTCCTCTTTTGTGGTTTCGGCCATGATGGTCATTTCAATGGCCTTGCACTCTCCTTTTGGATTTTCTTCTGTATTGCTTGGGAGAGTACTAGGAGGAGTTTCAGTGACTCTTTTACTCAACTGGCCCACTTGTGCTTCCAAATTTCTAATGGAGGACCTTGTTTCATTCATGAAACTTAAAGTGGCCTTAGATAGATCAGAGACTATATTCGCTAAGCTAGATGGATTCTGCTCAGAATTCTCTGTCTGTTGCTGAGTGGATGATGGAAAAGATTTACTATTGTTAAACCTGTTTCTTCCACCATTATTAAAGCCTTATTGAGGCTTTTGTTGATCCTTCCATGAGAAATTTGGGTGATTTCTCCATGAGGAGTTATAGGTGTTTCCATAAGGTTCACCCATGTAATTCACCTCTGCTATTGCAGGGTTCTCAGGATCATAAGCTTCTTCTTCAGAAGATGCCTCTTGAGTACTGTTGGATGCAGCTTGCATTCCATTCAGACTCTGAGAAATCATATTGACTTGCTGAGTCAATATTTTATTCTGAGCCAATATGGCATTCAAAGTATCAATTTTAAGAACTCCCTTCTTCTGAGGCGTCCTATTACTCACAGGATTCCTCTCAGAAGTGTACATGAACTGGTTATTAGCAACCATGTCAATGAGTTCTTGAGCTTTTGCAGGCATTTTCTTTAGGTGAATGGATCCACCTGCAGAAGTATCCAATGACATCTTAGCTAATTCAGACAGACCATCATAGAATATATCCAAAATGATCCATTCTGAAAGCATGTTAGAATGACACTTTTTGGTCAGTTGCTTGTATCTCTCCCAAGCTTCATAGAGGGATTCACCTTCCTTCCATCTGAAGGTTTGAACATCCACTCTAAGCTTACTGAGCTTTTGAGGAGGAAAGAACTTGGCTAAGAAAGCCGTGACCAGCTTATCCCAAGAGTTCAGGCTATCTTTAGGTTGAGAATCCAACCATATTCTAGCTCTGTCTCTCACAGCAAACGGGAAAAACATGAGCCTGTAGACTTCAGGATCTACTCCATTAGTCTTAACAGTATCACATATCTGCAAGAATTTAGTTAAGAACTGAAAAGGATCTTCAGATTGAAGTCCATGAAACTTGCAGTTTTATTGCATCAGAGAAACTAGTTGAGGCTTAAGCTCAAAATTGTTTGCTCCAATGGTAGGGATGGAGATGCTTCTTCCATGGAAATTGGAATTTGGTGCAGTAAAGTCACCAAGCATCTTCCTTGCATTATTATTGTTAGGTGCGTCTGCCATCTCCTTTTCTTGTTTGAAAATTTCAGTAAGGTTGTCTCTGGATTGTTGTAATTTAGCTTCTCTTAGTTTTCTCTTCAGAGTCCTTTCAGGTTCTGGATCAGCTTCAACAAGAATATTCTTGTCCTTGCTCCTGCTCATATGAAAAAGAGGGGAACAGAAAATAATAATAGGGATCCTTTTTACCACAGTATAGAGGTTCCCTTGTGTGAGTAGAAGAAAAGAAGAAAGAGAGTGAAGAAGAGAAGAATTCGAACTCAGAAGAGAAGAAGGGGTTCGAATTTTTGGGTGAGGAGAAGTGTTAGTAGATGAATAAATAAATAGAAGGATATGAGAGAGAGAATTTCGAAAAGATATGATTTTGAAAAAGATAAGATAAAAAGATATTTTTGAAAAGATATGATTAAAATTAGTTTTGAAAAAGATTTGATTTTTAAAATCACAATTAGTGACTTGATTCACAAGAAATCACAAGATATGTTTCTAGAATTTAAAGTTTGAATCTTTCTTAACAAGTAAGTAACAAACTTGAAATTTTTGAATCAAAACATTAATTGTTGATGATATTTTCGAAAATTATGAGATAAAATTAAGAAGAAGATTTTTGAAAAATATTTTTAAAATTTTCGAAAATAAATAAGAAAAATGAAAAAGATATGATTTTTGAAAAAGATTTTGAAAAAGATGAGATTTTAAATTAAAAATTTGATTTCACTCATAAGAAACAACTAAATTTTAAAAATGTTTGAAAAAGTCAATCCAAATTTTCGAAATTTATGAGAGAAAAAAGGAAATATATTTTTTTAATTTTTGAATTTTTTAATGATGAAAGAGAAAAACAAAAAAAATGACTCACAACATGAAAATTATGAATCAAAACACATGATGCATGCAAGAACACTATGAATGTCAAGATGAACACCAAGAACACTTCGAAGATCATGATGAACATCAAGAACATATTTTTGAAAAAAATTTTATGCAAAGAAAACATGCAAGACACCAAACTTAGAAATCTTTAATGCTTGGACTCTAACAAACGAAAAATGCATATAAAAAATAAGAAAAGACACAAAACAAGAAAATTTAAAGATCAAACAAGAAGACTTACCAAGAACAACTTGAAGATCATGAAGAACATTATGAATGCATGAATTTTCGAAAAATGCATAAATTTTTAGAAAAAATGCAATTGACACCAAACTTGAAATTGACTCATGACTCAAACAAGAAACACAAAATATTTTTGATTTTATGATTTTATGATTTTTTTTTGTATTTTCTTTTAAATTTTTTTCGAAAAACATATAGGAAAAAGAAGATAAGAAATTCAAAATTTTTAATAAGAATCCCAGGAATCTTTCAATGTTGGCCTAAAGCTCCAATCCAAGGGTTGGGCATGGCTTAATAGCCAGCCAGCTTTAGGATATAAATCAGGCATGCAACAGCTGATATTCCAATTAACTTGCCTCTATGTTGATGGTTGGAAGCCATAGTCCAAAAGAATTAGACATGGCTTTACAGCCAGCCAGGCTTCAACATGCTTCATGAAACACTAGAATTCATTCTTAAAAATTTAGAATAATTTTCGAAAACAGATGAGAAATTTTTTTTGAAAGATTTTTGAAAAATTTTTGAAAATAAAACAAAAAGAAAATTACCTAATCTGAGAAACAAGATGAACCGTCAGTTGTCCAAACTCGAACAATCCCCGGCAACGGCGCCAAAAACTTGGTGCACGAAATTGTGATCCCTGGTAATGGCTCCAAAAACTTGGTGCTATAATCTTAATTCATAATTTGTCACAACTTCGATACAACTAACCAGCAAGTGCACTGGATCGTCCAAGTAATAAAACCTTACGTGAGTAAGGGTTGATCCCACGGAGATTGTTGGTATGAAGCAAGCTATGGTCATCTTGTAAATCTCAGTTAGGCGGATATTAAATGGTTATGGAGTTTTCGAATAATAATAGTAAATAAAACATAAAATAGGATAGGGATACTTATGTAATTCATTGGTGAGAATTTCAGATAAGTGTATAGAGATGCTTTCGTTCCTCTGAACCTCTGCTTTCCTGCTGTCTTCATCCAATCAGTCCTACTCCTTTCTATGGCAAGCTGCATGTTAGGCATCACCGTTGTCAATGGCTACATCCTGCCCTCTCAGTGAAAATGGTCCAATGCGCTGTCACTGCATGGCTAATCATCTGTCGGTTCTCGATCATACTAGAATAGGATCCATTGATCCTTTTGCGTCTGTCACTACGCCCAGCACTCGCGAGTTTGAAGCTTGTCACAGCTATCCCTTCCCAGATCCTACTCGAAATACCACAGACAAGGTTTAGACTTTCCGGATCTCAGGAATGGCCATCCATGGGTTCTAACTTATGCCACAAAGATTCTGATTAAGGAATCCAAGAGATACTCATTCAATCTAAGGTAGAACGGAGGTGGTTGTCAGGCACGTGTTCATAGGGAATGATGATGACTGTCACGATCATCACATTCATGTTGAAGTGCGAATGGATATCTTAGAAGCGGAATAAGTTGAATTGAATAGAAAAACAGTAGTACTTTGTATTAATTCATGAGGAACAGCAGAGCTCCACACCTTAATCTATGGTGTGTAGAAACTCTACCGTTGAAAATACATAAGTGATAAAGTCCAGGCATGGCCGAATGGCCAGCCCTCCATGATCTAAGAACTAGACATCCCAAGATGATCCGAAGATCCTAAATACAATAGTAAAAAGTCCTATTTATACTAAACTAGTTACTAGGATATACAGAAGTAAGTAATTGATGCATAAATCCACTTCCGGGGCCCACTTGGTGTGTGCTTGGACTGATCTTGAAGTTTACACGTGCAGAGGCTTCTTTTGGAGTTGAACGCCAAGTTGTAACGTGTTTTTGGCGTTCAACTCTGGTTCGTGACGTGTTTCTGGCGTTTAACTCCAGACTGCAGCGTAGAACTGGCGTTCAACACCCTTTTGTGTCATCTAAACTTGGGCAAAGTATGGACTATTATATATTGATGGAAAGCCCGGGATGTCGACTTTCCAACGCCGTTGAGAGCGCGCCATTTGGAGTTTTGTAGCTCCAGAATATCCACTTTGAGTGCAGGGAGGTCAGAATCCAACAACATCAGCAGTCCTTCTTCAACCTCTGAATCTGATTTTTGCTCAAGTCTCTCAATTTCAGCCAGAAAATACCTGAAATCACAGAAAAACACACAAACTCATAGTAAAGTCCAGAAATGTGAATTTAACATAAAAACTAATAAAAACATCCCTAAAAGTAACTAGATCCTTCTAAAAACATACTAAAAACAATGCCAAAAAGCGTATAAATTATCCGCTCATCAGAACTCCTCATCAAGGTGGCTTGTGCTTGAATCCATCCTTGAACATCCACCAATGCTTGGACTTCCAATAAGCTCCATTCTTCAAAATTAATGCCACCAAGCTTTGATGGAGTTCTTCACAAGCTAAGGACTCCCAAAATTGATCCTCATGTATTCCCGGATCCCAAATCTTGTTTCTACACCCGTCTTCAAGTTGATCATCATTAGTCCATTCGGGTGCCATAATCTTGGAATTCTCACTCGAGCGACCAAACATCCTCCTAGTAGACCCAAGCAATCTAATTCTACACCAACCCTTGCTATTAAGCTTTGAACATACAACCATCATGAGCTTTGATTTACAATGCCAACCACTAACCATCTCCCTTTTGCTCTTAAAGCCACAAAGAGCTCTAATTTGCCTATCCGTCTCAAGCAAACCATATTCAAATAGAATCATAAAGCTTAGGGATGAGAGATTTACCCACTTGAATGATAGAATGGATGGTGATGGCTTGGGGAGAGGTGTTTCCATTGGTCTTGCAAGCTTCACTCCCTTGTGTTCTTCCTTGCTTACCTCCACCTCTTCACAAGATTTCTCAAATTCAATCCTTTGTTCATCAATTTCATCTAACTCTTCTCCATCACTCAAATTATAAATGGGAGGATGAGAGAAATCTACCTCTACATTGCTTTCTACCTCACCGGGAGAAGGTTCTTCAAGTTCAAAGGATTCACTACCAAGAAGGTTTGATGCATGATCTTCATCACCAAGGGAACTCAATTCTTGCTTCATTCCTTCCAAGTCTTCATTCAAAAATTGTTTTGGAGGTTGTGCACTCTCCTCCTCAACATTAAATTCAATCTTCTTGGAGGGGTTTTCTATTACTTTAGATCCCCATGGAGGTTCCGCATCTTCTAAATCTTCAACCACTTCTTCCTCTTCTTCAACAATCATAGGTTCCTCCAATTGTTCCAACACAAAGTTACATTCCTTATTTTCCACCGGAGTTCCCAATCTCTCCTTCATGCTATGCTCTTCAATTGATTCTCCACATGTGGCCATGGAAGTGCTTTGAGTGTTCAAGCATTGGGAGGCTAATCGGTTTATGAGTTCTAATACCTCCCTGTGCATTTCTCTTTGCCCTTGAAGAATGAAGCCAAGGGTTTCGTCTATTGAAGATTGGGGTGGATAGCAAGATTCATTCACTACAAGAAAAACACCCATTCAAGTACACTTGAAAAGTGTAGCCAAAAGTGAAAAAAAATGATGCCTTATGCTACGGCTACGCTTTCTGGGCTACGGCTACGCATTTTGGGATGATTCCTATTCAGCCGTTGACTATTCTCAAAGGCTACGCTTTTCTGTACCAAGGGCTACGCTTTTGGCGTTTGGGAATAGGGTGCGCTTTTCAAGTGATGATGTCCAGGACCAAAGGCTATGCTTTTCAGTTTCTATTTTTACCAGAATAGGCTACGCTTTTCAATGCTACTGCATCACCTATAAAGCGTAGCCACATTGTATACTATGGCTACTCTTTATAAGTGTAGCCTTAGGTCCTTCAAATTTTTTTTGAATACTATAGCTACCGTATATAAGTGTAATCTTAGCTCCCTTATTTTTTTATATATATAATATTCTAATAATTATTAATACAACATAATATTTAGTAATATAATTACATGTATAATAATTCTGTATTTTTAATTAAATGAGTTAAATATTATAAAATAAAAATAAATATATAATTATACTAAATAATTTCTTTAAATAATAAAAATTATCTCTAACCAAAATATATTTATAATAATGATCCAAAAATACTAGAATGAAGTTGTAAATATTCATACATCTCACACTTAGAATTTACTACCAATACTCTACAAAAAACATATCCTACATAAGTATCTTCTATTAAAAGTCATTAGTCAACTAACCACACATGTATCCATTCCCAACACTACTCTATCTTAGCCAATAAACCACAATAATAATCAGCTTAATCTTCATTATTATCCTGCATAATTATATAGAAAAATAGTTAGAAAAATATTCATAATTAAAAAATCAAACTCAAAACTATCAATGACTGATATCATTAATTCTTTCTGTACCCTGTACAAATTTCACAGATGCATAATAGTGTTTCACAAATCCAAATTTAGAATTCAAAAATAAAAAAAGCATAAGCTATAACCCGTAAAATAAAAAGCTATAAAATCAGAAATAACCAAGTCATACTATATCTGTTGTGTTATGTCATATATACCAAGTCATCCGATGTTTCTAGTTCATGGTGAAAAGGAAATAACCAAAAATAACAATACAACTTTCAGCCACAGCAAATAGAAGTGCAGAAAATAAAAAATACAACAACCAGAATTGCACAAACAAATTTCAGCTATAGCAATACAACTCCGTTAAGTGTTAATAAAGCCAACAACATATGAATTCCAGCCATAGCAATTAATGTAAATGCAAGCAACACAAAACTATTCCAATATCACCCATGAGACTATAGCATCTGCCCCCTTAAAATACCAACATACTAGGAAATTTCATCTCCCGTTGCATATCTTCCCGTGTGGTCCTTCAAGAGTTTTTCAAGTGCTGAAACAAAAGTGGTAATAGTAAGATAGCATTAGAATATGCCCTAAAAAAACAGAAATGCATATTTGAAGCCTTTAGTGTATAAGCAAGTTAATCAAACATCACCTGTGAAGCCCTTTCTAAGGACACCTTGTACCCAAGGAAGCTTTTCGTCAGGGCCGACTTTTTCCCCGATGTAATTTTGCAAATAATAGTGGACATAGTGTGTAAAGTATAAGCTAAAACATCCAGGAACAACGGCTTCATTCGTAATAGAAAATCAGGAACCGAATGCACAGCAGAAAGCTTATGTTTTGAAGAGGCTGTATGGACGAGGAAACAATGTGGGTAGCTTGTGGATGAGATGACATGATTAAAACTTAGAAGGAAACGCATTCATTAGAGTTTGCAACCACTAACTGACACAGAGCAGGTGTACCTAGAAATTGATTACTCTTTTGTGAATATCACTAGGCAGCAAAGGGTGTTGAGGATACTTATCATCTAGATACTACATAGATACAAAACAACAATATGAATGAGGGAAACAAAGAGGAAAAGGGGTACAGAAAGAAAGCATTTAGATATGAAGTTGGAGGGATGACCATAATAATGGCTAAGGAGTCAGCAAGCACAAGATCGCCATCCACCAGAACTGGCACGAAACCAACGGGGTTGAGCTTGAGGAATTCTGAACATGATCAAATAAAATATTGAGTAAACACCAATCATACTGCACATGTAAAATAGTCTTTTCTTACAAAATTCATATCTACAGAGAACCAAAAATTCAGGGAAGACTACAATTTTGACCCCTGAAACAGACTTTCCTTACAAAATAACCATTTCAAGTTTCCAATTTGACAAACTGAATCCAAGAGAGCATATCATTACTTGTTATTTATAGTTTTTGTTAGCAGAAGATTGGGGATTAAGTAGTGAGGATGTTGAGGAAAATAAAAGGAAGAGAACAAACCCGGATGAGATTGCTCTCCCTTCAAGAGATTGACGGCTATATAGTCATATTTTAGGCCTGAAATGAATGAAAATCACAATCATATTCAGAGGAAGAAAGAAGCAAGAAAATTATCATAGAAATACAAAACTATTCCAACATCACCCATGAGACTATAGCAACCAAGATAATCAAGGTTTGGGTTGGTTATACAAGAAGAAGAGATAAGGGATGTAACTAACACCAAATTGAAAGCTTTCAGTTCATACTTAAAACACAAATCTAATTTCTGATACTCACTTTAGTAGGCATAACCCTTCCCTTTTCTTTACGAAACTGATTATACACAATTACTTATACAATTCATAACAACAGCTTCAAAATTTAAATAAAAAAAGAAAAACTTGCAAAATCCTCAACATGCCAAGAAGAGGGAAAACAGTGGGAAAAAAACACAAAAACAGAAAGAGAAAAGCAAAGTAAGGAAGTAGCATGGAAGACTTCAAATGCATGTAAGAACTAGAAAAGGAAAAATTAAGGGGAAAAAAATTAAGCTTTGCCACCAACCTTAATCCTCTCTTGTTCTTCTCACGGGAGACAGTGACAGAATCACCAAGAGCACCAGCTTTGCCAGAAACAGTGACAATCATACACAAACCCAGAATCAGTCTTATTCCTTTTTGTATGGATTAAGAAACTACCAGCTTTCTTTTAATAACCGTTCAGGTGAAATCTCCACATGGAACTTCATCAACATTCCACTCTTATGCATAATTAGTTATGTGCTTATCCTTTGGTCCTTTACTAAGTACATAACATCTTAAAATATGATGATTAAATGTATGCCAAAGACCAACTTTGAAGCATTTCAAAAATGGTAAAATAGAAAGAATCAATGTCAAAGATTCCTATACATATTCTGCCAACAAATAAATATTTATTCACCACTTTTTAAGTCTAAGTACTTATGTAAATTTATGTGCCTACAAATATTTATTCACATTTACCCTTATCCATCGCATGAAACTAGTGTCAAATTACAAAATACCATGATCCATATTCTCCCCCATTGCTACTGTACCGAAAAGTGATAGTGATGAATAAAAAGATTATTATGCAAATCTGTTTTACAATTACACATGATGTGTAGATAGAGCAGTTGGCACTAAGAAAATTAGAGGAGTATAGCAAAATAGGGTGACATTAAAACATGCAAAGTTTTGATAAATTGGACCAAATAAATAAAAAACAGAAGAATCTATTGCCAATATCTGACTTGCGATAGTGTCGCACAGTTTCGATCAGTAGTGGCACTGATTAGCACTTGACATGTTAAGTAAGTGAATAAGTGTGAGTATCAAAATTGTTTAAGGTGGAGTTAATGTCAAAAATAAAAACCAGACAAATTGATAAACATAAGGACACTATTCTATTCTTTATCAGAAGGTAAGATAAACATAAAAAATCACTAATCTAACAATACTCACTAATCTGTTGAAGGATTTGGTGGCACAGTAGCAGCTAGACCTGCTAGTGCAACAGGTTCAGGAACAAGGACAGCATGACCAATCCGCTTGTTGCATTTATGAGTAGATCCAAAACACCAATACAGGCTCCACCAGCTTCCCCAACGTTTTTTCTGCAGTTAGAAAAAGAGCGCAACTTGAGAGTTTTTGGGAAAGAAAAAGTATAGGAGCAAATTGCAGTGGATTAGGATAAAAAAATTCCAATAAAAGAAAAACACAAGAATTAATCAAATTTCATGTTCCCCACATTTTCGATACATAGAAAAAAATAACACAACAAGAAATATAAAAATGATTCAAGGAAAAATCTAATAATGCAGGAAACAAGTGCTGTTAAATTGTCAGAAAGCAAGCTGTGTGAGAACTTGAACAAACTGCAGGTAAAGTATTTTGGTTTAACACAAAAAAATGCAAAACACAAAAAGAGAAGCATGTTCCTTATTTTTCACATTTCACTCTTATGATTTGGCAGGGTATTAATGTTAAAACCACAGAAATGTAAGACACAGCAAAGTCATGTTCCTTATTTTTCATTATTTTCATTCTATTCTTTGTTCTTCCTCTCATCTAAAATACACCATTTGTAACTAACTCAAGCAATCTCCCCTAATCTCTCTGAAGCTCAGGAAGCTGTAAGACAATTAACGGACAGAAAGGAATCAAGAAATGCAACAGTAATGTAAGTAGTGCACCAAACAATAATAGAAATCAACAATTTCAGCAAATCAAAGTAGTCCATAAACCAACAACCCCTTAACACAGAAGCCACAGTACCTGAAAATCTGAAAATAATTGGGAAACATCAAAACCAAAAACAAATTAAAAATAAAACATGATGCTTCTTAATTAAAAAACAAATAATTGCAGAACCTCTCCTGATCAGAACAATAATCAAAACCCCTAATCAGAAGTTCCAATCATCAAAATCCCTAATCAGAACAATAACTATTTACCTGAGCTTGAGCAGAGGTCAAAGAAGAGAAGAAGAAGAAGAAGACTAGCGGCAAACAAGAAGAGGACGACCGGGGACAACATCGTCGTGACCGAGACAGGAAAACCAGTCGTTGTCATTGAGGGTCAGAGAAGCGCCGTCGCACTTCGCATTCGTTGTCGCTGAGGATCGTCAACTCGTCATCACCGTGAGGCGAGAAGCAGTGCAGCACCATCGTGACTCTGAGGCTGGTCAGTGGTGACGAAAGCCGTGACGGTGGCTGGTGAGAGACAAAGAGAGGGTTGAGAGGGAAAAGGGTGATGGCAGATGGTGAGAGGCAGAGAGAGGGCTGATAGAGGTGGTGACATCATTCGTGAGCCGTGAAGGGGACCGAGGGTGCATGGCTGCATCTTGTGGTGCTGAGAGAAGAGGGCTGTGTGCAGACCCTAGAGTGTATGGTAGTATGTGATTTGGTGAAAAGGAAACAAAAAATTACTAAGTGTTTGTGAATTTAGCTCTAGATACATTAGGCATCACTTTTAAAGCGCACCCAAAACATAACAAATAGGTTACTTCTTAAAAGCGCTTCCTTTGGTATGAAAAGTGTACCCATAGATATCAATATAAGGCTACACTTTATAAGTGATCTTTATTGTATCTAAGGCTACACTTTTAAATGATGCCACAATTGTGTTTCCTATTCCCTTATAAAAAGGGAACACGGAGAAAAGCGTAGCCTATTCTATGAATAGGCTACGCTTTTCAAATGTAGCTTAAAAAAAGTGTGGCTCAATAGGTGTTTTTCTTGTAGTGATTGTTTTGGAGGAAGGTTTCATGGTAGGAAGGTGGTTCTTCTTGGTAAGAGTATGGAGGTTCAACACTCTGTTTTTTTTCACTTGTTGCACAACACACCCCAATTCCTTGCCCTCAAGTTGAGATTCTACGATCTTCTTCACACTCCTCTCTTCGGTTGTTCCTCCACAATCATCCTTAAACATGTTTTGCTTGTGGTATGAATCCCATGAGTCTATCTTTTGACGGATGGTTGCTTGAAGCTGATCCATTGATTCCTTGAGGTGATCCACTTCACTAACATAAGTAGGATCATATTGTTCTCGGATTGATGGACATGAATATTCTTCCATGGAGGGTTGTAGTAGAAAGTATAATTCATCTTGTGGGTGAAAATTCGCATACATTGGAGGTGGTTCATCTTGGTAATAGTATGGAGGAGGTGGTTCTTGGAGGTGTTGAGGTTGGGATGGTAGTGGTTCTATGTGTGATTCATATGGCTCATATGGTTATTGGTATGGTGGGTAAGGATTAGGGTCATATGAAGGTGTTTAGTAAAAAGGGACTTGTGAGTATGGTTGAGGGTTATGTTGAGGATGAGATTCATAGGCATATGGTGGTGGTTGTTGATAGTTACAAGGATGTCCACCATAGCTATTGGATTGATATGCATTAGGGATTGGATTATACCTATAAGAAACCGAAGGAGGTTATTGCCAAGAAGGTTGATCAATCCCTTGAGGCTCCTTCCATCCTTGATTGTTCCACCCTTGATGCACATCCTCATTGAAGCTCTCATTCCCTACAACATAATTGTAACCATACTCATAGCCAAAGTGATGAGAATTCATAATGAAAAGACAAAATAAAGACAAAAGCTAACAAGAAATAATGAAACAAATTCCTAAGACTAACAAAAACTAACAAACAAGCAAAAGACAAACATATTCATAATATTCACATATACACAATAACCAATAACAAGGCACACATTTGTAAATCCCCGGCAGTGGCGCCATTTTAATGAAGAGATTTTATGTCGGTATAGAATTTCACAAATAAATTCTCGTTACAAGTATAACTTCTAAACCAACAAACAATCCTCAATCAAAAATTTGTTTGTCACAAGTACAAACCCCAATAAAAATAACCAAAGTATTCAAATCTCAGGTCGTCTCTCAATGAATTGCAAGAAAGTGTTCTTGTTATTAGTTATGGGACAAGTATTTTTGGGGTTTTGAATAAAGGAACAAGAAATGTAAATGGCAATAAAGTAAAGGAAACTCAAATAATGAAAAGGTCTTGGCAAGGGTTGATGGTTAAGGATCTTTATCCTTGTTACTAACCACAACATGATAATTGCAAGGATCAATCCCATTAAGTCATCCTCTAACAAGTGGAGGAAAGTCAAATGGACTACATTAATCCTAATCCATAAGTTCTAGCCACCTCACTAATTAACTTAGTGGAAGCTAGAGTCAATGGATACCAATCATCAATCACTTGGACATTAGCAACTCAAATTCACCTAAGTTACCATCCCAAGCCAAGAACACATAAATCAACTCTAACATCCTTCCAAGCATTTAATCAAACACTTGGAAGGCATAAAAGGAAAGTAAGATAAAATTACAAGAAATATAAATCTACAACTACCAATTGCAAGGAAATTAACAACAACAACTCAAATCAACAATAAAGAAACATAAAACATAGATTGTATTAAAAGGAAAATAAAAAGAACAAGAGTGCATCAACAACAAAGTAAACAAATACAAAGAGTAAAACACTAAACTAGGAAAGCAAAGGTAAAGGAACAAGAAATTAGAAAGGAAAAGTAAATCAAAACATGAATTAAACCTAGATCTAAAGAAATCCTAATCTACATCTAACTTAATTCTAGAGAGAAGAGAGAGCTTCTCTCTCTAGAAACTAACTAAAGCATGGTGAAAACTAAACTATGTGCTCCCCCCTGTCCAATCTTCAATTCTGCATGGAATAGTCTTTGGAATCAGCTGGATTTGGGCCTCGGAAGCCCAGAAATCACCCCCAGCGTTTTCACTTTAATGAGGTCACGTGCGAGTTACGACGCATACGCATGGGTCACGCGTATGCGTCGCTTGGCATTTTTACTTCCCACGTGTACGCGTCGCCCATGCGTCTTCATATCCATGCGTGCGCATCCGCGACGCGTGCGCGTCGATGAATGCACTCCAAATCCTTGATTTTCCATGAATTCTCCACTTTGCATGCTTTTCTCTTCATTCCTTTTATCCATTCCTAGCTTTCTCAACCTGAATTCACTAACAAACACATCAAGGCATATAGTGGAATCAAAGGTGAATTAAAATTAGCTATTTAAGGCCTAAAAAGCATGTTTTCACACTTAAGCATAAATTAAGGGAGAGTTACGAAACCATGCTATTTTATTGAATAAATGTGAGAAAAGTTGATAAAATCCACTCAATTAAGCATAAAATATATCATGAAATAGCGGTGCATCATTGCTTCGGTACCAAGGTTGTCTTGCCATGTAATATACTTTCTTGCTGCTAATCTTCATTCCTTGAGTCATGGAAATTGATGTATTATTGCTGCTATATAGGCCATGTAATTACAGTGCCAGTGAGGGAGAACCATCAAGCAGTGCTGCATGGGCAAGCATTTTCTTTTGTTTTGTAACTTGGATCCTTGAGATTCTATTGTCCCTGGATACCTCTTTTGGGTGGCTAGAGCATAACCCTTTATTTATTAAATTGAATAGGAACTAGGCTTGATAGTGGCAGGAAAGAAATTGCAAGGACTTAAAGCTCTGGATCTAAATAAATTATTCAGGGATTCTGAAAATTTTGCTATTCAAACTGTACCGAAAATGGATTATTGCTTAAGGTTGTCTCATAATCAGCTTCATCATGGTCTTTTATGTCTTGTTTTATCATACTGTTTTTCCTAATGGATTTTTTTGATCATTTGAAGATTGTAATAACACTAGTTCATAATTTTGTATCCCCAATATGATTACAAATTTTTCTAAATGATGTAAAATTGTTTGATCAGCTGCTTGACTTTGTTTTCTACATACTAATTGTTCTTGGTGGCTGCAAATAGGTTTTACTATGTTCTGTTCATTTAATTTGATAAGGATATACCAGGATTTTTTTTAATTTGTTAAGGATATAGCCACCCTTTTAAAGCGTGGCCGTATCTCTTGCTATTTCCACACTTTAAAAGCATGGCCGTATCTCCCTCTTTTGGCACGCTTTAAAAGTGTGGCGATATCTCCCACATATGGCCACGCTTTAAAGCGTGACAATCCGTTAAAAGCGTGACAAAAAAAAGTGTGGCGATAGAGCAACTGCCACGCTTGCAGATGTGACCCTTTCAAAAGTGTAGTGGTAGCTCAAAAAGCGTGGCAAAAAGCTATCGCCACGCTTTTTTCAGCTTTCGCCACGCTTTAAAAGCATGAAAATAGAGCTGTTTTTCTTGTAATGTTTGACTCTTGAGCCAAACTTTCTTAATTTCAAACTGGCATTGAACCGTAAAACCATATGAAATTTGATAAATCAGTTCAACTAGAAATCAGGTGATTCTTGAATTATGGGAAAAGAAAAATGTCTTTCTAGTTGTATAAAGCTGTGAATGATAATGATAAATCTGGAGATCAAAATAGAGGAAGGATGAATTTATAAGTAAACACTAATGATAATGAAGAGAGGAGCCAAAGTTGAAATAGCGACAGTGACGGCGAATGAAAGCTCGAGCAGAGGGTGGGAGAACTGGATCTGTAGACAACGACAACTACAAGTGTATGAGTATGATAGAGATGGAGCTGCATACCACTACAAGTATTTTGTTTCAAAAAGGTAGTTTTCATTCATTGAGAATAAAATATTCTGTCCAAAAGGCTACAACACAGTATAGGGGTAAAATGGACTATGCCACAAGGAAGATTAATACACTTGTAATAAAGAAAAGAAGATAAAGAAGTTCCAAATTTATCACTAACAAAGAGCATTCCATGGAGTGGTTCGTGGTTCCTTCAATGGCTTCCCGAGTTGTTGTTACCACTTGTGAAGGAGATACCACCGGGTTTTCAAAGATAAAATTGTTCCTTGCTTTCCAATTAAACCAGGTAACATAGATTTTCATCTCTAATTTCTGGTTTGATTTGTTCTGATTTTAATCCTCTCCATCAGATTTGACCACCACATTTATAGCTCAGTTTTCTGATTTGGTAGTGGAAGACCCGCATTCAAGCATGCGTTCGCCGTGTTAGGACAGGATGACGAGCACTAAATACCGGTTTTAGAAAATTCACAAGTTATAAAGCTCAAGATTCGTTGTAGCTCTAAATCAGAATTTAACACTCTTCAAAGTTTAGTTTAAAATGTCACAAATTTAAAATAATAATCGAAAGTTTAGTTCCGAATTCTTCTCTTTTGGAATCACAATCGAGTGCACAATTATTGACTATGGAAAAAAAGGGGTTTGATCATAATTAGAAAATTTAAATAGTAAGAGATTAAAAGCATAATTAAAGATTAAATGGTAAGGAGATTAAACTAGGTAATCAAGGCAATTAACTAGAAAAGAAGAAAATAAATTCAAATGCTAGCTAAAAGATTTTGGTAAGGGTTGAGGGTTAAGGATCATCATCCTTGCCACTAAACACAACATAATAATTACAAAGAGCAAATCCAATTCGTCAACCTCTACAAATTGAGAAAAGTCAATTAGGTTTAATTGACCATAATCTATAAGTCCTAACTAATTTACTAATTGAATTGGTAAAAGATTAACGTTAATAGAATCAAGATTAATTAATATATCTAAATTATGAATCAACTTAGACATAATAACTCAACTTCACCCAAATTTTCAGCCCAAGCTAAGAATATAAAAATCTACTATAAAACTAGTTCAAGCATTTTATCAAACACTTAGAAGGCATAAAAATATATAAAACATCATAAATAAGTAAGAACAAAGCATAAAATATCAAATTCATTAATGTAAATTGAAAATTCAAGAAGGGTTCAAGGTCTTGAAATAACAAAATAGAAGAACTAACAAGAAATTCTAAGATACTAGAGTAGTAAAACAAGAAATTATAAACTAAGGACTATAATTAAACAAATTAAAACCTAAAAATAAGAGAAAAATTCATAAAAACCCCCTTAAATTCTAGAGATAAGTTGGTGCTTTTTTTTTCTTCTAGAATTCAAAGTTCTAAATCTATAAAAAAGAAAAAAAATGAGTGTGTATGAATGTATGTCTTCATCCCCTTCATGCTCCCCTCTAAATACATCATAAATGTACTGAATTGGGCCAAAAATGGGCCTTAAATCGTGAGTCACGTGCCTTTATTAATGAGGCACGAAATGGGTATGATGGGTACGCACCTCTACAACTTTGCCAATTCTTCATATCTTCGTGAAATCTCAATTTTTATATGCTTTTCTTCCATTTTTTGAAGTCATCCTTGCCTCCTATACCTTAAACAACTTAAACAAACATATCAAAGTATCAAATGGAATAAAAAATAAAATTAATTTGACAAATTTAAAGGCCTAAAGAGCATGTTTCAATCAATTAAGCACAATTAGGAGAAAAATAATAAAAACATGCTTTTTTAAGGAATAAGTGCAAGTTAAGTTGATAAATTCCAGTTTTTTCAATTCAAAAATCATCGTAAAATATGAATTTATCACATGACTAAAGGCAATGAAAAGTTGATTCATCTTCAAGCTCACATCTCGGACATTCGAGGTTCACGATAGCAATTCTTGATCACAGCCTCTCTTTCACCGGTAAATTGTTGTGCATAGCCTTCCAAATAAAGTTTTTAACTTTTGGTTGACATTTTATTTTCCAGAGGCCAATCCAGAAGCTCTTCTTCCTGCATCTTTCTGGCATGTAATCCAGTGGGGGGTGGAAAAAATTAAAGGCAATTTCATACTCAGAGGCAACTGTGTAGGCACCAGATTTCTCTTTGCTCCACGTAAGCAAATCCTCATTTTGCTTAATTTCTGTAATGAGTATTGCTTGGACAATTTTGGATTGAATATCTCTGTTATTCTGTCTTGATTCTATTGTCGATTAGGCAGCAGTAATTCTACAACCCAGACTAGTTGATATGGTAAATTTGGTAGGCAAAGATAATCTTAGTAGGACTGAGTTGTTTGATCCATTTCTCATCCTTAATCTTCACCATAGTACCACTTTCAATTTTCTAGAAAATTCTTTTCTCCAGTACCTTCCTTCCCTCTAATATACTTCTCCATCTCTAAGAAGGGTTATGTCCTGTCTCTGCTCTTAGTAAATTCGAGTACTTGAAATATCTGCTGCTGTACACTTTATGAACTAAGGAATGGGTTCTTGTTGACAATCTCCAACCTTGCTTTGCCAACATTGCAAGGTTGAACGCTTTTAGATCTTTGAATTTTACATACCCTCCTTCCTTTGTCGGTCTACACTTCCAGTTAATCTATTGCATTTTTTGCTCTGAACCTCTTTGACTCTCCCATAACTACATCATTGCCCATTGAATCTCCTCCAATAGTAATTTTAGTAGTTTAAAATAACTAAGTGTATAAATCGAAATAACTGTCCCTATCATTTTGATAAAAACTTTCTGTCCACTAACTAATAACAATGCACGTTTTCAATGCTATAATTTTTTCAGTACTTTATCTTTCATATACTTAAAAATAACCTTCTTAAATATGCGAATAAGAGTAGTCGATAAATCTAGATATTTATTTTGGTTATCAACATGGACAAAACTTAAAATGTCTACCATGTGATATCAGATAGGGGTATTGCGACTAAAAAACACCGAGAATTTATCTAGATTCACCACTTATCCTCTTACTTTTTCATAATTCTTCAGAATTTTGATAAGATTCGGACAATCTCTTTTCATTGCTTTGTTAAATAAAATTGAGTTATCTGTAAAAAATAAGTGGTTAATTTTAGAATATTTATAATTAAGCCTCATACAAAAAAAGTCCAACAAGTTTTAATTATGCGTGCCACTACAAGTTCATGCTGCGGCTACTGCTACTACGTACAGTTCATACTTCATAAAGAGGAGAGGGGGACTACATATAGAGTTATAGTATTTTGATATTTGAACCACGTTTTATGCCCAACAAACATAGTTTTTCATTGTTTAGTTTAAAAGTAATTTTTTTTCGGTTGGGAACAATTATTCTGAGTTGTCAACATATATATATATATATTTTCACTACAACAATATAGGTTATTTTTGAAAGTTATATATGTAAAAAAAATTAAAATTTGTCAAAAACATAAATTTTGACACTATTTTAACTATGAAAATATGTTAATAAAAGTTTTGTCAAAAATAATATTTTTAACATATAAATAATTGTGAAAAAATTTAAATCTTATTTTAATAAATATTGGCTGTCAAAAATAATTTGTTAGAAAAATTTGAGAATATATTTTCTATGATACTTATTAACCGTCAAAAATACTATTTATTTTGACATTTATTGACCATAAAATATATATTCTCAACAAAAATTTTTAACAAAAAATGAGATAAGATCTTAAAATTAAAGAATAAATTGAGATTTAATTTTAAAGATAAATGAGTAGTATGATCTCAAACTGAGAGCAGTGTGATGTCAAAATTGATAGAGCCCGGAGAAAAAGAAAAATAGTAGAGTAAATTGAAAACAAATGAGTGTCAAAATTGAGAAGTAATTTTCTACGGTCAAATTATTCATCAAGAAAACATAGAGAATTTGACATTTGTGATATTTGTCAAAAATATATATTAATTTTGACATTTAATTATGGTGTTAAAAAACAAAGTGTTAAAATAAATAGCTCTCTTTTCTTGTAGTATTTTTTGTATCTATCGACAAGAAAAAGATTTTATAATAAATTATTAAATTATACTATCTCTAAGATTAATATAAACCATGGCCCAAAAAATTGATATAATAAATTATTTGGTTTAAATTAAATGTATATTAAAAATTAAAGTATATAGAATAATTTTTCTTAAAAAAAGAAAAACTTAAGAATTAAGATACAATTTAAATTGATAAAATTTTTTGTATAATATTATAAATTTTACACGCGCGTTTTGATTTGATCCACACACCATCAATTTTGATTTGACTAGTTTGTTGTACGTGATTATGAGAATTTTTTTTATTTGTATTATATTTTTAATTTGTGTATTTTTAATATTTATGTTAGAATATATTAATACTTTTGTATTTATTTATAATTTTATATATTATTTTATAATTATTCGATTATTTTGATTAAACTATAGATAAACTTTTAAACCGATAAATTAGTCATTAAAACCGTTCGATTTTCTAGAACACTAATAGTAAAATCTAGAAAGTAATTACTTAATATATGTAGTAGAACAGTTTGATTTTCAGGAACACCATAGTAGTAAAACTTAAAAAGTGATCACTTAAAATATGTAGCAGAACAGATTGATTTTCAAAAACACCATAATAGTAAAAATTAAAAAGTGATCACTTAATATATGTAGTAAATGATTACTTATTATATAGCAAGAATATAGAACATGTAACACCTTATACCACACAAAATTTTACGTTTAAGTCATAAAATAGAGGTGATGTGATATTACGACTTCTAAAATAAAATATACATATATAATATAATTGAAAGAATATAATATTCGAGGAGGTTTGAAGGTTGGTTAAGCAAAAACGTGAAAGATAAAAGCACAATTCTCAAGATAACATTTATTTGCGTATGAAGAAAGGTAAAGATAAATATATATTATAAGAACAGAATGTCAAGGATACAAATCTATCGACAAGAAAAAGATTTTATAATAAATTATGGTGTTAAAAAACAAAGTGTTAAAATAAATAGCTCTCTTTTCTTGTAGTATTTTTTGTATCTATCGACAAAAAAAAGATTTTATAATAAATTATTAAATTATACTATCTCTAAGATTAATATAAACCATGACCCAAAAAATTGATATAATAAATTATTTGGTTTAAATTAAATGTATATTAAAAATTAAAGTATATAGAATAATTTTTCTTAAAAAAAGAAAAACTTAAGAATTAAGATACAATTTAAATTGATAAAATTTTTTGTATAATATTATAAATTTTACACGCGCGTTTTGATTTGATCCACACGCACCATCAATTTTGATTTGACTCGTTTGTTGTACGTGATTATGAGATTCTTTTTATTTGTATTATATTTTTAATTTGTGTATTTTTAATATTTATGTTAGAATATATTAATATTTTTGTATTTAGTTATAATTTTATATATTATTTTATAATTATTCAATTATTTTAATTAAACTATAGTTAAACTTTTAAACCGATAAATTAGTCATTAGAACACTTTGATTTTCTAGAACACTAATAGTAAAATCTAGAAAGTAATTACTTAATATATGTAGTAGAACAGTTTGATTTTCAGGAACACCATAGTAGTAAAACTTAAAGAGTGATCACTTAAAATATGTAGCAGAACAGATTGATTTTCAAAAATACCATAATAGTAAAAATTAAAAAGTGATCACTTAACATATGTAGTAAGTGATTACTTATTATATAGCAAGAATATAGAACATGTAACACCCTATACCACACATAATTTTACGTTTAAGCTATAAAATAGAGGTGGTGTGGTATAATATAATTGAAAGAATATAATATTCGAGGAGACTTGAAGGTTGGTTAAACAAAAACGTAAAAGATAAAAGCACAACTCTCAAGATAACATTTATTTGCGTATGAAGAAAGGTAAAGATAAATATATATTATAAGAACAGAGTGTCAAGGATACAAATCTTTAAACTCTAGGCTCAACCTGCGAAACTAAGACTGACAGGAGAATATTTACATAAGTATATACAAGTTCCAAGTTTTCAAAATACTCAAAATAACCCTAGTTCTCCATCAAAAGTCTCTATGAAGTACAAGAGCAAAACAAAGTAAGGGAGAAGTCTATACAATATATACATATACATCAAAACACCCAAAATACAACATCCCAACTCCGCTACGATAGAAACTCCATACGCCTAGCGAGGTGCCTCTCATCCTGCATCTGAAAAAGACAACATATGTGTATAGAATGAGAATCGGGGGTTCTCAGCATGATAATGATGCCCACATACATAATATTTAAGGTCCTGGAAAAGCCAGAGGCAATCCTAGAACTCCGACACTCAGATTTAAAACCTAGAGTTATAATTTAAAACCATAAACAAGGTAGGTTATCTAAGGCATTTAGGCTCTAATCCAATTCTAACTTAACCCCTCAATTCTTACGTCCCTCCAATCCTCTAAAGCTCCAGTGGAACTATCCTTGTCACTCCCGTTCCAAACGAGGGGCCTCTCAGTTGCACAGACATACAATGCAGACAAAGAAAACACAGATAGAATGCAGTTACAGTAGGTAGAACATATATATAGCAAATAAACATAGATATTCAAATAGGCAAACCCAAGTAATGCAAACTTAAACAAGAACAAACAAATACATATGATGTATGTCTTTCCTATTGGCCGTCAGCTCATGTGTTGGTTACTTTGTCAGAACCCGACAAACCCGATAGCTAACCCGGATATCGTCTCTCTGACATGCTTCTACGCTCTTGGGATATAGTGCCCGTCACACTCAAGGGATATAGTGCCCACCACACTCATGGGATACAGTGTCCATCACATTTCTTGGGTTAAAGTGTTTCCACACTCTTGGGATATAGCGCCCGCCACACTCTCGGGATATAGTGCCCGTCACACTCATGAAATATAGTGCCCGACACACTTCTCAGGATAAAGTGCTCCCACACTCTTGAGATATGCCCGACACACTTTACAACAGAGAGAAAACTTAAACATACTCATCATCAACATTCTCAATCAGGCCTCATTTATCCTATTTCTTTATTATCAATCATTGATTATCAATTTTACCATCATTCATAACATCATCATCATTATTTTCGCACTTTCTCAATCATAATTGATTACTCCTCAACTTTCTTTTCTTCCAAGTTACCACCCTCTTAAGGTTCAACCCCCTCACTATGATTAAAACTAAGTTTTAGGATTTCATAAAGTAAAAATAGAGGTTTAGAAGTTTGAAATCATGTTTAAATCACAAAACACAATGTTGCCGAAAAATAGGGTCCCGCGTACGCATGCCATGTCACACATACGCGGGAGTGTCATTTTCCTCACTCGTGTATGCGACCCCTATCCGCATACGTGAGCCCCCCTTAGACTGAAGAGTTAGCTCATGTCACGTAGCACTTGCCCACGTACGCGAGAATATAATTTTTACCTCTCGCGTATGCGGCACACTCCCACGTACGTAGACATGTATGGACAGAACCAAACGGTCGGGTCACGTGTGCACTCTCGTACGCGAGTCCCTCAAAAATGCCAAAAAGCTGTTAATGCTGCAGAATTTCCTTTTACACACTAAACTTACGATGCGCATAACTTTTTTGTTAAAAATTATTTTTTTCATCTGTTCTTCGAATGACGAAAACTTCACGAACCCAATTTTCATATAAAATAAATTTGATAGAAATCGAGGGTTCAAAAACCAAGTTATGGCTCGCCAAAATTCGGTCAAAAATTAAGTTTTGCATAAAAGTCACAATCCTCTATTTTCACAATTTCCATTTCAAAATCAAGTGTTTTTAAGTTCCCACTATATCCCAAAATATACTAAATCACTTCTCAATAATCCATGGTCCAACAATACACACAATTTATTAAGTTCAAACCCCAATAACTCATACTCAATACACCCTGATACTCAATCATTAATGTACCACCATTATTCATTTAAATTATCATCCCATCAACCATCAATCACATGCATCACTCATCAATTCATTTCCAAACTAAATTAATATTTTTCATCAAGTTTACTAAGCATTTAATATAATCATACATTCTAACCTATCGTATAGTCATTTAATCTAAATTTTCACAAGACATTATATATCTATTCTATTATATAAAAATTAAATTTCTGTACTTAAATAATAGAGCTGACATGGCATGCTTTTGAGAGTATTTTCTGAATTATTTCTTTTAACTCATTAAATATAAGTTATTACGGTAAATTAATTATTACAACTAATTGATTTGATTATATATTTAAATATCACACAATTTATTATAATTTATATCAAACAATTAATTGTTAAAAATGTTTCCCAATTTATTCTTTTAATTCATTACAATAAATTAATTATATCAACTAATTGATTTGATTAAATATTTAAATATCACACAGTTTATTATAATTTATATCAATTAATTAATTATAATTTTTTATATCAATTATTTTAATTTATTAATTTATAAAGTGCATATTAAAGTAGATAATTTATTATTTATTCTAATTGAATATAATAAACACAAATTAAATTAGTTAAGAAAATCATTGTCTCCTAAGAAAGTGTTTCGCTATTTGTCTTTTTAATTCATTAAATTTAATCAACTATTTCTTGATTTATTTTTTTGAATTCAATAAATTAAATCAAATCAATTATACTAATTATTTGTATTAACTAATTGATTTGATTAATTCTTAAAAATATTTTTATTTCATATATTTTATTTATTTAAATATATTAATTATAACTAATCCATTATTTAATTTTATTAGGATAAATATTAAATTCTATTTCTAATATAAAAATACAAAATTTTATTTCTTTTATTTTTATTTTATTATTATAAAAGATCATATATACTAGAAGAGGATCTCATTTTTTTATCAATTGCTCTTTTATTTGGTAGTTTTTACGACAATCTTTTTTTCTTCCTATGAGACGTCGTGGCAAGAAGGCAATTATCGACTTATCGTGGATACAAGCCACTAGACCCTCCAACTCCCACTCGAGGCTATATATAATATGTTAACCATGAAGTATTCATGGACCATGGTTGACAAATTCTCAAGTTGGAGTTTATGAAAAGCCTGTCCCTGACAATTTTAGCATGGACTATGAACACTGAAAACGTGTTGAAATAAAAATTCAATGGCCAAATATTCAAAATGTTATGGATATAAGATCAATCTACAGAGGGTAAGAAAAATCACTTTTGAAATATTAATCTGAATTATATAAATCTATCGTTGTCACTACCTTTGTTTTATAATTATTTTTTGGTCTCTAGGTTTGCTACAGCTATGAAAGATTTGAATATTTAGGTCATAAATGTGGTTTCAATAGATACTCAAGATACACTTCCTATTATATATGAACGCATTCTTTTTGGCATGTGTCATGATTGGTGTAAATTGTTTAGCACTTATCCTAGGTCCTACGATTTTCTCCATGCAGATTATCTGTTTTCAAGACTCAAGAAAATGTGTGTATAATAATTATTTCATTTCTCATTCATCAAAACTAATAGTTTGTTGAATCATATCAACAGACAATAATTATCTGTGTCATTTGCTAATTTATTTATTGATCTCTTAGGTGCAATTTTCAAGTTGTTGTGGCTGAGATTGATCAGATTCTAAGACCTAAAAGTATACTTATTGTTCGAGACATTGCTAAGGTAATTAATGAGCTTGAGATAGAGCATGGTAAAGTCTATGAACTAGGAGGTTTGCATGACTTACACTAAAAAAAATGAGGACTTTTTAGGTGTTCAAAAGTCTACGTGGCGGCCTACAGAAATTGTGACGCTCTAATATGTTGTTTGATTGACAGAATGGATAGGTGAATTTTGAATTATGGCTTAGAAAAATTATTGTGTAATTGTACTTCCATATTTATCTATGTATCATAGTAGTTAGACATTCATGTATTTGGTTTTTTTCTTTTTTTTTTTTTCTATTTGGTTATTGATTTCGATCTCCATTTAGAGGTTGGTGTATTTTGCTGTAACATGATGACATAGATAAAGAAATTTTATCACATTCTTGAAAATGTAGATATCCTCGCCTTAGAAGCCAAATAATTAAGATTCTGGACTGTTGTATAATGAAGTAGATAGTATTTATGTAATTGAATATTTCTAAAGGAACAATATATTGGAGAATATAGACTAAAAAAGTTAGAAGAATTAATATTATTAGTATACAAATTGAAAAAATTATTAAATTATACCATTTAAAAATAAGGCCATTTGAATTTATAGTTAAATTTTTTCAATTCATATTTATAATCTAAACTTATCAATAGTTTATAATATGATTTCACAAGTTATAAAATGTGATATTAGTCATTGTTATATATATAAAAAATGTAACTCATTTAGTTAAACATTTATTTTTTATTAATATTATTATAATAAGATACATGTAATTTTATGAGAATGATATTTTGGTTATCTAAGAATTGAGTAAGTGGCTGGTATAATTCCATGTCAATAACCGACGAATACTAACAATTGAAATGATAAAAAAAAAAAAAACAGCCAAATAGATATTCGTAAGGATTAATCGCAATTTGGGACTTAATGGAAATATGTCAAATTTTTATGGGTGGGATTGTGGGAACCTATTCACATGAAATGGATGGAGACGGGGCATAGTTACCCTCTTTATAAGACCTGTTAAAACAACGCAAATATAAAATTACCCATTTTTCCTAATATATATATATTTTTGAATTTAGTAACCTTGCCTCCAATTTGAACACTTTTTTTCTAGACACATCCTTAGTCTTGATTTTGCATCTCTCTCTAACTCACTTTTTTCTGCCTCTTAAATTTGTCACTACATTGCTCAGTTTCGTTCAAAAAATTATATTATGTAATTTGTTGGAAGATATTTTTATATTTTTTTAAATGCTATTTATTATAATGAATATATTATGAATTGTGTTGAATTATATTGAATTAATTATTTTATGATTATTATATTATAATTTTTTATTTAAAAGAAAATTCAAAAAATATCTATAGATAACTGTGGGTATTTTACATTTCTTAAGGGGATAATTAATGCATTCTTTAAGGGGATAATTAAAGAGGGATTTGCCATAAAAATGGAGAGAGGACAGAGGATTTTTTTTTTTTTAAATAGGAGCAAAGAACGGAAATGGAAGTTTGCCCCGTCTACACAAGCATCTATTACCATCTCTAACTAATAACGAAAATTCAATTTGAGCCGATTTGTGATGGGACACGTGAACTTCACCTGCATTGAGTCCTAAGATAATGAACCTAATTCGGATTTGGAATCCGGACAACGGACCTAGGTTGATCTTACTCACTTGAGTTAATATTTTGAGTCATTGTTGCAAAACATACTATACTATTAAATATTATTACATTTAAATATTTAATATATATAAAAAGTAGATATATTTACAAGAGATTTTTTAATCAAACCAAAAAATTTTAATTATATTTTTTCTCTTTTAGTCTAAATATTATTTACTAACGTAATAAAACAAACAAATAAATAATAATAATAATAATAATAATAATAATAATAATAATAATAATAATAATAATAATAATTCACATAATAATTAAAATGTCATCCTAATATATACATGATACTACATATATTAAATATGATTATATATAAAAAATTTTATTTTTAACAAATTTAATTTATGTGTAAATTAACTAATTTTTATAACATATGATTTATTACATAATTTTTTCTCTTAATATGGGTAAATTAATGAATTTAATAATATACAAAATATATTTTATATTATTAATATACGAAATAGGTAACTCAAACTATTATCTAGGACAATAAATATAATATAAATACCCACTTATTTATTAGTATTAAAAAAATATATATAAATAGTAAAAGTATGATTTTTTTTGGTAAAAAAATAATAAGGTTATTAATTAAATTAATTACGTAATAAAAAAATTATGAATAATTTTTTAAATAATAATAGAAGAATAAGACCACTATTTTCACATACTACAATGTTTATAAAAAAATTGGATAATAAATCAATCCTCAATAAATTATACATTAATTTTTTCAAAAAATAAATAAATTATACATTAGATATTATTATTTGTGTACTAATATATTTTATATATATATATATATATATAATATTTTTCACTTAACTAATTTTATTTTTGTTATTAAAATTTAAAAAAGGTGAGTTGTTAATCAATTTTAAAGTCAAATTTAAATTTGTGTAAAAAATTATTTTTAGTTTTATTTCATTGACCAAAATTAATTTTAAAATAAAAAATTATTTTATACATCATATTATAAGATAGTGTAGTCATTTATTTTTTAACGGTAATTATTGCCAAATAAACTAGTATAAAAATGAGAGAAAAATACATTTACCAATCTAGAAATAATAAATTTTTTCAATAGAATAAATTATATATATATTGAATACCAAAATTATTATGGTTTATTTTTTCACACAAATTAATACTCAACGATAGTATTTTAGTAATATTACTAAGAAATATTAATCAATCTAATAGCTTTTGTAAAGAAATAAGTCTATATATAGGTTTAAAAACTTGAAAATCATGTCATAAAATGTGAAATATTAACCGGTAACAACGTTGATCATATTGTTTTGACTTTATGAATGAATATAATACCAATAAATAAAGTTGTCACATTTAAATTTTAACAAAGACAAATCTCCACAAGTATTACTATCAATGATAATTTCTACTTTCAAGACAAATACTATTTTTTCCACCGTATTTTTCAGCTTGGCCAGTCGAGAACTAATCCACCACGGATTGAAGCTCCATTTATTAAAGGTCTGTCGCTAGCCAATGAGTTGTTATATAAGCGAGATTCGGAAATACTTCTATAAATAGATGAATGAGATAACTACTCAACCAACTCAAATTAATTAAAATAAATACTAATTATTTTTAATATTTTTAACATTAAAAATCGTTAACCTTTGATTTTAATTATAACTTTATAAAATATTTATAGTAATAGTTGTTATATATATTTTTTGTTTAATTTTTTAATAAAAACTTCATATATTTTTATATTAATTATTTCATGCATTGCATGAAAATATTGTTAAATAAAATGGTGTAAGAAATTAAAAGAAAATGTATTTAGCAATTTAGCAAATAATAATTTATTTTACAATAGAATAAATTATATATCGAATAACAAAAATTGTTATTGGTTTCTCTTCCCACAAACTAATACTCAACGATGGTGTTCCATTAATGTTATTAAGAAATATAAACTAACTTAATAACTTTTGTAATGATATAAGTCTGAGTTTGAAAACTTGAAAATCATGTCATAAAATGTGAAATTTCAACAGGTAACAATATTGATGATATTGTTTTGACTTCAAGAATGAATATGATGCTAACACATAAAATTGTCGTAGATGAATTCCAACAAAACAAATCTCCATAAATATTGTTATCAATGAGAAATTATTCTACTTTGAAACAAACTATTTTTTTATGGTGTTTTTTTAACTGAACAGATCGAGAACTAATCCACTACGTATAGGGTTGGCAGTGAGGCGAATTTTTGCCTTATCCGGCCCTGTCCGCCGTCCTTAAACTTCTCAGCTACTCGCTCCACGTATACCTGCGGGTAGTAAAATATTGTACCCTAGTCCTTTCTTGTGGGTAGTAAAATATGTACTCTAATCCTTTCCTGCGGATACCCTCCCCACTCTTACACGTCCTATAACAATTAAATAATACTTTAAGATTTATATATTCATACATAAATTAAGATAAAAAAATTAAAATTTATACATAAATTAAACTGCAAACATAAAATTCATATAATGTCAAATAACGTGAAATAAAAAAAATTAATGTCTGATCACTACAAATTTAACATAAAGTATATTAGCATTACTCTAAATGTCAATCTCAATATTATTAAGAGCAACACTATTGTTTTGTGCGTTCTCTCTAACATTATTAGCCATGAAATAATCTTAAAGCACCTATATTGAAAAAATTAAAAATCTAAACAAACCATATATAAAGTACTTATTGAAAAAACTACGCAAACTATTAAAATATCAGTAATTAGATCCATTGCACATATATAAATCAACCAAAATCACAAAAGCTCTAATTCTCGATCAACATATATAAACTATTGCAACATGCCAACATCAGTAATTAGAACCTAAAGTCAATAATGATTTAAAATAAAAAATACAAAATGAACTTTATGTAATGAGAACATTCACACTTCAATGAAAAATCAATCATGAAATATTTATTTTTATATAAAATAATCTTAGAATCAATCATGAAAAATATTAGTACATAATATGGACAAAAATCATTGAAATGTAGATTAAACCCACTGCACATATATAAACAAAATTGTAACACAAATTCACAACTTCACCAATAAAATTACAACACAAACTTACAACTTCACCAAGTAGAGATTCAATGAAATACAGATTCAGTCATTCATAATGTGAGAGAGAGAGAGAGAAAAATTTATCTGCGGACAGATAAATAGAGGAGGAAGACAGCGACACCATCAGGAGAAAGGGGCTCCGGTGACAGACTCACACAAAGCTGCAGCAACGGCCAAGTGATGAGTCTGTGGAAGAAGAAAAGAAGAACTTAACTGACTCATAATGTGATAGGAGAGAGAGAGGGGGGAGAGAAATTTACCTAGAGAAAAAGGGCTCAACAGGAGGAAGGCAGCGATGGACTTAAGGAATTTACCTAGAGGGAAAGGGGCTCAGCAGGAAGATAGCGACGGGCTCAACAATGACGATGACAGACTTAGCAGCGGCGACGACGAGAGCTGTGAAGGTAGGCAGTGACGGGCTCAGTAGCGAGACGACGGAAGCTGTGACGACAATGAGAGCTGTGAGGTTTTTTGTAGAGAAGTCGAGAACACTCGCCCTGAACGAAACCTGCCTCGCCTTGACTCGAGTTATTATTCGTCTTGACCGGGTAGGAACGGGTGGGGTACTCACGGGTTTCGATACTCCTGCAAAGTCTAACCATATATTGATACTCCATTTATTAAGGGTCAATCGCATGCCAATCGATTGCTACGCACGCAAAACGAGATTCGAACATCCTAATACTTGCTTAAGCGGATGACTGAGATGGTCACTCAACAAACTCAAATTGATTAAGACAAATATTAATTATTTTTAATATTAAAAATCCTTAGAGTTTGATTTTAATTATAACTTTGTAAAATATTTATAATAATTATTATTATATATATTTTTTTATTTAATTTTTTTAATAAAAAATTTATATAATTTTATATATTATTCCGTACAGGGTACGGGATCATACACTAGTTATCTACAAAAAACCAAAATCATACTTTGGCTGATTTTTCTCTAAGCCAAAGACCCCTCAAGATCATCGTTCCTCAAGCTCCCACAACCCCAAAGCCTTTCTAAACAGAATTTCGTCACCAAGGTTCAAAAATCAAGCTCCCAACATCATTAAGGTACTCCAAAATAACATTATTTAATCTAAATCCACAACATATTCACTATAATCAACATCCAAGCTTATTAATTCACTAATCAACAAAATGTTTGAAGTTCTTACCTTACCAAAGCACTAATAGGACAAAACTTAATGGTTTTCTCAAGCTAGTTTGATCTTAAACACCAAAATATCAAATTTCAATAACCAACTTTTTAAATTTTAAAAAATTGGGGAAAAAGAGAGGTTGAGAGTGAGATTGAGAGTTTCTTACCGAATTAGTTAATGAGATTTATAGAGCTCAACGCACATGGCCCCAAACGGTGCGGCGATCAGAGATCTAGACCATGAGATATGTGGGATTGATTGGAGGGTTAGGGTTGAAGTTCACAAGTTCTTCCCCCTTCTCAAGAGTTCAGCGTGTTTCATTGTGTTGGAGAGAGAGAAGAGCTGTGCTCTTGTATTTTAATAAACTAGATTGAGTCTTGGGTTTAATGCTGGTTTAGCCCGTTTGACTTAATTTTGGATTAAAATTTTTAAAATTAATGTTAAAATTTATATTTTAATTATTTTTTTCATTTTAAACTATAAAATTTAATTTTTTTAAATAATAATTATTTTATTGACTAATTATTTATTAATATTACAATTTTTTACAGAACATGTGTAATGTATTTTATTTTTAGGTGATTGATTTATGTATAGTATAAATATGAGACTATTAGTAAGTAAAAATATATGATTGATGGTGTCATAAATTATTGTAATCTTCTGACTAATTAGGTTAAGATGTAACGCAAACTTTCTTAAGAAAAAAAAATAAATAAATAAACAAGATAGTGGTGCCTTTATATATATCACGGTCCACACCATGGACTAGAAACTCTCTGGTCTTGAACAGAACCAATGAATAACTTACTGATGAAATGGGACAATATCTTCTGTTATAAAGTGGCTTTAGAGTTCATATTGCATCCTCTCAATCGGACCCCTACAAAGACGTCCCGACTGCATTTCTTTTCTTGATTAGATACCAATAATGTGTAGTGCCAATCTGAATAATATCTCTAATTTATTTGACTTTAGTGAACATATATATAGCTCTATAATTGAATTAAACCTAATTGTTTAGTCCAGAGAGTTCTTCAATGGGATATGGAGAGGTCAATATTGTACTAGATTCCATGAAGATTCATGATAAGATACAAAGTGAAAAGATCAAAATGCATGATGACATATAGCACGAGAATTCGTGTAACCTTGCATGCTGTCCTTCTATGTTGTAAAATAATAATCAACAAAAAAGAACTCTAGATTATCGTACGATGAACTTCTAAGTGCATATGAATGCATGAATACTTATCTTTTAACAAGAGGTACGTATGATTTTATTCTCTAACTCAATTCAGAAACATTTTTCAAAGCAAAACTTAAATGCATATAGTCAATTTCTAGCAAAAAATAAAGTGCACATGTTTTTCGCTCTAAGTGTGTATATAATATAGAGAAATTCTTGAGAGTTAGTCATTTTTAATATTTTTTGTTATTATTTAGTTATTATAAATACTAAACCGTTTTTAACAAATATTATTAATTTATGTGTATAAACTGTATTAATTTATGTATATAAAATTTTTATAAATATATATATAAATTATATATTTTTTATGTATAAAATATTTATAAATATGTGTACAAATTATTACTAACTAAATATTAAATAAAATGATAATATTTACTTATCATATATCATTATTCTATAATAGAATTACTCAAAATCGAAGAGAAGATGGAGGAATATTCTTTCTTTCACTGTTTTATGCTTTTGACCGTCGAAAAAATGAACACACATATGACAATTGGTAGCAACTTCAACTTGCTCAATGTTTAATAGATGACAGACAAAACCAGAAAGAGTGAGTGGGTGGGAAACCGAGGGGTGGGTCAACAAAAAAAATTTTAACGCAAATCTTTCAAATATTACGGTCGAATTTTTTTTGATGCAATTTTTCTTATTTTGACGAGATATGTTAATATTACAATTATGCTAGATAGAAAACGGAGATGGTAAATAATGTAAATAATGTGCTACATTTTAAACCTATTAAACATAAATAAATCTAATTAATTCAAAATTTGAATTTTAAAATTAAAATTAACTTTTTTTAACCTATTATTTATGCTGTTAAAAAAAATGTTGTTCCCTTATAATTTTTCTTAATCTTATTGTCAAATTATTTCCATTCTAAATCCAATGGTAATATGTATCGAAATTTTTTTTTGGAAAAAGAAATAAAAATAATAACGTCGATTAATCCCACGCGCAAAATTAATAGTAAATTAGTGAAATATCATTTTTTTAAATTAATATCTATCTAATTATATTATATGTTCATAGTCAAATTATAAAAATTTATTTTAAATCACTATTAAACAACTTAGAAAATAAATAGTATGTTATATTAAAATAATAATTAAAATATAAATAATACAAATTAAAGTGTATGAAATCGTCGATACAGCATCAAATAACACAAAATTTACTAAAAAATAAAAACAATCGAACATGTGAGTCCATGTGATTATCTACATCGTCCTTTTCGATACTCCTCTCCTCTTGTGTTGACAGTACCAATGCAGATGATAAACTCTTACTAGCAGAGCTACCACCAATACGTACTTGCTGATAGTACATTGCAATGTCCTCCGTCATCTTATGGATCTGCTCGTTATCCCTGAGGATTTTAACACAGGCCACTGCAATGGTTTGTATATCCTCCTCTACCATTGACTCCCATTCGTCTATGTGAGCAAGTAAGATGCGGACCTACTCGTCAGCTTCATGCAAGTGTTAACTTTGATCGTGCAAGCTATGTGTGAGGTTGTGAACCTGCTCACACAACTTCACATCTCATGGGATGGTATGAGTGCACATCACTGTCAAGGACATTGCCAAGGGCTAGATCGAAGAGTACTGGCAAAAAAAGATATTTGTCCATAAATATGGTTCTTGTATGGCTTTCCAAGAGTATCTAACCATAGAGCTCATTAGAATCTACTTGCATAGAACTATTTGATTCGTCGTCTCCTTCCTCCACATCCATTACTAAGATTGTTGGGTCTTAAAGACATAAAAATAGAATTTGTTAGAAATCAACATAAATATTATTTTAAATTTAAAAGACTCCAACAAAGGTGGTTATCTACTCTACTATAAATACACTGGCACCTCCAAGTATAACTCACATTCTAATATACTAAAAATCTGCTTAAAACCCTTGCTAACTTAAGTATCGGAGTCTCTTGCAGGTACCACCCCCCACCTCCTCACGAGGAATTCGGACAAGCGGCATCTCATACTTAAGAGGTCAGATGCTGTCACACAAAGGGATCTGGACCTCACGTTCAGACCCAAATCAACATTTCAGATAACTCTCGAAATATTGGCGCCGTTGCCTATGACCTGGGATAGACAAATGGCGAACCACGAGCATAGAGATGGCTACACAGCATCTGAGTCTGTGTAGGAAGATCATCCAGATGACCAAGCTCTCTTGCTTCTATCTCCACCACCACACCATGTCCCCACGGAAAAGGGACATCAGGAAATCCTCAAACAAGGAGGAAACAGTTTGAAGTCCACCATCCTGAGGTTGAGGACCAACCTCATGTGACAGAGATCCTAGATCTCATTGATGGCTAAGGAGATCGACTACAACAGCTCGAACACGAGGCTGAACGATAATGGGAAGCAGAACGAGAGTTGCGAAAAGAAGTAAGGCGGCGAAAGGAGTTAGAAGACAACTTACGGAAACTAGAAGCTGATGTATAAAGGTGGAATAATTGGGATGAGCGTGAGGAAAGTCCTTTGGGAGGGCAAGATCCATTTACAGAAGAGATCATGAAGGCTAAAGCTCCTAGGAACTTTAAATCACCCGACATGGATCTTTATGACGGAACATCCGATCCGAGCTACCATCTCAGTAACTTCAAAAGCAGAATGTACTTGGTCGACGCTTCTGACGCCACTCGTTGCAAAGCTTTTCCGACTACTTTAACCAAGCCTGCAATGAAATGGTTTGATAGCCTGCCCCCAGGTTGGTCACTAGCTTTGACGACCTGTCCAGAAATTTTTTTACCATATTCTCCATCCAAAAAGACAAAACGAAACACGCCCCAAGCCTACTAGGAGTAAAGCAAGAGGTTGGGAAAACCTTTCGTGACTATATGGAAAGGTTCAATAAAGCTTGCTTGGAAATTCAGAGTCTACCAACCGAAGCTATAATTATGGGTCTGGTTAATGGCCTTAGAAAAAGGTCATTTTCTAAGTCAATATCCAAGAGATACCCAACTTCTCTGAACAAAATTCAACAAAGGGAAGAAAAATACATCAACATGGAGGAAAACTCCCAACTCAGGGAACCTCCTTCACGAAGTAACTTGCCCTACTATCAAACTCGAGACAAAGAAATGGAACTGGTGTGCGAATTGCGAACTCGCACAACTTAACCGGTAAGTGCACTGGGTCATCCAAGTAATACCTCAAGTGAGTGAGGATCGATCCCCTGAGGATTGAGGAACTGAGCAACAATAGCTAACTGGTTGGATTAGTCAGGCGAACAAAGAAGTTGTTTTGGTGGTTGAATTCACAAAAAACAATAAACAAGAAAGTAAAGAAAGCAATTAAAAGGGTTTGGTATAAAAACATAAGAGAAAATAGTTAATGCTTCGGAGATGTTTACTTTTCCGGATCAAAACTTCTTACCAACTATTTTAACAATGCATGATTCAATTCATGAAAAACTGTAAATGACTAAACCCTAATGTCTTAGTGATTTAGTCTCTTCTAACCTTCATCAACCGCCACCGTCGTGGTCACTTGATTCAGATTAGAGAGTTAAGTTCAAAACTAGTTTATGGCCACAAAAACCCTAATTACTCAAAGCTAATAGGATTATATGTCACGTATCCCAATTAGTTCATGTAATTAGCAATTTAGGAGGAATTTGCTTTCAAGCTGTGTTCAGGTGAGAGACCTCTTCCAAGGGTCACAAGAACGCATCTAGAATAAGGGTCATACTTTCGTTCCACCCATATTCATAAATTTAAGTACGAAAGCAATCCTTGAAATAGAATCAGTATATCAATTAAAATAGTAAAGCAATAATTTCAATCCATAAAAGATAGATAGAGCTTCTAACCTTAACCAAAGAGGTTTAGTGACTCATGACTTACAGAAAAAATCAGGGTTTTAAAAAGTACACCAAAAGCCAAAAGAGTTCAATCCCTTAAAGGGAGAATCTTTTTTCTTTTATATCTAACCTAATTTTGAATTGAAAATAAAATAAAATATTAAATTATGAAACTAAAAGATATTTTTTGTAATTAAAAATTACAAAAAAATATAAAATAACTAATAAATGCTAAATCCACTTGAGATGTCCAAAGAGAGTGAATTTGGGCTCCTGGCATGGCGCTAAACATCAGATGGATATTTAGCTCCCTAGAGGGGGTAGCAATGTTGCTGGATTGTGGCCTTGCTGGCACTAAACGCTAGTTGGGCATTTAGCGCCTAAGGGGGGATTGCTGCCAGCTTCTCTTTTTCAGCTCAAAACTCTGCCAAATTGCTCTAAATTTCACCTGAAATTATAAAAACACTAAAACAACTCAAGGTAGCATTCAAAGAGGATTTTTGCACTAAAATCAAGTAAAACTAAATAAATTCTAACTAAAAGCAACTGGAAAATGATAAGAAAAAGGGTACAAGATGCTCACATATCACAATACCAAACTTAAAATGTTACTTGTCCTCAAGCAACCAAAAATAGTGTAGGACTAAGAAGAGAGGAGATGCCTGAGACTTGAGTTGTCATTTAAGCTCAGATCTAGTTACTGAGTGGGGCTGATGACACTCTAACTCTGAATAGTTTCGGCACCTCACTACCATTTGAAGCTCAGAAATATTGGTGTCCTTCAGAACCAGAACTCGGATAGTATTATAGATTCTCTTCATTAGGCTCTAATTTATTCTTGAACACAGCTTATTCTTTTCTTTTTATTTTGGTACTTTGCACCTTGAGCCTAGCCGTGACTCTAAGTGTTTTGTCCTCAAGTTTAACTTGATACAAGAATACCATAAGCACTTAACTGGGGAACTCTTTTTGAGTTCTAATTTTTCTTTTTATTTCTCCCAGACAGTGGTAGCAGCAATTGGAACACCACAAGGCTTTGGCATATTTTGTAACAGCAATTGGTCACGACTTTAAGTGTTCAATGTCAAGGGTTATTTGACACTTTCACACCACAAGCATATGGTTAGGGATGACCAGTCTTTTGAGTTTTAGATCAGTTTTGATCCTCCTAACCATTGATGCTCAAAGTCTTGGACCTTTTTTTTATTTTTCTTTTCGTTTTATTTTTGCTGTTTGTTTTGCTTCACGAATCAATTTCTTACTTATTTTAGAGAATCTATAATACTTTTCTAAGTTTTCATTTCTCAAGAACCAATGTTCTCAACTCTAACATCAAATATGCACAGTTAATTCATATATTCAGAGACAGAGATAGTGCCACCACATTAAAGTAACTAGAACAACTCAATATATATAACTCAAGTCTCATGCATTTTATTATTTCTCTTCTTTTAAAAATTTTCTTTAAGCTTAGTGAGTAATACATGATACATCTTTCAAAATATGCTTAAAATAACAAAATAAATAACTAAACTGGAAAGCGATAAGGGACTCTAAGGATCATGCAAAAGCTAAAACAAGTAAATGACAAGAAACAAGATAAAAGTACTGAAAAATAGGAATTAGGATAGGTATAATGTAGTGGAACTCAACCACCTCAGTCTTGGTGGTTGCTGCTTCCTCCTGAGGATCCACTCCAGCACTTAAGCTTTTCCAACTCACGCCCCTGCTTCTGCTGCTCCTTTGTCGGCTTATGGAGGATAGTAGACTGGCTCTTATGCTCCTATTTCAGCTGATCCGTAGTAGATATCAGCTACTCGATGGATACTGCCAGCTGAGTACAATACTCGTGCGGAGGAAGATCTTGTCCCTGAGGTAGTTCGGACTGCTCCTTCTTAGGAGGAAGAACCGGCTCCTGAGGTGGTGCTTGTCCAAGTTCCCAAGTGTACTCCATACCCCCTTAGTAAATTGGTTTGTCGAATGCAATAAGCATATCTCCATCAATCTGGACATTGGCAGCCTCACATAAGCGGGAGATGAGGTGAGGGAAGGCCAATCTAGAGAGGGTGGAGGTCTTTGCTGCGATGCTATATATCTCCATGATGAACTTTCACCTCATTGCCAACCATGATGCAGTGGATCATCACGACTCGGCCTACAGTAACCTCGTACTGGTTACTTGTGGGAAGGATGGAACGTTGAATAAACTCCAATCATCCTCTAGCAACTGGCTTCAGATCATTTCTTCTCAGATGGTATAGCCAGCCTTTGGCATCCTTCCTCTATTGTGCTCTAGGTAAGCATATATTCTTGAGGACTTGATCTAATCTCTGATCAGCTCTTACTCTCTTAGTGAAAGAGTGAGGGTTATTTTTGGATAGGGGCAGCTGAAGTATCTCCCTCACTCTCTCCATTCCAAACTATAGGGTCTTCCTTCGGACCATAGTGTGCCAAGTCCTGAACTCGGGGTGCTCATTCTTGTGCTTGTCAGTCATCTACAAATTTACATAGAATTCTCTTACCTTTAAAACTCCAACCTCAGTTGCAGGGTTGGTCAAAAATTTTCAACCCCTGCTTCAAATTTGTTCCTAAATTTCTGGATATTCATTAGCTTTCAATTCGAACGTCACTTCCAGTATCACTTTCTTTTTGCTAACGATCTTATAGTAATGCTCCTCATGAACCTTAGTGTAAAATCGATGGACCTCAATGGAATTGTGGAGGGAGCCTTTTTCCTTCCTCTTCCGTGAAGAAGATTCTCCAACTTTTGGTGCCATACGGGATGTGAAAAAAGTGAAAAGCAGAGCGTCCCAACACCAAACTTAAAAATTTTGCTCATCCTCGAGCAAAGAAAAAGAGAAAGGTGTAAAGAGAGAATTGAATATGGGAGGAAAGTGGTGTGGAAAGATGTGCTGGGGGATAAGAGCGGGTGGTATTTACGGGGTGGGGGTTCGGTCATGGGGAGTATGTGAAAAGGGGGAGTGAATTTTGGTTGATGAAGATATGATATGAAAAGAAATGATAAGGATTTGAGGAGATATGATAAGAAAATATTTGAACTCCCCTCTATTAGTGCTAAACACAACTGGCACTCCCTTGGTTGCGTGAAACTCCACCCTTGGTGTGAAAAGCCAATTAAATTTTTTTTTGAAAAATTGTGGCGCTAAACACCCATTTTGGGCATTAAACGCCTTGAGGAGTTGGATTTCCTTGAAGAGACGCCCATTCCATGCTCCTTTCCTAGTGCTAAACGCCCTCCCTGGTGTTTAGCGCCCAACTCTGCTTCTTTTCTGGCGTGAAACGCCAGGCTTCCATACTCCAGGGTGTTGCTTTTCATTCTGAGTTCTTCTATTCCTGTTTTAAGCACTGTGCATGATCACGAACAACATTAAACTACGAAAACTATAAAAATAGATGAAAGTAAAATTGAGAATCAAACTGAAATAAAACTAAATCAAAATAAGATAAAACCAAAGGATACTCATGGTTGGGTTGCCTCCCAACAAGCGCTTCTTTACTATCATTAGCTTGACAGTCATTTCTGCTAGGTCAGTAGATGGGTGGACCCCTAGCGATCAACCTCACCTCCAAGATAATGCTTTACCCTTTGACTATTGACTATGAATATGTTATTTGAGTTTTTCTCTTAAAGTTCCACATGACCATAAGGTGATACTCCACTGATCACAAAGGGTCCTAACCACCTAGACTTGAGCTTCCCAGGAATGAGCTTGAGCCGGGAGTTGAATAATAAAACCTTCTATCCTGGCTCAAATACTCTTGAAGCTATCCTTTTATCATGCTACTTTTTTGTTATTTCCTTGTAGAGCTTGACATTCTCATAAGCAGAGTGTCTGATCAATGAAACGCAAGGGAAAATGATCCTTCCGTGTAACATTGTTGAGCCTCCTGTAATCAATACACATGTGCCATCCTGTGATAGTTCTTATAGGGATAAGCTCATTCCTTTCATTCTGGATCACTGTCATTTCGCCTTTCTTGGGAACCACCTGTACAGGACTACCGATGGGCTCTCAGAGATAGGATAAATGATCCCAACTTCCCAAAGCTTCATCATTTCTTTCTGTACGACTTCTTTCATGGTTGGATTCAGCCGTCTGTGTGGTTGCACAACTGGTTTAGCACCATCCTCAAGTAATATCTTGTGCATACACTTGGTTGGGCTAATTTCCCTTAAGTCACCAATGGTCTATCCAATAGCGGTCTTATGACTCTTGAGCACTTGAATCAGCGCCTCTTCCTCCTCATGTCTCAAAGAAGAGCTAATGATCACTGGATGAGTATCTTGTTCCCCTAGGAATGAATATTTCAAGGATTGAGGTAATGGCTTCAACTCAAACTTCGGAGGTCCTTTCTCTTTGTTAGGTGATGCATGCGCATCATGTTATGTTTTTCTATGCTTTTTCATGTCAAAAACTAGTTCATAATGCTTAATTATTGAGTATTTTTATGCTTAAGTCATATATTGCTTTGATCTTTCGGATTTGATTAATTTTTTAGAAAATAGTAAAAAAATGAGCAAAAAGCACAAAACAAGATTGAAAGAAGAAGGGAGAAGTTTTGACACACTTTGGAACCCCATGAAGCATGCAAATAAATGCATGAAGTGTTCATATGATCAGCCAAAGAAAGCATGCAATTGATACATTGAGTAGTGAATCCATGAAGCAAGAAGTATGAATATATCATTATGGATCCATAAAGGCAAGCATGCATGAAACATTGAAGACTAGGCACTCAAATTAAAGTTGGTGCTGCCCTGGGAGAAGTGGCGCTTGAATGGGTGCTCGTTTGCACGCTCAGTTACTGAACGCCAACAAAGGTGGTCACGCGTACGCATGACCCACGCGTACGCATGACAAGTGAATCCAGCGCCACTCTCGAATTGGCGCTCGTTTAGTGAGCGCCCGCAACGAAGGCCACGCGTACGCGTGGGCGACGCATACGCATGAGGATGTGAATTTGTGCCCCTCTGGAAGTACACTTGGCACTCAATTTGGCGCTTAATTGGGCGCTCGTTTAATGAGCGCGTTCGATAAGGGTCACGCGTACGCGTGGGCGACGCGTGACAAGTAAAAACAGTGCCTGCGATAAAGGGTCACGCATACGCATGGGCGACACGTACGCATGACAAGTGAAGTCAGCGCCCAAGTCTGAGTGTTCCTGCAGGAGATGGCAGATGAGCGGGATACCTTGTCCTCATGCCATCAGCTGCATCACCTTTAAGGGGCTGGACTTGGAACTGTATGTGGATGAGTGCTACAAAAAGATGCTTACCTGAAGTGCTACCAGGAAGTGATACATCCTCTGAACGGCCCAGTTGTATGGGAAAGAACACAGTATGATGATGTCATACCACCTCCATACCTCCATACATGAGGCCAAGTCACAGACCAGTGAAGAAGAGGAAGCAAAGACTTGGAGATCAGGATAATAGAAGCCAGACTCACCTCTCCCGTAGAGGTTAAATACAAAGATGCTCTAATTGTGGTGTTGTAGGACACAAGAAGGGGGTTGCACAAAGCCTAAGAAGAGGGTATGTGCCAATTTATTTTAGGATTCAGTTTGTGTCACATGATGTTTATATATTTAATTGTGATTCATGTTATCAAATTGTTATTTCCCTCATAGGTCAAATCTGCAAACCAACAAGCTGGCAGGGGTCCTATGAGAGGTTAGAAGGTTTCATGCTCACAACCCCCTGGAAAAACAGTTCAGAGAGGGATACTTAGAAGGCCTTCATGCTCACAACCCAACCCTCCAACAAGTCAGTCCAAGAAACCAGCAACTAGGCGCAAGAAATTAGCAGGTAAGCCCAATGATGATGCAACTCAGTCCATGATCCAGCCCAAAAATTCTAGTCCAACCCTAAAGCTCCTCCAACCCAACCATTGGCCAAGAAGAAAAGTGCAGCAGCAGCATCCTCCACCAACAAGAAGCATTCACTAAGTCAACCAATTGAGAGAAAGAGGTATTTTTCTGTTATTCAGACTGGTGCAACACATGTTCCTCTGCAGAAACTGAAGTTAATGGCAAAATTACCTCCTAGCCAATGGGAAAATCTTTAGATGACCCTTGTTATTATTTGTTTGTTATGACTATGTTAGTAAGCTTTAGAAACAATGTTTAGTTAAAGACTCCATATATTGTTATTTGTTCTAGGTGGCAAAGTGTTTTGAACTATCTTTATGCACACTGTTAGATTGTGCTTTTTGTTTAAGTGACATCACATCTACTGTAATTACCCTTTTTGGATTATGAATTGTGTTATGCATGAGTTGAATTGTAAATGTTTTAAGTTGCCTTGAATTGAATTTGGCCTTCAGTTTATTATGGTATTACCATATTTATAGATGTCATCCCTACATATTGCAACACAGAGCTTCTGATTTAAGCTTGGAAACAAACACAACACTTTCATTCATAAATTCAAACAGGCTCACAAATGATACACCATAAAAACCCATTGTAACATCACAAATTTTCCTATTAAATTACCAAAATAACACAATAAAACCCTAAAATTGACTAACTAATCATCTGCAATTTAAGTGCATTCCATATGGTTGCCTCAACTTGTGTGGATTCTGCAGCAACAAAAACGAAAATTCAATCCACCCAACAATGCCTAAAGTAGCAACAATCCTCAGCTTCCATTCAACATCCTTTAATATTGTCTTCAAGGTTGTAATTTTCCTCCTGCTTCTTGCAATTTCAGTATCCTACTGTGCTCCTCCACTTTTTGGATCTGCCCACCGAAAGAAATCACATGTATCCTGAACCTATCACAACCTAAAAATCTTTAGATGAAATAAACTCAAATGCCCAAACTCATTCTCACAAATTCAAAACAACAACATACCTCAAAGTATACGCAACCCCAGAATCTTCGGCCTGGGTTATCCTTCGTCATTGAGGTTCATAGAATCGGCCTCTGTCCATGTCCACATACCAACTCCTTCACATATGAATGAACTCGGCACGATCTGGAACTCTGGGAAGCCATTGACGCAGCGTTTTCGAACCCTTCCTCTGCTTTGTGGAACCCTAGCGCTGCTTCCCTCCTCTGACCTTTTGAAGAAGGCGATCCTCTTCTCCTTCACTAACAACAATCCTTTTTTTATTTATTTCGATTATTATTATTATTATTATTATTATTATTATTATTATTATTATTATTATTATTTGATAAAAACTGAATAACGGACAGTAATGAACTGAGCGGCATAATTGTCTGAGGGACCATTTTAAATCCAACACGAATTTTAGAGATAATTTTGTTTGCAAAATAAACTTGGGGACGAAAAAATTTTCGACCTCTACGTTAGGACAAAATTCACAATACAGCATTCTGTTCATGAAAGTTGAATATATCGAGCAAAGAAACCAAATATCAGCTGGTGATCCTTCAATTAATCTCCATTCTTTATACGATTTTGTTTTTGTGCCTTGAGCTCTTGCTGCCTCTTCTGAATTGAATTTTTCTAGAATCTTGCTTGCTATATGATGATCTCCTAAGTCATTTGAATAGATAATGTGAAAAGCTAACTATTGCCATGTACTAAAAGAATTATCATCTAATTTGTCAAGCATTAATGCGGAAAGGGAATTGAGTTGAAAGAGAGAATGAAAATGAAGCGGAAATTGAATTTTGTAACGAATTTGCTAGCAATGAATTGAACACATTCTATGTTCTGTCTCTAGTCTCTACTACCAAGCTTATTATATATAGCAGTTCTGAGGTAACAGAAAAATAGAGTTTTGTTATATAACTGTATTATAATCCTAATTCAAGAAACAATCTTGAATATGATTATTCTACACTAGTCTATATACTCTTATATACTTTATTGAAGATTTATTGTAATATTAGAGACCTTTTGGAAACAAAAAATGTTAGTTGAGTACTTTTATTTTTGACAAAAACATTAAAGATTAAAATAATATTTAACCTATTGGACCAAAATCATGAGTCCGCCGTAGATTAGTCCAAGGCTAATTAAAACACCTATATGATTACATGCGCTAAATAATGAATAAAATTACCTTATGAAGAACTCTTTGTACAATTTTTGTATAATATAGTTTATGATTTACAAGTTCTAATAAAGGTTAAGTACGATTTTGATTTTTATAGTTTTGGTCAAAAATTAAAATTATTCCTAAAATTTTTTTCGTTTATATTGTCTGTTGATATTGTCCCTAACGTTGAATTTTTATTTTAAATTTTTTCGAATAAAATTTCCATTCTTCTTTTTTTTGGTTACCATTGATAAAAAAAAGGTAAAGTATTAAATCGGTCCCCTACATTTAGGCGTAATCCTATTTTGATCCTTAAGGTTTAAAGTGTCCACTACAACATTTTCAAGTTGAGACAACATTTAAAAAGTGTTACCTAAAGACTGACAAAAGTTTACTTTTGATCTATGGCAACACTTTTGGATCTAAGGCAACATTTTTGGGAGACGTTGCAGATGCGGCCGTTGCCTTAGATCAAGGGAACACTTTTTTTTTTCAAAAGCAACGCTTTTGAGGGCAACACCTGGTAAGTGTTGCCTTTGGTTGAAAAACAACAACACTTTAAAAGTGTGTTTGAGACAACACTTTTACAGTGTTGTCTTTTCTCTCATATTTTGGCCACTACTAAAAAGTGTTGCCTATTTTCAATAAAATGCAACCCTTTTACGGTTATTTATAAGTTTGAATTTGCAATCCTTTGAAGTGTTGCCTATTAGTTTTGGATATGCAACCTATACAAGTGTTGCATTTTCTTTTGAATATGCAACCATATAAGTGTTGTCTAATATTCAAATTATGCAACTAATAGAAGGGTTGCCTTTTTGGCAAAAATAAAAGTTGCATTTGTAGTAAAACTACAAAAAAATAAATAAAATTCACAATAAAATTTTTTGTTCATACATGTGTAATCATTTTAATTAATAAATAAATTTGTGCACAATAGAAAAAATTCAAAAAAAGACAAAATAACTAATAATAAAGTTCTAATTAAAATAGATATTAAAAAGTTCATTTAATATTTCAAATACATATTTGTCAATAATTCTCAACAAAATAAGAAAATCCTTGTTTGACATTAATTGTCATAACAAAATAGTAATTAATATTTGTCAAAAAGACGTCAATCTACTTGTATATTTTATATTCATGCTTGACTTGTCCCATATGTTAAATTTGCAAATAATACACAACAAAGAATGAGCGACTTATTAGTAAAGAATGAATGAATGGCAAAAAATTATAATGATAGGGTTCGATGCCTCTCTACATAATCACATAACATGAGAAATATAATCAAAATTAAATTTCATAAGCTATTAATTTGTATAGAGAAAAATAAAGATCCAGAATTGAATTTAATTGATTAGGCCTTGGTCCTTCTGCGATTGGTTTTCTTATGATATTTTAAGTTTTTAGTTTGATAAGAAAAGTTTTCAATTTAATTGAGATTGTTCATATTCCAAGCAACAAAACTGCATATGCTCCTTAATAAGAACAGAACAGAACAGAATGCAGATATGATACAACCCAACGTGGCATGGACCTCCTTAAACTCAAGCTTGATAACTATTCAGGTCATTGTCCCATTCTTTACTTTTTATAAACTAATGTCATTTGGATATATTTATGTTAGTTAGAGCTATGTGATATTTTTTGCACATTGAAGGGTGACTCAGCTGGAACCGTTACTGCTTTCTATGTAATTGGAATAAAAAATAAATAAATAAATATTAGCTCTTTTGATTTGCTAACCTCTCATATGGAGATTTTAGAACTTCACTACTTATTTATCTATGGGGATCCTATTCTATAGGCAGTATTTAATTATTCTTGCGATTTAGCTCAATACATTGAACTTCACTCAAGTGCGGACAACTCAATTCAACATGACATAAAAAAGAGAAACAATCACTTGAGAATCCAGGCTTTGGCAATAGAAAGAAGAGTATATAATACAAAGGTGGGAACTAACCTTCTCAGACAGAGGGCACGATTTAAGTTTTAAACCTCTCAAGAAGTTATGATATTGAACATGACCACTGCCAACCAGGATATGGAGAATTCTATTAGTTCCAATGAAATATTACCAAAAACCGTAGGCATGAGTAAAAATCACAAGTAAACTTTCACTCATGTATCCTCATTAATAGTAAAGAACTATTTCATTTCACTATAGGAACTTCAATAATATTAGCCTGATATCCTCCTCCTCATAATGATCTTGGCAGAGAGGGAAAAAGATTTGTGCAAGACGTAAGAGAAGAAAAATGAAATGAGACAAAAACAAAAGGGGGTGTTCAAGAGATCCGTTTACGAAAACAAATACAAACAAAAGAAAACTTATCCTTTTAAAGTAAATTAATTAATGTCATAACGAGGACAAATTAGCATTTAAACACAGTTAACAGAAGAAAAATTTAACATTGATCATCATCATTGGTATATAGCACTTTTTTTTCATAATAATAGTCAAAATAAATATAATTCTGGAATAACCTGACTTTAATTGCTTACTAACACATTATAAATACCAAATAACTTAGTTTTGCTTCCCCATGTAGCCGAGCAAGAAAGGTTTTCTATTAAGTTACAGTATTGATATTGTTAGTAATATAAACATAGAGGTAATGACCAAATCAGTACTCGAAAGATTAAAACGCTGACATTGCGGTACCTGACTATTGTAATCGACAAAATGGTACTTGGTTAATTTTAAAAACTGACAAGCATGTCCATAAACTTGCCGGACCAAAACTCCGGTGAGGACAATACTTACCTGGACACCGGATTATGCTGACAAATCATATTTTAATTGAGTTGTAATTTTTAATTAATTAATTTGTTAGCCTAGGTGGAAATTGATTTCATTTTGCCCCAAATCAAAACTCTTTGCCCTAACAAGCTCTCTATGGCAGAACCAACAGCTTCAATGACGCTTCTCATAGCCAGCTGGTTAACACCTTCTTCCCTCTTCATCTTTGTCAACCTCGTCATTGGCACCATTGCCATCACCTCCCGCTTCACCTCCTCCCACAACAACCGAATTCAAGAACATGAACTCCAACACCCTTTCACTCGCTCACCCTCCCTCCTGCAACGAGTCAGATCCTTCAAACTCACTCATCAATACACTTACGACACAAAGCCGAGTACTGCCGAACCGGCGAGTTCACTCAGCCTCAACTCGTTCGAACATCCTCGCTTTTGGAACGAGTCAGGTCCTTCAATTTCAGCCTCCACAAACACGAAGCCACGGAAACATCATATGCAGAAAAAACAGATCATAACCAGGCCCAGGCGCAGGCCCAAACCAACCAACCAGCGGCGGCCACCTTCTCCTCCCTCGCTCTTACTAGCCGAGCCACCGTGACCCTCCTCTTCGCGATATCACCTCCAGCTCGCGTCCAGCCTCCGTCTTCTTCCCCTCTTGTCCGAACCCTAGCCTCGCCTCAGCCTCCAATCATCACCACCGCAGCCGGCGTCTGTACCCACAACCGACACAGAGCCACCACATCTCTCTCTTTCTTCTTCTTCCACCTCTCCATCTTTCCCCTGTCCGTACCCTAGCGCCGCCCAGAACCACCGAACCTTCGCGGACCACCCAACGCGCCTCCACACCTTCACTGTTTCGACGCCTCACCTCCGCGATTTCACCATCGCAGCACCTCACCTCCGCCGAGCCCAGAACCTAACCTCCAACCACATCGCCGCCGGTTCTCCTTGGCTCTGTGCGAGATCCACCACCTCCGCGAAGCTCTCTCTCCCTCTATCATTAGTTCCCTAACCGCCAGCCACCAACAGCATCCTCTTCACCGGACCAACACGACGGCGAGCTTCTCTTTCGCCTCCCTGTTCGCCGCTATGACTCCACCTAGAACAACCGATGCCACTCCTCTTCCTCTCCTTTCCTGTTTCAAAGTGGAAGTAGAGAAGCAGAGAACAGAAATTACAGATACAGATCGAGATGTTGGAAGTAGAGAAGTAGGGATTCAAGTGGCAGAAGTTCAGAGAGTTTGTTAATTTGGGATTAGGACAAAGAGTTTTGATTTGGGGCAAAATGAAATCAATTTCCACCTAGGCTAACAAATTAATTAATTAAAAATTACAACTCAATTAAAATATGATTTGTCAGCATAATCCGGTGTCCAGGTAAGCATTGTCCTCACCGGAGTTTTGGTCCGGCAAGCTTATGGACACGCTTGTCAGTTTTTAAAATTAACCAGGTACCATTTTGTCGATTACAATAGTCAGGTACCACAATGTCAGCGTTTTAATCTTTCGGGTATTGATTTGGTCATTACCTCTATAAACATATAAGAAGGGAAGGCAAAAGACAACGTATCCACTTATTACCTCAGCTACTACCACAAGTAACATGCACATATATCAATAAAGCTTAGTTTTTTATTATTGAGATGCATAAAATCTATTCACCATAACAAAATTATCTTAAAGCTATACTGTTACATTAGAAAATTAAATCACTAATGATCTAACACTTGAGAATCATACCCATCGCCTCTCTGTGAATCAAATTCTACCTTTGCTGCTTAGTCTTGTTCAGATTGAGACGATAAAGATGCTTTCATGATCCTGATAATACCAAAAACTATCTTTATGCCTAAGATCAGAATTTCAAAATAGTCGCACAATCACAAAATATAAAGGGGAAAATAAAAACCTTGGTGCTGGATGGAAACAAATAGTGAACATTATATTAGTTGTTCTCTCGTGAAACCAATCTTTTCTTTTGTGAAGTTCACATAGGGTCACAAGCGCTTTCTTAACTCATGCTTCATCCTCTTCCTTTTGAAAACAGACAAAGAACAAACACATACACAAACATTCATTCAAGTGATATACCAATTACAGAGAAAAATTTCTTTGTTAATGAAGCACTCAATATACTGAAAACTATCAAGTGAAAATCTTCAAAGCTAGCTGTATATATGCCACCAAATCCCAATAAACTATTATCACATATAAGCAACTATGAACAAATTAAAGGTAATCAACTAACATAATTTCTAATTACCACAATGGCATCAGCCCAGCGAACTCAATATAACTCTAGTTTTGCCTTGTCAGCCATTTTACACTGTTGATCTTTTTTCCTCTCTATCAAAATATTTTCAGCCTGAGCTACCAAAGCACTATGTGCAGTAATAGCATTTTTAGCCATAGATTCTGCTTCAATGCATCCAAGCTCTTCACTGACTACGTCAAAAGCATCTTTGGTAGTAAGGGCAATAGCCACTTGGGCATTGGTTACTGATTTCTCTGGCTGGAACAATCGTGTATAGCCTTGACCAAAAACTTGATACGTAAAAATTAGAATTATTTTTTTCACGTATTTACTACCGGCAAGTATACCGGGTCGCATCAAGTAATAAAACTCACTTAGAGTGAGGTCGATCCCACGAGGATTAAAGGATTAAGCAATCAATGGTTAATTGATTATTCTAGTTAGACAATCATTTTGGAGTGATAAGCAACAAAGAATGTAAATAACTAGAAATTAAAAGAAAGTATACGAAAAGTAAATGGCAAGAATATACATTGCTGGAAAGTAAAATTGCACGAAAGTAAAGAACATCAAAGTAAAGTGCATGGGAAATAAAGTGCTGGCAAGGAAAGTACAAGGAAGTAAAATTGTGAGAAAGTAAATGACGGAAAGTAAAGATGGAAAACATAAGGGATTGGAGATGTTGATTCCTCTTGAATCAATGGGTCTCACTCCTTCTCAATCATGTAAGATAGATCCATGGCAGATTATGAGTAATTAAATCCCAATCTCTTGGTGATTTAATTTCTCTTAACATAATCAATTGCCACTCTCGTGATCTAATTGGTCATGAGAAGAGATGAAGTTCAATTTCTAATAAAAAAATCACACAACCCTCAAGACCTCAATTCAAAGTGGTTACATCTCACATACCAACCAAGAATGTATTGATCAAGAGGATTATGAGAGAAGAGCCTCAATCTGAATTTCATGATCCCTTTCTCACGGCTCACATGTAATTCAAGTAGATCTAATCCCCCTCTCGGTAGTAATTGGATCTATGAAGCACAAAGACTTTCTCTTAGATAAACAAACATGATTTCTAATCTCATACTACATAAATCCAAAGACCCCAATATTAGAGTGGTTACATGTCACATACCAACTCTAAATCAAGAATCAACTTCATTAAGCCAAGAGAGCTCAAACAGAACCTTATGATCCCTCTCTCGAGGCTCACATTAAGGTTCTAATAGATCCAAGGATCTTTGAAGAAGAAAACTTTCTTGCAAGGATTCTAGTAGATATCCAAGTATGAAAATAGAATGAAGAAGAGAAGAAGAGATAAACATTAATTCAATCAAAATTGAAACAGAGCTCTTTTCCCAAATGCAGAGGGAATTAAGTGGTCATTGCTCTCAAATAAAAATCAAATTGCATGAAATTAAAGTGCAAAAAATTAAAGATGAAGATTAAGAATTCAAAACTTAAAATGAAAGAATTCATAAATGAGAATTACAAACTAAGGAATAAAGAAGAGAAAAGGGAGAAGAGTGTGTGAGGGGAGGGGTCCGAAGACCCACTCCAAGTGGAGTGTGCCAATTCACAGAATTCCAAATTGGTCTCCTCCGTCTTCAGCCCTTAGTGACTTCCTTCTCGCTCCACGGCTCTCTACTTCATCACTTCAACAACTTCAAAGCTCTGCTCCGTTTTTGCTTTTGAGCTTATTTTGTACTTTTTGCTTCTTTCTTTACCATTTTCTACAAAATACATCAATTCAAAGAGATCAAAGCAATATATGACTTAAGCACAAAAACATTCCATAATTAAGCTCTAAACATTAATTTATTGTGTGAAAAAGCATAGAAAAACACAACATGATGCCCATGCATCACAACACCAAACTTAAACTTTGCTTGTCCTCAAGCAAATAAAGAATCATGCAATAAGTTTTGACAATCCAAGGTAAGAAGAGTAGCAAATTAATGTTCATGGTTGGCTAGTTTACTATACATGCTACAATCACAAAAGAAATATGATTGATGTTTCTATCTAGCTCACTTTATGTAATCTTTTCTTTATATCCCTTCCTTGAAATAAGCTTTTCCTTTCTTTCTTAGCTTAGCTTCTTGGGTGCTTTGCACCATGAGTTAAAAGCTTTGACTCTAAATGCTTTGTTTTCAAGTATTACTACTTGATACATAAGCACCACAAGCATTTAATTAGAGGATTCTTTAAGCTCATTTGTTTCTTTTCCTTATTCTCTAATCATTGATGCTCAGAGCCTTGAGCTTTAAGGGAGTGCTTTGCACTTGAGCCTAGCCTTGACTCTAAGTGTTTTGTTTTCAAGCTTTTTGCATGATACATAAACACCACAAGTACTTGATAATTGAATTGTCATTAGTACTCAGAGCCTTCAGCTTTCTCATTCTTTCCCTTTTTCTTTTCTTGCCTTGATTACATTTGCTTCTTCAAGGTTTTGATGATTTCAAAAAATTTCATACAATGTCCTAGATGAAAACTTCAATTAAACAAATTCAAATGCAATTGAGCAATAACAATTACTCATACTAGCCTTCCAGTATTTATAAGCTCATGCTAACTTCTTCTTTAATTACCTTGTTTGTTTATGATCATGATTACTTGATTACTTTTGACTCACAAAATTCAAGATGGTAGTCATAATATACCACAGTAGCATGTTACAATTCAAATATTAAGCTATGCTTATTCACAAGGAGCAGCCACACATGCATAGAAAGGAATAGAAGATAATCATGCAATTTAAAATACTGGAAACAAATAAGAGGAAAAGGAACTTTACCACCTTGTAAGTCATCTTCATTGTTGTTGTCATTTTTCTCCTATTCTTCCACATCCCACACCAAACTTAGAATGATTGCTTGTCCTCAAGCAATAAATACAACAGTGGTAATGGGGTTTATGATGGTTCATGAATGTCTTAGAATAATGGAGTGTTACTAGTACATGTGTTCAAGCAAGCGAAATGAAAATAACAATGAAGCCACAAGAAACAGAGACATTGTGATTGCAAAATAAGTGGGGTGTGCATGATACATTGCATGAAAGATAAGTGGCACACCAAACTTACTGTGACACTTTCACTTGGAATTGATGCACGTATCCAGTAAAGATTGGAAGCAATTTTTTTTGTTGCATAGCAACACCAAACTTAGAATGCAATCATATGCCAATTTATTTGAAATAAACTACGCAAAAGAAACTGTTGTATGTTAAAAACACAATCACCAAGAGAAACAAATTGTCACGAGTAAGGGTTTCTTGGTGAGGCATTAACACAAACAGTTGGGGAAAATAAAAGAAAGTATTAAAAACAAAGAAATGACTAAAACAAAGAGAATGAAAAAGTGTCTAATCTAGGTAATCAACCATCGGTAGATTGTTAATCACAATTAATCCCCAGTACCGGCGCCAAAAACTTGATACGTAAAAATTAGAATTATTTTTTTCACGTATTTACTACCGGCAAGTATACCGGGTCGCATCAAGTAATAAAACTCACTTAGAGTGAGGTCGATCCCACGAGGATTAAAGGATTAAGCAATCAATGGTTAATTAATTATTCTAGTTAGACAATCATTTTGGAGTGATAAGCAACAAAGAATGTAAATAACTAGAAATTAAAAGAAAGTATACGAAAAATAAATGGCAAGAATATACATTGCTGGAAAGTAAAATTGCACGAAAGTAAAGAACATCAAAGTAAAGTGCAGGGGAAATAAAGTGCTGGCAAGGAAAGTACAAGAAAGTAAAATTGTGAGAAAGTAAATGACGGAAAGTAAAGATGGAAAACATAAGGGATTGGAGATGTTGATTCCTCTTGAATCAATGGGTCTCACTCCTTCTCAATCATGTAAGATAGATCCATGGCAGATTATGAGTAATTAAATCCCAATCTCTTGGTGATTTAATTTCTCTTAACATAATCAATTGCCACTCTCGTGATCTAATTGGTCATGAGAAGAGGTGAAGTTCAATTTCTAATAAAAAAATCACACAACCCTCAAGACCTCAATTCAAAGTGGTTACATCTCACATACCAACCAAGAATGTATTGATCAAGAGGATTATGAGAGAAGAGCCTCAATCTGAATTCCATGATCCCTTTCTCAAGGCTCACATGTAATTCAAGTAGATCTAATCCCCCTCTCGGTAGTAATTAGATCTATGAAGCACAAAGACTCTCTCTTAGATAAACAAACATGATTTCTAATCTCATACTACATAAATCCAAAGACCCCAATATTAGAGTGGTTACATGTCACATATCAACTCTAAATCAAGAATCAACTTCATTAAGCCAAGAGAGCTCAAACAGAACCTTATGATCCCTCTCTCGAGGCTCACATTAAGGTTCTAATAGATCCAAGGATCTTTGAAGAACAAAACTCTCTTGCAAGGATTCTAGTAGATATCCAAGTATGAAAATAGAATGAAGAAGAGAAGAAGAGATAAACATTAATTTAATCAAAATTGAAACAGAGCTCATTTCCCAAATGCATAGGGAATTAAGTGGTCATTGCTCTCAAATAAAAATCAAATTGCATGAAATTAAAGTGCAAAAAATTAAAGATGAAGATTAAGAATTCAAAACTGAAAATGAAAGAATTCATAAATGAGAATTACAAACTAAGGAATAAAGAAGAGAAAAGGGAGAAGAGTGTGTGAGGGGAGGGGTCCGAAGACCCACTCCAAGTGGAGTGTGCCAATTCACAGAATTCCAAATTGGTCTCCTCCGTCTCAAGCCCTTAGTGACTTCCTTCTCGCTCCACGGCTCTCTACTTCATCACTTCAACAACTTCAAAGCTCTGCTCCCTTTTTGCTTTTGAGCTTATTTTGTACTTTTTGCTTCTTTCTCTACCATTTTCTACAAAACACATCAATTCAAAGAGATCAAAGCAATATATGACTTAAGCACAAAAACATTCCATAATTAAGCTCTAAACATTAATTTATTATGTGAAAAAGCATAGAAAAACACAACATGATGCCCATGCATCAAGTACCCGCACCCCGTCCCTAAAAATGAAAAAACGAATGAAAATTGGAAACCAAAAGTACTTAAGAAACAACTAAGAGGGGAAAGTGGAGGAGTAACAAGTAGGCAAAATCAAATTTAGTTTGAAATATGACATTCCAAATGCAAGAGCTATTATACCCTGTTCACCAGCAAAAGTGCAGGACAAGTATTAGGGTGTATCTTTTCAGTGTCAATAATCCCAAAAACTTTGTACAGTGTCTGCACATCAATCATTCAGTTTGATGAACGCAAACAGATCAGTTCAATGTAACTTGAATCAAGAGTATAGTTGAGCATATCAAAGTAACAAGTTAAGAAATCTTTTTATCAGCTTCAGGAAGCTGTCTCTTCTCCATTGCTATTTTTTAACTAACAATATATTGTCGTGATAAAGGGATGTAGAAATGAATGTAGGAGAGAAAGACGATCATCATTATATCCAATGCTATAGAAAATTCCTGACAGAGGGCAATAAATAAGATGAATATTGTAAGTTTTAAAAGAAAATATATATATATATTTTGGGTATTGCAATAACTCTGATTTTGGAATGGTAATGCATTACCAAAGACAGATAGGTAGCCACAAATGCATACCTTTCAGGAGAGAAGTAAAATGGGACACCGTTTTCATCTGTAGACAACTGTATATCACGTCTTGAAAGCTTGCTTTCAATAAGTCCAGCTTCTGCGAAACCTGTGACATCAATATTATTTAAACATGATACTCTTATACAAATAGGTGAGTTGTTAAATATATGTATTAAAATGTCCTATTCTAACCTTGAATAGAAGAAAAATCAAGGTCTTCTGGATTGGTACCATCAAAAGAATAATATACATAAAAAAAGTGCAAAAGAATTAACATACACATATAAAAGCAAATAAGTATGAGATAGAAATATCTTACGAAGTCATGACGCAACAATTTGCTATATACGTCAAAGATTCATTAGTATCCTTCAAGAGAAAAATAAAAACCAAATATCAATATTAACAATTAACCATTTAAAATCAAATAAAAACTATTCGAGAGCACAAACCAAACTATTAGAAAGAAAATGAAGGAGTTTTTAATTAGTATGGCAAAGTTACTTCAAGTACAAGCATGGATCCAAGTGACAACTAACTCTTTTCTGAAAATAAAGAAGTTTTTAGAATTTTTGTGAGAAGGATAGAATTTGATAGTAGTATTAATTATTATATTGGATATATAACATATGTATATACTCACATCATTCCTTCCTTAGTTCTGAACACATGAAACTTGCTACATATATATATTTATTTATTGGAAAATATAACAAGAAAGAATAGGCTAATTAATTAATAAGAATAATATATAATTAATGTTAAAGCGATCAAAATTCATCATACATGCAGCTTCATATTAACAATAAATCCCCAAAAGAACTAAAGAAATTCATGGTACTTAAAAGATGTACTCTATTTTATACATTTCCAAAACATCATCTCCCTTAATAGTCAAATATGATCTCTATTAAAGATATACATTATCTACAAGTTTAGTAGCATTGTATATAGATATACTTAGTGTGTTCAAATTTCACTTAATCCTCGTTTCAGTATATCAACTATTCATTTCACAGTAGCTTAGTAGCAAATCGATTATTATATGGGTAATGTTAGGTAGCCAGAAAATAATTACAATATAAAAATGTCACATAAAAATTTTCATTCTCTTAATAAGAAAGTGACATATACCTCCTTATCAGTTATCCTCCTTATCACCTATCTCCTTATCACTTATCATCCTTATCACCTATTATTTTGCTGCATTTTTGATGTCATTAATGTTCTTTCCAAAATCAATTTCAGTTTCTCTCAAATCAAATCCCTAACATCTCTCAATCGCATTATTATCCATTAAAATGTAATAATTCTTTGCAAAAATTATAAAAATTAAATTAAAAATTTTTAACAACTTCTACTATACAACTTATATTTTACATATAGACTATTAAAAAATAAAACATAAAATATAAACAAAAATTAAAAAATAAATTTTTAAAAATAATTATTAACTCGTTATATTAAAATCAATAAATAAGTATACATATGAATATTAAATAAAAATATTAAAATAATTAAAATCATGACCTATTAGTGCACATATGAAATAATTTAAAAAATACAATAAGACGTATAGTTTAAAATTTGATAATATTAATTATAAAAAATTATTAATTATAGACATCATATAGGTATGAAATTATGAATATTATGATTACAAATTACGGATGTTATTAACATGAAATAATAGATGTTATGTGTATGAATCTATGGATGTCATGAGTAAATTTATCAATTGAATAAATTAATTTAAGAATTTGATATTTTTTTAAATTCAATTATGATAAAAATTTAAAAACATCTTTGTTAACTTTATAGTTACTTATGCAATAACTAAAAAATGATATGTATATGGATGTAATATCTAATAAACATGAATTTAATTTTTAGATGTTAGCTGTATATAATTATGGATGTTATGTATATGAACGTATGAATGTTATGCGTATGAATTTAGTTAGTACAATATAATTATAAATACACATAAAAGCACAAAAAAAATTAGTTTATTATCATACCTCATCAAAGTTAGTGTGTTTTTTATACTCTCGAAAATTGGTTGACTAACAACAACCTCGTCGGGTGAGTCCGTCTGTTAGTTCAAATTCTTCATCAGCACCTTCTACCATAGGTACCGTATTAAGGTCGAATTCAAATGTCATACTATTTGCAATGATAAACGCGATTTCTTGTAAAATTTCTTGACTTATACACTATTGTGCTTGCAATGATATTAGAGTCATGATTTTTAAATGATCATAATTGAATTAATGGAAGGTATATTTTACAAAGAATAAAGTGCAATTAAAATGCCTTAACGGATATAAAGAATTAATGATTTTTCCGTATCTCCATTGATTGATATTAAATGCCTTAAAAGAAACAAAGAATCAAGTGCAATTAACTCAATTAATATATATTATCATACCGTCCATTCTTATTATTATTAATATTTAATGTATTATTAAATATAAAAATTAAATTATAAAAAAGAATATTAAGTATTGATTACAAGTATACCTAATAGTAAGAGATATGATATTATAATTAATATATGATTAATAAGTGGAGTTGATAAGACTATGATAAGTGGAATGATAAGAGAGTGGGATAAAAAATAAAACTATTATTAAGTGATGTAAATAAAGTAAATTATGGAAAGTTTTGAGTAATTATGGCTGAAAATTTTTGGTTACCAAACTTTTTCCTTATTATATATGGATTGTTAACTCTCCAATACAAATTCTTTTTAGAGAATTATTACAGACGGATATTTCCAACAGATTTTATCCCACGAAAATACAAACAGAATTTTAGAGGGATTTTTTGTCCAAAAACCAAAAAAATGAATTAGCATAAATTACAGACGGAAAAAAGAATCCGTCAATAATTCCGTCAGAAAAATTATTTTTTTTTCGTGGGAAATGGTTACAGACGGAAAATCCGTCTGTAATTAAAAGGGCAAAACGCTTCATTTTATTAAATTATTACAGACGGAAAAATCCGTCTGTAATTTAAAATTTTCCGTCAAAAATATTAAGTTAACCCTAACTCACATCCTATCCTCTCGATGCACTCACACTCCACACTCTCTGTCATAGGAGCTTCTTCATATCCTCTCATATCCTATCCTCTCAGAGCTTCTTCCTCTCTCCGTCCACGCTCTCTCCATCATAGGAGCTTCTTTCACCGCCGTCGCTCTCTCCATCGCTCCGTCCACGATCTCATCACTGACAGCAATGGCCATTCGTTGGTCATCTTCATCCACCGGTTCAGGTATGGTTTTGCATGGCTTTCAATTTTTGAATTCTTCTCATTTGAAATCATAGTTCCTGTGCTGTTCAGGTATGGCTTCAGGAATCGAAACTATTACACACTAAACAAACCAACAAACCCTAGCAACAACATTATCAATCTTACTCTCACTTTGTAAACTTGTCTGTCTCTTCGAACCCTAGCTTTTCTTTCAAAACGGCTTATGTATTTATTTATTTATTCATTCCCTGTTTCAATTTAATTTTGAATGATTTTTTTCTTTAGGAAGTGCAGCGATTAGAATCTTCTCTGGTTAGATTTTCAAGCAGTGAAACTGTTACTGCAGGTTAGATTCTTCTTTTCAGGGCTATGCATTGTAACTGTTTGTGATTATATCTTGCTTATAGAGGGGTTAACATTGCAATGCTCATGGCTTGTTTTTTTATTTTTCTCTAATAATAACTCATGGCATTGTTGCATTGTATGTCTATTAATTTGTTTTCATTTTTATTTCACAGAATTCTGCAGTGAAGAATGCCATTCCATACTATAGTACCAGGAAAAAACCATCTACTTTGAAAAATGAGAGAGAAAACATGAAAGATCAACTGGACCTTCGCTATAGTAGCAAAAATCAGAGTGAGGTACGTTTTGAATACTTACTTCATTCTATTCTATATCCTAGTCCAATATTACAATGTATAGTTCATAATTTTAATTTTGCTGGCCATATCAAGTGGTTGCATTTTCACTGAAATAATGCCTTTCTGATCTTTTGTTTCATATCTCCTTTCTCTTAATAGGTGGAAGTGGAAACTGAACCTGGAATTCTTGATGAAAGTATTAATGCTGTAGAAATAGATCCAGTATCAAAGATTCAGTCATCACTTGATAGTTCTCTTGCAAAAGCTACAAAAACGAATAACATACATGAAGGTCAACTTAATAGGTTAGAGGAACAGTTTGTGCCTTTGGCATGAAGTTTGTCAATAAATACTAGGAGCCTTGAGTTGATAAGCTGTGATTAATTATCACCTTTCTATGTTGTTTCCAATAGAAAAATTGATTGGAAAAGAATTTTTTTAGTGCCTTATAAGAATTGAATTTAGATAGTTTTTCACATGAACTAATTTCTGGCGCCATAAGTATATTATATAACTATGGTTAATAGGTTAATACTATATTATATATAATCTACTTCCTTCTATTTATGAACTTGCAGATCCCAAGGCCATGCAAATGGTTCAATAAAATCAATGGGGGAAGGAGAACTTGTGACAAAAGAAAAATTTGAACGTATAAAATCAATGCTAGAGGCAGAGTTAAGTGATATTCAAGAGCGGTACTTCCACATGAGCCTTAAATATGCTGAGGTAGAAGCTGAGCGTGAAGAACTTGTGATGAAGCTCAAAGAGGTTAGAAACATAAAAGGCTGGCTCTCATAACACACCCAATTTTTTGCCCTTTGTTTGAGGCCACCAATCTCAGATACATTGTTTCACGAATTTGAAGCTATCACAGTTTTCAATATACAAAATAGGATGTATCTTCTGCAATGAACCATTGGCTTAAGAGTATATAATATACAAACTATAGGAGTCATTGTAAATATAAAAAATTTTGAAGGTAGAATATCATTCAGCAAATGATGTTGTTTGTCTTGGAATTTTTCATGTACATTATATATATTTTTTATATCTATAGGTCTCTTCCATAACCTCAGAAAAGAGGTGAATGGCTTGAGAATTGGTTTGGAAATGAGAATTGCACAGTTAGAGAATGAGAAGAGTTCCTTACTTCAAAAAGAGGTGAATGGCTTGAGAATTATTTTTCACTTCTAAAACTTACGAGCATCGAATTTTAAGAACTAGTTGTTAAGATAATTCATTTCCTGTATTGTTTTCACTTTTCAGGTTGGATTGATGGAAGAAACCAAGCGTGCTGAGTGAAAAAGAAATTTTGAGCCTTAAAGTGGTACAAATTGCTCCATCAACTTTGTCATTTCATGCTCTTATTTTTTTAATGGAAGTTGGCTGAAGGTCTAATTCTGACATACCTTTTTCTACAGGAGAATTTACTGGAAAAAATTAATCTTCTTGAGAGTGATTTGAGTTCCTTTGTTGAGAACGAGGTAACAACAAGATTATTCTCCCATATGTTATTGCATTGAAATTAGCATTGCTAATGACTTGGGCTTTCTTATGTTAAATTAGTTTTTTAAATTATCTTAGCATTGTCAGTAGGTTGCTGATCTTTATATGCTAATGAATGACATCTATGAGCATTAATTTTGTGTCAGAAAATGAAATTAGTATTAAAATATAATGAACTTAATGACAGGCAATGTTGAGTATCTTTCATTGGCATTCTTTGGTTTCAGTTATTTCTAGTGTTCTCATCATGTGTCCTTTTTTCTAGTTTTCTAGGCACTTGCAGCATTAGTACTTAAGACTGGTGTTACCATTCAGCAACGTGCAGAGAGACTCTTCTTCACAAAGGTAATTTGTACTCCTTTATGAAGTAGGATATACTTCCAGTGGCTTTTATATTCAAATCCTGTATGCTTCATCTCCAAATTTGGTTGATGCTTTTGCTCCTGGAATTTTTATTGAATTTGTTTTGCATTCTAATAAACTATGTCTGTACAATTTTGGTTGACTAACTGACATAACAAATTTTCAATCCTCCATTTTAAACAATATTTGCAATAATATAATTATATAGAAGGGTCAGTTAGTTGCTGTTAAAGGAATGGATTCACAGTTTTAATTTTTGTCAAACACTAGACAAAGCAATGATTTTTTTGGAAGAACTTAGAAAATTGTAATAGTACTGGGATAAGATTTATTTATTTATTTTTTTTCTGAAATAAATGGTTTTTGGATTTAGATTGAAGATGGTTTGAAAGGGTAAAAATAATAAAATGGTTTTTTGAACTTAAGTTGAAGATGAAGATGTTTGATGGAAGCAAGAATGAAGTGACTTGCATTGAATTTGGTTTCTATATTGGGTTTGTTACTTTGTTTCCACCTACCATTGCTGATATATAGCTGAGTGAACTTTGGTACATGTCATGAAATCTATTATGATCAGTTCCACATAAATTAAACTCCAAAGGACCTCTTAATATTTATTCCTTGTATGATTAGCTTACAGATACAAATAATTACTAATATTTTTCTAGTGCTTATTAACCTTGGTGTTTCATTCATATAGATATATATCATAGAAGATTATATAGACACAGTTATACATACATATAAAAAATCTCTGACATATATAGCATTATTTAATTTCCATATTTTTCAGAACTATATGTAATATAAAAGGTTATATCCATTATGAAGCATTTAAGCTTATCATCAAATTCTAAAGATAAAAAGTGGTCTCAGATGTCTTAATAACATAAAAGTTTGATGGTGAGTATGAAGGTGAGCTGTAACAGGTTCATGTAGCATAGTCCAGAAAGTTGTGAGGAATGCTGGGATGATGAAGAAGAAGCAGTAGCAGCAGAAAGAGCAAGTGAAGTGAATTTTACAGATGAGATAAGTGGAATTAACACAGGATCTCCTTCACCAACTTCATCTAATGAATCCTCTATTACAAGTTAATTATTAGAGCAGCGAAAATTGTTCAAATGAGTTAGGAAATTGAATAGGAGTTGCTTGCAGCATAGATCTTTTAATTTACTAATATGAGAAAAATTATTTAGAGCCCTTTGGATACCCATTAACGACTTTTAATTTACTCAATAAACTTTGTTGATGTATGGTTGTTATTTATTATTATAGTTGATGTATCAATACATATTGTTTATATTTTGAATTATATTGACTTGTTTGTTTATAATATTTTCTTTTAGTTTGATAATACGATGAATTTGTTTATTTTTTGAAATATTATAAATATTCGAATACAAATTAGATAAAAATTTGTATTTATTAAATTTATATTTATTTTGTATGAAAATAAATTTATTTTGCAATGGAAAAATAAAAAAAAATATTTTACTTTACCGACAGATTTACAGACGAATTTTCTGTCTGTATTTAAAGTTTGGAATGGTTTTCCAAGGTTCCAATTACCGACGAAAAATCTGTCAGAAAATCCGTCTGTAATTACAGACAGAAAATCCGTCGAAAAGTTCGTCGGCTTCGGGAAATGGATGGAGAATTTACAGAGGAAAAATCCGTCGGTAACTGGTAAAAATCCGTCGGTAATTTTCCGACGGAAAAGAATTTGTCGGTAAATAATTTTCGACGAGGCTTTTACAGAGGGACAAAATCCGTCGGTAATTTCGTCGATAACCAAAAATTCGTCTGTAATATAAACCAAATCTGTCTGTAAATCTGTCTGTATTAAGCCATTTTCTAGTTGTGAAGTTCAAAACTTTCATCTTTTATTTTTTCCTTTGCCGGGATTTAGTCACTACCACTATGCTTGAAAGTTGAAACATTTCAAAATAAATAAATAGCATTAATGACAATTATGATAACTAATAAATAATAGTAATTACTAAAACAAGAAGCACATTGTTAGTGATAGAACAAAATAAAACAAATTTCATTAGTAGTGAAGACTGCATAGAAGCACACACCTTGTTGAAGAAACACATCTCTTCTGCTACCATTTTTGTTCTTCTACAAATAGACCAGCATGAATTTCATAACTACCGTTGTCTATAAATTTTATGTATAGCAAAATAGAGAAGGTCAGAGAGATGAAGATGGAAGAAAGGCTTGTACGAAGAGTAAAGACTTGTGAAAGAAAATACAAAAATATAAGATCGATAAGAAAATTGGAAGTGGTCCTTCCATTATTTTTCTCAAATAAGTTCAAACTCACTATAACAAGTCATCAAAATCTTCTACTCCATTATATAATCATAATCATCAGTACCTACAAAAACACGAAGAAAACACGAAGAAAGCATCATGAGCTTTGAGGATGAGACAGAGTCATCATTGCAAATAGCAACAACAACAGTATCACTAGTATTAGAATTAGGGATCAAATCACCAAAAACACTAAAACAAAAAAGGCAAAGGAAAGAGGCAGCATCATACCGACTGTGATGGCAGTACAGATGAACGCAAAAAGAGAGGAACACGATTTTTGTCGTTTCCGAACCACCTTTTCAGCCCCTTGTCCGACGTCTCCCATTCCAGTTGCCAAGATTTTCGCAATTCTGTGGCCTTAGCAATGATGCCGATTGTGAAGCTGGTGGTGCCTTCGAGCTATACAACGATGACGGTGACGGAAGCGATTTACAGCCTCTACTGCCAGCTATTATAGAGTTTCTGTTAGGTTCGTGATGATTTGACCGACTTTTGGAGCAGTGCGAGTAGAGCAGAACAAGTTTAAAATTAATGCACGCAGCAACAAGTTTAAACAAAAATTAGGATTCAAAACAGAAAAAGGTGCTAAAATAGAATAGAGAAAGAACGATAGAATCAGGGACGGACCTACATAGGGAAGGAGGGGGCACTTGCCCCACTTTCATTTTAATGTTTTTTTTTTAAAAATACATATATAATATGTTTTCATTTTAAATTTTAAATGACCCCACTACAAATAAACTAAGCCCATTATTTAAAATCCCAAATCTACTTTATCTTTTTATCATTTTGATTATTAGTTAACCTAATCAAATTTAATCTTCTCCTATTCTCAAATTCCAGTCGTCACCACTTCTCTTTTTTTCTTAAACCCTTTTCTCAGTTTCATATTTTCAACTTTTTTTTTTCTATTCTTTGTTTAGTGGTTATTTTCTCTTCATCAAAAGGTAAATTTTAAATCCTCTATTTTTTATATACCTCTTTATGACTCTATGTATCTTTCAATTTCATTGTTTCTCTTTTTGATATTTTCAATTACAAATTTTAATTCAAGCAATTATAGTTTAGGTATTAATCTAATTTTTTATTCTCTTCATGAATTTATATATTTTATTTTATTCTCAATTTAGTAATCCTTATTATTTACTTTTTTATCTTTCGTTCTATTTTATTATATATAATTATATTGCACATAAAATTCTAAAGTCAATTGATCAATTTATTAATTTAGAATATATATTTTTTGTTTTCATAAATAGTAATAAAAAATATTTTAAAATAGTAATGATTATTTGATTACATATATAGAGAGAGACATTCAATCAAGTTGATAATGAAATAATTATTTAACATTTTCAAAATATGAAAACAAGAAGAGAAGTAGCTTCAAGATTTGAAGAAAAAAAGTTAGCGGCTAATATAATTTTTTATTTTTTTGTATTCGAATAATTAATGTGCACTTTTATTTTATTAAATTTAAATTAATATTTTTTTTATAATAATATGTATTATTTTGGCCCCTTCAACATAAATTTTCTGAGTCCGTTATTGGGTAAAATCATCAGTACTTGCAGAAGAATGCCAAAAACAAAAATCTTACAAAAAATGCGAGCAGTAATAATCGAACAGTGACCGGCGATAATAAACACGAGCAGAGATAATCGAAGTTCAGCGAGAAGAGGAGTAGAGGATCGAAGCTCAATTAGCAGAAGATCGAAGCTCAACAAAAAGAGGAGCAGAGGATTGAAGCTCAACGAACAGAAAATTGAAGTTCATTTACGAGTAGAGAAGATCAAAAACAGAAGAGAAAAATGATTCATTTAACTAGGATAGTTTTTTCTCTACGGTATTCAAGCCATTTAAATAGTCTTTCAGTACGTAGTTTATATCAACTGGAAAAAAAGAAAAATTAAAGGTGGTGGAGATAATAATATTCGAATAATGTTGAGAGACTGATTTCTAGTTTTCAAGTTTCAGTTTATAATAGCGAAAAAGTTTACGTAAAACTTAAAAGGATAGTCACGACTTCGAAGCCGGTTGAATTGTTTTCTATTATATTAGAAATAATTGAGGGGAAAGAGAAAGCGTGTTGAGATTTGAGAAGATGGATGGAACTGCTTGTTAGAAAATGATAACACAATTGTTGTATGCTTATGCGACATATTAGCTATCATAATCATAATGATAACAAAATGGACAGCTTTATTTAGACGCCTAGTAAAGTCTTTGATGATTGAGGAGCATAGCATTATTAGACTTAGGTTAGGTTGATGTGTCGATTATATGAACAATGGACCCCTCATCAACACTAGGCACCCTTAATTTCATCACATATCTGATTGCAATAACTTCGTGGAAGTGGGAGAATGTTTTACACATTTTGTTTTGTTTTTTTCTTAACGGGAAAAAATATATATATATTTTGAAAAATATTAGAGAGGTAGTAAAATTTATTATTTTTGTTAATAATCAGTTAATAATGCTTAAAAATATAGGTTAAAAATATATTGTTAAATGGTTAGACTATAATGATTAAAATTATTAGTAAAAAATAATAAATTTTGGTGGTCTTCTAATTTTTTTTTATAACGTTGGGATTATTTTTAAAAATATTTTTAATATTTTGATTTGTGTTAAAATTATTCATGAACGTTAACTTCATTTAAAATATTAGAAATAAAATTATAAATATTCAAGAATAGTATTGATACAAATCGAAAATTAAATATATCGAAAATATTATAAACAAAAAATTTGAATAAAATTAAATGTTAAAATTTATTTTTAAAATAAATAAAAATATTAAAAATAAAAAATATACTTAATCATTTTTTTAGTATTTTCATCCCTACTTGTAGTACGTAATAACTACGTTTAGATTTTTTATGACTTATAAATCTAAAATTTGATTCTTGTTGATTTAAAAAAAAAATTAATTATAAGACTAATAAAAAGGGTGACAAACCTTAAAAGTTATTTTCTATTTAAACTTATATTAATTATATTTTCATAAAAAAATGTCATTTTAACTTTTTTTTAAATAAAAAAGATTAACAAAATTATTATATATATAAATAAAAAATAAATTGTTAAATTAGTTATTATATATTTATTTAATTTATTTATAATATATTTTATATTTTAGTATCTATTCTACATAAATAACTAATTTAATATCCAATTGGTTGTGGACACAACATGCATAATTAAAAGGTGAAAACTTAGATGCAGTTAATTTTATGTAAAGTTGATAGTTGAGAGTCTAAATGATTTAAATAATTTGACTAAATTTTTATGTAACAGTTCAAATTATCAACTTTACGTGAAATTGAGTAAATTTCTATCAAATTGAAAAATTAAAGATATACATTTACGTTTTGGGCCGTACATGATTCATGTCAAAAGTAAAAACCCTAGCACTATCTTCCCTCTTCCTTCTCTACGATGTCATTATATATATAGTAGATAATTAATCAAACATGCACTGCAAGAAATCAAATTTTGAGGTTTTGAACAACTGATGAAAAAAATCAGATAATATGATGAATTACTCATCGTCTTCTTCAGAAAAGCCAGCATCATCAGAGCTGAAGCTATTAGGTTTTCCTTTGGAAAATACCACTAGCAGCACTAATAATAACTGTATAGTCTGTTCATACTGTGATCGAAGATTCCAGAACTTTCAAGCACTTGGAGGACACCAGAATGCCCATAGAAGAGAGAGGCAAATTATCGCTATGCATAATCTACTACCGTACCAATACAAACCAATAATAATCGCTGCTTTTGGTGACGCTGTATTGCCACCGCCGGAAAAGCTATTGTTACCTGCGGTGGAGGCATCACCGGCGGGAATGCACCGCCGCAGTAACTCTCCCTCTGTAGGAAGAGTTAATGATGATGACGACATTGATCTTGAATTGAGATTAGCTACCTCCCCTGATAAGGAGTCTATAAGGTGTTTGAGAAAACACCGCAGTTAATTACTATTGAAAATGCTCAAATGAGAGTCAAGTTTAATTTTCAGGTACTAAAAAGTTCTCTGCTCTCTGCTTTCCTCAAATAATAACAGTAAAAATTTCTCCTTATTGTGTGTACTATCTCCGTCCAAAGAATAATTATTTTGTGTCAATTCAGTTGTTCTACAAATTTAAACGGTAAAAAAGAGGTATACAAATGATTCTATGTTTCTATCAGACTTACTTCCTCTCAGGCAAGAGGGAATTGGATGAAAAATAAAATAAATGCATCCAATGTTACTGATTGTATGTAAGTATGCATATATAACAAGGGATGGATTCACTTAGAGGTATGTGGGGGCAAGTGCCCCCACTACAATTTAAAAAATTTTTTAGTAGTATATAACAACATTTTTTTTTGTCCCGCTAAATTGTTAAATTTGATACTATTACATTAAATTATATAAAATTTATCTTATCAAATTTGATTTTATCAATAGATAAAATTATTGTGTTAAATTAATCTTAAATTAAATAAAATTATTTTATTAAATTTATTTTATTATTAAAATATATGTATTGACAATGAAAAATATCTAACTTTTTTAAAAATATAAAATTTAAAATAATAGAAGTCTAAATTATATGTTATTATTTAAATTATTATTTTAGTATTTTAATTTGTTAGTTAGATAATTTAAAGATGGGTCATATTCTACAATAAAAAATATAATTAGGAAGTAAAGTATTTTTTGTCCCTAATAATATTTAATTGCATTCAATTTTATTTCTAACATTATTTATTTGTGTCAAAGTTATTTTTAGTCTTTCAATATTTTTTAATTTTGTCTTTAAAATTTTAAATAGAGTTAATGTTTAAAGATATTTTTAACATAAATTAAAAATATTAGGACAAAATTAAATAAAATTAAATATTATAATATCTTTTAAAAAATTACAAATATTAAAAACAAAAAATATATTTTACTGTTAAAAAAAATTATTGTTATGCTATATATATGTTTTGCCCCACTAACAAAGTTTTATGGGTCCGGTCACTGTATATAACGTCATAGCTTGCATTCTATTTTATTTTTAGTTACATATAGCAGGGATTTTAAAGGGCCACCATTATCTCCTGGAGGACACAACTGCCTATAGCCAGCCCTATATTACCAATTTTATACATACATACACTATATAAATACAAAATTATTTGAAATTAAAAATTTAAAACACGTATTTATTACTTTGTCTATGTACAAACATTTCATAACAAAATATACATACATTTCAACGCATCTTGTTTAAAAGTCAAAATACTTATATATATATATATAGAGAGAGAGAGAGAGAGAGAGAGAGAGAGAGAGAGAGAGAGAGAGAGAGAGAGAGAGAGAATTTTTTCTTTGTCTTGAATTGTGAAGTCTTCTTGATTACATATATTGGTATCAAACTAATAAAGATTAAGATACGTACAAAACAAAATAGATAAATTAAAATTAAACGAAAGAAAATCATTTTATTTATTATTTAATTTTTTGATATAATAAATAAAAGACTTGCTTAATATCACTTGTACACACCACAGCTTCTTGAAAATAACTAAATTTTGATTTCTCAAAATAGTGGAGGGAAAAAACAAGTTGCTAAGTTTAGAAATTTTTTTTGGGTCAGGTAAGTTTAGAAATTTAAATACAATCAATTTAGTTTTTCTTTTTTTTGGTCATTATAATTTGGTTATTCGACTCTCTACTATGGAAATTAAAGGCTCAATTACAATTGGGTTTGAAATATTAAAAGGTTTTGGATAAGTTTTTGAACATATTGAAATAAAACTAAAATATTCAAGACCCAAAAAATAACCACAAACAAACTGGGTCCGAGAAAAACTCGTACAAGCTTTAATGCCAACATGTCATAAATAACACGTTGGGCTGCCCATAATTACTATTGTGTTTCGGCCAAATTTTTATGTATCTCTTTGACAAGGAGATCATATAAGTATTCATAATCGAATTTAGATCTTTTAAATTTTAAATTTTTATTTTAAAAAATAAAATAAAATTTTATTATTAAATATTTTTTTATATATTTTTTAATTCTACTTATAAAATAAATAATAATAAATTATATTTTATTTTTTAAAATAAAATTTAAAATTTAAAAAATTCAAATTCTCCAAAACCTTATTTAGCCCTCGTAGCTGCTGTTGTTGTGATGATAGGCCCCACCAGCTCGCTAAAGTTCTTATCTTACACTGCCAAGCTTGTATTATTTATACCTTCCCTCTTCGGAAAAATTCATTCTTTAATTTGTAACCATAGCAAAAGGGGAAAGGTGAGAAATGTTTTGGAATGGGGCATCTTTCCTGTGGTCAAGTTTAGATTTTTCTTTGATGAGAAAATCTCTCTTTTCGTAAATGAATGCATACCGAATTACCAAGGTAACCAATCTATTTTTCTTTTCAATCAAATCGCATCTCATTATAAGTGCATTTCTTTAACTTTTATACTTTTTCCTTCGGCATTTGCACTAACAAGATTACTTAGTAACAAAAGTATTAGATCCAAAATAATTAAAAAAATTAAAACTATACACAAGTTTTAAAGAAAAAAATCCTATGAAAGAATATACAATTTTATTATAGGAAAATTTAACAAAAGACAAATAATCTTCCTAAAACCTCAAATTCTTACCAACAACATCGTGCAGTAAAATTTCTAAAATCTTATTCACATCTCAATTTAACTTTTTAAAATGACTAAAAACATTCACATCAAAAAAAAAAAAAAAAAAAAAACGATGTCGTGAGGAAAACCATCACTACAAGATAATTCGGTTTTATTAATGGCCTCATCAACAGCTTCGACGTTTTTTTTTTTTTTTTTTTTTTTTACGGTTGAACTGTCCATAAAAATATGTGGATAAGGCCATTAAAAAATGCAAGTCTAAAGCTGTAATATTAGTGTAATTATAACAACACCTACATAGTGAATAATAAATACATTGCTAAAAAAATTTAAAAAGATTATATTTATCGGCGCAGAAGCCGAGCAATAAAAAATTTATTTTTTATTAAAAATAATATTTATATTTAGTTATTTATCAATATTAAAGCCGTTGATAATATTAAAAATTAATTTTTTTAATAATTAGTTTTATATCGACGATCTAACCGTCGATAAAATTAATTTTTTAAAATTAATTTTTCTAATTTTAATTACATCTATTTTTTATATTAACTATATCTTTTAGTACCTGTTATATTGTTTAATAAAATATTAATAAAACACATTTAAACAAATTTTTAATATAAATAATAAATAGTACATTAGTCATAACTTTTTAAGTAATAAAGTATATTATTCATACACAAATCAGTGATAAATAATACAAATAAGTACTACATACGAACTACACTTATAATCATCATCTAGACTATTATCATCACAATAATGAACATCTTGGTCCTCTCGGTCACAAGGCATTTGCTAGTAAGTGGTGGTCGTAGCGAAAGATGCACAGAATGTGGAAGAGGTGGAGGAGGAGGAGGCAAGTCCGATGTATTGTTGGAAGAGCCACTCTTCATTTGATGCATGTAAAAGGTGAACATCTAGTTCAACTAGGGGATCATCCCGTTGAAATGTGCAGTGATGCAGGCAATCTCTCCCTCCTGTCTTTGATGATGCTGCTCCCTCTTTTTCTGCTCTTGCTGGTAACGAGTCTGTAGCTCCCAATAAACATTATTCCATCTACTGTGTCAACTCCTGGTTGAGCAAGGTAACCTACTCCCTGATATCCGTTCCCATCGATCGATTTCCAGTTGAGAAGTCATCAGCATCCAAGAACTGTATATATGGTAGAGATATGTCTGATCCCCTTTACTCTCCCCTCTTGTGACCGCCGACTGTCTAGGACAATTTCATCCTCTGAAATCCGAGGGACGACTCTAGACTGCCCTCATCAATATGTGATTGATGTTCCTTGAGGGCGTTCGCTAACTCCTCTTCGAAGAGATGCTAAACAAACGATGGTCAAGTTTTAGTTATTAAACTATATATATATACTTTATTAGAATAAAGGTAAGACTCATGAAAACTTGTGTGGGTCTCTTTTGAGCATCTGTCGACTGATGCATGAGCATCATAGTTGTTTATTTTAGTTATTTTTCATAGAATAATCATGAATCTTGCTCATTAATGAAGTGTTTTTGTAGATAATTCTCATTTGTCATTGCATGCAAAGAATCATTAAACATTAGTTGATTTTGGAGTGTTTCATGATTATTTGAACATAGCTCTGAGCACTTTGGTTTAATGATCTTTGCAGAAAAGTGTTAAGTAAGAACACAAGCCACCAAAGAACAAGGATGAGCCAATATGAAGCATGCATACACAAACACTCCATCAACAATGCACAACCCTAGAGCTTGCAATTCTTGTGTCAAAGGATGGCGTTAAACACGCCAAGAAAGCAAGGCGTGTGTGCCTAATAACACCTTCTATGATTGCCTTCCCTGGGAGCTTAGGTTTTGCAAGAAATGTGGTGTTAAACACGCTAAGATTGTGAAGAGGATGAGCAAAGTAACTCCTTCGACTCAACTCCACTCCTGGGTGCACCAATTTGGCAAGAAATGTGGCGTTAAATACGCCAAGATGACAAGGCGTGTAAGCTCAATAATGCCCTCAACAAAATAGTTCATTGGGAGATTGATTTTTGCTTTAAAATGGGCGTTAGATACGCCAAGACTTACAAAGCGTGTAAGCTTGTTAACACCCTCAACAATATGGTTCATTGAGAAGCTCCAATTTTGGTCCCAAGTGTGGCGTTAAACACACCATTTTTTTTATGAGTTAGACTACTTTAATGCCTTCGATAGTTGGTTACTTGGGACTTTGATTTTTGCTTCAAAAGGTGGCGTTAAACATGCCACAAATACAAGACGTGTAAGCTAACTAACGCCTTTGATAATTAGTGCATTGGAAGCTAGAAATTATGGTACAAAGGGTGGCGTTAAACACGCCACAAATATAAAGTGTGTAAGCTAAATAACACCTTCGATGGTTTGCTCATTGGAAGCTCCAATTTTAGTTCAAACTGTGGCGTTAAACACGCCAACTTTGTGAGGCGTTAGTGCAAAATAACGCCTTCAAAGCCTGGGTCATTGGAAGCTCTAGTTTTGGTTCTAAAGGTGGCATTAAAGACGCCAATTTTGTGAAGCGTGTGACCACTTTAATGCTGGTACACGAAACTGGCTCCGCACATTTTGCACAGATACACCGGCAAGTATACTGGGTCGTCCAAGAAATACCTCAGGTGAGTAAGGGTTGGGTCGATCCCACAGAGATTGTTGGTTTTAGCAAGTAGTGGATACCTTGCAGATCTTAGTTAGGCAGATAAAAAATATAGTTTGTCACGAAGAACGCATAAAAACAGAATAAAGAAAGTTAGAAATAACAGATTGATTGAGAAAATAGTAATGGATAATTAGTTAAGGCTTCAGAGATGCTTTGTCTTTCCGAATTAATCGTTCTCACTGTCTACTTCAATAGCCTTTTGATTCATTCAACGGCTGCCGTATGTGATTAACTCATGTCCTCTCATCAAGTTAACCTCTTCTACTGTAGCAATCCACCATGTTGAAGTGACTCATGTCCTCTCATCAAGCCACCTCTAGGTTTCTCAATGTAGCAGAAAATCAAGCTCTAAGCGGTTCACTCCCCTTCACGATCCTACTCAAGGTGCCACAGATGAGGCAGATCTTCCGGATCAAAAAGTGCTGCTTCTTTGACTCTAGCCTTAACGCCACAGAGACCTCGCACACCCATAGTCAACGGGATTTCATGTCACGTTATCCAAAGTTGCTCAGATGCTCTATTGGAATCCGCAATGCAATCTCTAGCTTTGGTTCAACGCTATCCGGGTCAGAAATCGCACGAAACCCATGTAGAACAAAGGTGATTGTCACATGTCACCCTCAATTCATGAGATAAAGAACGAGAATGCATAAGAGAATAGAATCAGAATTGTAGTGAAATAGAACAATAATATTATTAATCCATCAAACTCAGCAGAGCTCCTAACCTTAACCTTAGGAGATTAGTGACTCATACTGTATAGAAAATACAATGAAAGGTTCGAATGGGCAAAGATCTCTAACAAGGGTGATCTTTGTTCTATATATACTACTCTAATAACTAAAGATTACAGAAATGTGATAGAGTGGTCTTGTAGTGCGAAAATTCACTTCTGGGGCCCACTTTGTGAGTGTTTGGGCTGAGCTAAGGGTGTCTCCCACAAGCTTGCTCCCTTATGGGCATTGAACGCCAGTGATGGGCTTCCCTTTTGGGGATGGACGCCAGTTGCTCCCTTTTGGGCGTTCAACGCCAGGAATAGGGTAGGTGGCTGGAGTTGAACGCCAGTTTTGGGCCTTCATTTCCGAAAAAAAGTATAAAATATTATATATTTCTGGAAAGTCCTGGATGTTAGCTTTCCAGAGTCATTGAGAGCGCGCCATTTTGACTTCTGTAGCTCCAGAAATGCTCTTTCAAGTGCACAGAGGTCAGATCCTGACAGCATCTGTAGTCCTTTCTGTGTCTCTGAATCAGACTTTGCCAAAACTCCTTAATTTCAGTCAGAAAATACCTGAAATCACATGAAATGCAACAAATCGAAGTAGAATCCCAAAAATGTAAATTTTTCACTAAAACCTATGAAAGTATAATAAAACTTAAACAAAACATAATAAAAACTAGATGAAAATGATGCCAAAAAGCGTATAAAATATCCGCTCATCAGAACACCAAACTTAAACTGTTGCTTGTCCCCAAGCAACCAAAAACACAGTAGGATAAAAAGAAGAGAAGGATACAATAAATCTCTGAGTTCTCATTGAAGCTCAGTTTCAATTAGATGAGCAGGACTAGTAGCTTTTTGCTTCTGAATAGTTTTGGCATCTCACTTTCAATTAAAGCTCAGAATGATTGGCATCTTTAGGAACTTAGAATCCAGATGATATTATTGATTCTTCTAGTCAAGTTCTTTTTGATTCTTGAATACAGCTTATTTAGAGTCTTGGCCGTGACCCTAAGCGCTTTGTTTTCCCGTATTACCACCGGATACATAAACGCTACAGACACTTAACTAACTGGGTGAATCCTTTCGGATTGTTATTCATCTTTGCTAGAATCCCCAACCAGTGGTGTCCAGAGTTTTTAAGCACACTCTTTTGCTTTGGATCACGACTTTAACTGCTCAGTCTCAAGCTTTTCACTTGACACCTTCATACCACAAGCATATAGTTAGGGCAGGAGTTCATTTGAACTTTTAGGCTAAGATTTTATTTCTTTTAGGCCCTCCTAACCATTGATGCTCAAAGCCTTGGATCCTTGCTCTTGCCTTTTAGTTTAAAGAGCTACTGGCTTTTTCTCTTTTTTTTTTTCGCATGCACATTTTTTTCTTTTTTTTTCTTTTTGCTGCTTTTTCTTTCTTCAAGAATCAATTTTTGGATTTTTCAGATACCAATAATACTTCTCCTTTTTCATCATTCTTTCAAAAGTCAACATTCTTAACTCCAACATCAAATATGCACTGTTGATTCATGCATTCAGAAAGCAAAAGCAATGCCACCACATCAAATAATTGAAGTATTCTTAATATATAACTCGAAATTCATGCATCTTACTTTTCTTTTTCAAATAAATTTTTCTTTTAAGCAAGGTGACAGATGCATGAAATAATTCATAGCTTTAAGACATAAAGATGATTATGCACTAAAAACAGACAATAAAACAAAATACATGAAAAACAGAAAAATAACATAGGCAACAGAGGATTAAAGGAACGAATCCACCTTAGTGATGGCGGCTACTACTCCTTCTGGAGGATCCAATGGAGTGCTTGATTTCTTCTATGTCACGCCCCCGCCTCTGTTGTTCTTCCCGCATGACTCTTTGTTCTTCCCTCATGACTCTTTGATCTTCTCTTATTTCATGGAGAATGGTATAGTGTTCTTGATGTCCCATCCTTAGTTGGTCCATGTTGGAGCTTAATTCTCCTAGAAAAGTATACAATTGGTCCCAGTAGTCTTGGGAAGGAAAATGCATCACTCGAGGCATCTCAAGGATTTCTTGTTGAGGCATCTCCACATGCTCTTGTTGAGGTGCATGTGTGGGCTCTCTAGTTTGCTTCATCCTTCTTTTAGTGATGAGCTTGTCTTCCTCAATGGGAATGTCTCCTTCTATGACAATTCCAGCTGAATTTCATAAGTGACATATAAGGTGGGAAAAAGTCAACATTGCTAAGGTAAAAGACTTTTCAGCTATCTTATACAATTCTTGAGGTATTACCTCATGTACCTTCACCTCACTCCAATCATGATGCAATAAATCATGATGGCTCTGTTAATGGTCACTTCTGACTGATTGCTAGTAGGAATGATAGAGCGTTGGATGAATTCCAACCACCCTCTAGCTACGGGCTTGAGGTCAAGCCTTCTCAGTTGGATAGGCTTTCCTTGAGTATCCCTCTTCCACTGAACTCTTTCCACACAAATGTCTGAAAGGACTTGGTCCAACCTTTAATCAAAATTGACCCTTCTAGTGTAAGGATGTGGGTCTCTTTGCATAACTGGCAAATGGAGTGCCAACCTTACACATTCTAGGATGAAATCCAAGGGTCGCCCTCGGACCATGGTGCACCAATTCTTGGAATGTGGGTTCACACTAGTGTTATGATTTTTTGTAACCCATGCATTAGTATAGAACTCCTGCACCATCAAGATCCCAATTTTCGAGATAAGATTGGTTAAGACTTCCGAATCTCTCCACCGGATTTCTCTTCGGATCTCCAGATACTCATTCTTTTTTTAGCCTAAAGGGAACTTCAGGAATTACCCTCTTTTGTGCCACTACTTCATAGAAGTGGTCTTGGTGGACTTTGGTGATGAATCTCTCCATCTCCCAAGATTCGGAGGTGGAAGCAACTGCTTTCCCTTTCCTCTTTCTAGAGGATTCTCCAACTTTGGGTGCCATAGGTGTGAATGGAAAGTAAAAAGCAAGGCTTTTCTAACACCAAACTTAAAAGCTTTGCTCGTCCTCGAGCAAAATAGGAAGAAAAGAGTAGAAGAAGAAGAGAAATAGTAGAGAAAGAATAGAGGAGGATTCGGCCAAGTGGGGCTTTAGTGTATGAATGGTGTGTGTATGAAAGGTAGAAAGAAGGGGTATTTATAAGAGTGTGATAGGTTGGGCTTCGAATGAATGGGTGGGAATTAGGTGGAAAATTTTGAATTTGGAGTGGGTGGGGGTTGGTGGGAGTTATGATGGTTTTGGGAAGAGGTATGGATGTGATTAGGTTAGGGTTTATATGGAAGAGTATGTGGGGAAGAGTGAAAGGAAGAGAGAGAAGAAGTGGGGTAGGTGAAGATTCTGTAGGACCCAATAGTCCTGGGAGGCTAGGGAATTCGAATTCCCTGCGCCCTTGTGGACATTGAATGCCCAGCTCCTGCTCATGGCTGGCGTTCAATGCCAGTTATGTGCTCCTTTTGGGGCATTGAACGCCCATTGGGGTGCTCCTGCCTAGCGTTCAATGCCAGCTTCATGCTCCCTAGCTAGTGTTCAACGCCAGCTTTATGCTCCCTGGCTGGCGTTCAACGCCAGCAATGCTACTCCTCATGGGTGTTGAACGCCCACTCTGGCCCCCTTGGCTGGTGTTCAACGCCAGCAAGGTGTCTGCTCCAGGGTGTTCTGTTTCCAATTCTGACTGTTTTGTTTCTATTCTAACTACTTCACATGATCATAAACTTAAACAAATATTAAAATTAAACTAAAATAAACTTAATGAAAAACAGGAATAACTTTAATTATGGTTGGGTTGTCTCCTAACAAGCGCTTCTTTAAGGTCACTAGCTTGATGGTTAGCTCCTTACGGAGATGGATAGGGGCTCAGAATTTCGCCCCTTACAGTGAACTTCTTGCCTGTGCTCTCATGGATGAGTGACGTTGTTGGGATTTTTGCCAGTAAAGAATGTCATAAAAATAGTCGCGTTGTAGATATAGTCTCTAAACCGACAAAAATCCCTTCGTGCAAACGTTTTGGTTGTCACAAGTAACAAACCCCTTTGAAATTGATAACCGAGTATTCAAACCTCGGGTCGTCTTCTCAAGGAATTGCAGGGAAGTATGTTCTTATTATTGGTTATGAAGATTGTAAATTGGGGGTTTTGGAAGTTTAGGCAATGCGCACAGGTATATTTTCGAGCAATAAAAATAAATAAATAACTGTAAAATAAACTATTGGCAAGGTATGAGAACCGGAAATCCTGTCCTTGTTATCCTTATCAGATGTGATGAGAATTGGATTTTAATCCCACTTAGTTAAGTCAAGTGGACTAATTAGCTTGATCCTCAAGTCCTAGTCAACTCCTGTGGAGAGACTAGTGTTTGAGCAATCCTAGCTAAAGCAAAATCAGCCAATTTCAACTACTCCTGAGTTTGACAACTCAAGTGTTACCAATTACCTAACCAAAGCCAAAAGGAAGAAAATATCTAAATTAAATTAAAAGCAAAGCAATCTTAAATCTGAAATACCTCAAATAATATTAATTAAGAAAATCATAACATGAATGTAGCATAAGCCAAATAGGCAACATAACTAATATAAGCATTAAAGTATCTGCACATAAGAGATAAATATAAAGTAAAAGAACGTTGAACCTGGGATTGAGAGTCACTCCTAAAACTAAGAGAAATCCTAAATCCTAATCCTAAGAGAGAGGAGAGAACCTCTCTCTCTAAAAACTACATCTACTCCTAAAATTGTGAATTATGAGAGCCTCCATATGAATTGATACAATCTCCCACTTTATAGCCTCTAATCTATGTTTTTTGGGCCGCAAACTGGGTCAGAAACAATCCAGAATTCGCTGGTTTCGAATTTTGCCACGCTGGATTTCCGTCACTACGACGCGGCCGCATGGATCACGCAATCGCGTCGCCTAGCTTCAGGGGAACTATAGCATATTATATATTAAATCGAAGCCCCGGACGTTAGCTTTCCAACGCAACTAGAACCGCGTCGTTTGGACCTCTGTAGCTAAAGTTATGGCCGTTTGAGTGCAGAGAGGTCAGGCTGGACAGCTTAGCAATTTCTCCAACTTCTTGCATTCCTTCCACTTTTGCATGCTTTCTTCCCATCCTCCAAGCCATTCCTGTCTTATAATATCTGAAAACACTTAACACACATATCAAGGCATCTAATGGTAATAAGAGAGGATTAATAATAAGCAAATATAAGATCAAAGAAGCATGTTTTCAATCAAAGCACATAATTAGGAAGACAAATATAAAACCATGCAAATAGTATGAATAAGTGGGTAAAGAGTTAATAAAAACCACTCAATTGAGTACAAGATAAACCATAAAATAGTGGTTTATCAACCTCCCCACACTTAAACATTAGCATGTCCTCATGCTAAGCTCAAGAGAAGCTATAAAGATGAAGAGGAATGATAGAGAGTATGCAATGCAACCTATGAATGTAACTACATGCTAAGATGTTTCTACCTACTTGGTTAAAAATAAAAAAATCTTTCAAGAACAAATATGAACTGGATTTCACTAATTCAAATCATAAAAATGAAGCACAAATAGACTTTGCAAGAAGAAAATAACTTATGAAAGCAGGGAACAAGGAATTGAGCATCGAACCCTTACTAGTAGTGTATACACTCTAATCACTCAGGTGTTTAAGGTTCGATCTCTCAATTCTCTACTAACCTTGCTTTCTAAGGCTTGCTCTTCATCTAACAATAAACATAAATTTAATGCACAAATACACAAATCAAGAGGTCTTTTAAGGGTTGTAATGGGGTCAGGGTCAAGGTAGGATTGTATTTGGCCAAGTGGACTAAAATCTGAATCCTTAATTAACTTAAACTTTCCCACCTAACTTAAACAATCCATGTAAGCATAATACAAAATCTAACTATCCATTAACCATGTTTTCCACATATTCATGCATTCTAATTTTAAGTACAGTACATATGCATTGCTTTCAACATTTACTTTGGGGCATTTTGTCCCCTTTTACTTATTTGCTCTCTTTTTCTCTTCTTTTTCTCTTTTTCTTTTTTTTCTCTTTTATATATATATATATATATATATATATATATATATATATATATATATATATATATATATATACATATATTTTTTTTCTCAATGCATATGATTAAGATATTGAATGCATGAACATGTCCTAAATATTTCTTTCACATTTTCAGAAAATTCTAACATACTCAATTCTCAAACCAAATGTTTTCAATTCCAATTTCTCCACACTTAATTTATGAGCATTCTCACTAGTCTAAGCTAACTAAGGATTCAAATTAAGGACATTATTATTTTCCGCTTAGAGTTAATGATGTGCTAAAGTAAGGAACAAAGGGGTATAATAGGCTCAAATTAGTTTGCAAAGGATAATGAAAGGTAAGGCCATATGGGTATGTAAGGTCAGTGAAACAAAGGCCTCAATCATGTAAGTGTATGCATACATCAAATTATGGAAATATAAAATTAAGCAAGACAAAGATCACAATTTTAGAGAGAAAAACACACATCAAAAAATAAAATATTGGTTGGTAAAATGCAACCAATTCAAATAGGCTAAAAAATCTCACAGGTTTTGTGTGTTTGAGCTCTAAACCATGTTCCAGTATAATATTTCTTCAAACAAGTGTAATATTAAATTTTATTCAAATTAGTGAAATGCTCTAAAAGGTTTCTTGAAAAAGAAAATATTACTTCAACCAAGTGGTAAAATATGCAAAAAATCAAACAAATATGCAAATGCAACAACTAATCTACAAAGAAAATTTAAACATTGGTGTTTGAGACAAGAAAGTACTAACCCATGGAGATCGGTATCGACCTCCCCACACTTAAAGATTGCACCGTCCTCGGTGCATGCTGAGATTTGCAGGTGGATGGGTTGTTTCAACTTTTGCTTTTCTCTAAGGATTGTGCAGATGGACTTGTCTGTCTCTCCATGTAAAATGTCTTCCGCTTCCCTTCCGGGTGGCCATCCTGAAAGAAAAAGGGAGGAAGAGTAACCCAGAAATAAAGATAGAAAATAAATTAAGTATGGGTGGGTTAATGCCAAAATGATAAGGGTCTCAATTACATGGTAGCTACAACATGCAAATGAGAGAACAATAGAAGCCATGGCATGCCAGTGGTATAAAATTTGCAACCATGGGGAAAAAGGTGAGTAATGAAAGACAATGTAAATTCATGTCAATGCAAAAGGAATATCAGTAATATAAAAATTAGCATTGATTTAAATAATATTACCCAATCAGAATAAAACAAGTCATGAAGCACCAAGAAAATACCAGAAAAGATGTAACAGTTGAATAAGAACATTTGAACACCAATAATAGATTTAAAAAAATAAAAATATGCAATGAATGAAAGTATGCAATTAAATAAAATAAAATGAAAGTGAAAAAGAATGAGAAGTAGAAAAAGAAAGTGAGAAAGGAGAGAGAAGGAAGAAATTAGGATTAGAAGAGAAAAGATAAGAAAATTGGCACTAATCTGGATAGGTTGTGCGACGCTGGCGACGCGGTCGCGTGGGGGTGACGCGGTTGCGTGGTGCGCAATAAGGTCAGGTGATGCGGACGCGTGGGGCACGCGATCGCGTGACTTGATTTGTGCTAGTGGCGCGAGTGCAGCCTCGCGGTCGCACAACTCTCTGTTCGAAACTCTGTTTGCCGAAATTCTGGGTGACGCGATAGCGTGGTCGACGCGATCGCGTGAGTGGCCATCATGGGGATATGACGCGGACGCGTGGGGCACGCGTTCGCGTGGTAAGGCTTGGGCTTCCAGCACGAGTCCAACCCAACTCCAGCTCAACTTTCGGCCATGCACCCTTTTTACGCCGATTTCAGGTCACGCGGGCGCGTGGGGCACGCGGTCGCGTGGGATGCCATTATTCCCATATGACGCGGTCGCGTCAGCGACGCGGTCGCGTGGGTTGATTTGTGCCATTGGCATGCCTCCAGCGCTGCTCCTGCGAAACTCTCTGTTCATATTAATATTGTCTCCCATCTCCTTGCGACGCGGACGCGTCGCTGATGCGGTCGCGTCGCGTGCTCGCTTCTTTTTTTTTTTGTAATCTAAAAAAAATGCAGAATGCAGTGTTAATATGAATGTGATGCAAAACTCCAGGTTCAATATAACAAAATAAAATAAAATTAAAAAACAAATAAAACTAAATAAAAATGAAAAAGGACGATCATACCATGGTGGGTTGTCTCCCACCTAGCACTTTTAGTTATAGTCCTTAAGTTGGACATTTGATGAGATTCCTGCTATGGTGGCTTGTGCTTGTACTGATCCAGGAATCCCCACCAATGTTTATATTTCCAGTAGCCTCCGGGGTCCCAAACTTTATTTTTACACTCGTTCTTGTCTCGATCTGCACTTTTCCAGCCGGGTGAAAGGTGATCTGAATTCTCACTGCAGTGACCAAACAGTTTCCTAGACCCATTCAGTTGAGCTTTATACTAACCTTTGCGTTTAAACTTAAAGCTTCCAACCATGATGAACCTTGCTTGACAATTCTTATCACTGGCCATCTTCCTCTTACTCTTAATGCCACAAAGAGCTCTAAGTTGACCATCCGTCTCCAGTAGCCCATATTCAAGTGGGATTAGAAAGCTATGGGATATGAATTTTACCCACTTGAATGTTGTGAAGGATGATGGCAACTTAGGGGGAGGTATTTCTAATGAAATTGCAAGCTCCACTCCCTTGTGCTCTTCTCTGACAACTTCCACCTCCTTGTAAGCTTCTTCAATTTCAACCTCTTCCAAGTCTTCAACCAGGGTATGCCTTGGAGGTTGTACACCCTCCTCAACATCAAATGCAACCGTCTTGGAAGGAGGCTCTATGTCTTGACTTTCCCATGGAGGTTCAGCATCTCGCAAGTCTTCAACCACTTTTTCCTCTTTAATAATTACTGCTTTGTCCAGTAGTTTTAATATAAAATCGTACTCATCCTTGATGATTTGCTTTCCATGACAACTCCTTTCAATTTTTCTTTCATCTTCAAGGGTATTTACTACCTTCACCTTTAGGGCCTCCTCTAGCTCCTTATGAAGTATGGATTCGCGAAGATGATCCCTTCTCTCTTGTTCCATGTCAATAGCATCATTGGGATCATGTTGCTCTTGGATTGATGGATGTGGGTGCTCTTCTATGGATGGTGGTGATGGGATGGAGAGATCATTCTGTGGTTGAAAAGGAAGTGCACTAGAGCTTGAGGGTTGATTGTTGAAGGTATTTGGTGGTCTGATTTGGGCGACGAGAGCTTGTATAGTAGAGTTTAGATTGGCAAGTACTTTCTCCATGGAGGTTTGGGGTGGATCTATGTATGGTTCATTTGGTTCATAAGGTGGTTGGTATGGTGGATGTGGGTTAGGGTCATATGGAGGTGAATGGTTGTAGGTGGCTTGTGAGTATGGTGGTTCAAAGCTGTGTTGAGGAGAGGGTTTATAGGCATATGGTGGTGGTTGTTGATAGTCCATTGGAGGTGGTTGTTGCCATGAAGGTTGATCAAATCCTTGTGGCTCCTCCCATCTTTGATTGTTCCAACCTTGATGCCTGTTCTCATTGTAATTTCTTCTTCCTGCAACATAATTGTAACCAGACTCATAGCCAAAGGGGTGAGAGTTCATAGTAGTAAATAAAAATTAAAAATAAAAATAAAAATAAATTTAAATTAAAAGGTTATTTAAATTTTGAATTTGAAAATTAAATTTTGAAATTTGAAATTTGAAATTTTTGAATTTTGAATTTTGAAATTTGAATTTTAAATTTTCGAAATTTGAATTTTTGAATTTTGAAATTTGATTTTTGAAAAGATAAGATAAGATAAAAATTTTAAAAATAAAAATCTGAAAATTTTTTTTTTCGAAAAAATAATAAAAAATATTTTTGAATTTAATGTGGAAAGAGAAAAACAATAAAATGACACCAAATTTCAAATTTTTAGATCAAAACGAAGAAAACAACTAAGAATAGCTTGAAGGTCAAGATGAACGCGAAGAACAACTTGAAGATCAAGATGAATACTAAGAACAAATTTTTGAAAATTTTTTTTTAATAACTAAATAAAAACAAATAACCTCTTAATTTATGAAAAAGCAAAAATAAAAATAAATAAAAAAGCAAAAATAAAAAAATATTTACAATAACCAATAATAAGGCACACGTTTGCAATTTCCCGGCAACGGCGCCATTTTGACGTCGGGATTTTTGCCAGTAAAGAATGTCATAAAAACAGTCGCGTTGTAGATATAGTCTCTAAACCGACAAAAATCCCTTCGTGCAAACGTTTTGGTTGTCACAAGTAACAAACCCCTTTGAAATTGATAACCGAGTATTCAAACCTCGGGTTGTCTTCTCAAGGAATTGCAGGGAAGTATGTTCTTATTATTGGTTATGAAGATTGTAAATTGGGGTTTTTGGAAGTTTAGGCAATGTGCACAGGTATATTTTCGAGTAATAAAAATAAATAAATAACTGTAAAATAAATTCTTGGCAAGGTATGAGAACCGGAAATCCTGTCCTTGTTATCCTTATCAGATGTGATGAGAATTGGATTTTAATCCCACTTAGTTAAGTCAAGTGGACTAATTAGCTTGATCCTCAAGTCCTAGTCAACTCCTGTAGAGAGACTAGTGTTTGAGCAATCCTAGCTAAAGCAAAATCAGCCAATTTCAACCACTCCTGAGTTTGACAACTCAAGTGTTACCAATTACCTAACCAAAGCCAAAAGGAAGAAAATATCTAAATTAAATTAAAAGCAAAGCAATCTTAAATCTGAAATACCTCAAATAATATTAATTAAGAAAATCATAACATGAATGTAGCATAAGCCAAATAGGCAACATAACTAATATAACCATTAAAGTATCTGAACATAAGAGATAAATATAAAGTAAAAGAACGTTGAACCTGGGATTGAGAGTCACTCCTAAAACTAAGAAAAATCCTAAATCCTAATCCTAAGAGAGAGGAGAGAACCTCTCTCTCTAAAAACTACATCTACTCCTAAAATTGTGAATTATGAGAGCCTCCCTATAAATGGATGCAGTCCCCCACTTTATAGCCTCTAATATGTATTTTCTGGGCTGCAAACTGGGTCGGAAACAGTCCAGAATTCGCTGGTTTCAAATTTTGCCACGCTGGATTTCCGTCACTGCGACGCGACCGCATGAATCACGAATTCGCGTCGCTTAGCGTTAGGGCAACTATAGCATATTATATATCAAATCGAAGCCCCGGACGTTAGCTTTCCAACGCAACTGGAACCGCGTCGTTTGGACCTCTGTAGCTAAAGTTATAGCCGTTTGAGTGCAGAGAGGTCAGGCTGGACAGCTTAGCAATTTCTCCAACTTCTTGCATTCCTTCCACTTTTGCATGCTTTCTTCCCATCCTCCAAGCCATTCCTGCCTTATAATATCTGAAAACACTTAACACACATATCAAGGCATCTAATGGTAATAAGAGAGGATTAATAATAAGCAAATATAAGATCAAAGAAGCATGTTTTCAATCAAAGCACATAATTAGGAAGGCAAATGTAAAACCATGCAAATAGTATGAATAAGTGGGTAAAGAGTTAATAAAAACCACTCAATTGAGTACAAGATAAACCATAAAATAGTGGTTTATCAATGAGATCCACATGCTCTAGAGACAGGATCTTGTTCACTGTATGTGGAATGACTGGATTATCAGTGAAGATGATTCTCATGCCAGGTGAGAGGCCTTCAGTGGAGATTTTCTTATCCCTCCAGCCTTTGGGCACTTTCTTACTACCCTTCCTCTCAGAGCTTGATAATGGTTGCCCCACACCAAACTTAAAATTGGTGTCTGGGGGTTCTGTTAGGCTCTATAATGAGAGGAGTGGTTGAAGCACTTCATGTTTGTTAATGGTGCTTTCTTCAATTGAGGTAGACTGAGGTTTATGAACCTTAAACACAAGATAGTCCTCATTCAGTTGCAGAACTAGTTCTCCTCTTTCTACATCAATCATAGCCTTTGCTGTAGCTAGGAAAGGTCTTCCAAGGATGATAGATTCATCCTCTTCCTCCTCAGTATCTAGGATTATGAAGTCAGCAGGAATGTAAAGGTCTTCAATCTTCACCAAGACATCCTCTACTAGTCCATAAGCTTTTTTTATGGACTTGTCTGCCATCTCTAGTGAGATTTTTGTAGCTTGTACCTCAAAAATTCCTAGCCTCTCCATTATAGAGAGAGGCATGAGGTTTATGCTTGACCCTAGGTCACACAGAGCCTTATCAAAGGTCATGGTACCTATGGTGCAAGGAATTAAAAAGCGTTTGGGATCCAGTTTCTTCTGAGGTAACTTCTGCTGAACCAAGGCATTGAGTTCCTTGGTGAGCACTGGAGGTTATTCCTCTAATGTCTCTATGGCAAATAACTTGGCATTCAGTTTCATGAGAATTCCTAGGTACCGAGCAATTTGCTCTTCCCTAGTTTCCTTTTCCTCATAAGAGGAAGAGTATTCTTCAGATTCTATGATCTTCAGCCAAGCATTCAAGGGAACTTCAATGGGCTCCTAAAGAACCTTAGGTTTCATCAGTTCTTCAACAGGAGAGTTCTCTGTGGGTTTAAGGTACCCAACTACCCCTATTGTGGCATTCAATGCTAGGACTTGTGTTTCTTTGGGTGTTGAACGCCCAACTTGTGTCCCTGTACTAGCGTTTAACGCCAGCTTTTGTGCCTTTGTGAGCATTGAACACCCAGTAAGGACCTCCTTACTGGCGTTCAACGCCAGTGATGGCTCTCCCATGGGCGTTGAATGCCCAGTAAGGACTTCTTTACTGGAGTTCAACGCCAGGAATGGTGCTTCTATGGGCATTTACTGGCGTTCAACTCCAATTTACCCTCTTTAGATTCGGTCTCCACCTCTGCAGTGATGGCCTTGCACACTTCTCTTGGATTAACCTCAGTGTTACTCGTAAAAGTATTAGAAGGAGTCTCAGGGATCCTCTTGCTCAACTGACCAACTTGTACCTCCAGATTTCTGATGGAGGACCTAGTTTTAGTTATGAAACTGTGAGTGGTCTTAGAGAGTTCAGAGACTATGGCTGCTAAGTCAGAAAGGCTCTACTTAGAAGTCTCCATCTGTTGCTGAGAAGGTGGGAATGGTGGTCTATTGTTGAACCTATTTTGGGTTCTTCCACCTTGATTATTATTGAAGCCTTGTTGAGGCTTCTATTGATCCTTCCATGAGAAGTTAGGATGATTTCTCCATGAGGAGTTGTAGGTGTTTCCATAGGGTTCTCCCATGTAATTCACCTCTTCCATCATGGGTTGATCAGGATCAAAGGCATCTCTTTCATAGGAGGTTTCTTGAGTGCTGCCAGTTGCAGCTTGCATTCCAGTCAAATGCTGAGAGATCATGTTGATTTGTTGAGTCAAGATCTTGTTCTGAGCCAATATGGCATTCAGAGTGTCAACCTCTAGAACTCCTTTCTTCTGAGCTACCCTATTGTTCATAGGGTTTCTCTCAGAAGCGTACATGAATTAGTTGTTTGCAACCATTTCAATGAGTTCCTGTGTCTCTTTAGGAATTTTCTTCAAGTGGAGGGATCCACCAGGAGAGTGATCCAAGGACATCTTGGACAGCTCAAATAGACCATCATAGAAGATACCTAAAATAGACCATTCTGAGAGCATGTCAGGAGGACATCTCTTGATTAGTTGTTTGTATCTTTTCCAAACTTCATAAAGGGATTCACCCTCTGTTTGTCTAAAGGTTTGAACTTCCACCTTGATCTTACTCATCTTTTGAGGTGGAAAGAACTTGGCCGAGAAAGCATTGACCTACTTTTTCCAAGAGTCTAGGATTTTCTTTGGTTGAGAATCTAACCATATCCTAGCTCTGTTCCTAACAGCAAAAGAGAAAAGCATAAGCCTGTAGACCTCAAGATCCACTCCATTGGTAGTAACAGTGTCATAGATTTACAAGAATTCAGACAGGAACTGATGTGGATCTTCCAGTGGAAGTCCATGAAACTTGCAATTCTGTTGCATTAGAGAGACTAACTGGGGCTTTAGCTCAAAGTTATTTGCTCTAATGGCAGGTATGGAGATGCTTCTTCCATAGAAGTCAGAAGTTGGTGTAGTGAAGTCACCAAGAACCTTCCTTGATTTCCTCCATCGTTAGGTTCGGCTGCCATGGTTGTATTTTCAGCTTCTTGTTCAATAATCTCTGTGAGGTTTCATCCGGAGTGTTGTGCTTTAGCCTCTTGCAAATGCTTCCTTAGAGTCCTCTCAGGTTCAGGGTCAAGAGTAAAGAGAGGTTCTTTATCCTTGTTCCTTCTCATAAATAACAAGAAAGAATGCAAGAAGAGAAGAAGAAAAGGATTCTCTATGTCAGATTATAGAGGTCCTTTGTTAGAGAGAGATAGATTAAGAAGAAAAGAAAAGAAAATGTCCTTTAATAAGGATAGTTTTCGAAAATTAATAGAGAGAGAGGGTGATATATTTTCAAAAATAGAGAGGAAAAGAAGAGGAATTTTTCGAAAAAGAAGAGAGAGAAAGTAGTTAAGAGATTTTGAAAAAGAAGAAAGAGAAATAAAAAGAGAATAAGATGAAACATGCCACTAGACAATTAAGAATAAAAGAGAAACTAGAATTAAAATATTTTTGTTTTTGTATTATTTATAAATTAAATTCAAAAAATAAAAGTTAATTAACTAAAAAAATTTAAAAATTGAAAGATGATTTTTGAAAAAAGAAGTGAAAGAAAGAAGTAGAAGTTTTCGAAAATAGAAGAGAGAAAAATTATTTAGAAAGTTTTGAAAAAGAAGAGAGAGAAAACAAGTAACTAATTAAGAAAGATTTGAAAATAAGATAAGATAGAAGATTTGAAAAAGATTTTATTTTAAAAATTGAAATTTGAAAGTTGGAAAGAAAAAGTCAACAAGAAAAGATAAGATTTTGAAAAGATTTGAAAACGATTTGGTTTTGAAAATTTTTGAAACTGAATTTTGAAAAAGATTTAAAAAGATTTGAAAAAGACAAGATAGAAAAGAAAGATATAGAAAGATTTGAAAAGATAGTAAGGTTTTAAAAAGATCTGAAATTGACATTCAAAAGAAGATAAGATAGAAAAAGTTTTTAATTAGGAAGATATGAAAAGATTTAAAAAGTTTTGAAGAAGATAAGATTTTGAAATTTAAAATTTGACTTCACTAACAAGAAAACACCAATTTAAAAAATTTTTGAAATCATATAGGCAAGATTTTCAAAAATTTTGAATAAAGATAGAAAAGATATTTTTTGATTTTTTTTGAATGAAGAAAGAGAAAAATAACTAAAAGACACTAAACTTCAAATTTTTAGATAAAAAAACACTTATTTTTCAAAAATTTTAGAGAAAAACAACTTAAAGACACCAAACTTAAAAATTTTAAGATCAAAACAAGAAAAGAAACAAGAACAACTTGAATACTAAGAAGAACACTAAGAACAAGTTTTTGAAAATTTTTAGAAAAGAAAGACACAAAGGACACCAAACTTAAAAACTAACACTAGACTCAAATAAAAGACACAATTTTTGAAAATTTTTCCAAAAGAAAGCAAGAAAATTTGAAGCTTTGACAAGAACAAGAACGAAAGACTCAAACAAAAGACCAAGATTAATAAAGAAAAGAAAATATTTTTGAAAAATTTTTGAAAAAGAAAACAAAAGACTCAAACAAAATAGTAAAAAGTACCTAATCTAAGCAATAAGATAATCCGTTAGTTTGTCAAATCCGAACAATCCCCAGCAACGGTGCCAAAAACTTGGTGCACGAAACTGGCTCCACACGTTTCACACAGATAGACCGGCAAGTATACCGGGTCGTCCAAGTAATACCTCAGGTGAGTGAGGGTCGATCCCACGGAGATTGTTGGTTTGAGCAAGCAGTGGATACCTTGCAGATCTTAGTTAGACGGATAGAAAATATAGTTTGTCATGAAGAACGCATAAAAACAGAATAAAGAAAGTTAGAAATACCAGATTGATTGGGAAACTAGTAATGGATAATTAGTTAAGGCTTTGGAGATGCTTTGTTTTTCTGGATTAATCGTTCTCACTGTCTACTTCAATAGCCTTCTGATTCATTCAATGGCAGCCGTAAGTGATTAACTAATGTCCTCTCATCAAATTAACCTCTTCTACTACAGTAATCCACCATGTTAAAGTGACTAATGTCCTCTCATCAAGCCACCTCTAGGTTTCTCAATGTAGCAAAAGATGAAGCTCTAAGCGGTTCACTCCCCTTCACGATCCTACTCAAGGTGCCACAGACAAGGCAGATCTTCCAGATCAAAAAATGTTGCTTCTCTGACTCTAGCCTTAACGCCACAGAGACCTCACGCACCCATAGTCAATGGGATTTCATGTCACGTTATCCAAAGTTGTTCAGATGCCCTATTGGAATCCGCAATGCAATCTCTTGCTTTGGTTCAACGCTATCCGAGTCAGGAATCGCACAGAACCCATGTAGAACAAGGGTGATTGTCACATCTCACTCTCAATTCATGAGATGAAGAACGAGAATGCGAAAGAGAGTAGAATCAGAATTGTAGTGAAATAGAACAGTAATATTATTAATCCATCAAACTCAGCAAAGCTCCTAACCTTAACCTTAGGAAGTTAGTGAATCATACTGTACAGAAAATACAATGAAAGGTTCGAATGGGCAAAGATCTCTAACAAGGGTGATCTATGTTCTATATATACTACTCTAATAACGAAAGATTACAGAAATGTGATAGAATGGTCTTGTAGTACAAAAATCTAATTTTGGAGCCCACTTTGTGAGTGTTTGGGCTGAGCTAAGGCTGTCACCCATGAGCTTGCTCCTTTATGGGCGTTGAACGCCAGTGATGGGCTCCCTTTTGGGCGTTGGACGCCAGCTGCTCCCTTTTGGGCGTCCAACGCCAAGAATGGGGTAGGTACTGGTGTTGAACGCCAGTTTTGGGCCTTCATTTCCGAAACAAAGTATAGACTATTATATATTTCTGGAAAGCCCTGGATGTTAGCCTTCCATAGCCGTTAAGAGCGCACCAATTTGACTTCTCTAACTCCAGAAATGCTCTTTCGAGTGTACGGAGTTCAGATCTTGATAGCATCTGCAGTCCTTTCTCTGTCTCTGAATCAGACTTTGCCAAAACTCCTTAATTTCAGTCAGAAAATACCTGAAATCACATGAAATGGAACAATTCGAAGTAAAATCCCAAAAATATGAATTTTTCACTAAAACCTATGAAAGTATAATAAAACTTAAACAAAACATAATAAAAACTAGATAAAAATGATGCTAAAAAGCGTATAAAATATCCGTTCATCAAATACCATGCACAATGTGGTCCCTGAGAGGTTGAAATTGGGCCAAAAAGCAGCATTAAACACGCCACAAAGGCAAAGAGGGAGAGCACGTACACACCACTTCATCACACTTACAATGTATGGCCAAAACTATCATCCAAGTCCACCTCATTTTCATTCAACCAAAGCCCACAAGTGACAAGCAATCAAGGCCACAAAAAGACCCATTAATAAAGCAAGAATCATCTAGAATTAGTCATTGAGTGAATTTGAATTTGATTGTAATTTGAATTGAGTTTTTCATTTGAATTTGAGAAGTAGTATAAAATCCCATAGATGATACATTGTGAAGGGCTTCTCTCTGCTTTATTCTATTCTTTCTTTCTTTTAGCTTATAGCATGAGTCACTAACTTCTCTCCATTAAGGAGAGGAGCTCTGTTGAATAATAATGAATTAATGTTATCTTCTTCTTTTTCTTAATTCAAGCATTGTTATTCTAAGAGAGAGTTTTGTTCTTCATCACACATATTCAAATCTATTAGAAAATAGTTTGAATCTCACTTGAATTCTATGAGAACTTGGAAAAGAGATCTTAGTAATTAAGCTTGAAATTCTTCTCTCACAATTCCTCTGATTTTGAATTTAGAATTTGATAAGTGACGTTGAATCAATCTAAATATAGATCTTAAGAATAGTGTGTTTTGAATAAGAAATTATACTTCACCTCTTCTCATGAGTAATTGATCAAGAAATTGGCAATTGATTACGTCAAGGGAGATTAAATTAACAAGAAATTGGGGTTCAATCACTTATGATTTGTCAGAGATCACACTTTACATGATTGAGAAGAGAGTGGGTTACATTAATTCATGAAGATTCAATATCTCCGATCCTTAATGTTTCAATTCATATTACTCTCCTAATTCATTTACTACTTTCTTATGATTGACGTCATTTATTAGCTTTCCTTTAATTCTTTAATTCTTATCATCTACTGCTTATCTATAATTCTAGTCATTTAATTATTCTATTGATTCTTTGCTTTTTATTTTCTTAAATTTACTTATTGCAATTTACACTCTGTCATTTATTACTTTCATTTAATTATAGTCAATTAATTGTTTCGATTTATTGCTTTCTTTTAATATTCATTTACTTATGCTCATTTAATTGTTTTTTTACTTGCATTATAGCTTCATTTAATTGTTTTCAATTCCTCTAAATTCCTACTTTCAATTTATTCTTTAATCTTGAATCAACAAACTATAATCTAAACCATTTAACTAGAATAATCAATTAATCATGGTTTCTTGATTCATAAATCCTCATGGAAACGATTACCCACTTACAGTGGTATTACTTGATACGATCTGGTGCACTTGCCGGTAGTTTGTGATTTGCAAAAAATCTTATCAAGTTTTTGGCGCTGTTGCCAGAAATTTATCTGTGATTAACAACCACCAACTTAAGTGATTATCTAGATTAAACATTTTTCTTATTTTGCCACTTAACCAATTGAAGTTTCTTTCACTTTGACGCAAGAAACTTCAATCTTCTTTTTCTTTTGTTATTTTTTTTTGTGTTTATGCAAAAAAATAGAAAAGAGGAATCTCTCCTCTTCGATCCAGAAATCGAGCAAACTCTCTGGAGGCTCAGGAAACAAGCAAGAAACAAAAGATTGATAGAAGAGGTTGAATAAGCTTCAAACACAAACATGGCAGAGCCTCACAACAACAATGCTCAGCATGTTAGGAGAACATTGGAGTCATATACTACTCCTAATCTTGGAAATTGTGGGAGTAGTATCATGACTTCTAATATGAATGCAAATAACTTTGAACTCAAGTCACAACTAATCACTCTAGTCCAACAGAATTGCCAATTTGGAGGGTGTCCTCAGGAGGATCCGAATAAATATTTCTCAAGCTTCATCCAAATTTGTGACACAGTGAAGACTAATGGAGTACCAACAGAGGCATATAGATTACTCTTGTTCCCATTTTTTCTTAGAGACAGAGCCAAACAATGGCTTGAAACACAACCTAAGGAAAGTATTACTACATAGGAGGACTTAGTCAGCAAGTTTTTAACTATATTCTTTCCCCCCTCAAAGGTTGATCAAGTTGTGGACTGAGGTCCAAACCTTCACGCAATATAAAGGTGAGTCTCTATATGAGGCATGGGAGAAGTATAAGGAAATGCTGAGAAGATGTCCACTCGATATGTTTGCTAATTGGGTTCAACTACAAATCTTCTATGATGGAATTAATCCTACCTCAAGAAATTCATTGGATAACTCAGCAGGAGGATCTCTACATATGAATACCACTAGTGATGCATGAGGGATTGTTACAAACAATTAGTATCTCTATTCTTCTGAGAGAAGCATGAGCATGAAAAAAGGAGTTACGGAGCTTGATAATTTGGATGCTCTTGTTGTACAAAACAAGATCATGTCTTAATAACTCACAACACTCACATAGCAAATGGGAGGCATGCAAGTCTCTGCCATGAGCACACAAAATCCCTCTTATGATATGAGAGGAAGAGCATCTTTTGTTGAAAATAGTGAACCATTCAACCTTGATCATCCTTCTGTAGAGAAAGTGAACTTCATGGGGAACTAATCCAAGCCACAGCAATATGACCTGTTCTCAAAGACTTACAGTCTCGGATGAAGAAACCATCCTAATTTTGGGTAGAGCAATCAACAAAGCCAAGGACAGAGGAGTACTAATTTTAACAACAACAATTTTAATAATTAACCCCATAACCAAAACCATTTCAGAAATACCCAATAATTTTCACAACCCTCAAACTAACCTCACCACACCTCCAATAACACCACAACATTCTTCAAAACCCTCATCCCTTGAGCTTGCTTTGGAACAACTCTCTCAAACAATAACCTCCTTTGTTCAATCAATTAATAATCTCATTCAAGAAACTCGAAAACCAAAAAGCATCCATTAGGAATCTTGAAATCTAAATGGGGTAAATTGCAAAATAACTCTCTAAGAAACTTACCAATGCCTACCCTAGTGATACAATTCCTAACCCAAAGGAGAAATGTAAAGTTATCACTCTTAGAAGTGGTAAGATGGTGGGGGAAGAAGTCTCAAGTGAAGGAGGACAAGCTCAAGAAACTAGTGAAAAAGTCACTAAAGAAGACACTCATTAGGAAGCTCATGACCAACCATATTTGAATTTGATTTAATTCTATTTTGATTCTATTTTAGAATTTGAATTAGGAGCTATCTTACTTATTTTTATTAAGATAAGATTTAGTTTTTGAATTAGAACTAGAAGAAACCCTAGGTATAAATAAGTGAATTACATTCACGGAGGATACCACGTTTCTTCAGAACAGTTTCATTGTTGTTTTTCAATTCACCATGGGTCACTAATCTCTTTGTCAAGGGGTTAGGAGGTCTATTTATGTTTCTATGAATTATTAATCTAAGTTTTCTTCGATGTTAAAGTATTGCATTGATCTGTTTTATGATTGAAATGAGTATAGGAGGAGAGTTTGGTGCTTAAATGAGAATTCTATGTGCTTATCATCCGAGTGGAATAATAATGATCAATTAAAGGATGGGAGTAAGAACAAAGTTTGGGATCCTGGCATATGTAATGAGGATAAATTTTGGGAGCTTCGAGCTTGTGAAGAACTTCATCAGAGTTTGGTGAAATTGGTTAGAAATTCTGACAATCACTTGAAGATCAAGCATTGGTGGAAGTTCAAGGATGATTTCAAGTATAAGCCACATTGATAAGAGCTCTCCAAAATGTCCAACTTAAGGACAATAAATAAAAGTGTTAGGTGGGTGATAAACCCCGATTTTATGGTTTATCTTGTGCTTAATTTGGGTGGTTTTATCAACTTTTCTCACATTTATTCAATGAATTGGCATGATTTTGCAATTCTCCCTTGATTTGTGCTTAAATGTGAAAACATGCTTTTTAGGCCTTAAAATAGCTAAATTTAACTCACTTTAATTCCATTCGATACCTTGATATGTTTGTTGAGTGATTTCATGTTCATAAGGCAAGTATTGGATGGAAGAAGTGAGGAGAAAAGCATGCAAAGTGGAAGAACTCATGAAGAAATGAAGGAACCGTAAAGCTGTCAAGCCTGACCTCTTTGCACTCAAATGACCATAACTTGAGTTACAGAGGTCCAAATGAGGCGGTTCTAGTTGCGTTGGAAAGCTAACATCCGGAGCTTCAAAATGATATAAAATTTGCCATATCTTACTTTGCTTTCTGGGGCGCGCACGCGCCATGTACGCATGCGCGCCGATGCTGTCCGTGGCCCACCAAAGTGAAATCGCCCCCAGCGATTTCTGAAGTATTTTGGGCCCAATCCAACTCATTTCTGATGTTATTGAATCCAAGGATTGAGGGGGGGGGGGATGAACCAAGTAGTCATAGTTTAGTTTTCATCATGTTTTAGGCTAGAATTCTAGAGAGAGAGGCTCTCTCCTCTCTCTAGATTTTAGGGTAGTTTTAGTTAATTCTTCTTGGATCCAAGTTTTAATTCTTGTTTTGATTTAGTTTCTCCTTTTAATTTCTTGTTATTACATCTCTACTCTTCTATTTTTACTTGTCATTTCCTTTATTTTGTCTTCTTTTATGTTCATGAACCCTTTGTTGGATTTGGATCTTTTCTTTAATGAAATTTAATGTTTGATGTTCTTTTATCGATGATTTGAGTTGTTGATTTACTTTTCTTGCAATTGGTAGTTGGTAGATTTATTATTCTTGCACTTTTATTATGCTTTCCTTTATTACCCACCAAGTGTTTGACAAAATGCTTGGTTGGGCTTTAGAGTAGATTTTGAGCATTCTTGGCTTGGAAAGAGTAATTAGGCAATCTTGAGTCATGAAAACCCAACTTATGTTGGTGATCTAGAGTTGTTAGCTAATATTGTTTCCATTGACGCTAATCTTTTGCTAATTTAATTAGTAAGTTGATTAGGACTTTTGGATTGAGATTAGCTAGTCTTATTAGACTTTCTCTTATGGAAGATAATATAATACCTTCTTCCAATGTTGGAGATGACGTAATAAGATAAATTCTTGTTATTATTGTGGTATGATTGATTAGTCTTGTTTGAATTTCTCCCTATTTGTTGGAGTTGACTAAATAACATGACTAATCATTGCATGACTAGGATAGAAAGCCTATAATCTCAACACTTGCTGATGAGCGGATAATTTATACGCTTTTTGACATTGTTTTTAGTATGTTTTTAGTAGGATCTAGTTACTTTTAGGGATGTTTTCATTAGTTTTTATGTTAAATTCACATTTCTGGACTTTACTATGAGTTTGTATGTTTTTCTGTGATTTCAGGTATTTTCTGGCTGAAATTGAGGGACTTGAGCAGAAATCAGATTCAGAGGTTGAAGAAGGACTGCAGATGCTGTTGGATTCTGACCTCCCTGCACTCAAAATAGATTTTCTGGAGCTACAGAACTCGAAATGGCGCGCTTCCAAGTGTGTTGGAAAGTAGACTTCTAGGGCTTTCCAGAAATATATAATAGTCTATACTTTAGCCAAGAATAGATGACGTAAACTGGCGTTCAACGCCAGCTTTCTGCCCAAATCTGGCGTCCAGAGCCAGAAAAGGAGCCAAAACCAGAGTTGAACGCCCAAACTGGCACAAAAGCTGGCGTTCAACTCCAAGAAGGACCTCTACACGTGCAACACTTAAGCTCAGCCCAAGCACACACCAAGTGGGCCCCGGAAGTGGATTTATGCATCAATCACTTACTCATGTAAACCCTAGTAGCTAGTTTATTATAAATAGGACATTTTACTATTGTATTTGGCATCTTTGAATCCGGATTTGTATCTTTGACCATCTTTGGACGCCTGGTTCTTAGATCAGAGGGGCTGGCCATTCGGCCATGCCTGGACTTTCACTTATGTATTTTTAACGATAGAATTTCTACACTCCATAGATTAAGGTGTGGAGCTCTGCTGTTCCTCTAAGATTAATGCAAAGTACTACTATTTTCTATTCAATTCATCTTGTTTCGCTTCTAAGATATTCATTCGTACTTCAATCTGAATGTGATGAACGTGACAATCATCATCATTCCCTATGAACGCGTGCCTGACAACCACTTCCGTTCTACCTTCGACTGAATGAGTATCTCTTAGATCTCCTAACCAGAATCTTCGTGGTGTAAGCTAGAATGATGGCGGCATTCAAGGGAATCCGGAAAGTCTAAACCTTGTCTGTGGTATTCCGAGTAGGATTCAATGAATGAATGACTGTGACGAGCTCCAAACTCGCGATTGCAGGGCGTTAGTGACAGACGCAAAAGGATAGTAAATCCTATTCCAGCATGATCGAGAACCGACAGATGAATAGCCATGTCGTGACAGGGTGCGTTGACCATTTTCACTGAGAGGATAAGATGAAGCCATTGACAAGGGTGATGCCTCCAGATGATTAGCCGTGCCGTGACAGGGCATTGGATCATTTTCCCGAGAGATGACCGAAAGTAGCCATTGACAGTGGTGATGTTTCACATAAAGCCAGCCATGGAAAGGAGTAAGACTGATTGGATGAAGATAGCAGGAAAGCAGAGGTTCAGAGGAACGAAAGCATCTCCATTCGCTTATCTGAAATTCCTACCAATGATTTACATAAGTATCTCTATCCCTATTTTACTATATTAATTTCGAAAACCCATTACTGTTTGATATCCGCCTGACTGAGATTTACAAGGTGACCATAGCTTGCTTCATACCAACAATCTCCGTGGGATTCGACCCTTACTCACGTAAGGTATTACTTGGACGACCCAGTGCACTTGCTGGTTAGTTACACGGAGTTGTGAACCATGGTCTTGGCATCATGTTTTTGGCGCCATTTCCAGGGAAAGAAAGAGCAATGAATTTTACATAATTAAAGTGTAATCACGATTCCGCGTACCAAGTTTTTGGCGCCGTTGCCGGGGATTGTTCGAGTATGGACAACTGACGGTTCATCCTGTTGCTCAGATTAGGTAATTTTCTTTTTATTTTCTTTTCAAAAACTTTTCAAAATCTTTCAAAAATTTTCTCACCTGTTTTCGAAAAAAAAAATTTATTCAAAATTTTTAAAGAATGAATTCTAGTGTTTCATGAAGCATGTGAAGCCTGGCTGGCTGTAAAGCCATGTCTAAATTCGTTTGGACTGAGGCTTCCAACCATCAGCTGTTATACGACTGTAGGGTATGTCAGGCATGTCATGTCTGAATTACATGTTGAAGCTTGGCTGGCCATTGGCCATGTCTAGTGTTTTGGACCGGAGCTTTCATTGAAAGCTTGGCTGGCTAGTGAGCCATGTCTAATTCCTGGACTGAAGTTTTAGACTAAAAATGCAAGATTCCTGGAATTCATATTAAAAATTTTGGAATCCTTATTTTCCTTTTTCAAATAATTTTCGAAAAAAAATACAAAAAAAATTAGAAAATCATAAAAATAAAAAATATTTTATGTTTTCTTGTTTGAGTCTTGAGTCATGTTATAAGTTTGGTGTCAACTTCATGTGCATCCTGCATTTTTCGAAAATTCTCATGCATTCATAGTGTTCTTCATGATCTTCAAGTTGTTCTTGGTAAGTCTTCTTGTTTGATCTTGATGATTTTTTGTTTTGTGTCTTTTATTGTTTTTCATATGCATTCTTGAATTCTTAGTGTCTAAACATTAAAGAATTCTAAGTTTGGTGTCTTGCATGTTTTCTTTGCATTAAAAGTTTTTCAAAATTGTGTCTATGATGTTCATCTTGACATTCATAGTGTTCTTGATGTTCATCTTGACATTCATAGCATTCTTGCATGCATCACATGTTTTGATCTAAAAATTTCATGCATTGCATCTTTTTAGTGTTTTTCTCTCTCATCATAAAAATTTCAAAAAAAAAAATATATATATATATATATTTCCATTTTTCTCTCATCAAATTCGAAAATTTGGATTGACTTTTTCAAAAATTTTAAAAATCAAGTTGTTTCTTATGAGTCAAATCAAATTTTCAATTTGAAAATCTCATCTTTTTCAAAATCTTTTTCAAAAATCAAATCTTTTTCAAAATTCTTAGTTATTTTCGAAAATTACAAAAATATTTTTCAAAAATCTTTTTCTTATTTTTTTCATGATTTTCGAAAATAACATCATCAATTAATGTTTTGATTCAAAAAATTTCAAGTTTGTTACTTGCTTGTTAAGAAAGATTCAAACTTTGAGTTCTAGAATCATATCTTGTGATTTCTTGTGAATCAAGTCATTAATTGTGATTTTAAAAAATCAAATCTTTTTTTTTTCAAAAACTAATTTCTATCATATCTTTTCAAAAAATATCTTCTCATCTTATCTTTTTCAAAAATCTAATTTCAAAATATCTTTTCTAACCTCCTAACTTCTCACCTTTTCAAAATTTGTTTCAACTAACTAACTAACTTTTTGTTTGTTTCTTAACTTTTTCAAAACTACCTAACTAACTCTCTCTCTCTCCATTTTTCGAAAATATCTTTCCTCTTTTTCAAAAATTTCTTTTTTTAATTAACTAATTATTCTTATTTTTATTTTTTATTTTAAAAATTTTCGAAAAATACTAACATTTTTCAAAAACCATTTTCGAAAATCACTAACTCTTTTTCAAAAATATTTTTCGAAAATTCTCCCTCTCCCATCTTATTCTATTTATTTATTCATTTACTAACATCTCATCTCACATCTCAACCCTCCTCACAGTTGTGTTTCTTCCATTACATTACATTCTTTATCTCCCCCTCTTTTCTTCTACTCACACAGGGATCCCTATACTGTGGTATAAAGGATCTCTATTATTATTATTATTATTTTTCTGTGCCCTCTTCTTTGTCATATGAGCAGGAGCAAGGACAAGAATATTCTTGTTGAAGCAGATCCGGAACCTGAAAGGACTCTGAAGAGAAAATTAAGAGAAGCTAAATTACAACAATCCAGAAATAACCTTTCAGAAATTTTCGAACAGGAAGAGGAGATGGCAGCCAAAAATAATAATAACGTAAGGAAGATGATTGGTGACTTTACTGCACCAAATTCCAACTTACATGGAAGAAGCATCTCCATTCCTGCCATTGGAGCAAACAACTTTGAGCTGAAACCTCAATTAGTTTCTCTGATGCAGCAGAACTGCAAGTTTCATGGACTTCCATCTGAAGATCCTTTTCAGTTCTTAACTGAATTCTTACAGATATGTGATACTGTTAAGACTAATGGAGTAAATCCTGAAGTCTACAGGCTCATGCTTTTCCCTTTTGCTGTAAGAGACAGAGCTAGATTATGGTTGGATTCTCAACCCAAAGACAGCCTGAACTCTTGGGATAAGCTGGTCACGGCTTTCTTAGCCAAGTACTTTCCTCCTCAAAAGCTGAGCAAGCTTAGAGCTGATGTTCAAACCTTCAGACAGAAAGAAGGTGAATCCCTCTATGAAGCTTGGAAAAGATACAAACAGTTGACCAAAAAGTGTCCTTCTGACATGCTTTCAAAATGGACCATCCTGGATATATTCTATGATGGTTTATCTGAGCTATCAAAATTGTCACTGGACACTTCTGCAGGTGGATCCATTCACTTAAAGAAAACGCCTGCAGAAGCTCAAGAACTCATTGACATGGTTGCTAATAACCAGTTCATGTACACTTCTGAAAGGAATCCTGTGAATAATGGGACGCCTATGAAGAAGGGAGTTCTTGAAGTTGATACTCTGAATGCCATATTGGCTCAGAACAAAATATTGACTCAGCAAGTCAATATGATCTCTCAGAGTCTGAATGGAATGCAAGCTGCATCCAACAGTACTCAAGAGGCTTCTTATGAAGAAGAAGCTTATGATCCTGAGAACCCTGCAATAGCAGAGGTGAATTACTTAGGTGAACCTTATGGAAACACCTATAACTCATCATGGAGAAATCATCCAAATTTCTCATGGAAGGATCAAAAGCCTCAACAAGGCTTTAATAATGGTGGAAGAAACAGGTTTAACAATAATAAACCTTTTCCATCATCCACTCAGCAACAGACAGAGAACTCTGAACAAAATGCTTCTAATTTAGCAAATCTAGTCTCTGATCTATCCAAGGCCACTGTGAGCTTCATGAATGAAACAAGGTCTTCCATTAGAAATTTGGAAGCACAAGTGGGCCAGCTGAGTAAAAGGATCACTGAAATCCCTCCCAGTACTCTCCCAAGCAATACAGAAGAGAATCCAAAAGGAGAGTGCAAGGCCATTGACATAAGCAAAATGGTCGAACCCAATGAGGGAGAGGAGGATGTGAATCCCAAGGAGGAAGACCTCCTGGGACGTCCAGTGACCAATAAGGAGCTTCCCTCTGAGGAACCAAAGGAATCTGAGACTCATCTAGAAACCATAGAGATTCCATTGAACCTCCTTATGCCCTTCATGAGCTCTGATGAGTATTCCTCTTCTGAAGAGAATGAGGATGTTACTGAAGAGCAAACTGCCAAGTTTCTTAGTGCAATCATGAAGCTAAATGCCAAATTATTTGGCATTGATACTTGGGAAGTTGAACCTCCCTTGTTCATCAATGAACTAAGTGATCTGGATCAACTGACATTGCCTCAGAAGAGACAGGATCCTGGGAAGTTCATAATACCTTGTACCATAGGCACCATGATCTTTAAGGCTCTGTGTGACCTTGGTTCAGGAATAAACCTCATGCCCCTCTCTGTAATAGAGAAACTGGGAATCTATGGGGTGCAAGCTGCTAAAATCTCATTAGAGATGGCAGACAATTCAAGAAAACAGGCATATGGACAAGTAGAGGACGTGTTAGTAAAGGTTGAAGGCCTTTACATCCCTGCTAATTTCATAGTCCTGGATACTGGAAAGGAAGAGGATGAATCCATCATCCTAGGAAGACCTTTCCTGGCCACAGCAAGAGCTGTGATTGATGTTGACAGAGGTGAACTAATCCTTCAATGGAATGAGGACTCCCTTGTGTTTAAAACTCAAGGATCTCCCTCTGCAACCATGGAGAGGAAGCATGAAAAGCTTCTCTCAAAGCAGAGTCAACCCAAGCCCCCACAGTCAAACTCCAAGTTTGGTGTTGGGAGGCCACAACCAAACTCTAAGTTTGGTGTTGAACTCCCATATCCAAACTCTAAGTTTGGTGTTGGAGAGTTTCAACAATGCTCTGAACATTTGTGAGGCTCCATGAGAGCCCACTGTCAAGCTATTGACATTAAAGAAGCGCTTGTTGGGAGGCAACCCAATTTTTATTTATCTAACTATATTTTTCTTAATTATATGTCTTTCTAGGTTCATGATCATGTGGAGTCACAAAATAAATATAAAAATTGAAAACGGAATCAAAAACAGCAGAAGAAAAATCACACCCTGGAGGAGCATCTGTCTGGCGTTCAGTGCCAGAACAGAGCATGGTTCTGGCGCTGAACGCCCAAAATGGGCAGCTTCTGGGCGCTGAACGCCAGAACAGACATGGTTCTGGCGTTCAACGCCAGAAATGGCACACAAATGGGCGTTGAACGCCCAAAATGGCCACCAACCTGGCGCTGAACGCCCAGAGTTGTGTGCAAAGGCATTTTTACATGCCTAATGGGTGCAGGGATGTAAATCCTTGAACACCTCAGGATCTGTGGACCCCACAGGATCCCCACCTACCTCCACTCACTTCTTCTCACCACTCTCTTTCACACAACCCCATAAACACTCTTCCCCAAAAACCCTTCACCAATCACCTCAATCTCTCTTCCCCATCACCTCTTCACCACTCACATCCATCCACTCTTCCCCATAAACCTACCTCATAAACTCCACCTACCTTCAAAATTCAAAACCAATTTCCCACCCAAACCCACCCATATGGCCGAAACCTTTCCCCCCTCCCTTCCCTATATAAAGCCCTCCATTCTTCATCAAATTCACATAACAAACCCCTCTACACCCTTCTTGGCCGAAACACTTCCCACTCTCCCTCTCCTCCATTTCTTCTTCTTCTTCATCTATTCTTTCTTCTCTTGCTCGAGGGCGAGCAAAATTCTAAGTTTGGTGTGGTAAAAGCATAAGCTTTTTGTTTTTCCATTACCATTGATGGCACCTAAGACCGGAGAATCCTCTAGAAAGGGGAAAGGGAAGACAAAAGCTTCCACATCCGAGTCATGGGAGATGGAAAGGTTCATCTCCAAAGCCCATCAAGACCACTTCTATGATGTTGTGGCCAAGAAGAAGGTGATCCCTGAGGTCCCTTTCAAACTCAAAAGAAATGAGTATCCGGAGATCCGACATGAAATTCAAAGAAGAGGTTGGGAAGTTCTAATAAATCCCATCCAACAAGTCGGCATCCTAATGGTTCAAGAATTCTATGCTAATGCATGGATCACCAAGAACCATGATCAAAGTAAGAACCCGGATCCAAAGAACTATGTTACAATGGTTCGGGGGAAATACTTGGATTTTAGTCCAGAAAATGTGAGGTTGGCGTTTAACTTGCCCATGATGCAAGGAAATGAATGCCCCTACACTAGAAGGGTCAACTTTAATCAAAGGTTGGACCAAGTCCTTATGGACATATGTGTAGAAGGAGCTCAATGGAAGATTGACTCCAAAGGCAAGCCGGTTCAACTAAGAAGAGTGGACCTCAAGCCTGTAGCTAGAGGATGGTTGGAGTTCATTCAATGCTCAATCATTCCCACTAGCAACCGGTCTGAAGTTACTATAGACCGGGCCATCATGATCCCTAGCATCATGATTGGAGAAGAGGTGGAAGTTCATGAGATTATACCTCAAGAACTCTACAAGGTGGCTGACAAGTCCTCCACTATGGCAAGGTTAGCCTTTCCTCACCTCATTTGCCATCTATGCAATTCAGCTGGAATTGACATAGAGGGAGATATCCTCATTAAAGAGGACAAACCCATCACTAAGAAAAAGATGGAGCAAGCAAGAGAGCCCATTCATGGAGCTCAAGAGGCGTATGAAGCTCATCACCATGAGATCCCGGAGATGCCTCAAATGCACTTTCCTCCATAAAACTATTGGGAGCAAATCAACACCTCCCTAGGAGAATTAAGTTCCAATATGGGACAACTAAGGGTGGAACATCAAGAGAACTCCATCATGCTCCATGAAATAAGAGAAGATCAAAAAGCAATGAGGGAGGAGCAACAAAGACAAGGAAGAGACATAGAAGAGCTCAAGGACATCATTGGTTCCTCAAGAAGAAAATGCCACCATCACTAAGGTGGATTCATTCCTTGCTCTTAATTCTTCTGTTTTTTGTTTTCTATGTTATGTGCTTATCTATGTTGGTGTCTTCATTACATGATCATTAGTAGTTAGTAACTTTGTCTTAAAGTTATGAATGTCCTACGAATCCATCACCTCTTTTAAATGAAAAATGTTTTAATTCAAAAGAACAAGAAGTACATGAGTTTTGAATTTATCCTTGAACTTAGCTCAATTATATTAATGTGGTGACAATGCTTCTTGTTTTCTGAATGTATGCTTGAACAGTGCATATATCTTTTGAAGTTGTTGTTTAAAAATGTTAAATATGTTGGCTCTTGAAAGAATGATGACTAGGAGACATGTTACTTGATAATCTGAAAAATCATAAAAATGATTATTGAAGCAAGAAAAAGCAGCAAAGAACAAAGCTTGCAGAAAAAAAAATAGGCGAAAAAAAATAGAAAAAAAAATAATAAAAAGAAAAAGCAAGCAGAAAAAGCCAATAACCCTTAAAACCAAAAGGCAAGGGCAAATAAAAAGGATCCCAAGGCTTTGAGCATCAGTGGACAGGAGGGCCTAAAGGAATAAAATCCTGGTCTAAGCGGCTAAACCAAGCTGTCCCTAACCATGTGCTTGTGGCGTGTAGGTGTCAAGTGAAAACTTGAGACTGAGCGGTTAAAGTCAAGGTCCAAAGCAAAAAAAAAAAAAAGAGTGTGCTTAAGAACCCTGGACACCTCTAATTGGGGACTTTAGCAAAGCTGAGTCACAATCTGAAAAGGTTCACCCAATTATGTGTCTGTGGCATTTATGTATCCGGTGGTAATACTGGAAAACAAAGTGCTTAGGGCCACGGCCAAGACTCATAAAGAAGTTGTGTTCAAGAATCATCATACTGAACTAGGAAAGTCAATAACACTATCTGAACTCTGAGTTCCTATAGATGCCAATCATTCTAAACTTCAATGGATAAAGTGAGATGCCAAAACTATTCAAAAGGCAAAAAGCTATAAGTCCCGCTCATATGATTGAAGCTATGTTTCATTGATAGTTTGGAATTTATAGTATATTCTCTTCTTTTTATTCTATTTGATTTTCAGTTGCTTGGGGACAAGCAACAATTTAAGTTTGGTGTTGTGATGAGCGGATAATTTATACGCTTTTTGACATTGTTTTTAGTATGTTTTTAGTAGGATCTAGTTACTTTTAGGGATGTTTTCATTAGTTTTTATGTTAAATTTACATTTCTGGACTTTACTATGAGTTTGTGTGTTTTTCTATGATTTCAGGTATTTTCTGGCTGAAATTGAGGGACTTGAGCAGAAATCAGATTCAGAGGTTGAAGAAGGACTGCAGATGCTGTTGGATTCTGACCTCCCTGCACTCAAAATGGATTTTCTGGAGCTACAGAACTCAAAATGGCGCGCTTCCAATTGTGTTGGAAATTAGACTTCCAGGGATTTCCAGAAATATATAATAGTCTATACTTTGGCCAAGAATAGATGACGTAAACTGGCGTTCAATGCCAGCTTTCTGCCCAAATCTGGCGTCCAGCGCCAGAAAAGGAGCCAAAACCAGAGTTGAACGCCCAAACTGGCACAAAAGCTGGCATTCAACTCCAAGAAGGACCTCTACACATGCAACACTTAAGCTCAGCCCAAGCACACACCAAGTGGGCCCCGGAAGTGGATTTATGCATCAATCACTTACTCATGTAAACCCTAGTAGCTAGTTTATTATAAATAGGACATTTTACTATTGTATTTGGCATCTTTGAATCCGGATTTGTATCTTTGACCATCTTTGGACGCCTGGTTCTTAGATCAGAGGAGCTAGCCATTCGGCCATGCCTGGACTTTCACTTATGTATTTTTAACGGTAGAGTTTCTACACTCCATAGATTAAGGTGTGGAGCTCTGCTGTTCCTCTAAGATTAATGCAAAGTACTACTATTTTCTATTCAATTCATCTTGTTTCGCTTCTAAGATATTCATTCGTACTTCAATCTGAATGTGATGAACGTGACAATCATCATCATTCCCTATGAACGCGTGCCTGACAACCACTTCTGTTCTACCTTCGACTGAATGAGTATCTCTTAGATCTCCTAACCAGAATCTTCGTGGTGTAAGCTAGAATGATGGCGGCATTCAAGAGAATCCGGAAAGTCTAAACCTTGTCTGTGGTATTCCGAGTAGGATTCAATGAATGAATGACTGTGACGAGCTCCAAACTCGCGATTGCAGGGCGTTAGTGACAGACGCAAAAGGATAGTAAATCCTATTCCAGCATGATCGAGAACCGACAGATGAATAGCCGTGCCGTGACAGGGTGCGTTGACCATTTTCACTGAGAGGATAAGATGAAGCCATTGACAAGGGTGATGCCTCCAGACGATTAGCCGTGCCGTGACAGAGCATTGGATCATTTTCCCGAGAGATGACCGAAAGTAGCCATTGACAGTGGTGATGTATCACATAAAGCCAGCCATGGAAAGGAGTAAGACTGATTGGATGAAGATAGCAGGAAAGCAGAGGTTCAGAGGAACGAAAGCATCTCCATTCGCTTATCTGAAATTCCTACCAATGATTTACATAAGTATCTCTATCCCTATTTTACTATATTAATTTCAAAAACCCATTACTGTTTGATATCCGCCTGACTGAGATTTACAAGGTGACCATAGCTTGCTTCATACCAACAATCTCCGTGGGATTCGACCCTTACTCACGTAAGGTATTACTTGGACGACCCAGTGCACTTGCTAGTTAGTTACACGGAGTTGTGAACCATGGTCTTGGCATCATGTTTTTGGCGCCATTTCCAGGGAAAGAAAGAGCAATGAATTTTACATAATTAAAGTGTAATCACGATTCCGCATACCACTTGCCATGAATGTCTCTCTTTATTACTTGCTTTCTTTAGTTACTTGTTTGATTTACTTTCCTTGTCATTTATTTTGTTGCCCCTCTTATCAACCAAAAACCCCCTTACATACTTCATAGCCAATAATTGAACACTTCATTGTAATTCCTTGTGAGACGACCCGGAGTCCAAAATACTCCGGTTATTTCTTATTTGGGGTTTGCACTTGTGACAACTCAAAATTTAATTTGATTTGAGGATTGACTACTGGTTTGGACTATACTAACAACGGAATTATTTTGTGAAATTCCGAACCGGTATAAATCTCATTATCAGTGGGAGACACCCCACCATGGTATGATCTTCCAATTCTCTTTCCTGTGTATAGCCTCTTTTGCTTAAGTTTCATTTCTTTGGTTGAATTTTCTAAGTTTGGTTAGGTTCTAGGTGTTTTGTGATGCGTTGATTGTTGTTAGATGTTGAATTTCAAGTTATAGAGGATTTATATTCTTGAGTTTTTTCTGAAAAAAAAAGGGAGAGGTCGCGTGTACGCTTGCCTCACGCGTATGCGCGACACTTGGACAAAGCGTTTGGCTTATTGTGCTAGTGCTGTGCGAAATATGTAACACCCTAATTACCCTGAGCCTTACCTCTAGCCGTAAAGCAAAGGTTAATAAAAGGTTACGACAATTCTAAGGCTTATACATATTTATATAGAAGGAAATAATATATTCTAGAAGCCCAATGAAGGATTAAGCTCAAAGACAGAATTACAAAAGCGTTAAACGTTCACACAAAGCTAACGCGTAAGATACAAGGTATAGATACAAAAGAATATAACATTTATAGATATAAGAGTATAAAAATCATAGCGAACTAGTCGCAGCTTGCGGAGTTTAAGCCGACTAGTTACAAACAGAAAAATACAGAGTTTCGGGATTAAAACAGCTTATACAACTTATCTATCAAGTAAGCCTCTTAGACCATACAGTCTAAAACTAAAAGAGTGAGAGAAAGCACTACAACAAAATAAAACAGAAATACACCAGAAAGAAACCATACTCCGGTCTGCCACCATGTCCGCAATTTCACCGAGGTGAATTACGACCTGCATCTGAAAAATAACAACATAGTATGGAATGAGAACCGGAAGTTCTCAGTATGGTAACAGTGCCCAAAATGTAAGATGTAAGACCCCGGAACGCCGAAGGTAATCCTAGAACTTCACACCAAACCGATATTCAAGCTTAGAGTAAAATAAATAAATAAAGAACTTAAACCATAAACCGGGTTATCTAAACGTAGGGCGTTTCTAACTAAAACTAGTCGCCGCTGTCCCACAGCCTTCACCAACCTACCCTCCGTGCGATTCCATCGCCACCGCCTACCTAACCTCCTCAGCTCCAGACAAACACAGATAATGGAAGCAAGGAAAACATAGGTAATATTCATATATATATATATATAACAAGTAATTCAAGAAGCAAGTAGGCATGTTATACAATTAGGCAAACTCAAGTAATCAAAGCAAACAAACACATAAGAGATGCATATGATGAATGCCTGTCCTATTAGCTCGTGATATCACTCGTCGGTCCGTGAATGCCAACCCGACACATCCTCCCGGATGTATCCTTTTCTGCCATGACAGGAATATAGTGCCCTGCACACTCATGCAGCAGTGAATCTGCTACGTCAAAGATATAGTGCCCTGCACACTCATATAGTAGGGAGTCTACTACGCCAGGGATATAGGCCCATCACACTTCATGCAGCAGAGAAAGAAACAACAACTACTCATGCAGCAGAGAAATCTGTTATGCCAGGGATATAGGCCCTGCACACTCTCAACAACATATACTCATGCAGCAAAGGAATCTACTACGCTAAGGATATAGGCCCTGCACACTATCAACAACATATACTCATGCAGTAGAGGAATCTGCTACGCCAGGGATATAGGCCATGAACACTCTCAACAATCCAATAATTTTATCATTACAACTCCGAGTCCTCGACTCATCTCAACCATTTTCCATCAACCTCAAATCATCACCAGTCATCACCGATTCTCATCTCAAATCACTTTCCATGTTTTCAACTCATCGCAACCATCATCAATTTCTCAACTCGTTGTCATCACTCACCAAGTTCACTACTCTTCCTTCTCTCTTAACCAAACTCATCCTCAATACACCAGAAACAAAAACCTCCATTTGCTAACTTTTCCAAATACTACCAACTCAAAACTTCCTAGGACCTTTCCCATGTTTGATGCCTGAAAATAAGCCCAAGAGTCTTAAAATGGTGTCACAAAGCTTACAATATTGTTGGGAAGGTGAAATAGTTGAAAACAAAATTTAAGTTTGAGAAACAGGGCGTGTGCGTGCGCACAAAGCTGTGGGTGCGCACACCCAAAGGGATTTTTAAAAAGTGTGCATACGCATAGGGGTGTGTGCGTATACACAGGTACCAATTTTCACAATTCTGTTCACTTGCACAAGGCGTGCTAGCGCCCCCAACAGACTGACCTTCCTACCGTGTGTGTGCGTACAAGGCTGTGCCTGCGCACAAGTTGTAAAACTCCATTGTTTATGTGCGCGCATAGGTTGTGCTAGCGCTCAAAACAGAAACCATTCCCTATGTGTGCGTACGCACAGGTTTAAAATTTTACAGGGGTGTGCGTGCGCACAAGGCTGTGCGTGCGCACATACCAGAAATCTCAAAATTCTGCAACATTGCAGAATTTCAGATTTTGACACCAAACTTTTCACAATCATATCTTCCTCTACCAAAATCGGATTTCCATAAAACTTAAACCATTTTAAAGCTTGTTCCATAATCTTTCATTTGGTATAAAAAGCATTGAATTTCAAGTAAGGTAGCTCAAGATATGGTTCATGGAAGTTCACTAAAAATCTGTTTTTTACCAAAAGTCTCAAAACCTCAACTTACCAACATTTCCAACCAAAACCAAACCAAAACTACTTCAAACTCCAATATTCCTCATAACTTACCTTTTGTGTCTCATTTTTATCAATCTTGCCAAGTTCCCATTCACATTTCATTATTCTCAACCTCAACATCACATATCATACTAAAATCCATGTTCAAATCCACACTATCATCCATCATCATCATATCACTAACAAGCATCATGAATTAACCCCATTCAACCCCAATCATTCTCAATATCAATAATATTACTCATCCACATTCATCATTTATGTCATTTATCAACAATCTCAACACTCACCTTTAATTACCAACAACATCAATATCCATAATTGTTCATCCACCATATCAACAACCCTCGTCAACAACAATAAATCACCCATTCATCATCAACCTCCATAATCATTAAATACCAACAATCATCATCAAATTCATATATTTTTCATATCAAAATTCCATATCATCATCACCATCATACAAGTTATCCCCAAACATCAAAATCACATACAATTAGACATACACCCAAAGCATTCAATCCTATCTTAATATCAACTAGCCTAAGTGTCCAGAAACGTTATATATTACATAAAATAAACCAAAATAATACCTTGGCTGATTTCCAATATGCACAAACCACCACTTTGAGTCCAAACATGCTTCCAAGACTCACCAACTATCAAGCCGTACACATAACATACTAAGAATCAACACTATGGCTAACCAAAACATCAAACCACAAGAGTTTGAAGAGACTTACCTTGCGCAATGTGATTAGGGGTAAAATTCAACAATTACCAGCTACTAGAGATCACCCAAACAAGCAAAACCAAAAAATCTACTCAAAAACCAAAGCCCCAAAAACGCATAATATTAGGGCATAAAACTGGGATGTGAGCTTCCAGTTCTTACCCGCAAAACCTATATAGAAAGGAATAACTCGTCAAGATCTTCGCGTGGACGCAAACGGCTCGTCAATCGGAGTTCTGTAGCTCAAGTTATGGCTCCAGGAAGGTGGAGGTAAATAGTAACCCACCCTCACCTCTCCTCTCTTCTCAAGCTGCGCCCCTCTCTCTCTCTTTTTGGCATCAAATGAGCTGAAATGATCATTAAATGAGCATTTATATGTTGGGCCTTGGGTCCAACCTATTAGCATTTTTGGTCCGTTTGACCTACTTTGGGCCAAAACCTTTAAGATTAGTGCCCGGTTTTCAAGTCTAAAATTATTTTTATCCTATCAAAACAACAAATCAATTTTCAAAATCTTGTTTTCCAAAATACGCGGTACTGGACGGACTAGAGCCGGTACTGCCAGCTTAAGCGCCAGTACGCATTTTTACAAAAACTCTTCGAAAGAAATACATTTTCCAACTCAGAAAAATTTATTGAAATCAAATTTTACCTTTATATTTTCAAATTAAAACTGCTAAATTTTGAATCTATCTCGGGCACTTAAAATTATTACTTTTATTAAAACGGTTTTACGAAAAAACTATGGTTCTTACATTCTCCCCTCCTAATTAAATTTTTGCCCTCGAAAATTCGAATCACTCGATATGTCCCCATCATAGCATTCTACCGCGTCGATGTTCCCTTTTTCCTTCCGCTGCGTCACTCTGATTATTTGTCACTAAGAATCCGAAATTTTCCTTAAAACAAACACCAATTTTTGTAACATGTTTCCAAAACATTCAAAACAAGTTTTTTTCTAAACCAGTTCATTGTTAAAACTTTCTCAAAAGAGTCAAAATTCATTTACTCGAAAGTCGATTACTTTAAATCACGATTTTCTTAAATAAAAACTTTCGATAAGATAGATTGGAAACCACATTCACAAATGAAAAAAAATCATAGAACTCTCTTTTCTTTTAAACCATATCATTTAAGCCAAGAGTTCCGACTTACTTTCAAAACCAAATCATTTAAACCAATAGCTTCAAACCAAATTTTCAAAATCATTCTAAGCTTTAAAACTTTTTCAACATGGTTCAAGATCATACCAGTTAGAAATTGAAAATCATAATTAAAAACCGTAAAAGCATCCGTCGGCAATTCTCTTGCCACCAGTGTTGAACCTCATCCATCAACTGATATGCCGCAACTCCACGAACTGGTTTTCCGAAACATGTTAAGCTCAAAACACATTAACTAGGCTAGCCATCCTCACTACCTCTCCGTTAACGTGATCGACCTCATCCGTGAGTTGCCATTCGGGTTTTTTTTCACACCAAACAATCGATATCAAGGTGATCAGTCTCAATATCTCAGGCTCAGTGCTTCAATTATCCCCAAAAGCACTCACAAACAAGCATGCTATGCAATATCAAGTAGATAACCTAAATAGCATAAAAGAAAATTGACCCAGAGAATGCAACGAAGCACAATCGGTCCATCCCTCAGGCTCACGAGGATGAACCACTCTGATACCACTAAATGTAACACCCCAATTACCCTGAGTCTTACCTCTAGCTGTAAAGCAAAGGTTAATCAAAGGTTACGACAATTCTAAGGTTTATACATATTTATATAGAAGGAAATAATATATTCTAGAAGCCCGATGAAGGATTAAGCTCAAAGACAAAATTACAAAAGCGCAAAAATTTCACACAAAGCTAATGTGTAAGATACAAGGTATAGATACAAAAGAATATAACATTTATAGATATAAGAGTAAAATAATCATAAGGAACTAGCCGCAGCTTGCGGAGTTTAAGCAGACTAGTTACTAACAGAAAAATACAAAGTTTCAGGATTAAAACAGTTTATACAACTTATCTCTTAAGTAAGCCTCTTAGGCCATACAGTCTAAAACTAAAAGAGTGAGAGAAAGCACTACAACAAAATTAAACAGAAATAAACCAGAAAGAAACCATACTCTGCTCTGCCACCATGTCTGTAATTTTACCGAGGTGAATTACGACCTGCATCTGAAAAACAACAACAAAGTATGGAATGAGAACCGGAGGTTCTCAATATGGTAACAGTGCCCAAAATGTAAGATGTAAGGCCCCGGGACGCTGAAGGCAATCCTAGAACTTCACACCAAACCGATATTCAAGCTTAGAGTAAAATAAATAAATAAATAACTTAAACCATAAATCGGGTTATCTAAACTTAGGGGGTTTCTAACTAAAACTAGTCACCACTGTCCCACAGCCTTCACTAACCTATCCTCTGTGCGATCCCATCACCACCGCCTACCTAACCTCCTCAACACCAGACAAACACAGATAATGCAAGCAAGGAAAACACAGGTAATATTCATATATATATATATATATATATATATATATATATATATATATATATATATATAGCAAGTAATTCAAGAAGCAAGTAGGCATGTTATACAATTAGGCAAACTCAAGTAATCAAAGCAAACGAACACATAAGAGATGCATATGATGAATGCCTGTCCTATTGGCTCGTGATATCACTTGTCGGTCCGTGAATGCCAACCCGACACATCCTCTTGGATGTAGCCTTTTCTGCCACGCCAGGGATATAGTGCCCTGCACACTCATGCAGCAACGAATCTGCTACGCCAGAGATATAGTACCCTGCACACTCATATAGTAAGAAGTCAACTACGCCAGGGATATAGGCCCCGCACACTTCATGCAGCAGAGAAGGAAACAACAACTACTCATGCAGTCGAGAAATCTGCTACGCCAGGGATATAGGCCCTGTACACTCTCAACAACATATACTCATGCAGCAGAGGAATTTACTACGCTAGGGATATAGGCCCTGCACACTCTCAACAACATATACTCATGCAGTAGAGGAATTTGCTACGCCAGGGATATAGGCCCTGCACACTCTCAACAATCCAATAATTTCATCATTATAACTCTGAGTCCTTGACTCATCTCAACCGCTGTCCATCGACCTCAAATCATCACCAGTCATCACCGATTCTCATCTCAAATCACTTTCCAAGTTCTCAACTCATCACAACCATCATCAATTCATAATTTTCAAATTCCGAACTCATTAGTTCATCAATTTCTCAACTCGTTGTCAGCACTCACCAAGTTCACTACTCTTCCTTCTCTCTTAACCAAAATCATCCTCAATACACCAAAAACAAAATCCTACGTTTGCTAACTTTTCAAAATACTACCAACTCAAAACCTCCTAGGACCTTTCCCATGTTTGATGCCTGAAAATAAGCCCAAGAGTCTTAAAATGGTATCACAGACGCTTACAATCTTGTTGGGAAGGTGAAATAGTTGAAAACAAAATTTAAGTTTGAGAAACAGGGCGTGTGCATGCGCACAAAGCTGTGGGTGCGCACACCCAAAGGGATTTTTAAAAAGTGTGCGTACGCATAGGGGTGTGCATACGCACAGGTACCAATTTTCACAATTCTGTTCACTCGTGCTAGCACCCCCAACAGACTGACCTTCCCACCATGTGTGTGCGTACAAGGCTGTGCGTGCACACAAGTTGTAAAACTCCATTGGTTATGTGCGCGCACAGGTTGTGCTAGCGCTCAAAACAGAAACCATTCCCCTATGTGTGCGTACGCACAAGGCTGTGCGTGCGCACAGGTTTAAAATTTCACAGGGGTGTGCGTGCGCACAAGGCTGTGCATGCGCACATACCAGAAATTACAAAATTCTACAACATTGCAGAATTTCAGATTTTGACACCAAACTTTCCACAATCATATCTTCCTCTACCAAAATCGGATTTCCATAAAACTTAAACCATTTTAAAGCTTGTTCCATCATCTTTCATTTGGTATAAAAAGAATTGAATTTCAAGTAAGGTAGCTCAAGATATGGTTCATGAAAGTTCACTAAAAATCTGTTTTTTACCAAAAGTCTCAAAACCTCAACTTACCAACATTTCCAACCAAAACCAAATCAAAACTACTTTAAACTCCAATATTCCTCATAACTTACCTTTTGTGTCTCATTTTTATCAATCTTACCAAGTTTCCATTCACATTTCATTATTCTCAACCTCAACATCAACATATCATACTAAAATCCATTTTCAAATCCACACTATCATCCATCATCATCATATCACTAACAAGCATCATGAATTAACCCCATTCAACCCCAATCATTCTCAATATCAATAATATTACTCATCCACATTCATAATTTATATCATTTATCAACAATCTCAACACTCACCTTTAATTACCAACAACATCAATATCCATCATTGTTCATCCACCATATCAACAACCCTCGTCAACAACAATAAATCACCCATTCATCATCAACCTCCATACTCATTAAATACCAACAATCATCATAAAATTCATATATTTCTCATACCAAAATTCCATATCATCATCACCATCATACAAGTTATCCCCAAACATCAAAATCACATACAATTAGACATACACCCAAAGCATTCAATCCTATCTTAAGGTCAACTAGCCTAAGTATCCAGAAACATTACATATTACATAAAATAAACCGAAACCATACCTTGGCCGATTTCCAATATGCATAAACCACCACTTTGAGTCCAAACATGCTTCCAAGACTCACCAACTATCAAGCCGTACACATAACATACCAAGAATCAACACTACGGCTAACCAAAACATAAAACCACAAGAGTTTGAAGAGACTTACCTTGCCCAATAAGATTAGGAGTAAAATCTAACAATTACCCACTACTAGAGATCACCTAAACAAGTAAAATCCCAAAATCTACTCAAAAACCAAACCCCCAAAAACGCAGAATATTAGGGCATGAAACTAGGACATTTGCTTCGAATTCTTACCAACAAAACCTATATAGAAAGAAAGAGCTCGTTGAGAGCTTCACGTGGCCACAAACGGCTCATCAATCGGAGTTCCGTAGCTCAAGTTATGGCTCCCGGAAGGTGGAGATGAATAGTAACCCACCCTCACCTCACCTCTCCTCTCTTCTCAAGCTGCGCCCCTCTCTCTCTTTTTGGCATCAAATGAGCTGAAATGCTCATTAAATGAGCATTTATATGTTGGGCCTTGGGCCCGGTTTAGGTCCGGTCTAACCTGTTAGCGTTTTTGGTCCGTTTGACCCACTTTGGGCCAAAACCTTTAAGATTAGTGCCCGGTTTTCAAGTCTAAAATTATTTTTATCTTATCAAAACAACAAATTAATTTTCAAAATCTTATTTTCCAAAATACGTAGTACTGGACGGACTAGAGCCGGTACTGCCAGCTTAAGCGCCAGTATGCATTTTTACAAAAACTCTTTGAAAGAAATACATTTTCCAACTCAGAAAAATTTATTGAAATCAAATTTCACCTTTATATTTTCAATTCAAAACTGCTAACTTTTGAATCTATCTCGGGCAATTAAAATTATTATTTTTATTAAAACGGTTTTACGGAAAAACTCTGGTTCTTACAGCTTCCACGTACGCACAACCTCCTATATTTCCCATGTCACGCGTACGCATGTCTTCCGCGTATGCGTGACCCTCCTGTCTCACATATTTTTCTTTTCTTCTCGTCTCTCTATTTCCTTTTTTCTTTTCTCTTCTTCTCTCTTCTTTTCCTCCTTCAACCACCATCCTTCACCATCATTCACCATCTACCACCAGCTCCATTAGTTAGTTAGTGAGTGAGGTTATTTTTCTATTTTCATTGACTAGGTAGTTAGTATAGGTTAGATTTTGGTGATAAGTGTTGGATTATTAATCTAATCGCTGTTTCTTGCTGCTGAATCATTCATTCTTGGATTTCTTTATTGAAGATATACTTTGTTGCTTGGTATTGAATTCTTCATGCTTAATACTTATGAATACCAAGTGCTTGTGAATTGCCTTCAAGGAATTCTAAAACTTTTGAATTGCATATTTTGGCTACCATGTGATTTAAATTCTTTAACCATGACAAGGCAATTGTATGTAGTTGAAGCATTTTTTTGTTAGGTGATGCTTTTTTATGATTGTTTTTTATTTATGTCACCTAGTTGATGCATTGAGATCGTGAAATTGTGAGATTGGATTGCAAGCTTACCTAGTGACATCTTTTTTAGCTTTTTAAGCTTTGTGGACCATGCTTGCTATACGACTAATTTCACTTTATATCTCTCTTTTTCTAAGTTACATAGTACACATATTTCTCACTTTATATCAATTAGGTGATTCAAACAAAAACTTGAAGTGTGTCATTGATTGATATGTAAGTTTCATATTTCATTTGGTTCATTAAGTTCTTTTGCACATCAACCAATTTCCATTCATTATCCATTTCACTGCTTGATTATTTCTTGAATGCTTTTATGATTCTTTATTACTTGTTTGTTTATCTTAACCTTCAAGTTTTCTTTAAAGTATCTTAAGCACACTATAATGAGTGAAATGTATACTTCTTTTATGTAATTGTGAGATAGCTTTCAATGCTAGTGTGTACGTTCTAAATCGCGTAAAATTTAGAATTCATCCACTATTTTTCTTAATGTCACAAAATGAATAACTCACTTTATTTTAGTGATTAACTCATCTTACTCTAATATGTTTTATATTTCTCGGGATAAGCCACCATAAGCAAGAAAAGGAAGCAGAAGAAAAAACATGCAGCAGCCAGTTGATCCACCTGCTGAAGGTGGCAATTCGTGAAGTCGATGTACCCCCTTGCTCATCTTTGATTGCACAGAGGACCGTACAAACTTTTAAATGTGGAGGGTCAGTCGTCCAACCGAGCGGCCAATCTTGGGTAAAAAATTTCTAATCCCAAACATTTTTACATTTTATTTTATTCTATTACTAGGTCTTTTAGAATTCTTAGTTGTATTTTTCTTGGCTTGTATATATTTTAGAGCTCTATTTACATTTTTCTTAGTTGATTGCATTTCTTTTCATATATGCATATATATAATAAGCTTAATCAAAATAATGAAATTTTTCAAGGAATTTATCTATAGGGCATTCCAAAATTGATTTGAGTAAAAATATTTTTTATTAAACTTGCTTGTATTGTATATTGTGTAACATAGCTTTTGAACTAAGAACACACATGATGGGAGGCAGAAGTTGACCAATTAAGAAATCAATATATAAACACGTTGCGAGTATAGTTCTTAACCAGCTAAAATCTGCTCATCAATTTAGAAGGGTTGTCACAAAAATTAGAATAAAAATACTAGGTGTATGAGTCCCAAGTTGTCTCCCAACGAGTTGACAAAAGGGTACTATTTTATTAATCAGGAGTTTCCAAGAAATTTTGAGTTTGGGCAATGGGCACAAGCATATGAATGTAAATTAAAGCAATGAAAGTAAAAAGGAATTTATATTATTCAAAATAAAAAGCCTTGACTGGGGGAATGATTAACTGGAAGTTCTATCCTTGTTGGAATTCTCTCAAGTGTAGTATAAAGAGGGTGTTGTTTTCACTTAGTTAACCCTTACTAAATAAAGGAAAGTCAAGTGATTGAGCTAACTCTTATTCGCAAATCCTAGTCCTCTCCCTTGGAAAGGTCTAGCGTTAGTAAATACAGAATTAGCCAACAACTTCCAATTTAACTAATCACTTAAGCATTCCAACTCAAGTGTCTCCTCTTAATCAACCCCCATGTCAAGTTGGGAATCTACTCCCTTGACATGGATACCATCTTCGTTGTTGGGAGTTTGGAATAGAAAAGAGACATAATAAATTAAATAAAATAGGGATTGGAATTCAATTAAAGGAAAAAGTAATTCTCTATATTAATAAATCCAAAATGCAACATAATCATCTGAACAGGATTAATAAGTAACTAAAAGAGTAAAGGAATAAGGAAACAAACTAGAATAGTAACTTCAACAGAGGTGATGACTCTTCAATATCCAAATCCAAAGCAAAAGCATAAAACTAATAAACTATGAATGTAGAGAAAACCTAGAGGAAGAGTTATTCTCTCTCTAGATTCAGATCTAAAATCCTAAAACTATCCTAATGAGAATGTGTGTTGAGTCTCTGCATGTTCCCTGGTTCTAATCTGTGTTTCTGGGCCGAAAACTGGGTCAAAACACGGCCCAAAATTGCCCCCAGCATTTTCTGTTAATTCTACAGATCGTGCATATCATGCGTACGCGTCAGTCACGCGTACGCGTCGCTGGTCGTCTTGGCGTGTCACACGTACGCGTCAAGCACGCGCACGTGTCATCTTGCAGAACTCCAATCCACGCATTTGCGTCAGGCACGCACACGCGTCAGCCATGCGTGTGCATCGCCGCTCGCTGGTTATCTCCTTAGTTTCTTGTGTTCCTTCCATTTTTGCAAGCTTCCTCTCCATTCTCTAAGCCATTCCTGCCCTATAAAGCCTGAAACACTTAACAAACGGATCACGACATCGAATGGTATAAAGGAGAATTAAAATACACAAATTAAAGACTTCTAGGAAGCAAGTTTTCAACCATAGAACAAAACTAGGAAGGAATTGTAAAATCATGCAAATCATATGAATAAGTGGGTAGGGACTTGATAAAAACCACTCAATTAAACACAAGATAAACCATAAAATAGTGGTTTATCAAATTTCTCACGCTTAAAATCCCCATGTCGTGCATGAGAATTTCACGTATGCAAAATCCCCATGTCACGTGTACGCGTGGGCAACACCTACGCGTGGGCATGTGATTTTGCCCGCATATGGGATGTATGTGTACGCATATAATACAGCAACACAAAAAGCTGCTGAGCCCTAATTTTTCAGTTTTCGCACCAAACTTTGATCGAGTATAACTTCCTCATTTTAAAACATTTTTCCTCTGTTCTTTGAACGGCATAAATATCTCGAACCCAATTTTATTTCTAAATAAGTTTGACACAAATCGGGGGTCCGGAGACTAAGGCTTAGTTTGGTAAAGCTTTTACTTTTCAAAAGTAGCTTATAAAAGTTAACTTTTAAAAGATGGTTTTATAAAAGTTGTAGCATTTATGTTTGGTAAATCAAATTAAAAATAGCTTTCAATAAACACAAGCAACAACAATTGCGTTTGGTAAAATAGCTTTTAAAATTTAAAAATACTATAATAGACATAAATGCAAGCATTAAATTTGAAAATTAGTTACCATATGAAGTTATATTAGACTTTTAAATTTTAAAAAGCACAAGCCAACTTTAAAAAGCTCCTTGTTAGGTGCTTTCAAAAGCACCCATAACTTTTAAAAGCTGCAAGCACAAGCACTTGGGCTTTTTAATTTACCAAACGTAAAATGAGGTGCTTGTGCTTTTTAAAAGTACAAGCACCTCTCCAAAAAGCTTTACCAAACCAAGCCTAAGTTATGCTTCGCTAAAGTTGAGCCAAAATCACAATTTTCACTAAAAACCAACATGCCTCAATTTTCAAACATACACTTCCAAATCCTTTTAAAACCAACCAAAACCTTACCAATTCAGCCTTAACCACATTCCAACTCCCTTATTCGATCCACAATAGATCAACTCTCTATTTTTACCAGTATCAACTAAATAATCCAAGTCTAACAATACACAACTTAATCAACCATTATACATATAAATCAATATCATATACCAATCACATACTCCATCAACAATAACATCATACACAATCCCCAATCTTTCCAAATTCAATAATACACAACACGCATTATCAATTACTTATATCAATTACCACATCCGCTTAGCCCCCAACATGATATCAAGTTAATCATATCATCAAGCTACAACTTCCAACATCACTAACCACATACATAATAATACAATCCATACCAACCAATCAACCACATCAACAATTTAATTCCTATCTTAGGTTCACTAGCCTATGTTTTCAGATTACATTACATTTTAGATACGAGAAACCGAAACTATACCTTGGTCGATTTACCGTTAATCCCAGAACACCTGGCACTGAGTATCTTGCTCCGCCACCAACTAATAGAGAAGAGTATTGTGACTGTCTTGTATTTCCCTCATCTGATCGAGGGAGGAAGTAAGTTTCTCCCAGCGGCTATCCTATGGCATCCTCATCTGCTCAAGAGAGGATGTGAGCTACTGTCAGTGCTCCTGAGGTCGAAAATAATGTCCCTAAGGTAGGGGAGGCTAGTCCTGCTGAGCCTCCTCTTCGGCTTACTCTTCTCTGTGGACCCTCTGATATTCCCGAACATATTCCATAGTCTTTTTAGTGATAGGCTTCTAAAATGGAATAGAAAAATCATTTTTTATCTTCACCCTAGAGGCTTTATAAAGGCGGTTGATGAGATACGGAAGCCCAGCCAAGCATGTGTAGAGGAGTTGGACGTAATACTATAGATCTGCTATGCAATGATGCCCTCTACCTCCACCAACTCTCCCTTTATAATGTCGTGAATCATAATAGCTTGGTCCACATTGCATTCAGACCGGTTGCTAATAGGAATGATAGACCTCCGGATGAAGTCTAGCCATCCCCTAGCCAAAGGGAGAAGGTCACTGCTTTTAAGTTGGTTCGGTATCCCTTCCGAACCTACTCTCTACTGGGCCCCTGGAATGCATATCTCAGCCAACACTTGGTCTAATTGCTAATCTCGATTCACCCTCTCGATGTAGCCCTCTGCCATATGATCAAGGAATGGCAATTGGAGGGTTTGTCGAATACTCTTTGGACTGAAGTCAAGGAATTTTCCTCTCACAAAGCTCTAATGGTTCTTCTCATTGACTCCAATGACATCCTTGTAGGTGATTCAAAGGTTGCCATAAAATTTTTGAACCATTAATTGTCTGACCTTAATGTGTGGGTTGCACAAAAATTGCCACACTCGCCTCTGAATCTGAAACTGGATTTTCGGATATCATCCAGTTGAAGTGCAAATTTCACTTCCAGAATCACGGTCCTCTTGGAAGTGACCTCATAAAAATGCTCCTTATTTAATTTGGAATGAAATCTCCTTAAATCATAAGAACCGGTGGCTGGTTCCTTTCCTTTCTTCTTTCTTGAGGTCTCAGTGCTCTTCGGTGCCATGGAATCAAATAGAGAACAAGCAAAGGAATAACATCAAACTTGAATGTTTGCTCGTCCTCGAGCAAAATAAAATGGAGCAAGGAGGAAGAAAGAGGGATGGAAGCAATATGGAAGGTCTATGGGAGGAAGAGGAAAGAAAATTAAAAGAAAAAGAAAATTAAAATGTAGAAAAGGGTTTGTGAATTTTAAAAATAAAAGAACAGGAATTTTAAGGGATGGATATATATAGGGAGTGGAGGGGGTTAACGGTTGCGGATTTGGGTTGGTAGAAGGGTTTGGTCAAAGAGTGGGGGTAGGGAAAAAGAAACGTGTGATGGGAATGGAGGGAGTTTGGGGAAGGGAAAAAGGCAAGTAAGATGGGATTATGGGGAAGATTTGGGGAAGGTAACTGTCAAGGGGGTGGGAAATTCAGAAGATTTCAACAAAGGATCCAAAGTGGGAGAGCTGGCGCCAAACTTAGGAAAGGTGGTGTTTGGCGCCGCATCCCCCGCAAACGCTAGTGATGCAGTGTTTGGCACAGATAAGCAATTTTCTTTTTTTAAAAAAATTGACATCGTTGTTGGCGCCAAACACTAGGGGGACCAAGTTAGGAGCTAAATGCCAGGGGGACCAAGTTTGGCGCCAAACGCCAGGGGGGCAAGTTTGGCGCCACCCTGGCAAGGAAAATTGCCCTTTTTCCTTCATTGGTAGCGCCAAACTTCAAGAATCCAAGTTTGGTGCCAAACTTCAGGAATCCAAGTTTGGCACCACCCCTCTAGCACAAATCCTTCAAAAATGCGTAGTACCTGACCAAGTTTGGCACAACCCCTCTAGAGAAAATAGCCTCCAAAATGCTTCATATGTGGCGCCAAACTTGATCTGGCCAAGTTTGGCGCCACCCAGCTCGAACTCAACTCCTCAAGGGTGTCTAAAATTTCTTCTTATTGCACATGTTCATGTTCTTATCACTCTGTATGACTAACACACACATAAAAGAAAGAACAACTACAGAATTATCATCAAAAGATAAATATAACGAAGAGAAAAGTAAACTGAGCATGAAATCAAAGGATACTATGGTTGGATTACCTCCTAATAAGCACTTCTTTATCGTCACTAGCTTGACGGTCAGTTCTGCTAAGTCAGTAGATAAGTGGACATTTGGCGATCAATCTCGCCTCCAAGATAATGCCTCAAACTTTGGCCATTGACTGTGAATCTTCTATCAGAGTTCTCTTTTTGAAGTTTCACATGACCATACGGTGACACTCTGGTTACCACAAAAGGTCCTAACCACCGGGACTTTAGCTTCCTAAGAAAGAGCTTGAGCCTTGAATTGAGCAATAACACTTGCTCGCTTGGCTCAAAAGTTCTTGTAGCTATCTTCTTGTCATGCCACATCTTGATTTTTTCTTCATAGAGCTTGACATTCTCATAAGCAGAGTTTCTGAACTCATCAAGCTCTTTTAGTTGGAGCAGCCTCTTCTCTCCTGCAACCTTGGCATCAAAGTTTAGAAATTTTGTTGCCCAATATGCTCTGAGCTCTAACTCCACTGGCAAGTGATAGGCCTTACCATAGACTAACTGGTATAGGGACATCCCAATAGGGGTCTTGAATGCAGTCCGGTATACTGGTGCGGATTTTTGAATTCCCACAACTTAACCGGCAAGTGCACGGGGTCGTACCAAGTAATACCTCAAGTGAATGAAGTTCGATCCCACGAGGATTCATGGACTGAGCAACAATAGTCGAATGAATCACTTAGTTAGTCAAGCAAAAAGTGATGTTTTAAAGTTATAAAACGCAGAAAATAAGAAAGCAAAAAATAAAAGTAAAGTAAATTATATGAGAGAATAGTTAAGGTCTCAGAGATGTTTATCTTTCCGGATTAAAACTTCTTACTAACTATTTTAAAAATGAATGATTCATTCTATGGCAAACCATAAGTGATTAAACCCTAATCCCTTAGCAATTTAATCTCCTCTAATCCTCATCAAGCGCCACTCCCGTGGTCACTCAATTCAGATTGGAGGGTGAAGTTCAGAAAACTGGTTTATAACACAAAGGCCCTAATCCCAGCTGAATAGATGTTGCATATCCCCATTAGGTTGTGTGATTAGCCGTCTAGGAAGAGAGCTTTCAAGTTGTAGTCCAAGCGAGATAACTCTCTCGAGAATCACAAGAACTCATGTAAAAAATGGTCATACTCCCGTTCCACCCAATTCATAAGATTAAGAACGAAAACAACACCTTAGAATCGAATCAAACATATATTAAAATAGAAGAATAATAATCTCAATCCATAGAAATGAACAGAGCTCCTAACCTTAACCAAGAGGTTTAGTTGCTCATACTTACAGAGAAAACAGAGTTCTGAAAAAGTGCGGAAGGAAGAAGTCCCCCTCCCGGAGGCGTGATCCGAGAAAGGGTGCATCTTATTCCTTAAAAACTAACCTAATAATAAATGCTAGACTTAAAAAAGATATTGTTTGTAATTAAAAATTACAATAAGAAAATAAAATAGGCTAAGAAGTGCTAAATCTACTTGAGAGGCCCAAAGAGGAGTGATTCGGGCTGCTACTGGCGTTTAACACCAATAATAGGTGTTAAATGCCCTAAAAGGGGTCAAAATTCGTGTATGCTAAGGTCTCCTACTGGCGTGAAACGCCGGGTGGGCATTCAGCGCCGGGTGGGTGTTAAGCGCCGGTAGGGGAAAGTTTCTGGCGCTGGTTCTGTCCCTTTTGGGTGCTAAACGCCAGGCTCGGTGTTTAGCGTCAGATTTGGCAGTGATTCTAGAAGAAAAGTATAGACTATTATATATTGTTGGAAATCTCTGAAAGTTATATTTCTAACGCTATTGAAACCGCATCAATTGGACCTCTGTAGCTCAAGTTATGCCCATTGGAATGCAAGGAGGTCAGAGTTGACAACATCTACTATCCTTTATTTGTCTTTGCACAAAACTCTGCCAAATTTGCCCAAATTTTACCTAAAATTATAAAAATACAACAAAAACTCAAAGTAGCATCCAAAGAGGATTTTTGCACTAAAATATAATAAAACTTAATAAAATCTAACTAAAAACAACTAAAAGATGCTAGGAAAAGGGGTATAAGATGTTCACGCATCACAACACCAAACTTAAACTGTTACTTGTCCTCAAGTAACCCAAATAATATAGGACCAAAGAAGAGAAAATGCTTAAGACTTTGAGTTGTCAATGAAGCTCTGGTCTAGTTACGAAATGGGGCTTATGACACTCTATTTCTAAATAGCTTTGGCATCGCACTATCAATTGAAGCTCAGAAACATCAGCCTCCTTTAGAACTAGAACTCGGATGATATTATAGATTCTCTTCTTTAGACTCTAATTGTTTGTTGAACACAACTTTTCTTTTCCTTGGTTCTTGGCACCTTTGAGCCTAGCTGTGACTCTAAGTGCTTTGCTTTCAAGCTTGACTTGAAACAAGAACACCGCAAGCACTTAACTAGGGAACTCTTTGGTTTCGAATATTTCTTTTTATTTCTCCCAAATAGTGGTGCTTAGAGCCTTTGGCATACTCTGTAACAGCAATGGGTCATGACATTAGGTGCTTAGTCTCAAGGCACTTTCACACCACAAGCATGTGGTAAGGAAAAACCACTCTTTTGAGCTTTAGATCAATTTTGACCCTCCTAACCATTGATGCTCAAAGCCTTGGACCTTTTTCTTTTGATTTTTCTCTCTTTTTTCACTTCTTTTTGCTGTTTCTTTTGCTTCAAGAATCAATCTTTTTCTTTAATTGAGAGGATCAATAATACTTCTTTAATTTCCTGTTCCTCAAGAACCAATATACTCAACTCCAATATCAAATAGGCACGGTTAATTCATATATTTAGAATTAAAGATAATGCCACCACATCAAAGTAACTAGATTAATCTATAACTCAAATCTCATGCATTTTACTAATTCTTTTTCTTTTGATTTTTCTTTAAGCTTAGTGAGCAATAAATGAGACATCTTTCAAAATAAACATAAACTAAAAAAATAAGCAACTAAACTAGAAAGCAAGGAAATCCTACGAGTGATCATGCAAAAGCCAGAATAGAAAACAGGAAATAAGCTAAAAATACTGAAAAAAAATAGAAGATAAGATAAGGCAAGGGATAATGAAACTCAACTACCTCAGTCATTGTGGTTGCTGCTCCCTCTTCAAGCTGTGCTCTTCCATGTAGATGATTCACCTCCCTTCGGTGCCGTTGATGATAATATAAATCGAGAGATCGCTCTGCACAACACCAAACTTAAAATTTTTCTTGTCCTAAAGCAAAGAAGACTAAAACTAGGAAGGGACTTGAAGAGCACACGGATGAGTACACAAGAAGGTAAGAGTGATAGAAGGGGATGAAGAATTTAAAATTAGAACTCTTTTTTTTAATGACCCCTTGGTGGCATCAAACGCCCATTATGGATGTGAAATGCCCCAAGGGGGTAAATGGGACGCTCAAATTGGGCGTAAAATGCCCAAACTTCTGCTCCCCTCTTGGCGCTAAACGCTCTCCCTGGCGTTTAGTGCCTACAGCACTGATCCTCCAGGGTGTTTTGTTCTTCTATCTGAGTCTTCCTGTCCCTGTTCTAAAAGCTGTGCATGATCACAAACATTAGAAAACCTAGGAAAACTTTGAAAATCAAGAAAAAAGAATAAATGAAATCAAAATAAAACTGAGATAAAATTGAAATAAACTAAAGGATACTTATGGTTGGGTTACCTCCCAACAAGCGCTTCTTTAACGTCATTAGCTTGACACTTGATTGTTGAATTTTCTTCCTCTTCTTCCAGTTGGTTAAAAGAAATGACTCCAAGGGAGAAGAGGAGAAGATTAGTGCCCTCAGATTTGAATTTCTCCTAACAAGATTTTTTTTTATTGTTATCAGCTTGATTCTTCTTACTTGTTAGGGTAGGGGTTGGATTGTTTCTTGCTGACCTTCTCTTTCTCGTGGATATCATCTTTTATTCCTTGGTCATAATCCCTTTTTTAGTGTTTTCCTTGATTATCTTTACCACTCTGAATTCAGGACTTGGGTTTTGTATGATGGGTAGAGTAGTGTACCCTTCATCAAGAACCTCTTGAATTGGTGGTTCAATGAACTCACCCTCTATGTAGCTCTTTGATTCACTGGAGGATGGACTCCTTTGAATGATTCCCTCACATTCTTTTCTGTAGGAATTTGCATTGTTTCTCTTGTGAGGGAGTTTGCTTGTTCCTCTATCCAATGCTTGGTAATCAATTCTACATCTCTCTCTATATTTTTGACACTCATTCTCATATCATGTATGTAATTTTGAGTAGTATCCCTTAATTCTTTCATGGCAAGCTCTAAAACTGATAGTTTTTTACATGAATAAGGAGATAAAGATTCTTGATATGAAGAAGGAGGTGGTGGCTCTTGATATAAGTAAAAGGAGGATGGATCTTGGTATGAATAAGGAGAGGGTGACTGTTGATATGAGTAAGCAGGGGTGAGGGAGGAAATTCTTGCGAAATTTTATCTGTTATTTGCTGCAGTTCTTGGCAGGCAAGATCAAAAGATGATGGTTCTTGATATGAACAAGAAGATGATGGTTTTTGATATGGATAGAGAGGTGGTGGTTCTTGATATGAGTAAGGGATGATGGTTCTTGGTAGGTGGAATATGGAGCACGGCAATTTCCTTGGCCTTGCCAACCAAAATCCGAGTAGTTCCTCCATCTACAATAATATGAATCACTCCTTTGGTGTGAGTCGTTCCTCTCCATTATTTTTCCTCAGCACAAAACACCAAACAAGATTAAACGCACCAGGTGGTAAACAACAAAGCAAAGAAAAAAATAATTTTTTTTGGAAAAAAATTAAATAAAGAAAAGTAAAAAGAAGAAAAAAATTCGAAAATAATTTAGAAGAGGTAAACTAAAAATTCGAAAATTAAACAAAGAAAGACATGAGTAATTTAAAAAAGATATTTTCAAAAGAAAAATGACTACAGGGACACCAAACTTAATTTCAAAAATTAAGAAAAATTTTAACTAAAATAAAACTCAAATTTTTGAAAATACAAAATTATCACAAATCAAAAACTAAAAACACGTAATCTAAGCAATCAAACAACTAATAGTTGTTAATCACAGTCAATCCCTGACAACGGCGCCAAAACCTTGTTGCGAATTTTTGAATACCCACAACTTAACCGGCAAGTGCACCGAGTCGTACCAAGTAATACCTCAAGTGAGTGAGGATCGATCCAACGAGGATTGATGGATTGAGCAACAATGGTCGAATGACTCACTTAGTTAGGCAAGAAAAAGGTGATATTTTGAGGTTATAAAACGCAGAAAATAAGAAAGCAAATAATAAAAGTAAAGTAAATTATATGAGAGAATAGTTAATGTCTCGGAGATGTTTATCTTTCCGAATTAAAACTTCTTACTAACTATTTTAACAATGAATGATTCATTATATAGAAAACCATAAGTGATTAAACCCTAATCCCTTAACGATTTAATTTCCTCTAATCCTCATCAAGCGCCACTCCCGTGGTCACTCAATTCATATTGGAGGGTGCAGTTCAGAAAGCTGGTTTATACCACAAAGGCCTTAATCACCCCAATCCCGGCTGAATAGATATTGCGTATTCCCATCAGGTTGTGTGATTAGCCGTCAAGGAGGTGTTTTCAAGCTATAGTTCAAGCGAGATAACTCTTCCGAGAATCACGAGAACTCATGTAAAAAAGGGTCATACTCCCGTTCCACCCAATTCATAAGATTAAGAATGAAAACTACACCTTAGAATTGAATCAAACATATATTAAAATAAAAAAATAATAATCTCAATCTATAGAAATAAACAGAGCTCTTAACCTTAACCATGAGGTTTAGTTGCTCATACTTACAGAGAAAACAAGGTTCTGAAAAAGTGCGGAAGGAAGAAGTCCCCCTCCCGGAGGCGTGATCCGAGAAAGGGTGCATCTTATTCCTTAAAAAGTAACCTAATAATAAATACTAGACCTAAAAAAGATATTGTTTGTAATTAATAATTACAATAAGCAAATAATATAGGCTAAGAAATGCTAAATCCATTTGAGAGGCCCAAAGAGGAGTGATTTGGGCTGCTGCTGGCATTTAACGCCAATAATGGGCGTTAGACGCCCGAAGGGGGTCAAAATTTGTGTATGCTGAAGTCCCATGCTGGCGTGAAACGCTGGGTGGGCGTTCAGCGCCGACAGGGGGAAGTTTCTGGCGCTGGTTCTGTCCCTCTTGGGTGCTAAACGCCAGGCTCAGAGTTTAGCACCAGATTTTGTAGTGATTCTAGAAGCAAAGTATAAACTATTATATATCGTTGGAAAGCTGTAAAAGTTAGCTTTCTAATGCTGTTAGAATCGCATCAATTAGACCTCTGTAGCTCAGGTTATGCTCATTGGATTGCAAGGAGGTCAGAGTTGATAGCATTTACTATCCTTTCTTTGTCTTCGCACAAAACTCTGCCAAATTTGCCCGAATTTCACTTGAAATTATAAAAATACCACAAAAACTCAAAGTAGCATCCAAAGAGGATTTTTGCACTAAAATATAATAAAACTTAATAAAATCTAACTAAAAACAACTAGAAAATGCTAGGAAAAATGGTATAAGATGCTCACGCATCATATGCCCAAAGAGCATCATCAAGTTTCCTTGCCCAATCCTTCCTTGAAGTGATAACAGTCTTCTCTAGGATCCTATTACGTTCTCTGTTGGAGACCTTAACCTGTCCACTATTCTGTGGGTGATAAGGGATTACCACCTTATGACAGACTCTATATCTCTGCAGAAGTGAGTCCAACTGTCTAATTCAGAAGTGACTTCCTCCATCACTAATAAGTGTCTTTGGGACACCAAACCGGCTGAAAATATATCTCTATAGAAAGATCAACACCACTTTGGCATCATTAGGATGTAAGATCCCAGATTTTTTAAAATTAAATAATAAGTTATTTATGAACTATAATATTTATTGAAGATTATATTTTCATAGATTTTTATTATTAATTAGATAATTTTTGTATTCCAAATTTAAGTTTGAGTAATTGAAAAATAATGTGAATTGTATATGCTTTAATTTGAATATGTAGATTTTTAAACCTTATTTTATGAATAAGAGAAAATTAATTTCATTATCTCTAATTCTTGAATTAGAATATTTATTTGAGAATAAATGGTAATATGATGAATAAATAGTATTTTATTTAAAGATAATTTCGTTGGATTAAAATTGATTATCAATTATTATATTACCTCTATTTTTATTAGAAATTACCAACATATCCTTACCCCTTTTTTCCAAATTAAAATCGTAAACCCTTATTTCATCAAAACTCAACACACACAACTCTGACCCTAAGTTTTCTTTTTCATCCACCACCCACCCCCTTCCCAGACTCACCACGGAAAGCAAAAAAGAAAAAGAGAGGGAGCACGCCGAAAGGGAAGAGAGAAACGGAGAGAGATATTGCTGCCCTACTACTACGGTCGAGCTGCTTCCTGCTGGTCACCGCTGTTCATGAAGCCAACCTCGTCGTCACCATCGTTGACAAGGAGAAGAGAAAGAGAGCTCACAGGTGAGAGAGGGAGGTGTCGTGCCAGCCACCTTCATCATCGTTCGTGCGTCGCCACCACTGCACCTACCTGCCATCGATGGGGAAGATGTCACCATGCACGCACACCGACGCTGTCACCAAAGGAAGCCGTTGAACCCTCCACCATCACTGTTGCTGAGGAGCTCGAGGGGGGAGAGAGAGATCAATGGAGGGAGCTTCTGTTTCTTGTGTCGTGCCTCCACTGCCGCTGACCGTGGAGCCACGGGAAGCGTCGTTGCCATCGTTTCTACCGTCGTTGCTGCTGTCTGGGCTATCACCGGCGGAAGTTGCCACTACTGGAGCTCTCAGCCGAAGTTTCTAGCCACCAAGTACGGCTCTGTTGTCGCTGGAATCACTCCAGAGTTGCCGCTGCTCAGTTCTTAGTTCCTTCTGGGCACAGTAAGTCATTTTCCTCCGAAAACCCCTCTTTGTCAGTATTATGTTATATATCACTAAGGATTTCACGATATTAATGTCTTAGAGTTGAGCTATCGAGGTTGCATGCTGCATTCGTTGCTGTCGCAGCGTTACGAAAGAGTTTCTATGGACGTTGCAGCTGCCGCTACTGTGAACAAAGGATAAAACGGAGTTTGTCGCGTAGTTGACCCGCGATTGAGGTAGAGACAATTTCTTAAACTCAATTTACCATCAAGAATTGTTACAAGTCGATATTAATGCAAAAAATATATTTTTATGATTTTTGTAAGTCTTATGGATTGAATTAAATTATTTTGAATGACTCTAATCATTTGTTTGACTGAATTATTGATTGGTTGTGATGGTTAGAAATTATGATTTTTAATTGATTATGTTGAAGTTATTTTAAATTGTGATTTACTGGAACTGGTTTGATTTTGCTGCTAATGAATTAAGATTTGAAAATGATTTGAAAAGACTTTGAGAAATGGTTTGGATGGGACTCGAGAAGGGTGGCAAAGTCCAAGTTCTAGGAAAGGTGCTACCAAAATTTTTATGAGAATTTTGGGAAGTTTTATTTTAGTTAATTTAGATTGAAGAATTATTTTATTTGATTTTGATTCATTTAAGAAAAGAATGAATTATGTTTGAGTTTAAATTACTAAGAAAATACTTATGTTTTGAGTTTGATTAAGAAATTACATTTAGAGGAATTTTAGTGAATTTAAAAAGTAATTGGTTTTTGATTGAATAATTCCGTTTTGCGACATTTTGGAAAAATTGAAGAATTCGAATTTGGATTAACAAAACGGGACAATCTCCGAGCCTTTGGGAATGTTTTAAATTTAAGAATGAAACTGAAATTGGTTTTGGTTTAAATGATTTGGTTTTGAAATTGGCTTGGAACTTTTAGTTTACATAATTTGGTTTTGGTTTAAATAATTTGGTTTTAGTTTAAATGATTTGGTTTTAGTTTAAATTTTATTTTGATCGATTCAAATTGAAAAGCTATTATTTTAAGGATTTTTAATGAATTTAAGGAAATGAGATTGGTTGTCATTCCCCTAAAGTTTAGAGGCCTTGTCGAGTGGTTTAACTAATAAATGATTTTCTTTTGTCTTTTGAAAGAAGAATTGGTTTTAAGTGAAATTATTTTGAAAGTTTTGAAGAATGTCACAAAGAGGTGGTATTGGTTTTAAAGCAAAAAGAGATTTGAGATTTGAATTACCTGGTAAGACGCAAGGATTGTTGTTTGTCTCACTTGCTCTAGGTCAAGATTTTAAAAGATTGTGGTTTTGAATGCGAGCTTTGACCTGGTAAGGATCGTGGTGGTGTACCGCTTGTCCAGTGTCGCAATGTGTGTGGGGATCGTGGTGGTGTATTTCCCACGGATTGTTCCAATTGAAAATCTTGTGAGGATCGTGGTGGTGTACCGCTCACCAGGTAGGGATCGTGTTGGTGTACCGCTACCGGATTTCAAGAGGACGATATCCGGGTTAGCTACCGGATGTGTCGGGTTCTGGCAAAGTAACTAACATGTGAGCTCACATCCAGTAGGATATGCATGCATCATGTTGCATTTGTTTGCTTTATTTGGGTGTGCTTAAGTGTTTTGCTTTGCCTATCTGATGAATTCTGTGTAACTGGTAATTATGATACTTGCTGTAACTATTCTTTAAATGTATTTGCCTTGTATTTGTTTGTGCTTGTGATTGATTTCTGTTTGTGCTTGTGATTGATTGCTATAACTATCCAGAGGTCAGAATTTGATTATATATTGGGAAAGAGCCTGTGATTGGTTATATTTGGAACAAAGGCCGTGATTGGTGGGTTTTTAAATTGATTGACCCTTTGGTATGTATTGAAATGTTATGCGAATAGTCGAGATTGGAACTTTTTATAAGAAAAGATATGAAGTTGATTTTTTTTTGTACTATTAATCGTTGTGGTTTAAAAAGGATTCATAAGACGAACGAAGATCTCTGTTTTCAAAATCCATCCTTCTTTTTATACTTATTTTCTTATGACAATTCTTAAACCCTCTACCGAGAACCTGCGAGGACGACGTTTTCACCCCCTACAGACTTCTCTTTTTAGGACGGACGAGGAAGCTGATGAAGCTTTTGCTAAGTTCCTTAGATGTACTGTTTCTGTTTGTACATATATTAGTCATAGTTTTTTCCTCGCCTTTGTCATTATAATTTTGTAAGAGAGATAGGAGTTGTATGATTTGTATATATATAATATGTATAAGTTACTTGTATAAGAAGTTTTCTATATATATATATATATATATATATATGCATGTTGATAAAAATTTAAAAGTATTTCCAGTTTTTCCAAGAAAAATAGCGATGCAGTTTCGAGTTAAATGCTCATATCTTATTATTAAATATATGAAAGCCGTTGTAATATTCTTACTATTAAAGTGACGCAGCCAGAAGCGTGACATTCTGACGTATAATAGGGATAGAAACACAATATAATGGAACTGGTTTAAGTAACAGATATCATGATAATATTAAAGGTTGTACTTTATATATACAATTTATTTTATTTCGAGTACTCATTTTTAATTTTTAAAAGAAAATTCAAAAGACAATATACTCCTTGTCTTATTCCATTTTTTACATCCAAAGTTTGTAATTTTTTGTATAAAATTGAATACCACTGCTACTAATTTAATGTCTCAACAAATTTCTTATTTAAACTAGTTTCAAACAATATATAAAGTCAATACTACAATATTTGATGTCTAACTTTCGAAGAAATCATTTGTCTTCAAATAATTCATTTCACAAAATAAATTTAATGGATAAAATAACAACAATAATTTTTTAAAATATTTTATTTTCATCATACAATATGTAATATTTATTCAAAATATTTTTCGTAATGAATAAATTTAAAGATATGTTATTATAACTACTATATAAAATGCCTAATAACAAACAAAATTATGAATTTTATAATAAATAATTAAAATAAAAAATTTTAAAATAGACAATACATTCATAAGACTAATAATAGTAATTTTGTAATAAAGATAATTCTTTTATATTTTATATTTTTTAATTAAAAATAATATTTTAATATAAAATTTTTCTAATATTATAAAAAAATTTTGACACAATAATTGATAATGAATAAAAAATATTTATATTTTTTATGAGGTTATACAAGTTTTATTTATTTATTTAAAAATAAAAGAGATTATATTTGTCATTTTAAATTATATGTAAAAAAATTATTTATTCATTTACCTATTAATATATTTTATATTTATTAAAATCTAATAATATGCATGCATAACATATTTAAATTTAAATGCTTTATATTAAGTCCATAATTTTCTTTGAATAATAAATTAATTTAACAACTAATGTATTAATAAGCATGTTAGTCAACACTATAAACGTAGTTATACTCTAGTTATTAGCTTAATTGGATTTTAAACATGTGTATATAAACTAATGCTCTATAGTTAATTTAGAGTGATTAACCACTAATAAAAATTTAATTTTTGTTTTCTCATTTTTTTTTCTAATTTTTGTCCCTTTTGTTACGAAATTGTTAACTCATAGTAAAACAGAGTTATTCAAATATATGTATTTTTATTAAATTCATAACCAAGAAACTGAACTTTTAATTATAAAACTAAAATTAGTTAAAGTACTATAAGACCTAGAAAACTTGTTAGCTAATTAAATTGGACCGGATGAATTATTAATGGGTAGGTTTAGATTAAACTGTGTGCACCCCAAGAGCCCAATGCTCACTCACATATACATATTATTAAACTACTCTTTCATCTTAACTCATGACAACAATAAAAACGTCTTACGATCCACAAATTTAACAACAAAATATACATATTTAATTATAATTTTAATCTTTATCTTATCTTTATTTGTTTTTATCTTTCATAGATCAATACTCTATATATACTTAGTTTTACTTTCATAATTTACATTTTTTAATCAATTAACAATCAATAAAATTTCTTCATCTTTTCTTTTTTTTTTTATTATTCTTTTACAATTTTATTATTTTTGTGTACTCTTTATGTACTCTTTCCATTTTATTAACATCTAAACCCTAAATACACTAATTAAACGTACCATCCTTTCATACAACTAAAGACACACACATCAGCTCCATAAGAACGATTATACATAACGCTTATTGAGATGCTATTTTTAAATAGGGATAGCGATACATAAGCCGATTTGTGAAAAGTTTTTGGGTTTTGGAAGTGACTAACACTTATTATAGACATTATCATGTACATTTGATTATACTAAAGTATAAAAAGAATATAAAAACTAGAAAAGTTTTAAACTTACCACAATCTCCTTGACTTCTTATTTCTGTTAAGTTGTGTGGTGAGTCATTCGATTAGTCTCCGTAGACAAAATAAGTGATTGAAACCAAAATTAATAATCGAATAGAAAACTTTTAAATCTTTTAATATAGCATAACATTGTAACTTAAAAATTTTAAATAATGTTTATTGACTATTAACAGTATGTCCAGTTATAAATATTACCTTAAATATTTTTGATATAGGTGTATTTTTTCTTTTTGGTCCCAGAGTACTGAAATAGTACTACACAAAAAATAGTACTATGAAGCATTGACATCATTTTTATCGATTATTAACCAAAGTATAATTTTTGTTTCAAATATAAAAACACATTATACTAACTATTTTCATTAAAAATAAACTCAAACCAAAAGGTCATATCATCAATTTGATGGGAATTTTGAAACTTCAAATAATAGTGTAACCAATGCCTTCAGTTAAAATCCAAATTAATGAATTATGTTTATAAGTTATTTTTGTCATTTTATATAGGTAGATTGTGTAATGTTGATATAAATTAAAAAAAATGTTAGTCACAGATTTTTTTTTATCTTACATTTACATCAATACTATATAATTTTCTATCTTATTACTAAAAATATTAACTTCCTGACATTTTCTATAAATTATATTTATTTATAGGTTAATTTACATATTTAAAATATTTAGACTATAAAATTACATGAATATCCTAAAAGAAATTTCACTACATGTTTGTGCTCAATTTTATTTTGTAAATTGTGGAATTTGGCCTTGATTTCTGTTTGGTATACGTGATGAAAATCAATGATTGAATTAGAGAAGTAAAAATGGTATAAATCATTAATAATTTCCAGATTTATGTTCACCAATAAATGGCCTTGATTTTACTTCTAGTCAAAGATAAAGAAGCTATGACATTTGTGCTATAGTTCGTTACAGAAAGATCAGTATATTACCACTTGTATAATTCATTAAATTTATTAAATAAACATTGTAATGTTATTGTAACGTTGTAGTAAAGAATCAATCAAAATATACTCAAATATATTAGATGTACTCAATGTTTTTATTACTCAATTTATTTATTATCTTATCAATTTGATAGAAAAATAGATTGAAATCAATTTAACCGTAAATTATTTTTTCAATTATTTATAAAATTCTTTTTTTTCCCTAATTTTTAAAATAATTAAAAAATAATTCAAGTTTAAATTAAAATGAAATCAAGTATTGAAGTGACAAATTTTATATTAAATTTTAAATTAAATTTTATGATATATACTCATAAATACCTATGTGATAATTTATAAAACCCAAAATAAAATAAAATTAAAACTAAACATTGAAAATATGAATAAAGATGGGAAGGTATATAAAAGCAATGCAGAGTTATCGTTTTGCTAGAAGAGATACATGATAAATTCATGTTCTAAAGTTATGATTTAGCAGTCACAAACACAACCAAGAAAGGAGAAGAAGGGGGATCAGCTCAACACACAACAGAACAAAGTGATTTTTATAAAACTTTTTATGGGTTAAATAGAATTGTTCAATGAGATTTTTACTAGTTCATCTATAAAACAGTACCGTTTGAAATTTTAGTGTACAACTAATATTTTTTAACATTCAAATTATATGGAATAACAAAAGAATGATAAGTTTGGACATTTTCATTTAAATATGAAAATAAGGCGCCAAATTATGTTTAATTAAGCCATTTTAAAAATTTAGTATGAAAATGTTTTTGAAAAACTTTACAAGATTACAACCGATATTTTAGATTTTGTGTTGGAATGTGAAAACTGTTTTGATAGAAAAACATAGATATGATGAACTTTATTTGCTGTATTGTTTCTCTCTTGTTCGTTTCTTAGACAACTTAGATATTATTAATATTTGATTTTCACATTTTTCTAAATCTAAAATTTTAAAAATAAAAACTGAATATATTTTCTAATAATAATATCATACATTCATATCTTTTGTTAATTAAATTCAATTAAATTGGTCTAACATTACAAAAATATAGCTACATTATTCTAAATCTTATTACTTAATTTAGTTAGACTTAGTTCATAAAAAGATTTAAATTCATAGCATTATTAGTTTTCTAAAACCAATTACATATAAATTGTAAACAAACTAGTAAAATTAATATAAGATTTAAGTAGATACTTTGTTCCAAATCTTTACAAAATTATTTTTAAATTACAAGACAGATAGCTCTCGAACCAAGTTCACTTGAGTGTGAGTTTTTTATATGACTTATAAGTTATAACTTATAAGCACTATCAGGGCTAAAACTAATTGACAAAACACCCGAAATAAAAGGTAGTCTCCAACTAAGAAGGGGATGAATAGGTACTCAACAAATTCAAAATAAAAGCACACAAAAAGTTATTGGACAAAGAGCATTTTTTTTGACATGGTGAGAAACGGACAAACCCGGCCCACTCCGTGTAGATATACTAAAGATGGATGTGGCCTATTGATTGTTTCCGTACTTGTAAGGCCTTCGAAGAGAGAATTCTTTGGAATCTTTTCAGAAAAAACCTTTCACTCTATTTTTTGGTTTGGACAGTGGCCAAGCCAAACTGACGCGACCCGGATTCTCCACCCAGTCCCAACAGAACCCATCCCAACCCAGATCCTAATCTACCAAGAAATCTTTTCTGCGCTTCTCATGGCCACTGTTAAGACGTTCGGATGACGCCTGGACCTTCACCAACTACAGCTTCTCCATGCTTCCCCGGTCAACATCCACTACTTCTGTTCAACTCTGCTTCTCCCCACATTGACGCTAGTCTCATTCTCATGTTCAAAAGCGCCGTGACCGGATCTTTCTTCTAGCAGCACACTGTGCTCACCTTCATGTGAGCAGAAAACTTTCCCTCTTGTCCATCGAGTTATAATTTATAAAAGACTTGAAATAGTTGGATTTTTTGAATTATCTTCAGTCACGTTTTTTTCACGCACCATTTCATTTAACGATTTCATGGATTAATTCCAAATAAAATGATTGTTTCTCATGGACTGTTTGCTTTTTTTTCCATGTTCTTTAAGAACGGAAAGAGTAAAAAAAAATAATAAAACCAAGACAACAAAGCACTATGCTAAAAACAATACTATTGCAATTAATAAAATTATAAATAAAAAATAATATCACACGTGTCGGTGGATGAAGTACATTAAGTAATAAAAAATAGTATCATCTTCCGGTCGCATTCTTCTCAGTTCCCTCCTTGGCCCACCTTCGTACCATTTTTATTCACTAAATTTGAATGTGCTTTCATAAATGAACATACATTGTTCATGGTTTCATTTATATTAGATGGATTCTAAAGTCACGACAAATGAATGAAAAATAAGATAATTATATAAAGAGAGAAGAGATGGGGAGAGGGAGACAGAGAGAGGAAAGAGAGCGACGGGGAGACGAAGAGAGGTGGGAGAGAGAGGAGATAAGGGTGTGCATGGGTCGGGTGAAACTGGGTCGTTAACATTATACCGAGCCTATTTGTTAGACTCGAACCCGACCCTAAACCCGATGAAACCTATACACTTTCGGGCCACGATTATACTAGGTGAAAACCGGGTCGTTAACATTATATTACCTTGATACCTTCTTGTAAGTTAGCATGTAAAAATATTCAAATTTCCAAAACTCCAACCATTATTTGATATGGTAAAATTCACTTAGAAAAATATAATAAGAACTATCTCTTCTCTAAAATTAAAGTATAACCATAATCAATACTAATATTGCCTAATAACACCAAATATTTAAATCAATACAAATAACACAAGATTATGCATTAGTCTAAAGTCTTATGCATTTTAAACATAAAACATTAACTTATAGTCTTATATATAATGACTAATAACACAAAATATTAAGATTTACAATACTTAAATTTCACATAATAATAGCTATCATTCATCACTAATAACACAAAATATTAATTGTGTATGATGACCGGATTACCGGGTCATTTAAGGTGACCCGAGCTATGGCACAGACCCGACTCGAAATAATGATCGGGTTTACTTTTGAAACCCATACCCGACCCTAGACTAGTTCCTAAAGTGTTCGAGATCGGGCCGGATCTTCGAGTCGGATCGGGTTATGCACACCCTTAAGAGGAGATACAGAGAAAAGAGAAAGAAAGAGGACTGAAAGAGAGAGAGAGGAGAGGAAGAAAGGGAGAGAAAGGGGGTTAAAGTAAAAATTATAAAAACAAAAAAATAACACCATAAACAATGCAATGAAGTGCTATACAATAGCACTATCAATTCAAAATGAGAAAATTCATGAACTTGTTTAAATTGTTAGGAATTAAAATTCAATCAAAAGTTAAATTTTTTTAAATAATTAAAAATAAATTATTTAATTTTTTTATTTTAATTTTTATTTTTTCTTCATTTGTAAACAAAATAAAAAAAATCTAATTTTTAAATTAATTATCTTTCTTTATTTTTTTTTAAATTTAAATTCTGTTCTATTAATATATTATAATTATTTTAAATTATAGAATTAAATTTTAAATAAAAATAAATTCTTTTTCCTAAAAAATAGAATTTATTTTTTATGTTAAACAATTTTCAAACATATTAAATAATTTTCAAACAAGCTAACAGCCTCGACAACTCGAGAAAAGAAAAATCAATCTTATAATTGCCAAGAAATCGCTGAAAATGTTAAATTAACAAATTGCTAATCAATCAAAAGGTTCGAAACTCAAAAGAGACTAAAAATTTCATTAACAAACTTAAAACAACAAAAACCTAGAAAATAAGCACAGAAGAGACTCCCAATTTGAATCCATTAAAGAACTAGTAGAAGAATGCTTACCTGAGAAGAGAAGACCGGGAGCAATAGAATCGTTTGCCTGGAGTTGATGGCAGAAGTGACGGCAAAGTCCAAGCGTTCAGGACGGCTAGTAGAACAGGGCTGAGTCGAACAGAAAGATGTTCGGCGGCAACGGCACCCTCGGGCTCGACGACGCGGGGAAAACGGGGTATGCAGCCAGGGACTCACCAAGAAAAATCAAGAAGATAATACGGCGAGCCGAAGAATCTAGAAAATCCAATTAACGAACATAAAACAGCAAAAACCTAGAAAATAAGCACAGAAGAGACTCCCAATTTGGATCCATTGAAGAGCTGGTAGAAGAATGCTTACCGGAGAAGAGAATACCGGGGAGCAATAAAATCGTTTGCATGGAGTTGATGGCGGAGGTGAGGCCAAGCTTCACGTCGGCTAGGAGAACAGGGCTGAGTAGTCGAACAGAAGAGATGTTCGGCAGCAACAACGCACCCTCGGGCTAGACGAGGAGGCAAAACAGGGTATGCAGCCAGGGACTCACCAAGAAGAATCAAGCAGATGATATGGCTAGAAGAAGAATCAAGAAGACTACGAACGGAGAGGCAAAGAATTAAGAAGACGACGACCTCCCAAGATGAGAGAGTTTGACCGAGAAGTTTTTGTAAAATTTAAAAAATATTTCTAAAAAATTAATTTGATTTGTCAATTAATTTTTTTCCATTATATCTTTGTTTCTAGGTGTATTGGAAACGAATTAAGCATAAAATAGGCTTTGAAAAATAGGTCGTAGCCCATGGTGAAGGTATTTAAGGCACCACCACAAGAAATTATCAAAATAGCGATTGATTGGTTGGTTGCTGAAATCTTGATGGCTAATTAAAAAAATAGCAACCAATTTCGGTAGCTAACTGTTAGCGACCAAACTAGTATCAAATAATATTAGTCACTAAATCGTTCGGTCATTTTGGTCAATAAAAAAATCGATTGCAGTGACAGAGGCGAAGCAGTGACCGAGAGAGATGCAGCGAAGTAGTTAAAAAAGGGAAAGGGAAGCAAGGCATTATGGAGGCGACATGGCGATGGAGGAGAAAACTGAAGGAGCAACGGTAGACCGTGAAGCATTGAGAGAACGAGACATGGCGAAGCAGCGAAGGAAAGGGAAGGGAGGCATGGCAAGGCAAGGCGACAGATGGCGATGGAGCAGTGGCCGGCAGCGGTATTAAGGGAAGAGAATGAAGGCCCAGAGAAAAGCAAGATCGAAGATATGTTTGTGTGTGATAAACAAAGGGAGCTTGAAACCTAGCCTTATTGTTAGTGGCGATGAGTCGAGAGCATCAGAAGGGGAGAAAGAAGCAAGTCAAAGGCTTCGATGGTGTTGATAAGCATATCATTGTTAAGGCGCCGAAAGAAATTCCGAAGATTGCATCATCCTGCTAGCAGTTGTGCCTTCTCATTGTGCAAGTGATGATGTCTCTTTCCCCCTGCATTTCATTCATTTTTTTATGCTTCTTTGTTCTCACAAGATAGTGTTTGTTTCTCCAAATTGACAAATCTTGAATTCTAGAATTTCTTACCAATGTTGTTTGCTCCTGGTTTCGCTATCTAAAACTGTTATGGCAGTGCCTGAAGATTATGTTCTTATGGAAACCTTTTTCAACAGATAAATGTCCGGATTAAAATTGTTTCTAAATCTCCTTATAGAGCAGTAGCATTGAGCTTTGATAGATGGCAAAGGACTCATCTAAGGTTTTATCGTGGTGCGATTTGAAAAACGTAATTAGAAACCCAAGCAAGGAACTGAGGAAGAGAGTGATAACGAGAGAGGAGAGTAATTATTAATGTGTTTTTTCGTAATTAATTTTGTTAGCCTCCAAATCTTTTAATAATGAGAACTAGAAATTGATAACAAAATTTGACCATGAGTAAACTTTTCAGAATTTACCATGATGAGAAACTGTTTTTTTTGTATTACCATATGATGAGACTATAAATAATGATAACGAAATTAAACAATGTCAAACAATTACTTTTTTTTTTTTTTTGACAGAATGTCAAACGATTACTATATAGCCAGAGCAGTAAAATCCACCAATATACTATGGAGATACTAAATTCAAGCCGAAACTTCGGTTTGGAAGTTTGAAAGAGTTATAAAAATGTGCACTACTTTAGAGTGTCTGTCTACTCACGCTTAGTTAGGAATAACTAAGTTAATAGACATGCTTTTATTTTAAAAAGTGTTCAAACTAGAATGCATACCCAAAACCACTACATAGAAGAGAAACCATAATACAACTATACAAGTTATCCTTGCAAGAAAATATCATATTTGACGAAATATGCTTTACAAAGATAATTCAAATTCTCTGGAAAGAAAAAGTAACGTTCAGACAATGAGCAAGTGTTTCGACTTTCGCATTGTCTTATTGCTAAATGGCTAAATGCCAATCTAACGTTCTAATGTTTTAGAATTGGAACCCATGCCTTTAAAAAATTATTCAAAAAATTTAAACAGTTTAACCATGTCAATTTTAAATATTACAGAACAACATAGTAACAACTAACAAGAAAATTTTAAAAACAATACCTATGGGTTGTCAATCGGCTTATCACTATGATAGAAATCTACATTTTTTGGTAAAAGCTCGTCACTATTTGAAAGACACTATAATTTTGTATTTGCGGTGCAGAGAGTAAAAAAATTTTAGTATAGAATTGACCAAACATTTACATAACTAGATTGAGTTGGTCAGCATGCAACATAACTGACTTGGACAAGCTTCCTGAAACCAACGTAAGATTAAATTAGAAGAGATGCCTGGAAACCTTAAAATTCTCTGTATTTTGAAATGCAGAATAACAGGAACCACGTCAAAAGGCAAAATCTAATACAAACCACAAGGATGAGACATTTGAAATAATTATGTTTATCATTTCTCATTTGTCAACATTCTTATAAACAAGAACATCATAACATTAGAAGAAGATATCTTAAGGAGACAAGAAATGAACTTATGAACCTCACAAGAAGCTACAGTGAATTACAAAAATAACAGGTAAAGCAAAAAAACAATAACTTTCATGGTTAAAAAAGGACAAAAGGTGATATGACTAATATAGTTATGCAGGTGATTTAACAACCGTTCAAATAATTATTCGGAATCACAAAATCAAAATATAAAAACCTTGTTATTAAGCAATAATGCAATGATAGAGAAAACCTCATTTTCATATTATCAAAACACAGAATCTGCAAACAGGTGTCACAGCTCATATATCATATATAGAATTGTAGATGACATACAATTGGTAATTATCTTGCAACAACAATTAGAAGGCAAAATAACAAAGGATTAGACATAAAAACTAAAGATAGGAGGATTGTGTGTATATCTAGCTAACCCAAAATAAACAGAACATCAGAACAGAAGCACAACAAATACAAATCGGGATAATTAAATTAAATTAAACTAAAGGAGATGCTTGTCACCTCCACATTCTTTATTGCAATTCAAATAAGTACCATAAGAACAACATCAGAAGTTGGGCACAAATGACAAATGCTTAAATTCAGTACGGACAATAAGAATATGAAATATTTGAATTCATTACATCTCTAATTTGTCATTTGTCAACAATCATATACATTATCCAGGAACATCAACTAAAAATTGATTTATAAGTCTTAATGGCATACAAACTAAACACATTCTGTCAATAGATGTGAACATTCACCAATATATGGATGATAGATAGAGAATTAGTCAATGTCTACTTTGGGCAGAATATTTAAAAGGAAAAACCATTAGGCATAAATTAAGATCCAAAGGCGATTGGGGTTATGTGCTATATATCTAACTAGTTTAAACAAACAAAACCATAATAAAAAAGCTCATGTAACATTTATACCTGACAAACTCACACATGCTCCTCAATATACTTCTCACAAGACATAACCTGCGAACCTTCGTCCATTATCTTTTTCCATACCCTAGCACGAAAGATTCCATGTATATTGCCAGATTGCGCCCCAAAAGTAATGTAGAACATTGTGCCAGCAACACATTGAGCATTTGATTTGATAAGCTTCTCAAATATAAAAGTTGTATTCTGCATAAGAGTGCAAAGATCCACATGCATAATATAATTAGAAGAATATTTAAGCACATAATATCACCATACATAGATTAAACTTAGAATCAAAATCATTATAGAACCAATATACATTGCTCTCATTGTAGACTTTCAAAGCTTGCTTGGAAAATTCTATCAATGGAGGGCGGTTTGCTTCGGTCAACGTATAGGGCTTAATTGAACCAGGTAGAATGCCTTCAAACCAGTCAACATCGAATCCCTGGAAAGCCAAAATTGAAACCCTAACTAGCAAGATTATTATATCACAGAACACGAGAACAAAATAGTTAAATCACTAAATGTGTTGTGAGAGATCAGAAGGCGTACCTTGCTTTCAGCAACCTGCCTCCGATGTTCACGAATTTCTTCATCAGTCATTAAACGTCTAGGCGTAAACTGCACATATTCGGAATCAGAATCGGAATCAGTATCAACTTCTGTCTCTTCCTCCTCTTCTTCTTCGTCAGAGGCAGCCGTATCCTCAACAACTTTCCCTTCTTCTTCTTCTTCTTCGGAGGAGGTATTGCCTCTGATACAAGGCCGTTTGGCGTGCTGCTCCAGAGTCTCTTGTTTCTCGTTCTCCAATTGCACGATACAATCATCCAAATCCATCTGATTTCCCTTTTCTACTCATACATTTTCCAATCGCAATAATCAGAATATATTATACAGATAACCGAACAAAAATAACAACAATCACAGTCATGATAATAATAAAAGCAGAAGATTTAGAGACGAAGAAGGACTCAACATTCACCTTAAACTTGCAAATTGCAACGTAGTAGCAGAACCTCCTCTTGGAGTTTTCGGTGAATTGGTTCGGGTTAGGGTTCCAATTATCAGAAAACGGTTTTTTTAATTTGATCAGGAGGAAGTGGACCGAAAACAAACGCTCGTATCTTTAATCTTTATTAATACAAAAATCTTAGGGAGAGAGAAGAGAATCAGAGTTTTCATTTAATTTAGAAAATTGTTGTACATAAAGCACCTAAACTAAAAGGCTCTTTATAACTAAGGATAAAGATAAGATAAGATATATAAAATTACAACTATTAGTAAATTATATTTAAAGAAACGGATATTTGATAGCAACGACTTTTATTTTCTCTTGTGCTGTATAGAAAATTATGTCAAAATTATAAATATGATTTAATATTTTTATAAATTGTATATAGATTTGTTAATTAGGTTATTATTTGTGAGTTAAATTAATTGTCAAAGAGTTATAGGATGTTGATTCGAATTTGAAAATTATAGCATTAATTTGTCTCTCAAAAAAATTTTGAAAATTAATGTATTCTTGAATTTTTTGTAATATCAATTCTAGTTTGTGACAAATTAAAATTTAGTAGGTTTTAATTTAGGTATTACATTGACTTCAATAGTTATGAGTTAATTTAAACTCAACTCGTTAATAGTTTGATAAGCTGAATTTGTAAACTAAATTTAAGCCTGAATTTGAGCTCATATATTAATAAGTTGAGTTTGAGCTTGAGTAAGCTCAACTTATTGACTCATAAACGAACTCGATTATATAATATAGGGTATGTCTAAAATGAGCACGACAATTATATGCTTATTAAATATGCCACATTTATATAGACCATTAGATTATATTAAATAAAAATCAAAGGTTAACATAAAAGAAGAACATTGATGGACTCTGATAAATATTTTAAATACAGAATATTCTAGTACATAATTAAATACTTTAAATACAATACTTTAATACACAATATTTTAAATAGTAACATAATATTTTATTTTTTAAATAATTAAATACAAAATATATGAGTTTTTTATTCATTAAGATTAATTATTATGCAAAAAAATTTATAATATCAAAAAATTATATTAAAATAATATTTTAAACTGTAACATAAAAATATAAAATAATTAAAATTTTATTTTATATTACTTAACAAATAATTAGATTATTATATTCAAAAATTATTAACTAACTACTTTTGTTAAAGATATTATTATATAATATAATTTTTTATCAAAATATTTTAAAAATATAATTTATTTATATAAAATATTATATATAATACATGAAAATATTAACTTTTTTATTTTTTTTATTTTTTTAGGAAAACGGAATAAATAATATAATTCTAAATACATACCTATCACATTATATATTTACTTATATTAGTAAGACCTAAACTAATCACACTTATGTAATTAAAAATATAAAACATATAAATATTTTTTATTCATTAAAATTAATTATTATGCAAAAATTTTTCTATAATATTTAAAAATTATATAAAATGATATTTTAAACTACAATATAAAATTATAAAATAATTAAATTTTATTTTATATTACTTAATAAATAATTAGATTATTATATTTAATACTTAACTAACTATTTTTGTTAAAAATATTATTATATAATATAATTTTTTATCAAATATGAATATAGTTTATTTAAAATAGTATATATAATGCATGAAAATATTATTTTTTATTTTAAATAAAAAACTGAATAAATAATATGTACCAACTACGTATATGTATCATATATGTGTATCTAATAGTGACTGATATAGAATTAATATATATTTTTTTATTCTTTAAACTCTAATATATATGCTACCTCATGACTCTCTCTTCTAATCTTTCTTATTCATATTTATTTTGTTGTAATATTAAGTAGATAATAATTTAAAACTATTTTTTAAATTTAACATTTATAGTTTCATATATGTAATATTTATAATTATATAGTTATAATAAGATCATTTTTATTTTTTTTATTTTCAAATATTTTTTTAATTTTCTGGCTAAATTTTTTATTCTTTAACTCGAGACTTTTATATATATATATGAGAAATTGGTGTATAAATGTCTTTTATAAAATATTTTTTTCATATATAATTTATTAAAAATATATTTTGTTAAATCTAAGAGTAAAATATATAACTTTTTAGTTTTAAGGTAACAAATTTAATATGTTATTTGATTTTAATGTTATTATATTATTATAATTATTTAATATATAAAAAACTAATAAATATATATATATAAAGAAAATTATTACATATTTTATTATATAAAAGTAAAATTTTTTGTTTCAAAAAATATAAAATAGATAAATACAAAAAAATATAAATATTTTTTATTCATTAGGATTAATTATTATTTAAGAAAATTTTTATAATATTAAAAAATTATATTAAAATAATATTTTAAATCACAACATAAAAATATAAAATAATTAAAATTTATTTTATATTACTTAACAAATAATTAGATTATTATATTTAAAATTTATTAACTAATTATTTTGTGAAATATATTATTATATAATATAATTTTTTATTAAAATATTTATAAAAATAAAATTTATTTAAAATATTATATATAATACATAGAAATATTAATTTTTTTGTTTTTTCAAATTTTTATTGTGATATTATACATTTATTGTTTTCACGTTAGTTGTGATATATAATATACATGGAAATACGTTTAATATTTTCAAATTAAGTTTGTCAAAATATTTTTTTAAATTATATATAACACATGCAAATATTACGCATTTTTCAAATATTATATAATAATTAATTTTGTTAAAATACTATTATATATACTATTTTGAATAAAATGTATGTTTACAAATATTTGAATAAAAAATTATGTTATATAATAATATATTTTTAATAAAGTTAACTATTAATAAATATTTTTAATGAATAATCTAATTATTTTTCAATAATATTTGTAAACATACATTTTAAAAATTATGGCATTAATTTGCCTCTCAAAATTTGAGAATTAATTTATTTTTGATTTTTTTGTAATATCAATTCTAGTTTTTGAAAAATTGAAGTTTAGTAGGTTTCAATTTAGGTATTATATTTGACTTCTATAGTTGTGAGTTAACTCAAGTTCAGCTTGTTAATAGTTCGATAAACTGAGTTCATAAGTTTATAAGCTAAGCTTGAGTCTGAATTTGATTTCATATATTAAATAAGCTGAGCTTGAACTTGGGTAAACTCAATTTATTGACTCGTAAGTGAAATTGATTATATATATATATATATATATATATATATATATATATATATATATATATATATATATATATATATATATATATATTGTATTTACATATATACATATATAATTATGATAGAAGACATAAATTATAATTGATAAAGACATGACTTTTTATTTATATCAAATTATAAATTATGTTCTTATTATTTATACCAACTCGTGAACTCGAATTAGCTAGTAAACTTTTGCTAAGCTGAATTTGAATTTTTTAAATAGGCTCAATTATAAATAAATTGAACCATAAGCCAAACTCAATTTTTATGAACCGAACTTAAATTTAATCTTACTTGACTCAATTTGACTCATTTCCATCCTAGTTGTGTGAGCCACACAAATTTTTAATCTCTTCCACCATTAGGTTTCATCCACATCTCTCATAAAAGCTTTAAATTATTTATTTTGATCACTTCAATTTTACAATTAACTATATTTTTTTTCTATCTTTTACTTTATTATAAGGCTACATTTAGTAAGATAATTTGCGAAAATCTTTTGTTATGATTGGCATACTTTTTTTCTAGTATTTTGCATATGTATATATTTTTTACATAAAAACTTTCGAAAGTCCAAATTAAAGAGGGTAAAAAAAAGTACTCGGTAGAAATGATCTTTCCCTAACGTGTTTCTCTTTTTCTTATTTAATTATAAGAAATATTGTTAGTAAAGTAAAAATGATAGGTCAAACTTTGTTTAAGTATCAATAAATATATTATTTTGTATTTACATGTTAGATCAATTACTAGTTTAAATCTAAGTTATTTATCAAATAAAAAAATACAGACACTTTCTATATTTTATTAAAAAATTCTACTTAAATAAATAATTTAATATTTATAAAAGTATAAATTGACTGAATTAGTTTTCAATATATAATTATCATTATATTTTAAAAATAAAAAATTTTTATTTAATCAAATATTTCTATTTGTATATATATAAAAAATATAAATTTACAAAATTATTTTTTTATTATATTATTATCATTGTACTATACTACAGTATTTATTATGATATATTTTTTTATTTTAAGAATCATAAGTTTTTATAATTAATTATAAAATAAAAAAATCCTATTGATTATCATCTTAATTATTAAAAAATTATATATAAAAAAATAATTTTAATTTTTCACGCATTGCTCAAGTGTAAGTTTGAATCTAAGTTAAAAGTAAAAGCCAATTTGGCAATTTCAATTAAGTTCGGTCCTTTTTTATAACCCGATATATGTTAATTTTTGGGCATGGCCACCAATGTGGCTGCAGAGGCCCTAACCATGTCAGTCTTAGCCATCCTCTCATCCTTATTTGATGCAGATGAAGCAGTCATTGCAGCCACTTAGATAGTAGCATGCAGCTGAGCATTGTGAGTTCTTGTTTCTTTTTTCTTCTTTTTCCTTCTGTCTCCCTGGCCATGCTGGTAAGTCGGTGCAAATATCTAGCACAACATCTGCAAATTCAAGATTAAAAAGAATTTAGTTAATATATTACTATATGAAGGATCATAAGTAGAAAGCCTTGGTTTCAAAATATATGATCGAATAATACAAACATATAAAAAGAAAAGACAAAAGACAACGTATCCATTGATTACCTCAGCTACTACCACAAGTAACCTGCACATATATCAATGAAGCTTAGTTTTTATTATTGAGATGTATAAAATCTCTTCATCATAACATAATTATTTTAAAACTATACTATTACATTAGAAAATCAAATCATTAATGAGCTGACACTTGAAAATTACACTCATCGCCTCTGAATCAAATTATACCTTTGCTACTTGGTCTTGTTCATATTGAGACGATAAAGATACTTTCATGATCCTGATAACACTAAAAACTATTTTTATGCCTAAGATCAGAATTTTAAAACAGTTGCACAATCACAAAATATGAAGGAGAAAATAAAATCCTTGGTGATGAATGGAAACAAACAGTAAACACTGTATTAGTTGTGCTGAATGTGATCAAATGCCAACTTCTTCACGTCCTGTCACCTAAGGTTTGAAGCTCCATGAACAACGACAGAGTTTTGCCAATATCAACAATCTGCCAAAATTCAAATAAAAAAATCACTACAGCATCACATTTTTCACAATTGCAATAATTCAATTGGCTCCACACTTATGTTTTGACCACTAACATGAATTCAAGTATAATGAGAGTTGAAGAATTTGGCAAGAAACTCTCTTGACTGAATCTATCAACCTCTTCCTCCATAAAAAAATAGCTTACTTACATCCTGAAGCATCAAATAAAAATAATAGCTACCTCTTGGCATTCTATAAAGTCTGTGCTGTCCAAATCATAGAACTTAAATGAAACTGCAAGAGAATTGTAAAATTTATACTGTCTAAATTATAGATCTGCATGCAGTAAAATTCTAATGTCAAAAAGATATCCAATTAACTGAAATGACTAGCACTTAGAGATACCATGAAAAACAATAAAATTTATTACTAAGTGGCAACTAGCAAAGACTCAAAAACACTCATTTCTATATGAAAATTTAAACATAAAAATCCATGTGCTTTTATATCTAAACAAATACTGACCTCTAACTAAATGGGGAGACTACAATGCAGTGATGAGGTACCCAGATTTTTTAATTACACTTAATTCAAATGGACTTCCCCCTTAAACTAAATCAATAAGGCACAAACACACATATAATATATAATGAACATAAATGCAAAGTTATGCAGTGCATGTCTGTAATGTGTATAGTTCATCAAAGTTGTGGAGGCACACGTGCAGGGACAGATCCATAAATATTATTATGGGGTCAATAATATATATAATATTAAAAAATTATGTAAAAAATTATATAATATAAAATATATTACAAAAATATACCGATAGAGAATATATTTTAAAGTACAAAAAATATGTATGTACTTTTTATTAACGAAGTGATCAATTCTTCATATCAAACAATTCATCAATAATAGGACATGTGTCAAATTTTTTAGCAATTTTTTTCAATATAATTAAAAGACAATTAGCAAGAAATTCATATTTTATTTTGTTTAATTAAAAAATATTAGTAATAATATATTTTCAGATTTTTTTTATATTGTTACTTACTTTTTAGATATTATAAATCATTAATATTTAGGTTAGACTGAACTTTTTATTTATATTAGACTAAATACTAAATAATTTTTTTAAAAAATTAATACCTACTTAATAACTTATTACTATTAAAAGCGGGGGGAGGGGAGAGGCCTCCACTCGCTCGTATGTCCATCCCTGCACACGTGCAATGTGTAGCTTAACTTTACGAACCACCTTCAGGTTAGGGGGAGAGGCCTCCACTCGCTCCCAGATGTCCACCCCTGCACACGTGCAATGTGTAGCTTAGCTTTATGAACCACTTTCAGGTTAATTTCCATTAACATACATGGCTTACTTCTCGCCCCAATCTACCCATACATATTATTTAGTAGTAGATGAATCACATGCCCGTAAATTAATGTTTTAAATTAAATAATTACAATTACTAATGGCTTAAATTAAAGGAGTATCTATCTATGCATGCATATGCAATCTCAGGAAGAGCCAAAAACAAATGCAAGCACAGAACATTCTGATTTGTACCAATATCTACTCTGCCTGATCCTATCCTTCATCAGTTGAATCTTCAATTAAATTCTACCATTGTTGGGCCTTTCAAGAGTGGATTATATAATTAATAGTGGATAATTTGTTAATTACCATATTTAAATGGAAGACACAATTTAGCTAAAAAAGGAAACAGAACAAGACTTGACCTTACAACTACTCAGCTAATCAAATAATATATAGATTACAAAAATACTAAACAGCAGCATATATGTAAATTTCAAACTGATCAGCGATCACATTGAGCAGCCTTTAGGTTGAAGTTAAATTATTTTTTATAAGTTAAAGTAGTAAAACAAGTTTTTCATTGAAATAGCTATTGCACACAAAATTCATCAAGCAGCCAAACCATTGTTTACAACTTTACAAGATAAAACTATTGAAATAGCTATTGCACACAAAAACTATCAAATGTTTAAGCACTTGTGGCAGCTGTAGCTAAAACAAAGCTTCCAAGAATTCTCCCTCCTCTCTCTCTCTCCTCTTCTCTTCCTTCTCTCTCTCTCTCTCCCATTTTCTCTCTCTTTCTCTCGTTCTTTTCTCTCTCTCTCCCCTCCTCTCTATCTAACTCTCTCTCCCCTTCCCTTCTTTCTCTCCCTCCCTTTTCTTTCTCTCTCCCCATGCTCTCTCCCTCTCTCCCCTTTCCCTCTTTTTCTCTCCCACCTCTCCCTCTCTTGTTCTCTTTGCTCTCCTTTCTTTTCTCTCTCTCCTTCTCTTTTTCTATCTCTCTCTCCTTCTCTCTCCCTATTCTCTCTCTCTCCTTGCTCTTTCTCTCTTTGTCCCCTTTCTTTTCCTCTTTCTCTCTCCTATCCTTCTTCTCTCTTCTTATCTCTCTCCCTTTTTATTTCTCCTCCTCTCTCTCTTCTCTCTTGCTTTAGAGAGAAGAGGGATAGAGATTGAGAGAAGGTTGAGAGAGAAAGAGAAAAGAGAGAGTAAGAAAAAAAGAGAATAAGGAGAGAAAAGAAAGAGAGGAAGAGGAGGGGAGAGAGAAAATGGGAGAGAGAGAAAGAAGAAAAGGAAAGAGAGAAGAGCAAGAGAGAGAAAGAGAAAAAAGAAAAAGAGAGAGAGAGAAAGAGATGAGAAAGGAGAGAGATATGGGGGAGAGAGAGAAAGAAGGAGAGGAGAGGAGAGAGAGATAGGATGGGAGAGAGAGAGGAGGAAGAGAGATAGAAAAAGGGGAGAGATGATTAGAGAGAGAAAGGGGAGGAGAGAGAGAGTAAGAGAGAGAAGGGAGGGGGAGAAAGAGGCAAGGAGAGAGAGAGAGAGAGAGGAAGTGATAGAGCGGAGAGAAGGAGAGGGGATGGAGAGAGAAGGAGAGAAAGAGAGATATGGAGAGAAGGAGAGAGAGAAAGAGCGAAGAGGAGAGAGAGGGAAAGAAGGATAGAGAGAGAGAGAGAGAGGGAGGGGAGAGAGAGGGAGAGGGGAGAGAAAGAGAGAAAAAGAGAGGAAGAAAGGGAAAGAGAGAGATAGGGGAGAGAGAGGATCAAAGGAGGAGAGAAAGAAGGAAAAAGAGAGAGAGAGAGGAGGAAGAGATGATGGAAGGAAAGGAGAGAGATAGAGAGAGAGAGAGAGAAGGTGGAGAAAGAAGAAGAGAGGGAAAGGAGAGAGAGAAGGGGAGATGAGATAAAGAGGAAAATGAGTGAGAGAGAGAGAGAGAGAAGGGAGAGAGAGGGGGAAAGGAAGGGGGAGAGATGGAGAGGGGAGAGAAATAGGAAAAAAAAGAAAAGAGAGAAGGGAGAGAGAGAGGAGGGAGAGAGAAAAAAGGAGAGGACAAAGAGGAGGACGAGAAATAGGAAAATGAGAGAGAGAGCAGGGAGAGAAGGGAAAAAGAGAGATAGGAGGAGAGAGAAAAGGGAGAGAGAGAGAGAGATAGAGATAGAGAGAGAGAGAAGAAGAGAAAGAAGGGAGGGAGAGAGAAAGAGAGAGGAAGGGGGAGAGAGAGAGAGAGAGAGAGTATAATTTGGTTTTGAAATTAGGTTTTGATTTTAATTTAGTTTTGGTTTTAGTTAATCGGTTAAAAATTGATTTTTTAAATTTGGTTTTGGTTAACCAATTCTAAAAAATATGAATATGGTTTTTAAAATTGTTTTAGTAAACTGGTTAACCAAAATGTGGTTATAATTTTTTAACCGGTTAACCACATTTTGGTTTTTTTATAAACACCCCTAAACTTAACTCATTAGATTGTGAGCTAACTCGATTATATATATATTAAAATTTTATAGTCATTTTTTATATATAATTTTGATGTAAGATATGAATAAAAAATTATAATTGATAGATAGTCAATATATAAAATTGATCTTTTTAAATCTTTTTTAATATATATAAGTTATAATTTATTGATATAGAATTATAGATTATGTTCTGTTATTTGAGCTAGGTCGTGAGTTTTAATTTCGGTGAACCAAATTTGAGCTTAAAAAATATATATATTCGATTGTTAATGAACCAAGGCGTAAGCCAAACTCAATTTTTGTGAGCCAAATTTAAACTTGGTTTAACTCGACTTAATTCGACTCGCTTCCAGCTTTACACGTTGATACTTAATATAAATATTTGGGACAATAATGATAATTTGTTGTTTATTTATAAAAAGAATTGTGTTTAGTTTGAATAATGTAAACAACTTTATATATGATATTATGCAATGAAGTCGTATTTATTTTGAATATTTTTTGTTAAACTTTATACTTAAATATAATTTAGATAAAGATTGTTGTCTAAGTTTTTACTTTCCCGTGCGGACCAATGCACAGCCAACATGCTGCATGTGTGGCGTTGGCGTATAGTTTGAGCCGCCTGTGTTGAAAAATCTTTCGAAAGGAATCCACTGTAATGGTGAGAGTGTGATCCTTGGAAATAGAAAGATGCTTGAACACAGCGGTGTGAGAAGAAAAAAGAACTGTATAGTACGTTAGTTTTCATATCCATATTTGGCATTTCTTGGCCACTTGGAGGAAGAAATAAGCACAAATTTCTAGGTGAGTAGACGGTTTACCTACAGATCAGAGAAGATAGGAAAATACATAGGAAGCTGAGGGCTGATAAAAACAAATTTTACTTTTGATAATCACAAATATTTTTAAAACATTATAAAACCCGATAAAATTTTAAAAGTCTAGAATTCGATATTTGTTAAACTTAAGGAAAATTTTTTTTGGCATAAAGTTAATACAATAATAGATAAGTAAATATTAAGCAAGAGAAGGAAAAATTTAAAGAAAAAAAAAACTAATTACCGTTGGTTGAAAAAATTTGATTGCAAGTATATTTCTAATCTTATTGTCAATAATTTTGTATTCATAGTTATTACAAGAGATTTTAAATGTATTTTTATGATAAATAATGTGTTTTAAAGAACTTAATAATAATTTTATTGAAATCTGTTTTTAAGAAACAAGAAGTTATTTTTACTATTATTTGATTGTTTACAATTATTTTTACTATAATCATCATAAATATAGACACACTAAAATCCACCATTATATATGAAACCAGACTCGTTTATTTTCACCGAAAATTCTTTGACTTAACAATTATAGGATAATAATGACATGTATGATCGATCAAGTAAAGTAACTACTTATATTTTATGGGAGTGACTCATGTACAGTGGTAAAAAACGTTCTTAGAAATAGTATTAATTAATTAATATAATCAAAGTTGTAAATATTAGAAAAACAAATTGGTTTATAGTTTCCGATTTTAAGTGAACCAAATGAATAGGATCACACTTTTTTAATTAGACGACAATCATGATATTCGCCTTGTCAAACAAGAATATCTGTAATAGAAATGGCCTGGATTATATATTGGACTTTTATAATTTGGAATTTTTGTTGCTTTGGCATGCATTTTTAAAATTAAATTAAAATTTTTTAATCCATAAATTAACTAATTAAGCATGATAAATTACTAATAAATTATTAGATAAAATAAAATAAAAATAAATTAATTCAACCGAAGAAAACATATAATGAAAAATTTGGAACTATTTTAAGTGATAAATAAAATAGTAACGGTAAAAGATTGAATTAATATAAGTAGATTATAATTAACAAACATAAATTTTATAATTATGTATGTGTAAAATTATATATCATTATTGTGAATTAAAATTATAAAATATAAAATATACGTATTATTATACGTAATTATAATAAGTAATATATAGTTATAAGTTTGATTTATTTAAAGTTAAACTCGATTCATTTAATATATGATCTTACATTTAGGTTCAGCTTTAGGAATAAGTTTATAAATTCAGATTATTTAGTTATTAATGAATTGAGCTTAAAATTGGCTGATGAATTAGTTTGACTTACTTCTAATTTTAGTCATGATAAATTATTTGTTGTATATTAAAATACTGTACTTTTAAACAAATAATTAACATAAATTAACCAGCAATAGTAATTAAAAACTTATGATAATTATACTTTTAATCAACACTTTTAAGAGTAAGTCCCAAAAAAGTATATTGCTAGCTAGTTAGTAGGAAAACAAATCTAAAATATGATATAATTATTTTGGAAAAGTACGATGAGCCAATGGAATATTTGTACAACACGTACAATGGAGGTTTATGGAGTATTAGAAATATAACTATTAGTGTTACCTTTTTCAATTAGCATAAGCTTCCGGGATGAGTAGTATCATGACATGGTATAAGAGCTCTAGATTCGAAAGGTCAAGAGTTCGATCATTGGTGAACCCCAAACTCAGTTTAAGCTTTTGGGATGAGTAGTTTTATGATATGAGATGTTTATTATTCCTAGTTATTCTAAATATTATGGGTGATGTTCATTTTGTAACTCATATCGCCCATTGTACACATTGTACAAATAAGCTATTAGCTTCCTAGCAGGACTCAATTATTTTTTAAAGGAAAAGTATAGGTAAATAATGAAAATATTAAACAATGTAAACAATAGATATATCAGATGTTCATTTTATTAGTGTACGGATGGTTATTTTAATATTAAAATTTAGAGAGTTAATTTAGAGGTGTAGTGTGTTTTTATTTGATTGGTAGTTGTACATATTATTCAATAAAGTCATTGTCCCAGCATTCCCCTTTTTAGAAACAGTTTTGGAAATAATACTTTTATTCAAGAACAAGACCAAAAAAAAAAAACATGTAATTAAACATGAAGTGGTATACCCAAACAAAAATGAAGTTATGGTGATTATTTTTTATATTTATAAAAGTTTGATTATGTGACTGGAAAAACGCTTAATTACTTTGTTATGAATAGCTTGATTTTTTGGTTAGGATTAATTAAAAATAAATTAATTTTAAAAAGTCAGAACCTTTTTATTTTATGTAAAGTTAGTTGTGCAAATCAAGAACTTATTCTTCTAAAAATATTCTTTTTTTCGTCTATTATTTTTTTTTAATTATTCTGTTACTTTCATTCTTAATTTAATAAAATTATTATAATAACTATTGTGACTATTATAATTACGATTTTTTTTATTTAGAAGAAAATTATAATGAAGAAAAAGGATATTTTTGGAAGAAAATTTTTTAATTTTGACCAGATAATTAAAATAGGACAAAATAAAATGTTTAAAAATAAGACGTTTCAAATGTTAGAGATGAAATTAAGATTTAGTTTAAATATTAAAGATTAAATAAGTACTTTACTTTTTTAGTTTTATTTTTCAAAAATGCTATTTGTACACTAAAATTAACCACCAATATATTTGTATATAAATACAGATGTGATTTTATTTATTTTTAATGTGTATTTATATTCCAACATATATTTTATATTGGTAACTAATTTTGGTGGCTGATTTTTAGTATACACGTAACATCATCATTTTTTTTAACGCTTCATGATGAACACAAAAAATAATAATTATATGTTTATTCAATCATGTTATGTGTACATAAAAATTAACTACCAGTATAAAATATATAATAAAATATAAAATATACACTGAAATAAATTGAATAATATGTGTATTTATACACGAATATATTGTGACTAATTTTTATTGTATGCATAATAATTTTTATATTTGTTTATATTTATATATATTATTTCCTTTTTTTTAACAATGACCAACCACGAAACTAATCAAACTTTTCAAACCAAAATAATCAAACTATTTATAATAGAATAATTAGGCGTTTCAAGGTTGCACAATTAAGTCTTTTATAAAAACAAAAAATAATCACTGTACCTTTGTTTTTAATTACATATTTTTTATTTTGGACTTGCTCTTAATTAATTAAAAGTATTATCTCCATAAGTTTTTGTAAAAATTAAATTGCATCATATCTTAGATTTATTTTCAAATAGTAATATTCTTTTTTGGGAGGTGCTCGATATATATATATATATATATATATATATATATATATATATATATATAAATAGAAGTTATAACTAGATATTATTTATTATAATTATTTATAATAATACATATATTATATATTTTATAATTTTAATTTACAATAACAACATAAAATTTTACATACACATATATTATAAATTTCATTTTTGTTAATTACAATCTACTTATGTTAATTCAATCCGTTGACGATTTCTATTTTATTTGTCACTAAAAAATTCCAAATTTTGCATTTTTTATGGTTGAATTAATTTATTTTACTTTTACTTTATCTACTAATTTATTATGCCTAATTATTTAATTTATGATTTTTGAAAAAATTCTAATCACATTTTTAAAAAGCATGCCAAAGCAACACAAATTCCAAGTTATAAAAGTCTAATATATAGTCCAGCTGGTCATTTCTATTACAGATATTCTTGTTCAAGAATTCAAATCCCATGATTTTTGTTTAAAAAAGTGTAATCATATCTACTTGGTTCACTTAAAATTGAAAAGTATAAACCAACTGATTTTTTTAATTAATAGCATTTCAACATGCGTACATCAATTCTTTCATCCACGTTGTTGTCCTTAGAAAAAGACGTTTTTGGCGACTGGATGCGAGTCGCTCCCATAGTTTATTTGAGAGACACAGTTTCACTAAAAAGTTTGATGACCATACAATTTTATTCCAGAAAACAAATCAAAGTACACTGCTGATGAGGTAATTAACCCAATGTATGGTGCAATACCCAAACAGCGACTAAAGATAGAAAAGTACATTTCCTCACAACATAAAAATTATTTGATAGTTAAAAAGAGTATTAGGTAGATGAATAATGCTATGCCATGCTAATATTAGAAGCATGGTATATATGTTTTATTTGAAACATATATAATCTAACCCAATACTTATTTAAGATTTATTTAGGGTTAAACCCGTAAAAACACACAAGTAGCAAATTCGAGCAAACCAGCTTAGGGCACAATGTAGAAAGCTTTACGGATCTGCTCTTTATCGTCCTTTGAAAGGTCCACCTTCCTTTGCTGGTCCGGCAAAATGGAAGGATACATAACGGATTCCTTGTGAGACGAGTGGTTAAGCCCCAGAACGTGACCAATCTGGTGCATCGCCACCGTCTCCAAGTCAACCACCCCTAATTTCCACAGCGGTGTGTCAGCCAAGTTGTCGTCGGGATACGCCCAGTACTTGGAGCTATCAATAAGCATGAATATACGATGATAATTGGACTGCTTTACCATAAATGCGGCCCCCACCGCTTCCACTCCAAATAGTTCGTTCATGGCGGCATAGCCAATCTGGATGTTCGCCTTATCGAAAGCCTTCGCCTCCGTGAAGTTGATGAACCCCCGTAAGGGAAGCGACCACCGCTTGAACGAATCTCTGAACACCTTGATCGCCTTCGGCGAGAACTTGCTCGCCGGGTAAAATCCATAGGTGAGCTCCGTGCGGTGCTTGGGGAACCAACCCGTGCCAAGAGGCCATAACAAGGTTTCGGAGAGTTGGAAGGAATTCACGTCCGGTACACCGCACCGTAGCAGGGACATCTGTTTAACAGTTTCTTTGTCGTCTAAGGTTCCGCTAGCTTTCAGATTGAAGAACTTCTGGTAGTCCTCGATAGCTGATTCCGTGCGGCGGTCGAGGACGTTGGTGAATGATTTGGAGCGCGGCATGTATCCGTATCTGGACAAATACTCTTTCACCGTCTTGAGGCCGTCGATTTCCACTTTATTAATTTGACTACTCTTTGGCATTAATTTGTGCCACTCTTCACGAACTTTTGTAAAATTGCTAGGAGGTCGTCGGGTTTTTAAATTTCCCTTTTTATCTGTATTCTTGAAATAGTTAATAATGTAGGTCCTCAATAATTCTTTATTGAGGACTTTGTTAATAACACTTTTTGGGAAACCGGATAAAGATTTATCTAGTGCCTTTTGGATGTTTTTTGTTAGTTTTGGGTTATTGGTCTTTAGTGGTAGTGGCTTAAATTCGAATGTTAGCGATGATGAGATTGTTGGGACTGTGTCGAGAATGACAAAGATAAGTAACAGGGAGAGAAGATATGGTTTCATATTGATGACGATAGCTATTTTATTTCTTGGGGTAGATGAGAGTCTTTGAGGAATATTGTGAGCACTTGTTGGAGATGACAAGAGAGTATTTATAGAGGATTAGAGGAAGACGACCATGAGGGTTCCACGCATAGCCATCATCGTCAGCCATGCATGGGTCTTCGTCAATTCGGAAATTTCATCACAGTTCACCTAGCTAATAATTTAATAATTTAATATGAAGAAATGGTTTTTTAACACCAAATTAATTAAATTGAATATATTTGAAACTGAAAATTTTAGAAACCACCGTCAGATTTTTGCAAGGCGAAAACTTAAGTGTAGTCGACTTCACGTGAAGTTGATATCTGAAAGTCATTAGATGAAAATTTAGTCAAATCAGTCAAATCATCTAACGACTCTCAAGTATCAACTTCACATGAAGTAGACTGTATCTGAGTTTTCACCTTTTAGCAATTGCAAGCACAAACATCAAATTATCTTCAATAAATAAATTTTATTTATTTATATGTATATAAATTTAAATAAATATGAGTATAAATATATTAATTTACCAAAATAAACAAGTGGGCCTCCAATTTTACCAAATTACACATTTTATAAAACGGATACCAAAATATATTTTTTTTATAAATTATGTAATTCGTGGGATTTCGTGGATTACGTTCAAAGCCCAAATGCACATAGTCTGCGGTAGCGGTGTTTTGTATATGATGAGATGAGAATATGCATAAACCGTGACCCTTTTCGCTTTTACATCTCCATTTTCTTGCTCTGCATCACCATGCATCACTATACTCTGGCATTAGTCCCACTGCATTACTTGATTCTCCCATCATGTTCTCTAATTCTCAAGTTATTCTGCTTTTTTTTATATATATATATATTTTTTGTTGATTTTTTTAGTGACCCTTTTATTATTTTGTTTTAATTTTATTAAAAGATTAATTTTTTTAGGACACGAGATGTTGTGTTTATTTATTTATTTTTGTTTTTATTTTTTTCAGGCTATGTCTTCTCTAACTATTGGCTCCTTTCATTGGCTAAGTTCTCTGCCATTTGATCAAAGAAATCTCAATGATGCTCCTGATTTTTCTTTCAAATTTAAGAACAATTTATTTTTATATAATATTAAATATGAAATAAATTACAATCTTAAAATAATTAATTGTATTTATACAGATCAACTATTAAAAAATAAGACTAATAAGTTAATCTATTATTCACCATAACTCTTTTAATTTAGGTAATACGTATTCAGTACTAAATAAAAAAAATTTAACAAATATACTTGTTCAATCCTAAATTTTAGAACTATAAATTTGAGAACTAAATTGACTATACTTGTTCAATCCTAAATTCAACAAATGTATTTCATGTTTGATATTATATAAAAATAAATTATTAACTTAATTAAAAATTAAATAACTAAAAACGTACATTTAATAAAAATATAATTTTATATTTTAAAATATTAAAAAATATATTTTAAAAATAGATCAGCTAAACATATTTTTATTATTTTTAACATTTAGAAATAAGGTACTTTTAAAAAAAAATTTAATGTAAAAAATTAAAAATAAAAATTATTTTTAAAAAATGAAAATAAAAAACTAAATCTAAACCTGTTCTTAACAATCACTTCTCTCTTTTTGTGAAACATCCAAGCTTATTATTGTTTAAGTAGGAAGATTCAATATGATCGTTCCTTATTCATCCTAATATTCTAATACAAGTCATTTCGTCTGTAATAGTAGAAAAATAGCCGCTGTTCTATTTTGTAGGCGTCCCATTTCATAGCTGTCAATGGATAAATATAAAAAGATGATTTCAATTTCTAATTCGCAGGCACTATGACTAAAATGATGTGCAATTTCATTTCCTATTTAAAGAAATAACCATTTTATCTTATTTATTTATATAAAAAAGCACAAACCACACCTTGGTCGTCTAGCGTCAGGGCTTTCCACTTCCACTGATGAGATATCAGACATGGGTGAAGCACTGAAGCTAAAGCTGGTGAAAACTATGCTAAAGTTAAAGGTCGAGGTTGGAAAAACGTTCAACTGAGAGCAAAAAAATATATATACATAGAAACCGCGAGACCCCTCGCAGTTTCTAGCCATTTTGCATATCAACATAAACTGCTATAGGAGTGTAGCGGTTTACGTTCATTTGTAAACCGTGGGTCCGCTGTCGCGGTTTACATGCATAGTTTATGAAAAAAAATGCATTTTGGTATCCGTTTTGCAAAATGTATATTCTGGTAATATTACAAGCCATTTTATTTATTTTGGTAAATTGCTCTATTTTATATGTGTAAATCTTTATAAATATGGGTATAAATCATGGACAAATAGTTAAATTCATTTTCGAAAGTTTACTTGTTTTTTAAATTAGTCATTGAAAGTTTTTTTTTAATTAAATTCGTCATTCAAAGATTTTATAAAGTAATTGTGTTAGTTTTTCGGTTATTTTTTTGTTAACGATGCTAGAATTTATTAATGTGGTATATTAAGTGATACTACAACACATATAAGAGTTTTAATTGACTATTAATATGATAACTTTATAAAATTAGATCAAATAATTAAAATTTAATTAAGGGAAGAACTTGAGACATTAGAATCTTTCAATTTATAACCACCAATTAGGACTACTAGCATTATAAAAAAAATAGTATTTATAACAAAAAAAATTTTACAAAAAATGTCAAATTTGTTACGATAGAATTTTGTAATAAAAAAAATTGTTACAGAGTTGTTGCAATATGTCCGATGACAAAAAAGTATTTCTTGTAACAAAAAATAAAATTATTAAATACAAAGTACTATATATTTTATAACAATATTTTTTAATACAAAAACTGAAATTTGTTAAAAAATTAATAATAAATTTGATAAATAAACTCTTTTTTATAACAATTTAGATTTTTTTGTCATAATATTTTATTACAAAATATTATTTATTTTTATAACTTTTTTATTCTTTTAGCTAAAAAAATAGAAGATTCATTTTACAACATTTATTTACATAATTAATTGATATATCAATTGATTTTTTAAACCGACTAACTCAACATTTTTATATAATATATAATGATATAGATATATAATTAAGATTCTTTTATAATAAAATAAGTTTTATAAATTTAACTAAACAACTTTTTTATAACATTAAAATTTGTATCATGTAGAATTTAAAATTTTTGACTCTTCTAATATGTTGCCATCAATTTTGTACCCTACAAATATAAACAATGAAAACCAAAATTAAAAGCAACACATAATACTATCTTCGTCAAAATAAAAATTAAGTTAGAACTCTATAAATTAAAATTAACTTGTTTTTTGATAATTATTCTCAAAGTTTAGAACCAACCAATAAAAAATACAAATTATCAAATTATCAAGAATATTCTCTTTTCTCCCAGACTCATTGACATTCCAGTGGTGGTGGAAGCCCTTCGCTTCCACTACAAGACAGGCAAAACATATCGGTCAAAAATTAACAGCCGTTTATCTAACCGCCGCAAATAGTGGAGATAACAGCAGTTGATATCAGAGCACTTTCATGTGCTGTAGAATTTGATTGATTAGCAGCTATTTCATGAAGAACTGCTGTTAATCAGGACACTTTATCATACTTTATTCAATCCTCTACATCTTCTAACTAATAATCCCCCAGCAGAAACCCGTGAACTGAGAGTGGTAGCATGCAAAACCCCAGTTCTTTGCTCCACCATATGCATTTGCTGCCCATGCATCTTTCTCTCCCCGACGTCGACCTTTCGCCTTTCCTCCACAGTGTGTGAAACCCCTACTCCCTTCTCCACAGTAAGCGAAATCCCTATTAAACTCTACCGTGCGCCTCTGTGTGGTTGTGGAGTCGCGTGGCTACTATCCATCCTTCTCTCACTAGCGTCGACCTTTCCCCTCTCTTCCACAGTGCGTGAAACCCTTACTCCCTCCTCCACGGTGCGCGAAACCCCTATTCTCTGCTCTACCATGCGCCTATCTGTCGTCGTGGATTCGATCACGTGGCTGCCCATACATTCTCCTATCACCGTCGTCGAAGTTTCTCCTCTCCTCAATCGTGTGTGAAACCCTTACACCTTTTTCTACCGTGCGCGAATCTAAGCTATCGTGGCCTACCACTGGTTCGTTCTTCCACATTGCTCTTTCTTTCTTCTTTTTATTCTTGATCACTTACAAAATTTGAATCCTATTTTTCTCAAAATTTGTCTATATCTTCTTAATTAAGATTATGCTTTCAGATTAATTTGATTCAAATCTCGACTATATCTTCTATTAATTTAGGTTAATTATGGCTATTTATAGTTAAGAATTTGAAGGTACTACTATTTTAATTTATTGTGTGCTTTGTAGTAAATTTTCAGTTAGAGTAAATAAATGCAAATAGTTAATGATTGTTTGATCGTTTGATTGATTCAGTTTCAATAATATTTGATTCAGTTTCAATAGTTTTTGCATCATCAAATTCAACAATAATTTACACATTGCTTCAAATGATCATTCAAGCATCATAAATGGCACAATTTCACTTTCAATTCATCAACACATCCATAAATCAACAATTAGGAAACTAAGTAAAATGACTCTTCCTAACTGTTAACTTAATTCCAAACTTTTTAATCAATTCTTGAATATTCAAACCACAACAAAGCCTTTGAAGCTTGAAAGCTTTGCAACCTAAATGTGTAACACCCTACCACCCAAAACTTTACGCTTAAGTCGTAAAATAGAGGTGGCAAGGTATTACGACTTCTAAAAAAAATTAAAATACATACTTATAATAGTAGAAAGAATATAATAGACTAGGAGCCTTGAAAAATGGGTAAAACAAAATCGCAAAATGAAAAGCGCCACGCTCCGAAAACGGAACAACTTGCGTGTGAGGAAAACTATAACTATCAAACGTAAGGTAATAAAAGTAGGAGTAGAAAGCCAAAGGTACAAAATAACAAGCTCCTAACTCAGTCCGCGAAGTTAAGGCTGGCCAGAGAATATTTACATATATATATATATATATATATATATATATATATATATATATATATATATATATATATATATATATACATATCCAAAATCCAAGACGTACATAAATAAAATCCTGCCTCTCCATAAACCTCTAAGAGGATAAAAAAGAATAAGTTATGTGGAGAGGAAGCTAAGTACGTGTATATACATCACTACATAACAAAATAACACAGTAACCACTTCGCTTCAGGTGTCCAGACGCCTAATGAGATACCTTTCGACTTGCATCTGAAAAACAACAACATAGTATGGAATGAGAACCGGAGGTTCTCAGTATGGTAAAGGTGCCTGCATAGTTAATGTAAAAGGTCTCGGGAGAGCCAGAGGCACTCCTAGAACTTCGACACTCAGATTTCAGCTTAAGAATTCAACTAAACCAGAAATTAGGTAAGTTGTCTAAGGTATTCAAGTCCTGAATCTAACTTTAACCGAATACTTCACATTCTGTCTCCTCAAATCCTCTGAATCACTGGTGGAATAACCCTCTCCCCTCACACCTTCGTCAAGAGGGATTTCTCAGAAGACATACACATACAGTTCAAGCAAGGAAAACACAGATAGAGAAGCATTTATAGCAAGTAGAACAAGTAGCGGATAAGCAGAATTAAACAGTTAAGCAAACCAAAACGATGCACACTCAAGCAAACAAACAAATGCATATGATGTATGTCTGTCCTATGGCTGATGAGTCTCATCTGTTGGTTATACAGCCAACCCGACATGTCCTGGTAGTTAACCATTGGACAGTCCCTCTGTGCGCACATCCCCAAGCTCAATAATATTCCATGGAGTCAAACTCCAAGCTCAAATATAATATTCCATGGAGTCACACTCCAAGCTCAATAATATAGTATTCCATGGAGTTAAACTCCAAGCTCAATAATATAGTATTCCATGGAGACGAACTCCAAGCTTAAATATAATATTCAATATTTATATATATATGCATGCCCATGGGGGAATCCGGGGAGTTAAAGTGCCCGGTCACATCTTGCGACAGAGGGTCAACAAATAGTCTCAAATACACAAGCCACATAATAATATCTTTCTTTTTTAAATACCACCTCAAATCAAAACTTCAATCCTTATAGAAGTTTTGGTAGTATCTCCTCTAAAGCTCGAATTTCTGCCCCCCTTCAAGAGTCCCAACTATCAAATCCAACAACTCTCAGTCCTTCAAATCATTTCCGGTAACAAATTATTTCAAAATCAAACAAATACCAATATTAAATCTTTTTCAAAACCAACCAACTTCAATAGCAAATTATTAACAATAGCTAAACCACATAATTTATTCTATATACACAATCCATCAATTATACGTTCAGTTCATTCCTATCTTAAGGTCTTCTAGCCTAAGATTCCACGTGGCATTAAACATTAACTACGAGAAACTAAAACCATACCTTCGTATGGAATCAAAATATTCAAAGCTCCGGAGAAGCTTTTTGACCGATCTATCGAAGAAGAAAACGTCCAGAATCGTCTGTGCCTCCTAAAATTTCCGTTGGCCAAACCCAAGAGATAAAGGAGCTACGTCACTGTCAACTTTCACTAATAAAAAATAATGCCAACGTGTAGAGGAGGAGGTTACGAATACTCTTACTGGATTAAATTTTTTATTGGAGTTACAGATTGCAAGAAATCGAAGCCGTAAATTCGAAGAGATTTACGTTATTTCTTTTTCTCTTCGTTACGCTATTCTCTCTTTTTTTTTCTTTCTTACGATGTTCATATATATATATATATATATGACTTATGAAGGTTTATAAGCCGCCTTGGCTTTCTTTATTATTATTACATATTTATATGTATGTATATATGCATAATAATAGTGATAATATATATATGTAACTTAATCCAAAATATAAACCACCTTTGATTTTCATCCTTTATAATTAATAATAGTAATAATAATACTAGCAATAGCAATAGCAATGATGATCATGTAATAATAATAATAATAATAATAAACGTAATAATAGTAATAATAATAATAACGTAGTGAATATAATAACAATAATGAATACATAATACTAGGGTTTAAAACTATATAAATTTATAATACATATAATACTCATGACAATTGTATCTAATGTTTATAATAATAATAATAATATGGATTTGATTAAATTCAAATTATTATAAAATTAGTTCAATTACTGATAATAAAAATAATTTTCTAAAAATAAGAAATTCTAATTTTATAAAATAAATTATAACTTATTTATATTTATATTTTTAAAATTGAGGGTCGCTACATTCTACCCATCTTACAAAAATTTTCGCCCTCAAAAATTGATATAAAATAGAAAAGATTCATAATAACGTAACTTCCCTTCTTAAACATATCAAAGAAAAACAGAAAGATTTGACATGCTTAGTTTGCAAATCCAGGATATTCTTATAGCTTAAAGTCTACGCAAAGCGAAAGATACAAGATAGATTTGATGCAGAAAGGTTATAAGGCAGGTTGGTATTAGAACGACGGGTTTATCGCTTCTAATACTCGCTTCATTTAGCTCCTAAGTTCTGCTGATTCTAATGGTGTCATTGGTGCACGAAATTGTGATCTCCAGGCTCGAACAAATCCTGGTAATGGCTCCAAAGCTTGGTGCTCTAATCTTAATTCATAATTGTCACAACTTCGATACAACTAACCAGCAAGTGCACTGGGTCGTCCAAGTAATACCTTACGTGAGTAAGGGTCGAATCCCACGGAGATTGTTGGTATGAAGCAAGCTATGGTCACCTTGTAAATCTCAGTCAGGCGGATTTAAACATGATACTTTATTAGATTAAAATAAACAATAAAAGGGATAGAGATACTTATGTAGATTCATTGGCAGGGATTTCAGATAAGCGAATGGAGATGCTTTTCGTTCCTCTGAACCTCTGCTTTCCTGCTATCTTCATCCAATCAGTCTTACTCCTTTCCATGGCTGGCTGTATGCAAGGGCATCACCGTTGTCAGTGGCTACATCCCCTCCTCTCAGTGAATCATATGCTCACGCACCCTGTCACGGCACGGCTATTCATCTGTCGGTTCTCGATCATGCTGGAATAGGATTCACCCTCCTTTTGCGTCTGTCACTAACGCCCAGCACTCGCGAGTTTGAAGCTCGTCACAGTCATTCAATCATTGAATCCTACTCAGAATACCACAGACAAGGTTTAGACCTTCCGGATTCTCTTGAATGCCGCCATCATTCTAGCTTACGCCACGAAGATTCTGGTTAGGAGATCTAAGAGATACTCATTCTAGCTTAATTCATGTAGAACAGAAGTGTTTGTCAGGCACGCGTTCATAAGGGGGAAGGATGATGAGCGTCACACATAATCATCACCTTCATCACGTTCTTGGGTGCGAATGGATATCTTAGAAGCGAAATAAGAAGAATTGAATAGAAAACAGTAGTACTTTGCATTAATCTTTGAGGAACAGCAGAGCTCCACACCTTAATCTATGGAGTGTAGAAACTCTACCGTATGAAAATACATAAGTGAAGGTCCAGGCATGGCCGTGTGGCCAGCCCCCATGGTCTAAGAACAATGCGTTCAAAGATGGTCAAAAGATTAGTAAAAGGTCCTATTTATAATAAACTAGCTACTAGGGTTTACATGAGTAAGTAATTGATGCATAAATCCACTTCTGGGGCCCACTTGGTGTGTGCTTGGGCTTGGGATTGAGTGTTACACGTGCAGAGGCCATTTGTGGAGTTGAACGCCAGTTTCTGTGCCAGTTTGGGCGTTCAACTCTGGTTTTGGATCCTTTTCTGGCGCTGGACGCCAGATTTGGGTAGAAGGCTGGCGTTGAACGCCAGTTTACGTCATCAATTCTTGGCCAAAGTATGGACTATTATATATTGCTGGAAAGCCCTAGATGTCTACTTTCCAACGCAATTAAAAGCGCGCCATTTCGAGTTCTGTAGCTCCAGAAAATCCACTTTGAGTGCAGGGAGGTCAGAATCCAACAGCATCAGCAGTCCTTTTCAACCTCTGAATCTGATTTTTGCTCAAGTCCCTCAATTTCAGCCAGAAAATACCTGAAATTACAGAAAAACACACAAACTCATAGTAAAGTACAGAAATGTGAATTTAACACAAAATCTATTAAAAACATCCCTAAAAGTAACTAGATCCTACTAAAAACATACTAAAAACAATGCCAAAAAGCGTATAAATTATCCGCTCATCAGTCATCATGTGTAATACTATCGAAACTAGTTCAGCCTCTGGCACTAAATCTATCACAACTTACTTTTTCTCTCGACACCTAACTGGTTATCAAAGAGATATTTCTATCGGCCTAAATTCCTAGTCCGTATTCAAGTCCAAAACTACGTCCAGTCTTTCCAGTCCTAAACTTCCATATCCGGTTATGTAACCTAAACGAAAGCAGGGTCCTAGCTCTACATAGAACAAATCTGCCTACGCATTCTATATCATACTTACCTCGATCCTGTCGTGGTCAACTCGCATCTGTGGATCTCCCACGCGAACAATCTCTAGACATGTGTCCCGGTGCTCCACATCGAAAGCACATTCCCAGTCCGTACCTGCGCGGCTCCTCTGGAGTAGTCTCACCAAAGCCTTCCTGTAGCAGTGTCCACTTCATGGAGCAATCCTCTGCGAGCTGGCTCTTCTTAACCAACTCAGTGAAATTTGTTAGCTTTTGTGGATACACGTAATTAAAGATATCTCTCCTTAGTCCTTTCTCATACTGAGCACACTTCCATTCCTCATAATCGGCTGGATTTCCTTGACAAGTTTTTGAGAAACGGCACAGATTATCGAATTTGCGAGTATAGTCAGCAACGGACATATCATTTTGCTTCATCTGCATTAATTCCAATTCCTTTGCAGTGCAAAACGCATGCAAGAAATATTTACCGTAAAACTCTGTCTTGAATCTATTCCAAGGGACATCTGTTAACTCCACCTGCAAGGTATGACACAACTCTTGCCACCAATTCTGAGCATCTCCCTCCAACATATGAGTCACTATCTCCACTGACTGTACTTCAGGAACTTGCTGAGGTGTACAAAAACCTCTCCACTTCTCGGAACCACTGATCAGCCTCCAGGGCATTGGCATTTCCGTTAAACCAGGGTGGACCACTCTTGAGGAAGTTAGTAAGGGTCATAGACCTATAGTATCGACTTATGTTACTTGTACTAGCACTAGGGTTTCCACCTCGACGTCCTTGCATTGGTTCAACCACGGGATTTCCTCTCTGAATACCTCGTTCGGATCCACGAGACGACATTTGGTCCCTGTTCACACCAAACAAGTGATATTAAGTTGATCAGTCTCAATATCGCAAGTTTAATGCTTCAAGTTCCAGATGCATGCTCATGAACATTTATGCCACATATATCAATCAGATATCCTAATAGCACATACACACACCCAGAGTATGCCAGAAGCATAATCAGTCCATCCCTCAGGCTCTACAGGAACGAACGGCTCTCATACTATAATGTAACACCCTACCACCCAAAACTTTACGCTTAAGTCGTAAAATAGAGGTGGCGAGGTATTACAACTTCTAAAAAAATTAAAATAAATACTTATAATAGTAGAAAGAATATAATAGACTAGGAGCCTTGAAAAATGGGTAAAACAAAATCGCAAAATGAAAAGCGCCACGCTCCAAAAACGGAACAACTTGCGTGTGAGGAAAACTATAACTATCAAACGTAAGGTAATAAAAGTAGGAATAGAAAGCCAAAGGTACAAAATAACAAGCTCCTAACTCAGTCCGCGAAGTCAAGGCTGGTCGGAGAATATTTACATATATATATATCCAAAACCCAAGACGTACATAAACAAAATCCTGCCTCTCCATAAACCTCTAAGAGGATCAAAAAGAATAAGTTATGTGGAGAGGAAGCTAAGTACGTGTATATACATCACTGCACAACAAAATAACACAGAAACCACTTCGCTTCAGGTGTCCAGATGCCTAATGAGATACCTTTCGACCTGCATCTGAAAAACAACAACATAGTATGAAATGAGAACCGGAGGTTCTCAGTATGGTAAAGGTGCTTGCATAGTTAATGTAAAAGGTCTCGGGAGAGTCAGAGGCACTCCTAGAACTTTGATACTCAGATTTCAGCTTAAGAATTCAACTAAACCAGAAATTAGGTAAGTTGTCTAAGGTATTCAAGTCCTGAATCTAACTTTAACCGAATACTTCACATTCTGTCTCCTCAAATCCTCTGAATCACTGGTGGAACAACCCTCTCCCCTCACACCTTCATCAAGAGGGATTTCTCAGAAGACATACACATACAGTTCAAGCAAGGAAAACACAGATAGAGAAGCATTTACAGCAAGTAGAACAAGTAGCGAATAAGCAGAATTAAACAGTTAAGCAAACCAAAACAATGCACACTCAAGCAAAAAAATAAATGCATATGATGTATGTCTATCCTATGGCTGATGAGTCTTATCTGTCGGTTATACAGCCAACCTGACATGTCCTGGTAGTTAACCATTGGACAGTCCCTCTGTGCACGCATCCCCAAGCTCAATAATATTCCATGGAGTCAAACTCCAAGCTCAAATATAATATTCCATGGAGTCACACTCCAAGCTCAATAATATAGTATTCCATGGAGTTAAACTCCAAGCTCAATAATATAGTATTCCATGGAGACGAACTCCAAGCTCAAATATAATATTCAATATATATATATATATATATATATATATATATATATATATATGCATGCCCATGGGGGAATCCGCTGAGTTAAAGTGCCCAGTCACATCTTGCGACAGAGGGTCAACAAATAGTCTCAAATACACAAGCCACATAATAATCTCTTTCTTTTTTAAATACCACCTCAAATCAAAACTTCAATCCTTATAGAAGTTTTGGCAGTATCTCCTCTAAAGCTCGAATTTCTGCCCCCCTTCAAGGGTCCCAACTATCAAATCCAACACCTCTCAGTCCTTCAAATCATTTCCGGTAACAAATTATTTCAAAATCAAACAAATACCAATATTAAATCTTTTCCAAAACCAACCAACTTCAATAGCAAATTATTAACAATAGCTAAACCACATAATTTATTCTATATATACAATCCATCAATTATACGTTCAGTTCATTCCTATCTTAAGGTCTTCTAGCCTAAGATTCCACGTGATATTAAACATTAACTACGAGAAACTAAAACCATACCTTCATACGGAATCAAAATATTCAAAGCTCCGGAGAAGCTTTCTGACCGATCTATCGAAAAAGAAAACGTCCAGAATCGTTTGTGCCTCCTAAAATTCTCGTTGGCCAAACCCAAGAGATAAAGGAGGTGCGTCACTGTCAACTTCCATTAATCAAAAATAGTGCCAACGTGTAGAGGAGGAGGTTACGAATACTCTTACCGGTTTAGATTTTTTATTGGAGTTATGGATTGCAAGAAATCGAAGCCGAAAATTCAAAGAGATTTACGTTATTTCTTTTTCTCTTCATTACGCTATTCTCTCTCTCTTTTTTTTTCTTTCTTACGATGTTCATATATATATATATATATATATATATATATATATATATATATATACACGTATGACTTATGAAGGCTTATAAGCCGCCTCGGCTTTCTTTATTATTATTACATATTTATATGTATGTATATATGCATAATGATAGTGATAGTATATATATATATATATATATATATATATATATATATATATAACTTAATCCAAAATATAAACCCCCTTTGATTTTCATCCTTTATAATTAATAATAGTAATAATAATACTAGCAATAGCAATGATCATCATGTAATAATAATAATAATAATAATAATAATAATAATAATAATAATAATAATAATGTAGCGAATATAATAACAATAATGAATACATAATACTAGGGTTTAAAACTATATAAACTTATAATACATATAATACTCATGACAATTGTATCTAATGTTTATAATAATAATAATAATAATAATAATAATAATAATAATAATAATAATAATAATAATAATATGAATTTGATTAAATTCAAATATTATAAAATTAGTTCAATTACTGATAATAAAAATAATTTTCTAAAAATAAGAAATTTTAATTTTATTAAATAAATTATAACTTATTTATATTTATATTTTTAAAATTAAGAGTCGCTACAAAATGAGAAGTTGTTGTATATAAATTCAAACAACAATTTTTACATGAAGTTAACATGTGTACTAATATGTTATTTTTATCTATTAATTGTAACTTTCAGATATGTTGTACTTACTTTTTTTCGTGACCAAATTGAGGAGAATAACATTTTGTTCTAAAATAAAAAAAGAATTGTGCTGACGCATACATTCACAAAGTAAAAAGACAACTCAACCTTGAGAATTAATTAGAAGAAAAGCTTCTAAAAATAACAGAATAAAAATTATTGTGCAGAAATTAAAATATCAATCATCCAACCATGCAGACAAGTCTATCTGAAAAGGGTGACAAAAAATTAGAGAAAAGTAACAGAGAAATATTATTCCTATTTAATTTATCTTTGTATATCTTTGGACAGAAATTATTTTTGATACGTAATATTTTTTGGTGTATTTGTTTAATATTGGAGAAGCTCCGGTAACCAACGTCTCTGGTCGAAGAAGCTCTATAAATTGAGTGGAATGCATCATGTGTAGTGTGTGTTATATGGTGCAAAATGTGTGTGTTATATAAAGAAAGAAGAAGAAAATAGGTTGAAGAAGAGGAACCTAACTGTATGTTGTAATGCGAAGAGTGTGTGTTATACAGAGAGTTAGGATTTAGGTAGTGTTTAAAGAAGAAAAAATATATAAAAGAATTATTAGTTTGTGGTGATTAAAAATGGTATGTGATTATACAACACTCGAAGAACATATCATCAATTACTTAGATCATCCAATTTATGTAAGTTGATAAATTTTATTATTCTATATATTTAAATTATTTTTTTTATTTTTGTTGTTGTTAGTATTATATAAAAATATAATATTATTATTTTAGTCTTATTATTTTTTGTATTTTATTAATATTTTCGAATAATAAAAAAATTTGTCCAACATAATTATATTTTATTTTATATAAATATTATTTATATTTATTTATTTTTGAATATAAATAATAATGATATTTATTATTTGTCTTTGAAAATAAATATTATTTATATTTATTTATTTTTAAAAGTAAAAATTATTTAAATTTTTTATTTTCGAATATAAATATTATTAAATATTTTATTTATTTTTGAAAATAAATATTATTTATATTTATTTATTTATTTTCAAAAATTAATAATACTGATATTTATTTATTTTCTAAAATAAATATTATTTATATTTATTTATGTTTGAATATAAATATTAAATGTATTTATTCATAATATTTAAATAAGTAAATGTTTATTTATGATTAGAAATAACTATATTTTTTATTTATTTAAACTAATATTTAGTGAATAAATATATTGTTGTTGAACCAGCCAAACAGTAATTTGATAGTTCGTAAACTGGATCCGCTGCAGACGTGGAATTTGATGGTCGAAAATTACTTACGCTCAACAGGATTCTACCACGTCTCTAGGATTAGGTTCATAAAAGGATTTTATCCCTTATTAGCTGCTTTGGTGGAAAGGTGGAGGCCAGAAACCCATACCTTTGTATGACTGTTGAGTGAGGTTACTGTGACACTGAAAGATGTCGCTCATATATTTGGCCTATACATTGATGGAGAGCCTGTGAGGGGCTGGACAGATAGTAGTAGCGACTTCCTACAAAGTCAGAGTATCGCGATATTCGGTTGCGAACCGGTTGTCAGTAGTTCTTCAAAATCTTATATAAAGCTGGGTTGGGTTCGACCCTATTGGAGACCGAGGAGTCTAATAAGAGATACACCAGATGCCAGATTTTCTATTTTTTGGGTTCGACCCTATTCACGGATAAGTCGACCACATATGCTAACGTGAAGTATCTACCGTTGCTTTGCGATTTCGAGCGGATCCATACTTATAGTTGGGAGTCAGCATGTCTCGCGCATCTTTACAGGGCGTCCTCTTAATCTGTTGTTTGTTTGGGCATGGGAGCGACCGCCGTGTCTTATGCCTGTACCCAGACAGTCCCTTCCACCGGCTGAGATACCAGTTGCCATGAGGTAACAGTTCCTATTTTAGTTCTGTATTATATTTCAGTTGAACTAGTGTCATTGTAGGTTGTTATTAGGCCAAGAATATATACCAACTACCTTAAGTATTGTTAATTTTGCTAAGGCTTACATATTGATGGCACAATGATGGCACAACAAGGCACCACAAACCACTTCTAACTGTATCTTTAAACCACAAATCTTTACTGCAACACTCTCAAACTCAACTGAGCTAACACATTCTCATATTAATTAAGTACACTAAATTGTGGTCTACAATTCAAAATATTTTTAGACCTTAGGATATATGGCTTCTACAATTCGAAGTAAAAAAGTGACGCGGACAATAAAAAATTCATAAACGGTTCTGGGATCTATCGAGGCCCAATTCTAGTCTCATGGTTAAGAAGAAAATGAAGGATGAATTCAGAGGAATATCAGAAACACTCACTAAAATTATTTGGCTATAGTATCTGCTATCTAAAATCAAAATTCCTTACTTGACAATCAAAGTGTAATACTACTGTGTGCTAACTAAATTTACATAACAAGTCCGATCCAAACACTTTGCGTCCGATCCAAACACTTTGCATCAGATCAATCCTTTGTTAGAAATCAATTGATAAAGAAAGAAGTATTCGCTGAACACATATATATCAGTCCAAGATTAGGTGGTAAACATATTGATCAAACTCCTTTTAACACCTACTTTCCTCGAATTCAAAGACAATAAGTATACAAAACAAACCCTTTAGTTTAAGGGGGAATATTAGGCTAATTTGCAACAGCTAGCTCATTAGTTAGTTGCATTGCTTATGCTAGCTACCCAATTTGTTCAAATTAGTTATACGAGTCAATTATATACAGATTTTGTAACTGTTACTATCAATTAAACAATATTTTGCAAAATAACTTCTCTGTATTTTTCTCTTCTCTCTAGCTTCTTTCTTTCTCGCTTTTTCTTTTCAATTTATTTCGGCTCTTATAGTTTTTCACAACTCTACTTAATAACTTACACATAAGAATTTAATATTGATATAGTATAGAAAAATAATTATATATGTAATTTTTAGAGTAAATAATTATTTTAGTCTCTACAAAATTTTTTATCAACCACTTTAATCTTCAACAAATTTTTATTCTCAAAATTTTTTTATAATTACTCTCATCAGACAGATTGGTCCCTAGGTCACTTTAAATCAATTGTTCCATATGTATTAGACAAATAAATCTCTAATAAACTTTATTATAAGATAATTAGATCCTCAAAAAATTTACTTTAGGACAAATTAGTTTTCTTTCAAAATCACGCAAGCATCAACCTGTTTGACAGAAATAATTCTTAAGCACTTTAATTTTTGAGAATAAAAATTTGTTGAAAATCAAAATGTCTGATATAAAATTTTTTAGAGATTAATTTGAATATTTATTCTAAATTTAAATGATGTATTGTCACATTAGTAAAAATAATTATATTATTTTTTTAATTTTTTCATTTACCGTATACATGGCACTACAAGAAAAAAGGCCTGTCGGCACATTTTTTTTCTTGCCACGCTTTAAAAGCGTGGCCAAAAGTGGTCAATGGCCACAATTTTATGAGAGTGGCGGTTGATTACTGATTTGGCCATGCTTTTTTTTGCCACGCGTCAAAAGCGTGGCCATAGAGGGAAATCGGCACGCTTTTATGAGGGTGACAACTAATTATTGATTTGGTCACGCCTTTTTTTGCCATGCTTTAGAAGCGTGGCGATAGAGAGAAACAAATACGCTTTTGAAGCGTGCCTAATTTGTCTCACTCTGGGCACTCTAAAAAAAGCGTACCGACATAGTATTCACCAATTTTTTTCAAACACTTTAATTTTTTTTCCAATGAAACACTTCAACCCTAAATTAAAGAAGTGATGATCCTTTCACTACTCAGGCCTTCGAACCCTCGCTGCCAGCCCTTCATCTTCATCACTACCATGTCCCAATTCATCACTACTGATGAGAACGCTTGCACGCCCTCTCTCCCAGCCCTTCATCTTCATCACCGCTGAGAACCCTTACACCCAGCCCTTTCTCCGAGCCCTCTATCGCACCTTCTCGCACCTGCTCTGTCGCAACCCTCACACCCTCAATGCAAGCCTCCTCCTCGGATTCGCCACCCTCGCACCCTCTCTCGCAACTCTCTATCGACGTTGCTCCGTTGGCGCACCCTGCATCGGCGTGCCCTCCCTCAGTGGTCTCTCTCTCTCTCGCAAACCCTAAACACTAAAGATGCTACCTCTCTCTCGCTCCTCCCTTAATCGGTGCTTTCTCTCCCTCAATTGGCGCTCAACCCTCACCATGAACACTACAAGGTAAGTAGTTCTTTCTTCTGTTTCTCTATTCCTGTGATAAGTGCCATTATTTTGGTTCCCTGGCTGTTTCGCTATTCCTATGTTGCAGTGATATGAAAATGAAAGTTTAAATATTGACACATTAAATTTAGAAAAATGTTAGGTTCTGATTTTTATCGTAAAAATCTATTTCGCTGTTCCCTGATTTGTTTGATTCTTGACCTATTATCGTAAAAATATTAGGAAAATGTTAGGGTACTGTTCTGTGGATGGAGAAAGAGGAATTCAAAGACTACTTGTATACGAATATATGTCGAATAAAAGCTTAGAATATCATCTTTTCAATAAAGCCTATGATCCTCTTCCTTGGAAAACAAGACTTGATATAGCACTTGGAGTAGCTCAAGGGTTAGCATATCTGCATGAAGAATCAAAAGTTCAGGTAAGCATTGCCATGTTATATTAGTAGTTTTAAACATACTTACATACATGAACTTCTAATGATATCTATATTTTTGTTCAGACACATTTGGCATCCAATTTTCCCAACAAACTAATCTTCTTTTTCTTCTAAAATGTTTTTGACCGAAGGTGATATATCGGGATTTTAAATGCTCAAATATACTACTGGATGAAAATTTTAGGCCAAAACTTTCAGATTTTGGCCTCACTAGGGAGGGACCGGAAGCTGGACATACTCATGTTTCAACTGCTGTAACTGTACTGATTCTGGTGACATTATAGATTTTTAAGTGATGAAGACTTTCTTGCTCGATTATTCCAAGTATCGAATTGTTGTTTTTAGTAGGGAATCTTCAAATGTGTGTGCTTGGTTCTGAAAGCTTTTTTTTCTTATTATTTTAGACCTGAAGATTCAACAATCATGATCAGTCTTGCTTGTGGTAGTCTTTCAGGCATTGCGTCATCAATAAGTGGGTTCTTGATGATAATGTTGTCTTTAATTGGTTTATCTAAGTTCTCAAGTTTGTTTAGATAAAAGATTTTGTATCCTCTTCTGCTAAAGGCCTGCACTGTATGTTGAACAAACTTTTTAATTATTAGGGGAATCTTTCATCTGAACAATCTTTTAAAGGATTACTTCAAAAGCAAACATGAGAAACTTTTCTATGTTTAGATGTAATTCTTAAAATACATTTTTTCCTTTTTTTCATTTAAAATCAAAATTAGAATTTATATGTGATAACTGAAATATGCATATACATTCCTTATAGATGAGTTGTCATGCTTAGTAGATGGAGTTCTATTTATTCGTTGGCTTTAAGTGGGGATGGCAACGGATCCCATGGGGGCAGGGACATGCCCCCCGGCCCCCGTCCCCCGCCGCCAAAACCTGTCTCCATCCCTGTTACGAGTAACGGGGACTCCGTATCCGCCGGAGACTGGGGTCTCCGCAGATATCCGCGGATTTTTGTAAAAAATAATAAAAATAAAAAAAATGAAAAAATAGAAAAAATTTTAAAAAACAAAGATAATCCCAAATTACATTAAAAAACAACTAAACATAATATCATATCCATAATTCATAAACAGTCAAACATAATTCATCACATCATAAAAATATAATTCTCAATCATTCTCTAGCCTTTTTCATCTTGTAATAGTTGTAATAGTTGTAATGGTAATGATGGTAGATTCTGATTTACTTGAATCCTACAAACATAAATTATAGAAATCACAAACATAAGTCATGCAAATCAGAATCGGAATAAAAAACACAAATCATAAATAACCTAACTCAAAAAAATTATAACACAATCACATAAATTATATAAATCAGAATCAAAATGAGAAATTGTAACATAAACAAATAAAATTACATAAATAACAGAATTAACAAAGCATCACATAAATCATAAAAATCAGAATCAGAATAAAAAACATAAATTATAGTTAACTTAACTCAAATCAAAGTTAAAAAAAAGTAAAATTTCTGATGCTTTAAACCACAAACTAAAAATCAATATCAGAATCACAAACTAAAAATTTCTGATGCTTCAAATCAAAATTAGAATCACAAATGCTTCAAATCAAAGTAAAAAAAATTCAGAGTTCACAGAAGCTACTTACCGAAAGAAAGAGCAGAGGCTTGGACGCTCCGGCAGCGAAGATGGCGAAGATTGAGAAGCGGCACAGAGGCTCGGACGCTCCAACGCAGAAGATGACAAAGACTGAGAAGCGGCACAGAGGCTCGGACGCTCTGACGATAATGACTCACTGCAGCTGTAACGTCGAGACTGAGAGGAGAGGATTTTAATGTTGTCGGTGAGGGACTGAGGGGTAGGAGGTGGCGGTCGGCGATTAGTGTTCGGCAGTTGGCAGTGATGAATCCGTAAGAGGAAATGGTTTGAAAGTGATAGAATTGAAGAAAGGAGAGGAGAGGATAGAAGAGAGGAGTAACATGAGTGACGGCTGGGGTTTGCTCCAACTCATATCTTTTATATATATATAACAGGGGCATTTTAGTATTTTCATATAAACAGGGATTAAACGAATCTCCACGGGGCGGGTACCACTATCCGTGCCCCCGCCCCATATAACAAACGGGTCCCCTCCCCCCGTCCCTGTGGGTTCAGAACACTATAAGGGGCGCAAAATCAAAGGCCGACGATTCACCTGACCGCCCTGGTTATGGGTGCCGGGATTAGATTTGGCGGCGATTTTAGGAAATTGCTGGTATAACCGCCGCTAATTACTTAGATGTTGTCAAGTTGGTGCACGTTTAGCGGCGGTGTTAAACACCGCCGCTAAACTGTTCTAAGGTTTCGGTTACAGTTACCGGCGGTTGCAAACCGCCGTAATATATAACAGATTTTTTAAACTTTCAATCATTTATCGGCGGTTTAAAACCGCCGCAAATTAAAACATTTTAAAAAAATTAAATTTTGAGTTTTTATAAAAAGAAAGCATATAAATTTTTAGAATATTATAAGAGTATTTTTTTCTTTTTACATTTTTTACAATTTTAAGAGTTAATATTTTCAACCTTAGTATCTAAACTTGTAGCAAAAACAATAAGATTATATATGCAAAACAAAATAATATATTCATGAAAATACGAAGAAAACAAATATCTTGCAAAGAGTTGCATAATATAATTGAAAATAATGTTTTAATCAATCCAAAATATCTCCAATCCTAACATACTATATTTCACTCTATCATTCGGAATTGCTCATCCCTGCAGTGATGTCTGGTGGCAGCTCCTCACCCTGCCGTTGAAATAGATAAATCAGAGCACTCTCCATCGCCTGCCTCTTTTTCTTCTCTGCTGCTGCCTCATCCTCCATCGCCTTCCTCTTCAACTTCTCGCCTTCCAGCTCTACCTGCAGTTCAAGCAGCTTCCTTTGGGTCTCCTCTACTTGGATTCTGTTGCCCAGCGCATGTGAATTCGAACCGAAGAGTTGACTAGGAGTCGGTCCGAAACCCACACCATGTACTCTACCCGGTTTCTCTTTTCCGAAAACCTGTTCAATAGAATCATTTTTAGACAACATTCTAGAAGACTCATCCTGTTACTCAATCTCCTCAATTATTTCCTACATACACAAATTAGCAAATACCATCATTTTGTTGATGGGTCCATCAGAACACGCCAAACATGACGATTAATTATATCACTTACATCACAATAAAAAACACACAAATATAGTATTAAAAAGATTGGTATCAAAAGTTATTTACATAAAACAACCAAAATAGAAAATCTATTTCATAGAATGCCAACCACTATAAAAATAAATAAGGGATAAGTGAAACTGAATTATTTCGAACATAACAAACAGAATTTTCATAGTAAATGTGAAACTCTACTTAAGGATTGAAATCTCATGCAGTAACAACTATCCTAGGTAACATATTTATAATCTGCAATAATAACTAAGGAATTGTAATCCACAAATCAATGAAATCACAGATGAAACTCAACCATAAGCATATCATTAGGCACTCGAATTAGACCTGAGATTACTTAATCTGCACCCCAAAAATAACCTCCTTTATCAAAATTTGATGTAATCTTCGTTAACTACTATCCATTCATCTAGATTTAGAAATAACACAAACAATAAATCTTATGACACATAAATAAATAAGCCAGAGAAATAAATCACCAAAAAATAGATGAGAAAGATGAGAAAGAACATAATTTGTTGAATCAACTAAATGAATTCTAAGATAATTAGATAACAACAACATCTCCTTTCCCACAAGTCCCCACCATATCTTAGCATTCACCCTTTAAATGTCAACAGCCCTTACCAAAACCTTGTCTTTCAATCTTCCTTTATATTAGCTTTGAAATAATGATTCAATAACTAATAGCAATTTAACCAAAATAAATTCTAAAACCAAGAAAAAAAAGCTCAAATCTTTTACAAAGAGAAAGATTATCAAAGGCTTAAAAAGAGCAAAAGTGTCAACTACGAAAGAAATTTTGGAATTGCATATTTTTCCCTACGAATGAAGCTTATATAAATTATAATCAACATGGTGCCAAAATTTTATAAGATTTAAAAATTACACAGAATCAAATTTGAATGTTTGTCGGTCATATATCATAGTATAAATGCCACAATAAAATTAAGAAAAGATCATATAGCATTTCATATAGAAGTAAACTATTACCCTATTTGAGATCATAATTTTATCGATAATTATAACAAGTAGTACTTACACCAATTGCTCTTGCTTCATCACTGATATATGCGCCATCCTTTTTTTTATGTACTGTGATCCATAACTCTCCTCTACCGACTCTCCTTCCTTGTTGTTTTGACTGTAACAACAAAGTTTTTGCCATTACCGTATTCAACAAAATCAAGAAAAATTAAGTCACAGAGATAGTCTAAAGAGTGAATAAAAAAGTAAAGTACCTTTACTTCCATCCGCCGTGCAAAGCTTTTCGAACCGCCAGTGTCGGTATATAGTTGTTTTGATCGATTGATCGCATTTTTTCTGCACTTCTCCTATTGGTCCATCAGAGACAAAGGGCGATTAGAAACTGATAGAAAAAGACTCAAGGCAACATAAATGGTATTGTTGTGTAACAATGATACACTAGATTACATTCGTCTCAGGTTTGGCGCGATAGTCAAGGAACCATATCTAATGCTCTCGATCAATTCCCAGTGAGCGATGCTCAATATTTTGTTCAATCGTGAATGTTGGCTCATAAAAATCATCATACAACCTCAACCTTGTTTCCTTCCAAGACTTCCCCATACTTTTCAAAATATTTTTCTTGATAGTTCCTTCGCTATTTTCATCAAAGTGGAAAATTTGCTACACAGATAATACAAGTTATCAATAATTATAAAAATAAGCAGATTTAATTCAAAGGGGATATAAACTTTTACCTTGACACATTTGTTATAAACCTTGTCTTTAGTGGTAATCTGACGCCAACTTTCCCTACAGATAGGAAATTTTCCATAATCAGATCCCAGCAGACCAAGCACGCTACTCAACAATCCAGCTTCGTCTCCAATTGCTTGCTTTGCGTTGTTGAACTTGAGCACAATCTTCCTACCGTTAGGCCATTCCAAAGCCTCCCTCACGCTTAGTTTTGACGGCTTGATTGTGCCGTCAGAATCTATAAGCCAAACATAATACCTTATACGTGTATCCGTTGTGGACAGCATGCGAGAAAATTAATATATAACATAATAATATTAACATAATACCTTATTATATGCTTAGCAAAAGAAGCATGATGGATTAGACCAGCATAAAACATGCATAAATTGGTGTAGAATTGCAACACTTGAAACAAATTAAAAAAAATGTCTGACTTTTAATGTAAAAAATTAATAATAAGTACAAATTTGAAATTGAGTAAAGTATTGTTTTTATCTCCAACATTTGAGGTAAGTCCCAAAGTTGTCCCTAAAGTTTGAATCGTTCTATTTAAGTCCCTAACGTTTCAAAATTGACTCAATGTTGTCCTGCTGTTAGGAATCTCTTAACAGAATTAACGGCGGGACAAAATTGAGACGATTTTGAAACGTTAGGGACTTAAATAGGACGAACATATTGGAGACAAAAACGATACATAGAAATAAATTTTAATTTTATTCTTCAATAATATCAATTTTTACGGTACATAGTTATTCAATTAATTTTTAATCACATCTAAGTAAATTACACTTAATCACATTAATTTTATTCTAAATAAATTTATTTTTTATAATTTTATTCTTAAAAATGTTTACTCATCATAAAATGTTTGTAGAATGACTAATACATAAACTTGTGGGAAAAAATGATACATATACAATAAAATAATGTGATTCAAGTCATTTTACAAATATTTCATGATGAGTAAAAATTTTTAAGAGTAAAATTATAAAAAAATAAATTTATTTAGAATCAAAGTAATGTGATTAAGTGTAATTTACTTAAATATGATTAAAAAATAATTAAATAATTATGTACCGTAAAAGATTGATATTGGTGAAGGATAAAACTTAAATTTATTTCTATGTATCGTTTTTGTCCCCAACGTTTCAAAATCGTTTCAATTTTGTTCCGCCGTCAATTCCGTTAACAGATTCCTAATGGCAGGACAACATTGAGTCAATTTTGAAACATTAGGGACTTAAATAGGATGATTCAAACGTTAGGGACAACTTTGAGACTTATCCCAAACGTTAAGGACAAAAGCGATACCTTACTTTAATGTCGGAGACAAAAATTAAATTAATATAATAATTTAGAATTTTTTAAAATATTTTGATAGGCCACAGAATACATTTTATCTAATTAAAAAATATAAAACAAGAAATAAAAAACACAATTCAAACAATGGAGAAGGTCAAATGTCATTGACTGTGTTGCAATGGAAAGCATTTGGGATGAACGAGTTAGAGTATAGTGTAAATTAACAATGGGTGGAGCCTAAATCATGTTGATCGAAGAAAAATAATTAAATACGCTACCGATGATCTTAACCGTCCAAAGCTCTGTAGTCTTGCGTCCTCTGTGACTCTGAGCTCCAGAAGCATCAAGGAGGTCGTCAACTTCTTCATCAAGAAGAGGTACCTCATTTGCATTAGCGTCCAAGTTTAGATTGCCTGGCAGCGAGTTCTGGGCATTATTTGTGCTCATCTATGAAGCAGGCCTTGGTTCACTTCGCGGGGGACGGAAAGGGCGTGAAGTTGCGGGGACACTATCACCACTTGCAGGGACACTATCACCACTGGTCGGGAGAATTTGAGAGCCATCCCATCATGGTGAGAGTCCGAAGTCGCAGTCGCTCCATTTGAGGTTGTTGAAATCCTGGTCCCAATTTTGATTTTTTCGTGTATCGACCTTTCCGAGCCATCTTAAACTCCTGATACCAACAAGCACACAAAAAATTATACAAATAGTCATGGTTCATAGTTGTTTTTTCTGATTCATAATCGCAAGTAGCTCATGAGGCATTTCATTCTTGTTTTTTTAATGCATGTTAATTTTAAATCTTTGAAATCGGCAGACTATGAGGTTTTCAAGAACAGAGGAAGGCAGGGAGTGGAAAGTTACCCTTTGAGGGTGGGGTGTTCAAAATTAAGCTAAAAACGTCACTTTCATTTCTTACTATCTTTTTTTTCTATTTGATCCTTACCCAAAACTTTTATTGTTGTCTCACTTTTTCACCAAAATTCATGTACAGCCTCCTTCTCAACTAATAGTGTGGCCGTTTACTATGTGTGCACTCAAACAAAACAAATATCTCAGCATAATCTGTACTCGACTTAGTTAGTTTACAAAGTAAACAACGAATATTGGAGAATGAAAGTGATCTTGTAGCCACATATAAAGCGCAATATGAACATTTTCCAGGGATGTCATGTAAACGAAAGCCTTGCCTCCAAAGTCACAACTTGGAATCAAAGAAAAATGCTCCTAATACAATACAGTTTCATGAACTATACCCCTGGGTCATCTATAAGCAAATTATACAGCCATGCATGTTGCTAGGTACAGGTAAAAGCTTCAGTCAAAATATATACATAAAAAATCATTGGTGGACGAATGCTTACCCGAGAAGAGAATTGAAGATGGGACAACAGCCTTTCAAAAGGCAAGAGCTGCGACAGACGAGAGAAGCGGCAGGTCAGGCCTTCGTCAGGAGAGGCCTTCAACGGCTTGAGGCTATGGGAGACACGGCTGGAGGTTAGGTTCAATTGGAGTGATGCAAGGGAGAATGAGGATTTGGGCGCCGTTTCTTATTTGATTTCACTTTTGGCTTTAGCAATGTGTTAGTGTGGAAAATTGATTTCCCACTGTCTTATAATAATAATAATAATAATAATAATAATAATAATAATAATAATAATAATAATAATAATAAAATCAGTGATAATTAACAATGGCATCAGCGTAATAATTCACACCCACACATCGCATCAATAATAAGTATCATTTATTATTAATGTATATGTTAATAATAGGAATGATAATAAATAAGTTTTTTATTTCTGAACCAAAAATTAGTTGTCATATCTTTTTTATTGAATTTATGATAAATAAAATTTGTGATCTCTTTTACTATTAAAAAAGGGATATTATTCACATATCGAATATAATGAAAAATGTCTTCTTATTGTACCAATAAATAAGTTATCCCTTTCTAATAGCTCACCCAATCAAACTTTACTTACTGCAAAATTATAATTACCATATTTCATACATAATTACTTAAATAAATTATCTGAAAATTAATATCATAATATTGACCAAAATGTCTAAACTTGAATACGACATAATCTTATTCCAATGCAAGAATATTGGAAAAAAAACAATGAAAGAGATACCTTATTCCTAATTGAAATAAGAATTAAAAAGAAGCATAGTTGGTTTCAATTTCTGAGAGATAATGAAATGAAAGAGGCATAAACAATTTCAGGAGATGTTACCACACATCCAAACTAATTCAGAAATTGAAATGCTTGTACCAAATGCATTTTAGATGATTCACTGTTAAGCACCGCGGCATAAATGCATGTAATAACCCCAGTTCCAGAATTATTGACCTAAAAAAATAACAACTGTACCAATCTTGATTAAATATCAGATTCCCTAAGTCTTTAATATGAAAAACTCTCTAGGAAAAACAATCTCTAATAGCAATATGAATAGTTATAAAGTCACGACAAGATCAACAAATAAGTCTCGGTTATCCTATGCAACCTGAATCGAAATTCTTCACCTAAACTAAAGCATTGCCCTCAAGGATTCAAGTATCGTGTTGCCCACATAGCCAAGTGCCACGCATTCTTCTTCTCAGGAGACATTCCATTATAAGGATATTCATTCTCTTCTGGCGTTCTATTGAGGTCATAGGACAGCATGGAAGCCTTTTGTCCAGCAGAATCTTCGCCATCAGAACTATCGGAGGAGACAACATCCTCTCCCTCCAATGAATCTGGAACCACCTCCCCCGATTCTTCAGATTCCTTTTGAATATTGTCTCGAGACATTCCTGAGAGTTGCAAGGTAGCCAAACAAGCCCGGATTAGGAGGAATTAGTGTGTGAATTGCTTAATCAAAAAGCTCAATATCTAGAGTCAATTGCTTCTTTAATCAGACAATAATAGGATTATTATTATTATTATTAGTGAAGCCAAGGGGTGACCCCTACTTCAAATATGCTGTAGATTGGGATTGAGACCCTATGAAATTCAACTAGGCCGAAGCATTAAAATTAATATAAAAAAGTAAAATATTATATGTACATAAAATTAGTTATTATGATTATATTTATATAAGTATGAATTCATATATTTGTTAATTAAATAATTCGTAATTAGAATAGTCAAACTCATAGTGGATTAAACATAATCAAATTATATAAACATCGTAAAAGCCGAGTCTTTCTTACTGTCCCATAGTCGTTCAAGGCCATGTTCTATGAGTTTGAATTCCTCCCGTGCTGTAATATCCAGTTCAACGACAAGAGAGTTTTCATAGCGTGACTGCACAATATACTATAATTAATGTATAAAATACTGGCTGGAAAAAAAATTCATATTCTAAGCTTGATATGATATTTGACATAGAAAAGATTCAATGATTAATAATAATAATAATAATAATAATAATAATAATAATAATAATAATAATAATAATAATAAGAATGAAAACACACAGAGATCAGTTATCAAATAAAAAGATATTACCCTCGGATATTGCTTAAGGTTTAAGAAACTACTCAGTGATAACTACATAGTTTTGGAACCAGTTAAGATACGAGAACAATGTCATGCTCCAAGGCTGGATAGAATATGTAATTCTAGGCAGCTATAAAGTAACAATCATTGCTTGCTATGTTGAATAAACAAAAGATAAATTACAATAAACTACAATTATAAAAAAAGGCACAATAAACAATTAGCTCCAGGCTTGAGTCAAAATATAACTCCTTCCTGAACAAAGTACATGTTGAGTGTTCCTGTCATCAAACCACTACAGCCCACTAGCAAGGATATATTACTATTCTCTCACAGTTCAATATGATTAAAAATATCACCGTAAAAGAAAAATGGGGAGCTCACATTGAGCAGTCGCACATCATGCCAAGGCAAACAATTTAAAAGGAGTCAAGTTATAACCCCCCAAATTTGTAGAGGGTAGAGACATGAAGGCACTTTAAAGGATCAAAGACCATCCATTCTTGAGTGCCACAAAAGGGTCTCTATTTTATGCCATTATGCTTCCTCCAGCAAGTGCAAATAGAGTTTGTCTTGCTCTACAAATTACAATTAAATTATACACCCTCAATGGTGATATGACATGTTCAATTAAAACTTTTAACATTTGTTGTTCTTTTTGCATGCAAACATAGATAATCGAATCTAATTTATCATAGTAAAAAAACTGAAATCAGAATTTAACTATATAGTTAGAGAACTTTGATATACGTTAGATAAATACAAAAGTAAAACATGAATATTTACCTTCACCTCGTCAAGTATTTTCTATGAGCACCACGTATTCGTACTTGTTATAAACTGAAACCCAAATTTGGCCTTGTACCTACGGTCCCATTGATGCAATTCCTAAAATTTTAACATAACCACCTGAATTGGATTTCATCCACGAATTTGAAAAAGAATTCGGAATTAAATTGGGCAGCAGCAATCAAACCTTCATCATTGAAGCCGGCACATGACCAATGGCTTGAGTGAGGTGTCTGTGTCCAGAGAAGGCATCCAGCCATGATTGTATACTAGAATTTTTGGACCATAACTTCCTTGCAAAGGATGTTACGTCGTCCAACGAATAGAATGGAGATGCCTCTATCATCTTCTCTACAAAACAACGGCTTTTGCAAATGAGATAGAAGTCTCGGCACTCCAATTTCCATGATAGGCCACAGACATAGAAAGAGTGTACAAGGACAATAAAAAAATGTGATTGTAAGAAGACTTGAAGGAGAAGTTACAGCATTGTGAAGAACCAGTTAAATAAAAGAGCTTTATATGAGAGGATAAGTTTTAAAAAATCTAAAATAACTCGATCAATCCTATCTATTGTCTAATGATATGACTAAAATACAATCCAATATCTATCATAGGTGAATCATGATAGTAGTATATATGCAGAATCATCCATGAATATGAGCTACATGCATGATGGAGAAATGTATTTTAGGAATCGGTGGCCTCATCACAATCTTCAACGCTGTCATTAGTGAGTTCCTCTAAATCACCGTCTCTTGTCAATCGCAGGCCTTCGGCATCAAATTCAGGCAAGCTAGTCATACAAGACTGGGGATGAAGGTCGACCTCACAATGTTCATAATCCTCGCCCATGTCAAACAAATCTCTTGGCTTCACATGGACTACTACACTCCATCCATTCTCCACCTCATCCTCCACGTAGAACACAAGACGCGCCTCAAATGCTAGGATGTACGGCTCATCGTCTTCTCGATCACTGGTGTGAATCGGAGTGGCAAAATTGACACAGGTGTGGCTTAAAACGTCTTTTCGGATGCTTCTACTCGACGTGGTGTTTGCCCAAAGACACTTGAACAATACTAAAGTGAATTGACCGTTGTAATTTAGCTCGATGATGTCTACTAATCTCCCGTAATACAAGACACCGCCAACAGCAACATTGGTATCCCGTTTACTTGCATAACTTCTAGTATCCGAAGTGACATAAACCTCACTATTCTGTGTTTTCATCCCTTCCTCCCTCGACATGGTTCTAAATTTAAATCTATTGATGTTGTAAGCCTGATAGCGTCTGGCCTGAGCAAGGGGACCGCAGGCGAGCCACTACAACTCGTTCGAATGATTGGTGCTTCCAAATGAGACTTGGCATTGAACCATTAGAGGCAAGAAAGCATCAAAGGGTAGTAGGATCCTGAGATATTAAGGATTACCTCATGCCTGAACCAATTGGAAAATTCTCTATGCACAACACTATCTATGTGAGACTGGGACCTTGTTTATTTCATAGTTTTCTCTTTGTGATGGCTCTGTACTCACTATGCATACAAAAAGTTTGTTCAAGTTCAATACTATCAATACCATATTGGCTCACTCTATGATTTTAGAACTCAGGCTCTATACTTACTCCAAGAATTTCTCTACAGCAATGCAATTGACCAGTACATGACGATGTACTTGAAGCTTTTTGGTTGCTGTTAGAGTAAAAAATGAAGCTGCCCCGGCCGCCTTTCCAACCTCTGGGAACATGCTGGCAATCTCGCTCAGCAGAGCATCGCTCGGCCGGTCGTCAATGCGTGTCGGTTGGTTGATCCTAGTCTCGACATTATCTAGGTATCTTGAACAGAATGTGAGAATCTCCTCGGATAAGTAGCCCTTTGCAATCGATCCTTCTGGTTGTGCCCTGTTACGCACGTACTACTTGAGACGACATAGGTACCTTCGAGAACATAACATATAAATTACTAGATGACAGCTATCCTAATAAAACAGGTCGAGAAAGCTTAAGTAGATCTTTACCTCTCAATTGGGTACATCCACCGGTAATGCACTGGGCCATCGAGACGTACCTCCTCGACCAAATGCACCGTTAGATGAACCATGACTGTGAAGAAGGAAGGTGGAAATATCATCTCCATGTGGCACAGAGTATGGACCACACGATCCTGAAGGAGAGGAAGTTGTTGAGGATCTATTGATTTACTGCATATTTGTCAGAAAAAGGCTGATAATTCAGCCAAGACGGCAAACACTGGGGTGGGCAATACGTGTTTTGACGCAATTGGCAATAGATGTTCCATTAGAATGTGACAGTCATGACTCTTCAAGCTGAATAACTTGCCCTGTTTTAAATCAACATAGCGAGAGATGTTGCTAGAGTACCCGTCTGGAAAGACCACATTCTTGATGGTCCTAAGAAAGACATCCTTCTGTGGATTTGACATGGTAAAGATTGCAGCGGGATACTTTCCACCTTCAAGTGGCCACATATCATGCCTAATTCCCATCAACTAGAGATCATTTCTAGCTTTTAGATGGTCTTTGGATTTATCGCTCTCGTTCAACATGGTGAAAACAATGTTGTGGCATACATTCTTCTCTATGTGTATCACGTCAAGGTTGTGACGTAATTCATTGTTCTCCCAGAATGGCAGATCAAAGAATACACTCCTCTTTTTCCAGGGAGACTCGTCTTGCACCACAGTCTGTTGTCCGTGCCTTCTTTTACCGCCCACCGCTTGCACCTTGCCCTGTGAGATGAGCACACCCTTCAATTGTCTCAGGACATCCCTGCCAGTTAATTTGGTAGGTGTGGATCTATCCTCTACCATGCCATCAAATCTACTCCGGTCCTGCCTATATCTGTGATCGCGATTCAAGAAGCGACGATGACCCATATAACACCATTTCTGACTGAAGATGAGTCTCCTAGTCTCGGCGTCCAAATTGCACGTGGGGCAAGCTCTCCCGCCGTATGTATTCCAGCCAGATATATTGCCCAAGCCAGGAAAATCACTGATAGTCATATCAATACAGCATGCATCTTGAATGTTTTCTTCTTACTGGCATCGTACGTATCAACACCGGCCCACAACTGCTTCAACTCATCGATCAGGGGGCTGTAGGTAGACATCTATGTCATTGCCAGGCATTTTAAGACCGGAAATAATCATAGAGAGAATAAAGTTGGTTTGTTTTATGCAAATCCATGGGGGTAAGTTGTACGGAATAAGAATCATTGGCCATATTGAGTACTTTGAACTGAGGTTTCCATAATGATTGAAGCCATCACTGGACAGGGCTAAGCGAACATTGCGCAGATCGCTAGAAAAGTCAGTATATCTCTTGTCAAATGCTTTCCGACCCTTGCCGTCCCTGTGATGCCTCAAGGAACTGTCAGAGTTGGTTCCTCTCTTGTGCCACAACATGTCCATGGCTGTCTTGCTGGACATGAATAATCGCTGCAACCGTGGAATCAGAGGAAAATAACGAAGAACTTTCGCTGCCTGAGGTTTGCCATTCTTCTTGACAATGGCGTTGATCCTTACTAAAGAATTCTTCCTGGTCTTTTGCTTCCACCTGGATGCTCCACATTGTTTGCATCCAGACAAGTCTTTGTCAGAACCCTGGTATAGCATGCAGTCATTTGGACATGCATCTATCTTCTTGTACTCAATACTGAGCTTCCTTATGATCCTCTTGGCATCGTGCAAGGTCTTCGAAATCCTTGCATGCTCAAAGGCATCCCCAATAGCTCTAGAATCAATCCGAAAGCCTTGTCGCTCACTCCGCACATGCACTTTATATGGTACAGCCTCACCAAGAAAGACAGCTTCGAGAATCTTGAGCATCCCGGATATAATCCCTGCTCGCCGTCCTCAAGCAAGTCGTGAAAGGCATGAGCCTCGCGGCTAGGTTCATCAGATAAGTACGGCAACCCCTCCACAACGTCTCCGACATGCCCATTTATCGAGTCTTCATCATCACTCTGCAGTCCCAGCAAGTTGAATGCATCGTGGACCATGTCACGCATTTGATCTCCTGAATTTACAGTGGGTTCTAGTTCTTCCCTACCACTGGATCTCTCGTCTACGATCCTTTCACCGTGATGTAACCAAAAGGTATAGTTAGGGGGAAAGGGTTTCATCAGAAGATGATCGTAGGCATCCTCTCTAGTTTGGAAAAACCGGAACCCACACAAAGGGCATGGACAATGTATCATCCCATCGGATGATACATTGGCAAATGCAAAGTTAAGGAATCTATTGAGACCATCCCTATGTTCTACACTACCTCGTGGCTTTGTAATCCAGCTCTTGTCAATGTCTAAATAAATGAAATAGCACAAACAAATAAATAAATAGTAAAAAATACATAAAACTAAAAAAATGGGGTGTGTGTCAAGAGAACCAATAACAGTTTATCACAATTATGAGACGGGAGAGTACCATACGTAATAAACTCGACAATATCTTACAAGCAAAACCATGAAGAGAGCGACGCAATAACTCAAAACAGAAACAGAAACAAAGTTACTTGCATCCCAGATAACATGTAGCACACGAAAGGTATTGGGGAGGAGGCTTACTCATTGTAAAATTATGTGCTTTCTTAAAAGAATACTGGTAGAAAGAATTGCTGGTTCCAAGTCTAAAAAATGAAAAGATAAAGAAAAACTTCCTTAAAAATTGAAAAAGAAATCAGGAATAACTGTTAAAATTAAAAAATAAGTAAGTCAAGAAATATAACTAGACAATCATAATGTACAGAGAATATAATCTTCAAAATATCTTAAAAAATGGAAAACATAACAGGATTGAAAGTTAGATTTAAAAGACAATTAAAAAAATATAAATAAACAATTATAACAGATAGAGGATAGAATCTTGAAATTGTAGATATATTATTTTAGATATGCTTCTAAGAAAGTCATATTATAGTTCTCCTGTCCTGTCTTCTACCGTGTAAATACAAATAATTAGTTCAATGAAAAAAATAAATTATTAACCCCTCAACTCAAGATCAATATATATTTCGAAACTAACACTTGTAGCAGGTTTATTATACTAACAACCTTTGAGTTGCTTATTTTCATGCAGAATCCACCTCCATTAGAGGCTCCTCTAAAATTGATAGAAAAAGTTCCAGTGGCCAAGGATATAAAGTAGTGGGAAGATGATGGTGTTCTTTCTACCTCAATTGATATGGATAATATTTTTTGAAAAGGGTTAAACACAAGTTTCTCATCAAGATGCTTTGTTTAGAACCATGCCTAATCTATCCTTCAAGAATTAATCAATGGAGACTTCAAGAACAAAAAGTTTGTCTATGGTTTTGCATTGAATCCAGTTGCAACTTTTGATCTTACAATAGAAGAGCATAACCAAATCCAATTATCCAAACAAATTTATGAAGGATCAGCATGAAAGTATTATGTACATTGAATAAATCCATAGTTTTTTCAATAATATGTTTTGTAGAGTTAAAAAATATCATATATGTTGCTAGTCACTTTGTATAACTTGTTTGTAATCTAATTTGTATCAGTGCCACCATTGTAAAAAAATGATGAGTTTCTGTTGTAATTTAAATTTACTAAATATAGTTGTTAAAATTAGTACCCTTGAATGTGTCTTAAATTTCTGTCAAATAATGGAAAAAAAATAAAAGAAAATCCAATTCAAACTCAAAATTAGATTGGTTTGGACCACCAATAAGGGATGGTTTTTCTTTGGGCAGGTTATTGCTTCTTGGTTTAACAAGTAATAAATGTTTGTAAAAAGAGTGGTATATCACAAATTAAAAACTTCATACATTTAAGAAAAATGCTCCATGAATACCAAATGAATATAGTGTAATCAAAATCTTCATACATTTAAGAAAAATCAATATTTTCTTTACTTGGATAAAAAAAAAGACAAACAAAAAAATTTGGACTTAAGAATCTGAATTCTGAGAAATAAAATTAAAAAAACACATGGATATGAATGCATGAAACTAGAACCTGTTACAAATGGGCATAGTACAGCCGAATTATTGGGGGTACCCTTACCCTTATTTGGATTTGAGCCATGGAAGGAAGATGCTATAACATTAATAATTATAGTAATAATAATAAAGCATATAATTGAGTTCTTTTGATATTTTGGCTTCATTTGCAATGAAATAGGAAACTGTATTAACCAAGGAAGAAGAAGAAAGAGGATACTTTGGTCAAGCGAAAGAAATTGAAGTCAATTAAATAAATGTAAACCAAAATTAAACACGCAGAGTCTATAATAACTCCATTGTTTTTCATACTTGTAAAAACATCAAAATCCTATCTTTTGTAAACCAATTTCTCTACCAATAATTAATATATAAACTAGCCAAGCTAGCTAGCTGCTCAAACTAGTTAAGTACTATTTTCAAATTTCCCATAAATAATAATACAAAAGTAGCTTCTATATTCTGCAGCATTTTATTGAACATAACAATTACTAATCAGACAAATAAAAAATGGGATAAGGACCCATGTGTCTATATGTTTGTTAGAACTTAGAAACTCTTCTTGATTTCAACATTTCATTCATCAATCAGAGTTTATCAAAATTAGAATGTCATCCGATACACTATATTATCAATTATCCAACAATATCCAAAACTCCCAGAATATTGCTTATAACACTTTGATAATACTGATAATAGGCAAAAGTTGTAGTGTTAAGAAGTTTACAATGCTGAATATTGCTTATAACACTAAAAAAAAATATAGTTTGCATTAGTCTCAATTTCTTCTTATTATTTTTCTTTTCCTAACTAAGAGAATGGTCAATTCTACTATTCACATAGGCAAAAGATGTATAGAACAATAATAATAAATCAGAATCACCATACTCATAACAAATAACAAAATTGAAAGAAAAATAACCTTGATCAGAGTGTGCTCTAGAAGCTTCTCTACTGTAGACAATTTCGCAATTTCTTTCCCGTGTTTCTAGGAGAAGGGTAAGGATTGAGGATGATGATTCTGATGAATATTCACATGCTTTTACTGTTCCTGCTACCCAACAAACTGTCTGAAGTCGTTCGCAGAGAGCAAGTAAAACTATAGCAATGAGCAAGATGTCTGCAACCAGATCAGTCAGAATTTACGAAATTGAAGAACAAGAGGAAGAAGACGACTCTGATGTAACATCTGAGGATTCTGATGAATACTGATCAGTTAAGTTAAACGTTTTGTTGATACGTCTTGTGGTCCTTCCTTTGTTATTATTAACACATTTATGTTGTTGTACTGTAATGTCTAATTATCTAGATTTTAGGTTTTGTACAGAAGAGCGCATCAGTAGTCTGGCTTGCATTTGCTCACAAGCCAATGGGGTATTAGTATTATATTCAGTTGGGGTGAATGAAATTCTCCTGTTTGGCAATTATGGTAACTCCATTATCCATCTGTTGCCCATTATTTGAACGAGCTTTCTTGTGAATTTATTATTGTATGATATCAGTGTGTGTTAGTAGTTGGAAAGAAGCAAAGGACTTATCTCAAGTATGTATCCCAATTTAAGAAGAAAACCATGACATGTTCAACCTATGTGGACTAGTATGTATATCTTGAAGAAAAATGGTGTGCCAAACTATCGAATTATGAAAGATTCGTTTACACGGAAATCTTAACATAGAAACTTCTCCGACATCTATATGGTGCTTCATTTGGGTGTAAATTCTTAAATATCAGATTAATTGGAAACTAAATGTATTTATCTAACCAATTCAGACTATCTAAATAGCAGCAATTAACCCCAATTAATAGAAGATATAGACAAATTCCTTTTCAGAATCCTGAACCAAGAATGAAAACAAGAAGGAAAGTTCAGTGTGGAAGAACGAACCAGTGATAGGGGAGAGGCTACGATAGCTCGGATTAGCTCAAAGTGGAGGAGGGTGTAATGGTGTCGCGCACGATCGAGGATATAAGAAACTTCGATGCCGGTGAGAGAAGCATGGATGTGGGCTCTCGGACTCGAAAACCCACACAGAGACACAGGGTAGAGCTGAGGAGAGGGATTTCACACACTGTGGATGAAGGGGTAGGGTTTTAAGAAATGTGGACGAAACGACAGCAATGGCGCACGGTAGAGCAACGAAGGCAGTGTTTGGCGCGCTACGAAGCTCAACTCGCGGGTTTCTTCAAAATTGGGAGAAATCAATTAGTGGTTAGAATATAAAAAGGGGAATTGAAAAATGAATTAAGATAAGAACGTCACCTAGCGGTGTTTCTTGCAGCGGTCGCCGAGGATTTTGCGGCACAGGGAGGGTGGGTTGTTGCGTGCCCCTGCTCCCTCTCTTGTTCGCGCCAAACAGATAGAATTATCCAAAGAAGCTTGAAAATATGTATGCAGATTTGGCAGCGTTTTTCACTGCCCAGCCGCGATACAGCCATACAGGACTGTTTTGCGGCTTCTACTAGACCGTCGCTCAACTCTGCCGCGATCCTTTCAATCTGCGGCGATTATGGCCACGGCCGCTACTCACTCGCCACTACTCTCCGCTTCTGCCGTAGTGGAAAGCCCTCCATATCTGCCCCCTGACGGGTAAATCTCCGCGGATACCCGCCCCACCGGGGATTTTTGCCATCCCTAGCTTTGAGAAAATGGTATAGTATTTTGTCACTATATGCAATACAAGGGGTAGTTGATCTTCATGTTTGGTTGAATACATTTGCTAAAATTTACATTCAATTCCCTGATTGATCTAATTAATACCGAGGTTTTAATTTAAATTATGTAAGACATATATCAATGGTGTGACTGACTTATACTTTTGAGTTTGTTTTAATTTATACCAGACTTAAAAAATGTAGTATCTGTCATGTAATATTGTTATATTTTAGAGTTATTTATCTTGTCTTAAACATAAAGGTCTCACATTATATTGTAAGATACTCATTCTTTCTTGTCTTTTTAGTAACACATTTTTTTAAGACAGGATCTGGAACCAGTACCATTTTCAGGCAAGTGATTTGTTATTTAATAATTTAGTCTAGTCCTTAATAATTAATTCAGTAGTGACAAAGAATGCATAGTAAGAGTCAACAAATTCGTAGAACTTTAAATAATTATGACAGGCCAAGATTCTGTACAACAGTGTCCCCTTATCAGATGCCTATCTTGGCGTACTTTTGGAGGGTCGCGAGCATTTTGAAGACGAATGTTTGGGGCGTTTAAAGAAAGGGCAGTCTTCTACTCCTGGTAACACAGGTATGAAACCATTTTTATCCTTTCTATACACTTCTCCTGCCAAAGTTTGGCTCAGCAGCAAAAAATACATGGCCTAGTGTTCAACTGTCTGTTAACCGCGCACCTTGTACTTGTTTGTCTAAAATCTAAATGGTTAGCAGCATGCTTAGATGTTTGTTTAAGGTGTTACATGATTGATAATTCCTTCCAAAATTAACACAAAACCCCCTTATTATTTGGACAGTGATTACTGTATAAGATAATAAGAGGTATGCAGATTTAATATTTAGCTTGCCATTTATGTTGAAAGATTTTGCTTATGTCTCACAACAGGGTTTGGACCAGAATCAAATGAGAAGACGATGTATTCCATTGGTACAAGGCTGAAAGAATTCTCTAATTAGTTGCTGAAAACTATGGTATCGGGCAAACTTGATGCCATCTTTTTTGCTGTTACACGCCAATATACGCTATTGGTTGAGGAGTTGTGGAATGATGCAGCCATTAAGGCCACATATGCAAGAAGAAGTGAATTAGAAATGTTGCCTAGTGTTGCCAAAAGAAGTAAATTAGATTAGATTTTTTTTAATATAGAATTGTAATTTTTTAAATGTTTATTTTGGAAGTTGAATTTATTTATTTTTAAATGTACCATTCATATTTTATTATGTACATAATCCATAAATCAATGGAAGATTAATTTTTAGTATTTTATTTTATTTTAAAGATTAACTTGTTAATATTTCTATTTTACTTTCTATTTTTTCTTTTTTTTTTATTTGAAAAAGATTAGGCCACGCTTTGGAAGTGTAACGACAAGTTTTCACTTTTCGGCACGCTTTAAAAGCGTGGCTATATATCTATTTTTCGGCACGTTTTAAAAGCGTGGCTGTATGTCTATTTTTCAGCACGCTTTAAAACTGTGGCTATAGGGTTATACATACAGCTATGCTTTTAAGCGTGCCAATAAATAAAAGCGTGGAAAAAAAGTAAAGCGTGCCAATAGATCGAAAAAAGCGTGTAGATAGATCAACCGGCACGTTAGCAGATGTGACCCTTTCGAAAACGTGCCGGTAGCTCAAAAAGCATTGCAAAAAACTTATTTTCTTGTAGTGTGGTCATAAAAAAGTAATTAAATAATTGTATAAAAAGGCTTTACAATGGTCAATATATTAAAATTTACAACCATGTTTAGTATATGTAAAAATTAAATTCTGTTAATTGCTTTTTAGTGTGTATATAATATTTTTATAAAATTAAATTCTGTTTATTTATAATGCTTAAAAGGTATACTTTTTTCTGTCGAAACAAAACAATGTTTAATATTAAATTTTGTTGGTCCAAAATAATTGCGCACGCATTTAAAAATTTAGACAATATTAATTTTTGTTTTTTTTTGTGACTGAACATAACAAAAAAAAAAAAAAAAAACTAAGAGAAAGAGTAACACTCTTCTCTAATAATAATGTCTAAATTATTAGGGGGTTGTAACCATTCTAGGTACACCTGCTTGTTTAAAGCAGCAGTCTTAGCCATTAAATCAGCCGCTCTGTTTGCTGTACGCTGGATGAGTACTAAAATAGCTGTCCAATTGCGCTGAAGCATCTCTTTGATTTTGCCAAGCAGATCAGAGTCATTCGTAATCATGCTGGTTGTGCCTCGCGAAACAAGAAGAAATGCATCAAGATTATCAGATTAATTTTTGTTTTTTACTAATAACTTTATTAAATGAAAGAAAAACATAATATAAGCACGAAGGAAAAGGAAATATAAAAATACAATATTAATAAAAGTCATCCTTATGTTTTCACTTAACTTTATTTGAATCAATATATTTTAATCCATATATACATGCAATAATAATTACACAGTTTAAATTTTGTATGGAAGATAATATTTATTTATAGGAACTACACGAGGACAGTTAACGCTAATAATAACATAAAAAACTGAGATTCCTCAATAAAATTGATTATAAACCATCATTCAGAGATATTAATTAAATCCGAGAGAAAAATTGTGTGTATATGTTACTCAATTTTGTATGTTTTTGTTAATTTTTGATATATTGATGCGATTTTCTCTTCAGTAAATAAACTCCTATTCACAAACTAGAAAACTAAAGACAATCATATCCAACTATGTCAGCCTCTTGAGGAAGTTTAATCTTTAATGTATCCTTATATTTTCTGACAATGCTTTGAAAATTCTCTCCAAATAATAACATGTGTGCGTCCATAAGGATCGGACAAAGAAGAATCAATGTCTAGGGACGGATCAGAAGAAGCCCAGCCAGTGGTTTTGGAAGCTGACTCGGTAAGTTCTTGGAGGTGGAACCCATTATGATACAGATGAATGTGGAAACATATATGCTTTTATGTGCGTGCTAAACTAAAATTTTAAGAGACTATTATTTATTCATAATAAAATGAGGTAATATATGGAACAGTATATATGTATGTAAATCTTTATCTATATATATCCGCCCATCAAAAATCAACTTCTATAACAACTTCGGTTGGTCTAATAATTACTTTACTAATTCACTTAAATAAGTAAATAAGTATTGGAGATTCGAATTTCACTTTATACATATAATAATCCATTAATAACAAACTTTTAAATAAAGTTTAAATTAGTGATTGACCTATCAAATTAAAAAATACTATAGAACTAAAAAATAATCGCATACCATTAATAGATTATGAAATGTGAATTCCATTAACATTCATATATCAATTTAATTAACATAAGATTATAAATGGGTCATACAAAATCACTAAACTTAAGGTACGAACCTAACATGTGACTCACGGGTATGTACCTACCTATCCATTAACTAGTAGAGGATACTACTGATACCCAACAGGCCATCAGTTTCAGCCGTTTGTTTTGAAATTTGAATAATCGACAGAAGATGAATATAATAATAAGTATATATAACTTTCCGGGAAGATAATAGTCATAAAGACATATACACGTTGGTTTCCATATTGATGATTGGCATTTCGTGGCACGGGACTGACGAATACTAGGCCACTTGGCCACTTGCTTCGTGTTTAATTTCTGAAGTGTGGTAACAAACTAATTAAGCTTCAAATTATGGTAAGCAGTTAATTAATTAATTACTTACGTTGTGTTCTACTTGATTTCGTTTTTGTTTTCGATATTGTTTTGATAGCTATGGAGACACGGAGAATGCTATGAAATTGTTATGAATGTAAGAAAAAGTCTTGGGAACAATATAAATTTAAATTTAACAAAAACTCATTTTAAATAAATTTTATACTGGGCTTGTTTAACAATACACTTTAGTGTTAGTTAAAATTAGCTGGTATATTATTAAATGTTAATTCTCTAATATTACTTTGAGTAATGTTAGAGAATGAATTTTTTTTACTATCATAAGTCAAAACTTTTAAAATTATTTTTTATTTATTTTAAATTTTATATCTAAATCATAAATTATAAAATAATTCTTTATATTTTTTCTTATTTATATATCTTTTTTATCAATTTAAGTATTTTGACTAAGTGGATTTAAACTCATAATATTATATTTTTCTCTCAACAACTAAAATTTTTGAAATGAATAATTTTATAATAGAAATATATATGTATCTTCTACATGGTTATTAAAAAGATGAAATTAAAAACCCAAAAATAGAACAGTAATTATTTTAGTATTATATTTTTAAGAAAGAGAAATCATAATAGCCACAATTTTGATAAAACAATAAAGTTTATAATATATACTCAACTATTTTTTTTTAATTAAAGAAAAGGGTGTCAGTCAACAAAAGGCGGTTCAACATTATTTTATAGAGTTAATAGTTAAAATCGTCCCTAAAAGATACTTCGATCTCTATTTTCATCCCCGAAAGATAAATTTAATCAAAATCCTCTTCGAAAGATTTAAAATTAATCACGTTAATCCCTCCGTCCATTCTATCACTAACGGCGTTAAATTAGAACCCCAACCCAACGATCCAATAGCTTTCCTTCTCCTCTACGCGTCTCAGCCTCCATACTAGTTCCAACAGCTGCTGCCTCTTCATCGATGCCATTCTTCAAGCAATGGTCTTTATTCCAACTTGGCGGTGTCCATGGAAGAGCACAGAGGAAGATCGACACAAGCAGAGCAGATCGGTGTAAGTTGCAGTGGAAGAAGAAACCACGTTCCACCAGAAGTCAGCAGTGATGATTGAGGAAGAGAACAGAGAGGAGTTAGAGGGCGCAGCAACGGGTGTTCCGCAAAGCAGCAGCTACCTATTCCCAAATTGCTAACCTCTCAATCGGAATCAAATGCTTAACATAAAACTAACCAATATTTTGATTACCAACAACACCAGTCCCTGCAGCATTCTCAGCACCACGTTTCTGCTTGTTATGTCCTCCTTTGTGTGAGGCGCAAGTGCCAAATCAGAAGGCATGGTGGTCTTGTAGCTCTTATGGCTTTCTTTGGTTTCATCTGTGGTAGCAACCACCGTGTCACCACCCTTAGGAGACTTGAAACAAAGACTCCTATATATTATATCAAAGTTTCAATCTTTGAGCAACTGGAGTTCTGGGATTGAAATCCCGAAAAACAAGAAATGAGTATAGAGTAGCAAGTGTGTATGTTTATCTAAATCAGGAATCTATAGAGAAGAAGAGTTTCAGTGTTGGTGGCGAAAAGAATAATAGAAAAGGATGGAAGAGGAGGAGAAAAGGAATTCTGGAATTGGAACAAAGAGAAGAACTGCGGATAAGGACCGGCAGCATCGTGGTAGAGGAACGTACAGGGACTGATGGCGACGTGGAACACCTTGCAGGGCGGCTGCGTGGTGGAGCTTCAGGTAGAAGATGAAGAAGCTGTTGAATGTGGGAAGAAGGAACGCTGTTTCTTGCTAGGTTTGGGTTTGGGTTGGATTGGAAGCGGGTATAATCTGGATATGCTTTGGGTTGGATTGTCAAGCTAACTGCCACGTCAGCAAACTTAACGTCGTTAGTGACATAATAGACGGAGGGATTAACGTGATTAATTTTAAATCTTTCGAGGACGATTTTGATTAAATTTATCTTTCGGGGATGAAAATGGAGATCGGGATATCTTTCAAAGATGATTTTGACTATTAACTCTTATTTTATACAAAAATTCGTACAAAGACATCAAACGAAAATGATAATTATCTAATTATATCAAAACCCCCAAGTCCTAGAAAACAAGACTTGATGGCTGTGGTGGCCAGCAATTTTTGTGATTAGTAGCCATCAAATAATCATCAATGATAATTTAATGGTGTAAGATTGGTGTGAAATTTTATTTAATGGCTCACCTTTTTTCTGCTGATTACATGCTGGCCAAAATTCAATAAAATTGTTGGCTCCTTAGATTTTTCTTTATTATATTATATACCCGCAGAAAAATTAAAGTTACGGTTTTGATCAGTCATACTAATCTCACTGGCTATGGAGCCATCTCACCAACCTGGCTAGCTAAAAGAAACCCTATCAACCTTAAACTTTAAGACAGCAGCTTTATTATAGATAGACAAATGTACCTGCCTTCAGGTTGCAAGTTGCAGCTTTTTTTATTTATTTATTTTATTTATTTTTTTATTTGGAATGGGCATCCTGCATAGTGCATAGGGTGTCAAAAATCTCCAGGAGGCGGGGATTCTCGCGGGATCGCCTCGAATAAGGCTTTAATGGTGGAAAATTTTTTTTATGGGGATGAAAATAGGGAACGAAATTTTTCCGAAGTAGGTGCAGGGATTTGAGCGGGAATTCCCGTCCCATCTCCGATAATTTTTCGAATTTTTGAATTTACTTAATAACCCTTACTTTATTTCTAATATAGGAGTTTTTTTAGTAATTTCACTCATTGAAAAACCCTAACCCTATTGTTCAATATTTTATTTTATGGACTATGATTTGCTATGTTATATTTCTAGACTTATAATCTTGGATAAGATATGCTTGTGTATTTATAATAATATTTTGTAATTTGTTTTTTTTTTATTTTATATTTTTTATTATAATTTCCATATGAATGTTAAACATAACGAGATGGGAAATGGAGCCCCGCAAAAAATGCGAAAACGCGGAAAATAGAAATGGGGACAATTATTCCCCCATGACGGAGAATGGAGTGGGAACAGGAATTAATTCTGGGGACGAAAATAGAGAGCAGGGAGTCATTTCCCGCCCCATTGACATCCTTATTCCTGCATGGAATGATAATTTTCTTTTTTTTTTTTTGGACATATACATCCACACACACATTAACTCCAGTTATTGCTGGAAGTGGAAATCGATCTTGGGTGTTACTTAATTCGAGGCAAACTTATTTGGTACTCACATACTGTCTCAGCCACGGAATGATAATTTTCAAAAATCAATTTTTTTTTTTTTTTTTTTTTTTTTGGACTTGGGCTATGCCCAACAACCCAAACCCGACTCCAAGAACCACCCGAAACCCGACCCACTCCCTAAATTGAATGTAGCGCTACTCATGTGTTATCCCTGGCCGCCATTACTTTGAAGTTTGAATAGACTCCATAGTCTATAGCCATGAATTAAGCTACCATGTAGCTGCGGATGACGTCCTCTCCACGGCTCAGTGAGCTCCTCTATACAGTGCACTCCAACAAAACCAACGATGATGACTACGACAAACTTCTTTGTACAAAAGGCTCCGATGAGGTCCGCGAAGAAGACGACGGGCAGCTCTTCTGTGCAGCAAGCTCCGGCTGGGTAAGCGACGAAGATGACGAGAAAGCTCCTCAGCGCAGTGAACGAAGATGACGAGATGGGTCTTTCAAGGTCGCTCCAAGACGTCCGATTTGGTCTCCTCCATGAACAGAGCTCCAATGTGCCTCTGTGTAGGAGGGAGGTCACAAATCCCTAGGGAGAAGGGTTGCATTGCTGACCAACAGTTCCGTGAACCACCAACGCCATGGATTATGATGACGCGTCCCTTCCGCTTAGAATCCAATTAATTTCGTTCTCTTTTAACATGGTCTCCCGTTGAAGAATATTTGTGAAAATGGTATTAATTGTTACCTTCTTCTCTGTTCTTCTTCTTTCTTCTTTTTTCTTCTTCTTTTTTTTTTTTTTTTTGAGGATTTAATTTCTTATTAGTTCAATGATAAACCTTTTTTCATCACCTCAAAATTTGTTGCACTGAATCCCATGATTTTTCTCAAGGTTGTGTTCTCAAACTTTCTTTTTGTATTATATTACAAATTTCTGTAGGTGGTTGAAGACTCCAATTTGGGGATAGGGTTTCTGCTTCTGCTGCTTTAGCCACTGCGTGTGCTAGGAGGTTGCCATTCCTGGGAGTCCACGTTAGACCCTTTTCAGGTAAAGCTTCTAAAAGTATCTGGATATCTTGAATTATTGCCCATGCTCTGCCGATGGAACTTTTGGATTTAATAGCTTGCACCAATCTTTGATTGTCTGATTCAATTAATGTCTTTCCCAATTGTAAATTATTTACAATGATGAGGGCTTGTCTTATTGCCATGGCTTCAGCTATAATGCTTGAGTTAGCTTGAATTTTACCTGTGAATCCTAATAGGACCTTCCCTTCTTTGTCTCTAACTACAGCAGAAATAGTTCCATTGCCAGATTCCTTCTTGAAAGTAGCGTCCACATTTACTTTTAGCCAATCATTCGGAGGCGGTCTCCAACGGACCAGGTTAGCATTTCTTCTTCTTATTTCTACAGTCCTTGTCTCTGCCTTTTTTCCTGCAGCACTCCAATAACTGTATTCCAATAGTTTGGCTTTCTTAATTGTCCAACTAGGATTAATCTCCTTCTGTTGAAACAATTTATCATTTCTAGATTTCCATACTTCCCAGAGCAAGAATCCTATTCTGCTAATTCTTTTTTCCTGGTCTTCTCCGCCTTCTGCTCTAATCTTCTTAATATTGTCCATTAGCCAATTTTCTAATGATGAGACTGTTTCTGTTGTTGGAATGCATTGACATTCTGCACCAAACCAAACAGCCCTTACCCACTCACAAAGTAAGAGGGCATGCTCTACTGATTCATTTTGTTTTAAGCAAATTTGGCATAAAGGGCTGTCTAAAATCCTTTTTTTGTATAGAATAGTATAAACTGGCAAAATGTTTTGGCTGGCCTTCCATAAATGCATCTTAATTTTTGGCGGAACCTCCATTTTCCAAATTTCTCTCCATAGATCCCTTTTATCTGTACTGGTAGATGGATTTTCTTGGTTTCTGGCTAAATAATCCTCTTTCGCAGCATAATAGCCTGTTCTGATAGAATAAATTCCATCTTCCTTTCGCGGCCAATATAGACAGTCTTTCTTATTCACTACACTAATTGGAGTTCTGATGATGGCTTCACTTGTTTGTTGTGAAAACATGCTGAATATTTTGCTCTTATTCCATCCCACACCCTCTTCAATAAGCTCTCTAACTTTGGATGCATCCTGACTTTCTCCCTCCAATGCTCGGCTAGCTTCGTCAATCCAAGTGTCCCTCCAAATACTTATTTGCGATCCATCCCCCACACTCCATTTACCTTTTTTTCTAAGAAGTTCTCGTCCATGTATTAAACTCTTCCAAACCCATGACGATCCCTTGTTTATCTTAGCCTCCCAAAAATTGCCATCTGGAAAATAGATTGCCTTTAGGATCTGAACCCAAATAGAGTTTGGGTTCTTCAAGGCTCTCCAAGCTTGTTTCGCCAGATACGCAGTGTTTTGAAATTCTAAATCTTTAAACCCCAAACCACCATCTCTTTTACTCATTGTGATTGATTCCCAATTTTTCCAATGTATACCTCGTTCTCTTCCTGCCGCAGCCCACCAAAATTTAGCTACCTTAGAATTTATTTTTCTCCAAAAGACTCTTGGAAACTTGATGATATTCATAGCATAAGCAGGCACCGCCTGCACTACTGCTTTAATGAGTGTTTCCTTGCCTGCCTGGTTAAGGAGTTTCTCTTTCCATCCCTCTAACTTATTCATAATCTTCTCCTCAATCCATGCTAGAGCTCTGTATAAAGATCTCCCCCATATCGCAGGTAGGCCAAGGTATTTGCCAGGTGAATCCCATGCCGGCATCCCTAGTATTTCTTCAATGTTAACCCTATTTTGAATGGATACTTGATTACCAAAGGTGATACCTGATTTATTGAGATTTATTCGTTGACCCGAAGCTTCTGTGTATTCATTAAGAATTGTTACGATCTGAAAAACTTCTTCCTCGCTTGCCTCCGCAAAGATGATGCAATCGTCTGCAAACAGCAAGTGAGTGATATTTGGGGCTGTGGGGACAATCCTAAAACCCAAGATTCTTCCCTCTCTTCTTGCTTCATCCATAAGGATAGTAAACACTTCTGCTGCTAAGATAAATAGGTAAGGCGAGAGTGGATCACCCTGCCGAAGACCTCGTTGAGGCTTTATCTTTCTCGATAGCTCTCCGTTAATTTTGAATCTATAGTTCGCTCCTCTAACGCATTCCATTACTAACTTAACCCATCTTGTCTGGAATCCGAAGGCCAAAAGAACCTTTTCCAGAAAATCCCATTCCAGCCTATCATACGCTTTATTCATGTCAAGTTTGATTGCCAAACTATTTGATCCTCCCTTTCCTTTCCTATTTAGGCTATGGTAAACTTCTTGAACAATAACAACGTTATCCTGAATGAGCCTTCCTCCAACAAACGCGCTTTGTGTTGGAGAGACAATAGCTTCCATCCACTTCTTCAGTCTTAGCACAATTATTCTTGAAATTATTTTATAGATGAAATTGCAGCAACTAATGGGTCTAAGCTCATTTAGACTTTCTGGATTCTTTGTTTTTGGAATAAGAACCACTGTGGTCTCGTTTATCTCTTCTGGTATATGTCCGCTACTGAAAAAAGCTCTTACTGCCGCACAAACTTCCTTACTAATTACCTCCCAATGCTTCTGATAAAAAAGCCCATTCAATCCATCAGGCCCTGGAGCCTTAAGGCTACCCATGCTGAACACTGCCTTTCTTACCTCCTCATCTGTAATATCCATGAGTAGCTCTTTGTTAATCTCTTCCGTAACTCGTTGTGGAATCTTATTGATTGTGCCTTCGAATTCATGTCTAGTAGTAGAAGAAAAAAGTTTTTGAAAATGTTCTTCAATGTGCTCCATAATCTCGCTTGTGTTATTTAACCATTGACCTGAGGCATTCTTCAGTCTTTCTATTCTGTTCCTTTGTCTTCTATGAATAGTGGTGGCATGGAAGAAAGCTGTGTTTTTGTCCCCCCATCTGAGCCATTTTAATCTAGATCGCTGTCCCCAAAACTTCTCCTCTTGTCTCCATAATGTTGCTATGTTCTCCTTCAGAAGTTGCATCCTTCTTTGGTTCTCCTCTGTGAAGTCTGAATTGTGTAATTTTTTCAATTCATCTTTCATTTTTTGGATCTCTCTATCGGCTCTTTTGAAGGTAACTTTACTCCACTTCTTTAATTCCTCCTTGCAATTGTTGATCTTCCTGCTGATTTTGTCCCATTCATCGCCATTTTGCTCTTCCTTGCACCAACCCCTCTTGACCACATTAGAGCAATCTTCGTGATCAGCCCAATAAGCTTCAAACTTAAAGTATTTCCTTACTCTGTGGACCGGAATCACATCCAAAATAAGAGGACAATGATCCGAACTAACAGCTGACATTAACGAGAGTGATGCATTTTGATACATAGACATCCATTCCCAGTTCGCCAAAGCCCTATCTATTTTTTCTCTTGTCACAAATCCATTCCTTGGATTGCTGAACCAGGTAAATTTTCCTCCCTTTAGATCAAGGTCCATCAAAGAGTTGGAATTCACAAACTGTCTAAATTCTTGTATTTGATTCTGCGGTTTTGGGTGTAGTCCAACTTTCTCTTCCTGACTTAAAATGTCATTAAAGTCTCCAATAAAGAGCTGAGGGACTCCTTCATTGTTGTTGCCAGCTGTGATACTCCTCCATTGATCTTTTCTCTTGTTATAATTTGGGTTTCCATACACAAAACTACCTATCCATGAGTTTCTATTTTTATCTTCAATTCGAGCTTTAATATAATTGTCACACCAAAAATAAACATCAACTTTATATATTTCATTCCAAAAGAGACATAGCCCTCCGGACAAACCCCGGGGTTCTACCCAAAAAGCGTTTTCAAAATGCAACCTTTTTTTCAGCCTAGTAATAGTTTTTTCCTTAGCTCTAGTCTCTATAAGAAAGACAATGGCGGGCTTAATCTGTTTACACAGACTATGTAACTCCGAAACTGTCGCAGAGGCCGCCACTCCACGACAATTCCAACTAATAATACTCATGGCTGAGTTGGGGGCATGATAAGGCCCGCCTCCTCAGCCGTTGAGTATTTCAAAACATTGCTTCTCCCCTGTAATTTCTGGTAGCTAGTCCCTGCCCATTCTTCATTTAAGCACTTCTTCCTTTTTGACACATTTTGAGAGTACAACATAGTTTCTTCTTTTTCACCTATGTCTTCCATTTGCAAGTAATCTTCTTCATTTCTTCTTCTCTTCAGGCTTAGATTATTTTGCATTCTTTGAGCCAACTCCATCTCATAATCTTTTGCTATCGTTATCGCCTTGTCATTGCTTGTAGTTTGATTTTCGTCTTCATCCACCAGCTCTACAAAATAAGTATCTCCATCTAGTGTCTTATAAATCTGTTTGTTACTTTGCAGCATCTCATTACTGTCTTCCTTATAACCACAGCAGATTTCTATGTCTTTGCTTATAATCTTTTGTTGGGTTGTAAAATTGACATAAGCCTCTAAACTCGTCCCCATAATTTCTTCATCTTTGTTGCTCACATGGTCTTTTAAAAGTTGCCCAATAGACATGTTCCTTTCCTTTTCAACTAGCATATCCTCTTTTTGATGCTTCTCTACATTGGGCTTTAGTGGAGATTCAGCCCAATCCTCATTCAATTCAGCTCTTATAGGTGTTTTGTTTGGCCCACCCCTTTCTTTTTCCTTCCTATATATCCTTCTTTGTTCCTCAAAATCCCTAACAATCATTTTTAATTTCCTACCAGTTTTGTCGTTATTTCCTTCTCTCTCTTTATCTATGTTCAGCGGAGATTCAGGGATATTTTTTACCTGTTCTTCTACTCTCTGACAATCTCCATCTGCTACTTCTAGAGCCTTCTTTTCAACAGAACTTTTCATGCACCTCCCTTTTTCCTGTTCACTTCCAGCTCTGCTTTCTATGTGGCTGAATGAGAAAAAATCAATTTTGAAAGCTAGCTTAGTACTTGAGATTTTTTTTTCTGGTTAACAAAGGGGCCCTGAGGCCCAGTACTTGAGAATTGAAAAAGTAAGATCCATATTTTCACAATGGGCCACTACCAAATAACAAGAAGTTTTCTATCATAGGAGATTTACACACTGGATCAATGAGGTCTTCTAATTAGGGCCTAAAGAGACGTATCCATCTTTCTAAACCCATCACCTCAAGAGTAAGATCTTCTTTGGTAAAAATATTAGTAAAATAATAAAGAGGATTAATCTCTCACTCTATCGAGTCACCAAAAAAAAAAAAAATCTCTCACTCTATCTTTTCAATCACTCTTAAAAAAAAAAAAAAAAAAAATCACTCTTAAAGAATATAAATTCTGACTTCAAATAGAGAAAGAATATAAAAGAACAAAATCAACGTGTTGATAATGGGACTGGAACTACCAGATTCAATGAGATTAACTCGGAACATAATCATCACAGGTTGGTTCGGTTTAGGCTAAAAAATTTATTGTAAAAAACTATCAAAATAATCAAAACGCCTGAATGGATACAGTTTTTTTTTAATAAAAAAACCAATTAAAATTTTAAGTTTAAAAAAATTATATATATAATATTTTATTATAATCGATTAAATCTTGATTAAATTTTTTAAATTTTAAATACTTAATTTTATCAATTTAATGGTTACATGAATTTTCATAATCTTACTAAAATAAGGAGAAAACTAAAGAGACTTTGAGAGAGAAATAAAAAAAAAAGAAAAAAAAAAGAGGAATAAATAACAGAATTTGGTAAAAGATTAAAAGACAATGAAAATTGACATGCATGATTGCATAGTTGGATTAGTAGGTATTTGTGGATTACTTGAAATATCAGGATCTACAGTTTTTCGGCTGGTAAGCTTTACGGTTTTCGGTCTGGTGAATGATGGGGATGATCTACAAAGACACTTCAATGGTCAAGTCAAAATCGATTTCAGAGATAAGATTTTAGGGGGTGTGTGTAGCGTACTTAGGGGAGCCTACGACTCCCCTTTATATAGGTTTGGTCATCTTCTCTTATCTTCTAGTCACTTGAGATATAACTGATATTTGAATTTGAATATTAGTTAGTGATCCGGTGATTTGATAGGCGGTGGGATCTTAGGTCTACAAGAGGTGATCTAACTTCTGGGCCGAGTCATCGTTAGGCCGTAGTGGTTGGAACTCGGGTCCATAATAGTGCCTCTAAACATGGCGTGTCTGGTATGGGCGATGACACATTTCTATGGGCCCAAATCTTTGCTGCCTGGCTAAGTCGGCTGGTAGTGAGCGGTCACATGAGGGCTTCTGACCCTAGTGATCGTGCATGCACTCTTTGATGTATACACATTATGTTGTGTTTTCTATATTTTTTCATACAAGAAATAAATGCATAATTCTTAATTATAGTGTTTTGGTGCCTAAATTTCAATTATGTTTGCATGCAAAGAATCATTAAACATTAGTTGATTTTATGTTCATTGGTGCACGAAATTGTGATCTCAGGCAACGGCGCCAAAAACTCTGTACGCACGTCTTAATAAATTGTTTTTCATTCACAACTTCGATACAACTAACTAGCAAGTGCACTGGGTCGTCCAAGTAATAAAATCTTACGTGAGTAAGGGTCGATCCCACGGAGATTATTGGTATGAAGCAAGCTATGGTCATCTTGTAAATCTCAGTCAGGCGGATAATAATTGATTATGGAGTTTTCAAAAATAAATAATAACTAGACAGAAAATAAAGATAGAAATACTTATGTATATCATTGGTGAGAATTTCAGATAAGTGTATAGAGATGCTTTCGTCCCTCTGAGCTTTTGCTTTCCTGCTGTCTTCATCCAATCAGTCCTACTCCTTTCTATGGCTGGCTTTATGTAAGGACATCACCGTTGTCAATGGCTACTTTTTATCCTCTCTGGAAAATGGTCCGATGCGCTGTCACTGCATGGCTAATCGTCTGGAGGCATCACCCTTGTCAATGGCTGCATCCCATCCTCTTGTGAAAATGGTCCGATGCTCTGTCATAGCACGGCTAATCATCTGAGATTCTCGATCATACTGGAATAGGATTCACCCTCCTTTTGCGTCTGTCACTACGCCCAGCACTCGCGAGTTTGAAGTTCGTCACAGTCATTCAATCCCAGAGTCCTACTCGGAATACCACAGACAAGGTTTAGACTTTCCGAACTCTCATGAACGCCGCCATCAATCTAGCTTATACCACAAAGATTCTGATTAAGAGATCCAAGAGATACTCATTCAATCTAAGGTGGAACGGAAGTGGTTGTCAGGCACGCGTTCGTGGGGGAATAATGATGATTGTCACGTTCATCACATTCATGTTGAAGTGCGAATGAATATCTTAGAAGCGGAATAAGTTGAATTGAATAGAAAAACAGTAGTACTTTGCATTAATCTTTGAGGAACAGCAGAGCTCCACACCTTAATCTATGGAGTGCAGAAACTCTACCGTATGAAAATACATAAGTGATAATGGTCTAGGCATGGCCGAATGGCCAGCCCCCATGAAAGTCTAAGATAGCATAAAATTGATCAAAGATTTATAATACAATAGTAAAAAGTCCTATTTATAATAAACTAGTTACTAGGGTTTACAAAAGTAAGTAATTGATGTATAAATCCACTTCCGGGGCCCACTTGGTGTGTGCTTGGGCTGAGCTTGAATGTTACACGTGTAGAGGTCAATCTTGGAGTTGAACGCCAGTTTGTAACGTATTTCTGGCGTTCAACTCTGGCTTGTGACGTGTTTCTGGCGTTTAACTCCAGACAGCAGCGTAGAACTGGCGTTCAATGCCCTTTTACGTCACCTAAACTCGACTAAAGTATGAACTATTATATATTTATGGAAAGCCCTAGATGTCTAATTTCCAACGCAATTGGAAACGCGCCATTTTGAGTTCTGTAGCTCCAGAAAATCCACTTTGAGTGCAAGGAGGTCAGAATCCAACAGCATCAGCAGTCCTTCTTCAACCTCTGAATCTGATTTTTGCTCAAGTCCCTCAATTTCAGCCAGAAAATACCTGAAATCATAGAAAAACACACAAACTCATAGTAAAGTCCAGAAATGTGAATTTAACATAAAAACTAATGAAAACATCCCTAAAAGTAACTAGATTCTACTGAAAACATACTAAAAACAATGCCAAAAAGCGTATAAATTATCCGCTCATCACAACACCAAACTTAAATTGTTGCTTGTCTCCAAGCAACTAAAAATCAAATAGGATAAAAAGAAGAGAATATACTATAAATTCCAAACTATCAATGAAACATAGCTCCAATTAAATGAGCGGGACTTGTAGCTTTTTGCCTCTTGAATAGTTTTGGCATCTCACTTTATCCATTGAAGTTCAGAATGATTGGCATCTATAGGAACTCAGAGTTCAAATAGTGTTATTAATTCTCCTAGTTCAGTATGATGATTCTTGAACACAGCTATTTTATGAGTCTTGGCCGTGGCCCTAAGCACTTTGTTTTCCAGTATTACCACCGGATACATAAATGCCACAGACACATAATTGGGTGAACCTTTTCAGATTGTGACTCAGCTTTGCTAAAGTCCCCAATTAGAGGTGTCCAGGGTTCCTAAGCACACTCTTCTTTTGCTTTGGACCTTGACTTTAACCGCTCAGTATCAAGTTTTCACTTGACACCTTCACGCCACAAGCACATGGTTAGGGACAACTTGGTTTAGCCGCTTAGGCCAGGATTTTATTCCTTTAGGCCCTCCTATCCACTGATGCTCAAAGCCTTGGGATCCTTTTTATTACCCTTGCCTTTTGGTTTTAAGAGCTATTGGCTTTTTGCTCTTGCCTCTTGGTTTTAAGAGCTTTGGCTTTTTCTGCTTGCTTTTTCTCTCTATTATTTTTTTTCGCTAATTTTTTTTTCTGCAAGCTTTGTTCTTTGCTGCTTTTTCTTGCTTCAAGAATCAATTTTATGATTTTCAGATTATCAAATAACATGTCTCCTTGTCATCATTCTTTCAAGAGCCAACATATTTAACATTCTTAAACAACAACTTCAAAAGACATATGCACTGTTCAAGCATTCATTCAGAAAACAAGAAGCATTGTCACCACATCAATATAATTAAACTAAGTTCAAGGATAAATTTGAAACTCATGTACTTCTTGTTCTTTTGAATTAAAATATTTTTCATTTAAGAGAGGTGATGGATTCATAGGACATTCATAACTTTAAGACAAAGTAACCAAACACTAATGATCATGTAATAAGACACAAACATGGATAAGCACTTAACATAGAGAAAATGAAAAACAGAGGATGTAAGAACAAGGAATGAGTTCACCTTAGTGATGGTGGCGTTTCCTTCTTGAGGAACCAATGATGTCCTTGAGCTCTTCTATGTCTCTTCCTTGTCTTTGTTGCTCCTCCCTCATTGCTTTTTGATCTTCTCTTATTTCATGAAGGATGATGGAGTGCTCTTGATGTTCCACCCTTAATTGTCCCATGTTGGAACTTAATTCTCCTAGGGAGGTGTTGATTTGCTCCCAATAGTTTTGTGGAGGAAAATGCATTTGAGGCATCTCTGGGATCTCATGGTGATGAGCTTCATGCGTCTCTTGAGATCCATGAATGGGCTCTCTTGCTTGCTCCATCCTTTTCTTTGTGATGGGCTTCTCTTCCTCAATGGGAATGTCTCCTTCTATGAAAGCTCCAACTGAGTAACATAGATGGCAAATAAGATGAGGAAAAGCTAGCCTTGCCCCAGGAGAGGGCTTTTCGGCTATTTTGTAGAATTCAAGGGAGATGAATTCATGAACTTCTACTTCCTCTCCAATCATGATGCTATGAATCATGATGGCCCGATCCACAGTAACTTCAGATTGGTTGCTAGTGGGGATGATGGAGCGTTGGATGAACTCCAACCATCCTCTAGCCACAGGCTTGAGGTCCAGTCTTCTTAATTGAACCGGCTTGCCTTTGGAGTCAATCTTCCATTGAGCTCCTTCTACACATATGTCCATGAGGACTTGGTCCAACCTTTGATTAAAGTTGACCCTTCTAGTGTAGGGGCGTGCATCTCCTTGCATCATAGGCAAGTTAAACACCAACCTCACATTTTCCGGACTAAAATCTAATTATTTCCCCCGAACCATTGTAATATAATTCTTTGGGTTTGGGTTCTTACTTTGATCATGGTTCCTAGTGATCCATGCATTGGCATAGAACTCTTGAACCATTAGGATGCCGACTTGTTGGATGGGGTTTGTTAGAACTTCCCAACCTCTTCTTTGGATTTCATGTCGGATCTCCGGATACTCATTCTTCTTGAGCTTGAAAGGGACCTCGGGGATCACCTTCTTCTTGGCCACAACATCATAGAAGTGGTCTTGATGAGCTTTGGAGATGAATCTTTCCATCTCCCATGACTCGGAGGTGGAAGCTTTTGTCTTCCCTTTCCCTTTTCTAGAGGATTCTCCGGTCTTGGGTGCCATCAATGGTAATGGAAAAACAAAAAGCTTATGCTTTTACCACACCAAACTTAGAATATTGCTCACCCTCGAGAAAGAGAAGAAAGAATAGATGAAGAAGAAGAAGAAAATATGGAGGAGAGGGGGGAGGGGTGTATTCGGCCAAGAAGGGGAAGAGAGGGTTGTGTTGTGTGAAAATGAAGAAGAATGGAGGGCTTTATATAGGGAAGGGAGGGGGGTAAGGTTCGGCCATAAGGGTGGGTTTGGGTGGGAAATTGATTTTGAATTTTTGAAGGTAGGTGGGGTTTATGAGGTAGGTTTATGGGGAAGAGTGGATGGATGTGAGTGGTGAAGTGGTGATAGGGAAGAGAGATTGAGGTGATTGGTGAAGTGTTTTGGGGAAGAGTGTTTATGGGATTGTGTGAAAGAGGGGTGAGAAGAAGTGAGTGGAGGTAGGTGGGGATCCTGTGGGGTCCACAGATCCTGAGGTGATCCTGTGGGGTCCACAGATCCTGAGGTGTTCAAGGATTTACAACCTTGCACCAAATTGGGCATGCAAAATGCCCTTGCACACAACTCTGGGCGTTCAGCGCCAGATTGGTGCTTGTTCTGGGCGTTGAACGCCCATTTGTTGCCCATTTCTGGCGTTGAATGCCAGAACCATGCTTGTTCTGGGCGTTCAGCGCCAGCTCTTCTCCAGGGTGCGATTCTGGCGTTCAAACGCCCAGATGCTGCCCATTTTGGGCGTTCAGCGCCAGAACCATGCTCTGTTCTGGCGTTGAACACCTGCCAGATGCTTCTTACTGGCGTTTAAACGCCAGTGAGATCCTCCTCCAGGGTGTGATTTTTCTTCTGCTGTTTTTGATTCCGTTTTCAATTTTTTTATTTATTTTGTGACTCCACATGATCATGAACCTGATAAAACATGAAAGAACAATAAAATTAGATAAATAAAAATTAGGTTGCCTCCCAACAAGCGCTTCTTTAATGTCAATAGCTTGACAGTGGGCTCTCATGGAGTCTCACAGATGTTCAGAGCATTGTTGAGACTTCCCAACACCAAACTTAGAGTTTGGATATGGGAGTTCAACACCAAACTTAGAGTTTGGTTGTGGCCTCCCAACACCAAACTTAGAGTTTGACTGTGGGGGCTCTGGTTGACTCTATTTTGAGAGAAGCTTTTTATGCTTCCTCTCCATGTTTACAGAAGGATGACCTCGAGTTTTAAACACAAGGGAGTCCTCATTCAATTGAAGGACTAGTTCAGCTCTGTCAACATCAATCACAACTCTTGCTATGGCTAGGAAGGGTCTTCCAAGGATGATGGATTCATCCTCATCCTTCCCAGTATCTAGGACTATGAAATCAGCAGGGATGTAAAGGCCTTCAACCTTTACTAACACGTCCTCTACTTGTCCATAAGCCTGTTTTCTTGAATTGTCTGCCATCTCTAATGAGATTTTAGTAGCTTGCACCCCAAAGATTCCTAGTTTCTCTATTACAGAGAGGGGCATGAGGTTTATCCCTGAACCAAGGTCACACAGAGCCTTTTCAAAGATCATGGTGCCTATGGTACAAGGTATTAGGAACTTTCCAGGATCCTGTTTCTTCTGAGGCAATGTCAGTTGAGCCAGATCACTCAGTTCATTGGTGAACAGGGGAGGTTCATCTCCCCAAGTCTCATTACCAAATAAATTGGAATTCAACTTCATGATTGCACCAAGGTACTTGGCAACTTTCTCTTCAATAACATCCTCATTCTCTTCAGAAGAGGAATACTCATCAGAGCTCATGAATGGCATAAGGAGGTTCAATGGAATCTCTATGGTCTCTAGATGAGCCTCAGATTCCTTTGGTTCTTCAGAGGGAAACTCCTTATTGATCACTGGACGTCCCAGGAGGTCTTCCTCACTGGGATTTACGTCCTCCCCTTCTTCCTTGGATTCGGCCATGATGGTTATATCAATGGCCTTGCACTCTCCTTTTGGATTTTCTTCTGTATTGCTTGGGAGAGTACTAGGAGGGATTTCAGTGATCCTTTTACTCAGCTGGCCCACTTGTGCCTCCAAATTTCTAATGGAGGACCTTGTTTCATTCACGAAACTCACAGTGGCCTTAGATAGATCAGAGACTAGGTTTGCTAAATTAGAAGTATTTTGTTCAGAGTTCTCTGTCTGTTGCTGAGTGGATGATGAAAAAGGTATGCTATTGCTAAACCTGTTTCTTCCACCATTATTAAAGCCTTGTTGAGGCTTTTGTTGATCCTTCCATGAGAGATTTGGGTGATTTCTCCATGAGGGATTATAGGTGTTTCCATATGGTTCACCCATGTAATTCACCTCTACTATTGCAGGATTCTCAGGATCATAAGCTTCTTCTTCAGAAGATGCCTCTTGAGTACTGTTGGATGCAGCTTGCATTCCATTCAGACTTTGAGAAATCATATTGACTTGCTGAGTCAATATTTTATTCTGAGCTAATATAGCATTCAGAGTATCAATTTCAAGAACTCCCTTCTTCATAAGCGTTCCATTACTCATAGGATTCCTCTCAGAAGTGTACATGAATTGGTTATTGGCAACCATGTCAATGAGTTCTTGAGCTTCTGCAGGCGTTTTCTTTAGGTGAATGGATCCACCTGCAGAAGTATCCAATGACATCTTAGCCAATTCAGATAGACCATCATAGAATATATCCAGGATGGTCCATTCTGAAAGCATGTCAGAAGGACACTTTTTGGTCAGTTCTTTGTATCTCTCCCAAGCTTCATAGAGGGATTCACCTTCTTTTTGTCTGAAGGTTTGAACATCCACTCTAAGCTTACTCAGCTTTTGAGAAGGAAAGAACTTGGCTAAGAAAGCCTTGACCAGCTTATCCTAAGAGTTCAGGCTATCCTTAGGTTGAGAGTCCAACCATATTCTAGCTCTGTCTCTTACAGTAAAAGGGAAAAGCATGAGCCTGTAGACTTCAGGATCTACTCCATTAGTCTTAACAGTATCACAGATCTGCAAGAATTCAATTAAGAACTAAAAAGGATCTTCAGATGGAAGTCCATGAAACTTGCAGTTTTGCTACATCAGAAAAACTAATTGAGGTTTCAGCTCAAAATTGTTTGCTCCAATGGTAGGGATGGAGATGCTTCTTTCATGTAACTTGGAATTAGGTGCAGTAAAGTCACCAAGCATCCTCCTTACATTATTATTATTTTCCGCTGCCATCTCCTCTTCCTGTTCGAAAATTTCTGAAAGGTGCTTGCTGGATTGTTGTAATTTAGCTTCTCTTAGTTTCCTCTTCAGAGTCCTTTCAGGTTCTGGATCTGCTTCAACAAGAATATTCTTGTCCTTGCTCCTGCTCATATGAAAAAGAGGGACAGAAAAATAATAATAATAGGGATCCTTTTTACCATAGTATAGAGGTCCCTGTGTGAGTAGAAGAAAAAAAAAGAATAGGAAATCTGAACTCAAAGAGAGAGGGTTCGGATTTTTGGTGAGATGAAGTGTTAGTAGATGAATAAATAAATAGAAGGAGATGAGAGAGAAAGAGGATTTTCGAACATAATTTTTGAAAAAGAGTTAGTGATTTTCGAAAATAGTTTTTGAAAAAGGTTAGTAATTTTCGAAAATTAAGATAAAAAATTAGAATAATTAGTTAATTAAAAAGAAATTTTGAAAAAGAGGGAAGATATTTTCGAAAATTAGAGAGAGAGAGAAGTAGTTAGGTAGTTTTGAAAAAGATAAGAAACAAACAAAAAGTTAGTTAGTTAGTTGAAACAAATTTGAAAATCAATTTTGAAAAAAATAAGAAGATAGGGAGTTAGAAAAGATATTTTAAAATCAAATTTTTGAAAAAGATAAGATAAGAAGATATTTTGGAAAAGATATGATTGAAACTAGTTTTGAAAAAGATTTAATTTTTAAAATCACAATTAATGACTTGATTCACAAGAAATCACAAAATATGATTCTAGAACTCAAAGTTTGAATCTTTCTTAACAAGTAAGTAACAAACTTGAAATTTTTGAATCAAACCATTAATTGTTGAAGATATTTTCGAAAATTATAAGAAAAATTAAGAAAAGATTTTTTTGAAAAATATTTTTAAAATTTTCGAAAATAAAAAAAATGAAAAAGATTTGATTTTTGAAAAAGATTTTGAAAAAAGATAAGATTTTTAATTTGAAAATTTGATTTGACTAAAAAAAACAACTAGATTTTACAATTTTTTGAAAAAGTCAAATCTAATTTTCGAAATTTTGAGAGAGAAAAGGAAAGATATTTTTTTGATTTTTGAATTTTTAATGATGAGAGAGAAAAATTAAAACGTCATTTTCATGTTTTTCTCTTTTCTTTTTGGATCAAAACAAGGAATGCATGCAAGAACACTATGAATGTCAAGATGAACACCAAGAACACTTTGAAGATCATGATGAACATCAAGAACTTATTTTTGAAAATTTTTAATGCAAAGAAAACATGCAAGACACCAAACTTAGAAATCTTTAATGCTCAGGCAATAAGAATTCAAGAATGCATGTGAAAAACACCATACAACACAAAACAATATAATATGAAGATCAATCAAGAAGGTTTACCAAGAACAACTTGAAGATCATGATGAATGCAATGCATGAAAAATTTGGCCCAAGACTCAAACAATAAACACAAAATATTTTTTATTTTTATGATTTTATGATTTTTTTTGGATTTTTTTCGAAAATTATTTGAAAAATAAAAATAAGGATTCTAAAATTTTTAATATGAATTCCAGGAATCTTGCATTCTTATTCTGAAGCTCCAATCTGAGGGTTAGGTATGGCTTAATAGCCAGCCAAGCTTTAGTATGTAACTTAGACATGCCACGGCAGACATCCCAATTGACTTGCCTCTATGCTGATGGTTGGAAGCCCCTATCCAAAAGAATTAGACATGGCTTTACAGCCAGCCAGGCTTCAACATGCTTCATGAAACTCTAGAATTCATTCTTAAAAATTCTGAAGAAAAATATATTTTTGAAAAATTTTTGAAAATAAAACAAAAAGAAAATTACCTAATCTAAGCAACAAGATGAACCGTCAGTTGTCCAAACTCGAATAATCCCCGGCAACGGCGCCAAAAACTTGGTGCACAAAATTGTGATCTCAGGCAACGGCGCCAAAAACTCTGTACGCACGTCTTAATAAATTGTTTTTCATTCACAACTTCGATACAACTAACCAGCAAGTGCACTGGGTCGTCCAAGTAATAAAACCTTACATGAGTAAGGGTCGATCCCACGGAGATTGTTGGTATGAAGCAAGCTATGGTCATCTTGTAAACCTCAGTCAGGCAGATAATAATTGATTATGGAGTTTTCAAAAATAAATAATAACTAGACAGAAAATAAAGATAGAAATACTTATGTATATCATTGGTGAGAATTTCAGATAAGCGTATAGAGATGCTTTCGTCCCTCTGAACTTCTGCTTTCTTGCTGTCTTCATCCAATCAGTCCTACTCCTTTCTATGGTTGGCTTTATGTAAGGACATCACCGTTGTCAATGGCTACTTTTTATCCTCTCTGGAAAATGGTCCGATGCGCTGTCATTGCATGGCTAATCGTCTGGAGGCATCACCCTTGTCAATGGCTGCATCCCATCCTCTTGTGAAAATGGTCCGATGCTCTGTCACAACACGGCTAATCATCTGAGATTCTCGATCATACTGGAATAGGATTCACCCTCCTTTTGCGTCTGTCACTACGCCCATCACTCGCGAGTTTGAAGTTCGTCACAGTCATTCAATCCCAGAGTCCTACTCGGAATACCACTGACAAGGTTTAGACTTTCCGAACTCTCATGAATGCCGCCATCAATCTAGCTTATACCACGAAGATTCTGATTAAGAGATCCAAGAGATACTCATTCAATCTAAGGTGGAACGGAAGTGGTTATCAGGCACGCGTTCGTGGGGGAATAATGATGATTTTCACGTTCATCACATTCATGTTGAAGTACGAATGAATATCTTAGAAGCGGAATAAGTTGAATTGAATAGAAAAATAGTAGTACTTTGCATTAATCTTTGAGGAATAGCAGAGCTCCACACCTTAATCTATGGAGTGCAGAACCTCTACCGTATGAAAATACATAAGTGATAATGGTCTAGGCATGGCCGAATGGCCAGCCCCCATGAAAGTCTAAGATAGCATAAAACTGATCAAAGATTTATAATACAATAGTAAAAAGTCCTATTTATAATAAACTAGTTACTAGGGTTTACAGAAGTAAGTAATTGATGTATAAATCCACTTCCGGGGCCCACTTGGTGTGTGCTTGGGCTGAGATTGAATGTTACACGTGTAGAGGTCAATCTTGGAGTTGAACGCCAGTTTGTAACGTATTTCTGGCGTTCAACTCTGGCTTGTGACGTGTTTCTGGCGTTTAACTCCAGACAGCAGCGTAGAACTGGTGTTCAACGCCCTTTTACGCTGTCTAAACTCGGTCAAAGTATGGATTATTATATATTTCTGGAAAGCCCTAGATGTATACTTTTCAACGCAATTGGAAGCGCGCCATTTTGAGTTCTGTAGCTCCAGAAAATCCACTTTGAGTGCAGGGAGGTCAGAATCCAACAGCATCAGCAGTCTTTCTTCAACCTCTGAATCTGATTTTTGCTCAAGTCCCTCAATTTCAGTCAGAAAATACCTGAAATCACAAAAAAACACACAAACTCATAGTAAAGTCTAGAAATGTGAATTTAACATAAAAAATAATGAAAACATCCCTAAAAGTAACTAGATTCTACTAAAAACATACTAAAAATAATGCCAAAAAGCGTATAAATTATCCGCTCATCATTCATTCATGAATACGTGAGCTAAGATTGATGCACTTGTGTACATTGGTTTCTTTTGCGACTATAAGAACTAAACTTGTTGCACTTATGTACACTAATTCATCTTGTGGTTATTCATTAGATTATGAACCAAGATTTGATGCACTTATGTTTAATGATTTTTAGGAGAATGATAATGAAGAATGATATTGGATTCAAGGTGCTCAAAGATGAAATTTATGAAGCAAAGAGAAGTTCATGAAGATTTTGCAACCTGACCTTCTCACCTTCAAATACAGATAACTTGAGCTACAAAACTTCAAAATGAGGCGATTCTAGTGTCAATGGAAATTAGACTTCAAGAGCTTTCTAACCATATATAACACTTTAAAGTGGACACTGGATTTGAGGTTGCAATTTACCCTGAAAAACACAAGTTGAGCATAGTACCAGCATTACTACAAGAAAAACACCCATTCTGGGCTACGGCTACGTTTTTTGGGGTGATTCCTATTCGGCCGTTGCCTATTCTCAAAGGCTACGCTTTTCTGCACCAAGGGCTACGCTTTTAGTGTTTGGGAATAGGGTGCGCTTTTCAAGTGATGCTGTCCAGGACCAAAGGTTACGCTTTTCAACTTCCATTTTTGCCAGAATAGGTTACGCTTTTCAACGCTACTACATCTCCTGTAAAGCGTAGCCACATTGTATACTATAGCTACTCTATATAAGTGTAGCCTTAGGTCCCTCATTATTTTATATATATATATATATATGATATTCTAATAATTTTTTTCTAAAACCTAATATTTAGTGAAATGATTATATATATAATCTTGTATTTTTAATTAAATTAGTAAAAAATTATAAAATAAAAATAAGTACATAATAATATCATACGATATTCTTTGAATAATAAAAATTATCCTTAAACAAAATATATTTATAATGAACTAAAAATATTATAATAATCATAATTGAGTATTCATACATCTCACACTAAATTAAGCATGTCCATATCAAAATATACACTAGATCATTTAGAATTTACTACTAATAAACTACTCAAAAATAAAATATTGTATCCTACATAATTATCTTCTAATAAAAGCCATAAATCATTTGATAGCAGAGAAAAAATTGTTGACATCAAATAGAGCATCTAACATGACCAAATTGAACATATATTGAAGCAAATTCTTGGCTTCTCCCATTGAGCGCAACTGATTCCAGCGTCCCCTATTCATAAAGGCCCGTTCTCATTCCTTTGCCTCGAAAAACTAAGAAGCCATTGCCACAAGTGATATTCAGAAACAAAACATATAATTTTTATTCATAATGATATCAAGATCTAACTTAAATACTTAAACACTCAAACCAAAAAACTAATTATTGAATAATAGATAATTAGAGAATTGAATAAAAGTTCATGAATCAGAACTATTTAATAAATAAAAGTGTACATCAGTTGAATAAAACTCTTAACAATGTGATAACTCTTCCTTTGTGATAGCAAGTTAATCTCTTAAAAAATATATCTTTATTCTGCTTTCGTTTGCCCTTGAGATCCCTTGAGAAATGGATAACTTATGAAGGTATCAAAGTAACAAACTTCCCTATCTAATGTACGTATTTCAGCAGCTCTAGAACTAGAATCTCATAGACATGAGAGTAGCCAATATGAAAGGAATCTATTTCAGCTAAATGTAAGTGGTCACTAAGAGAATACCAAATTCGTTTAGTAGCTAGCCACCTGGCATGTTTAAGGATATTCACATAGAAAACAAAGTATAACAGTAAAATGACATTAACTGAGAAAACAAACCTTTCACACAACAATGAAATCAGCCTTTGAAAAGTTCAACTCTTTTTCTGATTCAGCACTAAAAGAATGCATTGCCTTCAAGATTGTTAAATGTTAGTGACATCAAAGTAATCCTCAAGAATCAAATTGATACTTCAAAAACAAAATAAAATAAAAATAAAAATTCAAGAACCACAATGGGGATCAGATTTACTCATTGTTTTGTGATATCACATGCCACAAATTTTTATCAATGGTCAATAGTTCTAGTTTATATTTCAGTAATGTAATAAGTAAGCCAGATTTTCATGGTAATGTTTGATTTCCATGATTGAAGTAATTAATTAGTTTTCAATATGTTAAGCAATTCGAAATAAGGAAATGAAATAGAGAGAAATAATAGGAATAAAAGTCAGAATAACCAATCCCCACCCCCCAAAAAGTCTCAGAATAAAAAATACCAGAAAAGATGAAGCTCAAACATGTTCCAGTTATTCCATTTCCAGCACAAGGGCATGTGAACCCTCTAATGTACTTGTCTCATAAATTAGCACAACATGGCTGCAAAGTTATCTTGCAAGAAAATTTACAAGAGCTCATTGATGATGGAATCATGGATACCAATGGTAAGAGTTATAATTTTCACTCTTTACTCAACTTTACTATTTCGGATAAATCGCAAAAACTACTCATGTTAAATTTCATAGAATCTACAAAACATTGAGAACAAAATTGGAAATGAAACTGATTTTAGTTTAAACCATGTTGTAGATGTACAAATTAACATGTCCTTAAAATGAATCAAGCAAGAATATATTATTATTTTCTCAATTGTTCACTTTTCTATAATATATGATGATACAGAACAGCAGCATTAATGCATAAAAGTTTAGTAAAAGAAGAAGTATAAAAAGGCAATCACAAACACCATTATAAAGTGAAAACTAACAAGCAATGATACATCTTTATTATTACTAGCTATAGTAAATAACACACATAATAAAGTAGAAGAAGGAGTTTTTGCAACTTTGGATTAATTTCATTATTAACAGCACTACTAGGACGTGGAGGTGGAACTCTTCCTCTTCTTCTTCTTCTTCTTTCAGCATAATAATAAAGTGCTCCTTTTGTATATGCTCCCTTCAAACCTGCATGCGCTTTTGTATATGCGTACCAAATTGGTCGATTAATAAATTGGTCTATATTGCTTAAATTAAAGATACCTAATATGTCAGAAGAATATATATCATACCCACAAATGGTAAAAGCCTTCTAGTGGGTCCTTTCACTACCTGAAAATTTAAAGCATTATTTGTTACAATGCAAATTAGAACTTATTAGAACACAAATTAAACATAGGATGGATGATATGATATACAAACCATATTGAAGGAGCTGAGTACTCTATCTTACCTTTGATTGGTTGGACCTCTCGAGCTGCAGGAAGGCCATGCAAGCCAAAACTAACAATGCAATAAAAATCCCCTTCATGCTGTGATTATTGAAAGGTATCAAGAAAAATTGAACACTTGTTTATAATCTAGTTAAATCTAAAGAGACAAGCAAAATTGGATGAACAGATCTTGCAAAAATTAATAAAAAACACCCAACAAAAGAAAAATAAATTAAGAGAGTAAAGAAAGCATAATGGATTGGCAAAGTTAGCAAAAGCAAATGCAGATTATTAGATCAGTGTAATACATGAAAATTCTGAGAAATTGACTTGAAGGAGATGAATAAGCACTTAAAAATATGTTCCTTTTGCTTCACTCAAATTTTAACTCCAGTTGGCATAGTCTTAGAGAAAGACCAAACTTTGAAATGATGAATTCAATTATAGGAATATTTAGGAACATGAAGCTCAACCCAAAACATATGGAATTAGTTAACAGATAGAGTGAAGAGGAGGTACCTGTCACGAATTTGAACTTGTTCCATCATGGACGCCATTCTTTGCTGATAAGCTTCTGGAAGTGATTCCAAACCAGCTAACATGCTCTTATCCATGATTCAATTCAATTCAACTCAACCTAGTGTTCTTCATTCACATTAATCATATATGATCTGTTAAACACGATTTTACAATGAAATAATATGTTGAACTGATTATGCCGAGATATATGATCTGGTATTAATCAGCCCAATTAATTAGCAGATGGATCAAAATCGAATTGAGAAAACTAATCCAAATAGAAAGCGAAACCTAAAGAAGAGGTCTGGTGAGATTGCAACAGAACTTTTCAAAGGAGAGAATTGCATCCGCACCTTTGGCGTTGAAAACGGCACCGATGAAACACCTGCAGAGACATCGAAATTAAAATGAGAATGAAATGAAAGTTGGAGAGAGAGAGAGGTTGGGAGTACGAACAGGAAGTAATCGTAGAAGCCGAAAGTGAGGATAGGAGCAAGGCAAGCCCTAGCAGCGGCGGTGGCTTCAATTGACCCCAGGAGCGACGACAGTGCATAGCGGAATAGCCTCCTTCTCTCTCGCGTCGCGTCTTCGTCCTCTCTCTCCATCTCGTCTGTGAATCGTCTTTCTCTCTCTCCTCCGGACTCCCTCCTCCACGACGGCGATGATGGCGGTGACCCCCTCTCACTCTCTGTTCTCTTGCTCGTGCTCTCATCTCTGTCTTCCTCCTCTCCTCCCTCTGGTTCACTCATTCTCTCGGATCTGGGTGTATGTGTGAAAGGGTGCGTGGCGAAGGTGAGTTAGGGTTAGGGTTTGGAATAATTAATTGGAAGGTGAGTTGCGAAGGTGGGGGGTGAAATTTTTCTCTGATCTGATGGCGAAAGTGAGGGTGCTCGAACGTGAATGTGATTTAGTGATAAGGAGAAAAAAATTACTAATTGTTGTGGGTGTATTTGGCTCTAGATACATTAGGCATCACTTTTAAGACGCGCCCAAAACTTAACAATAGGCTACTCTCTAAAAGCATTATCTTTGATACGAAAAGTGAATCTATAGATATCAACATACGGCTACGCTTTATAAGTGATTTCTATAATACCTAAGGCTACACTTTTTAAATGATACCACAATTGTGTATCTTTTTCTCTTATAAAAAGGCAACACGGAGAAAAGCGTAGCCTATTCATAGAATTGGCTATGCTTTTCAAGTGTAGCTTTGAAAAAAGTGTGGCTGAATGGGTATTTTTCTTGTAGTGATGGAAGGCGCCAGCTGACCTCTTCACATTCTAAGGAGAATAACTTGAGCTACAGAGACTAAAAGAGAATTGAGTGAATTAACCCTATGCACTCACATCCAGTGAGAGTTCGATTGCTCAATTCTATATTTTTACCTTTTATTATCTATTATCTTTGGTGCACGAAATTACAATCACACTTTTGCAACTCCGCACAACTAACCAGCAAGTGCACTGGGTCGTCCAAGTAATACCTTACGTGAGTAAGGGTCGATCCCACGGAGATTGTCGGCTTGAAGCAAGCTATGGTTATCTTGTAACTCTTAGTCAGGATATCAATAATTCTCAGATTTAACTGTAAAAAGTAAAAAAACATGAAATAAATACTTGTTATGCAGTAATGAAGAATAGGTTGAGGTTTTAGAGATGCTTTATCTTCTGAATCCCTGCTTTCCTACTGTCTTATTCTTCATGCACGCAAGGCTCCTTCCATGGCAAGCTTTATGTTGGGCATCACCGTTGTCAATGGCTACTTCCCGTCCTCTCAGTGAAAATGTTCCAAATGCGCTGTCACCGCACGGCTAATCAGCTGTTGGTTCTCGATCATGTTGGAATAGGATCCATTGATCCTTTTGCGTCTGTCACACGCCCAACACTCGCGAGTTTGAAGCTCGTCACAGTCATCCCTTCCCAGATCCTACTCGGAATACCACAGACAAGGTTTAAACTTTCCGGATCATCACATTCATCAGGTTGAAGTGCGAATGAATATCTTAGAATAGAAGCAAGCGTGATAGAATGGAAAACAGTAGTAATTGCATTAATTCATGAAGAACAGCAGAGCTCCTCACCCCCAACAATGGGGTTTAGAGACTCATGCCGTAGAAGATACAATATGAAACATGTAGAATGTCATGAGGTACAAAATAAATCACTAAAAGTGGTTTTTATAATCAACTAGTGACCTAGGGTTACAGAAAATGAGTAAGCTAGGGTGTTTAGTGTAAAAATCCACTTTCGGGGCCCACTTGGTGTGTGCTTGGGCTGAGCATTGATGCTTTCATGTGTAGAGACTTTTCTTGGAGTTAAACGCCAGCTTTTATGCCAGTTTGGGCGTTTAACTCCAGCTTTTATGCCAGTTCTGGCGTTTTGACGCCAAAATTTCTATGCTGACTTGGAACGCCAGTTTGGGCCATCAAATCTTGGGCAAAGTATGAATTATTATATATTTCCGAAAAGCCCAAGATGTCTACTTTCCAATGCAATTGAGAGCGCGCCAATTGGGCTTCTGTAGCTCCAAAAAATCCACTTCGAGTGCAGGAAGGTTAGAATCCAACAGCATCTGCAGTCCTTTTTCAGCCTCTGAATCAGATTTTTGCTCAGGTCCCTCAATTTCAGCCAGAAAATACCTGAAATCACAGAAAAACACACAAACCCATAGTAAAGTCCATAAAAGTGAATTTTAATTAAAAACTAATAAAAACTAACTAAAATATACTAAAAACATACTAAAAACAATGCCAAAAAGCGTATAAATTATCCGCTCATCACAACACCAAACTTAAATTGTTGCTTGTCCCCAAGCAACTAAAAATCAAATAGGATAAAAATAAGAGAATATACAATGAATTCTAAAAACATCTATGAAGATCAGTCTTAATTAGATGAGCGGGGCTATTAGCTTTTTGCTTCTGAACAGTTTTGGCATCTCACTTTTTCCTTTGAAGTTCAGAATGATTGGCATCTATAGGAACTTAGAATTCAGATAGTGTTATTGATTCTCCTAGTATAGTATGTTGATTCTTGAACACAGTTACTTTATGAGTCTTGGCCGTGACCCTAAGCATTTTGTTTTCTAGTATTACCACCGGATACATAGATGTTACAGACACATAACTGGGTGAACCTTTTCAGATTGTGACTCAGCTTTGCTAGAGTCCCCAATTAGAGGTGTCCAGAGCTCTTAAGCACACTCTTTTTGCTTTGGACCACGACTTTAACCGCTCAGTCTCAAGTTTTTACTTGACACCTTCACGCCACAAGCACATGGTTAGGGACAGCTTGGTTTAGCCGCTTAGGCCAGGATTTTTTTTCTTTAGGCCCTCCTATCTACTGATGCTCAAAGCCTTGGATCATTTTTATTTTACCCTTGCCTTTTGATTTATAGGGCTATTGGCTTTTTCTGCTTGCTTTTTCTCTCTTTTTTTTCTTCTCTTTTTTTTCGCATATATCTATTTTTTTCTTTTTTTTTCTGCAAGCTTTTCACTGCTTTTTCTTGCTTCAAGAATCAATTATATGATTTTTTAGATTATCAATAACATTTCTCCTTTTCCATTATTCTTTCAAGAGCCAACAGTTTTAACATTCATGGACAACAAATTCAAAAATATGCATTGTTCAAGCGTTTATTTAGAGAAACAAAAAGTGTTGCCACCACATCAGAATAATTAATCTGTTTTAAAATTTGAAATTCAAGTACTTCTTTTTCTTTTGCAATTAAAAACACTTTTTATTTAAGAAAGGTGATGGATTCATAGGACATTCATAACTTTAAGACGTAAACTTTAAATTTTATTGATCATGGAATGAAAATAAGACTCAAAAATAAATATAAGAGCAGACCCATAATAATAGAAGACAGAAAATTAAAAACAGAAAAATAAATGACTCTTAAAATAGACTATTAATAATAAAGGTCATCACAGAGTTAGGACTCAACAACCTTGATTTTGAGAAGTGGATGCTCCTTCAATTTGTGGGGTGTTCGGTCCTTCAAGGGAGAGCTTTTGACGCTTCAACTCCTGTAGCTCACGCCCCTGCTTCTCCTGTTCCTTAAGCAGTTTGCAGAGCATGCAGTTTTGATTCTGCTGTTCTTCCTTAAGTTGGTCCACAGCTTCTTGCAGCTTGGTGACAGATGCTTCTAGGCGGGTCCAGTAGTCAATTTCAGGGATTTTTGGGAGGAACTCCTGCGCCCTCCTTTTGATGGAGTTGTCTTGCACTTGTCCTTCCATTGACTTCTTGGTGATTGGGTGTTCAATTGGGATGAATTCATCTACTCCCATCCTCACCCCAGCATCTTTACATAGCAGAGAAATTAAGCTTGGGTAGGCCAGTTTGGCTTTAGTGTAGTTCTTGTTTGCAATTGTGTAAATTTCACAAGAAATCAGATGATGAATCTCCACTTCTTTTTCCAGCATAATACAATGAATAATCATTGCTCTTTTGACAGTGACCTCAGAGCAGTTGCTAGTGGGCAAAATAGAACGTCCAATGAAGTCCAACCAGCCTCTTGCAACTGGTTTGAGATCTCCACTCTTGAGTTGGTTTGGGACACCTTTTGAATTGGTTATCCACTTAGTTCCAGGGAGGCATATGTCCTCTAGAATTTGATCCAACCCCTTATCTACTCTCACCATTCTCCTATTAAAGGATTTTAGATCATCTTGCAGTTGAGGTAGTTTGAAGACCTCTCTTATTTTGTCCAGATGGAAGTAAATAAGCCTCCCTCTGACCATAGTTCGGTAGGTGTGAAAGGCGGTTCCAGTTATTCTCTGCTTATCTGTTAGCCATAGATTTGAGTAGAATTCCTGAACCATGTTTCTTCCAACCTTTGTTTCAGGATTAGCTAGAATTTTCCATCCTCTGTTTCGAATTTGCTCTTGGATCTCCAGATATTCATCTTCTTTCAGATTGAATTTAACTTCCGGGATCACTGACCTCAGACCCATTATTTTGTGGTAATGGTCTGCATGTTCTTTGGTTAAGAACCTCTCTTGATTCCAAAGATTCTTTGGAGTATTCTCTTTCTTGCCTCTTGAATTGGTTTGTTTTCCCTTAAGTGCCATGATCTTGATGAGTCTTAGCTCAGTGATCACGAAAAAACACACCAAACTTAGAGATTTGCTTGCCCTCAAGCAAAAGAAAGGAAAGGGGAGAGAGAGGAGAAGAGGCAAATTCGAATGGTGGAGAGGAGGGGATGGCCGAATGTGTATTTATAAGAGGAGGGGAGGGATTTCGAAAATTTTGAAAGAGATATGATTGGTGGAAGAAAATAAAATCATGATATGAAGAGGTTAAATCTGAAAATTTGGTTATGCATCTAAGAAATAAGAGATGATATGATGAGTTTGAAAAGATTTGGAAAGAAACTGAAAAGATACTTGAGTTTTTTTGAAGAAGATTTGGGAAGGATTTGAAAGAAAATTGAAAAGAGATTTAGGAAATTGATGAATTTTTGAAAATTGAGGATGAATGATGCAAGTTTGAAACATATTTATGCAGAAAATTATGAGTCAAAACATGAAGATTTGAAAAATTTTGAAGTGGAAAGCAAAATCCCCTCCCCCTGTTTTTCTGGCGTTAAACGCCCAGAATGGTATCCATTCTGGCATTTAACGCCCATAAGTTGGCCATTGTGGGCGTTTAACGCCTAGCCAGGTACCTTGGCTGGCGTTAAACGCCAGAAATCCTTTGTTACTGGGCATTTTTCTGAACGCCCAGGATGCTGCAATTCTGGCGTTAAACGCCCAGAATGGTACCCATTCTGGCGTTTAACGCCCAAAATGGTACCTTTACTGGCGTTAAACGCCCAAAATGCTCCTTACTAGCATTTTCTTGCCAGTAAGCTCCTTTTCTCTGCTTTTTACGTTGAATCCTTCTGTAACTCTGTGAATTCCTTCAATTTCGATGATTAGTCTTTGAATAGAATTTATTTCAAACTTCTGCAAGTATTACTTAAAACAAATAACTTGCTAATGGCTGGGTTGCCTCCCAGCAAGCACTTCTTTATTGTCTTTAGCTGGACCTTGACTGAGCTTTATTCAAGCCTCAGTTTTGAGCATTCTGGCTAAAAATTGCTTTCAAGATAATGTTTGATTCGCTATCCATTAACAATGAACTTTTTATCAGAGTCAAAATCCTGAAGCTCAACATATCCATATGGTGACACACCTGTAATCACATATGGTCCCCTCCACCGGGATTTTAATTTCCCGAGGAATAGTTTGAGCCTAGAGTTAAACAACAGAATCTTCTATTCTGGTTCAAAGACTCTAGATGACAGTTTCTTGTCATGCCACCTTTTTGCTTTCTCCTTATAAATTTTTGCATTTTCAAAAGCATTGAGCCTGAATTCCTCTAGCTCATTTAGCTGGAGCAGTCTTTTCTCTCCAGCTAACTTAGCATCCAGGTTTAGGAATCTGGTTACCCAGTAGGCTTTATGTTCCAGTTCCACAGGCAGATGACAGGCCTTTCCATACACAAGCTGGTATGGAGAGGTTCTTATAGGAGTCTTAAATGCTGTTCTGTATGCCCACAAAGCATCATCCAAGCTCTTTGCCCAATCCTTTCTACGGGCAATTACAGTCTGTTCCAGGATTCTCTTTAGTTCTCTATTAGAGACTTCAGCCTGCCCATTTGTCTGTGGATGATACAGAGTTGCCACTTTGTGGCTAATTCCATATCTGACCATAGCAGAGTAAAGCTGTTTATTGCAGAAATGAGTGCCCCCATCACTGATTAGTACTTTGGGAACACCAAATCTGCTGAAAATATGTTTCTGGAGGAACTTCAGCACAGTCTTAGTATCATTAGTGGGTGTGGCAATTGCCTCTACCCATTTAGATACGTAGTCTACTGCCACCAGAATGTAAGTGTTTGAGTATGATGGTGGGAAAGCACCCATGAAGTCAATACCCCATACATCAAACAATTCAATCTCTAAGATCCCTTGTTGAGGCATGGCATAACCATGAGGCAAGTTACCAGCTCTTTGGCAACTGTCACAGTTACGTACAAACTCTCGGGCATCTTTATAGATAGTAGGCCAGTAGAAGCCACATTGGAGGACCTTAGTGGCTGTTCGCTCACCTCCAAAATATCCTCCATACTGTGATCCATGGCAATGCCATAGGATCTTCTGTGCCTCCTCTCTAGGTACGCATCTACGGATCATTCCGTCTGCATATCTCTTAAAGAGGTATGGTTCGTCCCATAGGTAATACTTTGCATCAGAAATTAGTTTTTTTCTTTGTACCCTACTGTACTCCTTGGGTATGAACCTCACAGCTTTATGATTTGCAATGTCTGCAAACCATGGTGCTTCCTGAATGGCAAAGAGTTGCTCATCTGGAAAGGTCTCAGAGATATCAGTAGGAGGGAGGGACGCCCCTGCTACTGGTTCTATCCGAGACAGATGATCAGCTACCTGGTTCTCTGTCCCTTTTCTGTCTCTTATTTGTATATCAAACTCTTGCAGAAGCAACACCCATCTTATGAGCCTGGATTTTGAATCCTGCTTTGTGAGTAAATATTTAAGAGCAGCATGGTTAGTGTACACAATCACTTTTGATCCTACTAAATAGGATCTAAACTTGTCAATGGCATAAACTACTGCAAGTAGCTCTTTTTATGTGGTTGTGTAATTCTTCTGTGCGTCATTTAGAACATGACTGGCATAGTAAATAACGTGCAGAAGCTTGTTAAGCCTTTTTCCCAATACTGCACCAATGGCATGGTCACTGGCATCACACATTAATTCGAATGGTAATGTCCAGTCAGGTGCAGAGATGACTGGTGCTGTGACCAGCTTAGTTTTCAGGGTTTCAAACGCCTGCAGACACTCTGTGTCAAAGACAAATGGCGTGTCAGCAGCTAGCAGATTGCTCAGAGATTTTGCAATTTTTGAAAAATCCTTTATAAACCTCCTATAGAATCCTGCATGCCCCAGAAAGCTTCTGATTGCCTTAATATTGGTAGGTGGTGGTAATTTTTCAATTACCTCCACTTTAGCTTGATCCACTTCTATTCCCTTGTTTGAAATTTTATGCCTAAGGACAATTCCCTCAGTCACCATAAAGTGACATTTTTCCCAGTTTAAAACTAGGTTGGTCTCTTGGCATCTTTTCAGAACAAGTGCTAAATGGTCAAGATAGGAGCTGAATGAGTCTCAAAATACTGAAAAGTCATCCATGAAGACTTCCAAAAATTTCTCTACCATATCAGAGAAGATAGAGAGCATGCACCTCTGAAAGGTTGCAGGTGCATTGCACAGACCAAAAGGCATTCTTCTATAGGCAAATACTCCAGATGGACATGTGAATGCTGTTTTCTCTTGGTCTTGAGGATCCACTGTGATGAGCGGATATTTTATACGCTTTTTGGGGTTAATTTCATATAGTTTTGAGTATGTTCTAGTTAGTTTTTAGTCTATTTTCATTAGTTTTTAGGAAAAATTCATATTTCTGGACTTTACTATGAGTTGTGTGTTTTTCTGTAATTTCAGGTATTTTTCTGGCTGAAATTGAAGGAGCTGAGCAAAAATCTGATTCAGGCTGAAAAAGGACTGCTGATGCTGTTGGATTCTGACCTCCATGCACTCAAAGTGGATTTTCTGGAGCTACAGACCTCGAAATGGCATGCTTCCAATTGCGTTGGAAAGTAGACATCCAGGGCTTTCCAGCAATATATAATAGTCCATACTTTGCACAAGGATAGACGACGTAAAATGGCGTTCAACGCCAGTTCTCTGCCCAATTCTGGCGTCCAGCGCCAGAAAAGGATCAAAAGCTGGAGTTGAACGCCCAAACTGGCACAAAAACTGGCGTTCAACTCCACAAATGGCCTCTGCATGTGAATTGCTTAAATCTCAGCCCCAGCACATACCAAGTGGGCCCCAGAAGTGGATCTCTGCATCATCCATCATAGTTTACTCATTTTTTGTAAACCTAGGCTACTAGTTTAGTATTTAAACAACTTTTAGAGACTTATTTTGCATCTCATGACATTTTAGATCTGAACTTTATACTCTTTGACGGCATGAGTCTCTAAACTCCATTGTTGGGGGTGAGGAGCTCTGCTGTGTCTCGATGAATTAATGCAAGTATTTCTGTTTTCTATTCAAACACGCTTGTTCCTATCTAAGATGTTCATTCGCGCTTAACTGTGATGAAGGTGATGATCCATGACACTCATCACCATTCTCAACCCATGAACGTGTGCCTGACAACCACCTCCATTCTATATCAGATTGAATGAGTATCTCTTAGATCTCTTAATCAGAATCTTCGTGGTATAAGCTAGAATTGATGGCGGCATTCATGAGAATCCGAAAAGTCTAAACCTTGTCTGTGGTATTCCGAGTAGGATTCAAGGATTGAATGACTGTGACGAGCTTCAAACTCCTGAAGGCTGGGCGTTAGTGACAAACGCAAAGGAATCAAGGGATTCTATTCCAACCGGATCGAGAACCAACCAGTGATTAGCCGTGCTGTGACAGAGCGCGTGAGCGTAGTTTTCACTGGAAGGATGGAAGGTAGCCATTGACAACGGTGATCCACCAACACACAGCTTGCCATAGGAGGACGTGCGTGCGTGAACAAGAAGACAGAGGAAAGCAGAGATTCAGAAGACAAAGCATCTCCAAAACTCCAACATATTCTCCATTACTGCACAACAAGTAACCTTTAATCCATGCTCTCTTGTTTATTTGCAATTCAACTGATAAACATAATTGACTTCCTGACTAAGATTTACAAGATAACCATAGATTGCTTCAAACCAACAATCTCCGTGGGATTCGACCCTTACTCATGTGAGGTATTACTTGGACGACCCAGTGCACTTGCTGGTCAGTGGTACGAGTTGTGAAAAGTGTGATTCACAATTTGTGCACCAAGTTTTTGGCGCCGTTGCCGGGGATTGTTCGTGTTTGGACAACTAACGGTTTATTTTGTTGCTTAGATTAGGAAAAATTTCTCTTTTTGTTTAGAGTCTCGTATTATTGTCGTGTTAAAACTTTAGAATCCTTATTTTCTTATTAAAATCTTTTTCAAAAAAATAATTTTTCTGTTAAATCCTGTGCCAAACTTTAAGTTTGGTGTTTTCTTGTTGATTTCTCTGTGTTTTTCGAAAATTTTAGTTTGGGTTTCTAAAAATTTTAAGTTTGGTGTTCTTGTGAGTCTTCAAAGTGTTCTTGAGTTTTCCTTGTGTCCTAATCTTAAAATTTTTAAGTTTGGTGTTCCTTGGTGTTTTCTCTCCAAAATTTTCGAAAATAAGAAGCATTAGATCTAAAAATTTTAAATCTTCTGCTATCTTGTTGTTTTTCTCTTTCCTCTAAAAAATCAAAAATATCTTTTCTCTCTACTTTAAAAACAATTTTTCGAAATATATTTCTAAAAATTCAGATTTTTATTTCAAAATTTAAAACTTTTTTTCAAAAATCATCATATCCTTTTCAAAACTTCCTAACCACTTTCTCTCTCCTCAGTTTTTCGAAAATCTTCACTCAATTTTTATTTATTTTAATTTATTTCATTTTCGAAATAAATATATAAATAAATAAATAAAAATATTTTTTCTATTTTACATCATCTCCCTTTCTCCATCATGGACCTAAGCGGAAATGAACAGTCCAGGAGGACTCTGGGTCATATTCTAACCCCTCTACTGCTTCATATGGGAGTAGTATCTGCATACTCTCCATTGGAGTCAGTAGCTTTGAGTTGAATCCTCAGCTCATTATCATGGTGCAGCAAAATTGCCAGTATTCCGGTCTTCCACAGGAAGAACCTACAGAGTTTCTGGCATAGTTTCTACAGATTGCTGATACAGTACATGATAAAGAAATAGATCAGGATGTCTACAGACTATTACTGTTTCCATTTGCTGTAAAAGATCAAGCTAAGAGGTGGTTGAATAACCAACCTAAGGCCAGCATAAAGACATGGAAACAGCTAACAGAAAAATTCCTGAATCAGTACTTTCCCCCAAAACGGATGACACAGCTAAGGCTGGACATCCAAGGCTTTAAACAAGGAGATAATGAATCTCTTTATGATGCCTGGGAAAGATACAGAGAGATGCTACGAAAATGCCCCTCTGAAATGTTTTCAGAGTGGGTTCAGCTAGACATCTTCTACTATAGGCTTGCAGAAGGAGCTCAGATGTCTTTAGATTACTCAGCTGGTGGATCTATCCACATGAGAAAGATAATTCAAGAGGCTCAAGAGCTCATTGATACAGTTGCCAGGAATCTGCATCTGTACCTAAGCAGCAATCCTTCCATGAATGAAGAGGTTAAAACAGTAACTGCTGAACTCTATCCTGTAAAACAAGCTGCTGAATTCAATCAGCAATTGGACTTTCTAACAAAGCAGCTAGCCGAATTTAAAGACAGGTTACAAGAGACAAGGATGGCTAATATACATATGGACGAACAGTTTAAGCAAACAAAGCAGCAGGTGTCAAGGCAAATAGCAGAAGAATGCCAAGCAGTCCAACTAAGATGTGGGAAAACATTAAATACCCCACCTCAAGGCAGCAAAAAGCTAAGAAATGAGCAAACCACCCAAAATTCACCTGAGGACAGTAAGAGCCCAGGGAAAAGTAATTCTGGAACTAAAACGCCAGAAAATTGATGGAAGGCTGGCGCTGAACGCCCAGACCATGCTCAGGACTGGCGTTCAACGCCAAAAACAAGGCAGGACTGGCGTTCAATGCCAGAAATGGGCAAGGATCTGGCGTTGAACGCCCAAAATGGGCAAGATCTGGCGCTGAACGCCCAAAATGGGCACAATTCTGGCGTTCAAACGCCAGGAGCAGACAAGGAGCTGGCGTCCAGTTTCACTCCAGCTTCTAACTCTGGCACTCAATTGCCAGTGAGGGATCAGACACACACAAATGCTGATAACAACCCCTCTAAAAAGGCTTCTTCAACCACTTCTGTAGGCAATAAACCTACAGCAACTAAGGTTGAAGAATATAAAGCCAAGATACCTTATCCTCAAAAACTCCGGAAAGAGGAGCAGGATAAGCAATTTGCTCGCTTTGCAGATTACCTCAGGACTCTTGAAATAAAGATTCCATTTGCAGAAGCACTTGAGCAAATACCTTCTGATGCCAAGTTCATGAAAGAGATCTTGAGTCATAAAAAGGATTGGAGAGAAACAGAAAGAGTTCTCCTCACTGAAGAATGCAGTGCAGTCATTCTGAAAAGCTTTCCTGAGAAGCTCAAAGACCCTGGGAGTTTTCTGATACCATGCATATTAGAAGGTCAATGCACCAAGACAGCCTTATGCGATCTTGGGGCAAGCATCAACCTAATACCTGCATCCACTATCAGAAAGCTTGGCTTAACTGAAGAAGTTAAACCAACCAGGATATGTCTCCAACTTGCTGATGGCTTCACTAAATACCCATCAGGCGTGATTGAAGACATGATTGTCAGAGTTGGGCCATTCACCTTTCCCACTGACTTTGTTGTGTTGGAAATGGAGGAGCACAAGAGTGCTACTCTCATTCTAGGAAGACCCTTCCTAGCAACTGGACGATCCCTCATTGACGTCCAACAGGGGGAAATAACACTGAGAGTCAATGATGATGAGTTCAAGTTGAACGCTGTCAAAGCCATGTAGCATCCAGACACATCAATAGACTGCATGAAAGTTGATCTTATTGACTCTTTGGTAAAAGAGATCAACATGGCTGAGAGTCTCGAATCAGAGTTGGAACATATCTTTAAAGATGTTCAGCCTGATTTGGAGGACTCAGAGGACATGAAAGAGCCTTTGAAATTTCTTCTGGAAGAGGAAAAACCTCCTAAACCCGAGCTCAAGCCATTACCACCATCCTTGAAATATGCGTTTCTGGGAGAAGGTGACACTTTTCCAGTGATCATAAGCTCTGCTTTAAATTCACAGGAAGAGGAGGCACTTATTCAAGTGCTAAGGACACACAAGACAGCTCTTGGGTGGTCCATAGGTGACCTTAAGGGCATAAGCCCAGCTAGATGCATGCACAAAATCTTATTGGAGGATAATGCCAAACCAGTGGTTCAACCACAGAGGCGGCTAAATCCAGCCATGAAGGAAGTGGTGCAGAAAGAGGTCACCAAATTACTAGAGGCTGGGATTATTTATCCTATTTCTGATAGCCCCTGGGTGAGCCCTGTCCAAGTCGTCCCAAAAAAGGGAGGCATGACAGTGATTCATAATGAAAAAAATGAACTGGTTCCTACAAGAACAGTTACAGGGTGGCGCATGTGTATTGACTACAGAAGGCTCAATACAGCCACCAGAAAGGATCATTTTCCTTTACCATTCATAGACCAGATGCTAGAAAGACTAGCAGGTCATGATTATTACTGCTTTTTGGACGGCTACTCAGGCTATAACCAGATTGCAGTAGATCCTCAGGATCAAGAGAAAACAGCATTCACATGTCCATCTGGAGTGTTTGCTTATAGAAGGATGCCATTTGGGCTATGTAATGCGCCTGCAACCTTCCAGAGATGCATGCTCTCTATTTTCTCTGATATGGTGGAAAAATTTCTGGAAGTCTTCTTGGATGACTTCTCAGTATATGGAGACTCATTCAGCTCTTGTCTTGATCACCTGAAACTTGTTCTGAAAAGATGCCAAGAAACCAACCTAGTTTTAAACTGGGAAAAATGTCACTTCATGGTGACTGAAGGGATTGTTCTTGGGCATAAAATTTCAAACAAGGGAATAGAGGTGGATCAAGCAAAAATAGAGGTAATTGAAAAATTACCACCACCTGCCAATGTTAAGGCAATCAGAAGCTTTCTGGGGCATGCAGGATTCTATAGGAGGTTTATAAAGGATTTTTCAAAAATCGAAAAACCTCTAAGTAATCTGCTAGCTGCTGACACGCCATTTGTGCTTGACACAGGGTGTCTGTAGGCGTTTGAAACGTTGAAAGCTAAGCTGGTCACAGCACCAGTCATTTCTGTACCAGACTGGACATTACCATTTGAGCTAATGTGTGATGCTAGTGATCACGCCATTGGTGCAGTACTGGGACAGAGGCATGACAAGCTTCTGCACGTCATTTATTATGCTAGTCGCGTTTTAAATGATGCTCAGAAAAATTACACAACCACAGAAAAGGAATTACTTGCAGTGGTTTATGCCATTGACAAGTTCAGATCATACTTAGTAGGATCAAAAGTGATTGTGTATACTGACTATGCTGCTCTTAAATATCTACTCACAAAGCAGGATTCAAAACCCAGGCTCATCAGATGGGTATTGCTTCTGCAAGAGTTTGATATAGAAATAAGAGACAGAAAAGGGACAGAGAACCAAGTGGCTGATCATCTGTCCCGGATAGAGCCAGTGGAAGGGACGTCCCTCCCCTTTCTTGAGATCTCTGAGACGTTTTCTGATGAGCATTTATTTGTCATTCAGGAAGCACCATGGTTTGCCGATATTGCAAACTATAAAGCTGCAAGGTTCATACCCAAGGAGTACAACAGGATACAAAAGAAGAAATTAATTACTGATGCAAAGTATTACTTGTGGGATGAACCCTATCTCTTTAAGAGATGTGCAGACGGAATAATCCGTAGGTGTGTGCCTAGAGAAGAGGCACAGAGGATCCTATGGCATTGCCATGGATCTCAATATGAAGGCCATTTCGGAGGTGAGCGAACAGCCACCAAGGTCCTCCAATGTGGCTTCTATTGGCCCACACTCTATAAAGATTCCCGAGAGTTTGTACGTAACTGTGACAGTTGCCAAAGAGCTGGTAATCTGCCTCATGGTTACGCCATGCCTCAACAAGGAATCTTGGAAATTGAGTTGTTTGACGTGTGGGGAATTGACTTCATGGGACCTTTCCCACCATCATACTCAAACACTTATATTCTGGTGGCAGTTGACTATGTATCAAAATGGGTTGAGGCTATTGCCACACCCACCAATGATACTAAAACAGTGCTGAAGTTCCTCCAGAAACATATCTTTAGCAGGTTTGGTGTCCCTAGAGTACTAATCAGTGATGGGGGCACTCACTTCTGCAATAAACAGCTTTACTCTGCCATGGTTCGGTATGGAATTCGCCACAAGGTGGCCACTCCATATCATCCACAAACCAATGGGCAAGCTGAAGTCTCTAATAGAGAATTAAAGAGAATCCTGGAACGGACAGTAAATACCCGTAGAAAGGATTGGGCACGGAGCTTGGATGATGCTCTGTGGGCTTACAGGACAGCATTCAAGACCCCTATAGGGACCTCTCCATACCAACTCGTGTATGGTAAGGCATGTTACCTGCCCGTGGAACTGGAACATAAGGCCTACTGGGCAACCAGATTCCTAAACTTTGATGCCAAACTAGCAGGAGAAAAACGATTGCTCCAGCTAAATGAGCTAGAGGAATTCAGATTCACAGCTTTCGAAAATGCCAAGCTTTATAAAGAAAAATAAAAAAAGTGGCATGACAGAAAGCTGTCATCTAGAATCTTTGAACCAGGACAGAAGGTTCTGTTGTTTAACTCTAGACTCAAGCTATTCCCACCGGGGACCATACGTGATTACAAGTGTATCACCATATGGTTATGTGGAGCTTCAAGATATTGATTCTGATAAGAAGTTCATTGTCAATGGACAGAGAATCAAGCATTATCTTGAAGGCAACATTGAGCAAGAATGCTCAAGGCTGAAGCTAGATTAAAAAGCTCAGCAAGGTCTAGCTAAAGACAATAAAGAAGCGCTTGCTGGGAGGCAACCCAGCCATGGGGCAACAATCCTCTAAGCATTTTGCCCTACTTTTATTTTTATTTTTATTTTTATTTTTTTATATAAAGTTCACTGACACTAAGGTGAGGAATCATTTACAGAAGACCTCGGCACACAAAACAGAGAAAAAGAGCTCACTAGCAAGAAAACGCCAGTAAAAGTGTATTTTGGGCGTTCAACGCCCAAAATGGGCATTCACTAGGCGTTAAACGCTAGTAATGGTAGCAATCTGGGCGTTCAACGCCAGAAATGGGCACCCACTGGGCGTTGAACGCCAGTAATGGCAGCAGCTGGGCGTTGAACGCCCAGGAGAGCAGCAATTGGGCGCTGAACGCCCAAAACAGGCAGTGTTTGGGCGTTCAAACGCCAGGATGGCAAGGAGGAGCCAAATTCATTTTTCCACACGTTTTTCCATTCTAATTTCAAATTTTATGTTTCAATGCATGATTTTTACATAAACATGTTAAGAACCCTGATTTCTAAAATCCTTAATTTCTAAAAATCCCTCTTTCCAAATTCAATCCAACTCTTTTCAAATCTATTCTAAAAACAAATCTATCTTTTTCACTCTAAAATCTTTTCAACTAATCAATATCTTTTTCAAATCTCCATATTATCTTTTTCAAAATCTAGATTTACGTTTTTCAAAAATCTATCATATCTTCTCAATTTTAAACTATATCCTCTATCTTATCTTTTTCAAATCAATCTTTTTATCCTATCTTTTCCAATTTTTCGAAAACCCACCCCCCATCCCTTTAAATATGGGTTCGGCCCCCCTCCTCCTCCATCAACAATTGCACCTAGCTCTCCTTCCATCCCTCTCCTTTCTTTTCTTTTGCTTGAGGACAAGCAAACATCTAAGTTTGGTGTGTTTATCCGAGATCACTAAGATCATGGCTCCTAAAGGAAAACAACCCACTCCAAGAGGCAAGAAAGAGAGCGTTCCAAAACCACTTTGGAATCAAGGGAAGTTCTTATCTAAAGAACATTCAGACCATTATCATAAAATAATGGGACTGAGATCAGTGATCCCGGAAGTTAGATTCGATCTGAAAGAAGATGAATATCCGGAGATCCAAGAGCAAATTCGAATCAGGAACTGGGAAGTCCTAGCTAATCCTAAAACGAAAGTGGAGAGGAACATGGTCCAGGAGTTCTATGCTAATATGTGGCAAACTGACAAGCAAAAACTATATGGGACTGCTCTCTATGACTATCGGACCGTGGTCAGAGGAAAGATTGTTCATACCCACCCTGACAGGATCAGGGAGATCTTAAAGCTACCTCAGCTGAAGGATGATCCAGACTCCTTCAACAGGAGGATGATGAGAGCAGACAAGGGCCTGGATAAGATTCTAGAGGACATATGTATCCCTGGAGCCAGGTGGACCACCAACACAAAGGGTGTCCCAAATCAACTCAAGAGAGACGATCTCAAACCAGTCGCCAGAGGATGGCTAGACTTCATTGGGCATTCTCTGTTGCCTACTAGCAACCGTTCTGAAGTCACAGTTAAAAGAGCAGTGATGATCCATTGCATCATGATGGGAAAGGAAGTGGAGGTTCATCAGCTGAACTCTACAAAATTGCTAACAAAAATTCTAAAGAGGCCAGGTTGGCTTATCCAAGCGTGATTTCTCTGCTCTGCAAGGACGCTGGAGTAAGGATGGGAATAACTGAGTATATCTCAGTTGAGAAGCCAATCACCAAAGCATCAATGAAAAAACAACAAGCACAAGATGATCCCATCAAGAAGAGAGCACAGGAATTCCTCCCAGAGATCCCTCAATCTGAATACTGGGAGTATCTTGAGACGTCTGTTACCAAGATACGGGAAGCTATGGAGCAAATAATAAAAGAACAGAAGGAACACAGTCAAATGCTGACCTATATGTTTAAAGAACAAGAGGAGCAAGGGCGTGACTTAAGGGAATTAAAGCGCCAAAAGTCTTCTCTTGCAGGACCAAGCACCCCAAGGATCAGAGGAACCCCCGTTCCCCCAGAATAAAGGTTGTTAATTTCCAATTTTTGCCTTAACTCTGTGACAGTGTCCTTATAGAAGTTTACCTTAGATGTCATATAGTAGTAATTAGTATCTATTTTGATTTTATCTCTAATTAAGCTATAGTTTATTTTTCTCATCATCAGCAAACATGAATAAAGTAGTAGATCTTTTGAATAAGAGGCAATAAAATTTCGAGTTTCAATAAGAAAAATTCTAATTAGTTAAATGTGGTGGCAATGCTTTCTGTCTTCTGAATGAATGCTTGAACAATGCATATGTCTTTTGAATTTGTTGCTTAAGACTGTTAAATATGTTGGCTCTTGAAAGAATGATGAACATGAGACATGTTATTGATAATCTGAAAAAATCATAAAATGATTCTTGAAGCAAGAAAAAGCAGCAAAGAACAAAGCTTGCAGAAAAAAAAATTTAGAAAGAAAAAGAAAAAGCAAGCAGAAAAAGCCAATAGCCCTTAAAACCAAAAGGCAAGGGTAATAAAAAGGATCCCAAGGCTTTGAGCATCAGTGGATAGGAGGGCCAAGAAGGAATAAAATCCTGGCCTAAGCGGCTAAACCAAGCTGTCCCTAACCATGTGCTTGTGGCGTGAAGGTGTCAAGTAAAAACTTGAGACTGAGCGGTTAAAGTCAAGGTCCAAAGCAGAAAGAAGAGTGTGCTTAAGAACTCTGGACACCTCTAATTGGGGACTTTAGCAAAGCTGAGTCACAATCCAAAGGGTTCACCCAATTATGTGTCTGTGGCATTTATGTATCCGGTGGTAATACTGGAAAACAAAGTGCTTAGGGCCACAGCCAAGACTCATAAAATAGCTGTGTTCAAGAATCATCACACTAAAATAGGAGAATCAATAACACTATCTGAATTCTAAGTTCCTATAGATGCCAATCACTCTGAGCTTCAATGGATAAAGTGAGATGCCAAAACTGTTCAGAAGCAAAAAGCTACTAGTCCCGCTCATCTAATTAGAATCTGAGCTTCACTCAAAAATTCTGAGATATTATTGCTTCTCAACTTATTAGTCTTCTATTTTATTTGTCTAGTTGCTTGAGGACAAGCAACAGTTTAAGTTTGGTGTTGTGATGAGCGGATATTTTATACGCTTTTTGGGGTTAATTTCATATAGTTTTGAGTATGTTCTAGTTAGTTTTTAGTCTATTTTCATTAGTTTTTAGGAAAAATTCATATTTCTGGACTTTACTATGAGTTGTGTGTTTTTCTATAATTTCAGGTATTTTTCTGGCTGAAATTGAAGGAGCTGAGCAAAAATCTGATTCAGGCTGAAAAAGGACTGCTGATGCTGTTGGATTCTGACCTCCCTGCACTCAAAGTGGATTTTCTGGAGCTAAAAAACTCGAAATGGCATGCTTCCAATTGCGTTGGAAATTAGACATCCAGGGCTTTCCAGCAATATATAATAGTCCATACTTTGCACAAGGATAGACGACGTAAACTGGTGTTCAACGCCAGTTCTCTGCCCAATTCTGGCGTCCAGCGCCAGAAAATGATCAAAAGCTGGAGTTGAACGCCCAAACTGGCACAAAAACTGGCGTTCAACTCCACAAATGGCCTCTGCACGTGAATTGCTTAAATCTCAGCCCCAGCACACACCAAGTGGGCCCCAGAAGTGGATCTCTGCATCATCCATCATAGTTTACTCATTTTTTGTAAACCTAGGCTACTAGTTTAGTATTTAAACAACTTTTAGAGACTTATTTTGCATCTCATGACATTTTAGATCTGAACTTTGTACTCTTTGACGGCATGAGTCTCTAAACTCCATTGTTGGGGGTGAGGAGCTCTGCTGTGTCTCGATGAATTAATGCAAGTATTTCTGTTTTCTATTCAAACACGCTTGTTCCTATCTAAGATGTTCATTCGCGCTTAACTGTGATGAAGGTGATGATCCGTGACACTCATCACCATTCTCAACCCATGAACGTGTGCCTGACAACCACCTCCGTTCTATATCAGATTGAATGAGTATCTCTTAGATCTCTTAATCAGAATCTTCGTGGTATAAGCTAGAATTGATGGCGGCATTCATGAGAATCCGGAAAGTTTAAACCTTGTCTGTGGTATTCTGAGTAGGATTCAAGGATTGAATGACTGTGACGAACTTCAAACTCCTGAAGGCTGGGCGTTAGTGACAAACGCAAAGGAATCAAGGGATACTATTCCAACCGGATCGAGAACCAACCGGTGATTAGCCATGCTGTGACAGAGCGCGTGAGCGTAGTTTTCACTGGAAGGATGGAAGGTAGCCATTGACAACGGTGATCCACCAACACACAGCTTGCCATAGGAGGACGTGCGTGCGTGAACAAGAAGACAGAGGAAAGCAAAGATTCAGAAGACAAAGCATCTCCAAAACTCCAACATATTCTCCATTATTGCACAACAAGTAACCTTTAATCCATGCTCTCTTGTTTATTTGCAATTCAACTGATAAACATAATTGACTTCCTGACTAAGATTTACAAGATAACCATAGATTGCTTCAAACCAACAATCTCCGTGGGATTCGACCCTTACTCACGTGAGGTATTACTTGGACGACCCAGTGCACTTGCTGGTCAGTGGTACGAGTTGTGAAAAGTGTGATTCACAATTTGTGCACCAAGTTTCTGCAATTTGGTTGTAGCCTGAATAGCCATCCAAAAAGCAGTAATAGTCATGACCTGCTAGTCTCTCTAGCATTTGGTCTATGAATGGTAAAGGAAAATGATCCTTTCTGGTGGCTGTATTGAGCCTTCTGTAATTAATACACATGCGCCACCCTGTAACTGTTCTTGTAGGAACCAGTTCATTCTTTTCATTATGAACCACTATCATGCCTCCCTTCTTGGGGATAACTTGGATAGGGCTTACCCAGGGGCTATCAGAAATAGGATAGATAATCCTAGCTTCTAGTAACTTAGTGACCTCTTTCTGCAACACCTCCTTCATGGCTGGATTTAGCCGCCTCTGTGGTTGAACCACTAGCTTAGCATCATCCTCCAATAGGATCTTGTGCATGCATCTTGCTGGGCTAATGCCCTTAAGATCACTTGTGGGCCACCCAAGAGCTGTCTTGTGTGTCCTTAGCACTTGAATTAGTGCTTTCTCTTTCTGTGGATTTAAAGCAGAGCTTATGATCACTGGAAAAGTGTCACCCTCTCCTAGAAATGCATATTTCAGGGATGGTGGTAGTGGTTTGAGCTCTGGTTTAGGAGGTTTCTCCTCTTCCTGAGGAATTTTCAGAGGATATTTTAATTCCTTTGAATCCTCCAGATTAGGCTGAACATCTTTAAAGATGTCCTCTAGCTCTGATTCGAGACTTTCAGTCATATTGATCTCTTCCACCAAAGAGTCAATAATATTAGTGCTCATGCAGTCATTTGATGTGTCTGGATGCTGCATAGCTTTGACAGCATTTAACTTGAACTCATCCTCATTGACTCTCAGGGTCACTTCCCCTTTTTGTACATCAATAAGAGTTCGTCCAGTTGCTAGGAAAGGTCTTCCTAGAATGAGAGTTGCACTCTTGTGCTCCTCCATTTCTAGCACTACAAAGTCAGTGGGAAAGGCAAATGGCCCAACATTGACAATCATGTCCTCAATGATGCCTGATGGATATTTAATGGAGCCATCAACAAGTTGAAGACATATCCGGGTTGGTTTGACCTCTTCGATCAAACCAAGCTTTCTGATAGTGGATGCAGGTATTAGGTTGATACTTGCTCCAAGGTCACATAGAGCTGTCTTGGTACAAGCACCCTCTAATGTGCATGGTATCATAAAGCTTCCTGGATCTTTAAGCTTCTCTGGTAAGCTTTTCAGAATGACTGCACTGCATTCTTCAGTGAGAAACACCTTTTCAGTTTCTCTCCAATCCTTCTTATGACTCAAGATTTCTTTCATGAACTTAGCATAAGAAGGTATTTGCTCAAGTGCCTCTACAAACGGGATCTTTATCTCAAGAGTCCTGAGATAGTCTGCAAAGCAGGCAAATTGTTTATCCTGTTTCGCTTGGCGGAGTTTCTGACGATAAGGCATCTTGGCTTTATATTCTTCAAGCTTAGTTGCTGCAGGTTTATTCCCTACAGAGGTGGTTGGAGAAGCCTTCTTAGAGGGGTTATGATCAGCACTTGCAGGTGTCTGATACCTCATTGACGTTTGAACGCCAGGATTGGGTGTTGGATGGGCGTTTAACGCCAGCTTCCCACCCTTTTCTGGCATTTGAACGCTAGAATTATTCCTCTCTTGGCTCTTGCTGTCCTCAGAGGGATTTTGGGCAGCAGTTTGGTCATCCTCTGTCAGTTGTTCCTTTCTTGGCTTTTTGCTACTTTGAGCTGAACTATTCAATGTCTTCCCACTCCTTAGTTGAACAGTTTGGCATTCTTCTGTTATCTGTTTAGATAGTTATTGTCTTGTCTGATTTAATTGTGCTTCTATATTCTTGTTAGCATTTTTAGTGTCTTGGAGCATCTCTTTAAATTCTTCTAATTGTTTTGTCGTAAGGAGTAATTGTTGATTAAGTTCAACAATCTGTTCTTGAGGATTAGGATCAGTAGTTACTGCCATAGCTTCTTTTTTTATGGAGGACTCACTGCTTGAGTATAGATGTTGGTTTCTAGCAACCGTATCTATGAGTTCTTGAGCCTCCTCAATTGTCTTTCTCATGTGTATAGATCCACCATCCAAGTGATCTAGAGACATTTGAGCTCTTTCTGTAAGCCCATAGTAGAAGATGTCTAACTGTACCCACTCTGAAAATATTTCAGAGGGGCATTTCCTTAGCATCCCTCTGTACCTCTCCCAGGCATTATAAAGAGATTCATGATCCTCTTGTTTAAAGCCTTGGATGTCCAGCCTTAGCTGTATCATCCTTTTTGGAGGGTAAAATTGATTTAGGAATTTGTCTGTTAACTGTCTCCATGTTTTTATGCTTGATGTGGGTTGGCTATTTAACCACCTCTTAGCTTGATCTTTTACAGTAAATGGAAACAGTAATAATCTGTAGACATCCTGATCCACTTCTTTATCATGTACTGTGTCAGCAATTTGTAGGAACTGTGCCAGAAACTCAGTAGGTTCTTCCTGTGGAAGACCGGAATACTAGCAATTTTGCTGCACCATGATAATGAGCTGAGGGTTTAGTTCAAAACTGCTTACTTTGATGGGAGGTATACAGATGCTACTCCCATATGCAGCTGTAATGGGGTTAGCATATGACCCCAGAGTCCTTCTGGACTATTCATTTCCACTTATGTCCATGATGGAGAAAAAGGGACTTGATATGAATTGTAATTAAATTATATTTTAAAATTTTGTTATTTTATTTAATTAAAAGTAACTGAAAATAAAACAAAATAAATGGAAGATAAAGTAAACTTTCGAAAATAATGAAATAAAAGCAAATTGAAAACTAAATTAATTAATTAATTAAAAAAATTTTGGAATTAGCAATCAGAAAGATATGATTGAAAATTATTTTGAAAAAGATATGATTGAGAAGATATGATTGCAATAAAAAAAAGATATGATTGAAGAAATTAAAGAGATTTGATTTTCGAAAAAGATTTGAAAAGATCAATTTTTGAAATTGGAATTTTGACTTGACTAAAAAAAAGATATGATTTTGAAAATCTTTGACTAATTTAATGCAAAATTTCGAAATTTATGAGTAAAATAAGGAAAAGATATTTTTTTATTTTTAAATTTTAATGAGGAAAGAGAAAAACAACAAAATGACACTAAACATAGAAATTTTAGATCAAAACAAAGAGAACAAACAAGAAAACTTTGAATGTCAAGATGAACACCAAGAACAAATTTTTGAAAAACTTTTAAGCAAATAAAAGCACAAAACACACCAAACTTAAAATTTTTAGAAAATCAAACACAAATTTTTGAAAATTTAAAGGAAAACCCAAAGAAGACACCAAACTTAGAATTTTTAAAGATCAAGAAAGAACTAAAAATATGCAATTTCGAAAATTAAAAGAAAATAAAAGCATGCAATTGACACCAAACTTAAAATATGAAACTAACTCAAATAAAAGACTCAAATTTAGTGACTCTAAACCAACAAAAATAAATTATTCCTAATCTAAGCAACAAGATAAACCGTCAGTTGTCCAAACTCGAACAATCCCCGGCAACGGCGCCAAAAACTTGGTGCACGAAATTACAATCACACTTTTGCAACTCCGCACAACTAACCAGCAAGTGCACTGGGTCGTCCAAGTAATACCTTACGTGAGTAAGGGTCGATCCCACGGAGATTGTCGGCTTGAAGCAAGCTATGGTTATCTTGTAACTCTTAGTCAGGATATCAATAATTCTCAGATTTAATTGTAAAAAGTAAAAGAAGATGAAACAAATACTTGTTATGCAGTAATGAAGAACAAGTTGAGGTTTTGGAGATGCTTTGTCTTCTGAATCTCTGCTTTCCTATTGTCTTCTTCTTCATGCACGCAAGGCTCCTTCCATGGCAAGCTTTATGTTGGGCATCACCGTTGTCAATGGCTACTTCCCGTCCTCTCAGTGAAAATGTTCCAAATGTGCTGTCATCGCACGGCTAATCAGCTGTTGGTTCTCGATCATGTTGGAATAGGATCCATTGATCCTTTTGCGTCTGTCACACGTCCAACACTCGCGAGTTTGAAGCTCGTCACAGTCATCCCTTCCCAGATCCTACTCAGAATACCACAGACAAGGTTTAGACTTTTTGGATCTTAGGAATGGCCGCCAGTAATTCTAGCCTATACCACGAAGGTTCCAATCTTAGATTAGAAACCCAAGAGATACACATTCAAGCTTGATTGCATGTAGAACGGAGGTGGTTGTCAGGCACGTGTTCATAGGTGAGAATGATGATGAGTGTCACAGATCATCACATTCATCAGGTTCAAGTGCGAATGAATATCTTAGAATAGAAGCAAGCGTGATAGAATGAAAAACAGTAGTAATTGCATTAATTCATGAAGAACAGTAGAGCTCCTCACCCCCAACAATGGGGTTTAGAGACTCATGCCGTAGAAGATATAATATGAAACGTGTAGAATGTCATGAGGTACAAAATGAATCACTAAAAGTGGTTTTTATAATCAACTAGTGACCTAGGGTTACAGAAAATGAGTAAGCTAGGGTGTTTAGTGTAAAAATCCACTTCCGGGGCCCACTTTGGTGTGTGCTTGGGCTGAGCATTGAAGTTTTCATGTGTAGAGACTTTTCTTGGAGTTAAACGCCAGCTTTTATGCCAGTTTGGGCGTTTAACTCCAGCTTGTATGCCAGTCCCGGCGTTTTGACGCCAGAATTTCTATGCTGACTTGGAACACCGGTTTGTGCCATCAAATCTCGAGCAAAGTATGGACTATTATATATTGCTGGAAATCCCAGGATATCTACTTTCTAACGCAATTGAGAGTGCGCCAATTGGGCTTCTGTAGCTCCAGAAAATCCACTTCGAGTGCACGGAGGTCAGAATCCAACAGCATCTGTAGTCCTTTTTCAGCCTCTGAATCAGATTTTTGCTCAGGTCCCTCAATTTCAGCCAGAAAATACCTGAAATCACAGAAAAACACACAAACCCATAGTAAAGTCCAGAAAAGTGAATTTTAATTAAAAACTAATAAAAATATAATAAAAACTAACTAAAATATACTAAAAACATACTAAAAACAATGCCAAAAAGCGTATAAATTATCCGCTCATCAATCTTACAAGTTATTATATCTTTCAAAATTTAAATTAATTCATGGGATTGCATTAGTTGCTATATTGAGTTAGCCCTTTATGCATATATGTTTTCTTGGAAATTGATTTGTTTTAACCAAGTAGATACTAATAAATACAAGTAGATAGATATATAGATATATAGATAAAATTGGTATACATAGTTTACTTTCAATAAATGTTGAATATCTCTTGATTTTATCTTTCTTGATGTTTAGCATGAGAACATACTATTGTTTAAGTATGGAGAGGTTGATAAACTCCTATTTTATGATGATTTTTGGATAGAAAAATGTGGAGTTTATCAACTTATCTTATATTTATTCATAGAAAATGTATAATTTTGTAAATTTCTCCTAATTATGTTTAATTGTAAAAAATATTATTTTTATGCTTGAAAATTGTCAAATTTAATTCACTTTTATTTCATTCGATGCCTTGATATGTTTGTTTGAGTGATTGATGGTTTAGAAGGTAAGGATGGCTTGAAGAAATGAAAAAAAAGCATGCAAAAGTGGAGAATTCATGAAAAAATAAAGATTGGAGATTTTCATGGTTGTGCGTACGCATGCCTTATGCATACGCACGAGTAGCGGGATGTGATTCACTTAAGTGAACACGTGGATCACGATTTCAGGCCCAATTTTGGCCCAATCCAACTTATTTCTAAAGCATTTGTGGCAAGAATGCAAGGGAATTAAGAAGGAGTCATAGTAGTAGTGTAGAACCATGTTTTAGGTTAATTTCTAGAGAGAGAAAAGCTCCAAATTCTCTATAGAATTTTAGGATTTTTAGTTTAGTTTGTTCTTAGATTTAGATTTTAATTTTTGTTTCAGTGTAATTTTCTTTACAATTCCTTGTTCTAGTATCTTAATTTATTTAGTTGTACTTATTAGTTTCTTTATTTTTGTTAATTTTAGTTTACGAACACTTGTTTGAATTCTAATTTTTCTTTAATACAATTTTATGTTTTCATGTTTATTGTTGCTTTTTTTAGTTTTTATTATTGCCTTATTTAAATTTGGTAGCTATGGTTTTTATTAGTTCTTATAATTTATGATATTTTCATTTTATGCCTTCCAAGTGTTTGTTGAAATACCTTCTTTGATTTTAGAGTAGATTTTGTATTCTTGGCTTGGGATTAAGGATTTAGGTGACCTTGAATTATTGGTGTCCAATATTGATTAGTGATTTAGGGTTTTTAGTTGATTTTGTTTCCACTAACACTAGTCTTTCATTAAGTCTAATTAGTGAGTTAGCTAGGATTTGTGGATTAAGATCAATTATGCATATTTGACTTTTCTTCGATGTTTGGGGATGACGAAGTAGGATTAAATATTCTTAATTACCATGTTTGTGGTCAATGACTTGGATAGGAAACCTTAACTTTCAATTCTTGTCATTTGATTTCTTGTCTTTTGCATTTCAAACCCCTTTTTCACATAGCCAATGATGCGTACACACCTCACCGCAATTCCTTATTGAGAGATGACCCGGAATTTAAAACTCTTGGCTTTTATTGAATTGAATTTGTGACAAACAAACTAAATTTTGATAAGGGTCATTTGTTGGTTTGGAACTTGATATGGTCATCATCAATATGAGCTATAACTCGGTATTATGACCATCATCAATATGAGCTATAACTCAGCATCACCCGTTATAGCTCGGCTTTTATGAGCTATAACTCGGTTCCGTTCATTTTCTTATCATAACCGATACCCAAACGGTATAACGACCAGATACGTACCAATCCCCTCCAAGCCGACGTAAATGCTTGAATCGTAACTGACGAAAAGCTCACCATACAAAAGCAAGGTAAAGTATCTTATTCAGTAAGTTCCGAATATACAATATACTGACTTAAGCTTCGGAGTGCCTTTGCAGGTACACTCCCCCCTTTTTTCCGACGATCATATTCTAGCATCACATTAAAAGGTAAACCTCGGACTCAAGAGTTGGATGATTAGCCTCCGAGGATATAGTTCAGAGGCCGACCTATTCTACAGACAAGAACAAATTGGCGCCCACCGTGGGGCCAAAAAATAAAACTTTTCTCTTGGTTCCATTACTCCTTGTCGCATCCATGGCTGACGTGCCACCCCCTTCTCCATCCGAGCTCATGCGGATGGTAACCGAGCTATAGCAAGCCAATCAGCGTATGGAAAAGGAAAATCAAAGAATGGCTGCCCAAATTGCCGAACTGAATAACGCCCGGATCGAAAACAATAACGATCACCGACATCAACAAGACGATGAAGAGCATCATTCAGACCCGTCCCACGTCTCGAAAACCATCCGAGTCGAGGAAGCCCGGCCTGAGGACAAAGACAAAGATCCTGACGAGCTCGTGGGACCCTTCACGCCAGAAGTAATGAATTTTGAGCTACCAAAAAGATTCACTTTGCCACTAACCCTCACGCCATACGATGGGCTCGGCAACCCAAAGAAATTTCTCAAAAAATTCTAATCAATAATGATCGTTAACGGTGCATCAGATACTGTTTTATGCCGTTGTTTTCCGAATTATTTAAACAGTCCTACACTTGATTGGTTGTGTGCTTTACCTGTAGATTCTATCTCACGATTTCAGCAGCTGGCCAAGCTATTTAAAGAACATTTTGCTGGATCTGTAATTTATCTCCATGACTCCGATTATTTGAACACAATCAAGTAGGGACCAAATGAAAGCCTGAAGGAATACATGACCCGCTTCACGAAAGTCGCCATCAATATACCCGACCTCCACCCTGAGGTCCATCTGCACGCAATCAAAAGCGGACTCCAACCTGGGAAGTTCCAAGAAACCATTGCAGTAGCCAAACCAAAGACCCTTGCTGAGTTTCGCGAGAAAGCCAAAGGCCAAATTGATATCGAGGAGCTTAGACAAGCTCAGAAGTCTGACAAAATATATTACCGAAATGAGGAAAAGACTCTAAGTGCTAAGAAAAATTTTAAACTAACCCGCCGATTTGATTCTTATACACAGTTTAACACCAAAAGAGAGGATATCATCAAAGAGATCCTCAATTCAAAGCTCATCAAGCCACCAAGAAAGGACGGAACCTATCAAGATACCAAAAATGTGGACAAGTCCAAATATTGTGCCTTCCACCAGAAGCACGGCCACACCACCGATGACTGCGTAGTTGCAAAGGACCTCTTGGAACGGTTAGCTCGGCAAGGACACCTTGACAAATATATTGCCGGACACATCCAAAAGCACACAACACCTACCTCAAAGAATGACTCATCCGAGCAACTAAACCGAGGAAAAGAAAAGGCATCCTCGAACTAATACGAAAAACCATGAGGTATAATTAATTGTATTTCAGGGGGATACGCCAGTGGAGGGCAATCAAATTCAGCCAGGAAAAGATCGTTCCAAGCTATCTGCTCGGTAGATGGACCACAGCGTGATATCAAAGCCACAAACCAACTTCCCCAAGTCACTTTTACACATGCAGACTTTGATTCGAGTATTCAGAACTTAGATGATCATGTAGTTATTACCCTTCAACTGGGAGATCTGTTGGTAAGAAAAGTACTCCTAGATCCCGGGAGCAGCGCCGACGTTCTGTTTTATTCCACATTCCAGAAGATGAAACTCAGCGACAACATACTCCAGTCAACAGGCAGAGACCTCGTCAGTTTCTCGGAAGAACGAGTTCCAATCTTGGGTTCAGTGTGGTTGCAAACCACACTGGGTGAGCACCCTCTTTCTAAAACATGTGATATTCAATATTTAGTAGTAGATTACTTTAGCCCATATAATCTCATACTTGGCCAACCTTTCTTAAACAAGTTCGGCGCAATTGTATCTACAGTTCACCTGTGTGTCAAGTTTCCTCCGCAGGATGATCAGGTTGTAACTATTCACGGAGACCATAAAGAAGCACGACAATGCTACAACATCAGCATGAAATTCCCAAATCGTTCAAGGCAACAAGTCAACAATGTCGACCTAGGCACAAAAAGCTCGGCATTAGCCGACTTAGATCCAAGAGCCGACTTTCTTGAACGACCTACACCATCAAATGACTTACAGAAAGTGTATTTCAACAATGATCCTAATAAATTTACTTATGTAGGCACATCAATCAGTGCAGCAGAGCTAAGGGACATCGCTACCTTTCTACAAGAGCAAGCCGACCTATTTACATGGACGCCTTCCGACATGCCCGGAATAGACCCACAAATCATCAGCCATAAACTAGCAATAAATCCGGCCGCCAGACCAGTACAGCAGAAGAAAAGAAAAATTGGCAATGAAAAGAAAAAGGCATCATTAGAAGAAACTCAAAAGCTAATAAATGCGGAATTCATCAAAGAAATCAGATTCACTACCTAGCTTGCGAACGTGGTAATGGTAAGGAAATAGAACGGTAAGTGGCGCATGTGCGTCGACTTTACCGACCTAAATAAAGCCTGCCTAAAGGATTCTTATCCTTTACCATCCATAGACACTTTGGTGGATAACGCCTCAGGTTATGCCACCTTAAGTTTTATGGATGCGTATTCAGGCTACAATCAAATCCTTATGCACCCGTCCGATCAAAATAAAATGGCATTTATCACTGATTTTGGTAACTACTATTATAAAGTTATGCCATTTGGATTAAAGAATGCAGGAGCAACTTACCAACGTCTTATGGACAAGGTCTTCGCCAAACAAATCGACAGAAACATTGAAGTGTATGTCGATGATATGGTCGCCAAAACAGAAACTGGCAAAAGCCACATCGATGATCTAGCAGAAATCTTCGGCGAAATTCGCTGTTCAAGGTGGTAAGTTTTTAGGTTTTTTACTAACAAGCAGGGGCATTGAGGCAAATTTCGACAAATGCCGAGCTGTTGTCAATATGGTAAGCCCAAAAATAGTAAAAGAAGTACAGCGCCTCACAGGAAGACTTGCTACACTATCAAGATTTGTACCATGCTTGGCTTCAAAGTCTTTTCCTTTTTTTTTTCAAACAATAAAAAAGAAAAACAATTTTCAATGGAACCACGACTGTGAGATAGCTTTTTCAAAACTAAAAACAACTCTTTCACAGCCGCTGATCTTGCAAAAACCCCTCCAAGGGGAAGATCTGTTTTTATATTTATCAGTTACTGATTGGACAATAAGTTCTGCTCTTGTTACAGAAAGAAACACAGTTCAGCATCCAATATACTTTGTCAGCAAAACTCTTCAGCACGCCGAGCTCAATTACCCGAAAATAGAAAAGCTCGCTTTAGCCCTAATATTCTCGGCGAGAAGGCTCCGACCTTATTTCCAGAGTCATGTAATCTATGTCTGAACAGATCACCCATTAAGACAGGTGCTACACAAACTAGAAATAGCAGGAAGGCTTATTAAGTGGGCAATTGAATTGTCGGAATTCGACATCAGATACCAATCAAGAGGACCGATTAAGTCCCAGTTCTTGGCCGATTTTATTGCAGAGCGTACGGTTCCTACAGAAGAAGACCATACAAAGCAATGAACTTTATATGTAGACGGCTCATCCAACAATGAGGGCTATGGAGCTGGAATCCGTCTGGAAGCAGACGATGGCTTTATCTTAGAACACTCCTTACACCTATCTTTCAAGGCCAGTAACAATCAATCTGAATATGAAGCCCTAGTCGCAGGACTCCGACTTTGTTTGGATCTCCAAATATTTGCCATTAAGGTATACTGTTACTCCCTATTGATTGTACAGCAGGTAAATGACCTTTTCCAGGTACGAGACCCTCTTCTTTCCAAATATCTACTGTTAGTCAAAGATTTGAGTTCAAAATTTTCACAATTTGAAATACAACACATACCACGAGAAGAAAACCATAGGGCCGACGTTTTATCCAAACTAGGCAGCACACAATCTGACTTATGTACACTACATCAATTCGCTATAACGTCTCCAAGTGTGAGCCTAACAGATGTGTTAAGTGTTATACAGGAATAGGATTGGAGAAACGACTTCATCAAATATTTACAAGCATGTCATATACCAGATTATATAGACAACAGAAAGAAGTTTCGCCGACAAGCGTCTTTTTTCACACTACTCAATGGAGTATTATACAGGCGAGGATGCACTCGCCCACTGTTAAAGTGCCTTAACAAAGCTGAAGCCGACATAGCATTGGCAGAGGCGCATGAGGGAATTTGTGGAACACATACAGGAGCTCGGAGCTTAACATCAAAAATCTTCCGTGCTGGTTTCTATTAGCCGATGTTGAAACATGATAGCCAAAACAAGGTAAAGACCTGCGACAATTGTCAAAAACATGCACCAATCATACACATTCCTGCCGAACATATTCATCATTCCAATGTTACCTGGCCTTTCAACCAATGGGGGCTGGATATCCTCGGTCCGTTCTCAACGGCACCAGGCCAGGTAAAATTTCTCATCGTTGCAATTGTTTATTTCTCAAAATGGGTTGAAGCCCAACCTTTGGCTAGAATTACATCCCAACAAATGATCTCTTTCGTTTGGAAATATCTTATTTTCTGATTTGGCATCCCACACCATATTATCACTGACAATGGTCGCCAGTTCGTCGATCAGAAGTTTCAAAATTTTTTGCAGAACCTTAAAATCAAACAGCATTTTGCTTCGGTCGAGCATCCTCAGACAAACGGATTAGCCGAAGCAGCAAATAAAGTCATCTTGCATGCACTCAAGAAAAAGTTAGACGACGCAAATGGACTCTGGGCCGAATTAGTACCTGAAGTCCTTTGGGGATATAACACAACTCCTCAATTAGCAACAAAAGAGACACCATTCCGACTTGTATATGGCTCTGAGGCAATGATACCACTAGAAATTTCACAAAGCTCTATCAGAACTAAGATCGGTAATCACAATGAAGATCGGAGAGCCGAGTTAGATATCATCGAGGAAATAAGGGATATAGCAACACTCCGACAACGTGCAGCGCAACAGGCAATAGCTCGGCGACACAACAAAACAGTAAGAAGCCGATCATTTCACAAGGGTGACTTAGTACTTCGAAAGACAGAGAATGCTCGGAAACCAACCTCCCATGGAAAGCTCGCAGCAAACTGGGACGGCCCATACCGAGTAACACAAGTCCTCAGTAACGGAGCATATAAGCTAGAATCACTAAATGGTACAATCCTACCTAACACTTGGAATGTTTCCTCCCTTAAGAAATTTTATAGTTAAAAGTCAGGGCCAGGCTTGTACTCTTTTTCCTACTACCAAAATTTTTTCCCAAAAGAGTTTTGCTTGGAGAGGTTTTAACGAGGCTAGCCTACCTGCACCTTTGTATTCAAAGGTCTAAACATTTTACTGTACATGATAAATAAGTTCTCCTTATCCTTTTTTAACAAACTATACTATCAGCCATCTTCATTATTAAACGATGCCATCTTATGTATTGATTCATAAAGATCGAACGACGAAAATACTCGTCTAATCACAATCCGCCTATACTCGGCAATTATATTATACAAACGGATATATTCCGATCAATTGAGCAAGGCTCTTTCCCAAAAAGCAAATCCAAAAAATGCCACATAATCAAAGGCAAACAATCCTGACATACAAACAACATAATCAAAGTTCAAAAGCATCACATGCTACTATCTATTACATCCACAGTATTAAAAAAAAAAGCATATAAAGTTTCATAAAACCACACAATCATAAACAGAATACATTAAACATTATCAGCCTCATCTTCGGCATCACCATCATCCTCAACCATCTTGCCATCACTAACAATCTTTCCAGGATCCATCTCGGATAAATCCACTTCTGGTGCCAAAAACTTTGCTTGTAAGAGAGCCCTTTCAAATCCTTCAACAAATGAGTCCAGAATCTCATCACTTTTCTTTTTCTCTATTTCTTTTAGCTGAGCAGTTACTTCAATCAGCCGAGTTTGCATGCTCGCCAAGTCAGCTTTCTTCTTTTTCAAATCCTCAACATCGTTAGCGTAATTATCTTTGGTCTCTTTCAACTGCCTCTTAACATCAGCCAATTGAATCTCAAGCTCGGCAACCATACCTTGACTTTTACTTAACTCTTCTTTCATAAGCAAGTTTTTCTCCCTTTCGATCGTCACCTCCTTATGTTTCAACTCCTGCCTACGCCTCAAACTAGCTAATCTTAGGCCAACAACCTACAACACACCATCCCAAAAGATTAAAGGTCATTGCCACAATAAAATTAAAATATACACAAGGTCAGACAATTACCTGCATATACTGTCCAATGGCCGTTTCCCCAACCTCATTAGCCAGAGACACATCGGATGAAGATTGGCAATATTCATCTGCCACAACCATATAAGGATAATCCCTCCCCCCACACTGATAAATCCTCAGTCTAATCAGACATCTCATGAAGCCTTCCATGATTATTCATGAAAGCCCGAATTTCTTCCAAAGGGACGCCGTGCTCTTTCCCTCCAGAATCTTCTGATAACTCCACCACCTCCGATTTCCTCTTCTTCATAACCACTTTTGTCCGAACACGAGGCGGCTGCGTAACCTCTCCAGCCACAACCACTTTTTCTCGGTTAGATGATGACACTTCTTTCTCAAGGTTTTTATTTTTAAATCGGCACCTCAGGGATGCAGCTGAAACTCCAGAATATTTACCACCTGCAAAAATACACCATAGGTTAGACATCAATAGAAAGAATAATATATACATCACATAAAACCCCAAACTCACCCAAGTACTCCAAAACAGCATCTTTATTTTCTTCCCACTTTAGTAACTCATACATAGATATCAGCTCCTTACGGTCAATGTTTTCAACCAAGAACTCAATCAAACAAACATTTCTCGGAGATATAACCTCGGGGCCAAGTATGTTTTGAGGTTCCGAACACCACCACAATGGAAACCTCTCGGCCAAATCCTCATCAATATAAAAAGGGAAATCCTTTTCAGGACTCCTAACCTTAAGGAACATCTCCTTAAAATCCTTAAAAGTGGATTTATATAGCTTAAAAATACCAAACCCAGGGGTGCTATTCAAATTTATCCAGCCTCCCTTTCACACTCCCTTTGCTTGGAACAAAGAAAAGAACAGATCCACTGATGGCTTCTCTTCAAGAAACTCCATCAGAATCTCAAAGGAACAGAAAAACGCCCATCCATTCGGATAAAGCTGGGAAGCAGCACAGTTTAACTGTTTTAAAACCTGGCATTCAAACTCTGTAAATGGCAGCTTAACCCTTAACTCTTCTAAAACACAGCTATGCATATAAAAAAATTCGAACCCCTGCCCTCGATGATAAATCCTATCATCAACACTACATGGCAACAACTCAACCTGAGCTTTGCAACCAGCCCTTACAACTTTCGCTGCACTCACTTCCTTCACAGCAGCTTCATCACAGAATAATGAAACTCTCGATCTCACATCCTCACTCACCCAGTCGTAGGACCAGTCTATCTTATTCTTCTTCTCCTTCTCAAACCCCATCAGAACAGAAGAACAGAAGCACGAAAGGAAGAAGATGCAGAAGAAAATAAAAATGAGAGAAATGGCATGGATACCTCTTTTACTCATTCTGATTTTCCAAGCAGCAGAAACCAAGGGTCAGTCATAAACAAACTTGGTACCCACACCATCACCTTAACCATACCCCAAAGTAGCTGTTACTCTATCAAATCAAACGGTCAAGTTGCTTTGGAAACATAACAAGCTTTAAATGCTCCAATAAAACTTTCTCTTTCCCCACCAAAAATGGACACGACCTCCCACATCCAATAATAAAATTTTATTTTTAATGAAGTACGTTGAAATGGGGGCTCACCGAGGTTACCTATTTAAATCGAGTTATAACTCATCAAGAAGCTCAACCTGCTTCATTAAAAAACTCTCCTCAGGCTAAGCCTGGGGGCTGTGATATGGTCATCATCAATATGAGCTATAACTCGGTATTATGACCATCATCAATATGAGCTATAACTCAGCATCACCCGTTATAGCTCGACTTTTATGAGCTATAACTCGGTTCTGTTCATTTTCATATCATAACCGATACCCAAACGGTATAACGACCAGATACGTTACCAATCCCCTCCAAGCCGACGTAAATGCTCGAATCGTAACTGACGAAAAGCTCACCATACAAAAGCAAGGTAAAGTATCTTATTCAGTAAGTTCCGAATATACAATATACTGACTTAAGCTTTGGAGTGCCTTTGCAGCACTACAAGGTTTTTGTTTATTTGTGGCAATTTTTTTCTTATTTGTGGAGGTTTATAACCCCCACCAAATAGTTTGTGGGGGTTTCTAAAACCCCCAAAATTTGAGGTGCCACGAGGTCTTTTGTGGGGGTTTTTAAAAACCTCCACAATCTATTCAGTGGGGGGTTTTGTATGTGATTAGTGAAGGTTTTATATTGAACCCTTGTGGCAGTTTTAAATCACTTTTGTGGCAGTTTAAAACTCCCACAAATTGACTTTTCAATTTGACACAAATTAACTATTTTGTGAGATTTTTAAACCTCCACATATCCTGTATTTAATTATTTATTTTTAATTTCAAATCATTCATTAATCTCATTTCATTTATATGCTCTCAAATTAGAAATTTATTTTATAATATCAAAATTTAGAAACTAAATCTTTTATAACACAATTCCTCAATATAAGACATAACTCTAAATAAAAAATTCTCAAAGTCAATAATTCCAAACATAATTGCATATGGTATTGTTTTACATATCTATTATTATTTTTCTTTAAAAAGTAAAATAAAACAACTTCAATATTTCAATGTCATCTAATTACATAAAAGTTTCAAATATTTGTCCTCGGATATCCATTACTATCACCAGCTGATCTCCTAGCATCAAAGGGAGTAGTAGGCTCGCTTTCAGCATCATTAGCCTATATGTAAACATAAGATGTTATTAATAATTTCAATAAAGTTAAGAATCAAGATAATCCGATATAAGCTTTATAATTCAATTTTAAAGAGCATCTAAACCTAGTGTATTTATCAAAACACAGCAGAGCAATTTCCCATGTTTAATGGACAACAACCACTAACAGAATGCAAGAACATTGTGATGTCCATGTTCTTAACTATTCTCAACCTAATTTTTGGCATCTAGAGTCGTGGGTTACCATTGATAATGAACAAGTTGGTAAAATAATGTAACAACTTTAACATAATACTAGCTTTTCTATAACTATTAAACACACCAATTGTTATCATTTGAGCCTTTTACTTTTAGTGTATCACGTTTATTTAATAATTAGAATTGATGATATGAACATGTTCAATTTCAATAATTAGACTCCATTATTAATTATTATTCCATCTAAACTTATATTTCTAACAAATGAATTTATTATAAAGTTACCTCGCGGGCAGAAAAGAAGCCAACAAGCGCTTCGGGGATTCCTCCTTCCTTCATCATTAGATATGCTTTCATCATATCAAATGATTGCTGCAATTTAGACTCTAGACTAATGACCTTTTGCTGTGAATTATGCAAGTCAGACTCCAAATTATTGATCTTTTCCTGTAAAATTGCAGCAGTAGTAGGCGAAGAAGATCCAGCTGAATTAGTGGAGATGGTCATCCCATTAAGCGGACTTCTCACATTCCTAAAGGTATTTGTAGGCGCTGCTCCCATGCCCATGCAACGAACTCTCCCAGAGTGTTCAGGCCCCAAAACTTTACCAACAGCATTATTAGGGGACACCTCAAATTGTGTATTTGACGGTGTCATATTCAGCTCAATTTGTTCCTATTTAAAAGAGTAAATAGAAACTATTCAATTTAAAAGTAGCAACACATGTAACCAATGGCATTGTAGATTATGATTATTCTAATGTTCCTAGACCATTATCACAACCAAAAATTTAAAGTGAAAAGTGCATACAAGTGAAGTGAACCACTTTCCTATAATCATTACATATCTCAATCCACCAGCAACCACACTTAAATCCCATTTTCACATGATCACATACAAATAAATAAGATAAGATAGCAAAGGTTTACAAAATACTTACCACTATAGTTAATGCCTCGCTATTTACAAAAGACCCATCCTTTCTCTTATGTGTTTCAATGTACATCATTCCTCTACTAGGCTTTTTTCCCGTTTCCAAGTACTAAAAAAGAAGGAATAAAGAGTTAAAACAATTAACATATCTAATGCAAGTAAAATCACACATGTACCAAGTATGTGTATATATATACTATCTCATGTCGCCTCCAAGTACTAAAAAAGAAGGAATAAAGAGTTAAAACAATTAACATATCTAATGCAAGTAAAATCACACATGTACCAAGTATGTGTATATATATACTATCTCATGTCGCCTCCGAGAGTTGGATTTAGATCCACAAGTGTGAGGAATGGTTTGCTTGCTTCGATTTTCCTTATTTTTCATGCAAAGCTCCTAAAAATAAATATAATAACTTCAATTAAGATTTTTTTAATTAAAGTACAACAATAACTAAATGAATTGTTTAGTGTCTTACAACTGTAGACGGTTTTAGTCGATAATTAAAGTACAACAATAACTAAATCATAGAACTCATTCCACAATCTTTGTCTATATGTTGCCCACTTCTTTGCAATACTTTGAATGCAATACCTGTAGGCAATCTTTTCTGTGCTTGTAAAATGGAAGTGGGGCTTCAAACAAACAAATAAATAAATAAATACTTGAACTAATAGAAGTTTCAAATAAAATGAATTTTACCTTTATCATTGTATCAAAGCACTCATCCTTAAAAGACTTAGGCATGCCACCATTTTCTTGTCCTGACCACTTTTCAAAGCTAATTGGAAAGATACGAGCATTAGTTGCTAATATACCACAATAGCCAGCAAGTAAACTTTGTGCTTCACCATATGCCGCACCCTCTTCGTCAACCTCTATAATTACACGGTCTCCCCTAGGTAAGTTGCAAACATCCTTGACTTTGATCTTAGCCTTCTTCTTCATATTTGTAGAGTCTTAAGGAAAATAAAAAACTTAATTATTGAAAACATTCATAAATAATGCATGTATATTAACGTAAAAGAGGAGACTCCTTCCTCTTCCCAGCTACATATGATTGTGGAACAAACAATAATAAAAAAAAATTCAATCATTAAGTGTTATATGGTTAAAGTCACACACCTAATGTGTATATATAATTTTTTTTTTTTGTAGGGTGGGTAACTTTTTTTATGACTAGTAGTGGTACTAATAATAACTAATTAAGCTAATAAGCACTGACGTAAATTAATAAGCTAATAAATTAAGCTAATAAGCTCTCTAAGTCAAAAGAAATGGTTATTAACTTATTATGAAAGTTTGCTCATGGTTGACTCCAAAGGCATCCAAGGGCTACTACTATTATATACCACTTATATAGAACATCATCGTTTTTTTAATTTTGACAGATTTTTCTTGTAATTTTTCTTGAAAACCATAAAAAAGACTACTCTAATATTAGATGAAAATGTTACAATAATTTAAAATTGAAGGCAATAATTGACACATAATATTGATCTAGTTTTTCTGGATTTCTGTTACAATTATTTCAAGTACTATCTTTTTAACCAATGATTAATCTTTCTCGTGTAGTAGTGTCATTATTGAAACGAGATCAAATACTCTGAGGTCAAGTACAACTAATTTAACCAACAAAACTAGTAATTTACTCAAAACAGATAGGTGAGTCATATAATGAAACTAAGTACTACTAGTTTTCATGAGCAACTGTTGTTGCATAGGCATTAAAAGCAAAATTGGTGAAGTTGCTCAATTAGTATGTGAGACAAAAATAAAATAACATGTTTATTTTGTTAAAAGGAAAAAAAATGGTACAGTATAGCTAGCTTAGATTAGATGATCCCTGTACATTGAAATTGCTATCTTAAGTGTGGTTAAATGATTATATATTTCTGGTGATTTGATTTTATTCCTTTCAGTTTTTGTGAGGACAGTATAGAAAAGAAAAACTATTCTTGGTGGTCTAATTGGGTTCTTTTAAGCTAACAGTTATATTTGAGAATAACAACCTTTTAAGCTAATAAATGATTATGGATCAGGACATGTTCAACCTAATAGCATAAATGATTTAAACTATGCTTTAATCACATTAATTAGTTATGCAATATAAATTAATACCAATTATCTCCACATTCCAAGCAGATGAAGACTTTGAGTTAGAACAACGTGTGACTCCATCAGATGAAATGGAATTTGCAGCGGTTTGAGAAGGAGCTTGAGAAGGATCTTGAGAAGGAGCCTCACTAGCCTCTACACTAGTGATATCTTCAAATGCTGCTGGTGCTGGAGCTTGAAGGGAATGAGAAGCATTGTTGTTTTCCCTTTCATCTACAAACTTTAATGGATTTTTTATGCGTTTGCCCCTTGGCATGACTGCACATCAACAAATACAAAACTGTTAAGCATTAGTTTATTCTCTTCTATCCTCCTTACCACCCTGTGGAATATTAATGAATTCAGTGGCCAGAAATCTTTTCATGCGGTCAGCTATGAAGCTGTAAGATTTCACTTTAATTAAGTGGTTTATAATGTGTTACATCAGAATATATGGCTTAGTGCTAATGTTTTGCCAGAAAGAATATAATGAGAATAATAGCATTATCTGAGGAAATTAAATATATACACATATATGAAATAAAATCGTTGCAGATTAAACTAAGGAAATTATTAATAAGTTTTATAGAGATAAATATACTAAACTACATGATCACACTAGTTTTCAAAAGTAATTATAACTACAAATTGATAAGAATTAAGTGAACTAGAGGATTCTCAAGAAGGGATTGAAACAGTTAAACCTGAATTTATTAATAATGCCTTTCGAGTCAGTGGTCAGGAATAAAACATGTGTGCTAGGTTCTGGAGGAGGACCTCAGTCTTCAAAATCTAATATGGTTTAGCAGCTGCTGGCTGAATTAGAGGCCCAGAAGAGGGAGATAGGGAATGCTAGGAAGGAATGCAATGAAACGAGAGCTAAGCTTGTTGAGGTTGAGTCCCAACTAGATGAAGAGCTGAAAATAATCTTGTTCCTGAAAAGTATTACAGGTTTAGAACAATTACCAGCAATAGAATAACTAAATTTAAAGCAAGTAAATAAGAAGGAAGCTAAACAATGAAAATGGAAGCAAAGAAATACTTTAGAGTTTTCCTGTACAGAACATGATTCAGGGAACTTTCAAGGGATCTAAGCAAATCTAAAGCTCTAGTCATCCTCCTCACATCACTGATCTGAATAAAAGATGTTGGCATGTGTGTGTACAAAGTCTGCATATAGAACTCGAATTTTCCTTTCAATTCCCTGAATTTCTTCTAGCTAAAAATATCTTCTAGCTACCTTACTATAATTGGTGTAGTAGCTTCTCCAGTTTCATTGGCTTGTGCCTCATATCCTGTATTTTATTGCAGAAAGAATCAAATCAAATTTAAGTTCATCTGCCAAATAATTGAACAAACTGCATGAAAACATAAGTTCAGAGATATAGCTTACCTCTTTAGCCAATTCTCTTCTTTAGAAACCATGTAAAATGCACAAAAAGATTATACTAATTAGAATGAACCAAAAGAACCACCTCAAAACTCTTAATAAGTCTAAAAGTATACATATTTCCCGTCAAAATTTTAATTATAAATTCAGTCAATCCAAAAGTTAAACCATAGATTAAAAAACAAATCACATATCAGAACTTCATAATTAGAATCAGTCTGACCTTCAAACAGACCACCTAGGAATCCAACCTTCAGGATAAACTGCGTGCGTATGCGAATTCACTTAGAAAATATATAGCAAGTAGATGCCAAAGTCTAGAATTAAAGCATAATAATCACTAATAATATATAAGTCTAAAATTAAAACACAATGGCCATTAATTTGCGATACAATAGTACTAATAGACAGTCAAGAACAATAAAGAACAAAATTGGTAACAAAAACAACAATAAAGTACAATCAAACTAAAACCATAATCAAGTCAAGACATAAACTACATAAATAGTTAAACATGACTGAGTACTAGCAAGCAGTAAGCAGCACAAATTCTTTGAACACAATAAGCAATGAAGCATAGTAAATCAATGAGAGAGAAACCAATATCTCTGAAAAATATCTTCCTAAGCATATATTATTTATATAATCGATAATTAAAATATTTTAAGAGATTATAATAATTTTCACAATTATGTTCAATGTTTCTTTTATGTTAAAATCTAACAATAAAAAATACAGAACAAAAGATCATAACAAGAGGAGATACTAGTGAGACAGCAGCAATAGAACTGAGGAGGTGAGACAGAGAAGAAATTTATTGTTAACAAAGAAGAAATATTCGCAAATTAATAGGGAAGAAGTAGAAAAGGAAGTACCAGCAGCAGTTCAAAGGAGAAATTAGAGTGAGAGAAAACGACGTTGTACCGTGGCAACTATGGTGGCATCAACGGTAGAAACTGTGGCGGCAATGGCGGCGGAAACTGCAGTGGCAACAACGATAGTATAGAGAGAACAGATCTAAAAACGCCTTGATAGAAGAGGTGGCTCGATCCAGAAGCTTTCTACCACAACGGACACGGCAGTGGTAACAACGCCGGCGACAGAAACGGCAGCGGAAGCGGCGGCGGAAGCGACCGAAACGGCGGCACAGAACTTAGGGTTTCATCGTGGTTCTCTTCTCAGCTCAGTCTCATTTCTACGAAAGAGGAAATTAAGTTTTGTCGTTTTGAGGGAGAATTTTAAATTTTAATAATGAATTAATTATTAATGGAGGTTTTTTAAATTGCCATAAATAGAATATATTGTGGAGGTTTTGAGAAACTTCCACTAAAATACTCCCACAATTAAATATTAATCTTGTAGTGCAGGTACAATCCCCACTTTTTTCCGACGATCATATTCTAGCATCATATTAAAAGGTAAAGCTCGGACTCAAGAGTTGAACGATCAACCTCCGAGGATATAGTTCAGAGGCCAACCTATTCTATAGACAAGAACAGAACTATATTTGCGACGACATTTTTTTTTTGAGAAATTCTGAACCAACGTTTGGCCCTCCTCATCGGCCATCGACAAGTCCTCCTCAAAGAGATCCTGAAAAAATTTATTGTTAAATGTTAGTCATTGAACTAAAGACTTATAATTTAATTAAAATAATCGATTATTAAGTATTAGTCAAACTAAAGACTTACGTGAGTATCAGAGCGCTTGTTGACCGACTTTGACCGATCGGCTTTTGTGTTGGGGTCTTCATAAACAACTCGCTCCTACGGAGCTCAGCTCAGCCTCCTATCAAAAGGAATACTTGATGAATGTGATATTATGTAAGTTATATTGTGTGCTATTGTTAAAATGTTAAAACACATACCATCTTTTTAGTCGTAGCCTCGCAGGTGGTGGATCTCTAGTATGTTCTGATCCTCCAATGGTAGATGCCCGACTATGGCTATGGCTGGCTACTAGTCCTAGGTGTCGGGATCATAGTAAGTTGTGGCAACCCATCCTCTGCAGCTTGGGACTTGGGTGAAAGGGGGAGTAGGAATGACAAGAGGAGGAGTAGTGATAATAGCGGTGATGCACAAAGATGTGTCGCCTAAGTCAAGCGGTACACTCGCATTCTTCTTTGGCCATCCCTTACTACGACCATCATTAATAATACGTTAATAAACAATTATATAAGTAATAAAAAGATGTCCAAGAATATCCACATCACAGCCCGAATGTCCTCCTTATCTAGAACTACTCCTGATTTGTAAATCTTATTCGCCATATTTGTACCCACACCCAATAATTTGGCATAAACTCCTTTTTCATAAAATCATACCTTACATCCTCAGTTGTATTTAAATTTAGTGCATTTACATTTAGCACACGAATACCTAATCTTTCGCAATCTCAAATAATCGTCCGATTTTATGCATGTGTCTAAGAATTCATCCAAACCATCTATAAATGACGATTTAAAACCCCTATTAAAAGTGTTTATCATTCATCAAGATCGATTTTGCGCCATTTGATCCCACTCACCTACATTTTTTCAAAAAGCTTTTGCTATTTAAATTGTATTAATCTCTAAAAGTTTTTTTTTTTTTAATTTTTCCAGAATTTTTTCTACCATTAGGACCCTCCAATTTATCAAATTTCAATTCCATATTATATTTTAATATATTAGCAATATTTTTACACAACATAAACTAATCATCATACAATTTACAAATTAAATACATTATTTAATGCTAACCATTCTAATCACCTTATTTTTAGTCCACAAATAAATATGGAGCAAACACAAACAAATTTCATAGCAAATAAATCGGAAGAATCTCTATGTTGCCCTTACACATAATCATTTTGGCTCTTCCATTCTATAAATTTATTGTAGAAGTTTAAATCTCTATCTTAAACATTTAATATTGCCAAAGTAAATACTTTTTCAATTTAAAAAATTCTTTCACTTATATTATTTATAAGTTTTAGGTTCAATTAAGTTTAATAGCAATAAAAACATAATTAAATAAATAAATACCAATCTCATTGGACAAATTAAATTATTAAGCCTGTCTAAAATAGTAAAAATAATCGAACAATTCCTGCATTGTAGCAGCAACATACAGCAGAAATGTCCTAAAGCCACTAAGTATCTAAAAAGGAAAAGTATAGGTAACCAACAAGATTTTTGAACAATGTGTAAACAATGTGAATTAATAGAGTTAAAAGAGTAAATTTAATTAGTAGCATTAAATTAGAATGTAGTGTATTTCCATTTGATTGGTCGTTGTTCATGTTGTTCAAGATTTTTATTGTTCTCCTAGCACTCTCCATCTAAAAAAATCACATTTGGACCAAAGCTCAAAATTCAAGATAAAAAAATAAGAACACTAAAAAATGAATGAAAAAACTCAACTAATCAAACAAACTAAACCAATTAAATTGAAAAGGAACTCACCGCGGTTAACCTAATGTTGATCGAAGTTTCGAGCAGTAAAAAATTATAGAGAGAAAGTGCGGGTAGTGAGAGAGAGAGAGGTTACTGAAATGGGAAGGAAAAGAGAAAATAGGTATGAATTTAAATTCGAATTCATTTATTACTGATGGTTTAATTATCGGTAAAATAATTTATCGATAGTATTGAATCGCTGCGTTTCTTTAAATTAATTTTATTGACGGCAGCTTAAACTCCGTCTCTATAAAGGTCATCGTAATATTAATCGGTAAAGCAATTTAGCGTCGTAGTATTCCTTTGTTTTATTTAAATGAGATTTTAAGACTTTGATTATTATATTTTTAAAGTGCATTTTAATATTTATATTAAAATATAAGTATATTTTTATGTTTTATTTTTTATTTTATAAATTATTATAAATTATTTTATTATAATTTAATTATTTGGATTAGACTATATAATCCAATTGGTTGAACGTCTAAATCAATATGATTCAATTGATTGAACTTCTCAATCAATATGTCATTAATTAGATTAGTTTGATACCCAATTTGGTTTTGAAAACCTTGTTGACGAGACTTTCGCAACTATTACTTTTTTTTTTTTTAATTCTTTATCTTTTTCTTATACATTAACATAATTATTACATTATTTTTTATTGGATTAAAGGTAAAAAAATCGGTCCAATTCGACCTCTTAATTAAACCTCATATTCGTGTCAAGTATTTAGAAAAGAATTCAGAGAAAAACAAAATATTCTTTTATATATTTTCCCTACTTTTTATACAAAAAAAAAAAATCTTTACGCATTAGACACTACCAATTTTTAATTTAAAAAACATTAAATCAAATTTTTTTATCAATGAACCCCAAAAAAAATGTGGCAAGACGGTAAAGAGGTAATGTATTAAGAAATAAAAACAAAAACTAAAAAACATTCACACAATCACGTAGCGGTAAGACAACTAGTACAACAGGAACATGCATGCAAATCCAAGTGAGAGAGAGGTAATGAATCCTCAATTACTGGTCCCAACTCCACTTGCAGGGGTGGAATAAACTTGTTTGATTTGTTGTTTATCATCGTTTGAGAGCTGCACCTTCCTCTGGTTTTGAGGCAAAATATAAGGATACATAACCGATTCATTGTGAGAGGAGTGTGAAAGTCCAAGAAGATGCCCTATCTGGTGCATCGCCACAGCACCCAAGTCAATTATACCATCCTCTAGCGTTGAGCTGTTAAGTTTAAGAGTGTCATTGGGAAGTGCCCAGTACTTTGTAGCATCCAAAAGCATGTCCCCAACAGTAACATCTTCGTTACCCGAAACAAGTTCTATAACGCTTACCCCTACCACCTCATTGCCCACCGTCATGTTATTAAATTTGTAGAATCCTATCTTAATGTCTGCATCGTCGTACCTGACACACAAACAATTAAATACAATATAAAATACTTATTATGCTAAGTTGGTAACTAATATTATAGTTGTTATTACTTATTACAAACATGCTACATATGTTAAACAAAAATTTTGTTTTCGTATAGAATATATAGGATAAAATATAAAATATATATATTATTAAAAAAAATTAAATAATTTATATATTTATATATAAATATATAAATATATAATAATTAATTTAATAATTAAATTAATATTATTTATATATATATAATATTTTTATATTGCATATATTTTATTATTTTGAGTGAAAATTCACGTATAATCATAACAGTTAGATTATAATTTAATTAAATTTATTAAATTATTTAATCTTCCTTATATATTAATTTCACGTAAAAATAAATTTATGTATGTGAGGGTTTTTTATTTAAATTCAATCAACTTTTATTTTAAAACACCTTTCTTACCTTGTCTCTGTGAGTGTTAGGTTTAGTACCGGCGTTATAGCGTCTGACCACCGCTTGAATGAGTCTTTAAACACCGCGGTGAAGTTGTCTGGGATGTCGCTCTGCGGGAGAAAGCCGTAGGTGAGATTGGTGCGGTTAGAGAACCAGTCTTTCCCTTTAGGCCACGACACGTTGTTGGTAGGGGAGAGAGAGTAGTTGAAATTAACGTCCGGGACAGCACATCGGAACAGCGAAAGCTGCTGAAGAGTCTCGTCATCGAGGTATCCGGTGACGGTGAGATTGAAGAAGGTTTGATAGGTTTTGATGGCAGAAACGGTGTCCTGGTCCATTAGATCTGTGTAATTGTCGGAGTCTTGCATGTAACCGTAATCGTTGAGATACTGTTTCACCAAATGGAGGCCTTGGATTTTCTCCTCCGGCGCACCTGGCGGTGGTGGAGGGGTGCTCTGGTTCTTCAAATAGTCGAATCCGGTATGGAATGCCTTTTTGGCAAGCGGATGCTTGTATAATCTCTTGATGGCGGGATTCCTAAAGATTTTAGCGACAGGTCCCAGCGATATTGAAAGAGATGAGTCAAGAAGGAGAAAGAAGAATAACAGTGCCAGAAGATGTCTCTTCATGTTGACTTTATTTTGTTTTTGCGGTTTGAGAATGAGAAATGGGGAAGTTTGAGCACATTATATAATGAAAGAAAAGTTAAAGAGGGAGGGAGGAGAGTCTGAGAGTGAGAGATATGACTATACGAGGGTTGCCCAGCAATTATTTATGGATGACTTGGTCATTATGCTACTTTATACTAATCATTAATATATTTATAAATAAATACATATATAATTTATTTTATTTTTAATATATATTTATATTTTAATATATATTTTATATTAATAATTAATTTTAATAGTTAATTTTGATATATACATAATATAATTTTAAATAAATTAAAGATCTGCTAGGTAAACTTTAGAGATATATTTTTAAAAAAAATTGTACATATAAGAACTGGACTTAAATTTTCCTGCGCTCTAAAAACTAAAAAGTGTAGATCGTTTTACATCGTTATTCACATGTTTGTATGTTTAAAATAAATAAAAAAATAATTATTTTTGTTAATATAATAATATATAATTAAATATATTTATAAAATTATTTTATATTTATAATGTATTAAAATTAATATTATATTAGTGAAAATAATATTGGCAATTTTTATTTTTAAAATTATTAAAAATACTTAAAAAACAATAAAAATTAATATAAAAGAGTCTAAAATTATCTAATTTTGTATTTATTAATTAATATTTAAATATGATGGTAATTGGTGACTAAGAAAAGGAGATTGAATCTTGGCTTCCTTTTAATTTTACTTGAAACCTTGTTTTCGGTAGACAGAATACAAGAGATATGTTGATTTTGTCTCCTGACACAGTATGAGACAGAACAAAGTTATGTGCAAGGATAAGTGTTATGAAGTAAGGCTTAGTAGAGAAATCAGGAGATACTTTAATTTTGCCTCCTATAGTGTAGAATCAGAAGCAGAGAAGAGAGCAAAGAATGACACACAGATGTATCCTGGTTCGACTATCCAGTGCAATACAGCCTACATCTAGTCTCCATCACAACTATGATGAAATTTCACTATCTTTTCAACAGATTACAAACACCAATTCTCTCTAGGATCTACCCAATTCTCTCTGGGACAAGTCCAGATTCTAACTCAACCCGAACTTGACTAGGACTCACCCTAACTTTTAACTGCAAAGTACTAACCAACTTGCAAGAAAATCCTCTCAGGATTATGACACAAAACAGAAATACTAACAAAGAATTTTTGAGAAAACTTAGACTTTTTCTCCAAGTCTAACTCACTGCCTTTTTCCACTCATTGACTTTTTTCTACAAACCTCACAATGTTTCTTTTTCCAATGAAACTCAAATAGAATAAACTGAAAAAAAGAATTACAAAATGAAAATCATGAAGGAGAAGAGTAAGAACAGCTCAGGGAGCTATGGGAACATAAACAACTGCTCTTTCTCTCTTACTTCAATTTTTGACCGTTCACCCCTATTATAGAGGAGTGAAGCTTCCAGGGCTTGAAACTTGCTTAAGCACATGTTGGTTTTTCTTCTCACAATACACAGATGCAGCAGTAGCGTTCACAGAGGAGAGAAAGGGTAAAAGCAGTGACATGCAACCATACCTTCAGTCTTCTCTTTTAACCTTTTTTCTTCATGCTTCTTGAATCTGAGCCATACGTTCTTACTTTGGTCCTAAGTTTGATTTTTTATCATTGATAAGAAGCAGAGCACCATTGACTTCACTTTCTTTATTTTTTCAAAACAGTGCTTGAAACACAGAAGATTTCTTCACGATTTCTTGGTGAAGCTCTAATGAAAAAAATGCCTTTTTGTGATCCTCTGTTGTGTTGAGATCTTCCCTCTTGTTGTAGCCTATTTACTTTTTCTTCTTACTTGAAAATGGAAACAATCTTTTTTGTTCTTGACCGTGCACTAGCTCCAGAACTTTCCTCTTTCTTTCTTCTTGTATCAGCGATTGATGTGATAGAAAAGAAAGGAAAAGAGAGAGAAGAGAGAGTTGTTAGTTTGGTGGATTTGAGAAAGAATTCAAATGAATTGAAGTTTATGTCTTGGAAGTGTGAGTTTAGATTATGGATCACTGAGTGGGCTTGAGATGGATATGGGCTTATTTTCTTTCTATTCTTTTATATGGTCCAGTATCTTATAGTGAATCATGGTTTGGTTATGCTGAGTATGATAATAGGCCAGTTTTATTCTTCTTGGGTCAGTTGGATCAAATCATTTTTCCTGCACAATAAACAAAATACATCACACAACCAGTTTGATAATTATTCCAGTAATGTTTAGTCATCATCTTAATCATAGTTTAGTTTTCTAAACTCAACAAAATAATTTGATAATATTACATATAATAAATATAAATTATGAATATTTACATGTATAAAAATATAGATGTTAAATAAGATAATTTAAATTGCAATGAGAATATTCGGCTATCCCAGTTTTAAAAAATCTCTTTGGTACTCTCCCAACTCCAAGATAAATTAGTTATTGTTAGTGATTTCAATTCCGTTATTGATTAAGGTGAGAAACTTGGTGGTAATCCTAAATCTCATTCTTCAATTGCTACCTTTAATTATTTTATTGGAGATAACTCGTTGATTGATTTGGAAAATGGTGGGTAGACCATTTACTTGGAGTAACAGACGCAAAAAAAGGTGACCAAATTCAGGAAAGGCTTGACAGAGTGCTTGTTGATAAATCTTGGTCCCAATTAAACTCTCATTCCACGGTCTTTAGACAATCAGAGACATGTTCTGATCACGCTCCCCTCCTTTTGGACACTAACTACCAACTGGAGAGATTAAAGAGGAGATTCAAGTTTTAATCCCACTGGTATAGTGAAGAATAAATTTGTAATTTTATCAGCGAGGTCTGGAACTCAAATATAGAAGGTTTTGCGATGTTCAGATTATTTCAAAAATTTAAATTGGTTAGACACCGATTAATTTTCTAGCAAAAGAACAGCTCTACTAATTCTAAAAAGGAGATTATAGAAGTTACTGCTCTTCTAGAACAAAAACAGGCATCAGGCATCATGAGAGACACTGAATTACTTGAGCTTGAACAGCGGCTTGAAAAAGTATATTTGGACGAGAAACTTTATTAGAAATACAAATCTTAGAATTAAATGGTTGAAATAATGAGACCAAAATATAAACTTCTTCCATCGAAAATTTAAATCTAGAACCAAAAGAAATAAGATATGCCATCTGCGGAGGAATAATGAGAATATGACAACAATCAATGCTGATATTGTTAAGGTAGCTGAGGACTACTTTAAGAGTATTTTCATATTTTTTAATCAGGCGGATCCTGGGCCTTTTTTCACAGACTTCGAGTCTAAGGTTACAGCTAACATAAACCGTAGGCTCAGATGACTTGCTTCTATGGAGAAGGTAGAAAGAGCTACTTTTAATATCCACTCTTAGAGTGCACCAGGAGAGGACAGTATAACAGTTAAATTCTTCCAATTTTACTAGGATATAGTGGGAGAAGACGTGTTTCAGACTGTGAGAAATTTTTTTGCTGGAGGTAGAATTTTGATAAATTTTAACTACACCAATATCTATCTAGTGTCAAAGGTCCCACATGAAAGCGATATGACTCAGATAAGGTCAGTCAATTTGTCTTCTGTTGTCTACAAAATCATTTCGAAGGTAATGGTCCACAAACTCCAAGGATGTATGAACAAGGTAATTAGTCCTACTGAAAGTGCATTCTTGAAAGGTAGACTTATTTCTGATAACATTCTTATAGCACACGAACGTATGCACTACCTTAAACAAAAAAAGCAAGGTTTGGAATACGAAATGGCACTCAAACTTGATATGAGTAAAGCCTACGACAGCATGGAGCGGTATTTTCTATGGTTTATTTTGGAGAAGTTGGACTTTGAATCGAGATTCATTGATTGGATTCGTGAATTGTTGACAACCGCTTTTTACTCTATTGTTGTGGAAAGGCAACCTTATGATTTTTTTTAAATCAAATAGAGACATCCGTCAAGATGATCCTCACTACAACAATATAGACTATTTTTAAGGATTATTATGTGTAAAAAAAATTAAAATTCGTCAAAAAAATAAATTTTGACACTATTTTAATTATGAAAATATGTTAATAAAAGTTTTGTCAAAAATAGTATTTTTAACATATAAGTAATTATAAAAAAAAGTTTAAATCTTATTTTGATAAATATTGGCCATCAAAAATAATTTGTTAAAAAAATTTGAGAATATATTTTTTGTGATACTTATTAACCGTCAAAAATACTATTTCTTTTGACACTTATTGACCATAAAAAATTCTCAACAAAAAGTTTTTAATAAAGAATATGATGAGATCTTGAAACTGAATAATAAACTGAGATTTTGAAGATAAAGAATGAGTAGTATAATCTCAAACTGAGAGCGATGCCAAAATTGACGGAGCTTAATGGAAAAAAAAAAGAATAATGAAGTATGTTGAAAACAAATGAGTGTCAAAATTGAGGAATAATTTTCTACAATCAAATTATAAATAAAAAAAACATAGAAAATTTGACATTTGTGATATTTGTCAAAAATATATATTAATTTTTACACTTAACTATGGCTGTTAAAAAAATCATGTTAAAATAGCTCTCTTTTCTTGTAGTGCCTCTATCACCTTTTCTTTTCTTATTATATGCAGAAGGACTTTTTTTCTTACTATACAAAGTAGAGCAAAACAATCTCATTTGAAAAATTTAGATAAATATAAGATACCCAACCATAAATCACTTGCTATTCGCTGATGATTCCGTTCTATTCGGTAAAGCCTCGAAAAATGAATTTTTTTTCTAAAATAAATAATAAAAATATTATTTTCAAAAATAAATTATTTCACCTTTAAATTCCAGAATGCGTTTTTTTTTTTTTTTTTTTTTTTGCTTGGGATGCGTTTGCCGCACCCCAGGCGAACTTCACCCAAATCCTCATATAGAATTGGTTGAGAACGAAACTCAAATTTTCAAGTCATTATCATCGTCTCCAAGAGTACATAAGAATATACAAAAGTACACAGATAACAAGCATGACTTCTTCAACATCATCGGCAGCAATGGCAACCATTATCATCGTCTCCAAAAATATACAAGTACACAAGAATAAGTCATATTTAACAAGAATTTTTTCTATTATAATTAGAAAAATCATTATTTTCCCAAAAAATATGACTTATTCCTGTGTACTCTTGTGTACTTCTATGTACTCTAGAGACGATGATAACGGTTACTATTGCCCATTGTGAAAGATTAAGAATTTAAGTTAGCCAGTTATTTATGTAGTATTTGGGGGGTGAAGTTCACTGGGAGATGCAGCGAACTTCATAATTTATATAAAGTTCGCCGGGGGTGAGGCGAACTCTATTATATTATGGAGTTCACCGAGGGATGCGGCAAACTTTCCTAAAATTAAAAAAAAAAAATGTATCTTGGTATTTAAAGTTGAAATAATTTCCTTTTGGAAATAATATTTTTTTATTTCTGGAAAATAGTTGTGACTCTATTCTAGAATTATTGGAATCTTATGAGAGTTTCAGTAGGCAAAGAGTTAATCTTAATAAATCGGTTCTGTTCTTCAGTAATAACACTCCAGAGCTGATTAGAACCTCCCTAGCAGCTCAATTGAATGTTTCTCACATAGGTACACAGGATAAATATTTGGATCTACCTTCCCTTGTCAACCGCTCTAAGAAAGTCACATTCAACTCAATCAAAGATAAGGTTATCAAAAGAACACAAGAATGGAAAAGGTGATGACAAGTCATCTTAGCCTAGTTTCACTAGCCTTTTTCTTTTGTTTTCAATTTATTTTATACACTTTCTTAAGCCATAAGCAAGCCAATTGGGTAGATTTCCATGTTTCCTTTGATTCAATCAACCATGTATGAATTCATGCACTTTCATGAGATTTTATGCTATAATTATCATATATTATGAAAGAAACACAATCTCATGATTTGGAGCATAGCTTTGATTGTTTTGATTGATTGATGATAGGTGGAAAGAGTTTTGAAGAAGGTTGAAGGAAGAAGGAATGGCTAGGAGCAAGAGAGAACAAAAAGTTTGAGCCAAAGTTTGCCTCAAACTTTAGCTCAAACTTTTAGAAGAGTTGAAAACATGCCAGAGGAAAAAAGCTTGAGCCAAAGTTTGCCTCAAACTTTAGCTCAAAATTTTGGAAGAATTGAAAACACTCCAGAGGAAAAAAAGCTTGAGCAAAAGTTTGCCTCAAACTTTAGCTCAAACTTTTGGGGGAAAAGCTTGAGCCAATGTTTGCCTCAAACTTTTTGGCAAACATTGGCATCACAAAACCAACACCCTGGAGGAGAAAAGCTTGCGCCAACGTTTGCCTCAAACTTTTTGGCAAACGTTGGCGCCACACTTGCACACCCTGGAGGAGAAAAGTTTGCGCCAACGTTTGCCTCAAGCTTTTTGGCAAACGTTGGGGCCACACATATACACAAGGGGCCAACGTTTGAGCAAAAGTTTGACCTCAAACTTTAGCCCAAACGTTGGTAGCAGTAAGTGAAGCCATCTGGTATAAAAAGTTTGAGTAAAAGTTTGCCTCAAACTTTTACTCAAACTTTTATGATTTCAACCCGGTTCACAATGGATCTTTCTCCAACTCCAAGAGCAATCAACCAAGGCCTTTATCAACCCAATTCCATCAAGAGCAAAGGCCCAATTCAAAGCTTGAAGACCATTTGAAGAAAGTGTATAAATAGCTTAGGATTTAAGTTTTAGTGGAGCTTTTCTTTGGAGAGAATTTAGGAATACTTACAGAGAGCTCACCTTTGGATTTTTGAATTGTTGCTTTAGAATTCTAGAGAATTGGGAAGGAGAATTGATCTCTCTTCTTCCTTGTTCTTGCTCAGCACTCTTTACTTTTCTTGCTTCGGATCTTGGGTGGAGAATTGAAGGACTTCTGTTTCAATCTCACCTTGAGATCTTGTTTAATTTTCTGCTTAATTGAATTTCCTTTTCTGTTAATTGCTTCTTCTTCTATTCTCTCTGCAATTTACACTTCTTTATTTCCTTTGCAATTGTTCTTACTGGATCTAGGAAGGCAGTGAGATCTAGACTCAGCTATCTAGTCTCTTGAGTCCTGAGATCTACAGTTTTAAATTTCAATTTCTTTATTTCATTGCTACACCAAGCTTTCTCTCATTTCCGTTTTAGATCCGGTTTAATTCAAGTCATCTTCTACTTTTTTTTTTATTGCATTTTACTTTTCCTTGTTTAATTTCTGCAAATCCAATTCCCAATTTCCTTTACAATTCAAGCCATTTACATTTCTTGCACTTTAAGATTCTGCAATTTACATTTCTTGCAATCTAAGTTTCTGCAATTTACATTACTTGTTCTTTAAGATTCAGCCTCTTTAATTTCTTTGCACTTTAATTCTCTGCAATCTACCCTTCTCCCTTTACTTTCCATGCAATTTAAATTCTGTTAATCACAAATCACTCAACCAAATCTTGATTCGCTTGACTAAATCAACCACTAAACTGAAATTGCTCAATCCTTCAATCCCTGTGGGATCGACCTCACTCACGTGAGTTATTATTACTTGATACGATCCGGTGCACTTGCCGGTGAGTTTTGTGTGTTTGGAATTCGTCTTCCAAAAATACACATCAAAAGGTGCTTGTTATCTAATGGAGGAAGACAGGTATCACTTCGAGCAGTTGGTGAAGCCATACCAATATACACATTGTCATGTTTTAAACTTCCGGATAACTTGCTAAATGAAATTCATAATATTCTAACCCAGTTTTGGTGGAGACAACAAGATTCTGAAATGCAAATGGTGTGGATTAGCTGGGATAAGATGGCCAGGTCTAAGAAAGAAGGAAAGCTTAGTTTTAAAGATCTCAAGGCTCAAAACCTAGCTCTTTTGGGTAAACAATGTTGAAAAATCGTGACTCAACTAAACTATCTTCTTTCTAGAATACTTAAAGGTAAATACTTCAGCAGAAGTAGGAACCTTACCTTCTTGAAGTTGGCAAAGTATTTTTAAAGGGAGGCGAGTTGTAAAGAAAGGCATTAGTTGGAAAGTAAGTTCTGGTGATATCCGAATCTTCAGTGAACCATGGAGTCCTCCTCCTTAACCCTTCATTGTTCCACCATCTATGGCACTACTATAAGATAGTTACCATCTTTTATAGGTGAAAGACCTATTTTTATCAAATAAATAGTGAAATCAAGTATTAATCTCAAATCTTTTTCCTCTAGAAATTGCTCAACGAATCCTCTCCATAACCCCAAGAGAAGGTGAAGACACAATTCAATGGCTAATGAACAGAGCAAAAACATATGATGTTGCATCAGGGCACAGATTGAATTGCTTACTAATTTTACCATACTTCCATTGAATTTAGTCCAAACTTCATGCAACAGAGGCCGGTTTTGAGCCATTTATGAAAGATGAAAATCGCTTACAAGATTTTACTCTTTGCGTGAAAAATCCTTCATGTAAGCTTCCTATTCTGCTTCTCATCCATAAGCGGTTCCCATCCATTACGACAACTTGTCCAATTTGCAAGTTAGCTTCAGAATCACTCATGCAGTGTCTATTTTTCTGTGGAGACACTAATCTAGTGCTAAAGAAAAGTCCTTTGGCTTATCTCCTTCCAGACTATAGATGTTCCTTGTTCTTCGATTGGTGGAGGGATTCGGTGTTACAAACTGGACTTCAAGGAACAAGCCCTCAAAGAACTCGATTGATTTTGATTATAGCTTGGAATATTTGGTAGGAGAGGTGTCGGCGAGTCTTCGAGTATGTCCAAGAGCCTCCGGAAGAAGTGCTAGCAACATCGCTTGAGTTGAATCAGGAGTTATCTATTTTGCCTTATGCATAGTGTCCTAAGATTTCTTCCCTATCTACTTTTTTATGTTATTTTCTTCCTACATATCACTTGTTCGTGAATATTTGGAAATCCCATTTTTCTATTTTTCTTATCCTGACTTTTGGATATTGTATTTATTTCTCTATTGAATAAAATACTACTATTATCTTTAAAAAAAAAAGATAATTTTGAGTTATTGTTGTAAGAACCAGAATTTTCACGTATAATCGTTTTAATAAAATAATAATTTTTACCTGCCTCGAGTTGGTTTGAAAATATGAAAATGTTATTTTGAAAATAAAAAGATGAAATTTGAATTCAATGAATTTTTCTGAGTGGAAAAATGTATCTTTTGCAGAAAATTTTTATAAAAATGCATACCGGTGCTTAAGCCGGCAGTACCAGCTCTAGTTTGTCTGGTACCATGTATTTTGAAAAATAAAATTTTTAAAATTGAATTTATTATTTTGAAAAGGCAAAAATAATTTAGAATTGAAAACCGGACACTAATCTTAAAGGCTTTGCCCCCAAAGTGGGCCAAACGGACCAAAAATACTAACGGGTTAGACCGAACTTAAACCGGGCCCAAGATCCAACATATATAAGGCCATTTAATGAGAATTTAGCTCATTTCTCCCCAAAGAAAGAGTGAGGGTTCGAGCATGAGAGAAGAAGAGAAGGTACTATTCACCTTCTTCATTTGGCCATATCTTGAGTTACGAAGCTCCGATTGACGAGCAGTTTGCGGCCACGCGTCGCTCTTACCGAGCTCGTCATTTCTAACTAAGTTTTGTTGGTAAACTCTTTATCTAGATCTAGTTTTCTGCCCTAGTCCAAAACTCAAAAATAGCTTTGGTGAGTTTCTTTGTGTTTTGGTTGTTTAGGAGTGATCTAGCATTGGAGTATTGTTGGATTTTGCCCCTAATGTTAATGTGTAAGGTAAGGTTTTACTAAACCCTTGTGTTTAGTTATTTTGTGAACTCTAGGTTTGATGTTTTTTATGTTATATGATATTATATTGAGGTTTGATGTTTGTTGGAGTGAGCTTGATGGTTTTGGAGCCTTGAGTTTGAGCTTAGTGTTTTGAGTTGCGTGGGAATCGGTCAAGGTATGGTTTCAGTTTTTTTTATATAATGTGTAATGTTTCTAGACACTTAGGCTAGTGGACCATAAGATAGTATTGAATGAGGTTGTTGTATGCTTAATTATATGTGAAATTATGTTGTATGATGAAGACACTACAAGAAAATTGAACATTTGTAACAAAAACTTTGTAACAAATATAAAATTATTACAAAAAATTATTCTTTTGTAACAAAAATTAGTAACTGTTACATAATAATAATGTTTTGTAACAACAATACAATTTGTTACAAAATGTTTTCATATTTTGTAACGACATGATTTTTTTGTTACAAATTATATTGGCTTTTGTAACGAACCATTGTTTTGTTGTAAAATTTAAAATATTTTGTAACAAAAGATGAAGTTGTTGCAAAAGTTTAAAATATTTTGTAACAAAATGTCCATTTGTTTCAAAAACTCCAATTATTTTGTAACAAAAAATTAATTTGTCACAAAATTCAATATTGTTTGTAACAAGTTATTTGTTTGTCACAAAATACAAAAATTTTTGTAAGTAAAAAAATTATTTTAAAATGTTAAAATTTCTAAGATAATTAAAAGAATTAAATGATTAAATGATTAAAATCTCTAAGATAATTAAAAGAATTATTTTTTATAAAAGAATTAAAGATTAAATGATTTATTTTTAAAAATGGTATATATTATTTTATATTTTTTTATAAAATTAATATATAGGGTAAAAAATGTAAATAAGCCAAGGGAGCTGAGAAATTACGCAAATCCGCCAAACTGGAAATTACTTCACGAATGAGCCAAAACACATTACTATATAATTCGAACCAGGTTGGTTCGAACTACAAAAACATATAATTCGAACCAAGGTAGCTCGAATATTGATGGAACAAGTGATGCATGTAATTCGAACTTAGTTTGGTCGAACTAGGATTGAGAGTAATTCGAACTAGGTGAGTTCGAATTACACGTTTGGACACTTCAGCAAGTAATTCGAACCTAGTTGGTTCGAATTAGTCAAAGTTTGCCTCGAAGAGTAATTTGAATTATGCTGTTAAAAAATTAATAATTTATTAAAAAAATTTATTAAAAAATTTATTAAAAAAATTAATAATTTAAAAATTAAAAAAATATATATTTTATTTCATACGTTAAAAAAAAGCTAATAAAATATTTAATTACGAGACTTTTTTAAAATATTAATGAGCTATCAATTCGAATTCCATACAATACTTTTCTGTCCATTTTTAATAGCTCATGAATATTTTTTAATAAATTTTTTTAAATTATACTACAAATAATATTTTATCCTATGCAAAACAATTTAAAAAAATGGCTTAAAAATATTAGGAGTACTATAAAAATTTGTAATGTTCTAATAACTTAGGTAAATACATGAATGTACTCAAATTTTAAATAAAATATTCTACATAGTCAATAATAATTTAGAAATGAAAGAAAATATTTTATTCCATACAAAATAATTAAAAAATATATTTTATTCTATACAAAATAATTTTAAAAAATGGCTTAAAAGATGTTATGAGTACTATAAAAGTTTGTAATATTCTAGTGATTTAGGTAAATACATGATAAAAATATTTTTTCTTTAATTTCTAAATTATTAGTGACTATGTAGAGTATTTCTTTAATGTCCTAAGTCATTAGGACATTACATATTTTTACAGTACTTCTAAAATTTTTTAAGCCATTTTTTATATTATTTTGCATAGAATAAAATATTTTTTTGTGGTATAATTTAAATAAATTTATTAAAAAATATTCATTAGCTATCAAGAATGGGCAGAAGAGTATTGTATAGAATTCAAATTGCTCACCATATAATTTAAATCAGAGTGATTCGAATTTCCACATGCGTAATTCGAATCATGTAATATCTCACCATATAATTTAAATAATTTTATTAAAAAATTATCATGAATATTTTTTAATAAATTTATTTAAATTATACCACAAAAAAAATATTTTATTCTATGCAAAATAATTTAAAAAATAGCTTAAAAAATGTAAGAAGTACTATAAAATTTGTAATGTCCTAATGACTTAGGACATTAAAGAAATACTCCACATAGTCACTAATAATTTAGAAATTAAAGAAAAAATATTTTTATCATGTATTTACCTAAATTAATAGAATATTACAAACTTTTATAGTACTCATAACATCTTTTAAGCTATTTTTTAAAATTATTTTGTATAGAATAAAATATATTTTTTAATTATTTTGTATGGAATAAAATATATAATTTTTTAATTTTTAAATTATTAATTTTTTTTAATAAATTATTAATTTTTTAACAGCATAGTTCGAATTACTATTGGAGGCAAACTTTGACTAATTCGAACCAACTAGGTTCGAATTACTTGCTGAAGCGTCCAAACGAGTAATTCGAACTCACCTAGTTCGAATTACATGCATCACTTGTTCCATCAATATTCGAGCTACCTTGGTTTGAATTATGTGTTTTTGTAGTTCAAACCAACCTGGTTCGAATTATATAGTAATGTGCTTTGGCTCATTCGTGAAGCAATTTCCAGTTTGGCGGATTTGCGTAATTTCTCAACTCCCTTGGCTTATTTACATTTTTTTACCCTAATATATAATTTTACTAATAATTAAATCTTAAATGTTGATTAAAAATTAAATTTTTAAATTAAAAAAATTAATTATTAAACATAAATAAAAATAGTTAAAATTTAAAAATAAAAATAAATATAAAAAATAAAAATTCTAATTCTAACCCTCACCTTTATTTTTTATTTTGTTGTTTGCCATCCTCGTCCATTTAAATAAAATTTTGAAAAACTCCCTTAAGTATAAAATATAGAGCTCTTTTTCTCTCTCTACTAGTCCTAAATCCACCTTAACCTAACACTCATCATTAAGCCGGTAAAATCTACGATTGTTAGAAAATAAATAATAAATTATTTGTATTGTGATTTATTATAGTTATTCATGGTTTTATTTTCAAAAAATTATTTATGTAAAATCCAGAACTTTTGAAAAATTCTATTTTGAGTTGATTCCAAATTTATTTATTTATTTATTAGCGATTTTATTTTCAAAACTTATTTCATTGAGAATAATTAAATCAAGTTTTGGTAATTAAAATAAAAATTTTACTAAATTTTATAATTATTGAATAATTTTTTATATTTAAATTATAAGACTTAGTAGTTGTAAAAAAATTATATTATTTAATTTAAATAATTGAGATTTTAGAATTTAATACTTTAATTTTTATAATTAATTATATCATCTTATATTTTAAATTAAAATAATTATTAAGAATTAATTAACAAATTAATAATTTAATTAATGTTTTAAAGAAATTTAAAGAGATTAAATTATATTTTTAGTGAATACTCTATTCCCTAATTTAATTAAAATTACAAACCTTTAGGAAAATCTAACCCTAGAACCCCATCCCTCTTCAGCGTGCACATACACCCAGCCACACAGGGGTCACCTGTTCCACACACCCACACACAGAAATATAAAAGAAAGAAAGAAACGGAAGAGGGAATCGGGAAGAGGGAAGAGAGAGTCGCGCCAGGAGAAGAGAAGGGAGGAAGGGGGGCTGTCCGCAGCGCCACTGCGCCGTCGCCACCTTGGAGTCTACCGTTCGTCGCTGCCCAGTCGCCGTTCTACCTTCTATCAAGCCGGTTCTATAGCCTGAGAAGAATCACGAAGAGGAGAGAGAGCGTGTGTGAAGGAAAACGCCACCACGAAGCCGTCGCCGCTGTCATCATGCTCCGCCGCTGTCGCGTCTCACCAAGCTGTCATCATCGTGCTTCCTGGTGCAGTCGGTGGAGTTGTGTCTTGCCGGATCTGCTGCTGGAAGTTTGGAGGAGAAGCGTTCTTTCAGATGGAAAATAACTGCAAACAGCGACGGAGCTTCTCTGACCCTCAAGGCCTGAAGAACGACGGTGACAACGACTGCTTCTTCCGCTGGTCTTCTTCTCTTCTCTAGCCCCTGCTCAAGTTCAGTTCATGTAAATTATATGTTTTGAATTTCTAATTAGGGATTTGGTTATTAAAATTTCTGATTAGGGATTTGATTATTGGAATTTATGATTAGGGATTTAGGGTTCTGATTATTGGAAATTTGAAATTTCTGATTAAGATTGCTTCTCTTCTGAAATTTGGGATTTGGTTATTAGAAGTTCTGATTAGGTAAATTTGAAACTTGCTTCTCTTCTCTTCTTGTTAGTGAATTGTTCTGATTTTGTTCTTCTTGAGTTCCTGTTAGTGTTTTGATTAAGGCTTTATAATATTGATTGATTTTGTTCTTCCTGAGTTCCTGTTAGTGTCAATCATCCAAACTCCCTTTCATGTATATAAAAAAACGTTAAGTCATGTCTTATTCCAGACTTAGATGATGGTTAATCTGATGGATGGAATGATATATTGATTTATTATATATATGGAATTAAAATTGATGAGATGCTGTGTAAATACTAATATTTAAAGCCATCTGCATCCAAGTTATGTAGTTGAATTGATAGCAAGAAGAAGATACATGTAAAACAAAATGTGATTATTCCTGTAAAGAGATTTTCAAAGAAAAAATACTATGAATTGTTAAATTGTACTGATTATAAATTTTGATTATTGAAATTTATGAATTTTGATTAGAATTTCTTATTAAGGATACGTGTATAGTTTCTGTGATGAGGATGCGTGTATAGAATTTTGATTATTGCAACTTTAGAAAACTTTTTTGTTTAAACTGATTGAATGATGCTATGTTTGATTTATTAAATGCTGATGATGCTGAAAATTCTGTTTGTTAGAGTGCAGAATTTGTTAAAAGGCTAAAAACCAAGTTTCATGATTGAATTAATTGATGATACATGCTAATGATTACTTGAGATGATGTTGGACTATTTGTTATATATGATGCAGTAAATTGATGATAATATATGTGAATTGTTTGAGTGATTTGTGGCTGGATTGTGTTGAGTAATGCAGAACTTGTTGATTTCATATGAGTATGCTTAAATGTGAAAACTGACCAAAAATGGTGATTTATTAATTTTGAGCACTTGAGGCTAATTTAATCTTTTTAACAAGTCACAATAGATAAAAAAAAGTTAGAATGCAAGGTTAGAGTGAATGAAAAGCTAGGAATCAATTTTTGACCTCTCAAAACCCAAGTTTACATGTTGCAGAATTATGCAGTTTTGGACAGCACTTTGTGAACAAAACTGGGAGTAATCTAGCTACTCAAAATGGGTAAAATTATTTTTATATAAAAATTTGATATGTCTATATTGTTCCTCTAAAATTTCAGAATTTTTCGATATGTGGTTTGGGAGATATGATTTTTAGAAAATGGTCATTTTCTGCAAAAATATTGCTGTCCGAATTCTGGAATAGCAACTTCAAAATCACATATCTCAATACTCTGAAACTCTTTGGAGGTGAAACTAAAGAAAAGTGAAATATTAGGATGTCTAGTATTTTATTTCCAAATTTCAGGACAATTCGAGTTTTGTAGAGAAAGTTGTGCTTTCTGGAAGTAGGGCTGTTCACTGCTGTGACAGCATCCTTTCCTTAAAACAAAATCATATTTCAAGAGGCATAACTTTTTCTAGAGAAGTGAAAATTCTCTGAAACTTAAACTGGGTGAAAGATGGGTAATTCTAGTTCAACCACACCAAAATTTAGGAGAATCCAACAAAAGATGGATTTTATATGATTTTTTAAATTGGTTACTACTTGCTGTTTTTCTGAAATGTACTAAATCAGCAGCCGGTTTTTAAAAAAAAAATCATATAAAAGTAAATTAGGTGGCAAAAGAGATCTCTGGATTAGTGTGGCTTAGTTGTCAAGAAAGTTCAAGATAGTGTGGCTTAGCTGTCAAGTTGTTATTCAGTTTTATTTTTCCATTCTTGCTATACTTTTCTATTTCCAAACTATTTCCAAAAGTCAAGTATATTTGTTATGAGGACTTTGGTGGAAATTGTGCTTTGTAGTGATTTTTAGACAATTGATACTTATGTAAATTTAATGAATTGAATTATGATTAATTAGGCTGAGTTTATATATTGAATTATCAATTTTTGATAATTTGCATTCTTGATTGACTAGTTTTAAACTTTGAGAATAGATTCTTAAAGAATTAGTTAATTTTAACTTGTAAGTTCTAATTTTATTTTTACTCTGATGAAGATAGTGTTATATGTGATTTTTTAATTTTGGTTTTCATTGCCTATATTTGTAGGGGTACAAAATTGATGCCAACATGCTAGACTTTATATTGACTGAAATATCCTAGAAGAATCAAGAATTATAAATCCGATATGATACAATTTTATGTTAGAAAAAAGTTGTGTTTAGTTGAATTTGTAGAATTTATTTTATTGTAAAAGAATCTTAATGACATGTAAGATATTCTAATTATCTATATGATTATATATTATATAAATGTTAAGTTAGCATGTTTAGAAAATTAATTGATTTATCAATTATTTAATATTTTAAAATGAATTTTCTATTTTTGTAAATAAGAATAAAAAATGTTACAAAAATAAGTAGTATTTTGTAACAAAATATTATGACACAAAAGTTTAAATTGTTACGAAAAATATTTTGAAGATCAAAATTTGTTAACACTTTTGTAATGACTTTTAGTTTTTTGTATCAGAAAAATTTGTTACAAAATATTACTTTGAATTGTAACAATTCCATTTTTTGTTACAAAAACTTTTTGTAATGGCACATACTGCAACAGCCCCTTTTTTTGTTACAAAATCCTTTTGTTTTAAAATTTCGATTTTTTGTAACAATTTTTTTTGTTACAAATATTGCTTTTTCTTGTAGTGAGAGGAGTATATGGAATATTAGAATGTGCAATATATTATTATGATGATGATGAGTATTGATTATTATTATGTGTATTGATGGATATTGACGAGTATAATAGTGTAATGTTGTGAAGATAGTATTTGTGATGTTAGAAATGAATTAGTGAGAATTGTGAATAATGATCATGAGTGTTGATTAATGATTGAATTAGAAATTATGAATTTGTAGTGATTTATGGTGTAATGGTAGAGTGAATTAGGTGTGGAATTGATGGAAATAATATTAAATGGTAAGTTGTTGTGTGTGGTGGTGGTGTTTTATGATGATTGAGTAGGCTTTGATTTGGTTTTAAATTGAGAGTTTTGGTGAAATTGAGTTTTTAAGGTTTTGGGTAAAAATGGGTTTTAGGCCAACTTTGGTGGATTATATCTTGAGTTTTAGTTTTTGAAATTGATTGAATTTTGTATCAAATCAAAGATAATTCATAGAGCTTTAAAACAGTATATATTTTATGAAAATCGGAATTTTGTAGAAAAAGATATGATCATTGAAAGTTGGTGTCAAAAATTTGATTTCTGTGATGTTGCAGAAATTGTGAGTTCTGGTTTGTGTGCGTATGCACACTGTTGTGCGCGTGCTCTGAGCAGGGGCTATGCTTTGACTTATGCGTATACACACCCTTGTGCGTATGCACATGCTGTAAATTTTGAAAACGTGTGTACACACACTCTGGTGCACATGCACACACAGGGAGATGCTACTGTTGAGAGCGTTAGCACACTCTAATGCATACACACACCCTGCGAATTTTGCAAGTTGTGCGTATGCACAACATCATGCGTACGCATAAGCTGGGAAGTACCTTCTGTTGAGGGCATTCACACCTATCCATGCGTACACTCAAAATGAAAAATTTTACTTTCTGTGCATACAAACACCTCTACGCGTACGCACACTTTGAGAAAACTCTTTTGGAAGTGCGTACGCACAACTCTATGCGTATGCACACTGTCCTGTTTTTAAATGAAAACCTTATTTTTAACCGTTTTACCTTCCTGACAAGCTTGTAAACTTCCGTAATACTTGTTTAAAACCTTTTTGCTAGTATTTTAAGCTCTGAATCAAGGGAGAAAATAATAAGTGAATAAAAAGGGGTATTTTAGTTATGAGTTTAGAGTCGGTGACAAAGGTTTTGGAAGGTTTGTGTAATTTCTAGTTTGAATTGGTGAATGTTGAGTTGTGAAGTATATGGTTGAAGAGATTTTTGAGAAATGGGAATGCTTATGATGAATTTGAGAAATTTGAAACCGGTGATGGTTATGATGAGTTGAAAACTTGGAAAGGAATGATGAAATTATTGGATTATATGAGAGTGTGCAGGGCCTATATCTCTGGTGTGGCAGTTTTTCTGCTGCAAGAGTGTGTAGGGCCTATATCCCTGGTGCGGTAGTTTTTCTGTTGCAAGAGTGTGACAGGCACTATTTCCTTGGAATAATTTATAGTGAGACAGTTGTTGTTGTTTTCTTCTCTGCTGCATGAGTGTGCAGAGCCTATATCTCTAGCATAGCAGACTCCCTGTTGCATGAGTGTGCGGAGCCTATATCCCCGGCGTGGCAGATTTTTCTGCTGCATGAGTGTGTAAAGCATATATCTCTGAGCGTGGCAGGAAGTCTACATCTGGGAGGATGTGTCGGGTTGGCATTTATAGACCGACAAGTGATATCATGAGCCAATAGGACAGGCATTTATCATATGCATCTTCTATATGCTTGTTTGCTTTGCTTAACTTCAGTTATGCCTAAATGAATCACATGTCTATTTGCTATTTGTTTACTTGTTGTATATGTATATCACTTGTGCTTTACTTGTTTGCATTACCTGTGTTTTCTACTGGGATTGAGGAGGTCCGGTAGGCAATGGTGATGGGATCGCATGGAGGTTAGGCTGGCGAAGGCTGTGGGACAGCGGTGCTATGTTAGTAGAAATCCCTTAAGATAGAATACCCTGTTTATGGTTTAAGTTATTTATTTATTTTGTTAAGCTTGAATAACGGTATCGACGTGAAGTTCTAGGATTGCCTTTAGTGTCCCAGAACCTTACATCTTATATATTGGACATTGTTACCATACTGAGAACCTTCGGTTCTCATACCATATATTGTTGTTATTTTTCAGATGCAGGTCGTGACCCACCTCGGTGAGTTGCGAGATGGTGACAGAGCGGAGGATCTTATGATCTATGATATTTTGATTATTTTGTTGTAGTACTTTCTCCCACCTTTTTATTTTAGACTTTTTGGCCTTAGAGGCTTGATTTGAGAGATAAATTGTATAAGTTGTTTTAAACTTCAAAACTCTGTTGTATTCAGTTTGACTAGCCGGCTTAAACTCCGCAGGATGTGACTAGTCCTCTTTTTGGTATATCCTACTTATCCCATATCTTGTTTAATTTAATTATTACCTTGTGTATCCTAGAGCTAGCTACAAGGTTCTATATATATTAGTATGTCTTATTATGTCCGTGCCTAAGCGTTTTAGTTTTCGTGTGTAAACGCTTCGCGTATTGTAATTCTGCTTTATGCGACTTTGAGCTTTATTCCTTCATCGGGCTTCTAGTTATATAAATTCTTGGATATATATTATGTATTATAAGTTTCAGAACTATCGTGGGACTTTGTTATCCTTTACTTTACGGCTAGAGGTAAGGCTTAGTGTAATGGGATGTTACAACTGTCTTTTTAATATTTTCGTCATAGTTATTAAAACTGGACTTGTAACCTGCCAATTCGATCCCATCTTAGGACCGCTTTAGTTTGAGAATCGGCAAAAATTGGTCAAATTTGGTAAAAATTGATCAAATTCAATAAAAATCGATGGAAATCAGTTCAACCAAACCACTCAAGTAAATATTCCAAAATTGATGAAGATGTAGTTCAAATTCAAATCCTCGTTATTGCATGCTCCTTTCCCCTTTAGTTATGTTGTTTATTACTATTTTATATTCTAATTATTAATTATATAATAAAAACGTACAAAAATTTTATTACATATTATTTTGATTTTATATACATTTATATTTAAATTAATTATATTTTTATTATGCATAATTATTAATATAAATATAAATATTATTAAACATATATAAATAAAATATCAAATATTTTATTATTTACAATATAATTATTTTTTATGATCATATCATATTTATTAATATTATTTTTTTAATAAATATATATAGTATATAGCAATATATAATAAATATAAAGTAATTAGTTAGTTATCAAAATTAAAAATAATTACTTTAATATAAAAATAAAATTTAAAAAATTATTATAAAAAATAATAAAATTTTATATAATTATTTAATAATAGTCGAATTATAATTTATGGATATTTGATTGTTCTTAAAATATTAGTAAAGATATATATTTTAAATTTTTTAGTTACGTGGAACTGAGTCAATTTTAGTTAAACTAATAATCTACTGGCTGAACCAATAAACTAATAAATCAGTAATTTAATTTGTTCGATCACCATTTCAGTTTGAATAATTATGATTCTTGTAAAATTATTTTTTAATTTTTAGAGGATTTAGAATTTTATATTTATAATTAAAATTTAAGATTCAAAAATTAAATTTTAAACTTTAGAAGAAAGAATAGAGATGGTAACTATAAAAACAAAAAATAATTTAAAAAAAGGGGCTTAAATTAATAATGTTAAAAGATGGGTATTGATAAACTACTAGGAGTACTAGCTAACCGTGTATTATTATTGTCCTATATATGTGTCAACAATATTAGAAATTCTAAGTAATTCACAGCTATATATTTAATCAGAAGTATGTAATGAAGGTTTCGTTTGTTTATAGAGATAGAAATACAGAGATATAAAATTATGTTTGATAGAAGAGATATAGATAAAAATAATGTGTCCAAAAATATTGAAATAGTGTATTTTGTGTCTATTCTGATAGGAAAAACACAGAAATACTAATAAAAAACACAACTTATTTTTTATTTTTTCTTTTATTATTCTTATTAATTTTTTATAATTATATTTTTTATTATTATATTTTTTATCTCAATTTTTTTAAATAAAAAAATAAAAATAAATTAAATTTTTATAATTTATTCTAATTTATCACCAAACAGATTATAAAAATACAAAATTTTATATCTTTATTCTTTATCTCTTGTTTTCAGTATCTTATTTTCTTCTGTTCTCCAAAACAAATTAAGCCCAATAGTTGTATCTTTATTTTTTCCCTTTTACAAAAATGATAGTTGACATAAAACATCAAAATCTTCCCCAGAAGTACACCGCACCAGAAAGTAGTTAAGGTTAAAAACGTGCTTAGTCAAGTCGCGCGACTCTTACAAGTTACAAGATATATACTGAGAAATTATTTTAAATATTATTCACTCATTATCTAGGATTAGTACAGATTGAAATTTTAATAAACAAGCTTACAATTTGCTACAGGTTATACCTATTTTTTAAGTCGATAAAACAGTAGAGTCCGTATAGTTGACTAAGAGAAAACTGGGGGCAAAATAACAAACCACACCATAATGTGTAGCGACAGCGTTATTCTAATTATATTACTTAGGGATTTAGGGTGTATTTTCTTGTTAAGAAAGTTGAATTTTTGTTTTTTATTTTATTTTATTTTATTTTTTGGCTAGTGTGTAGCTATGAGTAACATTGATCTCTCAAAAATTTTAAAAAAAGTGTAAATATTTAAATTAGTTTTCAAAAAATTTTATATTAAATATTTTAATTTTTAATAATTTTTTTAAAATTTTTTTAGCATTATTCTCATTAGGCAGATTGATTTTTCTATTGTTTAAAAAGAAATTAATTTATCTTATAGTAATATATTTTGAGATCTAATTATTTTATAATAACTTTTTAGAAATTTATTTATTTAATATGCATATTAAAAAATTGATTAAAAGTGACTGAAGAATCAATTTATTTGACAAAAATAATTTTCGGAAATTTGTAAAAAATAAAAATTTGTTGAGAATTAAAATTTTTTATTTAAATATTATTTAATTGTCTAGGATTAGTAAAGATTGAAATTGTCATAAACAAGGTTACTGCTCCAGGTTATTTTTAAGTCGATAACACAGTAGAGTCCGTATAATTGACTAGGAGAAAACCGGGTGCAAAATGATATTAACTTGGTGCCGCACCAGAATTATTATATTACTTAGGGTGTATTTCCTTGTTAACTAAGTTGGATTTTTTATTTTTTATTTTATGTTTCTGTCATAGAGTGTGACAGTCTGTAGCTATGAGTAACATTGACCTCTCAATAATATTAAAGAATTATCATTAAGTGTTGAAATATTTAAGGGTGTTATGTTTAACAATTGCTACTAAAAGTTTACAAATATTTTTAGCAATTAACGAATAACTATATAAAAGAGTTGATAAATATTTTTAACTGCAATAATTTCTTTTCCCAAAAACCATGGTTTAATTAGCCGATACTTGTAGCTAATGAATAATAGTTCAAATAACATAGTTTTTTTATACTCATTTAATCGATACTTATACATTTTTAATGGATAGAAATAGTATAAAATATATGAGATTAACTTTAAAGCACTATCAGTTAAATAATTATACACAATTATTTTAAATAGTTAGTTTTAAAATTAGTTACTTTTGTTAATGTGATAATATATAATTGAGTATTTATACAAAACTCTTTTATACTAATAATGTATGAAAATTAAATTTTAAAAAATATATGACCCTTAAAATAAATACAACAATTACAACGACAACAAAGTCTTATCTTATTAGGTAGATCGATTACATAAATTAAACAATGTCACTAAATTCTATTATGTATCATATCTACAGTAAGCACACTACAAAAAAAAATCAAGTTATTACTGTGGTTATTTTGGATAATTAATTTCAGCGGTTATAACCATCATTATATCTAAAAAGGGTATTTTCAAATGGAGGTAAATAGTAAATTGGTACTTGAAAAATTTTGACCCTGACAACATGGTACCTAACTTTTGTTATTGACAAAATAGTCCCTGAAAGATTTTATAATTTGACAAATCACCCAACTGTAAAAGGATGACGTCACAATGAACAGAAAATGTTGATGTGGCCATTTTAAGAGTATAAGAGAGCTCCGAAGATGGCAGAGAGTTTCGGTGTTCTTTGCCTTGGTGGAAGGAGATGTAGCGGCGAGGTGTTGTCATGGCGGAAGGGGACACAGTGGTGAGGTGCTGCCATGGTGGACGGAATATTTTTTCTTCTTCTTCTTTGCCATGGCGGAAGGGCATGCGGAAGGACGCAACGGCATGTTGAGGAAGAAGAAGCGGCAAACTCAAGAATGTTGCGAGGTACTGCTTTGGCAGAAAGAAACGCAAAAGGGGATGTAGAGGCGTGTTGAAGAAGAAGAAGCGGCGAACACGAAGAATACGGTGAGGTACAACAGCGTACCATGACAATCTTCTTCTTCAGCTGCCATGGCAGAAGGGGATGTAGCGGTGTGTTGAAGAGGAAGAAGCTAAGTAGCGAACACGAAGAAGAAGAAAGAGGTCGCCGGAAACGTCGCCGGAGCTCTCTATCATCATCGGAGCTCTCTTCCGACAACCACATTAGCGTTTTCTATTCATTGTGACATCATCATTTCAGGATTTGGTGATTTTGTCAAATTTTAAAATCTTTTAGGGGCTATTTTGTCAATAACAAAAGTCAGGTACTATTTTGTAAGCAACAGAATCTTTCAAGTACTAATTTAGTATTTACCTCATTCAAAAAACACTATAATTTTGAGCGCTATTTTGTAAATTATGGCGGTCTTTCGAAAACTGCTACAATTTTCAATGTTAAAATGACAAATTTTTTTATCGTTTAAAACAGCACTTCAAACCGCTTATATTCAAATAAAATAGCGATTTTTTGAATGGTTAAAACGGTGATTAATTTACCGAGTTAAAAATAGTTTCTTGGTATGTAAAATGGCGATTACAAACAGTATTTTTTTAGGTTAAAGTGGTATTTTTTATCGTTTAAAATGACAGTTTTAACCGATATTTTTTTGAGTTAAAATTAAATAATAGTTTTTGCTAATTTAAATAAAATAGCAACTAAAACTTTTTTTATTAGATTAAAATAGTAATTTTTGTTTGTTTAATATATCAATTGAAATAGCCAATTTAACCGGGTTAAACCAATAATTTTTTGTTTAAAATTTAATAATATTCAAAATTCATGAATCATAAATCATAAAATATTAAATATAACATATATTTTAATTCATATATGGTCGTGGAAAATCAAAATTCATAACTCATAAATAAAATATCAAATATAATATAATTTTTCAATTATAATAGATAGCCTTAAATATCAAACATACCTTTTAATGTCTTAATATATAATTTTTAATACATAAAGTCTTCTTAACAAAATTATGTTTTTTTGTTGCTTACTTTAAAAGACTTCCTTTTTTAACTCTTTTAGGAATAAAATTTTACTCTTTTAATTTAATTACCACAACAAAAATATAATTTGAGTACAATAAAAAATATAAATTATACTCATTCATACTAATAAATACTAATATCATCTAAAGTAAAATATCAACACAATTATCACAATTGTTAGTTAAAAGAACATACCCCTTCCCGTTCCTTGAGTTTAATTGAATTTCGAACCTATTATGAAAGCAAAATGTACAAGTTCACAAAAATACAAGAAAATAAATAAATACAATTTTATTTATTAATTTTGTAAGCAAATTAATAAGTACCACATCACAGGCAGAGTTCACAGTGTCTAAACTCTTCTTGAAATCTTCAATCTGCATAAAGTGAAAAACAAAATATAATTAGAGAAGCAAGAAAATTAAATTCAAAACAAATTCAGACAAAATACCATGATAATTAACAAACCTGAGTCCCAAACTGAATCTTAAAAGAAAACACTCTTAATTTTGCCTCCACTGTTGACACTTCCATTAACTCCATAAAATACTGAAATATAACAAGAACATGATGATAATATTACACGTAGGCTGATCGTTGGCTTGAACTAACGAAGACCAAAATAACTTTTTTATAACTCAAGTTTTTTGAAGACACAAACACTTGTATTAATTAGGTTATCAGTTAATAAAATAACCTCTTATACGTTTTATATATGTTCCCCTCACAATTAATAATGTTCCTTTCCCCGTTACTATATATAAAATAATACTATAGTTGAAAGAACTTATTAAAAAGAAAACACATAATAGTTAAAACTTAAAAGGGACAATGCAAGTAATATTATTGGAATTGAGGCGAGGAGTAACTCAACAATAATAAAAGTTAGCTAACAAATAATAATAACATTAAATGGCAGAAGCAAGATCCAAGGAATCATGCATATATTTCTATAAGGCCTTCACCTTCAAAGTTTCAATCTCCTTTTTAGTTGGCCAAAAGTTGATGAGATTTTCCACCTGAATCACATCCTGGAGATAACATTAGTGCAATGAGTATCCTATTACACTTAGATGAAAAGAATCAAATTCTGTTCTAATTCATGAACATTTGTTAGTTCTTTTAAGATATGATAAAAAAAGGGGTGAAAGTACTAAATTAATCTTACAAACTCAATACGGTGTTAAAGCATAAGAATCGGGATATTGAGGCTTAGGAGATAAATAAGAAATTAGAGTAACTAATTAACATTTTAAAGTCACAAAAACACATATATAAGAGGCCAACAAAGAATCAAACTACAACTCATTAGCTAGGGACTGTTAAGTATAAGACTAAGAAGGAAGTGTTAACTTAGTCAACAAGAAATTCAAGAACTCTCCCTTCACCAATCACCAAATCTATTTTGAAACTACCTTTAGTCAGTTATAATAGTCTTGTATTCAATTAGTTACATATAGTTAGTTTTTCTATATATAGTTGTACACTACTTCCATTCTATTGTAACTTAGTATTCTAAGCATAATCAATTCCATTATGCTTTCCTTGGATAGTAGAATTATCTCTGCTTCTGTTTTACATATCCCAACTCATTCCTTTCTTATATCTCTGGTACCTGATAGGGGCTACTTCATGAACACCAAAACTCACATGTTATATTAACAATAGAAAAAATTGGACAAAAAATAGAATAAAAAATAGAGCAGCTCTGCCTATAAACAAGTAGAAGAAGGTTGAGACCCTTATCCAAGAACTAATGGAATGTGCCCTAACAAATGATGTTACATGAGTTAGCTTATCTCTTAAAGCATCTTGACAAAACTCTGTTTAAACTTGCATAGTTGAATAATGAAAAAGTAGAGCAAGCACTATACAAAAAAAAGCTCTGAAAGAAGAAAAGAGAAATAATTAAGGGATAAAACCACACCTTTTGTTATTACCATCATCCATATATATACAAGTTTACTCATTACATAGAGCACCAAACACTTACACCCTACTAAATTTACTGTAACAAAGTATATACATCAGAGTACTTAAGGAGAATTTTTTGTTTTACTTTTTTCTTGTAATAATGTTAAAGAGATTGATGATCTATCTATGGTTGAATCAACATCTAATTTAATTAGAACTGTATAAGAGAGTGTGGAGCATCTTGTGATCTGATCTAAAAATCAGAATATATTCAGGTTTAGACTTTAAGCTAATGTGCAAGAATCAGTTATACATCTTTGTTACCTTTAACTTTCACTATATTTATATTTCCTTATTACTGAAGGAACATGTAAAGAAAACATGACCTTGCACTTGTCAATTTTTTCTAAAACCAAGATCTTCCTTGGCACGATCGATTTGATCAATCTCTACTTTTCCTTGTATATTATAGTGTGAGTACTTTGAATTAGTTGCAGTTGCAATTCCTGATTCATCAATTGCAAACTGCGTCTCAGAGTCTTTTATGTCTTCTGTTGAAGCAATTCATAATTTCAAGTATTTTTGTGAAATTTTCTATTTGTTATTGGTTTTACTTTTTTATGACAGTCTGTTACTATCACAATATAAAATACCAAGTTTAGATCATGGTCATTTGACTGTTTTTAATCTTTATAGAATTTTTGCAGCAACTTGGAATGTATGAGAGCAATGTCCCAATTGAAACCTTGATTTGAGTTATTTTCTCACGACATATATGTCTTGGGATATGATCTATCTAACATCTAATTCAAATTATTTTAATCCAAGATAAGTTTTCAAGTCAATGATATGCTTTTTAGTTGGATAACTAAATACAGTGAAAAGGCCATTTATGATTAAACTGAGGTTCTTATTATGTTGTATTGAAACAAAGTACTACAATTTTTTTGCTGTATTTTTCAATATAACTGATAAATGTAGTAATGAATCCAGAAAATATTGGTAATGGGATAAATATAATAATACATAGACATAATAAAAAGTTTTATACAATTTTTGTATTAATGTTTGGCAAACATGATGTATAATAATTAAATATAATGGAGACAAAATACATAAAAATTCATATGTTTTTAAATTAATATCCAAATTACTAGCAGTGCTTTGTACAATACAATTTGAGGATTGCTGTGATAATTTATTTTGGAATATTTTTTCTTTCTCGACCTTTTTAGCTTTTCAAGAGATTGTTCCATTGAATGCAGAAAACGTGCTAGTCCTCGACGATAATGAACCGGTTGCAAAATGGCTTGCTTTAATCAACCAATCACTCAGTGAATCTCATTATTTGTCTTCCAAAGGAGTGAAATCCGCAGCATCATTTGGTAGTTCTTTGTCTTTCCAAAAGCCTTCTTTAAAGAAGATTGAGAAGACTTTCAAGAAGCTAAATGGAAAGAAGCTAAAAAGTTATAACTGTGTTCTTGAAATGTAAACGAAGGCCTCTAAGGAATTGTAATTCATGTATTAAGAATTTATGGATAATTGTTATGACTTTAATTTTTGGTACTTTGTTAGTATGTAAAGTCTATTTTTTTTATGACAAGTTTATATATCTTGGATTAGTTGATTTAAAATTATATACATAATTTTTTCGGTCATTGTTTAAATTACTCTTTCAAACTATGATTTAAAATTATATATGAATTTTGCAAGATTTTATTAGGAAGATTAACGAAAAAAAGAGAATAGGTTTTCTGAGCTAATTTGTAGCCACGCTTAAAAAGCGTGGCTATATTGTACAGTAATGCTCATTTGGCACACTTCAAAAGCATGGTCATATCTTACTCTATTGGCACGCTTCAAAAGCGTAGCCATATCTTTCCTTATCAGAATTCTTTAAAAGTGTGACTGTATGTCCACCAGAGAGTACGCTTTAAAAGCGTGGCTGTATATTCACTAGAAGATACACTTTAAAAATGTGCCTACAGGGTTATACATATGACCAGTGTGGCAATAGATAAAAGTTTAGCAAAAAATAAAGCATGTCAATAGATCGACAAAAGCATGGTGATAAAAGCAACCAACATTCTCGCAGATGTGACTCTTTCAAAAGCATGCCGATAACTCAAAAAATGTGGCAAAAAGCTGTCGCTATCCTTTTTCTCACTTTTGGCACGCTTCAAAGCAGTGCAAAAGCCAGTTTTTCTTATAGTGTTGGAAGGCGTGGCAGTTTCCAACCACTCCCATTAGCGTTTAACGCAATATCAATCGACTTGTGTCTTTCTAAGATCACCAACAAGCCTAGCTGAGGTGTGACATATTGCCTCAGATAAGATAGAAAAAATGACCAAGTCTCCTTCGTCTTTCTCTCAACTATGGCAAATGCAATAGACAATATGTTTGAATTACCATCTTAAGCAATAGCCATAAGTAGTGTGTTTCCGTATTTACCATACAAGTGAGTGCCATCAATGGATATAAGTGCTTTGCAATGTTTGAAAGCCTCTACGCAAGGAGGGAATGTCCAGAACACCCGATGAAATATGACACCATCGACATCACCATGCCAAGGTTGTGTTTGAAGTTGCACCCAAGTACCTATATGATAGTGGTTAATAGAACATATCAATATTTAATTAAGCATACGCAGTTAAAGGCAATGCAATTTTTTTTTACCGGGTAAATATGTTTGCATTTCGAATAATTACCTAGGAAGCTCGTTATATGATTCCTCCCAATCATGTGTATATTTTAGCAATAACTCTTTACTTTGTAAGCTAAACCTTTCTGTATGACACTTTGTAACCAAAATGATTCTCAACAGATCCTTGCAAAACTTTGATACTAATCGTAAGGTCTGCTTTGACCATTGTGAATATGTGTTGAGCACTCACCTTTGACTCCAACCTTTCAGGGCATTGGCCCATTGATGTTTGTATGCAAGTATGAGGACCATTGTATCTCCTCACCTTCCATTTTTTTCTGCTTTTGGTGAATGTGTATGATCCAATTACAACCCAACCCAAACTGAGTGTGTGTAATGTACCGAATACCTCAACTAGTCAATCTCTAGTATCTTGTACTCCACATCTTTCCTGATGCTATACATCTTAACTGCATAATAACTTTCTCCTTGTTTTCAAGCTGTTGTCCAATCTCAAACTCATTAGTGAGATCATTCTCGGGTCCCTTTTGCATAAACAAACAATCTGGATTCATTGACTTGAGATTCGGTAAGGTAAAGTGATCAAGATGACATATGGTCAGAAAATGGTAGGCTGTGTTAGCGCGAGTTGTGTGTTTGTGAAGTAGTTTATCTCCTCCTCCTCCTCATCAGGAATTTTCATGGGTTCAGCCTCTACATCTTTACCATCATCGGGGTTAACTTGATAGGGATCCATCATTGGGTCACCGATTACAGATCCCTCATGGCTTTAAAAATTTGCCTACATAATCACATCATTAGAGTCCTTCGCATTTGATACCTCTTGACTATTATCAGGTGACTTGTTTAGGTCAACCATCAACCTTCTAATAATTCTTCTAGTTGCCCCCACTTAAGGGGATACCATCACCAATATCTATAAAACTTGCTCCACACAAGTTGACAAGAAAAACAAATAACTCCAAAAGATGTACATTTGTCTAACGATTGTGCTAATCCTTTATTAGACGTATGTCCTCATCATTACGTAACCAGCTAATACCTAATTCACACAAAATCTTATTAGAACAACATAAAATTATACCTTAAACATAATAAAATATTATTAGTATTGTCTATGAAACATAAAATAATAAAAAATAATCAAATAAATACTATGAATAATAACATTATACCTTTTGTAAAATAAAATGTCACATACTTCCGTCGAATATCTATAATAGATTTTTTCACTCTTTTTATGTGATGTTTTGACCAATGGTATGCACTACAAAATTTTTTAACATTGTTAGACATCCCACTTTGAGAGGCATATATGTAAAGATTGGTTAGGCAGAACCAAAAAAAATAGATCCATTTTGATCATATACTGTTTCTCCATCGTAAAGAATAGATAATAATGGTAATGTAAAAATTTTATAGAATAAAATCAGCAAAAATTGGTAGAATGAAACTTGAAAGAGATGACAGTGATTTTTTTTTTTTCTGAATAGCTTCTTCCATCAGTCAGTGGGTTATATAGGGGTGGAGCAAAGTTTTCCGAAGAGAATGTCGAACCTGGTTATTTTCACTTTGACTAATGTCATGAAGTTCACCTAGGGCCTCGGCAAACTTGCCCCCCATGCAAAAAAAGGGATCCTGAAAAATAAAGTTGAAATACTTTTTTTTTTGGAAATAATTTTTTTATTTTATAACAATAAAATATCTTGTTTTTTTTTTTAAGTTAGAAGTGAAACTTGATAAACCCCATTTTTAGGGTTTATCTTGTATTGAATTTAGAGTATTTTGATGACCTTTTCTCGCATTTAACCTATGAATTAGCATGGTTTTATTATCTCTCCCGTATTTGTGCTTAAGTGTAAAAACATGCTTTTTAGGCCTTATTTTGATGAATTTTGATTTCTCCTTGATTCCATAAGAGGCCTTGATGTGTTTGCTAGTAATTCCAGGATTGAAATAGGCCAGGCATGGATCAAAGGAAGCAAGGAAGGAAGCATGCAAGTGGAGAGAAGCACAAAAAGTCAAAGAATTGATCACGGCCATGCACGCGCACGCGCACAAGGCGCTCGCGCGCACATTGCGGAATCAACCAGGCACGCGCACGCGTACCGTGCGCGCACGCGTCGATGTCTGCACATGACTTCATTAAGGCAACAAAACTCGAACTTATTAAAACTTTTAAACGAGAATGTGAAGACTATCCTATTTCTTGTTCTCTATCTCCGCATATTTATTGGTATTTTAAGAATATAAAATTATTCATATATTTTTTCACACTTCTATTATAATATTATTTAGATCTCGTTAATAATTTCAGTAATTATTAGAATTCAAAGTTTAAATTTTTATATAAATAAAATAAAATAAATTATATTATAATATTTTTATCATTTCTAATACAAATAGAGTAAAACACTCAAATAAACCAACCTCATATCAAAATTACGCAAATCACTCAAAGTAAAAAATGTTACGTGAATGTCCTAAAATATCTCACTATATAAATCAACTTAGGCAAATTCGATTTTCACATTATGGTAGTAAATCGAATTGAGTAGTTTCGATTTACATAAGAATATAATCGAATCGGGTATAGTCAATTTATATTAACTAAGAGTAAATCGAATGAGATACATTTGATTTACATGAAACAACAATAAAACGAGGCTAACTAATTCGATTTACTATTTAGATTAGTAAATCGAAAGAAGCAACTTCGATCTATCTAGTAACCCTTGCAATGGCGCCAACGACCCCACCAATAATGCAACACAACATTGTGGATATGTAACTCTTGCATTCTTGATGAAACATAGCATGCAGGAAGAACATTATATTACAACTTTTTAATACTGCAAAGATTTTTGCAATTTTTTTATATGTATAGAAATGGATGTAAGGTGTAGTGGTTTCAAAATTGAACATAAACTACTATAGAGTATAGCGGTTTACGTCACTACAAAAAAAAAGGTCTATGGTCACGGTGAAAAACCGTGACCATAGCTAGTGAAAAGGGTGACCATAGGTCTATGGTCACGGTTTTTGACCTATGGTCACGGTTTTTCTGCCGTGGCCTATTCTCTCGTGGCCATAGACCTATGGTCACGGTTTTTTTTATCTATGGTCACGGTTTCTATGGCCACGGTTGTAATGTTCAAATTCTGGCACTTTAGGCCACGTTTTTTTACCGTGACCATAGGTTAATCTATGGTCACGCGATAAAACCGTGACCATAGCCCATCTATGGTCACGGTTTTGGCCGTGACCATAGCCTCTATGGTCACCCCTTCCCAAAACCGTGACCATTGATAAGGCTATGGTCACAGTTTTGGCTGTGACCATAGCCTCTATGGTCACTCCACCCAAAACCGTGACCATAGCCATATCTATGGTCACCCCTTCCCAAAATCGTGACCATAGCCATATCTATGGTCACGGTTTTGGCCGTGACCATAGCCTCTATGGTCACTCAACCGAAAACCGTGACCATAGCCATATCTATGGTCACGGTTTTGACCGTGACCATAGCCTCTATGGTCACTCTACCTAAAACCGTGACCATAGCCTCTATGGTCACCCCTTCCCAAAACCGTGACCATAGCCTTATTTATGGTCACAGTTTTGGCCGTGACCATAGCCTCTATGGTCACCCCACATGAAAACCGTGACCATAGCCTTATCTATGGTCACGGTTTTTTACCGTGACCATAGCGTCTATGGTCACCCCGCATTAAAATAGTGACCATAACCTTATCTATAGTCACTGTTTTCACCGTGGCCATAGCTTATCTATGGTCACCCCTCCTTAAAACGGTGGCCATAACTTATCTATGGTAACCTGTTTTATTTTATAAATTTTTTTAAAGCATAATCACATTCCAAAATGATGATAATCACAAAATAAATCTAAGAATGAGAAATTCAATAAATGTAAATCATAAAAGTTTCATTAAAAAGTAGATATCCATTACAACACTAATCAAAATAGAGTGTAATTTATCCATTACATGTATTATCGAATAAAATCTCTTATCAAAATGTAAAGAAGACATCAAAATAATACATTTAGATAACCAAAATCATTATAAGACCCATCCCATCTTATATTTGTATTGAACATATTTTCTTCACATCATATCCTCCTGCTAGCAAAAGAAATAAAGAAGTTAGAACAGAACAAAAATATTTTTGATGATGCATGCAGTGCAGTTGAGTAATGAATATGGAGCACAAGTTAAGTAAGTCAATCAATATGAAAATTTCAACCACTAAATATATTTTTTTTTCTTTTGCAGAACTTGGGTCTAGTGAACTTGGGTCTAGTGATCTGGATTCAAATTCAATTGTAGCCTTTGAAAAATAAAAAATCATTTAGTTGGAACTATGATACGGGCTTTATGCTAGAAATGTATCATTTAGTCTTAAGAATCAAACACAAGAATTAGTATTTTTATATTAAAGTCAATTTACAAGTATTTTTTTTTTCATTCAACTCACTCATCGAAGGGGTTCACTCAATGGACCATAATTGAAACAAAAAACATTGAAACTTAACTAAATGATCGTATGAACATAAATTTAAATTGTAAGAGAAACAAGTAGAAGAATTTATTCCTGCTCACTGTACAAATACATATGTAAACTACTATTGACAAGAGTTTAAATACAAGTAAGAATATCATTAGCTATTGATTTGAATATGGGAAAAATAAAAGTTCATTAACCATACATCTAACCTCCAATATTCCAGGGAAGCAAAAAGAGAGAAGATCCAGGCATTTAAGCAGCCACTTTTTTATGGAGGATAGAAAAATAAGACCTGGAAAAATTTGAATATGACTGTTAAAAGGTACTCAGAATCATAGATAGTTAAAGAAAAAAATTGGTATAAGATAAATTGAACTAGGATTGAGACATTGAACACATTGGTAGAAGGCTTGGTATAAGAGTTTAAATGCAAGCAAGAATTTGAATGCGTACGTCAGACCAGGGATCAAAAACAAATCTACAACTTGGATTTGGAACAAGGACAATAATGTTAAAGGAATAGGCAAATTAAACCACATGTAACAATTCAAATTAAAGTATTTATTAATTATTTTTTTTTATTTCTCACTGTATTTCTAATTTGATAGATAAAAAATTAATTTGTTGTAAATTTAAATTTTATTTAAGAGTTTGATATTGACTAATAAATTATTGCATATATAAAACAGAATTCAAACTCTCGATACTTATCTAAATAGACGATTGATTTGACCATTCGATAAATCCAAATTGATTGTACTTATTAATTATTAGCAAGTTCTTTAACAAAACATATATTATGTTTATGTATTAGAATGGCCTAAATTAATTGTGATCATTAGTTATTAATTATATATAATATCTATACCTTTCTAGATCGAACTCTGCTTAAACCTTTCTCCAATCTACTCTCAAGGTTCTTTAGTTCCTTGAGGCTCAGAGAGCTAAGAGCTTCACCAAGGATGTGCCTGCAAATCAAAACAAATTAAACATCATTAATTATTAATTAATAACATGGATGCATATACATTAATATAGAATTGAAATAGTTAGTTTTCTTAAAAGAACAAAGAAATAAAACTCACCTATTTAGATTTTGAATATCACGAATCTGTCTTCTTAATTTGGATGATTCTTGCTGATAAAACTAATGATATTCATAAACAATGTTAAATATATATGACAAAATAAAGACCTAGAAATATAAAATATAAATCACTAACTGAAAGGAATAGTGATTAAAAAAAAGATAACCTACCTAGGCCTTGAGCCCCATTAAAAAGGATGGACTTCTATATTTCAAAACTAATTAATAATAATGTGCATTTTTTTTTATATCATGTGTTCAAATTTTTTTTAGTTTTTTTTTTAATTATATTATTTATCTTAAATTTTAGACTTTAAATTACAAATCTTTAAATCTAAATCCTAAATTATGAACTTAAAAGAAAATTTAGCTAATATTAATTAACTAAAACTTAATTTTCTATAGTCCCATACATATATAACATCATTATACTATAATTAATAATATAATTTACCTGTGTATTAGCTTCAGATACAGATTCTGTGTTTGAGGAAGCAGCACTTGCTTTCTTATACCTTTCGATAGTTCCTCTAACACTGCAAATAATTATATAATCATAAAAAATTAAATCAATATTAGTTATTATCAGAGATCAATTAGCAATAATAATAAACAATATAATATTGAACTTTAAAAGAGCTAAAATTATAATTGTGACAGCCAAAGAGTTTGCAGAGGAATTTCGGTCATTTCACATTGGTAGAAGGCTTGGTGAAGAACTTGCTACTGAATTTGACAAGTCTAAAAGCCACCCTGCTGCTTTGGCAAAACACAAGTATGGAGTGGCAAAATGGGAACTCTCAAAAGCTTGCTTATCAAGAGAATATTTACTCATGAAACGCAATTCCTTTACCTATATCTTCAAATTTTGCCAAGTATGTCTTAACATTATTATTCGAGTTTTATAATTAAGTTTCAAATCCATTACTAATTAATGAACTGAAATGCACCGAGATTCATGAAATCAGTAGCTCAAGGTGCCAAGAACCATGTGAAATCAGCACAACAGAAGGCTAATAGCAACAAGAAGAAGATGCCTCAGCAACAATTTTATTTCATATATGGCTCGTACCTAATGAGATTCGTGGAAGTGATTCGGGGAGCCTTGATTGCAGCACGTAATTCCCCCTTCGCAATCCAAAAAGAAGATTATCAGGAAAATAAATTAACAAAATCTAAAACGGAAAAGAAAAACGGCGTACCAAGTAGCAATGAGAACTGAGACACCGATGGAGACGCCGATGGCGACGGCGGAGAAGGTGTAAGGAGAGATCTTAACGAGCGCAGTACCCCAAGAGCGGACGCCACGCCACTAACCTTCGACGAACGGAGAAGCCAAGGAAGATAAAGACGATGTCCTTAGAGCTTGGGACGGCGGCGGCGCCAACAAGCTTCCGACGGCGGCGACAATGGGGGCTAGGGTTATGAATTGGGGAAAGAAAGAAGGGGGGTTTGTTTCAATTTCCTTAAGTTCACGCGGTTCAATTTCCTTCAGTTTCCCACTATAGCATAGGTTAAGAAAAAGAACTTATTTTAATTTTTTAAAATTAAGATAATAAAATTGATATATTATATATAATGAGCCTTATATTTTTATTTTTTACAAATTTATTTTATCTAACATACCAAGAATTAATTTATCATACGCATTTAAATAAACAAATAAAATTAACCACTCAAATAATTTAAATTAATTACGATATGATGAATCTTTTATTTTAATATTCTACAATCATTTTAAAAAGTTTTAAATTATTTTTTAATTTAAAATTATTAATAGTATTCAACCTAATTTTATATTTATAAAATTAGATATAAAATTTTAATATTTAAAGTAAATTATATAAAATTATTATTAGTTTTTAATTATTAAAACTTTTTAATTTTAAAAAGAAAAAATATTTAAAATAATAAAAAATACTTAAAAATTTTAATTAATTAAAACTCAAATGATTAAAACTATGACTAATTGACTATAGACTCCTTTAGATCACTCCCAAAACCGTGACCATAAACCCTTTTAGGCCACCCTTCCGAAAAACTGTGACCATAGATCTTTTTTGGTCACTGTAAAAAACCGTGACCATAGACACCTTTAGGCTACCCCCCAAAACCGTGACCATAGACCCTTTTAGGCCACCCTTCCGAAAAACCGTGACCATAGACCCTTTTTGGTCACTGTAAATAACCGTGACCATAGACACCTTTAGGCCACCCTCCAAAACTGTGACCATAGACCCTTTTAGGCCACCCTTAAAACCGTGACCATAGACCGTTTTAGGTCACCCCCAAAACCGTGACCATAGACCCTTTTAGGTCACCCTTTTTGAAAAACCGTGACCATAGACTCTTTTAGGCCACCCCCAAAAACCGTGACCATAGACACTTTTAGGCCACCCACCAAAATCGTGACCATAGACCCTTTTAGGCCACCCTCAAAACCGTGACCATAGACCCCTTTAGGTCACCCCCCAAAACCGTGACCATAGACCCTTTTAGGTCACCCATTTTTAAAAAACCGTGACCATAGCCCCTTTTTGGTCACTGTAAAAAACCGTGACTATAGACCCCTTTAGGTCACCTCAAAAACCGTGACCATAGACCCTTTTAGGCCACCCCCCAAAACCGTGACCATAGACCCCTTTAGGCTACCCCCCGAAAACCGTGACCATAGACCCTTTTAGGTTACCCTTTTTTGAAAAACCGTGACCATAGTCCTTTTTTGGTCACTGTAAAAAACCGTGACCATAGACCCCTTTAGGTCACCCCTCAAAACCGTGACCATAGACCCTTTTAGGCCACCATTTTTTAAAAAACCGTGACCATAGGTACTCTATGGTCACCCTTTCCAAAAAAACCGTGACCATAGCTTTTTTTTTTTGGTCACCCTAAAAAACCGTGACCATAGAGGGTCTATGGTCACGGTTTTTTACTGTGACCAAAAAAACCGTGGCCATAGACCCAAAATGTTGTAGTGCGTATAGATGTAGTGGTTTCTGAAAAAAATGCAATTTGAAAAAATCGCGATTAGCTATAGCGATTTCTATCCAGTACACAAATTCACGTAAACTGCTATACCCTGTAGTGGTTTACATTCAATTTTAAAACTACTATACCTTGTAGTAGTTTTTATAGATATAAAAAAGTTATAAAATCGTTTGTAGTATTAAAAATGTGTAATCTAATAAATTTAGTTTAATTCCAAACATTTATATACGTAACTTGTCCTCTAAAAAAATATAATTAAACTAATTTGCAAAATTAATTAACATACATATAATATCTATGTAATATATATTCTAATTTATTTATATGTAACATATTTTTTAATTCATTTCTATGTAATATGCAATGGTCATAATATAAATTTATATAATACAATGATCATTTTATATATATTTTAATTTTTTTATTGACATTTCACATGTCAAATATTTGTTGGAGTGTGAGTGTTTCTTTGAGCGAGTAGGAATTTTTTTAAGGATTTTGCTAGGTAGTAGATAATAATTTTTGTGAATAATGTGAACAATGAACTCTAAAATTGATTTAATAAAGTAAAAACATATTATATCTCTAAATTACCCACTTAAATCTTAATATTAGGATAACTATCTGCACATTTAGTGAATTGAACATCCGATATATCTATTATTCACATTATTTAGTATTTTCATTATCTATTTATATATATATATTTTTTAATCTATCTATGTAAAAGAACTCATTTAAATTTACATTCTAAGGGACAAAAATATTCTTATGGCAGAAGAGAAACTTAGAATAAATATCATTAGAATTGCTCTCAGTGATGGTGTATAAATAACCAGCTGGATAGATAATAATGGAGGTGAAATTTCTCATTTTTTATCCTAAGATTTTTTTTCAATCTTCACGCACCACAAGAGAGAAAAATAACGTTGGAAGTTCTTTCCATTTTCATGCAACACTCCCTTTTCCATGCAAACATGTTAAGCCATTTTTGTAAACAATAAAAATAGCAAATTCTTTATTTTTATATTATTAAATTAGATATAATTTTTTTTTAATAAATTAAATAAGAATATATAACCATCATGGCAAGCACCTAAATATTGAGCAAGTGCACCATTGGAATTTGGAGCGTGTAAATGCGTGTCGTTCTTTGTGGGGAAGCAAAGGTGAAAGCTAAGGTAGTGTTTGATTAATTTTTAAAGAATCTGACAATATTAATGACATGTGATTTTCTACTGAAGGCCACCGTCAATAATTGTAGAATTTAGAAAAGACAGGATTTATCCGCTATCAATGATAAACTACTAAAGATAGAAAGAAAGAATCCAATGACTTGTATATAATGATGGACTGCCGAAAGTAAATTGATGAAAGATTAAATTAAGAATTCAATATGTTCTCAAAAACCCATCTGATTAGTTAGAAAAATAATATGTTGTATTTACAGAAGAATAATAATGAGAAGGGGAGAAGAAAAAAAAAGTAAGAGTATAATATGGTTTTACATAACAAAGAAAAGAATAAGAGAATGAGTTAATAATCAAAATCATTCTTGAAAAATATATTGATCTCCATTTTTGTTTATTTAAAAGATAAAATTAATTAAATTTATTTTCAAAAAATAATTAATCTGATCGCATTAGTTCTTCCGTCATTTTTTACGCTAAGGTGACTAACGTTCGCTGACATGGCCTGTTAATTAACTGCCAGTATGGCATTGATAAACCACTATTTTATGGTTTATCTTGTGCTAAATTGAGTGTATTTTATCAATTATTCGTACACTTATTCATACAAACTGCATGGTTTTACAAATCCTTCCTAATTTTGTTCCATGATTGAAAACTTGCTTTCTGAGCCTTTAAATTATCAATTTTTAATTATCCTTTATTACCATTCAATGCCGTGATGTGTTTGTGAAGTGTTTTCAGGTTTACAGGGCATAAATGACTTAAAGGATGAAGAGGAGGCAAGTTAAAGTGGAAGGAACACAAGAAACTAAGGAGCTGAGCAGCGAAAATCGACGCGCACGCATGACTGACGCGTGCGCGTGACTTGTAGCATCTTACAGCAACGCGTATGCGTGACAGAGCGTCACGTGCTGCACTTATCAGAACTCACTGGCGGCGATTTCTGCGCTGATTTGGACCCAGTTTCAAGCTCAAAAACGCAAACTAGAGGCAGGGGTGTAGCTGAGATTGAGGACACGCTTCACTTTTACTTTCACTTTAGTTTTTGTTTAGTTTTGGGAATTCTAGAGAGAGAAACACTACTTATCCTAGGGTTCTTAGCATTCTTAGTTTTTACTTTTGGATTGGATATTGAGAGAGCTGTTACTACCTTCGATTGAAGTCTTCATTGTTATAGTTTGTCTTTCTATCACATCTACTATTTTGTTTTCTATTTAATTGCTTGTGGTCATATTTGGATATTGTTAATTTTGAATTTATGAATGCAATGAACTAGTTTTATATTTAATTCCATTACTTGTTTGATTACTTTCAATTAATTATTAGCTCCAAATTTGCTTTTATTAATTTAATTTTAATCACCATGTCTCCCATCTACTCCCTTTACATGTTTATGAAAATGGCATTCATGTTGATGGAGTAGAGCTCTCAACTTGGCTTTGGAGTTGATTAATTGGAAACTATTGAGTTGGAATACTCAAGTATTAATTTGTAATTGAAAAATGCTGACTAAGTCAAGTTTCACTAACTCTAATCCTTCCTTGTGAAGTGATTAAGACTTATGAATCAGAGTTAGTGTTACCTACTTGACTTTCCTTTATTAGTTAGAGGATCACTAAGTGGAAGCAAAAATCTTTTACTATTATACCTGGGAAGGTAAACAAGGATAGATCCAATTAATCTTCTCCTAGCGAAGGCCTTTTATTTCAAATATCTAATACCTCTTGTCATTATTTGTTGCTTTAATTGACCGCCATTTATTTTTCTGTTTCCAATTCTAAAATTTCTTAGAAAATTTCTGACCAATAAATTGCACCTTGTGTCAACTCTTTGGGAAACGACCTGGGAATTCTACTCCCAGTTATTTAATCTTAATTGTGACACAAATTAAATTGGTAGTGAGAATTTCGTCGGTTAAAACTGTACTGACAACGCTGCTTTTATTAAAATTTCTTAACCGACATTTTTCCACCCATCAGGCACTCGCTTAGTGTACACTCTTATTGCTGATAAGATAAGTTTATTAAATCAATTCAACTCAGTCCCTAAATCCATGAATCCTAATCCCAAATTCAAAGGAATCAAACCTCACCTCCATAGCAGATTCCATGCTCCCAGGTTGTCCCTGCTGCCGCCCGCGTCACTGCCTACGCCTTCAACGCCGTCATTGCCTGCGCATCGACATCGTCTGCATCATAGCCATCACCCAAAGTAGAACAACGTCTATCATTAACGCCGTTCCTCGCTACAAATTCTATCATAGCTCTCACGCTTGTCCTTCGCGTCCTTGTCTTCCTGGCCCTTCACGTAGGTGAAAGCCACGGGTGCACCCTCCAATGCAAACAAGTTGCATACAGCTCTTCCTATTCCGAAATCGCCACCCGTTATTACTGCTATCTTACTCTGAAACAGCATTACTTATATTAATCTGATACAAGAGCCAAGCAAACAATGATACACAAAATATGGAATATGGAATTCGGTATTTAATTCAAAGGTATGAAACAAACAATGATACACACAATAAAATTTTGATCAGTACTTGAAATTTATTTGATGGTTGGTAGTTAGGGGAGGTAAATTGGGGTGTTGGATCCATTCTTTCCCTGGTTGTGTGTGTTGCTTTTGGGAAGACATTATGAAGTATTTTGGTTCGAAAACTGAAAATGCACTGAGTTATCTTTACATTAAGTTCAATATGGATTTTCCAGACTCAGGGTTCCTTTTTCCCAATCAATGGCAATTATTAGAGACGATATTATCTCAGAAATTCAACAAGCAGTTGACAGATATAGAGCTGGATGAGTGTGAAGAGACCACATTACATGATGTCAACATAAAGGATCAGATGAGAAGAAAACAGCAACAGCAACTACCATGAGGCATATGATGATGATGATGCTGAGCAATCCATGCCTTGAGTGCAATTTGGGATTAAGGTTCATAAATTTAGGGACTGATTTGAATTGATCTAATAAATTTATCTTATCAGCAACAAGAGAGTACACTAAGCGAGTGCCACGCTGGCAGTTAATAGGCCATGTCAGTGAGCATTAGTCACCTCAGCGTAGGAGATGACGGAAGGACTAATGGGATCAGGTTGGTTATCTTTTGGGGACGAATTTGATTAATTTTATCTTTCGAGAATGAAAATAAATATCAAAGTATTTTTTAAGAATGATTTTGACTATTAATTCGCAAAGAATTGTTAGAAGACTAATATTTTTTTATTAGGGTCGCTCTAGTGTAAAGATATAACTTTATACAGATATATAGATGTACCTTCTTCTTATATATGATGCTGACATGTGTTGTTTTCAATTTACAGGATCAAGCATGTCTCCAAAAGGTTACTAGCGCTCATGGGAGGCTGATTGAGCCGAGCTGGTGGCGTGAAATCCAATGGAGTTTGATTGTGTTGGGACCCGTTGGTGGGAGCTTGTTGAATTGGGCTTTGCTGAGCGGAAAAAAAAATTGGAGGAAAGGCAGTATCAATTTGGATCTTCGTTCCACCCTTCACCTCCCTTCATCATATTGTATTTATTAATCTTCAAAAGCATGTGTTTAAAAGTGCCACTCATGTGTATGTATTGATTGTGAAAGATCCATGCTCCAAATGATTTATCAATGTGAAAGATACAAGTATTTTCTTTCTACAAGGTGCCAAAGTTAGGTTAATTTAATAATTTAATTTAGAAAAAAATTTATTCTCTTTTTTTAAAAAATGTTAAAATAATATTTTTTTCTCTATTTATAAAATGTACATTCTTCTGAGAACTTTTAAAAAATCTCCTCTTTAATCAATTTTAAATTTTTTGTATTAACTAATGTTAACTTTATTCAATTTTTTTTAAATTGTTTTCTACAAAAAACTCTTTAACAAAAATTTTATTTTTTTTTTTTGTCATTAAATTTTGCTTACCAAAATATTCTTTAATAAATTTTTTTATTGATTAAATTGTATTTTTATCAAAATATTTTTTTAAAACATTAATAATTAAATTATTTTTTCTAAAATATCCTTCAAAAATTTTTTTAATTATTAAATTGTGATTTTACCAAAATTTTCGTTATCAATTATTTTATATTTTACTATTAATTTTCTGATATCAATATATATTATTTTAACATTAAACAAAAAAACTTAGTAAGATTATTTTTCGATATCAATATATATTAATTGTTATACATATTAACAGTGGTATGGTTTTTTATTTAATGTTAAAATAATATATATTGATATCAGAAAAATAATAGTAAAATATAAAAATAATTGTTAACAAAAATTTTGGTAAAATCATAATTTAATAATTAAAAAATTATTGAAGAGTATCTTAAAAAAATAATTTAATTATTAATTTTTTTTAAACAATATTTTAGCAAAAATATAATTTAATCAATAAAAAATAATTTAGTAAAGGGTATTTTAATAAACAAAATTTAATGATAAAAAAATAAAATTTTTGCTATAGAATATTTTTATAAAAAATTAATTTATTTTTTCTTAAAAAAGGGATAAAGTTAACATTAGTTAACACAAAAAAATTAAAAAGAATTAAAGATGAAGCTTTTTTAAAAGTTATAAGAAAAATGTATATTTTATAAATAAAAGAGAGAAAAATGTCATTTTAACATCTTTCAAGAGAGGAGAGTAAAATTTTTTCATTAATTTATTACGAAACGCTCCTAACAAAAGCTGCATAATTCATAAGATCAAAATATTTTTCTTTTAAAAGATAGCATACATTGGACGTGAAGGAATAAACTCTACCTTATGATTATTTTAACTAAATAGAATTGTTCATATCCTGACCCAACACTAAGATCCAGGATCAAATAAGACAAAAAGGCCCAATCCATAAGATTGGCCTCCCCACGCAACCGACCTCCTCGCAAGAGGTCGGGTTCGACATAGGCTCCACCATAAGGAAGTCGGGAACGAGGGTTAGCTGGCAGATAACACTTATTTGAATAAGTAACTGTCCCTAAAATCTCTCAACCCACTTCCAGGAGTCAAACCTCAACTTTCCTAAGATAAAGGAACAGTTATCCTCCTTAAAAGGTGGAACTACTCCAACAGTGGTTATGCGTTCACCACTATAAATACACTGACACTCCTCAGGTATCTTTAAGTTCCCATACTCTCAAAACTTACTTAGGCCCTTGCTGACTTAGGCATCGGAGTGTCTTTGCAGGTACCACCCCCCATTCACTCACGCGTGCACAAGTCGGATGGAGGCTCCTAGACGCAAACCCGGTCAGAGGCCCCCTCCTTCGAGCGATTGGGCCAATCTAATAAATCCAACCCACTAATCTTCAGTTACCTATCGTAACAAGAATATTTTATAATATATTCAGATTATCTTCTATCTCATATGAATGGAGAGATATATATATTATTTTAATTGGTTAAAATAAAGCATCATGAGTATATATTTTTTTCTTTAATTTTTTGTCCTATATCATATTTCCTAATTTTGTTGTATTATGTTATTGTTCATAGGCAATTGCTCTTCCATAAACGACAGAATCACTAATCAAATAGTAGTTTAAAATTTACTGGTGACCAACCGTAAGTACGAAATAAATTGATACTCAATGTTAATCACTATAGTATCAACAGTAACTTATGTCATCTTAAAAAAAAAAAGAAAAGTAACAAACTTACGTTTGACAATTCATGCAATTTATTTCTACTAATTATGTCAATTTTTATTCTAATAAAAATAATATAATAATTATAAACTACATAGTCAGATACTAAAATCTAAAATACTTACTTCAATACAATAACAAACTTATTAAATATTTATTACGAAAAAATACTATAAATTTATAAAGTTCTATAGTAATAACTGAATTATAACTTGTTGAAAATAACTTAGTGAAAGTTGATTGATTTGGCACAAGTATTAGTGAACACATCTATTTTAAATTTTAGTTTTACACTTTTAACTATTTTATATTTTTTATTTATGCAATACCGATTTTATCGGTTTAACTAATAATTAATCGGTTAAACCAAATAAATAGTGAACCAGTAATTTTATTGGTTCGATTCTTACAACTATGATTCAACCCATTCTACTGATCGATTTATCGGATTATGGTTTACGGTTGACTGACTTCGGAATACGAATTTCAATTTACAGATTCGGATTCAACATTCACATCCCATCCTCCATGGTTCAGGGTTCAGGGTTTAGGGTTCACGGTTCAGCGTACATTATTACGATGTCCTTTTACTAAAAGAGATAAATACATCAAATGCGATTTACGATTCCGAGTATAGTTTTTACAGAATTTGGTTCTCTGGCTCCCAGACCATGGTTCACCGTTTTCACGGTTGCGAGTTTCTGGGTTCGGCTTGCGAGGTTCAGGTTCTAGAATTAATATTGATGTGTACTATTCCAAAAAGGAATAACCAAATCAACTGACTTTTTACGGTTCAGGATTTGTCTTTTAGAAATTTGTCTATATCGTTTCGTCTCTCAAGGGTATACGAATTGTGTTTTATGGATTAGGGTTACGATTTTCGTTCTTTGGGTCTTCCAAGTTTGGAGTTCAAGGCTCATGGTTCATGTTTCTTGGCTCAAGTTCAGGGTTCAGCTTTTACGCTTTCGTGTTTATGGTTATAATGTTACGGATTAGTATGACGATTTAGTTTCAACACAATGAATTAACAACTTGTTTGTATTATTCATGAATCTCATAATCATTTTGTCTCGTCCTTGCTTCTTCCACTATTTTATAACTTCCACTCAGAATATACTGAAGAGCAACTGTTTTCTTATTTACATCGTACGCATCAACAATTCTATTTTCACATCAAAGGCGTACCCACATGTACTCTAACCAGAGTAACTTTTTCTTTTGCCTTCTTTTAATTAATAGTAAAACTTAAAAAGAAAAAATAAGACACCAGAATACAACACATTTGACTAAAGATTTTGCATTCAGTAATTATAGTGCCAACTAATGATGAATACCGAAAAATTTAGACTCCAAAACAAAAGTAGTATATAAAAATATTAAAATAATTTGTATTTCTAAATCTTAAACCCCAAATTCTAACCTCTATTTTATAAATTTTGAATCCCAAAATTTAAACCTTAAATTCTAAAATATATTACCTTCAAAAGAGTTTTTCTTTGCAATTTTTTGACAATATAAATTGGTCATACTTCTATTATTAATACAACAGTATCTAATCACATATTAAATATTAGTTAAATCACATTTATTATATTAAATTAATAATATTTTTTTGCCTCATATATATATATATATATATTTGGTCCATTTGGGTCATAAGCTCTTCAATTATATATTCTTCATAGAGCATATTTTTTTCTGCCCATAAAATCGAATACATCACCCAAGGCCTTCAATTGATTACTTTTTTGTTCTCGGGCCCATTCATTGCAAAGGCAAAGGCATGCAATGATCCAACTATCTATTTGGATATTGTCCCAAAAAAAAAATTAAAACCAAACAGAGCCATCCACCATTCCAGCGTAGGAAGCTCGGCTCTGTGGTGGGTTCTGCACAAATCTTAGCTTTCTCTACACAATTCTACGCTGCTCTCACTATCATGGCTCATGAACACGTGTTGTTATTGTCTTTTTCTAATAAAAATATCTGTAAATCTTTATACACTTGCATTGATACATTATAATTACCCTTTTTATTAATATTATTAGTTAATATTTTATTTTTATATTATTAAAATTTAGTATTAAAATATTTTTGTTAATCAAATATTGAGAGAGAGATCGCGCGCGCTATGTAGGCAGTAGGCACTGAGGCACGTATGTAGCTTGAGGCTCCTTTTGTAAAGGATACCTGTGATCCAGCGGTAAAAAACTTTAAGGACGGCAAAACTTAAAAATATTTTTTAATGGTCAGAGATAAAAATATTAACGAAAAAAAAGGTTAGAGATTTATTTATTTTTTTTTCAAAATTTTATATAGTCGTGCAATTAGATTTATTTTATAAAAAATATTTTTTTATTATTATTACATTATATAATTAAATATATGTGTAAAATTATTTTACATTGATAATTATCAAAATTAAATTCTTAATTTTTAACCAAAATACGGGTCATAGTTTGGTAAGTACTAAGTAGTACTGATATTATAAATTTATATTATATTATACTATTAATTCGAAATTAAAATTGTTACGAATTGAGATCGAAAATCAAATATGCAGATTGATGAGAAATTATTGTATACGCATAAATTTTTTTTATCAAAAATATTATTTAATTTATATACTAAAATTAATTATTAAAATCAGTTATTATATATATATATATATATTATTGGATTCATTTTAAATATATATTTTACATTAATGACTAATTATAATGATTGATTTTAATGTATAATTAATCTTTTTATTTTTTAATTGACATTATTATAATTAAATAATATAAATAAACAACTAAGTTTTACATGTATCTGATTTTGGACATCGGCGTGTTTTTAGTAGAAAAATTATTTTAAGAGGTACTATTCTTGTCATATAAATGAACAATTAAATTAAATATAGGTAATGTCAAATATAATATATTTTCTTAATATATTTCCATCCATCATTCTAGAAATTAAAATTTTAATCCATGAAATATTTAACGTTATTTTTATTTAATTTTTAAAAATTCAATTGAGAAACATACACTAATTAAAAAGAAGGCCACTGTATTAGAAAATTAGAGAGGTGAGTATAATAATTACGTTTAGTCTAAAACCCTTGAAAAAATGAGTTGGTTAAACAAGGTTCAGTGGCAGAGTTTGAAATTTTTTTTGGAGAGGCTAAAGTTTTTTCTAATACAAGATATATAATAATAATAAAACAAAATTAAAATTTGATTAAGAATATTTGTTAACTTTATTTTTCATTCAATTAATACATTAAAAAATAATTTTTTAATTCTTATAAAGGAATATATAAGTTATTATTTTATGTTATTTTAAAAAAAGCTACATTAATAAATTAATAGACCAATTTTTTTTAAAAAATTATTTTTAAATTCTTTTAAAAACTAAGAAAAGCAAAGATGGATATAAAATTATACTTGTTGAGAATCGTTTAAAATGAGATTTGAACCCAAAATCTAGAAAAAAAAATTAAGTTTAGTAAGATAGCCAAATCAACCATAAAATCTATGGAGTATCACATGTATAACTAATTTTTTAAACATTCATGGCTCCCCATTGCCAACAATAAGATAGTAAGATCCACAAATGACAGGTTATTTTTGGATGAAAATATTTCTCAATAAGGCCTTTGTTTTTTGTTCTTAAACTTAACATATGTTGTTGTAACTTAGCATTATCAATTTTACCAAATGTTTTTAGATTATCTTTCTATTTTTATATTCACAATATTATTATCACTTCTAAATTTTAAATACTAAATTCTAAATTTTAATTGAAAATCTAAAATTTTTCAAAAAATAAAAATTGATAATATATAATTTTATAGCAATGCTAGGTAATTAATTTTTTTAGTAAATATCAACCAATTTTTTAAATATTATTTTATTTATCTTAAATTTTAGATTTAAAATCATAAATTTTTAATTTTAAATTTTAAATTATAATACTAGATATTAAAGTTGGCTAATTTTAACTAAACTTTTAATCATAAACCTGAAATCTTTGAGAAAATAAAATTTGATAAATAATTTTAGCATTAAAAAAGATTGACTAATGTTATTCTAACATCATTTCTCAATAAAACATTAGTTCCTATACATTTTATTTTAAGAATATGTCCAAATTAAAGCTAGCCTAACATATCTGATTCTGATATCTTCAACATAGGCGTGCTAGGTTAATAATGACCAAGTCCCCCATAAGTCAATGCGCGCTCAACCCTCATCTCTCTCACTCTCACGTTTATTTTTCTAAGTATTGGTATAATTTTGGGTATGTCTAAAACGAGCTCAACAATTATGTGCTTATTGAATGAGCCACACTTATATAGGCCATTAAATCTTATTAGATGAAAATCAAAGACTAATATAAAAGAAGAGCATTGATGGACTCTAATAAATATAGAATATTCTAGTACATAAATAAATACTTTAAATGGCAATACTTTAATACACAATACTTTAAACGGCAACAGAATCTTTTATTCTTAAATAATTAAATATAAAATATATAAATATAAAATATATGAGTATTTTTTATTTAATAAAATTAATTATTATGCAACACTTTTTTATAATATTAAAATAATATTTTAAACTGTAACATAAAAATATAAAATCATTAAAATTTTATTTTATATTACTTGATAAATAATTAGATTATTATATTCAAAATTTAGTAACTAACTACTTTTATTAAAGATATTATTATATAATAGAATTTTAGATAAAAATATTTTTAAAAAATAATTTATTAAAAATATTATATATAATACATAAAAATATTAATTTTTTTATTTTTTAAATTTTTTTAAAAAATAGAATAAATAATATAATTTTAAATACATACTTAAATAAAAAAGTTAATATTTTCATGTATTATATATAACGTTTTAAATAAATTTTACTTTTACAAATATTTTGATAAAAAATTATATTATATAATAATATATTTAATAAAATAATTAGTTAATAAATTTTAAATATAATAAACAAATTATTGTTAAATAATATAAAATAAACTTTATTTATTTTATATTTTTATGTTGTCGTTTAAAAAATTATTTTAATATTATAAAAAATTTTGTATAATAATTAATCTTAATGAATAAAAAAATTTATATTTTTTATATTTATTTATTTTATATTTTTTAGAACAAAAAATTTCTATCTTTATATAATAAAATATGTGATATATATATATATATATATATATATATATATATATATATATATATATATATATATATATATATATATATATGGGGCGGTAAAACGGGTCGAATCCTTCGGACCGACCTGCCAAACTCGCTAAAAAAGGTGGGTCAGGTTAGATTTTGAAATCTGTCAAATTAAAAAAATTTGCCAAATTATGTATATATGTTCCAATTATGTGACTTTATTTATTTTATTTTATAATTTCGTATATATATTTAAATTATGTGACTTATTTTTTAAAATAAAGATGGTTCTATTGATAAATATTATTTTGAACAATTTTATTGAAGTTAAAAATTTTTAAAAAGATAGTAAAAAATTATATTATAATTTTAACTTTTTTTTGTATTTAATTGTTTAATTATTATTTTTTTGTTAATTTTAATTAATTTTATTTAAAAAAAAATAAAGTCAAACGGTTAGCATTTTGTACCCACTTTAGTTGGCAGGGCGAGCTAGCCCGTGCCGCTTATGGTGCGGGCCTAGGCGAGGTGGGCGGGTTGGGGCGGGCCGACCCGCATTGCCACCCCTAATATATACTATCTAGTAATTTTTTTATATATTAAATAATTATAATCATATAATAACATTGAAATCAAAAAACATATTAAATCTCTTACGGTATAACTATTTAAAATATCATTTTAATATAATTTTTTAATATTATAAAAAAATTTTGCATAAAAATTTTGCGAGTTTGGCGATTTTTTTAATTTGACAGGTTTCAAATCCTAGTCCGACCCGCCTTTTTTAGCGAGTTCGGCGGGTCGGTCCGATGAACTCGACCCATTTTACCACCCCTAATATATATATTAAGAAGATTGTCACATATTTTATTATATAAAGGTAGAAACTTTTTGTTCTAAAAAGTATAAATTAAATAAATACAAAAAATATAATTTTTTTTTATTCATTAAGATTAATTATTATGCAAAATAATTTTTTTATAATATTAAAATGATATTTTAAACTATAATATAAAAATATAAAATAATTAAAATTTATTTTATATTACTTGACAAATATATTTTAAAATTTATTTTAAAATATTTTTATGAAAAATTATATTATATAATAATATCTTTAATAAACGTAGTTTGTTAATAAAATTTAAATATAATAATTTAATTATTTGTCAAGTAATATAAAATAAAATTTTAATTATTTTATATTTTTATGTTAGTTATAGTTTAAAATATTATTTTAATATTATAAAAAATTTTGTATAATAATTAATTTTAATAAATAAAAAAACTCATATATTTTATATTTAATTATTTAAGAATAAAAGATTCTGTTGTCGTTTAAAGTATTATGTATTAAAGTATTGCTATTTAAAGCATTTATTTATGTATTAGGATATTCTATATTTATTAGAGTCTATCAATGCTCTTCTTTTATATTAGCCTTTTATTTTCATCTAATAAGATCTAATGACTTATATAAATGTGGCTCATTCAATAAGCACATAATTGTTGAGCTCGTTTTAGACATACCCTATAATTTTGGTGTAATATTTAATTATTGAATTTTATAATATTTTTTAAAATTGTGAAAGTATGACAATACGCTTTTTCTGTATTGATAATACGTTTTTTTTTTGTATTGTAAAATTTATAATACAAAGAGAGTGTATTGTCAAGATAAAAAAAGCGCGTATTATCCTATTCCTACAATTTTAAAAAGGAAAAATATAGGGAGTCAATGAAATATTTGTACAATGTGTACAATGGAGATTTAGGGATTAGAGATATAACCATTAGTGTTATCTTTTCCCATCAGCGATATCAGAGCTCTAGATTCAAAAGATCAAGAGTTCGATTCTTGGTGAACTCCAAAATCAGCTTAAACTTTTATGATAAGTAATTTTTTTAAAAAAATACCATAAAATCTAATAAGAGGAAGTATGGGTGGGATAAGTAGTTTCATGACATAGTATCAGAGTTCGATCCTTAGTTTATATTGGGCCAAATAAAAAGCTAATTGTACACATTGTACAAATATTCTATTACCTCCCTATCAGGACTCATCTAATAATTGAATATTACACCAAAATTTTTTTAGTATACAAAAAAATTAACCCCACTCTCACTCTCAGTCTCATCTCAACCTCAGTCTTTCCACCGTCCCTCTTTTTATTTTCTCTTTATATAAGGTGCTCAAAACTCCTCGATTCTCAGTTTCAAACCACAAAAATATAAAATAGAGTCAATATGAAGAGACATCTTCTGACATTGTTATTCTTCTTTCTCCTTCTTGACCCATCTCTTTCACTAATGCAGCTATCTGGCGCTGAAATGTTCGGCGGCGACGTCGTGGAATTTGTCAAGCAACTCAAGCAAATTTTTCCAGATGTGGCACGCGATACTGGACCCAACATTTTGACAACAATTTGGGGCTATATAACACAGCCATGTGCTTCGCCGAAGAGTAATATCCCAGGCCTCCATTATGTAAAACAGTATCTCAACTACTACGGTTACTTACAAGATTCATACGGCAGTAGTTTCACAGATGAAATGGATCAGAACACCGTTTCCGCCATCAAACAATATCAAAAATTCTTCCGTCTCCACGACACCACCGGAAACCTCAACCAAGAGACTCTAGATCTGATTTCGCGGTTCCGCTGCGGTGTCCCGGACGGTAACCTCTTCTACTCTCTCTCTCCCCTACCAACCGTGTGTCGTGGCCTATAGAAAAAAACTGGTACTCTAACCGCCACAATCATCTCACCTACGGTTTTTACTCTCAGAGTGTGTGTGGTTGGAGAAATTATAAATAATTCATAGGAATTTTAAGATGGGAATATGATATTTCTATGTTTGGTTCAAAGTTTGAAAAACTATTCTTAAGTAAGTTTGATTTCAGGGAATTAAAATACCATCATTTCAATTCCTACCTTTTTCTTGGATATCTTTAATTTCCATAGAAATGGAATCTTTATAACAATGTAATACTTGAATCACACACTCTCAGTTCCCAGATGACATCGTCACCGTGTTTAGAGACTCATTCAAGCAGTAGTGGTCATACGCTATAACGGAGGACCTAAGCCTAACATTCAAAGAGACAAGGTACCAAAGGTGTTTTAAATAAAATAAAACCTTGATTAAACTCAAATAAAAACATGCCAAAACTAATTATACAACATTTTCTTTACCTATAACTAACTAGAGAAAATTTCACTGTTGGGATACTAAAATGATATTTTTTTTATTTATAAAATATATAATTTTTTTTATGTTTTTAAAATATTTTTTATTTTATTTTAAATTTTTTATTAACTAATATCAACCTTATTTTTGTTTAAAGAAATAAATTATTTTGTATAAAAGTATTCTTTAATAAAAATTTTATTTTTTCTTTGATTAAATTTTGTGATTAAATTTTAATAACTAAAAAATTATTGAACGGTATTTTAGTAGAAAAATAATCTAATCATTAAAAAATTTTTAAAAGATATTTTAGTAAAGAAAAATTTAATCACTAAAAAATAATTTGTTAAAATATATTTTGATAAATAAAATTTAATCACTAAAAATAAATTTTTTGTTAAAAAGATACTTTTATAAAAAGTAATTTATTTTTCTTACACGTAAGTTAACATAAATTTTAAAATGGGTTATAGAAATTTTTTTTAAGTTATAAGAAAAAATATATATAAAAGTTATAACAGAAAAAAATGTATATTTTATAAATAAAAAAAAATATTATTTCAGAAATTTTCAGAAGAGAAGAGGAGAATTTTCTCAAACTAATATATTAGTAGTTTTGATTATAAGTATTTTATATTGTATGTATTTCTTAATTGTTTGTGTATCAGTTACGTCGATGCAGATATCATGGTTGGACTCCAAAACTTCAACGACAAGATGGTGGTAGGGGTAAGCCTTATAGAACTTAGTGTGTCTAACAATGATGTTGGGTACATGCTTTTGGATGCTAATAACAAGAACTGGGCCCTTCCAAATGTGGGGTCATTGGGAACTGGTGGAATTGACTTGGGTGCTGTGGCCATGCACCAGATAGGGCATCTTATTGGGCTTTCACACTCCGGTGACAGTGAATCGGTTATGTATCCGTATATTTTGCCTGGAAACCGGAGGAAGGTGCAGCTCTCAAACGATGATATACAGCAGATCAAGCAACTTTCTTCCGCTAATGGAAATGGAAATGGAGTTGGGTCCAGTCATTGGGGATTGATTACCACATTCCTACTTGGATTTCCATGCTTGTTCCTCTTGTACTAGCTCTCTTAACCGCTACGTGTGACTCTGATTGTGTGAATGTTTTTTTAAGTTTTAGCTTTTTATTTATCGGAAAGTCATTACCTCTTTACCGTCTTGCCACATTTTTATTAGTTAATTGATTCAAAAAATGGTTTTATTAATATTTTTTACATTTTAAAATTTAACAATATCTGATGCGTAAAGTTTTTTTAATAAACAACAAAATAAATAGAATAAAAGAATAATTTTTCTCACGGTAATCATTTTGAATTATTTCTAGAATAAACTACTAAAATCATTCCTGATTTTCTACGAAGCACGGACATTTTACTGAGTTGTTGTGTCCGCGTGTCGGACAAATTTTGGACATGACACTCGTTCGACACGTGTGTCTGCTGTGTCCAAACCGTGTCTTAATAAAAAATAAAAATATTCTTCACTGGACACATTTGGACATACCTAAATACCATCACGTGTCAGCGTGTCCAATCTTATTCTTAACATATATTCTTAAAATAAATTTAGATATAGTATATATTTATTACTTATTAGAACAAAAAATATTTTAAATACTTGATATAATTAAAATAAGATATTAAAAATAATTAAAAAATTAATTTATATTTTAGTATTTAATAAAATATCAAAATACCATTATGATTTATCTAAAAAATACTTTATATTTTATATGTATGCATGTCCCCGTGTCTTCTAAGATTTTAAAATTCGCGTGTCAGCGTGTCTTGTGTCGTGTCGTGTCCCGTGTCGATGTCATAGCTGATTTTTGAAACACTGACAACCATATATTCTATTTTTGATAACGATAAAAATATAGTCAAAATATTGTAAAGCACAATAAAAATAATAAAAAAATATTTTTTTATAAATAGTAAACGATTATTTTATTTGATAAATTTTTTATATATTTGATTTAAAATTTTAAGAATATTTTTATAATTAACAAAGATGAAGACTGTTTTGGTCCCTAAGATTGAGCGTAAAAATCGAAACCGTCCCTCATCTAATTTTTGATTTAGAATCGTCCTTAACGTTTATTTTCGTATTAAAATCATCCTTTTTATTTTTTTGGACAAAAATACCCTCACCACTACCAACATAATTACTTCCTCCACCACCACCACCACCAACACCACCGCCACAACCTCCACCAACACCACCACCAACACCAACACCACCACCAACACCACCAGCACTACCACCAACGCCGCCGCCGTCCCCCTCTCCCTCCCCGCCTCCCCTTCCCCCCACCCCCACCCCCACCCCGCGTCCCCTCCCCCTCCCCCTCCCAGTTTTCCCTTCCCCGCACCCCCACCCCCACCCCGCGTCAGCCCCCCTCCCCGTCTTCCCTTCCCAGCACCCCCACCCCCACCCCGCGTCACCTCCCCCTCCCCCCACCCCTCACCTCCACCTCCACCTCCACCTCCACCTCCACCAGAGAAGCAGAAACAGAAAGCAAAAAATCAACAAATCCAACACAAATTTAACACAAGAAGAAACAGAAAGCAACAAATCAACAAATTCAACACACAGTCAAATTGACAAATTCAAGCAGAAAGAAGCAGATGCAGAAGGTGAATGGCGGCGGCGGCTGGGTGGTTCCTTTCCCCCACCCCCAACGCGGTGGCAGGAGCATGCATGAACGACGACGTCTTTCTCTGGTCGTGGTTCCGGCGGCGGCTCGTGGGCGGACCGGCGATGGTGGCGACAACGGTTCCTTTTCTCCCACCCCAACGCGTTTCCTTTCTCCCCCCACCCCAACGCGTTTCCTTTGCCCCCTCCCCCAAAACGTGTTTTTTTTTTTTTTAAATTTTATTTTTTTATTAAAATAGGGGTAGTTTAGGAATTAACTTAAAAATTTTATTAAAAAGGACGATTTTAATACAAAAAAAACGTTAATGACGATTTTAATTCGAAAATTACAAGAGGGACGATTTCGATTCTGGACCAAAACTTTAGGGGCCAAAACCATACTTACCCCTTTCATTAACTTATTAAAAATGGAGGACGATTTTGATAATTTATCTTATTTCTTAAAACATGCCCAAATGCGGAGCTCAGCTGATATAATTGAACTGATTCGGTTACATTCAACTCATCAAATTTAATAACTAATAGAGAAATTCTCCAAGCGTTTTTTTATACAAGTCTTTACAAGTCATTTATATTAACGCGCTTCGAACCGTACTGCACATTTTCACTGCACCTTCTTCTTCTTCTTGCTGCACGTTCTTCTTCCTCTTCCTCTTCCTCTTCTTCTTCTTTTCTTTCGTTTCTTGCCTTCTCTTTCTCCTTCTTCATTTACGTGCTTTTCTCTCTGTTTTCTTTCTTCGTTATTTTCGATTTCCATTATTTTTTGACATCAAGTTCTGAAATCGTTTTTGAAGAAGAAGAAGCAGCAGAAGATGAGGAGGAGAAAGAGAAAGAGTTTTGAATTATGCATAAGGTGTACTTCAACGAATTTTGGGTGTATTTCTTAAATCCTTTGGGTGTAGTTTTGTAATCCTTTGGGTGTATTTCTGTAATCTTTTGGGTGTATTTCTATAATCGTTTGGGTGTATTTCTGTAATTCTTTGGGTGTATTTCTGTAATTGTTTGGGTGTATTTCTGAAGTTTCATTATCTTCAAATTTGGCAAGAAACTCGTTTTCATGGAGGAAGAAGAAGAATAGTCGTTCATAATTCATGGTGAGTAGTGCGCTTTGGAAACAGGAAGTGGTTGAATAACGTGCGTTTATTTACTCTTGAATGTGGAAGTGTAATGCGTGTATTTTGTTGGACTTGTACCAACTTGTAAGACTTGTAAGCCAAAAAAACTTGTACGTGTAGCAGCCCTCTAACTAATAATATGTAAGTATAGGATAAAAAAAGGGAATACTTGAAAAAGTCAATTCTCATTGTTACACTTGTACAGAGGTAAGAAACAAAGAATATTTTAAAAATAAAAAATTAATTTAAAATAATTTAAAATTATTTTATTTTATTTTTTTAATTATTACTGTTTTATTTTATAATTTAATCATTGTTAAAATAATTAAATAATATTAAATATAATAAATATATAATTATAAATACAACATTTATAAAATTATCAATGTTAAATTAAATAAATTTTTGTCTACCAGTAAAATATACGTGTTGAAGTTAGAGTAGGAGTTATATAGTCATTCTTATAAGAAGAAAATTACGAATGTTAAATAAATAAATACATAAAAGTTAATATTATTTTTTATCTATTTATTTTATAATTTGCTTGAAAGGAACGCTTTTAATTTTAAAAAATAGAGAGGTATAAAATATATATTGAATTTGTATACATGAGAAGTGGGATTTTTAAATAAATAAAATAAATATAAAAATTATGTATTTAAATGCATTTAGAAAAAATTACATTTTTCTCTTTACTACTTCTCTCAAGGTATCTAGATTGCTTAAGAGATACGTTTATATTTAGTTTAAAAGACGTATGTCATTAGCATTAAAAACGAGATACATTTAAAATAAGGGTTAATAATTAAATTAGTTCTTAAAGAATAAGATACTTTTAAATTTATTTTTAGAATATTTTTTAAATTAAATTGGTCTTTTAAAAATTATGAATTAATCATATTTGTCTTTCAATTATTTTACTCATAATTTTCGTCAACAATTAATGATGTGAAATATTAACTGATAGTTTACATGACGAGTTAAGCCTTAAAGTAGTCTTTGAAGTTGTACTCGAACCTCAAATTAATCCCTAAAGTTAATAATTACTCAAATTTATCTTCGAAATTGCACTCTGAGATTCATAGTAGTTCCTTAAGCATTTTCCGTTCATCGGAACCTTAAAACGACGTCGTTTTGAATGAAAAAAAAAAAAAACATAGCGTATAACCTCTAATTCAAAAAAAAGAAAAAAAAAAAAAAGAAAGAAGCCTAGCATAGAACTCCACATGCCCCCCACCCAATTCCCAATTCCCAATTCCCAATCCCTTCCCCATCCCCATTCCCAAACCATTTCCCTCCCTCAACCTTTCTCTTCCTCTTCTTCATCCCCAACCCGTCCTCTTTTCCTCCTCCAACCTTTTTCCTTCCTTTTCTGCTTCTCCAACCTGACACCCTTCTCCTTCCTCTTCCTCTTCTACTTCTCCAATTTGAGATCATTTTCTTTCCCCTTCTCCTTTCTAATCTGATGCCCTCCTCCTTCCCAACCATACTCTCACACTCACAAGAACTCTCCTCAACCTTTATTGCCACTGCCTCTCGTCGGCCTCCGTTTCGCTGCCGCCGTTGCTCGCCAACCTCCATCTCTGCTTGGTCTGCCTCTTCTCTCCTCTGACACGGTTCTCTCTCTCAGCCATGGTATTTTTTTTCTTTAATTTTTTTAGTTATTCAATCATTATTCTTTAATGTTTTGGGTGATTGTTGCTGCTAATCCTGTTTTAATATAATAACAATGGTTAATTTTAGTTATTTTCTATTCTGTAATTATTACTGATTTTTTTATTGTTGCTATTTTTTGTGCTTGTTGTTATTTAGGTTGATTGCTACTTGCTATTTAAATTGATTGATTTTTTTTTATTAATACTGATTTTTTTGTTATATTTTGTGTTGTTAATTTTTATTTTTATGATCTGTTGAAGAAGAAAAAGAAAAAGAGAGTTGAAGAAGAAGAACAGAGTGTTGAAGAAGAAGAAGAAAGGATTTTTTTTTTAAATATAAAAGACGACGTTTTTTCTACGTTTCTTTTTTCTTTTGTTTTTTTCTTTTTTTTTTTATTTTTTTTGTTCAAAACGATGTCGTTTCAATGTTCCGATGAACGAAAAATACTCGAGGGACTACTATGAGTCCCGGAGTGCAACTTCGAAGATAAATTTGAGTAATTATTAACTTCAGAAATTACTTTGAGACTCGAGTGTAACTTTAGGGACTACTTTGAGGCTTAACACCTTACATGACACATAACATGTTGAATTGGACGTTGACTAAATATATTTACGAAAATCTATTAATTTAGTCACTAGGTCATATTGGAAATAGGATTTTTATAATTAAAAAAATGGCTAAATTAATAAATTTTCATAAACATATTTGGTCAATATTCAATTAGACATATCAAGTATTATATATGTTATCAATTAATATTTTACAACATCAATGTTTAAAGAAAATTATTAATGAAATACCTAGAGGACAAGTATGATTAATTCGTAATCTTTAAAAGACCAATTTAATTAAAAAAATCTTTTAAAAATAAATTTAAAAATATTTTATTTTCTAAAAATTAATTTGACTATTAACATTTTAAAATAATTTTACTGGCACCATCAACGTAATATTTTCAAAAATCTTTTTGTTTGATATGACAATGTGAGATTTTTTATTTTTATAAATAAAATAAATGTAATATTTACGAAAATAAATAATATGTGGAGAAATTACCGAAATAAATTCCCCTGCCATATCTCGTTTACAGTGTAAACGAGATGGCATTGCGCGTATCTCGTTTACACTGTAAACGAGATATGACACGTAAACACGACATGTGTATATCTCGTTTACAGTGTAAACGAGATACGTGCAATGCCATCTCATTTACATTGTAAACGAGATATGGCAGGGGAATTTATTTTGGTAATTTCTTATATAATATTCAAATCCAACAACCAAAATTCAACTAAGAATCATAGTTCACAATTACTAGGCTTTTAACACAAAATGCCTCATTATCACAACAACCTCTACAATAGTTATACCTCAAATCAATAATTCACCAAATCACCAGTTAATCAACAAGCACCAAACCAACCATGTTCATCAACAGGATACTAAGTATTAAATATACACATGCAACCCAACTTATCCTATGGTCATCTAACCTAAGTTTTCACAGAACATTATATATTAAATGCAAGAAACCTAAACCATACCTTAGCCGATTTTCATGTAACGACCAAAGCTATTTATCCACAAGCTTCCAAGGGTTCCAAATCAACTCAACAAGCTTCAATCAGCACAACTTTTTTCCAATTTCACCAATTTGACCTCAACTTCACATATGTTCAACCTAATTTCATATACATCCACAAATTCAATACCTAACTTCATAGAATTGAAAAATTCACAAGGGATAGAAGTTCTTTACTGTTACCCACTATGCAAATGAACAAGACCCGACTATATCTCACACTAAAGTACCCTTAAACAATCAGAATAACAAAATTCTCAATACGCATAAACCAAAAATAATGAAATTGAAGAGAGTAGGACTGGGTGAGAGATCTCAAATTTCTTACAACTTCGTTCAAATGGATTTGAAGAGCTCGACGAGACGGTCGCGTGGCCACAAACGCTATGGCGATCAGAGCTCCAGATTAAGAGATGATCAAAAGAAGATTTGGGGTGATAGGGTTTTGTTCTTGTCTTCCTTCCTTACCCCCTTTCAACAGAATTGGTTGAATGGGAAAGGGAAATGGCTAAGTGTTGTGTTATATATGTTAGGTCTTGGGTCCAATATGGGCCCAGTCTAATCAGTTTGGCCCGTTGGTCTGGTTTTACGCTAAAATTTTTAAAATTAGTGTTAAAATTTGTATTTTAAATATTTTTACCTCTCCAAATTATAAAATTTAATTTTTTAATTTCTTGGACTCATAATTAATTTATTAGTTAATTATTCATTAATTTTTTCAGATTTTTACGGCTCATATATCATATATAGAATTGTAGATGACATATAATTGGTAATCTTGCAACAACAATCAGAAGGCAAAATAACAAAGGATTAGACATAAAACACTACAACATTTTATAGCCAAGACAAATTTAAAATATGTTGCCCAAAGGTTGATAAAATGTTGCCTTTGATTTATAGCAACGTTTTGGGGCTTGAGGCAACGTTTTTGGGGGGCTTGCAGATGCGGCCGTTGCCTTAGGTCGAGGCAATGCTTTTTTTGTTCAAAAACAACGCTTCTAAACTGTGTTTTAGACAATGCTTTACACCTATTCCTTTAGCTATCATGCTTCAATTACTAGCAAAAGTGTTGCCTCTTCTTCTAAATATTCAACACGTTGAAGTGTTGCCTAGCAACACATTAAAAATGTTGCCTATTTATTCTATTAAAAGTGTTGCCTATCAGTTTGATATGCAACCCTTGAAAGCATTGCCTATTCTTCTAAATATGTAACCCATATATGTGTTGCCTTTAAACTAAATATGCGACCATTGAAAGGTTGTCTTTTTGGCTAAAAATATGGGTTGTTTTTGCAGTGAAAATACAAAAGAATTAAATTAATCATTTAATTATTAAATAAATCTGTACACATTAATAATTAAGATCAGGGTCATCATTACTATCTCTTAGTTCACACTACCCAAGCAAACATGAACACGAGACACATTTTGTCCTATGAGCGGCTAATTGACAATGCAACTATGCTCTTGTTGATTCTTGACAGTGTCATCAAGGAGTGTTACTTGTTGCAGTTGCAGCGGTAAGAATAGTGATATCATCATGAGAGCGGACATTGACAGCTGAGCTAACCACAGAAGGTAGGGGATCTCTCTCAGCCCCCATTGCCTCAGCAGCCTCGAGGTACTGCACGGCCACCAATGTAGTTGCAGAGGCCCTAGCCATGTCAGTCTTGGCCATCCTCTCATCCTTGCTTGGTGCAGATGAAGCAGCCATTGCAGCAGCGACGGCTGCCATGGCAGAAGCTACTGCAGCCACTGAGATGGGAACATGCAATTGAGCATTGTGAGTTCTTGTTTCCTTTTTCTTCTTCTCCTTTCTGTCTCCCTGTCCATGCTGGTAAGTCTATGCAAATATCTAGCACAACATCTGCAAATTCATGATTAAAAAGAATTTAGTTAGTATATTACTATATCAAGGATCATAAGTAGAAAGCCTTGGTTCCAAAGCATATGATCGAACAATGCAAACAGATAAGGGAAGGCAAAAGACAACGTATCCATTGATTACCTCAGCTATTACCACAAGTAACCTGCACATATATCAATGAAGCTTAGTTTTTATTATTGAGATGCATAAAATCTCTTCACCATAACAGAATTATCTTAAAACTATATAGTTATATTAGAAAATCAAATCACTAATGATCTGACACTTGAGAATTATACCCATCGCCTCTAAATCAAATTCTACCTTTGCTGCTTAGTCTTGTTCATATTGAGACGATAAAGATGCTTTCATGATCCTGATAACACCAAAAACTATCTTTATGCCTAAGATCAGAATTTCAAAACAGTCGCACAATCACAAAATATAAAGGAGAAAATAAAAACCTTGGTGCTGAATGGAAACAAACAGTGAACATTGTATTAGTTGTTCTCTCGTCAAACCAATCTTTTCTTTTGTGAAGTTCACATAGTGTCACAAGCACTTTCTTAACTCATGCTTCATTCTCTTCCTTTTGAAAACAGACAAAGAACAAACACATACACAAACATTCATGCAAATTGTTCAATAAGCACAGCCATTTGAGGAAATCACACAGCCAACATAACCAAAAGGTTTAACTCAAATTAAATGAGACCTATAGCATTAAAAACAAGACACTTTCAGAGCATGGTTCTTCGCTTTTTTCTTATGCTTCTGGTTAACTTAATACTGTGAATTATGTGATCAAATACCAGCTTCTTCACGTCCTGTCACCTAAGGTTTGAAGCTCCATGAACAACGGCTATCAACAATCTGCCAAAATTCAAATAAAAAATCACTATAGCATCACATTTTTCACAATTGCAATAATTCAATTGGCTCCACATTTATGTTTTGACCACTAACATGAATTCAAGTATACTGAGAATTGAAGAACTTGGCAAGAAACTCTCTTGAACTTTGTTGAATCTATCAACCTCTTCCTCCATAAAAAAATAGCTTACTTACATCCTGAAGCATCAAATAAAAAGACATTACAACAAATATGGCCTTTAGCAACGCCAAATTTTGTAACGTCTTAAAACCGTTCTCTTAGATAGTTTTAGACAATGGTTTTTTGTAGTGTTACTGTTGAATTCAATTTTTCATTATTTTATAGCAACAAATTAAAACTGTTCTCTTTGACTATTTTAAAGAACGGTTTTATAACCATTATCATGATTTATTTTTAAGCAACGGTTTTTTTTGTTGCTTAAAGAATTGTACAAAAGAAACGCATTAAAACCGTTGCCAAAATGTAACACTTTAAAACCGTTCTATTAGATGGTCTTAGACAAAGGTTTTTACAGTGTTGCTGTTGAAGTTCATTTTCTTATTATGCTATAGTAATAAAATAAAACCGTTCTCTTTTACTATTTTAAAGAATGGTTTTACAACCATTACAACAATTGTTTATGAAATAACCATTATCTAATATTATTTAAATAATTATACAAATTAAACAATACCAATAAAAATAATTTCAAAGCCTATGCTGTCCAAATTATAGATCTGCATGTAGTAAAATTCTAACGTCAAAAGGACATCCAATTAACTGAAATGACTAGTACTTGGAGATACCATGAAAAACAATGAAATTTATTACTAAGTAGCAACTAGCAAAGACTCAAAAATACTGATTTCTATATGAAAATTTAAACATAGAAATGCATGTGCTTTTATATCTAAAGAAATACTGACCTCTAACTAAATAGGGAGATTACAATGCAGTGATGAGGTACCCAGGTTTTTTAATTACACTTAATTCAAATGGACTTCCCCTTAAACTAAATCAATAAGGCACAAACACACATATAATATATAATGAACATAAATACAAAGTTATGTAGTGCATGTCTGTAATGTGTATAGTTCATCAAAGTTGTGGAGGCACAAGTGCAATGTGTAGCTTAGCTTTATGAACCACTTTCAGGTTAATTTCCATTAACATACATGGCTTGAATCTCGCTCCAATCTGTCCATACATATTGTAAAACCCGGTTAATTAGTGAATAGTTAACCAATAAATTAAAATATATTCTAGAAAGGGAGAAATAAAGTTTTTATGGTTTCGTGTGGTAGAGAAATTTAAAACGAGAATTTCGACACCAATTTTAAAGAAATCGGCCCAAGATTGGGCCGAACGGGCCAAACCTGACCAACCGGACCCAAGTTGGGCCCAAGGGCCCAGACAAGCCCCATTAATTAATGAGATCTGAGCTCTCTTCTCTTCACAACAACACACACACGCTGCACAAAGAAAGGGAAAGGGGGAAAATTAAAAACCCTTGCTCCTATTCGCTTCCAATCTTTAATTGATCACATCTTTTGATCCGGAGCTCCGATTAACGCACCGTTTGCAACCACGCGACCGCGACGTCGAGCTCTACAAAACCCACACAAGAAATCTTGAGGTAAGTCACAGTTTCACCTTCAGTTTCCCAGCCCTTGATTTCAAGTTTATTGGCCAAAAATGTTGAAATTTGTGAACTCCTTGTGTTATAGGATCAAATTAGCTTGAGGAAAAGGCTTGTTCTTGCTTCCTTGATCCTTGGGCTGGTAAGTACCTCAAAACCCTAGTGGAAAATTCTGAAATTTATGGTATTGGATTTGAATTATTGTGTTTTGGTGTGATATTGTGGCTTAGGCATTATATATGTGTATTGGAACTTGATTTGTAATTTTGGAAAGCTTTAGGGTGGATCACTAAGCTTGGAAATCTGATTGGTGGAGTTGGAAACCTTGGGAGTTGAATTTAAGTGTGTTCCGGGTGGAACGGGAATCGGCCAAGGTATGGTTTTGGTTTCCTGTATCTAAAATGTAATGTGGTTGTGAAAACGTAGGCTAGTGACCCTAGGATAGGGCTTGGAATGTTGATGTAGTTGTGGGATAATTTAGATTGAATTGAATATGTATGAATGATGGTGTAAATGGTTGTGTGTGGTTGTATTGGTTGGGAAAGTATGAAATATGGTATGTGATGTGGTTTGGTATGTTGGATTGATGATAGAGTAGAAGACCTTGTTGGTGAGCATGACTTGAAGGATGAACTTGTTATGTGTGTGTGTGTGTGTGTATATATATATATATATATATATATATATATATATATATATATATATATATATATATATATATATATATATATATATATATATATATATATATATATATATAATATACCTTGAATGCTCTTTTTGAGTTTGGAATGTGATATGTTGATTTATGATGTGAGATTTGGTTATATTTGGTGTAATTGATGGATTAATGATTGAATGAGGTTTGGAAAATGTCAACTGTTGGAAGGGTTGAGTTATGGGTTGATTTTGATTTGATTTGGTAAGTGTATGTTTTGAAATGGGGAGTTTATGAGTTTTGTTAAAAATGGAATTTTGACGAACTTCCACGGATCATATCTTAAGCAATTGTTTTTGAAATTTGATGAGTTTTACATCAATTGAAAGATAATTCCATAAGCTTTAAAACGGTTTAAATTTGGTTGAAATCTGGAATTTGTGGAAGGAGATATGACCGTTGGAAGTTTGGGTTAAAATTCTGAATTTTGCAACTTCTGCAGAATTTGTGATTTCTGGGTTATGTGCGCACGCACACTCCACAAAAATTTGGTCCTGTGCGCACGCACAGCCTTGTGCATACGCACACACGGAGACAGGGCTACTGGTGGTAGCGCTAGCACGCCCTGTGCACACACACAACCAACGAAGGATTTCGAGCTGTGTGCACGCACAGGCCTATGCGGACGCACACGTTGGGAATGGCACACTGGTGGTGGTACTAGCACACGCTGTGCGCGCGCCCCACCCTGAAGAATTTGCTTTCTGTGTGTACGCACAGACCTGTGCGTATGCACATGTTTAGAAATGCTCCTGAGCGTGCTCACGCACACCCCTGTGCATACGCACGTGACCCAGTTCTTTTCCAAAGCTTTTGTTATCAAGTCTTTCACGTTCCCAACAAGCTCGTAACCTGCCAAAAGATTATTTCACACTTATAAACCCCCGATTTCACCCTTTAAGTCTTGAATTGATATAGAAGGCCTAGTGAATGAGAGTAAGCTAGGGGAGAGGGTAACTTGTGGGTGAAGAATGAGGATGTTATAATGAGTTAAGATGAAAGATGATAATATGAGTTGTTGAGGAGGATGGTGGGGTGCTGTATATGATGATAGCCGGATGGCTGAGATGAATATTACTGTATGGCTGTGATTAAATGCATATATGCTGAATTGAATTATTGATATTATGATTATTGCACTCCACCTATCTGAGATACGAGTTTCCCTGGGTGAAAGCAGTGGCTAGCCACCTCGTGCTCCAGGTGGAGACTTGATACTCTGTTGACCCTATGTCGTAAGTGTGGCCGGGCACTGTGAAAGTCCCGAATGAGCTCTCCCCCGTAAATATACACCAGTAAGGGTGTTGGATATATATGAAATTATGATTCATGTTGAGTATGACTCGAGTTGGGGATGCACGATAGAGGGACAGTCCAATGGTTAGCTACCAGGATTTGTCGGGCTGGCTTTATAACCGACAGATGAGACTCATTAGCCGCTAGGACAGGCATGCATCATATGCATTCTATGTGATTTGTTTGGATTGCCTAATTAACTACATCATTACTTGCTACTTGTTTGATTGTCTTATCTGCTTACTACTTGTGCATTTCCTTGCGTGATATAATTTTGCTCGCATTTAAATTACTGTTGGTGGTTGGGAGGTTTGCAGGATTTGAAAAGGGGATATTTAGTTAGAATTGAAGATCCTTAAGTTAGTTGCCTACTTTTACATTTCTCATGGCCTAGTTATATTTATATGCTTTGATTATAATCTGGAAGTTCTAAGATTGCCTTTGACTTTCCCAGGACATTACATGTTAGATATTTGGGCACTGTTACCATGCTGAGAACCTCTGATTCTCACCCATGCGGATTTTGTGATTTTTCAGATGCAGGACGTGAGGCTCCTCGCTGAGGCATGCTGAGACTTCATTTTGGCAAAGATCCTTAGCTTTGGGGATTTTATTTTGATTTCATATACTTGTTTAGATACTTATATTCTCCATTGTATACGTATTTTGTACTAGCTCCTCTTAGAGGTTATTTTGGAGAAACAGGTTTTGTATTTTGCCTTTTGGGTTCCTTTGGGATTATCTTATATATGGATATGTATATACTTATATGCTCGGGTCGGTTATCTTCGCAAGCCGAGTCCCGAGTCTTGATATATGTATTTTGGCACTCTTTTATATATCTCCTAGCGTCAGTTTACTCTTTATCTGTTCGTTTACGCTATCGATCGGAGTGTTGCACGTTTTGATTTAACGGTTTTTGATTTACCCATTTTTCTTCAAAGACTCCGAGTTATAAACCTTTTCACACTATTGTACGTACTAAATTTTTCTTGTAGAGGTCGTAATACCTCGCCACCTCTGTTTTATGACTTAAGCATAAGAATCTGTGTGGTAGGGTGTTACATTATGGTATCAGAGCGGTTCGTTCCTGTAGAGCCTGAGGGACGTACTAACTATGCTTCTGTGCATTCTCTATGTTTGTGTTTGTGTTTATGTGCTATTAGAATATCTGACTGATATAACTGGCCTAAACGTTCATGAGCATGCATTTGGAACTTTGAACACTAGACTTCCGATATTGAGACTGATCAACTTGATATCGTTTGTTTGGTGTGTATAGGAACCAGATGGCGCCTCGTGGACGCGGTCGAAGCCGTGGGAGAGGAAGTACCGGTACTCATGGGCTAGAAACTAACCAAAATGACCCCGTGAACTTCATGGCCACATTGCAGAACATGGCCGCTGCTATACAGGCTACTGCTGAGGCACTTGGGCAGCAGATGAATAACAATAATCATAATCATGAGGGGAATGGCGGAAACGAGACTCAAGGTCCAATGACATTGGCGACGTTCTTAAAGGTCAATCCATCGATGTTCAAGGGGACTACCAATCCAACTGTGGTCGACACTTGTTTCCAAGCTATGGAGCGCGCTCTGCAACCGCAGTTGATACCAGAGGAACAATGCGTCGAGTTTGCTACTTATCTGCTCACTGGGGAAGCGTCACATTGGTGGCAGGGAACCCGACGTCTTATACAGCAGGGTGATGATCCTATCACCTGGGATACATTCCAGGAGGAATTCTACAAGAAGTACTTTCCGAACTCTGCTAGAACGACCAAGGAACTTGAACTGCTGCAATTGAAGTAGGGTACTATGTCTGTATCTGAGTACACAGACAAGTTTGAGGAGTTGTTCAGATTCTCCCGTATGTGTCAAGGAGCTCCGGGGGACTTTGAAGAGTGGAAATGCATCAAGTATGAAGGAGGGCTCCGAAGCGACATCTACAGTTCCGTAGGGCCTATGGAGATCAGGACTTTCTCCGAGTTGGTAAACAAAAGCCGAGTTGCCGAAGAGTGTGTGAAGAAGGCAGCTGCAGAAAGAGGAAGCCAGAGGGGGTCATTCCCACTGAACTGAGGGAAGAGTTTCGCTCCTAGAGGTCCGTCCTTCAAGCGGGAAAGTTTTGCACCACAAAGGACTCAGGGTCAGAATAACGTCAGAAGGAACAACAACAACAACAACAACAACAACAACAACAACAACAACAACAACAACAACAACAACAACAACAATGCTTCGGGGTGGAAATTTGGGAAGTAGCCCCTGAATGAGCAAGCTCGCACTAGATGTGAGGGTTACCATCCTGGTGTTCCGTGCAAGGCCGGTTGGGGTTTATGCTACTCATGTGGGAAGCCGGGGCACCGAGCCTCCAACTATCCAGAGAAGCAGAAACAGGGTACCGGGAGAGCACAGCAGCCTGGACGGGTGTTTACTACTTGAGCTATAGGTGCCGAAAGGTCTGAGGCACTTATCATAGGTAAATGTGAAATGACTGGTCAAGTTTTAAATGCCTTGTTTGATTCTGGAGCATCACATTCATTCATTGCATTTGAGAAGGCTAGTGAGTTAGGATTGAAGATTGTGGTTTTAGGCTATGACCTGAAGGTGTATAATGCCACTCATGAAGCTATGGTAACTAGGCTAGGATGTCCGCAAGTTTCTTTTAGGGTAAAGCAACGTGACTTTGTACAAGATTTGATTTGTTTGCCGATGATCGGTCTTGATCTTATTTTGGGGTTGGACTGGTTATCCAAGAACCATGTTCTACTCGACTGTTCCGCGAAGTCAGTGTGCTTTATGCCGGAAGATACAGAAGGGCCGGTGGTGGTAAATAACTATTACTTGAATTCTGTAATGGTGAATTGTTCTGGGACTGAATGTCAGGGTAGTTTGTTATTAACCATGGGTGTCTCGGGTGATGATCAAAACCTAGGACAAATCCCTATTGTATGTGAGTTTCCTGAAGTATTTCCTGATGACTGATGAGCAGATAATTTATACGCTTTTTGGCATTGTTTTCAGTATGTTTTCAGTATAATTTAGTTAGTTTTTAGTATATTTTTATTAGTTTTTAATTAAAAATCATATTTCTGGACTTTACTATGAGTTTGTGTGTTTTTCTGTGATTTCAGGTATTTTCTGGCTGAAATTGAGGGACCTGAGCAAAAATCAGATTCAGAGGATGAAGAAGGACTACAGATGCTGTTGGATTCTGACCTCCCTGCACTCAAAGTGGATTTTCTGGAGCTACAAAACTCCAAATGGCGCTCTTCTAATTGAGTTGGAAAGTAGACATCCAGGGCTTTCCATCAATATATAATAGTCTATACTTTGAATAAGGATTGACGACGTAAACTGGCGTTCAATGCCAGTTCCATGCTGCATTCTGGAGTCAAACGCCAGAAACAAGTTGCAAAGTGGAGTTCAACGCCAGAAACACGTTACAAACTGGTGTTCAACTCCAAGAATGACCTCTCCATGTGTAAACTTCAAGCTCAGTCCAAGCACACACCAAGTGGGCCCCGGAAGTGGATTTCTACATCATTTACTTAATTCTGTAAACCCTAGTAACTAGTTTAGTATAAATAGGACTTTTTACTATTGTATTAGACATCTTGGGACGTTTAGTTCTTAGATCATGGGGGCTGGCCATTCGGCCATGCCTGAACCTTTCACTTATGTATTTTTCAATGGTAGAGTTTCTACACACCATAGATTAAGGTGTGGAGCTCTGCTGTTCCTCAAAGATTAATGCAAAGTATTACTGTTTTTCTATTCAATTCAACTTATTCTGCTTCTAAGATATTCATTTGCACTTCAACATGATGGATGTGATGATCGTGACAGTCATCATCATTCTCAACTCATGAACGCGTGCCTGACAACCACTTCCGTTCTACCTTAGATTGAATGGATATCTCTTGGATATCTAATACAGGGGACCGAGTCCGAGTTATTAGCATCTTCGTGGTATAAGTTAGAACCCATGGATGGCCATTCCTGAGATCCAGAAAGTCTAAACCTTGTCTGTGGTATTCCGAGTAGGATCTGGGAAGGGATGGCTATGACGAGCTTCAAACTCGCGAGTGCTGGGCGTAGTGACAGACGCAAAAGGATAGTAAATCCTATTCCAGTATGATCGAGAACCGACAGATGATTAGCCATGCAGTGATAGCGCATTGGACCATTTTCACAGGAGGATGGGATGTAGCCATTGACAACGGTGATGCCTTACATAAAGCTTGCCATGGAAAGGAGTAGGATTGATTGGATGAAGACAGCAGGAAAGCAGAGATCATAGGAACGAAAGCATCTCTATACGCTTATCTGAAATTCTCACCAATGAATTACATAAGTACCACTATCCTATTTTATATTTTATTTATTTTTATCTACTATAATTTCTTAATACAATTTAATCCGCCTGACTGAGATTTACAAGGTGACCATAGCTTGCTTCAAGCCGACAATCTCCGTGGGATCGACCCTTACTCACGTAAGGTTTATTACTTGGACGACCCAGTACACTTGCTGGTTAGTTGTACGAAGTTGTGAAACAGATATAAGATCATGAACGTGTGTATTGAGTTTTTAGCGCCGTTACCAAGGAATGGAATGATCATGATTTCGCACACCAAGTTTTTGGCGCCGTTGCCGAGGATTGTTTGAGTTTGGACAACTGACGGTTCATCTTGTTGCTCAGATTAGGTAATTTTATTTTAATTTTAAGCTTTTTATTTCTTATTTTTTAAAAATCCAAAAAAATTTTTTAAATATTTTTCAAAAATATTTTTATTCAGAATTTTTAAGAATGAATTCTAGTGTTTCAGATGATGCTTCTATCATCACAGGAGCTAGTTGATTCCCATCAATTTGGCTGTTGTATGTAATGTCCTGCTGAAGCTTGTTCTGCCCTGTCTAATCCCTTTAGACTGAAGCTTTAGACTAACATTGCATGATTCCTGGAATTCTTATTAAAAATTTTGAAATCCTTATTTTCTTTTTCAAAATAATTTTCGAAAAAGCCAAAAAAATTAATAAAATCATAAAATCAAAAATAATTTTATGTTTCTTGTTTGAGTCTTGAGTCAAATTTTAAGTTTGGTATCAATTGCATGTTTTTAAAATTTGTGCATTTTTCAAAAACTCATGCATATGTTCCTCATGATCTTCAAGTTGTTCTTGATGAATTGCCTTGTTTGATCTTTGCATTTTTATGTTTTGTGTCTTTTCTTGTTTTCCATTTACATTTTTAATTTGTTAGGGTCTAATTATTGAAAATTTCTAAGTTTGGTGTCTTGCATGTTTTTCTTTTCTTGAAACTTTTCAAAAATAAGTCTTAATGTTCATCTTGACATTCAAAGTGTTCTTGGTGTTCATCTTGACATTCATAGTGTTCTTGCATGCATTGTGTGTTTTGATTCATAATTTTTATGTTATGAGTCTTTTTCATGTTTTTCTCTCTCATCATTAAAATTCAAAAATAAAAAAAATATCTTTTCCTTATTTTACTCAAAATTTTCGAAAATATGATTTGATTTAGTCAAAAAGTTTTTAAATTTAATTGTTTCTTATGAATCAAATCAAATTTTTAATTTAAAAATCCTATCTTTTCAAAATCTTTTTCAAAAATCAAATCTTTTTCATTTTTCCTTCATATTTTCGAAAACTTTTTAAATTTGATTTTCAAAATCTTTCTCTTATTTTATTTCTTAATTTTCGAAAATTTTATTAGCATTTAATGTGATTGATTGAAAAATTTCAAGTTGTTACTTGCTTATTAAGAAAGATTCAATCTTTAAACTCTAGAATCATATCTTTTTAGTTTCTTATTAGTCAAGTAATCAACTTTAGTTTTCAAAATCAAATCTTTTTAATTTTCTTTTCAAATCTTTCTCAAATTAAAATTTCAATCATATCTTTTTCAAATTCAATTTCAAAATCTTTTCTAACTTCTTATCTTTTTAAAATTGATTTTCAAATCTTATCTTTTTGTTTCAATCATATCTTTTTAAATTTCAATCATATCTTTTTCAAAAACAAATTTCAAAACTTTTTCAATCAATCTTATCTTTTTGTTTCAATCATATCTTTTTCAAAACTACCTAACTAATCCTCTCTCTTATTTTCGAAAATTCCCTCTCTCCTTTTTCAAAATTCCTTTTTAATTAACTAACTGTTTTAATTTTAATTTAATTTCAAATTTAATTTTTGAAATCTAACTTTCAATTTTAATTTTTATTTTAATTAAATTTTGAAATTCTCTCTCTCATCTCCTTCTATTTATTTATTCATCTTAATATGATTGCGTGTATATATATATTATTGCCCGCGCATATATATATTTTACTGTATCTATTTTTTTTATTTGATATGATAATTGATTTATTCTATTAATTGAGTAAAGGATATAAGGATTATTATGTATATATAACTTATGCGAATATTAATTGATCTAAAAGGAGATTTATATTTGGCCAATTTATGTATACATATTAATAATATTTGAATAATAGAAAATATTATTTAATTGTTACATAAAGAAACTAGTAACAATTTGGATTATTATACTCACTAATTTTATAAAGATTTGGTTTTAAAATAAATTGATTGAACATTATGCTGCCAAAGTAGCCTCTTTTGTGAAAATTGATTTATTTAAAACATTAGGAATATAGTGTTATGTAATTCATGCGAATATTGGTCGGCCCAAAGGAAGGTCTATATTTGGCCGAATTACATACACATATTGAAAATAAATACATGTTTGGGTAACAAATTAAAAATAAAGTAATGCTTATTATTTATGCGAACAATAATCGGCCCAAAGGAAGTTTATTGTTTGGCCAAATAATAAGCATTGCACACTTTTGTTTATTTTCTATTAATTATGCGGTCAATAATCGGCCCAAAGGAAGGTTATTGTTTGGCCAATTAATAGAAAATATATGCGGTAATAAATAGGTTGCGAAGTTTAAGTTTCCATGTGCGTATTAAGTCGGTCCAAAGAAAGACTTAATGTGTGACAGGAATTTTGACAATATTTGATTACTGCAATGAGAGTATCACTTACAGTTAATTTTTCTATCCAAAGATTGAAAATTAATGTTGTACTGGATATCTCAATATGGATTTTTACCCATTAATTAACTAATATTTACTGCATGTTCTTTTTGTTCTAATCCAGAAACTATGGCTTTAGCTACCAATGTTTCTGCGCAAATTAGCAGTATTCCTATGCTGAATGGTTCAAACTTTAAAGTTTGGAAAGATACCGTGGAGATTGTCCTCGGTTGTATGGATCTAGATATAGCTCTTCGAGAGGAGAAACCCACTTCCACTCCGGAAAACCTCAATGAGGTTAAAATAGAGAAGTGGGAGAGATCCAATCGAATGAGCATTATGATCATGAAACGCTCAATTCCTGAGGCGTTTCGGGGCTCAATCACTGAGGATAAAGATGCCAAACAGTTCCTAAAGGATGTAAAAAAATTCTTTACTAAGAATGAAAAGGCGGAGGCAAGTAGTCTTTTGAGCAAACTTGTCTCCATGAGGTATAAAGGTAACGGGAACATAAGGGAGTACATTATGGAAATGTCTCATCTTGCTTCAAAATTGAAAGCACTAAAGTTAGAGTTGTCTGAAGATTTACTCGTGCATTTCATTTTGATTTCCCTTCCTGCACACTTTGGGCAATTCAAAGTGAGTTATAACACTTTGAAGGACACTTGGTCCTTAAATGAGCTTATATCTCACTGTGTGCAAGAAGAAGAGAGGCTACAGCAAGATAAGACTGAAAGTGCTCACATGGCTTCATCTTCTCAGTATAAAAGAAAGCGTGATACTACTGCGGATGTGCCTTCTCAGCAGAAAAAGGCTAAGAAACAAGATCAAGTTTCAACTTGTTTCTTCTGTAAGAAGGTGGGACACATGAAGAAGGATTGTACCAAATATGCCACATGGCGTGTAAAGAAAGGGTTGCCTGTGGAGCCGACCGCCAAGTGATGCTGAAAGATACATCTATGTGGCAAACGGCAATATAGTTGCAGTCGAAGCTATAGGAACCTTTAGATTATGTTCCACGAGTGGGTTTTACTTGGATTTATTAGAGACAGTTTATGTACCGTCATTTAGACGAATTTTGGTTTCTATTTCTCGTTTGGACAAATCAGGTTTTTTTGTTCGTTCGGAGACAATAAAGTCAGTCTCTTTTATAATTCGAATAATATTTGCTCTGGTCATTTGGTGGATAATCTATATAGGCTTAACTTAAATTCCTATAATAATGAAATACTGCAAACGGGTACAAAACAAAAACTGAATGAGAATTCGGCATCATTATGGCACAAACGCCTAGGCCACATCTCTAAACAGAGAATTCAGAGGCTCGTGTCGGATGAAATTCTCGGACTCCTAAATTTGGCGGACTTTGAAGTCTGCATTGAGTGCATAAAGGGGAAAAGGACAAACGAAAGGAAATTAGGTGCCGAGAGAGCTAAAGATGTCTTAGAACTAATACATACCGATATATGTGGCCCATTCCCTACTGTCTCTTGGAATGGACAACGGTACTTTATTACGTTCATAGATGATTACTCTCGTTACGGGTATCTATATTTAATTCATGAAAAGTCCCAAGCCTTGGATGTTTTCAAGTCTTTCAAAGCTGAAGTTGAACTTCAACTTGGAAAGAAAATTAAAGCTGTCAAATCTGATCGTGGTGGTGAATACTACGGAAGATATAACGGTTCAGGTGAGCAACGTCCTGGGCCTTTTGCTCTTTTCCTAGAAGAGTGTGGTATTGTTCCGCAATACACTATGCCAGGCAAACCTAGCATGAATGGTGTTGCAGAGCAAAGGAACCGAACTCTTAAGGACATGGTGAGAAGCATGATTAGTCATTCATTCCTTGCCTGAATCACTCTGGGGAAAAGCCTTAAAGACCGCAGTGTACATCTTTAATAGGGTGCCAAGCAAAGCAGTTAACAAAACCCCATATGAAATTTAGACTGGGAAAAGGCCTAGTATAAAGCATTTGCATATTTGGGAATGTCCAGCTGAGGCGCGACCTTATAGGCCGCATGAAAGAAAATTGGACTCAAGGACAATTAGTTGCTACTTTGTTGGTTACGCTGAGTGTTCACGGGGTACAAGTTTTACAATCCTGCATCAAGGTCTATTTTGAGATGGAAAATGCGAGATTTCTTGAGGATGTTGAGTTTGGGGGGAAGGAAATATTAGGCATGTTGCTTTTGATGAGGATTCTATAACTGACAATGATCAGGTCCTTGTGCCTATTATTGTTCAAGATACAGTTATAGTACAAAAGCAAAATGAGAATCCTATTGTAGATCCAGTTACAGTACAAGAGAACAATGAGAATATTGTTGTTGCTCGAGATACTGCTACAGTACAAGAAAATGATGAGAATCCTCATCAACCCCAACCCATACAACAAGCTCAACAAACCTCAAGAAGTACCATTAAGGAGATCCGACAGAAAAAAGGGAGAAAATCCACCTATGATCTCAAACAAGCTTCCCGTCAATGGTATCACAAGTTTAAGGCATTACCTCATAAGGTTTTGAGGTAAATATTACAGAGAAATATGTATACCGCAAGTTCAGTGGGAGTAAATACATTTTTGGTCTTATATGTTAATGACATTCTACTTGCCAGCAACGATATAGGCTTGTTGCATGAAACTAAGAAATTTCTATCGAACAAATTCGAAATGAAAGATCTTGGTGATGCCTCTTTTGTATTAGGAATCGAGATACTAAGAGATTGCTCTCATGGTATTCTTCGATTATCACAAAAGAACTATATCGAAAAGATTTTAAGTAGATATGGCATAGAAAATTGTAGACCAATGGACATACCTGTAGCTAAAGGAGACAAGTTTAGTCTCAAGCAATGCCCCAAAATGATTTTGAGAAGATAGCAATACATGATAAACCTTATGCATCAGCACTAGGGAATTTAATGTATGCTCAAGTCTATATACATCCCAATATATCATTTATAGTGGGAGTATTGAGTATATACTTGAGCAATCCAGGCATGGATCATTGGATAGCTGTTAAACGCGTAATGCGTTATCTAAAGAGAACAAATGATTACATGCTTATTTATCGGAGATCAGAAAATTTGGAGATCATTAGGAACTCTGATTCCGATTTCGATTTCATGGCATATGGTTGCGAAACTTTGTCACTAAGCTTCATATAGTAGATGACATTGAAAGGCCATTAAAGATATTTTGTGACAATAAGTCAGCAGTACTATACTCCAATAACAATAAGAGCTTGACAAAATCGAAGCATACAGACATCAAGTTCTTAGTTGTCAAGGAGAAAGTTTAAGAAAAAAAAACATATTTCCATAGGACATATAGGAACAGAGTATATGCTAGCAGACCCATTACCAAGGGATTGACCCCTAAAGTTTTTTCATGAGCACACTGCTCGGATGGGTGTCAATATTTGTGATGCTTTGGTTTAGTGGGAGTTTATGCTATATGTCCTATGACAAATATTGAGTTATTTTTCTGCAGAATTAAGTTGATGGTTTATTTCATGTTATGTGAAAGGTTCATTTTGCAATATTTGTATTGTGTTTGATCTCAATAAAGTTGGACCAGATGGAAATAGACATGCATGAGATCACTTGGCATGTAATTTCCATATTACTCATCCAAATTTGATTTATGTCGTTGAGTATATTAGGATGGTGATTGGCGTGGTTTAGTCACGGTATTTAATGTGATAAAAGCTGCGGTAGTTCCATATCTAATGTATGAGACGGACCAGATTGTTAAAGTAATGAGAGAAATAGCATTCAGATGCGCGCATAAAGTTTATAAAGATGTGATTATGTCAAGAAATAATATATGTATAGCCCAAGTGGGAGATTGTTAGGAAATTATTTGATTTCCTAACTTATTTATGGGCAATACATATATTAATTATAATCACAAATTATGCTATTTCAAATTAAATGACTTATATAATGATGATCTCATTTATTGTTTTAAATGCTAATTGAATAAGTCATTATTACTTTTGATTTGGAATTAAATGAGAATAAAACCGGATATTATCTTTTGGGCTTTAGATACTATTTTATTTGGGTTTAAGGGTTTAATGGGTGTCATGCTCAAATATAAATAGACCTTCAGGGTTTCGGTCCCCAATATACCAAAAGCCGCCTTTGTTGCTCTTTCCCCATCAAAAGAGTTGCAGTTCAACCTCCTAGGAATACAGAAGGCTTTGGTTGAGGAAGATCGAAAGAACCACAAGATCCAAACTCTTCCGATCATATGATTTATGTTTATGAATTCAGGTACGCTTCCGCATTCGAGTATGATCATGGTTCTGAAAACCGGACCGGACCGGCCGGTTCAACCGGAAAAACCGGGAACCGGTTACCTGGCCGGTCCGGGTGACCTCCAAAACCGTGTGGCAAAAAACCGGTGGAAAAACCGGTCGAACCGGCGGTTAACCGGCGAACCGGAAGAACCGACCGGTTTTATTACGGTTCAGTGGTTTCGAAATTTATAAGCCAAACGACGTCGTTTTGGCTATATAAAAAAAAAAAAAAAAACAGAAAAGAGGGAAACGCGTTAACCCTAACGAAGGAACCCTAATCAATCAGCCTGCCACCAAGCTCACCCCCGAAGCTCTCACTCTCAGCCAGTCAGCCTCCTCCCCTTTCTTCCCCCCTCATCCACCAAGGCCACCATTGCCACCGCCCACCAAGCTCCAGATTCCAGCAGCGCTCCTCATTCGCGAATCGCGACCCAGCATCGCTCCCCATTCGCCACCCAGCAGCGCTCCTCAGCAGCCGCGACGACCACCGCGTTGAGCCCGCCTCCTCGTCGCCGAACCTCGACAAGCTCGCCGAGCCCGCCTCTCATTCGCCGGTAAGACTGCTTTTCTTGTCTTGATTTTGAACATGCTTCCTTCTAGCTCGCCTGTTCTGTTCTGTTTGCTGGTTCATGAATATGCTCTATGCTTCTGTTTGTTCTTTGCTCTACCATTCTGTTTGCTTCTGATATCAGCCTCTGTTTGCTTCTGTTCTGTTCTGTTTGCTTCTGTTTGCTTCTGTTTGCTCTATGCTCTACCATTCTGTTTGATCTATGCTGGCTGTTCTGTTATTGCTACCTGATATCAGCCTCTCTTATTTTGTATAAAAAGGTTTGAAGACCATACTAAAAAATCTGCTTCACTCAAGTGTTGAATTTTTCTTTGTTGATTTGTTTTTGTCAACATTTTGTGCTGATAACTTGACATTGTGATTGGGAATTGTCACGGTTTGGAGTTTTCTTTCTATTCACCCCCAAATCCAAAACAAAAAGAGAAGGGGATGTAAATAAGAAAACTGAGATGTGGTCCACTCTGTCTGTCCGGAGTTGAAGGAATTGCATTATTAATGGATAAGATATGATGATGTCTCTTCTCATTGTTTTTATGGCAGATAAGCTAACTATGATGGAAAAAATGGATACCTGCACGGCTTCATTATATATACGGTTACAATAGAATGATACATTATGTTACCTTAAGTTCTCCACATGATTTCTTTTATACTGTATATTGTATGAATTCGCTGCCTGTTCTGTTTGATGGAAATAGTTTTTGATTCTCTATGCTGCCTGTTCTGTTTGCTGGAATCTGGAAATAGTTTTTGACTCTCTATGCTGCCTGTTCTGTTTGCTGGAATCTGGAAATAGTTTTTGATTCTCTATGCTGCCTGTTCTGTTTGCTAGAATCTGGAAATAGTTTTTGATTCTCTATGCTGCCTGTTCTGTTTTTGATTGTTTTAGATGGAACAATCACAAAGTAACTCACAGCCACAAGATAATGCTGCTCAAAATTCTCAAATTGGTTCATCTAGAGGTAAATCTGATCCAGCTTGGCAGTATTTCACAGTGAGGTATGACAAAAATAACAAGGCTCAATATACATGTATTTTCTGCTTGAATACTTATAATGGAGGGGGGATATATAGAATGAAATATCATCTTGCAAAGATCCCTGGACAAATTAAAGTTTGTAACAAAGTAACTGAAGATGTTGAGCTTCAATTCAAAAGGCTTTTGGAGGAAAACAAAAAAAATAAGGCAGAAAAAAGAAAATTTACATCTGAGTGTTATGATGTGGAAAGTGAAAGAGAAGCGGAAGAAGAGGGTGAAGCGCCTAATCCTGTACAACCTCCGGCTCCTGCAACAATGGGAGACAAAGGAAAGAGAAGAGCGATTGCTGCTACTCCAATTGGAAGTTATTTTAAGGAAAGGACTACGCCAGGCTCTCAACCAGCTTTGAAAAGTGTCTTGGCCAGTAAACAAGTTAAACACAAGGTTAAGTTGGGGCTTGCAAGATGGATCATTGATGCACGGATTCCATTCAATGCAATTCAATCGCCTTACTTTCAACTGCCTTGGACGGCGTTGCTGCAATTGGACCTGGTTTCAAGGGACCGTCGTATGACGAAATGAGAGTTCATTTGCTGGCCGATCTTAAGAAGGAGTGTCAGTTACTTGTTGAAGGTTATAGGAGCTCGTGGAAAAGGACTGGTTGTACACTGATGGCAGATGGCTGGACTGATCAAAGGCAGCATACGTTAATTAATTTTCTAGTTTATTGTCCTGCTGGTATGTCATTTGTTAAGTCTGTTGATGCTTCTGATATGATAAAAACTGCCGATACCTTGTTTAAATTGTTTGCTGAGGTTATTGAATGGGTTGGGTCTAGTAACATTGTGCATGTGGTTACTGATAATGCTGCGAATTATGTATCTGCTGGAAAACTCATTCATGAAAAGTATCCAAACATTTTTTGGTCTCCTTGTGCTGCTCATTGCATCAATCTTATCTTAAAAGACATAGCAAGTCTTCCTCACATAGCTGACCTTGCCTCTCGTGCTTCAAAAGTGACTGTCTTTGTTTACAATCATATAATTTTCTTGTCATGGCTTAGAAAAAGAAAAGAGTGGACAGAAATTGTTCGACCAGGTGTAACACGTTTTGCTACTGTTTTCATTACTTTGAAAAGTATATATGATCATAAACAAGACTTGCAAGCATTGGTGATTGATAAATATTTTACTTCTCATAAATTATCCAAGAGTGTCAATGGGAAGATGGTTAGTTCAATTATCTTGGATAGTAAGTTTTGGGAGGATTGTTTGACTACTGTTATGCTTGTTGGTCCTCTAATTAAGTTATTGAGGCTTGTTGATGCTGATGAGAAACCTTCTCTGGGTATTGTGTATGCGGGCATGCAAAGAGCCAAAATTAATATCAAGACAATGTTTAGAAATAGGAAATCTGCATACACACCTTATACAAGTATCTTGAAAATGCGGTGGGATAAGCATTTGAAGCGTGACCTCCATGCAGCAGCATACTTTTTGAATCCAGATTACTTCTATAGTGAGGGGTTTGTTGAGAAGGCAAATATCTTGAGGTCTTTGCTTGATTTATTTGATATTGAAACTCTTTGCAATGACTCGGTTGCTGCAATGCAAGAGATACAGTTGTATCGAGATCGAAAAGGAAGTTTTGGAAGGGAAAGTGCATTGAAAGCAATTAAGAGACTTGAACCTGGTAAGTATTTAAATTTCTATGTTCAATTTACTTTGAATGTTTTTTAAATATTGAATGAGAATTGATAGTTGAATTTCATATTCTGGTAGGTGAATGGTGGAGGCTACACGGTGGGAGTGCTCCTAACTTGCAAAAAATGGCAATTCGTCTTCTTCATCAAACATCTTCATCATCCGGCTGCGAGAGGAACTGGAGCCTCTTTGAACAAATCCATTCAAAGAGGAGGAACCGATTAGAGCATCAAAGGCTAAGTGACATTGTTTATGTCACTTATAATCTACGCCTTCAATCTAGAATGCATCGCAAGAAGAAGAATTATGATCCAATTGACATTCAAAGCATTGACACAGTAGATTTTTGGGTAATGCCGGATGAAGAAGATCCTGAATTTACTAATGGAGACATTGAAGGCATTGAAAATTTAATCTATACGGATAATGCTATGCCTTCATATCCTACAGGTTATTGAAATAGCAAAACTTGTTTCATTTCTTCTCAATATCTGATGTAAAGTTCTAACTTTAATTTTTTCTTGGTTTTCTATTTTATTTTATTAGATGGAGGAGATGTGGAACTTGATGGGGATTTCCCTAATGTTGCTGATTCTTCAAATACAGCTTCTTTTGGTGGTACCTCTGATGATGGTGGCTTTGGATTACCTGTTTATGATGGAGATGTTGGAACACTTAATGATAATTATGATTTTTGATGAGTTGCATCTTTGATTAGTTGAACGCTTGCTAGTAATTGTATCTTTTGAATGTAGAACATTATGGGTTTGTCATTATGTACGTTTTATTTTTTGTTTAGTTATAAACTTTGATGTTTGAAGTTGTTTGTGAACCTCTAATATTAAGTAATGGATAATTTATTATGTGAAATGTTAAATTTTATTAAGTTAGAAATTATTGAATTTATATACTTAAGATTATTTTAAATTTTTTAATAATTTTATTTAATATTTAATTAAACCGGTTGAACCCCGGTTGAACCCCGGTCGAACCAGTGAACCATTAAACCAGTGACCTCACCGGTTCATTGACCGGTCCGGTTCTCGCAACCTTGAGTATGATATATTTTGGTGATTCAATATGGATGATCTGGGATATTGAAATTAATTTATTCTAACAATTTTTTTCTAAGATACCTACCCTTCAATAATTTTTTAATTATTAAATTGTGATTTTACTAAAATTTTTTTAACAACTATTTTTATATTTACTATTAATTTTTTGATATCAATATATATTATTTTAGCATTAAATAAAAAAATCTTACCACTGCTAATATGTGTAACAATTAATATATATTGATATTGAAAAATAATCTTACTAAAATTTTTTATTTAATGTTAAAATAATATATATAGATATCAAAAAATTAATAGTAAAATATAAAAAAATTATTAACAAAAATTTTGGTAAAATTATAATTTAATAATTAAAAAATTATTGAAGGGTATTTTAGAAAAAATAATATAATTATTAATTTTTTAAAAATATAATTTAATCAATAAAAGAATGATTTATTAAAAGATATTTGGTAAAAAAAATAATGATAAAAAATAAAATTTTTGCTAATAGATATTTTTTTTTAAAAAAAATAATTTTTTTTCTTAAAAAATAATATTTTTTTCTTAAAAAATGGATAAAGTTAACATTAGTTAACACAAAAAGTTTAAAATGGATTAAAGAAGAGGTTTTTTAAAGTTAAAAGGGATGAGAATGTATATTTATAAAATAGAAGGGAGGAAAGTATCATTTTAGCATCTCGTAGAGGAGGGAAGTGGAATTTTTTCTATTTTAAAAGAAGAGTAAATATTAAAATTAGTTTTAATAGAATTTTATCTCGAATCTTGAAGGATTGTAATTCAATCTTAAATCTTAAATCCACTTATTTTTCGTATAAAGATACTTCTCACTTAAATTAATTCTCAAATATTGACCTCTTAATATATTAGAGTTTAAGATTTCCAAAACACACCATAATCTTGAGTATTATTCTAAAAATTACGATGATTTTTCAAAAATTTCCACAATTTTCATTATTAAAATGACTTTTTTTTAATTATTTAAAACAACACTTTAAACTGTCGTTATATTTAGATAAAACAGTAATTTTTTATTGGTTACGTTAAAACGACAGTTAATTTATCGAGTGAAAATGGCATTTTTTAGTATATAAAATGGCGATTACAAAATATCATTTTTTTAGGTTCAAGTGATATTTTTTATCATTTAAATTAATAGTTAAAAATCATCGTTTTCACTAATAAAAATTATATTTTTAGATTGTTTAAAAAGATAATTTTAACCGTCATTTTTATCTGGTTAAAATGATAATTTTAACTAATTTAAAATAACGGTTAAAACTTTTTTTTTACTAAATTAGAATAGCAGCTTTTACTCATTTAATATATCAATTAAAATAACCATTTTGACCGGATTAAACTAATATTTTTTTTGTTTCAATTTTATCAATAACTTAAATTTACAAATCATAAAATATTAAATATAATATACTTTTTAATTCGTGCATGGTTATCGAAAATCAAAAGTTATAGCTTGTAAACAAAATATCAAACACAATATAATTTTTTAATTATAAATATCTTAATATATAACCTTTAATACATAAAAATTTTTGTCACAGAATCATATTTTTTTGTTGCTCACTCTAAACATACCTTTTAACTCTTTTGATGATGAAATCTTTAATTTGCTATTTTAATCCAGTTACTACAATAAAAATATAATTTATGAATACAATTATCACAATTGTTAATTAAAATAAAATATCATCTAAAGTAAAATATTAACACAGTTATTACAATTATTAATTAAAAGAACACACCCGTTGCCGTTTCTTCAATGTGTTGCCCAAAATAAAGAATTTTCTTCGTAATTTCCTTGAGTTTAACTGAATTTTGGACCTATTATCAAAGCAAAATGTACAAGTCTACAAAAATACAAATAAATAAATAAAACTTTGTTTATTAATTTTGTAAGCAAATGAATAAATACCTCATCACAGGCAGAATTCATGGTATTTAAACTCCTTTTGAAGTCTTCAATCTGCATAAAGTGGGAAAAAAAATTAGAGAAGCAAGAAAACTAAATTCGAAACAAATTCAGACAAAATACCATGAGAATCAACAAACTTGAGTCCCAAACTGAATCTTGAAAAAAAAAAAAAATACTCTTAATTTTGCCTCCACTCTTAGCACTTTGATTAGCTCCATAAAATATTGAAGTATAACAAGAACATGATAATATTACACATAGGCTGATTCTTGGCTTGAACTATAACATAGACCAAAATAACTTTTTTATAACTCAAATTTTTTGAAGACACACACACTTGTATTAATTAGGTTATCAATTAATAATATAACCTCTTATACGTTTTATATATGTTCCCCCCACAATTAATAATTTTCTTTTCAGGGTTACTATATATAAAATAATACTATAGTTGAAAGAACCTATGAACACACGTTACACACTTGTTCACATTTTCCCCAAAACGCTGGTCACCAAGGTTACGTTTGTTTCTGAGAATAGAATAGGATAAGACACTGAGAATAGGATAGGACAAGATATTAATGGACAGAGACATAAAATTTTGTATTTTTGTATTCTGCTTGGTAATAAACTAGAACAAATTATAAAAATTCAATTTATTCTCATTTTTTTCATTCAAAAAATTTGAGATAAAAAATATAATTATAAAAATTAACAAAAATAATAAAAAAAATAAAAAATAAGTTGTGTCCTTGTTAGTGTCTCCGTGTCCTTCTTATCAGAATGGACACAAAATACACTAATTCAGTATCTTTGAACACATTGTCTCTGTTCATGTTTTCTCTGTCAAATACAATTTTGTGTTTTTGTGTCTCTGTTATCTCAATGTCCTGTTTCTGTAAACAAACGCAGCCCAATATCCCTAAATAAGCATAATCAACTAAGATGAACCAAAATTAGAAAAGAAAACACATAATAGTTAAAACTTAAAAGGGACAATGCAAGCAATATTATTGGAATTGAGGCGAGGAGTAACTCAACAATAAAAGTTAGCTAACGAGGAAAGGGATGCCCGAGCAATTATAAAAACGCATATATAACCAAGAAAGTAAAGTAACTAATTAACATTTTAAAGTCACAAAAATACATATATAACCAGGGACGGATCTACATTAAGTGAAAAGGCCCACAAAATTTTAATAAAAAAGACTAATACTTATATATATATATATATATATATATATATATATATATATATATATATTTTGTTATATTATATTTATCTTAAAATAAAATATAAATATCTTTTGTGTGCTTTATGTTAAAATTTTTTTTATTAAATTTAATATTTAATAATAATTATATTGTTAAATTTAATTTAGTATAAAAATAAAAAATAAATAAATTCAAAAAAGAGTGATAAAAAATTTAATTAAATTATTAGTAATTTTTTAAAAAAAATTTAAGATAAAAAAATATATTATCTATATATTAATATATTATATTAATATTCATTATTAAACTGGTCTTGATGATTATAGTAATTATTTTGGATAAAAAATTTATTTATACCATAAAAATTATAATAAATAAATTTTATAATTAAATATAAAATAATAAAAAGTAATATAATTGTTTAAGATTATATATAAAAAAATAATATTTAGTCATGTTAAAAATAAAAGAAAAGTCATTATAAATTATTTTTTTATTATTTTGAATATTATACTGTGTGTAAAATTATTTTTTCATTATTTTAAATGTTCTAATAAGTGATTATGTGTATATTTCTAATTTTTATTAATATGTATAGATAGTTTTAATTTAAAATTTTAAATATATCTAAATAAATTTGAGTTGGTCGAGTGATTAGCTTAGTTGTCCGTCTAAGCAAGTGTTGGGAGTTCGAATTCCATCTCGTATGTGTAGCAACTCATTGGCCCTCTTAAATGAAATTCAAATTCACTAAATTAATCCTTAATAACTTATTGGGTATCGTAAAAAGCCCCAAAAAAATATATCTATACCTAAATTTTATTATATTTTTGCCTCTACGATTAAATTTTTCTAGGTCTGTCACCCTAATATAACCAAGAAAGAGGTGTTGACTTAGTCAGGAAGAAACACAAGAACTCTCCCTTCACTCATCACCAAATTTGTTTTAAAACTACCTTTAGTCAGTTATAATAGTCTTGTATTCAGTTAGTTATGTATAGTTAGTTTTTTCTATATATAGCTAAACACTTATATTCTATTGTAACGAAGTATTCTAAGCATAATCAATTCCATTATGCTTTTTCTTCTACAGTAGAATCATCTCTGCTTCTGTTTTGCATATCACAACTCATTCCTTCTCTTGATCTCTGAAACCTTACAGGGGATGCTTCATGAATGCCAAAACTCACCGGTTATATTAAAAGTAGAAAAGATCGGACAAAATGGAATAAAGAAATAGAGCAGTTCTGCCTATAATCAAGTAGAAGAAGGTTGCGAGCCTTGTCCAAGATCTAATGAAAATGATGTTACACATCTACACGTGCACACACAATATATATATTGAGTATCTAATGAAAAATTATCTTTATATATACGAGAGATAATAAAAGGGTGTAAATTCAACCATTAGATCAAAATAAATAGTTAGGATTAAATTTTAAAATAAAATAAACTCATATAATAAGAAACAATAACATTATTAATGTGTAACATTAAAGAAAGATTTAAAATTTTGTGATTAAAAATTGATCTAGTACTAAAATTGGACATGATATTTATTGGCAAATTGTGATAACAAATTTCCTCATGATATTTATTGGCAAATTGAAGTTTGAGGTTTAAAAAGAACATGCTAAAAATGTTGTAAATGTAGGTAAGTGTTATTCAAAGCAGTACCTTAACAACTTAATTCAGGCAGGCTAGTCTCGTTAAAACTTTCTTGAGCTCTTTTGGGAAAAATCTCAAGTGAGGAAAAAGAGTACTAGCATTCTGCTTCGTCTTAACTGTAATATTGCTTTAAAGAATTGACATTCCATGTACTTGGGAGTCTAGTACCATCCAAATGCTCTAGTCTGTAAGCTCCTCTTCCGAGGACTTCGAATATGCGGTAAGGGCCATCCCATGTTGCTGCAAGCTTTCCATGGGATGATGGTCGGCGAGCTTCTTCAGTTTTTCTCAGCACCAGATCTCCAATGTTGAAGGATCTTGGTTGTACTCGTTTAGCATGTCGACGGCCAAGCTGCTGTTGTAAAGCTCGGTGGCGAATGGCTGCTGTATTCCTAACTTCTTCTATTAAGTCGAGCTCTGCTTGGCGAGCTTGATCATGATTATATGCTTGTGTTCGCAAGGATTGTTGTGAAATTTCCAGGGGAATCATTGCCTCAGACCCATATACCAAGCGGAATGGGTTTCTTTAGTGGATGTGTGTATTGTAGTGTTGTATGACCACAATACTTCTGGAACCAGCTCTGCCCAGAGTCCCTTGGCGTCGTCGAGCTTTTTCCTCAAAGCGTGCAGGAGGACCTTATTAGCGGCTTCAGCTAAGCCATTAGATTGTGGGTGTTCCACAGATGAGAAGTGCTGGTTTATCTTTATATTCTGCAAAAAATCTTTAAAACTATGGTCGGTAAACTGCCGACCATTGTCAGTGACAATATGGCGAGGAATACCAAATCGGCATATGATATATTTCCAAACAAAGGATATCATCTGGGAGGATGTGATTCTTGCCAAGGGTTGTGCTTCAATCCACTTGCTGAAATAGTCGATAGCAACTACCAAATACTTCATCTGTCTAGGTGCAGTGGGAAATGGGCCGAGGATATCGATTCCCCACTGGTTAAATGGCCAGCTTACTACTGACTGGTGAAGATGCTCGGCTGGAATGTTGATGATCGGTGCGTGCTTTTGACATTGGTCGCAAGTTCTGACCTTCTTTCTGTTATCCTCCCACAACGTCGGCCAGTAAAAACCAGCTTGAAGTATTTTCTGTGCTAGGCTTCTTGCGCCCGAGTGTATCCCACAAATTCCTTCATGAGCTTCGGCTAACACGAGATCAGCCTCGTTCCTGTCCAAACATTTCAAAAGTGGTCGGGAGTATCCCCGCCTATATAGGACATTATTCATTAATGTGAAGAAAGAGGCTTGTCGTCGGAATCTTTTCTTATCTGAGATCCTTTCTGGAACAGAGCCGTCTTGTAGGTACTGTATATAAGGTAGTTGCCAACTTTCTTCATTTGAAGTGTTTAAAATGCTAATTGTATGTATGCTCGGCTTATCTAAAGTCGATTGCAGTAGTGTTGCTGTGTGTGCTTGTGTAGTGGCTAATTTTGATAGAATGTCAGCCCTATTATTTTGTTCTCTGGGAATGTGGCAAAATTCTATTTTTGAAAAACTGTTTATCAACTGTTGAACAATGTCTAAATATTTTAATAAAACTTGGTCTTTAGTTTGAAAAGCCTGATTTACTTGTTGGACTACTAACAAGGAATCACAATAGACCTTTAAGCTGGTAATGTGTAAATCAATGGCTAACCTGAGTCCAGCGACAAGGGCTTCGTATTCAGCCTAGTTATTACTTGCTTTAAAGGAGAACCGGAGAGAATGCTCGAGGATTATACCTTCCGGACTTTCTAATAATATTCCTGCCCCCGACCCCTGGGGGTTTGAAGCTCCATCCACAAACAAGATCCAGTCCGAGTTTTCTTCTTCCAGACATGGCTGGGTGAGCTCAGCAACAAAATCGGCTAAGTACTGGGACTTGATGGATCCTCTCGGTCGGTATTGAATATCAAATTCTGAAAGCTCAATGGCCCATTTGATAAGTCTGCCTGCTAATTCGGGTTTGGAGAGGATCTGCCGAAGAGGTTGTTCGGTTCTGACAATGATGGTGTGTCCCTGGACGTATGGTCGGAGTCGTCTCGACGAGAAGACCAAGGCCAGTGCGAGCTTTTCCAACCTCGGGTAGCGAAGCTCGGCGCCTTGTAGTGACTTGCTTACAAAATAGATCGGCTGTTGACCTATGTCCGTTTCTGTTACAAGGACAGAACTAATTGCCACATCAGTAATAGACAAGTATATATATAATGGCTCATTGAACTTTGGCTTTTGTAAAATAGGTGGTTTCGAAAGGAATTGTTTTAAATTTTGAAATGCAGCTTCACAGCTTTTGGTCCATTCAAAATGTTTTGTATTCTTTTTTAAGCATTGGAAAAAACTAAAAGACTTTAATGCTAAATAGGGTAGAAATCTTGATAAATCCGTGAGCCGCCCTGTTAGGCGTTGAACCTCCTTTAGTGTTTTTGGACTTTTCATATCAAGTATCGCTTGACATTTTTCGGGATTTGCTTCAATTCCCCGGCTGGTGAGGATGAATCCGAGAAATTTCCCTCTGCGTACACCGAAAGCGCACTTTTCAGGATTTAATCTCATGTTGTACCGTCGGATTTGCCCAAAAATCTCGGCTAGGTCGTGGATATGAGAGTTGCCGACCATGGTTTTGGTGACCATGTCGTCCACATAAACTTCGATATTCCGACCTATCTGGTTCTCGAAGACCTTATTCATTAGTCACTGATATGTCGCTCCTGCATTCTTTAAACCAAAAGGCATAACATTATAGCAGTAATTACCATATTCAGTTATGAATGCGATTTTCTCTTGGTCGGATGGATGCATGAGAATCTGGTTATAACCAGAGTATGCGTCCATAAAACTCAAGGAACCATAACCACAAGAGTTGTCAACTAAAGTGTCAATACAAGGTAAAAGATAAGCATCTTTAGGACATGCCTTATTTAAGTCAGTGAAATCGACGCACATGCGCCACTTACCGTTACTCTTTTTTACCATAACAACATTGGCGAGCCATGTTGTGAACCTGATTTCTCGGATGAAGTTAGCAGTAATGAGCTTTTTAACCTCCGCCAGGGATGCAAGGCATTTCTCTGTGCCAAGATTTCTCTTCTTTTGTGAGATTGAGCGAGCTTCTGAATTAATTGCCAACTTGTGCGTAATAACAGATGGATCTATTCCGGGCATATCAGCAGGGGTCCAAGCAAATAAGTCGGCATTCTCACGCAAAAATCTTACAAGTGAGTCTCTTTCCTCCGTACTGATCGATGTTCCCACAAAGGTAAATTTCATGGGATCCTCGGTTAGGGGGACCTTTGTTAAGTCCTCATTTGGCATAGGCCGATCTTCAAAGTCAGCTCTTGGATCTATTTCCGTCAATCTTGGCTGGTCGGGTTGTATGGAGTTGACCTGCGCCATGTTGCTCTTTTTGATGGGCTTCAAGCTTGTGTTATAGCATTGCCGAGCTTCATGGAGGTCGCCGTGGATGGTTGCCACTAAATTATCCTGCACAGGGAACTTAACATAAAGGTGAACTGTAGACATGATTGCTGCAAATCTATTTAAAAATGGTCTACCTAATATAAGATTATAAGGACTAAAGCAGTCGACAACAAGATATTGAATGTCTTGTGTCTTAAATAATGGTTGCTCACCGAGTGTGGTTTGTAACCACACGGAACCTAAAACAGGGACTCGCTCCCCTGAAAATCCGACCAAGTCTCCATGGTATGGTTGCAAACTGTTGCTACATAGCTTCATTTTTTCAAACGTGGTAAAAAATAGCACATCGGCACTGCTTTCGGTATCGAGAAGTACTTTGCGGACTATTAAGTCCCCCAACTGAACAGAAATTACCACTGGATCGTCGTAATTAGCATCGGTATGATTAAAATCGGTTGAATGGAAAGTCATCTCTGGGAAGTCTTGAATCGGCTGAGGAACTTTAGGGGCATCTGTGACTACCAACATGGCCCTGTAAGTTATTTTTCGGGCCGAGCTTGTATGTCCGCCTCCAGCATATCCTCCTGAAATACAGTTGATAATTCCTCTGGGTTGGGCTGGCGCTTTATCTTTTTCCTTTGATGAGGGGCTTGCTGCAGAGGGGTCGGAGGCCGAGGTTACCTTCTTCTGCATGTGTCCTGCAATAAACTTGTCGAGGTGGCCTTGTCTTGTGAGGCGCTCGAGGATATCTTTAGCGATCACACATTCATCGGTTGTGTGCCCGTGTTTCTGATGAAAAGAGCAATACTTGGATTTATCAACAGTTTTGGACTCCGGGTAAGTGTCAGCTTTACGAGGAGGCTTGATTAGTTTGGAGTTGAGTATTTCTTTGATAATGTCATCCCTCTTTGCGTTGAACTGGGTATATGACTCGTAGCGGGGAACGGGCTTAAAGGCTTTCTTACTATCCCGGGGTTTATCATCATCCTTGACAGTAGCTGATTTTTCTACTTTTCGGTCTTGCCGAAGTTCTTCAACGTCTATCTGTCCCTTGGCTTTTTCGCAAAATTCTGCCAAGGTTTTCGGTTTAGTCACAGCAATTGTCTCTTGGAATTTACCCGCACGAAGGCCGCTTTTAATGGCATGGAGATGAACTTCAGGATGAAGATCTGGGATTCTCATGGCGACCTTTGTAAAACGGGTGATATAATCCTTCAGGCTTTCTTGCGGGCCTTGTTTGATGGTCGTCAGGTAGTCAGAATCATGCAGGTATATTGTCGATGCTGCAAAATGATCTTCAAACTGCTTGGCCAATTCCTAGAAACGCGATATTGAATCTGCAGGCAAAGAGCAAAACCAGTCAAGTGCAGGACCATCTAAAAAGGATGGAAAATAACGGCATAAAATAGGGTCGGATGCACCGTTAACGATCATAATAGATCGGAATTTTTTAATATGCTGCTTCGGGTCTCCTAACCCATCATATGGGGTTAAAGTCGTTGGCAGGGTGAACTGTCTGGGGAGTTGAAAATTCATTATGTCGGCCGTAAATAGGCCAGCGGAGTTGTCGCGCTCCTCTTCCTCAGCGTTTGGTTGGGCTTCTTCGGTTCGATGGGCCTCTTCATCCTCCTGCTGAGGTGTTTCGGAAACATGGGTCGGTATTGATTGACGCTCATTATTTTCCTCTTGGTTATGATGATCATTGTTGTGCTCTAACCGAGCATTAACTAGCTGCACGATTTGATCCTGCATTCTTTGATTTTCCTCCGCCATTCGTTGATTTCCTTGTTGAAGCTCGGTCACCATCCGTAGGAGTTCGGATGAGGTAGGGAGAGGAACATCAGCCATGAATGTATTTTAAGGGTGTTTTGGGACCTTTGCGAATGATATTTCAAGCTTATTCGGCCCCACGGTGGGCGCCAAATGTTCTTGCCTAGCTGCTCCGAGGTATAGCTCGTCCTCTGATAAGGTCAGTGGACTTCTCGACTGGACCAAGATATACGTCGGCAATGGATGAACGGCGAGGGTGGGTACCTGCAAAGGCACTCCGACGCTCAAGTTAGTGTAAAGTGGATAATAGATCTTATTTTTGGAAAGAGTGACATACCTTTCTCAGCTTTCTCGTCCGCTTTATATTAGCAGAAAAGGTCGGCCGTTTTCCTTAGGTTGTAACGCCCAGGAAGAGGATTAATTGTAAATCCGACGTTATTGATTTAAGGTTGTTTATGGCCATTATGAAATCGTCGGTTATGATTGGGTCTCAGGCATTACCGAGCTATAACTTGTAACCGATGTTTACTGGTCATATCAAATAGTATATTTAATGGTGTGAGATTTTATCTAATGTTGAAGAATCACTCATTTTCCTTTTGCTGGCTAAGTGCTGGTCAAATTTTAATAAATTTGCTGGCCCCTAGACTTTCCCTTAGAATTCAATAAGGTAAGTAATAAAAATTAAAAAAAATCAATTATTTAACCATTGAAAAGAGATCCCGTTATCTTTAAATTCAAATCTTCAATCCTTAGAATGATGATTATTTTTTAAAGAAAATACATAGCTCCAATGCTTTTTGAGAGAGATTCAAAATTTAACTGCATAAAAGAAACCGTTGCATAAGCAAAAATTAACGTTATTCTTAAATTATAAATTTTTAGAAATAAATATTAATATTTCTAATTATAGTAAAAAGGAGAAAAATAATGAGCAATGCGGGTGCAATGTGAAAGGTTTTTGGCAAAGAAGAGGTCTAGTTCTAGTGGATTAGAATTTGCAAACCCCAAATCAGATCAGAAAACAACCTTAATAATGAAAATAAAGAAAAACTTTTAAGAATTTGTTCCATAGCTGAAATTTTAGCAGAACCATAAACTCTTCTACCATTTGCTCGTGCTGCTGCAGACGATGTCGTGGAAGCAGATCCACCAGGAGCTGCACTGTTCACACACCCAGCAAGTTCTCCAACACATTTTTAGAAAAATTCAAAAACAAATTTAATTATTAATTTATAAACCAAATGTTTTTTATTAATTTAAATATCTCAAAATGTTTAAACAGATTACAGATAGTATTTTTACTGTGACACTAAACAAATTAGCACTTAGCAAGAAGATTCAAATATTTTCCACTTCTCATTTCATTATTGGTGGGTAAAAATGTAGCCACGGTATTCATGCTATGAATAGCCATACTTGAATTGGTCTTTTATTTTATGATAGTATGTGTAAAAACTAAAAAGTGAATTATTTTCATCCATATATATTGTTAGACATCAAGATCGATGTTACTTTAGTACATTATTAATATATAAGTATTATTGTGTATACTTGTTCAGAAATAGAATTATTTTTCATATCTGAATGAAGTTGAATCTTAAGATGTCTTTTGTTCTTCACATGTTAGCATATATATTTAGCTTGATAGTTAAAATAAATCTGCACATAGATATACTTGATTTCTTATTTGACTTGATTATTTACCATCTCAGAATTCCTATAAATTATAACAAAACATTGTTGGAAAATTATTAGCTACTGCAATTGGGATTGCAAAGAAGCCTGAAAATACTGAAAAATTCATTGTTGTAAGTTTGCACTCATTCTGTTTATATTGTATTAAAATGAAGTTATTGTAGTTGGCTTCACACCATCTTGTATTAAAACTCTGCACTAGAACCAGAGTTTTCACACCATCATATAGCTGAGGATATTGACATTAGATATGAGCAATTCTATTTTAAATATTTAGTTTCAATTCTAGCTAATAGTTTTTAAATATTAACATGTCTCATATGAATACATTAATTTGCTATGTCAATGTTTACTAATAAATACAGGTCCAACATGGTGAAAATGATGTAAATGCTTTAACTTCTGCTGTTTGTTTGGGATGAAGTCAAGAATCATTGCATAGGTTTTTTTTTTTTTTTTTTTTTAATCTCTAGTATAGAACTTAGTATAGAACTTATTCTCCTAATAGTAATAGATACTAGTAACTAGTATTTGTGCTCAATTCTCCTAAAGTCTCCTCTCCCCCATGTCACAAGTTTCTCTTCTGCCACTTATTAGTTCTCTCTTCTTTGATTTTCTTTTTTGAATGTGCATTGACTTTAATTTTTCATAACGGTCGATGTTTGATTATTTAGTCCCGATAAATTGGATGTGTTAGTTATAGTAAGCTATATTTTTTTTAAAACAATTTTGATTCTTGTTGAGTTCTCTGTTTTAGATATCAGTTTCATTCATGCTCTTGTTAGCATTTTGAGTTGCACGTATTCTTGTTGTTCAATAATGTGTATTGACTTCTATAATTTATTTCCAGAATGGTTAACGTTTAATTATTTAATTCTCATCTACTGAATGTGTTATTTTGTCCTGTTTTAGACGATATTCTTGTAAAGTAGTAAGCTATTCATCAAAATGAAGCATCTCAATTCATAGAGCTTGAAACAACTTTATCTGCTGACTCAGAAGTTCCACATGTTCAAATAGATGTACAAGAAAGAAAGCTAAGTCTAATTGTATTGGAAAGTTGAATTGGAAGATACGTTAAACTTTTGTTCAATTTCATCTTCAAACTTTATACATTCTTTGTTCCGTGACTTTTAGGCTTATTATTACTTCTATATTTCTTTATATGTGGCGCACTTGTTTAGGAAAAATGGATGCCTAATTACTATAGTTAATGTATCATATGAGCACAGAATAAACTAAACAAAATAATGTTTGCTCCTACCTAATTATATAGCAATAATCAGCTTCAGTGATTCTCATTGAATTTCCATTTGAACTAATTCTTTTTATATACCATTTCTTATTCATTTTGTGATACATGCTTGCAACATGATATTAAAGTTGTTTAATTGTTTGTACCCCCATCAATCCGACACTATGGTTTGACTAATAGGAGAGTAAATAGACCAAATATTTATCTGTTTGTCTATTCTTAATAGTTAATAAGTCGATGCTGATTGCTTATAGTGAAAAAGTAGAAAAATATAGGAGAGTACATTTTATAGTCTTTTTATTTTATTCTAACATAATTTTCTTTATTTTCGATCCTACGTTGCAGAATTACCAGTGGAGACAAGGTCATCTTCTTATGATTGAAGTGATTGTTAACTTTAGTCTTTTAACCTAGTTAAATATTAGAAGCAAACCTCTTTTAGGATTGCATTATTTTAGGTACATATTATGAAAACATGCTACTTAAAGACTTTTTATTGTATTGGTTATGACTTTGTTGGATTATTGACTATGTAAAGCTTAATAGATATATATTATATTTTGAAATGCAATATCCATATTATTTTGGGGGATTTTTCTTTATTTTGAGATGTAGATCTTTGATTATGTTGTAATCATATATATATATATATATATATATATATATATATATATATATATATATTAAGAGATGATATTAAGTAATAGTTTATGTATAGATTTAATTTTTGAAAAAGGGTACTGAAGGTACTGCGGCGGTTTGCGCAAATTATTATGTGACTTTATTACCGTTATTGCTTTCCTTTTCTACATTTCCGCTGGACATTGCCGCAAAAAACTCTATGTATTCATCATGTTGTATAGAGTGGCGGTTCCAAACCGCCGCTACTTGCTATGTGCCTCTAATGGCGGTTGTTCCTGCAATTGATCAAAATCGCCACCACTTTTATGCCGACGGTTTACTTGACTGCGTTTTCATAATTGCCGTGAGTAGCATCTAGCGGCGGTTTGAAATGTTGCGATTACTCAAGAGAGGGTGAATTGAATATCAAAGAATAATGATGAATTTTCACAAAATTTAAATGAACTTGAAATAAAATGCACAAATGAATTTTTACTAGTATTTTTTCAAGGACTTAAGTCACTTCTTAAGTATCTACAAGGAACTTTTACTTTCCACACTACTTAGTAAAATGTAATAACTATGAAATAATATTGAGTAGAGAGAGATTGCAAACGACGATATATTCTAGTTCGGCGTAACCTTTTTGCCTACGTCCAGTCCTCCCCACCAAAGTGTCGCAGGTTTTCACTATATCACCAAATTTCTAGGGTGCTTGACAAACTGTTACAACAATGAGCACTTGATGTAAACCTCACGGTATCACTACTCGTATATTAGGCCACTCCACTTAGAGACACCTTCTCTAAGAATTCTCTTGAGTGCTTAATATACTTCTTTGGTATCTTCACTGAATGTAGCGTATAGACAAGCCTCACAAACTTAGAGAATCATACTCCAAATCACTCAACAAGTTACAAAAATCTCCTTTCACAACTTAAGAAACAAAAATTGAATACTCTCTAGAAGAGTGAATACAAATCAAGCTCTAATGAACACAAACTTGTATATCGCTCAAATTGTATATAAACCACTTTAAATTTGTATAGAAATTGATATATGAACTCAAGAAAGCTTACAAAGTGTTGTGTTTTAAATAAGGATGAAACACACCTATTTATATGATTTCTAAAGCATTGGAATGTTAGAAATTAGGTGGAAATGATTCTTTTTCTCAAAACTAGCCGTTACAAGCTTTCTATTATAGAATCGATTCCAGGGCTTCACAGAATCAAATTTTTTATTTTGTAGCTCTAGAGAATCGATTCTCTTACTAGAGAATCAATTTTATCCCCTGTTTTTAGCATAAACCATGTTTTTAAAGTGTTTAGGCTAGAGTTTAACAAAACCTTTTGATTTTAATCAATTTCTATCATGATTTTCATAAAACTAAGTCTTTGAAACATTTTCAAGTGTGTGTGAGAGAGAAAAGAATTTCAAATCAACTTTTTTTATTCACTTTTTTTTGAGTGATTATATACCTTCTTCAAGTCTTTATTCTTGAAGTGCGACATAAAGTTATTCGCAATATGTCTTGCACAAAATGCGAAAGGCGTGTGGTAGTTTTCAACTACTTCCATCAGCGTTTAACGCAACATCAATTGACTTGTGTCTGTTTGAGATCACCAACAAGCTTGAATGAGGTGTGACATGATGCTAAAGATAAGACAGAAAAAATGACCAAGCATTCTTCGTCTCTCCCTCAACCACGGCAAATGCAATAGGCAATATATTTGAATTACCATCTTGGGCAATAGCCATAAGTAGTGTGCCTCCATATTATCATACAAGTGAGTGTCATCAAAGAATATAAGTGGTTTGCGATGCTTGAAAGCCTTTATACAAGGAGAGAATGTTCAGAATACTCGATGAACATGACACTATCGACATCACCGTGCCAAGGCTGTGTTTGAGGTTATACCCAAGTACCTATATGATAGTGGATGATAGAACATATTAATATTTAATTAAGCATAGGTAACTAAAGACAATGCAATTTTTTCTTACTGAGTAAGTACATCTGCATTGTGTATAACCACCTAGGAAGCTCGTTGTATGATTCCTCCCAATCATCCGTTTATTTTAGCAATGACCCTCTAATTTGCAAGTGAAATCTTTCTATATGAAGCTTTGTAACCAAAATTATTCTCAACAGATCCTTGCAAAACTCTTATGCTAATCACTCGTAGGGTATGCTTTGACCATTGTTAATATGTGTTGAGTAATCAACTTTGAGTCTAACCTTTCATGGTATTGGCCCATTGATGTTTGCATACAAGTATGAGGACCATTGTATCTCCTCACCTTCTATTTTTCCTACTTTCGGCAAAAAGAAATGTGTATGATCCAAATACAACCCGACCCAAACTGAGTGCACTGCACCGAATACCTCAACTGGTCACTCTCTAGTATCTTATACTCCACATCCTTCTTAATGCTATATATCGTAACTGCCATAATAACTTTCTCCTAGCTTTCAAACTATTGCTCAATCTCAAACTCATTAGTGGGATCATCCTCGGGCACCCTTTGCATAAACAAACAATTTGGATTTATTGACTTGAGATTCAGTAAGGTAAAGTGATCAGAATGATCGTATGGTCGAAAAATTGCAAGCTGTGTCAGTGTGAGTTGTGTGTTTGTGAAGTAGTTCATCTATTCATTCTCCTCATCTAGAATTTTCATGGGTTCAGCCCCTACATCTTCACCATCATCGGAGTTAACTTGATAGGATCCATCATTGGGTCACTGATCGTAGATCCCTCATGGTTTTCAAAATCTGCTTGCATTATCACATCATTAGAGTCCTCTGTATTTGACCCCTCTTAACTACCATCAGGTGGCATGTTTAGGTCAACCATTAACCTTCTAATTGTTGTTATAGTTGCTCCACTTGAGAGGGTATCATAACCAATATCCATAAAACTCGCTTCGCACAAGTCGACCAGAAAAACAAATAACTCCAAAAGATATACATTTGTCCAATGATTGTGCCAACCCCTTATTAGACGTATATCCTCACCATCATGTAACTGATACCTAATTCCCACAAAACCTTATTAAAAGGAGCATTGAGGGCTTCATCTGCCTCTGCCACTAGCCGCGCTATCAATCCTGAGGACATTGTCGATTTGAGAGAGCAGGTGCTAAATTTCACCTAGAGCCTTCACCAATAGACTCAGCAGCTGCAACAGTCTGAGGAGATCCTCGCACGCGTGTCAGATACATATTCCCTTAGGCTGGAGCTCATCTAGGTAGGAGTTGGAGCTGCTTCAGCAAATGGAATAACAGATGGTAGTGTACCAAGAGTAGATGTGCGCTAGTGGCAGCGGCGCTACTGGAGGGGTAACGACATCACCGCCTAGTCCGCCGCCTCAACAGGACCAGGAGAATGATAATAACTATTAGGATCTATAGTGATTAAGGTTTTGTTATAGACTATTTGATTGTATTTTATTTATTTGACTTTTTATTTTATTTGTACACTTGATATTTAATAGAATCATTATTCAATTTCTATTATTTAGAATTCGATTACTTTGGGTAAAAAATAAATTTAAAAAATAGAATTTGACTACTAATTGTGTGTAAAAAAAAACAAAAAAGTGAAGTTACCGTCGGATTTGTCGGGAGAAAAATCCAACGGTAATTAGGTGAGAAACAAAATAGTGTGGTGTCAAACTTACCGACGAAAATTTTCCGCCGGTAATCAAATAGCTTTTGGGCAAATAATTCACCGGAGAATCCATCGGTAATTACTACCGAATTAGAAAATTCGACGGTAATTGGTTACTAGCGAGAGTTATATATATCGTCGGATTATTTTTTATGGTAAATTTGCCGGTAATATATTTACTGACGGATTATTTTTGTTATTCCACTAGTAAATCCAATGGTGCTCAACGTTTTTCTTGTAGTGAGAATTGATAAGGGGTAACATAATAAAATAATAATAATAGTATCATCTATGGAACATAAGCTAATAAAAAGTAATCAAATAAATACTATGAATAATAACATTATACCTTTTGTAAAATAAAGCGTCATCTATTTCTGTCAGATATCTATAATAGATTTTTCACTCTTTTTGTGTGTTGTTGACCAATGGCATGCACTATCAAATTTTGTAATATTGTTAGGCATCTCACTTCAGGAGGCATATATGTAAATATTGGTTAGGCAGAACTAAAAACAATGAATCCATTTTTATTGAATAACTTCTTCTATCAATCAGTGAGTTATATAGGGGTGGAGCAAAGTTTACCGAAAAAAATGGCCAACCTAATCATTTTCATGCCATTTGCCTAAGGGTAAGGCGAACTACGACCAATGTCATAAAGTTTGCCTAAGGCCTCGGCGAACTAAAAAAAAATTTCAGTAATTATTTGAATTCAAATTTTAAATTTTTATATAAATAAAATAAAATAAATTATATTATAATTTCACGTTATAGATTTAGTAGGTCTGAGACCTCTTTTTCTACTCTTATCCCATTTATTCATAGGGGCGTGTCCTTTGACTTCTCCGTAATGGCTTGACAAATTTTTAATTTCATTCACATGATAGATGTATAATCTTTATGAATATTTACCATTCTTACTAGAAATCATACCTTAATTTAACCGGCATATGTATAGAGAATTGTGAATGGGAAGAAAATGAAAAACTCTATGTAATAAATTATATTATGTATCATAGGTGATCTTTTTTATTTTATTGGTTTAATAAATATGTTATTAAATAATAAACTAAAATAAAATTACTTGATTATTTAAAAAGTAATCAACTTGATGATAGTTAGTTTTTTATGAAAAAATAAACTAGAATTTAGTCATCATCTTTTTTTTGCTAATAACGTCTTTCTTTTTTATTTACCATTAATAAAAAAATTAAAGAAAGAATAAAAAAATAAAAGAATAGAGTGAAAATTTTCTATATTAACAATTATTCATGGATTAAATTTTTTATATGTTGGCTTTGATATTTAGAAATTTCTTTTATTATTTGACTCTTGTGTTGTATTAAATTAGACGAGGTTTGAAGATTTTAGTTATCGTACTTTTAATGTGCATTTTTAATATTTATATTAGAATATGGTTATATTTTTATTTTTTATTTTATAAATTATTTTATTATAATTTAATTATTTTAATTGACCCACAATTAAATTTTTAGATCGATAAATCAATGATTAAAATAATTCAATATAAATGAGTAGCTATTTCTAAGATTGGTTGGTGCTCTAATAGGATTTCAAAATCTTTAATAGGATTTTTTTTTTAAATAAAAAATTCACAAAACAAGACCAGTCACCAATCATTGATCTGCAATCATGGATGGTATAAGGATCGGAGGGACTCAAACGTTGAGAACAATGGTAGAGGAGGAGACGAGGAGGATGTAATAGTGGACTACTATTAGATCAATTATGTTATATGGAATAAAGTGTTAGAAAAAAAAAGTAAGCATAAATATAATTATGGTAGAAATGATGAATATGTTTAGATTGATGAATAGCCACATAAATATGGACAAAATATAAAATGAGGATATAAGAACAAAAATTAGAATAGTGTCTATTATTAAAAAAATGGTATAATTTTATTTGTATTTTGGACATACAGGGAGAATATTAAAAAAATATTCGATTAAAAGAATCAATAAAATAGAAATAGACATGTGACAAAAGAGAGAGGAAAACCTATATCTACATGATTTACCCCAACAACGCGCGCATGTTCATTCATATGCAAACCATTCTTTTTTTATGACTCATGGTCCATATCTCTCCTCTACCAATAGGCCTTCCCTGTCGTTGCTCCTATAACATTCATCAAGACACAATCATATAACAGACAACACTATATTACTAAAAACAAGTCAAAATTCTGAAACTGAATTTAAATTAATTATTTCTTTGTGTCTCTTTCTTGCCATTGTTTTAGAACCTCCAGTATGTGTATACAGTTGCTTTGAACGATTAATGGCATTTTTTCTACATTTCTCCTACGAACAAAAAGAAAAACATAAATGTTATCGAGATAAATTACTACAATGTTAATGGTTTATAAGTCATCCATGTACAACTTCAGGAAACACAAAAAAGGATAAGGTGAAGATATTTTCGGTAGTAGTTTTTCCACTATCACAATAAATTCAGCATATTTAGTAGTAATTCATAACGGTTTAAAATCGAATACAATGAAATACCAACTCAATATTTGTTACCTGTGTGTCCTCCTTCAACCGATATTCAATAAACTATTTCCAGTGATTTGCATCTATTCTTGATGGCTTACGCTTGAGGTTTTTCTCAAAAGTTAGTTCTTTGTCATAAACCTTATAGAACAAATGATTTCTTGCGTTCCTCTAGGATCTTCCTATTCTTTGTACAATTTCCCGCTTTATTCTCCATCTTCCATCGTCATCATAGTGAAAGACTCGTTACAAATAGTTCAGATTATAAGATAGCACAATGAAGATGATAAAGATCTTCTATCAGTGCTTTCACACCGTCATTGTAACCACTTAACTTTAACTCCACATCCATTCTACATCACAGAACTTTATACACGAGTGATCAAATCAACACACAAGCAAATATGATTGAGAGCTTTCTACCATGGAAACTTTATCCTAAAGGCTAAGTTCAAAATGCAAGTTTCACAACCAATATAACCATATAAAGATCAAAAGTCACATACATCCAATATAAGCATGCCTAATCACATAAGCCCACATAACTTGGTCCACATAAAGGTTAACAAGAACTTATCATACAGACAAAAAATCATAGTAGGTGGACCTTGATCATGAACTTCAAGAATAAAGAGACCCTTGACAAAGATGGCTCAATATTAAGTATTTGTTTTTCAGTAATCAAAGTTAGCTAGGAACAAGTGCATGAAAGACACTCTGACCGTCTATATTCCCTCCTAACATACACCTTATCAGTAACAGGATCAAATCAAATCTTGATGGAACGCTCACCTGATCATACATGCCACAAAAATAATACATGCCACAGAACGTTCCCAATAATGATAATGGAAAAATCATTATTGGAGATATGAGAAGAATCCCCTTGCTGGACCAGCTTAGTAGTGATCAAGTATATATCACTTCATTAAATAATGGTATTAGTTACTAATACAATCTATTAAAACTTTTTGGTAAAGGAACCCATCAAATCCTATTAAAGGAATCAAGTTGAATCTCTTCTACAATAGCTTTCTACAGGCAGGGACAGAAATAACAAAGTTGAAAGGTGAAGGGGTTTTTGGTCGAGAGGGTTGAGGAGGAGCAGACTAAAAATTAACAGAAAGAAAACATATAATAATTAACCACTTGAAACAGACATGAACAATTCTCAGCAATAAAATTCAAAGTAGTGAACAAATAGAAACCCAACATGCACTATCCTTCTCTAATTTACCAGACAAAAACAGAAAAATAGAAAACCAAAGAAATCCACCTACTGACGGAGAATAGCAGAACAGAAAAATAGCATAACCAGAGCTAGTCAATAATCAAATAATCTCTCAAAAAAAAAATTAAAACCACAAAACATTCAAATTTTCAAAGTTAGTAGAGTAACAGATTCAACTTGTGCAAATGTGTTCCATATTTATTTTCTTCTGACATTTTGATTAAACAAAAGTCATAAATAATAGCTAGTCACTCTCTAATTGTTTACTATAGGAGCAGCTTTAACATTCTCATGAGGTTTATAAGTTTTATTATTATTATTGTTATTATTATTACTATAATTATTAGTTACATTGCGATACACGAAGGACTGGATTAATTGGGGACTAAGCTATATAATAACGTAGTGCAATTTACACTAAACAAAAAAGTCCTTATATATATATCGATATTCTCTAAAAATTTGTATGGTCAATATCATGTGTGTGCCTCTTCATCTTTCCCTTATACTGTTCATTTAAGAGAAAAAAAAAAGCTTTTTACACTTGAAAAACAGTTGAACGACCCAAAAAAACTTCAAGCAGTGGTAACGCCTTACTTTATCAACAAACTTAAAAATTACCTTAACCTGGTCAAACACATGCTCCTTGAAAGCCTTGTTCATTGTCTTCCAACTAGTTTCACAAATTGGTAACTGTTGAAAATCAGCCCCCAAAGTCCCCAAGAACCCGCTCAATAGGCCTGCTGCCTGTCGAACTTGTTGCAACTCTCTGTTATGTTGGAGTACGATCTTCCTTCCAGGAGGAAGTGTTAATGCCTCTTTAACAGTCAGCTCCATACAAGAAGTCACGCCATTTTCTAATAGAGGAAAAAAGCTTTAAACGTTAGTTTACTAAGAGAATTAGAATGCAAGGAGAAGAGTAATTATGATTTCTAAGAAACAAGAAAAAAAATACCGATGACATCAACAACCCAAAAATCAGTGTCCTTTTTTTTGCTGTTGGCATTGCCTTGACGTTCAACGTCATGTGCGGCAAATAAGTCGTCGACATGGTCATCGAATGAATTGACCTCATTTGCCTCCGGGTCATAGTCTTCATCTTCTAAAGAGTCATCTACAACTTCATGTAAATCCGGATGTTCTGTGTGTGTTGCAGGAGCTCAAGTGTCCCCCATGTCACTTGACAGAGCCAATCGTGTTTCATTGCGCAGTGGTCAAAACGGTACAGCACTAACACGAGATTGTCGAACACCGTTGCCGGAATGCGGAGGTGGAGGCGCTCTACCACATCGCTATGCACTTGAAGTATTTGCTCCCGTATCCTTCGTTCCATCCACGTGCTAAAAACAAAGTAGTTACTACATCAACCAAATTTTTTTCAGTATTCCCACAAATTATATTGAATAAAAGTCTATCCTAAAAGGCAAATCAACATTTGAAATAAGTGGTGCATTACTTAACTCACCAGAGTAGCGTGGGTTTGACTATCAGGGGTAGTTATAGTTCCGACTGCAGTACTAACGGTGTACCGAGGTTTCCTTGGCATTTGATTAATCCTTTACACAACATAAGATCCTTAGACAATTAGCAAGAGAACGACAATGTAAAAATCAATAGTACACAAATATCAGTACATCACCAACAGAATTCTGTAACAAAAAATAATTTTTAAAAAATTACAGAGTTTAAAAGAATGTTTTTTAAACAAGAATAACATACACTCTAGATCCAAGACTCACAACCAAAATCATAATATTATAAAAACATATCAAATAACCACATAACAATAAAAAATAGCCCAACCATCAAGCTTAACCAGGATAAAAAAAATCCAAACCAAGAACAAAAATAAAATAGTTAATCAGTCCAAGTATAAACCATAACCACAACCAGATTTTCTCAGGTCTAATAACCAGGGGTGGGCATGGTTTGGATTTTCAAAAATCCAAACTGCATCCACCTTAGAACCAATTTTGTGGTTTAGAAAACCAACCTGGAACCTGATTAAGAAGAGAAACCAGTTCCCAGCAGGCTTGAAAAAATAAAACCGGTTCAAACCGATTTTACTATGTAAATATGGTTTTATATATAAACCGGTGTTAAATCCAGTTTTTTTAAAAGCCAAATTTAAAATCTGGTTTTAAATCTGGTTTTTTAATATCCAAATTTAAAATCTGTTTTTTTTAATGTAGTTTTAAAACTAAAGTTTTTAACCAAAAATCCAAATTTAAAACCAGGTTTGTAGAAATCCATTTCCAAGCCAGATTTTTTAACCAAAAATCCAGTATTAAAACCAGTTTTTAGAAAATCCATTTTTCGAACTATAATTTGTTTAAAAAGTAACATACTAAATTTAACACCAACTAAAATGGATTGAAACTCAGCTAAACCCCATTCAATATGCTAAGAGTACATGATAAAAGTTACACAGAAAATTAGACATTGAAACACAAAATTAGCTGAGCACAGAATAAGGCTCTTAGGTCTAAACTTTATTTACTTATTTTTTCTTTTTCATAAACATTGCAGTTGAAGACTTGAAGCTACGATCGTTGACATGCTTTGAACACGGCCTAATAAGTGCCTATATAATACGATGTATTATATATCAGAAGCTATATTAACTTCTAAATGTGCATCCTGATTTTCATCACTTAGACCTTCTTTTCCAACTTGATATCTAGGTACGGATACAATAATTAGCCACTAGAAGAAGAAGATTATTATGGAGATTAATTATAATCTTATAAATATGCTTGTATTCAATATGAATCAACACAGTTTCTCATCAAAACAACAATTACAACAGTATTTGGAGGACGGAAAAATAAATAAATATTAACCTTTTATTATTTTTCCCTTAGAAAAGAAATTGTAATTTTCTATTAAATTACTATTTTTTAATATAGTATATATACATACATGTTTTGGTTAAGACAAACAGTTAACTAAGCAAAAATATTATTATACTCTCCCTTTATATAAATCGTTGGTATATTTTTGGTTTCATATCTCAATAGTCATTATGCCGTAAATCATGGTGGTGAATGAAATAGTTTTATATTTCTTTACTAAAAAGATTTAATTTTCAACGATTTATTCTTATTGCTTTCTCATAAATTGTGGTACTAGCGTATAGGTTTTATATTTTTCTGTAAAATTTATGGTATAATATTTATCATGTAATAAATTAGTTAGTTTAGTTCCAATTAGTTTTAAGTAGTTGAAAGTTCCTAAACAGCAAACTAGCTCCAAACACTTTCATCAACAATCAAAACCTAACAATCTAAAGAAAATCATCCTAACTTAACCACCTATAATCAACTAACAGCAATAATTCTAACCAAACTAATTAACCAAAATCAACTAATTAACCATAAGTAATCAAACTTAATAAAAATAAAAAGGAAAATGGCCAAAAACCTGGAAGCAGAAAACTAGAACAATGCAAAAAGAAAGGAGATAGGGGTGTTGCAGCAACAGTGGATGGAGGACGCTGCTACAGGCGGCGCCGACGTGCTGGAACTGCGTCAGAACTATGTGGAAAGAAGACAAACAAGGGCTACTGCTTGTTTTGGTTTTGCTGGAACTGCTTGGTCTGGTTCAGTAAAAATTCATGGTTACCTCAAGTTTCACTTACATAAACAGATTGGGTCTTAATATTGCAATTCACATCAAAAACAGATTTAGTGTCAATATCCTAACTCACAACTAACTTCATGATATTATAAGTTGCAAATACTAGCTCATTTTCTCATGACATCATCTTGAATAAGTTTAAAATAAATTCAACAACCAACATATTTAATTATTTAGAACCAAAATTATCATGATGAATGAACAGGAACAAAACTCAAAGCTAATTAAAGAATTTAAATAGGCAGACATTAATACAAGGGGGATCAAATTACATAAAATGTTGTCAAATCAAATCCAAATTAAGCACAAGGCAAGGCAAATACCTGGTGCTTGGTGAGCCTTCTGTGAATGGCTTTAGTCTTCTTACTTCTTAGGGTGGAGATAAGGGGTTTGATGTGTACTACTTCTTATAAACTTCCCCCAAGATAACGTTCTACTTTTGAGAAATCACCGTCAAAACTTGAGCAAAGGACAACCTCACAACCTTGCTGCAAAAAAAACCCAAAATAAAAACGACATTAACACAAACACCTTATATACGTAATAGCATAAGCAATCAAACTGTTAAAGAAAGAAAGCAACCCATCAAAGTAAATAGAGAAAAGCAACCCGCCATAGACCACACTCACCTCGCCATTGTGGTAACTGAAGATGGGGACGACCTTCCAAACAACGAAGATAGGGACGACCTTCCAAGGAGCAAGGGCCGACGTCACGCACGATGTTAGGCGACGGCAATAGAATGCGGTGCGGCGTTATTGGTGCCGGTGCTCTGGAGGATGAAGTTGACTGGAGTTCCTGCGTTTAACTTAGAAGGGGTTGTGATATGGGGTTTAAGCTGCCTTAAGGTTGTTCTGTTTTCGGCGAAGGAGGCGCGGATTAAGTAAACAAGGGGGGAGAAACTGACGACTAAAAAATTGGTGATTTTTTGAATTCCTATCAATTTCATCTTAGTCAAGATATTCGGTGATTAGTTAATATTCTTACGAATTTAAAATTAAATAATTTAAGTTATAATATTTTAATAGTCCTTTTCTGATTATACTTATCTTATCCTTTTATTTACTTAATGCTAAACGAAGAAATGCCTTCTGTTTAAAAAATAAGTGACCGAAAATGCGGTGAAAGATGGCTAATACGTTTTCTTATCTTTTTTTCAAAACAAACTTGGTAATTAGTGTTGTGATAAGGATAACTACGTGGATGCCCATTCCTATGAGAAGTTAACATTCTCAAGATAGATTATAATTAATAATGTTGAAGAAAGTTAGACTTTCACAAGTATAAATAGAAGGCTTGATCAGAAGCCATTTACACATCAATAAAAGCATTTTTTCTCTATCTACAAAGCTTTTCTTTCTCTTCATATTATAAATATAGTATTAATATATAAATCATAGTTATTATGGTAGGATGATATTAATATTAGTGAATATTAATACTAGAGTCTTTTATTTATATTTCTTTATTTTATCTTCCTTATTTAGTTATTTTATAACACGTTATCAGCACGAAGCTCTAAGAAATTTTAGGAAGACTCCAGGTAACAAATTTTCATTATGTCGAAGCTCTTTCATCTTGAATTTAATGCTCTTAATATATCTGGAAACAATTATTTATCATGAATATTAGATGCTGAAATCCATCTTGATTCAATGGATCTTGAAGATACCATTAAGGCTGAAAATAATACATCCCAGAAGGATAAAGCCAAATTCATGATTTTCCTTCGTCATCATCTTGAAGTATGATTGAAAAATGAATATCCCACATTAAAAGATCCTGCAAATCTGTGGAAAGACCCTGAAAAAAGGTATAATCATGAAAAGACGGTGATACTTCCTCATGCCCGATATATTAGAAAAAAAAATTTCTTGACCTTCCATGCCTCGAATGTGCTCCTGCAGCAGCAGTATCGAGAAAAAGAATTTAAAAATTTTTGAGCTCTTGCTTTCTTGTTGCTGAACGCAACAATGAGTTGCTCTTAAGAAATTATGAAGCGCGCCCAGCTGGCGCCGCCCCATTTTCTGAAGTAAATGCGGCAAATTATAACCCCAGAAGAGGTAAATGGCAAGATTTTGGTAACAAAAAAATTTATGGAAGAAAAAGAAATTATGTTCATAAGAAAAGATCTCACCAGAAGTGGGATAAAGAAAGAAACAATGGGCAAAGTAAATCAATTAAGGATAAATGCTTCCGTTGTGGTGGAAAGGGCCATTGGTCACGTACCTGTCGTACCCCAAGGCACCTAGTTGATCTTTTTCAAGCATCATTGAAAAAGGCTGACAAAAAAAAAAGGAAACAAATTTTGTTTCAAATGATGAAAATTCCACCACTCATTATGATGTATCTAATTTCTTTGAGGATCTTGAAGGAAATATTGGCCATTTGATTAATGATGGAATAGTTTAATATATGTGTTTGTTAAGTATTCATGTAAATAATTTTACTGTGCATGTACTTCTACTCATTTTATCATTATTATCATTTGTTCTTTGAAGAAAAATGGCAAGGACATATTCTGAAAATATTTGCCTTGTAGATAGTGCAAGTTCGCACACAATTCTTAAAAGTGATATATATTTTACCCATATTGTGCCAAAAGAGGAATATGTTAATACTATCATTGGCTCAGGCAATGTGATAAAAGGCTCCGGAAGAGCTATAATTTTGTTTCCTGGAGGAACAAAATTTATAATAAATAATGCACTATTATCTACCAAGTCCCTGAGAAACTTGTTGAGTTTCAAAGATATTCGCCGAAATGGATATCATATTGAAACGATGAATGAGGGAAATCATGAGTATTTATGTATCACAACTCATAATTTAAATAAAAAGATTATATTAGAAAAATTACCCTCACTTTCATCCGGGTTATATTATACTAAGATTAGTGCAATTGAATCACATGCCATTGTAAACCAGAAGTTTACTAGCCCAAATGAATTCATAATTTGGCATGATAGATTGGGTCATCCGGGGAACAACCATGATGAGGAGAATTATTGAAAACTCTCATGGACATTCACTAAAGAACCAGAAGATTCTTAAATCTAGTGAATTTTGTTGTGCTGCATGTTCTCAAGGGAAGTTAATTTTAAGGCCATCACCAGTAAAGATTGGATTTGAGTCCTCTGAATTCCTAAAAAGGATTCAAGGTGATATATGTGGACCTATTCATCCACCATGTGGATCTTTTAGATATTTTATGGTCCTAATAGACGCATCTTTAAGATGGTCACATGTGTGCTTATTATCTTCTCGCAACCTGGCGTTTGCGAGATTATTGGCTCAAATTATTCGATTAAAAGCACAATTTCCAGAAAATCCAATTAAAGCAATTCGTCTTGATAATGCTGGTGAATTTACTTCCCAAACTTTTGATGCTTATTGTATGGCTAATGGAATAAGTGTTGAACATCCAGTAGCTTATGTTCACACGCAAAATGGGTTAGCAGAATCGCTTATTAGACGCCTCCAATTAATTGCTAGACCCTTGCTTATGAGAACAAATCTCCCAACCTCGGTTTGGGGGCATGCTATTTTACATGCCGCAGCACTTATTCATTTGAGCCCAACGAGTTACCATCAGTTCTCTCCTATGCAATTAGCTTTTGGCCAGCAGCCAAATGTCTCCCATTTAAGAATATTTGGGTGTGCAATATATGTTCCCATTGCACCACCTAATCGTACCAAAATGGGACCCCAAAGAAAATTGGGGATATATGTTGGATATGATTCTCCCTCTATAGTGAGGTATCTTGAGATACAAACGGGAGATGTATTTAAAGCCCGGTTTGCGGATTGTCATTTTGATGAATCAAAATTTCCAACATTAGGGGGAGAGAATAAGCTTCTTGGAAAGGAACTTAATTGGAATGCATCATCGTTGATGCATTTAGATCCTCGATCAGGGCAATGTGAACTAGAAGTTCAAAAGATTATACATTTGCAAAGAATAGCAAATGAATTGCCTGATGCATTTTCCGATACAAAGAGGATAACTAAATCTTATATACCAGCGGAAAATGCCCCAATTCGAATTGATGTCCCAGTAGGACAAGTAGCCACTGAAGCAAATTCACGCCAGAAGCGTGGCAGGGCAGAAAATGCCCCAATTCGAATTGATGTCCTAGTTGGACAAACTGCCACTGAAGCAAATACACGCCAGAAGCGTGGCAGGCCTGTTGGTTCCAAAGATAAAAATCCTCGAAAGAAAAAAGAGGTAAATACGATTCCTGTTGAAAAAGACATAGTAAAGACACCTGCAGTTGTCCAAAATTCTGATATAACGCCAGAAGACGTTCAGGTACCTGAAAATTGTGAAAATGACGAGATCTCGATAAATTATGTCTTTACAGGAGAGAAATTGGACCGAAATAAGACAATTGTCAATGAAATATTTGCATATAATGTGGCATTAGATATCATGCATGAAAGTAAGGATCTTGAGCCAAGATCAGTCGAAGAATGTCGACAAAGAAATGATTGGCCAAAATGGGAAGCAGCCATGAAGGCTGAATTAGACTCACTTGCAAAACGTGAAGTCTTTGGACCTGTAGTCCGTACACCTGCAGATGTAAAACCTGCTGGATACAAATGGGTATTTGTGAGAAAACGAAATGAGAAAAATGAAGTTGTGCGCTATAAAGCCCGACTTGTGGCACAAGGTTTTTCACAAAGGCCCGGTATAGATTATGAAGAAACGTATTCCCCAGTAGTGGATGCGATAACATTGCGTTATTTGGTCAGTTTATCTGCATATCATAAACTGCATATGCATTTAATGGATGTGGTAACAGCCTATTTATACGGCTCATTAGATCGGGATATCTATATGAAAGTCCCCGAAGGACTAAAGATATCTAAACCATCCAATGAATATTCGCAAGGGTTATACTCAGTCAAATTGCAAAGATCTTTATATGGTCTAAAGCAATCTGGACGAATGTGGTATAATCGTCTTACTGAGTATCTGGCCAAAAACGGTTTCAAGAATGATGATATATGCCCGTGTGTTTTCATAAAGAAAACTGCTTCTGGATTCATTATAATTGTTGTGTACGTTGATGATTTAAATATCATTGGGACTCCTGAAGAGATTCCAACAATTATAAAAACTCTAAAAGAAGAGTTTGAGATGAAAGATCTTGGAAAGACTAAGTTTTGTCTCGGCCTGCAGATCGAGCATATAAAAAGTGGGATCTTTATTCATCAAACAACATACACAGAAAAGATCTTGAAAAGATTTTACATGGATAAGTCACATCCATTAAGTACCCCAATGATTGTAAGATCTTTAATTGTGAAAAAGGATCAATTCCGTCCTAAAGAAGAAAATGAAGATATCCTTGGTCCTGAAGTACCATATCTTAGTGCCAATTGGAGCGCTAATGTATCTTGCTAATAATACGCGACCTGACATATCATTTGCTGTGAATTTACTAGCAAGATATAGTTCCTCTCCAACCAGAAGACATTGGAGTGGAATCAAACAAATCTTTCGATATCTTCATGGGACGGTTGATATGGGTTTGTTTTATCCCTATGGATCCAAGTCACAATTAGTTGGCTATGCAGATGCTGGATACTTGTCTGATCCACATAAAGGGAGATCTCAAACAGGATACCTGTTCACATATGGTGGTACAGCTATATCTTGGAGGTCCACGAAACAGACGATTGCTGCAACATCCTCTAATCATGCTGAAATACTGGCGATTCATGAAGCTAGTCGCGAGTGTTTTTGGCTGAGGAGTCTGATTCAATATATTCTATCATCATGTGGACTGATTGATCATAAGATAGCTCCAACTGTCCTGTTTAAAGATAATGCAGCATGCATTGCCCAACTTAAGGGTGGATACATCAAAGGTGATAGAACAAAGCATATTTCTCCCAAATTCTTCTTCACTCATGACCTTCAAAATCAAGGGACAATTGATGTCCAACAGATCCGCTCAAGTGACAATCTGGCAGATTTATTTACAAAGTCACTCCCAAAATCCTCCTTTAAAAGATTGGTACATGAGATTAGGATGCGCCGATTTCGAGACATTAAATGATGTCGGCAAGAGGGGGAGACTGTACTCTTTTTTCCTTGGTCAGGTTTTTTTTCCCATTGGGTTTTTCTTGACAAGGTTTTTAATGAGGCAGTCCCCATTACTAAAGGATATTGTACTCTTTTTCCTTTACTAAGGTTTTTTCCCACTGGGTTTTTCTTTAGTAAGGTTTTAACGAGGCAATAATCCTAAATGGTCATCCAAGGGGGAGTGTTGTGATAAGGATAACTACGTGGATGCCCATTCCTATGAGAAGCTAACATTCTCAAGATAGATTATAATTAATAATGTTGAAGAAAGTTAGACTTTCACAAGTATAAATAGAAGGCTTGATCAGAAGCCATTTACACATCAATAAAAGCATTTTTTCTCTATCTACGAAGCTTTTCTTTCTCTTCATATTATAAATATAGTATTAATATATAAATCATAGTTATTATGGTAGGATGATATTAATATTAGTGAATATTAATACTAGAGTCTTTCATTTATATTTCTTTATTTTATCTTCCTTATTTAGTTATTTTATAACAATTAGTTATATTTTAAAGGAGTTTGGAATTTTATTTAATGACTTATCTCATCCCGTATAATAACAGGCTCAATATCTCAACTATTCTTCTTTTCAAATTTTAGGTGCCAACATTCATCTGTGAATTTCTTTTATTTTTTTCCTCAACTACGCATTTATCCAGGTACCACCTTAGCATTGCTATATACTAATTTTTTCTCCAATTTGTACACTCAAGTATTCATTTTTCGCAATCGTGCAACAAAGTAAAAATGGAGCTAATAGAATTTTTAATCTCATTTTTGTATTTAGATGACCATTTTGGTTGTTTTATTCTATGTTTTTCCTTTTCGTTTTTTCTGATTATTTTTGTTCTATTTAAAAAGAGATTATTAATCGAGGTTAAAGCCGTTTTATATTATTGATCTTTATTTTTTTATTTATATTTGTTATTTATGATATATTTTATTATTACGAAATTATTCTTCCATTATTGTAATGAATACAATTTTTAAATTTTTTTTAATGTCAAATTTTTTTAAAATGTTTCGTTGAAGCATTTTTGGTGGATTATTTTTAATTTATTAACTCTTTTGCTTATTTTTTTTGTTTCTTTCACCTACATAATGAGTAATGATTTATTTATAAATTTTTAGTCTCTTTTTATGTGATCAATTACTTTGGTTTGTCATAACAATATACCACATTTTTAAACCAATTTCTATCTACACTAACATTTATTGTTCTTTAGTATTTATTACTAATTAATAGTCCACTATTAATATACTTTGATATTATGTGACATATTGAATTAATATTAATGTGTACATTTTTTAATTAAAACTATAAATCCTACATAATTCTTATCTTAGGATTTAAATAATTTGTCTCAAGTTGATATGTGTATTTATTATGATGCTCTTCTAAATACTAGTTATTACTCACTCCATCGAGTATATATTAAAAATAAAAAAATAAGTTGTATTTGATTATCCTGAAACAAATTTTTGGTTAGTTATTGATGAGCGGATAATTTATACGCTTTTTGGCATTGTTTTTAGTATGTTTTTAGTAGGATCTAGTTACTTTTAGGGATGTTTTCATTAGTTTTTATGTTAAATTCACATTTCTGGACTTTACTATGAGTTTGTGTGTTTTTCTGTGATCTCAGGTATTTTCTGTCTGAAATTGAGGAACTTGAGCAAAAATCAGATTCAGAGGTTGAAGAAGGGATGCTGATGCTGTTGGATTCTGACCTCCTTGCACTCAAAGTAGATTTTCTGGAGCTACAGAACTCAAAATGGCGCGCTTCCAATTGCGTTGGAAAGTAGACATCCAGGGCTTTCCAGCAATATATAATAGTTCATACTTTGGTCAAGAATAGACGACGTAAACTGGCGTTCAACGCCAGCTTTCTACCCAAATCTGGCGTCCAGCGCCAGAAAAGGAGCCAAAACCAGAGTTGAACGCCCAAACTGGCACCAAAGCTAGCGTTCAACTCCAAGGAGGACCTCTACACGTGTAACAATCAAAGCCCAGCCCAAGCACACACCAAGTGGGCCCCGGAAGTGGATTTATGCATCAATTACTTACTCATGTAAACCCTAGTAGCTAGTTTATTATAAATAGGACCTTTTACTATTGTATTTGGCATCCTGGATTGTATTTTGATCCTGTGATCACGTTTTGGGGGCTGGCCATCTCGGCCATGCCTGGACCTTTCACTTATGTATTTTCAACGGTAGAGTTTCTACACTCCATAGATTAAGGTGTGGAGCTCTGCTGTTCCTCAAAGATTAATGCAAAGTACTACTGTTTTCTATTCAATTCATCTTATTTCGCTTCTAAGATATCCATTCGCACCCAAGAACGTGATGAAGGTGTTGATTATGTGTGACGCTCATCATCCTTCTCCCTTATGAACGCGTGCCTGACAAACACTTCTGTTCTACATGAAATAAGCTAGAATGAATATCTCTTAGATCTCCTAACCGGAATCTTCGTGGCGTAAGCTAGAATGATGGCGGCATTCAAGAGAATCCGGAAAGTCTAAACCTTGTCTGTGGTATTCCGAGTAGGATTCAATGATTGAATGACTGTGACGAGCTCCTAACTCGCGATTGCAGGGCGTTAGTGACAGACGCAAAAGGATAGTAAATCCTATTCCAGCATGATCGAGAACCGACAGATGAATAGCCGTGCCATGACAGGGTGCGTGAGCATATTATTCACTGAGAGGATAAGATGAAGCCATTGGCAAGGGTGATGCCTCCAGACGATTAGCCGTGCCGTGACAGGGCATTGGATCATTTTCCCGAGAGATGACCGAAAGTAGCCATTGACAGTGGTGATGTATCACATAAAGCCAGCCATGGAAAGGAGTGAGACTGATTGGATGAAGATAGCAGGAAAGCAGAGGTTCAGAGGAACGAAAAGCATCTCCATTCGCTTATCTGAAATTCCTACCAATGATTTACATAAGTATCTCTATCCCTATTCTATTATTTATTATTCGAAAACTCCATGATTATTTTATATCCGCCTGACTGAGATTTGCAAGGTGACCATAGCTTGCTTCATACCAACAATCTCCGTGGGATTCGACCCTTACTCACGTAAGGTATTACTTGGACGACCCAGTACACTTGCTGGTTAGTTGTATCGAAGTTGTGACAAATTATGAATGTGTAATCACGATTACACGTACCAAGTTGCTCACGTGCCAGGAATAGTTTGAGCCTGGACATCACAATTTCGTGCACCAAGTTTTTGGCGCCGTTGCCGGGGATTGTTTGAGTTTTCGGCAAGCTTTTGGTCCGGTAACATCAGTGCCAAGTTTGGATCCGGAAACAACACCAAGTTTTTGGCGCCGTTGCCGGGGATTGTTCGAGTTTGGACAACTGACGGCTCATCTTGTTGCTCAGATTAGGTAATTTTCTTTTTATTTTATTTTCAAAAATCTTTCAAAAATATTTTCAAAAATCTCTCATCTGTTTTCGAAAAAAAAAATAAAAAATGTTTTCAAAAATTTTATTCAAGATTGTTAAGAATGAATTCTAGTGTTTCATGAAGCATGTGAAGCTTGGCTGGCTGTAAAGCCATGTCTAAATTCTTTTGGACTGAGGCTTCCAAACCATCAGAGGTAAGTTACATACTTGATAAATGATGAGCAGCAATTTATTATCAAGAGCAATATACTCTGGTGTTAAATGCTGAAGCTTGGCTGGCCATTGGCCATGTCTAGTGTTTTGGACTGGAGCTTTCTTTGAAAGCTTGGCTGGCTAGTGAGCCATGTCTAATTCCTGGACTGAAGCTTTAGACTAAGAATGCAAGATTCCTGGAATTCATATTAAAAATTTTGGAATCCTTATTTTCCCTTTTCAATAACTTTTCGAAAAAAATCCAAAAAAATTAGAAAATCATAAAAACCAAAAATATTTTCTGTTTCTTGTTTGAGTCTTGAGTCATATCATAAGTTTGGTGTCAATTGCACGTGCATCTTGCATTTTTCAAAAATATCATGCATTCATAGTGTTCTTCATGATCTTCAAGTTATTCTTGGTAAGTCTTCTTGTTTGATCTTGATGATTTTTTGTTTTGTGTCTTTTCATGTTTATCATATGCATTCTTGAATTCTTAGTGCCTAAGCATTAAAGAATTCTAAGTTTGGTGTCTTGCATGTTTTCTTTGCATTAAAAATTTTTCAAAATTGTGTCTATGATGTTCATCTTGACATTCATAGTGTTCTTGGTGTTCATCTTGACATTCATAGCATTCTTGCATGCATTCATTGTTTTGATCTAAAAATTTCATGCATTGCATCATTTTAGTGTTTTTCTCTTGCATCATAAAAAATTCAAAAATAAAAAAAATATCTTTTCCTTTTTCTCTCATCAAATTCGAAAATTTGAGTTGACCTTTTCAAAAATTTTTAAAATCAAATTGTTTCTCATGAGTCAAATCAAATTTTCAATTTGAAAATCTTATCTTTTTCAAAATCTTTTTCAAAAATCAAATCTTTTTCAAAATTCTTAGTTATTTTCGAAAATTCCAAAAATATTTTTCAAAAATCTTTTTCTTATTTTTATACCAAATTTTCGAAAATAACATAATCAATTAATGTTTTGATTCAAAAATTTGAAGTTTGTTACTTGCTTGTTAAGAAAGATTCAAACTTTAAGTTCTAGAATCATATCTTGTGATTTCTTATGAATCAAGTCATTAATTGTGATTTTTAAAATCAAATCTTTTTCAAAAATATCTTTTCAAAATATCTTTTCTAACTTCCTAACTTCTTATCTTTTCAAAATTGGTTTTCAAAATTTGTTTCAACTAACTAACTAACTTTTTGTTTGTTTCTTAACTTTTTTCAAAACCACCTAACTAATTCTCTCTTTCTAAATTTTCGAAAATATCTCCCCCCTTTTCAAAAATTTCTTTTTAACTAACTAATTATTTTTATTTTTATTTTTTATTTCAAAAATTTTCGAAGAAAAAAATACTAAACATTTTTCAAAAACTATTTTCAAAAATCACTAACTCTTTTTCAAAATAATTTTCGAAAATTTTTCCTCCCCCATCTTACTCTATTTATTCATTCATATCCTAACATCTCATCTCACATCTCTAGCCTCCTCACAATTGTGTTTCTTCCATTATATTACATTCTTTGTCTCCCCCTCTTCTTCTACTCACACAGGGATCCCTATACTGTGGTATAAAGGATCTCTATTATTATTATTATTATTTTGTGCCTTCTTCTTTGTCATATGAGCAGGAGCAAGGATAAGAACATTCTTGTGGAAGCAGATCCAGAACCTGAAAGGACTCTGAAGAGAAAATTAAGAGAAGCTAAATTACAACAATCCAGAGATAACCTTTCAGAAATTTTCAAACTGGAAGAGGAGATGGCAGCCGAAAATAATAATAATGTAAGGAAGATGCTTGGTGACTTTACTGCACCTAATTCCAATTTACATGGAAGAAGCATCTCCATTCCTGCCATTGGAGCAAACAACTTTGAGCTGAAACCTCAATTAGTTTCTCTGATGCAGCAGAACTGCAAGTTTCATGGACTTCCATCTGAAGATCCTTTTCAGTTCTTAACTGAATTTTTGCAGATATGTGATACTGTTAAGACTAATGGAGTAGATCCTGAAGTCTACAGGCTCATGCTTTTCCCCTTTGCTGTAAGAGACAGAGCTAGATTATGGTTGGACTCTCAACCTAAAGACAGCCTGAACTCGTGGGATAAGCTGGTCACGGCTTTCGTAGCCAAGTACTTTCCTCCTCAAAAGCTGAGCAAGCTTAGAGCTGATGTTCAAACCTTCAGACAGAAAGAACGTGAATCCCTCTATGAAGCTTGGAAAAGATACAAACAGTTGACCAAAAAGTGTCCTTCTGACATGCTTTCAGAATGGACCATCCTGGATATATTCTATGATGGTCTGTCTGAGTTATCTAAGATGTCATTGGATACCTCTGCAGGTGGATCCATTCACCTAAAGAAAACGCCTGCAGAAGCTCAAGAACTCATTGACATGGTTGCTAATAACCAGTTCATGTACACTTCTGAAAGGAATCCTGTGAATAATGGGACGCCTATGAAGAAGGGAGTTCTTGAAATTGATACTCTGAATGCCATATTGGCTCAGAACAAAATATTGACTCAGCAAGTCAATATGATTTCTCAGAGTCTGCATGGAATGCAAGCTGCATCCAACAGTACTCAAGAGGCATCTTCTGAAGAAGAAGCCTATGATCCTGAGAACCCTGCAATAGCAGAGGTAAATTACTTAGGTGAACCTTATGGAAACACCTATAACTCAACATGGAGAAATCATCCAAATTTCTCATGGAAGGATCAAAAGCCCCAACAAGGCTTTAATAATGGTGGAAGAAACAGGTTTAGCAATAGCAAACCTTTTCCATCATCAACTCAGCAACAGACAGAGAACTCTGAACAAAATGCTTCTAATTTAGCAAATCTAGTCTCTGATCTATCTAAGGCCACTGTAAGTTTCATGAATGAAACAAGGTCTTCCATTAGAAATTTGGAAGCACAAGTGGGCCAGCTGAGTAAAAGGATCACTGAAATCCCTCCTAGTACTCTCCCAAGCAATACAGAAGAGAATCCAAAAGGAGAGTGCAAGGCCATTGACATAAGCACCATGGCCGAACCTGTGAGGAGAGGAGAGGACGTGAATCCCAAGGGGGAAGACCTCCTGGGACGTCCAGTGATCAATAAGGAGCTTCCCTCTGAGGAACCAAAGGACTCTGAGGCTCATCTAGAGACCATAGAGATTCCATTGAACCTCCTTATGCCCTTTATAAGCTCTGATGAGTATTCCTCTTCTGAAGAGAATGAGGATGTTACTGAAGAGCAAACTGCCAAGTTTCTTGGTGCAATCATGAAGCTGAATGCCAAATTATTTGGCATTGATACATGGGAAGTTGAACCTCCCTTGTTCATCAATGAACTAAGTGATCTGGATCAACTGACATTGCCTCAGAAGAGACAGGATCCTGGAAAGTTCATATTACCTTGTACCATAGGCACCATGATCTTTAAGGCTCTGTGTGACCTTGGTTCAGGGATAAACCTCATGCCCCTTTCTGTAATAGAGAAACTGGGAATCTATGGGGTACAAACTGCTAGAATCTCATTAGAGATGGCAGACAATTCAAGAAAACAGGCTTATGGACAGGTAGAGGACGTGCTAGTAAAGGTTGAGGGCCTTTACATCCCTACTGATTTCATAGTCTTGGATACTGGAAAGGAAGAGGATGAATCCATCATCCTAGGAAGACCTTTCCTAGCCACAGCAAGAGCTGTGATTGATGTGGACAGAGGAGAACTAGTCTTTCAATTGAATGAGGACAACCTTGTGTTTAAAACTCAAGGATCTTTCTCTGCAACCATGGAGAGGAAGCATGAAAAGCTTCTCTCAAAACAGAGTCAACCAGAGCCCTCACAGTCAAACTCTAAGTTTGGTGTTGGGAGGCCACAACCAAACTCTAAGTTTGGTGTTGAACTCCCATATCCAAACTCTAAGTTTGGTGTCGGAGAGTTTCAACAAAGCTCTGCACATCTGTGAGGCTCCATGAGAGCCCACTGTCAAGCTATTGACATTAAAGAAGCGCTTGTTGGGAGGCAACCCAATGTTTATCTAACTATATTTTTCTTAGTTATACGTCTTTATAGGTTCATGATCATGTGGAGTCACAAAATAAATATAAAAATTGAAAACGGAATCAAAAACAGCAGAAGAAAAATCACACCCTGGAGGAGCGTCTGTCTGGCGTTCAGCGCCAAAACAGAGCATGGTTCTGGCGCTGAACGCCCAAAATGGGCAGCTTCTGGGCGCTGAACGCCAGAAATGGCACACAAATGGGCGTTGAACGCCCAAAATGGCCACCAACCTGGCGCTGAACGCCCAGAGTTGGATACAAAGGCATTTTTTACATGCCTAATGGGTGCAGGGATGTAAATCCTTGAACACCTCAGGATCTGTGGACCCCACAAGATCCACACCTACCTCCACTCACTTCTTCTCACCCCTCTTTCACACAACCCCATAAACACTCTTCCCCAAAAACCCTTCACCAATCACCTCAATCTCTCTTCCCCATCACCTCTTCACCACTCACATCCATCCACTCTTCCCCATAAACCTACCTCATAAACTCCACCTACCTTCAAAATTCAACCAATTTCCCACCCAAACCCACCCATATGGCCGAAACCACATCTCCCTCTCCCTCTCCATATTTCTTCTTCTCCTTCTTCTATCCTTTTGTTTATTGCTCGAGGGCGAGCAATATTCTAAGTTTGGTGTGGCAAAAGCATAAGCTTTTTGTTTTTCCATTACCATTGATGGCACCTAAGACCGGAGAATCCTCTAGAAAGGGGAAAGGGAAGACAGGAGCTTCCACATCCGAGTCATGGGAGATGGAAAGGTTCATCTCCAAAGCCCATCAAGACCACTTCTATGATGTTATGGCCAAGAAGAAGGTGATCCCCGAGGTCCCTTTCAAACTCAAAAGAAATGAGTATCCGGAGATCCGACATGAAATTCAAAGAGGTTGGGAAGTTCTAACAAACCCCATCCAACAAGTCGGCATCTTAATGGTTCAAGAGTTCTATGCCAATGCATGGATCACCAAGAACCATGATCAAAGTAAGAACCCGGATCCAAAGAACTATGTTACAATGGTTCGGGGGAAATACTTAGATTTTAGTCCGGAGAATGTGAGGTTGGCGTTCAACTTGCCAAACATGGAAGAGAACGCACGCCCCTACACAAGGAGAGTCAACTTTGATAAAAGGTTGGACCAAGTCCTTATGGACATATGTGTAGAAGGAGCTCAATGGAAGGTTGACTCCAAAGGCAAGCTGGTTCAACTAAGAAGATTGGACCTCAAGCCTATAGCTAGAGGATGGTTGGAGTTCATTCAATGCTCAATCATTCCCACTAGCAACCGGTCTGAAGTTACTATAGACCGGGCCATCATGATCCATAGCATCATGATTGGAGAAGAGGTGGAAGTTCATGAGATTATACCTCAAGAACTCTACAAGGTGGCTGACAAGTCCTCCACTATGGCAAGGTTAGCCTTTCCTTACCTCATTTGCCACCTATGCAATTCAGCTGGGATTGACATAGAGGGAGATATCCTCATTAAAGAGTACAAGCCCATCACTAAGAAAAAGATTGAGCAAGCAAGAGAGCCCAGTCATGGAGCTCAAGAGGCGCAAGAAGCTCATTTCCATGAGATCCCTGAGATGCCTCAAATGCACTTTCCTCCACAAAACTATTGGGAGCAAATCAACACCTCCCTAGAAGAATTAAGTTCCAATATGGGACAACTAAGGGTGGAATATCAAGAGCACTCCATCATGCTTCATAAAATAAGAGAAGATCAAAAAGCAATGAGGGAGGAGCAACAAAGACAAGGAAGAGACATAGAAGAGCTCAAGGACATCATTGGTTCCTCAAGGAGGAAACGCCACCATCACTAAGGTGGATTCATTCCTTGTTCTTATTTCTTCTGTTTTTCATTTTCTATGTTATGTGCTTATCTGTGTTTGTGTCTTCATTACATGATCATTAGTAGTTAGTAACTATGTCTTAAAGTTATGAATGTCCTATGAATCCATCACCTCTCTTAAATGAAAAATATTTTAATTCAAAAGAACAAGAAGTACATGAGTTTCAAATTTATCCTTGAACTTAGTTTAATTATATTGATGTGGTGACAATGCTTCTTGTTTTCTGAATGAATGCTTGAACAGTGCATATGTCTTTTGAAGTTGTTGTTTAAGAATGTTAAATATGTTGGCTCTTGAAAGAATGATGACTAGGAGACATGTTATTTGATAATCTGAAAAATCATAAAAATGATTCTTGAAGCAAGAAAAAGCAGCAAAGAACAAAGCTTGTAGAAAAAAAAAAGAGAAAAAAAAGTAGGCGAAAAAAAAATATAGAAAGAAAAAGAAAAAGCAAGCAGAAAAAGCCAATAACCCTTAAAACCAAAAGGAAAGGGCAAATAAAAAGGATCCCAAGGCTTTGAGCATCAATGGATAGGTGGGCCTAAAGGAATAAAATCCTGGTCTAAGCGGCTAAACCAAGCTGTCCCTAACCATGTGCTTGTGGCGTGTAGGTGTCAAGTGAAAACTTGAGACTGAGCGGTTAAAGTCAAGGTCCAAAGCAAAAAAAAGAGTGTGCTTAAGAACCCTGGACACCTCTAATTGGGGACTTTAGCAAAGCTGAGTCACAATCTGAAAAGGTTCACCCAATTATGTGTCTGTGGCATTTATGTATCCGGTGGTAATACTGGAAAACAAAGTGCTTAGGACCACGGCCAAGACTCATAAAGAAGCTGTGTTCAAGAATCATCATACTGAACTAGGAGAGTCAATAACACTATTCGAAATCTGAAGTTCCTATAGATGCCAATCATTCTAAACTTCAATGGATAAAGTGAGATGCCAAAACTATTCAAGAGGCAAAAAGCTATAAGTCCCGCTCATATGATTGAAGCTCTGTTTCACTGATAGTTTGGAATTTATAGTATATTATCTTCTTTTTATCCTATTTGATTTTCAGTTGCTTGGGGACAAGCAACAATTTAAGTTTGGTGTTGTGATGAGCGGATAATTTATACGCTTTTTGGCATTGTTTTTAGTATGTTTTTAGTAGGATCTAGTTACTTTTAGGGATGTTTTCATTAGTTTTTATGTTAAATTCATATTTCTGGACTTTACTATGAGTTTGTGTGTTTTTCTGTGATTTCAGGTATTTTCTGTCTGAAATTGAGGGACTTGAGCAAAAATCAGATTCAGAGGTTGAAGAAGGAATGCTGATGCTGTTGGATTCTGACCTCCCTGCACTCAAAGTGGATTTTCTGGAGCTACAGAACTTAAAATGGCACGCTTCCAATTGCGTTGGAAAGTAGACATCCAGGGCCTTCCAGCAATATATAATAGTCCATACTTTGGCCAAGAATAGACGACGTAAACTGGCGTTCAATGCCAGCTTTCTACCCAAATCTGGCGTCCAGCGCCAGAAAAGGAGCCAAAACCAGAGTTGAACGCCCAAACTGGCACCAAAGCTGGCGTTCAACTCCAAGGAGGACCTCTACACGTGTAACAATGAAAGCCCAGCCCAAGCACACACCAAGTGGGCCCCGGAAGTGAATTTATGCATCAATTACTTACTCATGTAAACCCTAGTAGCTAGTTTATTATAAATAGGACCTTTTACTATTGTATTTGGCATCCTGGATTGTATTTTGATCTTGTGATCACGTTTTGGGGGCTGGCCATCTCGGCCATACCTGGACCTTTCACTTATGTATTTTCAACGGTAGAGTTTCTACACTCCATAGATTAAGGTGTGGAGCTCTGCTGTTCCTCAAAGATTAATGCAAAGTACTACTGTTTTCTATTCAATTCATCTTATTTCGCTTCTAAGATATCCATTCGCACCCAAGAACGTGATGAAGGTGATGATTATGTGTGACGCTCGTCATCCTTCTCCCTTATGAACGCGTGCCTGACAAACACTTCTGTTCTACATGAAATAAGCTAGAATGAATATCTCTTAGATCTCCTAACTGGAATCTTCGTGGCGTAAGCTAGAATGATGGCGGCATTCAAGAGAATCCAGAAAGTCTAAACCTTGTCTGTGGTATTCCGAGTAGGATTCAATGATTGAATGACTGTGACGAGCTCCTAACTCGCGATTGCAGGGCGTTAGTGACAGACGCAAAAGGATAGTAAATCCTATTCCAGCATGATCGAGAACCGACAGATGAATAGCCGTGCCGTAACAGGGTGCGTGAGCATATTATTCACTGAGAGGATAAGATGAAGCCATTGGCAAGGGTGATGCCTCCAGACGATTAGCCGTGCCGTGACAAGGCATTGGATCATTTTCCCGAGAGATGACCGAAAGTAGCCATTGACAGTGGTGATGTATCACATAAAGCCAGCCATGGAAAGGAGTGAGACTGATTGGATGAAGATAGCAGGAAAGCAGAGGTTCAGAGGAACGAAAAGCATCTCCATTCGCTTATCTGAAATTCCTACCAATGATTTACATAAGTATCTCTATCCCTATTCTATTATTTATTATTCGAAAACTCCATGATTATTTTATATCCGCCTGATTGAGATTTGCAAGGTGACCATAGCTTGCTTCATACCAACAATCTCCGTGGGATTCGACCCTTACTCACGTAAGGTATTACTTGGACGACCCAGTGCACTTGCTGGTTAGTTGTATCGAAGTTGTGACAAATTATGAATGTGTAATCACGATTACACGTATCAAGTTGCTCACGTGCCAGGAATAGTTTGAGCCTGGACATCACAATTTCGTGCACCAGTTATCTAATCTTTGTGAATCTTTTTTAATGAAATTGTTACTATAGAATATATTGTTTTGAATATAATAATCTTAAATTATTTCCTATTATAAAACTTTTAGAAAATGTTTCATTGAAGCCATAAATTATTTAAAGCTTATCTTTAATTTACTAACTCTTTTGTTTTTTTTATATACATTTCAGACCTTTATTTTGGTATTTTTGACCTACAAAACTAAGGTGAGTAATGAGTTATATGTATATTTTTGTAGTCTCCTTTTTATTTTATTCTAATGTTTAATGTTCCTTATTATTTATTATCATGTAATAGTCAATTATTAATGAATTTCGATATTATGTGACATATTGAATTAATATTAATGTATTCATTTTTTAATTTAAACTATAAATCCTAAATAATTAATATTTTTATACTTGTTAAATAGTTTATCTACTAGTTTTATGTGTGTTCGTTGTGTTCCCCTACTGAGTACTAATTGGTACTCACTCCATTGAGGATATGTAACCAACCAAAAAAAATAAATAAATAAGCACATAATTATCCTGAAACAAATTTCTGGTGAATTACATAATGTTAAAGAATTTTTTTATTACAAATATTAATAAAGAATTTACTCTATTCTAAGATGAATCATATTTTAGTTCGTTTTATCTTTTTTTTTATGATTCATGTTGTATTTAAGATGAAAATAAGGGATGGTTTTAATTTCTTTGTTAGACCTTTTTTCTTGATTATTTTTGTTTTAAAAATATTAATTATAAATTATTTTTGTACTCTCCATTAATAAATTGTATCTAATAATAAATTATATTTTAAATTTGATTGTACATTTTAGACTACATTGTACCTCTATATGATGCCACAAAAATAAATAACTAAGCTCAGATCAAACTAGATTGAGTTCAACTCTATCCAAATGAGTGAAATATATTGTAACCCTTTCTTATTCACTGAAATCATCATCAAAGTAAGTAGGAATTGATTTTGTGAAAACTATCCATCTTCGTCTTTTAGAATAATAAATAATTAACGACAACTTTATTGAAAAATTATCATTGATTTAAAGAACCCAACTCTTTTTAACACATTTATAGTGGTATTTATAACTGTGGTTATGTGGAGTCTTTTTTTACTATTAATTTTATATTCTAAGTTTTACTATACATCTTATTACACATTTTAATAATTTTAGTTGCACACTAATTTTACTGCATCTTATTTTTGGCTACATTTTTTGTTTATAATTTTTTTATCAACAAAAACCAAAAATTTAATACATATGTTGTTATAAACTCAAACTATTTTTAAGACGCATATGAATATTCCGTTCTCTATCTAGATGTTTTAACCGTATAAGTGCTTGATTCATTTTAGGGTTTGACTATTGAATTCATCGGAATCAAAATCAAGGTATGCAATTTTTTCGCAATTGTGCAATAATTAATGCATTTGCATTTATTGACTTCTTGCTTTCTGTTTATTACGAACTCTCTCAAATAAAACCTAATGGAATACATGTTCATTATTTTACGAGAAAATTTATTCTTCATACCTCAATATTAATGATAATTTTAAGACCATTGACACATTTGAAACATAGTTATTCCCTTGTATTGAATTTAATTTTGTAATATAATCCAGCAACAACATAAAAAATCACAAAAAATATCCCGTGAATAACACAACATATATTTTAACTCCAAGTAGAACTGTATAAATTATATCATGCGGATAAAATACCCTAAGCTATTTAACCTTCTTTTGGTGTTGAACATCTTGTGCCATTAATTACTAACCCATATCCTCGGTGATTAATAGATATGGACAAAACCTGGATTCTTAAGCCACGAGATAGCAAAGAATATAGACGAGGACTTAATAACTTCTTAGACTTTGCATTTGCGATTGCATCGTCGAATGACATGATAAAGTGTCCATGTCCTCAATGTGGGTTTCAATATATGCAAACAAGAGAGGATGCGTACGACCACCTGTTGATAAAGCCCTTCCCCCTGGATATACTCTGTGATTGTGTCACGGTGAGAAGCCAGCTGAAGAGAGCTCTAGTTGCACACTCGTAGTTGAGAAACCTACAACCGAGGTGAATCCATATTTTCAAATGGTGCACGAGGCGTTTAACTTCACAATGCCTCATGAAAATGGGGAGATCACAACGGGCGAACATGTAGAAGACGATGATCTGGAGTTGCCGTACTTGTACGATGGTCCAAGTCGCGAGGCCCGAGATTTTACCGATCTTCTTGCGGATGGAGTGTAGGAATTATATCCCAGCTGCTCGAAATACTCAAAGTTGTCTTTCCTAGTGAAGCTTTATCATATTAAGTGTATGTGCGGTGTGAGTAACAAGGCTATGTCGATGATTCTGAACTTATTGCGAGATGCATTTGAGCAAGCCAAATTTCCGTTCACATTATACGAAGCCAAAAAAACTATCCGAAAATTGCGGATTGAATACAAAAAGATAGATGCATGCTTGAATGATTGCATACTATATCGGGGTGATGATGAGGACACGACCAAATGCAAGAAATGTGGGACTTCATGATGGAAGCAAAAGACACGAAAGAGATCCATTAAAAAACTCAAAATACCTGTCAGGAAAAATGAAAAGCCTCTACCAACAAAGACTCTCCGTTATTTTTCTCTGATACCACGACTACAACGGTTATTCATGAGTAGCACAACTTCAACTGACATGTTATGGCATAAAGAGTTAGGTTTGCGGACTCATAGGCTTACTATCCTCTTCCCAACACTAGCACCATGGCTTCTGTTGGTCTAACCGGACCACCACTCCCGACTGATAATAATGATGGGTTTTTGAGGCATCCAAGGGACGTTGAAGCATGGAAAGAATTTGAGCAAAGTATCCATTTTTTTTTCCTAACGATCGACGCAGTGTTCGTTTAGCTTTAGCTAGTGACGGATTTAATCCTTTCGAAAATATGAGAACGAAGTATTCCATTTGGCCTGTGATTCTTATTCCGTACAATCTTCCTCCATGGCTTTGCATGAAACAGGCATCTTTTATACTATCTATAATTATTTTCGGTCCTAAAATGCCTGGTAATGACATAGATATTTTTTTGGAGCCTTTGGTGGATAAGTTGAAGCAACTGTGGGATGGCGTTGAAACCTATGACGCTAACAAGGAGACCACTTTCAAGATGCGTGCGACGCTAATGTAGACTATTAGCGATTTCCCAGGGTTGGGAAATTTATTTGGGTGGAACACGTACAGTGGGTTAGCATGTCCTACGTGTAACGTGGACACTAAGGCACAATGACTGACATTCAGTCGAAAATGGTGTTACATGGGCTATCGCCGCTTCTTGAATCAGGGCCATAAATATAGACTAGACCGAAATAGATTTGACAGACAAGTTGAAAGCAGAGATCCACCGAAGAAGTATTCTAGAATAGATGTCATGCGGCAACAGTCTAATATGCAATTTTCCTTTGGGAAGAACTCAACTGTGACAGCCAAAAGAAGACGCATTGGTCAAGATGTAGATCAAGATTACTCGTGTTAGAAAAAGACGAGTGTGTTCTTTGAACTCCCGTACTGGGTGGATCACGTGTTGCGTCATAACCTTGATGTGATGCATATAGAGAAAAATATTTGTCACATTATGGTCTTTACTATATTAAACGATAGCGCCAAATCAAAAGACAATCTTAAAGCTCACAAAGATTTACGAAGCATGGGCATAAGGCCTGAATTGTGGCCGGACGAAGGTGGTAAATATCCTGCAGCAATTTTTACAATGTCGAAACTACAGAAGAATGTATTCCTGAAGACTCTACAGAACGTGGTCTTTCCAGATGGTTACTCGAGGAATATTGCTCGTTGTGTTGACTTGCGACAACGCAAGTTGTCTGGGTTGAAAAGTTATGACTGCCACATTCTAATAGAATAATTACTTCCGATTTTGGTAAAGAATGCATTGCCAAGTCTGGTGTCGACTGTGATTGCAAATTTGTCTTCATTTTCTGGGAACTCTGTGGGAAAGCTATAAATCCTGTGCAGCTTGGTGACCTTCAGAATCATGTTGTGCAAACTCTGTGTCAGATGGAAATGATTTTTCCTCCATCCTTCTTCACTGTCATGGTTCACCTTACGGTGTACTAAAACTTGGTGGTCTGGTACACTATCGTTGGATGTATCCAATAGAAAGGTTAGTTTGCTACTAAATGCCTTTAATACATTCAATTCATCTCATTACGTATATACTAAGCGTTATGTCCTTTTTATATAAAAGTTATCTAGGACGATTGAAGCAATACGTGCGTAACAAGGCACAAGCAGAAGGCTCAATTGTGGAAGGTTATTTATCCGATGAGATTTTGACATTCTGTTCTAGATATTTGAATAAGGTTGAGACTAGAATCAACCGACCAGCGCGTGTTGATGATCAACCTATTGATATCACACACAATACAGGAAAAACTATATTCCTAGAAATTGAAAGGGCTTCAGGGGCTGTTTCACATTTTGTACTGACTCCAATGAAAAAAGATCAGGCACATCGTCATGTGCTAGTGAATTGCAAGGCCGTCGTTCCATTTATTGAGTAAGTATGCACATGTATTTTTGAAGCACGATTATAACCCATTTCATAAAATCAGTCGTTGGCCTAATTTGATGTTGTGTCATAAAGTAAATTTAGGGCAGAAACAAAGCGAAAATTACAGTATCAAACAAGGTCACAATCTAAGATAGACCGTGTTGTGCATGCAGAATTTCCTCGCTGGTTCAAGCATGAGGTTCGTAGAAATTTAACCTGACCAACTTATTTGTGTCCTAGAATTATAATTTATGAATTCCAATGTTTTATACGAATGAAATCTAATTTATGGTACCAAGTTCCAATGGACAATACTATAATTCGAAAGAAATGAAGTTGCTGGCATGTGGTCCCATGTTTCAGGCAAGACATTTTGGGGCGTAAAATGTCAATGGATACAAGTTTAGAACTATCACAAAGGAAGACGGGCTGAAAATCCAAAATAGTGGAGTTTATGTCTCATCTAATACAAGAAGTTATGCAACCATGTGTGACAATAGAGTGGCTGTTGGTAGTGTTCCATATTATGGAAAAATTGTGGACATAATCGAATTGAACTACAGCTACCATTTCACAGTGGTTTTGTTCAGATGTATTTAGGATGATACAACTACGAGCAGAGGCATCAAACAAGACCATCTGGGTCTTACCAGCGTTAATTTCACTCGTCTGATTCACACCGGTAATCGAGAAGAGGATGAACCATACATATTGGCATCAGAAGCTCATCTCGTGCACTATGTACGTGATGAAGTAGACCAAGAATGGAGTGTAGTGGTTCATGTAAAACCACGAGACTTGTATGACATGGGAGGAGAGAATGAAGAAATTGAAGCTGCTTTTTCTCCACAGCCTGGGTTGAACATGTCAGCAACAGGTGACATGAGTGATTTACAGTTGACAAGGGATGATGATATAGAAGACCCAATAGAAGATATTTCTGATAACATCAATGATGTGGCATAGTGAAAATATGGAAAACGTGTACATCATTTATAGAGGATCTGTGTGTGTTTAATATTTTTAACAGTGTTTATGATGTACACAGTTTGCTGGTTACATTACTATCTGTATTTTCGTATTTGAATTAAGTTTTCATTTCTTGTTGATTTTCATGAATACCACCAGTTTTTCATTTCTTCCAATGATTGTTGCTAGCAAAAGTTAGTTTTCAAGGCATTGTTGTTGTTCTTAATCTCCAATAAAGAAAATTATGATATCAAGTAAATTGCCTTGAATTACAATATTGTTATTATTGACCAATATAGTCAACATAAAATGGTGCTGTAACAGGAGAAATGAAAATGGAGGATTTCTCATCATGCTGTGCAGGCACAACATTCGCTAACGAAATGGCTATGGCCTCTCCATTCTCTTCATTGGAACATGCAATTACGATTGCCAGAGACATATGGTCCTGTAAGTTGAATGTTAGGTCTTAGTTGGAGGCTATATCAGAACGATCTTGTTCTAATGAATACTTGGAAACGGCAAACGAAGCTACTGTGCAGGTTTGTTCATTAGCCATACCCTTAAAAACCTGAGTTAAACTATATTTGAATAATAAGTATTTTAAGTTGATATATGCTTACAACATTTAACCAATAATAGTTGTTACGTTCATGCTAAAATTTGTAGGAACTTCATGAATAGGAATCAATGTACGAGGAGAAATTTGGGTATGTTTTTGTGATATTTGTAGCTGGTAGGACCTCTGAAGACATACTTGCTGAATTAAAGGTTAGAAATAAATTTCTAGCATAGAAAGTGAATCACAGAGACACAATATGCGTTACAAAAAAGACCATAAACTACACATTTTATTATGATGCAGACGCGCTTTAGTAACACGCATGTTGTTGAGTTGGAGATTACTTCAAAAGAGGAATTAAAGTATATAGAACGTTCTATTAGAGAGCTTCTTTCCAAGAAACCTGTCCAAACTACCGACGAACGAGATAGTAATCATTAATTTTGTATTTGTTAATGTTTAAAGTCCTCTTCCCATAATTCCGCAATTTTTTTTCTTAATTACTAGGTAATAACCTGGAAGTTATCATTTTCTTTTAAGTAGATTTATCTTGTTAGTTGCATGTTTATATTTTCAGTGTCAGCTGAATATTCAGGCGAAATAGTTGATGACACTCTAGATGGGATAGACACTGATTCAGAAGACTATTTAGATGCTATCTCCTCTGGCGGATATGACATCTCCAGGAATGTTGAGCTCAATAAGGTTCCAGAAGAAGACAATGAAACTTTATACACCCAACATAGAGAAGATGACGTACATGCTGCAAAAAGGGGAGAAGAATATTAGGCGAAACTAAAAAACTTCATTTTCCATCGATGCTAGCAACCTATACCCAACCCTTCTAACCTCTTTTGTCCCACTAGCACCGATATTCGTCAATATTAGACTCTTTAACCCAGACAAAGAATTTACTTTCTGAGTGCACAAAAGAATAGAATTATCACACTCAAATATCACCCTAGTATCACTGATTCTCATAGGAAAATTGGAATACGCACTTACAACTACATATTCACTACCAATAGACATTTTTGCTTAATTTTTGAAAGAAAAAACGGAGGAGAAGAATAAGTGAAATGTTTGTGGAGAATACAAAATCTTGCAAATCCTTTTATAGCTGCTTGAAATTTTGTCTTACTTTATCTCATTTATAGTGCAAACGTCATCACTTTTCGTTTATCTCTTTTATAGTATAAACGAAATAAGTGTGTGTATATCTCGTTTTCACTATAAACAAGATACTGCCGATCGTTCTCTTCTATGTATCACATGTGCAAACGTCATTATTTACAGTGTAAACGAGATATATACACATCGTTTACACTGTAAAAAAAATAAGTAATACAATGAAAATCGATAAAAATACTATAAATTATTCATAACCATAAATAAAATATTTATTTTATTTATTTAAAAAGAATCCCATAATGTATTAGGAATTAAAAAAAGCTACACTATCCATTTCACTTTCTTTTGGAAAAAGTTGCTTCAACTTTCTGTGAAAGTTTTTTTATTTTATAATTTATTATTATTACCAAAATTAGTTCTTTTCTTTAAGATTAAAACTTTTTACATGTTAAATATTGACTAAAATGTATTTAACTATATTTGTTTAATGATTTAGATTTTATTAGTTCCAAATAAAATTATTATTATTATTATTATTATTATTGTTATTATTATTATTATTTATCCAAAAAGTATTATATTATATTTCACTTGTTTTTGTAATTTTTTATGCTATAATATAATATTGCAGTACATCAATTGAAGTTGATGTAACATGAGTACATTAATTAAGATTAAAATTGTTTAAAAATTGATGAACATCAGTGCAATAAAATTAAAAAAAAATACCACTACTATTAATTTTAGCAATATTATTTAATTAATATTTTTTTTATAAATAAAACATTACACCTTTGTATTTTCATTATACGAAATACTACACCCATAATGTCATGTTCCTTAAAGTTTACTTTTAAATTTTGGTAATTTTCTGTCGTGTTCATTTATCAAGTTTCCTTTTAAATTTAAAATTAAATAAATATACTTTCTCTCGTTTTAGTAAAAAAAAGAAATAAAAATTTATTTTTTTATTACATACTTGCTTATTTGTTAAATATAGAATTTTGAATTACTTAAGATTTCTAGTTAAGTTACCTGGAGCGGGCCCCGCCTACTTTTTTTAGAAGGTCTAAAATCGGTCTCTACATCTTTTAATCAGTATTCAAATTTAAATATCTCCCTTATCTTAGCTAAATAAGATAAGATGAGATAACTTTTACCTACTATATAAAGGGGAGCCAGAGACCTACATGTACGTCATTTATTCTACACACTTTATACCTCTCAAATCTATTCTGACTTGAGCGTCAGAGTGTCTTTGTAGGTACCACCCCCATTGCTCCAGTCAGACAATCCAGCGACCACCGCAACTCTCAAGTCTCCGATCCATCTCACAACTCGTACTAGAGACTTCTTGTACATTGGCGCCATCTGTGGAGACTGCAACATCATGGCAGCATGACGGATAACCCCGAAGAGCAATCCCCAAACCACCACTTGGACTCACACCCGCAAAGTCCAAAGCCCAAACACTAAGATACCACCCCTCCTATCCACGAGAGGGTAACAAGTGTTGTACATCGCTAGCCAGCCCGACCCCAGCCACAACCAAGGGAAGACAACCATCCACCCCACGAGACCTGGGCTCCCGACGGCTTGAGTGAAAAAGCAGTCCAAATAATCCAAGAATTGTGCCTCATGGTACAAAACCTTGAAGGACGGGTCACGATCAAAGAGCAGTATCACGCGGAACATGGAAGCCATGTAACTTCCAGAACCTGATCTTACCATGAAACCATGAACAGGTCACCCAAACAGCGACACAGCAAAAGACACTATCGCAACATTTCCCGAGAACCGGAGCGCCGACACGACAATGGCGACCGACGTCATCATCGGGAAGCCAAACGAGCTCAAAGCGAGCACGTGATAATGGGAGCCACCCCGTTCACTGACAAAATCCTAAGAGCCAAGCTTCTGAAGGGCTTCACAAGCCCACAGACATGATATACGACAGGACCAAGGATCCCCAGGAACACCTTAACGGCCTTCGAGGCCAGGATGAACCTGGAAGGAGCTGCCAATGCAGTTCGTGGTGCAAAATTTATAACTATAAACTAACCGGCAAGTGCACCGGATCGTACCAAGTAGTACCTCAAGTGAATGAGGGTCGATCCCACGATGATTGATGAACTAAGCAACAATGATTGTGTGATTTACTTAGTTAGACAAACATAAAATGGTGTTTTGAGAGTTCAAAAGCATTAATAGTAAATTCAGAATATCAGAAAGCAAGCAGTAAACAGGTTGTGAAATATATGAGTAAAACAGTTAAGATTTCAGAGATATTTATTTTCCGGATTAACTTTTCTTACCAACTATTTTAATCATGCAAGAGTCAATTCATGGCAAACTATATGTGATTAAACCCTAATTCCTTAGACCTTTTTAGTCTCCTCTAACCTTCATCAACCGCCGATTCCTTGGTCACTAATTCCAATTAGAAGGTAAAGTTCAATTCTAGTTTATATGCCACAAAATCCCTAATTACCCAAATATAAGAGGATTATATGTCACGTATCCCGTTAAGTCCAGATAATTAGAAGTTTAGGAGAAATTATTTTCAAGCTGTTATTCAAGTAAAGAGCTTTTCCAAATTATACAAGAAATCAATTAGAACCAAGGTCATACTTCTGTTCCACCCAGATTCATAAGATAAAGAACAAAAATTATTCTTGAAATAGAAATCAGTACATAAATTAAAATAGAAGAATAATAGTATCAATTCATACAATAGACAGAACTCCTAACCTTAACAGTGGAGGTTTAGTTGCTCATGGTTTAAAGAGAAAACTAGGATTCAGAAAAACTGTAAATTGCAGAATGAGGTAAGAGAGAGGAGAAGTTCGAAGGGCTGATTCTCTTCCATTTTATATCTAATCCTAATTAATGTAAAATATATTTCTAAAACTAAATAATATCTTTTCCTATTTTTAAAATAAAATAAAATTTTAATCAATAATTAAATAAACAATCCGTGCAGCCTTCATAGAGCGAATGGGGACCATTAGTTGCACTAAGGGTGGAACGAAACTTGGAGGATCCAAGTTTGGCTTCATTGAGCCCGTGTGTGTTCTCCTTCAAGTCTCCTTGCTAGCACCAAACTTGAGTAACCTCAAGTTTGGCTTCAATTGATCCGCATGAACTTCTTGGAAACTTGAGTGTGGCGCCAAACTTGACTAACCTCCAATTTGGCTTCAATTGATCCGTGAGCAATCCTTCCATTCTTCTTAGTTGGCGCCAAACTTGAGGTATCTCAAGTTTGACTTCAACTCATCAGTAAGCTTTCCTTAGAGAATGAGTGTGTGGTTCCAAACTTGAGGTATCTCAAGTTTGGCTTCACTGAGGCCGAATGCAATGGGGCTTGTATAGTGCTCCTGGCGCCAAACTTGGCTTTTCCAAGTTTGGCGCCACCTCCTGGTTTTCCGGCGACTTCGTTTCTTCACGCAAACTCTGTCAAATTCGTCCAAAACACTACCTGAAATAAACAGAATTGAACACAACTCAAAGTAGCATTCATAATGGCTAAAAGATAATTAATTTTTGATTAAACTTAACAATTCAAATGCAAATTCACTAGAAAAAGATAAAAGAGATGCTCACGCATTAGTCCGATGTTGGGCCTTCCTGGTAACCTTGGCAAGGCCCACGATCAAAGATATCTCAAGAAAGATCATGGCCCAGTTCACCTCTACAATCACCAAAGCTAAACACCCCAAGCAGGACAAATCCACGAGAAATTACCTCGACAGGTTCAATGACGAGTGCCTAATGGTCGACGGACTCACGGACTCGGTTGCAAGTCTCTGCCTATAACAGTCTGGACCATGCACGAAATTCAAAGCATTGCGAGGGAGTATATAAACGATGAAGAGATGAGCCAAGTCGTAGTCGCCAACAAATGGCAGCACGACAACGCGGCACCTTGCAACAACCCCCCGCCAAGAGAAACTCAGAAAGAGCACTCCAAGCCGGCAAACACCAACCGACCACCTAGGATCGGAAAATTCTCAAATTATACCCCCTTGCTAACCCCATCACAGAAATCTACCACCAAATAGTAGAACAGGGCATCCTGCTAAAGGCACGACAACTGAAAGAGAGGACAGGCGGCAACAAGACCCTGTACTGCGATTACCACCGAGGATATGGGCATAAAACCCAAGACTGTTTTGACCTAAAGGACACCCTCGAACAAGCCATACGAGACGACAAAGTCCCCAAGTTTGCCAAATTCATTAGGGAACCAAGACGAACAGAAAATGATAGGTCATCGGAGCGCAAAGGACGTAACCCAAGGACGCTACGACAAACACCACAAGAAAGTCCAGAAACGGACCCCATTATAATCGTAAATGTCATCACCGGAAAAGACGCTTTAGAAAAATCAAAATCAACACTAAAAAAGGACCTCAAAATCCTGGCCGTTAGAAACTAAGCTCCAATCCCTACGGTCGTAAAAGCGACCACGTTCTCCTCCAAAAACTGCCAACACGGCACCTCGGCAGAAGACGCCCCATTCATCATCTCTGCAATGGTCGGGACGGGACTCGTAAAGAGGATACTGGTCAACAATGGAGCAGACTCCAATATCCTCTTCAGGGGAGCTTTCAACAAGCTCGGACTCCGAAATGAAAATCTACAAACCCACCGCAACGGGGTAACCGGACTCGGGAATTATTTTTCTTAAACTGGACGGTTCCATAGTGTTACCACTTATCATCAGAACCGAGAGCCAGAGGAAAGCCATCCTCTCCAAGTTCGTGGTCCTCAAGGACTCCACTGCCTACAACATCATCCTCGAAAGAAAAACAATTAATGTCCTTTCCACCGTCATCTTCACCAAATTCCTCCTAATGAAGTTCCAGGCTGATGATGGCACCATCGAAACAATACAAGGGGACCAAAAAGTCGCGGTAGAATAAGACAATACCATCCTAGTGCTCCGCAAAAGATCCCAGGACGTGGCCGGCATATTCGTCACCGACCTCGACGTACGCCAGGACGGCCAGCACCGACCAGAATCGGAAGGGGATATGGAAAAACACAGATAGAGCAAACCAAAGAAGAATACACATTTATCAACAAGAACCTACCCTACGACTTGAAGGGGGCCTGATAAAACTCCTAAAGCAGAACAAGGACCTGTTCGCATTCACCCCGGCCGACATGCCGGGCATAGATCCCAACTTAATGTCCTACCACCTGGCCGTAGATTTGAAGGCCAAGCCCGTAACCGAAAGAAGAAGGAAGATGTCTCCAGACCGAGCAGCTGAGGTCAAGAAACAAGTCAAAGCCCTACTCGAGGTGGGATTCATACGAGAACTACTTTACGCGACATGGCTAGCCAACGTTGTGTTGGTCAAGAAAGCAAACAGAAAGTGGCAAATGTGCGTTGATTACACGGACTTAAACAAAGCTTGTTCCAAAGATGCCTTCCTTCTTCCAAACATCGACGGACTCATTGATGCCACATCGGGACACCAATACCTTAGCTTCATGGACGCTTACTCGGGGTATAACCAAAGACCTATGCACCAACCCGACGAGAACAAGACGGCCTTTGTGACTCCCAACAGCACGTTTTGCTATACAGTCATGCCCTTCGGACTAAAAAATGCAGGGCCACCTATCGGAGGCTCATCACCAAGGTCTTCCAAGAACTCTCTGAAACCAAGCAGGAGGTCTATATCGATGACATGCTCGCCTGTAAGACCCGGTTAATTAACGGCTAATTAACCCATATATGAGAATTTATTCTAGAAAGCCAAAAATGATATTTTTATGGCTTAATATGATAGAGGAAATTGAGACGAGAATTTCGGTACCAATTTTATAGAATTCGGACCAAGATTGGACCGAACGGGCCAAACCGGGCCAACCGGACCCAAAGTGGGCCCTTGGCCCAACTAAACTAAACCAAAACCCTAGTTTTCAGCACTCTCTCTCCTCACAACACACTCAAACACGCTGAAATTGAAGAGAGGGGAGGAAGAACACTCTCTCAAGTTCTTTCTCTCACTTGATCTTCAAACCACCATAACTTTTGATCTAGAGCTCCGATTGCCGCACCGTTTGCGGCCACGCGTTCACCGCGGAGAGCTCTACAAAACCCATACAATTAATCTTGAGGTAAGCCACGTTTTACTGTTCGAAATTCCAGCCCTTGATTTCGAGTTTCATGAGTAAAAATGTTGAGATTTTGGGTTCTTTGATGTTATAGGACCCAACTCTCTTGAAGAAGAAGGTTAATCTTGTCTCTTTGGACCTTGGGTGTGGTAAGATTCTCAACCCTAGTATAATTTGTTGTTCTATGATGTTTGGGTATTGAGATGTTGTGTATGGGTATGATGATTGTGGCTTAGGTTGTGTATATGTGAATATTGGAGCTTGATTGGTGATTTTGGAAAGCTTGGAAGAGGGTTTTGTGTGATAAAATCTGTTCTTGGAGGTGTTGAGACCTTGAGAGCTTGAGGAAAAGTGGTTTGGAAGTGCTCCGGTTGAGCTTGGGAAATCGGCTAAGGTATGGTTTTAGTTTCCCGTATCTAATATGTAATGTGGTAGGAAATACTTAGGCTAGAGGCCCTAAGATAGGCATTGAATTGTTGGTGTTGTTGAATGGTTGAAATATATGATGTGTTCATATATGTGATTATGAATATTGATGCCTTGATTGTGTGAAATATGAGAAATGCATGTTGTGATATATGCTTGATGGATGATTGAGGTTGAATTGATGGGTGGTACCATGTTGATGGTGAGTATGATGTTGATTATGTATAATGATGGTTAATTGGAAATGGTATTATTGGAAATTGGGATGAGGAAGGATGTATGACATGATATTGTGTTTGTCCTTTAGCCATTTGATTGAGAAGTGTTAAAATGGTTGGATGTGGTTTTGGAAACCTTGGTAAAGTGTCAATGTGTGAGTTGAGGATGGCTTGTTGTTGATTTTGGTACATTTTGAATGATTTCAAAGAGAAGGATTGAAATTGGCATGTTTGATTGATTTTGAAAAGAGTTGAAAGTGGCTTGTTTTGAAAATGGCACCTTGTGGTTTTGTATGAAAACATGGTTTTTGGGCATACTTTGACGGGACATAACTTGGACTACGGATCTCTGATTTGTGCCAAATCTGTTTAGAAATGAAATTGGATCCAGGATGTCCATGCCGTTCGAAGAACGAGTGAAAAACGATTTAAAATGAGGAAGTTATGTCCGTCGGAAGATTGGGGTTTGAATCTGTAAATTCTGCAGCTTTTAACTTAGAAAATTTTTAGCAGAATGACCCCTCGCGCATAGGCGCACTTGGTGCGTACGCGCCGTTCTTCGAGAAAGCGCCATCCACGCGTGCGCGTGGAGTGCGCGTACGCGTGGACCTGTTTTCATCCCAAAGTTGATTTTTGAGTTTTAAAAGCCAAATTTCATACTTCTAAGCCTCCGATCTCACCACTTATGTCTTAAATCATTATGATATGCCTAGCATGAGAAAAAGGGCTAGTGAATGTGGTAACTTGCGAGTGAAGCAAGGGAAAAATGAATGATCATTGAGGATCAAAGATGATTATGTGAGATGCGGAGAATGGCGGTGGAAGTGCTTGTTGTGCCATGGGCCGAAGGGCCGTAATTGTTAATGAATTGGCTGGTTATGGATTTAACCGTGAGCCGGATGGCTAGATTATTGCCGTGTTACGGCGGAGCCATGTTTATGGCCAAGTATAAATGCATATATGATGTTGATTGAATTGTGAAGGTTTGCACTTCCACCATTGGAGATGAGGGTTTCCCTGGGTAGTAGCAATGGCTAGCCACCATGTGCTCCAGGTTGAGACTCGAAGCTCTTTTGACCCTATGTCGTAAGTGTGGCCGGGCACTGTGAAAGGCCCGGATGAGCTCGCCCCCATAAATATTCACCAGTGATGGTGATGGATAAATATTCACCAGTGAGGGTGATGGATATGGATCATGATTATGATCAAGTTTATGATGAGTATAACTCGAGTTGGGGATGCACGACAGAGGGACAGTCCAATGGCTAGCTACCAGGACTTGTCGGGTTGGCTCTATAACCGACAGATGATATCATCAGCCACTAGGGACAGGCATGCATCATAAGCATACTACATGAATTGTTTGAGATTGCCTATTTGACTGCATATTACTTGCTAATTGCCTAAATGCCTTATCTGTTCCTATTTGTAAATCTCTTGTCTGATATAACTGTGTTTGCTATATTATACTCCTGCTGGTGGTTGGGAGGTCTGAAGGAATTGGAAAGGGAAGTATTAGTTAGACTGAAGAATCTTTAGTCAGTTGCCACTTACGGTTTAGCTTGTTTATAAGCTTTGATATTATCTGAAGGAAGTTCTAGGATTGCCTTCGGCTTTCCTCTATTATTATGTATTATATATGTGGAAGCTGTTACCGTACTGGGGACCTCTGGTTCTCACCCATGCGGATTTTGTGGTTTTCAGATGCAGGACGCGAGGCTTCTCGTTGAGGCATGCTGGAGACTTCTGGATTAGCGAAGATCCTTTGTTCTCGGGACTCTGTTTTGGGATATATATTTTGTTTAGATACTTTTATCTCCATTAAATAATACAAACTGTGATGACTCCTTCTAGAGGGGATTTTGGAGATTAGGTTTTCGGTATTTGTGTCCCTTTGGGTTTCCTTTGGGGTTTTCCTTATTTTATCATATGTATATATTGCTATGCTCGGACCGGTTCTCTTCGCAGCCGGGTTTTGAGTCTTGATATTCTTGTTTTTGACACTCTTTATATATATGATCTCGCGTTAGCTTATCCCGGTTCGTTACGTTGTCGATCGGAGTGTTGCCCGTTCGAGTTACGGTTTTTGTTTACCCCCTTTTTCTACAAAGGCTCCTAGTTATAATCAATTATTCATACTACTATACGTACTAAATTTTTGTTTTAGAGGTCGTAATACCTTTCCATCTCTGACTTATGACTTAAGCATAAGACTTTGTATGGTAGGGTGTTACATCGCCAAAACCAAAACCGGCAAAGAACTCATCAGTGATCTTGAACTCGTGATGAATATCCTAAGGAAACACCGAATGCACCTCAACCCAATGAAGTGTACATTCAAAATGGAAGCTGGAAAATTCCTAGGCTTCACGATCACCCAACCGAGGGTCAAAGAAAACCCCAAAAAATGTAAAGCCATCCTTGAAATGAACAGCCCAGAAAATCTCAAGGACATCCAAAGGCTAACCGGCTGACTAGCTGCCCTTTCCAGATTCCTCAGAGCATCGGCCCAAAGGGCCATCCCTTTCTTCAAACTCATGAAAAAGGGAATCAATTTTAAGTGGGAAGCTAAATGCGAAGAAGCCTTTCAGCACTTCAAAAAAGTGCTAGCAGAGCCCCCCATACTCTCCAAACCCAGAACGGGGAAGACACTCTCCCTTTACCTGCCCATAACGAAAGAAACGCTAGCTGCGGCACTTGTTCGAAAAGACTAGCACAGGGTTCAAAAGCCCATCTCCAAAGTACGGAGACACGTTATTCCCGACTCGAAAACCTTGCCTTCGCACTGCTCACGGCCTCGCAACGCCTTCGACAATACTTCCAAGCTCACCCCATCACGGTCCGGACCAACCAGCCGGTCAGATAGTGAGACAAGTGCTACAAAAGCCGGACCTGGCAGGAAGGATGCTTGTGTAGTCCGTCGAATTATCACAATACCATATCAGATTTGAATTTCGGAACGCCATCAAAGCACAAGCCATCGCTGACTTCCTCGCCGAAATGACCCCATGCAAGAAAGCCACAAAGGTGTGGAAGTTACATGTGGACGACTCATCTAACACTAGCTCGGGAGGAGCAGGAGTGATACTACAAAAAGCAAATGGAATCGTCATCGAAAAATCCATTCGATAGAATTTCCCATATCCAATAATCAAGCCGAATACAAGGCCCTCCTGGCCGGATTAACTCTAGCCAAGGAGGTCGATGTGAGAGCACTAGAAATCTGCAGTAACTCCCAAGTAGTCAGCTCCCAAACTAACAGAGATTACCAAACGCGGGACCCCCTTCTGCAGCAATACCTGGCAAAAGTAAGAGAATTGATGGCTGAGTTCGAGAGAGTAACTGTCCAACACGTTCCCAGAGAACTGAATACAAGGGTGGACTTACTCTCAAAATTAGCAAGTGCCAAGCTAGGGCAGGGAAACCGATCACTAATCCAGGAGGTCATCAAAATATCGTCCATGTCGGCCACGACCACGGTCGACCTCTCACTCTCGAGCCAAAACTCATGGACTGCCCCGATCCTCCAATACCTCATGAATGGGATGTTACCTGAGAATCCCAAGGAAGAAAAATGCTTGAAACGGGAAGCCGCAAACTACACTACAATAACGGGCCAGCTCTACAAGCGCAGTCTTTCACAACGTCTCCTCAAGTGCGTAGAATCTGGCAACACAACTACATACTTCGTGAAATCCATGAAGGATGTTGTGGACACCACATAGGAGGGAAGACCTTGGCTAAAAAAGTTATCCGAGCAGGCTACTTCTAGCCTTCCATCATAAAAGACTCCCTAAAACTAGTTAAAAGTTGTGGTAAGTACCAAATCCATACCGATTTCCACCAAGACGCCCCACACCAACTCAGGACGATAACGGCAAATCAGCCCTTTGGAACGTGGGGCATCGACCTCGTCGATTCTTTTCCCACGGCTCTCGAGAAACTCTGATACCTCATCGTTGCCATCGACTACTACACCAAGTGGATCGAAGCCAAACCCCTGGCCTCCATCACGGCTACCCAATGCCAAAAGTTCTTCTGGAGATATGTTATATCCCAATTTGGGATCCCTGAGGTGGTAATCTCAGATAACAGAACCTAATTCATAGACAAACGATTCAGAGAACTCCTAGAATGACTCTACATCTCCCACTAGTTCAGTTCAGTGGAACACCTACAAACAAACGGGCAAGTCAAATCGGCCAACAAGATAATAGTAAAAGACCTTAAGAAGTGGCTCGACAAAGCTAAAGGACTCTGGGCTGATGAGCTCGAATCAGTCCTCTAGTCATACCAAACATCCCCCAGCCCAAGAAGAACCGTCTGACGAAACGACAAAGAAGCAGAACGGGACCTCATAGACGAGGTCAGAAACATAGCCCACCTGTGAGAACTAGCCTTAAAGAAAAGAATAAGCCTAAGGTACAATCGCGGCCTAATCCAACGGGACTTCGGACTTGATAACCTCATCTTACGACGGAACATCATCGATCCCCTCATTCCCAAAGAAGGAAAACTAACCCCCAACTGAGAAGGCCCCCTACCAAGTAAAAGCGATAATCGGAAAAGGAGCCTACAAACTTGAAAGACTCGACGGAACCGAGATACCAAAAATCTGGAATGCCACCAATCTACGGCGCTACTACACCTAGGAAAGTAGGAATGCCATACGCCAAATTAGAAGCACTATATTTTAGCTTTTTCTTGCACTTCTTTTATTGTATTGTATTTTATTTCATTCACCATTGTCAGGTACTCTTTCCGACCCATTCCAGGATGTTTTAACAAGACCCAAGCACTTTAATAAAAAGTTTATTTTTTCTTTTTTCTTTCCTTTCTTTTCACTGCCTCAACAAACAGCCCGTTCCGCACACGGCTACCCTAGGGGACCGATCACCCCGTAGGCTAGATAAACGGATATCCACAACAAACACTAATAAGTCATGAAAACGGCTTAACATGTCCTGAATAGCCTCCCAAAACAAAAGTCACAAAAATGGCTTAAACGTGGCCCAAACGACCCCATCAAAACAAACCAAGTCACAGAAATGACTTAAATGTAGCCCGAACGACACGAAAACAGCTTAACACAGCCTAAGCGGCACCATTAAAGCAAGCAAGTCGTTAAATTGGTTTAAATTAGCTAAACAACCCCATCACAAAAACACAACAAGTATCACATAAACAGCCAAATAGCCTACCACAAAAACACAGTCTTACAAAAATAAAATTGAGTGAGCCAAAAAAGCGGCCTACAGACTTAGCAAATAAAATAAAACACTACTCTAAGTCAATAATCTGGCCATCTCAAACGGTCTTGAATGCCTCCATCACGGACACATTCGCGTCTAGCGCAAGTACCAAAGCCTGGGCCCTCATCGTTTCCTCGACAGCAGATATTGCATCCTTCACATCAGCCAGCAGCTCCCCTTTTTCCTTCTTCAAGTTCGCCACTTCGGCCTTCAAAGCATCCACCTCGGCAAGGAAGACAGCGGCTTGAGACTCAGCATCCGAGGCACGCTTCCACTCACTCCCTAACTGGGAAAGAAGCGAAGTCTCAACCTCGGATAATTGGAGCAGCTCGGCGTCCTCGGCATCCTTGACCGCCCTCAGCCTAGCCGTCTCCGCCACCTCCAATTTTCCTTCATCTTGCTAATCACGGCCTGAGACTGGCGTAACTTCCCATCCAGCACACTGACCTAAGCCGTTACTGGCTCGGCCTTCTGAACAATCACGGCAGAAAGGAGAAGAGCTCGGTATACCGACTTGGCCTACCCAACAACATCACAATCTTGGAAAAACTCCTCGGTTCCGGGGATAAGGTTCTAGTCAATAAAATCTATAGCATCAAAGCTCCGGTCCATCATGGAAGGCACGGGACCCTCCTCCTCCAGGTTCTCACTACTATCTTCAACCGGCCTCTTCAGCTTGCAAGAGGCCCCGGCACCTGAAACCACAACCACGTCTTCATCAGGACCCTCAACCGCTGGACCCGGGGAAACATGACCCCCACCCCCAGCCAAGACCAGCTCCTAAGACATGGTCCATGAATCCTCTTGAGGTCGGCATAAAGGAGTGAAAGGAGAAGCATCTGAACCCACCTCCCGATCCATGGCGGCCTTCAACCTCGCCAAGGTACTCAATCTACCGTCCATTTCAACTGAAAAAAGAAAAAAGAAAAAGCATAAGTCCCCAGCTCGGATAAACAAAGAAAATAAAAAAAAGCAATCATACACCAATATAAGTTTGGCACGTCGCTGGGTCTCCCATGACATTCTGAGGATTCAGAGGATGCTCCCCGAAAAGGTGCCAAAGAACACCAGCAATGTTCTTGTTCTCCTGGGACAACCCCTCATAGGTGACCCGCGTCAAATACAACGGCTTGGCACTGAAGTTCCAATACGTCAAAAATCGGCGCTCCCCTCCAAAGTCAACCAGAAAGGATGATGGCTCCGAGCAGAATGCACTTTAAAATACCTCTCTTGAACCCATGAAAGGAATCCTCGTACAAACCAAAAGTACGTCGGTTAGGCTGGCCCTAAACGACACATACCCCTTCTTGTGCTTTCCCTCCTTGGTCGGTAGGGTGCACAAAAAGAGAAAAAGAAAAACATCAACCAAAATTGGAAGCTCGAGATACTCGCAAACGAGCTCAAATGTCCGGATAGCCTCTCAACTATTTTGATGTAACTGAGATGGTGCCATGGAACAACGATTCAACAGCGCCTGAACAAGTTAGAAAAGGGGAGCCGCACACCGAGCAACGTGAACTTCAACTCATATATCCACATCCAATCCGACACGGTAGGGGAATCAGGGTTTATATAACAAACCCTCTCATCCACCCCAGAGAAAGCGAGGTCGTATTGACGTTCGTCGTCGCCACCCCTACATATCACTCCCTGGTCACGGAGCCGTTGAAGATCCGCCTCCGTCATCCGTAACGGTGTCCTCTAAACGTCGGAAGTCACCTAGAAGTACGTCGAGGGGACACCACCGGCCGGACTACCGGAGCAACAACACCCCCACTTCTCCGCCGAGACATACCTAAAAAAGGAAGGAGCACCACCATCAACCTACTAGAATCATACGGTAGAAAATAGCGAAAAAGCACAAAAATGCCAAATCTACCACCTACCATGATCTAAGTACTACGCCTAAAAATAGTGGTGCTCATCCCCTCCAAACAAACCCACTGCCCATTTATGAAAGTCAATCCCAACATAACAAATAAAATACAAAACACAGACCAGGTAAAGAAAAATCAAAAGATAAAAGGAAAAGAATACCAACCTGGTAAAAATAGAGGGTCGAAAAATAGCATAAAGCACAGAACGAACGCCTGGAGTGTTCAAGCGAGTCAGGAAGATTCAAAAGGATGAAGAAAATGTGAAGAAGAGAAAGAGAAGCAAATTTTTCAAATATCTTTGAAAAATGAAAAGACCAAAGGCAGAAATAAGAGAGAAGACTGAAACGTCCCCTCGCATTAAATGCCATCATGACGCTTGGAAAAACGTAACTGAAAAACTCTACTTCGGAAAAAGAAACGGGTATACCACACACTGCCCAAACCAACCTAAGGTCAAACCGGTCTCCAACATTGCGAACCCCAAAGCAAACTTCCACGGCTCCGAACCATAACCGGCAACCCTAATCACGAGCATTCCAAGCCACAATAGAAGGCGGCGACTCAATGCTCGCTCGGACTCTCACTCCCGGGCACGGTTCCCCGGTCTTGCACCAGAACGACCTCCTGACCGACCATCAGGACTTGGGCTCCCCTCCCAACAGCCCAAAAATCTAATAAAGCCACAAAATGGCAGGTAAATATCCACCAGCGGTAAGACCGATCATGCTCGCTCTCCCGCTGTGGGGGCAACTGTTATGGACCCAATCCTCGGGTCCCACACCCGGAACGGCCCCAATCCAGACACCCGGAGCGGGCCTCGCTTACTTTCTCTAGAAGGCCCAAAACCGGCCTCAACACCTTCTAATCAATATTCAAATTCAAATACCTCCCTTATCTTATCTAAATAAAATAAGAGGAGATAAATTTCACCTACTATATAAAGGGGAGCCAGAGGCCCCCAAGTACGTCATTCATTCTACACATCTTATACCTCTCAAATCCATTCTGACTTGAGTGTTGGAGTGTCTTTGCAAGTACCACCTCCCATTACTCTAATCTGATAATCCTACGACCGCCTCGACTTGCAAATCTCCAATCCATCTCACAATCCATACTAGAGACTTCTTGTACCATTGAAAAAAATAATTCCATTTACTAATTTTAATAAAATCTGATATCGAATACTAATTTTAATTTTAAATCATTCCATTTACTGTATTAATAAAAAATAATACCCAAAATTAATCCATTAGAGTTGCTTTAAAAGATTAAGATTTTGGAAAAGACACAACATAATATTTCTAAAGACGACCCATAGAATTTAATAAATTATTGAACTCCACCCCAGATATAATGTGGCCCGAATAGTTTTATTGTGCTGAATATGTATCCTTTATCATGAGGGCAGACCCAATTTCTAGTTTGGCAAGAATGTTTTTTAAACCCTTTTTTTAATTAATCACCATTCCCAAAAAAAAAAAGAAAAAACTCTATGAACGAGAAGAACGCGGAAAAAATGAAAAAGAAAAATCTTTAATGATATGTAAATAAAAAAAGAGAAAATGAAAAACAAAATTCGTTCATACTATTGATTAAAAAAAAACAAGTCCGCAATGGTAGTTAATTTAATTAATAAATAAATATAGAAAAATAAATTTTAACTAGTCATTGGTAGTTAATTTTTCATTATAAAATTATATTTTTAGTTTTTATTTTTTAAAAAATATAAAACTTAAGATTTTGAGTTTACGATTTAGAATAGAAAATAACTTTAAAAATTAGCTGATATTTTATGTTTAAAATTAATATCTAATTTTAAGGAATATAATTTTATATTTTAAAATTTTAAATTACTTTATTTTTAAATAATATTTATCAAATTTTTTCAGGTAATTTTTTAATTAAAATAAGTTTCACATTGTCAATATATTACTTTATAGAAAAATTTTAATTTCGTTTTTCCAATTACCTTATAAGTTGACATAGCCGTAATTAACAAAATATTTAACAAGAATTTACCAGAATAGTAAATTATTTTTTATTGATGAAATTTATGAAACTTTCACGGAAGGAAGAACTAATGATTAAATAAAATGGCTATTCCATTTTTTTTGAACTCGTCGTATCTCACTCAGTGAAAATGGCTCAGACCAAATAGGAGTATTGAACATAACATATATTTATTGGAGATTGAAAAATCAATTATATTTATTTATTTTATTTTATTCTTGATATACTTTATATTTATTTTTCACTGGGACTTTTCATTTTTTTTTTCAGTTTGGCTTTTTTTTTTCGGTTTTGAGCTTGACTTTTTTAAAACATTGTTGAAATAATTCTTTGCTTCTTGTAATTTTTATTATTATCTAATAACTCATATATTATGGACTTCAAAAACCATAAGCCCTTTAAAGTAGTATAGCAGAAGTCCAAAACTAATGTCAAAAAAATATTTTATATTTAAAGGTAATTATGTCGCATTTAAAGGGTTTATTGCAACATAAATTCCACAAGGCCCAGGCCAGGAGTCAAGGTAATTATGTCGTATAAAGATCTATAATTTGGTTCATCGGTCATAAAGCAACTCACTTCAAACCAAATTATTAACTCACATTCTATGCGTCAATATTACAAGAAGAAATACTAGGCGTTCCATTAACCTCAATTGTATCGGCGCAGGCTAAAATCCATCGAAGCTTACTTTAGAGTTACGTTGGAAGTTCTTTCCATTTTCATGCAACGCTCCCTTTTCCATGCATTTTCATGTTAAGCCATTTTTGTAAACAATAAATATTGACCAAGTGCAGCATTGGAATTTAGAGTGTGTAAAATACGTGTCGTTCTTTGTGGGGGAAGGTAAGAGCTTAAGGTGTTTGATTAATTTTTAAAGAATATGATATGGCATGTGATTTTCTGAAGGTTCAAAAAATCGGATCAGTCATCGAATTGTCCTAATTATAAATTTACTGACTTATTAGTTTAAACAGTTAACTGTGGTTCAATAAAAAAATTATTTTAAAATAAAATAATAAAAAAGAATCAACAACAAAAATTAAATACCAACAACAAATACCAAATTATAAACACCATTACTAAATACTAAAAACAGAACTTAACAGAACTAAAAATAAAAAAGAATTAGCAACAAAAATTACTAAATACCAAAAGCTAGCAGCTCTCAAAGAATCCTAATTAAAAATATCATTACCAATACCACAACAGACTGAACAGCAGCTAAGAATCAAGAACAATTAGGAACAAAAATTAAAAAGCAGTAACAGGTAATCATCTTGAACCAGAAATCAATAAATATATCAATTAAAATTCAAAAACAACATACTCACTTCCTTAGAAATTAAAAAAAACAGCAACAGAGTAATAAATTTATTTTTAACAACATAAAATCAACAATTTAATTTCAATCCACATTTAGAAATCAATAAATCACTAAACAAAATATAAAAGTAAGACCTGAAGAAGTGAAAAATCCTGTAAAACTGTAAGCAATGCCACTAACTTCCGATGGAGAAAACAGCAACAAACAGATGATGGCAAACGGTGAGATAATGGCGAGCGGAGAGACGACGGCAACAAACAAATGACGAGCAGCTCCAACCTTCAACCAGACGATGTGCTGAGCTACAAGAGAGTGGCTGGGCTCGAGACAGAGAAAAGAAGGAGACCACAGAAGTGCCAACAATAATGGACGGCAACGGTAAAACCCTAATTTTTTATTAGAACTTAAAACCCTAATTTTTTTGAACTTTCAAACTTTGCTTTTCAATTATAAATGTCACCAAGAAAGTCTTGGGAAAGGAGAGGTGGGTGAAGGTGACACATATACACGTTGGTTTCTTTTTTTTTTTTTAAGTTCAAAACGACAACATTTATAAGAATCTGTCGGTTTTTGATTCAGTTTAACCGATCAGTTACTATCGGTTCAACAATTTTTACAGTTTTTGTTTGAATAATTTTACATATTGAATCAGATTATTTTTTTGTCGATTTTTAATTGAATCAGTTCGATCAACCGGTCCAATTTTTAGAATATTGGTCTCCTCTAGACCACCGTCAATATATAATTGTATTGACCAAGTGCATCATTGGAATTTGGAGCGTGTAAAATACGTGTCATTCTTTGTGGGGAAGGTGAAAGGTAAGGTGCTTGATTAATTTTTAAAGAATACATGACAATAGGGCATGTGATTTTCTACTGAAGGCCACTGTCAATAATTGTAGAATTTAGAAAAAGACAGGATTTACACGCTATCAATGATAAACTACTAAAAATAGAATCCAATGACTTATGCAGGAAGGTAGACTTCAGAATCTACGCACTACAATGATGAAGACTTGAGAATTTGGTTTTATAATTTGGTGTTTAATTACCTTTTATTTAATTTATTTTTATAATAAATTTTAAATGATTAATAATTATTTATTTTTATATTTTAAAATTAAATATTAATTTTAATAATTTTTAATAAATTTAATAAATATTTTTAAGTACCATAATAATTATCTTAGAATTTATGTAATATAATGATGAACGGCCAAAAACAAATTAATGAAAGATTACATTAAGAATTAAATATTTTTTTTAATGTCCAAAAAAAAAGTTAGAACAAGAAAAATAAATCTAGAAACAAAAACAAAATTAGCAACAAGGCAGTGTAATAAGGTCACGGCGGAGAACATCACACAATTCCGACCAAGACTCCAATTATTCAGTGAATTATTATGAATTCAATATTTTAATGTTTTCAAAAACCCATTTGATTAGTTAGAAAAAGAATGTGTTTGATACATTTACATGTATTTACATTATTATTACAGATTCACATAATACATATAGAAGAATAATAATGAGAAGGGGAGAAGAAAAAAAAGAAAAAAAAAGTGAAAGAGTATAATATATTTTACATAATACAAATAAAAGAACAAGACAATTGTTAAAAGACTAATAATTTTTATTAATATTAGTTAATATTTTATTTTTATATTATTAAAATTTATAATTTTAAAAATTTAGTATGAGTGAAAGAGAGTGATCCATAGGTAAAAACAGGAGAATTCTTTAGTATTTATAATTTTTGTATTTAAATTGCCTAAAAATATAAATTAAAAAAAGGAAATTCACTCTTTTATTTTTGAATTTTATGTCTAAAATTTAGACACCATATAAAACACCAAACTTTAAATTGCATGAAGTTAAAAGTTTTTGTCGTGCTGCAGGCTTTTGCTATTGTTAATAAGATCTAAGAACGTCTAACGTTAGTTTCCAACCAAAGTATCTGGTCATAGTTTGGGGAAAATAATACTGATATTACAAATTTATATTATATTTTACTATTAATTCGAAATTAAAACTGTTACCAATTGTTATCGAAAGTTAAATATACAGATTGATGGCAAATTATTGTATACGCATAATTTATTTTTTAATTGAATTATAAAATATATGGTAAATAAATTAGCAAGTTATTTTTTCCATGATACAGAAGATAATATATAATATAAACAAAATAAAAAAAATTAAATTTTACACATATCCCATTTTGGACACGTTGTTTTTAGTAGGAAAATTATTTTAGTTCACTATTTTTTGCCAATTGATTAAAAAATTTTGCTAGAATATCTGGACCAACAAAATATAGGTAATGTGTCAAACGTAATGATATTCCCTTAATATATTTTCATCCATTGACACATTCAAAAATTTTAAGCAATAGAAACAAATATGTAGCATATAAAAATAATAAAAAAATCTTGTGAACATATTAAAATATAAAAATAAATGACATTAAAATATTAAATATTAAATGTTAAATATAAAATTAAAATAAATAACATTAAAATATTAAATATTAAATATTAAATATTAAATGTTAAATATTTTTTATTTATTCATTATAAATATTGATAAGTAATAATGTACTTATTAATTCATCTTTTTATAAATTAAATATATAATAATAATAATAATAATAATAATAATAATAATAATAATAATAATAATAATAATAATAGAGATTAATCAATATGAAAAATAGATTATTTTTTAATCAATAATAAAAATGAAACATACTTTTTATGAATTATATATGATAAATAGTATTTTATAAAAACAATTATGCACCAAATTTTTCATATTCTTATTATATTTTATATATTACTTAATAATTATTCAATCATTTAATAAAAAAAATTAGTTTCAAATATAATAATAATAATAATAATAATAATAATAATAATAAAATTAGTTATTTAAATAGATAAAATTATAAAATATATTATTATTTTAATTAATTTTAAATAATTTTTAATTTAATTTATGTTTAAAAACTAATTATCAAAATATATATATTCAGCATAAAATTTTTTAATTTACCAATAAATATTAAAATTGAGTAAAAAAGTTTTAAGAATATAAACTTCAACTAAATAAATTGATTAATTAAATAATACTATAATAATATTTTGTTTTTTTATTAAATCAATTTAATATATATTTTTATCTTATACGTTTAGATATAAATTAAAGGTTAATTTTGATATATTGAAAATATAAAATATTTTATATAATTATTCAATTATATTTAATTTTAGGATGATCATTTATGTGAATATAAGCAATATAAAAGATAGTTATTCTTTATGATATGATATTACGTAATTAAATGTACATATAAAGTTATTTTATATTAAAATTTAATTGTAAAAATTAAAAAATATGTAATAAATATTTTGAGACAAAATTTAATAGATATCTTTTTAATATGGGAGGTAAATATAATTTTTTGGAAAACACCTATATATGTGTTCATATACTTTATTTTTTATATTTTTTTAAAATATTAGTGGAAACACTTACTTCCATATATATAGGCTATAGCATAGATCGGTCCCTATTTCCATTCACCATTCTAGAAAATTTTAATCCATGAAATATTTAACTTAATTTTTATTTATTTTTAAAAGTTAATAATTAAGAAAACTACACAAATTAAAAGGAGGTCCTTATCCTACCCGCACCTCATATATAACACATATTTTTTAAAAATTAGGTATATATATAGTGAAAAAAGTAAGAATTGAATCCACAATCTCCCTTGTGTAATGACTTACAATAAGTGAATAACCACTAAACTAGTTAGTTAATTTAATAATTTAGAGCATTAGTTTTTTTAATTTTTTATTTTATTAATATGTATAAAATTCAAAATGATTGAATTTTATATCCACTTTGAAAAAATTTAATATTTCTGCGGGTAGGGTAGGATAGGGTTTAGAATTTTATGGTACGGATAGGGTTAGGATTGAGAAATTCTCAACCCGCAGGTAAGATTAGGATAGGGTCTAAACCCTACCCTACCCTACCTTACCCGTTACCAGCCTTAGGGTCAGCCGTCAGTGTATTAGAAAATTAGAGGTGAATCTAATAATTATGTTGAATTATAAGTTAGTCTAAAACCCTTGAAAAAATAATAATATAAGTTGATTAAACAAGGTTATAATTATTTTTGGATGAAAATATTTTATAACAAAACCTTGATTTTTCGTTTTTAAATTTAACAAATGTTGTTATAACTTTTGCATTATCAATTTTACCAATTTTTTAGATTATCATTTTATTTTTATATTCACAATGTTCATTCTCACCTCCACATTTTAAATTCTGAATTTTTATTATATATCCCAAATCTTTCAAAAAATGAAAATTAATAAATAATTTTAACACTAAGAAAGATTGACTATTGTTATTCAAATATCAATTTTTATTATTCGTGCCCTCTCTAAGCAAAACATATCAAAGAAACAAAAAATCAATCGTTCTTCATCTTCTCCAATTACCCCTTTGAAGCAAAGCAGTAAAAAATTCAAATCAAAACCCTAGGTTCTTCGTATTAATATTAGCCAGCACCAATACCACCCTTCTTGGCCCTCCTAATCCCAACACAAAGGTCACCATTTTGGGCTCAGAGGAAAACAATGGAGTCACCGGCAATAAGCTTCTTGTGGTTAACGAAATTGCTCCAACCAGTAGTCAAAAGGTACCTCCTTGGCGTGCCTTTATAAATGTGTCTGAACTTCCAACACTGCCCATACACGTCTTTTGCGATTATGGTCTGAATCGGAGGCTCTGTGGAGTAATCAAGCCTTGGAAAAATGGTTACGGCACAGTAACGAGGCACAGAGAAACCGCCGCCATTGTTGGCATCGGATTGTGTTAGAGTCTTTGCAAAAGAAGCAGGCTTTTCACCATTATTATTATTCTTGTCCAAGAAACTATTACGGCAGCGGCGAAGAACCTAAGATTTTGGTTTGGGATTTTAACTGCTTTGCTTTAAAGGGGTAATTGGAAAAGATGAAGAACGATTGATTTTTTATTTCTTTCATATGTTTTGTTTAGAGGAGCACAAATAATTAGAGAAATTTGAGTAGACGAAGAAATTTTGATTTTTTATTTTTTTAATATATTCTTGTTTTGTTGTTTAAATTATTTGAAATTATAAAATTAAGATTAATTGAATTCTAAAATTTCGTTAATTTAAAAGGATATTTTTGTCTAATCAAATAAAAGAAAGATGTTTAAGATTTTTTATAAAATTAAATAAAAAAAATATTTTTTTATTTTTATTTAATTAAAAGGGTGTAATAGTAAAAGTGGTGATATAATATATATTTAAAAAAACAAAAATTAAATATTGATGTGGAAAATAAATTTCACGTGACTTGTTATTATTTGTCCATATTTTAAACATATCGGTACGTATGAATTTATCATCGTACCGTAGCAAACACCTTTATTAAAGTGACCTCCTTAAAAAATTTATTAAATATTACTAATGTGTCTCTTTTGGCAAATTAAGCACCATGTTGAAGGCAACCATAGTATCACCCTGGAATAATAATGACCAAGTCAACCACAACCACAAGTCAATGCGCGCGAAACCCTCATCTCTCTCACTCTCATGTCTCATCTTCTCCCCTCAGTCTCAGTCTTTCCACCATCCCTCTTTTTTATCTTTATATAATGTATGTGCTCAAAACTCCTCATTCCTCAGTTTCAAACCACAAAAATATAAAATAAGACTCAATATGAAGAGACATCTTCTGACATTGTTATTCTTCTTTCTCCTTCTTGACTCATCTCTTTCAGCACCGCTGGGAGAATTCGTCGGTAAAGAAATCGGTGACAAATTTAACACCATCGCCAGCAGTCCCAACCGCAAGAAAGTCACGATTGACGCTCTCGATAAAGTACGCGATCCCGCACTCAACCATATAACGAAGAACACACAGGTAGGTGCTTCGCCGAAGAAGATCATCCATGGCCTCGGCCACCAGATTGGCCAGGTGCTTCTTGGATTTGCATGCATGTTCCTCTTGTTCTTGTACTAAGCTAGTTGTTTTACCGCTACGTGTGACTGTCAGTGTGTCAATGTTTTTTATTTCTTCGTCTTCGTCAAAGTCTTTACCTCTTTGCCGTCTTGCCACATCTTTATCAATGCTACTAGGTATGCATTAAGGGTGTATGGTGTATGTGGTTGGAGGATTAATAAAATTTTTAATTTCCAGGGATCTTTGGAAATATTTTATTTCTATGATTAGTTCAAAGTTTAAAATATTATTTTTAGGTAAGTTTTATTCTTAAGAATCAAAAGATCATGATTTTAATTTTCATTCTCCTCTTGAATATATTTAATTCCTACTAAAATATAATTCGGATTAAAAAAAAGACTAAATTTTTATCCTTGCTAATTTAACTCGAATCCTCTCTTTCACTTCTCCCTTTTTTTTTTCATTTCACGCTGAAAAATCTTAGCAGAGACATCTTTTTTAAATTCATAGAGGCTCCACCTACCAACGTCAACTTCGTCGCATTCGCATTACTAATGCGCACCTATTTTGGAAGGAAGATTCATCTCCATTTCTTTTTAACTCTGAAACTAATTTGACCCTTTTAATTAGTTGATTATTAATTGGTTTAGTTCCAAATTTATACCATAGTAACTTTGTTATAAATCATAATCATTTTCATACATTCTAGTTGAAATACAGTTTTTTATTTTAAATATATGTCTTTAAATTACGGCTTAAAATACAGTTTTTTATTTTAATTTTTTAGGATATTTTTGTTAGGCCTATAATCTGCCCTAATATTATTATTATTGTATAAAAGGTAATAATAATAATAATAATAATAATAATAATAATAATAATAATAATAATAATAATAATAATAATAAACAACAGTATAAAAGGTAAGATTGCAAGAAGGATAATTTGTCACATTTACTAAATTTTACTATTTGCAAACTGGCCCTTAAATTTTTTACTATCTTCATTTATTTCTTGGTCCATCAAGATCCAGGTTATACTTTCTTCACCTAAGAAAGTTCCATAGACTCATAGTAGAACTAGTCTATGTATATTATATGTCGGAAGCGATTCCCATACGTCACTGTACGGGGCGAAACGTGATATTCCATTGATTTGAACCGCTAACATATAATATCAATTAATGTGAATGATCAAGATTTTAATAGATTACTTATAGTAATTTAAAATTAAATATTTTGTATATATAATAATCTAAATTTCTTTAACATTTTACGATTCTGATGTCAAATTATACTATATTTTTGTAAAAAAATAGTTTTCTTTAATTTTATCTGTGTCAACAAAAAATTTAAAATTTCTCGATTTTTTTAAAAATAGATCCGAGTTAAATAGCAATGATTTGAAATATTTTATACTATTTCAAAAATTTAAGTTCTCAATTGTATAAATATGTAAAATATCGAATTTTTAATCCTAATAAAGAAAAGAAAAATGGATACTCAATTTTAAAGTGAATAAATAGAATTCTATACTCGACCTCATAAATACATGTAAATACATATAGAATTCTGTAAAAAGTTGTATTTGATGAAATCGTATGAGTGTACATCAAAAGTAGGAGCTCACGGTGGATTTGCAACAGGTTTATACACAAGCTGGTAATGTCGCCGATGTCCGCTTGCAATGAAAAGTTGGGAAGCCTAGCTATTTTTACAGGTTAGCGGAGCCAAGTTATCAGTTGGGCCAAGTTTTGTGTGATTTAGATTAGTTTCCTAAAGATGGGCCTAGAGTGAAACAAAATATGGAAATCATGAAATAAATTAAAACTTATGGCCAACAAAAAAAAAATTTATGGTACCAGTGATCAGTATTCAGTACTCAGATGGTGTTGTAATTGGCAAATTTTACGATAACTAAATTGAAAATAAGGAATATTCGTAAAATTAAAATAAGATAATTTGTTAAACAAATTAAACAGTTAATTTTTATGGGAAGAAAAATACGGTGGGGTAAACCCAAAATTCACATTAATTTGGGTTGGGAGCTACTCGATAACCAACTGTTACGGTAGGTAACTGGAGATTGATGGGCTGGATGGCGTTGGTTGGCCCAATCGTCTGAGGGAGGAAGCCTTTGAGAGGATCTGCGCCTTGGGGGCCTCCGTCCGACTTGTGAGTATGAATGAATGGGGGGTGGTACCTGCAAGGACACTCCGATGCCTAAGTCAGCAAGAGTGTTAGCAGGTCTAGAGAGTATTGGGACTTAGAGATACCTGAGGGGTGTCAGTGTATTTATAGTGGTGAACCAATAACCACCGTTGGAGTAGTGCCACCTTTCTAGGGTGTTAACCGTCCCTTTATCTTAGGGAAGTTAAGATATGGCTCGTGAAGTGGTTAGAGAGAATCTAGGGGCAGTTACTCATTCAAATGAGTGCTTATCTGCCAGCTAGCCCTCGTTCCCGACTTCTTTGGAGCAAGTCGTGACGAGTTCCGACTTCGTAGTGGCTAATCTGGTGAAAGGTGAGGCCAACCCTTTGGGTTGGGCCTTTTTATTTGGATCCTGGGCCTTATTCGTTGGGCCAGGGTATGAACAGTGCCCCTACTCGAGCCCAATTTCTCTTTAAGATTTGGGTTCGAGTATACCACTCGGGGTTGTAACCGACTTGTTGGGGGACCGACGTGATGTTCCGAAACCGACGTGACTTTTTGTGACTTTTTGGTTCTGACAGTTACGTCTAATCAAGCGTCGTGTCCGTTAGGGATGTGCGTAGGGATTGATGGTCTTGGTAACGGTGCATTTTCATTAATGACTGCCCCGTTTTTACCATTGTGTCCCTAACGTACTTATAAATACTTTCCCTCTCTTTCATTGTTTCGTTTATGCGATTTTTCAAATTTTCCCTTCATTCGTTCGTGCTGCATTGTTGCATCTTCGAAGGCTTTCGTTTTCTCCAACCCTCATTTTCGGATAAAGGTTAGTTCTTTTTGTAACATGCTTTTCTATTTGCATGCCTTTATTTTGTAGATAGGTTGGTTTGTAGACTTCAGTTCCGTATTTCCTCCTTTAGAGACCGTGTTTTTGATTTTCCTTTTCTTTTTCCCTTGTAGGTTTTTTGTTACCTTTTTAAGAAAAAGAAATGGCTTCCGTAGATATTCTTTCTCAGTGGGTTGATGTCACGGTCCTAGGGGAAGAACCCTCGGTCGATACTGAGTTTATCACCAACCTTCGCACTCACCACATAATTTGTACTTCTGAGGATGACGAGCCGAAGTATGAATTGATAGTCCCGGGTCCTGAAGACCGGGTTTGCTTTGGGAGGGTCAATGAGGCGGCCCCTCATTTTTTCTTTATGTATGAGTGTATGATCACCCGTTTGGGTGTTTTTCTTCCTTTTTCAAACTTTGAGATATCTGTTTTGCATCATTGCCGAGTTGCCCCTACCCAGCTTCACCCCAACTCTTGGGGTTTTTTGAAAATTTATCAATTTATTAGCCAAGCTTTGGAGTTTCCGACTTCTTTGAAGATTTTTTTCTATATCTTCCATATGACCAAACCCTTCAGTGGGCTGAACAATAAGCAACAGTGGGTGTCTTTCCGAGCCATACAGGGTCGGAGAGTTTTTACCCTTTTTGACGAATCCTTCAATGACTTTAAAAATTATTTTTTCAAAGTTCAAGCTGTAGAGGGTCACCACCCCTTTTTTCTGGATGATAATTGTTCTCCCCGCTTTCCTTTGTACTGGCTGGAGGCCTCCCCCTGCGAGAAATATGGTCTGGATGACCTGGATGAGGTAGAAGCAGCTATTGTGGGGTTCCTCTGAGAAGTGTGGGGGAGGGCCCCATACTTGGACACAAAAAAGTTTCTCCAGGGGTCTCCGACCTTTGTCCAGGCACAGCTAGGTAGCTTTTATTTGTTTGTTAGATTTCTGACTTGTCTGACTGACCTTTCCAACTTGTCTAATCTATTCGTTATTGTCTTTTCAGAGATGGCAAAGACAAACGCTCAGGAGTCTTACCAGAGAGTTCAGAAGGCTAAAGCGAGGTCTCGCGCCAGGACTGGTGGCGGCAGGGCGGTTATCCCTCCTCCTCCTCCTCCTCGGAACGTTGGGACTCCCTCTCAGCCCATTGTGATTTCTTCTTCAGCTTTTTCTCAGCCACTCCCCTCCGCCCGATCTTCTCTTGAGCCAGAGAAGAAGAAGCGCAAGGCTTTAGAGTCTGGCTCTTCTGGTGAGGTTACGGCGGATGCTCTTGCATTCGTCCGAAAGAACATCTATCCCCATGCTCGTATAAGCATGGATGATGTTTCTGTTCGGCGCCACCTTACCACTCTGGTTGAGGAGAGCCTCAAGGCGGCGGGGGTTTGTGGCAAACTCTTAGATATTTTTGAGAAGGCTCCTCTCAGCTCTTTAGGGATGACCTCGAGGGTCAAGGAGTTGGAAGGAAGGCTTCTTTTATATCAAGAGCAGGAGAGGGAGTTGAAGGAGGAAGTCGCCAAGTTGAAGGAGGAGAGGGATAGCCTCCGGGAGAAGGAGAAGAAATTGCAAGCCCAATGCAACATGGAGGTGGGCTTGAGGAAGACAGCACAAGACAGCTACCAAGTTTATTTAACGATCTTGTGTCTGTGAAGAATGAGCTGCTGAATTCTCAGAGGGCTTATACCGAGTTGGAGGACTCTATTGCTGATGGGGCTGAGGAGGCTTGGAGGATCTTTAGGGAGCAGGTCGGAGTCATTGCTCCTGGCTTGGACCTTTCCCCTTTAGATCCTGATAAAGTTGTCATTGATGGTGCCATTGTGGATCCCCTTGTCCCCGAGATTATTTCCGAGTCAGAATTGAAGACTCGGGGGCAGAGAATTATAGAGTCCCCTCCTCGCCCTAAGGATGCTCCGAGTTCTTCTACAGTTCCTCCGACTTCCTCTTCGTCTCCTATGGCTGCCTCTCTTTCCGGTCCTGGGGCCTCTGGTGGTGGTGATTTGTCTACTTCTCTTGCAAAAAAGTAATTTGTTGGCTATTTGGGGGCCCGGCCTGTGGGTCCCCTCTTCTTTTTTTTTTAAACTCTTTATTTATTTTTGGCAGTGTTTGAACAATTTTTTGGCCTTTTAAGGCCGTAAACAAAACACTTTATAATACCCTTTTTAAGCTAAAAAATAAGTACCCCTTTTTTGGATAAGGGTTTAAGTTACCTTATGCGTGCATGCTTTTCTGATTTGCGATTTTTTCGAGTTCCCCTTGATTTTTTCTGAAAGAACCTTTTCTTTGGCTTGTCTGCCTTTCTGAACCTTTTCGTTTTAAGGATCTTTAGGACAGCCTTTTAATCTTTTCTTGGGTTTTTTCCTATCTCTCTTTTGTTATTCCTAGTACTCAATTTCGTTTCATTGAGCTTTTCTGACTTAGGCTACTTTCGTGATTCATTTTTGTGTTACTCGGTTTCTCGTTCCGACTTATGAGTCGGGATGTTTCCGAGTTTATTATGATCAACTTCTATAACCTCTTTACACCGACTTGTACCTCGTCGTTTTATCCTGACGACCATCTAGGTCGGTTCATGGGATTTTTACGTTTTGTCGAGCTTAAGTCAGCGCGTTTCGTCGAAAGGAAGAGAAAGCAACAAAAAAAAAAGGAATTTATAAGAGATATTTGTAAGATGAAAAGATCTTTATTAATTGGGGAGGTACTTCATTGCTACTAAGGGTTTTTGACAGTCTATTTCCCTTAGCCCCTACTATGATGCCTCGTTAAAAACCCTTCTCCAGAAAAAACCCTTTGGTTTTGGGAAAAAATCATGAAGTTGGGAAAAGAGTACATCAGGGGGTAGAGTTCGCTTTTAGCTATAGTACCTTTTCATATTACAAGCATGCCACGACCTTGGTAACTCGGTGCCGTCCAGGTCGGTCACTTTATAATAGCCTTTTCCTAAGATCTCATTGATTTTGTATGGTCCCTTCCAATTTGCAGCGAGCTTTCCTTCTCCTGATTTGTTGACTCCAATGTCATTTCTGATCAAGACCAAGTCACTTAGGGTAAATGTTCTTCGGATGAATTTTTTGTTGTATCTTGTAGCCATCCTTTGCTTCAACGCTGCTTCTCTTATCTGGGCTTCTTCTCGGACTTCGGGGAGCAAGTCGAGCTCCTCTTTGTGCCCCTGTATATTTCCGATCTCGTTATGGAGAATCACTCTTGGGCTTTGCTCGTTGACTTCTATTGGGATCATGGCTTCTACCCCATAAACTAGTCGGAAGGGTGTTTCTCCAGTGGCAGATTGGGGGGTCGTCCTATAGGCCCATAGCACTTGTGGGAGCTCTTCAGCCCAGGCTCCTTTTGCATCTTGTAGCCTTTTCTTTAGCCCTACTAGTATGACTTTGTTGGCTGCCTTGGCTTGCCCATTGGCTTGCGGGTGTTCCACCGAGGTGAACTGGTGCTTAATTTTCATACTGGCTACTAGGCTTCTAAAGGTAGAGTCGGTGAACTGGGTTTTATTATCTGTAGTAATGGAATAGGGTATCCCATACCTTGTGATGATATTTTTGTAGAGGAACCTCCGACTTCTTTGTGCGGTGATGGTGGCCAATGGTTCTGCTTCTATCCACTTTATGAAATAATCTATTCCCACGATCAGGTATCTGACTTGTCCTGGCGCCTGGGGAAAAGGACCTAACAAATCCATTCCCCATTTTGCAAAGGGCCATGGAGAAGTGATACTGATGAGTTCCTTCGGGGGAGCCATGTGGAAATTTGCATGCATCTGACATGGCTGGCATTTTTTCACAAATTCTGTGGCATCTTTCTGCAAGGTCGGCCAGTAGAATCTAGCTCGGATCACTTTCCTGGCTAATGACTTTGCCCCAAGATGATTTCCGCAGATCCCACTATGGACTTCTTCTAACACCTCGGTGGTTTTTGAGGTCGGTACGCACTTTAACAATGGTGTCGATATCCCCCTCCTGTAGAGAATATTTTTCACCAAGGTGTAGTATTGTGCTTCCCTACGGATTTTCTTAGCCTCTTTCTCCTCCTTAGGGAGGATGTCGAATTTCATATATTCGACCAAGGGGTTCATCCATCCAAGGTTTAATCCGACTATCTCAAGGACCTCTTGTTTGTCTTCTACTTTTACCACGGAGGGTTCTTGGAGAGTTTCTTGGATCAGGCTTCTGTTATTCCCTCCTGGCTTGGTACTTGCTAACTTGGATAGGGCGTCTGCTCTGCTATTTAGATCCCGAGTTATGTGTTTGACCTCGATTTCTGCAAAGTGCCCAAGGTGCTCCAGAGTTTTTTCCAAGTACCTTTTCATATTTGGGTCCTTTGCCTGATACTCTCCACTTATCTGGGAGGTCACCACTTGCGAGTCGCTGTATATCATCACTTTTGTAGCACCGACTTCTTCCACCAGCTTCAATCCAGCAATCAAGGCTTCATACTCTGCCTGATTATTTGAAGCTGAGAATTCAAATTTGAGGGAAACCTCTATTTGGGTCCCTCTTTCGTCCACCAATATTATGCCTGCACCGCTTCCTGTTTTGTTCGAGGATCCATCTACATAGAGTTTCCATGTAGTGGGTTTTTCCTCTTGGTCTCCCGCGTATTCTGCAATGAAGTCGGTGAGGCACTGGGCTTTAATCGCCGTCCGAGTTTCATACTTCAAGTCAAACTCGGAGAGTTCTATTGCCCACTGAACCATTCTCCCTGCAACATCCGTCTTTTGGAGGATTTGCTTCATGGGTTGGTTCGTGCGAACTCTTATTGTATGAGCTTGAAAGTAAGGCCGTAGCCTTCGTGAGGCTATTACCAAGGAGTAGGCAAACTTCTCTAGTTTGTGGTACCTTAGCTCAGGGCCTTGTAGAACTTTACTGATGAAATATACTGGGTGCTGTCCGACCTCGTCTTCTCTTATCAGGGCCGACGAGACGGCCTTGTCTGCTACAGATAAGTATAGGACGAGGTCTTCCCCAGCTATAGGTCGGGTCAGAATAGGAGGTTGGCTCAAGAATCTTTTGAACTCTTGGAACGCCTCCTTGCATTCCGGAGTCCATTCGAATTGACATCCCTTTCTCAATAAGGAGAATAGTGGAAGGGATTTTAGTGCTGATCCTGCCAAGAATCTGGAGAGGGCTGCAAGTCGGCCATTCAGCTGCTGGACCTCTCTTAAACAGGTCAGGCTTTTCATCTCCAGGATAGCTCTACACTTGTCGGGATTAGCTTCAATCCCTCTTTGTGTTAGCATAAACCCTAGGAATTTTCCTGCCTCTACCGTGAAGGCACACTTTGAGGGATTTAGTCTCATCCCGTGTAACCTTATGGTGTCGAAGACTTGTGAGAGGTCTGCCAAGAGATTGACTTTTTTCTTGGTCTTTACCAGCATGTCGTCGACGTATACTTCTATTAGGCTTCCAAGGTGAGAGGCAAACACCTTATTCATCAGCCTCTGGTATGTGGCCCCTGCATTCTTTAATCAAACGGCATGACCACGTAGCAAAAATTAGCTATGGGCGTGATGAATGATGTTTTCTCCTGATCTGGCTCATACATCGGGATTTGGTTATACCCCGAGTAGGCGTCCATGAATGACAAGTATTGATACCCCGAGCTGGAGTCTACCAGGGTGTCAATACTTGGCAGTGGATAAGGGTCCTTGGGACAGGCCTTATTTAAGTCGGTATAGTCGACACACATTCTCCATTTACCATTTTGTTTTTTGACTAGCACTACATTGGCTAGCCATGTTGGGTACTTGACTTCCCTGATGAAGCCGGCTTCTAGGAGCGCTTGTACTTGCTCTTCTACTATTAGGGCTCGTTCTGGGCCGAGCTTGCGTCTTCTTTGTTGTACAGGTCGGGACCCCGGGTAAACCGAGAGCTTATGAGACATGAGCTCGGGGTCTATCCCAGGCATGTCGGAGGCTTTCCAGGCGAAGAGATCGGAGTTATCTTTTAGGAGCTTAGTCAACCCTTGTTTTAGGGTTTCCCCTAGGTTGGCCCCTATGTGAGTATTTTTTCCCTCCTCTTCGCCGACCTGTATCTCCTCTGTTCTTCCTCCCGGTTGTGGACGCAGCTCCTCTTTAGCCCTTGCGCCTCCGAGCTCTATTGTGTGAACTTCTCTGCCTTTTCCTCTCAGGTTTAGACTTTCATTGTAGCATTTCCTTGCCAATTTCTGATCTCCCCTTACCGTTGCTATCCCTGCTGAGGTCGGGAATTTCATACAAAGGTGAGGAGTGGATACTACCGCTCCGAGTCGATTAATGGTAGCTCTGCCGATTAAAGCATTATATGTTGACCCTACATCGATGACTATGAAGTCTATACTTAGAGTTTTTGATTTTTCCCCTTTTCCAAAAGTGGTGTGGAGGGGCAAAAATCCCAGTGGCTTTATTGGCGTGTCACCTAATCCGTACAAGGTGTCGGGGTAGGCTCTTAACTCTTTTTCATCCAGCCCTAGTTTGTCGAAAGTGGGCTTGAAAAGAATGTCCGCTGAGCTTCCTTGGTCTACTAGGGTTCTGTGGAGATGAGCATTTGCTAGGATCATAGTTATTACCACTGGATCATCGTGTCCATGGATTATTCCTTGCCCGTCTTCTTTTGTGAATGAAATGGTGGGGAGGTCGGATGACTCTCCTCCGACCTGGTAGATTCTCTTGAGATGCCTTTTGCGAGAGGATTTGGTGAGTCCCCCTCCCGCGAACCCTCCTGAGATCATATGGATATGTCTCTCCGGGGTTTGTGGTGGTGGGTCTCTTCTATCCACATCATCTCGCTTTCTCTTCCCATGGCCGTCCGACCTTTCTATGAGATATCTGTCAAGCCGACCTTCTCTAGCCAGCTTTTCTATCACATTTTTGAGGTCGTAACAGTCATTTGTGGAGTGACCGTATATTTTATGGTACTCACAGTAGTCGTTGCGGCTCCCCCCTTTTTTATTTTTAATGGGTCTGGGGGGTGGCAGCCTTTCGGTGTTACAAATCTCTCTGTATACATCCACTATAGAAACTTTCAGAGGAGTATAAGAGTGATATTTTCTTGGTCTATCGAGACCGAGTTCTCCCTTCTTCTTGGTTTCCCTCTCCCTCTCTTTTGTTGAGGGAGGGTGCCCAGGTCGCCAGCTCAGGTCTCTCAACTTAGCATTTTCCTCCATGTTGATGTACTTTTCAGCTCTTTCCTGTACATCACTTAGAGAGATGTGGTGTCTTTTGGATATGGACTGTGAGAAGGGACCTTCTCTGAGCCCATTGACTAACCCCATTATGACTGCCTCGGTAGGCAGGTCTTGAATCTCTAAACATGCTTTGTTGAACCTTTCCATATAGGCTCGTAAGGATTCTCCGACCTCCTGTTTTATTCCCAAGAGGCTTGGTGCATGTTTTACTTTGTCTTTCTGAATAGAGAAACTCATCAAGAATTTCCTTGAGAGGTCTTCAAAACTGGTAACCGACATCGGGGGGAGGCTGTCGAACCACTTTATCGCCGCTTTTGACAAGGTTGTCGGAAAAGCTTTGCATTGCGTAGCATCAGAAGCGTCAGCCAGATACATCCGACTTTTAAAATTGCTCAAATGATGCTTTGGATCAGTGGTTCCGTCATAGAGGTCCATATCGGGGCTTCTAAAGTTTCTCGGAACTTTTGCCCTCATTATGTCCTCACTAAAAGGATCTTCCCCTCCTAGGGGCGACTCTTCTCTACTGTCACGGGAGTTCCGACCTTTGAGGGAGGATTCTAACTTTAAGAGTTTTTCCTCTAATTCTTTTCGTCGATCCATCTCCTCTTTTAGGTGCTTTTCTATCTCCCTTTGTCGCTCCCGTTCCTGTTCTAGTTGTTCCAAACGACTTTGGTGGACATGGACTAATCCCATAAGCTCAGTTGGGTGGGACTGTCCGTCCTTCTCTGACTCACGGCCTTCTGAGGAATTCACCTTCGGGGTTTTGACTTCGGAGGTTCCCTTTTTGTGTTGATCGTTGGTTTCCTAATGGAGGGTTAGGTCCGCGTCATTATTTCCGGTATCCAGATTCTCTTGTTCAGAATCTGTTTCCACATGACCCTCCTCAGGGGATTTGTCCGCCATCACTGGTTGATCTCTCGGGTCCCCGGCAACAGCGCCAATGTTACGGTAGGTAACCAGAGATTGATGGGCTGGATGGCGTTGGTTGGCCCAATCGTCTGAGGGAGGAAGCCTTTGAGAGGGTCTGCGCCTTGGGGGCCTCCGTCCGACTTGTGAGTATGAATGAATGGGGGGTGGTACCTGCAAGGATACTCCGATGCCTAAGTCAGCAAGAGTGTTAGCAGGTCTAGAGAGTATTGGGACTTAGAGATACCTGAGGGGTGTCAGTGTATTTATAGTGGTGAACCAATAACCACCGTTGGAATAGTGCCACCTTTCTAGGGTGTTAACCGTCCCTTTATCTTAGGGAAGTTAAGATATGGCTCGTGAAGTGGTTAGAGAGATTCTAGGGGCAGTTACTCATTCAAATGAGTGCTTATCTGCCAGCTAGCCCTCGTTCCCGACTTCTTTGGAGCAAGTCGTGACGAGTTCCGACTTCGTAGTGGCTAATCTGGTGAAAGGTGAGGCCAACCCTTTGGGTTGGGCCTTTTTATTTGGATCCTGGGCCTTATTCGTTGGGCCAGGGTATGAACACCAACTTTGTTTTTATGTATTGTCGTTTGCAAAATATATACAATATACATAATTACATATAAAAGCGGGTAAAAAATAATGTTAGGCTCTTTAGTTTTGCTTGTATTTCTTTTTTAAAAGGTTAAATCAAAATTACGTATGGTATGTTTTATAAAAACTAAAGTTAATTATTTGGGTAGGAATTTTGAATATTAGTAAAAGGCAAGGCTGTGACAACCGGACCAATTAATGAACTGGTGGAGCAATTGGTTCAATGGTTTAGAGATTCAATCGAGGTTCAATCGGTTTAACTAAACATAAAATAAAATTATTAAAAATTTAATATATACTTTTAAATATTTAAATTTAATACTTTTTAAATTAATAAAATTCAAAATTTTATAATTTTATATAATAAATTATCCATTAAAAATAAAAAAAAAATTAAAATTAACATTTATAACTAACAAAAATCAAAATGCATATAATACCACACTAGTTATTCCAATTTCATAATAATAATAATAAAACTATAACAACAGCATAAACCATTATTGAAACATTGCACCATAACCCAGAATCAACAACTCAGAAAAAAAATCAATCTTACAATTTTAAGAAATCACTGAAAAAGATTAAATAAACAAAGACCAAATTGTTAAGTAGTCAAAAGATTCAAAACTCAAAAGGGGCTAAGAAATTCAATTAACCAACTTGAAACAATAAATATCTGAGAAGAGAATCTGAAATTCTAATATTCATAAAACTGATTCAGAATCCAACGTCCATACAATTAACTCAATCCATGTAACTAACTCAGAAATCAGAATATATACAACAACAATCTAAAAAATTAACAAGAAAAAAAAAGCGCAAACTCAAGGAGGAGTATATGAGTGCTTATCGGAGATGATGACCAAGTAGTGAAACGGAGGTGACTTGCGAAGAGATGACAGCCAAGTAGACACGCTCACGACGGCGAGGAGAACAGGGCTGCCAGCAGAGACAGGGCGAGGAGAATAGGGCAACGCAAGGAGAACAAGGCGACGCGAGGAGAAGAATAGACCTTTGAAAGGAGAAGACAAGGATGGCAACAACCGCACTGACGCGGGGGGCTGATGGTGGGGGTGTGGCTGGGTGCTCCTCTGAATCTCTAATAGGGTTAGGTTACTCAAATGAGGGATTAGGAATTTTGCGTGAAGAGGGAAGGGGAGCTCTGTCTCTCCCGTTTTCCTTTCTTATATATAGAAGGGACCAAAACGACACTGCATTTTGGGCTTAAGGAGAGAACAGGCTCTTTAAAAAATCGGTCCAGTTTATCCGGTTCACCAGTTAACCATCAATTTGGCCAGTTTTTTAATAGGTTTTTTGCAGAGTGATTTTGTAGCTCAACTGGATCGGCTAGATGATTGATTTCTGGTTAACCTGGTCGAACCGGTCAATCCGGTCTGGTTTTTAAAACATTGGTAAATGGTAATGTTAATAGATCTTATAAGAAATAAAATATTCGAAATTAAGTGTTATCAAGGGTCTTTTTTTTTTCCTGATTAATGATGATCTAAATATTTAATTTGATATCAATGATTGCATGATCAATCTTGTTTTTAATTTTTATGTTTTTGAATTATATTTTACTAATTGATTTATGATAAAATTAGTAGCAAATTGATATTTGGTTGCAAAATCAATAGAAAGAGAAGGAGGAAAAAAAAGCAACAAGAATAATAATAAAAAAATGACGATGAAGATAAAACATGTAAAGAAAAAGGAGGAGAAACGCAAAGAAAAAAGAGGAGGAGGAGGAGGAGGAGGAGGAGGGGGAGGAGGAGGAACGCAAAGCGTGCTATGGAAACCGTTGAGTAGCGCATGTGTTGACACGCTCATATGGATGAGCGTCCTTTTTGTTGGGTTTGGCCAACTTGTATGACTTGTAAACCAAAATAACTTGTATATGTAACACTTCTGTTAAATATTATATTATCAACACGTTTATATATATATATATATATATATATATATATATATATATATATGAGTAAAATGTTGGAATTTTCTCAAAATTCCTTAACCCAAGAATTATCTATGTTAAATTATTAAGAAATAAGGTACTTGAATGCGAAAGCATACCTGAACTTATAAACATGAATCATGATTAAAAGAGTTTGGATCTTGTGGTTTTTTTCGATTTTTCCCAACCAAAGTTTTCTATATTTCTAATATGGATGAATTGTGACTCTTTTGATGAAAAAATGGCAACAAAGACGGCTTTGATGTATTAGGGATCGAAACCCTGTTTTCAATCTTTGGATATGAAAATTAACTGTAAGTGATACTCTCATTACAGTGATCAAATATTGTCAAAAATTCTTGTCATATATTAAGCCTTTCTTTGGATCGACTAAATGTGCACATAAAAACTTAAACTTTGCAACCTATTTATTACCTCACATATATTTTTCATTAATTGCCAAAACAATAACCTTCCTTTGGGCCGATTATTGATTGCATAATCAATAGAAAATAAACGAAAAAGTGCAATACTTATTGTTTGGCCAAACAATAAACTTTCTTTGGGCCGATTATTGTTCTCATAAATAATGAACATCAATTTATTCTTAATTTTCTATTATTGAAATATTATTAATGTGTACATATAACTTAGCCAAATATAAATCTCTCTTTGGATAGATTAATATTCGCATAAGTGCATACACAATAATCCTTATATCCTAAAAATAGGATAATTTTACACCAAATTAATGGCACACATAATTGAATCAGAGACAATCATGGTTCAATAATACTCCATTTATTTGACAAAAGGTGGAGATTGTATATAACACTATATTGACACTACAAGAAAAATACCAATTAAAAAAAATTATGTGTTTGGCTGAGGTTACATTTTTTTTTTGCTTTGGAGACGCTTTAGTGGGGGATGCCTATTCGACCGTTGCCTATTCTCAAAGGTTACGCTTTTCTGTATCAAAAGCTAGCTTTTGCCGTTCAAGAATAAGATGTGCTTTTCAAGTGATGTTGTTTAGGACCAAAGGCTACGCTTTTCAGCTTCCATGCTTACCAAAATAGGCTACACTTATTTTTGCTACTGCATCACCTTTAAAGCATAGCCACATTATATATCATAGCTACTCTATATAATTGTAGCCTTATGTCCCTCAATTAGTTTTTATTTTCTATATATATTTAATTAAATTAGTTAAATATTATAAAATAAAAATAAATACATAATAATACTAAATAATTTTTTTAAATAATAAATATTATCCTTACACAATTCAAGGACATAATCTTAAGAAGCAATTAACAATTCAACATATAACTTAAGATAATTTAATCACATAAAACTTGTATTCGAAAAGAGCTTAACAAGTAGAAAATTGTTAATCTTCCAATCTTGGCATAATGACTAAAAAATATTCCCAAGCGCCTTTCAGATTCTTCTTGAACACATCTTTTTCATGCTGATCTTCATCACCATCAAGCAAACTCTTGACCTTAACAATTGCATCAGTGATCATTCTGTTGTTCTTTTCCACAGCTTTTAAAGCTTTTTCCATTTTGTAAAAATAATCATCCAAATCATTTCTTGCTCTAGCCTTCTCTAGAAACTTTTTGTCTTTAGCCTTATAATCTCTAGTTTCTTGAATCAATCTCACAATTTTCTTCTGCAACAATTGTCCTGTATCATTGCTTATTGTAATCTCATTGTTGTTGCCAGTTGTTTCATATTCGGCAGTTACGTTTAAGATACCATCTACATCAATATCAAAGGTTAACATAATAGGATGACCTTTAGGACCTTCAGATATGTCTGAAAAATTAAACCAACCCAATAGTGACACGAACATCAAGCAGCACTGTTAGAGTAAACAAAAGACACCCCGATCCCCAAATAACAACAACAACTAACAAAATAAACAACAAGAACAAGAAGAACAAAGATCTCACTGTATTGGCATCTTAAAAAGTTGACTTAACCTAGCAAAGGCTTAATAAACATAAGAAAACAAAAAGTAACAGAAACATATGCTATACAAGAAGGAAGAACTGCCACCAACAACGAAGAGGAGGTCAGCAGGGCTGTTGTAAAAATACTTGTACTTCTAACAAGTTTAAACAAAAAAAGTCTTCTAAAGGTACAACTAGCTTTTGATTTCTTAGCCCCTTTCCTAGCTAGTTTTATTTTTTAACTTTCATCATTCTCAAAGGTCATCAAGCAGTAGTATTTATTTGCACAAAAGAAAGTGTAAATAGAAATTAACCAAACCAAAATAGTAAGATCACAAACTGAGTTGAAATACTAAACTATATATGATCATCATACTATTCCAAAACAATAAAATAGATTTGAAACTCGTATTAGAATTTACATTTGAAACAACAAAAGTAGCATGGATAGCAATCTCCAATTTGAGAGGCAAAACCTTTCTCTGATTTGATGGCAAAAGTGATGGTGCGAAGGTGAGTGCGATTTGGTGATAAGGAGAAAACATTTACTAAGTATTGGTGCATTTGGCCTAGACACATTAGGCAACACTTTTAAAGTGCATCCAAAATATAGCAAATAGGTTACTCTTTGAAAATGCTCTCTTTAGTGTAAAAAGTGTATCTATAGATATTAAGATAAGGCTACGTGTAAACCCCGCTAAAATTAGTAAATAATTAGTCAATAAATCAAATTTTAATTAGGAAAATTTTAAATGTAAATATAATATTAAAATAGGATAGAGTTCTTCAAAACGAGAATTTTGACACTAATTTTGACGAATTTGGCCCAAGATTGAGCCGAACCTGTTGAACCGGGCCCGTGGGTCCAACCGAACCCAACACTTAAATGAGTTTCAGCTCATCACTTCCCTTCCATTCCTCATTTTGCTCCAGCAGCCATGGGAGGAGGAAGGTGAAGACCAAAAACCTAACTTCCACTTTCATACATCATAACTTCTTCATCCGAGCTCTAATCGCTGCACTGTTTGCGGCTATGCGTCTAGCGCGTCGAGCTCTACAATTCTATCAGAACAATTTCTTTGGTAAGTTACTCTAACACTCCAGCCTCTCCTTTCCCCAAATTTTTGAAAAATTATATAGTTGTGTTGAATTTCTTTACTTTTTGATGTATTAGGATCCAATTAACTTGAGGAAAACGTTCCCTCTTGCTTATACAAAGCTTGGGTAAGGTGAGGAAACCATAACTCTATTTAATTTCTGAATTTGTGCAATAGATATTGAGTTTGGGTATATATGTGTTGCATATTTGTATTAGGTGGTGTGTATGTAATTGGAACTTGAAATTGTGGACATTGGAGGCCTTGGATTGGTGTCAATTCTTGGTGATTTCGTGAATTGTGGAGCTGTGTGGGTGTGTGGCTTAAGTGTTGCTGATAAACCTCTATTTCATGGTTTATCTTGTGCTCAATTGAGTGGTTTTTATCAACTCTTTACCCACTTATTCATACTAATTGCATGAGTTTACATTCTCCTTCCTGATTTTGTGCTATGATTGAAAACATGCTTCTTTGGTCTTAATTTTGATATATTTAATCCTCTCTTATTACCATTAGATGCCTTGATATGTGTGTTAAGTGATTTCAGAGATTACAGGGCAGGAATGGCTCAGAGGATGGAAAGGAAGCATGTAAAAGTGGAAGGAATACAAGAAGCTGGAGAAATTGCTAAGCTGTCCAGCCTGACCTCTTCGCACTCAAACGGCTATAACTTTAGCTACAAAGGTCCAAACGACGCGGTTCCAGTTGCGTTGGAAAGCTAACATCCGAAGTTTCGATTTGATATATAATATGACATAGTTGCTCTGATGCTAGGCGACGCGACCGCGTGCTCCATGCGGACGCGTCGCAGTGACGAAAATTCAGCTTGTTTGAATTCGCAACCAGCGAATTCTGGGCTGTCTCTGAGCCAGTTTGCGGCCCAGAAAACACAGATTAGAGGCTATAAAGTGGAGGAATGCATCCATTCATAAAAAAGCTTTCACAATTTACAATTTTAAGATTTAGATGTAGTTTTTAGAGAGAGAGGTTTTCTCCTCTCTCTTAGGATTAGGATTTAGGATTTCTCTTAGTTTTAGGAGTGGCTCTCATCCCAGGTTCTTTATTTTTATTTATTTTTCCAATTTAATTTATGAACTCTTCCATGTTACATATAATTTTCTTAATTAATGTTATTTGAGGTATTTCAGATTTAAGATTACTTTGCTTTGTTTAAGATTGCTTTCAATTTAATTTATATTTTTTTCTCCCTTTTGGCTTTGGTCAAGTGATTGGTAGTACTTGAGTTATCAAACTCAGCAAGTGATTGAAATTGGCAGATTCTGCTTTAGCTAGGATTGCTCTAACACTAGTCTCTCCACAGGAGTTGACTAGGACTTGAGAATCAAGCTAATCAGTCCACTTAACCTTCCTTTGTTTAATAAAGGCTGACCAAGTGGGATTAAAACCCAATTCTCTTCACACTTGATAAGGATAACTAGGATAGAAATTCCAATTCTTATACCTTGCCAAGAGATTTTATTATTATTATTATTTTATTTTACTTGTCATATAACATATTCCCTCCTTACTTCCAAAACCCCAATTTACAAACTCATAACCAATAATAAGAACATACCTCCCTGTAATTCCTTGAGAAGACGACCCGAGGTTTGAATACTCGGTTATCAATTTCAAAGGGGTTTGTTACTTGTGACAACCAAAACGTTTGTAAGAAAGTTTAATTGCTTGGTTTAGTAACTATACTTGCAACGAGAGTTTACTATAACCTCTAAACCATCAATCTTCAGTTCTTTCAGTTGCCTTGGTCCAAATGTGGAAATCGGCCAAGGTATGGTTTAGGTTTCGCGTATTTAATATATAATGCTCTGTGAAGACTTAGGCTAGACGACCTTAAGATAAGTTGGAATGTAAAGGAGCATTTAATATTTAGTATCCTTGTTGTTGAATTGTACTATGAGTTGTGTATTGGGTTATTGTTGTGGATGATGATAATAGGATGTGAATTGATGAATTTATGATTATGAACTTGTTGAAAGAATATATGAATGTCTTGGATAGGTGGATGACAAATTTGTTGATGTATTGCAAGGTTGATATATGATATTGTGTAATTGGGATTATGGTAGTTATGGAAGGATTATTGTGGTAATGGTAAAGTGATGTTGTGTTGATTTTGGTGCATGAAACATGAGGTTTGGATTGAATTTTTAAGGAAAATGAAGTTTTGAAACTTTTTGTGAAATTTGGTTTTTGGTTGAACTTCGGCGACCCATAACTTGCCTTCCGAACTACCAAACGATTTCAAACTTATTTTGTATGAAAATTGGGTTCGTGAAGTTTATGTCGTTCGAAGAACGGAGAAAAAATGTTTTAAGACAAAAAAGTTATGCGCGTTGGAAGTTAGGGGTTTCAAATGTAAAATTCTGCAGCTTTTGACTTAACCAGAATTTTTAGCCAAAAACCTATGCGTGCGTACACACACCTGCGTGTGGGTACGCACATCACCAAAAAGTGGGGGTTACGCGGGCAGATACACGCGTTTGCGTCTAGGGCTAAAAAGAGGCCTGTGCGTGCGCACACATTTGTATGCGTACGCACACCTCAGTTTTCAAGAGATTTGTGCGTGCGCACACATGTGTATGCGTACACACACCCATGTTTTCAGTAAATCAGTATTTTACATTTTCAAAGCCAATCTAACCTTCTAAACCTCTATTTTCATATTGTTAGTTCTAAACGTGATTAGAGAGTTTAGTAATGAGATGAAGCTAGGAAATTGAGGTAACTTGGGGATGAAGAAAAGGGGGTAAACATGATGAATTATAAAAGAATGATGTGAAAGTTAAATGAATATATATTTCTATGGCTAAATGAATGATTATATGATGAATATGAATGGTTATGAATATTATGCGGCTTATGAATTTAATGATATATGAGATACGAGTTTCCTTGGATAACAGAACCGTGGCTTGCCACCACGTGTTCCAGGTTGAAAATTGATACTCTGTTGACCCTACGTCGTAAGGGTGACTGGGCACGTATAAATTCTCGGGAATGGATATCCCCCATTGAGTGAGATATAAATGAATGAATGAATGAAAGTATGAATTATGAATGAATGAGAAAATCTATGCATAGACACATAGGGATGCGCGACGAGGGACAATCGAAGGGTTTCGGACTTGTCAGGTTGGCTGGATAACTGACAGATGAGCCTCATCAGCCATAGGACAGGCATACATCATGTGTATTCTGTATGTTTTGTCTGCTATGCATTACCTAGGATTGCCTAACTGAATGTATATTATGCTAATTGTTATATTTGCTACCTGCACTACATGTTTCCTACTTGTATGTGAAATTGTTTGGCTGTCTGTCTTTGCTAAATTATTGGTGATGGAGGAGCGGAGGAAACATGGGTCAGTTTGGTGATAACGTTAGGTTTAAAGTAATTAAGTTTAGAATTCTTTCGGTCACCTACCCTTTTTATGGCTTCTGTTTAGAGTTTAAGTTTTATAACTGAGTGTTAGCATTCTAGGATTGTCTCTGGTATTCCTAAGACCTTATATATTATATGCGTGACACCTTTACCATGCTGAGAACCTCCGGTTCTCACCCCCATACTGTGTTGTTATTTTCAGATGCAGGTCAAGAGGCTCCTTGCTAGGCATCTGGATTCCTGAAGCGGAGTGGTCCTTGGGTTCTTTTGATTATCAGTTTATGTACATATGTGCTTAGCTTTCTCTCCAAGAAACTTGTTTATTTTGTCCCTCTTAGAGGTTTAAGGAGAGTTAAGGCCTTATTTCTGTATTTTGGGTATTTTGGGATACTTGTATATGTATGTAAATATTCTTCGGCTGCCAGCCTTGGCATCGCAGGCTGAGTCAGGAGCTAGCTATACTGTATTCTTGGCTATCTATCCACTCTTTCGCTTATTCATATCTTTGATCTTTAGGTTTCTTAGCATGCAAGTAATTCCGTTTCCTGAGCATGCGCTTTTTATTTTGCGATTTTGCTTTACCCGTTTCTCAAGGCTCCTAGTATATTATATTTCTCTGCTGTTATACGTATATATTTTATTTTAGAGGTCCGTAACACCACACTACCTTTGTTCTACGGCTTAAGCATAAAGCTCTGTGTAGTATGGTGTTACATCATGGTATCAGAGCAGTTCGTTCCTGTAGAGCCTGAGGGATGGACTGACTATGTTGCTGTGCATTCTCTGAATATGTGCCTATGTGCTATTAGGATATCTAACTGATATATGTGGCATAAACGTTCATGAGCATGAATTTGGGACTTAAAGTACTAGACTTGCGATATTGAGACCGATCAACTTGATATCACTTGTTTGGTGTGTATAGGGACCAGATGTCGACTCGCGGACGTGGACGCGGGCGAGGTAGAGGTGGAATAGGAAATGCTATGCCTGAAGCGACAGGGAATAATCTTAACCCTGTAGACTTTATGGCTGCCCTGTAAAACATGGCTGTGGCTATGCAGGCGACCGCCGAAGCCTTGGGAAACCAAATGAACAATGAGAATAATGGCAATAACGGCGATGAGGGTCCTATGATGGTTTTCTCTTTCCAGAAGGTTCATCCTCCGACCTTTAGAGGAACCTCAAACTCCACCGATGCAGACAATTGGATACAGGCTATTGAGAGGGCGTTGTAAGAGCAGCAGGTTCCTGAAGAGCAGTGGATTGAGTTTGGAACTTATCAGCTGCAAGGTGAGGCTCAGCATTAATGGCAGGGCACGCAGCCTATTTCGCAGCTTGATGGGGTTGTAATTTCTTGGGAATTGTTCCGAATAGAGTTCTATAAGAAATACTTTCCCAGTTCAGTTAGAAATGCTAAGGAACTTGAACTGCTTCAGCTAAAACAAGGCCAGATGACTGTTACTGAGTACACAAGCAGGTTTGAAGAATTGTGTCATTTTTCACGGATTTGTCATGGAGCTTCTGAGGATTTTTTTGAGTGAAAATGTATCAAGTATGAGGGAGGCCTTCGGAGCGACATTCTGAGCTTTGTTGCACCTATGGAGATTAGGGTGTTCTCTGAACTCGTAAACAAGAGTAGGGTGGCTGAGGAGTGTGTGAGAAAGGCTGTGGGAGAGAAGGGAAGTATGAGAATGCCTTTCCAGAGGACTCCAAGGAGGAATTTTGCACCAAGGGGGCAGACAATTCAAGCGTGGCAGCTTTGTCCCTCAGAATAATCAGGGGTAGGGTAACTTCAGAAGGTCGAATGCTAATACTAATCAAGGAAGAAGGTATGGGAAGCAGCCACAGTAGGATTTGAGCTGTCACAAATGTGGGAAGTATCATCCAGGAGTTTCGTGCAGGTTTGGGACTGGAGTATGCTATTTCTGTGGATAGCCTGGACACTTGGCCAATAACTGCCCAGAGAAGAAGAAGTATGAGACTAGTAGAGTACAACAGTTGGAAAGAGTGTATACTACTTCCACAGCAGTTGCTGAGGGGTCAGAGACACTGATTAGATGTAACTGTGAGATGGCTGGTAAAATTTTAAATTTCTTATTTGATTCTGGAGCAACACATTCGTTTATTGTATTTGAGAAGGCTAATGAATTAGGATTGAAGATAGTGGTCTTGGGTTATGATTTGAAGGTGTATAATGCTACCCATGAGGCTATGTGACTAGGTTAGGATGTCCACAAGTTCTGTTTAAAATACAACAGCGTGAATTCGTGCATGATCTGATTTGTCTGCCGATGACTGGTCTTGATATCATTCTGGGGTTGGACTGGTTATCCAAAAATCATGTTTTGCTTGACTGTTCTGAGAAATCAGTGTGCTTTATGCCAGAAGACACAAAAGGGACGGTTGTGGCGAATAGCTATTACTTGAATTCTATGATGGTGAATTGTGCTGGGGCTGAATGTCGGGGTATCATGTTATTAACTGCAGGTGTTTCGGGTAATGATCAAAGCTTGGAGTAAATTCCAGTTGTGTGTAAGTTCCCAAAGGTATTTCCAGATGATATTAATGAATTTCCACCTAACCGAGAGGTTGAATTCGCTATTGAGTTGGTACCTGGAGCCGGTCCAATCTCGAGTGCTCCTTATAGGATGTCACCGATGGAAATGGCCAAGCTTAAGGCTCAGCTAGAAGACCTATTGGGTAAACACTTTATTCGGCCAAGTGTTTCTCTGTGGGGAGCGGCAGTGCTACTAGTAAAGAAGAAAGACAGAAGTATGCGCCTGTGTGTCGATTATCGGCAGCTGAAAAAGGTTATTGTGAAGAACAAATATCCGTTGCCAAGGATTGACGACCTAATGCACTAGTTACAAGGAGCCGATGTATTTTCTAAGATTGATTTGCGATCCGGATACCATTAGATAAGAGTTAGGAATGAGGATATTCCCAAAACTGCTTTCAGAACGCACTATGGTCATTATGAGTACACAGTGATGTCTTTCGGATTGACTAATGCTCCGGTGATATTCATGGATTACATGAATAGAATTTTCCATCGATATTCATGCATGAATATTTACAGTTGATTGATACTTCGATAGCACTATTGGTGGAAGTGCATATTTTAGAAGTAACGGATGTTAGTGTCATGAAGATCGGGATTTTAAGGTTTGAGGAATGCTTTGGATCATAGTTGTAAAAATCGAACCGGATCGACTGGTTCGATTAGAAAAATGATGAATTGAACCATGAACTGGTTTGGTTTGTTTTTTGGACTATTTAAGGATGGAAACCGACATGAACTGGTAAAAACCGATTAAATTCGGTAAAAACCGATTCGGTAATGGTGGACTCTATGGTGCTCCATAGCACTGCATCTCTACCTGTGATCCAGTGCATCCTATGGTCCTCCACTTGTTAGTATTTGTTAGTTTGGAAAATTCCAAAATGTTAGAACAAGGGTTTTAACAAGGAGCCTCTTGAATGCAATCCACTTTCAATGCCACTCTATCAATGTGCTTCTAATTGTTATATGTGACAAACATTAATTATATAGTAAATCTTTGAATTAAATAATTATATAAATATCTAATTTAATTTTAATTTGTATTCTCTATTTTTTGAATTAATGATATTTTTTATTATGTATCATTATTAATAGAAATATAAACTTTACTAAAAATTTATTAATCTTTATCTATTTTAATGTTAGTATTATGATTAAAGTTATCTATTTTGATACTAGTATTGAAATTTACTAATATTATAGATTGGTATTCTTATTGTGTCAAATTAAAATACTATTGTAGTAGTACTAACTAATTTTATGTCTATATTTGTATTAGTTATCTTTAAAATTTGAGACTTAGTTGTTCTTAAAATATTGGTAGAGATGTGTATTTTAAAATTTTTAAGGTCTTTGACTATTTTATATATTTTATTTATATATGACCGATTTTACCAGTTCAACTAGTAATTTATCGGTTAAACTAATAAATCAGTAAACTAGTAGTCTAACTAATTTGATCACCGTTAAGTTCTTACAACTATGCTTTGGATTCTAATTTTTACTTCTCAAGCAAGTAAGCAACCATGGATGATGTTCTTGAGGCCACTTTTGCTAAAAATGGATGCAGAAAAAGAGTTAATGATGCATTGTAAATCATACTCACTCACATTTTTAAAAGGGACAGATTTTCATCTATTCTTGGATCTATCTATAAAAATTATACATGGTAATAGAGGAACAAAAAATGTTAAGCATATGGATTCAAGCAGTTATGGACTTGCTTGATACCTTAAAAATTGAATATTCTGCATATTTATTACTTAGCAGCTAGTATTCTACAGACTGGCTATGTATTTACAAAATAATGTTATGCTAATGTATATTCAAGAACCAGATCATTTTTATTGAATAATATAATAATTTCTGCCTTAGAAAATAAAATTGTATCTCATGCAGATTTTTTACTTAGTATTATACAGATTGATGTAGTTTTTATCTGAAAATATCAATTCATCTCTATTGATTCATAGTGTTCATCTTGTTCAAATAAAAATAATTGTTGGTAAAAATAATTTTAAAATTAAAAAAAGATAGATTGTTACTTCTAAAAAAATAGGATAATATAATTTAGAAATGACTTAAGGTTTTAGCGGCAATAGTAATAGTAACTAAAAGTGAATAATATTATAATTTTTAATTACTTTTAATGGCCATATAAACTATCAAGAAAATGGCCGTTAAAAGTTATATACTTTTTATGGCCATTAAAAAAATTTTTACTGGCAATTGTTATAATTGCCGCCAAAACCTTTTAGCGACAAAGCATAAGACAGTTAAAATCTAATGGCCGGTAAATTCTATTTTTATTGGAATTAAAAGCAAAATAAATAGTCGCTAAAATTAATTTTTCTAGTACTGATGTGACTTCTAACCGAGAAAATTTACTTACTCTCATCAGAACCTACTATTGTCACCAATCCTAACATTATCCCTATAAGTGGAATATAGATTGTCCTACCTCCAACCACACCTAAAAATCCTCATTCAGTGACAACTAGATCTGTGTTTGATATTTCAAAACTAAAGGCATTGGCTACTCAGCACATTGATCTAGTCAATAATGTTCAAAGAAATGTACCTGAGCACTCAAGAGTCCACATTGGAAGGAAGCTATAGACAAAGAATTCACTGCATTACCGAAGTGCAAGACTTGGACACTAACAAAACCAGCAACAAATGCAGCAGTAATAGGAAGTAAATGGGTCTCTGCAATCAAGCGAAACTCAAAGGGTGAATTTGTGAGGTATAAAGCAAGATTAGTTGGGCAAGGCTTCCATCAGGTAGAAGGTATAGACTATGACAAGATTTATAGTCCAGTGGTAAGGCCAATTACAATTAGAGTCATTCTTAGCATTGTTGTTTCTCTAGGTTGGTCATTAAGGCAATTTGATTTTGACAATGCCTTTTTAAGTGGCAATCTAGATGAAACAGTATATATGATACAGCCTCAGGAGTATTCTACTAATGCCAATACTCTAGTGTGCAAGCTAAACAAGAAAATTTAAGGCCTAAAACAAACACCTAGAGCTTGATATAAAACTCTTTCAAAATATCTTTAACATTATGGTTTTAAAGAAACTAAATCTGATGTTTCTCTATTTGTCAAGTTTTATCATTTGATGTTATTTACCTATTAGTCTATGTAGATGATATAATTATCACAGGGAATAGTGCTACTGATATTGACAACTTCGTTAAAGAACTAAACAATGTGTTTTCTTTAAAAGATTTGGGAAATTTTAGTTATTTTCTAGGTTTGGAGGCTTCATATTTCCTTGTTGATTACTCAAACTAAGTATGCTAATGAATTATTGAGAGGAGCAAGGATGGACACATCGAATTTAATGCCAACTCATATGATGTCCAGCACCAAATTGGCAACTTATGATTCAAAATCCTTTGAAGACCCGAAACTCTAAGATCCATGGTAGGAGCTTTACAATACCTCACCTTAACAAGGCCAGACTTGGCATTCACAATGAATAAATTTTCTCAGTTCATGCATAATCCAACTCTACATCATTGGAATTAAAGAGAATACTCAAATATGTTAGAGGTATAGTAGAGTATGGTTTAATTTTTTCAAAATCTACTGATTTTAGACTAATTGTATTTTCAGATGTTGATGGGGGAGGAGACCTTGATGATCGGAAATCTATTACTAGATTTTGTGTTTACCTGGGATGCAATTTCATTTCATGGAAAAGCAATAAGCAAACAAAGGCGAGTTGGAGCAGTACAGAAGCTGAGTATAAGGCTATGTGTGTTGCGCAGACTGAGCTTATGTCCATTCAACAATTACTTAAAGAGTTGCATGTGCCTCAGGCCCTCAGCTGGTGTCACCAACTGTTTATTATGACAATCAAAATGCATGCTTGTTGGCTGCTAATCCTATGTTGCATAGTAGATGTAAACATGCATCTTGAACTTGATTTGTAATTTCTTAGAGATTTGGTGAATCAAAAGGCTATCTATATCTCTTACATTACATCTTATGACCAGATTGCTGACTCCTTCACCAAACCATTGTCTCTGCAAGCATTTCAGAAGTTTAGATGCAAACTAAGGCTTAAAGACAATTCGTGCCTCAGTTTGAAGGGAAGAATGAAGGAAGTTACTTAATTTGTGTGTGTTTGGATTACAGTTTACAAACGAAAGTTTGCATAAAATTGATTTTACAAACTTGATTTTGATAAAAAGTAAGTTTAAGTAATTTATGTTTGGCAATTTTTGTATCAAAATAGATTATAGTAAAATAAATGTTGTTTGGCTTATTGTAACACCCTAATTAGCCTAAGCTTTACCTCGCGTCGTAAAGCAAAGGTTAACTAGAGATTACGACAGTTCTAAAGCTCATACGTATAATATATAGAAAAAATAATATAATCTAGAAGCCCGATGAAAGATATAGCTCAAATTTTTGGATTTGAAAAGTGCAAAACATACTAATGAAGCTACTAGCTTAAGGCACAAGAAACAGATAAGATATAACAAAAGATAGGTATATAATATCATAGGAAACTAGCCACGGCTCGCGGAGTTTAAGTTAGCTAGCCATATACAAGTATACATAACCATACAGAAACCTGACAGTTTAAAAACAGCTTATACAAGTTTTTCTCTCATAATACAAGCCTCTAGGCAAAGACAAAATACAAAAAGAGAGATGTATAAACAAGATGAATCAAAAAGACTCCAAAAGAATCCAAGATCCTCCGCTTCTGTCACCATCCAAAGTAACTCACCGAGGTGGGTTGCAACTTGCATTTAAAAAACACAACAGAAATATGGTATGAGAACCGGAGGTTCTCAGTATGGTAACAGTGCCCAGTGATGTGGGATATAAGACCCCGGGACGCCAAAGGCAATCCTAGCTCCATATCCATTACAAGATTCAACTTAAAGCATTCTAAAACAAATAAGCATAATTATATAAACCTTAACATAACTAAACAGGGTACTCTATCTTAAGGGAATACTATTCTAACCAAACACCGCTGTCCCACAGCCTTCACCAACCTATCCTCCATCCGATCCCATCGTCACCACCTTCCGAACCTCCTCAATTCCAGTAGAAAGCACAATTAATAACAATGCAAGTAATTCACAAGTAAAAGCATACAAGGCAAGTAGATCAAGTAAGCAAATAAGCATGTTATTCAATTAGGCATACAATTTCAAGTCGGCAAAGCAAACAAACAGATAGAAAATGCATATGATGAATGCCTGCCCTACTGACTGTGATATCATATTGTCGGTTCAACTGCCAACCCGACACATCTCTATGGAGACGTCGCCCTTCGAATTTTCTCATATGGGAACCCCCGAGATATAGTGCTTGGATTACTGTCCAGGTACCAGCGCCTGCACACTCTATTGATCCGAAGGGATGCGAGCGGGATACTCTTGCCACAGACCTCACATCTCAACGCAAGCGGGACGAACCAACGCCCTTACACCACCGCCGCTACCTCGACAGGTGGGATCCAACCACCGTCCCTGCAGGGAGCATGGCGTCTCATAATCTCAGTAAAAACAATATTTCAGTGGTTTTCAGAAAACATTTTCAGTATACATGGATCTATCATCTCATTCAGAGTCCGCAACTTATCTCAACCACTGCCCATTCATAACTCAGTTTCCAAATATCAACAGTTCATCATTCCTCATCTCATATATCAATCATCTTTCCCCTAACGTCAAACCATTATCAGCACGCCAAAAACCTAGGCCTCCATTTTCTAATTTATCATAAAATCACCTACTAGAACTCTTAAGTTATGTCTGACGTTCTAATACTCAAAATTAGGCCTAAAAGTCTTAAAATGGTGTTATAGAAGCCTACAACCTTGTTGGGAAGGTAGAATAGTTAAAAAACAAGTAAAATTTGAGAAACAGGACGTGTGCGGCCGCACAGGGGTGTGTGCGTGCGCACGTCCAGGAGATTTTCAAATGTGTGCGTACGCACAGGTGGCAAAACTTACAGAATCTGTTCACTCGCACAACCTGTGCCAGTGCCCCTAACAGACTGGCGTTCCCAACGTGTGCGTCCGCACAGGTTGAAATTTTTTCCTAGATATGTGCGCGCACAAGCTGTGCTAGCGCTGCAAACAGAACGCACTTCCCTGCCTGTGCGTGTGCACAGGTGTGTGCGTCTGCACAGGTCAAAATTTTCGCAGGGTGTGCGCTCGCACATATCAAAAATCATGAAATTCTGCAACTTTGCAGAATTTCAGATTTTTAAGACCAACTTTGAATGATCATAACTTCCTCTACAAAATTCCAAATTTCACAAACTTTATATCGATTGAAAGGGGTTTTCAAAGATCTTTAATACTAAACAAATTTTAACCAATTTTGAAAACTGAGGCAAAAGTTATGATCAGACAAAGTTTACCAAAATTCAACTTTTACCCAAAATCGTAATTTCCTCAATTTCTTTATAAACCACAACCAAAATCAAACTAAATCATTCCAAACACCAATTCTCATCAAAATTAACACTCTATGGCATATTGCACCAAACTTATCACATATTTATCCACCTTTCCTCATCCTCAACTCCACATTGATATATCACATATAATCAAACCTCATTAATATATTCCCAATCAATTAACATCAATATCACATTTATCAACATAATTCACTCCTCAACTTCACAAATCATTCATCCTCATCATATCACTATCAATTATCAATATCAAACTCAAAAATCATCATTTCATCATACATCATCATACAATAGCATCCAACAACTCATCAACTATTCAAATCCAATCCTATCCTATGGGTCACTAGCCTAAGTGTCCATGAATATTATATACTACATAGAGGAAACCGAAACCATACCTTAGCTGATTCCCTATATGCACCAAAACTCCAATTTAGCACAAACAAGCTCCCAACCACAATTCAAGCTTTCAATTCCACTCCAATAAGCAGAATTAAGTTCCAATAGCTCCCAAAGCCACAACAATCAAACTATATGCATACAAATCACCTCAAATCAACCTAGGATTCTAATTAAACATAAATTCACAAGGGTTTAGTGGCTCTTACCTTTTCCAACAGATTTAATAGCAAAAATTCAAGGCTAAGCAAGGATTAGAGCAAATCTAAACATCCAAAATCACAAAAACTCACTTAATCACAAACCCTATGAACCGAAATTTTGAAGAGAAGAATAGAAAAGATTTCGTGGTTACCTCTCCAGATGAATAGTGCGGCGATCGGAGCTCTCTAGCTTAAGATTTGAGCTTTGGAAGATTGAGATGAATAGTGTTCAAGGGTTCCACTTCTTCCCTTTCTCCTTCAGCTGGGTGTGTGTGTTTGTTAGTGTGTTGTGATGAGATGGGTTCATTAAATGAGCCTTTTATATGTTGGATTTGGGCCCAACTTGGGACCGGTCCAACCCGTTAGCATTTTTTAGCCTATTTGGCCAAACTTCGGGTCAAACCTTTAAATTAACGTCCGGTTTTCCATTTCTAACATTTTTCTAAGGTTTTTGACGGTTTTCACTTTTTCTTGTGCGGTACCGGATAGACTTGAAACGGTTCAACTGCCGGTTCGCGATTTTTCACAGTTTTTTGCAGAAGGCACATTTTCTGACTCAGAAAGACCCACTGAGTCAAAAAATCACCTTTAAATCCTCAAATTCCCTCTCTAACTTTTCAGAATTTAATTTGGGCAATATTAATTACTTAATTAACCGGTTGATTAGTTGCGGTTCTTACACTTATACTATTCAAAATCACTTTTAGTTAAAAAATTACTAAAATAGACATCAACTTAAATAATTTTTTTATATTATCCTATCATTTTAATTTAGATATTTAAATAGATCTTATTAGTTAATTTTATAATAAAATTAATATTTACTTACTAAAATAAAAATAACATATAAAAATAGACAAAATATATTTTTAAATAAAAATAAAAAATATAAAAGAGAATCATAATCTTAATATCTATGATTAATTTTTTATTTAATTTATCTTTTTTAATAGAATCATAATCTATATTATAAAAAAATTAAACTAAAATATAATATACGAGAATTACAATTATAAAAGAGAGTACTAAAAATAATAAAAAAAAATTAAATATTTACTTTGTAGGAATTGAAACAAATCTGAAAGTTCTTGATGATGTTTTTTATATAGTATATTTTTAGTATTTTTTTTAATATGCTATAATTTTTTACTATTATTATTATTTACAGTTAATTTTTTGTTTAATTTATTTTACCTAATAGAATCAATAAATTATATTATAAAAAGATAATAACAAACATAATATACAAAAATCACAATTATAAAAGTGCATAATGTCAAAAAAATAATTGATAAAAAATAAAAATAATAAATATTAAAAAAATAGAGCTCATATAAATAGAAATAACACGAATTTTATAGATAATACAATAACATACATAAAGGATAAAGTTGGTAAAATGTAAATAAATGTTTAGTATCCATGGCTAAAAGCCCGTTAAGAAAACGTAAAAGCTAAAAATAGTTGCTTCTTGTAAATGTGGTATTGGTAGCAAGAAGTTGGAGCTTTTAAGAAGTCTAAACGTGATTTTTCCCTTCCAACAGGTTTTCCAAACACATCCAAAGTAGTTATAACAGAGTTAGAGTTAGTTATAGCCTTGGGTACTGTAAAAACCGGCAAAACTGTTTTTATAAAAATAATAATTTTAAGTACCCGAGATAGATTCAAAATTTAGAAGTTTTAATTTGAAAATAAAAAGGTGAAATTTGGTTTCAGTGAATTTTTCTGAATCAGAAAAGGTATTGTCTGCGAAAGACCGAGAATCAGCAGCCGAACCGATTGAACCAGTTTAAGCCTGTCCAGTATTGTGTTTTGAGAAAAATAATATTTTGAAAATGGATTTATTGTTTTGAAAAGGTAAAAATAATTTAGAAGTGAAAACCGGACACTAATCTTAAAGGTTTTGGCCTAAAATGGGCCAAACGAACCAAAAACGCTACGCGGTTGGACTGGACCTAAGTTGGGTCCAAGGCCCAACATATATAAGCTCATTAAATGAGCTTTTCGCTGAGTTGAGAGGAGAGGGAGAAGAAAGAACACTATTCACCCTCACCTTCTTTTGCTTGTAACTTGAGCTACGGAGCTCCGATTGACGAGCCGTTTTTGGCCACGCGAAGCTCTTGTCGAGCTCTACATTTCTATTTAAATAAATCTGGTAAGATCCCTCTCTTCATGCTCCAGTTTCCAGCCCTAAATTTCTGCATTTTTGGGATTTGGTTTTTGAGTGGTTTTTGTGGTTTTGCTTGTTTAGGTGATCTCTTGTAGCAGATAATTGTTGGATTTTACTCCTAATCTCGTTGGGCAAGGTAAGGTTTCACTAAACTCTTGTGTTTAGTTGTTATGTGTATCTTAGATTTTGATTTTGATATATATATGATGTTAGATTGAGTTTTGGGTGTTTGTTGGAGTTGGTTAAGGCTTTGGATCAAGTTTGGTGACTTCATTTTGATGTTTGGTGCGTTTGAGAATCGGACAAGGTATGGTTTCAGTTTCCTTTATGTAATATGTAATGTTTATGGACACTTAGGCTAGTGGCCCATAGGATAGGACTGAATTGGATATGTGGTTGTTTGTGGTATATGTATGATGATGGTGATTGTTGAGGATTATTGGTGCTAATAATGTATTATGATGTTGGTTAATGTTAGTTATTGTTTGGTGATAAATTGTTGGAATTGATGAGGATTTGTAGTGGTTGTTGATGTTGGTTGGTTGATGATGCTTGACGAATTGATTTTGTAAATGTTGTTAAATAATGATGTTGAGGTATGATGTATATTGAATTTGAATGAATGTATATTGTTGATTATTGGTATAAAGGATGAATGAGGTTGTTGATGAACATGGATAGTGAAAGAATGATGATTGGTGAATGTGGTTGGTGGAGGAATGATTATAGTGTTATATATTTGATATTGAGGTTGAGGATATTGAAGGGTGAATGAAAAATTTAGTATGAATGGTAGATTGTGACACAAAGGGTGAGTTTTGAGGTAAATTGGAGTTGGTATGATTTTGGTTTGATTTCTGGTTGAAATATTTTGAAAGTTGAGGTTTGGCAAAATTCTACATAATCTATTTTCTGGCAGCAGCTTTGGACGCTTTTTGGGAACGATCTAACCATCACAATTGTATGGAATTAATTTTTCTCGAATCTTTCTGATGTGTAAAAAAATCCTGGAAAGTTTGGTTAAAGTTTAACGGTTGGATTAGGAGATATAAATTTTTGAAGTTTGTTACTTTAAAACTGATTTTCTGCTGCTACATAATCAAACCAGAAACTTTCCAAGCCTATATCTCCCAATCCTGACCATAATTTTGAGTGGAACCAAAAGGACATTGAGACTTGGACTATTTTCTTATTTCTGTCAAAATTTTAGACTATTATAAATTTTGTAGAAGGAATTGTGCTCGTTTTAAAAATAGAGCTCTTAGCTATTTTGACAGCAAAACTAGTTTTTGAAAGTAAACTTGTAATCAGTATAACTATCTCCAGAAAAATAATTTTTCTATGAGATTTTGACTGATTTAAAGATCTATGAGTCTAGTTTATTTCTGGAAAATTTCAGATACATAAAATGAAAATATGATTTTTGGTGGATTTTCTAAGAACAGGGTAGCCTGCTATCTTGGTGCAGAGATTTCAAACTTAAAATTGGTTTTTGCAAGAGAAATGGTTTTCCTTTTTATTTTATTCAACTATTTTACCTTCCCAACAAGCTTGTAAGCTTCTGTGACACCTTTTTAAGATTCTTGGACTTGTTTTCGGGTATCAAACATGGGAAGGGTCCTAGAAGACTTAATTTGGGTTTATCTTTGAAAAGTTAGCAAACGGAGATTTAGGTTTTTGGTGTATTGAGGATGAGTTTGGTTGACAGAGAGGGAAGAGTAGTGAACTTGGTGATTATTGACAACGAAGTGAGAAATTGGTGAACTGATGAGTTTGGAATGGAATTGCTTATGATGAGTTTGAGAAATATGAATGTTTAAGAATGTTAATGGAATGATGATCGTGATGAATGTTGAGAGTGTGTCAGGCACTATATCCTTGGAATGATAATGATTGAAAGAGAGTGTGCCAGGTACTATATCCTTGGAATGTTGAGAGTTGATAATTGGAAGTGATTTGAGATGAGAAATGATGATGATTTGAGGTTGATGGACTTGCGGATGTGGATAGTAAGCCAGGCACTATATCCTTGGAATGATTTGTGATGAATTATATGTTGTTGTTGTTTTCCTTTTCTGCCGCAAGAGTGTGCCAGACACTATATCCTCGGATTGAGCATGCAAGTGTGCCAGGCACTATATCCTCGGAACAAAAGCGTGACAGGTGCTATATCCTCGGAAGTGGCAGAAAAGCAACATCCGAAAGGATGTGTCGGGTTGGCATACATAGACCGACAAGTGATATCACGAGTCAATAGGACAGGCATTCATCATATGCATTTCTTATGTGCTGTTTGCTTTGATTACTTGAGTTTGCCTAATTGTATAACATGCCTACTTGCTTCTTGAATTACTTGATGTATATGAAAACTATCTGTATTTTACTTGCTTGCATTATCTTGTGTTTGTCTGGTGCTGAGGAGGTTAGGTAGGTGGTGACGATGGGATCGCACAGAGGTTAGGTTGGCGAAAGCTGTGGGATACAGCGGTGTGACTAGTACTAGTTAGAAATCCTTTAAGTTTAGAAAACCCTATTTATTGTTTATGGTTTACGTTAATTATAATTGTTCTAAGCTTGATTATCGGTTTGGTGTGAAGTTATAGGATTGCATTCGGCGTCCCGGAGCCTTACATCTTACATTATTGGGAATTGTTACCATACTAAGAACCTTCGGTTCTCATACCATATGTTGTTATTGTTTTTCAGACGCAGGTTGCAAATCCACCTTGGTGAGATTGCGGGTATGGTGACAGAGCGGAGTATGGTTCCTCCTTGGTTTATTTCTATTTTTTTGTGGTAGTTACTCTCACATCTTTTGTATATTTATCTTTATGGCTTAGAGGCTTATTTGAGAGAATAGTTGTATAAGCTGTTTTTAACTCCAAAACTCTGTATGTCTGTATATACTAGTCGGCTTGAACTCCGCAAGTTGTGGCTAGTTCCCTATGATTATTATATTTTTATATCTATATATATGTTCCATTCTTTTACATCTATACCTTGTGTCTTAAGCGTTAGCTTCGTGTGAATATTTCGCGCTTTTGTAATCCTGTTTTTGAGCTTAATCCTTCATCAGGCTTCTAGAATATATTATTTCCTTCTATATAAATATGTATAAGCCTTAGAATGTCGTAACCTTTGATTAACCTTTACCTTACGGCTAGAGGCTTAGGGTAATTGGATGTTACAGGTACTGGGAGCTATATATATCAGTCCCTATTCTCTTATTTAGATAGTCTTGTAATACCTTTACATACATATCAATGTTTACGTATCTCTTAAAAAGTATACTCTGCTCAAATTCTTTTGATTCTGTTTTTCTCTTCTCTAGTTCTTAAATTAGTTTCAGTTCATCAAAGTCTCTTTGATTCTTTCAGGTATGCCATCATTAAAATCCGTGGAACAATATTATTCAAGTAAAAAACTGATTGGGTTGGTGTTGACTTAGTGTTTTGTCAAATAAGTCATCTAAACTCTTGGAATCATATATTATTCTCCTAACTTAGTATTGATGTCCTTGTTTTTCAAGAATGATTATTCATTTCATGAATTTTTGAAAAAAAGTAAAAATAACATCTAAAGTATCTTTTTATATTACAGATACAATTATTCATATAATTATTTAGATATTTTCTCCTATCAACTTAAATTTTTGGAAAAATTAGTATCATAGCATAATATTTAAAACTTTTATGATCGAAAAATTTAAAATTCAATCGTTGTTGAATTCCAAAAGAAAGAATATTAGCATAAAACAAATGAAAAGAAAAGAAGGCTTATGCTAAAAAAGACATGCAAATTCAAAAAGAAATTATTGTATATTGAAACATGTTAGAGATAGATTTGACAAATTATTAAGAGCATTTTTCAATACAGTTCGTATATATGAATGGGGAAAAAGGGGCAAAGAAGCTTCGCTAAAATAAAAGTCTTAGTAACTAAAGTGAGGAAACAAGAAAATTTTTACATGAGAATTATTTAATGATTTTTGTTTAATTAAGGTATAGTTAATAAACACAAATTAAAGTTATTAAAATTGTTGTATGTAGACATTATCCTTTCGTTGCATTTAAAGGCTGATCAAAACACACAACTAAATTGCAGAGGCAAAGGCATCACAAAGAATCAACAACTCCTGGTGAGTTAGCAGTTAGGAGTGTCCTTTTCAAATAAGACTCATTTAATTGTCTCATTGATGATAGCAAAACAAAGTCATTGCTGGAAAATCTTGTATCTAATTTAGTAACTATGATTCAAAAGAAAGGCATAAAATAGTGGTAGGACTCGTATCCTCTTAACCAAAGTTGTTGAGATTTCAATTCTTATTATTTTAGGCATGAAGAAACTTCAAAATTTCGAATTATAGTATCTCCACCCATCGAGGTGCCTATCAACAAAAAATTAGTTACCGTATTGGACGGTAGATGCCATAGTGGTGAACGAAAAAAAATGATAAAAATTTTTATAAGTCAATCTCATATCATTCAAATGTTAAAAATGTGAGTTATACAAATTTTTTTCTTTAAAAAATATTCAAATTAGTCCCACCTCCTTTTCTTCCCTTTATTTTCCATTTTAATGTTTATGAGAATTTCTCTCATTATTTAGTATCTAAAATTTTATTCTCTCTAATTATTAATCACATATCTCTCTTTTGTTGGTTAAATATGATGTATTTAAGTATTTATTTCTTTTTTTTTAATAATGTTTAGCTAACACGGTACGTATCCTTAATCACTAAATAAAATTGTAATTTTTTTAATTTATAAATATAATTTAATTTAATTTATATAATATATTTAATAAAAAATATTATGTTTATCAAACAACAACTTTGTCTAGTTTAACCGAATTTGATCGAATTTGACTGGATTGATTTATTTGGTAAATAATTTTACTGGATTTGACAAATTTTTATTAGGTTTGACCAGATTAATTGTTTAACCGATTTAAATGATGATCCAATATAGATTAATGACTGAGTAATTGAGTTTTCAATTCAACTGACCGAGTTGAATCGAATTTGATAACTATAGAGTCAATACTTTTTATCAATATTAATCAACACCTTATTTTTATATTATTAAGATTTATAATTTTGAGTTTAGAATTTTAAATTTAATACTTGATATTTAGAGTATTAGGCCAGTATTAGTCATAAATGATAATTTTTATTAGTCATATGGTACTATTTTTAACAAATACATAACAAATTCATAAAAAATTTAAACATTATAACATTTTATAAAAGTTTTGTTAATTGATAATCTTAATATGTGTCATCTAAGATACATGTTGTTAGCCAAAGTATTTTAATTTTAAAAGTTTTTTGGCTTCAAAAAAAAAATAAAGAATTTGAAGTTTCTTTAGTAAAATAAAGTTTTCCTTATTGTATCTAAACCCTAGAATAAAATCACAATTATATTATATACATTAAAATTAATCATTAAAATCAGTTATTAAAATCAATCAATAATATAAAATACATATTAAAATATAAAGTACATATTTAAAATAAATTAAACTATATATATTTATATATAAATATATAATAACTTATTTTAGTATACATCTATAGCAATTTTTGGATACAAAACTTAAATAAATCAATGGGGTTGGATATCACATAAATCACCGAAAGCTTAATCCATTACGTGCATGTTCCTAATGGATATTTCTATGTAAATCGATACAGCTATATTCGATTTAGCAATGTTAGTAGTAAATCGAATAAGCCTGATTCGAATTAGTAGGTAGACATGCAAATCGAAAGAGATTGATTCGATTTATATATGAATGTTTAGACCTCCTAGCTAGTAAATCGATTGGAACTGTTTTGATTTACATGCACGTAAGCTAATGAATAAATCGACACAAGACAATTCGATTTACTATATATTCACCAAGATATATAAATAGATGTAAGTTAATTCAATTTACTATATTACAAACGTATATAAATATCTGTTGAATGCGAATTCCTCATCATAGTGATATGAAATGGCTAGTGATGATAGTTTTTTAGTTTTGGTGCACTACAAAGAGTCGATTAAGAAGAAAATGCGACATGGAATTAAATTTACTGATAAGGATCCATTTAATGTTTTCCTCAAACCGTCAACGAGTTTCACCGAGTTTTAAAATACGATAATCCAAAAGCTGGGGCTACAAGGCGTGAAACGAGTGAAGAAGATATTCTACAGAATTCTGATTTTCGTGTTGTGGGATAATGTGAAGTAGGATTCCTTCGTCATAGGCAGTGACAAAGATTTGCAAGTTCTATTTCATTGTCGTCAGTAATTTTTCGAGGGAAGGACCCCTGAGTTATTGGCCAAACTTGTGGATGTGGTCTCTAGTTCAAGAGATTCTAACCGAAATCCTCAACCTTCAGCCATGGCGGCCTACTCTAGTTCGATGCCTGTTCATTACAAGAAATAAAACATTTGTAACAAAAATTTTGTAACAAAAATTAGTAATTGTTACGTAATAATAATGTTTTGTAACAACAATATAATTTGTTACAAAACGTTGTTATTTTGTAATGACTTAATTTTTTTGTTTCAAATTATATTGGCTTTTGTAACGAATCGGTATTTTGTTACAAAATTTTATAATATTTTGTAACAAATTATTAATTTGTCACAAAATTTAACATTATTTGTAACAAATTATTTGTTTGTCACAAAATACAAGAATTTTTGTAACTAAAAAAATTATTTTAAAATGTTAAAATCTTTAAGATAATTTTATTTTGTTTTAAAAATTTAGTTTTTTAAAATATTATTTGTATTAATTAATTATTTTTTATAAAAAATTAAAGATTAAATGATTAATTTTTAAAAATGATATATATTATTTTATATTTTTTATAAAATTAATGTATAATTTTTACTAATAATCAAGTCTTAAATGTTGACTAAAAATTAATTTTTTAAATTAAAAAGTTAATTGTTAATCATAAATAAAAATAGTTAAAATTTAAAAATAAAAACAAATGTAAAAAGTAAAAATCCTAATTCTAACCCTCATTTTCACTCTTCATTCTGATGTTCCCGTCCTCGTCCACTCTCACTGTCTCCACGGCTCCACCTCTCACACTCATGGTCACCATCTCATTGCAGAAGGCAAAATCGTCATTGCTGCTTCACTGGGTCACCCTTCTTCTCTTATTTAAAATAAATTTATAATAAATATTATTTTTTGTTTCATTACCACTTTAAAATTAACATATTTTTATACTTAAACAAATTTTTTGAAAAACTCCCTAAAAAACAAAATATAGAGATCTGATTTTTTTCTTTCCTCTACTAGTCCTAAACCCACCATAACTCAACACTCATCATTAAGCTTGTAAGATCCCTGATTGATAGAAAATAAATAATAAATTATTTGTGATTTATTATAGTTATTCATGGTTTTATTTTCAAAAAATTATTTACCAAAAAGTAATTAAATCAAAGTGATGAGATTTTAAATTTAAAATTAATTAAAACCCATATAATTTTCACAAATATTTAAATATTTTTTTATTTAGAATTTAAAATTTTAATAATTTAAAATTTTCCAAATCAGAAACCTTACCCTTTCCCCTTTAACCTAACACACACAAAATAGAGAAGAAAGAGAGAAGGCTCAAGGGAGAGCTGTGCCAGGAGAAGGAAGATAGGAGAAGGGGGGATGTCGCCGTCAGAAAAGGAGATTACTGCTTCTGTCAGACGCATCGCCGTTACCGTCGATTCTGCCAGGAGAAGATGCGTGGAGAGAAGAGCCAAGGGCCGGGCCAGAGATCGCCGAGGGAGAGAGAGCTACCGTCGCGTCTGCTGCAGGCTCACCATCATCGCCATCGTGGAGCCGCGAGGAGACAGTCAACGGTGCGAGCTAGCGAAAGGAGAGAGGGAGCCCGCGAATTTGTTGCTGAGCCACCGTTGATGTGAGGAACAGAACACGCGAGAGGGGTTTGCGACTGCGCCGTTAGCGTCACCGTCGTTCCGTTCTGCCACTGCCATCGTTGAAGCTCGCGGGAGAAGGAGTCATTGTCGGAAGAAACCGTTGCCGCTATGGTGGTCAACTAGCAGGAGATGCAGTTTCTAGGCCAGGGCTAGAAACAGTTCCTTTACCTCCGGATGCTTCAAGTACTTCATATGTTGAAGGTCTCCCTTTTGATAGCAAAAGAAGGAAAGTGGCCTGTATTCTTTTTTCTGCAGATGCATCGATTTATGATTCAATTCTGTTATTTACTTTTGTTTTATGAGCCTTCCTTTAGTTTTAATTCAGTTTTTCACATTTCTTGATGTTATCTTAGACATTTTTCGCCCTTTTGTTGGATATAGAGAAGTGAGGCTTGTGAGTAAAGAATCCAAACATGTAAGTGTATTGTAGGTAATATTATTAGCTTCTCTAATTTTGAGTGTGTGGATATTAGTTAAAATTCACTAGGACTTCTTTTACGTTGAAATGCATGTTCATTGTAGCGTTTGGAGATCATCTTATTCTTTGTTTGTGGATTTTGCAAATCCAGCTTGTGTAGCAACTGCAATGAATTCCTTGCAAGGTAGCATTTACTGTTTATCAATGAATAATTATACAAAAAAAAAGTTCTTTATTTGTTCATGTAAATGATCTAACTGAATCATTTAAGTATGTGATAACTTAGACAAAGGACATCAAATTAGAGGATATATTTAACTTGTTTGGTAGATACAATGAATTGAATTTATTTATTGAATTTTTAAGTTGAATTTTGCTTATGTAATAGATGTGTTCAAAGAAAAACTTGTAGAGCATCGAACACGGCAAGAGAAAGAATTAGCTCGAATGGAAGCTCAATTGGAAGCCTAACAAGCCATTGTGAACTCTTTTATAGCGCTCTTTCACAATGAAAGAAACTAGATAATTAAAGGTGCTCCTAAAATTACTTATGGTTTTAATTCGTATTCATAGATGATCATATATTATTAGTATAGTTTAATTGTATATGGATCTATTTATTACATTTTACTTGTGTCATGGTTAATAAATGACAAAAGTTCTATTATTTGGTTTGATAAATTTGGTTGTGTATTAGCTGAGAAATAAGTAATGAATTGGTTGTTATTGATGGAACCATAGATGGTGGAAATATCCAAGTTTTAGGGGAGATTCTGCCAAATTTTTTTTTTTAAATTTTGAATAAAAGTTAATGAAAAAAAATTGTAATTGGTGTTATATGTTGTTTCTAATTTTTTGTTTCGATTTTTCTTATTTACAGGAGTGCTAAAATAATGACAACATGCTACCTAAAAGACTCAAGAATATTTTGATTCATAGAGACACTAATCTATGTTAGACTTTTAACTTTTGGTTGAATGTGTATAAAAAATATAATTTGTAGAACTAGTCAATGTAGATATTAATGTTATTTTATTTTAAAATAATTTTAGTTAAATGAAGCTTGTTTGAATTATCTATATTTTTACATATTATATAAATGTTGGCTTGCTCAGTAAAATAGTTAATATATCAATTAATTAAAACAATAATTTGGTAAATTATGTATGTAATTTGTATTAAAAAAATTTGTTACAAAATAAATATTGTGCTTTTGTAACTAAAGAAAACAAAATGTTACAAAATCAAGTTATATTTTGTAACAAAATTTTATGATAGGAAAAAATATATTGTCACCAAAAATATTTTGAAGATTAAAATTTGTTACCACTTTTGTAACGAATTTTGATTTTTGTATCAAAAAAATTTGTTATAAAATATTACTTTAAATTGTAACAATTTCATTTTTTGTTACAAAATTTTTTTGTAACGGGACATACTGCAACGGTCCTTTTTTTGTTACAAATTCCTTTTGTTTCAAAATTCCAAGTTTTTGTAACATTTTTTTGGTTACAAATATTGCTTTTTCTTGTAGTGACGTTGGTGCCTCTTCTTTTGTGCCTGTAATTAAGCCAGAGGCAGTTTTGGTTGCCTCCCCGTCCTTCGTTGCTGATCTAAACCGCACTCGTGATGGAGTAGGTGACACTAGACTCTTCGGTGATGTTGTGATTGCGATGGCCAGTACTCCTGATGTGGTACCGGATTCCCGACAGGGTGGAGCACTGAATAGTGTGGAAGATGCACTGCATGATGATGATGATGATGATGATGATGATGATGTGGAGCCCGCCACGATTGCCGATGATAGCGATGATGACATAGCGAGGAGTACTCCAGTTGGAGGTGGTGGAGTAGCTAGTTCAGAAACTCAGCAGTACTTCCTACACTTTTCAACTTTGGACTTGGATACCATGAGACAGCAGGGGTACCTAGCGTGCCTGTCGGATTTGGGGCCAAAGACACACAGAAAATAGGAGGACTAACTGAGTTCTAAGTCGGTCAGCAGTTTCAGGATAAAGAGGAGGCCATGCTAAACGGGAAGACTTATAGTATCTATCGTGGGGTTGAGTATAAAGTGTTGGAATCCAATTATTGCAAGTACCATGAAAAGTATAAGGAATTTGACAACGGATGCACATGGTTAATTCGTATCAGTCTCTGCCAGCGCAGAGGTATTTGGGAGGTAAAACGGTACAATGGACCGCATACTTATCTGGCCACTTCGATATCCAGTGATCACAGGAGGCTTGATTACCATGTGATCTCGGCCTTCATACTGCCTATAATTAGGTGTGCAGATGACAATGTCTGGTAGTATTGCAGTGTTGAGTACGAGTATTGTGTGAGTGGGTGGGCAAGTCGATAAGTCGCATGCTTATTTTTACTGTCTTTTTTGGACATTCCCACCATGTATCGTGGCCTTCTGACATTGCAAACCTCTAGTTAGTGTCGACGGGACCCACTTGTACAGTAAATATAGTGGTACATTGCTCGTTGTGATTGCTATAATCCTATCATCTAATGGCATACTATGCTGCCTTCTCATGTTCGTGATACAGCGATGGGGCCTCATGATATTGAAAAAATTCTCTTAGAATCATAATACTTTAGAATACAACAATCACCTAAAACAGATAATTTTAATCGAAAAATACTTTAACTAGAATTACATTAAATTCTAATAAAACATAGTTAACTTACTATTTATAGTATAAAGCTAAACTCTTTATTATACGTTTTTTGCTTTGGGTGATTCACATAAATTTAAATGGCCTTTGATTTAATTAATTGATTTACCTGCAATTTTTTTTTAAATAATCTTCCTTTTAAAATGAAAAAAAAGAAGATTAAGTTCCATACTGAAATAAGAACGGGAATTTGTTCATCTTCTTCCTCTATATATATTATTCTCTCGCTACTTGTGTTATACATCTTATGTGTGCTCACAGTTCCTCAAATCCTCACCCCCAAGAAGTAATGGCCATCAATATGAGAACATGTCTCCCCACACTCTTACTCTTCTTCCTCTTCTTCACTGTCCTCGTGGACAAATCTGTATCTCAGTCATCAGTACCTGCTCTTTTAAGAAGAGTGTTCAAAAGTCCTTTTGCCAAGAGTATAATCAAGAAGTTCATACATGAAATAATAAAAGAAACCTCGAAAAATTCGACACACCAAACCATTAATCTCCCTCTCCCACCACCAGATGCACCACCGGAGAAAATTGAGGGCTTCCATTTTCTCAAACAGTATCTCAACGACTATGGTTACATCCAAGACTCCGACAATTACACAGATCTAATGGACAACGACATGGTTTCTGCCATCAGATCCTATCAGACCTTCTTCAATCTTCCTGTCATCGGTTATTTTAACAACGACACTCTCCAGCAGCTTTTGCTTCTCTGGTGCGCCGTTCCTGATGTGAATTTGACGTACACTCTCTCCCCAAACAACAACGTGTCGTGGCCTAAAGGAAACTGGTTCTCTTACTGCACCAATCTCACCTATGGTTTTCACCCCAAGAACGAGGTCCCAGAGAACTTCACCGCTGTGTTTAGAGACTCGTTCAAGTGGTGGTCAGAAGCTATATCAACGGTGGTGAACCTAACATTTACAAATACAAGGTACTAAAAATCTTTTGATAGGGTATTACTAAAAATAAAAGAGAAGTACTAGGGCAGCAAATTTTATGATTTGTAGTCATCAATAATTTATGATTGATATTTTTAATGGTGTGAGATTTCATCCAATGGTGTAAGATTACTCACTTTTCTTTTACTGGTTAAGTGTTGGCCAAATTTTAATAAAAGTGTTGGCCCATAGACTTTCTCAAAATAAAATTATGTAAAAATATTTTATTTAATTTAATATTTATAAATTACACGTTTATTATTTTTAATATTATTCAGTTATCCAAACAGTAATTAAAAAAATAAAAGAATATAATTTTTAATAAAATAAAATAATTTTAAACTATAATGGTCAGATTTTTTTATTATTTTTGAAATATGTTTATTTTTAAAATATTCCATTGGCTCCTCATATTTTCCCATCAAGGATCCCACTAGGGAGACAATGGACTATTTGTACAATATGTACAATGGGTTATTGAGTTACAAAATGAACATCTCCCATACTATGTAGAATAACCATTCGAGTACTAACGATAATAAACATCTTCCCAAAAGCTTAAATTGATTTTGGAATTTACCAAGACTCGAACTCTTGACTTTTCGGATCTAGCGCTCTAATACCATGCATGATACCACTCATCCCAAAAGTTTCAGCTGATAGGAAAAGGTAACACTAATGATTATATCTCTAATACTCTCTAAACTTCTATTGTACACATTGTATAAATATTCCATTGGCTCCTCATATTTTCCCATCAATTAAACAAGCTAATTAAGCTAAATAAAATTTTAACGACGATGTTGAAATGATAATAACAAACTAATTAATAATTATTCTGTGTCAGATATGATAACGCAAACATCAAGATTGTATTCAAAATCTTCGACAACAAGACGGTGGGTGATGAGGTGGTAGGGGGTAGCGTTATAGAACTTGCTTCTAACGATGGTGATATTGCTGTTGGGTATATGGTTTTAAATGGTACCAAGTACTGGGCACTTCCCAATGACACCATTAAACTTAACAGGTCAACGCTAGAGGATGGGGTGATTGACTTGGGTGCTGTGGCGATGCACCAGATAGAGCATCTTCTTGGGCTTTCACATTCCTCTCACAATGAATCGGTTATGTATCCTTATATTTTGCCTCAAAACCAGAGGAAGGTGCAGCTCTCAAACGATGATAAACAACAAATCAAACAAGTTTATTCCACTCATGCAACTGGAGTTGGGACCAGTAGTTGGGGATTCATTATCACTCTCTCACTTGGATTTACATGCATGTTCCTGTTGTAGTAGCTTGCTAGCCCCGTGCGTGTGTGTATTGATTATTGATATGTATGTGAACTAGCGTGCCAGACCACTTTTTTATTGAAAAATATAAGGATTAAGGAAACAACACTTCTTCTGAACAACATAACTTAAACAATTGATTAAAAAAAATTAATTTTAATTTTAAAAATTATATTTTAAATTAATTATATTTAATCATAATTTAAATTTTTTTTTATTTTGCCGCAACCGCTCTCTTGCAATCCTATGCCATTGTCGTCGTTGTTGTATGGCAATTCCAGTGCTCTCGTTACTTTTTTTTATTAACCAAGTCAGATGTTCATTTTACTATGTATGTGGATAGTTCTTTTCATTCTAAAGTAGATATTTATTTGGGTATACCGTTGATATTTTACTTGATTTGCTTGATTCAACATGCACATGTTCTGCACGATATTCATTTTACTATGTATGCGGATGGTTTTTTTTACTAAGATGTGGATGTTCATTATTAAACACCACTCAAAGAAAACCCCCAATTTCTTCTCCCTCCAATATATGATTTGAAAAAAGAAATAGGTATGAACGCGATACAAACACAGGGACAGACTGGGTTGGGCTTGGCTATTGAAGACGCATTGCAGGGAGGACGATTGGTGCTAGTTCGAGGCTACGGCAGTGACCACGCTGGGCAAGAATGCAGCATTGGGGAGGATGCTGGGCAAAGGTGCTTCGGGGCAGCAGGAGAATAGAAAAGGAGAAGGTGGCTTCGTTGCGGTGATGATAGACGAATGCGGCGTTGAGAAGCTTCGTGTCGGCGACAGTGAGCGGCGTCACAGGGAAAGCGGTAATGATATGAGCATTGTCATAGGGGCTGCAGCGGTAAAATGGTTGTGGTGAAACTTGGATTTTGGATTGGTAAAGATAAAAATAAGTAAAGATGTTATTGGGTTTGCGAGTGCAGCCCATTGTTCATGTTGTTAAAAACCTCCATTGTCTACCTAGTAGAATTGCTTTTTATTTACGTGAACATTAATATAATTATTATTATATCATTATATCCACTATGCTACCTTGTATAACAAAAATGAGCTACCAAATTAAGTTTGCATATAAAAAATATATAAAAATATATATTTTAATTTAGAGTAGATTTTAGCATCCTTAATTTTGGGGTTGAGAAATTGGAGATTTTTGAATTGTCAAAATCTAATATTGATTGGTAAATAAAGGTTTTTAGTTGGTTTGAATTCCACTAAAGCTAGTCATTCCCTAGAATTTGATTAGGATCTGTGGACTATAGCCAATTATCTTCACTTGACTTTCTTTCAATTGTTAGAAGTTAACTAAGTGGGAGTAATAGACAATTACCATTACAATGGAAGATGATAATGAGGATAGGACTTCTAGTTTTCACCCTTAGCCAAGGTTTTCTATATTAATTGATTGTCATTTTCCTTGTTTGATTTACTTTCTTGTTCATCATACCAAAAAAACCCCCAAAATTCTCATAACCAATAGCATACATACTTTTCTGCAATTTCTTTGAGAGACGACCTGAGATTTAAATACTCTCGATTTTTATTGATTTGTACTTGTGACAAGCAAATTAAATCTTGATTGAGGGTTAATTGTTGATTTAGATCTATATTATCAACATAATTATTTTGTGAAAATTTTGAACCGACAATTTTTTAAAATATAAAATATGCATTGAAAATGAGTTAAACAATACATATATTCATAGACAAATACATAGTGACTAATTTGATGATTAATCTTTTATGTACATATACATGGTATTTTTATTATTATATTAAAATTATAAATTATTTATGTCAATCTTGTTTTGCTTTAATAAATTATTCAATTATATTAGGTTATATAAAAAATTAGTTGCTATATAAAATATATGATAAAATATAAAACATACATTAAAAATAAGTTAAATAATACATATATTTATACATACTACAACGCTGACAAAAAATAGCAACAAAAAATTAGCAGTCCTTTCCAAAATCGCCACAAATTGGTAAGATATACTATTTGTGTCGGTGCTTATGAATATGCAGCAGAGTCTCATGGGCTAATCAACAGTTTGTCGAAAAATGCTACTAAATCAAACACTTTATAATACATATATAATATAAAGTAGATTTTACTATGATTATACTATGGTAGTTATGGTGACATTGTAAGTCATATTAAAATTAAGGTTTAATTATTCTGTTGATCCCTATAGTTTAGCGAAATTTTTAATTAGGTCCTTATACTTTTTTTCCTTTCAATTGGGTCTCTATACGTTAATTTTTTTTTCAATTTAGTCCCTACCGTCATAAAACCGTTTGAAATAACAGAATATTCCATCAAAAAATCGATTATTCTCATAATTTGGTTAAAAAATTTAATTAAAAACATCTCTATTTTTTGAAATACCAAAAATACCCTTTATACTTTTGTCCCCCAAAATCAGAGAACTCTAACTATCCCTAAGTTATTCTCCTAATTTCCCTATTGGATTTCTCCTCTCTCGCACTCTGCTACCGTCTTCCATGTCGTCGTCGTCGTCCCTCTGCGTCGCCCACGGGTGCTCTGTTCTGCTTCACTCGTCCGCCTTGCCTATTGCATCCCCTCGTCCTGCCTTACCTCACCGTGCCTCGGGTGCCTTGTCTCGAGTTGTCGCTCCTCGACTCCGTTTTGCTGTCTGGACTGGTTCTGCAACAACAGGTGATGATTGAATTTTGTTTTAGTTTTTCAACTGTTAGATCGGAGGAGATGAAGGGACCAAGTGGCATGTGGGAAGGAAACTAGTCAGATGGCTTTCATTTGTTTGAATTGCAAAGATCGCGAGTAGAATGAACATGTGGGTTTCTATCAGCGTTGGGTAATAATTCTTAAAACAACTAGTAGTCAAACGGCATCCTCTCCTGATTCTAATGCTTCAGGTACAATGTTGAGAAATCTTGATTGTTAAATACCTCTAATTTTGCTTATGCTTATTTTTGGTTGCTGCTTGTATGTAATTTGACTTTATTTGATTAGGTAACCAGCATCCTGAATGACAAGGAGAACCAATTGATCTAGTTGTGAAGCTTAGTTTGTTAAAATTAGTTTTGATTGTGTTAAAAAATTTTTATTATGAGTTCTGATTATGTATTTTATCTATAATTAATTGATTATGTTAGAAATAAGAAAAGATGTGAGATTGGAGATAAGGTGTTTGATTAAATGCCTTTGAGAGAGTTGAATTGATTATGAGTTATGATTATGTATTTTATCTTTTATTAATTGATTATGAGTTTAATTGATCATTGTCATAGAGGCATACAGGACTCTCAGATATCGTGGTCCTATCCTGCTGCCCAGGTTGTGAGAGATTTCCAAGGCAAATTTGCGGTTTATTCCGTTTGACAATGGTTCTAAAACCGCGTTTATTGTTGCAGTGAGTAATCCTTGGTCTATCTATTTCCAAGGCAAACTTGTAGCTGCAGTGGCTTGTTCCGATTTACTTGTTGCCGTTGAAGGGAATTTTGGATTCGGATTTAGTGCCATATAAGTTGAGGTATATACTGTTGAACCCATGCTTATGTGTTCTATTTAATTGCCCTTCCATTGTGTTATGTAGATTGATGTCCTTATCTTTAGTTATATTTTCATCATCATATAATAGAATAGTTTTTATTTTAGTCTATACATTATTGTTAACTAACAACTAGAATTAAGATCTTATATGAGTGTCTTGCCATGCCAGAGTGTTCTTTTACTATGAGTTTTCTGTCAGGATCCATCTAAAGGAGGTGGAACTTGTGGATTTGATACATAGACACAGAGTTTTATGTGCCTTTGTGAGAATGAAAATTCCACTACTCATTGCAAAAGTATCTTACAACTTCAATAATATAATTATGCTCTTTTAATAAAGTAATAATCATGAATTAGATTTTGTATGTTATTTTACAGATTATAATATTACACAGCACAATATAAAAGCACATGTAATTGCAGAATCATGCCGTCAACAAGGAAATACTGGCATCGCATATTCACATCTATCGAATCATGCCGTCAACAACATGAGTATGATCAACGACTTCGAAGTTCAAAGTTTCTGGGCACCTTCCTAGTTCTCATTCTCATCTGTCTATTTTGTCTCTAAATTGTAAATTTCAAGTAAATAAAGTGCACTATCCCCACTCAGGTGATTTCGTACGTAAGATGTGGTCAATTTCTTCTGATTTAGTTTTTTTTTTTGGACATGAAAGTTGCTTTGTATTAACTATTAGGACCTAGAATGTCCTTGTAAACCAAATTACAAACTTCAGCAGGTATCTCTTTCAGCCATATTAAGTTTAGTTGAGTAAAAGCTAAATTAGCTAATTTGTGGGCCACCAAGTTTTCATCTCTCTTAACATGTGTTATCTGAAAATATCTAAAACAGTTTAAAATGGTCTTACAATTAGAAATAACAAGACCAAAGCTATTCTCGTGTATGAGAAGCAAAAAAAGCCCTGACTACTTCTATGTTGTTGCATTCCAGTTCTAAATAATAAAACACCCCTGACTACTTTAGATTTAGTTCTTATTGAAAGAGTGTTTATCATTATAACTAGCAGACTGATAACTGCTACTATATTAATCTTGTGTTTATTAGTTATTACTCAATATGGATAATACTAAATAAATTTGGTGTTACTTAACATGATTGGTAATCATCATTTTAATTAAGCTTATATTTGTTTAGGAAAAAGTTGATGGGTTATCAAAATTTGTTATTTTTTACAAATACTTTTAATTATTAATCTAATTAAAAGTATCAATTCTTTCTTTAGAAAAAGTTACGTTAATAAATTCTTTATCTTATTGTATTGTATAAATTTTGATTTGTTATATTTTTGGGGATAATTTTCACAATTCATTTTATATATATTTATTACTATTATTTCTGTTTCATTTTATCCAATCTTTTTTTTAGTATGTTCTTAAGATAAGATATTTTGAAAGTTAAAAAAAAAGAAGGTATTTTTAGTATAATTTATATATAAATAAGCAAAAGAATGATAGTGACAAAATAAAAAGGATTATAGGAATATCTTTTTTGTTGTAGAATCATTGAATAGGAATTATAGGAATATCTTTTATTGAATATTTATAGTTTTATCGAATTTTTAATTAGGTTCCTATATTTTTTTTTTTTCAATTGGGTCCCTAAAAGTATACAAGTAATTTCACAATTCACTAACATTTTTTTGACGTTTAACGTTAATAAGGACTAAATTAAAAAAAAAAATTAACGTATAGGGACCCAATTGAAAGGAAAAAAAGTATAGAGACCTAATTGAAAATTTTGCGAAACTATAGGGATCAACAGAGTAATTAAACCTAAAATTAAAATCATACTTTTTTTATATTTTAGTAATATTTTTTTTAAATAACACTTTTTAAAAAATGTTGTTTAAGAATAAAAAGTGTTTTAACAACATTTTTTAAACCGCCAAAAAAAATATGACGTAATATATTAAATTAATGGCAGTTATACCAATAATTACTGAAAATCACCACACAACTAATTTCTGCGCCCTAAAAAATGCCAATTGGAGAACCACTGAAGTGAAAATTGGTTTTTCAAAATTTTTAAAATAAACCACTGCTATTCGGCGCCTTTCTTGTACTTACGTAATGCATAGTAACTGATTTTTATTTGTGTATATCCAGTATTTTTATAAATTATTATTTTTAGCTTCTTTTAACTGATAACTAATTTAGACATAAAAGAAAAAGCAAAACGAGAAAATTCACAAAATAAATGTTATACGTTGAGGAGGCCACCGAGAAAAGGAAAGAAAAGCATACTTGTTACACAAATTTTCTTTTTTTTTTAATTTAATTTAATTTTATTTGTTTAAATCAAGTGATTACAGTTTTTTTTTAAAAAAAAAAAGAAAAAAAAGCACTTAAATTATGATAGAAATATAATTATTTATTTATATTATTTTATTATTTTAAATTTAAAAAAAATTATAATATAATACCAAAATTCTTATGACCAAAAGTCTAAAATTTAATTATATATACAAAATTTGCAAAAAAGAATTTTATATTAAGATAAATAAAAAAATTTAAAAAATTCATACGTATAAGAAGATGTATTAAAAATATGACTATTTAGTTCTAATTTCACGATAAACTATAAAAAGTTTTAAATCATGTCATCATCCCGATAATATTCATTTTGTTATTATTACCACTCTGCTTTTTGATATTAGAGTTTCTAAATATAAATCATATTGAAATCAACATATTTTAATTTTAATCGATAAAATGACAAGTTGAAGCCAATTCTTGTGTTTACTTAACAGGGAATTTTGGTAGCTAGTTGACACAATAAAATCTTTCCCAGAAGTGCACCGCACCAGAAAATAGATCAATTAACGTTAAAATTATGCTTAGTCAACTCATACATCTCTCTTACAAGATATATATTGAGAAATAGTGATGTTAATTAATATAAATATTATTTGAATATCTAGTATTAGTATATATATATATATAGAGGATGGTATTGTAATAAACAGGTTGCTAACTGTTCCAGGTTTTATCAAATTTTTAAGCCCATAAAACAAGAGTCATATAGTTGATTATTGATGTATATACAATAACAGAATAACTAATTTCTTAACTTACAATTGTTTTTACTAATCCTAACTTAATCAACTTAACAACTTATAAACTAATTATAGTTTAAATAAGTAAGCTATTGGGTAACAAGCTATGTTTAATAATTGGTACATAGAAAAGTCTACAACTAGTTTTAGCAAGCAAAGACTAGAGCTCACAAATATTTTTAATTAGCTGCAATCTTTTCTTTTTTTTTTTTTTTTTTTTTTTTGTCAAAAACGTTTTGGATAAATCTATTATAGAAAGAAGATAGTTTTGTATTCAATCTGAAATAATGTGATGTACATGAAATACATATGGTCTGATGAAGAATTACAATATTGAATGGGTGATGAGTTGGGAAGCCACTAATCAGTCATCCCCTTGAAATCGGATGAGGAGTCGGTACTTGCAAGGACTTCGACGAGCAAATTAATTCATGATTCAACAGATACAAGAATTAGATTTAAAGATCATATTTTAGAGGGGTTTGTCATCTGTATTTATAATGTTTATTGGCTAAAAATTTAGGAATATTTAGTATTCTGAATTTAACGGTATAAACGGAATTAGAAATTATTTATTGACGGATTATTTTGTCTGACATTAATAAATAACAAACTTTTCGTCAATTTTTTCAATAAATTTATTGAAATTGAGTTGTTGATTACCGTCAGATTATTCCGACAGTAATTTTGGTGTCATATCACATATTTTGGCGCCAAATTACCGTCGAATTTATTTGCCGGTAAATCCTATGGTAGTTTTTTTTAGCACAATTAAGTCACAATTAGTAGTCATCAAATTAAAACTCTTGTTAATAAAATTAGGGCAAAAATTCAAAATTATTAGAAATTAATAAATTATTTTATTAAAAATAAATGATCTGAATATAATAAAATGTTACAGAAGTAGAATACAATGAAGTAGATATAAAAAATTAAATCCCTAAACCCTACAGACCCCGATAATCATCGTCGTCGTCATTGTCGTCTTCCCCTACTGAGGCAGCGGAGTAGGTGCTGATGTCGGTGCCCCACCAGTAGTACTGCCGCTGGTATGCAGCGCGCCAGCGCCATTGCCTCCAGCGTGCATCTGCTGGTTGTACACCTCTATTTACTCTCGCAAATGATCTAGCTACTCCAACTTTTCCGTCAGGTCCGAGCTGATGGCAACGGCTTTTCCCACGTGTGCAATAAAAGGTCGTTGTACCTTTGTTCAGACTGCTCCTCTTGTAGGTGAAGCTCCTGTGTTAGCTTCTACACTTCCTCCCTTAAGTCGACAACTTTCTGGGATCGGCAAGGTTGGTGGTAGTGGTAAAGGCAGAGGAAACCGCTAATGCAGAGGAGCAGTGGCAATAGAGAGCAATGGGTACGCTTATAAAGCGTGCCAATAGAGTAGGCATATAGTGACAATTGTAAAGCATGCCAATAGGGTATGTTTAATATACTGAGCAAAAATACTTCACTATTAACACCTACACTTAAACGTTTTTCATCACTCTTCATTGTCCCAGAGCTTTTTCATCATATCGCACCTCCAACCCTAACCCTGCTTCCTCATCGCAACTCCAATGTAACCCTAACCCCAGAGCTTCGTCTCGCCTCCGACCCCTGCTTCGCTGCTCCCTCCGTCGGCTCTCCCTTCGTTGCTCCCTCCGTCGGCTCTCTCTTTGTTGGTGCTCTCTCCTTCAGCTCTTCCTCCGTCAATGCTCCCTCCTCTCAAAGCCTCTGTCGTGCTCACTCTCTCGTAAGCCCTCAAATGTCGCTCCTTCCTCTATGGTTGAAACTCGTAACGCTCTGTTTCTCCTCCTGTGTCGCCGGTCTCTGTCTCCTCCTACGTGTTGCTATGCTGAAGCTTCATGAGAAAGATATACAAGGGATTCCATGGGAGAAGCTTAACTACAGCTACATAAGTACCGCAAGACTCGATTGAAGCAGTACAAGAACTACGAGAACCTCTCGCATTGTCGTGAGGATCTCGACAAGGTGAACACCTCAGATGCTTCATGCTTTCACTTCTGATTCAGATGAAATTATGAATACTAATTCTATTTCGTTTATAAACTCCCTGTTTATTTATTTATTTGGCAAGAGTGTTTGGAAGTGCAGAAGGAGAAGGCCTTCTATTACTTCCAGTTCAACACAAGGCTTATAAAATCTATAGTTATGCATTTTCAGGTAGAGACTTTTGTTCATTTATACTTAAACTTTGCTAATTCTTAGACATTTTTGGAAAAAGTGGACTATTTTATTTGCCCTGCTATGTATTTGATTTGAATAGAGCTTGTAATTATTTAAAAATTATTAAAAACCATAAATCTCTGCTTGTGTTCCTTGTTTGGATAAATTTTCATCATATAGTTAACTTTTTTTTCTCTTTTGAAACAATTTAATCATGTGGATGTTTGCTATACATCACCAGGGAGTTCTTATATTTGCTATGCATAGCTTCTGGTGTCCATTTTAGCTTATTACTAGTCATTAATTTCTAGATTGCAGATCATGATCTGAAACAAACACAAACTTTAATATGTACTAAATTCTTATTAATAATGTTTTGATTAATAACGTTATAATTTATGCTTTTTAGTAATACTTTAGTATTTGTAATTCGCAAGGTTCCCAATGATGCTGCTATTCTTGAGGTCACTCCAACAAGAATTACAAGTTAGTGAAAACAATTCTGAACATGGAACCACTTAACTACAAGAAAATAAAATATTAGTAACAAAAATTTTATATCAAATTTAAAATTATTACAACAAATTAATTTTTTATAATAATAATTGGTGATTGTTACAGAAGAATAATATTTTGTAACATTACAAGTTGTTACAAAACATGCTAATATTTTGTAACAACCTAACTTTTGTTGTTACAAATTATGTTAGTTTTTGTAACGAATTGTTGTTTTGTTACGAAATATTATAATATTTTGTAACAAAACAAAAAGAAGTTGCAAAAAGTCGTAATATTTTGTAACAAAATATCTTTTTATATTCAAAAACTCTAATTGTTCTATAATAAAATATTTTTTTGTTTTAAAAACTCCAATGATTTTGTAACAAAAAATTAATTTATCACAAAATTCAACATTATTTGTAACAAGTTATTTGTTTGTCACAAAATGTAAGTATATTTATAACAAATTTTTTTTAAATGTTAAACACTTTGAGGATAAAAAAATTGTTTATATAATTTTTTTAGAATAATTTTATTTTGTTTCAAAAATTAAAATTTTTTACATGTTGTTTGTATTCATTAATTTTTAAAAATTATAAATATTATTTTATATTATCATAAGTATACTACGTAAAGGCAATACATATGATGTGCCTGAGCAAGATATCATGCAAGAAGAGGCATACCAACAAGCTGAAATGGGAAGCTTTAATCAAGTACCATCTTTGGGTGATATCAATTTGTTGATGGAATTGGGCAGAGGTGACATAGATGGATCAAGTGTGGGCGTGCCTATGTCTATAGATCAAGAAGGAGGAGGAGGAGGAGGAGGAGGAGGAGGAGGAGGAGGAGGAGGAGGAGGAGGAGGAGGAGGAGGATTCAAATTATAGTGATTGACTTCTTAGTAGTTTTATTTTAGGGTTCATAAAATATTTGTAATTGCTAAGTTATCCACTTTTTGCAGAAGATGGTGATTGAGTTTAAAGTAGTTAAACTTTAGAAATTCACATCATATTTGCAATTGTTAAGTTATTCACTCTTTGCTCTATTTGTTTAACTTTTTTGAAAAGTATAATATATTTTAATCATGTCCACTTTAAAAATTATAAGTATACTATGTAAAGGCAATTAAAAGGCCTAATTGGTGTACTGTTGACGTTAGAACTTTTGCGTGGTCTAGAAAATTGCGGATAAATCCTCGTTGCAAGTATAGTTTCTAAACCTTCAAAAATCCTCTCGTACAAACGTTTTGGGTGTCACAAGTAACAAACCCCTTAAAAATTGTTAACCGAGTATTCAAACCTCGGGTCGTCTTCTCAAGGAACTGCGAGGAAGTATGTTCTTATTATTGGTTATAAAGGTTGTAATCGGGGTTTAGAAGGGGAGAAGCAAGTAATTTAAATGACGAGTGAATCAAATGACAATTAAAAATAAATAATAACCGTAAAGCAACTTTTAGCAAGGTAGAGAAATTAGAGGTCCAACTTAGTTATCTCTCTCAACAATAATGAAAGTTGAATCTAAACTCCACTTGGTCAACCTTTATCAGGGCAAAGGAAAGTCAAGGGACTAATTAAATTGACTTTTGAATCCTAATTATTTCCTAAGAAAAGGTTGGGATTATTTAAGTTCAGCTCAATTAGCAAGATAACGATTATCAATTATGTTGAGTCTAATAACTGTTGAGTTACTAAATTCTTAACCAGAACCAAAAAGGGAAAAAAGAGTAAAATTGTTGGAATAATAAAAAAGTCCTTAGATGGGAAGCAATGGTAACTTAAATCAAAGAAAACAATCATAAACTGAAAATACCTCAATTATCATTAATTCAAATAACTGTCTGCAACATGGAATACTTCGTAAATCAAATTATAATAATCAATTCAAATGTTGGAATAAATTAAATAAATAAAAGTAAAACTAAAATAAAAGAACATTAAACCTGGGATCCAGAGTTACTCTTAAAACAAGAAGAAATCCTAAATCCTAAAAGAGAGAGAGAAGATCTCCCTCTCAACTAAATCTAAATCATTGAAAAGTAAAAATATGCGAGCTCTCTTTGAATGAAAGCATTCCCACACTTTATAACCTCTAGTCTATGTGTTCTGCACTTGGTTTTGGGCCAAAAAAGGCTTCAGAATCCGCTATGAGCGTTTTCTGTAATTTCTGGTGCGTGGTCTCTGTCACGCGTCCGCGTGGGTCACACGGTCGCGTCATTTGGAGCTTTTCCTTGCCACGCGGTCGCGTCAGTCATGCGGCCGCATCGCTGCTGATTCGTGCTTGGCACGCGATCGTGTCATCCATGCGATCGCGTGGGTACCAGTTTCCTTAAAGCTCCGTTTTGCTTCCTCCTTCCATTTTAGTATGTTTCCTTTTTCATCCTTTAAGTCATTCTGCCTTAGAAAATCTGAAACTACTCAACACACTAATCACGGCATCGAATGGAAATAAAGGTAATTAAAATAATTAATTTTAAAGCTTAGAAAACATATTTTTCATTTACATCACATAATAAGGAAGGGAAAGTAAAACCATGCAATTAATGTGAATAAGTAGGTGAAGGATTGTATAAATCACTCTAATTAAGCACAAAAGAACTCATGAAATATGGGTTTATCAACCTCCCCACACTTAAACACTAGCATGTCCTCATGCTAAATCCAAGGTAAATAATTAAGGTTAAAGTGATGATGGAATGTTATGAAATGCAACCTATGCTAAATGCATCTACCTAATGAGTCATGCATCATGCAACTCTAATTTATTTACTCATATATAAAGCTTACATGTAGTCATGTTAATTCACATTCTCAAGGAGTCATATATATATATATATAGCTAACCCTTAAATAATAAAGCATTTTAGCAAATGAGATGGGAAAGAAAATATTGTACAAACTTGCAAAACAATTAGTAAATTAAGCACAGATATATGTTGATGAGTTATAGAACCCTCACTGGATTTTGTGTTTACTCTCTCGTCACTCAGTGTTTATTGGGTTCATTCAGTGTTTATTCTTACTTTCTATAACTTTGTTTTTCATCTAACCAATCAACAATTATAGAATATAGTCATACCAAAAAGTCATGAGGTCTTTAATTGAGGTTGTAATGGGGTCAAGGTAAAGGTAAGGATTTATGTATAGGGTTAAGTGAGCTAATAAGCGAATCCTTAATTAGACTAAGATCTCACCTAACATACATATTTAGCAAGACAAAACTTCTTTTACCTATTCTCCCATATTATCCCACTTATTGTTACATGCTCATGTTTTTACTTTTTTATTTTTATTCCATGTGCATTGTTTTTATTTTGCATTGGGAAATTTCTTTTGTATCCCCTTTTATTTAGATGCTGAAAAATAAAATTTTTTTTTTTATACACATGGTAGTTGAATCACTTAGATTTTCTCATGAGCATGCTTCCCAGATTTTATTTTTATTCTTTTAACTTTTTCTATCCTTTTGTTTCTATTACCCATGTTCCCAAAAGGTTTTCCACATTTAACTCTATTCATAATTTTCTATCTTAAGCTAACCAAGGATTCACTTGGGATTTTCCTTTGTTTTTCTGCTTCAGGCTAGTAATTTGGCTAAATAGAATAAAGGAGTTTTAAAAGGCTCAAGGGGGCTAACAAGGGTGAGGTAAAAGGTAGGCTAATTTGGGGTAAGTGAGTTGAAATCAAACGATGGCCTCAATCATTCTCTTGGTATGTATCTATTCTATATTCTATAACTGGACATATAGATTAAAGCAAAGGAAAGAACATCAGAATAAAAAGAATTGTAACACACAGAAATGAAATTATGGTTTGAATGCAACCATACAATTTAAGCTCAAGACTCACAGGCTGTGTGTTCTCTAACTCAAGCATCATATATTATTTATATATTGTATGCAGGTTTAGTTAAAAATTCCCATTATTCTCATAAAAAAATTATTTAGGGTAGCTTTTAAAGTTTTAATGTTCCTCCTTGATGAAATGTTGTCAACTTAACTACATCATGTAATGCTATATACAAGTTTTGTGGATTTAAATCTGATATGTTCAATTTCCTAGCTTACTTCCTTTTTATATTTTTCAATTTAAACTATACTATCTTATGCTAAAAAGGGTAAACTATACTAATTAATCCACTAATAAATCAGAATTGCAAACTAAACTAAATAACTAAAATAAACTAAATGGCTAAAATATGAACAAAAATATGCAAAATGTAGAAAATAGAGTAAAATACACAAGTAGCAATGTATAAGTACTCAGAAAATAACAATAAAAGAAAAAAGAGAAAAATACAGAAAAATATCCAAAATAAAAGAAAAAGTATGTAGTAGTTCACCAAAATAAACGCCAGAGATGGCGACCTCCCCATACTTAAAATGAAGCATCGTCCCCGATGCTCAATCAAGCTGGTTGTGAAGGAGTGTCATCACTGGTAGGGATGGTAGCTGGGGTCTCTGTGGCGGTGGTGGGCTGAGAGTCTGGCTGCTGTAGAGGAGGGACGGACTGGAGCGGGATCTCCGGATCTGTAGCCTCAAGCTGATGTGGAGCCTCCTGCTGTGGTGGTGCGTGCTTGATGAGCGGATAATTTATACGCTTTTTGACATTGTTTTTAGTATGTTTTTAGTAGGATCTAGTTACTTTTAGGGATGTTTTCATTAGTTTTTATGTTAAATTCACATTTCTGGACTTTACTATGAGTTTGTGTGTTTTTCTGTGATTTCAGGTATTTTCTGGCTGAAATTGAGGGACTTGAGCAGAAATCAGATTCAGAGGTTGAAAAAGGACTGCTGATGCTGTTGGATTCTGACCTCCCTGCACTCAAAGTGGATTTTCTGGAGCTACAGAACTCGAAATGGCGCGATTCCAATTGCGTTGGAAAGTCGACATCCAGGGCTTTTCAGCAATATATAATAGTCCATACTTTGGCCAAGAATTGACGACGTAAACTGGCGTTCAACGCCAGCCTTCTGCCCAAATCTGGCGTCCAGCGCCAGAAAAAGGTCCAAAACCAGAGTTGAACGCCCAAACTGGCACAGAAACTGGCGTTCAACTCCACAAATAGCCTCTGCACGTGCAACACTCAGGCTCAGCCCAAGCACACACCAAGTGGGCCCCAGAAGTGGATTTATGCATCAATTACTTACTCATGTAAACTCTAGTAGCTAGTTTATTATAAATAGGACATCTTACTATTGTATTTGACATCTTTGGATTACCTTATGATCCTTTGATCACGTTTTAGGGGGCTGGCCATCTCGGCCATGCCTGGACCTTCACTTATGTATTTTCATACGGTAGAGTTTCTACACTCCATAGATTAAGGTGTGGAGCTCTGCTGTTCCTCAAAGATTAATGCAAAGTACTACTGTTTTCTATTCAATTCTTCTTATTTCGCTTCTAAGATATCCATTCGCTCCCAAGAACGTGATGAAGGTGATGATTATGTGTGACGCTCATCACCATTCTCCCCTATGAACGCGTGCCTGACAAACACTTCTGTTCTACATGAATTAAGCTAGAATGAGTATCTCTTAGATCTCCTAACCAGAATCTTCGTGGCGTAAGCTAGAATGATGGCGGCATTCAAGAGAATCCGGAAGGTCTAAACCTTGTCTGTGGTATTCTAAGTAGGATTCAATGATTGAATGACTGTGACGAGCTTCAAACTCGCGAGTGCTGGGCGTTAGTGACAGACGCAAAAGGAGGGTGAATCCTATTCCAGCATGATCGGGAACCGACAGATGAATAGCCGTGCCGTGACAGGGTGCGTGAGCATATGATTCACTGAGAGGAGGGGATGTAGCCACTGACAACGGTGATGCCCTTGCATAAAGCCAGCCATGGAAAGGAGTAAGACTGACTGGATGAAGATAGCAGGAAAGCAGAGGTTCAGAGGAACGAAAAGCATCTCCATTCGCTTATCTGAAATTCCTACCAATGAATTACATAAGTATCTCTATCTCTATTTTATTATATAATATTCGAAAACTACATTATCACTTTATATCCGCCTAACTGAGATTTACAAGGTGACCATAGCTTGCTTCATACCAACAATCTCCGTGGGATTCGACCCTTACTCACGTAAGGTATTACTTGGACGACCCAGTGCACTTGCTGGTTAGTTGTATCGAAGTTGTGACAATTATGAATTAAGATCAAAGCACCAAGCTTTGGAGCCATTACCAAGGATTGTTCGAGCCTGGACATCACAATTTCGTGCACCAAGTTTTTGGCGCCATTGCCGGGGATTGTTTGAGTTTTCGGCAAGCTTTTGGTCCGGTAACATCAGTGCCAGATTCCCTTTTGATCCGGCAACAGCACCAAGTTTTTGGCGCCGTTGCTGGGGATTGTTCGAGTTTGGACAACTGATGGTTCATCTTGTTGCTCAGATTAGGTAATTTTCTTTTTTGTTTTCTTTTCAAAAAAAAAAAATTCTTTCAAAAATATTTTCTAAAATTTTCTCATCTGTTTTCGAAAATAATAATATAAAAATGTGTTTTCAAAAATAAATTATTTTATGGCTTCAGAATTTTTAAGAATGAATTCTAGTGTTTCATGAAGCATGAGAAGCCTGGCTGGCTGTAAAGCCATGTCTAAATTCTTTTGGACTGAGGCATGCAATTTGTTATCAAAGAGCAATATACTCTCGTGTTAAAGACTAAAGCTTGGCTGGCCATTGGCCATGTCTAGTGTTTTGGACTGGAGCTTTCATTTAAAGCTTGGCTGGCTAGTGAGCCATGTCTAATTCCTGGACTGAAGCTTTAGACTAAACATGGCAAGATTCCTGGAATTCATATTAAAAATTTTGGAATCCTTATTTTTTCTTTTAAATTTTCGAAAAATATAAATAAAAATCCAAAAAAATTAGAAAATCATAAAAATCAAAAATATTTTTGTGTTCTTGTTTGAGTCTTGAGTCATATCATAAGTTTGGTGTCACTTGCATATGCATCTTGCATTTTTTCGAAAATATCATGCATTCATAGTGTTCTTCATGATCTTCAAGTTGTTCTTGGTAAGTCTTCTTGTTTGATCTTGATGATTTTTTGTTTTGTGTCTTTTCATGTTTATCATATGCATTCTTGAATTCTTAGTGTCTCAGCATTAAAGAATTCTAAGTTTGGTGTCTTGCATATTTTCTTTGCATTAAAAATTTTTTCAAAATTATGTTCTTGATGTTCATCATGACATTCATAGTGTTCTTGGTGTTCATCTTGACAGTCATAGCATTCTTGCATGCATTCATTGTTTTGATCTAAAAAGTTCATGCATTGCATCCTTTTAGTGTTTTTCTCTTGCATCATAAAAATTCAAAAAATAAAAAAATATCTTTCCCTTTTTCTCTCATCAAATTCGAAAATTGAGTTGACTTTTTCAAAAAAATTTTAAAAATCAAATTGTTTCTCATGAGTCAAATCAAATTTTCAATTTGAAAATCTTATCTTTTTCAAAATCTTTTTCAAAAATCAAATCTTTTTCAAAATTTTTGGTTATTTTCGAAAATTCCAAAAATATTTTTCAAAAATCTTTTTCTTAATTTTTTTCACAAATTTTCGAAAATAACATAATCAATTAATGTTTTGATTCAAAAATTTGAAGTTTGTTACTTGCTTGTTAAGAAAGATTCAAACTTTAAGTTCTAGAATCATATCTTGTGATTTCTTATGAATCAAGTCATTAATTGTGATTTTAAAAATCAAATATTTTTCAAAAACTAATTCCTATCATATCTTTTCAAAAATATCTTCTTATCTTATCTTTTTCAAAAATATCTTTTCAAAATATCTTTTCTAACTTCCTAACTTCTTATCTTTTCAAAATTTGTTTCAACCAACTAACTAACTTTTTGTTTGTTTCTTAACTTTTTCAAAACTACCTAACTAACTCTCTCTCTCTAATTTTCGAAAATATCTCCCCCTTTTTCAAAAATTTCTTTTTAATTAACTAATTATTTTTATTTTTATTTCAAAAATTTTCGAAAAAAAATTTTTTTTCTAACATTTTTCAAAAACCATTTTTCAAAAATCACTAACTCTTTTTCAAAATAATTTTCGAAAATTATACCTCCCCCATCCTATTCTATTTATTCATTCATATCCTAACATCTCATCTCACATCTCTACCGTTGGTACAGTTGTGTTTCTTCCTTTACATCACATTTTTTGTCTCCCCCTCTTTTCTTCCACTCACAAAGGGATCCCTATACTGTGGTATAAAGGATCTCTATTATTATTATTATTTTTCTGTGCCTTCTTCTTTGTCATATGAGCAGGAGCAAGGATAAGAACATTATTGTGGAAGCAGATCCAGAACCTGAAAGGACTCTGAAGAGAAAATTAAGAGAAGCTAAAATACAACAATCCAGAGATAACCTTTCAGAAATTTTCGAACAGGCAGAGGAGATGGCAGCCGAAAATAATAATAATGAAAGGAGGATGCTTGGTGACTTCACTGCACCTAATTCCAAATTACATGGAAGAAGCATCTCCATTCCTGCCATTGGAGCAAACAACTTTGAGATGAAACCTCAATTAGTTTCTCTGATGCAGCAGAACTGCAAGTTTCATGGACTTCCATCTGAAGATCCTTTTCAGTTCTTAACTGAATTCTTGCAGATATGTGATACTGTTAAGACTAATGGAGTAGATCCTGAAGTCTACAGGCTCATGCTTTTCCCTTTTGCTGTAAGAGACAGAGCTAGATTATGGTTGGATTCTCAACCTAAAGACAGCCTGAACTCTTGGGATAAGCTGGTCACGGCTTTCTTAGCCAAGTACTTTCCTCCTCAAAAGCTGAGCAAGCTTAGAGCTGATGTTCAAACCTTCAGGCAGAAAGAAGGTGAATCCCTCTATGAAGCTTGGGAAAGATACAAACAGTTGACCAAAAGGTGTCCTTCTGACATGCTTTCAGAATGGACCATCCTGGATATATTCTATGATGGTCTGTCTGAGTTATCTAAGATGTCATTGGATACCTCTGCAGGTGGATCCATTCACCTAAAGAAAACGCCTGCAGAAGCTCAAGAACTCATTGACATGGTTGCTAATAACCAGTTCATGTACACTTCTGAAAGGAATCCTGTGAATAATGGGACGCCTATGAAGAAGGGAGTTCTTGAAATTGATACTCTGAATGCCATATTGGCTCAGAACAAAATATTGACTCAGCAAGTCAATATGATTTCTCAGAGTCTGCATGGAATGCAAGCTGCATCCAACAGTACTCAAGAGGCATCTTCTGAAGAAGAAGCCTATGATCCTGAGAACCCTGCAATAGCAGAGGTAAATTACTTAGGTGAACCTTATGGAAACACCTATAACTCAACATGGAGAAATCATCCAAATTTCTCATGGAAGGATCAAAAGCCCCAACAAGGCTTTAATAATGGTGGAAGAAACAGGTTTAGCAATAGCAAACCTTTTCCATCATCAACTCAGCAACAGACAGAGAACTCTGAACAAAATGCTTCTAATTTAGCAAATCTAGTCTCTGATCTATCTAAGGCCACTGTAAGTTTCATGAATGAAACAAGGTCTTCCATTAGAAATTTGGAAGCACAAGTGGGCCAGCTGAGTAAAAGGATCACTGAAATCCCTCCTAGTACTCTCCCAAACAATACAGAAGAGAATCCAAAAGGAGAGTGCAAGGCCATTGACATAAGTGCCATGGCCGAACCTGTGAGGAGAGGAGAGGACGTGAATCCCAAGGAGGAAGACCTCCTGGGACGTCCAGTGACCAATAAGGAGCTTCCCTCTGAGGAACCAAAGGACTCTGAGGCTCATCTAGAGATCATAGAGATTCCATTGAACCTCCTTATGCCCTTCATGAGCTCTGATGAGTATTCCTCTTCTGAAGAGAATGAGGATGTCACTGAAGAGCAAACTGCCAAGTTTCTTGGTGCAATCATGAAGCTGAATGCCAAATTGTTTGGCATTGATGCTTGGGAAGTTGAACCTCCCTTGTTCATCAATGAACTAAGTGATCTGGATCAACTGACATTGCCTCAGAAGAGACAGGATCCTGGAAAGTTCATATTACCTTGTACCATAGGCACCATGATCTTTAAAGCTCTGTGTGACCTTGGTTCAGGTATAAACCTCATGCCCCTCTCTGTAATAGAGAAACTGGGAATCTATGGGGTGCAACCTGCTAAAATCTCACTAGAGATGGCAGACAGCTCAAGAAGACAGGCTTATGGACAAGTAGAAGATGTATTAGTAAAGGTTGAGGGCCTTTACATACCTACTGATTTCATAGTCCTGGATACTGGAAAGGAAGAGGATGAATCCATCATCCTAGGAAGACCTTTCCTGGCCACAGCAAGAGCTGTGATTGATGTTGACAGAGGTGAAATAGTCCTTCAATGGAATGAGAACTCCCTTGTATTCAAAACTCAAGGATCTCCCTCTGCAACCATGGAGAGGAAGCTTGAAAAGCTTCTCTCAAAGCAGAGTCAACCAGAGCCCCCACAGTCAAACTCTAAGTTTGGTGTTGGGAGGCCACAACCAAACTCTAAGTTTGGTGTTGAACTCCCATATCCAAACTCTAAGTTTGGTGTTGGAGAGTCTCAACAAAGCTCTACACATTTGTGAGGCTCCATGAGAGCCCACTGTCAAGCTATTGACATTAAAGAAGCGCTTATTGGGAGGCAACCCAATATTTATTTATCTAACTTTATTATTATTGTTTTTCATGTTTTCTTAGGTTCATGATCATGTGGAGTCACAAAATAAATAAAAAATTGAAAACGGAATCAAAAACAGCAGAAGAAAAATCACACCCTGGAGGAGCATCTGTCTGGCGTTCAAACGCCAGAACAGAGCATAGTTCTGGCGCTGAACGCCCAGAATGGGAGCATCCTGGCGCTGAACGCCCAGAACAAGCATGGTTCTAGTGTTCAACGCCAGAAATGGCAGCGAAGGGGCGTTGAACGCCCAAAATGGGCACCAACCTGGCGCTGAACGCCCAGAGTTGTGTGCAAGGGCATTTTACATGCCTAAATTGGTGCAGGGATGTAAATGCCTTGACACCTCAGGATCTGTGGACCCCACAGGATCCCCACCTACCTCATCATCTCTCTTTCCATTCATGATCATCCCTTCTTCTTTTTTTCCATTTACCACTCACATCCATACACCCACTACCTTCAAAAATTCAACATCTCTCTCCTCCATATCTTCTTCTTATTCTTCTATTCTTTCTTCTTTTTCTCGAGGATGAGCAACATTCTAAGTTTGGTGTGGTAAAAGCATAGCTTTTTTGTTTTTTCCATAACCATTGATGGCACCTAAGGCCAGAGAAACCTCTAGAAAGAGGAAAGGGAAGACAAAAGCTTCCATCAAGGGTCTATAGCTCAGTGGTAGAACATTTGACTGCAAATCAAGAGATCCCTGAGATACCTCAGGGGATACATTTTCTTCCACACAATTATTGGAAGCAACTAAGGGTGGAACATCAAGAGCACTCCATCATCCTTCATGAAATCAGAGAATATCTAAAAGCAATGAAGGAGGAGCAGCAAAGACAAGGAGGAGACATAAAAGAGCTCAAGGACATCACTAAGGTGGACTCATTCCTTGTTCTTACTTTCTCTGTTTTTTTTTTCGTTTTATATGTTATGTGCTTATCCATGTTTGTGTCTTCATTACATGATCATTAGTAGTTAGTAACTTTGTCTTAAAGTTATAAATGTCCTATGAATCCATCACCTCTCTTAAATGAAAAATGTTTTAATTCAAAAGAACAAGAAGTACATGAGTTTCGAATTTATCCTTGAACTTAGTTTAATTATATTGATGTGGTGACAATGCTTCTTGTTTTCTGAATGTATGCTTGAACCGTGCATATGTCTTTTGAAGTTGTTGTTTAAGAATGTTAAATATGTTGGCTCTTGAAAGAATGATGACTAGGAGACATGTTATTTGATAATCTGAAAAATCATAAAAATGATTCTTGAAGCAAGAAAAAGCAGCAAAGAACAAAGCTTGCAGAAAAAAAAATATAGAAAAAAATAGAAAGAAAAAGAAAAAGCAAGCAGAAAAAGCCAATAACCCTTAAAACCAAAAGGCAAGGGCAAATAAAAAGGATCCCAAGGCTTTGAGCATCAGTGGGTAGGAGGGCCTAAAGGAATAAAATCCTGGTCTAAGCGGCTAAACCAAGCTGTCCCTAACCATGTGCTTGTGGCGTGTAGGTGTCAAGTGAAAACTTGAGACTGAGCGGTTAAAGTCAAGGTCCAAAGCAAAAACAAGAGTGTGCTTAAGAACCCTGGACACCTCTAATTGGGGACTTTAGCAAAGCTGAGTCACAATCTGAAAAGGTTCACCCAATTATGTGTCTGTGGCATTTATGTATCCGGTGGTAATACTGGAAAACAAAGTGCTTAGGGCCACGGCCAAGACTCATAAAGAAGCTGTGTTCAAGAATCATCATACTGAACTAGGAGAATCAATAACACTATCTGAACTCTGAGTTCCTATAGATGCCAATCATTCTGAACCTCAATGGATAAAGTGAGATGCCAAAACTATTCAAGAGGCAACAAGCTATAAGTCCCGCTCATTTGATTGAAGCTATGTTTCATTGATAGTTTAGAATTTATAGTATATTCTCTTCTTTTTATCCTATTTGATTTTCAGTTGCTTGGGGACAAGCAACAATTCAAGTTTGGTGTTGTGATGAGCGGATAATTTATACGCTTTTTGACATTGTTTTTAGTATGTTTTTAGTAGGATCTAGTTACTTTTAGGGATGTTTTCATTAGTTTTTATGTTAAATTCACATTTCTGGACTTTACTATGAGTTTGTGTGTTTTTCTGTGATTTCAGGTATTTTCTGGCTGAAATTGAGGGACTTGAGCAGAAATCAGATTCAGAGGTTGAAAAAGGACTGCTGATGCTGTTGGATTCTGACCTCCCTGCACTCAAAGTGGATTTTCTGGAGCTACAGAACTCGAAATGGCGCGCTTCCAATTGCGTTGGAAAGTAGACATCCAGGGCTTTCCAGCAATATATAATAGTCCATACTTTGGCCAAGAATTGACGACGTAAACTGGCGTTCAACGCCAGCCTTCTGCCCAAATCTGGCGTCCAGCGCCAGAAAAGGGTCCAAAACCAGAGTTGAACGCCCAAACTGGCACAGAAACTGGCGTTCAACTCCACAAATGGCCTCTGCACGTGCAACACTCAGGCTCAGCCCAAGCACACACCAAGTGGGCCCCAGAAGTGGATTTATGCATCAATTACTTACTCATGTAAACCCTAGTAGCTAGTTTATTATAAATAGGACCTCTTACTATTGTATTTGACATCTTTGGATTACCTTATGATCCTTTGATCACGTTTTAGGGGGCTGGCCATCTCGGCCATGCCTGGACCTTCACTTATGTATTTTCATACGGTAGAGTTTCTACACTCCATAGATTAAGGTGTGGAGCTCTGCTGTTCCTCAAAGATTAATGCAAAGTACTACTGTTTTCTATTCAATTCTTCTTATTTCGCTTCTAAGATATCCATTCGCTCCCAAGAACGTGATGAAGGTGATGATTATGTGTGACGCTCATCACCATTCTCCCCTATGAACGCGTGCCTGACAAACACTTCTGTTCTACATGAATTAAGCTAGAATGAGTATCTCTTAGATCTCCTAACCAGAATCTTCGTGGCGTAAGCTAGAATGATGGCGGCATTCAAGAGAATCCGGAAGGTCTAAACCTTGTCTGTGGTATTCTAAGTAGGATTCAATGATTGAATGACTGTGACGAGCTTCAAACTCGCGAGTGCTGGGCGTTAGTGACAGACGCAAAAGGAGGGTGAATCCTATTCCAGCATGATCGGGAACCGACAGATGAATAGCCGTGCCGTGACAGGGTGCGTGAGCATATGATTCACTGAGAGGAGGGGATGTAGCCACTGACAACGGTGATGCCCTTGCATAAAGCCAGCCATGGAAAGGAGTAAGACTGACTGGATGAAGATAGCAGGAAAGCAGAGGTTCAGAGGAACGAAAAGCATCTCCATTCGCTTATCTGAAATTCCTACCAATGAATTACATAAGTATCTCTATCCCTATTTTATTATATAATATTCGAAAACTACATTATCACTTTATATCCGCCTAACTGAGATTTACAAGGTGACCATAGCTTGCTTCATACCAACAATCTCCGTGGGATTCGACCCTTACTCACGTAAGGTATTACTTGGACGACCCAGTGCACTTGCTGGTTAGTTGTATCGAAGTTGTGACAATTATGAATTAAGATCAAAGCACCAAGCTTTGGAGCCATTACCAGGGATTGTTCGAGCCTGGACATCACAATTTCGTGCACCAGTGCTCTGTGCCTGCCTGCTGATGAGTCTCCGCCTGGGAATGAGGCTCCTCCTCGTGCTCATCCTCCTCCTCCTCTGATGGCTCTGATGGTGTGTCGGGCTCGGAGAGGATGTCGGCGCCCTGTCTGATCATCAGCTTCAGATGGGAATAGCGTCGCCTGCTGCGGCGCTCCAATCTCTCATACCGGCGCCTATTACGGCGCTCCATCTGATCAAGCTGGCGGAATAGACGGTGCACGAGGCGATAAACCGGCTCAGAGGCGGGTGGAGGTGCAGTGGTAGCAGCAGGGGCAGCTGGGGCAGATGTGGATGAAGAGGGTCCAGCAGACGGAGGGGCTGTCTCATCAGTAGCAGTGACAGGTGGTGGTCTGTAGCCCAAAGAAAAGAAGTTCCTGCTGTGAGGAATGATCTTCCTGCAGTCCGCTGCTGGTGGTCGCTCATCGGCATCCTCCCAAGGCACATCAGCCTGACGGCCTAGTCGTGTAACTAGATAAGGAAAGGGGAGGGTGCCTCGGACGTGGACCCTAGCCATATAATGCCGGATAAAACGAGGTAAGTACAGGTCCTTACCCTCCAGCACACACCAGAGGAGGGTGATCATGGTAACCGGGATCTCAGTCTCGTGAGTACTCGGCATCACAAAATTACTCAAGATCTGATGCCAAAGCCGAGCCTCATCATTCAAGTACACTCTCTTGATCCCTCTAGGCATAGTGGTGTTCTGACCCATCTCCCAAGGAACAGCAGGGTCGAGAGCTATTCGTGCCTTCACAGCATCCCAATCAAACCGCATCTGGCCCATGTCCTCCTCAGCCTGTGCAAAATCATCTGGCTGATCGGACTTGGCTGGGAGCTGGAGAATGGTCTCTATGACCTCCTCAGTGACCAGAATTTGCTTTCCCCTCAGGTTCACTGCATCTAGGGTAGTAAGGTAGTAGTTGCAATAGAATTCCCGGACCCAAGATGCATTGACCTCTGTCAGTGGTCTCTCCAGAAAGAACCAGCCCCTTTGCTTGATTTGCTCAGTAGTGTACTGCTGGAGGGCTTCTGCAATCTTCAAGGTACGTTCTAGGTATAGATTTCTGGAGTTTGCAAAAGTCGGGTACTTTAGCTCACAGTACCGGTTTGCAAATTTTATAGGATCATTTGCAGGAAGCAGCTGGTTAGCTTTCTCCTGCTGTGTGAAGTTCTTCTCCCGCCATGATGAATCGTGCATTAGAACAATGATGGACTGGGAGGAATCTCCTCTCTTGCGTTTGCCTTTACCTTTCCTCTGTGAGGCAGACATCCTGAAAAACAGAAAACCAGGAATTGGATAAAATAGGAAAGCAAATAGGCAATTTAAACAAAGGAAACTCAAAGCGGTAAGGGGGAAATAGGAAAGGAAAATGAGTAATTGAAATGTGATTGAATTTATGTTAAATGAAAAAAAAAATCAATATGCCATAGTGAGAAAGTTAGAGGAAAGTGAAAATAATCAGAAAAGAGATCAAAAGGGTTAGTATGGTAAAAAGAAATTAGTAAATTAGAATTAGTGAGTTAGGAAAGTAAGTGGCATAGAAAAATTCCATATAACAAGGATTCACAGGTAAGAATAGAAGTACTCATAATTGAACAAGCAGTTTATGAACCAGGAAATCAAAGAGGATAAGAAAGTGGCCCTAGCATTCATGAAATGGTTCGGGGAAAACAGAGTAAAACAGAGTTGCCAAACCAAAACAAGAATGAAAACAATTTTCAAAAAAATTTGGGCAGCATTCCGGCTAAAATTGGATTGTCCCGGAAAATAAACAGCAATCATATCAGTTCATATGAATTAAAGAATCAAGCTGCATGTACATAGATATAAAATAAACATAAAAACTCAATGTAAACAGCAGCAACATACGAGAAAGCAGCATATGAAACATGATTATAGCAGCAACATATTTGCACATAGGATAAAACAGAAGTAAGAACAGTGCAAGTAAACAGACCTAGATCCACTAACCACAGCCTAAGCTACCTAACAACCTAAAAATCCACTACAACATGCAAGTCTAGCTATCCTAATCATGAACATAAACGGAATAAAAAAATACAGAAAAGTGACGAACGGATAAAAAGGGTTGCGTGTTGCGGAACCTGGTAAGCGGAAGGGGTGGAACAGGGAAAAAGGAGGCTGCGGCGACGTCCGGCGCGGTGGTGGTGCACGGCGACGCGGTGGCGGCTGATGGGGGCAGTGGCAGCGAGGGTTTTGGGTTGAGGATAGAAGGAGGGGGGTGCGGTTGGGTGGTGGAGAGAGAGGGGGCGCGGCTGGGTGGCCGGCGGTGGGGGGGCGGTGGTTGCGGAGGCAGTGGTGGAGAGGGGAGGAGAGAGGAGGAAGGGAGAAGAAGGGGGGAGGGGTTGGGGCGGCGGCGTACGGGGTGGCGTTGGCGTCTGGGTGGCCGGTGGTGGCAACTGGGTGGTGCTGGGTGGTGGTTGGAGGGAGAGGGAGCAGAGAGGGAGAAGAGGGTTGGGGGTGGGGGCTCGCGACTGATAGGGTTCGCGGGCTGGGGGGGTTATATTTTCGAATCCACGCGGCCGCGTGGGGCACGCGGTCGCGTGGTTGGGACGAAAATGGGAGTGACGCGATCGCGTGGGGTGCGCGATCGCATGAGAGGGGGAAAGAAGGGTGACGCGATCGCGTGGGTCGCGCGATCGCGTCGCTGGAATTTATTCTAAACGCACGACTCCAGCGCCGTTTTAGCGCAACTCTCTGTTTCCTTTTGGGGTGATGTGCAATCCATGCGACGCGATCGCGTCGCTCACGCGGTCGCGTGGGATTGGTATTGTGCAAGTGACGCGATCGCATGGGGCATGCGATCGCGTGGGCCAATTTGTGCGAAACGCACAAGGGCCGCACGATTCCAGCCTAACTTTCTGTTCGTTGGATCCTTACGCCGATATATATATATATATCACGCGGCCGCGTGGGTCACGCGGTCACATGGGTGGTGTTTTTCGCGATATGACGCGATCGCATGGGGCATGCGGTCGCGTCGTGCAACCCAAAATTTTTTTTTTAACTGAAAAATGCAGGATGCAGTGATTAACATGAATGCTATGCATGATTCCAGGCGCCATTTTGACGTTAGAACTTTTGCGTGGTCTAGAAAATTGCGGATAAATCCTCGTTGCAAGTATAGTTTCTAAACCTTCAAAAATTCTCTCGTACAAACGTTTTGGGTGTCACAAGTAACAAACCCCTTAAAAATTGTTAACCGAGTATTCAAACCTCGGGTCGTCTTCTCAAGGAACTGCGAGGAAGTATGTTCTTATTATTGGTTATAAAGGTTGTAATCGGGGTTTAGAAGGTGAGAAGCAAGTAATTTAAATGACGAGTGAATCAAATGGCAATTAAAAATAAATAATAACCGTAAAGCAACTTTTAGCAAGGTAGAGAAATTAGAGGTCCAACTTAGTTATCTCTCTCAACAATAATGAAAGTTGAATCTAAACTCCACTTGGTCAACCTTTACCAGGGCAAAGGAAAGTCAAGGGACTAATTAAATTGACTTTTGAATCCTAATTATTTCCTAAGAAAAGGTTGGGATTATTTAAGTTCAGCTCAATTAGCAAGATAACGATTATCAATTATGTTGAGTCTAATAACTGTTGAGTTACTAAATTCTTAACCAGAACCAAAAAGGGAAAAAAGAGTAAAATTGCTGGAATAATAAAAAGGTCCTTAGATGGGAAGCAATGGTAACTTAAATCAAAGAAAACAATCATAAACTGAAAATACCTCAATTATCATTAATTCAAATAACTGTCTGCAACATGGAATACTTCGTAAATCAAATTATAATAATCAATTCAAATATTGGAATAAATAAATAAAAGTAAAACTAAAATAAAAGAACATTAAACCTAGGATTCAGAGTTACTCTTAAAACAAGAAGAAATCCTAAATCCTAAAAGAGAGAGAGAAGATCTCCCTCTCAACTAAATCTAAATCATTGAAAAGTAAGAGTATGCGAGCTCTCTTTGAATGAAAGCATTCCCACACTTTATAACCTCTAGTCTATGTGTTCTGCACTTGGTTTTGGGCCAAAAAAGGCTTCAGAATCCGCTATGAGTGTTTTCTGCAATTTCTGGTGCGTGGCCTCTGTCACGCGTCCGCGTGGGTCACGCGGTCGCGTCATTTGGAGATTTTCCTTGCCACGCGGTCGCGTCAGTCATGCGGCCGCGTCGCTGCTGATTCGTGCTTGGCACGCGATCGCGTCATCCATGCGATCGCGTGGGTACCAGTTTCCTTAAAGCTCCGTTTTGCTTCCTCCTTCCATTTTAGTATGTTTCCTTTTTCATCCTTTAAGTCATTCTGCCTTAGAAAATCTGAAGCTACTCAACACACTAATCACGGCATCGAATGGAAATAAAGGTAATTAAAATAATTAATTTTAAAGTTTAGAAAATATGTTTTTCATTTACATCACATAATAAGGAAGGGAAAGTAAAACCATGCAATTAATGTGAATAAGTAGGTGAAGGATTGTATAAATCACTCTAATTAAGCACAAAAGAACTCATGAAATATGGGTTCATCAACTGTGATACGAGTAAAGCCTCACAATATATATGATGTGCGTGAGCAAGATATCATTGTGAGAAGAGGCATACCAACAAGCTGAAATGGGAAGCTTTAATCAAGTACCATCTTCGGATGATATCAATTTGTTGATGTAATTGGACAGAGGTGACATAGAAGAAGAAGAAGAAGAAGAAGAAGAAGAAGAAGAAGAAGAAGAAGAAGAAGATGATGATGATGATGATGATGATGATGATGATGATGATCCAAATGATAGTGATTGACTTCTTAGTAGTTTTATTTTGGGATTCACAAGATATTTGCAATTGCTAAGTTATCCACTTTTTGCATAGAATGGTGATTGAGTTTAAAGTTGTTAAACTTTAGGAATTCACATCATATTTACAATTGCTAAGTTATTCACTCTTTGCTCCATTTGTTTAATTTTTTTGAAAAGTATAATATATTTTAATCATGTCCACTTTTATTGATGTGCTTTTCTTTATATAATTGTGTATTAAATGATGTAGATATTTTAGTATTTCATTTCTTTAATGTTATCTCTATGAATTTTATTGTAGATTGTGTTACATAATGGCCTCACGAAGGCTGACAAGGGCTACTGCATCTAGTAGTTCTACAACACCAGCCTCTTCTCCAAGCCCGACAGCCCCTACTCTAGCCCCAGAAGCCCCTGCTCCAGCCTCGGCAACCCTGCCCCAGCCCCGGCAACCCCCATTTCGTCACCGGCAGCCCCTATTTCAACACTAGCCACTGCTCCTGTTTCATTGCGTATTGGTAAAAAGGGACCTTAGCGTGGGATTGCAACAAATAGGGTGTTGAAAACAAAGACAAATGAAAAATTAGAATCGCTAATCTCTTTGGACAACTTAGCTCCTAATGGCATCCATGCTGATCTTTTTGCATCCGTAGTAGGTATTGTTACAAGACAAAATGCTCCTTTGGATGTAGAGAAATGGAGCCAAGTTAGAGATGATGTCAAGCAAAAAATATGTGACATTGTTTTGGTAATACATATTTATATTTTTGGCTATTATGTATATTAAATCTTTATTTGTGCAAGTAATACGCAAAATGATTTTAGCTAAGGCTAATATTTGTTATCGAAGTTGGTGCTCAAGATTGTGTGAACACTATGAGTTGTATCAAGCTGATGAGGAGCGCCTTCAAAATCCATCGAATAATGTTCTTCCAGAGACATAGGAGAATTTGGTGTGCTACTTTGGAAGTTCTTCTTTTCAGATTTGAATTTTTTATTGTGACAACTATTAAGGTGTTCTTATGTTATTTTGCTATTTTAGGTCAATGATATAATTATAACTTAACTCCTTTTGTCTTTTGTGAGTTTGGTAAAATTTTAAGAAACAAAGATAATAGAAAGTATCACGTTGTACCACATATTGCTGGTAGAAGAATATTTCAAGTTGTTAGACGTGATCATGTGAATAGTCTTGACGTCTTTAATTTGGTGTTATATTTTTTGCTATCTCACGTTTACACTTAACTATATGTGATATTTTAAACTTTAAAAAATTTGCAGCACCATCCTAGAATTGGTGTCAAGCCTGACATTCAAGAATTGTGATAAATTACTCATCAAAAGAATAACAGAGAATGGGTCCATGAAAAAGCTAAACAAATTGATGTAACATTACTAACCTTTTCCTTTTATTGTTGCATGGAAGTTAAATTTTATTTTCATTTTCGAATCACAAATTGGATTGTGTAGGATGATATTAGCTGTATGATCAATGAATCCTGCGATTCTGAAAATTCTATCACTCCAAATGAAGCTTTTTTACTTGTGAGAGGTGAGAAAAGTGGTGCAAATTATGGTATAAAGGCTTGAAAATCTAAGTTAAGGATTCAAACACAACTTTAAGAGGCAATGCAAGACTGTAAGGAGCTAACAAAGAAAATAGATGTGCTCAAAGAAAAACTTGAAGAGCAACGAACACGGGAAGAGGAAGAATTAGCTCGAGTGAAAGCTCAATTGGAAGCTCAACAAGCTGTTGTGAACTCTTTCATAGGGCGCTTTGATAATGAAAAAAATAGACAATTAAAGGTACTCCTAAAATTGCTTATGATTTTAATACATATTCCTAAATGATTCATATATTATTATTATAGTTTAATTTGTATATGGATCTATTTATTACATTTTACTTGTGTCATGGTTGAGAAATGCCAAATGTCCTATTATTTGGTTTGATAAATTTGGTTGTGTATTGGCTGAGAAATAAGTAGTGAATTGGTTATTTTTTATAGAACCGTAGATGGTGAAAATATCTAAATTTTAGGGAAGATTCTGCCAAAATTTTTCTAAACATTTTGGATAAAAGTTAATGGAAAAAAAATTATAATTGGTGTTATATCTTGTTTCTAATTTTTTGTTTTGGTTTTCTTATTTATATGAGTGCTAAAATGGTGACAACATGCTACCTTTGAGGGCTCAAGAATATTTTGATTCATAGAGACACTAATCTATGTTAGACTTTTAACTTTTGGTTGAACTTGTGTAAGAAATATAATTTGTAGAACTAATCAATGCATTCATTAATGTTATTTTGTTTTAAAACAATTTTAGTTAAATGAAGCATATTTGAATTATGTATATTTTTACATTATATAAATATTGACTTGCTCAATAAAATAGTTAATACATCAGTTAATTAAAAAAATGTTACAAAATCAAGTTACATTTTGTAACAAAATTTTATGATACGAAAAAAATATATTGTTACCAAAAATATTTTGAAGATCAAAATTTGTTATCACTTTTGTAATGACGTTTGGTTTTTTGTATCAAAAAAATTTGTTACAAATATTATTTTGAATTGTAACAGTTTTAATTTTTTGTTACAAAAATTTTTTGCAACGAAACATACTGCAACGACTCTTTTTTTATTACAAAATTCTTTTGTTTTAAAATTTTGATTTTTTGTAATAATTTTTTTTTGTTACAAATATTACTTTTTCTTGTATTGTAGCTTGTTTGATCAATTCAACCTCAAACCTAGCATTCCTTTAACAATGGTAATTATCTACAACTTGTCATTGTGTTAGTTTCTTTCTAATGTATTGGTCACTTGTACAAACACATTTCTTATTGAATGTACAAATTGCTCAACTAAATTTCATAGTTGGATCTCATATTTGGATTGAGGACCTTGATGAAGCTTGGATTGAAGGAGAAATATTGGAATCTAAGGGCAATGAGATCACAGTTAATTGTACTTCAAGGACAAAGGTCAGTTATCACAACTGATCGAACAAGATGAAGAACCAGTTACTTTACTTGTGTGGTTATACTGCATGCATTCATGCGATGGTGCCTTTTGCGGGTTATTAGTAATCATATCTATCCCAAAGATCCTGAGTTCCCACTAAATGGAGCGGAAGATCTCTCTCTCTCTTGTATATGTTTGAGTAATGTTTCTTATGGTACGGTTCCAGACTTACACAAAATATATATTGATAGCTAAACCTTTTCCAAAGGTTACCTCACTTATATTCCAGGGAAACAATGGAAAAGTATAAAAGCATGGCTTTCGGTGAGAACTGAGAAGAGTCCAAAATAAACTTAATGAAAATACTCAAATGAAGTTGACAAAAATATTTTTTTATGAAGATGTTTTGTTTAAAAGTGTGATCTATTTATTTAGTTATATTTTAAATAAAAATAATATTTTTATAAATATTGAAATCTAATCATATAATTTATTATCCAAAAATTAAAAAAAAATATTTTCACACGAGGATAATCATAAAGTTTTTATTATAATATCCACCAAACTTAATAATTAGTTTATTAGTTTGTTTAACTAAATATAAAAAATTTGAATTCTACTTTAGATATGTTCACAAGGTATACCGCGGGGAGCCGGAAAAAAAAATCCCAACTCAATACCGAAAAAAAAGAAAACAAATGATAACAATTTTTGTCAAGAGAACAACATATAAATTCACACAAAGAATGTGGAGTATATGTCAATCATACAAAGGCAAGTATAGTCTGTGTATACCAGCTAAAAAAAACTGTATGCGAATCTGTATACCCGTATAAATAGTTAAATACTTAAACTCTACCCTACACCTACCTAACTAATTTAAAAATAAAAATACAAAAATAGGTGTGTCTACAAATTACAAAACCAAATGTGCAACCCCAACGACCAATAGAATCACCAAACCCCACATGGACCCCACGTGCCTTCCGCCATTGCTGGTCTCACGCGAAGAAGTGGTAGTCGTATCAGTATAGTGAGGATTTGAACCATAAAGGTTCTGAACACCAGCAATGTCATCATCCATAAGCTTCACCTTCCTCGTTTTCGCAGTTATCGTAGGGTACATTATAGCTTCTTTCACAGAAGTGTGACCCAACCCTAACAAGTGCCCTATTTCATGCACCGCAACAGATTCAAGATCCACCGCCGTCGACAGCGACGCCGTCGTCACATCGCCGGAGGCAACCCAGTCCTCCGCACCGTCAAGGTGGAACCTCCCGTCCGTTGGAGAGAACGCGTGCGCCAATGTTCCAAGAACGCCGTCGAACGGTTCTCCGTCTCCGTGGTTCCCCGTGTAAAACCCTATCTTCACGTCGGCGTCTGAAAACGACGTCGTTTCAGTGAAGTTTATCGTCGTTACCTCCGACCAACGCGAAAAAGCTCTGGCGAAAACGTTCTTAACGACGTCTTCGAGGTTGTTGCCTGGATCGAACGCGTAGGTCAACTCCGTCGTTCCCTCCGGCCACCGCGGCTTCCCGTCGAAGAACGTGTAGTGTCCGACGGTGTGGAATTTCAGCTTCGTGCTGCTTGTGGCGGTCGTGTTGGTGTCGGACTTGCCCGAGTTCATTGTCGTCGTGCCGTTGATGATGTCGGCGACGCCGCACCGTGGCCGGACGATCTGGCTAAGAGTTGCGTCGTCGAGCTCGCCGGTGACGTTGAGGTTGAAATTCTTCTGGTAGATTTTGACGGCAGCCTCCAGCGCGTCGTCGAAGTCGTCAGTGAAGTTGGACGGCGGTGCGTTGGGGATGTACCCGAAGTGGTGGAAGTAGTCTTTGATTTTGGATAGGCCTTCATATGTTTTGCCACGCTGGCAGCCGGTGAAGTTCCGGTACGAGTCCCAAACGCCAGGCGGCGCGTGGCTGGAGAGCCACCCCGGAATAGATGATGGATCTGGGAACATACGAGCCGAGACTGGAAAGAGAGTGTTATGGAAAAAGAGAGTGATCAATAAAGAAAGTAAGATGTGTTGATTGTTCATTTTAGTGTTTGGTAATTAGTGAGAAAATGAAAATGGAGTTAGTGTAATGTGAAGATATAGTTTGAGTTTCCATTTTTATACCAAGTAGGAATAAGCAAAGAGCTGACGATGTCAATTTTCACATGAGAGGGATGTAAACTTTGAAGTCTTCGTCTAATTATTGTTGCTTTTGTTTTTTGTTTGATTTTTGATGCGGCTTTGAAAAGTTCTATTGATTCCCGCGGTTGGGCAAATAGGTAAGGTAAGTACCCGGAAGATTGGTCGCTCTTGGAAACGTCGCCGTTTGACAATTGGCATTGTGTTTTGCATTTGCTGTTATCCCATGGAGAAAAAGACCCTCTTAATAAAGTATAGGGGATAAAGACACTTTGCTATTATCATTGAATTTACCAATACTATACGTACCAATTATGCTGCTGGCTATATAGAACTACGAATAAAACAAGGGTGGCCTTGTTTGACTTTGATAATGTCCATTTCTTTCTTTCTTTTTTGCTCACAAACTTCACAAGACCCAAAACGGACGACAATAGTATTATAGATGCTTCTATTGATTTACTTTTTTTTTTTTTTTTTCTTGTATGTCACTTCTATTTGGATAGAAAAATATAAGTGGATTACAATGGCACTGATATAAATAACAAAAGAAAAAAAAATGTTTCAAATTAAAAATATATAAAATAATATATATGGTGATTTTTTTTTAGTTGAATATATAAATAATAATTAATTTTTCGTGCATATATAATATTTTTGTATATATATATCTTAATTTTTTAAAGTTATACATTGAGTTATTTTTCAATAAATATAGTTTTTAAGTCTGATTTAGTAAAATGTTTGGAGAAATGTTTCCACTTTTGAAAAATATAATATTTTACTGTATATTTGGCAAATAAAAATTTTTTATATACTTCTACTTTTTGTTTAAAAAAACTGTTTTTTAATGTTCATAATCTAACATAACTTAAAATATATATATATATATATATATATATATATATATATATATATATATATATATATATTATTTATTATATTTATGTATATTAAAATCATTTTAAACGTTAAAAGTAATTTCACCAAACAATTTTTATAGCATATTTACTAAAGGTTTTTTTTTTTTTAATTTATCAAATAACTGCTGCCATTTTTAAAAAATATCTTTTAAATAAACTATTGAAAAAACAAAAGTTTACGTAACTCATAAATAATATAAATTATAAACAGCCAATCAGTGAATGATGAGAAGGGGGTGAAGGAGGACTGAGAAAGTCCGAAAGCTACGGGGGTTGTTAATGGTTACGTGGCCCTCGTTGACCGAAATTAAGCCAAGCCTATCGATAAGTTTATCAACGTATATAAAATATGTCCATCAACTCGTAATTTCAAATTGAGTACCCGTCAATTCAAGTTATGAACTTAAGGTAAAGAAGAGACATCATGACATCGTGAACTAACCCAGCTTCTATTTCACCTATGAAGTTTGAATTCTATCTCGATATTTTTCTGGTCATATATATCCTTTTTATGTACGTACGATTTATGTACTTACATTTTGATTTTTTTTTTCTTGTTCCTATTTACATATTTGGTGACCTATATAAATGACTAGTCTCTGTGTCATGCATTTGTTAAGCGTTGGTTTGTTACAAGTAAATCTTAGCTAGAATTTTGAACTAAGAATTCGTATAATGGTGGAACGGAATCATAATCATATGTCATCAATGGAAGCCTGCTCTCTACCGTACGTTTAACGTAAGTGTCCAATATTTTCAACGTTGTCCTCCTCACGGTTTTGGCTACATGTATATGCATCATGTCTTACGTGTGGGTTATTAGGTTCCGAAAGTTTCGTAGCAATACATTTTTCGTACTGCAATAAAATATGGTCAAACTAGCGTTGGCGCAATTTGAAGTTTTCCTTCTTATGAAGCAGAACTATTTCTTTTTGTTGAACAATATCATACCAAAACATTATTACAGTTGCTACCATTACCATAAACACACTTACACCCCGACTTCCCGAGGATGCAGCAAGCGTTGGATTCATTGCTCTAAAATCTAAAGTCTGCTGTAGAGGGGTCTCAAAACAAAACCAAAGTAAATACCCCTCAAAAAATAGAAAAAAAAAAAAAAAGAAAGGGGGGGGGGGGGGAGGGTGAGGAATATATGATAAAATAAAAAAAATATGTGCACATCAAGGACAGATCATAGAAAGGTTTTCGATAAGGATTGTGTGCATAGTTAATATAAAATTTCGAAAATTCCTTTTCAAGTAATTTAGATAACTATCTTGGAGGAATTGAAGTTGAAAAAATAAATTAATTTTGGTTTTAAATACTTGAGAAGTAAATTTAGAAGTTTTTTTCTTTTTTTTGGATAGTACCAAGATACGGTATATAATACTACCAAAAATATATAAAAGCAAAGAGTTAAAAATAACGAGCATAATTTTCAGTTGATGCTTGATACAGTTAAGTTGAATAGTCATAAACATTTTACTCTCACCAAACTTTACAACCTCTTAAAATAGTTTTGAACCACCTTAGATGATACGATTAACTGAATGTTTCATCCTCTAAATTTCCACTATTGGTAAAGCAAATTACTTTTGGGATACTCAAATTAATATAGTAAAATATATCAGGATTTTCAGGAAACACAATTATCGTCCTAGTATTTGATTGAAGATTACATCAAACCACACGGCACACCCACCAAAATAAAGTCGTATATACAATGCTACAGTTTAAAAAAAGGGGTAAGATACACAATCCTTTTTTTCAAAGTTTATAAACAATTCGAGAATAGCAACTACCAATAGTCTTAAATTGCGGATAACAAGAAAATCTAAGTAATAGAAATGACATGGAGAAGAGATGTACCTAACATTGTGAGGGTCTATCATAAATTGGAGGAAGTGAAGGACAATTCTCATTCATATTGGAATACGGTTCCAATGTGTTATAGCCAGGTAATTCCATCCTATATTCACCCAGAATCTGGCAGAATGGGAGCTTGTCATTCTCATTGTTGCACCATCTTGGAAGGCGTGTTTGGTTATCCTCGAAAATCTTAAGCATGTATGCATCCCGAATCTAATGAAAAAACAATATGAAACTAATAAGCCAGCAAGCAATTATGATGACCAGGAGTCCTCTAATCACTAAGGTGGTATGACTTACAGTGAATTCAGTTACTTGAATGGAGCTAGAAAAGGGGCTGAAAATCCCAGCCTCTTTATACATCGAAAGAATAAAGGCAACACATGTTGTTGACTTGCCATCGCTGTACACCCATTCATCTTGTTCTGGAATGGTAAGTAATTGATCAAATGCTATCCCACGCTTCTCAGTCTCGAGTAGAATGTCATGCAAATCCAAGCCCTGAAAGCAAATACAATAAGATTGCATTAACAATAAATAAAAGGATTTTATCATGAGGAACTATTCAAAGATTTTATTCTCAATGCAATACAGTATCATTCAAGAAATGAAATTATGCCAGCATATTGTACACATCACTAAACTATATCACGAAATTCCTAAACTGACAAATTCCACTTCAATAATGAAACAGAGTGAAGCATTTCAAGCAGGATAGTCCTTATAGATCAAATTTGCATGCAATGAGAAAGGAAGGGCATGTATGAAGAGTTCTTATTAATATATTGTAACCCTTCTTTTCACCATGATCATCAAATTATAGAACAGCATCAGTTATACTTTGATGTCATCGGCAAACTAAGGGCCTGTTTGCATTTTGTTTTCATTTTCTGTTTCAAAACTTTCAGTGTTTTTCTATTTTCAGGCTGTTTTTAGTTTTCTTCCTAAAAAAAGGAAATACTAAAAATTACGATAGGAAATTAAAACAGAAACCAATCAGAACCTTATCCCAAGTGATGTCAACTTGTTTTGCCCGTGACTTATTAGCTGTAAAAGTGAAAGAAACATGCGATTGCAGACACACACACATACAACTTACATCCACGTATTCATGTATGAAAATTATGAGTCCAATTTGACTCCCAAAATATATTCAAAGCAAATGGATACTCTTTATCACACCAATGGTTCAAACTTCAAACAGCATCAAGATATACCTCAGTCCCTAGCCGCTTATTCAGTGCTTCATTCCACATATTTGCAGCATAAGCTGGCTGCATTCTAGTCCACATAGACATGACAGAAATTACCTGCACAGAACAAGTCATCAGAAACAAGATTTCACTGCTTTTACATTATATAATACAGTCACCTCTAGGTAAATCAGCATGCACTTCACATAATTGCTGGTTCAATTTCATTACGATAATTCTTAAGACTGAAAAATGCAATGAAAAGATTAATACCAAGTGAGCATCAAGAGGTGGTGGATAGTTGTCAGCTACTGTGTCAATCCAACTAAATATCATATTATGATAACCATATGGCTTGCCAGACATGCTTCGAGCATACTCCCATGCTGCAGTGGTGTTGAATTTGGCACGCAGCTCTGGATGAAGTGGAAGCAATGCTATCTGTGGGTTAGAATCATCTTTGAGAGCTGATTCCCACCATTCAAGCCATGGAATAACCACTATAATTTCTTCACCCTGTAGCCAGAGACAGACATCCAGATAAGATAATCAGCAATTGTGTTAACATAATCAATGGTAAAAAGTTGGCGGTCAGACACTAGTGATGATATGAACATATTTTTAGGAAAACAAATAAGATCAGAATACTATCAAGTATAAATATAATTGTGTGAGTGCATTCAGTTGAACAGATCTAAAGTCCTCCACATTCTATACCTTTTCATTCTCATGCCCTGATTCACCAACCCATAAATTGCCCATTTCATCCTTCAAGCAAACTGCAGTATGACCGGCAAAAGCACCAGTTACCCACTTTTCTAAGGTCTCAAAACCTCCCCACCTACCACGGATCTTTGATACAGCTAAAAAGTCTCCAGAATGAACATCTGCAGGATCAATCGTTGCACGCCAAGGCTGATCGCGTTTCTCGAATGTAGCTCCCATGTGTTTCCTTAGGAACTCTAAGTTGGCATTTTGACCCCATGCAGTGTTGGAGAATAGAGGCAAAACATCAATTAAAGAAAGCAGTGTCCCCAGCATCCCCGATGGCATGAGAAACACAGAAACCCCATGCTGCTTTACCTGATCAATTCAGTGAAAATGTTAACTTCCTATAGTTTGGGATTAAAAAGTATAAGAAATTTCAAACATAGTAGGGAACCAGGAAAATACATATTCCAACTCTGCAGGCTCTTCCCATGAATCAAACTTCAAGGTATGTTCTCGAGCAGAGAAGTAGTAGTCCCATGTTATCCTGTATGGTGTCGCGAAAACATAGAGGTCCATACAGGTCCAGCTGTGTGCAGCTGCTGTCTGCGAAAGGCCAAAAATCTTTTCAATATACGAACAAAACAATCCCATAATATAAAGTGGGCAGAAGAGGGGAAAACAGTAGATAGATAGATGCTTATATTCCAAATTAATCTATCAATCCGTAGCTTCCCAGCTTCCAATACCAGAACCATCCTATCAACTAGACAACTATCCCGTAAACCAAAAGTGAGAAAGAGAGATGAAAAACTGGGTGTATATACTGAATTTATGCAAAAGGCATCTAGGTTATAGCGGTTAAATAACACAAACAATTTCATGGCAAAGTAATACCAGTTCACTTACGTTCCCATGGGGAAAAGAATCAGTTGAAAAAGAAAAAGTTCAGTGGTTCACTACTCAACCAGTCAACAACTATTGAAATGGATCACACTGTGAGTAAATTAGAACAGAAATATGAAGTATGAATTAAAAAAGGCCTAGTTTTTGCTTTAACAGAATGATTATGATTATGATTACATACTGATTCAAAAAAGTTATACTTTTCTACTTATAGTTGGGAACCACAAAAACGACCAATATTCTCAATTGAATTACGTCAATGAATTCATAATCAAACACAGTTCAACCTAACTAACACAAACTCCACTTCACAAGTTCAGTAATCACTACCAATTATGATTAATAATGATCAAAGCAAGTTAAAAATAATAATAAAAATCGAGAGAGAGAAAGTCAAACCTTGAGATAGAGAACGCCACCCCCCAAATCAGAATCATCCCTGTCACCTGTGGTGAACTCCAGTTTCGCTTCATTATCAAAAAAGCAAGCACCTTTCCACTGAATAGAACCGTTGGTGGGACTCACCGATCCAACGAAAGAAGGGAGCAAATCGACGGCACTGTGGAAATTGTTAAGAACAGGCCACGATATCCCGTGAGGGAGAACTGGGAGCACATCTTTGACTCTGAAGGGAACCTTGAGAGCGCTGCCGAAGTTCGAAAACCCTAGAATCCACAAAAGAAGAAAGAAGAAACGGAGTGGAGAAGAAGAAGGAGGGGGAGACATGAATTTGGATGGGGATATTTTGGGAATTTCGCAAGAAACTGGGTTTTGATGGATTTTAGGGGTTTTGATCCATTCCAGGGGTTGGGGATTTGGGAAGTTGGGTTGTTACGCCGTGAAGGATGGAGACGACGACGTGGGAGAGTGGTGGTGTGAGGCGGGAGTGGTTGGAACTTGGAAGTGTGGAAGTTTTGGTGAATTATTGTGATAGCATGCGGTGTTGGTGGGACTCATCACGACACGTGGCATGAAAAGGATGATGATGTTGCCAGTTCGTTAAGTACAAAACTGGATTCTAAATTCTAATAAAATCCACAAGTAAAAGACAACGTGATTCAAGTGTTTAAAGAGAAGTCGAAGCCTTTGTCTTCAATGAACCAACTAGAATATTGGATCTTAATGGTCCTTCGTCGTAAACAATTTTAAATTACGTCAAATTACTCTTTTGTTATTTCTTTTTTCTTTTAAAAAGAATTTCTAAATTACCTTTTTCTTTTTTCTCGTGAGAGAAAAAAAGTGATATCATATCAAACTAATGGCATTAGACACTAAAAAAAATAATAATAATGACATATTTTTTTTTTTTAGCAAGGTCACCACTATATCTTCTTTGAACTATGACCATACACACTTGATCATCATCTATCCGTATTGATGAATCCTGGTAAAAAGACCAATGTTTTCACTATTTACCAAACAGCATCTCCAACGGGAAGGAAATTTGAGCCCGGTTACTGTTGTGTGAAAGAGAAAGAAGAATTGGAGCGTTGAAGTGGGAAGAAAGTGAGTTCTCTCACTAATTTCAAGAAGAAAGAGTCTCTGATTATCCAATCAACACTTGTCATTTGACAAGTTATATAAAAAATAAATAATTATATAAAATGTTAATTAATTAAATAATAATTAATTTAATAATTATTATAATAATTAATTATATTAAATATTAATATTTTTATTTAATTAATAATTTATATTAATTATTTATGTCATAATTAATATTGAATATTATTTATATTATTATATTAAATTAGTCGTTGTAAAAAAATGTCCAACTTTAAAATAGGCAGCAACATAGACAATTGAAAGAGGACTTGATTGAACACATATGGCAATTTTACAATGTTTGTCGTCAACTATAGAGTTTAATTATGTTTTTCTTTGTATTAAGTAATTTTATAATTTAGTGTAATCCCGAATTATATATTGTGTATTATTGTTATATATGAATTTATTTAATATTAATATCTTTTAATAGTGAATTATTTTTAAATTTATAAATTTAATTTATATAATTGAAAAAATTAATTAAGTATTTTAATTAATTAATTAAGTGGGACCACAACAGAGACTAAAGTTAGTTCCTCTATTTACTGTTTAGGACGCAAAAGCTTATGTGGAGTTACTTTTTATGACAGATGGATTATAAATAAAAAATGGGATGAATTTTCTACTCGAGATGGTCTAAGATCAACTTTCTTATTAGGAGAATTTTTGGATGGAAAAAATATTTTTAAAATTTTAACGGTCTAAATACAATCTTTCATTCAAACTATTAAAAATAGAAATGAACGGTTTAGATTAAGTGATTATTTTATATAATAAAAACTATAATAATATTAATTAGTAATTTAATTTTCATCAAATTTTGGTTTTACATTTTTATCCTATCTTTTTTTTTAAATATATTTTTTCGCTTATATTAATCTCTTCTCTTTTTCTCTCCCTCTCTCTCCCCCTTTCTCTCTCTGGAGACTCTTCACACTTTTTATTGTCCAGTGCCCACCACCCCCCAACAACAACAATAAAAGCTTCGCTCAAATTTTAGACTAAATCCTTATTTTGGTGAAATTTACGCAATTATCTATTTTGGTCCTTGAAATTTAAAATGACCTATACTAATCCTCTATATTTAAGTCCGGACACTAATACTGAGATGACATCCTCCCTACCACGTTAGATGATGAGTAAACGACGTCATTTATCGTTAACACCCAAATAAATCAAAAATGTCGTCGCGTTGTATGTGAAGGGAGAAGAAACTATGGAGACCCAAAATAAAGTATTCTTCTTCTTCTCTACCTCCACTATTCTTCAGTTCTGACTTGTTTGGACGCCAAGGGTAAACGACGTCATTTACTTATCATCCAGCATCGAAGAAAGGGTGCTATATCAACAGTCCGTTTGCCTAGTCATCGCTGGAAAGAGTCGAATGACCATATTGGTGCCCAGACTTAAATCTGGAGGATTAATATAGATAATTTTAAATTTTAAAGACCAAATTAAATAATTGCATGAATTTCAAAAACCAAAAATGAATATTAAGTACAAATTTTAGGACGAACAAATTTTTTTACGAGGAACAAAAGTCATTATTAAGGGCCAAAGTGCCAGGAAATAGCTTAGATATGCAAGCTTCGTTCATATGTCTTAGTTACTCTATAAAATATAGTTTCTCAATATGTTTCTTTTAATGTCACTAAAATTGGAAACTGGTTTGGATTTTGAATACAATTCCACTGAACTGGAAATTATTCCTTGTTTTTGGGAGAGTTGAAAAATTGTTATTCATTCTTTGTTCTTGCAATATAGGAAAGAAAAAAATAATTAGTAATAATATTAGGGAAAGTATGAGGAGTCAATGGAATATTTGTACAATACGTACAATGGAGGTTTAGAGAGTATTAGAGATATAATCATTAGTGTTACCTTTTTCTATAGTTCGATCCTTGGTGAACCCGAAAATCAGTTTAAGTTTTTGGGAAGATGGTTATTCTAGATAGTATGGGGGGATAAAAAACGTTATTAAGCCATGGGAGGAAACAATTTACGTAATTCAGCCAAAATGAATTCTGATACACCATTCCACCAAATATGACTTTTATATAATTCGAATTAATAAAATTCGAATTATATTTACACGTAATTCGAATTGAATCACATCGAATTACTCCCAAGCAATATTCGAACCTAGTTCGAATCAAATTGTATCGAATTTTGCATGTATAGTTCGAGTTATATTAACTCGAATTACTTGGAGCACGTGGCCTAGAGTAGTTCGAATCAAATTGATTCCAATTACTCACATTTGGAATCAAATGGCTAATTACACATTGTACAATAAGATACTAAAAAAAATACTATATAATATAAAAAATATATACTAAAAGAAGTATAAATTAAGATTATAGTAAATTAACTTTAGTATAAAATTATTAAATATAAATTAATTTTAACTCCTATTAGTACATTGAATTAAAAATAACATATAAAAATGTATTTGTATTTATTAAATTTTAATAACATATAAAAATTAATGACTTTTTAAATATTTTTTTATAATAGGAGTACATTTTTATATACTTTAAATACTTTGTATAAAAATGTACTTGTATTTATCATACAAAAATAAAGTGTTGTGCCAATATAATAACATTATAACATTTTAAATCAATTTTTTTCTAGGATTTTAGATTAAAAGCAGCACATGAAAAAGCATTATTGGTATTTTAAAGCTAACTTAATTAAAAAAGATAGAACTGTATTTTTTAGGATTTTATGTACATAATTAGGCTAATTTTTTTAATATTGATCAAAGATGTGTGTTACACTATATTATTTGGTTTCAAGTAAGTTTTACTCTACTATATTTTTTTTTTTACTTTTCAAAAGACACAAATCTAAAAAATTTTATAAATTAATTTTAAAAAAAATATCATTGACATTTTATAAAATTTTGTAGATTTGTGTCTTTTGAAAAGTAAAAAAAAAATTTATAAAACATCAATGATAACCTATAGGGATCAACAAAGTAATTAAACCTTTAAAAAATAACAACCTAAGCAAAATAACCTAAGCAAATAACTTAAAATTAAAAAATAACAACCTAAATAAATAATAAATAATAATTTAAAAGAATAAAATACAAATAACTTAGAATTTAAAAAAGTAACAACCTAAGCAAATAACTTAAAATGATAAAAAGAGTTTGTTGTCAATAAGTTTGCTAAGAAAAAATCGATGAAATAAATAAATTTATCAATGAATTTATTTTTTCTAAAACAATAAACTTACCAACCAATTAGGTGTAATCAAATTCAGGAGCATTGAGAGTGTCAAAACTCACAATACTAAATTCATATTATAGGAAATGCACTCTACTATACAGATTGAAGTGGTATAGAGAGAGAAAATAAATTCTTTTTATAATTATTTTTTATTATTTTATTGTTATTCAAAATGTGAGTCCTACCTTTTTTAATTTCTCTTTCATCCCATAAAAAAATTTGTAAACTTATATCTTTACAGTATAATTCACCATTATAAGATACTTAACGATTCCAGAAGTTTGTGCATAATGATACGTTGGTTTAAATCCATATTAGTTATTATGTGAACTTAGTTTCTTCAAAAATTATAATTTATTTTTTTTTTTAATAAAAGAGTAATAATTATATAATAAAAATAAAATATAACTATAATTTAAAAAAAAAAATAACAATTTACGTAAATAATTTATAAATAATTTTTTTAAATTAGTTTAATAATATTAAAAACTAAATATCTAATAACCTAATAAAGCATATTTAAAAATTCAAAAAGTGACAATCTAAAAAAAATAATTTATAATTTATAAATAAAATTTTAAAGATTTCTAGTGACAACACCTAAGTAAATAATTTTTAAATTTAATATATGAGCGTCATGTTAACATAATAAAAATTCTCTATTTGTATTATCATAAAGATAAAAAATTTGATTTTTTTTCTTATATATATTACAAAAAATAATTATTTCCAAAACAAAAATAAATAATTATTTACGAATGAACATAATTAATTATATGACAAAAATAATAGTAGTACGTTTATTTTTATCAAATTGAATCCCATTAAATTATTAATTTAAATTCAATCTATTTAATTTTTAATTTCAATAACATTTCCTACATTGTTCTGTGTGAAATTTTTTTTATCAAACTAAATCCATATTTTTAATTTATATTCAGTTATTTTTTTTCCAAGCCTAATTTTCATATGAAACAAATAAATGATCACATTCACCAAAACCAGCAACAATCAGTTGGAGATCAACCAAATAACAAAAACATTCGAAGTCCAGTAAAAAAAAGTCAACGCCCTTAATTAACAACATTAACTATTAATCAGTTTCACTTAATTAATCCTTTTTTATTAACACGCAACATAGATATTGATAGTTTGCAGATCTTGTCTCCTCCGTCAAGACACACACCACACGCGTTCATTTAGGCTCCGTTTGGTTGATGTATAGAATGAGACATAGACACAAAGACACAGACATTAAAGACATAGACATAAAATATTTGTGTCTATATATTGTGTTTGGTAAAAATAATGAACAAGACACAAATATTTGAAAAAGATTGAATTACCCTTCATTTAACTACAATTTTATCAACACCACTGCACATCCATCACCTCAAATGCTACATGTCATTACCATTAAATTTTTATTTCTTTTCGTATTTTTTTCTTCTAATATCATCTCAAATTATCATTCAAATATTAAATATACAGTTTTTTTTGAAAAAAAAATAGAAAATCAAAGCCTAAAATTTATCAAAGATTAATTAAAATTTAAATAAATAAAAAATTAAATGTATAATTTTTTTTGAAAAAAACGGAAGAACAAATTTGGTTGTAAAATCTAAAAGAGGAAGTAAAAAAAGAAATATTTGAAGAGATAAGAGGACAAATTTTAAAAATTGAATAAGGGTAAAAGAGTAAAAAATTAGTATCTCACAAGTTGTGTCTCAGTGTCTCATCAAATTAGAGGTACACAAATTTAGTGTCTCCGTGTCCATCCGTGTCCTCCCGTGTCCATCAAAAATCTGTCTCACCAAACCAAACAGCAGACATATGTCATCGTGTTCATGTCTCATTGAGACATGGACATCAACCAAACACTACCTTATTGTTTACCTACGTACGTTCAACAGATGAGGAAAAAAAATTGCTTCCTCACCATAACATTGGCCAAACAAAAAAAGAAAAATAAAGATACTAATGTAATTTTATCATTTTATTTTTTAGTTTTTTTTTTATTTAGACCACCAGAGTCACTAATATATCTTTTTCCTCTCTAATATATCTTTTTTCACCTAAGTCAAAACCTTTTTATTATTTTTTATTTTCAAAACCTATCTCTTAACTAGGCGAAACATCACAGTAATGCAATGTTGTAGAAGTAATTAAGTTTATTTTATGACACACAATATGATAAATTACAAATATTTTCTAAAGTTGTTAAAGCTGCGTTTATGTTATTCCTTAAGTAGGCCTGAAAGTTGTCAAAAGGAAAAATAGATGTCGAAGACAGTACAAAGTTACAATTAGATTGCTGTCTTAGAACCTATAAATGATGTGATTGATCAAGTTGCAAAGTGATTGTAAGAAAAATAGTGCATCATATCATGCTTGTGATCATTTTTCTTTGAATGTTGAAGATGATGGTGATTTATAGCTTTAAATTTTTATTAATTTGTTTAGTTTTTTACAAAAAATTGTTAAATAATGGTAGAGAAGAATAGGGTTTTAACTGTATTTGGATTTTTGTGGTTGTAGAAAGAAAATAAAAAGAGAAAAAAAAAGAAAAAGAAAACACTTTAAAAAGGATAAAATTACTAATTCAAATTATATTATTTTTAATATAATATAATTATTAAAAAATATTATTTTATAAAAAAGACTTTTGATCTTAACTAATTTATTCAAATTTTTTAACGTCCAAGTTCTTGGCATCTTGGGCCATGAAAATCCTGAAGATTCTTTTTCTATGGAAGAATTCTCTAAAGTTGAAGTATTTACTATTTATTTTGTCAAAAAAAGTATTCACTATTTTCTATGAATATATAATCAAATAGGTTCTCAAGAAATTTTGTGTCGATCGTTCTGGTCCTCCAAAATTTTTTTATTACATTCAAAGTCTCTAAACTTTATATAAGTGAGACATATAGGTTCCCCTATTAGTCGTAAAAACCGAAATTTTTACGTATAACCATTTTAAGAAAATAATAATTTTTAACTGTCCGGAGTTGATTCAAAAATATGGAAATGTTATTTTGAAAATAAAAAGGTGAAATTTGATTTCAATGAATTTTTTTGAGTTGAAAAATGTATCTTTTGCGAAAGATTTTTGTAAAAAGGCGTACCGATGCTTAAGCCGGTAGTACTGACTCCAATCTGTCCGGTACAATGCATTGAGAAAAATAAGATTTTTGAAAATTGAATTTATTGTTTTCAAAGGACAAAAATAATTTAGAATTGAAAATCGAGGCACTAATTCTAAAAGTTTTGGCCCAAAGTGGGTCAAACGAGCTAAAAATGCTAACGGGTTGGACCGGGCCCAAGTTGGGCCCAAATCCAACATATATATCTGTTCATTAAGAGGCATATAGCCTCATTTTTCATAAAAAAGAGAGATAGGGGCGTGAGAAGAGAGAAGAGAAGGGTTTGGGGTTTCACTATTCACTCAAACCTTGTTTTGCTTATATCTTGAGATACGGAGTTCTGATTGACGAGTTGTTTGCTGTCACACGAAGCTCTCGTCGAGCCCGTCATTTCTAACTAAGATTTGTAGGTGAGAACTCTAAACTCGAGCTCCAATTTCCTGCCCTAGCATTTTTGCATTTTTTGTTCTAGTTCTTGAGTAGATTTTGTGATTTTGTTTGTTTAGGGGTGATCTAGCATTGGAATATTGTTGGATTTTGCCCCTAATCTTGTTGGATAAGGTAAGTCTCTTCAAACTCTTGTGGTTTGATATTTTGGTTAGCCATAGTGTTGATTCTTGAAATGTTATATGTGATAGCTTGATAGTTGGTGAGTTTTGGATGTGGTGTTGGTGCTTGAGTCTTGTTGATTTTGTTGGAATCAAACTTTGGGTGTTTGTGCTTTTTTTTTTTTGAGAAATCGGCCAAGGTATAATCTCGGTTTTCTTTATGTAATATGTAATATTTCTGGACACTTAGGCTAGTGGACCATAGGATATGATTGAAATGGTTGTTGATGATTGTTGGATTGATGATGTATAATGATTTTGATGAATGTGATGATTTTGATGAGATTATGAAGTTGTTGTTAATGAATGATGTTGAGTATTGATATGGGGTTGAATAATGATAATTGTGAGGATTGAAGATGAGATAGGATGAATGATATTTAGATTGATTGAATTGTGTAAAATTGTTGATATTGATGTCTTTGTTTGGAAGTTTGCAGTTTTGTTGAATTATGGTGAAAAGATTGAGTGAAATGGAGGTTGAGTTGATTAAATGCAATGGAATGGTAAAGTGTAGTATGTGGTAGTGTTTTGTGATGGATTTGAGTAGGTTTTTTTGTTTGGGTTGGTTTGGAATTTGGAATCTAGAGAACTTTGATGTTTTTGTGTAAAACTTGATTTTTGGTGAAATTGGCGGATCATAACTTGAGCCTCAATTTTTGAAATCGGTTAGAAATTGTTTTAAATTAAAAATGATTTAAAGAGCTTTAAATTGATATAAAATTTGAGAAAAATGGATTTTTGTAGAGGAAGTTACGAATGTTTAAAGTTTTGTGTTTAAAATTGATTTTTGCAACTATATAGAATTTTGCAAATCTGGGATGGCATGCATACGCGAGAACCCCATACGCAGGCATGCGTCTCTGCCAGGCCCTCATGCATACGCGGCCCTATGAATGCGTACGCGAGATGGGCCAAAATTCGTGTATGCGTATGCGGACGTATTGTATGCGTACGCGGATGTACTTTTTTCAATGTGTGCGTACGTACGATAGGGGTGTGTGTACGCACAATCCTTGTTTTGCTGAAAAATTATTTTTCTTCATTTTACAGCAGCGTCATCGCCTCGGGAAGCGCATCACACAGACACCACGTCATCGCCTCGGGAAACATGCCACGACACTACCACGTCATCGCCTCAGGAAGCGTGCCACGCCGCTGGCGCACTAATAAACCGCTATTTTACGGTTTATTTTGTACTGAATTGAGTGGATTTTATCCATTATTCTCACACTTATTCATAGAATTCGCATGTTTTACATTTTCCTTCCTAATTTTGTGCTATGATTGAAAACATGCTTCTTTGGCCTTAAATTTGCTAATTTTAATCCTCTCTTATTACCATTCGATGTCGTGATATGTTTGTTAAGTATTTTCAGGGTTTATAGGGTAGGAATGACTTAAAGGATGGAAAGAAAGCATGCAAAAGTGGAAGGAACACAAGAAATTGAAGGAATTGCTAAGCTGTCAATCTTGACCTCTTCGTACTAAATCGATCATAACTTGAGCTACAAATATCCGAATGAAGCGGTTCCAGTTGCGTTGGAAAGCTAACATCTGGGGCTTCAAAATGATATGCAATTGTCATAGTTGCCTTACAGTTAGGCGACACGTACGCGTCGCCCATGCGCGCGTCGCAGGATCAGTGTGACCAGTGCAAGAGGCAAGCGATGCGTACGCGTGGATGACGCGTACGCGTGACCAGGAATTGTTCAGCGACGTGTACGCATGGCTGACTCATACGCATGACAGAGCGTCACGTGCTGCACTTAACAAAACTCGCTGGGGCGATTTTTGGGCTGTTTTTGACCTAGTTTCAGACCTGAAAATACTGATTAGAGGCTGCAGAGTGAGGCTGGAGGGAAGAATCAATCATTCATACTTTCATTCACATTAGTTAGGTTTAGATGTAGTTTTCTAGAGAGAGAGAGACTCTCTCCTCTCTCTAGGTTTTAGGGTTTCTACTCCAATTTCTTCTTAGATTTAGATTTAATTTATGTTTTTATTTACAATTCCTTGCAAGTTATTGTTCTAGCACCTTTGTTCTTCAATTCTACTTGTTATTTCCTTCACTTTGTTATCCTTATTTTTATGCACTCTTGATGCTTTGGATCTTTGTTAATACAAATTATATATTCATATTGTTATTGCTTTCTTCAGTTGTCATTGTTAATTTGTTTCAATTGGGTGTTTAGATTTAATATTCCTTGTTACTTTTCTATGCCTTTATTTTGTACCTTCCAAGTGTTTGATAAAATATTTTGTTGGATTTTAAATTATATTTTTTATGTTCTTAACTTGGATTGATCAATTAGAGACTCTAAGTCACCAAAAAAAAAAAATTAGAGACTCTTGAGTTATCAAAATTCTTTTGTTGATTGGTGATTGAAAATTGCTAGTTGGCTTAGGCTTCACTAAATCTAGTCTTTGATTAGAACTTGTGAACTTAAGTTGATTTTGCTCACTTGACTTTCCTTCATTGTTAGAGGTTAACTAAGTGAGAGAAAAAGGTAATTACCATCACAATTAGTGGTGTCAATATGTTTGGCCCTATAGGGCTTTGGCCCTACTTTATAGGGCCAGAAGAATAAAAAGCCCTTTAACTAATAGGGTCAAATTTTTAAAAAGCCCTCAGGGCCAAAAACCCTCATGGGCCAAAAGCCCTAGGGCCAACCCATGGGTTACCTAATTTTTTTTTTTTTTTTTTTTTACATTCTCTATTTCAACAACACACATAAAACTTATTAAAAGTCATTAATTTGTTTTATCCCTTTATTTTTATGCTTGAAAAATAAATGTTAATAATGTACATTGATCATATTAAATCCAACTTTTAACTATATATATCAAGAAATCAAACATGACATTTACTATCTCATCACCCTTTTTCTTACTCTCTAGAATTTACCATCAAGAATGTCTCTAAAAAATTAAAATAAAGTTTATACAAAAATTCATCATCTAAAATCATGAATGTTGTGGGGGATGCATCGTTGCTGTTGACACTTCTTCTTCTTCATGAATTTCACCAATTTCATCATCTAAAATCAACCAATTAAAAAACAGTTAGAAATTCAATTTAAAATATTATTTGAAAAAAATAGTATAAATATTTACCATCATGATTTGGAACAAATCCACGTAACCAACTCCTTGTGCAAATAAGCATTTGGACATGCTCATGAAGAGTGGAACTTCGATATTTTGTTAAAACACGTCCACCAATACTGAATGCAGACTCATATGCTACCGTAGTGATGGGAATACTTAAAACATCTCTGGCCATAACTGACAGAGTGGGAAACCTATCCTCATTAATCTTCCAAAAATTCAGCACATCATACTTCAAATCATCTTCATTGGTGTGAATCAAACCTTCTTTTAGATAAATCTCTAATTCATCTTTATCCTTGGAAGTTTGGGTTTCACAGTCAAATTCTCTGAACTCCTAAAAGATATAGTATAAAGATTATTTAAGTAACGAATAAACATAATAGGAGAAAAATAATACTATATTAAAATTAAATACCTTCATCACTATTTTGCTCTTCTTTGTAAGCCTTCCTTCTTCAGGTGACATAGGAGATTGATTACTACTTTGAGAAATTGTTGAACCACCAAAAGTATTTATGTACTCTCCATACAACCTTTTAAATTTCTCCAATACTTTATTTGCCTTCAATTCAAAGGTTGAAGGATCTAGTTTTTTGTAACAAAACCTCAAGAACTTTAACTTTAATCGAGGATCAAGAATTGCCCCAAAAGCTAAGACAGTGCTATAATCCTTCCAATATTTATCAAACTTCATCTTCATTCTGAAAGCCATGTTCATAATAACAACATCATCACAATTTTCATTATTTTCCAAAAGACATTCAATTTTCCAAACTTGCATAAAATACAAATTTGATGTTGGATATGATGAACCCGAAATGAGGTTTGTAGTTTCATAAAATGGCTCTAAAAATTCACACATTTTTTTTGCTAAGCTCCATTCTTCATTTGTCGGACAATCTTTATAAGCTCCATCTACAACACTAAGGATGTCAAACGCTTTTTCAAATTTAATTGCACTTTCCAACATCATATATGTAGAATTCCATCGAGTTGGAATGTCTGATTTTAGACCAACACCTTCTTCAATTTCTGCTTGCTGCACACAATCTTTAAATTTCATGATTCTCCCATCAGAAGCTTTCACATACTTCACACTCTCTCTGATTTTAAATAAAGCTCCAGCAGCCACCTTTAACCCTTCTTGCACAATCAAATTTAAAATGTGAGCGGAGCAACGCACATGAAAATATTCTCCATCGCAAAGCAAACTATTCTGCTTACGTAGATGAGTTTTTAAGATGTTTTGCATGTTGTCATTTGCAGAAGCATTATCTAAAGTAATAGAGAATACTTTCTTATCAATACCCCATTGCTTCAAAGAGTTAAATAAGACTGCTTCCATATCGGTTCCAGTATGGGGAGGAATCATTCGACAAAAATTCAAAATCTTACTCACTAGTCGCCAATTCTCATCAACAAAATGAGCTGTCAGACAAATATATCCTTCAGTGGTAGATGCTGTCCACACATCAGATGTCAAACAAATTCTATTAGGTATCCTAGACATCTTCTGCCTCAATTTCTCTTTCTCTGTTGAATAAATCATTTGAAGATCTGAAACTAAAGTGTTTCTAGAAGGCATTATAATCGTTGGACTAATGTAATTAATCCAATCTCTAATACCCTCATACTCAACAAAGCTGAACGCAAGATCATGTTTTGCTATAGCTTGAGCGAGTTTTTTTCTATGAACATGCTGATCAATTTTGGTTGCCAGACTCTCTATATCATCATCAAATCTAATATTGAGAGGTATAGATTTACAAGAAACTATGTGACGACTTAGATGAGAAGTCCCGTAACCATTCTTAGTTTTTGGATTTTTTCCAATTTTGTATTCACGATGACAAAAATTGCATTCAGCCTTTTCAATACCATCTATGTCTTTTCCAATCTTCTTAAAAAATCTCCAAACATTAAATTTTTTACCAGAATCAATACTACCAGAAGCTTGAACAGGAGTCTCAGAAACAATCTCATCATCCATGTTTATAAATTTCCTAATCATATCCAAATAATGTATATTAAAATTCTATAGCAACAACAACAACATTCATTAATTCATATTAATTATTCATCTCTGAAGTTTCAATAAGAAGTAATTGAAGAGAAAACAGTAACAATCAATCAAACAAGCAAAGCATGTATTAGGATTTAGGAATGGAAAAGCAAGAGAAGCTGAAACATAGGCCGAAAAAAGTATCATCCCACCAGCAGACACAAGTATCAAAAGCATAATCTCAATTTCACACCAACAAAATTATAGACTGCAAAATCAGTCTACACTACATAAGCATCAAATCACAAATTTCTTATAATTTAAAATCAAAAGATGTCATAATAGAAAATTTCGGAATCCTTTAACAATATAACTTTGTGATCAGCTGCCCTTTTATTTTTTTGTTAAAAAGATAAAGTTATTTCTTAAATTTAGACCAAGAAGCCTTTAATTAAATAAATGAAGATAGAATCTTAAAGAAAGTCACATATGGAACAAGTGGTGGAAAATAGACAATAAGAATCTTAAAGAAAGTCATAAGTCACATATGGAACAAGTGGTGGAAAATAGACAATAAGAATCTTAAAGAAAGTCACATATAGAAAGGGAGGTCAAAAGACAAAACAATGTTACGTTACTGTAATTTAAAACCAAGAAAGTGCATTGAATAGTCAACAAGAAACCAGTGTTTTCCAAATATTAAAACCTCAGACCTTTTGGCTTATTAGTTCAAGCCCTGAAGCAAAATTCTCCAACCTAGCAAGATCATGTTACCACTAAATCAAACTGAGTGCCTTTTACAAATCCCAAAAAAATTATAACAGTGAACTTTATCTGCCGGATTGAAAGCTTTTAATAGTATGAAATTGATAAATCGTGTTTAGCATTGTAATTTTTCTTGGACCTATAAATTTATTATTTCAATTCTTAAAGAATTAAAGCACCAAAAAAATCTGAACTCTCTTCTTATATAAGCCAAAGTAAGTTTACTTGATGGAGTCAATGATATGAAACAAATTAAAGAGAGAAGACTAAGTATAACTATAGAATGCAAGTTAGCAAACTAAAATATTAGAGACAAAGATGTCAAAACCTTGAGTGTGACAGAGAGAGTTAAGTTTGTGGAGGATAACCAAGCACAGAGATTTGTAGATGCAGCAGTTACATTCAATAGCATCATTTTAGAAGCTAAGTATGGAAAAATTACTTGAATATCTCAGACTTCCTGCATGTGCTTTGAACTTTGAAAGGGTCTGCAGAAGCCGCCACAAGCCCACAATCAATAGTTTTCTTGTCTTCCCCTAAATGAACGGCAATTCAATATCACACTCTCATGAGTATGATTTATCATCACTATTAGAATTAGGAATAATACATACATGTCACTTATCACTTATGCAACTGATTTACTTAGAAAACTAAAAACAAGGAAGTTTGTGGTGGTAATGAAAGATAAAAGATAACGAGAAAATTAAACATGAAAGACATCAATGCAAGTTGTTAACAAAGTCAATTAGTAATGACAAAAATATACTATCAACAATCAAGGAACTTCACTGTGAAGTAGTAACAACTAACAAGAGACAAAATAGTTCAGTTTGTGGAATTTATGTAATGAAGCAGAGAGGCTACTCTGCATAACAAAGTGCACAGAAATCAATATATGCTCGGTTGAAGTTGCAATTTGCAAATACTTATTTTTCAAAACAATACCAGTTCTACAATTTAAAAATTTCTAATTAGTTATCAACAATCCAAGTAATTAGTTATCAACAATTTAAAAATTTCGTTTGATTTATTATGCCATTACCCATTCTCATGAAACTCATTCAAATATGAAGATAATGAATCAAAAACATCATAGAAAGAAAATATGGAATAGACAGAAGCTAAACAATCCAACAGTTAATCATGCTAAGCAACAATACCAAAATCACATTAAACAAGTTTAAAATCAGAATAATTGCTTATGTAGGAATCAAATAGCAGATTATTGAAAAATGGTAACTAAAACTCAACTTTGATTCTCAATTCCATAATCTCCTTTTGGGAAAAAATTAAAAACAAGTTCATAGTTCACAGTCTATAATTCATAGTTCAACTATTTTGAAATCAATTAACAACAGTCAACAGAATTAAAATGGGTGATGCAATTGCAAACAAACAAAGAAGAAACTCAGAGAGGGATAGAAAACAAAGAAACACACCTCTGAATCTCTGATTCCGCGTGAGCGAGGAGAAGTAGCCACGGATTTCGTAGGTAGAAGTGTAGAACGCAGATCCTTTCACAGTTCACCATTTCAACGCAAATCCTTTCACAATTTCACCCTTTCAACGCATTCTCTGGTCAGGGTCTCAGCCTCTCAGGGAGGAGAAGGTTAGATTTAGGGCTTGGAGGGCTTATAGGGCCAGCCCTGTTTTGCTTTTTTGTTGGCAGGGCTGAATTAAGGTTGGACTTACAAAATATCATTTTATAATTTTTAGGGCTGTGGGCTAAAATTTTTTTGGAGGGTTGAGGGCCAGCCCTAAGGTTTGGGCTAAATTGACACTTCTAATCACAATTGATGATGATAATAAGGATAGAAATTCCAATTCTCAATCCTTGTTAGAACTTTTCTTAGTTGTAATTTTATTTCCTTGTTATTTACGTTACTTGTCTCTTATCACAAAACCCAAAAATATACTTTTTCACAACCAATAATAAACACTTCCCCGCAATTCCTTGAGAGACGACCCGATGTTTAAATACTTCGGTTAATTTTATTAGGTTTGCTTAAGTGACAAACAATTTAAATATTGATTGAGGTTTAATTGTCGGTTTAGAACTATACTTGCAATGTGATATTTTTGTGAAAATCTTTACTGACATTTTTCTTTCGTCACGCACTGCCTCAGGAAGCGTGCCAGACTGCCCAGGGCAATGGCTAATAGAGATTGCTAACTAGTAATTAGATCTTAAGGCTAATAGAGATGGGTTTAGTGAGCTAAATTGGTAATTTTCTGTATGAGTTTAGAAGACGGAGACTTAAGTTTCTGAAGTTATGGGTGAACTAGCGAAGTGTTTTATTGGCAATGGCTTGAGAACTTGTGAGTGGATGATAACTTGTGGAATTAAGAACTGATGATGGTTATGATGAGCTTGATGGATATTGAAGGAGAGTGTGATAGGCACTATATCCTTGGAATATTGAGACTTGAGAATTGAAAGTGGATTGAGATGAGAAAATGGTGATGACTGATGATGATTTGAGGTTGATGGACTTGTTGGATGTGGAAAGTGTGCCAGGACTTGGAATGATAGTGTGCCAGGCACTATATCCTTGGAACGATTTATGATAAGACATATGTTGTTGTTGTTTTCCTTATCTGCCGCAAGAGTGTGCCAGGCACTATATCCTTGGAGCATGCACCTCGGAATAATACAAAAGCGTGCCAAGTGCTATATCCTCGGACGTGGCAGAAAGGCGATGGTGCACAAATTGTGAATCACACTTTTCACAACTCGTACCACTGACCAGCAAGTGCACTGGGTCGTCCAAGTAATACCTCACGTGAGTAAGGGTCGAATCCCACGGAGATTGTTGGTTTGAAGCAATCTATGGTTATCTTGTAAATCTTAGTCAGGAAGTCAATTATGTTTATCAAGTGAATTGCAAATAAACAAGAGAGCATGGATTAAAGGTTACTTGTTATGCAGTAATGGAGAATATGTTGGAGTTTTGGAGATGCTTTGTCTTCTGAATCTCTGCTTTCCTCTGTCTTCTTGTTCACGCACGCACGTCCTCCTATGGCAAGTTGTGTGTTGGTGAATCACCGTTGTCAATGGCTACCTTCTATCCTTCCAGTGAAAACTACGCTCACGCGCTCTGTCACAGCACGGCTAATCACCGGTTGGTTCTCGATCCGGTTGGAATAGAATCCCTTGATTCCTTTGCGTTTGTCACTAACGCCCAGCCTTCAGGAGTTTGAAGCTCGTCACAGTCATTCAATCCTTGAATCCTACTCGGAATACCACAGACAAGGTTTAGACTTTCCGGATTCTCATGAATACCGCCATCAATTCTAGCTTATACCACGAAGATTCTGATTGAGAGATCTAAGAGATACTCATTCAATCTGATATAGAACGGAGGTGGTTTTCAGGCACACGTTCATGGGTTGAGAATGGTGATGAGTGTCACGAATCATCACCTTCATCACAGTTAAGCGCGAATGAACATCTTAGATAGGAACAAGCGTGTTTGAATAGAAAACAGAAATACTTGCATTAATTCATCGAGACACAGCAGAGCTCCTCACCCCCAACAATGGAGTTTAGAGACTCATGCCGTCAAAGAATACAAAGTTCAAATCTAAAATGTCATGAGATACAAAATAATTCTCTAAAAGTTGTTTAAATACTAAACTAGTAGCCTAGGTTTACAGAAAATGAGTAAACTGTAACAGATGGTGCAGATATCCACTTCTGGGGCCCACTTGGTGTGTGCTGGGGCTGAGACTTAAGCAATTCACGTGCCTAAGGCTGTTTTGGGTGTTCAACGCCAGGTTTGGATCCATTTCTGGCGTTGAACTCCAACTTTTGATCCTTTTCTGGCGCTGGACGCCTGAATTGGTCTGAGGACTGGAGTTGAACGCCAGTTTACATCATCTATCCTCGTGCAAAGTATGGACTATTATATATTTCTGGAAAGCCCTGAATGTCTACTTTCCAACGCAATTGAAAGCGCGCCATTTTGAGTTCTGTAGCTCCATAAAATTCACTTTGAGTGCAGGGAGGTCAGAATCCAACAGCATCAGCAGTCCTTTTTCAGCCTGAATCAGATTTTTGCTCAGCTCCCTCAATTTCAGCCAGAAAAATACCTGAAATCACAGAAAAACACACAACTCATAGTAAAGTCCAGAAATATAAATTTTTCCTAAAAACTAATAGAATTAAACTAAAAACTAACTAAAACATCCTAAAAACTATATGAAATTAACCCCAAAAAGCGTATAAAATATCCGCTCATCACAACACCAAACTAAAACTGTTGCTTGTCCTCAAGCAACTAGACAAATAAAATAGAAGACTAATAAGTTGAGAAGCAATAATATCTCAGAGTTTTTGAGTGAAGCTCAGATTCTAATTAGATGAGCAGGACTAGTAGCTTTTTGCTTCTGAACAGTTTTGGCATCTCACTTTATCCATTGAAGCTCAGAGTGATTGGCATCTATAGAAACTTAGAATTCAGATAGTGTTATTGATTCTCCTATTTCAGTGTGATGATTCTTGAACACAGCTATTTTATGAGTCTTGGCCGTGGCCCTAAGAACTTTGTTTTCCAGTATTACCACCGGATACATAAATGCCACAGACACATAATTGGGTGAACCTTTTCAGATTGTGGCTCAGCTTTGCTAAAGCCCCCAATTAGAGGTGTCCAGGGTTCTTAAGCACACTCTTCTTTTTGCTTTGGACCTTGACTTTAACCGCTCAGTCTCAAGTTCTCACTTGACACCTACACGCCACAAGCACATGGTTAGGGACAGCTTGGTTTAGCCGCTTAGACCAGGATTTTATTCCTTTAGGCCCTCCTCTCCACTGATGCTCAAAGCCTTGGGATCCTTTTTATTTGCCCTTGCCTTTTGGTTTTAAGGGTTATTGGCTTTTTGCTCTTGCCTCTTGGTTTTTAAGAGCTTTTGGCTTTTTCTGCTTGCTTTTTCTTTTTCTTTCTATTTTTTTTCGCCTATTTTATTATATATATATTTTTTTTTTCTGCAAGCTTTGTTCTTTGCTGCTTTTTCTTGCTTCAAGAATCATTTTTATGATTTTTCAGATTATCAATAACATGTCTCATGTTCATCATTCTTTCAAGAGCCAACATATTTAACAGTCTTAAACAACAAATTCAAAAGACATATGCACTGTTCAAGCATTCATTCAGAAGACAGAAAGCATTGCCACCACATGTTACTAATTAGAATTTTTCTTATTAAAAACTCAAAATTTTATTACCTCTTATTCAAAAGATCTACTATTTTATTCATGTTTGCTGATGATGAGAAAAATAGACTATAACTTAATTGGGGATAAAATCAAAATAGACACTAATTACTACTAATGATCATGTAATGAAGACACAAACATAGATAAGCACTTAACATAGAGAAAACAAAAAACAGAGAAAGTAAGAACAAGGAACGAGTCCACCTTAGTGATGATGGCATTTCCTTCTTGAGGCACCAGTGATGTTCTTGAGCTCTTTTATGTCTCTTCCTTGCCTTTGTGGCTTGATTCCTAGTGATTTTTGGTATTTCTATCCTCAGTTGCTTCCAATAATTATGTGAAGGGAAGTGCATCCCCTGAGGTATCTCAGGGATATCTTGATTTGCAGCCACATGTTCTACCACTGAGCTATAGATCCTGCACATAATTGTTTTACCACACCAAACTTAGAATTTTGCTCGCCCTCGAGCAAAAGAAGAAGGAATAGATGAAGAAGGAGATGTGGAAAAAAAAACTAGGATTATGAGGAGGGAAGGTGGGGATCCTGTGGGGTCTACAGATCTTGAAATGATCCTGTGGGGTCCACAGATCTTGAGGTGTCAAGGTATTTACATCCCTGCACCAATTTAGGCATGCAAAATGCCCTTGCACACAACTCTGGACGTTCAGCGCCAGGTTGGTGCCCATTTTGGGCGTTCAACGCCCATTTACTAGCCATTTCTGGCGTTGAACGCCAGAACCATGCTTGTTCTGGGCGTTCAGCGCCAGGATGTTGCCCATTTTGGGCGTTCAGCGCCAGAACCATGCTCTGTTCTGGCGTTGAACGCCAGACAGGTGCTTCCTCCAGGGTGTGATTTTTTTTTCTGCTGTTTTTTGATTCCGTTTTCAATTTTTAATATTTATTTTGTGACTCCACATGATCATGAACCTAATAAAACATGAAAAACCATGAAAATAAATAAATAAAAATTGGGTTGCCTCCCAACAAGCGCTTCTTTAATGTCCTTAGCTGGACCTTACTGAGCTTTTAATCTAGCTTCAACCTTGAGCACTCTTGCTCAACATTGCCTTCAAGATAGTGCTTGATTCTCTGTCCATTAACAATGAACTTCTTGTCAGAGTCAATATCTTGAAGCTCTACATAACCATATGGTGATACGCTTGTAATCACGTATGGTCTCCTCCACCGGGATTTCAATTTCCCGGGGAATAGCCTAAGTCTAGAGTTGAACAGCAGAACCTTCTGTCCTGGTTCAAAGATTCTAGATGACAGCTTTCTGTCATGCCACTTTTTTTATTTCTCTTTATAAAGCTTGGCATTTTCGAAAGCTGTGAATCTGAACTCTTCTAGCTCATTTAGCTGGAGCAATCTTTTTTCTCCTGCTAATTTGGCATCAAAGTTTAGGAATCTGGTTGCCCAGTAGGCCTTATGTTCCAGTTCCACGGGCAGGTGACATGCCTTACCATACACCAGTTGGTATGGAGAGGTCCCTATAGGGGTCTTGAATGCTGTCCTGTAAGCCCACAGAGCATCATCCAAGCTCCGTGCCCAATCCTTTCTACGGGTTTTTACTGTCCGTTCCAGGATTCTCTTTAATTCTCTATTAGAGACTTCAGCTTGCCCATTGGTTTGTGGATGATATAGAGTGGCCACCTTGTGGCGAATTTCATACCGAACCATGGCAGAGTAAAGCTGTTTATTGCAGAAGTGAGTGCCCCCATCACTGATTAGTACTCTAGGGACACCAAACCTGCTAAAGATATGTTTCTGGAGGAACTTCAGGACTATTTTAGTATCATTGGTGGGTGTGGCAATAGCCTCAACCCATTTTGATACATAGTCAACTGCCACCAGAATATACGTGTTTGAGTATGATGGTGGGAAAGGTCCCATGAAGTCAATTCCCCATACGTCAAACAACTCAATTTCCAAGATCCCTTGTTGAGGCATGGCGTAACCATGAGGCAGATTGCCAGCTCTTTGGCAACTGTCACAGTTACGTACAAACTCTCGGGAATCTTTATAGAGTGTGGGCCAATAGAAGTCACATTGGAGGACCTTGGTGGCTGTTCGCTCACCTCCGAAATGGCCTCCATATTGAGATCCATGGCAATGCCATAGGATCCTCTGTGCCTCTTCTCTAGGCACACACCTACGGATTATTCCGTCTGCACATCTCTTAAAGAGATAGGGTTCATCCCACAAGTAATACTTTGCATCTGTAATTAATTTCTTCTTTTGTATCCTGTTGTACTCCTTGGGTATGAACCTTGCAGCTTTATAGTTTGCAATATCGACAAACCATGGTGCTTCCTGAATGGCAAATAAATGCTCATCAGGAAACGTCTCAGAGATCTCAAGAAAGGGGAGGGACGTCCCTTCCACTGGCTCTATCCGGGACAGATGATCAGCCACTTGGTTCTCTGTCCCTTTTTTGTCTCTTATTTCTATATCAAACTCTTGCAGAAGCAATACCCATCTGATGAGCCTGGGTTTTGAATCCTGCTTTGTGAGTAGATATTTAAGAGCAGCATGGTCAGTATACACAATCACTTTTGATCCTACTAAGTATGATCTGAACTTGTCAATGGCGTAAACCACTGCAAGTAATTCTTTTTCTGTGGTTATGTAATTTTTTTGGGCATCATTTAGAACGCGACTGGCATAATAAATGACATGCAGAAGCTTGTCATTCCTCTGTCCCAATACTGCACCAATGGCATGATCACTGGCATCACACATTAGCTCAAATGGTAATGTCCAATCTGGTGCAGATATGACTGGTGCTGTGACCAGCTTAGCTTTCAGCGTTTTAAACGCCTGCAGACACTCTGTGTCAAACACAAATGGCGTGTCAGCAGCTAGCAGATTGCTTAGAGGTTTTGCGATTTTTGAAAAATCCTTTATAAACCTTCTATAGAATCCTGCATGCCCCAGAAAGCTTCTGATTGCCTTAACATTGGCAGGTGGTGGTAATTTTTCAATTACCTCTATTTTTGCTTGATCCACCTCTATTCCCTTGTTTGAGATTTTATGCCCAAGGACAATCCCTTCAGTCACCATGAAGTGACATTTTTCCCAGTTTAAAACTAGGTTGGTCTCTTGGCATCTTTTCAGAACAAGTTTCAGGTGATCAAGACAGGAGCTAAATGAGTCTCCATATACTGAGAAGTCATCCATGAAAACTTCCAGAAATATTTCCACCATATCAGAGAAAATAGAGAGCATGCATCTCTGGAAGGTTGCAGGCGCATTACACAGCCCAAATGGCATCCTTCTATAAGCAAACACTCCAGATGGACATGTGAATGCTGTTTTCTCTTGATCCTGGGGATCTACTGCAATCTGGTTATAGCCTGAGTAGCCGTCCAAAAAGCAGTAATACTCATGACCTGCCAGTCTTTCTAGCATCTGGTCTATGAATGGTAAAGGAAAATGATCCTTTCTGGTGGCTGTATTGAGTTTTCTGTAGTCAATACACATGCGCCATCCTGTAACTGTTCTTGTAGGAACCAGTTCATTCTTTTCATTATGAATCACTGTCATGCCTCCCTTTTTTGGGACGACTTGGACAGGGCTCACCCAGGGGCTATCAGAAATAGGATAAATAATTCCAGCCTCTAGTAATTTGGTGACCTCTTTCTGCACCACTTCCTTCATGGCTGGATTTAGCCGCCTTTGTGGTTGAACCACTGGCTTGGCATTATCCTCTAATAGGATTTTGTGCATGCATCTAGCTGGGCTTATTCCCTTAAGGTCACCTATGGACCACCCAAGAGTTGTCTTGTGTGTCCTTAGCACTTGAATAAGTGTTTCCTCTTCCTGTGAATTTAAAGCAGAGCTTATGATCACTGGAAAAGTATCACCTTCTCCTAGAAATGCATATTTCAAGGATGGTGGTAATGGCTTGAGCTCGGGTTTAGGAGGTTTTTCCTCTTTCAGAAGAAATTTCAGAGGCTCTTTCATGTCCTCTGAATCCTCCAAATCAGGATGAACATCTTTAAAGATGTCTTCCAACTCTGATTCGAGACTCTCAGCCATGTTGATCTCTTCTACCAAGGAGTCAATAAGATCAACTTTCATGCAGTCTGTTGATGTGTCTGGATGCTGCATGGCTTTGACAGCGTTCAACTTGAACTCATCATCATTGACTCTCAGGGTTATTTCCCCCTGTTGGACGTCAATAAGGGATCGTCCAGTTTCTAGGAAGGGTCTTCCTAGAATGAGAGTAGCACTCTTGTGCTCCTCCATTTCCAGCACAACAAAGTCAGTGGGAAAGGCGAATGGCCCAACCCTGACAATCATGTCTTCAATCACGCCTGATGGGTATTTAGTGGAGCCATCAGCAAGTTGAAGACATATCCGGGTTGGTTTAACTTCTTTAGTTAAACCAAGCTTTCTGATAGTGGATACAGGTATTAGGTTGATGCTTGCCTCGAGATCGCATAAAGTTGTCTTGGTACAATTATCTTCCAATATGCATGGTATCAGAAAGCTCCCGGGGTCTTTAAGCTTTTCAGGAAAGCTTTTTAGAATGACTGCACTGCATTCTTCAGTGAGGAGAACTCTTTCTGTTTCTCTCCAATCCTTCTTATGACTCAAGATCTCTTTCATGAACTTGGCATAAGAAGGTATTTGCTCAAGTGCCTCTGCAAATGGAATCTTTATTTCAAGAGTCCTGAGATAATCTGCAAAGCGAGCAAATTGCTTATCCTGCTCCTCTTTCCGGAGTTTTTGAGGATAAGGTATCTTGGCTTTATATTCTTCAACCTTAGTTGCTGCAGGTTTATTGCCTACAGAAGTGGTTGAAGAAGCCTTTTTAGAGGGGTTGTTATCAGCATTTGTGTGTGTCTGATCCCTCACTAGCAATTGAGTGCCAGAGTCAGAAGCTGGAGTGACGTTAGACGCCAGCTCCCTGTCTGTTCCTGGCGTCTGAACGCCAGAAAAGTGCCTATTTTGGGCGTTCAGCACCGGATCCTGCCCATTTTGGGCATTCAACGCCAGATTCTTGCCCATTTCTGGCATTGAACGCCAATCCTGCCTTGTTTCTGGCGTTGAACGCCAGTTGTGGGCATGGTCTGGGCGTTCAGCGCCAGCCTTCCACCAATTTTCTGGCGTTTTAGCACCAGAATTAATTTTTCCTGGGCTCTTACTGTCCTCAGGTGAATCTTTGGTGGGTTGCTCATTTCTTGACTTTTTGCTGCCTTGAGGTGAGATATTTAATGTCTTCCCACTTCTTAATTGAACTGCTTGGCATTCTTCTGTTATTTGCCTTGACAGCTGCTGCTTTGTTTGCTTAAACTGTTCTTCCATATGTATATTAGCCATCCTTGTCTCTTGTAGTCTATCTTTGAATTCGGCTAACTGCCTTGTTAGGAAGTCCAATTGCTGATTGAATTCAGCAGCTTGTTCTACAGGACTGAGTTCAGCAGTTGCTGTTTTAACCTCTTCTTTCATGGAAGGGTCACTGCTTAGATACAGATGCTGATTCCTGGCAACTGTATCAATGAGCTCTTGAGCCTCTTAAATTGTCTTTCTCATGTGGATAGATCCACCAGCTGAGTAATCTAGAGACATCTGAGCTCCTTCTGCAAGCCCATAGTAGAAGATGTCTAACTGAACCCACTCTGAGAACATTTCAGAGGGGCATTTTCGTAGCATCTCTCTGTATCTCTCCCAGGCATCATAAAGAGATTCATTATCTCCTTGCTTGAAGCCTTGGATGTCCAGCCTTAGCTGTGTCATCCTTTTTGGAGGGAAATATTGATTCAGGAATTTTTCTGTCAGCTGTTTCCATGTCTTTATGCTGGCCTTAGGTTGGTTATTTAACCACCTCTTAGCTTGATCTTTTACAGCAAATGGAAACAGTAATAGTCTGTAGACATCCTGATCAATTTTCTTATCATGTACTGTGTCAGCAATTTGTAAAAATTGTGCCAGAAACTCTGTAGGTTCTTCCTGTGGAAGACCGGAATACTGGCAGCTTTGCTGCACCATGATAATGAGCTGATGATTCAACTCAAAGCTACTGACTCCAATGGAGGGTATGCAGATACTACTCCCATATGAAGCAGTAGAGGGGTTAGAATATGACCCCAGAGTCCTCCTGGACTGTTCATTTCCGCTTAGGTCCATGATGGAGAAAGGGAGATGATGTAAAATAGAAAAAATATTTTATTTATTTATTTATTAATTTATTTCGAAAATAAAATAAATCAAAATAAAATAAATAAAAATGAGTAAAAGATTTTCGAAAAAGTGAGGAGAGAGAAAGTGGTTAGGAGATTTTGAAAAAGATATGATGATTTTTGAAAAAGGTTTTAAACTTTGAAATAAAAATCTGAATTTTTAAAGGAGAGAGAAAAACAATAAGATAACACAGGATTTAAAATTTTTAGATCTGAGGTTCCTTATTTTCGAAAATTTTTGGGGGGAAAACACCAAGGAACACCAAACTTAAAAATTTTAAGATCAAGACACAAGGAAAACTCAAGAACACTTTGAAGACTCACAAGAACACAAGAACACAAAGGAAGAACACCAAACTTAAAATTTTTTTAGAAAACCAAAATAAATTTTCAAAATTTTTTTTTTTGAAAAATCAATAAGAAAATACCAAACTTAAAGTTTGGCACAGGATTTAATAGAAAAAAATATTTTTGAAAAAGATTTTAAAAATATGATAGCCAATTACCATGAACATAAACACCACGTTCTAACTAATTGAGCTATAAATTTAAAGTGTCTTAACAAGGGATAAATAATAAAAGACTCTAAACCAAAAAAAGAAAAATTTTTCCTAATCTAAGCAACAAAATAAACCGTTAGTTGTCCAAACACGAACAATCCCCGGCAACGGCGCCAAAAACTTGGTGCACAAATTGTGAATCACACTTTTCACAACTCGTATCACTGACCAGCAAGTGCATTGGGTCGTCCAAGTAATACCTCACGTGAGTAAGGGTCGAATCCCACGGAGATTGTTGGTTTGAAGCAATCTATGGTTATCTTGTAAATCTTAGTCAGGAAGTCAATTATGTTTATCAAGTGAATTGCAAATAAACAAGAGAGCATGGATTAAAGGTTACTTGTTATGCAGTAATGGAGAATATGTTGGAGTTTTGGAGATGCTTTGTCTTCTGAATCTCTGCTTTCCTCTGTCTTCTTGTTCACGCACGCACGTCCTCCTATGGCAAGCTGTGTGTTGGTGGATCACCGTTGTCAATGGCTACCTTCCATCCTTCCAGTGAAAACTACGCTCACGCGCTCTGTCACAGCACGGCTAATCACCGGTTGGTTCTCGATCCGGTTGGAATAGAATCCCTTGATTCCTTTGCGTTTGTCACTAACGCCCAGCCTTCAGGAGTTTGAAGCTCGTCATAGTCATTCAATCCTTGAATCCTACTCGGAATACCACAGACAAGGTTTAGACTTTCCGGATTCTCATGAATGCCGCCATCAATTCTAGCTTATACCACGAAGATTCTGATTGAGAGATCTAAGAGATACTCATTCAATCTGATATAGAATGGAGGTGGTTTCAGGCACACGTTCATGGGTTGAGAATGGTGATGAGTGTCACGAATCATCACCTTCATCACAGTTAAGCGCGAATGAACATCTTAGATAGGAACAAGCGTGTTTGAATAGAAAACTGAAATACTTGCATTAATTCATCGAGACACAGCAGAGCTCCTCACCCCCAACAATGGAGTTTAGAGACTCATGTCGTCAAAGAGTACAAAGTTCAGATCTAAAATGTCATGAGATACAAAATAATTCTCTAAAAGTTGTTTAAATACTAAACTAGTAGCCTAGGTTTACAGAAAATGAGTAAACTGTAACAGATGGTGCAGAGATCCACTTCTGGGGCCCACTTGGTGTGTGCTGGGGCTGAGACTTAAGCAATTCACGTGCCTAAGGCTGTTTTGGGCGTTCAACGCCAGGTTTGGATCCATTTCTGGCGTTGAACTCCAACTTTTGATCCTTTTCTGGCGTTGGACGCCAGAATTGGGCAGAGGACTGGCGTTGAACGCCATTTTACGTCGTCTATCCTCGTGCAAAGTATGGACTATTATATATTTCTAGAAAGCCCTGGACATTTCGAGTTCTGTAGCTCCAGAAAATCCACTTTGAGTGCAGGGAGGTCAGAATTCAACAGCATCAGCAGTCCTTTTTCAGCCTGAATCAGATTTTTGCTCAGCTCCCTCAATTTCAGCCAGAAAAATACCTGAAATCACAGAAAAACACACAACTCATAGTAAAGTCCAGAAATATGAATTTTTCCTAAAAACTAATAGAATTAAACTAAAAACTAACTAAAACATCCTAAAAACTATATGAAATTAACCCCAAAAAGCGTATAAAATATCCGCTCATCAGGCGACATCTGAAAGGATGTGTCGGGTTGGCATTTATGGACCGACAAGTGATATCACGAGCCAATAGGATAGGCATTCAACATATGCATCTCTTATGTGCTTATTTGCTTTGATTACTTGCAGTTTGTCTAAATGTATAATATGCCTACTTGCTTCCTGTTTTACTTGTTGTATTTGTATATTACCTGTGAATTACTTGTTTACGTATACTTGTGTTTGTTTGGTATTGAGGAGGATCAGAAGGCGGTGGCGATGGGATCACACGGAGGTTAGGTTGGCGAAGGCTATGAGATACAGCAGTGTGGTTTGATATTAGTTAGAAATCCCCTAAGTTTAGATAACTCTGTTTATGGTTTATGGTTTAAGTTATTTATTCTTGTTAAGCTTGAATATCTGGAATGTGAAGTTCTAGGATTGACTTTGGTGTCCCGAAACCTTATATCTTATATATTGGGCACTGTTACCATACTGAGAACCTCCGATTCTCATACCATATGTTGTTGTTATTTTTCAGATGTAAGTCGTAACCCACCTCGGTGAGTTGCGAGATGGTGACGGAGCAGAGGATTTTATGCACTCTTGTATTTTGATTACTTGTTGTAGTAATTTCTCTCACCTTTCTATTTTAGACTTTGTTGCCTTAGAGGCTTTATTTCTGAAAACTTTGAGAGATAGGTTGTTGCTGTTTTAAACTTAAAAACTCTCTTGTATTCAGTTTGACTAGTCGGCTTAAACTTTGCAGCCTATGACTAGTCATCTTTTTTTATATCATATTTTTACATATATCTTGTTTAATTTAATTATTACCTTATGTATCCTGGAGCTATCTACAAGGTCATATATATGTTATGTCTTGTTCTGTCCATGCCTACGCATTTTGTTATCGTCTCGTGTGTGAATGCTTCACGTTTTCATAATTCTGCTTTATGCGACTTTGAGCTTTATTCCTTCATCAGACTTCTAGTTATATAAATTCTTGAATATATACTATATTATAAGCATTAGAACTGTCGCGGTGCTTTGTTATCCTTAGCTTTATGGCTAGAGGTAAGGCTTAGGGTAATGGGGTGTTACATTAGTCAAACTCGTTGACCACTAACGACATACGTGGCCTTTAAGTTGATGACGTAGCCATAATGATACCACATGTCGCCAATCAGACTGATAGGTCCCCCAAATTGAATCAGAAAATGACGTCATTTTCTCCATACAACATCAACAAAAGAGGTCATCTCAATCACCCTCCATATCCGTAAACGTAGCAATCGCCATAAGAAAGGGTAAATTTTAATTTTCAAAGTCCGAACTCTTTATCAATGGCTACAAGGGAAAGCACTTCGTCTATGAATCGTCAACGAGGGAGAAGTCAATATAGTGAGGAAATAAGTGTTAGAAATGCTGCTAGTGTGGGTAGAAGTCACAGTAAAAAAGCAGACCACCCAAAGTACGAGTGTGGATCGTATGTCATACTCTCTAGATCTCGTACAATGAAAAATTCGAATAGGTTATTCTTTAGTTGTCCTTACTATAAGGTATTTATCACCATGAGTTAGTTGTAGTTGAGTTTTATTGGACATTAAATTAAAGGAATGATGTCCTTGATTTGTTTACTGTTGTGAGTTTTTTACTTGGTTTGTTGCTATTTTTGACCATTTGGTGGATGCGGTTGAAGATGGTGGTTTAGAAGATAGAGTGAATCAATTAGAGAAATACTTGTAAGTTAGGAACTGATTGAGATGTTAAGACCACATCTTGCTGTTAGTTTTGTGTGTCACTATTTGTTGATTGCTCCTTTCCTTTGTACATATCCTTGGTGGATGTTTTGGATTAGGGGCTCCTTTGCATGTTTGGGCATTGTAATTAGGCTCATCACACTTTTTATATGTTACCCTAAATGTTTTTCTTGCCTTTGTTTTATTTGGTCCATTTTTAACAGGATCACATCTTTTTCTTTTTGTTAGACGTCCAATAGGCCTTTTGATTTTGGGTGGGATTGGAGTTAAGTAATAAATCTTCTTCCAATATATTTCACTCTTCACTGGATTAAGGCAATGGTTATAAGTAGCTCTAAAAAATCCATCTTAAGCCACTAGTGCACATAACCCTCTGTCTATCACCCCTTTTTGAAATTGCCGTCATTGCATGCACACAAGGAGGACCTGCAAGAAAAAGGCAGACAATAATGTACGAATCAAAAAACAAAGTAATGTAGCATAAAATATGGTAATGTACAAAGTGTATTTTTATACCTGTCAATTGCTACATATTGCATGTACATGCGCTAAATGCACCCCAAGTTTTTTATTGTGCATTTGGATCTCAAATACATGATGATCATTGTCTCTAGTCCATTCAACAGTCCAATTTCTTGTTTCCTTTATGATGTCATCTAGTCTTTTTTGTTGAACTGGAGCTAAAGTGCCTATGTATGTACTTAAGACCTTCTTGTGTCTAGCCGTTCTTCTCATGTTATAACAACGCAGCTCCTCTGGTGAATGCTTGGGTATGCCTTGTCAAATTAGACGGTTCGCATGCCACACACTTTTTGGGATGTTGACATGTGCATGAAGTGTCATGTGGTCTTAGGAGCATGGAGAAAATGGCATGAGGTGGTCTCCTTTACTTGGCAATAGGTTCAGTGGGTGTTATTGATATTTTAATTTGTTGCCGATAATAGGAGGAGTATATGAAATATGGAATAATTGTGATAAATTTTGTTATTACCTTTTTTCTGAGACTGGACTATTATGGATGGACCTGTAGTGGGTTGGATCATGCATAAAAGCATTGTTTCATAAGATCAACATTTGTAAGCTGGATTGAAATAATTGAGTGTTGACCCAAAATAAAAAATTTATAAACCTAAAAAAATAGTAAGTGTATTGAAATTACTTATTTCGGGTGTGTAAAATTAATTTTTGAATTGGATTTCTTTGGTTCTATGTTGTTCGAGTTAAACCCTAAAATGGTCCCTAAGATTGGCGTCGTGCACTACCTGAGATTTCAATTGCACCAATTACGTCTTTGAGATTGACAAAAATGCACCACGTTAGTCCCTGACTCATTTTTCATTAACGGCGTGATGACATGGCATGTTAGTGACACGTGTCACTCCATGATTTGGCCACGTGTAACGGTATGATTATGTGTTGACTAGTGACATGTGGCATGCTGACGTGGATGGTTGTGACACGTGTCACAATACTATTTGGCCACGTGTCTGTTTGTGCCACGTGTCGCAATAGTATTCGTCCACGTGTCATCCATTATGTCATCATTGTAGGTGCTCCAAATTAGTCCCTCACTTTGCGTTAAGTGACTCATTTTAGTCCCTGAAATTGAATGCCGTGCACTAAACTAGTCCCTTCACCAATTTTTTCTCATTTTTTTTAAAAATTTAAAATTTTTAATATTTTAGATGCATTAATTTCAATTCTATATTTTCACATATTGTTTAAATACAAGTGCTTTTATAAAAAAAATTAAAATTTTAGTTTTAATTATATAATTTTTTATAATAATTTAACATTGGTAAATTTTGTAATACATTGTTATTATAAAAAAAGAATTATATGATAGATTAGACACATTTTTCATAAAAAAATGTGTTTTTAACAAGAAATCAAGAACTAAAATACTCATTTTTTTCCAGTTCTTATGAAATACACGTTTTCATTGTGTGTAAATGGGCTAGACTGAAGGCACTTCAAGCACCCTCACTACCATCTCCGACCTCTTCAGTCTAGACGAAAAAGGCCGGAGATAGTAGTGGGGGTGTTTGAAATATCTTCACGTCAACTCAAAGACGGCGGTTCAAGGTACCCACAAGAGAAAAAATATTTTATAAAAGACTTGTATTTAAATAACATGTGAAAAAAATAGAATTGAAAATAATGGATTCAAAGATATTGATAATTTTAAATTTATAGGAAAACAAAAGAGAAAAAACTAGCGAAGGGACTAGTTTGGTGCACGACATTCAATTTTAGGGACTAAACTGAGTCACTTAACGTAAAGTGAGGAACTAATTTGGTACATCTACAATCATGACATAATGGATGACACATGGACGAATATTGTTGTGACACGTGACACAAATAGACACGTGGCCAAATAGCATTGTGACACATGGCGTAACCATCCACGTTAGCATGCCACGTGTCACTGGTCAACACATCATCATATCATTACACGTGGCTAAATCATGGAGTGACACTTATCACTAACATGCCGCATCATCAAGCCATGTCATTACGCCGTTAATGGAAAATGAGTCAGGGATTAAATTGGTGTATTTTTGTCAATCTCAGGGACGTAATTAGTGCAATTGGAATCTCAGGGACGATTTTAGTGCACGATGCCAATCTCAGGGACCATTTTAAGGCTTAAATCATGTTGTTCTGTTCACTATTAAGGGTGTATAATAAAATAAAAATAATAATTATGGAAAATAGTTGAAGCCAAAATTGTGTGGTTTTACTGTTTTATTTTTTTGTCTTATTTTTTTTTCATATTATATATTTTTTACTTTAGTGATGCACTATAATCAGTATTTAACATGATCTTTGGTAACCCATTTTAAGAAAATACTTAGTAATGCACTATAGTGAATTTGGGAATATATCATATACGATGGACGAGCATATGAAGCGATTCCTCTTATTTGCAGTTACAAAGGGGAAAAAACCTTGTGTGTACTATAGTTGGGAGGACGCCAAGAGCAAGTTGCCTCGTATACCTTTCCCGAGTTCCACGGATCCAATAGCTACGATCAAACCTTGTTGCATTCAATTCCAAAATGTCAAGCATTCATGCAGAGAATGCAGTGAAGGGTGAGCTGGTTAGACCACCCAGTGAAGGAGGCGTGTCTCTGGGAGGTTGTTGGCGACGTCCAGTTATGTCATGTAAGTCAGTGTCACAGTCTTGTCCAAAATCAATTTTTAGAAGGGTCTTTGGAATTTTCATTTATAGAAAACTTCTCTATGCTTAATTTATCTAAGGTTGGCATTGTGAGGTATGTTCTTCTGTTTGTTTAATTCTTTTTCTATGGTTATGTAGGGCTACCTGTAATTTTTCAAGAGGAGATTAACTAGATTTTGCTATCGTAAATGATATGGAGGATTGGCTTGTAAAAGTTTGCCACGAGAATGGGATACCTGGAGAACTCAGGTTTGTACTTTGGCTTTACGGTGGTTCTTCCGGGTGACCCGTTTAAAGTAGAGTTGGATGCGACTGGTCATTTTCGTCTCAATGAGAAAGTGACACAGGAAGATGCAGCACTGGAGATGCTTGGTTGTGTCTTGGAGATAATCGGTAATAAAATTTACAACTTTAACTATGAAAAAGTGAAGCTTCTTCATGATAGCAACAACGCACTTCGAGAAAGGTTCATTTTTGGGAAGAATTGTATGAAAGGCTTAAAGCTAGTTACCAGAACCTTGCTAATGCCCACATCAGAGGCAATTCTCCTTGAATTATGTTTAATTTTATGATGTTAAGCTGTAGTGATTGATGATGTTAATGTTTGATTAAGTTTGGTTGCCTTAAGTTTTAATGTGATTGTTTGATGAAGTTAATTTCTCGCGAGTTTATTTAGAATGCTTTGCGAATGTTGTTATGGCGAGACTTTACCCTGGTGGGAGATATGTGTGATGCTGTTTTTTCTTCAATCATGTTATATATCGTTGTTAGAATTGTTTAACTGTTTAATTATAATGTTTAGGCTATAGAACGACATTTGATTTCACTTATGTGAATAAAATTGAAGCTGATTATATAGGGTTAGGTGTTTTGTCAGTTGTGTTGATGGAGCTCATTGATCGAGAGATTTTATTTTCAAGGGAATCTCACTAGCAGTAGTCTTTTGGTTTTTTTTTTTTTTTTTTTGAAAAAGCTATCTGCGGTGTCATAGGGCTTAGGCTTTGAAATTAAGAGCCTGACATGTATCGCTGCATCACAGTGATATCATGGTAGAAGTCTTGTCCTAATATTGGGTGGTGTGTTAATGGTGCATTATCGGTTAAATACAAGTAAACCAAGTTTAGTTCCAGGTTCCGTGGACAATAAAATAGATCGACTAATTTGGTTCAGCAAATGATGTAGACCGAAAGAAGACATCTACCATAAGTAGTAGCAGTACAATGCCTAGGTGACTAAAACACACTTTATAGAAGTTAATGGATTAATTATAAAACACTAAATGCCAAAAAAAATAAAAAAACTACTTCTTTAGAATGATTTGTAAGACATAGATTTAGGAGCAAGATCTCATTAATATTGGACACTTTCCATGAGCACGTACTAGTTGAATTTAGGTCTAACATGCCGCGACGCCAAGGACCAATATGGAAATTGCAATCACGAGTAAAGCACGCATTGGAAGCACTAGATTATTAGTGCTGGTGTCTTCATTTGATACTGCTGCAATCCCTTCGAGTTGTGGTTGTATTGAATGGGGCTGATTTGGGAGTAGAGCTGTAGCTGGCGGAGTCAGTTCTGGCGATTTAGAGGACAATGTAGGTGGTTGTTGTCGTTGATGTTGATGTTCTTCATGAACTGTGACTGGTATGAGATGAGCTTCATGGCCAAACATATTATTTGCATTCAAATTGGATATGTAATTGTTCCAAGTCATGATTGCTTGATGTGGGTCTCTATATAAAAAGTATAAACTCCTGCTGAAGCCGTCCACTTGTCGATGACAAGCAGGCTAATTGTTATATATTCCTGGGACTCTACTGCGGAAAACCACGTATGTCTTGGCCTTGGGAAACATCATTGTGGATTGAAGAGAGTTCATTTTGGATATAGAAAGTGAACAAAGGAGGGGCTTTGGGTGGTTTGGGGTGTGTTGTGGATCGACCTTAATATTGGTTAATGGCTTTGGTTAGTTGGAATAATTAATTATCCAATTTAATTGGATTTGTTTGGCCTTACCTATCCTGTACTTTTAATAAACGAGCCAAGGGATAAAGATGGTGTCTGTTGTCTTCTTATGAAACATAGTTACGTCAGTATTTGTTAGAGTTAAATATAACAAATAAAAATAAAAAAGATAGCTTGTAAAAGGTTATTGCCTCAATAGTTTATGCATGTCGTTCTTATCCGTTTATGAGAAACAAGGTGATCAGAATTGAGTCCTATCTTTTGTGGTTGGTATACATATAAATTATTATTCATATTAGGAATTGAATAAATTAAACATCGAGAAATTGCTTTCCAGGAAACTTCCGTCCTAGGGCTGTAGCCTGGGGTTCATAGAGGTTTTTATACATACTTCCGGCTTGGAGGCCGCAACATGTGAGGACAGGGGGTGATCACAGAGGTATGTTAGCCATACATCGGCTAAGGAAAGCTACCCTGTATTGACAGGGAGTGTGAACAGGGGGTATGCCAACTGGAAAGCCATATCTGACCAATAGTGTTGGATTACGTCGGGAGCCGGTCGAAATCGACAGATGAGCTCATTACCTACATTAGGGATAGATATGCATCATAATTATTTCCGCATATTTCCTGTGAACTCTATTTTCTGTGATTGTGTATTTGTTGTGCTTGATTTTCTATGTTTGTTAGTTATTATGCTGTGTTGTGTTTGTTGGTTGTTGCTGTTGACTGAGTACAGTGTTGAAATGGACTTAACTAACTACTCCGACGCTTTCCAGTTCTTACCCCTTTACCTTCCCCTTCGGACGGAGACGGGAGTGATCTTCTTCAAGCATGACCACGGACAGATATGAGGTGCAGCATGTTTTGGACGGCGTTTCCAGCTTAGCATAGACTTTTATGTTTAGTCTCTCACTTTTGGTTAGATCTACCGAGAGATTAGGGATTGTATAGCTTCGCTAGGTTAGTTCGGGTACTAGTTTAGGGGTTTTCTCAATGGACTGGTCAGAGTGTCATATATGTAATATATAATCCTAAGCTATATGAGATGGTACACTGAATGGTTTCATTTTTTATGACTTTTCTGTATATAATGTATATTATTATATTTATTTTTGCTTGTTATGCATTTACTTACTTATTATTGTTGGTATAGGATGAATTTAGTGATACGCACCTTTTGTTTTAAAAAAAAGTATATCGATTACGTGCTAACTCAATTACAGGCTTAATATTAAGTAATAGTTATTTAGGGAACAAGTTAGTAACACTCGGTTTTTAGTGTGATCATCACGTGCTGAAAATTGGGTCATTACACCGTCTAGCCACCAACGTGTCACCATCGTCGTTGCAACTACTCAAAGCCTCCTTCCCCGCTACGGTCGTCTCCGCCGTTGCTTGAAGCCTCCGCAAATCATCTCGTGTCCTCAGTCGTTCCTCCGTCGCACAACCGCTTCTCTGTTCCACTGTCGTCGGTCCTGCCTTTGTTGTCGATCGTTCCTCTGCACTGGCTCTGTTCTAATGCGCTCCAACCCTTCTCTGCTTATTCAAAAGCTTTTTCGCGTCTTGTCATATCTCCAATTTGGCCGTCGTCTCCCCTCCTCCATCCATCTACTAATCGTCCTCGGCTTTCTTGCTCCTTCTCCCTCAATCACTGCTCTGAAATCCTGAATCTCTGTTTGTTCATTATTGTTTTTGTAAGTAATGTCTAGCGGATCTTTGTTTTGAGTTTTCTTAGGTTTTTTTAATCAATATAATTTGGTTTGTTTGTTCATGATCAATGATTTAATTCCAGAATGAGTTTTATTACTAATGATGAGTAATGAACATTATTGAACTGTTCTTGTTATGAGTAATGATTTTCTTAGGTTTTTCTGTTATGAGTAATTTATATAATTTTGTTTTACGGTATTTATGGAACTATTCTTGTTGTTCAGATGTTGTATTTTTTATTTAATTATTCAGTGTTGTGTTTATTGTTGTTGCCAATTGTTGCTTTTGTTCTTGATGGTTCTGATTGTTGATGTTTGTTCACTGCTATTTTTGTTCTTATTGTTCTTGATTGTTGCTATTTTTTTACATTGTTGATTATTTGCTGTGTTACTATTTTTCATGCTATTTTTGCATTCTTATGTTTTGTGCAACTTAATTTTTTGTGCTGCTACTTTTGTATTCTTATCATAGTTCTGAAAACTGAATTAGACTGGTCGGTTCAACTAGATTAACTGGAAATCGGTCACCAGATCGATTTGGTTAGTCTCATAAACCACCTGACAAAAAAGATTAAAGAACAGGTGATTAATTGGTGAACCGCCAAAATCGGCTAATTTTTTAAAGGATTTTCGGTTCGATGAACCCTCTCCAAACGATGTCGTTTTACATTCCTAAAAAAATTTAAAAAAGGAAACCCTGAATTCCCAACGCACCCAAGCCCCACTATTCTCCTCTCTAAAATTGAAGTGAAATTTTGAAATTGAAAGAACAAAGAACTCTAGCCCTCCAGCCCCCAGCCATTACAACCCCCACAGCCTTGCAGTCCCGCTTTGTTGTCATTGCCGAACTCTTCTCTGCTGGGTATAGACATCGCGTGTGAAAGCTCCGTCGCCATTGCAGGAGCTGTGTCGCCGTCATAGGAAGCTCTGTCACCGTCCTTAGAAGCTGTGTCGCTGTCGTAGAAACTCCCTCACCCTCGTGTGGAAGCTCTGTGGCCGTCGTCGTCTCCTCTGTTCGAACTCTCTCTCTTTATTCACCGGTACCGCCGTCTCTTCTGTCGTCGCCACACTCCCCTTGAAGAGTGTTTTCAATCCATATATACGACAACGCAAAAAGCCTTACCTAGCCACCGCACCCATTCACTTGCCAACATCCACAAAGGTAACATACCCCTCTCCGCTGACTCACTCACTCACTCAAATAGAGATCATTTTTTTATGTATTTTTGCTAATTGTGCCCTTTTTTTTTTGTTCTTGTTTTGTTACTATATGTTTGATGTGACTGAAAATAACTTGTTAATCTTCTTGTTATAACATGATTAGGTTGTTCTAATGATTGAATGCTCCTGTGATTAGTTCTATTTTGCACCTTTATCGATTCTAGTTTCATAAAATTCAAAAGTAAGTGATATTTTTGCATCGATGGCTAGGCCTATTTTTTAGAAACAAATATTTGTGAGAGGAAAGTTTTTTTAATTAAATAAATATTTATCATTTTTTTTCTTAAGTCATCTGCATAAAGTCAATACGAAAATAATATTAAAGGTTCCAAAATCCAAACCATTGACATAGTAGAGTAGTATTTTCTTTTCCTTTCTTGTTGGGTTAAGCTTTTCTATTATTATTATTATTATTATTATTATTATTATTATTATTATTATTTTGGTTGTATAGTCAGTAGTGATAAATTACATCTATTTTAGATAATCTATTTATGATGGAAATATTGAAACATTTAATGATGATTATGATTTGTGATGAGTTGTGTCTTTGATTAATTGAAAACTTATTTGTTAATATTTTTTTGATAGTAGAACATTATGTTTTTGTCACTGCGTTTTGGTTGTTTTTAGTTATGAATTTTGATATTTAAAATTATTTGTGAACTTCTAATATTAAATTATGGATAATTTATTTTGTGAAATTTTAAATTTATTATATTAAAAATGATTGAATTTATATATTTAAAATTATATATAGGATTTTTAATAATTTTATTTAATATTTAGTTAAATCGGTTGAACCCAGTCGAACCAGTAAATTATTGAACCAATAATCTTATCGATTTATTGATTGGTCCAGTTTTTCGCAACCTTGATTCTTAAGCTTTGTGCAGCTTAATTTGTATTCTCTGTGTTGTGTTTTGATTATTTAATTAAAAAATTACTCCTAACAAAGGTAAAAGAGATTTTGAGAATAATGAATAAATAATCATTTGGGAGTGTGTGATGCAATAAAATAGTTAAAAGTTATTGAATATGGCTTTTTTTCTTTTGATTTTGATGATTAATACTAAATTGAAAAAGTATAGTGAACCAAGAATGAATCTGCAAACTATTGTCTTATTTGTTATTTTTAAATTAAAATTAGGAAGGTATTGATATCAATTAATTAAAAATTTGAAAATTAGGATTGTAACCACCGGAAGTGTTTGCAACGTGAAGCAACAAGAGTCACGCTACCTCTAATCCTCTATTATCTTCTCTGGTCATCAACAGCGTCCTCGAACTTGAGTTCTCACCGAAACGCCTGGCACATCATTTGAAGCACTGTCGTCTTGTCGTCATGTCGTTTCTTTTTCACCACCGTTGTCTTCACCGCCACGCGGAACCCCCTCTCCGTGGAGCTGCCGCTGCTGCGTCGCGTTGTTAGTTGCACTGCTCGGAATGCGTGCAGTGGTTCGCGTCTGCGCTGCTGCCACAACCTCCACCCCGATGATCCTGGGTAGTGTCGGTGCCCTCTGCAACCAATCCTTGTCGCCGCAACGCGTGCTTTGCAAACGCAAATTTTTCCTCTGCAGGACCACCGCGGCACCCTCCTCCTCGCGATCTGCATCGCCATCGTCCACTGCAGCGCGCTCCTTCTATCTCGTTTTCACTTTCTCAATTCGACAAAGACACTTTCACTAAAAGATGCATGCATAAAGAGATATATTTAGGAGACACACCCACAAAAAGACATTTTTAATAAAAAAATATCGCCATAAAAAAAGAAACCAGGTTCAATTAAAAAATTTCTATTTAAAAGTGATAAAATATAATTTTGAATTATGGTAAATTTGAGTAAATAAGGTATTTTTTTTTATAGATTTTATACTCCAATTCAACAAAAGTTGACAAAAATTGATAAACGGAATTATAATAAATTTTAATATTTGTCTTTGATATTTGAATATTTATTTAGTTTATATTTAGATGAGATTATAATACTTTAAGTGATGTAATACTAACCCTGAAATTCAAAGCAGAATCTACTCAATTCAACCTGTAGATGGAGAAGATGTGCTTCAATGGAGTCTCAACAAATCTAAAATGTATGACACGGCCTCAGGTTATAACATTGCTTACCTATTTTTTCACCCTCCATTAGAGCACTGCCCTGACCACATGAAGCAAAAGCATATTTGGCAGCACTTGGGGAAGTTGAAAGTCCCTCCCAGTGTGAAGATGTTCATCTGGAAATGCCTCCATGGTCGAATTCCAGTGCTAGAACTCATCCATCGCAGATTTCCAAGTACAAGTTCACTTTGCCCTTATTGTCACACGCAATCAGAGTCAATCACCCACTGCCTAATTACATGCAACAAAGCCCAAGACATTTGGAGTAGAAGTCAGATTTACCTGCACCTTCCACATCCTACCGGTGACCAGTTCTTTGAATGGTGGCAGGAATTGAAGACAAAGCTTGAGCGGCAACATGATGGAAAGAGGTTGATGGGTCTTGTGGCAAGTATCTGTTGGAACATATGGAAGGCAAGAAACCTTTGGGTCTTTGAGCACACAAACCAAACGCCGGAAGAGACATTTCAAATGTCAGTAAACCTGGCGCAACAATTCATCTCTCTAGACTAAACTCACAGTCTTAGGTTTTTTGTTTTTTTTTCCCCAATTCTCCCTGCTAAGTTTGGTTCAGTTTTATTCACTTTGCCTTTAGTGAGTTTTTTATTTGGGAAAATCCCACTTTCTCTATCTCATGTCCTGCATTTGGACACTTGTACCACTTTTATGATGCAATAAAAGTCTTTGTTAACTTTGAAAAAAAAAAAAAAAAAAAGTGATGTAATACTAACCCTAGCCCCAAATTTCTATTTTCCGTGCGAATTCAAACTTCAAATCCTCTGTCGCTGAAGTGAAATCTCAAAGGCTCCCGTGCAAGCTTAGCCGTTGCCGAAGTCATTCCCCCACCATCGCTGAAGGTCTCCCGTCAACCAGCGCCGTCGCCATCCTTTGCTTTCGTCGCGGAAGGTCTTCCATCGCCGTCGCTGATCCTCTCCCGTGGCTATCAAGTCTGATATTCTCCCTACCTCAGAAAAATTCAAAGTACAAATCCTCTGACGCTTGAGGAATTATAGAAACATAGATGGCAGGAAAGCCCATTAATCAGGCTGGTGGAAAGAAAGCTCTTGATGTCTCTGTTGATTCAAGATTGCTGATTCAAGAATAAAACCTGAAGGGTATAATTATTGTTTCACTAGTTTCCAGAATGTTGCATCACAATCTCTATTGGTGTTTAACGTTTGTAGGCTGAACCTTGATGGTGGCATGCAGGTGCAGTTTCCGGAAAGGCCAAGAAATGTGGGGCTGGTGGTGGAAGAAAACCACTTGGTGATCTATCCAATGCAGGAAAGCCCATTAATCAGGCTGGTGGAAAGAAAGCTCTTCATGTCTCTGTTGATTCAAGATTGCTGACTCAAGAACGGAACCTGAAGGGTACTGTTATTGTTCCACTGGTTTCCAGAATATTGTATCACAATCTCTATTGGTGTTTAACGTTTGTAAGCTAATCCTTGATGGTGGCATGCAGGTGCAGTTTCCGGGAAGGCCAAGAAATGTGGAAAGAAAGCCCTTGATGTCTCTATCAATCGGCATTCTGAGAAATCTGTCACCGCTAGAAGGAAGGCCCTTTCTGACATTTCAAACTCCGTGGTTGAGCCGCCTCCTCTTGACTTTGATGTCTTTGAGGAACTAGGAATGCTGCACGATCATTCCAAGTGTATAAAGTATATGTTGTCAAATTTTTCCCCTTTGGGTGAAGCTGAACTGCTTAGTGAGGAGGTTTGATTTTGAAGCCTCATAATTTTTTTCCCTCTACCATATCGTGTTTATCACTAACTATATATACTATCACCATTGCAGTCTGAAAGCCCTCATATAGAAGTAGAGGAGGAGGAGGAGGATTACAACCTACAGGAGGTGACTGAGCCGGAGATTTATATGAGGTGCTATCGGCCTGTTTCTCCAATGAATTCTCCAGAATGCCGCAAAATGTTGCATGAATTGAAAGCACTGTATTCTGAGCGTCCTGATGCAAGACAGTGACAGGAGCAGGAAAGAGCAGTGCTTCTCAGTAGTGGTCACCTTTTGGTTGGAGTGATTATGTTGCTAATGCTGCAAAATGTTGAAATTATATGAATTTAAACATTTGCCTGAGGTGCTCCCTGGGCTTGAGTGTGTCTCTGCTCATCCTGGCTCTCCTGAACGATGCAATACCTCCAAAATGCAGCACAATTCTCTGAAGGACTAGGAATTAAGATTCAACTCACTCACGCTCACACTCACACTACAGTAGCCAATAATGAATACTGTGCTTTCTCTTTGGACTTTGGTCTTCTGTTTTCTTTTGGTCTTTCTTTATTGTTAACTATGGTTAACACTAATCACCTATTCTATAAAAATTAATTAAAACACTAACTATGGCTTTACAGACTATGGTTATCAATAAACTACCGTTTTTATTCGGTGCTTATTTTTTTATAGTGGTTTAAATTAAAGTTGCATGAGTGCATGTGTTGCTACGTGTTCTTTATTATTTTCCAAAACCAGTGTGTTGATTTGCGATTTTAATAGTAGGTCTAGGGATGGCAATACCACCTGAACTCGCGGGTATCTACCCCGCTCCTATCCGATTATCCGCCCTGCATCAGAGCGGGTTTTTAGCGGGATGGATTTTTAGGAGGGGCGGGACGGAGTTGGGTTTAGGTAATACCCGTCCCTACCTGTCCCGCTATATAAATAATATATATAATTTTAATATATAATATGTATAATATATGTAAAATAATTAGTAAATGATTAATAATATTGTATCATATTTAAATTTTTACTTTAATTTATGTTATGTATGTAATGATGGTTATATACATTTTGAAATTTAATTTAATTTATTGGATTTTAATAATTATAGGAGCGAGTACTCGCAGGAGCGGGTTAAGATTCAATGTTTTACTACCCGCAGGTAGAAGAGGGACGGATTCTATACAGATTGTTGTACAGTAGGGTGGGATCGGATAAAACAAAAATCCGCCTCCACCCACCCCATTGCTACCCCTGAGTAGATCAGATGTCAAGAGGCCTTTGGCTGGCTTTTCAAATCAATAAGGTTGATGGATGGGATGAGATAGATGCAGATAAATTATTGGCTATAGGGCAATTACTATTTACTAGTATCTTAGCATGGGATACGTAAAATTTTAAAATGCGATTATGTCAATCAATAGTGTCAAACCACGCTAATAAGGCACACCATATTTTACAGTGTTGGACACTTGAATTGTTGTCAATAAACTCATCCAATCTTACTACAAATGCAAGGCACAGAACATGATGACAAGACATATATAACATGGACACTTATATTAGACTTTTTAATTTTAATAAATATAAATTAATTTTAAAAAAAATTTATTTTTAGTGTTTTCAAAAGTACTCGAATGATTTAAAAATTGTTATTATCTTCTTGATTTATCAAAAATAAAATGAGAAGTTTGTGATTTTTAAAAGTATTTAAAAGTACAAATACCTGTTTCAATCAATCAATCAATTTGGTAAAACTATTTATTTATTTATTTTTATTTTAATGCTTGTAATAAATTTTTCTACAACTTCACCATTATCCTTGACTTCTTAACCTTTTCTCTAAAGAAAAATTTTCCCCTAATATCCTTAATATCATTATCGTTATTTAGCAGTCGAGGCATATATAGTATGTTAATGTCATACATCTACCTATATACGGTTCAAATATAATAAATTTGTTAAATGATTTCACTTTAATAATTGTTGATGACTTGGCTCAACTACAATAAATAGAGAATTTATTTATATTTTTTTTTGGAGAAGAAAACAGAGATAAAGTAAAAATAATAAGAAAAGTGAAATTGTACTTCACTATCACCAACAGCTTAGAGGCTTACACATATGCACACCCCCATCTCATAATTAATTGCTCTATTTATGATTGATTTTAATTTCTCTACTAAAATCAATTTGCTGGCATGCCACTAGATTATAGCTACTCCACTACTCTACTTCACTATCACAATTCACAAGCACTATATTAGCCAAACCACTTTGGTTAATTTCTCTACTCTTCTCATCATATATACCTTATGCTTCTCTCTCTCTCTCTCTCTCTCTCTCTCTCTCTCTCTCTCTCTCTCGTTTTTGAACAATGAGGGTCCGAAAAGTGACTTGAACACATGACCTAAGAAGAGTGCAAGACTATACTAAGTTACTAACAAACTGAGATGGCCACAAATAAGTCTGGGTAAATAACATTGTTCATTGTAGTAACAAAATATTAACAGCAGTCAGAGTCTCTATTGTAAAACAAAGTATATTTTATTAACATATGATTAGCATTTCCACTAGACTGAAGGTTGGTTGAATTTTAGCAATCAATGGAAATGTTGCATGTGGAAGACAAGATGGATAAGAGGTGATTGCCAACTATGATTCCCTCAACGGGTCACTACCATCGAACTGGCAGCACTTCTACGTACACAAAAGTTCCAACAAGTTAGGCCAATCTTGGTGTTAGTATCAGTGAAAATTAGCTCAATCATTTCAGAGGATGGCTCTTTACATTCCAAAAACAAAGCAATTTGAGTAGCAGGGAAGCAACAACACACTATCTTCCACAGCAATAGGTTGCCTGAAAGGATTTACCTGAACCTACAAGGAGAATTCACAATAATTCATTAGAAGACAGGGTGACAGAGAGAGAGAGAGAGAGAGAGAGAGAGAGAGAGAGACCAATTACAAGCAGAAAAAGAACTAATAAAAGCTTACAGGCAGTCTAAAAGAGCGACTAATTACATTCTCAATGCAACTTGCTGCAAGATGACAAGCTTCCTCACAATAATCAGTAAAAACGGCTGGGACATCTAGTTTTTCAATTAACTCCTGTTATTTTGACACCAAAATAGAAAAGGAGTAACATAAAACGCACTTCGAATATACCCTAATTGTTGTTTGTTTAAGTACAATAATAAAGAGGAAGGTAGAACCTATAACTAACACCAAAATAAAGGATAAGAACATGGTAATGACATACAATACTAGGTAACCAACTTGGATAGGCAGCAATGCCACCATTTGGAGCAATCACTAGATGAGGGGAGGAATCCTGCAAGTATAATGTTAATTAAGAGGAATTTATTGTGTTCAAGTACAGCAACATATTCGAATTCAGGAACAAGCATTTCTCAATATTAGTTTTATATTGGTTCTTATCTAATATTAAATTAGATACCTTAACAATATCTCTATATCGGTCGTGATAGAGTCCATGCCACAGCTGCAGTGTTACTGCCGAAGTAATGCCACTCTGTGTTGATAAAATGGCATTTTCACTCGCTGATTTGCAGGTACTCTGGTCTTCATTGGAAGAAGCATATCTGGAAATGCTGATCTTCTCACCATCCCTGTTAACACGGAGGGATGAAGGACAAATAGTTAGAGCAAGTAGTGTCGAGTATCAGCTCATAGAACATTTATTTACTGATTACAGCAATGCATCAGACCTTTGTGGAGGAATTGCAGGTCCAACAAGTTCAATATGAATATGTACGCCGGGGAAGAGTGCCTGTAGTTCTCCAAATACATCTAGTTGTAGCAATTCTTTCTCAGGTCCTTCCATTAAAAAAAAAAATGATCATTAATGCTTGAATATGTAGTGTAAAAAAGAATTCATATTTAAATTTGAATGCTTCAAAAGAACGGGGAGTTTTTAAGAAATTATATACCAAGGTAATGTAGGTACAACTTATCACAGACTTCAGGATTCAGGGTTCCAATTCCAACTAGTTGAGCAGCATGATATATTGTAAGTGGCTGAAACAGGCAAAGCATACAATTTAAAAAATAAAAAATAAAAGAAGTTATCAAAGATATTGTGGGTTATATCCTTCTTACACCTCTAATTTTATCAGAGGAGGAAACTTTCAATGGTGGTTTCTGCTCTATTAAGTAGTCAACAGAAAACAAATACATTCCGCAAGTTCCAGTTTATAATTTGCAAGGTGAAATTAGAAATTCTTTTCTTTTTTAAATATTTTCAAACACTAGTGGGAAAATTGTTTTAAAGGCCCTGCACATTCCATCTAACATTAACTACATCAAAAGATTAGGTCCATTCCCCTTCTTGTACTTCTTTAGTTACAAACAAACTAAAAAAGCCTAATTGTTACATAATCATACCCAGTGAAATGGGATAGACACTTTTGAGAAAGAAAAAAAGAAAGAAAAGGGGCTACACAATCATACCCAGTGAAGCAGCAGAGCAGCAGGCGAGTCCAGTGGAATGCACCTCCAATTATAGTAGTCACTCCAACTATGCAACTGCACCGGAATTTGAGATTCGGGTGCTAAACATTTATATATTGGATTTTATTTTCTTTTCAATTTAATACATATGAGGAACTTGGAATGGAGAAACAAGCTTCAATTGTATTACCATAACAAGGATACAAATTTCTTGGAAGATCCCAACTGTTGTTTAACCTGCCAAAACTAAACTCCTTAGACCAAAGCTTGTTCTAAGCCAAGTAAATACACCATAAAATGTCTGAACTTTCTATTTTGTAATGATTAGGGCAAACATAATTTTGATTAACAAAAAGTTTCAGAATATGAAGCTTGAAGGAAACAAGAGAACCGTAAACAATCAAATGAAGCAGACGATTCGCCACAACGGCATTCGATCATCCACATCCCCTTTTGATGGATTCCCCTCTTGCTCAAGAAAGAACACCTAGTTTCCTGCTTCAAACAAATCTGTTGAAAAAGCTAAATTAGCATAAAAAAAACATATATGAACACTTTACGGTAACAATGTTTTCTTTGAAGGTTGTTAGAATCAGAAATCACCTGAACTGTAGCTTCTTGAGAGAAAGTGAAAGGAAAATCATTGAGTAAATGCACACTCTCCATCTGTTGCTCTAACCTATCACACTCATGTTTGTGGCTACTCCAGTGTTCAATCTAGGGTTCAAAGAAAAAACGGAGAGATATGAAGAAATTTGTGAAACGCAGAACTATTCAGCGAGCGAAAATATGTTCAAAACTGCGGATCAGAAATTGAGATAGAGAGAGGGACCTGATGAGAGAGAGAGCAATAAGCGACGGCTCCGCAGCGAGCGCAGGGCCTGGTGGCGGCGCCGGTGCAGCGCGTTCTTCCGCTGCCCTTCGCGGCGCACTCCATCTTCTCCTCCGACGTTTCTCTCTGCAATCGGTGCTCATGTGCATGGCGTGTGTGGCCCAGCCCAAGTCTCCAAGCCCACTAGGGCCCATTTCTATGTTATCTTGGACCAAGATTGATTAGTTGAGCAAAGTCCATTATCATTTTCAATAAACGGATTTTTAGTGATAAGATAAAAACAAAATAAAAAAACAACTTGAACGGATTACTTGATTAGTCCACTTATTCCGCAACCTCTTAATTGAGTATGAGAAGATTATGCCATTTGAGTTATAACTCATTGGTGATACCTCTTAATTGAGTATGAGAAGATTATGCCATTTGAGTTATAACTCATTGGTGATTAGTCCACTTATTTATTTTTTTTTATCAAAGATAGGAGACTCGAACCCGTAACCTCTTAGTTGAGTATGGGGAGACTATGTCATTTGAGCTATTACTCAGACTAAAAACTTGAAAAGATAGGAGACTCGAACCCGTAACCTCTTAGTTGAGTATGGAGAGACTATGCCATTTGAGCTATTACTCAGACTAAAAACTTGAAAAGATAGGAGACTCGAACCCGCCCTCTTAATTGAGTATGGGGAGTCTATGCCATTTGAGCTATTATTCATTGGCTTAAAATTTGGAAAGATAGAAGACTCGAACCCGCAACCTCTTAATTGAGTATGGGGAGTCTATGCCATTTGAGCTATTACTCATTGGCAAAAATTTGGAAAGATAGGAGACTCGAACCCGCAACCTCTTAATTGAGTATGGGGAGTCTATGCCATTTGAGCTATTACTCATTGGCTAAAAATTTGGAAAGATAGGAGACTCGAACCCGCAACCTCTTAATTGAGTATGGGAAGTCTATGCCATTTGAGCTATTACTCATTGGCAAAATTTGGAAAGATAGGAGACTCGAACCCGCAACCTCTTAATTGAGTATGGGGAGTCTATGCCATTTGAGCTATTACTCATTGGCTTAAAATTTGGAAAGATAGGAGACTCGAACCCGCAACCTCTTAATTGAGTATGGGGAGTCTATGCCATTTGAGCTATTATTCATTGGCCAAAATTTGGAAAGATAGGAGACTCGAACCCGCAACCTCTTAATTGAGTATGGAGAATCTATGCCATTTGAGCTATTACTCATTGGCAAAAATTTGGAAAGATAGAAGACTCGAACCCGCAACCTCTTAATTGAGTATGAGGAGTCTATGCCATTTGAGCTAGTCTATGCCATTTGAGCTATTACTCATTGGCAAAAATTTGGAAAGATAGGAGTTGAGTATGGGGAGTCTATGCCAGACTCAAACCCGCAACCTCTTAATTGAATATGGGGAGTCTATGCCATTTGAGCTATTACTCATTGGCTGATTAGTCCACTTATTCACTTAAACAAATGTTTGAGTTTAAATACTATTTTTGAATTATATGTAATAACTTATTAATTAGTGACCAATTCTTAAATAAAATATATTATAAAAAATTTGTTTTCTTTTATTTAAAAGAGTAAAAGATCTATTTAAAGTTCAAACCAATGAATTTGGATCTTATTTTTATCCATAAAATTTTAAATGACATCCTACTCACCAGAAGTCAAAAAGGGAGCCATTCAAATAAAAATATTTAAAATATTTTTTTAAAGATATTTTTTAATAATTAAAATTTAATATATATAATTGATTAAATCGTGTTATTTTTGTTAAAATTAGATCAGATAAATTGATTTGGCCAAAAAATCAGTGAATTACTCCTTAAACCAATCTAAATTAATCTTTTTTATAAAAATGACTACAATATCTCTATTATAAAAAATGACTAAAATACTCTTATTCTTATTATTATTATATATAAATTTTGAAAACTCTAAATCCTAATCTTTCTCTTCTCTTTGTGCTGTCATAGAGTTAAGATTTAGCATTTTCAAAATTTAATATATATATATATATATATATATATATATATATATAATAGAAGTATTCTATAATAAGGTTATTGTAACCATTTTAAAAAATAATTTAGACTAGTTTAAAATTTAATTTACCAATTTTTCAGCCAAATCAATTTATCTTTAATTTTAATAAAAATAACATAATTTAATCAATTATATATATTAAATTTTAATTATTAAAAAATATTTTAAAAAAAGATATTTTAAGTGTCTTTATTTGAGTACTCGTAAACATTTAAGCATCAAAATCGTTGAGTTAACCAATGTTAGTAAACATCTGGGTTAACATAAATTATAACTCAAAATTCTTAACAGTAATATTACCAAAAATTTTGTTCCAAATACGATGAATGTGAAAAACTATCAAAGAAATTTATCAAACATTTTTTTCTATAAAATATACCAACCATATTATGTATACACCAAATAAAATGGGTAGGATGTCATTCGGTTGAAGCAACTTACTATAATGGAAATTACTAATAAGAGCACCATGCCTCGCAAGCTCGCCCGAGCACATGTCTGCATATCCTGAAACTAGACTGAAGCGAACCAAAAAAAATATTTAAACCATTTCGTTCCTCCTTGAAGGCCAAAAATTAATAAATAAATAAATAGAGGTTTATATCATTAACCGGCCCTAAAATAAAAAGAATAGAGGTTTTCTTATGTACATATATCTTTGTTTTGTTTCAACTAAGTTCGTCATAAATGGATACTCTTAATTATTAAAAAAAAATGAGAGTGTAAAGTGTGATCTTTAATTATTTATTATTCTCTTTTTTATATTTATTTTTGGTCGTATTTATAAAACTAATGATAAGAGATCATATTTTACGCCTTCAATTGTTAAAAAGAATTGAGAGAATCCATTCAGAGTTCCTGGCCGCCCTTATCATAACTTTATTAAACAGAATACTTTAAACCATTCCATTTTACGAAAGTTCATTTAGTGGTCCATTTATATTCCTAATCCTAGTAAACATTGGGCGTTTCTGTTTTAATATAGGAAAAGTATAGGTAGATAATAAAAATATTAAATAATATGAATAATAGATATATCAGATGTTTATTTTATTAAGTGTACGGATGATTATTTTAATATTAAGATTTAGATGATTAATTTAGAGGTGTAGTATGTTTTTATTTGATTGGTGATTGTTTATATTGTTCAAAATGTTCATTGTTTACCTAACACTCCCCTTTAATATATTATAGCATATCCTTGAATTCCCACCTTCTATGTCCCGTATCTCTTTTTTGCTGTTTGAAAAGATGAAACGATGCACCAACTTTTTTTCCGTTTCTTTATTTCTTGTTCTTTTCTTACTCTGATTTTACGTTCCAAACAAAATAAAATGCTTTGATTACCTGTTTGGTAAAGTGAGATCCAAAGTTCATAATGCTATAGTGCAAGCAAATAATAAAAAGATACCCCATATATATCACACTCAATATATTGAGGGGGAAATAAAGGAGATGCCAAATCTTGAATGAACAAATAAAAAAAATAAACTATTCGGTGGAAATTCTTTTGTTTTTCCCCCTCCCTTTAGACCACTTTACAAAAGGTAATAGTGTTGCTAATTGTTATTATATTTATATATAGCATATAAGAGTCCATGCATGATTCTATTGAATATTTGAACGTAGAAATTATTGATCGGGTCTAATCCAAATAGTAGGTTCGGTTGGTCGGGCATAATATGTATTCAATTAATGTAGTATAGCATACATATAGGTTGTCGAGGAGTTATGATACCTATATATTAGCTAATTTACTGCCAAACATAATTGAGATAGTTAACAATGAACAACTTCAAATTTTATAAAAGCTTGAGTTTGATTCTTGTGATTGATATGTGAAAGACATTATTTTTGCAATGATAATGTATATATTTATATAAGCATTAAAATTTTTATAAATATGTATATCTTAAACCTAAAGTTAGATAGAAACATGTGTATTTATCTAATTGTTTAGATTTTTTTCAATGATTCAACAGATTAATCATTGATTAGTAAATATTTAAGTTGATCTCAAAAATATTTAAAATCAAATATTTTGATCTTTAAAATTCTTTGTTATTCTAGAAGCCTTTGAGATAGGTTGATTCATTCGTAAAATAATTAATTTATCTTATAATGATATTTTTTGAAGACCTAATAATTTGACTCATAATAAAATCTTTAAGAGTTATTTCTCCAACATATATATTAAAAATTTTATTAAAAGCAACCAAAAAAAAAAAATAATATGCCTGATCAAAGTAATTCTTAGAGACTTTTAGAATAATAAAAATTTATTAAAAAACCAAAGTATCTAATTTAAAATTCATAGAAAGCTAATTTGGATTTTACTCTTCATCTTTCAAGAAGCTAAAGATAATTTCATGATATTGTAGGTACAAGTTGTATTTACTCATATGTGTAAATTATGTGTTTTATGTGTATAAATTTCTGTAAATATGAATATAAATTATTACTGCCAACTATTAGTAGTCCAAAGCAAAATTATTTACTTTATATTACATGTAACATTGTTGGTTGAATATTGCTTAGGCTTCTATTTTAAAAGAGGCATTTACATGAAAGCATGCTAGATACAAAAATAATTTAACAACAGAACTTTTTTCGGAAAAAAAAAAAAAATAGAGATGAAGACAAATTATTGATTAAATATTTATTGGAAAAGTAATAATTTCCAAATATTTTCGATGTAAAAACCATTCATGTACGTGAATAAAAATAGCCAATTAAATTTCCTAACCTTAGCACTCATCAACAACAGCCCCATGTTCCAAAATTAAGTTCCTAAAGGACAAAAGCAGATGAACTTGACCTATTCAACAGTGTAGTGTACAGTACAGTAGTGTAGTAGTGTTGCATGTCCCACAACAATGGATGGATGCAAATAAAGTAAGAAGAGATCGACAAGGGTATAAATTTCTGTGGGCACAATCCTCTCAGATTCTATTTCGACTAATATAGACTGGACCAAACAATTCATATATACAAGAGTAAATTTTATTGTTAATAATAAATAATAAATTTTTAATTTGTTTAAGTCTCTACATTTCTGTTTTCGTAGAAAAGAAAGCGGTAATATGAAGAGTAACACAAAATTCATGCATGAAGTCTTTCGTAATGTATAATAATACATTTGAAAGTGATTTTGGTTAATATCACTTAAACGATATTCATTCCCTATTATAATCACGTTTTAGGTAAAAATTTTAAAACATAAATTATATCTTGACATTAACTCACTTTCATCAAAATAAATTTTATACAATCAAGTTAACATAAACTTTAACCCAGTCCTTACACACTCTTATCCAAACAAAGACTAAGAGTAATAGCGTGTCTTAAAAGCACACTAAATAAGTTGTGGAAAGGTAGTTTATTGTGTAGGTTTTCAAACGGTAATGCTAGAGAAATAATAAAAAATTAATTTAAATATTTTAAATTTATTTTATTTAATATTTATTTGTACTAATTTTTTATTATCTTTTAAATATTATTGGTTTTCAAATTTCAACATATCTAGTTATGTCTACCACAGGAGTAGTACTATTTGTGTAGGTTTCCAATAATTAGATTAGTACACAGGTCCTGCAAGGCTGGACTACTCCTGGTCCATTTTCGGTGTGAATTAAACTCTGAAAGATCCAAATCCCCAAAAAAAAAAAAAAAAACTCTGAAAGATATTTTTGGTGTTTATAAACTTTAATTTCAATCCAAAACAGGGCTCACTTATATCAAAATTTTACAATTTGTTTTACTGATTTTTCTGATTTCTTGCAAAATACAGTTTTGACTGTTATTTAAGGTTTAAGATTTAAATTTTGAAATTAGAATCAATTCTTTTTATGAGTATTAGTTAACGAAGTGTATTAAAGACAGATACAGAATAAAGTAGAATAAAAAAAAAAAGTTTTGCAATCATCATATCAGCATGTAAATAAATATTACACTGGTACACCAAATTATAACGAATAACATTTTATAAAATTTCAAAGTATTTGTTTGTAGCCTAAATCTTTACAAAATTGCAGACTTAAAATCCAGACATCGGATAACAAAGTGCCAAAAGAAAAAGTTGATATAACTATTATAAATCGGTTACACATTATAATTCAGTTTTATACGTTATAAATCGGCCATTAATATCAATATCACATAAAATATTCTATATATTTTTATTTGTTATTATTAGCGTGATTTTAATTGATAACAGCTAATGATATATACTCCAATTATAAAAAAGAGTAAGCCTAAAAGAAAAAGGTAAGACATTGGTCTAAGATTATTTTTTTGAAAAGAGTTCATTGTTCACATACTAAGTTGAGTGTCGGAATGCCTTTTGTAGTCTTCTTGTTCTTTTTGTAACCGATATATAACTCATCCCATTTGAAGGCAAGAAGACGGTCACTTAAGGACGAGCTATATCAAAGTTAGGTCACACAAGAACAATTGGCGTCTACCGTGGGGCCGAGGATTTAAACTTCCTTTGAGCTCCAAAATTTTAGCGTGTAACCATGGCTGATCAACTTCCTCCAACACCATCTGAACTTCTTAGGATGGTAATAGAATTACAATAGATTAATCAACGCATGGTAGAAGAAAATTAAAGAGTGGCAACTAGATAGCCAAGCTTACCAATGCTCGAATAACTCACAACAATAATAATCAAGAAAAGGAGGAACAACCAAATGAAGAAAAAGAAGTTGAACCTGATCCAACCCATGTTTCTGAAACTCAGGAGCAGGGGGAGATCAGCCAGCAAATCAAGCAGACTTAGTAAATGTAGCTAGACCATTTACTGCAGATGTCATAAATTTTCAATTGCCTAGAAATTTTGCTTTACCAATGACATTAACCCCTTATGATGGTTTCGGCGATCCAAAAAAGCACATTAAAAGATTTCATTCCACGATGCTAGTGAATGGTGCTTCTGATCCTATTTTATGTCGTTGTTTTTCTACCTTTTTAGATGGTCCTGCACTTGATTGATTTTCTTCTTTGTCTACAGAATCTATTTTATGGTTTCAGAAATTAGCTAAGCTTTTTGAAAATCAATTTGCTGCATCTTCTATTTATTTTCATGATTCGGATTATTTAAGCATGATTAAGCAAGGATAACATGAAAATCTTCGCGATTATGCTACTCGATTCAAAAAAGTAGCTATAAGCATCCCAGATCTTCATATAGAGGTACATCTTCATGCTATTAAGAGTGGAATTCGTCTAAGAAAGTTTTAAGAGACCATTGTTGTTTCTAAGCTAAAAACTCTAGCTGAATTTCGTGAAAAGGCCAAAGATCAGATGGAGATTGAAGAACTTTGACAAGCTCGGCAGTTGGAGAAAGGAAACACTATTAAAGATGATGATAAAGATCGGGATAATAAGAAACCTTTTTGGCTCACACGCCGTTATGATTCCTACATACACTTCAATACTAAAAAGGAAGAAATTATTAAAGAAATTTTAAATTCCAATAGCTCATCAAACCTCCAAGAAAGGTAGGTACTTATCAAAATCTGAAAAAACATGGATAAATCGAAGTATTGTTCTTTTCATTAGAAGCATGGACACACCACTGATGAATGTGTAGTAGCAAAGGATCTGCTAGAACGACTAGCTAGACAAGGTCATCTGGATAAGTATATCGGTGGCCATATTCAAAGGCAGACAGGACATTCCATTGACCATTCTTCAATAGGGTATGCTTCTCGAGATAAAGATAAAAGTGTCATCATTCAACTTGGTCAATCTCGTGGCATCATTAATTGTATATCTGGAAGTCTGGTGGAGGTATCATCAATTATGCTCGTAAGCGACATACCGAGCTATGCTCTCGGTAAAAGGAGCTAGTAATTCCACTCAACCTCCGGCTACTGTTTCGAAAATGGTTGATAAATCCATATTTCATGAGTTCTTTTGTGCTTAATTTGAGTGATTTATTCAATCCTCCACCTATTTATTCATATTAACTGCATGGTTTTACTTTTCCTTCCTTATTATATCATATTGTGAAAAGCATGTTTCCTAAGCTTTAAAAAAATTAATTATTTTAATTACCTTTATTTCCATTCGATGCCGTGATTAGTGTGTTGAGTAGTTTCAGATTTTCTAAGGCAGAATGACTTAAAGGATGGAAAAGGAAACATACAAAAATGGAAGGAGAAGGCAAAACGGAGCTTTGAAGGAAACTGGTGTTCACGCGATCGCATGGACGACGCGATCGCGTGCCAGAAGCGAAGATGCAGCGACGCGGCCGCATGACTGACGCGACCGCGTGACATAAGCAGAACGCGTACAACGCGGACGCGTGACTGACGCGACCGTGTGGCAAGGAAAAGCTCTGAATGACGCGACCGCGTACCCACGCAGACGCGTGACAGAGGCCGCGTATCAGAATTTACAGAATACGCTCCCAGCGATTTCTGAAGCCTTTTTGGCCCAGATCTAAGTACAGACAGTATAGACCAGAGGTTATAAAGTGTGGGAATGCACCCATTCAAATGAGAGCTCACATATTTTATTTTTCAATGATTTAGATTTAGTTGAGAGGGAGATCTTCTCCTCTCTCTCTTAGGATTTAGGATTTCTTCTTGCTTTAAGAGTGACTCTTAATCCAGGTTTTACGTTTCTTTGTTTTAGCTTCCTTTTACTTTTATTTATTCCAGCACTTGAATTGATCAGTGAATTTATGAATTTCTTCCATGTTATAGATTGATATTTGAATTAATAATATTTGAGGTATTTTCAGTTTATGATTGTTCTCTTTGATTTAAGCTACCATTGGTTCCCATCTAAGGATATTTTTATTATTCTAGCAATTTTACTTTTTCCCCTTTTGGTCCTGGTTAAGAATTCAGTAACTCAACAGTTATCAAACTCAACATATTTGATAATCGTTATCTTGCTAATTGAGCTGAACTTAAGTAATCCTAACCTTTTCTTAGGAAATAAATAGGATTCGAAGGTCAATTTAATTAGTCCTTTGATTTTTCTTTGCCCTAGTACAGGTTGATCAAGTGGAGTTTAGATTCAACTTTCATTATAGTTGAGAGAGATAACTACATTGGACCTCCAACTTCTCTTACCTTGCCAAAAGTCTGCTTTACAGTATTTATTTATTTTAATTGCCATTTACTTTACTTGTCATTTAAATTACTTGCTTCTCATCTTCTAAACCCCGATTACAACCTTTATAGCCAATAATAAGAACATACCTCCTCGCAGTTCCTTGAGAAGACGACCCGAGGTTTCAATACTCGGTTAACAATTTCTAAAGGGGTTTGTTACTTGTGACAACCAAAACGTTTGCACGAAGGGATTTTTGTCGGTTTAGAGACTATATCTACAACGCGACTGTTTTTATGACATTCTTTACTGGCGAAAAACCCCAACGTCAAAATGGCGCCATTGCCGGGGAACTGCTAACGTGTGCCTTATTATTGGTTATTGTAAATATTTTTCTTTTGCTTGTTTATTTATTTTTTGTTTTTCCTTTTTATCTTTATTTGCTACTATGAACTCTCACCCCTATCGCTTTGAGTTTGGTTCTAATATTGTTAAGGGAAATAGAAGTTACAGCAGGAATGTGCATCAAGGTCAGACCAATCAAGGATGGATGGAACCAAGAGGATCTAATCAACCCTTTTGACAGCAACACCCTCCGAGATATCCTGGACAAAGACCATTCTACAGTGCATACCCAGCTGAAAGACATGGTGGACAACCTTGTAACTACCAACAAGCCCCACCCCGTGCATGTAAACCATCCTTTCAACATAACCTCGAACCACCACACTCACAAGCTTCCCTTCACCATTCGCCACCATATGATCATTCCTTACCCCAGTACCAATCCAATTGCTCCCAATCGCCACCACTTTCCTTTGTGTCATGTCCAAGTCCAGCAACCCAGGAAGCAGAGGCTCGCCTAAAGGAAACAGTAATTAAATTTCAAACAACCATTCAACAACTGGAGAAAGCGATAATTCAATGGGCTTCTAGGCACTCAAATACACAAGGATCAGCCACAGCTCCATGTGGACAGCCCAATGAAGAGCGTAACATGAAGGAGCTACCAGAAACTCCAGTGGACAAGACAGAGAATGAATTTGTACTAGAACAATTAGAAGAAGCTGTCTTTGTTCAAGAAGAAGAGTTGGTTGAAGACCTAGGAGATGCTGAACTTCCATGGGAATCCATAATTGAGGAAAACTCCGTCCAGGATGCTACAGTTGATGCTAAGGAGGATACTGTACAATCTCCAAGGCAAGTCGTTTATGAGGAATCAGACGGAATAATCCAAGAAGCAAATTCCCTTGATGATGATAGTCACAAGTCTAGCTCTCTTGGTGATGAACTTGCATCCGCAAGTGAATTCTCTGAGATCGAAGAATCTTCCCCAAGTGAATATGAAGATGATGCGGAGGTAGATTTCTCTCAACCTCCAATCTATGACTCAAGTGATGAAGAAGACACAGAAGACTTTGACTAGGACACAGATACAATTGAAGATCTTTGCAAAGAAGTGGAGGAATTCACAGAAGAGCACAAAGAAATGGAACTTGCAGAACCACCAAAAACACCTATCCCAAGGCCATTACCACCTAATACAAGCTTCAAGTGGGTACAATCCTTAACTTACAACTTTACTTATTCACTTGAATATGGTTTGCTTGAAATAGATGACCAGCTTAGAGCTCTCTGCGGCTTTAAGAGTAAGAGGGAAATGGCTCGTACTCAGAGCTGGTGCACAAGGTTCAATAAGGTTCCACGCTTCACCTCGAAGTACACGGATTGGTATCATGCTCAATTGCATGGATCACTGAAAACGTTTGGTCACCAAGGTGAGATTCTACTTTTTAACCCGCCCGAATGGAAACATGTAGATCAAGACGGAGGCGGATTTAAAAGCAAGGCTTGGAATCCTGGGCTCTATCCTGACATTCGTCGTCCCGGGAGCCTGAAAATCTGTTTGGAGCTGCTCAGAAGCTTTGCATGCTTGGTTTGGGACCCCAGAGGCTATTGGCATTCCAAGCACTGGTGGAGATTTTTAGACGAATTTAAACATAAGCCGCCATAACAGGATACTCCTCCAATATCCAACTTAAGGACTTTAACTAAAAGTGCTAGGTGGGAGACAACCCACCATGGTATGGTCGCTTCTTTTTCAATTTATTTCTTGTTAATTGCTTTCATTTTTCCTTTTTCATTTTAAGTTATTAAACCTGGAATCATGCATAGCATTCATGTTAATCATTGCATTATGCATTTTTCATGCATATATATATATAAAATGGTGCACGACGCGACCGCATGCCCCATGCGATCGCGTCATATTGCGAGAAACACCACCCACGCGACCGCATGACCCACGCGGCCGCGTGATATATATATCGGCGTAAGGATCCAACGAACAGAAAGTTAGGCTGGAATCGTGCGGCCCTTGTGCGTTTCGCACAAATTGGCCCACGCGATCGCATGCCCCATGCGATCGCGTCACTTGCACAATACCAATCCCACGCGACCGCGTGAATGACGCGATCGCGTCGCATGGATTGCACATCACCCCAAAAGGAGACAGAGAGTTGCGCTAAAACGGCGCTGGAGTTGTGCGTTTCGCACAAATTCCAGCGACGCGATCGCGCGACCCACGCGATCGCGTCACCCCTCTTCCACCCCTCTCATGCGATCGCGTCACTCCCATTTTCACCCTAACCACGCGACCGCGTGCCCCACGCGGCCGCGTGGATTCGAAAATATAACCCCCAGCCACGCGAACCCTATCAGTCGCGCAGCCCCCCCACCCCCAACCATCTTCTCCCTCTCTGCTTCTTCTTCCTCCAGCCACCACCCAGCACCACCCAGCCGCCACCGCGCCACCACCCAGACGCTGCCACTGTCCAGACACCGCCGCCGCAGAACCCCCTCTCCCTCTTTCTTCTTCTTTCTTCTTCTCTTCTCCCCTCTCCGCCACTGCCCTCCGAACCACCACCCACCACCGCCGGCCATCCAGCCGCGCCCCCCTTTCTCCGCCACCCACCCGCAAACCCCCTTCTTCTATCACTAACCCTAAACCCTCTCTCCGCCACTGCCCCCCTCAGCCGCCACCGCGACGCCGTGCCCCACCACCGCGCCGAACGCCGCCGCAGCCACCTTCTTCCCCGTTCCACCCCTCCCGCCTACCGGGTTCCGCAAAACACAACCCCCTTTTATCCGTTTGTCATTTTTCTGTAATTTTTTCCGTTTCTGTTCATCATTAGGATAGATAGATATGCATGCTGTAGTGGATTTTTAGGTTGTTAGGTAGCTTAGGCTGTGGTTAGTGGATCTAGGTCTGTTTACTTGCACTATTCCTGCTTATATTTTATCATAACTGCAATTCTGCTGTTCCTGTGACCTTGTTCATATGCTGTGATTTCTTGCATTTGCTGTTTGTTACTCTGAATTTTCCTGTTTCTATTAATTATAGGTAACTACAGCAAGTTTTTAATTCATATGAACTGCTATGATTGCTGTTTATTTTCCTGGACATTCCAATTTTAGCCGGAATGCTGCCCAAATTTTTTGTAAATTGTTTTCATTCATGTTTTGGTTTGGCATCTCTGAACTCTGTTTTACTCTGCTTTACCCAAACCGTTTCATGAATGCTATGGTAGACTTTCTTATCCTTTTTGATTTCCTGGTTCATAAACTGCATTTGTGATTCACTGATTCCAATTTTTGCTTTCTTTATTTCTATTCAAATCAGCATCACCCTGTTTTTCTTGTTCGATTATGAGTACTTCTATTCTTACCTGTGAATCCTTGTTATATGGAATTTTTCTATGCCACTTACTTTAACCCGCAGTTTACTAACTCACTAATTTTAATTTACTAATTTCTTTTTCAAATTCTAACCATACTAACCCTTTTAATCTCTTTTCTGAATATTTTCACTTTCCTCTAACTTTCTCACCATGGCATATTGATTATTTTTCCATTTAACATAAATTCAATCACATTTCATTTACTCATTTTCCTTATTCTATTTCTCCCTTGCCGCTTTGAGTTTCCTTTGTTTAATTGGCTATTTGCTTTCCTATTTTATCCATATCCTGGTTTTCTGTTTTTCAGGATGTCTGCCTCACAAAGGAAAGGAAAAGACAAGGCTACTGGCAAGCACAAGAGAGGAGATTCCTCCCAGTCCATCATTGCCCTCATGCACGATTCCTCATGGCGGGAGAAGAACTTCACACAGCTGGAAAAAGTTGACCAGCTGCTCCCTGCAAATGATCCTATAAAATTTGCAAACCGGTACTGTGAACTGAAGTACCCGGCTTTTGCAAACTCCATAAATCTATACCTGGAGCGAACTCTGAAGATTCCAGAAGCACTCCAGCAGTACACTACTGAGCAAATCAAGCAAAGGGGCTGGTTCTTTCTGGAAAGAACACTGACAAAGGTCAATTCATCTTGGGTACGGAAATTCTACTGCAACTACTATCTCACTACCCTAGATGCAGTGAACCTGAGAGGAAAACAAATCCTGGTCACTGAGGAGGCCTTAGAGGACATTCTCCGGCTCCCAGCCAAGTCCGATCAGCCTGATGGTTATTCAAAGGCCGAGGAGGACATGCGTCAGATGCAGTTTGATTAGGATGCCGTGAAGGCACGGATAGCTCTCGACCCGACTGTTCCTTGGGAGATGGGTCAGGACACTACCATGCCTAGAGGGATCAAGAGAGCGTACTTAAATGATGAGGCTCGGTTATGACACTAGATCTTGAGTAATTATGTGATGCCGAGTACTCACGAGACGGAGATCCCGGTTGCTATGATCACCCTCCTTTGGTGTGTGCTGGAGGGTAAGGACCTTTATCTGCCACGTTTCATTCGGCACTATATGGCCAGGGTCCACGTCCGAGGCACCCTTCCTTTTCCGTATCTAGTTACACAGCTTGGCCGTCGAGCTGACGTGCCATGGGAGGATGCCGATGAGAGACCATCAGTGGCGGATTGCAGGAAGATCATTTTGCACAGCCGGAACTTCTTAGCCTTGGGCCACAGACCACCACCATTCACTGCTACTGATGCGACAGCCCCACCGTCTGCTGGACCCTCTTCCTCCACTGCTGCACCACCTACCCCTGCTACCACCACTGCACCTCCACCTGCCACAGAGCCCATCTATCATCTGGTGCACCACTTGTTTCGACGACTTGACCAGATTGAGCGTCGCAACAAGAGACGCTATGAGCACCTAAAGCTGATGATACGATCCGGTGACATCCCCTCCGAGCCTGACACACCATCCGAGGCATCTGAGGAGGAGGCGAATGCGCCCGAGGCAGAGACCCATCCCCAGGGAGAGGCAGCGCCGGCCGCACCACAGGCAGCGGTCCCACATCAGATTGAGGCTGCGGATCTTGAGATCCCGATCCAGTCAGCGCCGCCTCTACAGTAGCCAGACCCTCAGCCCACCACCACCACTGAGACTCCAGCTACCATCCCTCCCAGTGATGACACTCCTTCACACCCGGCTTGATTGAGCATCGGGGACGATGCTTCCTTTTAAGTGTGGGGAGGTCGCCATCTCTGTCGTTTATTTTGGTGAACCACTACATACTTTTTCTTTTATTTTGGATATTTTTCTGTATTTTTCTTTTTACTGTTATTTTCTGAGTACTTATACATTACTTTTATGTATTTTTACTCTATTTTCTGCATTTTGCATCTTTAGTTCATGTTTTAGCCATTTAGTTTATTTTAGTTATTTAGTTTAGTTTGCAATTCTGATTTATTAATGGATTAATTAGTATAGTTTACCCTTTTTAGCATAAGATAGTATAGTTTAAATAGAAAAATATAAAAAGGAAGTAAGCTAGGAAATTGAACATATCAGATTTAAATCCATAAACCTTGTATATAGCATTACATGATGTAGTTAAGCTGACAACATTTCATCAAGGAGGAACATTAAAACTTTAAAAGCTACCCTAAATAAATTTTTTATGAGAATAATGGGAATTTTTAACTAAACCTGCATACAATATATAAATGATATATGATGCTTGAGTTAGAGAACACACAACCTGTGAGTCTTGAGCTTAATTGTATGGTTGCATTCAAACCATAATTTCATTTCTGTGTGATTCATTTCTTTTTATTTTGATGTTCTTTACTTTGCTTTAATCTATATGTCCAATTATAGAATATAGAATGTAGATACATACCAAGAGAATGATTGAGACCATCATTTGATTTTAGCTCACTTACCCCAAATTAGCCTACCTTTTACATCACCCTTGTTAGCCCCCTTGAGCCTTTTAAAACCCCTTTATTCTATTTAGCCAAATTACTAGCCTTAAGCAGAAAAACAAAAAAAAATCCCAAGTGAATCCTTGGTTAGCTTAAGATAGAAAATCATGAATAGAGTTAAATGTGGGAAACCTTTTGGGAACATGGATGATAGAAACAAAAAGGTAGAGAAGTTAAAAGAAATAAAATAAATTTGGGAAGCATGCTCATGAGAAAATCAAAGTGATTTAATTGCCATGTGCCTTGAAAAAAAAAAAGAAAAAATCTTTTTTTCAGCATTTAATAAAAGGGGATACAAAAGAAATTCCCCAATGCAAAATAAAAGCAATGCACATGGAATAAAAAAAATAAAAGGTGAAACATGAGCATGTAACAATAAGTGGGATAATATGGGAAAATAGGTAAAGAGATTTTTGTTTTACTAAATATGTATGTTAGGTGAGATCTTAGTCTAATTAAGGATTCACTTATTAGCTCACTTGACCCTATACATAAATTCTTACCTTTACCTTGACCACATTACAACCTCAATTAAAGACCTCATGACTTTTTGGTATGACTATATTCTATAATTGTTGATTGGTTAGATGAAGAACAAAGCTATAGAAAGTAAGAATAAAAAGAAAAAAAAAATAGAGTGAATAAACCCAATAAACACTGAGTGACTAGAGAGTAAACACAAAATCCAATGAGGGTTCAGTAACTCATCAACATATATCTGTGCTTAAATTTACTAATTGTTTTGCAAGTTTGTACAATGTTTTCTTTCCCATCTCATTTGCTAAAATGCTTTATTATTTAAGGGTTGGCTATATATATATATATATACATGACTCCTTGAGAATGTGAATTAACTTGGCTACATGTAAGCTTTATATATGAGTGAATAAATTAGAGTTGCATAATGCATCATTCATTTAGGTAGTTGCATTTAAATTAGGTTTTATTGCATGACATTCCATCACTTTAACCTTAATTGTTTACCTTGGATTTAGCATGAGGACATGCTAGTGTTTAAGTGTGGGGAGGTTGATAAACCCATATTTCATGAGTTCTTTTGTGCTTAATTTGAGTGTTTTATTCAATCCTCCACCTATTTATTCATATTAACTGCATGGTTTTACTTTTCCTTCCTTATTATGTCATATTGTGAAAAGCATGTTTCCTAAGCTTTAAAAAAATTAATTATTTTAATTACCTTTATTTCCATTCGATGCCGTGATTAGTGTGTTGAGTAGTTTCAGATTTTCTAAGGCAGAATGACTTAAAGGATGGAAAAGGAAACATACAAAAATGGAAGGAGAAGGCAAAATGGAGCTTTGAAGGAAACTGGTGTTCACGCGATCGCATGGACGATGCGATCGCGTGCCAGAAGCGAAGATGCAGCGACGCAGTGACAAACCCCAATTTGACGGTTTGTTTTGCCTTGAATTTAGAACATTTTGATAACCTCTTGTCACATTTAGCCTAAGAATTAGCATGGTTTTGTTATCTCTTCCATGATTGTGCTTAAGTGTAAAAACATGTTTTTTAAGCCTTGTCTTGGTGAATTCTAGTTTCTGTTTGATTCCATACGATGCCTTGATGTGTTTGCTAGTAACCTCAGGTTGAAACTAGGCATGGATCAAAGGAAGCAAGGAAGGAAGCATACAAGTGGAGAGAAGCATAAAAAAAGTCAAAGAAGCAAAGTCAGCCATGCACGCGCACGCGCACAAGGCGCTTGCGCGCACATTGCAGAATCGACCAGGGACGCGCACGCGTACCATGCGCGCACGCGCCGATGATGGCACATGACCTCATTAATGCAACACGTGCCTGGCGATTTGAGAGGTTTTCTGAACCCATTTTTGGCGCCAAATTGCTAAGGGAAAGGAATAAAAGAATGAAGGATTAAGGAGGAGGCATGAATCATTCATCACTTAGGATCATTGATCACTTTAGATGTTAGTTACCATTAGTTTAGTTTTAGCTTTGTAGTTAGAATTAGAGAGAGAAGCTCTCCCTTCTCTCTAGAATTAGGATTAGGAATTAGGGTTAGATTAGGATCTCATAGTTCTAGGTTTAATTCAAGTCTCCTTCTACTTCTACCTTCAATTGATGATTGCTACACTTTGGTTCTTCTCTCTATCCCTATTCTCTTGTTGTAATTTCTCTTATTTTGCTTCTAGGTTTTGTAATTGAGATACTTTTGTTCTCTTTATCTTCTTTCAATAATGCAATTTGAGGTAATTCATGATAATTGTGATTTCCTTGATTGTTGTTGTTAATTCCTTTCAATAATTGTTGTTAGACTTCATTCTTGTTGTTGATTTACTATACTTTTCTTTTGTGCCTTCCAAGTGTTTGATGAAATGCTTGGTTGGATTTTAGTGTAGATTTTGTTCTTCTTGGCCTAGGTAGAGTAATTAGTGACACTTGAGTTATCTAATTCCTTTGTTGATTGATAATTGGAGAGATTGCTAATTGATTTGAAAGCCTCCAAAGCTAGTCATTCCTTTAGGAGTTGATTAGGACTTGAGAAATCAAATTGATTCATCCACTTGACTTTCCTTTAATTAGTAAGGGTTAACTAAGTGGTAGCAATGAACAAGTCTCATCACAATTGAAAAGGATAACTAGGATAGGACTTCTAATTTTCATACCTTGCCAAGAGCCTTTTATAGTTGTTAGTTTATTTTCATTGCCATTTACTTTTCATGCTTCTTATCCAAAACCCCAAAATAACCCATAACCGATAACAAGACACTTCATTGTACGTCCTAGGGAGAACGACCCGGGGTTTAAATACTTCGATTTATAAATTTTAGGGGTTTGTACTTGTGACAAACAACTTTTTGTATGAAAGGATTAGTGATTGGTTTAGAAACTATACTTTACAACGAGATTTCATTAGTGAAATTCTAAACCGTCAAAAATCAAATCGTCAAAATGGCGAACTCCATGCGCGCGTGCGCGCACGGTACGCGCACGCGCCCTTCCCTATTTCGCTCACCCTCGCCTAAGCGCGCTGTACGCGCGCGCGTAGGATCCACGATTCTCTCAATGGACGCGGACGCGCAAGGTGCGCGTACGCGCCAAGTCAAAAATCAGGATAACCCTACCTCGCGAGGCACACTGCGCAGTCGCGCAAAACCACCCCTCTCAACCTCCATCTTCTTCTTCCCCCATCCCTCACCTTCCTCCCCTCCCGACCAACCTCCGGCGAGCACTCCGTCACCCCCGCCGCCGCCATCACTGCTCGCTTTCCCCTCCCCTCTCACCGCCACCCATTCTCTCTCTCTCTCACCCTCTCTTCCTCCTCTCGGTACCGCGCCACCATCCTCGGCGCCGCGCCGTCTTCACCGCCGGCGACTCTTTCCCCCCCCACCATCACCACCTTCCTCCCTCTCTCCCCCCTTCTCTCCTACTCCTCTGACCGACTCACCCCGTCACCACCGCCGTCCCTCCACCCTTCCGCCGCTCGAACCACCGCGCCACCGCTCACGGCGGTACTAATCTGTCTCTGCTGCCCTATCGTCGTTCCCCCTTTTTCCGTTTTCAGTTCTTCCCGGTTCCCAGGTTCCTGCTCCATTTCTGTTAATTCTTCTCTATTTTTCTTTCTATTTGTTCATTCATGTTCGTTCTTAGCACTACACGTTAGTTAGTTCAAATTGGAATGTTGTATGTTAGGATTAGTTAGAAATACTTGCGGTTAGGTAGCTAGGACTGGATAGAGGATTCTAGGCCTGATAAGTGCTCCGTATGTGCTTACTTGCTGTCTGTCTGTTTGTATGTTGTATGCTGGTTTTGGACTGTTTTTTTTATGCACTTCTTGCTGCCTGAATACTGTACCACTGCTGGTGTGCTTAATTGATGCTGCTTTCTTGCTGTTTGTGCTATTCCGCTATCCAGGAACGTCCAATTTTAAGCCGGAATGCTGCCCGATTTTCAAGGAAATTAGTTCATTTTGATTTTTTTTGGGCAAATTTCCGTTTCCCTTTTGACTTCCCGGATTTGCACAATCACCGTGCACATGAACCGCAATTTCTCGTTCAATTGAGCCGATATATCATCATATCACTAATCCACTTTTCTAACCCACTAATTTCTTTCACCATTTTACTTACACTCACTTTTAACCCTCTTTAACAATTCTTTCATGACTATGATGATATTAGTGCCTTTTGCATATGAGGTGTTACCTTTAATGAGGATTACGGTTTTGGTTCAGTCACTTTTGCTTACTTGTGCACTTTTACATATTCAGTGCGACATCCTGATTGCTCTTTGATAATGATATCCTGAACATGTCTTCTTTGTTACTCGCTACATGTTTTATATATTCTATCATTTTTTTCAGGATGTCGGATAAAGGCAAAGCCGTCGCCACCGCCTCCAAGAAAAGAAAACATTCTACCCCCTCCATTCCTTCCATCTACAAGAACTATGCTCGGAATCCATTGCAGGACGAGGACAAAGAGAATCAGCAGTTGCCTTCTACCAATCCTGACAGATTCCCCAATCTCTACTGTGAGCTTCGGTTCTCTAGATATCGAACCACGAAGCTGAATATTGAGAAGAAGTTGCTCCTACCTAATGATGTGAGACGGCGCATTAATGGTCGGATCCTTGAGTTAGGTATTGATTTTGTTGACCGGGACTTGGGTGACATCAATATCTCTTGGGTGAAGGAATTTTATTGCAACTTCTTCCGTCCGACCTTGGATTCAGTTCAGGTGAGGGGTAGAGAGATTCTGCTCACCGAGGCCGCCATTGGAGAGGCACTACATTGCCGACACATTCCACATGACCAGTGTGCCCATCATCAGGCTGAGATAGCCATCCACACCATGACTTTTGATTATGAGGCGCTTCGGTGCGTGATTGGGATACCGGAGGCTTCTTGGGTTATGGATGCGGGCAACACCAAGCCAAAGGGGATGTTGTTCAATCATTTGACTAGGGAGGCCAAGACTTGGCAGATGATCTTCGCCCACTACGTCCTGCCTACCACCCACTTTTCTGAGGTCCCGATGGAGATGCTTCTGCTGATTGGGTGTGTTATGGAAGGGAAGGAGGTCTCCTTCCTAGACTTATCCGACAGTGCATGTGGCGGGCGCATATTCGTGGCCTACTTCCGTTTCCTACATTGGTCACGAGTATGGCAGCCCTGGCTGATGTCCCATGGTCGGATGATGATGTGCGACCACCACCCGCTGATGCTGATGACAGGGAGGTTACTATCCCCTGGGGTGTTTGGGTGCACGAGCGGCCACCTGCTAGCCGCCGCTCTCGGGCTAGGGCTGTCATAGGGACACCTTCACCACCAGCCCCTGCAGCTGGCCCATCGTCTTCTACAGCAGCAGCTCCTCCACCATCTACTGACCCTCCAGCAGCACCTGAGCCTACCTATCTCCTGGTCCAGCGTCTCTTCCGGTTCTTGGAGCGAGAGCGACACCATGTCAGACGCCGTTTGGATCGGATGGACCAGGCCCTTATCTCTCTGGGCGCTGAGCTACCTCCGCTTCCCGATTCTCCGGCCTCCGATGAGCAAGATCATCAGGAGGAGGACGCGGAGGCACCAGCTCAGCAGGATGCCCCTGACACTACGGAGCCAGCACACATGGAGGCACCACCTCAGACGCAGGAGGAGCCTGTTCCTCCGCCTGTTCCTCAGCCGGTCCCACAGCCACAGACAGAGCCAGAGCCTATCGTTGCACCCCCCACTGATCCTCCGGTTTAGCATCGAGGACGATGCTTGGTTTTAAGTGTGGGGAGGGCACCGGTAGCATTATTCGGGAACCGGTGAACTCTTTTTCGGCCTAGTTATCGCATTTTGCACATTTTTGTATATATTTTGATGCATTTCTAGTTTGCTTTGGATACTTTTATTGCTTATTTTGGATTTTAGATATTTTGATGCTTTTGGATACTTTTAGATATTTTGGATGATAGATTCCATATTTTAGTTTGATTTTTCTTTACACATTTTCGCATATCTCCTTTTGTATATTCTCCTTTTAGTTTGTGGTTGTGATTAGAAATCATGTTTTGAGTGAAACTTAGTCACCCCTTTTTGCATAAGAATTTGGTTTTGAGTGAAAAAGAAAAGGGTAAACTAAGAAAATTTTTTTGAATTTTTCAATCACAACAATGCTTAGTCAAACATTGAGGTTTTTCAAGAAAGTTTAAATATAGGGCATTAACCCAATTGATTGAAAGAAAATTTTTGAAACTTGCTCGAAATTCATACCTTGTGAAGCATGTATTGAATTGAGAACACAAGCTTGTGAGACTTGAGCTTATTGATGTGGTTACATTTTATAACCACTTATTTTCCATTCTTGTGTGAAATTGTTCTATTTCCATGATTGTGATCCTTAATTTGCTTGATTCTATATATCCGTTTATTTCTTGTGTTTGTGCATTTATATGATTGAGGCCATTATTTCATTTGCCACTTACCCAAATAGCCAACCTTTTACTCTCCATTGTTAGCCAATTTTGAGCCTATGCTTAACCAACTCATCCTTATTTTAGCTCATTACAAGCCCAAGGCGGAAAACCAATGAAAGGTCCTTGTTTGGATCTTTGATTAGCCTAGGCTAGTGAGAGTATGTATCATTCAAGTTGGTGAGGCTTGGGAACATTGGACGGGATAGAAAGGGGCAATACACTTTTATGTTTAGGAATTGGGCACATATTCATGTATTAATCAAATGTAGAGACCTTATGCATTGATGTTCGTGTATTTAGCTTGAAAGAATATATATATATATAGAAAAAAATAATAATGATGAAAAGAAAAATAAAATGAAAGAAAAAAAAAAGAAGAAAAAAAATAAAAGGGGACAAAATGCCCCAAAGTGAAGTCAATAAAAAGGAATCAATGCATAAGTGTTGTGAAATGAAAAAAAAAAAATGCATGAAGTATGTAAGAAAAAGTGAAGAATGGGTAGTTAGAATAGCTCGCATTTGTATAGGTCACTAATTAGGTTAGGTGGGAAAGTCTATGCTAATCAAAGACTCAAATCCTAGCCCACTTGACCATAAATGATCCTACCTTGACCCTAACCCCATTACAACCTAAATGAAAGACCTCATGATGAATGTATGCACGCATTGAATAAATGTTGATTGTTAGAAGAAAATCAAATCTTGGAGAGCATGATTAGAAGAGAATTGAGTGGATTAACCCTTAAACACTTGAGTGAATAGAGCGGATACACATCCGGTGAGGGTTCAAAAGTTCAATTACATGCATTTCACCTATATTATCTATATTCTTGCAAGTTTGAACTCCTTTTAACAATTCAATACAATTGTGGTTTGGACTTGGTCCTTATTACTTAGCTCTTGTGCTTACACATGCTCTCTTGGGAATTGATTTGTTTGAACTAAGCATTTCCAATTGCCTTAGATAGTTGCATTTAGATAGGACTCATATAGTTTAGTTGCATTCAATAAATGCCATACCCCTTAGTTCCTTCTTATTTTAGCATGAGGACATGCTAAGGCTTAAGTGTGGGGAGGTTGACAAACCCCAATTTGACGGTTTGTTTTGCCTTGAATTTAGAACATTTTGATAACCTCTTGTCATATTTAGCCTAAGAATTAGCATGGTTTTGTTATCTCTTCCATGATTGTGCTTAAGTGTAAAAACATGCTTTTTAAGCCTTGTCTTGGTGAATTCTAGTTTCTGTTTGATTCCATACGATGCCTTGATGTGTTTGCTAGTAACCTCAGGTTGAAACTAGGCATGGATCAAAGGAAGCAAGGAAGGAAGCATACAAGTGGAGAGAAGCATAAAAAAAGTCAAAGAAGCAAAGTCAGCCATGCACGCACACGGGCACAAGGCGCTTGCGCGCACATTGCAGAATCGACCAGGGACGCGCACGCGTACCATGCGCGCACGCGCCGATGATGGCACATGACCTCATTAATGCAACACGTGCCTGGCGATTTGAGAGGTTTTCTGAACCCATTTTTGGCGCCAAATTGCTAAGGGAAAGGAATAAAAGAATGAAGGATTAAGGAGGAGGCATGAATCATTCATCACTTAGGATCATTGATCACTTTAGATGTTAGTTACCATTAGTTTAGTTTTAGCTTTGTAGTTAGAATTAGAGAGAGAAGCTCTCCCTTCTCTCTAGAATTAGGATTAGGAATTAGGGTTAGATTAGGATCTCATAGTTCTAGGTTTAATTCAAGTCTCCTTCTACTTCTACCTTCAATTGATGATTGCTACACTTTGGTTCTTCTCTCTATCCCTATTCTCTTGTTGTAATTTCTCTTATTTTGCTTCTAGGTTTTGTAATTGAGATACTTTTATTCTCTTTATCTTCTTTCAATAATGCAATTTGAGGTAATTCATGATAATTGTGATTTCCTTGATTGTTGTTGTTAATTCCTTTCAATAATTGTTGTTAGACTTCATTCTTGTTGTTGATTTACTATACTTTTCTTTTGTGCCTTCCAAGTGTTTGATGAAATGCTTGGTTGGATTTTAGTGTAGATTTTGTTCTTCTTGGCCTAGGTAGAGTAATTAGTGACACTTGAGTTATCTAATTCCTTTGTTGATTGATAATTGGAGAGATTGCTAATTGATTTGAAAGCCTCCAAAGCTAGTCATTCCTTTAGGAGTTGATTAGGACTTGAGAAATCAAATTGATTCATCCACTTGACTTTCCTTTAATTAGTAAGGGTTAACTAAGTGGTAGCAATGAACAAGTCTCATCACAATTGAAAAGGATAACTAGGATAGGACTTCTAATTTTCATACCTTGCCAAGAGCCTTTTATAGTTGTTAGTTTATTTTCATTGCCATTTACTTTTCATGCTTCTTATCCAAAACCCCAAAATAACCCATAACCGATAATAAGACACTTCATTGTACGTCCTAGGGAGAACGACCCGAGGTTTAAATACTTCGGTTTATAAATTTTAGGGGTTTGTACTTGTGACAAACAACTTTTTGTATGAAAGGATTAGTGATTGGTTTAGAAACTATACTTTACAACGAGATTTCATTAGTGAAATTCTAAACCGTCAAAAATCAAATCGTCACGCAGCCGCATGAATGACGCGACCGCGTGGCAAGGAAAAGCTCCGAATGACGCTGACGCGTGACAGAGGCTGCGTATCAGAATTTACAGAATACGCTCCCAGCGATTTCTGAACCGTTTTTTGGCCCAGATCCAAGTACAGACAACATAGATCAGAGGTTATAAAGTGTGGGAATGCACCCATTCAAAGGAGAGCTCACATATTTTATTTTTCAATGATTTAGATTTAGTTGAGAGGGAGATCTTCTCCTCTCTCTCTTAGGATTTAGGATTTCTTCTTGCTTTAAGAGTGACTCTTAATCCAGGTTTTACGTTTCTTTGTTTTAGCTTCCTTTTACTTTTATTTATTCCAGCACTTGAATTGATCAGTGAATTTATGAATTTCTTCCATGTTATAGATTGATATTTGAATTAATAATATTTGAGGTATTTTCAGTTTATGATTGTTCTTTTTGATTTAAGCTACCATTGCTTCCCATCTAAGGATATTTTTATTATTCTAGCAATTTTACTTTTTTCCCTTTTGGTCCTGGTTAAGAATTCAGTAACTCAACAGTTATCAAACTCAACATATTTGATAATCGTTATCTTGCTAATTGAGCTGAACTTAAGTAATCCCAACCTTTTATTAGAAAATAAATAGGATTCGAAGGTCAATTTAATTAGTCCCTTAATTTTTCTTTGCCCTAGTACAGGTTGATCAAGTGGAGTTTAGATTCAACTTTCATTATAGTTGAGAGAGATAACTACGTTGGACCTCCAACTTCTCGTACCTTGCCAAAAGTCTGCTTTACAGTATTTATTTATTTTAATTGCCATTTACTTTACTTGTCATTTAAATTACTTGCTTCTCATCTTCTAAACCCCGATTACAACCTTTATAGCCAATAATAAGAACATACCTCCTCGCAGTTCCTTGAGAAGACGACCCGAGGTTTGAATACTCGGTTAACAATTTCTAAAGGGGTTTGTTACTTGTGACAACCAAAACGTTTGCACGAAGGGATTTTTGTCGGTTTAGAGACTATATCTACAACGCGACTGTTTTTATGACATTCTTTACTGGCAAAAAATCCCAACGTCAATGGTATTCAAACAATTTGATTTCCAAACAACAACAACCAATTTATAGTGGTAATATATATACAACTAGGGGATTTGATTGTTTGTAAAGTCCTTTTAGATCCTGGAAGCAGTGTAGATGTTCTTTTTTATTCCACATTTCAAAAGATGAAATTAAGCAATCACATCTTACAACCTTCTTCTTCTAGTGACTTAGTGGGCTTCTGAAGTGAGTGTGTTCCTGTTTTGGGATTTATGTGGTTACAAACCACACTGGGTGAGCATCCTTTAGCTAAAACTTGGATATTCAATATCTTGTTGTTGACTGTCATAGCCCTTATAATTTAATACTTGGTTATCCTTTCTTAAATTAGTTTGGTGTCATAGTTTCTATAATTAATCTCTGTGTTAAGTTTCATGTGCAAAATAATGTTATTGCTTCTATTCACAATGATCATCAAGAAGCTCGGCACTGTTACAATACTAGTTTTAGAATGTATATTTAGGCCGAGCTATAGATTCACACATCAATGTAGTTCATAACTCGACTGATCTTTCACAATTAGCCGAGTTAGATCCAAGGGCCGAATTGCAAGAAAAACCAACTCCAATGGAAGAATTATAGAAATTATCCTTAACTAATTATCCAAATAAATTTACTTATGTAGGTGAAATTTTGCAGGAAAATGAGAAAGATAAGCTTGAACAGTTTCTTCAACAAAATGTGGATTTATTTGCTTGGACTGCTGCAAATATGCCTGTCATAGATCCATCTGTTATTTGTCAGAAGTTAGCTTTAAATCCTTCCGTCAGACCTATAGCTCAGAAAAAGTGCAACCTTGGTGCTGATAAATGACAATCATCTTTAGAGAAAACTAAGAAACTCATTGATGCTAACTTTATACGCGAGATCAGATTTACTACTTGGTTAGATAATGTAGTTATGGTAAAGAAACATAATGGTAAATGACGTATGTGTGTTGATTTTACTTATTTAAATAAAGCTTGTCCTAAGGACGCATACTTTTTACCCTCAATTGATGCTTTAGTTGATAATGCTTCTGGTTTTGGTACTTTAAGTTTTATGAATGCTTATTTCGGTTATAGTCAGATCTTAATGCATCCCTTAGATCAAGATAAAATTGCTTTTATATCTGAGTATGGTAACTTTTGTTATAAAGTTATAACTTTTGGTTATCAAAGACTCATGGATAAAGTATTCGCCAATCAAATTGGTTAGAACATGCAAGTATATATTGATGACATGGTGGCGAAAACCAAGATAGGCCAATCTCACATTTCTGACCTCACTGAAATCTTGACTCAAATAAGAAAGTACAATATGCGATTGAACCCAGAAAAATGTGCTTTTGGTATTCAAGGGGGTAAGTTTATTAGTTTTTTTTTTCACTAACAAGCCTATGAATAAAAGCCAATCTTGACAAGTGTCGAGTTGTGCTAGAAATGAAGAGTCCTCAAACAATAAAAGAAGTTCAACGATTAACAGGATGACTTGTTGCTTTATCCAGATTCTTACCTTGTTTAGTTTCTAAATCTTCTTGCTTTTTTCACTCATTGAAAAAGAAAAACAATTTTACTTAGGATGATACATGTGAAAATGCTTTTAAAAATATTAAAGCTATTCTTTTTCAACCCCTATTTTACAGAGAACATCTCTATCTTTATTCATTCATTACTGATTGGGTTGTTAGTTCTGTTCTTGTTACAAAAAGAAACAAAATACAACAACCTATCTATTTTGTTAGAAAATCATTGCATCATGCAGAACTTTGATATCCGAAGATAGAAAAGCTTGCTTTATCTTTGATGTTTTCGGCAAGACGTCTTCGACCTTATTTTCAAAGTCATACAATTATTATTCGGACTGAATAGCCACTAAGGCAGGTTCTTACCAAACCAGAGCTAAATGGACGACATATAAAATGGTTTGTAGAACTCTCCAAATTTGATATTCAGTATCGTACTCAAGGGTCTATAAAGTCTCAATACTTGGCAAAATTCGTGGCCAAGTTTACTCCTCCTGGTATGGTACAGATGACTATTCTCATGCATGAGCTCCCTATATTTATGGAGGTTCTAATCAGCAAGGTTGTGACGTTAATATCCTTCTTGAAGATGGCAATGAAATTGTATTAGAACATTCTTACATTTCTACTTTCAGGCAAGTGACAACCAAGCTGAATATGAGGCCCTCTTGGCTGGTCTACAATTAGCTAGAGACCTACATATTTTAGCACTAAATATTCATTGTGACTCTCTATTGGTCATTCAGCGGGTAAACAAACTTTTCCATGTCAAAAATCCTTTATTAATGAAATATGTAGATGTTTGTTCATTCTCTTATTTATTCTTTCTCCAAATCTGAAATTCATCATATTCCACGAGAACAAAATCATAAAGCTGATATTTTGTCTAAATTAGCAAGTACACAACCACATTCTCATATTCCAACTTTATTACTTTCTATATTAGTTGCATCTAGTGTGAATCAAACTGATGTTTTGAGTATAACTCAAGAACATGATTAGAGATGGCCTTATATATAGTTCTTAAAAATTGAAAATATACCCTCAGATATTGAAAAACCAAATAGGTTTCGAAGACAGGCCTCTTTTTTCATTTTGATAAGTAATAAGTTATATAGACGAGGTACTTGTCCTCTTCTAAAGTGTTTGAATAGGTCGGAAGCCAAGCTTGCATTAGTAGAAGCCCATGCAGGAGTTTGTGGAACTCATGTTGGGGTTCGGAGCTTGGTTTCAAAAATATTGCGTGCAGGATTTTATTGGCCGAGGTTGCAACATATTTCTCATGATAAATAAGGACTTGTAATAATTGTAAAAAAATACTACAACAAATAAGGGTTTTCGCAACGGTCAAAAACCGTTGCCATAGATCAAAAAACCATTTCTAAACTTTAGGCAACACTTTGGCAACGGTTTTTTTACCTGTGGTATATGCGGTCGTTACCAATGCTCATAGGCAACGGTTTTTTACTTAAGGCAATGGCAACAAAAAAAATAGTTGCCATAGTTACTAGCATAGACAACGGTTTGGACAATAGTTTTTAAAGAACGGTTTAAAATTATTACTAGATAGGCAACGATTTAGAACCGTTCTCTTTCATGACATAACGGTTTAAAATCATAATTGGATAGGCAACTGTTTTAAGCTGTAGTAGTTTTGTTACTCACAAAGACAACAATTTAAATGTGTTGCCTTTGGTGTTATTTTTTTTTGCAACGGTTTTAATGTCATTGCCATTTTGTAGCTGTCTTTGACAACGGTTTTAACACCATTGCCTTTTGTGACTTTTGACAACAGTTTTTGTAATTATATAATTCTTTATTTACAATAGTTTTCTCATGTTGTATTGACATTAGTTCCAACTATTTTTTTAATGTAGTGTCAATAAATAACCTTAATTATTTGAATCAAATTATTAAAGAAAATTAATTGAACATTTACCATCAAATTTGATTTATAAAGTATTATGTAAGATCCACAATCGTATTATATCATCATTACAAAATACCATAATACTAGTCTAAGTCATAACTACTTCTAATTATATCATCATCATTTTTCAAAATACAATAATACTAGCCTAAGTCATAACAACCTCGAACTATATCATCTAATTTTGCAAAAAGTACAATAACAAAAGAGAGTTGAAATAGCTAAGTAGCAAGTAGTTTTATCATCATGTCCACAAGTTCATGACTTTTACTCTCTAACATTTGCTCTTCAAAATTTGTGACCTTTCAAATGGAGATTTTCAAGGATTGATATTGCCTCTGCTACAATGCAAGCAACCATACTTGGTGACATCCTGTCCAGATGCTAAAGGGTTAATGGGACCAAAATGGAAATGGAAAGTGCAGTTAATAAATTAACCTAATAAGGTAACTAAGGAAGAATTCAAATATCACGATTGGCCAAGAGAGTTCCATACATCCCAAATACTGGGCCCAAGCATGTCCATGACATGAAATATTTTATTTTCCTTTAGACAACAGATAGAAAGTCAACATATGCTGATGTGATGTTTTGAACCATGTCTCACCAGAATATAAAAATCTCCTTCTCTACCCTTGTAATAAACCCAAGGAATGCCATAGCAACCATTCAGAGTACTGCTCAATGCCGAAAAACTGGTGTGGAATTTAAAGTCCACAAACTAACTGGCAAGTGCACCGGGTCGTACCAAGTAATACCTCAGGTGAGTGAGGGTCGATCCCACGAGGATTGATGGACTAAGCAACAATGATTGAATGATTTACTTAGTTATACAAACAAGAAATAGTGTTTTGAGAGTTCAAAAGCATTAACAATAAATTCAGAATATCAGAAAATAAGCAGTAAATGGGTTGTAAAATATATGAGTAAAACAGCTAAGGCTTCAGAGATATTTATTTTCTGGATTAACTTTTCTTACCGACTATTTTCATCATACAAGATTCAATTCATGGCAAACTATATGTGACTAAACCCTAATTCCTTAGACTGTTTTAGTCTCCTCTAACCTTTATCAACTGCCAATTCCTCGGTCACTTGATTCCAATTAGAGGGTTAAGTTCAAAACTAGTTTATGTGCCATAGAAACCCTAATTATCCAAATATAAGAGGATTATATTTCACGTATCCCGTTAAGTCCAAATAATTAGTAATTTAGGAGAATTTGTTTTCAAGCTATTGTTCAGGTAAAGAGCTTTTCCAAGGTTTACAAGAACTCAATTAGAATAAGGGTCATACTTCCATTCCACCTAGATTCATAAGATAAAGAACGAAAACAATTCTTGAAATTGAAATCAATACATGAATTAAAATAGAAAAGTAATAGTATTAATCCATAGAATAAACAGAGCTCCTAACCTTAACAGTGAAGTGAAATTTATAACCCATAAACTAACCAGCAAGTGCAATGGGTCGTACCAAGTAATACCTCAGGTGAGTGAGGGTCGATCCCATGAGGATTGATGGACTAAGCAATAATGATTGAGTGATTTATTTAGTTAGAAAAGTAGAAAAGAGTGTTTGGGTCTCAGTTGCATTAAATAGTAAATTCAGAATATCAGAAAGCAAGCAGTAAACGGGTTGTGAAATATATGAGTAAAACAGTTAAGGCTTCAGAGATATTTATTTTCCTAACCTTAACAGTGGATGTTTAGTTGCTCATGGTTCAGAGAGAAAATAAGGATTCTGAAAAATTATAAAGTGCGGAATGAGGTAAGAGAGAAGAGTGAGCCCGAAGGGCTGAATCTTTTCTCTTTTATATCTAATCCTAATTAATGGAAAATCTATTTTCTAAAACTAAATAATATATTTTTCTATTTGCAAATAAAATAAACTTTTAATCAAAATAAAATAAAATCTTCGTTGCTGGCTTCAATTGGCATGGGGACCATTGCTTTCTTCAAGGCTGGCGCCTAACTTGGGCTGAGCCAAGTTAGGCGCCAGTATGGCAGTATGCTTTGGCGTGATTTAGCTTCAATTGGCGCCTAACTTGGGAAATTCCAAGTTAGGTGCCACCATTCCCGAATTGATTACGCGTGTAAGTCTTCATCAAATGGAGAGAAAGGGTACACTATTATATATCGTTGGAAAGCTATGAAAGTTAGCTTTCCAATGCCACTAAAATCACGTCAATTAGACCTCTGTAGCTCAAGTTATGTCCGTTAGAGTGCAAGGAGGTCAGGATTGACAGCCATCCACTTTCTTCCTCTTCTTCTATAAAACTCCGTCAAATCCATCTGAATGTTACCTAAAATAAATAGAATTGCACACAAATTAAAGTAGCATTCATAGTGGCTAAAAAGTATTTAAATCTTGATTAAAATTAACAATTCAAATACAAATTCACTAGGAAAAGATAGGAAAGATGCTCACGCATCAAAAACTGAGAGAATTAGCTAGTGTCTTGAGAATTGTCCTCTTCATAAGCGTGTTTAGAAAAGAGGATAGATAATTTACCTGTAGACTTGCCATTCATAAGGAGGCCCATAATTGCAGCCTTTACTGTTTCTATGCTCAAACTTTAATGCAACCTGTAAACAGAGTTAAATACTTATATAATGAAAACTTGCCAATGTATCATCCCATGTAGGATTTATTAGTATTTTAGTAAATCCTTAAAAAGAGATTGAATTTTTAACATCACCTCAGTTGCATCAAGACTAGTTCGATCAGAACCACCACTCATCCTTCTGCCAAGATAAACTTGGCCAAAACTAGCCTTACCCAATTTCCTTTCTATCTTGTAAACAGGAGAGTTACCAACTTGTACATGTACCACTAAAAGAATAACCAACTCATGAGAGGTAACAATAAATTAAGAACAAACTTCACTGCATGCTTGAATAAGCATAACAAGGACCAGTATAAAAATATATAATAAATTTTGTTCTAAAAATATCAAAATTCTACAACTATGAACTATCTCATATTTCCAAAACAAAATTATAAACACCAATTTAAGAGATTAACAAAAATAGAAAAGCCTGTAATAAATGCATTAAATAAAATAATTATTATATTCAACAAATCTAAGAAGTTAACAAAATAAGCCACCATTACCAGATAACTGCATCATAAAATCATCCAAAATAAACTAAATATATTTGGAAATGTTGTAAATCAGTATTAAAAGAGGCAATATCCAAAATGGGAGATACCCTCTCAAGGACAGGGGATGTGCTTGCTTCTTCCTTAACTCCTCCAACCACCTTGTTTGCACTTCCACCCTCCATCACAATATTATTATTGACCACTACCTCTACCTGATTGTAAACAGGTTAAGAAGCCCCTAAACCAACAAGTTCTGGAAGCGCTTCACAAGGTTCAAGGTCTAGATTAATCAATCTTGCTCCACGACCTCGGCCTCTACCAGCTGCAGTTCACCTTGTGGGTACAGCTAGTGATGGCCCTTTGCCTGCAGTTGTAGCATTACCTCCTCTTCCTCTTTCTCTTCCACCTCCAACTCTCCTTCTAATTCTGTTCTGAGCAGGTTGTACACAATTTTCTCCTTGATCAATGGGTAGTGGACCAAGCTGAAGATCACCAAGCTATTTTGACCTTCTAGCTCCACTTTTCAACTCTGGCATCGTCTTCCCATTTAAATCATAGCACACTTCATTTGTCCCAATTACACAATAATCCTTTGCAATAAATAAATAAATAAAATCAATAAAGAAATGACTTCCAAGCATTCATTCAGTAACCTTTTCAATAGCAGCGATGACGAGATGGACAAATGATGAGGTGACAACAGAAGCAGTGAAGCAGAAGCAGAAGAGGTGACAACCGACAAACGACAAGGAGAAGCATCGATGGCCAAGGAAGAACCAGCAACGACCATAGTGAGGAGAGGGGAGAAGCAGCGACGACCCACGCGGTGAAAAGGGGAGAAGCAGTGACGGCCCACGGCGAGGAGGGGAGAAGTAGCGACGAACCACGGCGTGGAGGGGAGAAGCAGCAATGGCCCACGGCATGGAGAGGGGAGAAGCAGTGATGACCCACGCTGCGAGGAGAGCAGAGACGCAATGACGGTGCACCACGAACTGCTTCCTTCTACGATGGGTTAGGGCTAGACGGTGATGTTTGATTTTGTGCGATGATGATGAGTGGTGGGTTACGGTGGGTTAGGGCTAGAGGGAGGAAAAAAGCTCAGAGCCGTGTGTTTTGTTCTTTTGGGAGTTTACTAATAATAATATTTTTTGAAGTGTAAAAATAAATATTATTATTTATGGAGGGAATGAATGTTTTATTTTTCGTTCTAAAATTTATTTGTTGTACATTTATAACAATAGTTTTTGGGTGTTCTACAAATTTAATATTTATAGAAACCAATTTTTATATGTATCTTTTAATTTGCATAATTATTTAAATAATATTATTATTTGAAAATTGTTACTTGATAAAAAAAATTGTTGTAATGGTTATAAAATCGTTCTTTAAAATAGTCAAAGAGAACGGTTTTATTTTATTGCTTTAACGTAATGAAAATTTGAACTTCAACAGTAAAACTATAATAACCGTTGTCTAAGACTATCTAATATAACAATTTTAAAATGTAGCAATTTCGGCAACAGTTTTTAAGCGTATCTTTTGTACAATTCTTTAAACAACATTAAAAAATCGTTGCTTAAAAAAAAAATCCTTGTAACGGTTATAAAACCAACAGTTTTATTTTGTTGCTATAAAATAATGAAACTTTGAACTTCAGCAGTAACATTGTAGAAAATCGTTGTCTAAAACCATCTAAGAGAATAGTTTTAAGGTGTTGCAAATTTTGGCATTGCTAAAACCCATATTTGTTGTAATAAAACATGCTCCACTAATACATGTTCCTATCGAGTTATTACACACCTTTGAAGTAAGTTGGCCTTTCAATCAATGGGGTCTTGATATTTTAGGTCCTTTTCCTATGGCACCTGGTTAGATTAAATTTTTGGTCATAGCTATTGATTATTTTTTTAAATGGATTAAAGCACAACCATTAGTAAAAATAACTTCTCAAAAAATCATTTCATTTGTTTGAAAAATATTATATGTAGGTTTGGCATACCTCAACATATTACTACCGAAAATGGTCGACAATTTGTCGATAATAATTTTATCTCTTTTTTACAGATTTTAAAATTCATCAACATTTCTCTTCAGTTGAACACCCATAGACTAACGACTTAGCTGAAGCAGCCAACAAGGTTACTTTACATGCTCTTACGGAAAAAATTGGATAATGCCAAAGGTCTTTGGCCTGAACTAATCCCAAAAGGTGACACGATGATTCTTTTGGAGGTGTCTCAATCTTCCTTACGCACTCAAGTTATCAATAATAAAGCAAATTCTGAAGCTCGTCAACTAGAATTAGATTCTATAAAAGAAGTTTGTGACATGGCCATACTTAGGCATAGAGCAATGCAATACCATATAGCTCGTCGATATAATTAAAAAGTTCATTCTCGAGCTTTTCGAGTTCATGATTTGTTACTCCATAAAACTGAAAGTGCGAGACGACCACCATCTCGTGGGAAATTGGCTGCCAAATGGGAAGATCTACTTTTTCTAGTTATAGAAGTTCTTGATAATGGAGCGTGCTGAATCCAAACTTTAGATGATAAACCTTTACCTAATACTTAGAATAGCTCTTCTTTAAAGTTGTACTACAGTTAAAGTCAGGGACAAGCATGTACTCTTTAAAGGCATGCCTACTTGTACCTTTGTGATTAAAGGTCTAGTAAAAATCATTACTCATTTTATCTTTCATTATATATTTGATTTCTCTCTATTTGACTTATACGTTGGTAATTTATCAATCTGACTTATACAATGACAATATATTGTTCTTATCACTTTTGACTTATATGGCGACGATGAATCACTACCATCAACCTGACCTACATGACAATGCTCAAATTAATTGAACTGGTCAATACATTGGTCATTAAAAACATCTATCAATGCAACAATACATTCACATTCCACTCTAAACTTATCATTGATATCAATCTATCCTTAGCACACATGCATATAATGGAATCCAATTATATTCATCCGTCATAATGACGAAATTCAAATTCAAATTACTTAGCATATAAGCTAATGAAACATTCAAAGTTTAAAACATAAAAATATCATCAAAGTCTTATACAAAACACTAACTCAAACATTTAACTTTTACAAATAATTAGTTATCTGCCATATTTTCATCCTCCTGCTAAACAGCAATGTCATCATCTATGAGTGCTTCTTTGTAAACCACTTTAGTAAGATCCATTTGTGAAAAATCATGCTATCAAAACCCTCAACAAACATATCAAGATTTTTTGTTTCCTTGTTTGTCTCTAAATTCTTCATCTTCATAGTAACTTCTATCACATAGTTCTTCATACTGATATCTTTTTTCCTCTTTTTTAGTAGTTCAAATCCTTTGCATGTTCCTTCTTCATTGCCTCCAATTCCTCTCCCTTTCCCTGCAATTCTTCCTTTAATTTCTCTATCAGTATAAGTTTTAAATCCAGTTCTTCTTTTACTTTTTTTTGTCCCATCTTTCTTTTCCAAAGTTCTCTTATGTTTCTCGTCTTGACTTTGGGCAATACTCATCAAACGAACACCAAGTACTTAATTTACCATATACTTTGTTATAATTTAAAGATCATATACATTATTCATAAACTACAAAGTTGCAATACCTGAAGGTATTGGTCAATACTCAATACCAATATCACCAATTTCATTCACTAACGCTACATCAACTACTGATTGGTAAACTTCATCAGCTACCACCATGAATGGGAAATTATGATGCCATAATGAGGTCCCATCACCCTCTATCACAAAATCATGCAATTTCTCTTGATTGATTACAAATGCATTTAGTTACTCTAAAGGAATCTCCTTTTCTTTGCCACAAACATCTTCGTTTACATCCTCTATAGCTCAGTCTATTTTTCTCTTTTTGAAAATTATGAGTTCCTTCTTTGGAATTGGTTGATCCACTTTCTCCTCCCCATCCCCTCTATCCGGGTTAAAGGACGAACCCTCCCTTCAACTTTCTTACTCCTTAAATGAGCTCTTATGCTCGCTGCAGTTACACATGAAAACTTCTCACCTACAACAAACGTAACTAAAAACATTAAAATAATCATATACAACACATGTGTCAAAGAAATAATATGTATATAGAACTTTACCTACATATTTAATCACAAATTTTCTATTTTCTTACCATGGGAGCAATTCAGACATATATATTAACTTTTTTTTATCTTTTTTATCAAATATTCTAGTACACGTTCATCTATAAAGCTAATTACTTCAGGACCAAAATCTGCTGTGGCTCTCAACACCATTAAAGTGAAAACTTTTTTTCATCAACATAAAATGGAAAATCCTCTTACATAGCTTTCACTTTCAAAAACATATCTTTAAAATCTTTAAAAGAAGATTTGTATAGTTTGAAAATTCTCCACCTAAGACAACTATTCAGATTTACCCACACTCCTTTCAACATCCTTAGCCTAAATAGTGAAAATACCTCCAACGAGGGTTTTACCTCCAAAAATTCTATTAAAAATTCAAAGCACTTCAGAAAAGCCCATCCATTTGGATGAAGTTGTGACGGTGCACAATTTAATTGCTTTAACATTAATCATTTCAAAATAAATGAACAACAATCTCACTCGTAACTCCTGCAACATGCAACTGTATATGTAAAAAAACTCAAAGTCCTCTTTCTATGAAAAATTTGTTCCACCCTACTGCATGGTAGCAACTCTACTCAAATTTCATACCCTCTTCTCACTAACAATGACCCACGAATTTTGACATCATCATCAATCCACTCGTATAGATCACTGCTATTCAAAGGAGCTTTTACCTTTTTCATACCCATAGTATTTTCATTAACAAAGAAAAGTGAAGAAGAAAGTACAAAAGCCAAACAAAAAATAGTCACACTAGCCTCTTTTGTTAAAAATTTTATTTTTCTGGAAGATGTTTCCTTTCCATAAGTAGCTTTTATGATACCACCTTTCAAGATTCCAAACTTTATCTTCTCTAGTTAATAAAATTAGTTCATTTCTTTTCAATCAAAGCCATTGATATTTTTTTAACTAACCTAAACCTACGGTACAGATATTATTGGAATACTAATCAAAAAGTCACTTCTTTAATAACATAATAAATTGAACTATTTTATTATTCTTTTTATTTTAATAAAGTATGTTGACTTAGGGGATCCATATCCATAACTAAAATGTCGAGTTATGCTTCACCATTAAAAGCTCAACCTGCATTATTAAAATATTACCAAGTCAACTTTAGGGCCTATGATATATTCATTATAGATCAGTTACACATTAAAACTTGGCTCTGTACGTTATAGATTGGCTATCAATATTAATATTACACAAAAAGTTCTAAATGCTTTTATTTGTTATTATTAGCGTGATTTTAACTAATAACAGCTAATGGCATATACTCCAATTATAAAAAGGGGTAAGCCTAAAATAAAAGGTAAGACACTGGTCTAAGATTACTTTCTTGAAAAGAGTTCATTATTCACATATTAATTTGAGAGCCAGAGTGCCTTTTGCAGGTGCCCACTCTCTTTATTCTTTTTGCAACAGAGGTATAACTCATCTCTTTTGAAGGCTAGAAGACGGTCGTTTGGGGACGAGCGATATCAAATTTAGACCACACAAGAACAAAAATTAATATAAAAAATAAGAAATATAAAATTGGAAAGAACAAAAGGTTAAATAGCGGAAGGAATCCTATTTAAAGGATCACACTTGGTAAACCTTTTAAAGTCTTTGGGACATATGGGTTAGGAATGGCAAAAAGATCAGCCAAAAAGGATATCTATGGAGATTACCTGTGACGGAGGCTAAATGGAGACTTACCAAATACTTACGGGGACAGAAACGATGGTATAAGTATCCACTCCATGGAGACTAATGTGAAATTACTAAAGAGTCCCCAAGAATTATGCTATGTGATTATATTTGAAAATAATTTTATATTATTTTTTAAATTATTATTTTTTATAATGAATATGTTATGAATTTTTTGTATGTAAGTTAAATTATGTTGAATTGTGTTATATTTATATTTCCGTGTGTAAGATTATGTTGAATTGACTTATTATGTAAGATAATATCCATGATGAAGATGGAGCAAAAATGTAGATTAGTTTTTAAAATATGGATGGAGAGCAGAAAAGAGGTACCTGTCCCACGAGTACCTATTGCCATTCCTAATATGTGTCTTAAGTATTTTCTAAAAGTAAAGTAAAAGAGTTAAAGTAACCTTACTTAAAGGTAGGAATATAATCTTATGATCTTTAAGACATTCAAACACTGACATTGTTATTGTTGCTATTGTTGTTGTTTGTTAGGTTGTCTTGTTTTTTTTTTGGGTATTAGTTACTTTGTTTCTATTATTTAAGAAAATTATATTAAATAATATTTTTTTAGGTAAAACAAGGTATAAAGAAAAGGGGAAAAGAAAATAACATCTTCACGAAGAAAAACTAGAAAATTTTTTTCTATTAAATTTTGAAATAATATCATATTCACATATATGATCTGACTTGATCCGAAAATTGTCAAGTCAGATCAGATAAGTTTTAGAGGTTAATAACATGTATATCTTATCCAATTTGGTCTATGTACACTCCTAATTAGATTGGTTATAAGTAGCTCATACACATAGTCAAGGAGTCTGCATATTAAACAATTTTGACTCACCCCCTCATTCTTTTCATTTGCCTTGGCCATTGAGTGTTGGAAAAACTCCACAAAGGTTCAAAACAAGAACCTGTCTAACAGCGGAAGCATAAAAAATAATTTTTCCACAACCTGTGCAATTAAATAGGCAATACCAAAGATACTTCAAGCAGCAAATATAAGCAGAAATTAAATAATCAGACTCCAGAATTTTAATGTGGAAAAAGCCCCCCAAAAGAGGGACAAAAAAAAAAAAACCACGGGACTTAGTCCAGTAAAAATCTTCCACTATCAAAATAATGGGTACACAATCAGTCTTCCTAGTGACACTAGGGCATCTCAACAATCAACAAAATACATCATCAAAACTGATGGACTCACATAAACTCTCCACAAAGTGGGCATCTCAAATCAGACAAAAGAGAAGGCAATACAACTAGCAAGTTATATCCTAATGTTCATTTCTACACCAGGAATAATATACTAAAGTTTCATAAGAAATGGAGTAAGTTTACCTGTTCAATTAGATAAAAAATGGCTTGCCATTTTCCCTCCTATTTCCTCTTCTCTTCGACGATGGCGCTCACTGTTCCCTTTTTCTTTTTATTTTAAAATGAGAGAGCCTTGCTCTCGTTCTCTCTCCCTTCGTGGCTTAAAAGCCAATTTCTTTCTTTCTTTATCTTTTTTGTTTTTGTTTTTAATATGTGGGCCCCACTTAGTTGGGGATCCACCGACAAATCTCTCCCTCACCAACTCAAGTGGGGATAGGCTGCTCCACCAAGCCTGCCTTCTCTTTGCAGGAATCAAACTTCACTGCAGGTAAACTCTTAGTCATCATATCTGAACCATTATCATCAGTATGGATCTTCTCAAGTGCATATGACTTCATCTCAAGCGCTTGACGTATCCAATGATATCTCACCTCTATGTGCTTCGATTTGAAATGACACGACGGATTTTTGCTAAGATGGATAGCACTCTGACTGTCACAAAATAACGCAAGCTTTTCTTGATTGATACCTAACTTTTGTAGAAATTTCTTCATCCACAAGAGTTTTTTAGAAGCTTCAACAACAGTAATGTATTCTGCCTCTGTAGTAGACAAAGCAATACATTGTTGAAGTCGAGACTACCACGACACAGCTCCCCCTGCAAAAATCATCATATAACCAGAATAACTTTCTTGAATCAAGATCCCAGCCATATCCGCATCTGTGTAACCATCCAACACAGGTTGGCCACTCCCAAAGTATAAACAAACTCTGGAAGTACCATTAAGGTATCTGAGAATCCACTTTACTACTTGCCAGTGTTAGAGAGAAATCGACTAACAACTCCAACGGAATGAGCAATATCTGGCCTGGTGCAAACTATAGCATACATCAAACTGTCAACTGCAGATGTATATGGAATCTTCTTCATTTCTGCTTTCTCTTTCTCACTTGTAGGACATTACCGCAAACTCAGCTTGAAATGACTAGCAAGTGGAGTATTAACCGGTTTGGAATTAATCATGCTAAACCTCTCTAAAACCTTCTCAATATACTTCTGCTGTGATAACCACAGTTTTCCATTCTTCCTGTCATGAGTAATACTCATTCCAAGGATTTTCTTTGCAGGACCCAAATCTATCCTTCATAGCAAAGGATCTGTTCAAGTCTTTCTTAAGATTTTCAATCTTCTTAGAGTCATGATCAACAATAAACATGTTATCAACATAAAACAAGAGAACTATAAAATCACCATCAGAGAATTTCTTAACATACACACAATGATCAGAAGAAGTCTTATTATATCCATGACCTTCCATGAAGGAATCAAACTTCGTGTACCACTGCCTTGGCGCTTACTTCAACCTATATAAGCTCTTATTCAACTTGCATACAAGGTGCTCCTTTTCTTTAACCTTGAAACCCTCTAGTTGCTCCATATAAATTTTTTTATCTATGTCACCGTGAAGGAATGCAGTCTTCACATCAAACTGCTCAACCTCTAAATTCAAGCTAGCCTCCAATCCAAGCACAAATCGAATAGAGGACATCTTCACAATTGGAGAGAAAATCTCCCCAAAATCAATACCTTTCTTTTGCTCAAAGCCTTTCACAACCAATTGAGCTTTGTACCTTGGCTGTGAGATATTTTCATCCGCTTTCAATTTGAACACCCATTTATTCTTGAATGCTCTTTTACCCTTCGGTAGCATCACCAATTCAAATGTATGATTCTCATGCAAGGATTTTATTTCTTCCTGCATGGCCTTCAACCAATCTCCTTTATGCTCATCAGACATAGCTTCCTGGTAGCTCTCTGGCTCTCCAGTCTCAGTGTTCATCAAATACTCATGAGGAGAGTATTTCTGAGAAGGATGATGCTCTCTAGTAGATCTTCTCAATTCAGGCTCAACTGGTGGTTCAGGTGGGACTTCAACATCTGGTAGAACTTCTACATCTGATACCTCAGGTTGATGTGTAGGTTCATCATGCAAATCATCACTATTATTATCAACTTGTACATCTCTCCCAGCAACAGGAGGTATAGTGGAAGGACCAAGTTCATCATCAGCAGAACGTCTAACTGTTATTGTTGGTTTATCTGTCTTCTCAAGGTCTTCAATAGTTTGGTCTTCAAGAAAAATCACATCGCGACTTCTAATTATCTTCTTGCTCACCGGATCCCATAATCTGTAACCAAAGTCTTCATGACCATAACCCATGAAGATACACTGCTTTGATTTTCCATCAAGTTTGGACCTTTCATCTTTGGAAATGTGAACAAAAGCCCTGCAGCCAAACACTCGCAAGTGACTATAGGAGACATATTTCCCTCTCCAAACTTTCTCTAGAACATCACCATTTAGTAGAATTGAAGGAGAAAGGTTGATAAGATCTGCTGCAGTCCTCATCGTTTCACCCCAAAAGGATTTAGGCAACTTTGCATGAGAGAGCATACACCTGACTTTATCATTGATAGTGCGATTCATTCTCTCTGCAACTCCATTATGTCGAGGAGTCTTAGGAACCGTCTTCTCAAGCTTGATCCCATGTCCTTTACAATACTCTTCAAATGGACCCCTGTATTCACAACCACTATCTGCTCAAACACATTTCAATTTCCTTCTTGTTTCTCTTTCAACACTTGCATGAAAGTGTTTGAAGATACCGAGCACCTGGTCTTTAGATTTCAAAACAAAATCCCACACTTTTTGAGAATAATCATCAAAATAAAAGTAACAAAATATGATGCACCACCTAGTGTCTTAGCATCCATAGTGCAAACATCAGTGTGAACTAAATCTAGAACATATGATCTCTTATGAGGTCAAGAACTATGAAATGATACTCTAGCATGATTTCTAACAAAACAATGAGTACAAGTATTTAAAGTTGTACCTTTCACTGGAAGTGAGTGTTTCTTGGCTAAGATGCTTAGTCCTTTCTTGCTTAAGTAACCAAGACGTATATGCCACAAATCAGAAGAAGAATCATTAGCTACATTCACCTCTTCTTTGTACAACTTTGCTTGCAACCGGTAGAGAGTAGTGAGACTATTGTCTTCTTTAGAAACAATGAGAACCCCTTTGGTAATCTTGCATTTTCCACTACCAAAGGAAGTGCAATATCCTTCTTGATCCAATGCCTTCACTGAAATAAGATTGAACCGTATATTTGGTGCATGCCTAACATTCTTCAACTGCAACTTGCATCCCATGTTAACTTCAAGCCACATATCACCCATACCAATGATATCACACACTCCTTTATCTCCCGATTTGATCTTGCCAAAATTTCCAGCAGTATAGGAAGTGAAAAATTTACGCCTCGGAGTGACATGACATGAGCACCAGAGTCCATAATCCAAGTGGAAACATCACAGACAAGATTCACATAATTTTCATCATATGTGATAAGAACATCTTCATAAACAATAGCAGTAGTTTCTTTATCACTATCTTTACCTTTGTCTTCGTTTCTTTCCCTTGATTATTTTCTTTTCAAGAAACTACAATACCTCTTAATATGCCCCGGCTTGCCATAATGGTGACAAATGAACTCCTTTCTTGGCTTGTACTTTCCTCTTGATTTGCTTCGACTCTCTGACTTGTCAGAACTGTGAGGTTTTCTACTTTGACTTCTCCCCCGTGACTCTGAAACAAGTGCTTCTAACTAGGAGGATGCATTAGTCAAACCTCGCTCTCTTCTTCTGGCTTCTTTATTCAACATGCTCTCTTTAACCATTGCTAACATCAACTTTCCTTTTGGAGCTAAATTAGTCAGTGTCACAACCAGAACTTCCCAACTATCAGGAAAAGAGCTCAACAACAACAAGGCTTGCAACTCATCATTCAAAGTTATTTCATTATTTTTCAATTGGTTCACCGTCTCTTGAAAAATGCTCAAGTGCTCCGACATTGATTTACCTTCAATATACTTCATATTGACAAGCTTCCTAATCAAGAATGCTTTATTTTGCACATTCTTCCTCTCATATAACTCCTTCAATTTGTTCTACATCTTCTCGGCATTCGTTTTGGTGTCAACATGTGGATACATGCTAAGATCAAGCCATTGCCTAATAAAAGCAATTGCCTTCCGATTCAGCTTCTTCCATTCAGCAACGGACATACTACCTTTAGATTTATCCCCTTCCACAGGATCATACAAATCCTTGCTATACAACATATTTTCCATGAGGGTCTTCCAAATCGAGTAATTTTGGGAATTCAATTTGACCATATTTGCCCATGGGTATTTTCCTCCATTTAATCAGCACATATAAACAACCAAAGCTCTAGATACCACTTTGTTGGAAAAACTCAACAAAGGTTCAAAACAAGAACTTGTCTAACAGCGAAAGCACCAAAAATAATTTTTCCACAACCTGTACGATTAAATAGGCAATACCAAAGATACTCCAAGTAGCAAATATAGTGGCAGAAATTAAATAATCAGACACCAATATTTTAATGTGGAAACCCCCTCTCCCCAAAAAGAGGGACAAAAAAAACCCACAGGACCTAGTCCAGTAAAAATCTTTCACTATCAAAATAATGGATACACAATCAGTCTTCCTAGTGACACTAGGACATCTCAACAATCAACACAATATATTATCAAAACTGATGGAATCAACATAAACCTTCCACAAAGTAGGCATCTCAAATCAGACAAAAGAGAAGGTAATACAACTAGCAAGTTATATCCTAATGTTCATTCTACACCAGGAATAACATACTAAAATTTCATAAGAAATAGAACAAGTTATGGCTTGCCCTTTTCCCCCAATTTCCTCTTCTCTTCGACGATGGCACTCACTGTTCCCTTTTTCTTTTTGTTTCAAAATGAGAGAGCCTTGCTCTCATTCTCTCTTCCTTCGTGGCTTAAAAGCCAATTTCTGTCTTTATTTATTTTTTTGTTTTTGTTTTTAATATGTGGCCCCACTTAATTAGTTGGGGACCCACCAATATTGAGATATATATTTTTCTTTCGTTCATGATAACATCATATTTTGTCTTAAAGAACTCTTAGTCTCCTTCACTATCATAGATGAATGGCTCCTTATCTTCTCCTCAAATTAATCAACCATTGAGCTTCCATTAGCATATTTACTGTGCAAGTTTCTTAAATTAGACAAGCATCTCAAACTCCATTTCTCACTCCAACAGTACCTAGTTCAAAGGTACATTTGCATTACTCTATAAAAAGACTCGAGGTTAATAATCACTATCATTATCATCATTTGCAATATTGTGCAATTTCTCTTATTCATAGCAATGATATCCAGCATTCTCAATTGAGTAATCTTCCTAGTCAACAAGAACGGTAATGGTAAGAGGTTGTATCTAGATCAAGATTAAGGATAAATAATTCGATAATTAAAGGAGACATCTTAGTTAATCTTCTCATCTTAAGCCAACTACTACCCTCCGAATTTTCTTCTATGTTGACATTTCGAGTTTTTGGAGCATTAACTATTTCAAATTGTGGAGAAGATTGTGATTTAGATTCTAGTTGTGAAACAGGGTCATTTTAGGATAGTAGAATGTATTATATGATATTTGACTAGACGAACCTCACAACTAGTTGGAGTTAGAAGGGATGCTCTTAGAGTAGTAGTGGGTGCAACAAATATTATAACAAAAAAATTTTTTACAGACACAAATATAATTATACCGGATCTTCGTAGTCTTTTCCAGGTCACTTGAATGTGGTTGCTGGGTTAGTTGACTTTGACATACTATTAATTGATAAGGTGGTTTCATACAAGAAACTCTTCGGAAACCATTAGATTTTCCGGTGAAATTACCAAAAAATTCACCAATAAACTTATTACCGTTTGATTTAGTATCGAAGATTATTCGACGGTAAAGTCCTCATCAGTAACTGATTACCATTGGATTTTGTAATCCGACAGTAATTTTCGGTAAAATCGGCAGCAAATTTCATTAAATGGTTGACGAAAAGTTGGAAGTGGTTACCATTAGATAACTTCCCCCAATAACTTTGGCGCTACGCGTTATAGTTTTGCACAGCATTATCGTCAGATTTATCCCCCAATAGATCCGACGATAAGATATTATTGTATATTTATTTAATTAAAATTTACCGACAGATTAATCGATAGTAAATCCGATTGTAAATGTAAATATTTTTTTAACATGTTAGAATTAGATATTCAACAATTAATAGTCAATTACCAATTAATGAAAATAAGTAGTCAGCTATAGATAATATGAATATCAGGTGTACAAAATAAAAACTCAAAGAAATAAAATACTATCAAACAAAGTAAAAAAAAAAAATCCCAATTAAGGTTTAACAAAGAAACATGTAAGATAGAACTAAGGTTAGTATGCATTGTAATTATATAACAATCTAATTAAAGTTTAAACATATAACATGCTAGTTAAAGTATACTTAGTTATTCTTATTTGGACTCATCATCTTCTTCCTCTGGTTCATCCTCCTTTTCTAAGGTAATTTCCTAATCAAGTTTCTAGAAATTTCGGCAGAGTTTTTTCTATAATTAGAATCTTTCACCAAATGTAATTTTTATTTTTTCACAAATCAAACATGTTTTTAAACAATCTTAACAAAAATTTGATAGAGTTTTTCCTTAATTCAGAGACCTCTACCAAAAAAATGTATCAATTTTCATAAAAAAATAGTTGCAGGCATAAATTAAAACAAACGTGTGAAGAACGAAACTCTCGCGCGATCTAGAATTTTCACAAATATAATCACGTTGTAAGTATAGCTTCTAGACCGACAAGAATTCCTTTCTTACAAAAGTTTGGTTATCACTTAAAAAAATCCAATAAAAATAAATAACCGAAGTATTCAAACCTCGGGTCGTCTTCTCAAGGAATTACAGGAAGGTATGATTTATTATTGATTATGTAAAACAATATATTTTTGGGTTTTTTGAAATAAGGGGCAAGTAATTTAAATGACAAGAAAAATAAATTGATAATAATAAAAATCTCTTGGCAAGGTATAAGAAATTGAAGTCCTATCCTAGTTATCCTTATCAGGTGTGATGAGAATTGGATTCTGCTCCCACTTAGTTAAGTCAAGTGGACTAATTAATTTAATCCTCAAGTCCTAGTCAACTCCTATGGAAAGACTAGAGTTATTGGAGTACAAATTAACCAGCAGAGAATTCCAATTTCAATCAACAGCTGAGTTTGATAACTCAAGTGTTACCAATTATTTAACCAAAGCCAAAAGGGAAAAATCTATTTGAATGAAAATAATTTGGATAAATTGAAAGCATTCATAACATAAATAAAACAATCTTAAATCTGAAATACCTCAATAATGTGTATTAAATAAGAAAATCATAACATGAATGTAGCATAAGTCAAGTTGAAAAGATAAATAATAATTAAAGTAATAGAATAAATAAAAATAGAAAATAAATTAAAAGAATAGTGAACCTGTACTTGAAGAGAAGTAATCCTAAAATTAAGAAAAATCCTAATCCTAAATCCTAAGAGAGAGGAGAGAAACTCTCTCTCTAAAACTACATTTAATCCTAAAAATTATGAATTATGAGCTGATGATTATGAATGAATGGATTCCCCCACTTTATAGCCTCTAATCTGTGTTTTCTGAGCCAAAAACTGGGTCGAAAACAGCCCAAAAATCGTTGGAGAAGAAATCTGCCACGCTGATTTTCGTCACTGCGATGCGTCCACGTGGAGCACGCGTTTGTGTCACCTAGCGGTACGGCCAATATGGCAAATTATATATCAAATTGAAGCCCCGGACGTTATCTTTCCAACGCAACTAAAACCGCTTCATTTGGACCTCTGTAGCTCAAGTTATAACCATTTTAGTGAGAGAGGGTCAAGCAGACAGCTTTGCAGTTCCTTCAACTTCTTGTATTCCTTCCACTTTTGCATGCTTCCTTTCCATCCTATGAGTCATTCCTATCCTGTAATCTCTGAAAGAACTTAACACACATATCAAGGCATCGAATGGTAATAAGAGAAGATTAATATTAGCAAATATAAGGCCAGAAAAGCATGTTTTCAATCATAGCACAAAATAAGGAAGGAGAATGTAAAACATGCGAATAGTATGAATAAGTGGGTAAAGAGTTGATAAAAAACCACTCAATTAAGTACAAGATAAACCATAAAATAGTGGTTTACCAACGTGCATTCAATAAAACATCAAATCCTAGTTGGTGTAGTGCGCATCTCTTTATTACTCTACAATTTTTCAATAAACAAGGGTTTTGAGAAGGTGCCACTAGGCAACCTTCTCCTACTTATGTCTTAAAACTCAATCATAGAAATAATAAGTCTGGCATAAAACTTAAAGTTAGAGACAGAAAACTAACATGAGTACTACACGAACAAACCACGTATATAACTCAGCACAAATAACCCACGATTAAAGCTAAACAAAGTTCAAACAAAAAAAATCCTAAAATAAAAATAAAGTTAGTAAATTATAAAAATTATTAAATAAAAAATTAATAACAAAGAAATGAATGCATTGTGTACAACATACAAGGCAACATTTTCAATATTTTGTAGTCCATTAATCAAAGCTCAATGGTGGAGACAATACAAGTATAAACAAACCTAAAACTACATCACCAAAATCATTTTCAATTTTCAAGTTTCAATGCTAGTGTAAAGAGATTAATCTCTTTAATTTTGATGTACTAATTAGATATCTAACTTAATTATAGAAAACTTGTTAAGGAGTCACTCGCTTACTTTCATTCTTAGCAATCACTTTATCATAAGTAGGACTTTACTAAAATTACAAAGCACCGTTTACATTAAAGTTTATCAAACATTATTAATGAAAATGACTCATATAAAACTAAACCCTATTTTTATGATTTAAATTCATACTATTAAATTATCTTAATATACGATAAACTAAATTGAACTCAATGCATCTAAAATATTTTCTATTATCTAATATTTGAGTTGAATCAATCCATTATCAAATTAAACATAACTCGTCAATCAAAGCTTAATGTAAAAATCAGAGTATGCATACCTTCTCGGTATGGCAGCAGCGATGACGGCTCGGTGGTGGAGACGATGATGCAATGGTGGCGGCGGCGGCACAGTAATCAAAATGAATGGTGGTTCAAAAAGGAATTAGAATTTTTTATTAAAAAAATAGGCATGGGAAGAGGGATGAGAGCAACCTACTTAGAGGAGGGAGGAGAGACATAGTTCCGACGACAATAGAGAGAGCAGCTCTATTTCAGACGAGATGAGTCTACGCAGTATTTGGAGAAGAATGGAGGTGGTCAGTGCTGGCGAAGGATGGCCAGAGGGGCTATTGAAGGTAGTTGCAGGAGAGAGAGAGAGAGAGAGAGAGAGAGAGAGAGAGAGAAGAGAGTGGTAGAAAGAGAAAAGGTTTTTCGAAAGTGAGGGGCGAGAACCGCGTGTTTTGAATTTAGGCACCCCTACTGTCGGATTTTCTGGCAAATAAATCTGACATAAACTTTTCAAATTCACCAAAACGCAGCATTTCATTAAATGGGTTTACTAGTGGATTTGTCCTCCAGTAAATCCACCCCTCGCTTTTGTGCCTATTATTTTATTTTTCCTACCAATTATTATCAACTAACTATTTTTCGAATATAAGAGCCTCCTAGTGAAGACAATGAATACATGTGGCAATGGGTAGGGTACGGTAGGGTTTAGATCCAACCCTAACCCTAACCCTATCCGGTGGTTGAGATTTTTATATAAACCCAACTCTATCCTACCCGCGGATTGAGAATATCTCAATTCTAACCCTACCCGTTCTTAACCAGCAGGTACCTAACCCTACTCGTGGGTTACCAAAAAAATGCAATATTATTGTATAACTTGATGATAATTTAAACTAGAACTGACTTTTATGTAAAAAAAAATTATTAAATTATCAATTAATGATCTTCTCTTAGTGGCTAAGGATCTTTTGTATTTAGTGAGAGGTCTTTGGTTCAACATCCACTTGAAATATATTTTTATATAAGTATATAACATATACATATATATAGGGTGCGGGTTGGTCGGGTAAGGTTAAGGCTAGGGCTGGCAATAGGTAGAGTAGGGTAGGGTTTAGACTCTACCCTAACCCTACCCGCGGGTTAAAAACTTTCTTAAAACTCTACCTTATCCTACCCGCGGGTTGAGAATCTCTCAACCCTAACCCTACCCGCACCCTAAAGTTTTAAACCCTACCCTACCCGACCCTACCCACAGAAATAAAAATTTTTTCAAATAAATTTAAAATTTAACCATTTCAAATTTTATACATATTAATAAAATAGAAAATAAAAACTAATTTCAAATTAAAATTAAAAACAATAAAATCTTAAAGAAATCCAACATAAAATTACAAATAATATGATCATCAACTAGGTTAGTGATTATTCCAAGTTTTTATAAGAAGAATATTGTGAGTACAAAACTCACTTTCTTCACTAAATACATAACTTTTGCATATATATTATATAATATATTAAAGATGCGGGTAGGGTAGGGTAGGGTATACCCTAAACCCGTACCCTACCCTACCCGCAAGCAAATTTGCACCCTACCCTACCCTACCCTACCCTACCCGCAGCGGGTAGGGTAGACAACCCTACCCGAACGGGTTGGTCCGAATTGGGTACCCGCAGGTAGGGTATATATTGCCAGCCCTAGTTAAGGCTCAACTCGCACCCTACCCAACTCGCACGAGAACCCTACCCGCACCCTAGCACGCTACAAGAAAAACGGTAAGTACCATCAGATTTATCGTCAAATTGAATTTGACAGTATATACGGTGCCAAAAATTATTTACCGGCGGATTATTTCGTCTGACACTAATTATCAGCGGATTTTTTTGTCGGTTTTGTAATGAATTTGTCGAGACTAAGTTGCTGATTACCATTGGATTATTCCGAGGTAACTTTGGTGCCATATTATGTGTTCTTGGCGCCTAATTACCGTCAAATTTGTCCGCTGGTAAATTCGACAATATTTTTTCACAATTAAGCCACAATTAGTAGTCAAATCAAAATTCTTATTAACATAATTAGGGCAGAAATTCAAAATTACCAGAAATCAACTAATAATTTTATTAAATATCAATTGTCTGAATATAATAAAATGTGACAAAAGTAGAATACAATGAAATAGACATAAAATAAATTAAATTCTTAAACCCTATAGATCTCGGTAATTGTCGTCGTCGTCTTCTCTCTACTGAGGCAGCGGAGTAGGTGTTGATGTCGGTGCCCTACTAGCAACGCCGCTGCCTCCAGTATGCATCTGCTTGTTGTACACCTCCATCTGCTCCTGCAAACACTCTAGCTACTCCAACTTCTCTGTCATCTGCGAGTTAATGGCTATGCTGTCTCCCATGCGTGCAAGAAGCTTGTTGTAACTTTAATAAGATTCCTGAGCTTGTTGGTGAAGCTCCTGTGTGAGCTTCTGCACCTCCTCTCTCAAATTAACAATTTTTGCGGGATCGGCAGAACTGGTGGCAGAGGCAGACACAGATGAAGCCGCCAATGCGGAGGTACGGAGGCTGCTAGCAAAGAACAAGCCCAACCGAAGATGCAACTCTTGTGACTCAGAGGCGGCCTCGTGCCAAACCCTATCAGGATCTACCACTGAGACATCGGAGTCGGGGTTGTTGTTCCCACTAGGCGACTGAGATTGCTGGGTTGCGACCTCTAATCTCTGCGTGTAGTCCTCCTGTGTAACACACGTTGTGATTAGGATAACAGTTAATTGACTTTAAACTGAATAAATTTTAAACTTAGAATTAATTGAAACTCACATAATGAGTCACAGACCGCTCATAAGCAAATCTCTCCTTGTTGGCCCTCAAAGTATGAGTGTACTTGAAGGTCTCTGCTAGTGTCACCTCATGATCCAACGACTTAGACTACATATACTAAAATCAACCAATTAAATAAATCAGGAAATAACTAATTCAAGTAATAATTAACAAACATAGTAAACTACTTACCAGCCTGCTCTTGATCTTCATGAAGGTCGCCGACCCACTCTATACTTTGACGACCTCGGCGAAGCCCTGTTAATGACGTTCATCGGACGGCAATGCTTGAACCCTTCATCAGTTCTAAAATGGGCCTCCAGCTCCTTCTTGATAGATGGACGCATCCAAGTTGTTGGGTGGTTGCACCCCTGACGATCGTCGCTCGTCGTCTGCTAAAGTTGTTTTAGCTGCTTGGTAGTTATAGATCTTCTTGATCATGAGATTATGTTTCGTATCCCATATGAATTTTAATTTCACAAAGTGATTCAACAACATTAATTAGTAAAAATAAAATATAGTTCAAATACAGTTAATTCAACAACATTGAGTTTTTACCGCCCACTTCTAAAATCATTGATCTCTGGTCTCAGCAGGGATCTTCGTGTAGCTTGGCTACGAGTGGTTGTACATTGACTTAATCACCTCGGAGATCTCCTATGTACATGCATTTTTGTTCAATGCAAAAATATGAAGGAAAAAAACTTAAGATTGACAAACACATAAAAACACATAAACTTTATCTGTATAAAAGACATTAAAATATTAATAACTTACGCCTGCAGGCCATCAGGCCAAATCCGAATCCGTATGATAGGCAGTGGTGGAGAGGCATCCTGTTGGGACGCATTAGCCGAATCACCCACCGCGGGCTCTGTCGCTGGATCTGTATAAGGCATAGCAGAAGGAGGAACGTAGTTTGGGTTCGAGACCATGATGAACTACTGGTTTGCTGGATAGTTGGAGTAGAGGGCGATGACTTAGCAGTCCCTGAAGTTTGGTGGAAACATTTCCTCTACCATGACTATGAGACCCACTTGATCTACCTCTGCTACTTGTCGTCATGTCTGCAAAGAGAATATATTATTAACACTTTTCAGCATATATACTACACAAATTCTTTAACATTTACATCATTTCAAAAATATTTTGACATAAACTTTCCTAAAATTGGATATGTATCCACCTTACAATTCCCACAAATCTAACCAACCTTAATCCATAGCATCACTCAACAAAACTCAATTAAATTCACAACATATCCAACAGAATATATGAACTTGTTTATACATTGAAAAGGTAACATTCTCATTATTAATTCATAGAGTTATTACATATAAATAAGAGTATACAATATAGCACGCACTTTTACTTAGAATATACATCTATCTATCTCTATTTGGAACCATAGTTCTAAATTTAAAGTTCGACTAATACTCATGTAAATTTACTTGAAAGTGCATCTTAATTATTGATATCAAGCTTAACTTACTCTTAAATCCTAAAGCAGCATATGATAACCAAATCATAAATCCTAAATTAACATATAACTAAATCTTAAATTAATAATTAACTTAACTTTAAATCATAAATTAGCATATAATCAAATTCTAAATCCTAAATCCTAAATTAACAATTAACTTAACCCTAAATCCTAAAATAGCATAATGATAACCAAATTCTAAATTCTAAATTAACATATAAATGAATCCTAAATTAACAATTAATTTAACATACATCCTAAATTAGCATATAATAATTAAATCCTAAATCCTAAATTAACAATTAAATTAACCATAAATCCTAAATTAAAATATAATAATTAAATCCTAAATTAACATATAACTAAATCCTAAATTAATAATTAACTTAATTTTAATTCTAAATTAGCATATAATAATCAAATTCTAAATTCTAAATTAACATATAACTAAATCCTAAATTAATTTAAACAAAGAAAAAAAAGTGACCATGAAACCTAAGGAGCGAACAGAGGAAGAAAAACTCAGGAGAGGGAGATGCAGTGGCGGTGCTGGACGGAGACGTCGGCACACAAACAGAGAGAGAGACAGAGAGAGAGATAAAGAGAGGGAGGCGGTTCTGGACGGCGACGGCGGTACACAAACAGAGAGAGAGGGAGAGGGAGGGAGTCGCGGCTGATGGAGGGGAGAGGAGGAAGGAACGGGCTAGTTTCGGTGAGGGGGAGAGGATGCGGCAACAGGAGGGGTCGGCAGCGGCGGGGCTGACGAAGCACCGAAGAGAGGAGAGAGAGAGAGAGAGAGAGAGAGAGAGAGAGAGAGAGAGTGTGTGTGTGGAGATTTCAAAATGAAGGGGAAGAGGATTCGCGCTTTAAATTTTAGGATTTGTTATCGTTGGATTTACTAGTGGATAAAACCGTTGGTAACGTGTTGCGGTAACCAAAACGCAGCGTCCACTAAAATGGGTTTACCGGCAGATTTTTCCGCCGATAAATTCTGCAATACATTTCACGCCAATTTTCTCTCTAATTTATCATTGGAATCGAAAATTCGCCGGTAACTATTTGACCTGACGAATTCTGCATGAAAATCATCCATAAATCCATCGGTAAAGCCGACGCTAATGTGCGACGGTAAATCCAACAGTATTCAACGTTTTTTTTGTAGTGCCGACCGAATTAAATCGAGTTAGATACCCGCAGATAGGATGCGTATTGCCACCCCTAACAATGAACCAATAGTAAGGGACAATCACAATGGCAGATTGAAACTTTTTGGAAAACCTGATTTTTCTTAAAAGCTTTATGATTTGTTTAAAATTTTTAAGATAAATAAACAAATTTTTTAAAATTTTAAATTCTTATAAAAATCTTTTGAAATTGTAGTTTTTTTTTTAATTTATATAAATATATATTAAAAATAAAAAATGAAACAAGTGCACTTTAGGAATAGTTTCACTCCTGATTCTTGCACTTTTATTTATGAGTAAAGTATCGTTTTTGTTCCTAACATTTGGGGTAAGTCCTATTTGTGTCCCTAACGTTTAAATCGTCCTATTTGTATCCTTAACGTTTATAAAAGTGATTCAATGTTATCCTACTATTAATTATACTAACAAATCATATTATATTTTTCAATTATTCTCACTTGGATGTGGTCGATTTTAATATTATACCCACTATTTGTGTTTAGATTCAATTATGTTCCTAGAAAAGTGAATTATGTAAATGTTGTAGGAATTAGTTTCAACATTTGATGAGCTATTTTCGGAGTAGATCATCGATTTTATTCCAGATATTTGTATTCTAACTTCAAGAAGAGATTTTTAAAACTCAAACTAAAGCGTTCATGATGTGTAATTGACGGCAGGATAACATTGAATCATTTTTACAAACGTTAAGGATACAAATAAGACGATTTAAACGTTAGGGACACAAATAGAATTTACCCCAAACGTTGGAGACAAAAATGATATTTTACTCTTTATTTATTTATTTATTTATTTATTTATTTATTTATTAATAGTTAATGTTCATGATGTCAACAATTTTACAGTCAAACTGTAAAGTCATACACTCATATGTGATGTTTCATGATTTGAACAGGACATGAAATTCACTTCAAGATGTCAAACCAAAACTTAACATATCAATAGGAACCCAGGTGTAGTAAGTTCACGTGCGAACCCATATTTGGAAGTTATTATATTGTTGCTTCGTTTGGATAAAATTTGAAGGATCATTAAATTTTCTTAATTTCAAAACTGGCAGGTGATGATCAGTGATTCAGTAAATTATTGGTCACTAGCTATGACTATATCACTCTAGCGTGACACCTGATGAATTAGACACAGTGGTTCTAGCAGAAAAATAAATTAAAGACATAATTTCTTACTCCAATTACGTACTTCCATATACTCCTAATCAGTAGTAATAAGTCAAAAGTTTTTTTTCCCCTTTTACGTATATATATATAAAATACAATAAATAGCATTTTATGTGATTATACTCAAACGAAATTAGTGTTTTTCAAGGTTGTCGCATCTCCATTACTCGTAGAAGATTTAGGTCTAATTTGAGTAAATAATGTAATTAAATTTTTTTAAAAAAATAATTTAAATAATAAATGATTATATTAAAAGTAGTTTATAAATAAGTTATTTTGTGTTTGAATTTTTAGTTTTAAAAATGTTTATTTTATAAAAATATAGTAAAAAGTAGTAGTATTATGAGAGAAATCATTTTTTTTAATTTCTCTATAAGCTCCTAAATAATTTCTTAAAAAACCACAATTTGGTTTTAAAAATTGCACCAAACATTAATACTACTACTTTTTATAAGTCAAAAACTAAAAAAAATTACTTTTAAAGCTTCCCAAACAGGCCCTTTAACCAACAAAATAGCATTTTTTTAATTTTGAGATGAATTTTTTTAGTGGTGTTTTCTAACAATGTAGAAAGATGGTGTATTTTTTTTTTTTTTTTGGTATAAATACCACATATCTGAAGTTTAAATTTGTAAAAAAAAAAATTTTAACCATAAATCAGACTTTTTAATAATTCAATTTATGCACTATAAAATTTAAGGTCCGATTTGAGAATCCCAAAAATTTGAACTTACCTTGCAACAATTCTGAGTCCCCAAGTTTTATTAATTTGTTTTTCTCTCATGCAAATCTGAGCGTCAGTTTTAAGGATTTAAATTAAAAAAAAAATTTAATGTCCATAACAAATTAAAATACCCAACTTTTTTATAACAATGAATAACACAATTAGAAGTTCCATTACCAAAAAAATCATCCACAAATAGTGGAGTAGGCATGACGTAAAATATTAGTTTAAGACAATCACATAAAATGCTATTTATTTTAATTTATATGCTTGAAAAACTCAAATAATAACTTTTGATAACGCAATTGAATCTATATTGTTTAATATAATAGTTAAGTCTTTTATATCTCGTTGAGTTTAAGATAAATTTTATATCAGAATCTCATTTCTTATTGTTTCTGATAATTAAAAAGAAAAAACTCTTGATAAAAAAAATATATTAATGCTCTCCAATAAAGACTTTATATGTCAAGTATATCAAAATAAAGCACGCAAAATAATAAATTATTATTATAATCAAGAAAAAAATATTTTTCGTATTTTTTATTTTTTATCAATTATATTTAATATAAAAATGTAAAAATATAAAAATATATACATTAAAATAACACAAATAAATTTTAAAAAACAGTAAAAATGGTGTAATTCTTGTCCTTGAAAATAGACGGACGGGATTATGGATGTTAACGGGGCAAGACGGGGGCGGGGGATGCCTTCCTGCTCCCCATCCACTACAAGAAAAAGCGTGTTTTTCAACGGCAAAAATCGACGGCTATTTCTGCCGTCGATAATTTTCGACGGCTTGATGTCGATATTACTAAAAAAAATAATTAAAAATAAAAATATTAAAATCGACGGCCTATTCGTCGATATTTTTATAATGCATTAATTTATTTCCCTATTATCGTCATGGTAAAGACGAACCAGAAGTCGAAAATAAAATCGACGAATATGACGTCTATTTTATTATTTTAAATATCGACAATCTTGCCGTCGATAAATTTGGACGGTCTAGATTACTCTCTAAAATGAAATGGACAGTCTAAATTTAATCTATATAATAGACGCCATATGTGTTTTTTTTAATATTAAAATCGACGAATATAGCGTCTGTTCCGGGGGTTACCTGAAACTGGAGGTCGATCTCGGATGAGATCTTCTGCACTGATCGGAGCCGACGTGTCCGGTCGGTGGATGACGGCCGGAGCGGGTGCGTCCGACTTGTTGGATTGACTGCACTGCTGATCCTTCGTCACCGGAGGGTGGGGGGTACCTGCAAGAGACTCCGATACTTAAGTTAGCATGGGTATTAAGCAGGTTTTATGTAGAATCAGAGTATGAGTTATACCTGGGTGCTCCAGTGTATTTATAGTAGTTGTAGAGTGACCTTTCTAGATAAGATAAGATTATCTTTATCTTTGAGTTGAGGTCAGCTTATCTTCGAGGGAACCGCCCTTATCTCTATAGGCTTGGACGGCCTTTGGATTTGGGGCGTGTTCCTCTGCCTGGGCCCTTTATGGGCTTTCCTGTCGATTTGGCCGATTTCTTTAAGAAGAAGTCGGTCCGCTTGACTTGAAGAGGTCAGTCGCTTTGTCGTTAATCATCCCAGGTCGGATAGCTCGACCTAGCGTATGAACAGTGCCCCTGCTTGAGCTCGGTCTTCTTTGTCGAGGTCGAGTCCTTAACTTCGGTCCTTCTTGTAGCGAAGCCGAACTCAAGCATTTTGTCGACTCCTTTTTGTAGCAGCTTTTTGAATGTAGAACGTTTTTTTTTTCTATAAGCGCGCGCTTTTGTATTAGCGCTTTTTTGGGAATGCAAGCGGTTTTAATATCCGCATTTAATTGGCATTTAATTGCCCCGTTTCCCCTAACTTCTCTATTTTTGAATTTTGCATTCAAGAAACGTTTCTCTCCTTTGCCATTTTCGTAACTTCTTCACACTTATTCATTTTCTGCCTTTCACCCATATTTCAACTTTTCTTGCGACGTCGCTTGGTGATTTTCCGAAGCTTCTGTTTTCGCCTGGAGTTTTGTAGTTTCACGTTTCTCTCTGTGATACTGCTTTTGTTCGTGCTTTTTTGCTCGTGAGAGGGCAATTCCAGATTTCGTCTTCCATCCTTAATTTCCCTGAAGCTTTGCTACTTTTTTCCAGGTTGGTACTAGCTTTCTTGCTTCTTTCATAGCTTCGTCTTCAGTTTTTTAGTGAAGCTTTGATTTTGCATGTTTGAAAGTTTGAATCTTTTTCATGGTCCTGTATTCGCTTGTTACTGTAATGTGTTTTTCCCGACTTTTCTTTTACGCATTCTCTTGGCATTTCCGTCGAGGCTTTCTAGGGTTTTGTTGTTGCTTCTGGTTGTTTTTCCTGTCTGATATCGATAGAGAATCTGCATCTGTTCCTCGCTTTGTTTGGAGATTTCTTTTTGATTCTGACAAAGTTTTGCACCTTTTGATGATTTCTATTTGGCGTGTTCGGTGTTAGTGCTTGCTCTTTGCTGATGATTTTTTGCTCGATTTCGAAAAAGTTTGCGCCTTTGCTGTTTTTCCGCCGATAAACTGTAGGAGGGTGGACCTTTTGCAATTTTGCTTCCTTTCTTTTCTGGATTTTATTTTGATGAGTGCCGGCATGTCGATTGTAGAAATAACTTAAAGACCTTGCTTTGTTTACTGCCTCCAAGGGATGCCCCAAGACCTCTGTCTTAAGTCTTGGGGTTTTCCCTTTTTGTTTATCCGTCCGTCGAGATGTTTTGCCCTCTGTCCGAGATGTTTTTGAGTAATCCATTCTTCTTTTCTTTTGTAGGATTTAGTTGACCTCATGTCTTCCTGAAATAACGTTGTAGAGATGCCTTCCCAGGTTCCCGCGGGTATGGCCGATTAGGTGGACTCCATGGTTCTCATGTGTGTCTCGCTGGTTGATTCTGAATTTTGTGCTCAGCTTAGGCAGTTTCACAGTATCTGTAGTAATTCTGGTGATGAGAAGAACTATGAACTTGTCCCTCCCTCTTCTGACGAGAGAGTCTGCTTTTCAACTCGGGTTATTGATGGTCGCCCTTTCTTTTATGCTTATGATTTTTTCTTTGGTCAGCTGGGTATCACCCTTCCTTTTACCAAATTTGAAACCGACCTGTTATGGTCTTGTAATGTTGCCCCTTCTCAACTTCACCCCAATTCCTAGGGTTTCATTAAAATTTTCCAATTGCTGTGCAATGGCTTTGGCATTCCTGCTTCCCAGTCTCTCTTTTTCTATCTGTTTGTCTTGACTAAGCGCGGTGTGGTAAAAAAGAAGTCAGCTTGGGTCTCCTTTCGTTCTACCCAGGGAAAAAAGGTTTTCTCCATGTTTGACGAGTCGTTCCGTGATTTTAAAAACTACTTTTTCAAGGTCCGATCTGTTGAAGGAGCTCGGCCCTTTTTTCTGGATGAAAATGACGAACCTGCTTTTTCCTTGGAATGGCAAAAAGACGTGAGGGTCTCCAGGTATTCGTGGGAGATGTTGGATGAAGCTGAGCGAGCCTTTGTGACTATCCTGGAAGAACGCTGGGGTCAAGCTCCCCATCTCGACACAAAGAAATTTCTAACCAATCCTTCTCTTCTTCAAACTGAACTGGGTATCTTTGCGTATTCTTTATTATCCGTGTATGTTGCTTGTAGCTGTCTTTCCGACTTGTCTGACTTGTAACTGATTTTCTGTTTTATTTGCAGAGGCAATGAAGAATAGTGAATACATGAAAGCTTTTAAGAGGGCGCAGAGGGCGACTGCTGCCAAAAATGTTGCTGCCAAGGCGGCTGGGGAGGGATCCTCCCAAGTGCGCGAGAAGCCATCAGTGCAGAGTTCCGCCGGGGTGAAGAAAGTGATCCCTACACCCCGAGCGCATTTGGTAGATCCTCACGTTACCTCTGCTGCTCCTTCTGTTGCTCCTCTCAATAAAAAACAAAAGACTGCTGAACCCTTTGACCTCGATGCTCCTGATTTTAATGCTATTGAATTCATAGATCAACAAATCGGTCCCTACGGCGTTCTCTCCATGGACGATGTGTCCATCCTCCATCACTTGGAATTTATGGCCCGAAATCATGTGAAGATGGCGTATATGTCGGCTGCCATATATCGGACTGCTCAGAATCTCCCTCTCCACGCTACTAAAGCGTTTATGGAGGAGGCGAAACAAGAGTTTGATCGGATGAAGGAGTTAAAGGAGGAGCTTGAGACGAAGGTAGCCAAGTTGGAGAAGGACTTGAAGAATGAGGAGGCGAGTTCTCAGTCATTGGCGGCTTCTTTGAGGTTGGCTGAGGACGCAGTCCTGATGCACAAGGAGAGTTACCTTTCATCTTATCGGGAGGTGATGCGCCTGAGGGGGGAGCTTGACAGTGTTCGGGAAGATTATGCTGAGCTCCAAAGTCATCTCGTTGGCAACGTGACTGTTGCTTATGAGAACTTGAGGAAGCAAGTTCAGGTCATTGCTCCCGAAGCCGACCTCACCCTTTTTAGCCTGGATAATATAGTCAGGGATGGCAAGATAGTCCCTGATGATGAGGGTGATGATGATGATGTTGTTCCTTCCCCTGTGTCCTCTACCAAAGTGCCGACCTCTTCGGTTCCTCCTGCTGTGCCCGACTCGGATTGTCAGATCCTGAATCGGGAGGATGGAACTGTGGATGTTGTGCCGATTCAGACCCGCCCTCCTTCTCCTTGTCCTGATGCTGCTGAGAAGGCTCCCGATGCTTGTTGATCTCTTCTTGAAAATTTGTGTAGTTGGCCTGGCTTGTGGGCTCTTTTAGAACTTTTTTATTTATTTGCTAACGCTTCCTAGTTGCTTGTCTAGCAACTTTTTATTTTGAAAAACAAAAGGTAACTTGTTATCTCTTTGTGGTAGGTTTTGGTGGCCTTCGAGGCCTTATAACTTTATAGAGTAGAAGCAGTTGTTTGACTTGACATCTTTTTTGTTTTTCTATTGATGTTCGAAATCATGCTGCTCGACCTCCTTGGATTACTTTGATTTATTTGCTTGTATCTTGGATCCTTTGAGGCTGTGATTGTATAGATCCAACTTGTTACTCGATTTTCTGTATTTTTTGACCGATTCCTTTGCGTTGGTCCCCTTCTAAGTTATTTTCGTAATCCTCTTTCTTGGACCTTTGTCAGGTCTCTTTCAGGGATTACTTTGATAACTTTTCAGTAGTAGGAGTCCGACTTGGTTATGTCGGTCTCCCTTAAGTTATTTTTTGTAGTCCTCTTTCTTCGATCTTTGTCAGATCTCTTTCAGGGACTACTTTGATAACTTTTTAGTAGTAGGAGTCCGACTTGGTTATGTCGGTCTCCCTTAAGTTATTTTTTGTAGTCCTCTTTCTTGGATCTTTATCAGATCTCTTTCAGGGACTACTTTGATAACTTTTTGGTAGTAGGAGTCCGACTTGGTTATGTCGGTCTCCCTTAAGTTATTTTTTGTAGTCCTCTTTCTTGGATCTTTGTCAGATCTCTTTCAGGGACTACTTTGATAACTTTTTAGTAGTAGGAGTCCGACTTGGTTATGTCGGTCTCCCTTAAGTTATTTTTTGTAGTCCTCTTTCTTGGATCTTTATCAGATCTCTTTCAGGGACTACTTTGATAACTTTTTGGTAGTAGGAGTCCGACTTGGTTATGTCGGTCTCCCTTAAGTTATTTTTTGTAGTCCTCTTTCTTGGATCTTTATCAGATCTCTTTCAGGGACTACTTTGATAACTTTTTAGTAGTAGGAGTCCGACTTGGTTATGTCGGTCTCCCTTAAGTTATTTTTTGTAGTCCTCTTTCTTGGATCTTTGTCAGATCTCTTTCAGGGACTACTTTAATAACTTTTCGTTTTGGGCTGACTTTGTTATGTCGGGCCCTTCTAAGTTAAAGTAATCCTCTTTAATAGGGTTGGCCAGACCTCTTTCCAGGGTTTACTTAAAACTTGGTTTGACTTGGTTCGACTTCTTATTGTTCGACCAGTCTTTAAGTTATTATTTTAGCGATCCGTAAGACCTGGTCAGGTTCTTTTTTAGATCACTTTCGATAACTTCTCACATTATTCTGTGTTCATCTTTGCCGATTTGTAGAAAGTGGTTGTCATCTCTAGATCGTCCTTTGGGTGAATCGCGTTTTCACCTTTATCGGACGGTTGTCTTTATCGTGATCATGCAGTGAAATTCTTTTTCACTTTCTGTCGATCTGTTGCTTTATAATCGGACGATGAATGCTTCAGATTAATGCATCTTGAAATCTTTGTAGAATATCTAAAATATATTTTATTTAAAGGAAAAGTGCAAATAGATACATATGGGATTGTCTGAGTCTCAACTTGGTGCCTCATTAAAAAACCTTTTCAGGAAAAAGAGTGCATCCAATGATGAGATCTTTTATCTCTTCTTAACTGTAGTACCTTCTTAGGTTGCAAGCGTGCCACGACCTGGGAAGCTCTCGTCCATCGAGTTCAGACAGTCTGTAGTAGCCCTTTCCAAGTACTTCTACAACTCGGTAGGGTCCTTTCCAGTTTGCTGCCAGCTTTCCTTTTCCTGGTCGAGTTGTTCCGATATCATTTCGGATTAGGATGAGATCATTCTCTGCAAAACTTCTCGGCACTACCTTTTGATTATATCTGGAAGCCACTCGGCGCTTTAGTGCTTCTTCCCTAATCCGAGCTCTTTCCTGGAGTTCGGGTAGCAAGTCGAGCTCTTCTCTCTAAAGTTGGGAGTTTGCTCCCTCATTGTAGTGAACTACTCTGGGTGACCCTTCCTCAATTTCTACTGGAATCATCGCCTCTATTCCGTATGCTAATCGGAAGGGGGATTCCTTCGTGGTGGAATGTGGCGTTGTTCGATATGCCCATAGGACTTGTGGAAGCTCTTCTGCTCAGGCTCCCTTTGCATCTTGCAATCTCCATTTTAATCCGGCCAGTATGACTTTGTTAGCAGCTTCGGCCTGTTCGTTGGCTTGTGGATGTTCAACAGAGGCGTACTGGTGCTTTATATTCAAGTCGGCTACTAGTTTTCTGAAGCCTGCATCTGTGAATTGAGTGCCATTGTCTGTGGTTATTGAATATGGAACCCCGAACCTCGTGACAATATTTCTATATAAGAATTTCCAGCTTCTTTGAGTGGTGGCATTGGCTAGGGGCTCTGCCTCGATCCACTTTGTAAAGTAATCTACCCCTATTATGAGGAATTTAACTTGTCCCGATCCCTGTGGGAAGGGGTCGAGAAGATCGAGTCCCCATTTTGCAAACGACCAAGGCGAGGTCACGCTGATGAGCTCTTCTGGCGGGGCGATGTGAAAGTTGGCATGTTTCTGACATGGTGGGCATGTCTTTACAAATTCTGTGGCTTCTTTCTGTAGAGTTGGCCAATAAAATTCCGCCCGGAGTACTTTTTTGGCGAGAGCTCGTGCTCCGAGATGATTGCCACAAATACTGCCGTGTATTTCTTCTAGCACTTCCCTTGTGTTGGAGGTCGGCACGCATTTTAGTAAAGGTGTTGAGATTCCTCTTTTGTACAGGATGTTGTTTATGATGGTGTAGTACTGTGCCTCCCTTTTTAACCTCTTTGCCTCCTTATCTTCTGTGGGGAGCGTTCCTGTTTTGAGGTAGTTGGTTATAGAGGTCATCCATCCTTGGTCCTGACTTGTTATAGTCAGGACTTTTTCCTCTTTCGAGATTGACGGGTTCTGCAACATTTCCTGGATGAGGCTTCTATTGTTACCCCTTGGTTTAGTGCTGGCTAGTTTTGAGAGTGCATCAGATCGGGTATTTTGTTCGCGGGGTATGTGGCAGATCTTATACTCCCCGATTTGTCCGAGCTGTTCCTTGGTTTTATCCAAATACTTTTTCATGGTGGGATCTTTGGCTTGGTAGCTCCCTGTTATTTGTGATGTAACCACTTGTGAATCGCTGTAAATGTTGAGTTTTTGAGCTCTGACCTCTTTAGCCAGCTTCAAACCAGCTAATAATGCTTCATATTCCGCCTGGTTGTTTGAGGCCGGGAACCCAAACTTGAGGGAGAGCTCAACTTGGGTTCCTTGGTTGCTTTCTATTATCACGCCTGCGCCGCTTCCCATTTTATTTGAAGAACCATCCACGTAAAGGTTCCATTCTATGGGGGTTTCTAGGGCATCTGTGAATTCTGCGATAAAGTCGGCCAGATATTGTGATTTGATTGCCGTCCGAGCTTCATATTGGAGATCAAACTCTAACAACTCGACTGCCCATTGTAGAATTCTGCCTGCTAGATCTATTTTCTGCAATATTCCTTTTATGGGCTGGTTAGTTCGAACCTTAATGGTGTGAGCCTGGAAGTACGGGCGGAGTCGTCGAGATGTTAGGATAAAAGTATAGGCAAATTTTTCTATTTTCTGGTAGTTCAGCTCGGATCCCTGTAGTGCCTTGCTAATGAAGTAGACAGGTTGTTGCCCATTTTCGTCTTCTCTGACTAGCGCCGAGGCTATTGCCCGGTTCCCTACTGCGAGATACAATATGAGCGGTCCTCCTTCTCGTGGTCGGGATAGGATAGGTGGCCGTCCTAAGAACTCCTTGAAGTCTTGGAAGGCTTGCTCACATTCTGTCGTCCATTCAAACTGTTTTCCCTTTCTTAACGTAGCATAGAAGGGGAGGGATTTTATCACAGCTCCTGCTAAGAATCGGGATAGGGCGGCCAATCTCCCGTTGAGTTGTTGTACTTCTTTGACACAGGTTGGGCTCTTCATGTTGAGTATGGCTTGACATTTGTCTGGATTTGCTTTAATTCCCCTTTGTGTGAGCATGAAACCAAAGAATTTGCCTACTTCTACTGCGAAGGTGCATTTTACGGGATTGAGTCGCATGTCGTGCTTCCTTATGGTGTCGAATACTCGAGCCAGGTCGGATAATAATGTGTCTTCGCTTTGTGTCTTTATCAACATGTCGTCCACATAAAATTCCATGATTTTTCCGATGTGATCTGAGAAGACTTTATTCATTAGCCTTTGATAAGTAGCTCCTGCGTTCTTGAGACCGAAAGGCATCACGATGTAGCAGTAGTTTGCCTTTGGTGTTAAAAACGAGGTCTTTTCCTGATCTGGTGGATACATGGGGATTTGGTTGTATCCCGAGTATGCGTCCATAAACGAGAGGTATCTGTATCCGAAGGAAGCATCTACCAGAGCGTCGATGCTTGGGAGTGGGTATGGATCTTTTGGGCAGGCTTTGTTGAGATCGGTGTAATCGGTGCACATTCGCCACTTCCCGTTTGATTTTTTCACCAAGACGACGTTGGCTAGCCATAGTGGGTACTTGACTTCTCTTATAAATCCTGCCTCCAGTAGTGCTTGTACTTGTTCTTCCACAGCTTTGGATCATTCTACCCCGAGTTTCCTTCGTCTCTGCTGCACCGGCCGAGATCCTGGGTAGACCGCCAACTTGTGGCACATTAGCTTAGGGTCTATGCCTAGCATGTCCGCGGCTTTCCATGCGAAGAGATCGACATTATCTCATAAGAGTTGTATCAGTAATTCTTTTGAGTCTCCTCTGAGGATCGTGCCAATATTGGTCATTTTGTCTAAGGTGTCTCCGATTTGAATCTTCTCTATCTCGCCTTCTGGTTGCGGGCGGAGTTCTTCTCGTCGCTGGACTCTGCCCAGTTCGATTGTATGAAACTCTTCTCCCCTGCCACTAAGGTTTAGACTTTCGTTATAACAGCGGTGTGCCATCTTTTGATCTGCTTTTATCGTGGCTATCCCCTCTGTGGTTGGGAATTTCATTCATAGATGTGGAGTTGAGACTATTGCGCCGAGTTGATTAAGTGTTGTCCGACCTATTAGAGCATTGTAGGCTGAACTTACGTCGACCACGATGTAGTCTATCTTGAGGGTCCGAGATTGGCTCCCTTTTCCGAAGGTTGTGTGTAGCGATATGTATCCCAGTGGTTGTACTGGGGTATCTCCTAATCCGAACAGACTGTTCGGGTATGCTCTAAGCTCCTTTTCGTCTAAGCCGAGTTTGTCGAAGGCTATTTTGAATAAGATGTCGGCAGAACTCCCTTGGTCCACTAATGTGCGATGCAGATTGGTGTTTGCCAGTATGACAGTGATGACCATGGGATCATCGTGTCCCGAGATAATGCCGGATGCGTCCTCTTTAGTGAATGTTATCGCAGGGATGTCGGGTGCTTCCTCCTTTCCCTCGACCTGATATACTTCTTTGAGATATCTTTTTCGAGATGATTTGGAGATCCCTCCTCCTGCAAATCCGCCGTGTATCATGTGGACGTGTCTTTCTGGTGTCCGAGGTGATTGTTCAGTTCGTCCGTCATCCTCGTCCCTTCGTCTTTTTCTTTGGTCATCATCTCGGGTAGCCAGAAATCGATCTAATCTTCCTTCTCTCACCAATTTTTCTATGATATTCTTTAAGTCGAAGCACTCATTGGTGGAGTGCCCTCGAATTTGATGGTATTCACAATATTCCTTCCGGTTTCCCCCTCCCCTTTTGCCTTTGAGTGGTCGCGCCGGGGGGATTTTCTCTGTATGGCAGACTTCTTTGTACACGTCGACCAGGGCTGCCCTAAGAGGAGTGTAATTATGGTACTTTTTGATTTTCTCCCCCTGTTGACCTTCTTTCTTTTTGGATTCCTTGTCTTTATCTCGGTAGGGGTTCCCAGATTTCGAGGTTTCTCCCAACCAAGCGTTTTCTTCCATGTTGATGTATTTTTCTGCTCGCTCCTGTACTTCGTCTAATGAGGTAGGGTACTTCTTTGATATAGATTGGCTAAATGGTCCCTCTCGTAGGCCATTGATGAGTCCCATGATGGCGGCCTCTGTTGGTAAGCTTTGTATGTCCATGCATGTTTTGTTGAATCTTTCCATGTAGTTGCAGAGGCTCTCCCGATCTCCTTGCTTGATCCCCAGTAGACTGGGGGCATGCTTGGCTTTATCTTTCTGGATGGAGAATCTGGCTAGGAACTTTTTGGCCAGGTCGTCGAAGTTTGAGATGGACTTTGGAGGTAAGTTGTCGAACCATCGGATTGCTGTCTTCGTGAGAGTTGTTGGGAAAGCTTTGCAGCGAACGGCGTCTGAGGCGTCGGTAAGGTACATTCTGCTTCTGAAATTGCTGAGGTGATGGTTGGGATCAGTGGTGCCGTCGTACAAAATCATATCCGGGAGTTTGAAGTCTTTTGGAATTTTGGTTTTCATGATCTCCCTGGTGAACGGATCCTGTTCTTTGCGTGAGCTTTCCTCGGGAGTGATCCGAGGGGCTTTTAATTTGAGATCGGCTTCTAATTGCTGTAATTTGTCTTCCAATTCTCGACGTCGCCGTACTTCTCTTTGTAGATCCTTTCCGATTTCTTGTTGTTGTTGGGTTTCTTCTTCAAGCTGTTTCAAGCGATCTTGAAGAGCTTCTATCGCTCCCGGTTTAGATGAATTTTTGTCTCCATTGGATTCTGGGGTGTCTTTTAGTGGGGTGTCCGCATTTTTTTGTGGCGTTCTATTTTCTAGATCTGAATCGTGGTGGTTGTCACGGTTGTCCGCCATGGTGATGGAATGACTTCCAGGTTCCCCGGCAACGGCGCCAATGTTCCGGGGGTTACCTGAAACTGGAGGTCGATCTCGGATGAGATCTTCTGCACTGATCGGAGCCGACGTGTCCGGTCGGTGGATGACGGCCGGAGCGGGTGCGTCCGACTTGTTGGATTGACTGCACTGCTGATCCTTCGTCACCGGAGGGTGGGGAGTACCTGAAAGAGACTGCGATGCTTAAGTTAGCATGGGTATTAAGCAGGTTTTATGTAGAATCAGAGTATGAGTTATACCTGGGTGCTCCAGTGTATTTATAGTAGTTGTAGAGTGACCTTTCTAGATAAGATAAGTTAGTTATCTTATCTTATCTTTATCTTTGAGTTGAGGTCAGCTTATCTTCGAGGGAACCGCCCTTATCTCTATAGGCTTGGACGGCCTTTGATTTGGGGCGTGTTCCTCTGCTTGGGCCCTTTATGGGCTTTTCTGTCGATTTGGCCGATTTCTTTAAGAAGAAGTCGGTCCGCTTGACCTGAAGAGGTTGGTCGCTTTGTCGTTAATCATCCTAGGTCGGATAGCTCGACCCAGGATATGAACAGCGTCTATTTTATTATTTAAAATATCGACACCTTTACCGTCAATAAATTTGAACGGTCTTTATTGCTTTTTAAAATAGAGTGGACGGTGTAAATTTAATCTATAAAATAGACGCTATGTATGTTGTTTTTTTTAATTAAAATAGACAAATATGCCGTCGATTTTTATCGCTAAAAACATATATTCTCGTGTCCACTCCCGCTTCCAAATTCAGAAACGCAAACTTCCCCAAATTCAAGCTAGGTATTCTTTGGTTGACTTCCTTTCTCTTCACCACCGCCTCCGTCCGACACTACGACCGGCGACCACCATCGCCTACCCTCTCTCTCTTCCTTCTTCTCTTTCTTCCCCATTTCTCCATTTCTTCGTTCCTGCGTGCGACATCCCTGTTTGTGGAGTCACCCTCTGTCTGCGTCTTCAGGCACCGACAAGCAACCACCAGCGGCGGCGACTTCTGTGCCACCGCGACATCACCACCACCCCACCGCCTCTCCATTCTTCTTTCTCTTTTCATCAATGCAGGTTCCGTTCCCCTGTTCCCTGTCTTTCTTTTCTTTATTTTCATTGCTTTTTAATTCTGTTTTAGAAATTTTGGTTAGGCTTAGTTTTTTAAAACTTGTGTTTCTGGACTGAAATTATTGTTGACTGTATCTTTCTGAAATTACTGGGTTGAATGCTGCTTAGATTGAACTGAAATTTACTGTTTTGAACTCTGCACACCACATATTCGGAGAAATACCTGGTGCTTTGTAAAAACGAAAAGTAATACTGTTAATGCTAACTTTGCCAACATCCTATGTCCAACATACTAGGACATTGTAAGAAGTGTGCAGTTAAATTTCATGGTTAGATCTGTGACTATGATTAAAGACTTATTATATACATATATGTATTGGGAATTTTTTGGGATTCCTTGGACTGTAGTTCAATTCCAATGCCATGAAATTAGGTGCGTATATTTTGTTTTAGTTACATAATTATATAATTATAATACATAGCTTAATTTGATTCTGTGGTGATGTGAAGTGATGAGTGAGTGATGTGCAACTTTTAATTGTGATACATATTGTTGGCTAACTCCAAAGTGTGTTCCACTTCTTGTCAATATGTTGTGTCCTCTAAGAAAGCTTTCGCAGTCTTCTGCATTTCTTTCACATTTTAGCCACACAAATGCTGTAAGCAATAGGGGCATTCTAAGCAATAGGGGCATGCCAACTGAAAGTGAGAACCAACCAAGAGAGTGCGCGATGATAAGACTAGTTCATTTGGCGTATACGCATAGGTTTTAATATATATCCAATAACCATAACCATATATTTAATTTATATGATACAGCTTGCTAGAAAAATGGTCATATGTGTTAGTGTGCATTATCCAGCTGTCGTTGCATCATATCCACCCACCGAATACATATACCTTGCTGTTGCTCTGTATTTCAGAATATTACTCCTTCATAGTTTGTATTTAACCATGATTATAATCCATGATACATATTATATTCGTACATGATCTCTTTCCCAATTGACACCTAATAATGAGTTCCGGTTATTCATAAAGAAAAGTCTTGAAGAATTCAAGTAATTAATGGACACATTATTTACTACTAATTCTACTAAGAACATAAAGGTTTATGTTTCCAGCTAATAAGCACACTATGAGTAAAGTGGATTGGTGAATATGATTCTGGAAGCTTGAATTGAATATTAGTTGTTGTGTGGTTTGGCAGGTACTACTCCATGTATGGACATGTTGAGAAGCTAGCACAAGAAATCAAGAAAGGCGCTGCTTCGGTAGAAGGCGTTGAGGTCAAAATATGGCAGGCATGTATATTTATATTCCAAAGTTCCCTGTGCATTGTGTCACAACATAAAATTACAAATTTGCAAGTAGCAAACAACATCTGTAGATAAATGGCGTGTCATGTTCCCTTTCTAACAGGTGCCTGAGACACTGCCAGAAGAAGTGCTTGGTAAGATGGGTGCACCACCAAAGACTGATGCACCAATCATCACCGCCGACGAGCTGGCCACGGCTGATGGTTTTGTCTTTGGCTTCCCTACTAGATTCGGGATGATGCCTGCTCAATTTAAGGCTTTCCTAAATTCCACCGGAGGTCTATGGAGGACACAACAGCTTGCAGGCAAGCCTGCCGGAATCTTCTATAGCACCGGTTCCCAGGGCGGCGAACAAGAGACGACAGCGTAACACCCTCTTATCTCTCTTTACTTTCTTATTCACATGAAATGGTAAATGTTAAGACATTTTTGCAATACATTTCAGGCTTACTGCTATCACTCAGCTTGTGCATCACGGAATGATATTCATTCCGATCGGATACACATTTGGTGCCGGCATGTTTGAGATGGAGAACGTGAAAGATGGAAGCCCATACGGGGCCGGAACTTATGCCGGTGATGGCTCAAGGCAGCCATCTCAGCTTGAGTTGGACCAAGCATTCCACCAAGGAAAGTATCTTGCATCCATCACAAAGAAGCTCAAGAAGGAACAAGCTGCATAAAAAATCTTGGCTTAATACTTATACACAATATTAATAATAATTATTCAACTAGACAATAATAATAGTTATTTATCTTGTCTTGAGTCTTTATGTTAGAGGGTTATTTATTATTTTGATAAGTTTGTAAACTCATTATCTAATATTTAGTATAAATTTTATTTATAAATTTTATTTTTATATTTAAAAGTTTATTTGTCTTGTTATCTAATATTCTGTATAAATTTTATTTTTATATTTAAAAGTTTATTTGTATTAATGGTTTACTATTTTTCAAATAGAAAAAAAAAATAAAACATATAACTATTAAAATCGACGGCAAAGTTGTCGCTTTTAAAAGTTGAAATAGACAAATCTAAATAATTAAATCGACGGCAGCTGTGTCGATTTTATTTAATCTCATATCGACGGCGTCGTCGTCGATTTCATTAAGCATATTATAGACAGCAGTGTTGTTGATTTTATTGAGTTAAATATCGACACATAGGCCGTCGATTTTATTGAATCAATTATCGACAGAAAATGCGTCGATTTTAAATAATAATATCGACGGAAATGTTGTCGATTTTAGTAAGGATGTAAAATTCTCATACCCATATTATAGACGGAACAAATGTCGATTTTATTAAATTATTATCGACGGCCAAGCAAGCCGTCGATTTTATTACCATTTTGAAAAATCGACAAGCTTTATAGCGACCAACTGCGCCGTCTATTTTGCCGTCGAATTTCATTATTATCGACGGCTAAGCCGTCGATTTGGTCGTCAATTTTAATGACGTTTCTTGTAGTGATCCCCGTCCTCAAATTTGCTCTCCATCCCTGTCCCCATTTTCCGCCGTGGGAGAATATTGCTCCCCATCCCCATTTTTCACGGGACCCCATTCCCCGCGGGGACCCATTCTCCATCTATCTGATATTCTAACAAATTATTAATTTCTATATGATTAGAGCTGCAAGTATCTATCATATACAAAACAGCAATATTTTATACAAAAAGTCTAAATGATACGATGGTAACTTCTTTCGAAATGACGCAGTGGGGGGACGCAACGACGAGCCAAAGGACAAAGCAGTGGACGAGGTAGGAGACGCGGCAACAGAGAGGAGAATGGACACGACAGCAGAGGTACGAAAAAGAACGCTGCACATAGAAAGCATGACGTGGTGAGGGTGATGGCACGGTGAGGTGTGACGATGCGGTGAGAAGGGAGAGTGGCGAGCGGGTGGCTGCAGAAAGGTTAGATGGAGTATGGACAGTGTTAGGAATCTCTGAATTGAAGAAGGGTTATGTAAATGAAGATTAGGAGTTTTTGGGTTTCTGTGTCAGAAATGACTAAAAAACATATATAAGAAATAAACTATTAAGGATAATTAAGTAAATTTATAAATTTTGGGGAATAGCGAGAACAGGGCGGAGATCCCCGCTCGGGTCCCCGCGCCTGCCTCGGGGAAATTTTGTCTCCCATCCCTATCCCCCCAGAAAAAATTCACCACAGTCGGATCCCCATTCGGGGCAGTCTCTGCAGGGATCCCTGCGTCTCAGAAAATTTTGCCATCCCTAGACGGGATGTATAATAAACTAGTGCGTGACCCATGCAATTGCACGGGAACTTCGACATTATTTATAATACCAGAATTTTTTTACTTCATAAACATTTTGAATTTTTGTTAAAGTCAGAAGCTCACTTGACATACAAAGTATGTCAAACACCATCATTGTTTGAACCATTAAAAGCAGCAACACCTTCCTTAGCTAATATCTTCTCAAATTCTGGATTCAGATTCTTGTTCGCTTTGCAATCCCTTAAAATTGTTTCCTTTTTATATTTCTGAGCAATAACTAAAGAACCATCAACAAGAGTAGACAACACCTCTTGTCTCAGAAACACATTTTTTTCAGCTCAGAATGCTAATTAAAAAGAATACAAGAACAGATACTCCAAAAGAAATTAATGTCTTTTTTCAAAAAAAAAAAACTAATACCCAGCATCAACATGACTCTCATCAGTCGGTGTATTAAGCAAAATATTGATTTCAGATGAGAATTCATTATTTGAACCAGGCCCATTCTCAGTTTTAATATTGGTTTAGCCTTCACTATGTCAACATCAGCACAGATATCATCCAACCCAATAACTTCATCTTCTTTCTCGCCAATAGAGTCTATCAACAATGGGCTTCCATTTTTAGTATTGGAGCACTGACCACAAGTTTGTAACTTCTTTTCAAACATAATAGGTGATTCTTCCTTAACATGAGCAGAGTCTTTACCAACAATTACTGGTTTTATCAGCTCGTCTTCCTACTTAAAACACGATAAAAATATAAAAAACATAAACATTCGAAACAATAAGTAATAAACAACAAATCATACATAATAAATAATAGAACAAAGACAAAACCCGACAGGCATAAACAGCAGAACCTTTTTAAGACTGATTTCATCATTAGCATCATAATTGGGGAGCTCAAACATTACAATGATAGCAGCATCATCACAAACTCGTTTCACCCGAAAAGTTCCAAAATATTTGTCAACCCCAACAGGTTTAGTATCAATCTTTAACAGAACCTTCTTCCCAATTAACTCACGAAACCCAATAGGATAAGTATCACTACGTATAACATTTAACATCACAATAGATCATGCACAATATCAATTGATAAAACCGACATGAAACCAAACTAATAAACTTAAGAAAAAAATAACTTACACTCGCATCCTTTTGGACTTCAGCAAAAACTTCAGCATAAGACCTTTTAATGAGATAAGAAGCTTCACGATCAAACAACACAAAAATACCATGTGCAGTTTCATCCTCTATTGCTATTTTAATCCTAAACCTGTGTAGAAAATCAACAGAACTACATAAACTCAGATCACAAAAATGAAAGAAAAAAGAAAAAACAGGAAAAAATAAGGTTTCAAAACAACAAAAAATAAAATGACACTAAAAGAAGTTCAAACAAACCTAAGAGTCACGTTAGTAACATGATGCATGCAGAAATCACAATAATAAATACCACCCTCAGATTGAATTGATTTTCCACATACACATGCAGAATACCACCAAGGTCACTCTTCGACAATAGCCCTTATTACTCCAAACACCACAAAACAACCCTCCTGAACAGATCAACCACTTTTCATTATTCATCACTACTCATAATACAGGGGAACAAAACTATCATAACTAAACTGTATAAATCATATAATCAACTAAATTTAAAAATCATTAACCCAATATAGACCTCATTGTTATCTTGAAGATCTTCAATGGTGCATATCCTAGTTAAACGCATGAAATCATCTTCTAATGAGACAATCTTACTCTCATTGGCAATAAATAACGGTTGAGTACCATGAATACCCTGCTCAATCATACTAACAACCACAACAGAAAACTCACAAATCATATGCAGGAAAAAAATGAATATATAACTTAGTTGCAACAAAACTGCAACAAATAAAAAAATTTAACAAAACACACACACAAAAGCCAACCTTTTTTTGAACTCCAAAACCTCATGAATATCAGGGTTAAAAAGTATTTTAGTAGCATGCATCACATTTTGTAACCCAACTTGACCTGTCAAACACAAAACAAATATAAAACCTTTTTATCTATTATCAGATACAAACCTTTTCACAATACAACCTAATAACACAACTCACCTCTGAACACTTTAATCTTAGCAAGTTGAAGAATAACAACTGGTTGCTCTACATAACCAGATCCTAGAAAATGGTTCATCTGATCAACATACTCTCCAAAAAGAGTGCGACGCATGGTCAAGCTGCAATATTTTTTCCAAAAATAAACAAAAACACAACAATCATACGATAAATAAATACAACCAATGGAATAAAAGATAATGCTTTAATATAAATAAAACTCTTTTCTATAAATATTAACACACTCTTTAGAAGCAAGTTCAACAACAATCATCTTCACAATCTTTCCTTCTCTTGCATACTCTTTTTCCTCACCAACAGATGTTAGCAGCCCAATGACATCTATAAAAACATATCAAACACTTAAATCAACTATAACTCATTGTACAAAAACATTAAGGAAAAATAAGAAAACAGGACATACCAACAAAATAGGGATGATCGTCAGTTATCTTCAAAAGTTCAGTAAAAGGATAAACACTGAAACAAGTCCTAGGGATGATATTATCATTAACACCAATAACAGTAGTACGATGCAAGAAAGCCAACTTGAACTCATGCTCTGTTGCTCTATAACCACTTTGGTTGGGAACAACACCAAAATAAGCCATTCTATGAACTTCTCCTTCAACAATGACATCTCTAAACCTATTAATCAATTGCTTCTTAACACTAGCTTGTATCTTGCAACGCTGAAAATTACAAAAAGCCAAAAACATTATGAAAAAGTTGACATCATCAATTTAAAACAAACAATGTATAGAACAAAAACCATCCCAATATCAAAGATTAATTTTTTTCAAACCAAAACATAAATTCCTTTAAAATAAGGTGAAGATAAAAAAACCACTATAAGAAACAATTAAAATATCTAAACAAAAAATATCAACATATAACAAGAAAATTACATTTTCATCAACCAAGACCGTCTCCATTGAATTAGCCACCTCATGATTTCTAAAAGAAGGTACAACCCACACTTTTAACACCCTAACTTTAAGTCTTCATGCCTCCCTAGGAGGATGAACCTTAGAGATCATATCAAAAGGAGGAGGCATTGAAACCCAAGTAGAACTAAACAAAACAAATACAATAAGTCACTATAGCAAAGAAATCAGATTGATGTAAAAGATCACCAACTCAATGCATTAGAGGTGCAACATAATTCATCCTTTTATAGAGAAAACCAAAGGGTGAAATAAGATTTTGAATTCAAATCCAACCAAGAATGGAGGGAAAAAAATACACTTACACTAAAACATATAAGAGATCACGGAAACACACAACAAAGAAGAAACTATCCGATGAAAACCAACATCACACACAATCCACAACAGTACAATCTGAATAATAGAATACATAGTATCCCTTTATCTAATTTATACTCACCTAACTCACAGCCTCAATCCATATAAAACTTCACTACCTACTTATATGACATCGTTATATCTCATGAAACAATACTATTTTCAATAAAGAATAGACCAATCAAATAGAGTAAGTCAATTAATCACTTACAAATCAATCAAATCATACATCACCACATTCTATGACACTCTAATAACACATGTATATATTTATAATATTATACATGAGAAAATTCATAAGTCGGTGAAAAATGATACATGCCACTTATAAATTAGAAGATAAAATCATCACTCTACCTAAACCATTAACAAATAGTTAAAATTTACACCCTACAAAGAGACTGCATAAATTTTCGTGTATACCTAACCACACCAACAAGAAAAAATTGCCATTCATATCAAAATAATTTGCATATTGTCAGTGATACATACAAACATCAAAAAATCCAAAATACTACCTCATGATGACTTCAGAAATTCAAACACAAAATATTATCTATTAACCACCTGATTTACTAAATACAAACTCAACAATACAACATTTTTTAAATCCTAAAAAACAACAATGATAACTTCTATAACAAACTAATTAAAAATTTGAATTCATCATCCAAAAATAACAAACACCTAAAAAATAACAATTACATAAATCCACATTAAACAGAAAAAAATCACATCTGGTATTACATTAAACCACTTGAATAGCATAACATATTCTGATTCTTAATTCTATTATTACAAAATGAGATCGACTTTTTTTTCAGAAGGCTTAAATAACACAAAAAAAAAAAACAAAAAACTCTGATCAATCCATTGGTTAAAAACAACAGTAATACCTACCACCAACAGATGCAAGCATTGGTAAGAAGACCAATAAGAAACCATGAATGAAACAAGAAAATAACATACAACCAATGCAACAAGAAATCAAATTCATCCATGGCACTATGATAATTGTTTACACATCCTCATTAGAAAAGACCCGTAAATAACTGTTCATTCCAACCACCCTGCTTTAAATACCATCACCAATTATACCATCACATCAACTTGAATCTCTGAAAGAAGAAATAACTATTCATCCAACCACTCTAATTTAAACACCATCCCCAAGTATGTCAAATCCTTCAATTTTAACCTCTGAAAAAAGAAAGAGAAAGAAGTGAGAAACATATAATCATAGCATTACCTTAAACCAAAAATCAGCTTGCATGCATTATTAAGAAGGATATGAATAAAAAACCCAAAAATAGAAACAAACGAAAACCCTTGGGCCGCTAGCACATGAGCATGACCATGGAAAAGAAGAGGGTGACGAGGAAGAATGTGCGGGTGGCGGTCAACACGGGTTGGAATGCCTTTCCGATTAGAGAAAAAGGGTGTATGAGAGAGCGAGAGGATTGTGTATAGAAAAGGACCAAAAGGAAAAATTCATCAATCAAACCCCTATCTAAACTTCTCTAAAACGGAACCTCTTCCATAACCTCTGCATCATCCAACAAACAAAACACAGAAAGAATAAGGTCAAGCGATAGGCAGAACCAGAGTAAGACTCACACACAATATCGCAGGAGGCCTTACAAACAGTAACTTGCGTCTGCAACAAGCACGATTTCGTGATTACTTGCAAACCCTAACCACTCGAAACTGCAAACCATCATCATCACAGACATCAACCACGAATAGCGACATTTTTTACCCTTTAAAAGAAATTCTAAAAGAGAGTGTGAGAGCGAGATGATCGGAGAGAGAGAGAGAGAGAGAGAGAGAGCAAAGCAACCAGTAGAGTAGATCAGTAGACACCAAATTTTGACCAACTCTTAAACTTCATAAACATTTTTTTTTGGAAATAAATAAAAAAAACGAGAAAATGTCATATCACCATAGACTCCACGAGGTTTCTATGGTTTATAAATATGAGTTGTTTTAGCTTTTCACAAGCTATAAAAAGAGAAGAACATGCCACATGTTTGACTTCTCATTGTTGCAGGAGATGATATGTTTTTCTCAACCTATAAAAAACAAAAAAATAAATTCAAAAAAAAAACTTTTTGTAAAATACAAAAAACAGAAATAAAAACAAGTAAATAACTAAAAAACAATCAATTCGCAAAAAAATTGTTCCAATAGAAGATTATGTAATACTTATTATCTATGTTATGCAAATTTTTTTATATTAGAAGGATTTTTTGTGAAATTTAAAGATAGATTTAATTATTCTATTGGTCTTTATAATTTTATTAAATTAATATTTTTTTAATTGGGTCCCTATATTATATCAGATTTTGTAACTAAGTCTCTATCGTCACAAAAATATTGGAATCATCTGAATATTCGATTAAATAAAATAGACTATTCAGTCAAGTGTTAGGTATATTTGTTTTGTTTAACACAATATTCTAGGAATTCCAATGTTTTTGTCATGGCAAGAACTTAAGTACAAAATCTGAATGATATAGGGATGAAAAGAAAAAAAATATAAGAACCTAATTGAAAATTCGAAAATAAAACTATGAGGACCGATAAAATAATCAAACATTAAAGATATCGAATATTTTAGATTTTTTTCAGAATATGGGGTACAATAAAAAATTGCTATGTGATATTTCAATTTTTTTTAAATTAAAGTCAGAAATTATTGGATGAATTTCTTTTTTAAAAAAAATAAAATAAGAAATTGCTGATATGATTTCTATTTTTTAACTTTAAAATTAAAAATAGTTGGGTAAAATTTTTTCTTTTCAATTAATATCAGAAATCGTCGGGTGAGATCTTTCTTGTTTGAGAAAAAAAATTAAAATTAAAATTTGTTAGGTGAAATTTCCATTTTTTAGAAAAAGTTAAAATAAAAAATTATTGAATAAAAGTTTTTACTTTTTTCAGAAACATAATCAAATAATGACTGTGTTTTGTCGATTTTTAGTAAATCGATGGTGGTTCGATATCTAGTGGTCTGTGAGCGAAACCTACTCCTCTGTGCAGGTACCAGTTTTCTAAAAGTGCATCAAAGTGTCTCCAATTAGACGGGTATTGGGAATAAAGACAAATTAAAATTTATAAAACAGTAAGACAAATGAAAAGATAAAGTTTTCGAAATGAAAATGTGCTGAAAATAGAAAGGTTTGCGTTGAAATTGAAAGAAAGCAATAAAATGCCTTTGATCGGGTCAAATGGCTTTGACATGAAAATCTAAAATGCAGAAATGTAAATTGGAAGATGAAGATAAAGGACACTTGAAAGATAAATTTTCTTGAAATATAAAGTTTACAAGAAGATAAATTTAAAAGAAAGAAAACGTGGAAGGAACCCTACAGAAAAGTTACTCAATCACAGACTCAGGAATTCTCTGGGATGTGAGTGTGCTTGAGTGTTTTCTGAGTTAAAGTTCCAACCTTTATTCCCTAAAACTTCTTAGTATTTATAATCTACTTTTGGTAACTGACAACTAATTACAATTAATTACAAAATCACAATCTTGAATGCATACTCCTTGACAATCGTTCCCGCTTTCTGGCTATACACATTTCCCATGATTTCCTCGCGTGATGAAAGCCTCTAACTTCTCCACTACCATAACTGCTCGATCTACTTATTCGAACATCTTGTTCGATTACCTATCTCAAAAATCTTGTTCGATTTAGCCTATCCGATTTAATAAAGTAAATGTAATCGAATCCGTGTCGATAACCTTCAGCCCACGCTTATGCGTGCATCTTTTTGAAAACCGTCTAAACTCTTCGATTTCTTCATCACTTCGAATTACCTCACCTTAATCAAAAAATAATTTTCTGATCAACAAATTGTCCCCTTGGATTAATGCGTTTGCCTTCGATAACACTATTAGAAGATGAAACACTTAATCAAAATTCAAATTCAAATTTCAATCCCTTAAATCAGCAATAATTACCATTTAACCTCCCCATAATGCTGATCCACTCGACACGTTTCCCGGGACTTACGCTTCCTCTTTCCACCACTTCACCTTCCTCGCGAAGTTACCTCTTTTTGCATTCCTCCTGTAATAACAGCTGCAGTAACACTTTAAATTCACCATTCTCGCCCGTGTACAATTTTTCTCGAACCCTTGCTCTCCGAATCTCTCTCGTGTTACCCTTAACTTTTTCAAAACTTCCTTCTTCTCTGTTCTTCAATGGCCACTTTCTCTTCCCATACTGCTGCCCAAGATAAGGGTAAAGGTCACATGGTTGCGCCACCAGCCCCACCAGCTCTCCATATATTGAATCAAGTCAATGATGAAGTCATTGACGACCCACAGCTTCAAACTAATGATACCAGAATCTTAATTCCTTTCACAATAGGGGGAGATACCCAGTGTTTCCTTGGGCCCGTCGAATCCCTGGAGAAGGTGAGTAAGAAAACATCTTTCTTCCCTAGTGCTCAAGGGGAAGATTTGTTAATTAACCAAATCCTTGATATCTATCTCCCTCTTCATCAGTCAAAAACCCTTCAGGAATAATCCGAAAATTAATCTCCGAGGGTCTGATTTTACAGCCTGGTATCAATGCCTTGCCCCAACAAAAGCTGCTGATTGGGGGGCTCTAGGGATCCAAGAACTATTACGGCTTTCTCACTTCTCACCTTCAACACTCTCCTGAATGATTGGAGCTGTGACTTGCTTTTGGAACCGGACAACCAAAAACTTGCACCTTCCTTGTGGAATGATTGGTATGTCTCTTTTAGACATAGCCGCTATCATAGGGCTTCCAATAAGTTTCCCAGACTGTACTCTTAACATGCAACCCGAGTGCCACTACAATATTGTTTTATCCACTTCTTACAGTGAATTCATAGCCCAGAACATGGGTGAAGAAGGTACTGACGTTACAGATGACGAGCATGTAGCCTTCCTATTCTATTGGCTGAACGCAATCATTTTCTGTTCTCGAAGCGTTCAAATGTCAAAATTTTTTCTTCCCTTGGCTGCTTTACTTCATGAAGGGAAAGCTCTCAATTTAGCCAAACTTCTTCTAGGGTATATCTTTGAAGAACTTGGAAAATTTGTACACTGTCTCCGAAACAACCATATGATCAGTACATGTGGCCCTCTCTGGCTTCTTCAAGTATGGCTTAATTCCATTTTTGAAAAATTCATGACAAAACTTGGAGTTGGTGGTACTGATAAACAGCACATCGAAGGCTTTCGATTAGCTGATTACAAGCCCAACTTCCCAAATACATAATCGGATGAAGACCGATTCTGGACTGTTTTTCCCTCTTTCATTCCTATACAGATTTTTACAATGACAACCTCAATTTTGCTCCTTTTATGCGTCGCAATTGTGGTCCTGCTTGGCTTGATCATTTACTCTTCCCAAATGACACTGAGAAAGTGAACTTGCCAATCGGAATTGGGCAAATTTACTAGCTGTCCAAATAATTCCTACAGGGCTGCCTCAACACAAAAAGGAAAAATTCAAAGTGACCCTGTACGCCCCTTATTATACAACCAGACAACTGGAATTTTTTCAAGCCATCCCAATTCCACTGCCTCAAAACAATGATCCATTCTGCCTCATCACTCTGACTTCACAAGAGGAACTTGACGCTTGCCTCTTAAAAAATCAGCAACACAAGGAGCGTTTTAATTTCCTTGTCTATGACCGCAGCTCGTACATCACTAAGTCCTGCTTCAAATAGTGGACTGCCTACTACTTTAAGTACACTCGTACTTTAGAGAAAATTTAGCAATCTGCTATTCGAACAGCCCCTACTGCTGAGAGTTCTCCCAAAAGAACTCACAAAAGAAAAGCTGACACTGCTCGACAGCCACCACATAAAAGTCGAAGGACTCCTACTAGAACCTCTAGAAGGGTAACCATTTCTATTCATATCCATACAATTTTATTCAAAATATTCTAAAAATTGCATTTACTTAATAACCCTCAACTTCGATTCTTATCAGTTACGGCTGCAACCATCGAGTGAGAGTTCTGATGGAAGTGAACAAATCATTCAAAACATTCTTGCTGCTTCCTCCCCATCAGAGAATACAGCTGATTCAGATCCTGGTCCTCAATTGATTCAAAAGCCAAGATTCATTCAGGTAAAATTATCGTTTCTACACATCTTTATTTAAAGCTAGAATAAATCCTAACTTATAACTGTGTACCTTTCATATCAGCCCAGCACTACTACTCATTCGATTACATCTTCTTTAACAACTAATCAACCACTTTTGCAACAACATTATGATCCAGGACACTCTACATCGCACGATTCGATCCAAGCCACCGGGTCCACTCAACCACTTCAAGCTGTTCTTCCACCTCCCCGTATAACACAGGTGGTCGATTTGACAAGAGATCCTCCACAACATTCTCCAACACAAAGTCAGATACTTGAATCAATCTCACCAAACAACCAGGCTGCACTCTCTGCTGAAAACCAAGTGGCTCCAGATTTCGACTCTGTTTCTAGAATTGCTGAAACTTCTAATTCAGACTCTCCTCGATCCAGGGTCTTAGAAACCCCTCAAGGATTCTCCAGCCCTCCTCAACAGGCTGGATTCCAAACTCCCCCTGGACCAAGATCTGGAAATTCGGACGCATCTATCGCACTCACAAGTGCTACATTAGCTAACTTGATCTCTGTTTTGAATCGGGTTATCCAAGAAGACGAAGTGCATGTTCCTGTTCCAACACTTCCTAGACCTTCCTCATCCAGTCCTCTATTTGAGTTAGATGTTGACACTTAAGAACAGCTTCGATCCCTTCTTAAACTCTTAGATCACCCACCTACTGCATGGATCAACGATAACCTCCTCAACCAGCTTTTAACTGACATTCTGAATTCCACCTTTGGATTTCTGACTTCTACCCCGTATTCTGCCATAGTCCAACAATTCAAAGAGCTTGCCCACAGTAGTGTAGCCTCTCAAAATGAACTCCAAGAGATCGAAAATGAAGCAGCTAAGATTAAAACTGAAATAGACAATTGTGCTTCTACTCTTCAACCGAAAAAGACTTCTCGTGAAGAATTCGATCTAAGAATCTCTCATGCTATTTCCATTCAAGCTTTCTATGACAAGGAGGAGACAAGGCTCGAAAGAGAATTAGCTCAAATTAATGAAAAGCTTACTAAAGTTCACGAGAGGCGGGCTGAAATAGGCATACCTCTAACCACTGCCCAGCAAGAACAACAACAAATTATTCAAGAAATTATTTATATTGAAACCAAGAAAGAAAGAAAGAAGAAATTGTTTCTATCGACAAGTTTAAGCACATTGAAGCACTTTCAACTTTGGACAATAAAAGGGCAAAACTGCGTTCGGACTTAGCAAAACTCCTGGCACCTTGAATTTCTTTGCTTCAGGCTACTTTTTGTAATGGTTTCTATCTTTTCTGGACTTATGCATGTTTGACTTTAATTTAGCCAACAACAATATTGTTTCAAATACTTTTCATTAATCGAGTTAATTACTTTTCCTGACTCAATATCCTTGATTTGATATGCGTTTCCAGAATATGACCTTGTCACTTGAAAAGGGCCTTCCCAAGTCTGGGACCATTTGCCAAGGAATTTCGATTTCTTCTCTATTGGCAAAATAACTTTTAAAACTAATTCACCTATATTAAAATATTTCTCTCTTATTCGACAATTATAACTTCGAGCAATACTTTCTTTTTGTCGAACCATATTGTCAAGTGCCAGGATTCGCTCTGAATCTAGTTCATTCAACTCATCAAACATTGCATTCCAGTAATCATCAACTGGCAAATCATTTTATTTTGATACTCTCAAAGTATTCAAATTAATCTCTAGTGGTAGCACTACATCATGGCCATAAACTAATTTATAAGGTGAAGTATTTGTCGACCCTCTTGGTGAATTTCGATAAGCCCAAAGTACTTGGCTTAAAGTCTCATGCCATGTTCGAGGCTTGTTTTCGATATGCTTTTTAATCAAACTTGTCAGAATTTTATTTGCTGCCTCAACTTGCCCATTAGCTTGAGCATAATAAGGAGTTGAAGTAGTCATACTAATATTCCTTGAGACTGTAAAATTTTTAATTCGCTGGCCAGTAAACATCGTTCCTTGATCAGTACTTATTGTTTGAGGAATTCCAAATTGATGGATAATATGTTCCTTAATGAAGTCTATTATTTCACTTTGACCAACTTCTATTAGGGGAACTGCTTCAACTCATTTTGTAAAATAATCGATTGCTACCAAGATAAACTTGTGTTGTTTCGATGAAGGAGGATGGATCAATCCAATCAAATCTAAAGCCCAACCTCTAAATGGTCATGGTTTTATTATCGAATGCAGCTCGGATGCAGGGATCTGCTATATCGAACCATGTAATTGACATTCTTGACATGCTTTTGCATGATCGATGCAATGTTTTATCATAGATGGCCAGTATACGTGATTACGATATAACACCTATTTCATTTTCTTCCCAGCCTGATGGGCACCGCATATCCCATTATGGACTTCACCTAAAGCAATATTTTGATCATTTTGGCCTAAACATCTTAATAAACTTCCATAAATCCCTTTCTTATATAACTCATCAACCATTAAGACAAAATTTATTGCCTGCAATTTCATCTTTCTATCGACTAGAATATTAGGATCCTTCAAATACTGAGCAATAGGCTTCCTTCAATCAGTATCTTCCCATTCGTCTATGCACAAAACTTCTCTTTCATTCGCAGGCACTAAAATCTGATGAGCACTAGCCAATTTCTTAAGAGTTTCTGGACCGATTTTATATCTCGAAGCAATTTGGGCTAATTCATTAGCAATTTCATTATGAATCCTTGGAATATGAACCAGAGAAACTTTTCGAAAGGAGGTTAACAACTCCCAAGCTGTTGTTAAATACTTTTGCAACCTTTCATTATTGCATTTAAACTCCTTCGATAACTGCTTCAAAACCAACTGGGAGTCCCCTAATATCTGGACTTCCAAAGCCCCTTCACTAACTAATATTTCGATACCCAAAATCAGGGCTTCATACTCTGCCACATTATTCGAGCAAGGATATTTTAATTCGAATAAAAATTCTGATGGAATCCCTTCTGGTGAAATAATAAGGATTCCAACCACTGCACCATCTTTATGCTTCGATCCATCAAAATATAACTTCCAATAATCGACTTCAATGTCGATCACATTTGCCCCTTGGTCATTCAGATCTTTCAAATTGTCCACCAGAAAATCTGCAATGACCTGTCCTTTCACAGCTTTGGCCGGGACAGATTGCAAATCAAACTCTGGTAAGGCTAACATCCTTTTACCCAAACGTCCTCGTAACATGGAGAAACTTAACATATATTTCACGCGATTAGTTTGTACTATAACCTTCACCGATTTAGCCACCATATAACATTTTAACTTCATACAAGTATAGTATAAAGACAGACATAATATTTCTATCGGGGAATACCTTGTCTCGATATCAGTTAGAACTCGACTAAGGTAATAAACGGCCCATTCCTGCCTGTTCTCATCATCTTGGGCTAACATACACCCAATCATGTTCTTAGATGCTGTAATGTATAATTTTAAGGGCTCATGTGGACGAACACTCATCATGATTGGAGACTTCGATAAATAAACCTTAATCGAATCGAATGCTAATTGATGTGCATTCGTCTATTCGAACTGGGAATCATTCTTTAGTTTTACTAAACGAGCAAAAACTCAAGTTCGATCTGAGAGATTCGAAATGAACCTTCTAAGATAATTTACCTTACCTAAGAATGATTGCACTTCTTTCTTCGATTTAGGTGCAGATAATGCTAATATTGCATCTGCCTTATTTTTATCGATTGCAATTCCCTTTTTGTGAACAACGAAACCCAGGAAATTACCAGCAGATACCCCAAAAGCACATTTTAAAGGATTCATTTTCAATTCCTTCTTCCTCATGGTGGTAAATGTTTTTCTTAAGTGATCAATGTGTTGATTCATCGAAATCGATTTGACCATAACATCATCGATATAAACCTTCATAAATTTTCCAATAAACTCATGCAAGATGGCATTCATTGCTCGCTGATATGTTGCACCAGCATTTTTCAAGCCAAAGGGCATAACCACCCATTCCTAAGTGCCTAATTCCACAGGCATGGTTCTAAAAACCGAATCAGACCAGCCGGTTCAACCGAGTTAACCGGAAACCGGTCAGCTAGCCGGTCCAGGTAAGCCTAAAAACCGTCTGGCAAAAAATCGGTGAAAAAATCGGTCGAATCGACAATTAACCGGTAAACCGGTAAAACCGTCCGGTTTTTTAGAGGGTTTTCGGTTCGAAAATATACCCTCTAAAATGTCGCTATTTTGTGTAAAAAATTAAAAAAAAAATAAAAAGAAGAAAGGCAAGTGCTGAAGCTGAACCCTAAATCACCAAACACCAATTGAAGCCACTCATCTCTCCTCTCTTCTCCGCGTCCAGCACCCACAATCCTCTCCTCTCTTCAAATTCCAACAACAGCCACCACCCACCATCCCACTTCAGAGCTCGAACTCATCGCCGAACCCTTCTCTCCTTTCTCTATCTGTCGCCCTCTCTGTCCGAGCTCGCTTTGTCGCTGTGGGTCGCGCTGCTTCGCTGCTCCTCGTCGTGGGTCATTGCCGCTTTGCTGCTCCTCGCCGTGGGTCATCGCCGCTTCTCGGATCCTTGCCATGGGTCCTCGCCGCTTCTCTCCTCCTCGTCATTTCTCCTTCTCTCCTCCTCGCTGGCGTCGTTTCTGCTTCTATGCTCCGCACCGTGTCTCACCGTCATTACTTCTCCGTCGTGGCTTCTCTTTTTCGCGTGGAGTCTCGCAGTCAAAGCGGCTACCTTTTGTCTCTAGTCTCTGCTTCAACCATCGCAGGTCTCAGATCTCAAGTTTCAAGTCTCTTCTTCTTTGCTTCAACCCTTCAACCCTCTCAGGTCTCAAGTCTCAGTCTCTAACACTCCCTGATTCTATTTCCCTGACTCTATCCCTTTGAAATTTCAAATTTATTCTGAACATGCATATGATGTATTATTGATGATTCTGCTGAATTTTGAGATATTAATACTTTGAATTTAATTATGTTGATTGTTGATTTTTTTTCTAGGTTAATTAGTTGTTTTCTGAGTTAATTTTCTTCGCTGTTCATTGTTGTTAACAGAGCTAGATTGTTGGTGTTTTGTTCTGACCTCTGGTTAATTATTCTGTAATTCTGAATTTGCTTAATATAAATTTGATATAAGTTCAATTTTAGATTCTGGATTTTGAATGCTATATAGAATTGATACAATTTTGGGACTCTAGATTTTGAATGCTACATTGACTTTTGCTGAATATAATTCTGGATTTTGAATGCTGTATAACTTGATATAATCCAAGGCAAATATTTTCTCAGTTTGTTCTTTTCTTATATAGAGCCAGATAATGAATATGATGTATCAAGTTGTTGCTAGAAAATTGAATTAAAATTCAGTTTCTGTTCAAAGTTTTTCTTCTGCTGCTTTTTGTTCTGTTATTTTAAATCCTTATATTTCATGTAGGCCTAGAAAAGTTCAGGTACGTGGGGCAACACATTGATGTTCATTTGTGACAGCAACATCAAAATGGTTCTTTAATAATCAATTTTCTGTTCATCAAGAACCAATTTTATGTTTTTGAGGTCTAATTTTATGGAGAAATGTAACAGATTGATAGTGAAGAGACAATTAAATGTCTCATATATCTTTGGAACTAATTTGACCAAGTTAGTAATGTAAAAATTGATGATCAATTTGATGTCAAAGGCATATTCCACGGATCAAATAAACTTTGATTATTTGAAAGGCTTACTCATGTTTTGAGCTGAACTCCTTTTGTTTATTTATTTATTCTTTTTAAATGTATTACCTTGATGTTATGTATGACATTGGAACATAATGGTTTGTTATTGCATTGCAATCACAATTAAAGAACATAGCTTATTACACTTGTGTCAGAATGAGGAATTTGTCATCTTTAATTTTAAGGGTTAATGATGCTTGCTGTAGAAACGTTTCATTGTGATTATTTTGGCTGCAAACTTTATATGTAAAAGTGCATAAAATTCTAACATCCTTACCAAACATAAGTTTATTAATTAAACCGGTTTAACCACGGTTGACCCCGGTTGAACCATTGAACCATTAAACTAGTTACTTGATCGGTTCAATGACCAGTCCGGTTCTCGCAACCTTGGCCACAGGACAACGAAAAGTAGTTCTAGACACGTCATCTTCTGCAATGAAGATTTGGTTATATCCTGGATAACCATCCATAAAACTAAGGATCTTGTTTTCTGCTGCAAAATCAATTAACATATATGCAATATCCATAAAATATTCATCTTTCAGAGTAGTATTATTCAAATCTCAAAAATCAATACATACTCTTAACTTTCTATTTTTCTTCATTACAGGGACAATATTCGAAACCCACTCAACATAGCGTGTTGTTCGAATGAACTTCGCCTTGATCAAGCGTTGTATTTCCTCTTTGATTTTTTCATTGCTTCACAGGTCTAGCATTCGGTTTTAATGCTAATCGATGTTCCACAAGTGAACAATCGAGACCAGGCATCTCATGATAATCCCAAGCAAAATAATCCTTAAACTCATGTAAAAGATTGAAGAGTTCAGTCCGAAAAGGATCAACAAGTTCTTTACAAATATATGTAATTCGAACATCATCAAAAGTCCCTAGATTAATTTCTTCTAAGGGATCTTGGGATTCAAACCCTTTATAATGATCATCATCTTTTACAGAATGTTTTTCAAAATCCAAAGGTTCTATATCACAGATGCAATCAAAGGTAAAATCAACAACTTCATTAGAAATAGAATAGACTGAATTATCCACTTTATTGATATTACTTCGATTTTCAACACAATGTGCTACTGCTATTAAATCAGCCATTGAATTCGAAGCATCACTTCCATTACATATAGTAGAAATATTCAAATTATGACGAAACTCGACTGCAGACATCGAGCTGATACAACTACTACTATAAAAAGGACTCCTAAACCTACATGATTCCACTTCATCAGAAGAATCATTTTTATTCTTTACAGGAATAAAATTATTTAAGTAATTATTCAAGGTTACCAGGTAATCGGAAACTTCCTCGACCTGGTCCATGGAGTAACTTCAAAAAATCTTTAAGACAGACAGTCCCAACCAGTTGGAGCAAATTCTAACTCTGGGTAACGCAACTTCACCGAAAGGCCTTCAGAAGACAGGTAACACCCTTCACAATTGTAAGAATTCAGTGTTCGGTCAACATTCAAAGGTTTCAGTTTAGGATTATACATCCTGAAATCAACATGCATTTGTTCGACATAAAGATTCGAATCTGCCTTGATGACTTCAGGTTTGCCATCCTTTGTCCAAAGAAGAACACTCTGATGTACAGTGGAGGGTACTGCACCCACACCATGAATCCAATCTCGCCCCAACAAAGCATTATAGTTTGCTCTCGATGGAACCACCACAAACACAGTGTTGCGCTCAGATGAGCCAACCTTCATAGTGAGAGTAACCAACCCTTTCGCTGGAGTTGAAGTCCCACTAAAATCAGTTATAGCAATATTTGTGGGAACTAAGTCATCAGGATGCTTTCCCACTTTTATTAACATCCTCTCAGGCAACAGACTGATTGCTGCTCCACCATCGATCAAGACTTTGTTTACTTTGATTCCACTCAAAGTAGTAGTTATATGAAGCGGGCTGAGATGAGACATCTGTTTTTCGGTAGGCCGAAGAAAATACCCCGGCTCATCTTCAATTCGGATGAAGGAAAAGGCTTCCTCATCCTCCATATCATAATCTTCATCTGGGTCATATTCATATTCCCCCAGATATTCAGTTGGAATGATTGAAATCATTCCAATCATGTCATCATCCCCTTCATCAAAATATTCTTCGTCGACATCAACTTCTTTATTCTTGTCGACCCCTGAGGACTGAGCCACTGCTTTACCCTTTTCCATCTTTGCAGGAGATCAAATTCCTTTTAGACAAGTCTCTCCATCAAAAGGAAATACAATTCTAGAATGCACAGAGGGCGTTGCCCCCTTGCTTACTTCCACTTGAGGCTTCTTATTCTGATCGAAATTTCTTCTTCCTCCTCTGCTTCTTGGATACCCCCTGGATCATCCACGATAATAGGGGTATTGATTTCGAGGAGGTCCCCGATGTCCCCACTGTGGATTGTGTCGATATAGAGTATCTCGCTTCTGGAACTCCTGACGATTCCGAAACCACTGGACACCTATAGCCTGAGACCGGCTTAAAGGTGTAGCCATACTTTGTTGAGGAGTCTTAGAACTCTGACCCGCCATGTGCCAAATCGGTTGTCTCAGGCGCGCTTGCTCTTCTCTGTGAGCCAATTATTTCTTCATTCGCTCCTTTTCGAAGATAGCAGCTGCTTCAGCATAAAAAATGGCATTACACCGTGGACACAGAGATACGTTCCGGTCTTTAATCTTTTGTTGAACTAGAAAGTCCAACAAACTATCTACCGCTCGGAGGTACACCGATCTAATTTGTGACTCAAAATCATCAAGAGCCACATCAAAATCATAGGACAGGCCAACCATGTTTACTCCGAAACATGGCTCCACAAAAGTGGTGTCTGCTTCGAAAGGATCAATATCAACTTTCATCTCCTTCTTGCCATCATCAAATTTCAACCGTCCCTCCATTATTGCTTCCTGAATTAAGTGCCTGAAATGAACGCAACTGTTAGTCGAATGACTTGTTTCTTGGTGAAACTTACAATAAGGCTTTCCTTTCAAATCTTTCACCGAAAGTAAAGTTTTACCCTCAGGCAGAATTAATTGTTTATCTTTAAGCAACACATCAAAAATCTGATCAGATTTCGAAATATCAAAACTATATTTCTTTCCACTTTTCAATTTTGAATCATTTAAATTTTCATTACTAGGAAGCTTTTTGAGTAAAGAACAGACATATGGAGGGCCTTTCTTAAGTTCGGCCAAATCGACCTCTGTTTCGAAATCGATTTCTTCTTCTGAGGACTCCATGGTCACATAAGCAACTTTTTCTTTTCGAGTAAAAGGTTTACTCTTCGATCGTTGCTCACTCATATACTTCTCCTTTTTCATAAGTTTGGTCTGAAGAACCTTTTCGGCCAAATGGGCTAAATCAAGGATGTGCACATTAAGCAACTTCCTGCGCATATAGAATCCTAACCCCATGGTTGCTATTTTCACCACTTCACTCTCAGGTAATGAAATATAGCATCTGCTCCTAGCATTCTTGAAACGTATCATGTAATCATCAATAGTTTGACCATCTTCGCGTTTCAAGCCTACTAGATCAGTAATTGCCACATTCATTTTTCCTCGATAAAACTGAACGTGAAAAGCAGTTTCTAACTGATTCCATGTTGTTACCAAATTTGGTCTAAGATTCAAAAACCAAGTAAACGCATTCTTTGTTAACGAAGAAGGAAAAAACTTCATTTTCAATTTTTCACCATTGGCTAAATTTCCAATCTCAACCAAATATCGAGCAACATGTTCAGTAGTTGATTCTCCGACTTCCCCAACAAATTTTGTGATTATTTTTAGATTTTTCACCCCTCTTGGCACTTTGGCCATTTGAACAATTTGAGAAAAAGTAGACACAAAGTGGGGTCGATTCATAAAACCAACATTCAGACCAACTCGATTCAGTACTTCTTCCACAATTCTGGTGACTTGATAACGTTCACCGCCATGATTATTACGTAATCTGGCTAGAAAGTCATCAGCATTTTGTCCACGGGGAACTACATAAGGATTTTCCCTATTAACAACATCATTTTTATTTTGAAATATATTTTCGAATTCCTCATTATTTCCCCTGGCATTATGCCTTTCACCATCCTCATAATCTACGATTCGAGCAATCTGTTGGACTTGTCTAGCAAGACGTTCGAATTTTGATTCGTGATCAGCCATCATTAGATTTAAAATTGTGGTCATTTGTTGAGTCAATAAATTGACTAAGTCATGATGACTTTCCTCTACTTGTTGTCGATATACTGCCATTGAATTTGCAGCATTCGAAGTAGAGCCCACATTATGATCACGAGAATACTCGAAATGTTGTTGTGAATTTTGAGAGTTATTCCCTCCATTTATACTCCCGAATTGAATAGGAGGAACAAAATTACCCATTGGTGGGGTATAACCAGGAGGAAGACCATAAGGAGGCCAACCAGCGGTTAATGGAGGCTGAAATGGTGGCAAGGTACCACGTGGACGATTATTACGTCTAACATTTCCAGTATGAACAGTTGTAACTACTATACTCTCACTTGCAATCGCACCTTCCGAACGTGAAGTCACGTCCGCTTGTTGCACAATTACTGGTAGGCTATCACTGGTGGATGAACCACCATTCACATTTGATATTTTCATCTACCATATGAATGATTTTTCCACTTTGTAATCGCATACACCAAATAACGCGAAAAATTTATAAATTTGACACACTTCAAATTTTGAAACTGTCCCACTGGGCGTGCCAATTTGTTTTGTCGATTTTTAGTAAATCGATGATGGTTCGATATCTAGTGGTCTGGGAGTGAAACCTACTCCTCTGTGCAGGTACCAATTTTCTAAAAGTGAATCAAAGTGTCTCCCATTAGACGGGTATTGGGAATAAAGACAAATTAAAATTTATAAAACAGTAAGACAAATGAAAAGATAAAGTTTTCGAAATGAAAATGTGCTGAAAACGGAAAGGTTTGCGTTGAAATTGAAAGAAAGCAATAAAATGCCTTTGACCGTGTCAAAGGGCTTTGACATGAAAATCTAAAATGCAGAAATGTAAATTGGAAGATGAAGATAAAGGACACTTGAAAGATAAATTTGCTTGAAATATAAAGTTTACAAGAAGATAAATTTAAAAGAAAGAAAACGTGGAAGAAACCCTACAGAAAAGTTACGCGATCGCAGACTCAGGAATTCTCTGGAATGTGAGTGTGTTTGAGTGTTTTCTGAGTTAAAGTTCCAACCTTTATTCCCTAAATCTTCTTAGTATTTATAATCTAGTTTTGGTAACTAACAACTAATTACAATTAATTAAAAAATCACAATCTTGAATGCATACTCTTTGACAATTGTTCCCGCTTTCTGGCTGTACACATTTCCCATGATTTTCTCGCGTGATGAAAGTCTCTAACTTCTCCACTACCATAACTGCTCGATCTACTTATTCGAACATCTTGTTCGATTACCTGTCTCGAAAATCTTGTTCGATTTAATAAAGTAAATGTAATCAAATCCATGTCGATAACCTTTAGCCCACGCTTATGCGTGTATCTTTTCGAAAACTGTCTGAACTCTTCAATTTCTTCACCACTTCGAATTACCTCGCCTTAATCGAAAAATAATTTTCCAATCAACAGACTGAATGAAACTTTTATATTGCACTGCACATTCGTAAATCACCAAAAATTAAAATACCAGATTTGCTATCATAAACAATAAAAAATTTGCGCCTAATTTTTTTTGTTATGGAAGTAGAAGTGGTGATATACCTTAACATTGTAATTTTTGGTGTTTTTCAAAACTGTAAAAAGTACATAAATCGGAGAGTCTGATTTTTATACCTCAAATTTTTTAATTTTTTTAGCACAAATCGGACGATCCGATTTGTGTACCTCTCACAAATCGGACGGTCTTATTTCTGTACCTCTACAAATCGGACAGTCTGATTTGTGTACTTCTAGAAATCGGACGATCCGATTTCTATACCTCTAATAAATTAGACGGTCCAATTTCTGTTTCTTTAATTAAACAATTCCACATTTGAGTATAACACCCCAACAATTTACATTTTAAAAAAAGGGCAGTGCTATGGTGCTGAAGTAAATTTTTTTCAGCACCAACTGAAATGAGGTGTCAACAAAATGAGTTATACGCGTGTTATTACTTTACTTGCAAGTGTAGATAAAACTGAAAGAGTAGCAGTGGGTGTAAGATTGTGTCGGTTTGTGTTGGATTAATTATTTAATAAAGTATATTAATTTAGAAACATAAACACATGATTAAGAAAGATAATATTTTTGTCTATTTTTGTTGATAATGGGTATGGACATGCTGTTTCTTTTTCAGGTGGGCTGTTGTGAGAATCTATGGCTTTGAACAAAAAATTATTTTGGGTTGGGGTAATAATAATAATAATAATAATAATAATAATAATAATAATAATAATAATAATAATAATAATAATAATAATAATAATAATAATAATAATAATAGAAAATTTAATTCCTCTCCTTTAAGAGATGTTAAAATAATACTCCTCTCTCATTTATTTGTAAAATATATATTCTCCTTCCTTATAGCTTTTAAAAAACCTCTCTTTAATCCATTTTAAATTTTTTGTATTAACTAATGTTAACTTTATCCATTTTTTAAGAAAAATAATTTTTTTACAAAAATACTCTTTAACAAAAATTTATTTTTGTCATTAAATTTTACTTACCAAAATATCGTTTAATAAATTATTTTTTATTAATTAAATTATATTTTTATTAAAATATTTTTAAAAAAATTAATAATTGAATTATTTTTTTCTAAAATACCTTTCAATAATTTTTTAATTATTAAACGGTGATTTAACTAAAATTTTTGTTAAAATTTATTTTTATATTTTATTATTAATTTTTCAATATCAATATATATTAATTTAACATTAGATAAAAAAATATTACCACTTTTAATATGTATAACCGTTAATTTATATTAATATCGAAAAATAATCTTACTAAGATTTTTTTTTTATTTATGATTATCAAATTAGATATCTAAGTGTAAAGCATTTAAAATTTAGGATCTAGAATTTATGGTCATGTAATTAGAGTTTAATCATTAGAATTTACATTAGATGAATTGGCTAACCCTAAACCTACAACTAAGACCCTAAACCCTTGTCTTAAAAATTGGCTTAGCAACATTAGATAAATTTCTAGTTTTCTTAGTGTAATTATGGTATCGAAATATAAATTGTTGTATAATTTAGTAAATTGCATTCTGCACCATCAAAAAAATTAAACTCTATTAAAATTTGTAATTATGATAGTTGTGTATTATATTTATCATTAAAATTTTCTTAAAATATAATATTTAATTTATTATTGACATGAAAAATATATAATAAAAATAAAAAATATATCATATTTTATTTATTATGTGTACTTTATTACAGTAATTTTATTATTATTTATTACCAACATAAAGTACTTTAATATTAAACATGAAAAATTAAATATTTTATTTACCATTTATACAGTAGCATAACATATTCATTATTTTTTATTGTTAAGATAAAAAATATATCATATACTATTTATCTTTTGTACAGTATCATATTATTTTTATTATTATTTATTGTTAACATAAAAATATCTAATGTTAATCATAAAAAATAAAATATTTTATTTATGATATGTACACAATATTAAAATAAATTTAATTATTATTTACTATTATAATAAAAAATATAATGTTTTCAAATATATAGTTTATTATCGACCTAAGCCTAATATATACCTCTCAATTTTTTAATTCTATTTTTCGCAAATTACATCTTTAATAAAAATAAATTGTTCTCCTAAAGTAGAAGTATGAAAAAAAAGATAAAAGTATGAAATTTTTTATTATGTATTTTCTAAAGTAAAAATATGACAAAAAAGATAATTAACTAACTAAATTTATTTACATAACTATTTAAAAAAGATAACTTTTAAATATCTATTATTTAATCTCTTATTTCAATCATTATTCTATATCATAAACTCTAAATTTCAAATTTTAAATTATAAATTCTACTAACCTAAAATAATAAATTTTAATTAAATCACAATTTAATAATTAAAAAATTATTGAAAGGTATCTTTAAAAAATAATTTAATTATTAAATTTTTTAAAAATATTTTGATAAAAATATAATTTAATTAATAAAAAATTTATTAAACAGTATTTTAGTAAAAAAAATTTAATGACAAAATATAAATTTTTTGCTAAAGAATATTTTTATACAAATAATTTATTTTTTTTAAAAAATGGATAAAGTTAATATTAGTTAATACAAAAGATTTAAAATAGATTAAAGAGAAAGCTTTTTAAAAGCTATAAAGAAGGAAAATATATATTTTACAAATAGAAAGGAGAGAAATATTATTTTAGCATCTTTTAAAAAAGGAGAGTGAATTATTATTATTATTATTATTATTATTATTATTATTGTTATTATTATTATCCCAATCCAAAATTATTTTTTGTTCAAAACCATAGATTCTTACAACAGCCCACCTGAAAAATAAACGGTATATCCATACCCATTATCAACAAAAACAGACAAAAATATTATCTTTCTTAATCATGTGTTCATGCTTCTAAATTAATATATTTTATTAAATAATTAATCCAACACAAACTGACACAATCTTGCACCCACTGTTATTCTATCAGTCTTTATCTATACTTGCAGGTAAAATAATACTACGCGTACAACTTATCTTATTGACACCTCATTTCAGCTGGTGCTAAAAAAATTTACTTCAGCACTATAGCACTGCCCTTAAAAAAATATCACTACTACTCCAATATTAAAAATAAAATGTTCCCATGTCGTTGCTTCAAAGTTGGAATAATGAAATCGATTGGGTGCAGTACTTTTGATTGGACTACGAGATATGTTAGTATAGTCTGCTAAAATCATTCTTGGAAAGAGAACCCCCCAAAGAAAATAAAATAATATAAAAAAATCCCTATGATTTGATCTGCCACTGCCTCAATCTCAAATCTTTAATTTCAACCAACTTGGACAAAGTCCAAAACAAATATGCGGTTCATAACATGAAAAATGAAAACCCGATCGAGGAATAGAATGTTTAGAGATATTTTTTTCTGTCAATCACTGTCTTATTTCTAAGTAAACATGCTTTTAAAATGTGTTAAAGGTAATAATTAAAAATATTAATTATACAGGAAGGAAGAAAAATCTTCTACTTAAATAGTGAATATACAATAAGACTAAGAAATTATGAATGGTTCTTAACATTATTTATAGAATTTCCACCTATGGTCCCCACCATGTTGAGATTTGCTTGGGACTACCATAACCAATCCAATCCCCTAGATACCCCTGTCAAGTGTATGACCAATCTCAATAATAAATTGCATCGTGAAAAATGTGATTTGACAAGTTATTTAATAATGGATACTCCACTTTTCCATATTCAGATTAATTATACGTATGAAAAAATGTTTTTTAGATTTTGAAATTAAGATCTTAAAACAAATGAAGAATGATAGAATAGTTGCATTGGTCTAAATAATATCACAATTGAAGTTTAAAAATGTTAAAAAAAAAACATCTAAAAAAATAAGAGATATATAAAATTCTAAAACCTACATAAAAATCAAATTCATGAATGATACGATAATGCATTAAAAAAAAGTGATAAAACAAAGGTTAAAACAAAAGATTTATGTTTTGAAAAAATAATTTGATTTTATACCAGAAAAATCTATCATAGAGACTACTTATTAAGAAAAAAGATAGTCACTAGAATAATAAAAAAAATCATACATAGTATTTATTGACTTAAAAAAAATATACGATAAAATCTCAAACGTAAAAAATTGAGATGTTATACCACATGTGAAGATATTTAAATATTTTGCTTGCTTTATTTAGTATAATAGGACAATAGAAGATTATGTGAACCATAATATTTAAGCAGATTAGTCAAAATGGCATAATGTTTTGGGTTTTACATGCAACAAAAAGTAATTTTAAAATTTAAGGATTAATTTTCACGCACTGTCATTGATGCATCAGCTATTCTAGAGGGAGTGGAGTGTTAGCTTGTAGAGGGTGAATATGAACATAAGTTTAACATGACCAAATTGGGGATGATTTCATAAATGAATAATCATATGTACATGAACAGAATAAAGAATGAGGATCTGAGAGAAATGTTAGAGTAACACCCACCATTGAAAACATAGTGGACTCATGCCTTAAGTGGTTTGAACATTTAGAAAAAAAAAATCGATAAAATATCTATTGAGAAGAGTGAATCAGGTAGAAGAGTTAGAGGCAGATTTAAAAAAACTTTACATGAAGTGATTAGCAAAATTTCTGTATAAATTATTTCATAATAATAATAATAATAATAATGACATCATTTAATTTATATAACTGATTTCACATAGTAAGATAAAACTTTGTTACTGTTATTATCGTGTTTTGTCATTCTATCTCTATGCAATTATTGGATCATTGCATGAATATCTCTCATCATCACTCCCAACTCATTAAGTTTTAAAATAAAATTCAGACAAAAAAGTTTAAAATAATTTATAATCCCAATTAACAAGTTTTAAAATTATTAAAATCCCTGCCCCTGTCACAATAAATTCCTTAATTCTTTTTACTTTTTTTTTTAAAAAAAGAAGGTAGATAAGCGTTAAAGAGTGATGGTTAAGCTTTTGCTAGTTACAATTGAGATGTAAAAATTAGTCATATAGTTATAAGATATTGACTGCAGTATATAATAGATTTTGACTTGTATAAATAGCACGCAGAGTCTATATATCTTGAGCTACTATTAACGAAATTAAGTCATATTTTCTCTCAATTTTGATTCAAACGCCTCCAAATTAAAGTGAGTATGAGTTGAATAATATGTAAAATGCGTGATGAATGTAATATGATCCTAGCAAAAAATGTAGCTTTCGAAGATTTTCTGCTTCCCAACATTTCGCAAAGGGTGGCTCGTATAGCTGTATAGTAAACCTGAAGCCAAGCAAATTTATTTCCATTTTGAAATGACAAATGATACTTTGTCGTTGTCACATGTAAGATGATATAAATTAAGGGCTAATTTAGAAAAGTTACGATTTTGTTTTCTCTCTTTTATATATATTCCTCTCAACTTTATGGAAATTGAAATCATTCCATGTTCTAAGAGCGTACAATTCCCCTGATCTTTTCTTTGCTGTGATATGATATGATATGATTTGTCTTTTGTTTAATTTGATGAAGTCTTATGTGCTATGATTCTGAATTTGCGATAACATATTTACGCATTAGGTTAACAAATTAAAAGGATAAACTGCACCAGATTTCTTGTCAAAAATAATATTTACTTTTGATAACAATAAAAATGTGTGTCTTTAAAATATTATAAAACGTGACAAAGAATTTAATATTAAATATATATTTAAAAAAAAAGCTTTAGAAGTGTATTTTTATTTAATATTTTACAAACATGATTAAATAAATAAAACAGTTTTATTCTTAAAAATTAGTAATTTTATTCTAGGTGAAAAATTTTTGCAATTTTTTTATCAATGACAAAAAATAAAAAGAATTTTTGAAATCAAATTTTTATCTGATTTTTATATGTATTTTTTAAATAGTTATCTAAATATTCTTATAAAGTTTTAGATAAAATACAATAGCAGTTTGCTAAATATAAAAATCGATTGCTACTTAATAAAAAATATTTTTTGTATTCTTTGTATTTTATAATAATATTTTAAAGATATTTTTATTGTTACAAAAAATAAAAATTATTTTTATCAGCATTTAAAAAAATCAGGTGCAAATTTAATAGTTTAGTAGTGTTAAATCCGTACGATCCACAGTCTTATATTTTAATTTGACATATTAAATCAAAAATAATATTTTAAAATCATAAATTTTTTGAGTTTAGTATAACATTATTATCATTATTATATAATAAATGTATTAAAAATGCTGTTTTATCTTTATTCAAAGTAAAATATAAATGGAACAATTTGAAGTTATAATATTTTTTAACCATAAAGAAAGAGACCTAAAAAAATAAGAATACATATAACTGTAATAGTAGCATGTCAGTTTTACATTAAACTTTATATCAAAAGGCTAATGAAAAGTTATCGATAACCTAGTATTTTACTAACTTCATTAGAAAAGTAATTGCCATATGATGTTATGCTTTCTATTACACATGTCATTTCAAGTATAAAAGTAGAGTTATAGATAAATTAGTTATATTTATAGTAAATATTTGTATCAAAGTGTAATCATAATATATTATTAAAAAAATTTTGAACACAACATTTATTATTGATAACTTTGGATTGCCGTCTTCGTCCAGAATTAGAACCTTGAGGCTACTGCAACTCTTAACTCTTGATAAAACAACATAAAATTGTCCATGGATTGACACTAATTTTGGCAGGTAAAACCCTACATGTGATAATGATTGATCCTGATTCTTGTTAATGGTCATTGCAAAGCACACTGTTAATGGAAATTATCTCCCTTGAAACTTAAATGGCAATCGTGAATCTAAAGGGATCAAGTTCATTCTTGGAATGTACACTTTGTCACTAATATTTTTACCGGTCACTATCGTCACTCCAATTACGTTGTTGCCAAGTTCGTTAACTATTAACCTTATCCTGTTGCATAAACCTAAATTTTGGTCTATGTTTCACAATAGCATTACAGTGACTCCTAGCTTCAAAGTCAACTTGTGGTTGGGTAGTCTCGAATATTTGATGTCATTTAGGAACTCAGGTGTGAACCACTCTTGTTGTACATCTTCATTCTCATCAGGTTGACATGTTGTGTCAGAACTTAAATACTCATTTTTCATCCCTGGGAAGATTGTCAAGACGAAATCGTTTACCTTCTCGACACTCTTCCAAGCATGGGTGCAAGAATTATCCTACTCTAGAAATACCTATAATCTGATATATTTTGCAATAAATTTGGATATGCAAAGTCTACCAAATGAAAGAAAGGGTCATCAGTAGTTGTAATCAGCAGATCATCTAAAATTTCAACTTCTGACTCATCACCAACAGCAGAACCAAAATTTCTATTTTCAATATCAAGTATCCAATTAGCAAGTCTCTTCATTTGACCATCATGTTGATTCGAAGAAGACATTAGAAGTCTCATGTTCGTATGCAACTTCAGAACCTTACGGAACAACCACAGATGGAATGAGTTAATAGCTGATGACAATATATCATGTCTACACCCTTTTAAAATCACCGAAAGTATCTATCTGAAATCACTTCCTAGAACCACAACTTTACCACCAAATGGTTGATATGTCTTATATTGATCAGTAACTAATATAAGATCTCTAAACGCCCAATCAAGTGCTTCAAATCACATTTTATTGAGCATTTGAGCTTCATCCTAAATTATTAAGCTACTTTAGATGAGCAACTCAGCCTTCAAACTGTCATGCTTGATGTTGCAAGTAGATTCATCAGTAATTATAATGGTTATTGTAAATCTAGAATGAGCCGTTCTTCCACCAGGTAGGAGTAAAGATGCAATTCTATTGAATGTGACATTTAAAATAATATTTTCTCTAAATCGAATAGCAGAAGAAAGTCCATTCTAAATAAATATCTTACCACACCCACCATGCCCATAAATGAAGTAAAAACCACCAGAGTCTGCAATAATAGTATTGAGTATCTCATCGAATACTAACCTTTGCTCATGAGTCATATGCTAACTCCTCCTCTATTAGCTTATTCTGGAAAAGGAAAATATCAGATAACTTAGGATATGGCATTAATATATAGTATCTTAAAGATCTCGCATTGCTGTTGAGTATCTTCTCAATCTCAATAAGGTAGAGGTTTTTTAATTCGTCATCAATAATGTTTAGTCCTACCAAAAGCACATGATGGTTTATAAAATATTTAATAAGTAATTTTAAAATAAAAATCATTAATATTATTAATAAAAATAAAAGTAATAAAAGAATACAATCTTGATACAAAATAAAAGACATAGTGAAATATCTTAGTTTTTTAATGCTTTTTTTCTTTCATATAGTATCCCGTCAGCTAATAATGTCTACGTTGCATTCCAAACACAATCTGATTTGCTAACGCTATTAGATATCAGTAGCAACATAAATAGTTTTCTCAATTGATGACCAGATGTAAGTTCAGCTACCTCATTAATAGTTGCAATGAATTTTCTATCATCATACAATAGTCCTATGGAATAGCAAGCATCTTGGAAAATAGAATATGTAATCCCATTAACTGTCCTAATAGACTCATATATTGTGCAGCCTCTCTGAACAATTAACAAAATTCTCATATAGTAGATATTACTTGTACTTGGTGGAACATGGTTTGACCTCCCGATAGAATACCATCTTTTGCGTGGATATCATTCCCTTGTTTCTCTATCATAAATAAATTGGTTTGGAAACTCAGAATATGTCAAAGTTTGACCTGCTTCAAATTTTTTGTTGGCCTCCATCCATACTAAGAACATCGTACATTTTCCTTCCTCGTCTTCCACGATCTCCTCAAGATCGTCATCATCTTTAAAGATGATATTTTGCTCTTTAGTCAAATGAAAGGTTAATCTCATCATTGAAGACCACCTCTAATAAATATCATAAGCCAAAATTCTCTACACAGCTTCACATGCAGACAAATACCTACAATCATAAAATTGTTTGATCTCATCAATAACTTGAGCATTGTTTCCATTGGAAGTGTCATTTGAAACTCCAACTGCTACCCTGTCTAGACCTTTATTCACGTACTTGAACAAATATTTGATATACAGCATTTGACTTATTGCAGTACTCTACATGAATATGCGCTTGATAAGGCATTAGCAGATATACACTGTATGGAACCGCATTCCTATTTTCCATATGAACTTCCTTCTTCTCAGTAACAACTTCAGTGTCTTGTCTTATATATGATGGGTATCCACTATCATCGATAACTATGGTGCTACTGAATGTTTTGGGATAATATTTGATGCAGTACACATCTTTCATGCAGGGAGATTTTGAGAAATCTCTACCACATGGTCCATGAATCATATATGTAAACACAACTTTAAATAATTTTTGGTATCGAATAGGATCGGGCAACTCTAACAATATTAACCAGTCAATTTGAGTTGTCGTTGTTATCTTGTGGCCTTCACTCGACTATAAAAGAATTTGAGCATGTGGCAGACCTATTTTTTAAAATTCCACCGTGTACATCCCTTATAACAAAAGACAACAAAATAATATGTTATTAATAAACTATCTATTTTATATATGTGTTTTGATAAATTAAGGGTGATAATAAAAATTAATAATATGTTAAAAATAAAAAATATTTTGCCATTTAAAAAATATTTTGCTATTTGATGATTTCGAAAGTCTGTGCACATCGGTACGTTGGTTTAAATTCACCACATACTCATGATGGTCTTAAAGTTACCTACATTGCGGCTAACACCAAAATATGTGATTTGATACACCATTCATTCTCTTAGCAAATTCATGAATCGAGACATAAGAGCCTTCTTAATTGAGGCATGCATTTTTCTCCCTAGAATTGATAAATAAAAATCAAAGTACCGTTAAAATGAGGTAAATAAACACATTTGAAATATCAATAATATAAATTTAATATTATTCAAAAAAATAGAAGAAAACACACGTCTTTATCGGGTCAAACCACCTCAATTGAGTATGACAATAGAATATTTCCGTAACTCGGTAGTGTGCATAACTTTATCACTCGTACGGTACAAACAAATTATCAGCTGCAAGATTGATCTCAACAATTTTGTGAATACAAATCGCCATTATTAAAAGATAGAAAAATTTTAAAAGGAGTAATTAATTGTACTAAGAAAAAGAGGTATCGTGCTATACATCTCTAATTCGTACTTTTATAGTTAACTCATAGTTAAAATTTTCTAAAGCGTAATTGACTTTGATTTGAATTTAAAATGAAAATCCTAACGACTAACTAAAAGATTATAATGTAAAAAAATTATTATTGTTACACGAAAAATAATTGAATAATTATTAATTATTATCGTTGTTACGTGAAGACTAATCCACACTTAGTTATAAATTACAATAATTACATGAACTTATTAGTTTAGAAATAAATTTGAATTAAAATAAATTAATTTTTTTCAAAAATTTTAATTCATGAGTAAGTAACTTAAAATTAAAAAAAATAACAACTTAAGTAAATAATAATAATACACAATTATTATTATTACACGAAAACTAATTGAATGATAATTATTATTATTGTTATTATGTGAAAATTAATCCGCACTTAATTATAAATCACAATAATGATGTGAACTTATTAACTTAGGAATAAATTTGAATTAAAATAAATTTAAATTAATTTATTAAAAAATTTAATTTATAAACAAATAACTTAAAATTAAAAAGTAACAACTTAAGTAAATAATAATAATTTATAATTTAAAAGAATAATTTATAAATAACTTAAAATTTAAAAAATAACAACCTAAACAAATAACTTAATTAAAAAATAACCATCTAAGTAAAATAATTTAAAATTTAAAAATAACAATTTATATATACAAAACAACCTAAGCAAATAACTTAAATTTAAAAAAAATAATAATTTAAGTAAATAATAATTTATTTTTTATAAATAAAATTTTAAAAATTTTCAGTGACAACACCTAAGCAAATAATTTAAAATTTTAAAAGTAATAACTTAAGCAAATAATAATTTATAAATATAATTCTAAAAATTTCTAGTAATGACACTTAAATAAATAAATTCCTAAACTCAACGTATGAGCGCTACTTAAACATAAGAACTTACTATTTATATTACTATAAAAGTTCTATTAACAAAATAAATTATTGGCATTGTCAAGTATACATGATTTAATTTCATCTCAGAAACAAAAAGTATAGATGTATTAGTATTTTTTAGCCTTAAGTAATATATATAATAAAGAGGAGCGCTACACATACAAGTCATTTGGTTTACAAGTCATACGAGTTGAGAGAAACTTAACAAAAAGCACGCTGACCCATATACGATTTTCATGGCGTGCTTCGCGTTCCTCCTTCTCCTCCTCCTCTTCCTTCTTCTTCTCCTTCTTCTTCTCCTACTCTTCTTCTTCTTCCTCCATGAAAACGAGTTTCTTGCCAAATTTGATCTCCTTCGTGCGTTCTCTTTTTGCTTTTTCATTCGTTGTTTTATCTGCGTTTATCACTGGTATTCTTGCTTCGTTTTTTTTTTTTTCGATTTTCATGGTTTCTGAAATCAAGTTTTGAAGATAATGGAACTTCAGAAATACACCCAAACGGTTACAGAAATACACCCAAACGGTTACAGGAATTCACCCAAACGATTATAGAAATACACCCAAAGAATTACAAAAATACACCTAAAGGATTACAAAAATACACCCAAAGGATTTAAAAAATACACCCAAAATTCGTTGAAGTACACCTTATGCATAATTCAGAACTCTTCCTCTTTCTCCTCCTCATCTTCTGCTGCTTTTTTTTCTTCATTTTCTTATTTCATATTCTCATAATTCTTTTTGGGAGGAAAAAATTAAACAAAGAAAAAAAAAAATACATAATGTTACAAAATCAAAAGAAGAACGAGAAAAAACACGAAGATAAAGATGAAACACTTCAAAAACGAAGAAGAAGAAGGACAAAAAAAAGAGGAGGCATGGAAAAAGAAAATGATAAATAAATAAATGACTTATATGGAAAAACGCTTGTATGTGGAGAATTTCTCTCTAATAAATCAATTATTCACACCGGTTCAAATCAATAATTCCATGGCTTTTGTTTGAATTAGGATAAATAGATTAATCTAGTCCCTGGTTTACAGTAATTTCTATTTTTGTTAAAATATCATCTCAGTATCGTGAAATAAAAAATTTAACTAATATGTATATATTATTAGGGACAAAACAATGAAAAATTCGATGAATCTCACCACCTTTATCGAATTTCCGCCATCGGAATATGGATATGTCTTCCTTTTTTTTTTCGCAATGGAATATGTATATATGTCTTTAAATACTTTTTAACATTTCTGAAAGCATCCTTTACCACAAAAAAACTATATAGTCATAGAGATATCGAGAATCAAAATAAGAGGTAAACGATGAAAGAAAAGAAAGAAAAAACATAAAGCACACGAGGTAGCACGTGCAGAAGATCACTTCGAACAAGATTAGCATCGTTATCTTAATCTTTATATTACAAAACCCACCAAAGGACACACTCTGCCTCCTTTGTATTTACCTTTGTCGTTTTTCACGAATCAGAGAAATTACTCCGTCTTTGGCTCTTTGGGTTGGTGGGATAATAATCAGAGAGATAAAAAAGGTGAGCGTAACTCCTTAATTAATTCCAGCAAATTTCAAACTAAACTTAGGTAGTTTACTCTTATATTCAAGAGAACGTGTTCCGTTAATATCTGCTACTAATTACTAAATGAACTCATGAAGTAAAAATTGATTGTATTTTTTAAATAAAAAATATTATTGTTCGTAAGATTAGTAAACTCACCAATTAAGTAATTCGAAACCTCATTCACTCTATACGAATATTTTAGAGTTGATACCTGCAAAAACATTTCGACATTTTAAAAAATAGAATGAGATTTTGTAATAATAATCAAGTAAAAATATTATATGTACCCCTTTTTTTGTCTCCTATTTATAAGATGTGCACCTTCATAACGGCTTTAGGCTTTTATGAGTTTTAATAGACATACATTAAATATGAATTTATAAAGTTTTGCGATTAACCATTTTGATGATTTTATATATTTTCTATAATTTCTGCCACATCTCTCTATTCTTGAGATTCGATTTATGTGGGCCGACCTGAAGATTTGATGTTGGGTTTAAATAAGTGTTTAATCTATTTAGGATTAAGGGTTGTTCTATCCATTGGGGGTACCTAAAATTGGGGATTATCCAATCTACTGTTCAAAAAAAAAAGTGTTTAATCGTTGTATGAACTTGAGTCTAGTATAGAACATTACTTTAAACTCGAATCATCGTTACTGCCGAAATATCCGAGTTGTTCATATGGACCAAGCCTTTTTCCTTTTTGGGAATTTGGATCTTTTAAATTTTTATTTTAGAGAATAAAATATGATCTTTTATCTTTAAATAGTTTTTCTTTCATATTTTTTCTTACTCCTACTTATGAAATAAATAATAACAAATCATACTTTATCCTATAAAATAAAATTCAAAGTTTAAAGATCCAAATCCCTTCTTTAATGCCCAAACCTTTCAGTTTCCACTTTTGAGTGAACTACCAACCCGGTCCCTATCAATTTCGCAGAATGACAAAGCAACCCGTAACTAATAAAGTAATCCACTTTGGTTCTTGTCTCATACTTCTGGGACACAAGGCGGTCTCTGTGGGTGAATCTCCGGTAACTACGAACGGAAAACGCTGAGCTGTCACGGTGAGCGTGTGTTAGCTTGCTGATGTGGATGAATGCTGCAGAGGTGGACACCTCAAATGGTCAGCGGGTTAATTGTCCCCATCCACCTCAAATGGTCAGGGGTTAATTGTCCCCATTCACGTCAATCAAAACGACCTCCCTCTTCTATCTTCGCTCAACTGCTATGCCAGAATGGAGGAATCGCCACCACCGCCCACCTCCGCTATCCCCAACCAACCTTCGCCATCCTCAGCCATAGTTGCCACCATGTCGAAGCCTGTATAAGACCAATACACAACCGCAGAAACATTGAACACTCCCTTCATCCCCATAGGGAAGAATGGCATTAGGTTTGAGGCTTTACCGTGAACAAATACAACTACGATGATGAATACAATAACAAGCGTAGTGGCAATGGAGCTAAGCCAATTCAGGATTGAGGTATTCCTAGTGCACCTCATTGCAACACCGTTGACGATAAAAAAATGACAACAGCAATTGGATCCAGCATATTGAACCCTTCTTGGAAGGAATTCACCAGGATCCGAAAGAAATTCATATCGTTCTTGATCATACTGGCAAAATAAGAGTACCACAAATGGCCGAGGCCGGCAATGCCTACAACAGCCTCGAGGAGGATGTTTCCGGCGGTAAAGAAGGCAATGAAGTCACCAAGCTCGATGCAAAGGAAAGAGAAAAAGTCGCCGGCGACGGGACATTGACTGCGAACTCGGTGTACTAGAGGGCGGAGAAGCCAGAGATGGCGTAGGTAAGAATGATGGCGGGACCGGCGTCAGTGCGAGCCTCCTGGCTAGTGATTACGAAGATTTCGGAGCCAACAACGGAGCCGAAAGCAAGCCAGGTGAGGTCCCAGGTGGTGAGGCAGCGGCACATGGGATTCTTGCTAGCGTGAGGGAGGATGTTGAGCTCATTCTTGTCAGAGGAGCGGCTGAGGAGGCGATCCTTAGACGAGGGCACGTGGAGGCAAGGGCGGCCCGGTAGGTGGTGAAGCTATAGAATGAGGGCTCTGCAAAGAAGTCTTGCTTACTCCACCGCCAGTAGCTCCGGGTGTGGGCGTTGGGGATGGCGGAGGTGGGCCGGTGGTGGCAGTTCCTCCATTCCGGCATAGCAGTTGAGCAAAGATGGAAGAGGGAGGTCGTTGGGAGCAATTGACCTCGTGACCATTTGAGGTGGATGGGAACAATTAACCCTCTGACCATTTGAGGTGTCCACGTCTGCAGCATTCATCCACATCAACAAGCTAACATACACTCACCGGGACAGCTCAGCGTTTTCCGTTCATAATTACCAAAGATTCACCCATAGGGACCTCCTTGTGTCACAGAAGTATGGGACAGGAATCGAAGTAGATTGTTTTATTTATCAGGGGTTGCTTTGTCGTTCTACAAAATGAATAGGAACCGAGTCGGTAGTTCATTCTCCACTTTTTGAAGAAAACGTTCCATTTATTAATTTAAATTTTCAGCATAGTTTTCAAGCAGTTCATTTAAAACCCACTTCATTAACTTTTCATCAATCACATCATTCTTTCTTCTCTTTGTATTCACTCACCATTTCTTTTTATTCTAATTTTTCTTCGTCTTTCTCCATCTTTTCTTATCTTTATCTCTATTTTTTTTCGTCTATTTAAAATTCAATTTAGGCATACTTCATCCTTTTTATCTATTTTATATATTTAACTTTTTATTTTGTGTCCCAAAATCCAATTTGACTTCTTTTGTACCATTTTTCTTGAAATTTGTGAGAAATATCATTTTTTGTTTGTTCAAATGTTGGGTTCATTTTTTTAGATATTGAAAAAGATTTGGTATCATGTAATATTAAAAGTTAAGGTATTTTACAAAATTCTGGTAGTGGTAAAATTTGCAAAGGACAAATTGTCAGAAGATGAATTTTATTTTTAAATATTTATAAAGACGATACACAGAGAACAGATTTGGTTTTTAAATATTTATAAAGCAATACGCAGAATGCGTATTGTATTACTTAAATATTAAAATCATAATACACATAATGCGTATTGTGAAGACACAGATTGCGTATTGTCATTTCCTGAGTAAAATATTATAACTAGACTATTATAAAAGGAGGATCGGTATTAGGCTGATTGAGTGTGAGAGTGCTTTATTTTCTTGAGAATGTAAGAGTATAAAAATAGAGAGAGATATTAGTTTAAAGATATATTATAATAGTCAAATCTTTCTCCAAACATTTGAGGGTATGAGTTTTATATGTGAGAATTCATGTGATATTGTTATTCTTTTTGCAATAACATATAAAGAATTTAAGAGTATACTTTGTGAATGTATTGATACTCAAGTATTAAAGAGAGTCATAAACATTCTTTATAGACAGTCTGTTTTAGTGTTAGTGATTTCGTTTAGTTTCAAATAATGCATGTGGTTAACGAAGCAAGTATGCAAGGGATGTTTTCGATCTACCAGCAAACATGGGCACAAGTGTCTGTTATCAAGTTGTATGTTGAGTTTGAAGAATTAACTGAGGTTGGTTTACCAGAGGCTAACATTGACTTGACAGTTTATAACACTAAAAGTGAAGAGAAGTTTGAGGGCACTTACCATATTGTTGGTCCAACTGAAGAAGTGGGTGAAGATGATATAATAGTTGAGTCTAACATTGCAAATGTGGCAAATGCACTAGCGAGCCAACATCCATCTGGAGAGCCTTCTTTCATGCATGCTTTGGATCTAGACGCTATGAATGCACCATAATTTCCTGAGTATGTCAATTCAGGTAAGTAGTCTTTTTATTATTGTTATGGTTATTTTTGTTGTTGTTGTTGGATCATAAAGCAATAGTTAGAATTTTTTTTTTGTTATTATTGTAGATCCTGTTGTTGTTATGGACGATGAATTTGTTATTGGCATGAAATTCAGTTCTAGAGAGACTATTACTGCAATAATTAAAGATTATACCATTCGTAGGGGAGTGAATTATCGGGTGTGTGAATTTGAGCTAACCACTTTTTATACCAACTACTTTTTATGCTAAGTTGTTGGCATGAAATTCAGTTCTAAAGAGACTGTAAACTGAATTTCCTTTTGACCCTATCTGATGCATGCCATTCAATATACTCAAATGATATCAGTGGTATGGTTGCACTCCATGTTAAGCGATGTTGCAAGATTTCATTAGGAACTATAATGTTTCTCATACGTTCATGACTGTACGGATTCCACACAAACTGTAAAAGCATAACAAAACAAACATATAAATATAAATACAAAATAATGCACAATAATGGAAAAAACTAATAAATATAATAAAAAAACTTACCCCATCTACAGGAATATCATCTATTAACTGCCTGAGATGCGAGATGCTCCATTTTTTGTATCCATGAAATTGCGAGCACCAAACAATTCAGCTGAAATAAAATGAAACCATATTATTCTAAACCAATATATTTAAATAATATATTTGAACAATACATATTAAATAATTTATAGTAACATGTTATATTAAGAAAAGTAATTTTACCTACATGCAAACGGAAAGCTTGGCTGCGATCGCACAGGTGCTAGGAACGGTAACTGTTTCTAAGCCCATACACAAAATAGCGCCAATGGACCATCCACATCTTTACAAGTATAACGTGATGTTCGACATAGTGTCCTATACAAATGTGTCAAGCAAGCGGAACCCCAACTAAAGTCCCTAATCTCAGCAAAATTTCGGAGCAGAGGCAAGAACTTTCAGTGGACTGTCAATCCTGACTTGTCACAAAATAAATTTGTGCCGAACAACAATAATATATGAATCTTTACGTACATTTGTCTAGCGAAGGTGTTATCTAACTGCATGCGCCGCTTTAAGGTGTGAAGTCATGCAAGTTTGACACCACTTCCTTTGTGATCAGGTGCTATAGGTATTGTCGCAAATTGTATCATGAATTCATTTTCGAGGCTACTACTACTGGTATCTGTAAACCCTGACACCGATAAACCATTTGTCGGCAGTCCAAAAATTATTGTAACATCTTCCAAGGTAATCGTACATTCACCGCGTGGAAGGTGGAATGTATGAGTTTCTGGGCGCTATCACTCAATCAAGGCATTGATAAATGCATTGTGTAAAATAAGTTTTTCAAATATCTGAGACATGTGATAAAATCTACTATCCCAAAACTCGATTTCAATTCGGGGATCATACACATTTTGGTGGAGATATCTTGATCCCAAATCTCTTGAATTCTAAACAAATTGAAAATAATAATAATAATAATAATAATAATAATAATAATAATAATAATAATAATAATAATAATAAATAAATAAATAAATAAATAAACAAAGATAAATAATAATTACATTTGGTGAATGGCCAAGATATTCAACAATATGATCTTCAAAATGCGTAATGTCACGAACCATATTCTGCGTTTATTTTTAAAAAAAAAACATATTATATAATGTTTATTAAATCAGAATTTAAATATTGATATTTAAATTAAATTCAAATTTAAATATTTATATTTTATTTAAATTTATTATATTTAGATATTTATAAAAAATATAAAATATATTTGATATGTTTAAAATATATTTAAATTCAAAAACGTTTGAAATCAAACTTAAATATATATTAAATTAACAATTAAAAATATTTTCAGTTTTAAATATATATTCAAATTAAAAATATATTTAAATTCAAACTTAGATATATAGCTAGATTCGCAAAACGTTTAATTTATATCTAAATTCAAATTATAAATATATATTTAAATATATACCTAAAACTAAAATATAATTAAAATCAGATTTAAATATATATTTAAATTCAAAAAATATTTAATTTTAAATTATAAATATGTATTTTTATATATTTAAATTTTATTCAAATTCAAGTTTAAATATTTAATTAAAACCGAAATATATTTAAAGTTATATTTAAATTCAAAATATATTTAAATTCAAATTTAGATTTATAACTAAAATCAAAGTAAATTAAAATTTATATTTAAATATATATTTAAATTCAAAATATATTTAAATATCTATTTAAATTTGGATTTTTTAAAATAGAAATTAAATTCACAATTATATTTATTTTTAGATTTAAAATATATTTAATAATACTAATCACTAATTAACATCATCATTATTTATCTAAACAAATAATAAAACTATAATCTCCAATTATGTATTACTATTTTTTTTCTCACTACTAATAAACACTATTTAATTTACATAATAACTATAAATATCATTATCATATTATTTCTACTTCAGATTAAAAAAAATACACAATTAATCTACTAATTACATTACTATTATTAAAATAACTTACTTATTAATTTTTGGAGAGAAAAAATGCTTGGCAAAAGGATATGAAAGCCTCATGCAGGAACTATGGAACTATGAAAGCATTAGAGAGTAAAAAAAAAGAGTAGAAAGAAAGAAAAACTGAAAGTGTGGAATTGTTAGTGAGAAAAGTGTAACAGTCCACACCACCCGCTAGCACAATATTGTCTGCTTTGGCACATAAGGTCTCACGGTTTTGCCTTTGACAATAGGGATGATAGCCGTAGCTCCCCACACTTACTCGCCAAAACGCGTCATGCTAGGGAGAGGTATCCACACCCTTATAAGGCATGCTTCGTTCCCCTCCCCAACCGATGTGGGACCTTACAATCCACTCCATAAGGGAGCCCAGCGCCCTCGCTGGCACATCGATCCGGAATCCGTCTCTGATACCATCTGTAACAGCCCAGACCACTCGATAGCACGATATTATCCGCTTTGGCACACAAGACCTCACGGTTTTGCCTTTGACAATAGGGATGATAGCCAAAGCCCCCACACTCACTCGTCAAAATGCGTCATGCTAGGGAGAGGTATCCACACCCTTATAAGGCATGCTTCGTTCTCCTCCCCAACTGGTGTGGGACCTTACAATCCACCCCCTAAGTGAGCCCAGCACCCTCGCTGGTACATCGATCCGGGCTCTGGCTCTGATACCATCTGTAACAGTCCAAACCACCCGCTAGCATGATATTGTCCGCTTTGGCACACAAGGGCTCACGGTTTTGCCTTTGACGATAGGGATGATAGCCGTAGCTCTCTACACTCACTCGTCAAAACGCGTCATGTTAGGGAGAGGTATCCACACCCTTATAAGGCACGCTTCATTCCCCTCCCCAACTGATGTAGGACATTACAATCCACCCCCCTAAGGGAGCCCAGTGCCCTCGCTGGCACATCGATTCGGGCTCCGACTCTGATACCATCTGTAACAGTCCAGACCACCCGCTAGCACGACATTGTCCATCTGTAACAGTCCAGACTACCCACTAGCACGATATTATCCGCTTTGGCACAGAAGGCCTCATGGTTTTGCCTTTGACGATAGGGATGATAGCCGTAGCTCCCACTCTCACACATTAAAACGTGTCATGCTAGGGAGAGGTATCTACACCCTTATAAGACATGTTTCGTTCTCCTCCCTAACTGATGTGGGACCTTACAATCCACCCCCCTAAGGGAGCCCAATACCCTCGCTAGCACATCGATCCGGGCTCTGCCTCTGATACCATCTGTAACAGCCCAGACCATCCACTAGTACGATATTATCCGTTTTGGCACATAAGACCTCACGGTTTTACCTTTGACGATAGGGATGATAGCCGGAACCCCCAAACTCACTCGTCAAAACGCGTCATGCTAGGGACAGGTATCCACACTCTTATAAGGCATGCTTCGTTCTCCTCCCCAACTGATGTGAAACCTTACAATCCAGCCCCCTAAGGGAGCCCAGCGCCCTCGCTGGCACATTGATCCGAGCTCCGACTCTGATACTATCTGTAACAGCCCAGACCACCCGCTAGCACGATATTGTCCGCTTTGGCACACAAGGCCTCACGGTTTTGCTTTTGACGATAGGGATGATAGCCGAAGCCCCCCACACTCACTCGTCAAAGCGCGTCATGCTAGGGAGAGATATCCACACCCTTATAAGGCATGCTTCGTTCGCTTCCCCAACCGGTGTCGGACCTTACAAAAAGTGTATGCGAATTAAAGAGAGAGAGAGAGTAATAATGCACTGTGTTCACGGGCCTGCTGGGATTCGACGCATGTTGACCATGCAAGCAATACGTGCTTTGCGTATTGTCAGAAGAATACGCCTTTTGTGTATTGTGCATTCCCAAAAGCACGCCCCCAGATCCATGTGAAACACCATTTCTTCTAATAATAAAGTAAATCTCACCTTCTTCTTCAATAATGAAATAAAAAATTCTAAATATTGATGCTCCCCTTTATATATATATATATATATATATATATATATATATTACTTTTAGTATTGTTATCAAGATATGTTCATAAAATCTATTTTTAACAACTTTACTTTTAACAACTTTCTTATCTACAAACGTTACAAGAAATTTTTTCTCCACCTTTTTGCTTCTGTTTTTTTGTTTACATAAATTTGAAAATATTAAAGAGGCAAAGTAATAATGACATTTTATTGATTTTTTTAGAAAAATGGTGCAAAGTATACCTTCCACAAGCCGTCAAAGCAACTTTACTGTTGTCCTAACCTGGGTTTACCCTTCTTGTGAAGTTACAACGCCTCATGGGGTGAATCTTTATATTTGGGTTTTAGCTGAGATTTTTGGAACCCCTTCAAAAATTAATTCTGAATATCTAGAAACCCTGATGCTGATGTTTCTGAGGTTGGAGCTTACCGTTATGTCAAGGATGGAAAAATCATGGAGTATTCATAGATTTCTCTTATACTTTTCCTTTCATATCGTTATATCATCTTCTTTGTATTTATATCTTATTGGAAAATTTATATATCTTAGCCTTTTTAGCAATTTTATGGATATTTATTCTATTTTATATGGGTAAAAGATATCGGCATTCTCAAGTAAAGTAACTTTTATTGATATAAAAAAAACTATTACATAAAAGATTTTGGACCTCATTAAAAACTCTTGGAATCACTTTAGCATTGTATATTCTTTCTACCCATCGCTTGAGTGCTTACTCCGCCAAGTTTTTCATGGTGCATATTTTCTATAAGAGATCCTTCTCTACACCAACCTCGATATGGCTACTTAAGAGTACTCGAGGGTATGGATCCCCATTTTGATCGGTATTACAGTCTTTCCCTATTGTTGACTATGGGATTGTTCCATATGACCATAAGACCTCAGTTCATGTTCCCATAATCCTTTGGATTTTGACGAGTGATAAAGTGCCAGTATAGAAATTCATAAGTTTAAAAGGTTTAAGTTCGTTATAACTCTAAAGTGGTATTCAACACCAATCAAAGTTTAGTAAAAGTGTCACAAAATTTCAAAACAATGACCGCGAGTTCAATCTCGGGTTGTTCTCCCTTGGACTTGCAATAAGGTGTACAATTATTGGTTATGGAAATCGGGGGGTTGATCGCAATTACAGAAATATAAATTGACTAAAAATTAAAGAGCAATTAATAACTAAATTGCAAGGAAATAAAATCAACGAGCAAGTAAAGGGCTAACTAATCAGGGGCGAAGCTACATGTCTGGGAAGGGGGGCAATGCCCCCCCATTTTTAATTTTTGTTAAAAAAAAAAGAAATAATAGACATAGTTTCAATTTTTTTTTATTTTCTAGCCCCCCTCTTTTTTTTTTGGAACACTTTTTTAATCCTCCTTTCATTCATAAAAAAAAATCAGTCTATTTTATATAACATTAACAAAGTATAATAGTTTTAGACTTAGTCTAATAGTTTACTTTATTTAAAAAATAAAATATACATTTTTTTCTCTCAATATCTTCATCCACTCAAATTTCTCACTTTTACTTTGCAGACGTAATAATTTTAGTAAATTATTAAACACCGCCCCCCTAAATAGTTAGTCTAGCTTCGCCCCTGTAACTAATCAAGTATGGAATAAAAGAACAACAATTAAAATGATAACTATACTAGAAAATAACTAAATTAAACTAAAAATGATTAAAGCAACTAACTAATAAAAGGGATGGTCAAGTGCTAAAAAGTCTTGGTTAGGGTTGAGAATCAAAGATCACTATCCTTGTCATTAACCAAAAATATGGAAATTATTATGAGTTAATCCCATTTCATCAACCTCTATACATTAAGAAAAGTTAAGTAGACATAATTAACTCTAATCCACAAGTCTTAACTAACTTACTAATTGAATTAGTAAAAGATTAGCGTTAGTGAAAATAAAGTCAACTAACAACTCTAAATTACCAATAAAAAATAGACATTAATGACTCAAGATCATCCAATTTCTCAACTACAAGCCAAGAAAAGAAAAATCTACTCCATAACTAATGTAAGCATTTTATCAAACACTTGGTGTACATAAAAGAAAAGCATCATAAATGACAAGAATTAACAAAAACTATAACTAACCAATGCAAAAATTCAACACTAACAACTCAAATAAACATAAATAAAACATAAAACATAAAATTCATTCTTAAGAAATCAAAAGCGTTTACATAGTCACAAGATTAAAAAAGGAAAAAAAGTACACTAACAAGAGATTCCAAGTAAAATAGTGTAAAAAGCAAAAAAATAAGATCAATACTATAATTAAACAAGATTGAAATCTAAAACTAGAAGCAAAATAGAGGTAAACCCTAGATAACCTAGAGAGAAGTTGAACTTTTCTCCTTTATTTTGGCTTTCAAATACCATTAGTTGCAGCTGCTAGGGCCCCTTAAGAAGCCCAAAACGTGAATACACATGCTTCATTAATTAAGACACATAATTCGACCTCGTGCATGCGAGAATCTCACTCAGGAGATGAAATGGTGCTCGCACAAGGATCTTACTTAAGCGAGAAAATATTACTCACGAGAGAATCTCGTCTAAGTGAGCTGGCAGACAACTTTCTCTTTCGAATTGCTTTCCGAATTCGTTTTGTCGATCCATTTTTTTCGATCCTTTGACACCGTTGATATACCTTAATCCTGAAACACTTAAATAAATTTCATCACGACATCGAATGGTAAAAAGAGATTAAAAAATTAATAATTAGAAGCACAAAAAGCATATTTTTCACACACAACTTCATCAGAAGCAAGATTTGAAAAACTCAATTCATTAAGCCAAAATTGTGTAAGTTAGTTGATAAACTCCATACTTTTAACACAACTTAGAATGATAAAATGGAGTTTATCAGGTTCACTTAACCTTTTCTTCAAACCATTCAGGATAACTTTATTTGCTGGCTCAACCTGATCAATAGCTTGAGAATACCAAATCGAGTTAGTACTTGATTTCACATGAATTTTCAATATTGTGATGTGTTCATTCGTGATAGTGGACTTGCCTCAATCCACAACAACGGTGAGGAACTTCAGATGCCCAGAAGCCATCGAAAATGGACCTAATAAATCTATCTCCTACTTTGCAAAAGCCTAGTGGGTATTACCAATATTAACTCTTGTGGAAGTGCTTGATGCAACTTTGCATGAAATTGACATTGAGGGAATTTTTTGACATATTTAATGGAATTTCGAATTAAGATTGGCCAAAAATATCATGCCCTTATGACCTTTGGAGCTAAAGCCTTCCCTCTAATATGATGTTAACAACATCTTTTATGGAATTATTCTAAGATATATGTTGTTTGGCTTAGACCTAGGCATTTCAATAAGGGTTGTGAGGATCCTCCCTAATAAAGTTGCCCCTGTATCAAAGTGTAATGTGAAGCCTTTATCTTAAGCTTAGGAGCTTTTTTTGGATTTGAGGGTAAAATTTTCCTTTTTAGGAAGTCCACGATTAGAGTAATCCAAGTGCTAACCTCTCCCACACACACTAAATCTTGAACTAGCACTATAGTGGGCTCATGAAGCACTTTTTGAAAGAAGGTCTTGTTCTAAAATCCATTTAAATAATAAATAATTAACTAATAAATTAATTATAAGCCAAAGAGATTAAGAAATAAAAAATTTATAATTTAAGAAAGTGAAAATAATTAGGATTCGCATTAAAACGTTTATTTTAAAGGTTTTGGCCCAAAGTTGGGCCAAAAGGGCTAGGAAAATGGACTTGGATCACACTTGGGCCCAAGGCCCACTCACTAACACCCATAATCAACCTCACTTCAGCACTCCCCCCCCCCCCAATTCATTAAAACATTCAGCATTGCCCTAAGAGAGAAGAGAGAAGTCACCCAATCACTCAAATCCACATCACTTTTAATCCGAAGCTTCAATTGACAAGCTGTTTGTGGCCACGCATTTGTCTCAAAATCCTCTTCAATTCTATTTGAATATTATGGTTATTTACCAAGGATTAGAACACTCGTTAAAATGATTATTAAATGATTATATAATAATTAAATGATTATTTACCAAGGATTAGAACACTCGTTAGTGTGTGACCCCATAGGTTCAATACTAAACGGGTTGTAAATTAGTCATACTAAATTTATTAATCAAGGTTGGCGTCTAGCAACGCTCCTTGACGACCCAATAGTATGAAGTAATAATATTTTTACTAAGAACCCAAGATGAACAAAAAATACAACTCCTTCCATCTTTTCAGCTCTTGGCTAACTTTTAGAGTACGGTTTAATTGTCAAATTCTAACTTGTTACCATTATTATAATGAATTATGAATGACTTAAGAAACTCATTACCATAGTTGATGGATTCCATTTTGACTAATCATTAATTCTACAAGTATTTAAATCATACCCAATGTCCATTCAACTAACACCGTAGGGTGTTAGGTGTCCGAAATCAAAGTATAACAAATACATTGTCAATCACTATGATAGTCGCAGGTCAAAGGAAAATTCTAATATTATGTTCATCATAAGAATATCCTATTGACAAATATGCGATAACTATAACCATTAGGAATTCTTAGAGTGAGTTAGTTCAATGGTTATATCTTTATATATACCATTTATATATATAATTTAATAAATGAGATCTATTAATCTTCATCCAATGAAGACTATTATATATATATATATATATATATATTAATCTATCCGAATCACTAATGTCCCATTTTTAGTGATTCTACGATTAAGAACAATTTAAACTAAAAGTACTCAAAAACATATATCTCATTATTACGATCTCTATCGTAATTATTCGTTTCTAATTTTAATTAATGACACTATCATAAATTATAGAATTTTATTCTTATAAAAAGGAATAATAACAATAATAATAATTCATGATAGTATTTTATTGTACATACACACTTATCTCCAATAATCTCCCACTTGCACTAGAGCCAATGACAGATTGGATCCAGGACATACATGTATTTCCAACAAAATCTCCTACTTGCACTAGGGCCAATCAGTCATATATTTCAATCCCAATTCCCACATGTGCTTATCAAACTCTTTTAATCCAAGTGCCTTAGTGAATGGGTCTGCTGCATTATCCTTCCCAGCAACCTTTTGAATTTCAACGTCTCCACGTTCAACGATCTCTCTTATCAAATGATACCTTCTCAAGATATGCGTAGATTTTTTATGTGATCTTGGCTCTTTTGCTTGTGCAATGGCTCCATTATTGTCGCACAGTAATGGAAGTGGTTCTTTAATTGAAGGCACCACACCAAGCTTGTTTATGAACTTCTTCATCCACACAGCTTCTTTAGCAGTCTCACTTGCTGCTATGTACTCAGCTTCAGTCATTGAATCAGCTACAGTAGCTTGTTTGGAACTTTTCCAACTCACTGCACCACCGGTTAAGGTGAAAACATAACCTGAAGTAGATTTTCTATCATCTTTATCTGAGGCAAAACTTGCGTCAGTGAACCCTTTTGGTATAAGTTCAGAATCTCCATAGATGAGGAATTGGTCTTTGGTTCTTAAATATTTAAGAATGGATTTAACAACCTTCCAATGTTCCTCACCGGGATTTGCCTGATATCGACTGGCTACTCCTAGCGCATATGCGACATCAGGACCTGTACATGTCATGGTATACATGATAGCTCCCACTGCACTAGCATATGGTATTCTACCCATGCGTATTCTCTCTTCAGAAGTTTTAGGACAATCCTTTCTGCTGAGAGTAATTCCAGTGCCTATTGGTAAATAGTCCTTTTTGGAGTTTTTCATGTTATACCTTTTCAATATGGTATCAATGTACATAGACTGTGAGAGTCCGAGCAACCTTTTAGATCTATCTCTATAGATCTTTATTCCTAGAATATAGGCTGCTTTTCCCAAATCTTTCATAGAGAATTGTTGAGATAGCCAAATTTTGGTATTTTGCAATGCTGGTACATCATTTCCTATTAGTAATATGTCATCAACATAATAAGTAGAATAAATGCCATTTTTAATATTAAAATAAAAATAACGTTTGTCCAACATAGAAACAGAAATAACATTTGCAACAAAATTAGGAACATAATGACAATTCTCCAATACTAATGTCTTGCCCATAGGCATTGCTAAAGAAATAGATCCTATAGCTACAGCAGCAACATTTGCTCTGTTCCCGACTTGAAGGTAAGTTTCTCCCTTCTTCAGCCATCTACTTACTCGTAGTCCCTGCAATGAATTGCAAATATTATGAGCAGTTCCGGTATCTAATACTCATATAGAAGAATTAATAGTAGCTAAAGAAATCATGAAAACTGTTTTCAAGCATGTCTTACCTTCCTCTTTGGTTTTCAAAGAAGCAAGGTACTCTTGGCAATTTCTTTTCCAATGACCTTTGCCTTTACAATAAAAGCATTCAGCATCATTTTTGTCAGCCTTTTCTTGTTTGCCCTTGGGTTTGGTTACACCATCCTTAGGTGCCATGGGTTCTCTTTTAAAATTATACTTTCCATTTCCTTTTGCTTTCCACTTTTCTTTCTTCTTAGAAGAGCTGCCAACTACCATAGCAACTCCTTTTTTTTTCTCAGATACAATTTGATTCTCATAATCAATTAGCATGTTGAGCATTTCATGAAGATCATAGCTTACTTTAATCATATTAAAGCTAACAATGAATTGTGAAAAAGTTTCTGAAAGAGATTGCAAGATCAAATCTTGTGAAAGTTCTTAGCCCAATTTGCATCCTAACTTCTCAAGTTGTTCAATAAGATCAATCATCTTAAGAACATGGGGTCCAACAGGAGAGTCCACATCAAGTGTGGATCTAAACAAAGTTTTGGAGAATTGATATCGGGCCGTCTTACTTTGTGCACTATACATCTTTTTAAGATGTTCAACAATAGTTGGTGGATCCATATCCTGATGTTGCCTCTGAAGATCAGAACCCATGGATGCCAAAATGATGCATTTGGCAGTAAGACAATTTTTCAAGAACTTCTCATAAGTCTTGGTTGCCTCATTATCAATACTTCCATCCTCTTTAGGAACTGGGGCCGTAACACCAGGCTTATTGATTATATCAATTAGCCTTTCATGCATGAGAACAATTCTCAAATTGTGATACCAATCATCATAATTGGCTCCAGCCAATTTGTTATTCTCAAGTATACCACGCAGTGATAGAGCAGACATATTATTCATGAATCTAAAAAGAAAAAGTAAATATAAGTACGTATTCACACATACAAATAACACTTTCTACAATAATTATTATTATAGAAAATTAAGAAATCTTTATTTCTTAAATTAAGTGTTAAAAAAATATTTAAAATCATGAATGAGTATCTTGGTTGTCAAGTCATTACTCATACATTTTAAATAGATGATTAAATGTATCACATACAATTTTAATCCCAAATAATTACCTGGTTGTCAGGTTATTATTTAATTGAATTATATTTTATACCCTAAGTTGTCTAGGTTCAAGTAAAAATTAATTCATTCCATGTATCAAATGCATATATAAATTTTATCCTTGAGTACGAATCTCCTGGTTGTCAGGTAACTCCTCGTAAACAAAGTATAAAATTTATTTATCCTTTATTCCTTTCAGTTTTATTTCATAAATAAATAAAAATAATAATAATAGTATGTTCCTTAACATACATATAATTTTATCCCATATAAATTTATAATTTTAATAATAGCATCCCATGCCATAATTAAGAATCACATTCACTATAATAATAAAACTTAAATTAATTCTATTAATTCTGTAAATTTTTGTAATAAAACTTTAAACACAAAAGGACCATAGCTCTGATACCACTGTAGGATTACAAGTGTTCATAACACGCAATGGAAGTAATAAAGTAATCCTATTGATCTATTTTGTGCTTAAAACTTTATTGAAATAAGATGGGTTAGATGCCAATACATGAGTACCCTAGTGAATGAAAATTTTCTCCTTCGATAGTGCGAAGGTACTATGTATATCGACACCGAGACTGATCCTTGTTGTCAACTCATTGACCAATGCATTTAACTGAGAAATTTCTTGCAACTCCTTGCACCAGCAATTCTTCACTAAGAATTGGAATATTTGTGTATGTGGAGGTAAAAGAAAAAACTTGTGTTATCTTTCTTTTATCATATACACATATATATATAGTATGAGATTGGTGACTGATTTGTGAATCAAATTACAACTTAATTTGAAATAGAATCAGTTAGGATCTTATCCATATTTAAAACTCATCATAGAATAAATAATTAATTATTTAATATTCTCAATTATCATATTATTATATTCATGGTGCTAGCAAAGAATATAATAATATTCCATTTGAATTAATATAATTATTTATTTGATATAATCAAAATAATAATTAAATGATTATTTACCAAGGATTAGAACACTCGTTAGTGTGTGACCCCATAGGTTCAATCTAAGCGGGTAGTAAATTAGTCATACTAAATTTACTAATCAAGGTTGGCGTCTAGCAATGCTCATTGACGACCCGATAGTATGAAGTAATAATATTTTTACTAAGAACCCAAGATGAACAAAAAATACAACTCCTTCCATCTTTTCAGCTCTTGGATAACTTTTAGAGTACGGTTTAATTGTCAAATTCTAACTTGTTACCATTATTATAATGAATTATGAATGACTTAAGAAACTCATTTCTTAATTCATTCAAACCCCTTGGCCAAGGCATTGTTTATTTCATTCATTATAATCGTAGAGCTCAAACTCATCACCATAGTTGATGGATTCTATTTTGACTAATCATTAATTCTACAAGTATTTAAATCATACCCAATGTCCATTCAACTAACACCGTAGGGTGTTAGGTGTCCGGAATCAAAGTATAACAAATACATTGTCAATTACTATGATAGTCGCAGGTCAAAGGAAAATTCTAATATTATGTTCATCATAAGAATATCCTATTGACAAATATGCGGTAACTATAACCATTAGGAATTCTTAGAGTGAGTTAGTTCAATGATTATATATATATATATATATATATATATATATATATATATATATATATTAATCTATTCAAATCACTAATGTCCCATTTTTAGTGATTCTACGATTAAGAACAATTTAAATTAAAAGTAATCAAAAACGTATATCTCATTATTACGATCCCTATCGTAATTATTCGTTTCTAATTTTAATTAAGGATATTATCATAAATTATAAAAGTAGTTTATTCTTATAAAAAGGAATAATAATAATAATAATAATAATAATTCATGATAGTATTTTGTTGGACATACACACTTATCTCCAACAGATGCAAAGGTGTGGTTTCCCCCACTTGCTCCAGGTTGAGGATTGGAACTCCCTGGATAGATGCAAGGGTGTGGTTCACCTCATTTGCTTTGGGTTGATATTGAGACTCTATGAGTAGATGCAATGGTTCGCCCCACTTGCTCCATGTTGAGACTTGAAACTTTGTTGACTCTCCGTCGCAAGATGTGGTTGGACACTTATACCTTTCCTGATGATTCCTCCAAGGGAAGTGAATATCTCTTGGGGATATGCGCACTGAGGGACTTTCCAGGATTCGCTACCAGAACATGTCGGGTTTGGCTCTATAACCGACAGATGAGCTCATTGGCCATAAGGCAGACATGCATCATTTGTATTTGTGTGTATTGTTTGGGTATGCATATTATATTTGGCTTGCCTTATTGAATTAACTGTATCAATATGCTATTTGATATAAATACTCTATCTGTTCTCTCTACTTGTGTATATCTTGTATTGCTTTGTGTGTGTTTGAACAATTGAGATATCCTTATGCTGGCGATGGTAATGAATGTGGTGATTGGAAGTTGCGAAAAACTTATTCTTAATACTGAATTATTGAGTTGGAACCATTGTGATAATAAGAATACTAATGATCTGTATTTAGAGGAATTGGAAATTTGAGATTACTTATTAGCTAAGATTTAGTTGTTGATTACCTTGTTTGGTTTGGAAGGACCCTAGGCTTAAACTTGGTTGACTGTAGTATAGGATTGCCTAGCGGATTCATATCTTTTTACATTATCTCTATTTAGAATTATTACTCTATTGGAAATCTTTTGGTTCTCACCCGTTGTGGATTTTGTTTTCAGATGCAGGACGTGATGCACCTCGTTGAGCGTACTGTTTTTCTCCCGGAAGTAAAGGCTCTCTTTTGGGATTTTAGTTTGTGTTTAGCATATGTATATTTATGTTCTCTATTTTTGTATTTTAACTTGTATATCCCAGTTAGAGATTGATTTTGGAGAAACAAAATTTATATTTATGATAGATTTTAAGATTATATATATACATATATATGTATTCTAGCCGACCTCTATTTCGCAAGTAAAGACTAATGACTTAATATGTATCTACTTTACATTCTTATATATATAAATATTTTCATAATCTAGTGGGGCTAAGTGCCTCCCTAATTTCTACTTGAATCCCTCCCTATTTATTTATATCATGTTCGACTAACTAATAACTAACCAGAAAAAAAATAATGTAAGTAACTAACTGACTATTATTTTTTTTTTATCGATTTCTTTCTCTTCTTGACAACCAATCTTTGCTTTTGTTTTAATAAAAATTAGCTACCAAATTAGTTATCATCTATTTGTGTATAAATTTAAGTATTATTTTATTTATTTTTAATATATATTTTATATTTTAATATATTTTTTAATATTCAAGTTTTGAATGTTTAAAAATTTTAATACAATAATAAAAACATCTATTTATATTTTAAGTCTATTTTATATGCAGGAGAATATGTCAAAATTATTTTAATATATTATATTATCACTCTTTTAAACTATTAGAATTAGTCAATAAATAAAGATTTAGATAAGATTCATGAAATTCTAAATTCAAATTCTATTGAGGTAGACCATCACTCTATATTTTGTAAATTATTATCAACTTTTGTATGTGTACAAATTAATAAGCATAGTATAAAGCTCTAGAAATCATAATAATTTTGTGGTTGATATCCGGTATATTATTTCATTATTTAAATTTGGAATTCCATGTTGGACTTTTATTTCTTCCTCAAATACCTTTCAAATTTGCATTGGAAACGTTAATCTCTTTTAGCGAATATTTTATTAATACACAAAATTTTCGATATTTTATCAGTTTGTGCACACACTTGCATACACAGATAAATCAATTTTATTCGTACCTATATATTATATAGAATGTATACACATAAATTGATAGAAACATATACATATAAATCGTTATATTTTACATCCCTTTTATATATTAGAAAAATTAGGAAGCATCTAGCAAAAATCTTTCAAATAATTCGCAATTTTACTATTTTTGTCTTTTTTTTTTTTCTCTCTTTTGAAAAAGAAAGATTATTTAAATCCAATGAAAATATCCAAATATTAGTAAAATTAAGGAAAGGAGATGTGGTCGTGAAAAATAGTGGTTAAATTTGGAATATCACCTGTTGACGGAGTTAAGTAGTGATTTGACGGCGCAGTGGAGGATTGACCTGCGGTCAACCCTATGCTCTTTCCCGACCATTCACTGTGTCGCATCGTTCACAAATTCCAAATATTTGACCAAAATTCTTAGTGAATCATCGACGAAATGTCGTGTTTCAGTGTTTTTGGAAAAGATTGTTCATACTAGTACAAATCTACAATGCTATGTACGTGTTGTTTTTCTCAGTAGGCTTCAATTCAATATGATTCATCAAGCTAAGCTAAATCAACATCTCACTATAGTGAGAGTCCAATGTATATAAAGTATACGAAAACTTTTAAATTATCGATATACTAGTATTTTAATAATTTTTAATTGTTGATTTTAATTATTATAAAAAATATATATAGTATATATAATTAAGATCAATCTCAAATTCTATATATAAATTTTTCTTTTGGTGTCTAGATATGGATTTAATTTGTTAGTAAGCCATTTATATTAAATTAAATTTAAATAAAATTATACTAAAAAATTGTTAGTTTTTTTTTTTTACTAATAATAATTGTAGAATAACTTACAAAAAATCTAAATTTATAAAAAAAATATATGAATAATGTTGTGATAAGAATGAATACATATTTAATGGACGATTCATTTTTTCAATAGTAATAGTTTATTTTATCAAGAAAGAATGAAGTTAATGAAATTTGAAAATATAACTTTTGTAATTTGTATAGACATAAATAAGTATGGACTGAGGCTAAAGATACACACAATACTAATATAAAACACTTCTCTCTCTTTTTCTTTCTCTATCTATTTATCTCTTTCTTTCTCTATAGGTATATATTGCAACATATAATAATAATAAATATATATCAATCATCTCAGTTATATTGAGATAATAATATGAGTGAATATTAATACTAGAGTTCTCTATTTACATTCTTTTATTTTATATTTATTTTCTCTTTTTTATTTATTTATTTCGCAACACATTATCAGCACGTGGTTTTGATCAAAATTTAGGAAGACTTAGGTAATAAATGTTCATTATGTCAAAACTCTCTTATATTGAATTTAATGCTCTTGATATATCTAGAAATAACTACTTATCATGGATATTAGATGCTAAAATTTATCTTAATTCAATAGATCTTGGAGATATCATTAAGGCTAAAAATAAAGCGTTTTAGAAGGATAAAACCAAAGCTAAGATCTTCTTTCGTCATCATCTTGACGAAGGATTGAAAAACGAATATCTCACACTAAAAGATCTTGCAGATTTGTGGAAAAACCTTGAAGAAAGGTATAATCATCAAAAGATAGTGATACTTCCTCAACCCCGATATGAGTGGACACACTTGCGTCTACAGAATTTTAAATTCATAAATGAATAAAATTCAGCAATGTTTTGAATTACCTCACGAATAAAATTATGTAGGAAAAAGATAACTAATAATGACGTCTTAGAGAAAACTTTATCGACCTTTCATGCCTCGAATGTGCTCCTACAACAGCAGTATCGAGAAAAAGAATTTAAAAAATATTTTGAACTAATTTCTTGCCTTGTTGTTGAATGAAACAATGAATTGCTTTTAAGAAATCATGAAGAGTGCCCAACTAGCGACGCCCTATTTTCTGAAGTAAATGCGGCAAATTATAACTCTAGAAGAGGTAAATAATGGCAAAGCTTTGGTAAGAAGAAAAATTATGGAAGGAAGAAAATTATGTTCACAAGAAAGGATCTCACCAGAAGTGGGATAAAAAAATAAATCAAACATAGGATAAATCAACATAGGATAAATGTTTTTATGGAAAAGGGCCATTAGTCATGTACCTGTTGTACTCCAAGGCACTTAGTTGATCTTTATCAAACATCCTTGAAAAAGAATGACAAATAAAATGAGACAAATTTTGTTTCAAAGGATGTTATTGAAAATTACACCACTCAATATGAAGTATCTGATTTCTTTGAGGATCCTAAAGAAAATATTGATCCTTTAATCAATGATGAAAAAGTTTAATATTTAGGTTCGTTAAGTACTTATGTAAATAAATAATGTAAGAAACTTCTTATTAAATTTTATTTCCTATGCATTTAAATTTCAAGTACGATGTTGATGCGCGGATAATTTATACGCTTTTTGGCACTGTTTTTAGGTAGTTTTTAGTATGTTTTAGTTAGTTTTTATTATATTTTTATTAGTTTTTAAATAAAAATCACATTTCTGGACTTTACTATGAGTTTGTGTGTTTTTATGTGATTTAAGGTATTTTCTGGCTGAAATTGAGGGACCTGAGCAAAAATCTAATTCAGAGGCTGAAAAAGGACTGCAGATGCTGTTGGATTCTGACCTCCCTGCACTCGAAGTGGATTTTATGGAGTTACAAAAACCCAATTGGCGCGCTCTCAATTGAGTTGGAAAGTAGACATCCTGGGCTTTCCAGCAATATATAATAGTTCATACTTTGCTCGAGATTTGATGGCCCAAATCGGCGTTCAAAGTCAGCCTAAAATTTCTGGCGTAAAATGCCCAAATTGGCACCAGAATTGGAGTTAAACGCCCAAACTGGCACAAAAGCTGGCTTTTAACTCCAGGAACAGCCCAAGCACGAAAAAGCTTCAATGCTCAGCCCAAGCACACACCAAGTGGGCTCCGGAAGTGGATTTCTACATCATTTACTCATTTCTGTAAACCCTAGGTTACTAGTTCATTATAAATAGGACCTTTTACTATTGTATTTTAATCTATCTCTGGATGTTTAGTCCTTAGACCATGGAGGCTGGCCTCACGGCCATGTCTAAACTTTTCACTTATATATTTTCTACGGTGGAGTTTCTACACCCTATAGATTAAGGTGTGGAGCTCTGGTGTTCTTCATGAATTAATGCAATTACTACTGTTTTTCTATTCAATTCACGCCTACTTCTTCTCTAAGATATTCACTCGCACTTCAACCTGATGAATGTGATGACCCGTGACACTCATCATCATTCTCACTTATGAACGCGTGCCTGACAACCACTTCCGTTTTATCTGCAATAGCTTGAGTGTGTATCTCTTGGCCTCCTGGTTCACGACGCATGGTTGCCTCTCCTGACAACAGAGCCTCCCATTCCGTGAGATCAGAGTCTTCGTGGTATAAGCTAGAATCAATTAGCAGCATTCTTGAGATCCGAAAAGTCTAAACCTTGTTTGTGGTATTCCGAGTAGGATCTGGGATGGGATGACTGTGACGAGCTTCAAACTCGCGAGTGTTGGGCGTAGTGACAGACGCAAAAGGATCAATGGATCCTATTCCAACATGAGTGAGAACCGAAAGATGATTAGCCATGCGGTGACAGCGTATTTGGATCATTTTCACTGAGAGGACGGATGATAACCATTGACAACGGTGATCCCCCAACATACAGCTTGCCATGGAAAGGAGTATGAATGATTGGATGAAGACAGTAGGAAAGCAAAGGTTCAAAAGCAACAAGCATCTCCATACGCTTATCTGAAATCCCACCAATGAATTACATAAGTATTTCTATCTTATTTTCTGTTTTAATTATATTTTAATCATCAAAACCTCAAAACCATTTGAATTCGCCTGACTGAGATTTAAAAGGATGACCATAGCTTGCTTCAAGCCGACAATCTCCGTGGGATTGACCCTTACTCATGTAAGGTATTACTTGGATGACCCAGTGCACTTGCTGGTCAGCTACACAGAATTGTGAAGAAGTCTTGAGATCACATTCTCCCACACCAAGTTTTTGGCACTATAGCCAGGGAGTGAACAATCACAATTCCGGCGTACTAGATGTATATAAATAATGTTTAATAAAATATTAATGTTTATGTTTAAGAATTTCAAAATAATACATGTGTCAAATTCCATAATAATAATAACAATAAAATTTTAGTATATGATACTATTTTTATGTACAGTGTAACACCCTACCACACAGAGCCTTATGCTTAAGTCGTAAAGCATAGGTGGCGAGGTATTACAACCTCTAAAAGTAAAATACGTACATAAATGTAGTTGAAAGAATTCATATCTAGGAGCCTTGAAGAAGAAGTTAAGCAAAAACGAAAACAAAAAACCATGTCACACTCGCATGAATAATCGTAAAACGGATAGGTAAGATCAAAAGAAGGCTAAAGACATAATATAGAGATCGAAGTTCCAAAATACAAATATCAAGCTCCAGGCTCAACCTGTGAAGCTAAGGCCGGCAAGAGTACGTAATTATATATATATTTATACAACTCAAAATATAACTCAAACTACAGAATAAATACTTGTTTCTCCAAGTTAGCCTCTAGGAGGGACAAAATACAAAATATACATACGGAGATTGTATATACATATATACATAACCTAAAACAAAATATAGCAGCCCAAAAGACAGTTCGCTTGTAAGGAGGGCCTCCAGAGGCTCAACGAGGTGCCTCTCGATCTGTATCTGAAAAACAATAGAAATATATATCGAATGAGAACCGGTGGTTCTCATCATGGTAAAGGTGCCCGCATGGTTAATATTAAAGGTCTCGGAAAAGCCAGAGCATTCCTAAAACTCCGACACTCGGATTTCAGCTTAAAGATCCAACTAAACCAGAAATTAAGTAAGTTATCTAAGGTATTCAAGTTCTAAATCTAACTTTAACTTAACACTTCACTTTTTGTCTCTTCCAATCCTCTGAATCACTGGTGGAACACCCCCGTCACACCTTTACCAAGAGGGGTTTCTAAGAAAACATACACATACAATTCAAGTAAGGAAACACAAATAGAGGTGCAATTACAGCAAGTAGAATAAGTAGCAGATAAGCAGAGTTAAGCAATTAAGCAAACCAAAAAAATGCATACTCAAGAAAAACATACAAATGCACATGATATATGTCTGTCCTATGGCTGATGAGTCTCATCTGTCGGTTATACAGCCAACCGGACATGTCTTCGTAGCTAACCATTGAACAGTCCATCTGTGCGCGCTTCCCCAAGCTCAAAAATAATATCCATGGAGTCAAACTCCAAGCTAAAATATAATATTCCATGGAAAAATTCCAAGCTCAAATTTATATATATATGCATGCCCATGGGGGAACCTGGGAAGTTAAACTGCCCGGTCACATCTTGCAACATAGGGTCAACAATTAATCTCAAAATATACAAGCCACATAATAATCTCTTTTCTTTTTAAAATAACACTTCAAATCAAATCTTCAATTTTTATAGAAATTTCGGCAACATCCTCTAAAACTCAAACTTCTGTCACCTTTTAAGGGTTCCAAACACTAAACCAAACACCTCTCAGTCATTCAAATAATTTTCAGTATCAAATTATTTCAAAATCAAACCAATTCCAATATTAAATCTTTTTCCAAAATCAACCAACTCAATAACAAATCACTTACAAAATCGAACCACACATCTTTCAACAAATCCATTCAATTCAATTTCACAAACTCACCATCAATCTTCAACACATCAACAATCTTCATTAATTTTTTATACACATCAACAATCTTCATTATTTTTTTATACTTATCAAAGACATAATCCAAAACATACAAATTCATTCATCCTTTATACACACATCATATACCATATACATAATCCATCAATAATTCATTCAGTTCATTCCTATCTTAAGGTCTTCTAGCCTAAATTTTTACGTGACAATAAACATTAACTAAGAGAAACCAAAATCATACCTTGGCCGATTCCTTCCTAAGCTCGGAACACCTCAAAAACCTCTATTTTCACAAGCTCCAAATCAAACTCCAAATCAACCAGAACACAATCTAAATCGCACAATATCACTATAATCATCATAAGGTTCACTAATTCAATGATTCACAAGGGTTCAACAGTTTTTTACCTTACCCGCAGATCAATTGGATAAAACCCATTAATTACCTATTGCTAGAGTTTACCTAAACCACCAAAATCATTCAATTCCTTAATACCTAAACTCAAAATTCATGAAATTGAGGAGGGAAAGAACTGGGAGATAAATGCAAATTTCTTACCACTTTGTTCGGATAGAATTGAAGAGGATTTTGAGACGAACACATGGCCGCTAACGGCTCGTCAATCGAAGCTCCGAATTGAAATTTACATGGAATTGAAATGTTTGACGAGGGTTTGAGGTTTCCCTTCCCAATTCGATGCCCTTCGCTCTCTCATTCTGCTAGAGCATGATAAATGAAATCAAGATGGCTGGACGTTGGTCTTTATATATGGGCCTTGGGTTCGGTTTGGGCCTGGTCCAATCGGTTCGGCGCGTTTGCTCAATTTTGGCTAATTATTTATTAATTTCATGGAGTTTACATCCTACCCACCTAATTTAGAATTTTCCCCCAAAATTCATATTCAGTTACCTAAAAATAGGTGTGGGTAGTCTTTTCTCATTTCTGATTCATGTTTCCAAGTGTGTTCCTCAATTCTAGCTCAACTCCAAGCAACTTTTACTAATGAGACTTCCTTTCTGCGTAATCGCTTAATACTAGTATCGTCAATTCGAACCGGAGTCACTTGAAGTGTCAGATCATCTTTCACTAGAACTGATTCAAGTTCTAAAATGTGGCTAGCATCAGAAGTGTACTTCCGAAGCTACAAAACGTGAAATACGTCATGTAAGTTCGAAAGGTGTGGTAGTAAAGCTATTGATAAGCCACCGGCCCAATTCTCTTTAAGA